>NC_135246.1:17656847-20448514 GCF_947623445.1 Clavelina lepadiformis | reverse complement strand
AACCCCCTAACCCTAACCCTAACCCTAACCCTAACCCTAACCCTAACCCTAACCCTAACCCTAACCCTAACCCTAACCCTAACCCTAACCCTAACCCTAACCTAACCCTAACCCTAACCCTAACCCTAACCCTAACCCTAACCCTAACCCTAACCCTAACCCTAACCCTAACCCTAACCCTAACCCTAACCCTAACCCTAACCCTAACCCTAACCCTAACCCTAACCCTAACCCTAACCCTAACCCTAACCCTAACCCTAACCCTAACCCTAACCCTAACCCTAACCCTAACCCTAACCCTAACCCTAACCCTAACCCTAACCCTAACCCTAACCTAACCCTAACCCTAACCCTAACCCTAACCCTAACCCTAACCCTAACCCTAACCCTAACCCTAACCCTAACCCTAACCCTAACCCTAACCCTAACCCTAACCCTAACCCTAACCCTAACCCTAACCCTAACCCTAACCCTAACCCTAACCCTAACCCTAACCCTAACCCTAACCCTAACCCTAACCCTAACCCTAACCCTAACCCTAACCCTAACCCTAACCCTAACCCTAACCCTAACCCTAACCCTAACCCTAACCCTAACCCTAACCCTAACCCTAACCCTAACCCTAACCCTAACCCTAACCCTAACCCTAACCCTAACCCTAACCCTAACCCTAACCCTAACCCTAACCCTAACCCTAACCCTAACCCTAACCCTAACCCTAACCCTAACCCTAACCCTAACCCTAACCCTAACCCTAACCCTAACCCTAACCCTAACCCTAACCCTAACCCTAACCCTAACCCTAACCCTAACCCTAACCCTAACCCTAACCCTAACCCTAACCCTAACCCTAACCCTAACCCTAACCCTAACCCTAACCCTAACCCTAACCCTAACCCTAACCCTAACCCTAACCCTAACCCTAACCCTAACCCTAACCCTAACCCTAACCCTAACCCTAACCCTAACCCTAACCCTAACCCTAACCCTAACCCTAACCCTAACCCTAACCCTAACCCTAACCCTAACCCTAACCCTAACCCTAACCCTAACCCTAACCCTAACCCTAACCCTAACCCTAACCCTAACCCTAACCCTAACCCTAACCCTAACCCTAACCCTAACCCTAACCCTAACCCTAACCCTAACCCTAACCCTAACCCTAACCCTAACCCTAACCCTAACCCTAACCCTAACCCTAACCCTAACCCTAACCCTAACCCTAACCCTAACCCTAACCCTAACCCTAACCCTAACCCTAACCCTAACCCTAACCCTAACCCTAACCCTAACCCTAACCCTAACCCTAACCCTAACCCTAACCCTAACCCTAACCCTAACCCTAACCCTAACCCTAACCCTAACCCTAACCCTAACCCTAACCCTAACCCTAACCCTAACCCTAACCCTAACCCTAACCCTAACCCTAACCCTAACCCTAACCCTAACCCTAACCCTAACCCTAACCCTAACCCTAACCCTAACCCTAACCCTAACCCTAACCCTAACCCTAACCCTAACCCTAACCCTAACCCTAACCCTAACCCTAACCCTAACCCTAACCCTAACCCTAACCCTAACCCTAACCCTAACCCTAACCCTAACCCTAACCCTAACCCTAACCCTAACCCTAACCCTAACCCTAACCCTAACCCTAACCCTAACCCTAACCCTAACCCTAACCCTAACCCTAACCCTAACCCTAACCCTAACCCTAACCCTAACCCTAACCCTAACCCTAACCCTAACCCTAACCCTAACCCTAACCCTAACCCTAACCCTAACCCTAACCCTAACCCTAACCCTAACCCTAACCCTAACCCTAACCCTAACCCTAACCCTAACCCTAACCCTAACCCTAACCCTAACCCTAACCCTAACCCTAACCCTAACCCTAACCCTAACCCTAACCCTAACCCTAACCCTAACCCTAACCCTAACCCTAACCCTAACCCTAACCCTAACCCTAACCCTAACCCTAACCCTAACCCTAACCCTAACCCTAACCCTAACCCTAACCCTAACCCTAACCCTAACCCTAACCCTAACCCTAACCCTAACCCTAACCCTAACCCTAACCCTAACCCTAACCCTAACCCTAACCCTAACCCTAACCCTAACCCTAACCCTAACCCTAACCCTAACCCTAACCCTAACCCTAACCCTAACCCTAACCCTAACCCTAACCCTAACCCTAACCCTAACCCTAACCCTAACCCTAACCCTAACCCTAACCCTAACCCTAACCCTAACCCTAACCCTAACCCTAACCCTAACCCTAACCCTAACCCTAACCCTAACCCTAACCCTAACCCTAACCCTAACCCTAACCCTAACCCTAACCCTAACCCTAACCCTAACCCTAACCCTAACCCTAACCCTAACCCTAACCCTAACCCTAACCCTAACCCTAACCCTAACCCTAACCCTAACCCTAACCCTAACCCTAACCCTAACCCTAACCCTAACCCTAACCCTAACCCTAACCCTAACCCTAACCCTAACCCTAACCCTAACCCTAACCCTAACCCTAACCCTAACCCTAACCCTAACCCTAACCCTAACCCTAACCCTAACCCTAACCCTAACCCTAACCCTAACCCTAACCCTAACCCTAACCCTAACCCTAACCCTAACCCTAACCCTAACCCTAACCCTAACCCTAACCCTAACCCTAACCCTAACCCTAACCCTAACCCTAACCCTAACCCTAACCCTAACCCTAACCCTAACCCTAACCCTAACCCTAACCCTAACCCTAACCCTAACCCTAACCCTAACCCTAACCCTAACCCTAACCCTAACCCTAACCCTAACCCTAACCCTAACCCTAACCCTAACCCTAACCCTAACCCTAACCCTAACCCTAACCCTAACCCTAACCCTAACCCTAACCCTAACCCTAACCCTAACCCTAACCCTAACCCTAACCCTAACCCTAACCCTAACCCTAACCCTAACCCTAACCCTAACCCTAACCCTAACCCTAACCCTAACCCTAACCCTAACCCTAACCCTAACCCTAACCCTAACCCTAACCCTAACCCTAACCCTAACCCTAACCCTAACCCTAACCCTAACCCTAACCCTAACCCTAACCCTAACCCTAACCCTAACCCTAACCCTAACCCTAACCCTAACCCTAACCCTAACCCTAACCCTAACCCTAACCCTAACCCTAACCCTAACCCTAACCCTAACCCTAACCCTAACCCTAACCCTAACCCTAACCCTAACCCTAACCCTAACCCTAACCCTAACCCTAACCCTAACCCTAACCCTAACCCTAACCCTAACCCTAACCCTAACCCTAACCCTAACCCTAACCCTAACCCTAACCCTAACCCTAACCCTAACCCTAACCCTAACCCTAACCCTAACCCTAACCCTAACCCTAACCCTAACCCTAACCCTAACCCTAACCCTAACCCTAACCCTAACCCTAACCCTAACCCTAACCCTAACCCTAACCCTAACCCTAACCCTAACCCTAACCCTAACCCTAACCCTAACCCTAACCCTAACCCTAACCCTAACCCTAACCCTAACCCTAACCCTAACCCTAACCCTAACCCTAACCCTAACCCTAACCCTAACCCTAACCCTAACCCTAACCCTAACCCTAACCCTAACCCTAACCCTAACCCTAACCCTAACCCTAACCCTAACCCTAACCCTAACCCTAACCCTAACCCTAACCCTAACCCTAACCCTAACCCTAACCCTAACCCTAACCCTAACCCTAACCCTAACCCTAACCCTAACCCTAACCCTAACCCTAACCCTAACCCTAACCCTAACCCTAACCCTAACCCTAACCCTAACCCTAACCCTAACCCTAACCCTAACCCTAACCCTAACCCTAACCCTAACCCTAACCCTAACCCTAACCCTAACCCTAACCCTAACCCTAACCCTAACCCTAACCCTAACCCTAACCCTAACCCTAACCCTAACCCTAACCCTAACCCTAACCCTAACCCTAACCCTAACCCTAACCCTAACCCTAACCCTAACCCTAACCCTAACCCTAACCCTAACCCTAACCCTAACCCTAACCCTAACCCTAACCCTAACCCTAACCCTAACCCTAACCCTAACCCTAACCCTAACCCTAACCCTAACCCTAACCCTAACCCTAACCCTAACCCTAACCCTAACCCTAACCCTAACCCTAACCCTAACCCTAACCCTAACCCTAACCCTAACCCTAACCCTAACCCTAACCCTAACCCTAACCCTAACCCTAACCCTAACCCTAACCCTAACCCTAACCCTAACCCTAACCCTAACCCTAACCCTAACCCTAACCCTAACCCTAACCCTAACCCTAACCCTAACCCTAACCCTAACCCTAACCCTAACCCTAACCCTAACCCTAACCCTAACCCTAACCCTAACCCTAACCCTAACCCTAACCCTAACCCTAACCCTAACCCTAACCCTAACCCTAACCCTAACCCTAACCCTAACCCTAACCCTAACCCTAACCCTAACCCTAACCCTAACCCTAACCCTAACCCTAACCCTAACCCTAACCCTAACCCTAACCCTAACCCTAACCCTAACCCTAACCCTAACCCTAACCCTAACCCTAACCCTAACCCTAACCCTAACCACGGTCAGCCGAAAATGTTACCCCTAAGTCCTAAACCTGTAAGAGTGATTTTCCGGCAGGATTTTAGTCCTATTTCAACGTAACATTTTCCATAGCCTATCTTTAAGAATAGCTTTCAAAAAACGTAAAGATCACAACCCTCCGGGGTTGCCAGCCAGAAAGACCGTAACCTAGCTCTAACGGTCCTAATCATGGTTTTATCACACTTCCCACTATCCAAAGTGTCCTAACCCTTATTCAGAAACCCTTTTCTCTTACCGGAACCACCCTAACCCTCACTTCACCCAAATCTGTATTTTTTTCCAAATCCCACACACCAACGTGTCCTAACCCCAAACAACGAAGCCTTTTTCTAATTTCGGCTTCTAATATTGGCCTTAAACCCAGCGAAGCGCTTTTCCAATTCTAACCAACCCATAGGTCATAACCCCAAACAACGATGCTTTTCAACAACTGCGGCTTGTGTTAATGGCCTTAAACCTAGTTTTCAATCAGCGAAGCACTTTTCCAATTCTCACCAACTTATTGATCATAACCCCAAACAACGATGCTTTTCACCAAATGCGGCTTGTGTTATTGACCTTAAACCTAGTTTTCACTCAGGGAAGCGCTTTTCCAATTCTCACCAACCCATTGGTCATAACCCCAAACAACGATGCTTTTCACCAACTGCGGCTTGTGTTAATGGCCTTAAACCTAGTTTTCAATCAGCGAAGCGCTTTTCCAATTCTCACCAACCCATAGGTCATAACCCCAAACAACGATGCTTTTCACCAACTGCGTCTTGTGTTAATGGCCTTAAACCTAGTTTTCAATCAGCGAAGCGCTTTTCCAATTCTCACCAACCCATAGGTCATAACCCCAAACAACGATGCTTTTCACCAACTGCGGCTTGTGTTAATGGCCTTAAACCTAGTTTTCAATCAGCGAAGCGCTTTTCCAATTCTCACCAACCCATAGGTCATAACCCCAAACAACGATGCTTTTCACCAATTGCGGCTTTTTTTATTGACCTTAAACCTAGTTTTCACTCAGCGAAGCGCTTTTCCAATTCTCACCAACTTATTGGTCATAAACCCAAGCAAGGATACTTTTTTCCAATTGCGGCTTGCTTTATTGGCCTTAACCCTCAGGGAAGCGTTTTTCAATACCTCGACAGCTCAAATGGTCTTAACCCTAGCCCTAAGTAACTTTTTCGAGATAGGACGTACATTTTGTCAGATAGGAAGTAAGTAATTTCACTTTATACGTGGCCCTAATTAACTTTAACAATTACAACACCCTCAAAAGTCAGATTTTCAAAAAATGATAGTATTTGAAATTTTAAAACAGTTACGATAGCACAATCTAAAAATGAGTACGAACGAAAATAAAACGAAACACAATGAGATAATTAAATACATTTCACAGTCCAACAATGATAAATCTTTTTTTCACGTCTTTGTGCCGATCTGATAAATTCCGCCACCCGATCCTGTATCTGCTTTGGAGTTTTCCTGGCGCACAAAGGCAGGGCGCCGCTCTCTAAAGCATCTCTTGCCTCCGCGATGAAGATTCTTTGTTGTTTCTTAATGTTTTGGTTAAAATACCTCTTCACTTCGAAACGTTCTTCTTCTGTGAATTGCCTTCGACTTTTCTGAAACACCAAATAGCAATATATTGCATACGCAAATTTAATATGTGATGTTTCACTTCCATTGCAACTTACATATGGTTTCACTTCGATTGTGAAAATCACTTTCTGGGTGTAAGACAGGTGTGTCTCCTCGTCCGACAATACTTCAGCGTTTACTATTTCGTTACATCCTTTAACTGGCATCACTTTCTGCTCGTCCGCCACCACTTCAGCTGGGGCATTATTATACTGCAAACAACAAGCAGGTTATAAAGGATAGTCGCACAAACTACAGTACACGAGATGAGAAAACAAACCTGTTCCGCTGTACATTTCTTTTCCAAATTTGTGGCATCCACTGCGTTACTTTCTTCTACTGAAATCTCCTTCTGGGTGCAGTCACTCATACTCTCCATGCTTTCACGTTTTAAATGTTAAAGCTCCAACCCTAGCAAAGAAAATATAAAATACACGTGTCAGGGTTAAGGCAACAGTGATGGGCAAGGGATTCCGCTGCTAATATAGCCTTTAGCAAACGTAAACTGTCCGGCGTTACAGCTAGTTTTGAGCTATTGATACTCCTATGCGCTATGTTTCGACAGAGGTCTTAACCTTTTGTACAATGCTGTACTTGAAACAATTTTACTTTCCTCTCTAACTACACTCCAATCGTCAAACTTAAACGATGTTACTTCCACGACTGACTGCAACAAATGAGTGCCATAAAATCTCGCGCGAATATCTCGCGCGAACATTTCGCGTCAACATCTCGCTTTCGCGCGAACATTTCGCGCCAACATCTCGCGGGAAAAAATGGCATAGACATCTTTGGCGCCACGTCATAGACATCTGATGACAAAGCATTTTTTAAAGGTTATGCGCCCTTAAAATTGAGCGTTAAAAAAGTTAGAAGCTAACATTGCCAAGTTGTTTCCTTTTTAGAACAATGTTTTGGACAATTACAAAACAATTTCGACCGAAATTTAAGCCGACAATAATTGATGGGGTAAGGCGTTTTCCAACGGTTGGATCTAGAAATTTGTTTCGTTGTCGATAAAAAAAACGACCAAGTCTTAGGGTAAGGATCAGTTAGTATTTCGTAATTAGAAAATGGTCGCATGTTATAATTTCGTAAATATCTCCTTTGTCACTCAATAAAGAGCGGTCAAAGTTTGGCAATCCGGAACACTCGATATCCAGGTTATGTGAACCACGTTTACACTCGCACAAACAAAAGTTTAAGCGGAAAAATTGTTCGAAATTCTGCAGGCGTTTACGGAAAAAGTAAAGCACGTAAGCCGCTGAAAGTTGACCTCTACATCAGCGAGCACCTTCTCCTTCTGTGTCCCGACTTTCGTGGCGATCTGCCTTTGCAATCGCGACATAGATACATATCTTTAAAAATGCTTCGTAAAAACTCCTTGGTATAATTAACTCCTTATCAGTGATGTGCAAGGAATACTTCTCCTAATATAGCCTTGAGCAAACGTAAACAGTCCGGCGTTACAGCAAGTTTTGAGCTATTAATACTCCTATGCGCTATGTTTCGCCACAGGTCTTAACCTTTTATCCGATGCTGTACTTGAAACAATTTCTTTTTCCTCTCTAACTGTACTCCAATCATCAAACTGAAACGCTGTTACTTCCACGACTGCCTGCCCCAAATGACTGCCCTAACATCTCGCGCGAAAATCTCTCACAAGCATGTCGCGCCAACATCTCGCGGGAAAAAAATGGCATAGAAATCTTTGTCGCGACGGCATAGACATCTTATGACAAAACAATTTTTAAGGGTTAGGGTGAATGCGCCGTTAAATTGGAGCGTTAGAAACGTTACAAGTTAATATTGGCAAGTTGTTTCCGTTGTGGTACAATCTTTTGGACAATTACAAAGCTATTTCGACCGAAAAACAAGCCGACAATAATTTCTGGATTAAGGCGTTTTCCAAACGACTAAGTCTCAGGGTAAGGATCAGTTAGTATTTCGTAATTAGAAAATGCTACATTTCGCGCCAACACCTCGTGGGAAAAAAATGGCATAGAAATCTTTGTCGCGACGGCATAGACATCTTATGACAAAGCATTTTTTAAGGGTTAGGGTGAAGGCGCCGTTAAATTGGAGCGTTAGAAACGTTAGAAGTTAATATTGGCAAGTTGTTTCCGTTGTGGCACAATGTTTTGGACAATTACAAAGCTATTTCGACCGAAAAACAAGCCGACAATAATTTCTGGGGTAAGGCGTTTTCCAACGGTTGGATCTAGAAATTTGTTTCGTTGCCGATAAAAAAACGTAAAGTCTTAGGGTAAGGATCAGTTAGTATTTCGTAATTAGAACATTATACGGTCGAATGTTATAATTTCGTAAATATCTCCTTTGTCACTCGATAAAAAGCGGTCAAAGTTTGGGAAATCGGAACATTCGATATCCAGTTTACGTGTACCCAAATACAAGTTTTAAACAAACCACGTTTTTGAGTTTACAACCGAAATGCAAATATCAAAGTTAAAGATTAATTAAACGTCTGCAGCACATTTCCGACCCGTCACGATGTTTTTCGTCGGTAGAGCTGTTTCTTGAACGCACAAAATCACGTTTACCCTCGCACAAACAAAATTTTAAGCGGAAAACCTGTTCGATTTTCTGCAGGCGTTTACGGAAAAACTAAAGAACGTACGCGGCTGAGAGTTAACCTCCATATCAACGAGCTCCTTCTCCTTCCGTGTCCCAACTTTCGTGGCGATCTGCTTTTGCGATCGCGATTGAGAGACCTATTTGTAACAATGCTTCGTTAAAACTTAAAATGCCTTAACCCCAGAATCGCAATTTCAAACAGTTCTAACTCGTCTGTTTTTAAGGAAAAACCACTCAAACTCGAGTATGTTTAAGATGGTAACAATTTGCGTCGGCAACGCGAGTTTGGTTGAATTTCTTCAAGTAGAATTTGTGTTAAAGCTCTTTAGGTTTGAAAAATGCTTTGTCTTGAGAATCGTCTGTGATTTCTACGTGGGTCGACCCGATGTGGATTTGGACAAGTCGTCAAAATTTGAAATCGATTTTTACGCCTTGAAATTAACTACACTTATTCTTACAATAATGTTTGCTCACCGGCCGGAAGGACGTTCCCCTACACCCTGGAATAAGGGAGATATAGAGCCCCAAACTTTCAGGGTTAGACCAATACCACCGGTCGCATTTGGAAAAATGGTTCCATGTATTTGAGGGGCTAGGGTTAGGGGTAAAGCGCCCTTAAAATTGAGGGCTAGTGTCGTAGGAAAGGTTATCTGGATTAGTTCTTCATCCTGGAACGGTAGGAGAGAGGCATTGGGAAACCAATACGATCGAAATCACCCAGTCCACAAGTCTTGGGGTTAGGACTTTTCGGGTATGTCAGACCACGAAAAATGCTTCGTTACTTGAGTGCACTTTGTAGAATATTTCCTTATCCTTTACTCAGACGTGGCTCAGAGTTTGGCGAGGATATGTTCTCGATAAGACTGTTTGGTGATTTCGATTTCAACCTCCTATTGCACGCCGTTACCAAAAAACGAAACCTGTGCTTTTAAATGACTTTAACCGCTGTCGTCCGACTTTGAAACCCAAAAAAACTCTGCAGACCGAGCGACAACATTGTACGGCTTATAATAAGGAAGATACATAGGTTCAAAATTTCCACGGCCTTTAGAGTGGTCTCGAATAAAGTTTAAGTGTTGGGGTAAAGACTTTTCGGGTTTGTCAGACCACGAAAAATGTTTCGTTACGTTCACTTTGTCGAATATTTCTTTACCCTTTATTCAGACAAGACTCTGAGTTTGGCGAGGGTATTTTTTCGATCAGATTGTGTTGTGATTTCGATTTCAACCTCCTATTGTACGCCGTTACCTAGAAAGATAACCTGTGCTTTAAAATGAATTTAACCGCTATCGTCCGACTCAGAGAAGCAAAAAACCTCCACAGACAAAGCGACGTAATTGTACGGCTTATAATAAGGAAGATACATAGGTTCAAAGTTTCCACGGCCTTTAGAATGGTCTCGAATAAAGTTTAAGTGTTGGGGTAAAGACTTTTCGGGTTTGTCAGACCACGAATATCGTTTCGTTACGTTCACTTTGTCCAATATTTCCTTACCCTTTATTCAGACGAGACTCTGAGTTTGGCGAGGGTATTTTTTCGATCAGAGTGTGTGGTGATTTCGATCTCAACCTCCTATTGTACGGCGTTATCCAGGAACAAAACCTGTGCTTTTAAATGAATTTAACCGCTATCGTCAGACTCAGAGACGCAAAAAACCTCTACAGACAAAGCGACGTAATTGTACGGCTTACAATAAAGAAGACACATAGGCTCAAAATTTCCACGGCCTTTAGAGTGGTCTCGAATAAAGTTTAAGTGTTGGGGTGAAGACTTTTCGGGTTTGTCAGACCACGAAAAATGTTTCGTTACGTTCACTTTGTCGAATATTTCCTTACCCTTTAGTCAGACATGACTCTGAGATTGGCGAGGGTATTTTTTCGATCAGAGTGTGTTGTGATTTCGATTTCAACCTCCTATTGTACGCCGTTACCTAGAAAGATAACCTGTGCTTTTAAATGAATTTAACCGCTATCGTCCGACTCAGAGAAGCAAAAAACCTCCACAGACAAAGCGACGTAATTGTACGGCTTATAATAAGGAAGATACATAGGTTTAAAATTTCCACGGCCTTTTGAGTGGTCTCGAATAAAGTTTAAGTGTTGGGGTAAAGACTTTTCGGGTTTTTCAGACCACGAAAAATGTTTCGTTACGTTCACTTTGTCGAATATTTCCTTACCCTTTATTCAGACGAGACTCTGAGTTTGGCGAGGGTATTTTTTCGATCAGACTGTGTGGTGATTTCGATCTCAACCTCCTATTGTACGGCGTTATCCAGGAACAAAACCTGTGCTTTTAAATGAATTTAACCGCTATCGTCCGTCTTTGAGACGCAAAAAACCTATACAGACAAAGCGACATAATTGTACGGCTTATATTAAGGAAGATAGGAAGGTTCAAATTATCCATGTCTTTTGAGTGTACTCGAATCAACCTCCTATTGCACGCAATTACCAAGAAACGAAACTTAACCCTACTGTCAGATGTGAATGAAGCAATGTTTACCGAATTTGTTTTTAAGATGGAAGATATGAACGCATAAAAACAATGAAAAATGCTTGATGAAAATTGAAAATTTAACAATTGAATAAATGAAAGAAAGTTACAATGAATGAAAGTTGAAGAACGCAAAACACAATGATACAAAAATATTTAAGCCTAATTCAAATTAGTTTTTTTTTCCTTCCATCCTTTGTGCCGTTCTAATAAAGGTTGCCACACGGTCTTGAATTTGTTTCGGGGTTTTGTTTGCGCAACAAGGTAGATCCCCCTTCTCTAACGCAGCCTTTGCGTCCTTGACGCGTATTCTTTCCCCGCTGTTGATTTTTTCTGCAAAGAAATTCTTCACTTCTGTGAGCTCTTCTTGAGAAAATTGCTTTCGACTTTTCTGAAACACCAAATAGTAAATTAGGAAATACCAGGGTTTTACTTACTTAAATAACCTTCAAAGCTCTTCATTGTAACTTACATATGCTGGCACATCGGCTTCTTGTACGGGATTTTCTTTATTTTGTGGCTTGTCACTCACTTTCTCCGGAGAAGTTACCTCGGTGTGAAGTTCAGATCGCGGTTGTGACGGTCCTTCTTGATTTTTTGGGTTTTCATTCACTTCCTCCGGAGAAGTTAGACCTACCTCCGAGTGAGGTTCACTCGGTCCTGCACTTCGTTCCGGAAGGACACATCCAGAAGTTTCGCCTTCCTCAGCCACGTTTCCCCTTCTTTCGTCTTCGAAATCTGTGGTATCACGACCCTAAAACACAATAAAAATCAGTATGCCTAGTTCCAGTTCAACGTTTATGCGAAATACAAAGCATTTACTTCACTAAACTGCAATCTTACATAAAGGGATTGAATGGCTTCATAGGCGATGATGGACTCGTCGCTTTGCAGCGGATTGATGTAGTGTGTTTCCTGTGTGGAAGGCAGGTGCGCCATATGCCCAGCCACCATTTCCCGTTGTTCCGGGTTTTTTGCGCGGATCTGCAGAATAATATGTGCATTGTCTTACTGCAAACACCCAACAGGGTATAAGAAATAGTTACACGTACTACAGTAGATGAGTAAAACAAACCTGAGTGGCTGTGCATTTGCGAACCATGGTCGCTGTAAGTTTTCGGCCCTTCGGCACTGCAGCTTTGCACACGTGCTGCATAGCTTTAGCCGCGTGGGAACTGGTGAATTGATCCCCACGCCACTCAAAAACATACTTTTGTTCTTCCTCCATGCCGATGAACGTTAAAAGAGCCTCCATGACCTGTGGTCTCACCACAATTTGAGCCGGCCCGGAGGTCAGGCCGGTCTTATGATGCAACACCTGTAAAAACTTTGAGTAGTTATCAATCACTTACAAACTGGACAGTCAACAAAATGACCAGCAATACGTACTCGAATCACAGAAAGTCCTTTCTTTCCTTTTTCGGCCGCCTTGGCTTCATCGACCGTCATGCCTCTGACCGCACTTGGTCTCTGGGCATTTTCAAATGCCAAGACGGTGAAAAGGACTTCCCCGTATGCACGCATCCGCGTAGATCCTGGGTGCTCAACCATGCCTGTAGATAATGGAAAAGGCTTTACTGTAAACCCGCTGTTTGAGTTTTACGTCACACTACTTACGTTGCGTGTCACGAATGCATCTTGTGACGTATTGTGAATGAAGAACTTTATTCACATCTTCTGTGCAAACCGCATTCCTTCGGTCATTCTCCTTGATTTCGTGACGTCTACAAATATTTTAGGCAACATCAAAGTTTGAACCAAACTTTGAAGAAATCAATAACATACCGCTCCTGGAGACGTCTCCTGTAACACTCATTCCAAGATTTTATTCTGACCATGGTTGGTTCATATTTAAAGCTGCACTCTCCCGTATGCCTCACCGTCAAGAATTTTATGAAATTAATTAGTGTGCAATTGTGAGAGATAAAGGTGGAAGGTTTGCACTTGCTTTCCTCCAAAAACTGTCAATGTAGTCTGTATTAAACGCAACAAACCACAAATGAAACAAATTCTACGCAGGTACTTACTTTAAGGTGCATTTCTGTGTACGTATCTAAGTTAACCGCTTTCAGTTCTTCAAATTTGCAGGTGGAAATTATTCTTTGCAGAATAGATCTATTTTTTTCTGCATCGACCTCCCGTTTTCCTCCTCCGTCGACTGATTGCAGATAGCTCGAAAAGTTTTCCAGGCAGACAGTCCACGAGAAATTGGTACCTTTCGGTTTAGGCGACTGAACAGACAATAAGTGTTATAACAATACACATACAACTAAAAGCCCAGTATGTTCTTGAAGTACTTCTTCTCTTCAAATATTGCTACATACATATCAAGACAAGCAATTACCTTTGCTGTATTATCACGTCGCCGTTTATCGAGCGACCTCACCAACTCCTTCGCTTTTGGATCATCCTTATGTGTTGCACCTGTCAGGTGTTTGACGAGATGCTTCACGTACTTACCGCATAAAGAACATTGATCCTCGTTTTTTTTTGAGACCACGTTGTACGATACTTCATGCATCTCGGTACAATGCCGACTTACATTGACCACCATCTTGTCGCATATGCTTAAAAACAAAAAGGTCACAAAATAAACTAAGATAAAATGTTTTCAGGGCAGCTAAATAAAAACCATACCGGCAGTATTTTGGCTTTCTTTTGGAGCGAGGGGTCTGCCGTTGCACCTCCTCTGCACCACTTTCCTCCGCGTCACCTTCCGACCCGCTAGATTGCCCGGCATCTACCATCAACCCATCATCATCCACCACCACCTCGTTTTGTTCTAACCCTTCATCAATTGCTGCTTCTTCGGGCTCTTCTTCTGTTTCGTCTGCTTCGTCTGCTTCTTCGGTTTCCTTTTCGCTTTCATCATAAAACAAAGCATGTTAAGTCATTACAGTACACACACAACGTGGTTATTTGTAAAATCCCGCATAAGTTCAAGTCATGTTACTCACAGACTACTGTCTACTCTTTCCAGCATTACTTTTGCAACCATTTCTCTGGCTGCGACGGCTTCGGCCAGAGAATCGCCGAGGACCCTAAAGCAGCAGACATAGAAAAACTTACCGAAAAATGTAAATATTGTCAATTTAACTCAAATTCCGTCAGTATACATAAAAACAAACAACCTGAATGCTAACGTTAAGGGGCTTACCTATAAGCAGAACCCAATTCCTGGCCAACCTCGCCCAAACTCCCTATTTCGGCTTGGCGGAAATTAGACCGTGGTAGGTCTTTTGTCTTTACCGCATAACCACGGTCTTCCTGAATTGATCTGCAAAAAAAAAATTTTCACCTTTTTCTTCTGCTAACTGGCACAAAGTTTAAGGAAAAAATCTGTATGAATCTGTGTCAAGAACAGAGTGAAGGAAAAAGTGAAAACTCTTACGTAAACCCTTGCATGCACGCCCTCATTTTCTGCTTCCGAAAATCTATGTAGCTAGGGCCTGCTTGTTCCAAGTTTTGTTGGATTTCTTTGTTGTTTCTTTTAATAAGCTGCAAAATATAATAACAACATTTTATAAGTTGTTAATCAACAGAATTTACAAAACAAAAAATCAAACTACCAACCCTTTTTGGAAGCTTGGAGGGGCTGACGATGATTTCATTGTCGTCATTGGACGACGAGCTAAATAGCACCGGCTGGAAATCAATGTCCAAGTCACTGTCGTCGACAGGACTTGAACTGTCTTCAGAGACAACAACTTTTTTAGGTGGAAACAATTTCTTTCTACATGGAGAAGCCATATTTATATTTGTAATCTTGCAATAAAACCTGCAAAACACGGCAAGGATTTACAAAGGTCAGGTTTGGTGAGACCGCATAGACATCTGCCTTTTTAAATTTTATTAATCGTCAAGCTTAATCACGGCCGAAAATGACTGCGCTAACAATTTACCAGGCTTAAAAGCTGAACGGAACGAATTTAAAAGCTGCCTCTCTCACGACCGCCTGTCTCAAATGAATGCCACATCATATCGTGGCCTCGTGCGAAAATATCGTCGACGCCCCGCAGTGAATTAGGTTAGTTTTGTCTAGACCGCATAGACATCTGCCTTTTTTAATTTTATTAATCGTCAAATTTAATCACTGCCGAAAATGACTGCGCTAACAATTCAACAGGCTTAAAAGCTGAACGGAACGAATTTAAAAGCTGCCTCTCTCACGACCGCCTGTCTCAAATGAATGCCACATCATATCGTGGCCTCGTGCGAAAATATCGTCGACGCCCCGCAGTGAATTAGGTTAGTTTTGTCTAGACCGCATAGACATCTGCCTTTTTTAATTTTATTAATCGTCAAATTTAATCACTGCCGAAAATGACTGCGCTAACAATTCAACAGGCTTAAAAGCTGAACGGAACGAATTTAAAAGCTGCCTCTCTCACGACCGCCTGTCTCAAATGAATGCCACATCATATCGTGGCCTCGTGCGAAAATATCGTCGACGCCCCGCAGTGAATTAGGTTAGTTTTGTCTAGACCGCATAGACATTTGCCTTTTTTAATTTTATTAATCGTCAAACTTAATCACGGCCAAAAATGACTGCACTAACAATTTACAGTGACACAGATATTGGACGGAACGACGGACGGACGGGACGAACTTAATTAAAATTGAAGTGAAGTCCCGCAGTGAATTCGGTCAGCTTTGGCGAGACCGCTGCCATCTGCCTTTTTAAACTTTATTAATCGTCAAACTTAATCACGGCCGAAAATGACTGCGTTATCAATTCACACAATGACACAGATATTTCCCGGGTAAAATCACGTTTACTGGGTCGCATAGACATCTAACAAAATAGACATATTACTCGACAGGTAATTTATGTTTCAGGTGAAACAAATTTGATTAGTATCAGGTGATCTGATTGTGAATAGCCTAGGCTATGCCAGGTGCGATTTACTAATGATTGCGTGGGCCACTTGACTTTTTACTGCTAGGCCTATTTTCTAATTAAAACCCTCACGCCAAAATTCTAATCTTAGAAATAAATTGTGGTGCAATAAATTTAACTTGAACAGTTTTGTACCCCTGCACTAAAGACCTTTGTATATTATCTATCTATTGCTTTATAGTGTAGACCAGTGATTGCCAAACTGTGTGCCACCACAGATTCTCAGGTGTGCTGGGAATCTTGGTGGAATTTTGGGAAAGAACTGCATAAATATTTAAAATAAGGCATGCAGACTTAATGTGACTTAAAACCGCTCTAACTGGTTCAATAGCTGATAAATAAGCACATGTCCTCTTTAATAGCTGATAAATAAGCACATGTCCTCTTCAATAGCTGATAAATAAGCACACACACATCCACATAAATAAGCACACATCTTTAATATGTAGTAATCCATCTCCATTGAAATCCATTGCCTTCACAAATTGTTTGGTCCAGCCCAGTTTAATATGAAGTGGTGTCAAGTACACTTTTTTGGGATCGATTAGGGGTTGACACTTACCATTATATCTTCCGACAATGTAGTCCATTCTCATTGGCTATTCGGTTGTGTCATAGTGGTTTGCATCGTCTCGACTGTCCCACAAACAGAGAAAGCACATATGCTTGGTGTAACCCAACTGCAATCCGAGCAAAAGTGACACAACTTTAAAGTCTCCACATATGTTCCAGTTATAAGCCCGGTAGTTAATGACCAGTAAATACCCCCCCCCCTCTATAGTCATTGTCAAGAAAATTCAAAAATGCATTAATTGTCAAATAATAGAACATTGCATTTACAAAATAATGTCAATATTAATCTTACATAATATGTATTGTGACATAATATGACCAACAATTCGCTGGGAATGAAAATTGCACAATACCTTGTACCGTAGCACCTTATAATATAGTGCCAATCAATGCAAAATCCTAATTTCGAGAATTTTCCTATCTTGAAAACCTGACGTGATAGACCAATTCTGATTTCAGATATGGTAGCCTTAACGTAGAATATGTTACATATCTGTACATAACAATGCAAGTAACATGTTTTTCGCTGATTGGCTCATTTAGGTGTGTGCAAACCTATTGGGGTGTACAAAAGCTTAATCTATATATCAAGTTGTTTGATACATTTGGTTTCGAAACTAAGATGTGTGTGTTTTTGTAGACTTGACTGTAACATTTGCAAATTTTGCCCCAAAAACCGTTTCGCATACAAAAGTTGATTTGTTCGATTATTTGAATTTGATGGTTTAGTAGACCATGTCCAGTTCTTTACTTTTAACAAACTGAATTTTATCATAACAATTCTACTTGGTTTTACTTGCCGGCAAAAAAATTGTCCTCTTTTTCGGTGCTGAAAATATGGTAGGCCTAACGTAGTTTATGTTACATATCTATACATAACAATGTAAGTAACATGTTTTACGCTGATTGGCTCATATAGGATGTAAAAGCTAATAGGCTATCTCGTTGGTCTGTATTTCGTGGCATGATTCGCCGAAATCTGGTGTGTGCAAAGCTATTGGGGTGTACAAAAGCTTAACCTATATATGAAGTAAAAGCTGAGGCTTGGTTAAGATATATATGGCTACTCTTCATATCAGTTTTACCTTCTAGATTATATAGTGCCAATCAATGCAAAATCTTAATTTCGAGAATTTTCCTATCTTGAAAACCTGACGTGATAGACCAATTCTGATTTCAGATATGATAGCCTTAACGTAGAATATGTTACATATCTGTACATAACAATGTAAGTAACATGTTTTTCGCTGATTGGCTCATATAGGTGTGTGCAAACCTATTGGGGTGTACAAAAGCTTAATCTATATATCAAGTTGTTTGATACATTTGGTTTCGAAACTAAGATGTGTGTGTTTTTGTAGACTTGACTGTAACATTTGCAAATTTTGCCCCAAAAACCGTTTCGCATACAAAAGTTGATTTGTTCGATTATTTGAATTTGATGGTTTAGTAGACCATGTCCAGTTCTTTACTTTTAACAAACTGAATTTTATCATAACAATTCTACTTTGTTTTACTTGCCGGCAAAAAAATTGTCCTCTTTTTCGGTGCTGAAAATATGGTAGGCCTAACGTAGTTTATGTTACATATCTATACATAACAATGTAAGTAACATGTTTTACGCTGATTGGCTCATATAGGATGTAAAAGCTAATAGGCTATCTCGTTGGTCTGTATTTCGTGGCATGATTCGCCGAAATCTGGTGTGTGCAAAGCTATTGGGGTGTACAAAAGCTTAACCTATATATGAAGTAAAAGCTGAGGCTTGGTTAAGATATATATGGCTACTCTTCATATCAGTTTTACCTTCTAGATTATGCATTGTCAATTTAAGTGATAGCTCTATTGGGAGAAAAAATGGATATGAAATTATTTCTGATGTGACTAAAGAATAGGCTATCTCGTTGGTCTGTATTTCTTGGCATTATTCGCCGAAATCTGGTGTGTGCAACGTATTGGGGTGTACAAAAGCTTAACCTATATATCAAGTTGTTTGATACATTTGGTTTCGATGCTATAATGTGTGCGTTTTTGCAGACTTGACTGTAACATTTGCAAATTTTGCCCCAAAAACCGTTTCCCGTACAAAAGTTGATTGTTCGATTATTTGAATTTGAACGTTTAATAGTGTCATGTCAGTTCTTTACTTTAAACAAACTGAATTTTGAGCATTGCCTAAACACTAGAGATTCAAACTAGACCTGTATGAAGTTTTGGTGAAGTATGCCTCTAAATCTTTGTCCTTTTATACTTTTCACGCCGTTTTTTCATATAACTGCTCTGGGTAGGATTGTAAAAATAATGTTGAAGCGACAAGAAGAAGATGACGAACCCCCCACTAAGTTATGCCGAGTCCACTCCTCCAGGTCTAGACTATGTAAGTGTTGGTTGGCATGTATTAATGCTGTTTGTAATTAACGTTTTAGGGTTACAAAGTAACTGTCTTCATCAATTACAGAGCCGAAAAATGTAGATAAATTTATTTTTGATTACGCCGTTCAAAGCGAAAGTTTAAGTGTTGTTACTAACATATAATCTGTAGAAAATTTCAACTTTCTTACCTTAAACATTCATCATACATTCCGTTTCAATAAAATCCTTAATTTAGGCCTATTCATATATATCAACAAATGTATCTTATCGATGTTCATTATTTAGGCAAAATAAAGTACAGCGAAATGAGAGAGACCGAGGAACTCTCGTTTGGGTTAGCCAGCATGCAAGGCTGGCGGAGTGAAATGGAAGATTACCACTCCGCCCAAACAAGCCTAAGCGGCCTTCCAAACTGGTCGTATTTTGGTGTTTTTGACGGCCACTCTGGTTCCAAGGTTGCAAAATACTCATCGCAGCATCTTATTGATGTAATATTGGAACACGAGAACGTACGAAAACTGGTTGCTGACGATAAATTAGATGAAGAGGAAACGCTCATCAAGGATGCCGTCACTGAAGCGTTTTTTAAATTTGACATGATCATGCGAGACATTCGCCATGAGCAAAGTGGTTCAACTGCGGTCTGCGTTCTGATATCCCCGTCACGATACTATTTCATAAATTCTGGTGATTCGAGAGCTATGTTGTATAGAAAAGGCAAAGTTTATTTTGCTACCGCGGACCACAAGCCCTGCAATCCTGCAGAAAAAGAAAGGATTGAAAATGCGGGAGGTAAAGTCATCAGTAAGCGAGTAAATGGATCACTTGCCGTATCACGGGCGCTTGGCGATTATTCTTTCAAGAATGACACAACCAAAGGACCTAGTGCACAGTTAATATCTCCAGAGCCAGACATCACAGTGATTGGAAGAAACAAGGAAGAAGATGAGTTTATCGTGCTCGCTTGTGATGGCATCCACGACGTATCGAACAATGAAGAGTTGTGCAGTTATATCAAAGCAAAATTTAATATTAAAGACATACCGATTAACAATGTTTGCAGCAATTTGATTGACTATTGTTTATTCAGAGGAAGCACTGATAACATGTGTGTTATCATTGTTAAGTTTTGTGGTTAGTTTGTTATTGTTATTATTATTTTATAGTTATTTTTTTTTGTAAATTTTTTCAATTTCAGTAAATTTTCATTTTCAATAAATTTTCATTAAATTTTCATTTTCATTAAATTTTACCTTTGCAAAAGATACTGAGTAATGTGTTAATGTGAGCTGAACTTGAAAGGTATCGATGCTTTGTTAATCTGTTTGAGGAACCTTCGACAAGTGTAAGTGCAACATATCAGATCAAAAAATTTTTTAGGTGTTAGAGTGAGTCCGCCCTTATAATTGATGTGTTAATGACCTTAAACCCAGTGTTCACTCAGAGTAGCGTTTTTCTGGTTCCAACAGACCAATTGGTCCTTACCCTCAAACAACGATGCTCTTCACCAACTGCGGCTTGTGTTATTGGCCTTAAACCTAGTTTTCACTCAGCGAAGCACTTTTCCAATTCTCACCAACTTATTGATCACAACCCCAAACAACGATGCTTTTCACCAATTGCGGCTTGTGTTATTGACCTTAAACCTAATTTTCACTCAGCGAAGCGCTTTTCCAATTCTCACCAACTTATTGGTCATAAACCCAAATAAGAATACTTTTTTTCCAATTGCGGCTTGCTTTATTGGCCTTAACCCTCAGGGAAGCGTTTTTCGATACCTCGACAGCTCAAATGGTCTTAACCCTAGCCCTAAGTAACTTTTTCGAGATGGGACGTACATTTTTTCAGATAGAAAGGAAGAAATTTCCTCCTACACGTGGCCCTAAGGAACTTTTAGTAGTTTAAGTAACAATAACATCACAATCAAAAGTCAGATTGCCAAAAAGTGATAATATTTGCAAATTTAAAACCGCCACAATAGCACATTCGAATATTGAGTAGGAACGAAAAGAAAAGGAAACACAATTCGATTATACGAATGTTTAACTGTCTTCAAATGTCTTCATTTCTTCTGTTTCTGGGTACCACGCACGTCTTTTCCATCGTCCGCCACCACTTCAGGTCGGGCATTATCACACTGCAAACAACAAGCAGGTTATAAAGGATATCGCACAAACCACGGTAGATGAGAAAACTAAAAAACTGTTCCGCTGAACATTTCTCGTCCATGGACGTGGCATCCAGTGTTTTACTTACTTCGTTACATCCTTTAATTGGCATCACTTTCAGGGTGCAACTGCGAAGCAGGCCTGTCTCCTTGTCCGCCACCACTTCAGCTGGGGCATTATCATACTTCAAACAACAAGTAGGTTATAAAGGATAGTCGCACAAACTACACGAGATGAGAAAACAAACCTGTTCCGCTGTACATTTCTTTTCCAACGTCGTGGCATTCACTGTGTTACTTTCTTCAACTGGAATCTCTTTCTGGGTGAGGTCACTCATATTGTCCATGCTTTCAAGTTTTAAATGTTAAAGCTCCAACCCTAGTAAAGGAAATAAAAAATACACGTGTTAGGGTTAAGGCTACAGTGATGGGCAAGGGATTCCGCTCCTTTAACAAACGTAAACTGTCCGGCGTTACAGCTAGTTTTGAGCTATTGATACTCCTATGCGCTATGTTTCGACAGAGGTCTTAACCTTTTGTACAATGCTGTACTTGAAACAATTTTACTTTCCTCTCTAACTATACTCCAATCGTCAAACTTAAACGATGTTATTTCCACGACTGACTGCCCCAAATGACTGCCCTAACATCTCGCGAGAAAAAATGGCATAGAAATTACTGGCGCGACGGCATAGACATCTTATCATAAAGCATTTTTTAGAGTTAGGGTGAATGCGCCCTTAAAATTGAGCGTTAGAAACGTTAGAAGCTAATATTGACAAGTTGTTTCCGTTGTGGTACAATGTTTTGGACAATTGCAAAGCTATTTCGACCGAAAACAAGCCAACAATAATTTCTGGGGTAAGGCGTTTTCCAACGGTTGGAGCTAGAAATTTGTTTCGTTGCCGATAAAAAAACGTAAAGTCTTAGGGTAAGAATCAGTTAGTATTTCGTAATTAGAAAATGCTACATTTCGCGCCAACACCTCGTGGGAAAAAAATGGCATAGAAATCTTTGTCGCGACGGCATAGACATCTTATGATAAAACAATTTTTAAGGGTTAGGGTGAATGCGCCGTTAAATTGGAGCGTTAGAAACGTTAGAAGTTAATATTGGCAAGTTGTTTCCGTTGTGGTACAATGTTTTGGACAATTACAAAGCTATTTCGACCGAAAAAAAAGCCGACAATAATTTCTGGGGTAAGGCGTTTTCCAACGGTTGGAGCTAGAAATTTGTTTCGTTGCCGATAAAAAAACGTAAAGTCTTAGGGTAAGGATCAGTTAGTATATCGTAATTAGAACATTATACGGTCGAATGTTATAATTTCGTAAATATCTCCTTTGTCACTCGATAAAAAGCGGTCAAAGTTTGGGAAATCGGAACATTCGATATCCAGTTTACGTGTACCCAAATACAAGTTTTAAACAAACCACGTTTTTGAGTTTACAACCGAAATGCAAATATCAAAGTTAAAGATTAATTAAACGTCTGCAGCACATTTCCGACCCGTTACGATGTTTGTCGTCGGTAGAGCTGTTTCTTGAACGCACAAAATCACGTTTTTTCTCGCACAAACAAAAGTTTAAGTGGAAAAACTGTTCAATTTTCTGCAGGCGGTTACGGACAAAATAAAGAACGCACGCGGCTGAAAGTTGACCTCCACATCAACGAGCTCCTTCTCCTTCTGTGTCCCGACTTTCGTGGCGATCTGCTTTTGCGATTGCGAGTGAGAGACCTATTTGTAACAATGCTTCGTTAAAACTCAAAATGCCTTAACCCCAGAATCGCAATTTCAAACAGGTGTAACTCGTCCGTTTTTAAAGAAAAACCACTGAAATTCGAGTATGTTTAAGATGGTAACCGTGTACGTCGGCAACGCGAGTTTGGTTGAATTTCTCCAAATAGAATTTGTGTTAGAGCACTTTAGGTTTGAAAAATGCTTTGTCTTGAGAATCGTCTGTGATCTCTACGTGGGTCGACCCAATGTGGATTTGGACAAGTCGTCAAAATTTGAAATCGATTTTTACGCCTTGAAATTAAATACACTTATTCTTACAATAGTGTTTGCTCCCCGGCCGAAAGGAGGTTGCCCTACGCCCTAGAATAAGGGAGATATAGAGCCCCAAAATCTCAGGGTAAGAACTCTATGACCGGTCGTATCTGGAAAATTGCTTCCGTTTATTTGAGGGACTAGGGTTAGGGGTGAAAGCACCCTTAAAATTAAGGGTTAGTGTCGTAGGAGGATTTATCTGGATTAGTTCTTCATGCTGGAACGGTAGGAGAGGGGTATTGGGAAACAAATACGATCGAAATCAGCCAGTCCACAAGTCTTGGGGTTAGGACTTTTCGGGTATGTCAGACCACGAAAAATGCTTCGTTACTTGAGTGCACTTTGTAGAATATTTCCTTATCTTTAACTCAGACGTGGCTCAGAGTTTGGCGAGGATATGTTCTCGATAAGACTGTTTGGTGATTGCGATTTCAACCTCCTATTGCACGCCGTTACCAAAAAACGAAACCTGTGCTTTTAAATGACTTTAACCGCTGTCGTCCGACTTTGAAACCCAAAAAAACTCTGCAGACCGAGCGACAACATTGTACGGCTTATAATAAGGAAGATACGAAGGTTCAAAATATCCACGGCCTTTGAGCGGTCTCGAAAAAAGTTAAAGTGTTGGGGTAAAGACTTTTCGGGTTTGTCAGACCACGAAAAATGTTTCGTTACGTTCACTTGGTAAATATCTCCTTTGTCACTCGAAAAAAAGTGGTCAAAGTTTGGGAACACGGAACACTCAATATCCAGGTTACGTGTACCCAATTACAACTTTTAAACGTAGCAACCTTTTGAGTTTACAACCGAAATGCAAATATCAAAATTAAAGATTAATTAAACGTCTGCAGCACATTTCCGACCCGTTACGATGTTTGTCGTCGGTAGAGCTGTTTCTTGAACGCACAAAATCACGTTTTTTCTCACACAAACAAAAGTTTAAGTGGAAAAACTGTTCAATTTTCTGCAGGCGGTTACGGACAAAATAAAGAACGTACGCGGCTGAAAGTTGACCTCCACATCAACGAGCTCCTTCTCCTTCCGTGTCCCGACTTTCGTGGCGATCTGCTTTTGCGATCGCGAGTGAGAGACCTATTTGTAACAATGCTTCGTTAAAACTCAAAATGCCTTAACCCCAGAATCGCAATTTCAAACAGGTGTAACTCGTCCGTTTTTAAAGAAAAACCACTGAAATTCGAGTATGTTAAAGATGGTAACAATGTACGTCGGCAACGCGAGTTTGGTTGAATTTCTCCAAATAGAATTTGTGTTAGAGCACTTTAGGTTTGAAAAATGCTTTGTCTTGAGAATCGTCTGTGATCTCTACGTGGGTCGACCCGATGTGGATTTGGACAAGTCGTCAAAATTTGAAATCGATTTTTACGCCTTGAAATTAAATACACTTATTCTTACAATAGTGTTTGCTCCCCGGCCGAAAGGAGGTTGCCCTACGCCCTAGAATAAGGGAGATATAGAGCCCCAAAATCTCAGGGTAAGAACTTTATGACCGGTCGTATCTGGAAAATTGCTTCCGTTTATTTCAGGGACTAGGGTTAGGGGTGAAAGCACCCTTAAAATTAAGGGTTAGTGTCGTAGGAGGATTTATCTGGATTAGTTCTTCATCCTGGAACGGTAGGAGAGGGGTATTGGGAAACAAATACGATCGAAATCACCCAGTCCACAAGTCTTGGGGTTAGGACTTTTCGGGTATGTCAGACCACGAAAAATGTTTCGTTACGTGCGTCCACTTTGTAGAATATTTCCTTATCCTTTTCTCAGACGTGGCTCAGAGTTTGGCGAGGATATGTTCTCGATAAGACTGTTTGGTGATTGCGATTTCAACCTCCTATTGCACGCCGTTACCAAAAAACGAAACCTGTGCTTTTAAATGACTTTAACCGCTGTCGTCCGACTTTGAAACCCAAAAAAACTCTGCAGACCGAGCGACAACATTGTACGGCTTATAATAAGGAAGATACGAAGGTTCAAAATATCCACGGCCTTTGAGCGGTTTCGAAAAAAGTTAAAGTGTTGGGGTAAAGACTTTTCGGGTTTGTCAGACCACGAAAAATGTTTCGTTACGTTCACTTGGTAAATATCTCCTTTGTCACTCGAAAAAAAGTGGTCAAAGTTTGGGAACACGGAACACTCAATATCCAGGTTACGTGTACCCAATTACAACTTTTAAACGTAGCAACCTTTTGAGTTTACAACCGAAATGCAAATATCAAAATTAAAGATTAATTAAACGTTTGCAGCACATTTCAGACCCGTTACGATGTTTGTCGTCGGTAGAGCTGTTTCTTGAACGCACAAAATCACGTTTTTTATCACACAAACAAAAGTTTAAGTGGAAAAACTGTTCAATTTTCTGCAGGCGGTTACGGACAAAATAAAGAACGTACGCGGCTGAAAGTTGACCTCCACATCAACGAGCTCCTTCTCCTTCCGTGTCCCGACTTTTGTGGCGATCTGCTTTTGCGATCGCGAGTGAGAAACCTATTTGTAACAATGCTTCGTTAAAACTCAAAATGCCTTAACCCCAGAATCGCAATTTCAAACAGGTGTAACTCGTCCGTTTTTAAAGAAAAGCCACTGAAATTCGAGTATGTTTAAGATGGTAACAATGTACGTCGGCAACGCGAGTTTGGTTGAATTTCTCCAAGTAGAATTTGTGTTAGAGCACTTTGGGTTTGAAAAATGCTTTGTCTTGAGAATCGTCTGTGATCTCTACTTGGGTCGACCCGATGTGGATTTGGACAAGTCGTCAAAATTTGAAATCGATTTTTACGCCTTGAAATTAACTACACTTATTCTTACAATAATGTTTGCTACCCGGCCGGAAGGACGTTCCCCTACACCCTAGAATAAGGGAGATATAGACCCCCAAACTTTCAGGGTTAGATCAATACGACCGGTCGCATCTGGAAAAATGGTTCCATATATTTGAGGGGCTAGGGTTAGAGGTAAAGCGCCCTTAAAATTGAGGGCTAGTGTCGTAGGAAAGGTTATCTGGATTAGTTCTTCATCCTGGAACGGCAGGAGATGGGCATTGGGAAACCAATACGATTGAAATCACACAGTCCGCAAGTCTTGGGGTTAGGACATTAGGGTTGGTCAGACCACGAAAAATGCTTCGTTACGTGAGTGCACTTTGTAGAATATCTCCTTATCCTTTACTCAGACGTGGCTCAGAGTTTTGCGAGGATATGTTTTCGATAAGACTGTGTGGTGATTTAGATTTCAACCTCCTATTGCACGCCATTACCAAAAAACGAAACCTGTGCTTTTAAATGACTTTAACCGCTGTCGTCCGACTTTGAAACCCAAAAAAACTCGGCAGACCGAGCGACAACATTGTACGGCTTATAATAAGGAAGTTACGAAGGTTCAAAATATCCACGGCCTTTGAGCGGTCTCGAAAAAAAGTTAAAGTGTTGGGGTAAAGACTTTTCGGGTTTGTCAGACCACGAAAAATGTTTCGTTACGTTCACTTGGTAAATATCTCCTCTGTTACTCGATAAAAAGCGGTCAAAGTTTGGGAACACGGATCACTCAATATCCAGGTTACGTGTACCCAAATACAACTTTCAAACGTAGCAAGCTTTTGAGTTTACAACCGAAAACCAAATATCAAAATTAAAGATTAATTAAACGTCTGCAGCACATTTCTGACCCGTGACGATGTTTGTCGTCGGTAGAGCTGTTTTTTGAACGCACAAAATCACGTTTATATTCGCACAAACAAAAGTTTAAGCGGAAAAACTGTTCGATTTTCTGCTGGTGTTTACGGACAAAATAAAGAAC
The DNA here is from genome assembly GCF_947623445.1 of Clavelina lepadiformis. Lineage (NCBI taxonomy): Eukaryota > Metazoa > Chordata > Ascidiacea > Aplousobranchia > Clavelinidae > Clavelina > Clavelina lepadiformis. The sequence continues at coordinate 20,421,286 of NC_135246.1, read as the reverse complement.
GTACGCCGCTGAAAGTTGACCTCCATATCAGCGAGCTCCTTCTCCTTCCGTGTCCCGACTTTCGTGGCGATCTGTATTTGCGATCGTGAGTGAGAGACCTATTTGTAACAATGCTTCGTTAAAACTCAAAATGATCTAACCCCAGAAACGCAATTTCAAACAGGTGTAACTCGTCCGTTTTTAAGGAAAAACCACTCAAAATCGAGTATGTTTAAGATGGTAACAATGTGCGTCGGCAACGCGAGTTTGGTTGAATTTCTTCAAGTAGAATTTGTGTTAGAGCACTTTGGGTTTGAAAAATGCTTTGTCTTGAGAATCGTCTGTGATCTCTACATGGGTCGACCCGATGTGGATTTGGACAAGTCGTCAAAATTTGAAATCGATTTTTACGCCTTGAAATTAAATACACTTATTCTTACAATAGTGTTTGCTCCCCGGCCGAAAGGAGGTTGCCCTACGCCCTAGAATAAGGGAGATATAGAGCCCCAAAATCTCAGGGTAAGAACTCTATGACCGGTCGTATCTGGAAAATTGCTTCCGTTTATTTGAGGGACTAGGGTTAGGGGTGAAAGCACCCTTAAAATTAAGGGTTAGTGTCGTAGGAGGATTTATCTGGATTAGTTCTTCATGCTGGAACGGTAGGAGAGGGGTATTGGGAAACAAATACGATCGAAATCAGCCAGTCCACAAGTCTTGGGGTTAGGACTTTTCGGGTATGTCAGACCACGAAAAATGCTTCGTTACTTGAGTGCACTTTGTAGAATATTTCCTTATCTTTGACTCAGACGTGGCTCAGAGTTTGGCGAGGATATGTTCTCGATAAGACTGTTTGGTGATTGCGATTTCAACCTCCTATTGCACGCCGTTACCAAAAAACGAAACCTGTGCTTTTAAATGACTTTAACCGCTGTCGTCCGACTTTGAAACCCAAAAAAACTCTGCAGACCGAGCGACAACATTGTACGGCTTATAATAAGGAAGATACGAAGGTTCAAAATATCCACGGCCTTTGAGCGGTCTCGAAAAAAGTTAAAGTGTTGGGGTAAAGACTTTTCGGGTTTGTCAGACCACGAAAAATGTTTCGTTACGTTCACTTGGTAAATATCTCCTTTGTCACTCGAAAAAAAGTGGTCAAAGTTTGGGAACACGGAACACTCAATATCCAGGTTACGTGTACCCAATTACAACTTTTAAACGTAGCAACCTTTTGAGTTTACAACCGAAATGCAAATATCAAAATTAAAGATTAATTAAACGTCTGCAGCACATTTCCGACCCGTTACGATGTTTGTCGTCGGTAGAGCTGTTTCTTGAACGCACAAAATCACGTTTTTTCTCACACAAACAAAAGTTTAAGTGGAAAAACTGTTCAATTTTCTGCAGGCGGTTACGGACAAAATAAAGAACGTACGCGGCTGAAAGTTGACCTCCATATCAGCGAGCTCCTTCTCCTTCCGTGTCCCGACTTTCGTGGCGATCTGTATTTGCGATCGTGAGTGAGAGACCTATTTGTAACAATGCTTCGTTAAAACTCAAAATGATCTAACCCCAGAAACGCAATTTCAAACAGGTGTAACTCGTCCGTTTTTAAGGAAAAACCACTCAAAATCGAGTATGTTTAAGATGGTAACAATGTGCGTCGGCAACGCGAGTTTGGTTGAATTTCTTCAAGTAGAATTTGTGTTAGAGCACTTTGGGTTTGAAAAATGCTTTGTCTTGAGAATCGTCTGTGATCTCTACATGGGTCGACCCGATGTGGATTTGGACAAGTCGTCAAAATTTGAAATCGATTTTTACGCCTTCAAATTAACTACACATATTCTTACAATGATGTTTGCTCCCCGGCCGGAAGGACGTTCCCCTGCACCCTAGAATAAGGGAGATATAGACCCCCAAACTTTTAGGGTTAGATCAATACGACCAGTCGCATCTGGAAAAATGGTTCCATGTAATTGAGGGGCTAGGGTTAGGGGTAAAGCGCCCTTAAAATTGAGGGCTAGTGTTGTAGGAAAGGTTATCAGGATTAGTTCTTCATCCTGGAAGGGTAGGAGAGGGGCATTGGGAAACCAATACGATCGAAATCACACAGTACACAATTGTTGGGGTTAGGACATTAGGGTTTGTCAGACCACGAAAGATGCTTCGTTACGTGCGTGCACTTTGTACAATATTTCCTTATCCTTTGATTAGACGTGATTCAGAATTTGGCGAGGGCAATTTTTCGATGAGGGTGTGTGGTGATTTCCATTTCAACCTCCTATTGTACACCGTTACCGAAAAACCAAACCTGTGCTTTTAAACGAATTTAACCGCTGTCGTACGACTTGGAGACACAAAAAAACCACTACAGAGAAAGCGGCATATTTGTACGACTTATAATAAAAAAGATACAAAGGTTCAAAATTTTTTTCGTTAGTGTTGGGTCTAGGAATTTTACGGTGTGTCAGATCACGAAAAATGTTTCGTTACGTGCACTTTGTCGAATATTTCCTTATCCTTTATTCAGACGCGACTCAGAGTTTGGCAAGGATATTGTTTCGATAAGAGTAAGTGGTGATTTCGATTTTAACCTCCTATTGTACGCCGTTACGAAGAAACGAAACCTGTGCTTTTAAATGAATTTAACCGCCATCGTCCGCCTCAGAGAAGCAAAAAACCTCTGCAGACAAAGCCACGTAATTGTACGCGTTATAATAAGGAAGATACAAAGGTTCAAAATTTCCACAGCAATTAGAGTGGTCTCGAAGAAAGTTAAAGTTTTGGGGTAAAGAATTTTACGGTGTGTCAGACCACGAATATCGTTACGTTACGTTCACTTTGTGGAATATTTCCTTAACCTCTATTCAGACGTGACTCTGAGTTTGGCGAGGGTATTTTTTCGATCAAAGTGTGTGGTGATTTCGATTTCAACCTCCTATTGTACGCCGTTACCAAGAAACGAAACCTGAGCTTTTAACTGAATTTAACCGCTATCGGCCGCCTCAGAGAAGCAAAAAACTTCTGCAGACAAAGCCACGTAATTGTACGGGATATATAAAGGAAGATACAAAGGTTCAAAATTTCCACGGCTTTTAAAGTGGTCTCGAATAAAGTTAAAGTGTTGGGGTAATGAATTTTACGGTGTGTCAGACCACGAATATCGTTACGTTATGTTCACTTTGTCGAATACTTCCTTAACCTTTATTCAGACGTGACTCTGAGTTTGGCGAGGGTATTTTTTCGATCAGAGTGTGTGGTGATTTCGATTTCAACCTCCTATTGTACACCGTTAACAAGAATCGAAACCCGAGCTTTTAACTGAATTTAACCGCTATCGGCCGCCTCAGAGAAGCAAAAAACTTCTGCAGACAAAGCCACGTAATTGTACGGTATATAATAAGGAAGATACAAAGGTTCAAAATTTCCACGGCTTTTAAAGTGGTCTCGAATAAAGTTAAAGTGTTGGGGTAATGAATTTTACGGTGTGTCAGACCACGAATATCGTTACGTTACGTGCACTGTGTAGAATATTTCCTAATCCTTTATTCAGACGTGACTCTGAGTTTGGCGAGGGTATTTTTTCGATCAGAGTGTGTGGTGATTTCGATTTCAACCTCCTACTGTACGCCGTTATCCAGGAACAAAAACTGTGCTTTTAAATGAATTTAACCGCTATCGTCCGACAAAGAGAAGCAAAAAACCTCTACAGGCAAAGCGACGTAAATGTACGGGTTATAATGAGGAAGATACATAGGTTCAAAATTTCCACGGCCTTCTGAGTGGTCTCGAATAAGATTAAAGTGTTGGGGTAAAGACTTTTCGGGTTTGTCAGACCACGAAAAATGTTTCGTTACCTTCACTTTGTGCAATATTTCCTTACCATTTATTCAGACGAGACTCTGCGTTTGGCGAGGGTATTTTTTTGATCGGAGTGTGTGGTGATTTCGATTTCAACCTCCTATTGTACGCCGTTATCCAGGAACAAAACCTTTTAAATGCTTCGCGTAGTTTCGGGTTTAGGGCTTTCAGTTCAGTGGCAATAGTAGAAGTGGGTCATTTCAAACGAAAATAACGAAGCAATTTTCCGAATTCCCCTCATAAAAAGTGGTTCCGAGAAGAAAATACACCAACGTAACATTTTCCAAACGCATTTAGAAAAATGTAACCGCTGTGACCCCAGGGTTAAGTCAGTGAAATTTCGAAAAATGCTTCGTGGCAAGTAACATTTTCTAAATAGGACGTATTTTTTTCGAGATGCCAGTAACATTTTCCAGATTTTCTGGAAAATTGTCTCGTAAAAAAAATTTTGGCGCCAGTGGCACGTAACATTTTCGAAATAGGACGTATTTTTTTCGAGATAAGTACGAAGCAATTTTCATCTGCCCATGGCCCTAACCCTAACCCTAACCCTAACCCTAACCCTAACCCTAACCCTAACCCTAACCCTAACCCTAACCCTAACCCTAACCCTAACCCTAACCCTAACCCTAACCCTAACCCTAACCCTAACCCTAACCCTAACCCTAACCCTAACCCTAACCCTAACCCTAACCCTAACCCTAACCCTAACCCTAACCCTAACCCTAACCCTAACCCTAACCCTAACCCTAACCCTAACCCTAACCCTAACCCTAACCCTAACCCTAACCCTAACCCTAACCCTAACCCTAACCCTAACCCTAACCCTAACCCTAACCCTAACCCTAACCCTAACCCTAACCCTAACCCTAACCCTAACCCTAACCCTAACCCTAACCCTAACCCTAACCCTAACCCTAACCCTAACCCTAACCCTAACCCTAACCCTAACCCTAACCCTAACCCTAACCCTAACCCTAACCCTAACCCTAACCCTAACCCTAACCCTAACCCTAACCCTAACCCTAACCCTAACCCTAACCCTAACCCTAACCCTAACCCTAACCCTAACCCTAACCCTAACCCTAACCCTAACCCTAACCCTAACCCTAACCCTAACCCTAACCCTAACCCTAACCCTAACCCTAACCCTAACCCTAACCCTAACCCTAACCCTAACCCTAACCCTAACCCTAACCCTAACCCTAACCCTAACCCTAACCCTAACCCTAACCCTAACCCTAACCCTAACCCTAACCCTAACCCTAACCCTAACCCTAACCCTAACCCTAACCCTAACCCTAACCCTAACCCTAACCCTAACCCTAACCCTAACCCTAACCCTAACCCTAACCCTAACCCTAACCCTAACCCTAACCCTAACCCTAACCCTAACCCTAACCCTAACCCTAACCCTAACCCTAACCCTAACCCTAACCCTAACCCTAACCCTAACCCTAACCCTAACCCTAACCCTAACCCTAACCCTAACCCTAACCCTAACCCTAACCCTAACCCTAACCCTAACCCTAACCCTAACCCTAACCCTAACCCTAACCCTAACCCTAACCCTAACCCTAACCCTAACCCTAACCCTAACCCTAACCCTAACCCTAACCCTAACCCTAACCCTAACCCTAACCCTAACCCTAACCCTAACCCTAACCCTAACCCTAACCCTAACCCTAACCCTAACCCTAACCCTAACCCTAACCCTAACCCTAACCCTAACCCTAACCCTAACCCTAACCCTAACCCTAACCCTAACCCTAACCCTAACCCTAACCCTAACCCTAACCCTAACCCTAACCCTAACCCTAACCCTAACCCTAACCCTAACCCTAACCCTAACCCTAACCCTAACCCTAACCCTAACCCTAACCCTAACCCTAACCCTAACCCTAACCCTAACCCTAACCCTAACCCTAACCCTAACCCTAACCCTAACCCTAACCCTAACCCTAACCCTAACCCTAACCCTAACCCTAACCCTAACCCTAACCCTAACCCTAACCCTAACCCTAACCCTAACCCTAACCCTAACCCTAACCCTAACCCTAACCCTAACCCTAACCCTAACCCTAACCCTAACCCTAACCCTAACCCTAACCCTAACCCCAACTTCAAGGCGCGCTTTCACCCCTAACCCTCACCCATCAATTAAATGGAGTCATTTTGCCAGATGCGACCGGTCATTAAGTTCTACCCCTGAAGATTCGGAAACCGGTATTGTATTTCATTTAATTTGTAGAAAACAATTCCACCATAGAGAACTTGTCCAGACACCATTTCCTACGATGCTAACCTTCAATTTTAATGGCATTTTCACCCCTAACCCTAACCCCTCAATTAAATGGAGTCATTTTGCCAGATGCGACCGGTCATTAAGTCCCAACCCTGAATGTTTGGAAACCGGTATTGAATTTATGTTATATCGTAGAGTACAATTCCACCATGGAGAACTTTACAGGACACCAACTCCTACGTTTCTAACCTTTATTTTTAAAATCGATTTCACCCCTAACCCTAACCCCTCAATTAATTGGAGTGATTTTGCCAGATGCGACCAGTCATTAAGTCCTAACTTTGAATATTTGGAAACCGGTATTGTATTTATATTATAATGTAGAGTACAATTCCACCATGCAGAACTTGTCCGTTCTCTACCAAATAAATTAAACACAATACCGGTTTCCAAATCTTCAGGGTAACGACTTAATGACCGGTCGCATCAGGCAAAATGACTCCATTTAAATGAGGGGTTAGGGTTAGGGGTGAAAGCGCCCATAAAATTGAGGCTTAGTATCGTAGGAAATGGTGTCTGCACAATTTCTCCATGGTGGAATTGTACTTTACGATATAATATAAATACAATAACGGTTTCCAAATATTCGGGGTATGGACTTAATGACCCGTCGCAACTGGCAAAATGACTCCATTTAATTGAGGGGTTAGGGTTAGGGGTGAAATCTCTTTTAAAATTGAGGGTTAGCATCGTAGGTAATGGTGTCTAGACAAGTACTCTATGGTGGAATTGTTCTCTACCCAATAAATTAAATACAATACCGGTTTCCAAACATTCAGGGTTAAGACTTAATGACAGGTCGAATCTGGCAAAATGACTCCAATTAATTGAGAGGTTAGGGTTAGGGAAGAAAGCGCCCTTAAAATTGAGGGTTAGCATCGTAGGAAATGGTGTCTGGACAAGTTCTCTATGGTGGAGCTGTTCTCTACCATATAAATTAAATACAATACCGGTTTCCAAATATTCAGTGTAAGGACTTAATGACCGGTCGCATCTGGCAAAATGACTTCATTTAATTGGGGGATCAGGGTTAGGGGTGAAATCGCTTTTAAAATTGAGGGTTAGAAACGTAGGAGATGGTGTCTGGACAAGTTCTCCATGGTGGAATTGTACTCTACGATATAATATAAATACAATACCGGTTTCCGAATCTTCAGTGGTAGAACTTAATGACCGGTCGCATCTGGCAAAATGACTCCATTTAATTGAGGGGTGAGGGTTAGGGGTGAAAGCGCGCCTTAAACTTGAGGTTTAGCACCGTAGGAATGCGCGTATGGAAAAGATGTTCATCGTGGAGCTGTTCTCTACGATCTAAAATAAATGAAGTAACGGTTTCTAAAATTATAGTGTTAGAACCTAATGTCCGTTTGCATCTGGCAAAATGACTTCATTTAATTGAGGGGTTAGGGTTAGGGGTGAAATCGCTTTTAAAATTTGAGGGTTAGCATCGTAGGAAATGGTGTCTGGACAAGTTCTCTATGGTGGAATTGTTCTCTACCAAATAAATTAAATACAATACCGATTTCTAAATCTTCAGGGTTAGGACTTATTGACCAGCGGCATCTGGCAAAATGACTCCATTTCATAAAGGGGTTAGGTTTAAGGTGAAATCGCCTTTAAATTTGAGGGTTAGCATCGTAGGAAATGGTGTCGGGACAAGTTCTCTATGGTGGAATTGTTCTCTACAATATAAATTAAATACAATACCGGTTTCCAAATCTTCAGGGTTAGGACTTAATGACCGGTCGCATCTGGCAAAATCACTCCATTTAATTGAGGGGTTAGAATTAGGGGTGTAACCCCCTTAAAAATGAGGGTTAGCATCGTAGGAAATGGTGTCTGGACAAGTTCTCTATGGTGGAATTGTTTTCTACAATATAAATTAATAACAATACCGGTTTCCGAATCTTCAGGGGTAGAACTTAATGTCCGGTCGCATCTGGCAAAATGGCTCCATTTAATTGATGGGTGAGGGTTAGGGGTGAAAGCGCGCCTTAAACTTGAGGTTTAGCACCGTAGGAATGTGCGTATGGAAAAGATGTTCATCGTGGAGCTGTTCTCTACGATCTAAAATAAATGCAATAAAAGATTCTAAAATTATAGTGTTAGAATCTAATGTCCGTTTGCATCTGGCAAAATGACTCCATTTAATTGATGGGTTAGGGTTAGGGGTGAAATCGCTTTTAAAAATGAGGGTTAGTATCGTAGGAAATGTTGTCTGGACAAGTTTTCCAAGGTGGAATTGTACTCTACGATATAACATAAATACAATACCGGTTTCCAATTATTCAGGATTAGGACATAATGACCGGTCGCATCTGGCAAAATGACTTCATTTAATTGAAGGGTTAGCGTTATGGGTGAAATCGCTTTTAAAAATGAGGGTTAGTATCGTAGGAAATGTTGTCTGGACAAGTTTTCCAAGGTGGAATTGTACTCTACGATATAACATAAATACAATACCGGTTTCCAAATATTCAGGATTAGGACTTAATGACCGGTCGCATCTGGCAAAATGACTCCATTTAATTGAGGGGTTAAGGTTAGGGGTGAAAATGCCATTAAAATTGAAGGTAACATCTTGGGAAATGGTGTCTGGACAAGTTCTCTATGGTGGAATTGTACTCTACGTTATAAAATAAATACAATACAAGTTTCCAAATCTTCAGGGTTTGGACTTAATGACCGGTCGCATCTGGAAAAATGACTCCATTTAATTGAGGGGTTAGGGTTAGGGGTGAAAGCCCCTTAAAATTGAGGGTTAGCATCGTAGAAAATGGTGTCGGGACAAGTTCTGCATGGTAGAATTGTACTCTACATTATAATATAAATACAATACCGGTTTCCAAATATTCGGTGTTAAGACTTAATGACCGTCGCAACTGGCAAAATGACTCCATTTAATTGAGGGGTAACGGTTAGGGGTGAAATCGCTTTTAAAATTGAGGGTTAGCATCGTAGGAAATGGTGTCGGGACAAGTTCTCTATGGTGGGATTGTTCTCTACCATATAACATAAATACAATACCGGTTTCCGAATCTTCAAGGTTAGGACTTAATGACTGGTCGCATCTGGCAAAATCACTCCAATTAATTGAGGGGTTAGGGTTAGGGGTGAAATCGATTTTAAAAATGAAGGTTAGAAACGTAGGAGATGGTGTCTGGTCAAGTTCTCCATGGTGGAATTGTACTCTACGATATAACATAAATACAATACCGGTTTCCAAATATTCAAGGTTAGGACTTAATGACTGGTCGCATCTGGCAAAATCACTCCAATTAATTGAGGGGTTAGGGTTAGGGGTGAAATCGATTTTAAAAATAAAGGTTAGAAACGTAGGAGTTGGTGTCCTGTAAAGTTCTCCATGGTGGAATTGTACTCTACGATATAACATAAATACAATACCGGTTTCCAAACATTCATGGTTGGGACTTAATGACCGGTCGCATCTGGCAAAATGACTCCATTTAATTGAGGGGTTAGGGTTAGGGGTGAAAATGCCATTAAAATTGAAGGTTAGCATCGTAGGAAATGGTGTCTGGACAAGTTCTCTATGGTGGAATTGTACTCTACGTTATGAAACAATTACAATACCAGTTTCCAAATATTCAGGGTTAGGACTTAATGACCGGTCGCATTTGGCAAAATGACTCCATTTAATTGAGGGGTTAGGGTTAGGGGTGACAGCCCCTTAAAATTGAGGGTTAGCATCGTAGGAAATGGTGTCTGGACAAGTTCTCTATGGTGGAATTGTTTTCTACAATATAAATTAAATACAATACCGGTTTCCGAATCCTCAGGGGTAGAACTTAATGACCGGTCGCATCTGGCAAAATGACTTCATTTAATTGATGGGTTAGGGTTAGTGGTGAAAGCGCGCCTTAAACTTGAGGTTTAGCACCGTAGGAATGGGCGTATGGAAAAGTTATTCATCGTGGAGCTGTTCTCTACGATCTAAAATAAATGCAATAACATTTTCTAAAATTATAGTGTTAGAACCTAATGTCCGTTTGCATCTGGCAATTTGACTCCATTTAATTGAGGGGTTAGGGTTAGGGGTGAAATCGCTTTTAAAATTTGAGGGTTAGCATCGTAGGAAATGGTATCTGGACAAGTCCTCTATGGTGGAATTATTCTCTACCAAATAAATTAAATACTATACCGGTTTCCAAATCTTCAGGGTAAGGACTTAATGACCGGTCGCATCTGGCAAAATGACTGCATTTAAATGAGGGTTAGGGTTAGGGGTGAAAGCGCCCTTAAAATTGAGGCTTAGTATCGTAGGAATTGGGGTCTGGACAAGTTCTCCATGGTGGAATTGTACTCTACGATATAATATAAATACAATAACGGTTTCCAAATATTCGGGGTTAGGACTTAATGACCCGTCGCAACTGGCAAAATGACTCCATTTAATTGAGGGGTTAGGGTTAGTGGTGAAATCGCTTTTAAAATTGAGGGTTGGCATCGTAGGAAATGGTGTCTGGACAAGTTCTCTATGGTGGAATTGTTCTCTACCCAATAAATTAAATACAATACCGGTTTCCAAATCTTCAGGGTAAGGACTTAATGACCGGTCGCATCAGGCAAAATGACTCCATTTAAATGAGGGGTTAGGGTTAGGGGTGAAAGCGCCCATAAAATTGAGGCTTAGTATCGTAGGAAATGGTGTCTGCACAATTTCTCCATGGTGGAATTGTACTTTACGATATAATATAAATACAATAACGGTTTCCAAATATTCGGGGTAGGGACTTAATGACCCGTCGCAACTGGCAAAATGACTCCATTTAATTGAGGGGTTAGGGTTAGGGGTGAAATCGCTTTTAAAATTGAGGGTTAGCATCGTAGGTAATGGTGTCTAGACAAGTACTCTATGGTGGAATTGTTCTCTACCCAATAAATTAAATACAATACCGGTTTCCAAACATTCAGGGTTAAGACTTAATGACAGGTCGAATCTGGCAAAATGACTCCAATTAATTGAGAGGTTAGGGTTAGGGAAGAAAGCGCCCTTAAAATTGAGGGTTAGCATCGTAGGAAATGGTGTCTGGACAAGTTCTCCATGGTAGAATTGTACTCTACGATATAATATAAATACAATACCGGTTTCCGAATCTTCAGTGGTAGAACTTAATGACCGGTCGTATCTGGCAAAATGACTCCATTTAATTGGGGGGTGAGGGTTATGGGTGAAAGCGCGCCTTAAACTTGAGGTTTAGCACCGTAGGAATGCGCGTATGGAAAAGTTGTTCATCGTGGAGCTGTTCTCTACGATCTAAAATAAATGAAGTAACGGTTTCTAAAATTATAGTGTTAGAACCTAATGTCCGTTTGCATCTGGCAAAATGACTTCATTTAATTGAGGGGTTAGGGTTAGAGGTGAAATCGCTTTTAAAATTTGAGGGTTAGCATCGTAGGAAATGGTGTCTGGACAAGTTATCTATGGTGGAATTGTTCTCTACCAAATAAATTAAATACAATACCGGTTTCCAAATCTTCAGGGTAAGGACTTAATGACCGGTCGCATCAGGCAAAATGACTCCATTTAAATGAGGGGTTAGGGTTAGGGGTGAAAGCGCCCTTAAAATTGAGGCTTAGTATCGTAGGAAATGGTGTCTGCACAATTTCTCCATGGTGGAATTGTACTTTACCATATAATATAAATACAATAACGGTTTCCAAATATTCGGGGTAAGGACTTAATGACCCGTCGCAACTGGCAAAATGATTCCATTTAATTGAGGGGTTAGGGTTAGGGGTGAAATCTCTTTTAAAATTGAGGGTTAGCATCGTAGGTAATGGTGTCTGGACAAGTACTCCATGGTGGAATTGTTCTCTACCCAATAAATTAAATGCAATACCGGTTTCCAAACATTCAGGGTTAAGACTTAATGACAGGTCGAATCTGGCAAAATGACTCCATTTAATTGAGAGGTTAAATTTAGGGAAGAAAGTGCCCTTAAAATTGAGGGTTAGCATCGTAGGAAATGGTGTCTGAAAAAGTTCTCTATTGTGGAGCTGTTCTCAACCATATAAATTAAATACAATACCGGTTTCCAAATATTCAGGGTAAGGACTTAATGACCGGTCGTATCTGGCAAAATGACTCCATTTAATTGGGGGGTCAGGGTTAGGAGTGAAATCGCTTTTAAAATTGAGGGTTAGAAACGTAGGAGATGGTGTCTGGACAAGTTCTCCATGGTGGAATTGTACTCTACGATATAATATAAATACAATACCGGTTTCCGAATCTTCAGTAGTAGAACTTAATGACCGGTCGCATCTGGCAAAATGACTCCATTTAATTGGGGGGTGAGGGTTATGGGTGAAAGCGCGCCTTAAACTTGAGGTTTAGCACCGTAGGAATGCGCGTATGGAAAAGTTGTTCATCGTGTAGCTGTTCTCTACGATCTAAAATAAATGAAGTAACGGTTTCTAAAATTATAGTGTTAGAACCTAATGTCCGTTTGCATCTGGCAAAATGACTTCATTTAATTGAAGGGTTAGGGTTAGGGGTGAAATCGCCCATAAAGTTGAGGCTTAGTATCGTAGGAAATGGTGTCTGCACTATTTCTCCATGGTGGAATTGTACTTTACGATATAATATAAATACAATAACGGTTTCCAAATATTCGGGGTAAGGACTTAATGACCCGTCGCAACTGGCAAAATGACTCCATTTAATTGAGGGGTTAGGGTTAGGGGTGAAATCTCTTTTAAAATTGAGGGTTAGCATCGTAGGAAATGGTGTCTGGACAAGTACTCTATGGTGGAATTGTTCTCTACCCAATAAATTAAATACAATACCGGTTTCCAAACATTCAGGGTTAAGACTTAATGACAGGTCGAATCTGGCAAAATGACTCCATTTAATTGAGAGGTTAGGGTTAGGGGTGAAAGCGCCCTTAAAATTGAGGGTTAGCATCGTAGGAAATGGTGTCTGGACAAGTTCTCTATGGTGGAGCTGTTCTCTACCATATAAATTAAATACAATACCGGTTTCCGAATCTTCAGTGGTAGAACTTAATGACCGGTCGCATCTGGCAAAATGACTCCATTTAATTGAGGGGTGAGGGTTAGGGGTGAAAGCGCGCCTTAAACTTGAGGTTTAGCACCGTAGGAATGCGCGTATGGAAAAGATGTTCATCGTGGAGCTGTTCTCTACGATCTAAAATAAATGAAGTAACGGTTTTTAAAATTATAGTGTTAGAACCTAATGTCCGTTTGCATCTGGCAAAATGACTTCATTTAATTGAGGGGTTAGGGTTAGGGGTGAAATCGCTTTTAAAATTTGAGGGTTAGCATCGTAGGAAATGGTGTCTGGACAAGTTCTCTATGGTGGAATTGTTCTCTACCAAATAAATTAAATACAATACCGATTTCTAAATCTTCAGGGTTAGGACTTATTGACCAGCGGCATCTGGCAAAATGACTCCATTTCATAAAGGGGTTAGGTTTAAGGTGAAATCGCCCTTAAATTTGAGGGTTAGCATCGTAGGAAATGGTGTCTGGACAAGTTCTCTATGGTGGAGCTGTTCTCTACCATATAAATTAAATACAATACCGGTTTCCAAATATTCAGGTTTAGGACTTAATGACCGGTCGAATCTGGCAAAATGACTCCATTTAATTGAGGGGTTAGGGTTAGGGGAGAAATCGCCCATAAATTTGAGGGTTAGCACCGTAGGAAATGGTGTCGGGACAAGTTCTCTATGGTGGAATTGTTCTCTACCATATAAATTAAATACAATACCGGTTTCCAAATATTCAGGGTAAGGACTTAATGACCGGTCGCATCTGGCAAAATGACTCCATTCAATTGGGGGGGTCAGGGTTAGGGGTGAAATTGATTTTAAAATTGAGGGTTAGCATCGTAGGAAATGGTGTCGGGGCAAGTACTCTATGGTGGAATTGTTCTCTACCCAATAAATTAAATACAATACCGGTTTCCAAACATTCAGGGTTAAGACTTAATGACAGGTCGAATCTGGCAAAATGACTCCATTTAATTGAGAGGTTAGGGTTAGGGGTGAAAGCGCCCTTAAAATTGAGGGTTAGCATCGTAGGAAATGGTGTCTGGACAAGTTCTCTATGGTGGAGCTGTTCTCTACCATATAAATTAAATACAATACCGGTTTCCGAATCTTCAGTGGTAGAACTTAATGACCGGTCGCATCTGGCAAAATGACTCCATTTAATTGAGGGATGAGGGTTAGGGGTGAAAGCGCGCCTTAAACTTGAGGTTTAGCACCGTAGGAATGCGCGTATGGAAAAGATGTTCATCGTGGAGCTGTTCTCTACGATCTAAAATAAATGAAGTAACGGTTTTTAAAATTATAGTGTTAGAACCTAATGTCCGTTTGCATCTGGCAAAATGACTTCATTTAATTGAGGGGTTAGGGTTAGGGGTGAAATCGCTTTTAAAATTTGAGGGTTAGCATCGTAGGAAATGGTGTCTGGACAAGTTCTCTATGGTGGAATTGTTCTCTACCAAATAAATTAAATACAATACCGATTTCTAAATCTTCAGGGTTAGGACTTATTGACCAGCGGCATCTGGCAAAATGACTCCATTTCATAAAGGGGTTAGGTTTAAGGTGAAATCGCCCTTAAATTTGAGGGTTAGCATCGTAGGAAATGGTGTCTGGACAAGTTCTCTATGGTGGAGCTGTTCTCTACCATATAAATTAATTACAATACCGGTTTCCAAATATTCTGGGTTAGGACTTAATGACCAGTCGAATCTGGCAAAATGACTCCATTTAATTGAAGGGTTAGGGTTAGGGGTGAAATCGCCCTTAAATTTGAGGGTTAGCATCGTAGGAAATGGTGTCGGGACAAGTTCTCTATGGTGGAATTGTTCTCTACAATATAAATTAAATACAATACCGGTTTCCAAATATTCAGGGTAAGGACTTAATGACCGGTCGCATCTGGCAAAATGACTCCATTTAATTGGGGGGTCAGGGTTAGGGGTGAAATCGCTTTTAAAATTGAGGGTTAGAAACGTAGGAGATGATGTCTGGACAAGTTCTCCATGGTGGAATTGTACTCTACGATATAATATAAATACAATACCGGTTTCCGAATCTTCAGTGGTAGAACTTAATGACCGGTCGCATCTGGCAAAATGACTCCATTTAATTGAGGGGTGAGGGTTAGGGGTGAAAGCGCGCCTTAAACTTGAGGTTTAGCACCGTAGGAATGCGCGTATGGAAAAGATGTTCATCGTGGAGCTATTCTCTACGATCTAAAATAAATGAAGTAACGGTTTCTAAAATTATAGTGTTAGAACCTAATGTCCGTTTGCATCTGGCAAAATGACTTCATTTAATTGAGGGGTTAGGGTTAGGGGTGAAATCGCTTTTAAAATTTGAGGGTTAGCATCGTAGGAAATGGTGTCTGGACAAGTTATCTATGGTGGAATTGTTCTCTACCAAATAAATTAAATACAATACCGGTTTCCAAATCTTCAGGGTAAGGACTTAATGACCGGTCGCATCAGGCAAAATGACTCCATTTAAATGAGGGGTTAGGGTTAGGGGTGAAAGCGCCCATAAAATTGAGGCTTAGTATCGTAGGAAATGGTGTCTGGACAATTTCTCCATGGTGGAATTGTACTTTACGATATAATATAAATACAATAACGGTTTCCAAATATTCGGGGTAAGGACTTAATGACCCGTCGCAACTGGCAAAATGACTCCATTTAATTGAGGGGTTAGGGTTAGGGGTGAAATCGCTTTTAAATTTGAGGGTTAGCATCGTTGGTAATGGTGTCTGGACAAGTTCTCTATGGTGGAATTGTTCTCTACCCAATAAATTAAATACAATACCGGTTTCCAAACATTCAGGGTTAAGACTTAATGACAGGTCGAATCTGGCAAAATGACTCCATTTAATTGAGAGGTTAGGATTAGGGAAGAAAGCGCCCTTAAAATTGAGGGTTAGCATCGTAAGAAATGGTGTCTGGAAAAGTTCTCTATGGTGGAGCTGTTCTCTACCATATAAATTAAATACAATACCGGTTTCCAAATATTCAGGTTTAGGACTTAATGACCGGTCGAATCTGGCAAAATGACTCCATTTAATTGAGGGGTTAGGGTTAGGGGAGAAATCGCCCATAAATTTGAGGGTTAGCACCGTAGGAAATGGTGTCGGGACAAGTTCTCTATGGTGGAATTGTTCTCTACCATATAAATTAAATACAATACCGGTTTCCAAATATTCAGGGTAAGGACTTAATGACCGGTCGCATCTGGCAAAATGACTCCATTCAATTGGGGGGGTCAGGGTTAGGGGTGAAATTGATTTTAAAATTGAGGGTTAGCATCGTAGGAAATGGTGTCGGGGCAAGTTCTCCATGTTGGAATTGTACTCTTCGATCTAATATAAATACAATACCGGTTTCCGAATCTTCAGGGGTAGAACTTAATGACCTGTCGCATCTGGCAAAATGTCTCCATTTAATTGATGGGTGAGGGTTAGGGGTGAAAGCTCCTTAAAATTGAGGGTTAGCATCGAAGGAAATGGTGTCTGGACAAGTTCTCTATGGTGGAATTGTTTTCTACAATATAAATTAAATACAATACCGGTTTCCGAATCCTCAGGGGTAGAACTTAATGACCGGTCGCATCTGGCAAAATGACTCCATTCAATTGGGGGGGTCAGGGTTAGGGGTGAAATTGATTTTAAAATTGAGGGTTAGCATCGTAGGAAATGGTGTCGGGGCAAGTACTCTATGGTGGAATTGTTCTCTACCCAATAAATTAAATACAATACCGGTTTCCAAACATTCAGGGTTAAGACTTAATGACAGGTCGAATCTGGCAAAATGACTCCATTTAATTGAGAGGTTAGGGTTAGGGGTGAAAGCGCCCTTAAAATTGAGGGTTAGCATCGTAGAAAATGGTGTCTGGACAAGTTCTCTATGGTGGAGCTGTTCTCTACCATATAAATTAAATACAATACCGGTTTCCGAATCTTCAGTGGTAGAACTTAATGACCGGTCGCATCTGGCAAAATGACTCCATTTAATTGAGGGATGAGGGTTAGGGGTGAAAGCGCGCCTTAAACTTGAGGTTTAGCACCGTAGGAATGCGCGTATGGAAAAGATGTTCATCGTGGAGCTGTTCTCTACGATCTAAAATAAATGAAGTAACGGTTTTTAAAATTATAGTGTTAGAACCTAATGTCCGTTTGCATCTGGCAAAATGACTTCATTTAATTGAGGGGTTAGGGTTAGGGGTGAAATCGCTTTTAAAATTTGAGGGTTAGCATCGTAGGAAATGGTGTCTGGACAAGTTCTCTATGGTGGAATTGTTCTCTACCAAATAAATTAAATACAATACCGATTTCTAAATCTTCAGGGTTAGGACTTATTGACCAGCGGCATCTGGCAAAATGACTCCATTTCATAAAGGGGTTAGGTTTAAGGTGAAATCGCCCTTAAATTTGAGGGTTAGCATCGTAGGAAATGGTGTCTGGACAAGTTCTCTATGGTGGAGCTGTTCTCTACCATATAAATTAATTACAATACCGGTTTCCAAATATTCTGGGTTAGGACTTAATGACCAGTCGAATCTGGCAAAATGACTCCATTTAATTGAGGGGTTAGGGTTAGGGGTGAAATCGCCCTTAAATTTGAGGGTTAGCATCGTAGGAAATGGTGTCGGGACAAGTTCTCTATGGTGGAATTGTTCTCTACAATATAAATTAAATACAATACCGGTTTCCAAATATTCAGGGTAAGGACTTAATGACCGGTCGCATCTGGCAAAATGACTCCATTTAATTGGGGGGTCAGGGTTAGGGGTGAAATCGCTTTTAAAATTGAGGGTTAGAAACGTAGGAGATGATGTCTGGACAAGTTCTCCATGGTGGAATTGTACTCTACGATATAATATAAATACAATACCGGTTTCCGAATCTTCAGTGGTAGAACTTAATGACCGGTCGCATCTGGCAAAATGACTCCATTTAATTGAGGGGTGAGGGTTAGGGGTGAAAGCGCGCCTTAAACTTGAGGTTTAGCACCGTAGGAATGCGCGTATGGAAAAGATGTTCATCGTGGAGCTATTCTCTACGATCTAAAATAAATGAAGTAACGGTTTCTAAAATTATAGTGTTAGAACCTAATGTCCGTTTGCATCTGGCAAAATGACTTCATTTAATTGAGGGGTTAGGGTTAGGGGTGAAATCGCTTTTAAAATTTGAGGGTTAGCATCGTAGGAAATGGTGTCTGGACAAGTTATCTATGGTGGAATTGTTCTCTACCAAATAAATTAAATACAATACCGGTTTCCAAATCTTCAGGGTAAGGACTTAATGACCGGTCGCATCAGGCAAAATGACTCCATTTAAATGAGGGGTTAGGGTTAGGGGTGAAAGCGCCCATAAAATTGAGGCTTAGTATCGTAGGAAATGGTGTCTGGACAATTTCTCCATGGTGGAATTGTACTTTACGATATAATATAAATACAATAACGGTTTCCAAATATTCGGGGTAAGGACTTAATGACCCGTCGCAACTGGCAAAATGACTCCATTTAATTGAGGGGTTAGGGTTAGGGGTGAAATCGCTTTTAAATTTGAGGGTTAGCATCGTTGGTAATGGTGTCTGGACAAGTTCTCTATGGTGGAATTGTTCTCTACCCAATAAATTAAATACAATACCGGTTTCCAAACATTCAGGGTTAAGACTTAATGACAGGTCGAATCTGGCAAAATGACTCCATTTAATTGAGAGGTTAGGATTAGGGAAGAAAGCGCCCTTAAAATTGAGGGTTAGCATCGTAAGAAATGGTGTCTGGAAAAGTTCTCTATGGTGGAGCTGTTCTCTACCATATAAATTAAATACAATACCGGTTTCCAAATATTCAGGTTTAGGACTTAATGACCGGTCGAATCTGGCAAAATGACTCCATTTAATTGAGGGGTTAGGGTTAGGGGAGAAATCGCCCATAAATTTGAGGGTTAGCACCGTAGGAAATGGTGTCGGGACAAGTTCTCTATGGTGGAATTGTTCTCTACCATATAAATTAAATACAATACCGGTTTCCAAATATTCAGGGTAAGGACTTAATGACCGGTCGCATCTGGCAAAATGACTCCATTCAATTGGGGGGGTCAGGGTTAGGGGTGAAATTGATTTTAAAATTGAGGGTTAGCATCGTAGGAAATGGTGTCGGGGCAAGTTCTCCATGTTGGAATTGTACTCTTCGATCTAATATAAATACAATACCGGTTTCCGAATCTTCAGGGGTAGAACTTAATGACCTGTCGCATCTGGCAAAATGTCTCCATTTAATTGATGGGTGAGGGTTAGGGGTGAAAGCTCCTTAAAATTGAGGGTTAGCATCGAAGGAAATGGTGTCTGGACAAGTTCTCTATGGTGGAATTGTTTTCTACAATATAAATTAAATACAATACCGGTTTCCGAATCCTCAGGGGTAGAACTTAATGACCGGTCGCATCTGGCAAAATGACTTCATTTAATTGATGGGTTAGGGTTAGTGGTGAAAGCGCGCCTTAAACTTGAGGTTTAGCACCGTAGGAATGTGCGTATGGAAAAGTTGTTCATCGTGGAGCTGTTCTCTACGATCTAAAATAAATGAAGTAACGGTTTCTAAAATTATAGTGTTAGAACCTAATGTCCGTTTGCATCTGGCAAAATGACTCCATTTAATTGAGGGGTTAGGGTTAGGGGTGAAACGTCAGCCTACCAATAAAATTCAACAAATTTTCTGCTCCACCACCCCATCCCTGGTGGTTTAACGTAGCCATTTGACAATTAGGTAGTAATTTGTTAATTCTCACTGACAAAAAATTGCATAACTTACAAATGTCTACAAAGTTACAAATAGTAAAATGTATCTGACAATGTGCACGGGTAGCCATTTATCAAAAAGTATGGTCTCTGGCAAATTGCTACGAATTTTGCAGCCAATTGTAAAATACAAGTAGCCATTTGGCAGACCCTAATTATCAAATGACTACACAAGCTTAGAAATTTGGCTGGGCAATTCACAAATGGCTACATAATTGACAAAGTGCTACCGTAGCAGATTGTTATTTGTCAAAAGATGTGGTCTTTAACAAATTGCTACGAATTTTGTAGCCAATTGTGAAATACAAGTTGCCATTTGACAAGCCCTAATTATCAAATGACTACACAAGCTTAGAAATTTGGCTGGGCAATTCACAAATGGCAAATTGACTCCATTTAATTGATAGGTTAGGGGTGAAAGCGCTTCGAAATTGAGTGTTAGTATCGTAGGAGATGGCGTCTGGACAAGTTCTCCATGGTGGAATTGTACTCTACGATATAAGATAAATACAATACCAGTTTCCAAATCTTCGGGGTTAGGACTTAATAACCGGTCGCATCTGGCAAAATGACTCCATTTAATTGAGTGGTTAGGGTTAGGGGAGAAAGCCCCTTAAAGTTGAGAGTTAGCATCGTAGGAAATGGTGTCTGGACAAGTTCTCCATGGTGGAATTGTACTCTACGATCTAATATAAATACAATACCGGTTATCGAATCTTCAGGGGTAGAACTTAATGACCGGTCGCATCTGGCAAAATGTCTCCATTTAATTGATGGGTGAGGGTTAGGGTGACAGCCCCTTAAAATTGAGGGTTAGCATCGTAGGAAATGGTGTCTGGACAAGTTCTCTATGGTGGAATTGTTTTCTACAATATAAATTAAATACAATACCGGTTTCCGAATCTTCAGGGGTAGAACTTAATGACCGGTCGCATCTGGCAAAATGACTCCATTTAATTGATGGGTGAGGGTTAGGGGTGAAAGCGCGCCTTAAACTTGAGGTTTAGCACCGTAGGAATGTGCGTATAGAAAAGTTGTTCATCGTGGAGCTGTTCTCTACGATCTAAAATAAATGCAATAACAGTTTCTAAAATTATAGTGTTAGAACCTAATGTCCGTTTGCATCTGGCAATTTGACTCCATTTAATTGAGGGGTTAGGGTTAGGGGTGAAATCGCTTTTAAAATTTGAGGGTTAGCATCGTAGGAAATGGTGTCTGGACAAGTTCTCCATGGTGGAGTTGTACTCTACGATGTAATATAAATACAATAACGGTTTCCAAATATTCGGGGTTAAGACTTAATGACCCGTCGCAACTGGCAAAATGACTCCATTTAATTGAGGGGATAGGGTTAGTGGTGAAATCGCTTTTAAAATTGAGGGTTAGCATCGTAGGAAATGGTGTCTGGACAAGTTCTCTATGGTGGAATTGTTCTCTATCCAATAAATTAAATACAATACCGGTTTCCAAACATTCAGGGTTAAGACTTAATGACAGGTCGAATCTGGCAAAATGACTCCATTTAATTGAGAGGTTAGGGTTAGGGAAGAAAGTGCCCTTAAAATTGAGGGTTAGCATCGTAGGAAATGGTGTCTGGAAAAGTTCTCTATGGTGGAGCTGTTCTCTACCATATATATTAAATACAATACCGGTTTCCAAATATTCAGGGTTAGGACTTAATGACCGGTCGAATCTGGAAAAATGACTCCATTTAATTGAGGGGTTAGGGTTAGGGGTGAAATCGCCCTTAAATTTGAGGGTTAGCATCGTAGGAAATGGTGTCGGGACAAGTTCTCTATGGTGGATTTGTTCTCTACCATATAAATTAAATACAATACCGGTTTCCAAATATTCAGGGTAATGACTTAATGACCGGTCGCATCTGGCAAAATGACTCCATTTAATTGGGGGGTCAGGGTTAGGGGTGAAATCGCTTTTAAAATTGGGGGTTAGAAACGTAGGAGATGGTGTCTGGACAAGTTCTCCATGGTGGAATTGTACTCTACGATATAATATAAATACAATACCGGTTTCCGAATCTTCAGTGGTAGAACTTAATGACCGGTCGCATCTGGCAAAATGACTCCATTTAATTGAGTGGTTAGGGTTAGGGGTGAAAGCGCGCCTTAAACTTGAGGTTTAGCACCGTAGGAATGCTCGTATGGAAAAGTTGTTCATCGTGGAGCTGTTCTCTACGATCTAAAATAAATGAAGTAACGGTTTTTAAAATTATAGTGTTAGAACCTAATGTCCGTTTGCATCTGGCAAAATGACTTCATTTAATTGAGGGGTTAGGGTTAGGGGTGAAATCGCTTTTAAATTTTGAGGCTTAGCATAGTAGGAAATGGTGTCTGGACAAGTTCTCTATGGTGGAATTGTTCTCTACCAAATAAATTAAATACAATACCGGTTTCCAAATCTTCAGGGTAACGACTTAATGACCGGTCGCATCAGGCAAAATGACTCCATTTAAATGAGGGGTTAGGGTTAGGGGTGAAAGCGCCCATAAAATTGAGGCTTAGTATCGTAGGAAATGGTGTCTGCACAATTTCTCCATGGTGGAATTGTACTTTACGATATAATATAAATACAATAACGGTTTCCAAATATTCGGGGTAAGGACTTAATGACCCGTCGCAACTGGCAAAATGACTCCATTTAAGTGAGGGGTTAGGGTTAGGGGTGAAATCTCTTTTAAAATTGAGGGTTAGCATCGTAGGTAATGGTGTCTGGACAAGTTCTCTATGGTGGAATTGTTCTCTACCCAATAAATTAAATACAATACCGGTTTCCAAACATTCAGGGTTAAGACTTAATGACAGGTCGAATCTGGCAAAATGACTCCATTTAATTGAGAGGTTAGGGTTAGGGAAGATAGCGCCCTTAAAATTGAGGGTTAGCATCGTAGGAAATGGTGTCTGGAAAAGTTCTCCATGGTGGAATTGTACTCTACGATCTAATATAAATACAATACCGGTTATCGAATCTTCAGTGGTAGAACTTAATGACCGGTCGCATCTGGCAAAATGTCTCCATTTAATTGATGGGTGAGGGTTAGGGTGACAGCCCCTTAAAATTGAGGGTTAGCATCGTAGGAAATGGTGTCTGGACAAGTTCTCTATGGTGGAATTGTTTTCTACAATATAAATTAAATACAATACCGGTTTCTGAATCTTCAGGGGTAGAACTTAATGACCGGTCGCATCTGGCAAAATGACTCCATTTAATTGATGGGTGAGGGTTAGGGGTGAAAGCGCGCCTTAAACTTGAGGTTTAGCACCGTAGGATTGTGCGTATATAAAAGTTGTTCATCGTGGAGCTGTTCTCTACGATCTAAAATAAATGCAATAACAGTTTCTGAAATTATAGTGTTAGAACCTAATGTCCGTTTGCATCTGGCAATTTGACTCCATTTAATTGAGGGGTTAGGGTTAGGGGTGAAATCGCTTTTAAAATTTGAGGGTTAGCATCGTAGGAAATGGTATCTGGACAAGTCCTCTATGGTGGAATTGTTCTCTACCAAATAAATTAAATACAATTCCGGTTTCCAAATCTTCAGGGTTTGGACTTAATGACCGGTCGCATCTGGCAAAATGACTGCATTTAAATGAGGGTTAGGGTTAGGGGTGAAAGCGCCCTTAAAATTGAGGCTTAGTATCGTAGGAATTGGGGTCTGGACAAGTTCTCCATGGTGGAATTGTACTCTACGTTATGAAATAATTACAATACCAGTTTCCAAATATTCAGGGTTAGGACTTAATGACCGGTCGCATTTGGCAAAATGACTCCATTTAATTGAGGGGTTAGGGTTAGGGGTGACAGCCCCTTAAAATTGAGGGTTAGCATCGTAGGAAATGGTGTCTGGACAAGTTCTCTATGGTGGGATTGTTTTCTACAATATAAATTAAATACAATACCGGTTTCCGAATCTTCAGGGGTAGAACTTAATGACCGGTCGCATCTGGCAAAATGACTCCATTTAATTGATGGGTGAGGGTTAGGGGTGAAAGCGCGCCTTAAACTTGAGGTTTAGCACCGTAGGAATGTGCGTATGAAAAAGTTATTCATCGTGGAGCTGTTCTCTACGATCTAAAATAAATGCAATAACATTTTCTAAAATTATAGTGTTAGAACCTAATGTCCGTTTGCATCTGGCAAAATGACTTCATTTAATTGAGGGGTTAGGGTTAGAGGTGAAATCGCTTTTAAAATTTGAGGGTTAGCATCGTAGGAAATGGTGTCTGGACAAGTCATCTATGGTGGAATTGTTCTCTACCAAATAAATTAAATACAATACCGGTTTCCAAATCTTCAGGTTAAGGACTTAATGACCGGTCGCATCAGGCAAAATGACTCCATTTAAATGAGGGGTTAGGGTTAGGGGTGAAAGCGCCCTTAAAATTGAGGCTTAGTATCGTAGGAAATGGTGTCTGCACAATTTCTCCATGGTGGAATTGTACTTTACGATATAATATAAATACAATAACGGTTTCCAAATATTCGGGGTAAGGACTTAATGACCCGTCGCAACTGGCAAAATGATTCCATTTAATTGAGGGGTTAGGGTTAGGGGTGAAATCTCTTTTAAAATTGAGGGTTAGCATCGTAGGTAATGGTGTCTGGACAAGTACTCTATGGTGGAATTGTTCTCTACCCAATAAATTAAATACAATACCGGTTTCCAAACATTCAGGGTTAAGACTTAATGACAGGTCGAATCTGGCAAAATAACTCCATTTAATTGAGAGGTTAAATTTAGGGAAGAAAGTGCCCTTAAAATTGAGGGTTAGCATCGTAGGAAATGGTGTCTGGAAAAGTTCTCTATTGTGGAGCTGTTCTCAACCATATAAATTAAATACAATACCGGTTTCCAAATATTCAGGGTAAGGACTTAATGACCGTTCGTATCTGGCAAAATGACTCCATTTAATTGGGGGGTCAGGGTTAGGAGTGAAATCGCTTTTAAAATTGAGGGTTAGAAACGTAGGAGATGGTGTCTGGACAAGTTCTCCATGGTGGAATTGTACTCTACGATATAATATAAATACAATACCGGTTTCCGAATCTTCAGTGGTAGAACTTAATGACCGGTCGCATCTGGCAAAATGACTCCATTTAATTGGGGGGTGAGGGTTATGGGTGAAAGCGCGCCTTAAACTTGAGGTTTAGCACCGTAGGAATGCGCGTATGGAAAAGTTGTTTATCGTGGAGCTGTTCTCTACGATCTAAAATAAATGAAGTAACGGTTTCTAAAATTATAGTGTTAGAACCTAATGTCTGTTTGCATCTGGCAAAATGACTTCATTTAATTGAAGGGTTAGGGTTAGGGGTGAAATCGCTTTTAAAATTTGAGGGTTAGCATCGTAGGAAATGGTGTCTGGACAAGTTATCTATGGTGGAATTGTTCTCTACCAAATAAATTAAATACAATACCGGTTTCCAAATCTTCAGGGTAAGGACTTAATGACCGGTCGCATCAGGCAAAATGACTCCATTTAAATGAGGGGTTAGGGTTAGGGGTGAAAGCGCCCATAAAGTTGAGGCTTAGTATCGTAGGAAATGGTGTCTGCACTATTTCTCCATGGTGGAATTGTACTTTACGATATAATATAAATACAATAACGGTTTCCAAATATTCGGGGTAAGGACTTAATGACCCGTCGCAACTGGCAAAATGACTCCATTTAATTGAGGGGTTAGGGTTAGGGGTGAAATCTCTTTTAAAATTGAGGGTTAGCATCGTAGGTAATGGTGTCTAGACAAGTACTCTATGGTGGAATTGTTCTCTACCCAATAAATTAAATACAATACCGGTTTCCAAACATTCAGGGTTAAGACTTAATGACAGGTCGAATCTGGCAAAATGACTCCATTTAATTGAGAGGTTAGGATTAGGAAAGAAAGCGCCCTTAAAATTGAGGGTTAGCATCGTAAGAAATGGTGTCTGGAAAAGTTCTCTATGGTGGAGCTGTTCTCTACCATATAAATTAAATACAATACCGGTTTCCAAATATTCAGGGTTAGGACTTAATGACCGGTCGAATCTGGCAAAATGACTCCATTTAATTGAGGGGTTAGGGTTAGGGGAGAAATCGCCCATAAATTTGAGGGTTAGCACCGTAGGAAATGGTGTCGGGACAAGTTCTCTATGGTGGAATTGTTCTCTACCATATAAATTAAATACAATACCGGTTTCCAAATATTCAGGGTAAGGACTTAATGACCGGTCGCATCTGGCAAAATGACTCCATTCAATTGGGGGGGTCAGGGTTAGGGGTGAAATTGATTTTAAAATTGAGGGTTAGCATCGTAGGAAATGGTGTCGGGACAAGTTCTCCATGTTGGAATTGTACTCTTCGATCTAATATAAATACAATACCGGTTTCCGAATCTTCAGGGGTAGAACTTAATGACCTGTCGCATCTGGCAAAATGTCTCCATTTAATTGATGGGTGAGGGTTAGGGGTGAAAGCTCCTTAAAATTGAGGGTTAGCATCGAAGGAAATGGTGTCTGGACAAGTTCTCTATGGTGGAATTGTTTTCTACAATATAAATTAAATACAATACCGGTTTCCGAATCCTCAGGGGTAGAACTTAATGACCGGTCGCATCTGGCAAAATGACTTCATTTAATTGATGGGTTAGGGTTAGTGGTGAAAGCGCGCCTTAAACTTGAGGTTTAGCACCGTAGGAATGTGCGTATGGAAAAGTTGTTCATCGTGGAGCTGTTCTCTACGATCTAAAATAAATGAAGTAACGGTTTCTAAAATTATAGTGTTAGAACCTAATGTCCGTTTGCATCTGGCAAAATGACTCCATTTAATTGAGGGGTTAGGGTTAGGGGTGAAACGTCAGCCTACCAATAAAATTCAACAAATTTTCTGCTCCACCACCCCATCCCTGGTGGTTTAACGTAGCCATTTGACAATTAGGTAGTAATTTGTTAATTCTCACTGACAAAAAATTGCATAACTTACAAATGTCTACGAAGTTACAAATAGTAAAATGTATCTGACAATGTGCACGGGTAGCCATTTATCAAAAAGTATGGTCTCTGGCAAATTGCTACGAATTTTGCAGCCAATTGTAAAATACAAGTAGCCATTTGGCAGACCCTAATTATCAAATGACTACACAAGCTTAGAAATTTGGCTGGGCAATTCACAAATGGCTACATAATTGACAAAGTGCTACCGTAGCAGATTGTTATTTGTCAAAAGATGTGGTCTTTAACAAATTGCTACGAATTTTGTAGCCAATTGTGAAATACAAGTTGCCATTTGACAAGCCCTAATTATCAAATGACTACACAAGCTTAGAAATTTGGCTGGGCAATTCACAAATGGCAAATTGACTCCATTTAATTGATAGGTTAGGGGTGAAAGCGCTTCGAAATTGAATGTTAGTATCGTAGGAGATGGTGTCTGGACAAGTTCTCCATGGTGGAATTGTACTCTACGATATAAGATAAATACAATACCAGTTTCCAAATCTTCGGGGTTAGGACTTAATAACCGGTCGCATCTGGCAAAATGACTCCATTTAATTGAGTGGTTAGGGTTAGGGGAGAAAGCCCCTTAAAGTTGAGAGTTAGCATCGTAGGAAATGGAGTCTGGACAAGTTCTCCATGGTGGAATTGTACTCTACGATCTAATATAAATACAATACCGGTTATCGAATCTTCAGGGGTAGAACTTAATGACCGGTCGCATCTGGCAAAATGTCTCCATTTAATTGATGGGTGAGGGTTAGGGTGACAGCCCCTTAAAATTGAGGGTTAGCATCGTAGGAAATGGTGTCTGGACAAGTTCTCTATGGTGGAATTGTTTTCCACAATATAAATTAAATACAATACCGGTTTCCGAATCTTCAGGGGTAGAACTTAATGACCGGTCGCATCTGGCAAAATGACTCCATTTAATTGATGGGTGAGGGTTAGGGGTGAAAGCGCGCCTTAAACTTGAGGTTTAGCACCGTAGGAATGTGCGTATAGAAAAGTTGTTCATCGTGGAGCTGTTCTCTACGATCTAAAATAAATGCAATAACAGTTTCTAAAATTATAGTGTTAGAACCTAATGTCCGTTTGCATCTGGCAATTTGACTCCATTTAATTGAGGGGTTAGGGTTAGGGGTGAAATCGCTTTTAAAATTTGAGGGTTAGCATCGTAGGAAATGGTATCTGGACAAGTCCTCTATGGTGGAATTGTTCTCTACCAAATAAATTAAATACAATTCCGGTTTCCAAATCTTCAGCGTTTGGACTTAATGACCGGTCGCATCTGGCAAAATGACTGCATTTAAATGAGGGTTAGGGTTAGGGGTGAAAGCGCCCTTAAAATTGAGGCTTAGTATCGTAGGAAATGGTGTCTGGACAAGTTCTCCATGGTGGAGTTGTACTCTACGATGTAATATAAATACAATAACGGTTTCCAAATATTCGGGGTTAAGACTTAATGACCCGTCGCAACTGGCAAAATGACTCCATTTAATTGAGGGGATAGGGTTAGTGGTGAAATCGCTTTTAAAATTGAGGGTTAGCATCGTAGGAAATGGTGTCTGGACAAGTTCTCTATGGTGGAATTGTTCTCTACCCAATAAATTAAATACAATACCGGTTTCCAAACATTCAGGGTTAAGACTTAATGACAGGTCGAATCTGGCAAAATGACTTCATTTAATTGAGAGGTTAGGGTTAGGGAAGAAAGTGCCCTTAAAATTGAGGGTTAGCATCGTAGGAAATGGTGTCTGGAAAAGTTCTCTATGGTGGAGCTGTTCTCTACCATATATATTAAATACAATACCGGTTTCCAAATCTTCAGGGTTAGGACTTAATGACCGGTCGAATCTGGAAAAATGACTCCATTTAATTGAGGGGTTAGGGTTAGGGGTGAAATCGCCCTTAAATTTGAGGGTTAGCATCGTAGGAAATGGTGTCGGGACAAGTTCTCTATGGTGGAATTGTTGTCTACCATATAAATTAAATACAATACCGGTTTCCAAATATTCAGGGTAAGGACTTAATGACCGGTCGCATCTGGCAAAATGACTCCATTTAATTGGGGGGTCAGGGTTAGGGGTGAAATCGCTTTTAAAATTGGGGGTTAGAAACGTAGGAGATGGTGTCTGGACAAGTTCTCCATGGTGGAATTGTACTCTACGATATAATATAAATACAATACCGGTTTCCGAATCTTCAGTGGTAGAACTTAATGACCGGTCGCATCTGGCAAAATGACTCCATTTAATTGAGGGGTGAGGGTTAGGGGTGAAAGCGCGCCTTAAACTTGAGGTTTAGCACCGTAGGAATGCGAGTATGGAAAAGATGTTCATCGTGGAGCTATTCTCTACGATCTAAAATAAATGAAGTAACGGTTTCTAAAATTATAGTGTTAGAACCTAATGTCCGTTTGCATCTGGCAAAATGACTTCATTTAATTGAGGGGTTAGGGTTAGGGGTGAAATCGCTTTTAAATTTTGAGGGTTAGCATCGTAGGAAATGGTGTCTGGACAAGTTCTCTATGGTGGAATTGTTCTCTACCAAATAAATTAAATACAATACCGGTTTCCAAATCTTCAGGGTAACGACTTAATGACCGGTCGCATCAGGCAAAATGACTCCATTTAAATGAGGGGTTAGGGTTAGGGGTGAAAGCGCCCATAAAATTGAGGCTTAGTATCGTAGGAAATGGTGTCTGCACAATTTCTCCATGGTGGAATTGTACTTTACGATATAATATAAATACAATAACGGTTTCCAAATATTCGGGGTAAGGACTTAATGACCCGTCGCAACTGGCAAAATGACTCCATTTAATTGAGGGGTTAGGGTTAGGGGTGAAATCTCTTTTAAAATTGAGGGTTAGCATCGTAGGTAATGGTGTCTGGACAAGTTCTCTATGGTGGAATTGTTCTCTACCCAATAAATTAAATACAATACCGGTTTCCAAACATTCAGGGTTAAGACTTAATGACAGGTCGAATCTGGCAAAATGACTCCATTTAATTGAGAGGTTAGGGTTAGGGAAGATAGCGCCCTTAAAATTGAGGGTTAGCATCGTAGGAAATGGTGTCTGGAAAAGTTCTCCATGGTGGAATTGTACTCTACCAAATAAATTAAATACAATACCGGTTTCCAAATCTTCAGGGTTTGGACTTAATGACCGGTCGCATCAGGCAAAATGACTCCATTTAAATGAGGGGTTAGGGTTAGGGGTGAAAGCGCCCATAAAATTGAGGCTTAGTATCGTAGGAAATGGTGTCTGCACAATTTCTCCATGGTGGAATTGTACTTTACGATATAATATAAATACAATAACGGTTTCCAAATATTCGGGGTAAGGACTTAATGACCCGTCGCAACTGGCAAAATGACTCCATTTAATTGAGGGGTTAGGGTTAGGGTGACAGCCCCTTAAAATTGAGGGTTAGCATCGTAGGAAATGGTGTCTGGACAAGTTCTCTATGGTGGAATTGTTTTCTACAATATAAATTAAATACAATACCGGTTTCCGAATCTTCAGGGGTAGAACTTAATGACCGGTCGCATCTGGCAAAATGACTCCATTTAATTGATGGGTGAGGGTTAGGGGTGAAAGCGCGCCTTAAACTTGAGGTTTACCACCGTAGGATTGTGCGTATATAAAAGTTGTTCATCGTGGAGCTGTTCTCTACGATCTAAAATAAATGCAATAACAGTTTCTAAAATTATAATGTTAGAACCTAATGTCCGTTTGCATCTGGCAATTTGACTCCATTTAATTGAGGGGTTAGGGTTAGGGGTGAAATCGCTTTTAAAATTTGAGGGTTAGCATCGTAGGAAATGGTATCTGGACAAGTCCTCTATGGTGGAATTGTTCTCTACCAAATAAATTAAATACAATTCCGTTTTCCAAATCTTCAGGGTTTGGACTTAATGACCGGTCGCATCTGGCAAAATGACTGCATTTAAATGAGGGTTAGGGTTAGGGGTGAAAGCGCCCTTAAAATTGAGGCTTAGTATCGTAGGAAATGGTGTCTGGACAAGTTCTCTATGGTGGAATTGTTTTCTGCAATATAAATTAAATACAATACCGGTTTCCGAATCTTCAGGGGTAGAACTTAATGACCGGTCGCATCTGGCAAAATGACTCCATTTAATTGATGGGTGAGGGTTAGTGGTGAAATCGCTTTTAAAATTGAGGGTTAGCATCGTAGGAAATGGTGTCTGGACAAGTTCTCTATGGTGGAATTGTTCTCTACCATATAAATTAATTACAATACCGGTTTCCAAATATTCAGGGTTAGGACTTAATGACCAGTCGAATCTGGCAAAATGACTCCATTTAATTGAGGGGTTAGGGTTAGGGGTGAAATCGCCCTTAAATTTGAGGGTTAGCATCGTAGGAAATGGTGTCGGGACAAGTTCTCTATGGTGGAATTGTTCTCTACAATATAAATTAAATACAATACCGGTTTCCAAATATTCAGGGTAAGGACTTAATGACCGGTCGCATCTGGCAAAATGACTCCATTTAATTGGGGGGTCAGGGTTAGGGGTGAAATCGCTTTTAAAATTGAGGGTTAGAAACGTAGGAGATGGTGTCTGGACAAGTTCTCCATGGTGGAATTGTACTCTACGATATAATATAAATACAATACCGGTTTCCGAATCTTCAGTGGTAGAACTTAATGACCGGTCGCATCTGGCAAAATGACTCCATTTAATTGAGGGGTGAGGGTTAGGGGTGAAAGCGCGCCTTAAACTTGAGGTTTAGCACCGTAGGAATGTGCGTATGGAAAAGATGTTCATCGTGGAGCTATTCTCTACGATCTAAAATAAATGAAGTAACGGTTTCTAAAATTATAGTGTTAGAACCTAATGTCCGTTTGCATCTGGCAAAATGACTTCATTTAATTGAGGGGTTAGGGTTAGGGGTGAAATCGCTTTTAAAATTTGAGGGTTAGCATCGTAGGAAATGGTGTCTGGACATGTTATCTATGGTGGAATTGTTCTCTACCAAATAAATTAAATACAATACCGGTTTCCAAATCTTCAGGGTAAGGACTTAATGACCGGTCGCATCAGGCAAAATGACTCCATTTAAATGAGGGGTTAGGGTTAGGGGTGAAAGCGCCCATAAAATTGAGGCTTAGTATCGTAGGAAATGGTGTCTGGACAATTTCTCCATGGTGGAATTGTACTTTACGATATAATATAAATACAATAACGGTTTCCAAATATTCGGGGTAAGGACTTAATGACCCGTCGCAACTGGCAAAATGACTCCATTTAAGTGAGGGGTTAGGGTTAGGGGTGAAATCGCTTTTAAATTTGAGGGTTAGCATCGTTGGTAATGGTGTCTGGACAAGTTCTCTATGGTGGAATTGTTTTCTACCCAATAAATTAAATACAATACCGGTTTCCAAACATTCAGGGTTAAGACTTAATGACAGGTCGAATCTGGCAAAATGACTCCATTTAATTGAGAGGTTAGGATTAGGGAAGAAAGCGCCCTTAACCCTTATTAGCACAGGGATTTTAGGTAACTTAATCGGCACATATGTTGACAAATTGTCAACATGGCATTTCCTTGTGTTTTTCGATACCAATGCGCTTGTCTCAAAGTGAAGTTTTCATTTTAGATGATTTGATGTTGATAAAACTTTAACAAAGCAATTATTAATCCTAATTGGGAGGTCTGCTGTCTTCCCAGGACATAGTTTTAGCTTACTAGTTCTCAGATAAAATGCAAGAAAATCTTAACGAGAAAAATTTTTCCACGTGTTTTTCAAACACAAAAACGAAGAAACGTGGAGCACTACAATTTTTGTTCTTCTGAACCGTCGGCTACAAGTCGTAAACCCGTCGGCTACAAGTGACACATGCAGATCGAGTATGCTCTGCACATCTGTAGCATCTTCCCCGTTTGATACCTTGAACTGTGCCATTGAAAGTGCTTGAAGTAGCAGCATCAACGAACCTCAACTTTTCGGCAAGTAGTTTAGCTTCTACCGCCAATTTTCTTTGGATGACATATGGTTGAGCAAGCTGAAAGCTAAGGTTTTTTAGAAAATCTGTTTTTTTGTTACTTTTCCCATTGCCTCTTATAATGAGAAATGCGTTGTTACTGGCAACATTTATCAAATTGTAATTATTAACCATTGGCAAACAATTTGTTTTCCTCAAGCAATTGAATTTTTCACAGTTTTCATCAAGAGTGTCAACTCCACCTTTATGTTTGTTGTAATCCATGATAGCTGTAGGTTTCCTGTGAGTTTCAGTGATGGAAACAGAAGAGTGTGAAGAAGATATCATGAGGAAATTCCTGTTTCGTTTTGGTACATATGACAATAGCAGAATGTTGTTCAAATGGTCATACAATGCTTCAGTACTTTCCACCTCTCTTCTCCTTGCTGACTTGAGCTGCGATGGAACTTCACGGCGATTAGCCATTACTGTTCCTACCAATGTAAGCTTTTGAAGCAAGAGACTGTAAACAAGACCAAGAGATGTAAAATATCTGTCAATGTATATGTCACGACCAGTACCAAAGTAAACAAAACACAAGTTCATCACTATATCATTTGCAAGATTTCTGTCAGGAGCCGAGTCGGTTTCTTTTCCGGAATAAATAATGCCATTTAGAGCAAAACCTGATGTGGCTTCACACAGCCAAAAGAACTTTACACCATATTTCCTTGGTTTCGATGGCATGAATGTTCTTCCAGCAATTTTGCCTCGATATCCGATGAGTTGTTCATCCACAGTCAAGGATTCCCTAGGAATGTAGACGTTTCGCAGAGCTTGTAAGAGCTAGTTAGAGCTAAGGCAAACGTTTCTGACACAACTGCTTAGACAATATTTTTCTTCTGAGTTATATCAAGTTATCAACTGGCAATCTAACTCCTCCTAGTCAGACAGTGATTGACTAAATACACGTGCAACTCTCATGTAAGTCCCAGGTTATCACATTGTGATAATAGCTAACTACTATGTAGTGACTTAACATTCCAAACTCCTATTGTTTCTGATTGTTGACATTTTGTCAACAGATGTGCCGATTAAGTTAAAACGCAAATAACTCATTGGGGAAACAATTTAACATTTTGAAATCGCTACAGCAGTAAGCTATTCAGAAGTTCTCCATCGTCAAAGGATCTTGCTGAGCTAGTGCATAAGCTACGAGAGCAATGTCACACAAAAAATCGATTTTGACAAAATGTCAACGCATGTGCTAATAAGGGTTAAAATTGAGGGTTAGCATCGTAAGAAATGGTGTTTGGAAAAGTTCTCTATGGTGGAGCTGTTCTCTACCATATAAATTAAATACAATACCGGTTTCCAAATATTCAGGGTTAGGACTTAATGACCGGTCGAATCTGGCAAAATGACTCCATTTAATTGAGGGGTTAGGGTTAGGGGAGAAATCGCCCATAAATTTGAGGGTTAGCACCGTAGGAAATGGTGTCGGGACAAGTTCTCTATGGTGGAATTGTTCTCTACCATATAAATTAAATACAATACCGGTTTCCAAATATTCAGGGTAAGGACTTAATGACCGGTCGCATCTGGCAAAATGACTCCATTCAATTGGGGGGGTCAGGGTTAGGGGTGAAATTGATTTTAAAATTGAGGGTTAGCATCGTAGGAAATGGTGTCGGGACAAGTTCTCCATGTTGGAATTGTACTCTTCGATCTAATATAAATACAATACCGGTTTCCGAATCTTCAGGGGTAGAACTTAATGACCTGTCGCATCTGGCAAAATGACTCCATTTAATTGAGTGGTTAGGGTTAGGGGTGAAAGCGCGCCTTAAACTTGAGGTTTAGCACCGTAGGAATGCTCGTATGGAAAAGTTGTTCATCGTGGAGCTGTTCTCTACGATCTAAAATAAATGAAGTAACGGTTTTTAAAATTATAGTGTTAGAACCTAATGTCCGTTTGCATCTGGCAAAATGACTTCATTTAATTGAGGGGTTAGGGTTAGGGGTGAAATCGCTTTTAAATTTTGAGGGTTAGCATCGTAGGAAATGGTGTCTGGACAAGTTCTCTATGGTGGAATTGTTCTCTACCAAATAAATTAAATACAATACCGGTTTCCAAATCTTCAGCGTTTGGACTTAATGACCGGTCGCATCAGGCAAAATGACTCCATTTAAATGAGGGGTTAGGGTTAGGGGTGAAAGCGCCCATAAAATTGAGGCTTAGTATCGTAGGAAATGGTGTCTGCACAATTTCTCCATGGTGGAATTGTACTTTACGATATAATATAAATACAATAACGGTTTCCAAATATTCGGGGTAAGGACTTAATGACCCGTCGCAACTGGCAAAATGACTCCATTTAATTGAGGGGTTAGGGTTAGGGGTGAAATCTCTTTTAAAATTGAGGGTTAGCATCGTAGGTAATGGTGTCTGGACAAGTTCTCTATGGTGGAATTGTTCTCTACCCAATAAATTAAATACAATACCGGTTTCCAAACATTCAGGGTTAAGACTTAATGACAGGTCGAATCTGGCAAAATGACTCCATTTAATTGAGAGGTTAGGGTTAGGGAAGATAGCGCCCTTAAAATTGAGGGTTAGCATCGTAGGAAATGGTGTCTGGAAAAGTTCTCCATGGTGGAATTGTACTCTACCAAATAAATTAAATACAATACCGGTTTCCAAATCTTCAGGGTTTGGACTTAATGACCGGTCGCATCAGGCAAAATGACTCCATTTAAATGAGGGGTTAGGGTTAGGGGTGAAAGCGCCCATAAAATTGAGGCTTAGTATCGTAGGAAATGGTGTCTGCACAATTTCTCCATGGTGGAATTGTACTTTACGATATAATATAAATACAATAACGGTTTCCAAATATTCGGGGTAAGGACTTAATGACCCGTCGCAACTGGCAAAATGACTCCATTTAATTGAGGGGTTAGGGTTAGGGTGACAGCCCCTTAAAATTGAGGGTTAGCATCGTAGGAAATGGTGTCTGGACAAGTTCTCTATGGTGGAATTGTTTTCTACAATATAAATTAAATACAATACCGGTTTCCGAATCTTCAGGGGTAGAACTTAATGACCGGTCGCATCTGGCAAAATGACTCCATTTAATTGATGGGTGAGGGTTAGGGGTGAAAGCGCGCCTTAAACTTGAGGTTTACCACCGTAGGATTGTGCGTATATAAAAGTTGTTCATCGTGGAGCTGTTCTCTACGATCTAAAATAAATGCAATAACAGTTTCTAAAATTATAATGTTAGAACCTAATGTCCGTTTGCATCTGGCAATTTGACTCCATTTAATTGAGGGGTTAGGGTTAGGGGTGAAATCGCTTTTAAAATTTGAGGGTTAGCATCGTAGGAAATGGTATCTGGACAAGTCCTCTATGGTGGAATTGTTCTCTACCAAATAAATTAAATACAATTCCGGTTTCCAAATCTTCAGGGTTTGGACTTAATGACCGGTCGCATCTGGCAAAATGACTGCATTTAAATGAGGGTTAGGGTTAGGGGTGAAAGCGCCCTTAAAATTGAGGCTTAGTATCGTAGGAAATGGTGTCTGGACAAGTTCTCTATGGTGGAATTGTTTTCTACAATATAAATTAAATACAATACCGGTTTCCGAATCTTCAGGGGTAGAACTTAATGACCGGTCGCATCTGGCAAAATGACTCCATTTAATTGATGGGTGAGGGTTAGTGGTGAAATCGCTTTTAAAATTGAGGGTTAGCATCGTAGGAAATGGTGTCTGGACAAGTTCTCTATGGTGGAATTGTTCTCTACCATATAAATTAATTACAATACCGGTTTCCAAATATTCAGGGTTAGGACTTAATGACCAGTCGAATCTGGCAAAATGACTCCATTTAATTGAGGGGTTAGGGTTAGGGGTGAAATCGCCCTTAAATTTGAGGGTTAGCATCGTAGGAAATGGTGTAGGGACAAGTTCTCTATGGTGGAATTGTTCTCTACAATATAAATTAAATACAATACCGGTTTCCAAATATTCAGGGTAAGGACTTAATGACCGGTCGCATCTGGCAAAATGACTCCATTTAATTGGGGGGTCAGGGTTAGGGGTGAAATCGCTTTTAAAATTGAGGGTTAGAAACGTAGGAGATGGTGTCTGGACAAGTTCTCCATGGTGGAATTGTACTCTACGATATAATATAAATACAATACCGGTTTCCGAATCTTCAGTGGTAGAACTTAATGACCGGTCGCATCTGGCAAAATGACTCCATTTAATTGAGGGGTGAGGGTTAGGGGTGAAAGCGCGCCTTAAACTTGAGGTTTAGCACCGTAGGAATGTGCGTATGGAAAAGATGTTCATCGTGGAGCTATTCTCTACGATCTAAAATAAATGAAGTAACGGTTTCTAAAATTATAGTGTTAGAACCTAATGTCCGTTTGCATCTGGCAAAATGACTTCATTTAATTGAGGGGTTAGGGTTAGGGGTGAAATCGCTTTTAAAATTTGAGGGTTAGCATCGTAGGAAATGGTGTCTGGACAAGTTATCTATGGTGGAATTGTTCTCTACCAAATAAATTAAATACAATACCGGTTTCCAAATCTTCAGGGTAAGGACTTAATGACCGGTCGCATCAGGCAAAATGACTCCATTTAAATGAGGGGTTAGGGTTAGGGGTGAAAGCGCCCATAAAATTGAGGCTTAGTATCGTAGGAAATGGTGTCTGGACAATTTCTCCATGGTGGAATTGTACTTTACGATATAATATAAATACAATAACGGTTTCCAAATATTCGGGGTAAGGACTTAATGACCCGTCGCAACTGGCAAAATGACTTCATTTAATTGAGGGGTTAGGGTTAGGGGTGAAATCGCTTTTAAATTTGAGGGTTAGCATCGTTGGTAATGGTGTCTGGACAAGTTCTCTATGGTGGAATTGTTCTCTACCCAATAAATTAAATACAATACCGGTTTCCAAACATTCAGGGTTAAGACTTAATGACAGGTCGAATCTGGCAAAATGACTCCATTTAATTGAGAGGTTAGGATTAGGGAAGAAAGCGCCCTTAAAATTGAGGGTTAGCATCGTAAGAAATGGTGTTTGGAAAAGTTCTCTATGGTGGAGCTGTTCTCTACCATATAAATTAAATACAATACCGGTTTCCAAATATTCAGGGTTAGGACTTAATGACCGGTCGAATCTGGCAAAATGACTCCATTTAATTGAGGGGTTAGGGTTAGGGGAGAAATCGCCCATAAATTTGAGGGTTAGCACCGTAGGAAATGGTGTCGGGACAAGTTCTCTATGGTGGAATTGTTCTCTACCATATAAATTAAATACAATACCGGTTTCCAAATATTCAGGGTAAGGACTTAATCACCGGTCGCATCTGGCAAAATGACTCCATTCAATTGGGGGGGTCAGGGTTAGGGGTGAAATTGATTTTAAAATTGAGGGTTAGCATCGTAGGAAATGGTGTCGGGACAAGTTCTCCATGTTGGAATTGTACTCTTCGATCTAATATAAATACAATACCGGTTTCCGAATCTTCAGGGGTAGAACTTAATGACCTGTCGCATCTGGCAAAATGTCTCCATTTAATTGATGGGTGAGGGTTAGGGGTGAAAGCTCCTTAAAATTGAGGGTTAGCATCGAAGGAAATGGTGTCTGGACAAGTTCTCTATGGTGGAATTGTTTTCTACAATATAAATTAAATACAATACCGGTTTCCAAACATTCAGGGTTAAGACTTAATGACAGGTCGAATCTGGCAAAATGACTCCATTTAATTGAGAGGTTAGGGTTAGGGAAGAAAGTGCCCTTAAAATTGAGGGTTAGCATCGTAGGAAATGGTGTCTGGAAAAGTTCTCTATGGTGGAGCTGTTCTCTACCATATATATTAAATACAATACCGGTTTCCAAATATTCAGGGTTAGGACTTAATGACCGGTCGAATCTTGAAAAATGACTCCATTTAATTGAGGGGTTAGGGTTAGGGGTGAAATCGCCCTTAAATTTGAGGGTTAGCATCGTAGGAAATGGTGTCGGGACAAGTTCTCTATGGTGGAATTGTTCTCTACCATATAAATTAAATACAATACCGGTTTCCAAATATTCAGGGTAAGGACTTAATGACCGGTCGCATCTGGCAAAATGACTCCATTTAATTGGGGGGTCAGGGTTAGGGGTGAAATCGCTTTTAAAATTGGGGGTTAGAAACGTAGGAGATGGTGTCTGGACAAGTTCTCCATGGTGGAATTGTACTCTACGATATAATATAAATACAATACCGGTTTCCGAATCTTCAGTGGTAGAACTTAATGACCGGTCGCATCTGGCAAAATGACTCCATTTAATTGAGTGGTTAGGGTTAGGGGTGAAAGCGCGCCTTAAACTTGAGGTTTAGCACCGTAGGAATGCTCGTATGGAAAAGTTGTTCATCGTGGAGCTGTTCTCTACGATCTAAAATAAATGAAGTAACGGTTTTTAAAATTATAGTGTTAGAACCTAATGTCCGTTTGCATCTGGCAAAATGACTTCATTTAATTGAGGGGTTAGGGTTAGGGGTGAAATCGCTTTTAAATTTTGAGGGTTAGCATCGTAGGAAATGGTGTCTGGACAAGTTCTCTATGGTGGAATTGTTCTCTACCAAATAAATTAAATACAATACCGGTTTCCAAATCTTCAGGGTAACGACTTAATGACCGGTCGCATCAGGCAAA
Organism: Clavelina lepadiformis; assembly: GCF_947623445.1. Classification (NCBI taxonomy): domain Eukaryota; kingdom Metazoa; phylum Chordata; class Ascidiacea; order Aplousobranchia; family Clavelinidae; genus Clavelina; species Clavelina lepadiformis. The sequence continues at coordinate 20,381,649 of NC_135246.1, read as the reverse complement.
ATGACTCCATTTAAATGAGGGGTTAGGGTTAGGGGTGAAAGCGCCCATAAAATTGAGGCTTAGTATCGTAGGAAATGGTGTCTGCACAATTTCTCCATGGTGGAATTGTACTTTACGATATAATATAAATACAATACCGGTTTCCAAACATTCAGGGTTAAGACTTAATGACAGGTCGAATCTGGCAAAATGACTCCATTTAATTGAGAGGTTAGGGTTAGGGAAGAAAGTGCCCTTAAAATTGAGGGTTAGCATCGTAGGAAATGGTGTCTGGAAAAGTTCTCTATGGTGGAGCTGTTCTCTACCATATATATTAAATACAATACCGGTTTCCAAATATTCAGGGTTAGGACTTAATGACCGGTCGAATCTGGAAAAATGACTCCATTTAATTGAGGGGTTAGGGTTAGGGGTGAAATCGCCCTTAAATTTGAGGGTTAGCATCGTACGAAATGGTGTCGGGACAAGTTCTCTATGGTGGAATTGTTCTCTACCATATAAATTAAATACAATACCGGTTTCCAAATATTCAGGGTAAGGACTTAATGACCGGTCGCATCTGGCAAAATGACTCCATTTAATTGGGGGGTCAGGGTTAGGGGTGAAATCGCTTTTAAAATTGGGGGTTATCATCGTAGGAAATGGTGTCTGGACAAGTTCTCCATGGTGGAATTGTACTCTACGATATAATATAAATAAAATACCGGTTTCCGAATCTTCAGTGGTAGAACTTAATGACCGGTCGCATCTGGCAAAATGACTCCATTTAATTGAGTGGTTAGGGTTAGGGGTGAAAGCGCGCCTTAAACTTGAGGTTTAGCACCGTAGGAATGCTCGTATGGAAAAGTTGTTCATCGTGGAGCTGTTCTCTACGATCTAAAATAAATGAAGTAACGGTTTTTAAAATTATAGTGTTAGAACCTAATGTCCGTTTGCATCTGGCAAAATGACTTCATTTAATTGAGGGGTTAGGGTTAGGGGTGAAATCGCTTTTAAATTTTGAGGGTTAGCATCGTAGGAAATGGTGTCTGGACAAGTTCTCTATGGTGGAATTGTTCTCTACCAAATAAATTAAATACAATACCGGTTTCCAAATCTTCAGGGTAACGACTTAATGACCGGTCGCATCAGGCAAAATGACTCCATTTAAATGAGGGGTTAGGGTTAGGGGTGAAAGCGCCCATAAAATTGAGGCTTAGTATCGTAGGAAATGGTGTCTGCACAATTTCTCCATGGTGGAATTGTACTTTACGATATAATATAAATACAATACCGGTTTCCAAACATTCAGGGTTAAGACTTAATGACAGGTCGAATCTGGCAAAATGACTCCATTTAATTGAGAGGTTAGGGTTAGGGAAGAAAGTGCCCTTAAAATTGAGGGTTAGCATCGTAGGAAATGGTGTCTGGAAAAGTTCTCTATGGTGGAGCTGTTCTCTACCATATATATTAAATACAATACCGGTTTCCAAATATTCAGGGTTAGGACTTAATGACCGGTCGAATCTGGAAAAATGACTCCATTCAATTGAGGGGTTAGGGTTAGGGGTGAAATCGCCCTTAAATTTGAGGGTTAGCATCGTAGGAAATGGTGTCGGGACAAGTTCTCTATGGTGGAATTGTTCTCTACCATATAAATTAAATACAATACCGGTTTCCAAATATTCAGGGTAAGGTCGCATCTGGCAAAATGACTCCATTTAATTGGGGGGTCAGGGTTAGGGGTGAAATCGCTTTTAAAATTGGGGGTTATCATCGTAGGAAATGGTGTCTGGACAAGTTCTCCATGGTGGAATTGTACTCTACGATATAATATAAATAAAATACCGGTTTCCGAATCTTCAGTGGTAGAACTTAATGACCGGTCGCATCTGGCAAAATGACTCCATTTAATTGAGTGGTTAGGGTTAGGGGTGAAAGCGCGCCTTAATCTTGAGGTTTAGCACCGTAGGATTGTGCGTATATAAAAGTTGTTCATCGTGGAGCTGTTCTCTACGATCTAAAATAAATGCAATAACAGTTTCTAAAATTATAGTGTTAGAACCTAATGTCCGTTTGCATCTGGCAAAATGACTGCATTTAAATGAGGGTTAGGGTTAGGGGTGAAAGCGCCCTTAAAATTGAGGCTTAGTATCGTAGGAAATGGTGTCTGGACAAGTTCTCTATGGTGGAATTGTTTTCTACAATATAAATTAAATACAATACCGGTTTCCGAATCTTCAGGGGTAGAACTTAATGACCGGTCGCATCTGGCAAAATGACTCCATTTAATTGATGGGTGAGGGTTAGTGGTGAAATCGCTTTTAAAATTGAGGGTTAGCATCGTAGGAAATGGTGTCTGGACAAGTTCTCTATGGTGGAATTGTTCTCTACCATATAAATTAATTACAATACCGGTTTCCAAATATTCAGGGTAAGGACTTAATGACCGGTCGCATCTGGCAAAATGACTCCATTTAATTGGGGGGTCAGGGTTAGGGGTGAAATCGCTTTTAAAATTGAGGGTTAGAAACGTAGGAGATGGTGTCTGGACAAGTTCTCCATGGTGGAATTGTACTCTACGATATAATATAAATACAATACCGGTTTCCGAATCTTCAGTGGTAGAACTTAATGACCGGTCGCATCTGGCAAAATGACTCCATTTAATTGAGGGGTGAGGGTTAGGGGTGAAAGCGCGCCTTAAACTTGAGGTTTAGCACCGTAGGAATGCGCGTATGGAAAAGATGTTCATCGTGGAGCTATTCTCTACGATCTAAAATAAATGAAGTAACGGTTTCTAAAATTATAGTGTTAGAACCTAATGTCCGTTTGCATCTGGCAAAATGACTTCATTTAATTGAGGGGTTAGGGTTAGGGGTGAAATCGCTTTTAAAATTTGAGGGTTAGCATCGTAGGAAATGGTGTCTGGACAAGTTATCTATGGTGGAATTGTTCTCTACCAAATAAATTAAATACAATACCGGTTTCCAAATCTTCAGGGTAAGGACTTAATGACCGGTCGCATCAGGCAAAATGACTCCATTTAAATGAGGGGTTAGGGTTAGGGGTGAAAGCGCCCATAAAATTGAGGCTTAGTATCGTAGGAAATGGTGTCTGGACAATTTCTCCATGGTGGAATTGTACTTTACGATATAATATAAATACAATAACGGTTTCCAAATATTCGGGGTAAGGACTTAATGACCCGTCGCAACTGGCAAAATGACTCTATTTAATTGAGGGGTTAGGGTTAGGGGTGAAATCGCTTTTAAATTTGAGGGTTAGCATCGTTGGTAATGGTGTCTGGACAAGTTCTCTATGGTGGAATTGTTCTCTACCCAATAAATTAAATACAATACCGGTTTCCAAACATTCAGGGTTAAGACTTAATGACCGGTCGAATCTGGCAAAATGACTTCATTTAATTGAGGGGTTAGAGTTAGGGGAGAAATCGCCCATAAATTTGAGGGTTAGCACCGTAGGAAATGGTGTCGGGACAAGTTCTCTATGGTGGAATTGTTCTCTACCATATAAATTAAATACAATACCTGTTTCCAAATATTCAGGGTAAGGACTTAATGACCGGTCGCATCTGGCAAAATGACTCCATTCAATTGGGGGGGTCAGGGTTAGGGGTGAAATTGATTTTAAAATTGAGGGTTAGCATCGTAGGAAATGGTGTCGGGACAAGTTCTCCATGTTGGAATTGTACTCTTCGATCTAATATAAATACAATACCGGTTTCCGAATCTTCAGGGGTAGAACTTAATGACCGGTCGCATCTGGCAAAATGTCTCCATTTAATTGATGGGTGAGGGTTAGGGGTGAAAGCTCCTTAAAATTGAGGGTTAGCATCGAAGGAAATGGTGTCTGGACAAGTTCTCTATGGTGGAATTGTTTTCTACAATATAAATTAAATACAATACCGGTTTCCGAATCCTCAGGGGTAGAACTTAATGACCGGTCGCATCTGGCAAAATGACTTCAATTAATTGATGGGTTAGGGTTAGTGGTGAAAGCGCGCCTTAAACTTGAGGTTTAGCACCGTAGGAATGTGCGTATGGAAAAGTTGTTCATCGTGGAGCTGTTCTCTACGATCTAAAATAAATGAAGTAACGGTTTCTAAAATTATAGTGTTAGAACCTAATGTCCGTTTGCATCTGGCAAAATGACTCCATTTAATTGAGGGGTTAGGGTTAGGGGTGAAACGTCAGCCTACCAATAAAATTCAACAAATTTTCTGCTCCACCACCCCATCCCTGGTGGTTTAACGTAGCCATTTGACAATTAGGTAGTAATTTGTTAATTCTCACTGACAAAAAATTGCATAACTTACAAATGTCTACGAAGTTACAAATAGTAAAATGTATCTGACAATGTGCACGGGTAGCCATTTATCAAAAAGTATGGTCTCTGGCAAATTGCTACGAATTTTGCAGCCAATTGTAAAATACAAGTAGCCATTTGGCAGACCCTAATTATCAAATGACTACACAAGCTTAGAAATTTGGCTGGGCAATTCACAAATGGCTACATAATTGACAAAGTGCTACCGTAGCAGATTGTTATTTGTCAAAAGATGTGGTCTTTAACAAATTGCTACGAATTTTGTAGCCAATTGTGAAATACAAGTTGCCATTTGACAAGCCCTAATTATCAAATGACTACACAAGCTTAGAAATTTGGCTGGGCAATTCACAAATGGCAAATTGACTCCATTTAATTGATAGGTTAGGGGTGAAAGCGCTTCGAAATTGAGTGTTAGTATCGTAGGAGATGGTGTCTGGACAAGTTCTCCATGGTGGAATTGTACTCTACGATATAAGATAAATACAATACCGGTTTCCGAATCTTCAGGGGTAGAACTTAATGACCGGTCGCATCTGGCAAAATGACTCCATTTAATTGATGGGTGAGGGTTAGGGGTGAAAGCGCGCCTTAAACTTGAGGTTTAGCACCGTAGGAATGTGCGTATAGAAAAGTTGTTCATCGTGGAGCTGTTCTCTACGATCTAAAATAAATGCAATAACAGTTTCTAAAATTATAGTGTTAGAACCTAATGTCCGTTTGCATCTGGCAATTTGACTCCATTTAATTGAGGGGTTAGGGTTAGGGGTGAAATCGCTTTTAAAATTTGAGGGTTAGCATCGTAGGAAATGGTATCTGGACAAGTCCTCTATGGTGGAATTGTTCTCTACCAAATAAATTAAATACAATTCCGGTTTCCAAATCTTCAGCGTTTGGACTTAATGACCGGTCGCATCTGGCAAAATGACTGCATTTATATGAGGGTTAGGGTTAGGGGAGAAAGCGCCCTTAAAATTGAGGCTTAGTATCGTAGGAAATGGTGTCTGGACAAGTTCTCCATGGTGGAATTGTACTCTACGATGTAATATAAATACAATAACGGTTTCCAAATATTCGGGGTTAAGACTTAATGACCCGTCGCAACTGGCAAAATGACTCCATTTAATTGAGGGGATAGGGTTAGTGGTGAAATCGCTTTTAAAATTGAGGGCTAGCATCGTAGGAAATGGTGTCTGGACAAGTTCTCTATGGTGGAATTGTTCTCTACCCAATAAATTAAATACAATACCGGTTTCCAAACATTCAGGGTTAAGACTTAATGACAGGTCGAATCTGGCAAAATGACTCCATTTAATTGAGAGGTTAGGGTTAGGGAAGAAAGTGCCCTTAAAATTGAGGGTTAGCATCGTAGGAAATGGTGTCTGGAAAAGTTCTCTATGGTGGAGCTGTTCTCTACCATATATATTAAATACAATACCGGTTTCCAAATATTCAGGGTTAGGACTTAATGACCGGTCGAATCTGGAAAAATGACTCCATTTAATTGAGGGGTTAGGGTTAGGGGTGAAATCGCCCTTAAATTTGAGGGTTAGCATCGTAGGAAATGGTGTCGGGACAAGTTCTCTATGGTGGAATTGTTCTCTACCATATAAATTAAATACAATACCGGTTTCCAAATATTCAGGGTAAGGACTTAATGACCGGTCGCATCTGGCAAAATGACTCCATTTAATTGGGGGGTCAGGGTTAGGGGTGAAATCGCTTTTAAAATTGGGGGTTAGAAACGTAGGAGATGGTGTCTGGACAAGTTCTCCATGGTGGAATTGTACTCTACGATATAATATAAATACAATACCGGTTTCCGAATCTTCAGTGGTAGAACTTAATGACCGGTCGCATCTGGCAAAATGACTCCATTTAATTGAGTGGTTAGGGTTAGGGGTGAAAGCGCGCCTTAAACTTGAGGTTTAGCACCGTAGGAATGCTCGTATGGAAAAGTTGTTCATCGTGGAGCTGTTCTCTACGATCTAAAATAAATGAAGTAACGGTTTTTAAAATTATAGTGTTAGAACCTAATGTCCGTTTGCATCTGGCAAAATGACTTCATTTAATTGAGGGGTTAGGGTTAGGGGTGAAATCGCTTTTAAATTTTGAGGGTTAGCATCGTAGGAAATGGTGTCTGGACAAGTTCTCTATGGTGGAATTGTTCTCTACCAAATAAATTAAATACAATACCGGTTTCCAAATCTTCAGGGTAACGACTTAATGACCGGTCGCATCTGGCAAAATGACTCCATTTAAATGAGGGGTTAGGGTTAGGGGTGAAAGCGCCCATAAAATTGAGGCTTAGTATCGTAGGAAATGGTGTCTGCACAATTTCTCCATGGTGGAATTGTACTTTACGATATAATATAAATACAATAACGGTTTCCAAATATTCGGGGTAAGGACTTAATGACCCGTCGCAACTGGCAAAATGACTCCATTTAATTGAGGGGTTAGGGTTAGGGGTGAAATCTCTTTTAAAATTGAGGGTTAGCATCGTAGGTAATGGTGTCTGGACAAGTTCTCTATGGTGGAATTGTTCTCTACCCAATAAATTAAATACAATACCGGTTTCCAAACATTCAGGGTTAAGACTTAATGACAGGTCGAATCTGGCAAAATGACTCCATTTAATTGAGAGGTTAGGGTTAGGGAAGATAGCGCCCTTAAAATTGAGGGTTAGCATCGTAGGAAATGGTGTCTGGAAAAGTTCTCCATGGTGGAATTGTACTCTATGATCTAATATAAATACAATACCGGTTATCGAATCTTCAGTGGTAGAACTTAATGACCGGTCGCATCTGGCAAAATGTCTCCATTTAATTGATGGGTGAGGGTTAGGGTGACAGCCCCTTAAAATTGAGGGTTAGCATCGTAGGAAATGGTGTCTGGACAAGTTCTCTATGGTGGAATTGTTTTCTACAATATAAATTAAATACAATACCGGTTTCCGAATCTTCAGGGGTAGAACTTAATGACCGGTCGCATCTGGCAAAATGACTCCATTTAATTGATGGGTGAGGGTTAGGGGTGAAAGCGCGCCTTAAACTTGAGGTTTAGCACCGTAGGATTGTGCGTATATAAAAGTTGTTCATCGTGGAGCTGTTCTCTACGATCTAAAATAAATGCAATAACAGTTTCTAAAATTATAGTGTTAGAACCTAATGTCCGTTTGCATCTGGCAATTTGACTCCATTTAATTGAGGGGTTAGGGTTAGGGGTGAAATCGCTTTTAAAATTTGAGGGTTAGCATCGTAGGAAATGGTATCTGGACAAGTCCTCTATGGTGGAATTGTTTTCTACAATATAAATTAAATACAATACCGGTTTCCGAATCTTCAGGGGTAGAACTTAATGACCGGTCGCATCTGGCAAAATGACTGCATTTAAATGAGGGTTAGGGTTAGGGGTGAAAGCGCCCTTAAAATTGAGGCTTAGTATCGTAGGAAATGGTGTCTGGACAAGTTCTCTATGGTGGAATTGTTTTCTACAATATAAATTAAATACAATACCGGTTTCCGAATCTTCAGGGGTAGAACTTAATGACCGGTCGCATCTGGCAAAATGACTCCATTTAATTGATGGGTGAGGGTTAGGGTGACAGCCCCTTAAAATTGAGGGTTAGCATCGTAGGAAATGGTGTCTGGACAAGTTCTCTATGGTGGAATTGTTTTCTACAATATAAATTAAATACAATACCGGTTTCCGAATCTTCAGGGTAACGACTTAATGACCGGTCGCATCAGGCAAAATGACTCCATTTAAATGAGGGGTTAGGGTTAGGGGTGAAAGCGCCCATAAAATTGAGGCTTAGTATCGTAGGAAATGGTGTCTGCACAATTTCTCCATGGTGGAATTGTACTTTACGATATAATATAAATACAATAACGGTTTCCAAATATTCGGGGTAAGGACTTAATGACCCGTCGCAACTGGCAAAATGACTCCATTTAAGTGAGGGGTTAGGGTTAGGGGTGAAATCTCTTTTAAAATTGAGGGTTAGCATCGTAGGTAATGGTGTCTGGACAAGTTCTCTATGGTGGAATTGTTTTCTACCCAATAAATTAAATACAATACCGGTTTCCAAACATTCAGGGTTAAGACTTAATGACAGGTCGAATCTGGCAAAATGACTCCATTTAATTGAGAGGTTAGGGTTAGGGAAGATAGCGCCCTTAAAATTGAGGGTTAGCATCGTAGGAAATGGTGTCTGGAAAAGTTCTCTATTGTGGAGCTGTTCTCTACCATATAAATTAAATACAATACCGGTTTCCAAATATTCAGGGTTAGGACTTAATGACCAGTCGAATCTGGCAAAATAACTCCATTTAATTGAGGGGATAGGGTTAGGGGTGAAAGCGCGCCTTAAACTTGAGGTTTAGCACCGTAGGATTGTGCGTATATAAAAGTTGTTCATCGTGGAGCTGTTCTCTACGATCTAAAATAAATTCAATAACAGTTTCTAAAATTATAGTGTTAGAACCTAATGTCCGTTTGCATCTGGCAATTTGACTCCATTTAATTGAGGGGTTAGGGTTAGGGGTGAAATCGCTTGTAAAATTTGAGGGTTAGCATCGTAGGAAATGGTATCTGGACAAGTCCTCTATGGTGGAATTGTTCTCTACCAAATAAATTAAATACAATACCGGTTTCCAAATCTTCAGGGTAACGACTTAATGACCGGTCGCATCAGGCAAAATGACTCCATTTAAATGAGGGGTTAGGGTTAGGGGTGAAAGCGCCCATAAAATTGAGGCTTAGTATCGTAGGAAATGGTGTCTGCACAATTTCTCCATGGTGGAATTGTACTTTACGATATAATATAAATACAATAACGGTTTCCAAATATTCGGGGTAAGGACTTAATGACCCGTCGCAACTGGCAAAATGACTCCATTTAATTGAGGGGTTAGGGTTAGGGGTGAAATCTCTTTTAAAATTGAGGGTTAGCATCGTAGGTAATGGTGTCTGGACAAGTTCTCTATGGTGGAATTGTTCTCTACCCAATAAATTAAATACAATACCGGTTTCCAAACATTCAGGGTTAAGACTTAATGACAGGTCGAATCTGGCAAAATGACTCCATTTAATTGAGAGGTTAGGGTTAGGGAAGATAGCGCCCTTAAAATTGAGGGTTAGCATCGTAGGAAATGGTGTCTGGAAAAGTTCTCTATGGTGGAGCTGTTCTCTACCATATAAATTAAATACAATACCGGTTTCCAAATATTCAGGGTTAGGACTTAATGACCAGTCGAATCTGGCAAAATAACTCCATTTAATTGAGGGGATAGGGTTAGGGGTGAAATCGCCCTTAAATTTGAGGGTTAGCATCGTAGGAAATGGTGTCGGGAGAAGTTCTCTATGGTGGAATTGTTCTCTACAATCTAATATAAATACAATACCGGTTTCCGAATCTTCAGGGGTAGAACCTAATGACCTGTCGCATCTGGCAAAATGTCTCCATTTAATTGATGGGTGAGGGTTAGGGGTGACAGCGCCTTAAAATTGAGGGTTAGTATCGTAGGAAATGGTGTCTGGACAAGTTCTCTATGGTGGAATTGTTTTCTACAATATAAAATAAATACAATACCGGTTTCCGAATCTTCAGGGGTAGAACTTAATGACCGCTCGCATCTGGCAAAATGACTCCATTTAATTGATGGGTGAGGGTTAGGGTTAGGGGTGAAAGCGCGCCTTTAACTTGAACTTTAGCACCGTAGGAATGTACGTATGGAAAAGTTGTTCATTGTGGAGCTGTTCTCTACGATCTAAAATAAATGCATTAACAGTTTCTAAAATTATAGTGTTAGAACCTAATTTCCGTTTGCATCTGGCAATATGACTCCATTTAATTGAGGGGTTAGGGTTAGGGGTGAAATCGTTTTTAAAATTGAGGGTTAGCATCGTAGGAAATGGTGTCTGGACAAGTTCTCTATGGTGGAATTGTTTTCTACAATATAAATTAAATACAATACCGGTTTCCGAATCTTCAGGGGTAGAACTTAATGAACGGTCGCATCTGGCAAAATGACTCCATTTAATTGATGGGTGAGGGTTAGGGGTGAAAGCGCGCCTTAAACTTGAGGTTTAGCACCGTAGGAATGTGCGTATGGAAAAGTTGTTCATCGTGGAGCTGTTCTTTACGATCTAAAATAAATGCAATAACAATTTCTAAAATTATAGTGTTAGAACCTAATGTCCGTTTGCATCTGGCAATTTGACTCCATTTAATTGAGGGGTTAGGGTTAGGGGTGAAATCGCTTTTAAAATTTGAGGGTTAGCATCGTAGGAAATGGTATCTGGACAAGTTCTCTATGGTGGAATTGTTCTCTACCAAATAAATTAAATACAATACCGGTTTCCAAATCTTCAGGGTAAGGACTTAATGACCGGTCGCATCTGGCAAAATGACTGCATTTAAATGAGGGGTTAGGGTTAGGGGTGAAAGCGCCCTTAAAATTGAGGCTTAGTATCGTAGGAAATGGTGTCTGGACAAGTTCTCCATGGTGGAATTGTACTCTACGATATAATATAATATAAATACAATACCGGTTTCCAAATCTTCGGGGTTAGGACTTAATGACCGGTCGAATATGTCAAAATGACTCCATTTAATTGAGAGGTTAGGGTTAGGGGTGAAATCGCTTTTAAAATTGAGGGTTAGCATCGTAGGAAATGGTGTCTCGACAATTTCTACATGGTGGAATTGTTCTCTACCCAATAAATTAAATACAATACTGGTTTCCAAATATTCAGGGTTAGGACTTAATGACCGGTCGCATCTGGAAAAATGACTCCATTTAATTGAGGGGTTAGGGTTATGGGTGAAAGCCCCTTAAAATTGAGGGTTAGCATCGAAGGAAATGGTGTCTGGACAATTTCTCTATGGTGGAATTGTTTTCTACAATATAAATTAAATACAATACCGGTTTCCGAATCTTCAGGGGTAGAACTTAATGACCGGTCGCATCTGGCAAAATGACTTCATTTAATTGATGGGTTAGGGTTAGGGGTGAAAGCGCGCCTTAAACTTGTGGTTTAGCACCGTAGGAATGTGCGTATGGAAAAGTTGTTCATCGTGGAGCTTTTCCCTACGATCTAAAATAAATGCAATAACAGTTTCTAAAATTATAATGTTAGAACCTAATGTCCGTTTGCATCTGGCAATATGACTCCATTTAATTGAGGGGTTAGGGTTAGGGGTGAAATCGCCCTTAAAATTTGAGGGTTAGCATCGTAGGAAATGGTATTTGGACAATTCTCTATGCTGTAATTGTACTCTACGATATAAGATAAATACAATACCAGTTTCCAAATCTTCGGGGTTAGGACTTAATAACCGGTCGCATCTGGCAAAATGACTCCATTTAATTGAGTGGTTAAGGTTAGGGGAGAAAGCCCCTTAAAGCTGAGGGATAGCATCGTAGGAAATGGTGTCTGGACAAGTTCTCCATGGTGGAATTGTACTCTACGATCTAATATAAATACAATACCGGTTATCGAATCTTCAGGGGTAGAACTTAATGACCGGTCGCATCTGGCAAAATGTCTCCATTTAATTGATGGGTGAGGGTTAGGGGTGACAGCCTCTTAAAATTGAGAGTTAGCATCGTAAGAAATGGTGTCTGGACAAGTTCTTTATGGTGGAATTGTTTTCTACAATATAATTTAAATACAATACCGGTTTCCGAATCTTCAGGGGTAGAACTTAATGACCGGTCGCATCTGGCAAAATGACTCCATTTAATTGATGGGTGAGGGTTAGGGGTGAAAGCGCGCCTTAAACTTGAGGTTTAGCACCGTAGGAATGTGCGTATGGAAAAGTTGTTCATCGTGGAGCTGTTCTCTACGATCTAAAATAAATGCAATAACAGTTTCTAAAATTATAATGTTAGAACCTAATGTCCGTTTGCATCTGGTAATTTGACTCCATTTAATTGAGAGGTTAGGGTTAGGGGTGAAATCGCTTTTAAAATTTGAGGGTTAGCATCGTAGGAAATGGTATCTGGACAAGTTCTATATGGTGGAATTGTTCTCTACCAAATAAAATAAATACAATACCGGTTTCCAAATCTTCAGGGTAAGGACTTAATGACCGGTCGCATCTGGCAAAATGACTGCATTTAAATGAGTGGTTAGGGTTAGGGGTGAAACGCCCTTAAAATTGAGGCTTAGTATCGTAGGAAATGGTGTCTGGACAAGTTCTCCATGGTGGAATTGTACTCTACGATCTAATATAAATACAATACCGGTTTCCAAATCTTCGGGGTTAGGACTTAATGACCGGTCGAATATGTCAAAATGACTCCATTTAATTGAGTGGTTAGGGTTAGGGGTGAAATCGCTTTTAAAATTGAGGGTTAGCATCGTAGGAAATGGTGTCTCGACAATTTCTACATGGTGGAATTGTTCTCTACCCAATAAATTAAATACAATACTGGTTTCCAAATATTCAGGGTTAGGACTTAATGACCGGTCGAATCTGGCAAAATGACTCCATTTAATTGAAGGGTTAGGGTTAGGGGTGAAAGCGCCCTTAAAGTTGAGGGTTAGCATCGTAGGAAATGGTGTCTGGACAAGTTCTCTATGGTGGAATTGTTCTCTACCATATAAATTTAATACAATACCGGTTTCCAAATATTCAGGGTTAGGACTTAATGACCGGTCGAATCTGGCAAAATGACTCCATTTAATTGAGTGGTTAGGGTTAGGGGAGAAAGCCCCTTAAAGCTGAGGGTTAGCATCGTAGGAAAAGGTGTCTGGACAAGTTCTCCATGGTGGAATTGTACTCTACGATCTAATATAAATACAATACCGGTTATCGAATCTTCAGGGGTAGAACTTAATGACCGGTCGCATCTGGCAAAATGTCTCCATTTAATTGATGGTTGAGGGTTAGGGGTAACAGCCTCTTAAAATTGAGAGTTAGCATCGTAGGAAATGGTGTCTGGACAAGTTCTCTATGGTGGAATTGTTTTCTACAATATAAATTAAATACAATACCGGTTTCCAAATATTCAGGGTTAGGAGTTAATGACCGGTCGAATCTGGCAAAATGACTCCATTTAATTGAGGGGTTAGGGTTAGGGGTGAAATCGCTTTTAAAATTGAGGGTTAGCATCGTAGGAAATGGTGTCTCGACAATTTCTACATGGTGGAATTGTTCTCTACACAATAAATTAAATACAATACTGGTTTCCAAATATTCAGGGTTAGGACTTAATGACCGGTCGCATCTGGAAAAATGACTCCATTTAATTGAGGGGTTAGGGTTATGGGTGAAAGCCCCTTAAAATTGAGGGTTAGCATCGAAGGAAATGGTGTCTGGACAAGTTCTCTATGGTGGAATTGTGTTTTACAATATAAATTAAATACAATACCGGTTTCCGAATCTTCAGGGGTAGAACTTAATGACCGGTCGCATCTGGCAAAATGACTTCATTTAATTGATGGGTTAGGGTTAGGGGTGAAAGCGCGCCTTAAACTTGAGGTTTAGCACCGTAGGAATGTGCGTATGGAAAAGTTGTTCATCGTGGAGCTGTTCCCTACGATCTAAAATAAATGCAATAACAGTTTCTAAAATTATAATGTTAGAACCTAATGTCCGTTTGCATCTGGCAATATGACTCCATTTAATTGAGGGGTTAGGGTTAGGGGTGAAAGTGCCCTTAAAATTTGAGGGTTAGCATCGTAGGAAATGGTATTTGGACAAGTTCTCTATGCTGGAATTGTACTCTACGATATAAGATAAATACAATACCATTTTCCAAATCTTCGGGGTTAGGACTTAATAACCGGTCGCATCTGGCAAAATGACTCCATTTAATTGAGTGGTTAGGGTTAGGGGAGAAAGCCCCTTAAAGCTGAGGGTTAGCATCGTAGGAAATGGTGTCTGGACAAGTTCTCCATGGTGGAATTGTACTCTACGATCTAATATAAATACAATACCGGTTATCGAATCTTCAGGGGTAGAACTTAATGACCGGTCGCATCTGGCAAAATGTCTCCATTTAATTGATGGTTGAGGGTTAGGGGTGACAGCCTCTTAAAATTGAGAGTTAGCATCGTAGGAAATGGTGTCTGGACAAGTTCTCTATGGTGGAATTGTTTTCTACAATATAAATTAAATACAATACCGGTTTCCGAATCTTCAGGGGTAGAATTTAATGACCGGTCGCATCTGGCAAAATGACTCCATTTAATTGATGGGTGAGGGTTAGGGGTGAAAGCGCGCCTTAAACTTGAGGTTTAGCACCGTAGGAATGTGCGTATGGAAAAGTTGTTCATCGTGGAGCTGTTCTCTACGATCTAAAATAAATGCAATAACAGTTTCTAAAATTATAATGTTAGAACCTAATGTCCGTTTGCATCTGGTAATTTGACTCCATTTAATTGAGAGGTTAGGGTTAGGGGTGAAATCGCTTTTAAAATTTGAGGGTTAGCATCGTAGGAAATGGTATCTGGACAAGTTCTCTATGGTGGAATTGTTCTCTACCAGATAAATTAAATACAATACCGGTTTCCAAATCTTCAGGGTAAGGACTTAATGACAGGTCGCATCTGGCAAAATGACTGCATTTAAATGAGGGGTTAGGGTTAGGGGTGAAAGCGCCCTTAAAATTGAGGCTTAGTATCGTAGGAAATGGTGTCTGGACAAGTTCTCCATGGTGGAATTGTACTCTACGATATAATATAAATACAATACCGGTTTCCAAATCTTCGGGGTTAGGACTTAATGACCGGTCGAATATGTCAAAATGACTCCATTTAATTGAGTGGTTAGGGTTAGGGGTGAAATCGCTTTTAAAATTGAGGGTTAGCATCGTAGGAAATGGTGTCTCGACAATTTCTACATGGTGGAATTGTTCTCTACCCAATAAATTAAATACAATACCGGTTTCCAAATATTTAGGTTTAGGACTTAATAACCGGTCGCATCTGGCAAAATGACTCCATTTAATTGAGTGGTTAGGGTTAGGGGAGAAAGCCCCCTAAAGTTGAGGGTTAGCATCGTAGGAAATGGTGTCTTGACAAGTTCTCCATGGTGGAATTGTACTCTACGATCTAAAATAAATGCAATACCGGTTTCCGAATCTTCAGGGGTAGAACTTAATGACCGGTCGCATCTGGCAAAATGACTCCATTTAATTAAGGGGTTAGGGTTAGGGGTGAAAGCGCGCCTTTAACTTGAATTTTAGCACCGTAGGAATGTACGTATGGAAAAGTTGTTCATTGTGGAGCTGTTCTCTACGATCTAAAATAAATGCATTAACAGTTTCTAAAATTATAGTGTTAGAACCTAATTTCCGTTTGCATCTGGCAATATGACTCCATTTAATTGAGGGGTTAGGGTTAGGGGTGAAAGTGCCCTTAAAATTGAGGGTTAGCATCGTAGGAAATGGTGTCTGGACAAGTTCTCTATGGTGGAATTGTTCTCTACCAAATAAATTAAATACAATACCGGATTCCAAATATTCAGGGTTAGGACTTAATAACCGGTCGAATCTGTCAAAATGACTCCATTTAATTGAGTGGTTAGGGTTAGGGGTGAAATCGTTTTTAAAATTGAGGGTTAGCATCGTAGGAAATGGTGTCTGGACAAGTTCTCTATGGTGGAATTGTTCTCTACCATATAAATTAAATACAATACCGGTTTCCAAATATTCAGGGTTAGGACTTAATAACCGGTCGCATCTGGCAAAATGACTCCATTTAATTGATGGGTTAGGGTTAGGGGAGAAATCGATTTTAAAAATGAGGGTTAGAAGCGTAGGAAATGGTGTCTGGACAAGTTCTCCATGGTGGAATTGTACTCTACGATATAATATAAATACAATACGGGTTTCCGAATCTTCAGGGGTAGAACTTAATGACCGGTCGCATCTGGCAAAATGTCTCCATTTAATTTATGGGTGAGGGTTAGGGGTGAAAGCGCGCCTTAAACTTGAGATTTAGAACCGTAGGAATGCGCGAATGGAAAAGTTGTTCATCGTGGAGCTGTTCTCTACGATCTAAATAAATGAAGTAACGGTTTCTAAATTTATAATGTTAGAACCTAATGTCCGTTTGCATCTGGCAAAATGACTCCATTTAATTGAGGGGTTAGGGTTAGGGGTGAAACGTCAGCCTACCAATAAAATTCAACAAATTTTCTGCTCCACCACCCCATCCCTGGTGGTTTAACGTAGCCATTTGACAATTAGGTAGTAATTTGTTAATTCTCACTGACAAAAAATTGCATAACTTACAAATGTCTACGGAGTTACAAATTGTAAAATGTATCTGACAATGTGCACGGGTAGCCATTTGTCAAAAAGTATGGTCTCTGGCAAATTGCTACGAATTTTGCAGCCAATTGTAAAATACAAGTAGCCATTTGGCAGACCCTAATTATCAAATGACTACACAAGCTTAGAAATTTGGCTGGGCAATTCACAAATGGTTACATAATTGACAAAGTGTTACCGTAGCAGATTGTTATTTGTCAAAAGGTATGGTCTCTAACAAATGGCTACGAATTTTGTAGCCAATTGTGAAATACAAGTAACCATTTGGCAAATGCTAATTATCAAATGACTACACAATCTTAGAAACTTGGCTGGGCAATTAAAAAATGGCTACAGAATTGACAAAGTGGTACCGTAGCAGATTGTCATTTGTCAAAAGGTGTGGTCTTTAACAAATTGCTACGAATTTTGTAGCCAATTGTGAAATACAAATTGCCATTTGACAAGCCCTAATTATCAAATGACTACACAAGCTTAGAAATTTGGCTGGGCAATTCACAAATGGCAAAATGACTCCATTTAATATTACTCATTTACGCACTAATAAAATGACTAACTATTCTCTTTCGTTCTCTACTCAACGTCAGCTGGTTTTCCGCACAGTGGGGGCGCGGTGTAACAAGAAAAATTTCTAGAAATGTGTCAATGCGTAATAAATGAATTGCAGCTGCGTTATACTGCAGTAATTGGCACTGATCGCATAAAACGCACAAAAGTTATAGCTTCAGGGTAGTTGTATTGTAGAGTATTTCGATACCAAACCATTCAACAAATATTGTATATAGCTGTGTCATGGAAGCGTCTTTATTTTTTTCTTCATTTACTTTAGTGAGCAATTCACTTTATCTGCTAAACTTTTCTGCAGCATTCTGTTCTACAAGATGGACGTAATTGTACAGAAGTAAAAGCGACTATGAAGCTGCCACGGCACGGTTAAAACGAACGAAGTACTGTTTATTGTTTCATAACCTAGTGATAGGAATTGCGAACCTCTGTCCGAATTAAGCGGATAATTATCCAAATTAACGGGTGTTTTTTACGTTCAATTTTTACTTTTGTTCCGTTCCCGAGCATTTTGGCCGAATAAAGCTGTTTTCCGGGTTATCCGGTTTCCGAATTAAGCGGATTCGTGTAAAAACATAAAATAGGATAAAATATACTTCTAATCAACGTTATTTGCGACATCAGCCATGCTACAAGTTTTTGCTTTTTATAAAAATCCTAGACTTGTTGGTTATGCTAACCTAACACTTATAGCACAATTGTATTTCTATTCATGTTTTAGACTTAGTGCTCTGCCACTTTTTTCTGCCTACGGATCGCTGTGAGCATGTTCTTTGTTCCACCATACGTCCTACTTTTAGTTCTGTGAACCTTACGGCAAAAATGAACGAAATTCTTATACGCATTATTCAATCATTAATTATATATTATCTATTCTTTATTTATCTTTCGTTTTTCATTTTATTTGCATCAAAAAAACGAAATAGATCTAACAAAATTAGCAGCAACGATTACTGAATATACTTCTATTTGACACATAATAATTAATCAAAAACGTTAAAATTTTCAACCATGCAGTTGAGTAAAGTATATAGCCTGTGCTTTTCCGCACCCTTTTCTAGGTTTGCAGTCGTTATCCTCTTTAAACGGTTCGCATGCGTCGTCCCAAGGTTAATTTTGGTCATTATGTTTGTCTGTACAGACAGACACCAGAGAATGGAAAACACTTCCAACAAAGTATATACAGTCGAATCCGGTTAATTGTGCTACACTTGTTTTGCCCTGTATCTTTTACGTTTGTCCCTTGCGGCCGATTGCGCGTTTCCATGGTTAATTAAGCACATGTGTCTTTTTATCGACGTGTGTCCGACAAGTAGTTGACAGTTTTGTAGTGGTGGTCCTGAGATGAGCTGTGTGAAGACAAACTTAACTTAACTGCTTTTAAATAAAACATATGCCTGGAATTCTAAGAGTGAGATAAGCAAAACATAACAATTGCATAGTCAATTTTCCAAGCCTTTTTATGCGATTAAACGAATTATGCGTTTATGAGAAAGTGCAAATTCCACTAATTTTCTTACTTGACGTGCGACGCTGGTCACGTGTAAAGACGTCAACACGCAAAACACTAACTTTTATTGTGTGTAGCGATCATTCATTCATTCAAGCACGCAAAAGATGAAAACATGCTTTCTTGCATTTGTGTTTTTAAGCGCACAAATGTGGCCATGTCCGCCCCTTCAAACTGTAGTCGTTGGCGAATTGTATGAAGTGCATGCAGAACTTCTTTATTTTTTTGGTGTTGTCACAGCGATTGCGTCAGCAGAGCTTTCTTTATTATTGTCGTCTTTTTCAACTTGTTTGTTTCGTAAACTTCTTCACATATTACGGCATCATCTTAACGCAACGCTTAGCCTTAAATGAAACTAAAACAGTGCAAATGTTAATGTCTGTGTATTGACAGCCACGTGTTAATGCTTAAATTGAGAATGGTTGGTTTCATTGATTCGTAACAAAGCGCAGTACAAGTCACAAAGCTTACGCATTGCGTGTGCGCTGCCAGAACGAAAAATTAAAATTGTCTTCGAAGCAGTGCAAAAGTTAAGTTTCGTTCTAAGCCAATTTCAACCTGGTTTATAAGAAAGTTTAACAAACTGCAATTATTGAACTCAATGTAGGATGAAGTACAATACATTTGTGAACTTCATTTTGTCGAAGTTTTACTCAGATGAAGTAAAACACTAAAAATTCAACAATTTAGTTTCGTTACAACTCTGATATATTCCGGCATTGAACCATTAGGCCGTAAATTTGCAAAAAACTATTAATGGACTCCCCTATTCTCCCCCTTTATTCCATTGGCTTCATAGTCTTGCATGATAATTTTCCTAATCTCTGATCATAACAGAATATGAAACCATTAATATAGCTTTAGTCATTCATGATTGAAACTTAATGGTTAAAACATTTAAAGTTAGAAAAAATATATAATGCAATGCTTTTGAGCAGGTTTGGTCAATTTTTTTTCTAAACTTCCAGTGAAATTCTCTGAAAATATTTAGAGCAGAGGTAACTAAGCTCTTAAAATTGCGAGCCGCAGAGTTAAAAGATTAATTAGTAGCAGTCTTTTAATAAAACGCATCACGAGTAAATGTGTTCAATACAAGTTTTTGTTACTCAATAAATTTGAGCTAACTGTTACTGATAACTGATAAGGCACATTACGCATAAGTGTATTAAATTAAGACAAAACTAAAGCTTTTGTCTTTGTTACAAAGTCGTGAGAAAACATGCTGGTTGTAGATAAACTCATCATTTGTTTAAAAATCACTGAATACCACGAATTAGAACCCATTTTAATAGGTCCGCTCAGTTGTATGTGGGATGACGTCAGTAGCAGAGTTGAAATTTTAGTGAAATTTTACGACGCCCACCCACTTCTTACCAGCTCATTTCGTTCAAGGACGCGCCGGATGTGACGATTTTATTTCGAGAACGAAACGTCGCATGTTCTCTTACAGAAATCGCGTGCTGGTGCACTTTATTACTTAATTTAAGCAATCTCCCCGTAATAGCTCTTTTCCCACGACCTCAAGGAGCAGCGAAGTTATCCCTGGGCGCGAAAACGATCGCTCGCGTGTTTGGTGGGAAAATTCGACATAAATCTGGAAACGCGCGAAGGGTAAACCTTCGCGGACCCATAATGCAGCCGTTGCCGATTCGGATGTTTCCATTGATTCTGTAGCTTCGCGTCCATTCTGGAAACAGTATAAAGGTAACTATTGACTTGTTACTTTCCAACTGCGCTGAGGTCGTGAGGTCGTCACACGTCGCCAACTCCATTGTGCGGCATGACAGACCACGTGCGGCATCACGCATGACAGACCACAATGAAGTTACAAAGAAGACGCGAATATTGCAGTTATATTGACCGGGGAAGGCGTGATTGGCCACGGTCGCAGTACGTGGAACAGTTGCACTTTCAAAACGGAGAAACTCGAAATTTTTTTTCAGTTTGAAAACTTGTCTTGGCTGAGTTAGTTGTGAGTTAGTTAGTTAATTTATGCCCCACTCTAAGTTTTCTCTTCAATTAACCTTATCCTAACCAGACTCGAGTTTACTAAAATTTACTAAAAAACTAGGCTAAAAAACTAGGACCCCGTACACACACTTTCAATCGTAAATTACTAGAAAACTATGCGTCGTAAACTGATCGGATTTTTACAGGTTAGTAGAAAAATCAATTAGCTTCCTGTGTACATCATAATTGTAATACTAAAGAAAGTGCATTTCGTGTAAATTAAGTATTTCTTCAAGTGATACATTTCTAGAAGTTTTTCTTTGTTACGCCGCCTTCCCGCTATGCTTAATTGCCTGTAAAATCAGCTGACTTCGAGAAGAGAACACATCCATAGCAAAAAAAAAAGTTTGCTTGGCGGCGGGAACTCCATAAATAGCATTTTTAAGTTGCTAAATTTTTTTTGTTTTAGATCATACGTGTCAAACTCCCGGCCCGCGGGCCACATCCGGCCCGCTTTACATTAAAACTTGGCCCACAATGCTATTTTATACATAGAACTATTTCTGGCCCGCGAGATCATTGTATAGTAAAACTTACTTTTTTCAAGCAAGAAACAAGATTATAACAAATCGTAAAATACAGCAGCACAGCAGTTGCCCCACAATACGACAGAATAAATCGATTTATTCCAACGCTTGTAATCTGGGCTGCTTTTTTCTTTATTGTTTGTTAATTCGTTAATGCTTTTGCAAAGAGAAAAATGAAACATACCGATGTAAGAGAAGAATAATCAAAAATAGCCCAGTCAAAAATCGTCAAAAACATCAAAAATTTGGTGTTGTTTCGCTGCCTGTTCCAACTCATGTTTCTTGTCACGAAATGTTCAATCAAGTTTTATCCTTGACCGGCCCGCGGCGTTAAATAAGTTTTGAGTTTTGGCCTCTGGTGCGATTGAGTTTGACACCCCTGTTTTAGATTGTTTTCAGTAAACTGATTTAAGTTAATCTTAAAATGCGGAAAGTGTTGAAATTTTTTGATTAGAATGTTTGATGTGAAAGACTGTCTTTGTAACTTACACAACCCCTTGGAAGACTTTTTTCTCGTATCGAAGTGAGTGAAAAAGTCCATTTACAAGACAAGACTATGCCTGAAACGTAAGGAATATACAAATTTATTATTAATATTTTTTTTATTATCAAATCGGCCGTCGTTGTTCACCTCTCGAGCGATGATTACTGAGCTAGACGGTGTGCTTGTTTGGATTGACACAAACATTTTTATTTATTTTTTGGAAGGTCGTAATTTTACCTTAAGAGTGGAAAACTTACCTCTTTACAATGCAATTGTATCGGGCAAACAAACACATTTGTCGCCGCGTCAATATTGACATTTGCTTTATATATCGCAATATAACCCAAAACTGATCCTACTTTCTACGCAGGACAATCAAGCAGCAGATTTCTTGTCCAGAGCTATCACACCAGTAATATCGCGCATCCTGGTACTCGCGCCTCAATCAAGCTCATTGAGGAACGTTTTCTTGACAATACAGCAAAGCAGAAACACCCGTTAACTATGTTACAAATTAACCATTTTCGACAATGGTGTAAAATAAATGTCAATTACAGCCTGGTCGTTTTCAAGCGATCAACTTTTTAAACTATAAATTCAGAAAGCATAGATGAAATATTGGTTTCGACGAGACATATTGGCTTTTCACTGTGTGCTTTACCCTTGTTCTATTTAGGCAACATATGTTTGTGACACATTAGCCTGTGATCGACTGTGTTCAGTGTTAGGCAAGAAGTAACTATTACCAAATATATCTCGCATCGTATACGGGTATCAAATTGCCAAAAAGTATGGTATCTGGAAAATGGCTACGCATTTTGTAGCCATTTCCAGATTAACTTGCAAATCACTACTCCAAATTAGAAATTTAACTGGACAACTCGCAAAAGGCTATTGTATTGCACAGCGTTTAACTTTTGCAATTTTTAATTTTGTGGATAGTAAAGAAACAAATTGCAATAATTTTGATTAAAAAAGTGTTTTAGGTAAAGAACCGCAAGATGAAGCCAGACAAGTCTATTTTTTGAATTTCGATTCATCTGCGTCAAGTGGTGAAAGCGTTTTATTGCAGTAAAATATTGTGTTTACTGTTTCAAATTCGTAACGCGTAAAAAGGCTGTGTGTTAGTGATTGTTGGTAGGCCCAACGTCGAATCGTGTAAGATTGTAGTTAGCGCGCCAACCTAGGTCCGACGAAGATTTTATGTTGCAATTTGATACCCATATACGTTGCGAGATACATTTGGTAATTGTTACTTCGTGCAATTTGATACCCGTATAAGTTGCGAGATACATTTGGTAATTGTTACTTCGTGCAATTTGATACCCGTATAAGTTGCAAGATACATTTGGTAATTGTTACTTCGTGCAATTTGATACCCGTATACGTTGCGAGATACATTTGGTAATTGTTACTTCGTGCAATTTGATACCCGTATACGTTGCGAGATACATTTGGTACTAGTTACTTCGTGCAAATTAATACCCGTATAAGTTGCGAGATACATTTGGTAATTGTTACTTCGTGCAATTTGATACCCGTATACGTTGCGAGATACATTTGGTAATTGTTACTTCGTGCAATTTGATACCCGTATACGTTGCGAGATACATTTGGTAATTGTTACTTCGTGCAATTTGATACCCGTATAAGTTGCGAGATACATTTGGTAATTGTTACTTCGTGCAATTTGATACCCGTATACGTTGCGAGATACGTTTGGTACTAATTACTTCGTGCAAATTAATGCCCGTATAAGTTGCGAGATACATTTGGTAATTGTTACTTCGTGCAATTTGATACCCGTATAAGTTGCGAGATACATTTGGTATTTGTTACTTCGTGCAAATTGATACCCGTATACGTTGCGAGATACATTTGGTAATTGTTACTTCGTGCAATTTGATACCCGTATACGTTGCGAGATACATTTGGTAATTGTTACTTCGTGCAATTTGATACCCGTATAAGTTGCGAGATACATTTGGTAATTGTTACTTCGTGCAATTTGATACCCGTATACGTTGCGAGATACATTTGGTAATTGTTACTTCGTGCAATTTGATACCCGTATACGTTGCGAGATACATTTGGTAATTGTTACTTCGTGCAATTTGATACCCGTATACGTTGCGAGATACATTTGGTACTAGTTACTTCGTGCAAATTAATACCCGTATAAGTTGCGAGATACATTTGGTAATTGTTACTTCGTACAATTTGATACCCGTATAGATTGCTAGATACATTTGGTACTAGTTACTTCGTGCAAATTAATACCCGTATAAGTTGCGAGATACATTTGGTAATTGTTACTTCGTGCCATTTGATACCCGTAAAAGTTGCGAGATACATTTGATAATTGTTACTTCGTGCAATTTGATACCCGTATAAGTTGCGAGATTCATTTGGTAATTTTTACATCGTGCAACTTAATACCAGTATACGTTGCGAGATACATTTGGTAATTGTTACTTCGTGCAATTTGATACCCGTATAAGTTGCGAGATACATTTGGTAATTGTTACTTCGTGCAATTTGATACCCGTATAAGTTGCAAGATACATTTGGTAATTGTTACTTCGTGCAATTTGATACCCGTATAGGTTGCGAGATACATTTGGTAATTGTTACTTCGTGCAATTTGATACCCGTATAAGTTGCGAGATACATTTGGTAATTTTTACATCGTGCAACTTAAAACCAGTATACGTTGCGAAATACATTTGGTAATTGTTACTTCGTGCAATTTGATACCCGTATACGTTGCGAGATACATTTAGTACTAGTTATTTCGTGCATATTTGCAGCCATGCGAATTATAACTTACAAAACTTCCGTTTTACCCGTGCGAATTATACAAATACGCACGAAGTAACTATTACCAAATGTATATCGCAACGTTGCGGGTATTAAATTGCACGAAGTAACAATTACCAAATGTATCTCGCAACGTAGACGGGTATCAAATTGCACGAAGTAAAAATTACCAAATGTATCTTGCATCGTATACGGGTATCAAATTGCCAAAAAGTATGTTATGTGGAAAATGGCTACGCATTTTGTAGCCATTTCCAGATTAACTTGCAAATCACTACTCCAAATTAGAAATTTAACTGAGCAACTCGAGATAGGCTATTGTATTGCACAGCGTTTAACTTTTGCAATTTTAATTTTGTGGATAGTAAAGAAACATATTGCAATAATTTTGATTAAAAAAGTGTTTTAGGTAAAGAACCGTAAGATGAAGCCAGACAAGTCTTTTTTTTGAATTTCGATTCACCTGCGTCAAGTGGTGAAAGCGTTTTATTGCAGTAAAATATTGTGTTTGCTGTTTCAAATTTGTGAAAATTTATCTTTTTCTCAAACGCGTAAAAACGCTGTGTGTTAGTGATTGTTTGTAGGCCCAGCGTCGAATCGTGTAAGATTGTAGTTAGCGCGCCAACCTAGGTCCGACGAATATTTTTTGTTGCAATTTGATATCCGTATACGTCGCGAGATACATTTGGTAATTGTTACTTCGTGCAATTTGATACCCGTATAAGTTGTGAGATACATTTGGTAATTATTACTACATTACGTGAAATTTGATACCGGTATATGTTGCGAGATACATTTGGTATTTTTTACTTCGTGCAATTTGATACCCGTATACGTTGCGAGATACATTTGGTAATAGTTACTTCGTGCATATTTGTACCCGTGCGAATTATAACTTACAAAACTTACGTTTGTACCCGTGGGAATTATACAAATATGCACGAAGTAACTATTACCAATTGATTTGCATTTTGATACCCGTATACGTTGCGAGATACATTTGGTAATTGTTACTTCGTGCAATTTGATACCCGTATAAGTTGCAAGATACATTTGGTAATGTTTATATCGTGCAACTTAATACCCGTATACGTTGCGAGATACATTTGGTAATTGTTACTTCGTGCATATTTGTACCCGTGCGAATTATAACTTACAAAAATTACGAACGCAATGCGAATGAAATTAATGTTTTGCTTTGGTACCTCAAGACACTTAGATATATTATTAGATATAACAAATATTATTATTATATAAAAGAAATCTATGGCTATACTTTGCTGTTTCTGCAGATTATACGTAGAAATTATACATCGAAAAACTAAACCTTGATATTAGGTAATTTAGTGCAGATAATGTTTGTAGTCGTGCGTAGTCGTGCGTAGTCGTGCGTAGTCGTGCGTAGTCGTGCGTAGTCGTGCGTAGTCGTGCGTAGTCGTGCGTAGTCGTGCGTAGTCGTGCGTAGTTGAGCGTAGTCGAGCGTACGCGAGCAAAGCCGAGTTGAGCATTGTCGAGCGTACGCGGGCAAAGGCACTGGCACTTTTCTCAATATACATGTGAATTTGCAAAATTAATATCTCCGTTGTCGGCAGGATTCGAACCTACGCGGGCAAGGCCCAACAGATTTCAAGTCTATCGCCTTAACCACTCGGCCACAACAACTGTGCTTAATGTGCAATGCAATTAGATATAATGCTACTTTCCGCGAATCACTTATGGAAGCATGATTTCAATTCCGCGTTATCGGCAGGTTTCGAACCTACGCGGGCCGAGCCCAACAAATTTGTAATCTGTCGTCTCAACCACTCGGCCACGACAACTGTGCTTAATGTTCAATGCAAATAGTTAAAATCGCATTGAACATGAAAACATGATTTCAATTCCGCATTGTCGGCTAGATTCGAACATACGCGGGCACAGCCTAGAAGATTTCGAATCTGTCGCCTTAACCACTCGGACACGACAACTGTGCTTAATGTTCAATGCAAATGGATCAAATGGCTTTTTTTGCAAATCACTTATGGAAGCATGATTTCAATTCCGCGTTGTCGGCAGGATTCGAACATACGCGGGCAGAGCCCAACAGATTTGTAGTCAATCGCCTTAAACACTCGGCCACGACAACTGTGCTTAATGTGAAATGCAAATGGAGCAAATGGCATTTTTCGCAAATCACTTATGGAAACCTGATTTCAATTCCGCGTTGTCGGCAGGATTCGAACATACGCGGGCAGAGCACAACAGATTTGTAGTCTGTCGCCTTAACCACTCAGCCAAGAAAACTATGCTTAATGATCTATGAATAGACGAAATGATTAAAGTGGCACTTTTCTCAATATACATGTGAATTTGCAAAATTAATATCTCCGTTGTCGGCAGGATTCGGACCTACGCGGGCAAGGCGCAACAGATTTGAAGTCTATCGCCTTAACCACTCGGCCACAACAACTGTGCTTAATGTGCAATGCAATTAGATAAAATGGTACTTTCCGCGAATCACTTATGGAAGCATGATTTCAATTCCGCGTTGTCGGCAGGATTCGAACCTACGAGGGCAAGGCCCAACAGATTTCAAGTCTGTCGCCTTAACCACTCGGCCACGACAATTGTGCTTAATGTGCAATGCAAATAGAAAAAATCGCTCTTTTCTCGAATCACTTATGAAAACATGATTTCAATTCCGCATTGTCGGCAAGATTCTAGCGTAGTCTTGCGTAGTCTTGCGTAGTCTTGCGTAGTCGGACGTAGTCGGGCGTAGTCCGGCGTAGACGGGCGTAGTCGGGCGTAGTCGGGCGTAGTTGGGCGTAGTCGAGCGTAGTCGGGCGTAGTCGGGCGTAGTCGGGCGTAGTCGGCGATGGTGGGACGTCGTCGGGCGTAGTCGGGCGTAGTCGGGCGTAGTCGGGCGTAGTCGGGCGTAGTCGAGCGTAGTCGGGCGTAGTCCGGCGTAGTCGGGCGTAGTCGAGCGTAGTCGGGCGTAGTCGGGCGTAGTCGGGCGTAGTCGGGCGTAGTCGGGCGTAGTCGGGCGTAGTCGGGCGTAGTCGGGCGTAGTCGGGCGTAGTCGGGCGTAGTCGGGCGTAGTCGGGCGTGGTGGGGCGTCGTCGGGCGTAGTCGGGCGTAGTCGGGCGTAGTCGGGCGTAGTCGGGCGTAGTCGGGCGTAGTCGGGCGTAGTCGGGTATAGTCGGGTATAGTCGGGCGTAGTCGGGCGTAGTCGGGCGTAGTCGGGCGTAGTCGGGCGTAGTCGGGCGTAGTCGGGCGTAGTCGGGCGTAGTCGGGCGTAGTCGGGCGTAGTCGGGCGTAGTCGGGCGTAGTCGGGTATAGTCGGGTATAGTCGGGTATAGTCGGGCGTAGTCGGGCGTAGTCGGGCGTAGTCGGGCGTAGTATTGCGTAGTCGATCGTAGTTGAGCGTAGTCGAGCGCAATCTAGCGCAGGCTATCGTAGTCATGGTAACGAAACAGCACTTTTCGCAAATCACTTATGGAAGCATGATTTCAATTCCGCATTGTCGGCAAGATTCTAGCGTAGTCTTGCGTAGTCTTGCGTAGTCTTGCGTAGTCGGGCGTAGTCGGGCGTAGTCCGGCGTAGTCGGGCGTAGTCGGGCGTAGTCGGGCGTAGTCGGGCGTAGTCGGGCGTAGTCGGGCGTGGTGGGACGTCGTCGGGCGTAGTCGGGCGTAGTCGGGCGTAGTCGAGCGTAGTCGAGCGTAGTGGAGCGTAGTCGAGCGTAGTCGATCGTAGTTGAGCGTAGTCGATCGCAATCTAGCGCAGGCTAGCGTAGTCATGGTAACGAAACAGCACTTTTCGCAAATCACTTATGGAAGCATGATTTCAATTCCGCATTGTCGGCAAGATTCGAACATACGCGGGCAGAACCCAACAAATTTGTAATCTGTCGTCTTATCCACTCGGCCACGACAACTGTGCTTAATGTTCAATGCAAATAGATAAAATCGCACTGTCGCAAATCACTTATGGAAGCCTGATTTTAATTCCACATTGTCGGCGGGATTCGAACCTACGCCGGCAAGACCCAGCAGATCTCGAGTCTGTCGCCTTAACCATTCGGCCACGACAACTGTACATAATGTGCAATGCAAATAGATAAAATCGCACTCTTCTCGAATCACTTGTGAAAACATGATTTCATTTCGGCATTGTCGGCAAGATTCGAACCTACGCGGGCAGATCCCAGCAGATTTCGAATCTGTCGCCTTAACCACTCGGCCACGACAACTGTGCTTAATGTTCAATGCAAATAGATAAAATCGCACTTTTCGCAAATGACTTATGGAAGCGTGATTTTAATTCCACGTTGTCGGCAGGATTCGAACCTACGTCGGCAAGGCCCAACAGATTTCAAGTCTGTCGCCTTAGCCACTCGGCCACGACAACTGTGCTTAATATTCAACGCAAATAGATAAATTCGCACTTTTCTCGAATCACGTATGAAAACCTGATTTCAATTCCGCATTGTCGGCAAGATTCTAGCGTAGTCTTGCGTAGTTTTGCGTAGTCTTGCGTAGTCGGGCGTAGTCGGGCGTAGTCGGGCGTAGTCGGGCGTAGTCGGGCGTAGTCGGGCGTAGTCGGGCGTAGTCGAGCGTAGTCGGGCGTAGTCGGGCGTAGTCGGGCGTAGTCGGGCGTAGTCTTGCGTAGTCTTGCGTAGTCTTGCGTAGTCGGGCGTAGTCGGGCGTCGTCGGGCGTAGTTGGGCGTAGTCGAGCGTAGTCGAGCGTAGTCGGGCGTAGTCGAGCGTAGTCGAGCGTAGTCGAGCGTAGTCGAGCGTAGTCGAGCGTAGTCGAGCGTAGTCGAGCGTAGTCTAGCGCAATCTAGCGCAGTCTAGCGTAGTCATGGAGACGAAACAGCACTTTTCGCAAATCACTTATGGAAGCATGATTTCAATTCCGCATTGTCGGCAAGATTCGAACATACGCGGGCAGAACCCAACAAATTTGTAATCTGTCGTCTTAACCACTCGGCCACGACAACTGTGCTTAATGTTCAATGCAAATAGATAAAATCGCACTGTCGCAAATCACTTATGGAAGCATGATTTCAATTCCGCATTGTCGGCAAGATTCGAACATACGCGGGCAGAGCCCAACAAATTTGTAATCTGTCGTCTTAACCACTCGGCCACGACAACTGTGCTTAATGTTCAATGCAAATAGATAAAATCGCACTGTCGCAAATCACTTATGGAAGCCTGATTTTAATTCCACGTTGTCGGGGGGATTCGAACCTACGCCGGCAAGACCCAGCAGATTTCGAGTCTGTCGCCTTAACCACTCGGCCACGACAACTGTACATAATGTGCAATGCAAATAGATAAAATCGCACTCTTCTCGAATCACTTGTGAAAACATGATTTCATTTCGGCATTGTCGGCAAGATTCGAACCTACGCGGGCAGATCCCAGCAGATTTCGATTCTGTCGTCTTAACCACTCGGCCACGACAACTGTGCTTAATGTTCAACGCAAATAGATAAAAACACACTTTTCTCGAATCACTTATGAAAACATGATTTCAATTCCGCGTTGTCGGCAGGATTCGATCATACGTTCGTACCACTTCGTGCAATTTAACACCCGTATACGTTGCGAGATACATTTGGTTATAGTTACTTCGTGCATAATTGTACCCGTGCGAATTACAACTTACAAAACTTACGTTTGTACCCGTGGTAATTATAATTAACCCTAACCTCTATTATAAAATGGTTACACTCAGTAGGCATTTGTTAACCCTATTTAGCAAATGGTTACAATCAGTAGCAATTTGTTAACCCTATTTAGCAAATTGTTTCACTCAGTAGCAATTTGTTAACCCTATTTAGCAAATGGTTAAAGTCAGTAGCCACATTTTTACTCTATTTAGCAACTGGTTTCACTCAGTAGCAATTTGTTAACCCTATTTAGCAAATGGCAAATTTAGCAATGGTATTTAGCAAATTTCTTCAGTTCTAAATTCACCACCTTAAAGTTGATAACGTTTTCAATCAGTACGTTTTCCTGTATCCCATTGTGAATTAATTTTACGCTCCATTTTTCTCATTTCTTTCTTCTTCTTCGTTTGGAGTAGATGGTTTCTTGAGAGAGTGAGCAAAAAACCTCATATTGTAGGGCAAGTGTTTGTTAGCCAGCTGACCAGGTTTTCATCCATTGTTGTCAGACCACGGTTCCACAAGGATAGCGGTATGTCGGACAAGATGTTATGACGTGGTCTGCAGTCTGCTCTTCTGCACCACACTCACATGCCGAAGATGGAGCCATGCCCCATTTGTGCATGGTTGAGCGGAAAATGGCCAACGCCAGTTCGAAGGCGATTGAGTTTAGGCCAAGCACATCTGGGAAAATACATTCCCGGTGGTGATGTTCTGTGATGTACCCGGTGGTGATGCTCATTTCTTTGTATTTGCCTATATTGGGTCATTTTTTTCAAATTTCCCGTAGGGTATTGTCAAATGGGAACTGACTACATAACGCATCACTCTT
Organism: Clavelina lepadiformis; assembly: GCF_947623445.1. Taxonomy (NCBI): domain Eukaryota; kingdom Metazoa; phylum Chordata; class Ascidiacea; order Aplousobranchia; family Clavelinidae; genus Clavelina; species Clavelina lepadiformis. The sequence goes on along the minus strand of NC_135246.1, from coordinate 20,350,627 downwards.
TTCTGGAAGAACAGTTTTATGTACTGCTGTTCAGTTTGCCAGCCAGCTGAAGGAACACACGTGGCTTCGCCCGAAAGTTTTATCTTTTTTTAACCATTTTCAAGTTAGCCATAGTCGTTGATCAGATAGAGCTCAAAAACAGTTAGAGTACAGTATAATGTTTCCCAATTCGCTAAAAAAAGTTAGTAGTATTATTTATTTGAACTATAGGCTACGTAACTAATGGAAGAATGAGTGTTTAACTGGATATTACAATGCAAAGTTTTAAATCTAGCTAGACTCTATTGACAAAATCACCCTACAGGCTACGAATAATACCGGTACGGTGTAGCAATAGTGGAACCGACTGGAAAGTAAGGCAGTTTTTGACGAGTAATCGTGCGTGCAAAGATTGATATGATGGTGTAATTTTGTAGCAATGAAACAAAGAAATTAGGCATCAGTATCCATCACCAGCCCAAAATTTGCGTATGCTCGCACGACAACTGGTCAAACTGCCAAACTTTTCAGTCGGGTACCGTATAGGATTTACGCCTGAGCCAAACTAGGCTAATCCTATACACTACCATTTGCTGAGTGAACAGATGAAGTCCTGTAGTACTTGCGTTTTATTGCAGGGAGATTTAAGCCGAAAATAATAACTTCTAGCCTAAGCCTATGTTTTACGCCATGCAAATACTGAAATTCTAATTATTTTCTGCCGCAACTAATTCCTAGGTCTATATTTTAATAAATGATGCTGATTGTAAGGCCATTGGCACTACCCTGCCTATCTGTCCCACTGTTAAGTTACAACTGTCAAGTAATGAAACTAGGCTAAATGGAATTTCAATGTACTTGAAATTTTGTATGCTTTTTTCTTGTGACACGATTTTATGACACTGGGCCAAAATTGTTATAGAATTGTTTTTTTTGTGCTTGTACAGGTATAGCCTTGGTTAACGATAAATGGCATCTACAGTAGGTTTTCAGTGCACATTGCCAATATGTAACAAGGAATTTCGTGATATGTCTTTGCAAAGTCATATAAAATGTCATATTAGAAGCAATCTGTCTATGAAGTTGTAATGAAATGTTTGTTTGTCGTTCCTTAGCCTGTAAGGGCGACCACTTCAATTACAAAGTTTGTCTGTTGAATTGTTCAATGTCCTCGAAGTGAATGAGTCTCAGGTCGTTGTTTCGCTTTTTTTAATCTTAGAATTAATTGTACACCTTGACAACTATATATTCTGATTATATTGAAGCTTCATTGAACGAATAAATCAAAATAGAACATTGTTACAGCAACAGCACAAAGACATGTTGCGGCGTTGAACATACGACTGAAAAGTGATGACTCGTAATGCACGCACAGGGGAAGCAATCGATTACGTCACGCAGTGTTATGCTTCACTGATTCGATAGATGAGAATTCTATGTCGTACACAATTTTATATTTCATTAATTGATATATTTAACACAAAGTCTTTGCTGTAAGTAAACTGTTGGATTCATTTTTGTCAAGGTTGATCAGTGATGATGGCTTTTTAAGTCTTGTTTTTGGGGTTTAGGAAGATGTTTCTATGGAAAGTACATTAAGCGGAATTCCAGTCACACCATTCATTACCACATTGGGTATGTTTAACTTTATTAGTTCTATTTCTCCGCCTGTTGGTTTATATTTACTGTTAAAACAACAGGAATTTTTCGGTTATATTTGTTGTCTTCATGTGCTTTTTATTTATTGCAGGCAGTTATCTTATGACTGGAAGAACATATGTCGTGTCAATAGAAAGACAAAAGGCCAAATTTACAACGAAATTTGTGCAAAAGTACTGTATTTGTGTGCAAGAAAATTACTTTGCTGTAAAATACTGACTTACTAATGTTTAATTTTAATGTGAAGGTAATGATGTGTTCTGTGTTCTTTCTATGACATGATGTTCTTTCTAAAATCTTGAAACTTTGCAAAATGATATCTCAAGCTTGTAATGATCACTAAAATGATGGAAAGAAGTCGTTCTATGCTGTTTTACAGTGTTGTTGAAAAGGACCCTGCGTTATGTTGGCTTTCGTTAACCTTTCTATGTTCAAAATGTTTTTACTACATTTTTTTCTTTTATGAGATTTGACATGACACCATTTCTAAACAAAATTTAAACTGGATTTACCTTGTATTGCACCTATTTCAAATTTAGATGTACAATTACCACAGAACAAAGTATGTTAGGTTAGGGTTATTAGGGTGCAATTCTGTAGTTATCAATTCTGCCTCATCAACATGCAACATTTTAAGGATACATGTACAGTTTAAATCAATGAAAAACGTCAACTTAGTTATATAAATTAGTATTGTTATATTATTTTGAATGTCTCCTGTAAATGCTTTGTTTCTACTTTAAACACCCCTGTTTTTCATGTGATATGATTTACTTCATGATGTGTTTCCCACGTTTATCATTTAGTGGGCATGTGTTTCATGTTAAAAAAGTTTTGTGTAATTCGAATTATGTAAAATAAATTGTGTAAATGTGTTTGTAGGTCTGTTTTCAATTTTAAGTGCAAAAGTTGTGTGCTCGCATTTTAATCACGCAATGAAATTCATATCAAAAATACCACCTAACCATGTAAAATTTACTGCTTTAAACCAACAAATTTTCCATCTTTAGTAAGTAAATATTACAAACCATGCTACGTAGATTTTACAAGTAAACATCGGAACATTTTCGAAAAAAGTAAGTAAAATTTACAATGTTTTTAGAGGAAAATTTACAATAATTTTTGTAAAAACTGCTGCCAAGATTGAAGGGGTAAATTTTACAAGATTTTTTTAACAGTGTAGCCATAGATTTCTTTTATATAAGAATAATATTTGTTATATATAATAATATATCTAAGTGTCTTGAGGTACTAAAGCAACAAATTCATTTCATTCGCATTGCGTTCGTATTTTTTGTAACTTATAATTCGCACGGGTACAAACGTAAGTTTTGTAAGTTATAATTCGCACGGGTAGAAATATGCACGAAGAAACTATTACCAAATGTATCTCGCAACGTATACGGGTATCAAATTGCACGAAGTAACAATTACCAAATGTATCTCGCAACGTATACGGGTAACAAATTGCACGAAGTAACAAATACCAAATGTATCTCGCAACGTATACGGGTATCAAATTGCACGAAGTAACAATTACCAAATGTATCTCGCAACGTATACGGGTATCAAATTGCACGAAGTAAAAATTACCAAATGTATCTCGCAACTTATACGGGTATCAAATTGCACGAAGTAACAATTACCAAATGTATCTCGCAACTTATACGGGTAACAAATTGCACGAAGTAACTATTACCAAATGTATCTCGCAACGTATACGGGTATCAAATTGCACGAAGTAAAAATTACCAAATGTATCTCGCAACGTATACGGGTATCAAATTGCAACAAAAAATCTTCGTCAGACCTAGGTTGGCGCGCTAACTACAATCTTACACGATTCGACGTTGGGCCTACCAACAATCACTAACACACAGCGTTTTTACGCGTTTGAGAAAAATTAATTTTCTCAAATTTGAAACAGCAAACACAATATTTTACTGCAATAAAACGCTTTCACCACTTGACGCAGATGAATCGAAATTCAAAAAATAGACTTGTCTGGCTTCATCTTGCGGTTCTTTGCCTAAAACACTTTTTTAATCAAAATTATTGCAATATGTTTCTTTACTAACCACAAAATTAAAATTGCAAAAGTTAAACGCTGTGCAATACAATAGCCTTTTGCGAGTTGCCCAGTTAAATTTCTAATTTGGAGTAGTGATTTGCAAGTTAATCTGGAAATGGCTACAAAATGCGTAGCCATTTTCCAGATACCATACTTTTTGGCAATTTGATACCCGTATACGATGCGAGATACATTTGGTAATTTTTACTTCGTGCAATTTGATACCCGTATACGTTGCGAGATACATTTGGTAATTGTTACTTCGTGCAATTTAATACCCGCAACGTTGCGAGATACATTTGGTAATAGTTACTTCCTGCATATTTGTACCCGTGCGAATTACAACTTACAAAACTTACGTTTGTACCCGTGCTAATTATAACTAACCCTAACCTTATTTATAAAATGGTTACACTCAGTAGGCATTTGTTAACCCTATTTAGCAAATGGTAACTAGAAGTAGCCATTTGTAAAATAGAAAAAGGTTACCATGAGTATCCAAATGTAAACCCTATTTAGCAAAAGGTTACAATCAGTAGCCATTTGTTAACCCTATTTAGAAAATGGTTACACTCAGTAGCCATTTGTTAACCCTATTTAGCAAATGTTTACTGTCTATAGCCATTTGTTAACCCTATTTAGCAAATGGTTTCACTCAGTAGCAATTTGTTAACCCTTTTTAGCAAATGGCAAATTTAGCAATGGTATTTAGCAAATTTCTTCAGTTCTAAACTCACCACCTTAAAGTTGATAACGTTTTCGATCGGTACGTTTTCCTGTATCCCATTGTGAATTAACTTTACGCTCCATTTTTCTCATTTCTCTCTTCTTCTTCGTTTGGAGTAGATGGTTTCTTAACCTGCGTTTGCACAAGACTTGCATTTCTTACTTGGTACTTGTCGTTTTTTTAGCCTTCACGCAACAATAAGCATTTTGCTAAAGTAAACCCGACCTCTATGTGACGTAATGACATGTAATAGAACCTATTATCATGTAAGAAACAAATGACTATGTCCCAAACTTGTCACGCCAAGTCACTTCGTCGGAATGAAAAGTGTTATCGTCTAAGATTTATTAAAATTTTAATGCTTGGTGTTCGTTAATAAATAGCAACTAATTGCCAGTTAATGACCATAAATAATGGTTGTTATTTTCCAGCCCCCCATTTCATTAAATTCGTCGACGGCGGCATGTCTTTGAACAAAGTTTATTCGTTTTTACCGAGATCTCCGTCGAGGATAAATCAGAGGTACATTAAATTACTTCATATAATAGGCAGTAATTTAAAATTGGCGGGAAAGTTAAATTAATGTTTTCCCTACAGCAAGTTTACACACGCATCGGTCAAGTTTGCAAGCACGACGGTGGATGGCGCAATTTGAGGAATCAGTTCTCGTCATTCTTCAAAGCGAGACTGAACTGCTCGTTGCCAGGACAACCGCCGTTCTACTTCAACGAGCTTAGTGACGTCACTGAGCTGGTGACGTTGGACAAGTTGTACAAGGTCGGGAAGACAAAGATGGTTTTCGCTCTCATGAACACGCCCAGGTGGGTTAGCATAGGGCTGAATATTCACAAACCTCGAACTAGTATGAAGGCACCCGGCAGCATAACCCAAGCTTAACCACACCACATTGAATTCTCGCTCCTCCTCGCAGCAACAGCATCCCTGCATCGGCCATTTGCGCATTCTCTCTGCCGGACATTGAAGCTTCCAGGAACGGCGCATTTTATGAGAAATTCGCCGATGCAAAGACCAGTGCACAATACTGGGCTCAGCAGGACAACTACTCCGAACCTCACCTGGCCAGGTACATCATACATTATTATGACGTCTCATAAAAGTCGTTTTTGACGTAATATTTGATCATCGTGCTATGCACAAGGGTTAGTAATTATGACGTATTTTTTCATTTCCAGCTGTGCGAGCGATCCAAGCAAATTATCCGTCCGCAGTCTCAACTTCATGCGCATGCATCCCGTAATGTACCAGAGCGTCAACGCGTGGGATCTCCATAGCAACGTGACGCAACCACACAACGCGATTCCTCTTTATTCGAGAACAAACTCCGGGTAAGTGACGATAATTTAAGAATAATAGCACTACCAACTGGTCCCGTAGACTCGTAGAGCTTGTTTATTTGAGATATTGTGTTATAATGACATTGATTTAAACGTATGAATAGACTGATTGCCAATTAACATCTTATTATTTGGGTTTTTAAAAGTTCAATAAATTACTGACTTCTAATTTTTCTTAAACGTTATTATCAAAACAGCAATTTCGTAACCGTAAATGTGTATACGTTTTGAATTTAAATGAAAGATATCTTTCATCAATTGCTTTATAAAATAATAATACACTGATTGCTTCTATTTCAGCTTTTAAAAACTACAAACTGCAGCATTTTTCGCACATGAAGTTAGGCAAAGGTTTTGAGAAAATTTATACAGAAATATTGAACTATACGATAATGAAATGCAACAAACACTGCAATTGTTATCAGGATGAAGTAGATATAGTCAAATAAAAATGTTTTTGCATTTTCACAGACAAAAGCCATGTATGGCCCTTGTTTGGCATTTAATGATTTGGCCATTCCTTAGTAAGCCCACACATAAGCCATACACTGTTATTTTGTTAAACATTTAATTAAACACGAAAAGTGAGGCCAAAAAGAAACGCCTAAAATGGTTACATGTTTAAATCGCACATGTTTATTCTGTTTTGTGTTTAAATGTTGTACGTGTTTTCTAACTAGGTGTTTATTATCTTTGGTGTTTATGTTTAAATGTTGTACGTGTTTACTAACTAGGTGTTTACTATTTTATGCGTATTGTCACTTGGCAGTCAAAATTTCCAAAATAGCGTTTATTACAGCAGCGCAACAGAAACAAGGCAGGTACAATCACGGGCGCCGGAATTATTTTTGGCAGGGGGCAAAATCCGAAAAAAGGACACTTTTTGAATGTCATTTTGGAAAATAAAGAAAGAAAAGGGGGCGATGTCCTCTCTGCCCTTCCTCTTCCGGCACCCGTGAGTAATAATAATTGCTGCAATAAGTTTAGTGTAAAATCATTACTCATAATGTTCTATGTTCATATTGTTCACATACTTCTCAAAGAAGACGTATTTGGAGGACTTATGATAAGATAACCAGACAGACTATCCTTCAAGAGATGAGCTTGTAAAAAACCCAAAATAGGGTAAACCTTTGGGTATTGCAATTGCTAAGCATAATAACAACCGACAAGTTGCATCGTTGTTACATCTGACGTGGATTGAATCAGCAACAATGAATGTTTTCATGGTTCCGGCTTCGTTGTAAGAAACAAGCAAACTTGGCGGTATTTTCTTTCTGGAGTTTAAAGTAATCCGTGATGCCTAAAAAATTAAAACAAAAATGTCAATGTATACAAATTGTTCTGTAAAGCCGCATGTTCTGTTCAATTGTTCTGTAAAGCAACTACAACTCACATTAACAGTCTGCATTGCATGAAAAAGATTTGTTTTGCGGGTCGGCCAAAGTTGTTTTTGTGACCTCAAAAAGAGATTAAGTTTTTTCTCTGATGATGGATCCTATGTCAAAAGTTTTGTTAGATTTTTACACTATTAATAATAATGACTCTATTTTTCCCTCAATATATATTAAGTGTCTCAAGATCTGAACACATTATTCCTCAACAAAGCAATAAACTAATACACAAACAACCAAATTAGATTTTTGTTAATTGCTGGATGAATGCTCAGATTGCTCACCTTAGTCTCATGGCATTGCCGCTCAACATTGCTGTCACATTTGTTGTCTAGTGTGGTTAGCATGCTTACGCAAGCCTCTTAAATCGTATTGTAATCAAATTGATAAACGTTTCTGAATTTTTCCTCAATCTGCATAAGTTATCATCATATCAATAACCATGTTGCAGCCTCTAAACATGATCTACAACTGTATTCTCTTAAAAATGCATCAAAATCTAAAACACCTTATCATAGTTTCTTTCAAACACTGACAAAAGACATTTGTCCTAATAATGAAAAATTTTCAATGATTCCACTAATGCATCCATCTTTACATTAAACTAATTGCTTCTTGGTGAAAGACAGACATTGGTCTTAAATACCTGTTTTAGTAGACCGTATTCCCATTCTGATTCTTCTTTTTCTAAATGTTGTCTAATAACTTCAGTAGCCTTTTTTGTCCATTCTGAATCTACAGTGATTACAAATATAAAACTAAACAATATAGCTTTTAAAACAGTAGTGAGATGTAATTATTATTTAAGCTTTTTGATAAGGTATCAGAATCTTTCTTCTTGGCCTAAGGAACGTCTTTAGAAGACTCGGACTCGGCAATGATTCCTCCACTCTCTGCAGTTTTCCACAAAAACTCAATTTTCATTTGTTTATAAATTGAATTTTATAACGTATTGACCAACCCTGACACTGCTTACCGGTACCAGAAGAGTAAAGATTAATAATGCCTTACCCAAGAACATTACAAAAGTAGTAACACTGGACATTTGCAATAAGTCCGCATTGTTTGAACCTGGTGCTAAGCCAATCCAACACTGAAGCAACACTTTTTGGCATGCACAGTATATTTTAAAATTAACTCAATATTGTTAATAATATAAATGTCATGTGGATCAAAAATATATAATTCTGCATCACCTGCCAGTCTTTGTAGCTGAAGGAAACCTAATGATGAGGGTTGTTTACTATGTGATGGCACAGGTGGATGGCTTCTCTTCAACATAAGTTTCTAAGCTTTTCCAATAACTTTCTACAGAAAACGCCTGAAGAAACAGCTTAGTATAGACTGTTATAGCCTACTGCGTACAAAAATATTTTATAATGTAGGAAATTTATCATTACAATTATTACAATAATTTTCTTACTACTAAATTATCAAAATCAAATGCTTACCGAAGGCCAATGCCTTGCCCAAGAGCATTAAAACGGTATGGCACCACCGGGTATCGAAAACATGCTATAAGTAGGCCTATTTGTTATTGTCTGTAACTCTGTAAACCTTTCTGCCTGCATGGAATATAGGCCTAGCTTGCAGTAACAAACCTGAACCATACAGCCAAATACGTTACACCAGGCTACCTATATAGGCTACAGAAAATAAACTGGGACAATAAGCTACAGCCCTACGAAACATCATAAAACAATTCGCTGTCTTTATGTAAGCTGATTAGCTGAAAAGAGGATTCAGATTTTAGAGATAGCTTGTAGCTGCCTGAAGGAGGAAATGCGCGCCCACATTTTTGACAATGGTAGAACTTAACATATTATTTCATAGAACTTAAAATAATTTTGAAATGGTAAACTTGCTGAATAAAAAACAAATAAAAACAACAATTGCTTGTTCTAATGTAAAAAAAATACGTTTAATGTAATGTTATGAAAGTTTTTTTTATTTTAATATTTTAGATTTTGAGTTATTTAAACATGGAATAAATAGTTATAACCTACTATTTTCAGATACACATTCTACATTATATGAACAAACGTTATTCAGACGTTCCACTAACTGATGGTGAACGCTTGTCATTTACCTTTCAATCAAACGACGAGAAGAGAACGCCCACGTTAGGCCATGCCCGAGTAATTTTAAACTTTGATGGGCAAAGTATGGTAATTGTTTTTTCACCCTCCATTCCTGGGTGAATGGCTTTACTTGAAAACCAATCACAGCCAGTGGCGTAGCCGGAAAAAAATTGGGGGGGTCAAATATTTCATGAGATTATAAAGAGAACTATACAAATTGTTGGTTTTAAGACACCGCCACCCGATGTAGAAACCTATAGACACAAAATATGGAGGCGGGGTGGCCAAGGCCCCTTTCACCCCTTTGAAATATAGCCTACAGTAAGGCCTGAACAATACAATTTAGTGTTCAGCCACTCCATACAGGAAAATTTTTAAAACGACTTCAAGTTGCCAACTTTTTATTCCATTTTCCAACTTTAAACCTAAGAATTGAGTCCGAGATACAAATTTATACTGAACAATAGCTCGTGTAATTGGGTAATGCGAACAAGTCTAAAGCATATAGTACCGAACTGTTTTTGATAGATTCTTTCTAAAGCAACTTAAAGTATAGTATAAGATATAATTCAATAAAACTCATCAAAATAAACACATTCCTCCTAAACACCTTTTTGTTTGACACATTTTGTAATCTTTGTGTTATGTGTTTAACATTTAAACGCCTAAAGCCTGGAAAAAGTGTAGAATAGGCATAAATCATTATTAAACGTGTCATGGATTGTGGTGTTTAATCCATAAAGTGTTTAAATTTTGTCAAATTAACAAAATCTATACACTTAAACACATAATTAAACACTTTAACATGTTTGAAGAAGTAAAATTGTGTTTAAATTTTAAACACATGAATGACAGTTTACATGCTACTTCGTAGCCATGTAAAGCCCATAGATAAAACCTACATAATTTTTGACTGGGAGTGATCTTGTTCAGTGCCAGAAGAAATCATATTGATTGCCAGTCCCACACGGTAATGGTTTGGCATATAACTTAAAAGCAGTTTGCTGCTACCAAAACCGTTCATGATGCCAATGTGTTGTTCAGCTTTCCCGCTTGCAAATGGAGTTACCGATGCCTCATATGTATTCAGTCCCGATTTCTCAAAAGATAGCCTCAAACCCACGACCCCAGTTTCCGGAGTAGATCTGGGTCATCCACCGATGTACGCTCTAATATGATGTCCAAGCCACCGGTTTTCCGATTTGCACCGCCACAACTGCAAGCTATTCAATAACTGCGCACTAATGCTTGCAAAACTCTTAATAAATATATTACCTTGGGAACGGTTGTTGTTGTGAAACGCACAAATATAATAAAAAAACAAGAAAAAAATATCCTCGTTTTGTTGGATGTCTATGTCGTCGCATTTCGAGGTGTGGTTGATGGATTTTTGGGAAATAAAAGTGACAGAAATTACATAGAGTTGGTGAAGAAACTTATTAAAAGTTACCGGAACATAAGTTGTCACATGTCTGTCAAACTTCATTTTTTATGTTCTCATCTGGATTTTTTTTCAAGAAAATCTAGGTGACTTCAGTGAGGAGCATGGTGAGAGATTTCATCAAGATATTGAGCCAATGGAAAAACTATATAAAGATTGCTGGGACAGGGCAATGATGGGAGACTACATTTGGTCTTTAGTAAGGTTAGACAGGAGTCGTCATAAAAGAAAAGCTCGCTGAAAAGTACATTTTTGAACGACTCTTACTGTTTGACAAAACTATGTTACATTTATTTTCAAGCCTTTCTTATTAACGGTTTTACACTGGTTTTTGTGTTTAATAAACCAAACGGAACCTTGATGTGGAGTTAAAATCTACTGCAAGAGTATAATACAATTTGCTATACTTACAGCTATATCAAAGTTTAAATATCTCAAAAAGTAACGATGGTACGAAAAAACCAACTGGATTTTTGAACTCAGCATCCATAAATACGTAAAGGGGCATTAAAAAAGTAGCCAAACAAAAATTGTGTTACGTAGTGTTATTTTACGTCAGAAAGCGCTGCAAAAATTCGTAAAAACCATAAATATTTCGTCATAATTGGCGATGTAGCACTGGACAACCACTTGCTTTGTGCCGGCCACCACCGTGTTGTTAAGGCTGTCGCACGAAGTAGCATTCTGTGTTTATTGAAACTGAAAGGTAATTAATAAATTTATGACGTCATAGAAGTCTTTTATCATGAATGAATGGACAATGATTAAATAAAACAAACACGCGAGCAGATGCGATTTATTTGGTCGACAAAAAGCCAGGCCAGATATATTCAGAATTTTTGAACTAGTTGACCACAGCCCAGATCAATTCCAGGATCACAAACAAAGGCAATTTGATACCCGTATACGTTGCGAGATACATTTGGTAATTTTTACTTCGTGCAATTTGATACCCGTATACGCTGCGAGATACATTTGGTAATTGTTACTTCGTGCAATTTGATACCCGTATACGTTGCGAGATACATTTGGTAATAGTTACTTCGTGCATATTTGTACCCGTGCGAATTATAACTTACAAAACTTACGTTTGTACCCGTGCGAATTATAACTAACCCCAATCCTATTTATAAAATGGTTACACTCAGTAGACATTTGTTAACCCTATTTAGAAAATGGTTATCTGACCAACGACTATTTCTAAATTGAAAATGGTTAAAAAACTGTAAAACTTTCGGTCCAAGCCACGTGTGTCCCTTCAGCTGGCTGGCAAACTGAACAGCAGTACATAAAACTGTTATTCCAGAAAAGCGTGATGCGTTTTGTAGGTTTCCTGCCGCGCATTTGCAATGTAAAACGAGGCTTCCTGCCACGCATTTGCAATGAATGAGCATGATATCTCCAGAGTTAATCTCCATCTATGGATGAGGAAGTAGGCAATCATAGCATAAATGGCTCTTGAATTCCATCTAGCATTGTGTAGAGATGTAAATTCATGCCATTTGATTAGTGGAAATCTACCATTTCCTTTGAAGAAGCGGAATGCTCTGCACAACTCAAAGAGAAACTTAAAATCATCCTCCATCCTGGGTTTTCAACCATTTCCATCTCAATTTCTGGCTTGTATGATTGCTGCAAGTTTTCGTAGTGTTTCACCACATCATCTACAAATTTGTAGTTGGGAGTTGGTTTTGTTGAAGACGTTGGATTGAAGAACTATAATACATGCTTTAAGACTCTATCAAGAATATGATGTTGGCAACCAATATACTGTGGTTTATCAAAACCCTTGCTGATCATTGCATTTTGCAGTTTCACAACAACGCCATTCAGCCGTCCAGTATTAACAGATGTTGTGTCACATATGATCATTTTCAATTTTTTCCATGCATCATATTCATCTAGTGTAACCAAACTTTTTCTGGCCAGGTAAGCTCCCCGCTTTAACGGCTAGTCAATCAGCCAGACTCTCTTATTTTTACGAGTCTTTCTTAAATAAAAACAAACGTGTTCTCTTTATTAAAACCTCACGTAGACTGATTTTACACTAGCTCAGCACCACACAGCCGAGCGCAACATTACCACAAAACAAATTCCACGCGACTAAGGATTCCCCGTGGGACGCTAAATACATTACCAATTGGGCCCTCGGGCTAACGATCTGAGACGTCACGAGTATAAACAAGTAAAACACGGCATATCGTGAACATGCATATAAAGAAATACAATGCGAATAAAAACGGTGTATAACGTGATGGATATAAAAACGGTGTATAACGTGATGGATATAAAAACGGTGTATAAAAATACTCTCGTGACACTAGTAGGTTTTCTAGGCTGCTGAAAATATCTTGAGCTGTTCCACTTTCGCATTTTAGAACACCCAGTTTGATTTATCTTGATGGACTTTTCAAGCATACTACCTGATATTCATGTTTGCCAATCATTTTTCCATCAAAGTGTAAACAGAAATTATTCTCTTCTTTCATAATTGATTTTAATTTTAGCTTTGCATTGTTGTCATCTCTTATAACTGCTCACACAATTTACCAAAATAAAATTTCAAATCTTCGCAATTGAAATTATGTCAGGCAAATTCAAATTACTCGATATATATAGTATATATCTACAAAAGAAATTATTAATCATTTATACTTATATTAATCTTTGACTGTAAACAAGAACATGATATGAATAATTTAATCTGTGCAATCACAATTTACCAAAATAAAATTTCAAATCTTCGCAATTGAAATTGTGTCAGTCAAATTCAAATTAGTCGATTTATATATATATATATCACATTGAAAACTGGAAAAATTTGGTGCGGGAGTTTTTTGTTAAACAGTCTTAACTTTGTGAGTTTTCAAATCAGGACATAAAAGTTCATCATTTGTAACTACAGGACACACAAAATTTAAAATTTTTTTTTAAGTCATAACCCTAGTGTAGGCCCTGCAATACGTTCTGTTACTTACCGTTGTTAACGGTTAACAACTTACCGTTGTTAACCCAGGTAACTTTGTTTGCTTTCTACTGCTTCAGTCTGTAAAGATGAGATGGAGTTTAAAGTCAGCTATAGAGCATTTTGAGGTAGAGTTAGCATAACTTTATAGCTAAAGATGGCATCACCAACGTGCTTTGTGGACGTGTTAATTAATATACCTCGTCAGTAGAAGCTCGTCGTTTCTTAGAACACAGTGATGGGTGGGACCTGTCTGAAAAATTCAAAAAGTCAGCTCGTTAAATTGCAATACAGTACGTCCAGTGAAGCAAAGTGCTGTTGCTTAAAACATAAATAATGCTTCAAATGCCAATGACACGAAACAGAGAAACGGACATTCACCTTTTTGTGCTTACACGGGAGATAAATTATAACGTAGAGGGGAAATAAATCTAATCCCAAGATGGCGTGCTTGAGCATAATAGTCGGCAAAATGACCCGGTGCTCAACTTCTGGCTTTATCTCACTGGATTCACACGCGGTATCGTGACAGAATGGCTTATTCAACATTAAAAGTCATGAAGGACTTCGCGTTTTTGACAACACCAGTATTATAATGGGAGATGAAAAACAGTCAAGCCTGGTTCTATCTGAGATCCGGCGTTTTATTTCTGACATCAAAATCCGGTTTTAAGTTCACATTCGTGAACTTTAATGCTTTTAATCCGTAATGAATACTTCCGATTAATTAATCACTTTAACTAAACAAATCCTGTCGAAAAAAAGCTGCTGACGGTGAATTTCAAATGAAATAATTACAAAAATAATTTGCTCCAGAGACGGAAATATGCATTTTATTTTGTTTGACTAATACTTTTTCCTACCACAACAGTGTGTGTCATTGTCGGTTTAAGATATACGTTTTGCTGATTTTTATTTATGGTTAGCAAAAAGGACTTTATGACAAATGGTAGATATTAATTTCTAAATAACCAATTATAGCCTATAGGGCATAGGCAATGACACACTGTATTGTAACGAAAAGTTTTGTTATTCATTTAATTTTACCTTTATCGTTGACGTCACTCGAAGGTGACGACATACAGTAAGTTGATGGCTCGATGCTTGACGACGACGCCTTACGCGTAAGATTAATCGGACCATCCTTGAAAAATAATGAAACAAACAATGTAGTACTGAAGTTGGAACTAAACCAAAATAACTAATAAAGCAAGTGGAAACGGGATTAAAAATGTCTTAATTAAATGGGCTCCGTTTGCAGTGACAACAATCAAAGACGGGAAATTCAGCAATATATGATACCTTGACTCATTACTATTGTCGACTTCAAGAACGCATGATATCTGCCCAAATTCCATTACCGTTTGCAAATAGTTTGGATAAATGTCTTAAGTGGCTTTGTTGTCTGGACGGCGGTGACAGTAAAACTGTCCTGGTTAGTGTCATAATTATCACAGCACGATAAACAAGATGAGAAAATTCTCATTATGAACATTGCGTTTAAGATTACAAGATTGTTTGCATTGTTAAGGTATTGTCGTCAGCGGCCTGTAATGGTGTAAGAAGGCAAATGTTATTTATAAATCTGATCTGAACAGCTCGAGTGGCAAATAAGTTGTGCGCAATTTGTATTTTTTTATCGGTTGTAGCTCCATATCAGTAACTTCACTGCATTAAGATGGTCACGAATTATGACAGTGTGGGGCGTAACTTGATGTTCTGCTGTATTATATAGTATTGATCAAGCCTACAAGTAATCGCAAACAACGTAACTTACAGATTAGTCTTTGAGATCACGTGTTATTAATTATTGGTCACTTGTACTCGTATGTCTCTGAGACAAGTCAAAAATATGTTAAAACACAAAAAATCAAAAAAACTGCGGAACAGATTACAGCAACAAAGTTCAATAAAGAATTTAAGGCCATTTATTTGTTAATGTTTGCACATAACTATGGCAATTGGAAATGGAAATTATAAACATTAGGCTTGTCTCGGGAGAGCCATTAGAGCAAAGCAGTGGACGTGGCGATAATGTTCGTTTCAATCGACAATTTGATAAATTGAACAGTTAATTACTGATTGCTTTTTGTACTTCTTAGTCACTGAAGTAAATTGCATCTATGGCAAAGTTGCTTTTAAAGTCATGACTTTCGCTACGTTCAATGACGACAGGTGGCCTGGCAAAGAAATGATGGCCCATACAATAAGGCAGGGAATATCTTCCATGAATGCAGGAAAAAATTAACGCCAAATACCCTTATGTGCCGATCGGTGTACTCATATATAAGATTACACGTAACTGGGACATTTATATCTTGAAACAAATCCTTTGAAAGGAACGTTCATGCGATAAGAAAGATTTGAATGGAATGGGGTGACTTGTTTTCACTTCCGTCTATTGACAAGGAAACGTATTTACCAATATGTCCCATAAATTTCGATTACATGATCTCAAACATAGCCTGTCAGGATTCGCGACATCGACAATAACATGAAGACCTATCAAAAGTGCTCTTTGTATGGGGAGATAGGCAAGTGAATCGAATCTCTGTTTCCTCGGGATGTAAAGCAATGTTTCATTCAGCAAATTGTTTGTCTATCAATGAAGGCGCGCTCCTGTTCAATGCGAAATATTTTTCCTCCGCCGATAATGCACCGTCTCTTCTAAGGACGGAAACTAAATCCGTGTACACGATTGTGTAATAAAAAGTAAGTACATGGAAATGTGACAGGCATATGTTCACAAAAAACAATCGGCGGTCGATACGTCAAGGAAACTTATCCAAATTTCGTCAAGGCCAGCGTCCTACAGGTCGGCAGTGAAGAGCTTGTTTTATTACCCATTAACAGGCCCACAATACATCATTATACGTACCAACTTACGTGGGTGTCGGTATTTGTTTGGTCGTTGCTTACTTATTCAAATGTGGTGGTTACTTCACGACTTTAAAAGTAGCATAATTGCCAGGTTTCCGTACCTTCCATTAAACTGCGTCTTATCTATTAAGCGGACTTTTTGTGTAAGGAGTGATATTAAGGTTGGTTGGTTGGAAACACTTACTTCTTTTAATAACATTCTGTATAGTCCTATCACTGCACGGAAGTCTTAATTTTCAACACTACGAAATTTAAAACGGTTAAGATTCTTTGATTGAACCTAAAGCTCCAAAAATGTGACTATAATTGGACGTCAGCCAACAATGTTACAATGACACTCATAGCTTTACTAGAGGCCATGCAAAAAAACAATAAAATTTCCTGGGACAAAAATTTTCAAACAATGTAATGAAAATGAAATTCCCTACGGCTGTGGTGTATTTATAGATTACACCAAGCCAACACTTAGGAAACAAACAATACGATTAGGGGACGTTCTGAAAGCACTTGACGCTCATGCGAAATATATAATCGAGTTGTTGCACTGCTATAAGCGTATAAATGAACAACAATGAGGTATACGTCACTAAGTCCAAACCGCAGTTCATTGATCATGATTTATACTAAAATGAGGGTAATTCACGTAACGCATTATGTAATCGTTTTATGCGGTTAAGTTTTAATTATTATCATACTAGATTTTTCCGCAATAATTTTATATCTTTAGTAAATGGACTGCCTAAAAAGAACTGCAGGAATTTCGTGGGTAATCGTTTGCTAGTCTTAAAAACTTCAGGTCGGCATCTGTGTGTTAAATGATAGCAGCGACAAAACAATGTCTTTATCAAAGGTGGAATCCTTTTCTCAAAGGCTCGCGAACCCGTAAGGAATATACAAGAATACGCTCTTAGTCATCTTCCGAAGACCTTGCCTTCATTCCGGGCCAACTTATTACTTACGCCAGGCTGCTGAACGTTAACAATTGCTATATATGCGGCAAAACAGGTAATCACGAAGGGGACGTCGGCGAGTGATAAACTGATAATGCAAGCTATTTTCGTCCAAGGTAAGCTCTCGCGGGAGCTGTTTGAAAAGTCAAAAGCAAACCATATTAGAAAATTGTTATACGTCACAATCAAATAACAACTGCACGAATTACCTCTGAAGACGACTTTCTTTCTTCAACGTTTGTCAGAGACGTGAGCCGAAGTTGGACGCCGCCATCAGCTCTATCACATAGTTTGCCGTATCCCTCTTTGTGGCATTGGCGGTTGTATGATTTGTTTGATCTAACCAAGCTGTTGGAGTGTGGCTCCATTTTGCGTTCGCATAGATGTTCGCCTGCTGCTTGCATGATATAACGGTACATCAATATAAACGCTGTAAACGTCACGCAACAACTGAAAAAAACAAGCCACGTTGTTCCTGCCTGGTGCTTTTTTTATTTTTTTACGTATAGACACGTTTCAATTTGAAACTTTATGTTGGGCAATGATGTTGAAACTAACCTTGCACGGAAGACTCAGTCTTGGTGCGAATCTCTGGACGAAATCGACGCTGATCGGGTGGAGAAAGACTGTTCAAATTAATCGAGGGAATGCTATTGACTGGCGTCGGTAACAGCAGTGGCTAAATGTAGAAAACAAAACAAATTTCTTCAAAATAGCAGGAGACACCCTAATGAATTCAGGTTTCCATTTCTCGTGCGTGATAAATAAGCGCTTGTTACCGGAATTATTGTATCGAAAAGCAATGGGGTGTCATTTTCTATATATTGTGCACGTCACAATGAAATTAGAATCGCGCAATTTAAGGACAAGAAACGACCGGAGACCTTTTGGCAATCGTGTGACCTAAAAAGAATCCCTATTGTGTCCCGAAGAATCATTTGATTTTTAGAGAAACAGCTTCTTCTGTCCCGTTTGGAAACGTCTAAACGCGCCCCAAAACACTGCAATTGTTTCGAGTAGCAAAATTTTGAGTGGCTCCATAAACCGCGGTTCTTCACAGTAAATGCTTCCTTTAAGGGGTCATATCCGAATTCAAAGAGATAGGCTTTTCAATGCAAAGTACATTAAATCAAGACGCTCCTGTCGCAATTCCACATCATAAACCTATTCTGAATTTTGGCTTGCAACGAGATCTAGGTTATGTCTGTCCGCAGTATTAATTTGGACAAAATCCATGTACTCAGTTTTCTATAACAGCTACCTAAACTTTACAGCAAGTTTTGAACTTAAAATTTAGCACAAATATTCCAAAAAAGCAAAAAATCAAACCCTCAAAAAATGTACAACTTAGCCTAAACCTGGAACCAGCTGTCGCCAAAACAACAAAAATTTACTCCGCATCGACGTCACATGCGCATTGGACCGGAAAACTTCTTACTTTTTTTAATATGACGCATTGAGTGCGAACACGTAATAATCAAAGTGTTGCCGGCTCAAAATTGTCTTTGTATTGGGAAGTGACCCCTTATAGGGGAGTTTTTTAATCCAACTGTCTGAGGTTAAAGACGCTTGCATTAGTACATACCAACTGAAAGTGCAGCATGCGCGAAAGATTTGTCATCTTTATCCAAAAGAGCTCGAACGTTTATCAAACAGAGCAAATTTACACTAACTGCTAGGTGGAGATTAGAGCACAGACATCCTTAATTGGTTAAAGGACATCAATTAAGGTTAAAATTCTGGACCAGCCACAAGTAATTTAGTCCCATTGAAAATCTATGCGTTGTGTACGACATGGCGAAACGCAGGAAGCCTGGAACAAGATTATAATTCAACAATACGCCAGCAGGATCTCGCAAAAAGGCGATTTTATGCGAGTTGCCAGATTATCTTAGGAGCGCTCGCAGGAAAGTCGTAGGAAGACGACGTCTAGCACTAACATAGACAAGACACACCTACTGATAAAATAAAAACTGCGATCGTATTTATTTCGGTTTTGTAAGGCAACATGGAGCGCGACCTAGGGGAGAACCTTGCCAAAGATTTAAACATTTTTAAAGATTTACAAGGTGATGGCTTGGTCGTTAACGTTCTCACAACTGACAACGATTTAAACGTTTTTAACGGCTTTTCCAAGCAAATGCAATCAACTCGAGAACAACCGGTAACATGTGAGACAAGCTGTGTCCATACTTTTCCATTCCTTGGTCGGCGTTTTCGAAAGCTTCGCATGGGTAAGTTCTTTCCAAAAGAAGACACTAACAGCGCGATGAAAGCACGTTCGCGAAAGAAGTTTGCCATCCATTTCCAGTCGAGGTTGTTTGCTCAGTACGAAGCCTGCATCGAAAAGCACGTGAAAAGGATATTAAAACTGTGACAAGTCTGCTAAACAACGCAACAGAAGCTGTTTTAGCCGGCCTGCAAGATGATCACAGCGAATGAATGTCGACGGTTTTCTTTCGTTTGCCGTGGTAAATCGCGACCACGGTTATGGAACAATAACAAAGTAGGTCTTGTACTAAATGACGAATCAAAAACGCTTTGCCTACAGACCGTTGCCAAATACTTCAATCAACGGATTTTGGGTAAAATCCGTTCAGGTAAAACCACCAACAAGTGCGAAAGTGTAAACGCTACATTTTCGAAAACGCTGCCGAAAGGCAGGCATTTCGAAAACACCATACCTGGTCGATTGCATCTTGCAGTTTTATGCCGAAACAATGGTTTTGGTAGCGGAGTTGCCATGGCTTGTCAAGATTGTTTGAAAAGTTTGCAGTTAAATTTCCGCGATTTTTCGCTCAATACAAAAAGACTAAGGCTTAATCTTGTAGGTGAGTGGAAGGATAAATCAGCCTCAATCGTTTGTCATTTTGTAATTCTCTCCCGCAAGATGTTTCCTAAATAATTGCAATATAATCGTTGGGATTGCGACCATTTTCAATCCGTGGATTAATTTCTTTTTGACAAATGGTTACTTATGACGTCACGAAAATTAAGTTAATCCTTTATAATTTTCGATTTCTGTCCGAAATGGGTCTAGTTTCGGAATGGTTTTAATATTTACGCAAAGACAATTAGATTGCAGCAAAAGAAGAACCGAAATAATCACTTTTAAAAATTGACTTTTCGTTTGACATGTCAAGGTCCGCTATACGAGAAACTTGTGGTTTTATCGAAATAAAAGCATCGTCAACATAAACTTCAATAATTCGTTTATGTCACAGTCTATCGGAACAGAAAATGGTACAGACGTTAACGGTACAATAATCACGATTTTTGTTAACTTTCACGTCTTTACTTTTAAAATTAAAGATTTCGTGGCAAGTTTAATTTTCCGGGTCAAAGTTAGGACTTTTTCGTTGCCAATTGTCAATTGTAATGTTTTTCAAATTTGTATGGTAGTTTTTCATAAATGATAAAAGTCCTGTTGGCTACAAATCGCAAAGCAATGTTCGTTATTCTCGGAAGTGCATTTTTCAATTAACCTTGCCAGAAAAGTCAATTAGAAATATTTTCATATTTCGGCCAATCATTACATAACGAAATAAACTAGAGCAAACCAAAAAGCTTTACTTGGTAAGTTTTGTGATTGTTAAAAGTATGTGTGCTCGTTTGGTTGCTGGAAGCCTCTAGTTTGTTTAAAAATTTTCCAATTAATGTTTTGCGATTTCTTGCTCAATACAAAAATATCAAGGATTAATCTTGTAGGTGAGTGGAAGGATGAAGCAGCCTCAATTACATGCTAATTTTTAATTCTCTCGTGCAACAGATTGCCAAAATGATTGAAATATAATCGTTGGGATTGCGACCATTTTAAGTTCCTCGAAAACCCGCCATTTCACAAATGGTTACGTGTGACGTCACGAAATTTAAGTTAATCCTTTGTAATTTTCGTTTCCTGTTTGTAGTGGGTCCAGCTTTGAAATGGATTTAATATTCATCGTAAGAAAATTTCATTGCAGCAACAGAAGAACCGAAATATTCACTTTTAAAAATTTCGTATGCGTACAACATCTCAAGGTCCGATATACATGAAACTTGTGGTTTATCCAAATGAAAGCATCGCCAACATAAACTGCAATAATTCGTTTATGTTAGCGTTTATCAACAGAAAAAATCAGTAGCCATTTGTTAACTCTCATCAGCAATTGGTAACTGGAAGTAGCCATTTGTAAATAGCAAAAGGTTACCATGGGTAGCCAAATGTTGAGCCTATTTAGCAAATGGTTACAGTTAATAAACTTGTGGTTTAATAACTAATAACTTAATAAATAAATATATAAATAATATAACTTAATAAACTTGTGGTTTATTGAAATGAAAGCATCACCAACATAAACTGCAATAATTCGTTTATGTTAGCGTTTATCAACAGAAAAAATTGCCCGGACGTTGCCCGCACAACAATCACGCTTTGTGATAATTATGACGTCTTTAAGTTAAAAATGATTTATCGGTATTAACAATTTGCACTTAATAGCTTGACATTTTAATAAACAGTTTACTACCTCTGATTAATCTCAAGAATATGAAACTCCTGCTTAACCCTATTCAGCAAATGGTTACGGTCAGAAGCCAATTGTTAATCCTATTTAGCAAATGGTTATACTCAGTATCCATTTGTTAACCCTATTTAGCAAATGGTTACACTCAGCAGCCATTTGTTAACCCTATTTAGCAATTGGTAACTCGAAGTAGCCATTTTTAAATAGCAAAAGGTTACCATCGGTAGCCAAATGATAAAAAGGCAGTATAAACTTGTTTAAGAATTTAAAAGACGTTGCTACCGACACAATCATGCTTTCAGTCATCTATGAGGTCTATGCATAAAAAAATATCTGTTTCTCAAAAGTTCATTTATCAGCAACTAGGTCGAACGTTTGTATTGTCATATGTCAATTGTAATGTCTTTTAAAATAGCTCCAGAATTTCTCTTAAGTAAGAATACACCTGTTGGCTACAAACCAAACTTCTTTTCCACTCAACTTTGCCGGAAAAACAATAAGCAGTTTTGTCATATTTCTGCCAGTAAGGCCTTAACGGAATAAACTAGAGCAAAATGAAAAGGTTTAATTGGTAAATTGTTCGCTTATTGCGAGCTTAAGCGCATATTTAATAGCTGGAAATGTCAAGATTGTTTGAAAAGTTTGCAGTTAAATTTCCGCGATTTTTTGCTCAATACAAAAAGACTACGGCTTAATCTTGTAGGTGAGTGGAAAGACAAAGCAGCCTCAATCGCTTGCCATTTTGTAATTCTCTCGTGCAAGATGTTTCCTAAATAATTGCAATATAATCGTTGGGATTGCGACCATTTTCAATCCGTGGATTAATTTCTTTTTGACAAATAGTTACTTATGACGTCACGAAAATTAAGTTAAGCCTTTATAATTTTCGTTTTCTGTCCGAAATGGGTTCAGTTTCGAAATGGTTTTAATATTTATGCAAAGACAATTAGATTGCAGCAACAGAAGAAGCGAAATATGCACTTTTAAAAATTCACTTTTTGTTTGGCATCTCAAGGTCCGCTATACGAGAAACTTGTAGTTTATCGAAATAAAAGCATCGCCAACATAAACTGCAACAATTCGTTTATGTCACAGTCTATCGTAACAAAAATTGGTACCAACGTTGCCGGCACAACAATCACGGTTTGTCTTAGGTTTCACGTCTTTAATTTAAAAATTAAAGATTTCGTGACAAGTTTAACTTTCCGGGTCAGGGTTAGGAGTTTTTCGTTGCCAATTGTCAATTGAAATGTATTTTAAATTTGTTTCGTAGTTTTTATAAATGATAATATACCTGCCGGCTACAAGCTAAGTTACAACGTTGTATATTCTCGGAAGAGCAATTTTCAATTAACTTTGTCAGAAAAGTCAATTAGAAATATTTTCATATTTCGGCCAATGATTACATAACGAAATAAACTAGAGCAAAATAAAAAGCTTTACTTGGAAAGTTTTTTGATTGTTACAAGTATATGTGCTCGTTCGGTAGCTGGAAGCCTCTAGTTTGTTTAAAAATTTTCCAATTAATGTTTCGCGATTTCTTGCTCAATACAAAAAGACTAAGGCTTAATCTTGTAGGTGAGTGGAAGGATGCCAATTTTTAATGTTTTCGTGCAACAGATTTTCAAAATAATTGCAATATAATCGTTGGGATTGCGACCATTTTAAATCCGTCGATTAGTGGCTTTTTGACAAATGGTTACATTTGACGTCACGAAAATGATGTTGATTCTTTGTAATTTTCGTTTTCTGTCCGAAATGGATCCAGTTTTGAAATGGATTTAATATTTAGGCAACGATAATTAGATTGCAGCAACAGAAGAACCGAAATATTCACTTTTAAAAATTCACTTATCCTTTGGCATCTCAAGGTCCGCTTTTCGTGAAACTTGTGGTTTATCCAAATGAAAGCATCGCCAACATAAACTGCAATAATTCGTTTACGTTAAAGTTTATCAAATAAAATATTTGCGCCGATTTGCTGGAAGAAACGTCATGCTCTGTGTTGTGTGTCGCGTCTTTTCCATGTTTATCCCACCTTTGTTAATCGCTTTTTCTGCATTATCCTTGTTTATTTCAGTAACTTGATAAAATGTCCTTATGATCTCTGCCTACCTGTGTTTGAATAACACTAAAAAACATTTTTCAACGTACAGGGAATGTTTTTATACTCATCTTAACCGAAAGATTTGGTAGTGATAATTAACCCATGCTATGGTTTAGTTTAACTAAATTTTGTTCAAACTTGCCTTTTTTTCTTTTTCGAATTCCACGTCAATTCCAATCATTAATCATTACAGTCGAAGCCAATGAAATGCGACTAATTTTTTGGTATAGTCAAAACGGTAAAATCTTCATTCCCCAGAGAGAACTAAAAATTCCAAATCTACCGCGAGATCTAATTAGGCGTAACTTTTTTCCCATGCAGCTACATGACGCAACATAATGTGATGAATTGGATGAAATCAAATCAACAATGTTCAATATGACTCTGAGTTCTGGTCGTTTATCAGGAGAACAAGTTTTTAAAACATAACTTCAGATAGCACAGCGGAAACATTTACCGATTTTGCTGTAGGCGGCGCCGTGGACAAACACTTATAATCTTTCCCTTTTGAATTAAGAAGACGTAAATTTAACAATGCAATTGATCTACAGTAATTTGTAATCAAGTCTAATAATGCGCTTTAAAGCATTGTTATATATATTTGTCATGAAATGATTTCACACTGCTTCTGAAACAAGGAATGCATGCCTGGTAGTACCCAAAAACTAACAA
This sequence comes from Clavelina lepadiformis, assembly GCF_947623445.1. Lineage (NCBI taxonomy): Eukaryota > Metazoa > Chordata > Ascidiacea > Aplousobranchia > Clavelinidae > Clavelina > Clavelina lepadiformis. The sequence goes on along the minus strand of NC_135246.1, from coordinate 20,325,841 downwards.
AATTGAAACACCTGTTTAAGCCTAAATGAAAAGGGCGGAAAGGCGGTTACGTCCGTAGTGATTTAATCTTTAAAGTCAATGCACCTTGAGAATTACATAGTAACTCCACATACCTAATTCGCGCTATTAAATGGTCGATAATAGATTATATAGAGTTCGGGTCGACTCATAAAAAGTATAACGCGCTTAGTGAATGCAACAACAAACAGTTGTTGTACCTTGGGGTAGTCGCATAAGACCTAATGCTGGTGGCCCGGGCATAAATAAAACATTTCCAGGGTGAATAACGAATGAATGAGTTTAGGGTGACATAAACTAAACATCACATTAAGGCGTGTGTTATTTTGTAACCTAGCTGTTAACCTTTTTGTTTGTTTTTAGATGTGTATCCTATTTTTATTTAATTAAAACCTTAAAACATGGGTCTCTGATTGTTTGCTTATTACAGTATCTTTTTTCCACACTTTTTAATTACCCGAGGAAAAATCGATTATTTTACTCAATCAATCTCTTTATAGAGCGCCTTTGTTAGGTTCTTCAGTTCTAAACTCACGACCGTAAAATTGATAACTTTCTGGATCATTAATTCTTCTTGTATCCCGTTGCGACTTTGCTGGCGACGTCCATTTTCTCATTTCTTTTGTAAATTTTATGCTTTTGTCAAACCCAGCAGCATATATGACCTTATTGGGTCATTTTTTCTTCTCATCTCCTGCAGCGTATTATCAAGTGAGAACTGGCTACATAAGGCTTCAGGTTTTGTTAGAAGACCAGTTTTATGTACAGCTTGCCAGGCGGCTGAAAGAACACACGTGGCTTGGCCCGAAAGTTTTACAGTCTTTTTAGCTATTTTCAATTGTTAGCCATAGTCTTTGATCAGATAGGGCTCAAAGACATGTAATGTTTTTCCCTAATTCGCTAAAAAGTGGCCAAAGTAAATGCATCAGTTAATTTACACAGGTAATATCAAAAAACAAATTAACGAAAATGAATATGAACGAAATGACAGACATGGAGATGGTTGAATTTGTGACATCAGGTAATGTACACTAGCTTGTGGAATCGAGTGCGTACTTATGTAGCCATGTACGTGTGTTAAATAGTCTGCTATTCGTTTCTAGGGGAAGAGAATTGTGCAGGAAAGAATCGTAAAGAAGAAAAGGACCCAAAGCAGTCTGGCATCCGTTTGAGGAAGCATCGGGTTGGTTGCTTTTATCGATAAAATAATAAAGACAATGTCAACTTTACTGGCAAAAATTTAACATACCGGTTTAATCCTACTTCTGCAGGGGGGACAAGAAGAAGAAAGACGCGATCCATACGAGTTTGAACTTGACCAACTTGACGATATCCCGTCAATAAGTGGCATAACCGAAGCCGAAAAGGTTGCGACTCAAACGGGTGCCAGGTATGCCGAATTATGTGTAACAAATTGTAACAGAAAATACTAACGATTGTACTTTTTCAGAGAGTTTGTACAGGATATGGCAAACGAGGCCATTAATCCTTCTGGGTAAGTAGAGCTTTTGTGAAAACCATCATTGACACGTACACTTTGAAAGCGTTTGATTTAAAATTTGTTTCATAACATAACTGCAGATAAGCAAATAAAGAGTTTCTTTCACGCAAAAATCTCTTGAGAGAGTAATTTTAATTCCTGTGTTTTCTTGTGGCCTCTCAACTAATTGCCAAAAACAGTCAAAATTTTATTAAACTCTTTCCAGGTCAAAAGAACAAAGTGATGTAAAACCGAAGAAAAAGAAACGGATTATACCGAAGAAAAAGTGTCCGTAAGTTCTACTATAATTTCGGCCAGCTTTCAAGTATAAATGGAAGCGAATTTAAAATACTTTCAGCTTTTCAATGCTGTATTTGATTTTTATGTGTAAAATAAAACAAAAGCCAAACATGTCCAAGACCAACGACATAATGGTGGTAGTAATTGTTGTAGATACTGTGGTGTCATGAATTCGAATATCTCGCGCCACTGCAAAGTCGTGCACGATAAACCGTATTATGGAGAAGGTGATTTTGAGTGCGAACTTTGCAAAAAAAGGCTGACTTCTTGGAATGGCCTCGTGAGACACTTACGTGGCAAGTGTCACACTGATCAACCCGAGGCAAAGGAGATGGCTGATTCTATGGATCGCCGCCGGAAAAGCGTCCCAATTGTAAGTTTCGCTAAATACATACAGTACAAACTGACTGTACAGTTGAAACAACTCATGCAATGATTAACACAAATCCTCGCTACTTTTTACAGCAACGAATTAACTGCTTAAACTGGGACGAGGTTATAAACGACTTCAAAAGCTTTTGGGACCGCAAGAATGCATTGAACCCGGCCGAAGTGGATAGAGTTGTGGCGTTCGTGATAATAATTGCAATAATCTATACAATTTGGCATTTTGCATGAGTTTTTGTATTTTCTCCAGTTTAGATAATGTAATGTTTACAAAGCTGCGTATTTCGTGCTAAGCTCTTATTTAAACAAGGAATTCTAAACCGACATATTGGACGCAGATATAAGTATTTCAAGTACCTTGTATTTACGGCGTAAAGTTTGAAGTGTACTTGATGAAATGTTTGGATGACGAAGAATAATAGATATTACACATATATACGTAGCAATGATAAATATAACATGGCGTTAGCTGATTGGTTGAGGTGTATGATATAAAAGGTTAAACTTGGTTGAAATCGTTCTGCTCGGGCTGGCTAGTCTTGGAGGGCTAGTCCCTTCAGGACTGGCTAGTACCTCTCTTATCTTGGGTATTTTTTCTGTTCTGCTGAATTGAAGTTATTGCTGAATTATTCGGAATTGGAATCATTACTGAATTTGAGTTATAGCTTTGTTTAAATGTGGAAAGATGGTGTAAATATTTCTAATTCGATACAACCTATTCGGACAATATAACAATTAAACTTTATGAAGTTGGTGTTGATTTGAAGAAACATTACAGAGACAGCAACGCATTTGCCCAAATATGTTCAAATATTTCAACATATTATGTTCAAATATTTCAAAATGCTTCCAAATATTTCTAAACCGGTTAAAGCTGTTTTAAATTTGGCCAAACATATCCAAACATGTCAAAAGGTTTCCAAATTATTGCAAACTGGTTTGAATTTGCCCAAACATATTAAGAGTCTGTAGTCCTATCCGAAGCCTTATGTTAAACAATGCAAAGTACCATTTTTCAATTTGAATTACCATCTAAACAAGCCCGGTCACCTCGCTGAGTTCTTTATCCGCCGAGATGTAGGATAAAAGGACTTAATGCAGTATTTTGAGCAAATTCTTGAATCTGGAATTCACACACTAAATGATTCAAACTTTTTTCTTTACATTTTTCGGGAGTGCGCTCAGGCTGCTTGTTCTTCAGTCCTTTGTACTCCAGATCACTCGATATCCTCGTTGCTTGTCGGACTCTCCTCAAATTCAAATCATCGACGACCTGGATCGCTCTTCCTTTTGTCATTTTGAGATCCTCCTGGTATTTTATCTGAACATAAATGAACAGGATTTTAAAATTCCTCAAAAATATTTTAAAATAATAAATATGTCAAAATGTTTCGAAATATTTCCAAACCGGTTTACATTTGACAATTGCATTTAACCGGTTTACATTGGCCCAAATATGTTCAAACGTTTTAAAATTTTTCCAAACCGGTCAAAGCTGTTTTAAATTTGAAAAAAAATGTTCAAATATGTAAAAAGGTTTGCAAATGTTTCCAAACTAGTTCAAACCGGTTTATATTTGCACAAATATGTTCAAATGTTTCGAAATGTTTCCAAACCGGTTAAAGCAGTTTTCAATTTGGCAAAAACGGTCCAAATATATCAAAATGTTTCCAAATATTTCCAAACCAGTTCCAACCGGTTTACATTTGCACAAATAAATTCAAATATTTCAAAAAGTTTCTAAATATTTCCAAACTAGTTCAAACCGGTTTACATTTGCCCAAATATGTTCAAATATTTCAAAATGTTTCGAAATATTTCCAAACTGGTTAAAGCTGTTTTACATTTGCCCAAATACATTCAAATGTTTAGAAATAATTCCAAACCAGTTCAAACCGGTTTACATTTGCCCAAATATGTTCAAATAATTCAAAATGTTTCGAAATATTTCCAAACCAGTTCTAACCGGTTTACATTTGCCCAAATATATTCAAATGTTTCGAAATATTTCCAAACTGGTAAAAGCTGTTTTGAATTTGGTAAAAAACGTCCAAATATATCAAAATGTTTCCAAATATTTCCAAACCAGCTCAAACCGGTTTACATTTTCCCAAATATGTTCAAATATTTCAAAATGTTTCCAAATATTTCTAAACCGGTTAAAGCTTTTTTAAATTGGGCCAAAAATGTCCAAATATGTCCAAATGTTTCAAAATATTTCCAAACCAGTTCAAACCGGTTTGCATTTTCCCGAATTGGTTCAAATATTTCAAAATGTTTCGAAATATTTCCAAACCAGTAAAAGCTGTTTTAAATTTCGCCAGAAATGTCCAAATATGTCAAAATGTTTCCAAATATTTCCAAACCAATTCAAACCGGTTTACATTTGCCCAAATATGATCAAATATTTAAAAATGTTTCGAAATATTTCCAAACTGGTTAAAGCTGTTTTAAATTTGCCCAAAAATGTTCAAATATGTAAAACTGTTCACCAGTATTTCCTAAACTGTTTACATTTGGCCAAACATGTCCAAACATGTCAAAAGGTTTCCAAATTATTCCAAACTGGTTTAAATTTGCCCAGACATGTTAACGGTCTGTAGTCCCATCCGAAGCCTTATGTTAAACAATGCAAAGTACCATTTTTCAATTTGAATTACCATCTAAACAAGCCCGGTCACCTCGCTGAGTTTTGTATCCGCCGAGATGTAGGATAAAAGAACTTAATGCAGTATTTTGAGCAAAACCTTGAATCTGGAATTCTCACACTAAATGATTCAAACTTTTTTCTTTACATTTTTCGGGAGTGCGCTCAGGCTGCTTGTTCTTCAGTCCTTTGTACTCCAGATCACTCGATATCCTCGTTGCTTGTCGGACTCTCCTCAAATAAAACTCATCGACGACATTGATCACTCTTCCTTTTGTCATTTTGAGATCCTCCTGGTATTTTATCTGAACATAAATGAATAGGATTTTAAAATATTTCAATATTAAATATTTCTAAATGTTTCGAAATATTTCCAAACCGGTTAAAGCTGTTTAAAATTTGGCAAAAAAATGTCCAAATATGTCAAAATGTTTTCAAATATTTTCAAACCAGTTCAAGCCGGTTCGGTTCACATTTCCCCAAATAAGTAAAAATATTTCAAAATATTTCGAAATACTTCCAAACCGTTTAAAGCTGTTTTAAATTTGCCCAAATATATTCAAATGTTTCAAAATGTTTCCAAATATATCCAAACCAGTAAAATCTGTTTTAAATTTCGCCAGAAATGTCTAATTTGTCGAAATGTTTCCAAATATTTCCAAACCAGTTCAAACCGGTTTAAATTTGCCCAAATATGTTCAAATATTACAAAATGTTTCAAAATATTTCCAAACCGGTAAAAGCCGTTTTAAATTTAGCCTGAAATGTTTAAATCTGTCAAAATGTTTCCAAATATTTTCAAACCAGTTCAAACCGGTTTACATTTGCCCAAATATGTTCAAATATTTCAAAATGTTTCGAAATATTTCCAAACCGGTTAAAGCTATTTTACATTTGCACAAATATATTGAAATATTTCAAAATATTTCCAAACCAGTTCAAACCGGTTTACATTTGCACAAATATGTTCAAATATTTCAAAATGTTTCGAAATATTTCCAAACCGGTTAAAGCTATTTTACATTTGCACAAATATATTGAAATATTTCAAAATATTTCCAAACCAGTTCAAACCGTATTACATTTGCCCAAATATGTTCAACTACTTCAAAATGTTTCAAAATATTTCCAAACCGGTAAAAGCTTTTTAAATTTGGCCAAAAATGTTCAAATATGTCCAAATGTTTCGAAATATTTCCAAACCAGTTCAAACCGGTTTACATTTGTTCAAATATGTTCAAAAGTTTCGAAATTTTTCCAAACCGGTTAAAGCTGTTTTAAATTTGCCCAAAAATGTCCAAATCTGTCAAAATGTTTCCAAATATTTCCAAACCAGTTCCAACCGGTTTACAATTGCACAAATATGTTCAAATATTTCAAAATGTTTCCAAATATTTCTAAACCAGTGCAAACCGGTTTACATTTGTTCAAATATGTTCAAATATTTCAAAATGTTTCCAAATCATTCCAAACCGGTTAAAGCTTTTTTAAATTTAGCCAAACATGTCCAAATATATCAAAATATTGCTAAATATTTCCAAACCAGTTCAAACCAGTTTAAATTTGCCCAAATATGTTCAAATATTACAAAATGTTTCGAAATATTTCCTAACTGGTAAAAGCTATCTTAATTTGTGCAGAAATGTCCAAATATGTCAAAATGTATCAAAATATTTCCAAACCATTTCAAACTGCTTTACATTTGCCCAAATATATTCAAATATTTCAAATTGTTTCTAAAAATTTCCAAACCAGTAAAATCTGTTTTAAATTTGGCCAGAAATGTATAAATATGTCAAAATGTTTCCAAATATTTCCAAACCAGTTCAAACCGGTTTACATTTGCCCAAATATGTTTAAATATCTGAACATATTATGTTCAAATATTTCAAAATGTTTCCAAAGACTTCCAAACAAGTAAAATCTTTTATTTGGCCAAACATGTCCAATTATATCAAAATATTTCCAAATATTTTCAAACCAGTTCAAACCGGTTTACATTTGCCAAAATTTGTTCAAATATTTCAAAATGTTTCCAAATATTTCCAAATTGGTTAAAGCTGTTTTAAATTTGGCGAAAATTTCCAAACATGTCAAAAGGTTTCCAAATTATTCCAAACTGGTTTAAATTTGCCCAAACATATTAAGGGTCTGTAGTCCTATCCGAAGCCTTATGTTAAACAATGCAAAGTACCATTTTTCAATTTGAATTACCATCTAAACAAGCCCGGTCACTTCGCTGAGTTTTGTATCCGCCGAGATGTAGGATAAAAGGACTTAATGCAGTTTTTTGAGCAAATTCTTGAATCTGGAATTCTCACACTAAATGATTCAAACTTTTTTCTTTACATTTTTCGGGAGTGCGCTCCTGCTGCTTGTTCTTCAGTCCTTTGTACTCCAGATCACTCGATATCCTCGTTGCTTGTCGGACTCTCCTCAAATAAAACTCATCGACGACCTTGATCGCTCTTCCTTTTGTCATTTTGAGATCCTCCTGGTATTTTATCTGAACATAAATGAACAGGATTTCAAAATTCTTCCAAAATATTTTAAGATAATAAATATGTCAAAATGTTTCGAAATATTTTCAAACCGGTTTACGTTTCACATTTGCATTTAACCGGTTTACATTTGCCCAAATACGTTAAAATTTTTCGAAATATTTCCAAACCGGTTAAAGCTGTTTTAAATTTCGCCAGAAATGTCCATATATGTCAAAATGTTTGGAAATATTTCCAAAACGGTTCAAACCGGTTTACATTTGCACAAATATGTTCAAATATTTAAAAATGTTTGGAAATATTTTCAAACCAGTTCTAACCGGTTTAAATTTGCCCAAATATGTTTAAGGAATAAGTCTATTCAAAAACCTAGCGACCCAAGCCTACAGCCCTGCAAGCCTAATCTACTAAAACAGGGGTGTGCAACCTTTTGTACAAGAGGGCCAAATCCCAACAACTGGTTGAAACCGCGGGCCACACCTTTAATTAACATACACGTAGTTAAAAGCACAAAATCAATAACAGTTTCTTTCGTTTTTCGTCTGTAGCGGCCTGGGAGCCGCTTTCAATACCGTTATATCAATTGTGAAAACGTATGCGCCATTTAATTATTGAAACATTGTTCTTTGATAAAACTGCAGCTAGCATTTAATATTTGGCTGCAGCTGCAACTTGATAAAACTGCAATCGTAATGTAATATTTGGAAACTTGCCCTAAATAACTTTATGTGAAAACGCCGTTTAGTGCGTTACCAGGTGATTTCATAACATTCCAGTTTTAACTGAATGTAATTCCCAGTGCCAACGCTTTGTTTTTATCGTTCACACATTCTGAAATGTTCGTGTATATTGTGTTGAATATTTCCGTTCACATCGCTCCGCTTTATAAACTCGAACTGATACGCGAGTAGCGCCGCAGACAGAGAGATACTGAATCGTACGAACGTGCTACGTTATTCGCGAAATTGTAATTCCTTAAACTTGTTTTAAATGATGAATGTTAAGTTTGTGAATGTATTATAATCGGAACCTGTACAGTTCCTACATTAAAGGATTGCTTCTGATAAACTGTATCTGTTAATCGTAAGAACTTGCGGTTAGTAGACGTAAGGTTAGAGCATTCTAACCGCACGCAACCACAGAGTCAGATCATTAATTCGGCAGGTAAATTAAGTCCGAATAACATAAGTTAAGACAAGCAGTGATCTCTGCATTTTGGTGACCCCGACGTTGACACGACGTGTTTCAATCCCTACAGCCCCGTTCTTCACTGGTAAGTGGATTTTGCATGTTCTTTTTACAAATAGCTGCAACCCTAGTTTGTAATGCATGCCCACCAGCTCGTAATGCATGCTCACTTGGCTTAGGCTATCATTTTACACCGCGCTGTAATATGCAATAAAAGTTTTGTCGTGAAATTTTTTCTTCGGGATCTTTTGTGCCCAACATTTTTGCGCGGTGTCGGCGAATTTTTTATCGGTTCTGATAAATGCCAAAACCGTTGCCGACACTACGAAAAGTTACTTCTCTACCAGGCAAAGCTAAGTCAGAGTATCACATTAGCACACGATTAACCACAAGGCCCGTCGAGTCAATTCAGGATACGACCATGTCGAACGAAAACGAAGAACAATCGGCAGAGCCCTCCAGCAATGAGGCGGCCGGACCCTCTGGTCTGGGGGCTGACAGGAAAGAACTGATAAGTGTGCGGACACAGGACACTACCTCGAGGAACGATTTGTTTTCACACGTCAAGCTTCCTACCTTTTGGAAATTCAATCCTGAAGCATGGATCTCCCACCTGGAACACAAATTTTCTCTGTATCGCATCGCTTCGCAAACAAACCGTTACTTGCTAGCAGTAGAAGCAATACCGGCTACAGACCTTGCATTACTTCGTTTGCCTTCTGCGTCGGCTCAGGACTGTTACGACACCTTGATCAACGAAATTTTGAGGAACTTTGATAAACGTGAGGATCATTTGGATTTTTTGTTGGCTGACCTCACGCTGCATGGTCAATCACCCAAACATTTAATGCGGGAATTGATGAGTGCAGTAGGTCAAGAGAATCTTACTCCGCCAGTGGTTAAACTAATTCGTGCGAAATTTCTCAAAGCGTTACCGCCGTACGTCGCAATTGCGCTAGCCAGCGTGGAACATGAAAATCTACAGAGCCTCGCAAACAAAGCGCACGAAGTATTGTTGCTTAAACAACCGCAAACTGCACGGAACAACCTTTCGCTTGCTATCACTAATACGGAAGGACAACAACATGCAACGAAGAGTTTCGGACCAAGAAATCCTTACTACTCCAACGAAAATCCAGCAAACCAACGCAAAGCATTCAACGCGACTTGGCAACAACGATCGTCACACGCAAACAATGGACGGTTCCACGAATCAGGCAACTACAACGTCTGTGATCGAGATGACCAACGACCACGCGGTTCTTCCTTCACGAACAAACGCAACGACAGGTTCTCAAATTCGCCTGCCACCTTTCCGAAACGAGAATATCAACGCAACAATTACGATGGTGCTTCCCCTGGTGATTACCCTGGTGCTTCCCGTGGTTCTGATGGCTTATGTTACTATCACGCGCGTTTTGGAAGGGATGCGCGCCGCTGTCACCCAACATGCTACATGTGGAAAAAACAGTCACAAGCGACAAAAAACGCTTGGCGGTCGACGCAACAATAGAACGCTCAGCCCCGTCGATCGCATCAGCTGCCATAAGAGGCTGCCCTTTGTTGACTGTTTATGATTACTGCAATGATATTCATTTTTATGTTGATAGCGCGGCCGCAACTTCGCTGTTATCGGCTAGTTCAGCTGACAAATTAAATCGGGAACCAAAAACGCCGCTTTTTGCAGCCAACAACACGCTTATTACTACGTATGGCATTAAACAGCTTAATGTTTCTCTGCATCCTCGCTTTTCTTATCCCTTTGAGTTTGTGCTGGCGGACACACCCTTTTGCATCCTGGGATTGGATTTTCTCACTAACTACAACTTTGTCTTGGACCTTAAAGCAAAACAGCTGATAGATGTACCGAACCAACAACAATACACGTTAGAGCCTTTTGCACATGACCCGCTTCGAATATCCATTCTCAGTCAGATAAATCCTGTGGGCGATCTGCTACATCAATTCCCGTACCTGCTACAACCCTTGTCAGCTGCTGTTAAACCGGTGAAACATTCCATCGTTCACCATATTCATACCACAGGTCCGCCTGTGCGTTCACGCCCGCGTCGTTATAGTCCAGAAACAATGGAAATCTTGAAGAAAGAAATCGACAGCTTGCTGGAACGGGGAATCATCCGCTACAGTGATTCGCCTTACGGAAGTCCAGCGTTACTCGTTCCTAAAGGCTCGTCAGGCAACAAGTATTGTCTTGTCATTGATTACAAACTGGTCAATAAACAAACAACCGACAGCTGTTACCCTCTTCCGTTCCTACACAGCTTTTCAGATGTCTTGTATGGTAAGACTGTCTTCTCCAAGTTAGATCTCCAGGCCGCCTACCACCAAATTGAGGTGGCTCCTGAGGATGTTCATAAGACGGCATTTGTTTGCCTCCTTGGACAATTTGAATATACAAGACTTCCGTTTGGTCTGTCCGTCGCGCCACGGACGTTTTCCTGACTCATAGGAGAAGTGGTACGCCCTCTTCAGCACCTTGGAATCTTTGCCTACCTCGATGATATCATCATTGGAAGTAGTAATCTGTCGGAACATCTTGAACACCTTAAGATGCTTTTTCAACGGCTTGATGAATTCGGCTTAACGCTGAATTTCGGCAAATGTGAATTCAACCGCAAGTCTCTTGAATACCTAGGACATCACATAAGTTCTGAGGGTATACGACCAACTCAAGAAAAAGTGCAAGCCATTCTCGATTACTCTCAGCCAAAAACCTGCAAACAGCTGAAAAGTTACTTGGGCGTTTATTGCTATTATTTTCGTTTCCTGAAGCATTGCTCTACCATGTTGCAGCCGCTGTACAAACTAGTTTCAGGCAATCGAAACAAACGCGCCCCTTTACATTGGAATGCGGATGCAGAACGCGCGTTCGCTGATAGCAAACAAGCTATTGCAAATGCTAGCACTTTGGCGTTTCCGAAACTCCACGCCCCAACTTATTTAACAGTTGACGCTTCATTGACCGGTATTGGAGCAACGTTGGAACAACAACAAGGAAACCAACTTGTCCCGTTAGCCTTCTTTTCAAGACAGCTGACTGCAAGTCAACAGAAATACAGTTGCTTTGACCGAGAACTGTTGGCCGCTTACAAGTCCATTCGACATTTTCGCTACTTCTTGACAGGCCGTCAATTCACCTTACGTACTGACCATCTACCTCTGGTTTCTAGTCTCGGGAAGCTCTCCGAACACTACTCACCAAGACAATTCCGACAATTGTTGTTCATTTCAGAATATACGACAACCGTGGAACACATCAAAGGTTCTGATAACGTGGTGGCGGACCTTTTGTCAAGGTCGCATAATGCAACACCCGACATTAATGCTATTTCCAATTTTCCGCCGCCTTTAGAATATGAAAAAATAGCACAAGCTCAAATCACTGATCCTGCCATTCAGAAACTACGCGCCGCGACAACAGCACTCAAACTCCAAGACTGCAAGCTGCCCAATAACGACGTAACCATTCTTTGTGACGTGTCCGCCGAGACAGAGCGTGTTCTGGTTCCGTCCTCCTTCCGACGTCAAGTCTTTCTGCACTTACATAACTTATCGCATCCTGGAAAGAAAGCCACCATCAAGCTCATCAAGGAACGATTTATCTGGACAGGGATGTGTAAACAAATCGCTACCTGGGTCCAGCAATGCCCAAACTGCCAAGAAGGAAAAATATTCCGCCACACCAAAACCGCACCAGGGACATTTAAAGTTCCTGAAGGTCGATTTTCCGATGTTGCAATTGACCTGATTGGACCACTTCCAACCTCACATGGTTACAAATACATCCTTACATGTATTGACCGATATACTCGGTTCGTTCAAGCCATACCACTTCCGGATGCCACCACAGAAACCGTCGCCGCTTACTTTGTAAATCACTGGTGTTCCTTGGTCGGCGTTCCAATCATCCTCACAAGTGATCGTGGACCGTGTTTCACAAGTTCTGCTTGGGCGGAAATTATGCGCTCTCTAGGTATTCAACATAAGCTGACAACTGCTTACCACCCCATGTCCAATGGAATTACGGAACGTGCAAATGCGGAGATCAAGCGCGACATCAAGTGTTCCGATGAACCTGAGCGTTGGTTTCACAAATTGGGTTTTATTGTCCTAGCTCTGCGTAATCGCTATCTTCAGGACCTGAAATGTACACCCGCTGAGTTAGCTTTTGGACACACCTTACGTCTCCCTGGTGGTTTCTTCTCAGACGCCAAGCTTGCCTCTGCAGTTCCTACATCCAGCTACCTCGGTGCATATCGAGAATTCATCAACGACCTTCAGTTTACACCAACGACCGCTCATACGAAATTCATGCAGTCCTACGTTCACCCGGATTTGAAACATTGTGACCGCGTCTATGTGCGCTGTGACCATGTCAAAAGAGCGTTAGAACGCCCGTATGTTGGTCCGTTTCCAGTATTGGAGAGATACGAAAAGTATTTTGTTATTTCTCGCCAGGGCAAACCGGACCGCGTTTCCCTCGACCGTCTAAAGCCTAGCTACACTATCGATATTGATGCCCCTTTAACATCAACACCTTCGCATCAACAACAGAATTTTTCTTTGCAGACGCAAGATCCTGCTCCGCAGTCACTGCCCTCCTCCTCAACGAGACGACAAACGGTACCACCGACTGTTACTGCTCCCGAGCCAACAAAACCTCCTACGGTTGTAAAGACGTCTCGAACTGGTCGCAAAATTATTCCACCGAAACGTTTCGCAAATTATAAAAGCAACATGTTCATTTGCTTGATGCTTTCGTGCCTCTGCTTGTTCTCATCAGCCGAACAGAGGAACTTCCAACAAGCCGACCAAGAATTTCTATTATGCCAACGATCACACTCTCTTGGGTTGTATACCTTTGATGACGACATGCATTGCCAAAAGCAGACACCCTTCACCATACACAACTGCTCTGCTACCGTGTTTTCTCCAGATCTGCATCTCCAGAAGATTCCTGCAACAGTTTGCACTTCACAGATTACGTCCTGGAGCACCATTTACTTCTTTTTTGGGAGTTATCAAAAATCGGCCAATACCATTGACGCACACCCACCTTACAATCAAAAATGTACGTCTTGGAATGAAACCAAAGTTTCATCGAATGGCCCACTCATCCAATCTAATCCTGCAGCGTACTCCACACGGAATGCCGTCCATTACAAGTTTGTCTGGCCGACTTCAGCGTCAGGGACTGTAACCAACGACTTCCTGTTTCACACTACAATCTACTACGATTACGTCACGGACACAATGACGTCGTCGCTGGGATCGCTAGCATCGTGCTCAATCGAGCGTGGATATTGCTTAACAGGCAATCGTATGTTTATATGGCGAGTACCCTCGAAAATCAACTGCCCCCCCACCAAACTACTTGGATCACATAAGATGCTACTTCATTACAACTCTACGTCTTTGTATAGAGTTTCCTTACCTGACCTGGGAATCTCCGTACATCACTGGAGGAAATGTTCCACACGTGCGAAAAGCTACTATGGCGAGCAGATTCACTGCGACAACAACAACTTTATCTATCGCTACCAGCAATGTACAGAGCAGAGTTGGATCAATTGTAATTTGTAATTGAGCTGAATGTAATTAATTACATTTTTCATGTAATTGTAATTGTAATTGTAATTGAAGCATTTTTATTTTGTGTAATTGTAATTGTAATTGTAATTTGATAAAATTTTTGCCTAATTACAATTTCAATTACATTGTTATTGAGACCTGACAAGCACAACATAAAATAATTAAGCCTATTTACATAGATGTGCTATGCGTGCCTCGTTAACTAGATAATTCAGCCATGCTTTAGCATACTTCAGCAGCAACAGAAAACTTAGTAAATTACAATATAGTCTAAATCTTAATATTTCAAAAATGGATGAACAGCAAATAAACTCTTCCGAAACCTGTGCTGAACCCTTTCCTATGCCACTGTCAGAGTTTTTTTTAAATCTTTGACCAGTACTGAGGCTTGCTGCAACAATTGCAAAAAGAAATTTAAGTTTTCAACCAAGGCTTCATCAAACTTGATCACGCATTTGAAGAGATGTTCTCCCAATCTTTATCCTAAATATATAAACCTCAAAAGAAAACACCAGGAAAACACGAAGAAGACAGATAGATAGATAGATAGATAGATAGATAGATAGATAGATAGATAGATAGATAGATAGATAGATAGATAGATAGATAGATAGATAGATAGATAGATAGATAGATAGATAGATAGATAGATAGATAGATAGGTAGATCAGAGTCAACCACCTATCAAGTCATTTTTTCAAACTTGTTGTTCCCAGCGATTTGCTTCATATGATGCCACTCAAAAAGCATTAACAAAAGCTCTACTCAAATCAATAGCTTGTGATCAGTTACCATTAAGTATTGTAGATAGTCAAACATTCAGAAATCTGTTGTTGACTGCTGAACCAAGATATGTAATACCAAGCCGCTCCACATTTAGAAATTCCCTTATACCAACGGTTGTTCAGCAAATGGAAGAAGAGATGAGACGTGAAATTGCACGTTTGTCAAATGTTTACTTGACAATTGATCTCTGGACTAACCGCAACATGACAAGTTTCTTGGGCATCACTATGCATTTTGTTGATGCAGAATGGAAGCTACGCAGCTTTGTCCTGGCAGTGGACTCATTTTTAGGACAGCATACAGCTGAAAACATTGCTGAGGCTTATGACAACGTAATAGAAAAGTTTAGATTTACAATAAAAGTAAAAAAGGTTGTGTCAGACAATGCTTCCTCCATGATAAAAGCATTTCAGGTTTCCCTTCCTGAGTTCACACTGCATAAAACTGGTGAAGAAATCAATGAGGACAATGAGAAACAGTTGAATCCTGATCCTGAACAAGAAATGTCCGAGGAGGGTGCTGATTTGCATGCTCTTCTCACTTACTTACTAGAAAGAGTAAGCTGTTTTGCTCATACACAACAACTTTGTATTAAGGATTGTCTGCAACATTCGGAGTTTGCTAAGTCTTACGTTGGTAAGCAGCTGGGAAAGGTGGCCAAAATTGTAAATTCAGTAAGAAAATCTGTAAATGATACCTCTTATTTGCAACGTAAAAAAATAACGTTAAGAGCACAGAATGTGACAAGATGGAATTCGCAGCTTGTCATGTTGCAAAGTGTCTTAAAGGATCACGTAGAAGTTAACGCGGCTCTCACCTTGATCCAGTCACGGGAAAAAATAACAAATCAAGATTATTTGGCATTGAGTGAGCTCGTGAGTGTGCTACTGCCTTTCAAGGAAGCAATGCAGCAAGTTGAAGGAGAAAATATTGTAACATCCTCTTGCATTTGTCCGGTAGTGCTTGGCTTACTGAAAGCAATGGAACTACTAAAAAACTCAAATCTCCACTATTGCCAGAAACTGGCAACTAATCTTAAAGACTCTGTTTCTAAAAGGTTGTTGCCATATATAAATTCTCAACAGACTTGCATCTCTTCTTATTCATAATTCAATAAGTGAAGTCAACAGCTATTTGGGGGTAGAAACCATGCATTTCCATGAAGACCCACTAATGTATTGGAAGAAGAAGTCAGAAGAACTTCCCACGCTTTCTACTTTAGCCAAGGATTATTTGGGACTAACAGCAACATCAGCCCCGTCAGAAAGAATATTTTCAATTGCGGGTAACTTTTATACGGCAAGAAGAAATATAGGCCTACTCGGGCCAGAAACTTTTCGCACCCTAATGTTCATCAAATGCAATCCAACAGTTTTTGAGCAAGTGAAAATGTAAATGCGAACAAAATTTTGTAATTTGTAGTTATCAGGAGCTTCTTTCCTTTTGCATTTATTTTAATTTTACACACCTTATCGCTGGCGCCTTACCGCTATCAGCTTTGTGTATTCGTTTGATTACATTTCATTGCCTGTCTTGTAGCCTATTCGTTGTTAGTCGTTGCCAGTCGCTCAAACTTTTGGTTGTTAACAGTCGCTTAAAAATTTTTTTCTGTGTTTGTATTTTTCAGTACTCATGATTAGGAATAGTTGAAATATTCGAAAACGTTCGAGTTTTTTTTAATTAAAGGGTATTCTACGTATCATGAATGAAACATGAATAGTTTGTGATTGTTGCTAATTACGTCGCTACGGTTTTCAAAGAGCACCTCTCTACCGAAGTTGAATTTATGATTAATCAATTACATGTTTAACAGTAGTTATAATTGTAATTGTAATTGTAATTGTAATTTGATATTTTTAGCACGGAGTAATTGTAATGTAATTGAAACATGTAAGGGAGTAATTGTAATTGTAATTGTAATTGTAATTGTAATTGAACTGAAATAATGTAATTGATCCAACTCTGGTACAGAGCTCGACAGACTCGCTCTTTTTCGCCCGAATCTGCCAAGGCGTGTGTCTTCTCAAACGCCACATTCTGAATTCTCGCGACTTCTTGCAACCTTCGACGGACAACAGGACGATCTCATTTCCGAAGTTCTCACTACTTTCAATGAAGAGAACAAGTTCCTACATTGTCAACTCACGAAGCTGATTGGCACACTCTACAAAGCAGTTGGGAAGATCTTCCCTACTGAGATACTGTCTTCCACTCTTGGACATCAAACCATGGGTTCCAGCCTCGGAGATTTTATGTCCAGAGCAACATGTCACTCTATCAACGGTACCGTCTTACCGTCACTTGCGTACCGCAACGCGTTTAGCCAACGTCCTCTCATCCAATATCGCGATCAAAACGGCCACAGTCAATACGGCCAACTCATCTCAGACAACATTGTCTTACCGGGAGTACATCTGCTGGAATCGTATCGACCAGCTAGAAGTTTTGTCTTCCGAGTTCTGGGACACACTGTCCTTTATCACAACTACACTTTATCGCACGAACATGTGCAGGTGCACCAACTCAATTTACCTTTGTCGGCTATACACATCAACTACAACGCTCCCGACTACGAGAAGATTCTCAACGAGCTACCTGACTCCGACTCGTTCACTGACCTTCAATCGCTGCTCAGCTCTATGTCTGAAGCCAACCTGCTTAAGGAGAAAATGCGACATGTCATAACGAGTCTTACTACTACTGATAAAACTATGATCAACGGCTCCTACGTCGCAGACACATTCGCGCACGCCGCAAAACAAACGTTACTGCTTGCATTGTCACAGATTACGAATCCATTTCTCTCAGCCCTTATATTCATCCTGCAACTCCTTGCCATGATGTGGGCCTTCTTCAATACCATCGGGTTTATCCGATCATCTCCGCAGCATTTGCGGTATGCCAGATCTCTTGTATCCCGTATTCGCGCTGGGCGCCAGCAACAACAGGCACGAGATGCACGTCCACAACACACTCAACCGTCGCCTTTGCTTCGACGTTCTCGTGACCAACCGTCTTCTTCTGGATCTTCCGATGACGCGCCGCCCGCTGTGTCGTCCCGTGATGAGTTCGCGGACACACACACACTTTGAGTTTCATTTTTTTGTATCAACGTGTTTTTCGGTGCCGTTAATGTCTTATGCATGTAGCCTTTTACCATTTCCCTTTGTAGTTGTCGGCGCCGACAATTTTAGTGTATCTCTCGCTTAGTGCATGCGTAATAACCTTCTCTTTGCTGCGTCGCCTTGCCTTGTACTTGTATCGTTACCGATTTTCCATCACATTACCTGTTTACGTTTTTCGCGCATGACCTGCTTTAACCAAACAATAACCCTCCACCCTCTGGTTTCTCCACAGACTTTGCCATCATTACCCTTCCTACCAAACAATTCCACCATGTCGTGGTTCCCGGATTCGACCCCTGACCTTCAAATGGACAGTAAACCGTCGGTTACACAGGCTGCCCCTTCGACGGCGGTTACGTTTATCGACCTCACGATTCCCGATTCACCGGACTCACCGGATGAAACGATGCCCGACTCACCGATTCCCGATTCACCGGATTCACCGGACGAACAGGCAACCCCCGCTCCGCAACAGTCAATCATCAGGCCTGGCGTACATGGCTCTAGTTTCCTCCTTCCCAGGCGGCAGGATTTGGCGGGTTGGAAACAAACAGCATTAAAGCCGGTATACAAACGTTATGAAATATGGGGACCAGATATTTCACCGCAGATCCTGGCATTTCCCGGACCACCGGCCACGTCGGCGGAAGACCTAAGGCTTTGGTTCCAACGACTGGAAGCACTGTTCGGACTGGTTCCGCAAGCTGATTGTGAGACAAGAATCTTTACAATGATAGCAGCCACACCTGCTGTCCATTCAACCGACTTGCTAAGGTTTGTCGGCCTCCTTAGAATCAATATGCCAACAGGAACCCAATTTTACGAACAGTTCAAAAGTTATCTGGAAAGCCTGTTGCTGTCTGAGATTCCGACCAACATGTAATTATTCGGGTATCTGTATATAGTCGTTCTGTGGTTTGTTCACGCCCACAGTTGTTGTAATCAGGATGTCACTTTTTAATTGTCAATTTTTTTCCTTCCGTAGCGGGGGAGGAATGTAGCGGCCTGGGAGCCGCTTTCAATACCGTTATATCAATTGTGGAAACGTATGCGCCATTTAATTATTGAAACATTGTTCATTGATAAAACTGCAGCTAGCATTTAATATTTGGCTGCAGCTGCAACTTGATAAAACTGCAATCGTAATGTAATATTTGGAAACTTGCCCTAAATAACTTTATGTGAAAACGCCGTTTAGTGCGTTACCAGGTGATTTCATAACATTCCAGTTTTAACTGAATGTAATTCCCAGTGCCAACGCTTTGTTTTTATCGTTCACACATTCTGAAATGTTCGTGTATATTGTGTTGAATATTTCCGTTCACATCGCTCCGCTTTATAAACTCGAGCTGATACGCGAGTAAGAGCTCAGACAGAGAGATACTGAATCGTACGAACGCGTGCTACGTTATTCGCGAAATTGTAATTCGTTAAACTTGTTTTAAATGATGAATGTTAAGTTTGTGAATGTATTATAATCGGAACCTGTACAGTTCCTACAATAAAGGATTGCTTCTGATAAACTGTATCTGTTAATCGTAAGAACTTGCGGTTAGTAGACGTAAGGTTAGAGCATTCTAACCGCACGCAACCACGGAGTCAGATCATTAATTCGGCAGGTAAATTAAGTCCGAATAACGTAAGTTAAGACAAGCAGTGACCTCTGCAGGTCTTGTGACTTTATTAGGGGTTATCTCCTTGCAGAAATATAAGTTAAGACGCAGGAATTTCTAAAGAAAACTGCAATTTAAATTTATTGTCACACCCGCTTTAAACGAATTCAGTGAGAAATTTGCAACTGGCTCATTTTCCCGACGACTTTTTCCAAATTTGCTTCAAAGGAAGTGCTAGCAATTCGAAGTCCATTTTCCAATAGACTATTTACTAATTGCTTAACCTTCAATTGCCCTTTCTTACTTATTTAACAGCGTCTACATTTTCCTTGAAATGCACAAGCTAGCCGTTAGGCCCTAATCGTCTGTCTGTGACGCAACAATATCCAACGGTTAGGGTATTGTTGCGTCACAGACATTCAGCCAAGGTTTGATTCAGCACTGCAAGGGGATTGGAATTGATTGCACATAGCAGACTAAACTAAATTAAAACTCGTTTCGCGGGCCACACACCGTTCAAAATTGTCACTTCTCCGCGGGCCGCATATTTTTTCTTTGCGGGCCGCATTTGGCCCGCGGGTTGCACACCCCTGTACTAAAAGAACACCGTATATTTCTACAAGCTACCACAGCATTAGCTGAACTAGCTAACAATGAAGCCACTAGCCAAAGTAACAAGCTGTACCAATTATCCGCTAACAATGACGTCACAATAACATTTTTATTGCATACAATGAAATAAATAACAAACAAGATCACGAATTCTTCTTCAAGAAGAAACGGTACGCTACATAGCAAAAACAATAATAAGAACATGCTAATGTTCGTGTATGGCTTCTATGCGGTATGCCTATGCTGGCTGACTGAGTGCCAAACCGGGACGTTTGGCTAATAAATCGGGACGCCGGGACAAGACGTTAAAAAGGGGGACTGTCCCGGCTAAACCGGGACGTATGGTAAGCCTAAATTTTCTCCGAAATCAATTTTTAGGACGTAAGAAACGAACGCATAAAAACAATGAAAAATGCTAGAAGAAAGTGAAAATTTAACAATTAATGAAAGAAAGTTGAAGAAAGCAAAACACAACGATACAAAAACATTTAACCTTAATTCAAATCAGTTTTTTTTCCTTCCAGCCTTTGTGCCGTTCTAATAAAGGCTGCCACACGGTCTTGAATTTGTTTCGGGGTTTTGTTTGCACAACAAGTTAGGTCCCCCTTCTCTTGCATGCATCCAGACTGCATGTGTTATTGGCCTTAACCCCAGTGTTTACTCAGAGAAGCGCTTTTCCAATTTTCACAAACTTATTGGTCCTTACCCCAAACAAGGATACTTTTTTCCATCTGCGGCTTGCTTTATTGGACTTAACCCCACTGTTCACTCAGGGAAGCGTTTTTCCATACCTCGACAACTCAAATGGTCTTAACCCTACCCCTAAGTAACTTTTTTCAGATAAAGGTAAATTTTGTCAGATGTGAAGGAAGCAATGTTCTCCGAATTCTATTTTTAAGATGGAAGATATGAACGCATAAAAACAATGAAAAATGCTAGATGAAAATTGAAAATTTAACAATTGAATAAATGAAAGAAAATTACAATGAATGAAAGTTGAAGAACGCAGAACACAATGATACAAAAACATTTAAGCCTAATTCAAATCAGTTTTTTTTTTCCAGCCTTTGTGCCGTTCTAATAAAGGCTGCCACACGGTCTTGAATTTGTTTCGGGGTTTTTTTTGCACAACAAGTTAGGTCCCCCTTCGCTAATGCAGCCTTTGCATCCTTGAGGAATATTCTTTCCCCTTTGTGGATTTTTTCGGCAAAGAAACACTTTACTTCAGACAGTTCTTCTTTAGAAAATTGCTTTCATTTTTTCTGAAACACCAAACAGTAACATTAGCTAATACCAGGGTTTTACTTACTTAAATAACTTTCAAAGCTCCAGTTTCTTTGTAACTTATATATTCTGTCACATCGGCTTGTGTAACGGGATTGTCTTTATTTTGTGGCTCGTCCGTAGTTCTCACTTCCTCCGGAGAAGTTAATTCGGAGTGAGGTTCAGAGCTCGGTTGTGACGGTCCTGCACTTGGTTCTGGAAGGACACTTCGAGAAGTTTCGCCTTCCTCCTTCAAGTTTCGCCTTCTTTATCCTTCTACATTGATGGTATCACGACCCTAAAACACAATAATTGCAGTAGTTCCAGTTCAACATTTATGGGACACACAAAGCATTTATTTCTTTGAGGCTGCAATCTTACATAAAGTGATTGGATTGCTTCAAAAGCGACGACTGACTCATCGCATTGGAGCGGATTAATATAGTGCGCCTCCTGCGTCGAAGGCAGGTGCGCCATATGGCCTGCCACCATTTCCCGCTGTTGCGGGTTTTTTGCGCGGATCTGCAAAATAGTATGTGCATTGTCATACTGCAAACACCCAACAGGGTATAAGAAATAGTTACACGTACTACAGTAGATGAGGAAAGCAAACCTGACTGGCTGTGCATTTGCGAACCATGGTCGCTGTAAGTTTCCGGCCCTTTGGCACTGCAGCTTTGCACACGTGCTGCATAGCTTTAGCGGCGTGGGAACTGGAAAATTGCTCCCCGCGCCACTCGAAAACATACTTTTGTTCTTCGCTCACACGGATGAACGATAAAAGGGCTTCCATCACCGGTGGTCTTACTACAATTTGAGCCGGCCCGCAGGTCAGGCCGGTCTTATGATGCAACACCTGTCAAAACTTTGAGTAGTTATCAATCACTTACAAACTTGACAGCCAACAAAATGACCAGCAATACGTACTCGAATCACGGAAAGTCCTTTCTGTCCTTTTTCGGCCGCCTTGGCTTCATTCACCATCATGCCTCTGACCGCACTTGGTCTTTGGGCATTTTCAAACGCCAAAATTGGACTTCCCCGTATACGCGCATCCGCGAAAGTCCTGGATGCTCAACCATGACTGTAGATAATGGAAAAGGCTTTACTGTAAACCCGCTTTACGAGTTTTGCGTCACACTACTTACGTCGCATGTCTTGAAGGCATCTCATAACATATCTTGAATGAAGAACTTTGTTTACATCTTCGGTCCGAATTGCGTTTCTTCTATCGCTCTCCCTGATTTCGTGGCGTCTACAACAATTTTCGGCAACATCAAAGTTTGAACAAAACTTTAAACAAACCAATAACATACCGCTCCTGGAGGCGTCTCCGGTAAAACTCGTTCCACTGCTTTATTCTTATCATAGTTGGTTGAAATTCAAAGCTGCACTCTGCCGCATGCCTCATAGTCAAGAAAATTATGAATGCAACTACTGCGGATTGTGAGCTATGAATGTTGAAGGCTTGCAGCTGCCTTCCTCAAGCAACTGCCAATGAATTCTGTAGTAAACGCAACAAACCACAAATGAAGCAAATTCTACGCAGGTACTTACTTTAACGTGCTTCGCTTGGTACGTGTCCAAGGTGAAAGCTTGCAAATCTTCAAAATTACATTTAGAAACTATTCTTTGCAGAATAGATTTCTGCTTTTCTGCATCAACCAACCGTTTTCCTCCTCCGTACACGGATTGTAGATAACCCGAGAAATTTTTCAAGCAGGCAGTCCAGGAAAAAGTGGGACTCTTTGGTTCAGGCGACTGAACAGACAATAAGTGATATAACAATACACATACAACTAAAAGCGCATCATGTTCTTGAAGCACTTCTTCTCTTTAAATATTGCTACATACATGTCTAGACAAGCAATTACCTTTGCTGTATTATCACGTCGCCGTTTATCAAGCGACATTACTAGCTCCTTCACTTGTGCGTCATCCTTATGTTTCGCACCTTTCAGGTGTTTCACCAGATGCTTTACATATTTATCGCATAAGGGGCATTTGTCCTTGCCTTCACGAGAGAATTTATAATTTGCCTTTCTTTTGGAGTCAGGCTTCTTCCGTTGCACCTCCTCTGCAGCATTTTCCTCCGCGTCACCTTCCAACCCGTCAGATTGCCCACCATCTACCAGCAACCCATCATCATCCACCACCATCTCATCTTCTTTTCTCTCCGACACTTCTTGCCCTGCTGCCTCTTCCATCTCTTGTTCTGATTCCTTTTCGATACTTTTCCTTTCGCTTTCATCATAAAACAAAGCATTTTAAGTCATCACAGTTTACATAGAGCATGGTAATTTTTAAAATCTCGCATAAGTTCAAGCCATTTTACTCACAGACTACTGTCGATTCTTTCTAGCATTACTTTTGCCACAATTTCTCTCGCTGCTACGGCTTCGGCCGTAGAGTCGCTGAGGTTCCTAAAACGGCAGACGTAGAAAAACTTACCAAAAATTGCAAATATTGTCAATTAAAATAAGAATTTAACTCAAATTCTGTCCGTATACATAAAAACAAACAATCTGAATGCTAACGTTAACGGGCTTACTTATAAGCAGAACTCAACTCCTGGCCAAACTCGCCAAAACTCTCGATTGCGGCTTGGCCGAAATTAGACTGTTGTAGGTCTTTACTTTTTATCCCATAATCACGGCCTTCTTGAACTGATCTGCAAAAAAAACTTTTCACCTTTTTCTTCTGCTAACTGGCACAGAGTTTAAGGAAAAAATCTGTATGAATTTGTGTCAAGAACAGAGTGAAAGAAAAAGTGAAAACTCTTACCTAAACCCTTGCACATACGTTCTCATTTCCTTCTGCCGAGTTTCAAAATACCCAGGGCTTGTAACATGAAAGTTTTTCGGAATTTTTCTTCTTTTTCTTTCAATAATCTGCAAAATAAAATAACAACATTTTATAACTTGTTAATCAACAGAATTTACAAAACGAAAAATCAAACTACGAACTCTTTTGGGAAGCTTTGAGGGACTGACAATGGTTTCCATGTCGTCATTGGACGACGAGCTGGATAGCCCTGGATGGAAATCCCTGTCCAAGTCACTGTCGTCGACAGGACTTGAACTATCATCAGCGACAACAACGTTTTTAACCGGAAACAACTTCTCTCTGCATGGAGACGCCATATCAAATTTTTAAAACATGCAAAATACGGCATGGACTTTACAAAGCCTCGAGTTCACTTTTGAAATGTAAAAATCTTTGACCACCTCCATGACGAAACACGGGAAATAGGCTACTCCTAAGCCAAACGTCCTAGCACTGGAAACTAAGAGATATACTGCTATCACGAGAATGCATAGACAACAAAATAAGAAGCATCTTGTTCAATACGGCAGAGGAAAAATGCTTAACCCAAGCAAGGAGGAAAAATGCAATATGTAGTAACTTAAAAAATCCTAACCCCAACGACTTGGGGTTACGACTTTTGCGGTGTCGAAAACTGGAAAAATGTTTCTCATTCTTGTTCGCTATGTTATATGCGTCAGGTTAAAGCAAAACCACTCAAATTTAGTTATGTTTAAGATCGTCACAGTGTGCGTCGGCAACGCGAGTTTGGTTGAATTTCTTTGAGTAGAATTTGTGTTAGAGCACTTTATGTTTGAAAAATACTTCGTGTTCAGAATGCTCTATGATCTCTACATGACCTGATTTCGACAAGCAGAGTCGTCAAAATTTAAAATGGATTTTTACACCTTGAAATTAACTACACTTATTCTTACAATAATGTTTGCCCTCTGGCCAGAAGGACGTTCCCCTACGCCCTAGAATAAAGAAGATATAGTCACCCTAAAATTTCAGGGTTAGAACTTAATGACAGGTCGTATCTGGCAATATGACTCCATTTATTTGAGGGGTTACGGTTAAGGGTGAAGCACCCTTAAAATTGAGGGTTAGTATCGTAGGAAATGGTGTCTGGACAAGTTCTCCATCGACAAACTGTATTTTGAGGCATTGCAATTCCATATCGACCGAAATGGTACGCGAACCTTTTTAATGGGGTCGGCTTTTTCTGATCGTCAGAGCTGTCAATTTGAGTGTCGAAGTTGTTAGGCTTACTGCTTGTTTGCATTATGGCCGGAAAGATAGTTCCTTAGGCTCTAAAATAAAGACAATACCGGTTTCTAAATCTTCAGAGTTAGAACTTAATGACCGGTCGCATCTGGCAAAATGACCCAATGTATTTGAGGGGTTAGGGTTAGGGGTGAAAGCGCCCTTAAAATTGAGGGTTAGTATCGTAGGAAATGGTATCCGGACAAGTTCTCCATCCTGGAACGGTGTGTAGGGGCATTGGGAAACCATATCGATCGAAATCACACAGTACTTTTCCAATGGGCCAATTTGACGTATTAATTGTAAAAGTCTTGGGGTTAAGACTTTTTGGTTTGTCATACCACGAAAAATGTTCCCTTACGTGCACTTTGTAGATTATTTCCTTATCCTTTACTTTACTTAGAAATATGTAAATATATATGCTATATATTACAATATACTAAAATGTTTAGAATAGTACTTACCGAGAAACTATAATGAGCGAAAGTAGCTTTCCTTTTCCTCTTTCTAGAGCAGTGCTTCTCAAACCGGGCCACTTGGCTCACTAAAGGGGGAATTTTTAATTCCAGGGGGGGAATTTTTAATTCCAGGGAGGAAATTTTCTCCATGGAGGAATTGGGGACGAAAAACTGTATATAAAAAAAACTTTAATTTTCTAATTTTATTTGTAACAGAAAAATCCTCTCGGAGAGGTTGTTTAGATGTCTACAATAGTGCGCGAGGACAAGCTCCTTAACTGCAGTGACTGACGTTATAAACGTGTCTGTTTGGTTCATAATGGCTATTGTTTTCTCTTTATTGTTAGTAAGGTACTTATAGAACTAGCTAGTAAGCTAGTGATGAAAAAAAGAGGAACACACGATATTTGCGGAGACCTTCGAGCAAAACTCACACGCTCTTCTCCTCGATTTTCTTTATTAACTTCTCAACATGAGGCTCACGGTTCTCACTAACAATGAGCAACGATTTGTTTGGTTATTTTGTAAGAAGTTTCTTTTGCTATTTTGAATTTTATTCCTGAGATAAATCTTCAAAAGACATCATCCAGGGACAATATTCAGATAGTGTCAAATTTTGGAAATTATTTTTTGTGATTTTTTGGGGGGGAGGAATTGACGGTGTTTTGGTTGGTAAGGGAGGAATTGGAAAAACTGTTCTAGAGGGTGTTGAAGATGTGCTGGGGCTCTCCTATATTATTAAAAGAACTTTTGGTATATCAAGCAAATTTCTACTTTTCATCTAAATATGTGTGACTACTACATATATATTTTATTAACCCATGCTTGATTGATGCATGCATTGGACACATAAAGCACATGGAGTGACATGAAATGATATCAATAAAACCATAGTTCATTGTGAAGTCGTAACTAAATTTTAACTTACTGGCAGCTTCGAAAGACCTGCTACACTAGAGAGGTTATTTATAAAACAAAAATTGCAAAACTGCCACGATTGTTTTTTAACAGATTGTTTCAAGTAATTTACCTGCTGCAGAACAACACGGGGCTCAACTATTTTTTCCCGGACCGATTTTTGTGGGCCACCGTCTTTGTTTCGGCGAATTTGTAATGTTTTTTCTCTTTCTGCTAATCAGATTCCTTCAGCAGATGGGCTTCTTGCAGCTGACGAACCTTCTTCTGATGAAACGTCACCAGCTGGTGCAACTCGTTCAGCATATGGGCTTCATTCAGTTGATGCGGCTATTGTTTCGGTGCCACCAGCCGAACTGCACGACTGCGATTAAAAAACATAATTCATATTTTTACGAACAACCATTTGCTTGGAGGAAGCGTGTGTTCACAACAAACCTGTCATTGACAAGAAATTGTTTCGTTGCCAAGAATAGAAATTGTAATCGCTGTAAATTTTCCGCGACCTCCGGCCAACTTCCACACCCGCTGTATTGCTTCTGCTGCAGCGGAACTTGAAAGATTTTTTTTTCCTTTATGGGAAATACAATCTCACAACCTTCGCCGTTGAACCGGACAAGGTTGTCAAGCCCCTCCTTCAACCAGCCGGGCATTACAATTGTTGCATCCCCATATCTTGAGAATGTTTTGTGATCGCGCACCTGCATTAAAAACATCCATTTTTAATAGTTTTCTACATGAAAGGAGAATGTGGTGACTTACACAAATAATTAATCCATCGTCCTTTCCTGGTCCGGCAGCCATGTATAAGCTCTTCCACGAGCATGTTGCGGACTGCACTTGTCCGCTGCGAGTTTTCGATTATCAGATAGGCCATGAGGATTTACCCGTGGGCTCTTCTCACCTCGGCTCCGGGGTCGTTTTCCCAGACTGCATGTTTGTAGAATATAGTGAGTTACCCTTTCAACGAAAAATGAAATAATGTAAAAATATCAAACAACTGTAACTGTCATTTACGTTTTGTGGTTAGCGCAGCTTTATGAAAAAGTGGATTTTTCTTCACTCTATTCACTTCTGCTGGGTCCAACGCATTTCTGCGATCAATCTCCTTAATAACTCGCCTCCTAGAAAACACAAAAATTTTAGGTAATCAAGAGTGGTTAACAAACGTATATTTATTAACATGGAAGTAGTTTTACTTGCAATAACAAAACTAGTTTTCAGATACCAACACGAGTAAAGTATCCAACAGTTTAAAGGTTATATGTAGGCGGTGCTTGTAATCACCTTTTTTTTAAATTTTCTGTAAGATGCCCTTCTATTCTTCAAGTTAATAAGGGCCTCCCCCACATTGAAGGTCAATGGCAGCTTCTTCATTAATGAAAAGTTGAGGAAGCTCGTCATGGCATTAGAGTGGGATATGAATGTTGACGGAGTCTTATTTTCCTTTTGTAATTTCTAAAATACAGCAAGATGGTCTCCTTTTATTTTTAAATACAACTAAATTTGCTAAGACTTTGTATATATACATTCTTTGAGTATATTACGTAGTGGATTCTATCTGTAGTATATCCAAAGAATATTGTATGTAACTTATCAAAATTAACATTACGTCCTAACCTGCACATGTTTCTCTGTATATGTGTCCAGGTTAATGGACTCCAACGTTTTGAAATCACAATCTTTCATTATATTTTGCATAAGTGATACTTTATCTTGGGCTACCCGTTCTTCGTGTCTCCTTTGCGTCGGGTTGACCAGCGTGACACTTGCCACGTAGGTGTCTCACGAGGCCATTCCAAGAAGTCAGTCGCTTACCGCAAAGTTCGCACTCAAAATCACCTTCCCCATAATGTTCTTTATCGTACACGACTTTGCAGTGGCGCGAGATATTCGAATTCATGACACCACAGTATCTACAACAATTACTACCACCATTATGTCGTTGGTCTTGGACATGTTTGGCTTTTGTTTTATTTTACACATAATAATCAAACACAGTATTGAAAAGTTGAAATATTTCAAATTATCTTCCTTTCATACTTGAAAGTTGGCAGAAATTATAATAGAACTTACGGACACTTTTTCTTCGGTCTAATCCGTTTCTTTTTCTCAGGTTTCACATCGCTTTGTTCGCTTGATCTGGAAAAAGTTTTTAAATTTTGATTGTTTTTTGCAATTAGTTGAGAGGCCATACCGGGCTTTGTTGTGAACTTTTGCGAAACACTGGCTCCCAAGCTTCAAATCGCATAATCACCAACTACATTTTAACTGCGTAATAGAAAAGGCAAGCACATTAGGTGCCAGACGCTCATCTCTCGTTATTTCAATGAAAATGACTTTTTTCAACTTTTTTCGTGTTACATCAGACCTTTCCAAAATGTTCAGAGTAAAGGAAATGAAAGGAAAGTTCGTAGGAAACAAACAATTTTAAAACCTATCCCAGTCCATATGTTTAAATCTATTGCTATACTTTTGGAAACCATGCAAGGCTTACACAAGAAAACACAGGAATTACTTACTTTCTAGGAGATTTTTTTGTGAAAGGAACTCTTTCTTGGTTGATCTGCAATTATCACTCATTCACACGCTACCTAACATGTAACATAGCTAATGCAACTTAAACGCTTTTTGTCCTCAAACAGTGTAAACTTTGGCAGCTATTCATCAGTAGACGACCAAAGGTCATGGGAAGAGAACTACAAGTAATAAAAAGAGACAGGTCACACGGTTTGACAAAAAGAATACGATAACAAAGTGCAAGAATCAAAAGTGGAAAATGATTAAAACCACAACCGGAGACAGGAAAAGGCAACGATCCAGAATGTTACCAATTTTAGACTGCATCTAAATTGAAATGAAATAACTCAAAAACGCGATAAACCAGAACGTGTATAAAATGGAAAATCGTGAACAACACTAAACAAACAAGAAGTCCCTTTTTTACTCGTATACGAATTACCAGTATGCTTATAATTGAGAAGTTGTACACACGAGGCAGGATGAGAAAGACAGGATGTAAAAATTTCCTCGTTTGGAGAGCCATATGGGCTTTATGCAAACACTGAAGTAAAATTCGATCACGTTGTAACGTATGAAAGACATATTTCGCAAACACTGCATAGTAAATATATTTCACCTGATTTAGAATAATATACTGCTAAATGTAATGCAATCAATCACAGTCGGATAAGATTTAAGCAGAGAGATGCAATGAAAACAATTACAAGCACGATGCAACATGGTGGAGTAATTAATTTAACATTAAAACAAAAAATAATCAGGAGGTAAGAAAATACAAGCTCATACACTTTGGTGGTCAAATCGAAACCTTTTAAAGTTCAGGAAAGAAAAATAATCGATCGAGCAGATTACACCAAACAAAACCACTCAAATGCATCCAAACATGGAAATATTTTATTCCTGTGACCGCTTCAGGCAATAAACTTTGGAGTGAAAAACCCACAACCCAATGATCGAGATGAAAGTGGCAAAATATGCAGGAAGAGCAAAAGAAACCTCTTGCAGCAAACCAGCCATAATCGGGCCAGCTGACCTTGCAACTGAGACCATTGATGAACTCATTCCCAGCAGTTTGCCGACCTTTTTATAATTGTAAACAACTGCAGGGTAAATTGCAACAAGAAAGATATCAAACACTAATTCCAATCCACAAACTTTACAACACAGTATAATATCGGAAACAAAACTTTTCATGCAATGATATAATTAGTATTAATCCGCGCATTGTACCTCGTTTGGGCGTGCCACCTTTGTTGTGAGTGCTACTTCACATGCACGGGAGGTTGCAGTGCCTATGGTGAGCACCACCAGACTAACCATTAGAAAAGGAATGCTTGGAGCAAGCGTAACGAGCAATAACCCAACCACAACAAAAACAATGGCGTGCATCTGTGGAGTGATGAAGTGCAGAACATTTACGAACGATCATGACCATAGAGTCACGTTTCCATCCACAATATTCCACTCGCTACCTCATTGTTTAACGCACAACAAATGGCCTCACTACAGTTATTTAATTTTAATCGTTTATTGGTATGATCATTATTCATACGCAATGAATGCAAACCTTGCAAAAATGACTTATCTATCAAATAATATGACACCGTAATGATATTTATGGTTACCAGTTATCACTCATCAGCATGTCTGTCTTTATTTGTGAAATAATGTAAAGCTTTCCCTGTTTAGAATAAAACATTTCTACAAAGTTCACATTCCCAACTATGTATGATGTTATTAACCTATACTTTGGATAAATTAAAAATATGGAATAGCCCCAAATCTCAGTGGCACCTGCAGTTTCTCTTCATTCCCTGCATAATATTTGTGATCAAACAATGAACTGACAGAGAAGCCAACAATGAAACCAACAAATCCATTGTATGAGATGAGAACGCTGATCCAAGCTGATGACATATCAGGGTAGAAATGCTTCAGGCCAAGTACAAATGATGAGCGGTAAAGAATCACAGCAAAGGATAAGAGAAGTCTTGACAGCAACAAGCTCGCATGCACCTGGAAATTCATAGTGAAGTTAATTAGTCATGCAAAGAAGCAAAAGTTAGCTGACTTGTGTGGCCGCACTTACATTCCAATTAATTTTTCGGAGTTCTTGGAAGAAACCTCCCAGATTCTTGTCAGAACTGTTGCCATCATGTGTTGCATTGATGACATCATAATCATCATGTGTTGCAGTGATGACATCATCTTCAACATCTTGCCTAGCTTTTGGGTTCAACCAATGAGCAAGTCGCACAATGCAGAAGTTCAAAGCAAACAGACAACCGCAAAGCACGAAACAAATTGGAATGGTTTTGTCAAGTCCAACTTTGTTTGAAATTAGTCCAGATATGGAGGGTCCAATAATAACGCCAATACTTGATAGCGAATTAAAAAACCCGATGACCTTGGTTCGTTTCGATGCTAAAGCGGCATCGGCCAAACAGTTTCTAAAAAATGACATGACACTAATTTTCATAAGAGCAAGTCATGTAACTTTGGTAAAGATGAAACAGATTTGCGAAAACAAACTGTTGTAAATAGCACAAGTGTAAATATACTCAATGTTCAAGCTGCGTCATTCATGAAACTGACATGTTTCAGACTCTTACAAAATATGTGTAAGTCTGCAATTACACAGTATTTCAACAAATACGTGATTAATTAAAAAGAAAAGATCTTGTCTTTAAAAAATTTTCCTTTTCATAAATACAGATTGAATATACTTTTTTGTACTATAAGCAACTTTTTAGCTTAAGTCATCTGAGCAGAACAAATAATTAATTATAGTAATGAACTGCAAGCGCTACAGTTGCCCAAAAGATATGCTCATATTATATCGCAGCAGAAATATGGCACTAACAATAGATTTACTGAATTTAAATTATTCCTTAATAATATCTTACCGACAGAGGTCCTGTGTATGTTTGAACATGCCCAGTAATACCCTCGCAATAAGAAGAAAAAATATTTCATTGTTAAAAAAAGATGATGACAAGTATACTGCGGATGACAAGAATAAACATCGAAGAAGAACTGAAATTCGCCCATCCCTGTCCCCTAAATGACCCTGTAAGTAAATTTCCAATAAGTTTGGGATTAAAAGTTAAAAGGCATTAAGGACCTGGGGAAAAAGTGGGCAAATGTTAGGACTGTTAATTCAATATCTGCATAAGTGAGGTAAACTACAGTAGTGCTGGCAAAACACTTACTGTAGGTGGTCGGACGATTCAACCCACAGACGATTCAACCCAGGACCATTCAACCCAGGACCATTCAACCCGCGGACGATTCAACCCGCGCACGATTCAACCCAGGACCATTCAACCCGCGGACGATTCAACCCGCGGACGATTCAACCCGCGGAAGATTCAACCCGCGGACGTTTCAACCCGCGGACGTTTCAACCCAGTACCATTCAACTCACGGACGTTTCAACCCAGTACCATTCAACCTAGGACGATTAAAACAACGGACGATTTAACCCGCAGACGATTAAACTCAGGACGATTCTTATGGCTTAGGTTATTACCAAGTTACTTTGTAGCCAATTGTAAGCTTAACATCGGACAGTCTAGACCAGGGGTCGGGAACCTATGGCTCGCGAGCCAGATATGGCTCTTTTGATGACGGCATCTGGCTCGCAGATAAATCTAAGCTGGCATTTCTTAGCTCGATTGTTACGAATAAAACTTTTCTGTTATGTATTTGTAGTTTTGTAATTTCTGTAGCCTACCATGCAGCACCAGAAATCGCATTAACAGTAATTAGCATGTTATTAAAGAGTAAATTCAGACATTTACCGTTGTCTAAAATTGTTGGTTTTGCTTAAAAATGCACACGTTAGTTGCATTAAGTGTTGAAAAATATTATATGGCTCTAACGGAAATAAAATTAACAATATGTGGCTTTCATGGCTCTTTCGCCAAAAAGGTTCCCGACCCCTGGTCTAGACTCTAGAGTTAGGCCATCCTGAACAGGCATGTACATTATGGTTAACGGTTATGGCGCCATCGCAGTCGTACCGTATTTTGTTAAGGTACCATAAAAATTTAAAAGTGCACAATGATAGATCTTGTTCATCGTGCAAGTACCACACTTCCCACTATGGTACACCAGGTCTTCTGAACAGGAGCACAAAGGCATTACAGCAATAGAGCATTACTCGATATCGAATACTGGCTTCATTATGTTGCGTCTAGTGCTCAATTCAATCGTCCGCGGGTTGAATAGTACTGGGTTGAAACGTCCACTGGTTGAATCGTCCGCGGGTTGAATCGTCCGCGGGTTGAATCGTCCACGGGTTGAATCGTCCGCGGGTTGAATCGTCCTAGAACCCTTACTGTAAGTAGAGTAACATTTAACAAACATTTAGGTAATTTAGATATTAGCCTACAACACAAAATGAACTATAGATATAGCGTGGAGATTCACTATATGGCTGTAGTGTCGGCTTAAACATCTAATTCAGGGTTTTTTTAACTGGGGGACATGGCAATAATGTGGCACAATCGTAATAATATTTTTAAAATTTCGATACTGAAATGTGTCAATTATTAGGTCATAAGATTCAACAATTAGGCTGCTACATATGTACCATAACTGAAGTTCAGACCAGTTAGAAAACACTACTAGGCCTACCATGCTATACTACTGGCTATGGAGTAAGAAGTGGTATGATAGGCAAAGTGCTTTAGTAGTAAACCACGATGTGTTAGTCTCGTAACGGTTGCCAGCGCGACTGCGTAAGAAATCTGTTGTGATTTTTATAGCCCCCTATGCTGTGAAGAAGTTATTCGTGCTGACTAAAGCCAACATCAGCCAATATTAAAGCCATAAAGTAAAGTGAAAGTGGCTTTTCTACACTTGCTAATGTAAAGACAAAACCTAGGAACAAACTTGACTGTGAAGCCGACCTAAGATGTGCATTATCTTCTACAAAGCCTCAAATTAAACGTTTGGTTTCCCAAAAACAACTGCATCCTTCACATTAATGAAAGTTAATTGAAAATAAATTGTTGTTTAGTTTAATTTTTTTTATTTTGCGATGAAGTGGGGCGCGGAATTTTAGGTAATGTCAAGAGGGGTGTCTCAAACAGTTTAAGAACCTCTCATCTAATTAATAAATTTATTTTCTACTGTCTTCGAAAATAATTGAAATATGTTTCTCAATCCAGCTTTGTTCCACCAAGGATTAGTTATGCTCACATTTACGAGCAGTCAATGATACAATGCATAATTAAACAAACAAAATGCTTCCAGGGGAAGAAGAAAAAGTGCCAAAGTAATCTTACCATCAAATTATGCAAAGTCAAATTAAGTAAACTAGCAAACATTAGGATGTATACAATTCTGTGAAGACCGGTCCGCAAAATAATGTCCGACTTAAACTGGTACATAGTGCGAAAAAGGTTGCGGAACCCTGTCCCAAACAAACCAGAGAATTTATTCAAAAACAATATGTGTTGAAGTTAGACTTTCGTAAAACACTTGCAGTTATTTGTTTTAGAAGAACGCTTGTCATATATGAGGTCTAATGCAGCTTAATCAAGCTTCAATAGACATCAACACCACTTGGTCTCAACACCTGTCAAGGCTGTCATATACAGCATTCTCCAGTTGAAAGTAAAATGATTATTCATGTAGCGGTGAGAACATGATAAAATTTCCACTTACAATCCAAGGACTTGAAAAGAGTTGAGTAGCACCATATATTGAACCAAATAAACCAACAACACTTGGGCTAAATCCCAGATTTTCTACATGCAGGGGTAGAAGTGGCACTATCATGCTCGCTGCCATAAGGTCCTGGAAAAAAATCAACAATTTAACTATAGGTCTTGATATCATCATCACATTGCAAACTTAGGTAATGTCTCACCACAAAACCGACTAAGTAAAACCAATAAAATGCAATATTTGTCTTCTCTGGAATGTGATGTTCCATGTTGTGCGTAAGGTCATTTCCAAAAAAACCCACAGTGTATTTTCATGAGGTTTGGGAAAAACAATCAACAGAAAGTGGTTGGTTTTAATCCAGTTTAATCAACTTGCCCATCTGAAAACTGCAAAGTTTAGCCTTGTCAGTCTCCATAAAATTAGCATATGTGGTCAAACGTCCCAATTAGGCGCAATTTTTTGGGAACTTTCTAATTACAAGTTAGCTTGTGCATCAACTTGCAATAAGTCACACTTGGGTGGAAGATGGTACCTACCTATACTTAGTAATAATAAAAGTTTTAAGTAACAGCAACCACTTTTCGTGTAATTAGTAATTTGCACTGCAATTTTATTTCGGGCCAAAACATCAAATTAGCCGCACTGGTCCGCTAACAGACGTGGTGAGTGTAGATGTTAAAAAAACGATTCACTCGATTTGTTTCACGAGGAAAGTGTCAAACAAACGAGACAGACGATGCACAACTAAATACTATAACGTACAACTACTCTCGGTACTTAACTAGTGACTGAAAACTGAAAATAATGAAAACAAGTGAGGCGTAACACCTGATAAAAAAGAAAAAAAGCATCCATAAATAATAAATAGCATTAAGATTGCTGCAAAACGTTGCAAAGCAAACAAACAACAACACACGAGCTATTAATATCAAAAGCTACGTTGCCACCTTTAGTCTATTTATAGACTTGACATCATTGAATTCACCCTTCACTGTAACAAATACGCCACTTGCTTCCTTTCCCCCCCCCCCCCCCCCCCGGTTCTATCCCCGAGGGACCTCTGATATGTTGCAGATAGAAAAAAATGTATATCGCGCTGCAATAATGAGGTTTGCCTTCTTTAGTGAGGTTTTGTTTTGCTGCATAAACAAGTTTACCCGGTGTCTACCTGGCAAATCTAACTTTTGCGTAAAATGCTTCCATTCATGTTATAATTAACTGCAATACTTCCGCAATTCCCTTTACCTTCAGAAATTTATCAACAGCATTTTTCATGTCCTCATCGGTCCACTGTATTAGTTTTTTTGTGGAACCCTCCGGTATATTTCAGTTTAAACATTCATTACTAAATTCTGAAATTGCTAGCCTAGACTAAGTGTCTCCCCTAATCTCGATTAAGCCGAAAGTCCGTAACGATACTCCAATAACTTCTCTTTTTGCGGTCACCACGATTATGATATCATCTTTTGCATTCCAATCGATAGAGTTTTTATTACTCACCACACTGAAAGTGAAAATGATAAGGTTGAGTGATTTTGAAGTTATAAGGCAGCGGTGGGCAAACTTGTTCAGTGAAAGAGTCACTTGCGGAAAACTATAAACACCAGCGAGCGGCAAAATCAGTAATGATTGTCAATTTTGTTATTATATTATTAGTAGCCATTTTGGGATTTTTACTTTTCAGCTAGAAGACCCATAACAAACATGTCGGCGAGGCGCACTTTGACCACGTTTGCCATAGAGTATAGAATCTATACCTGAAAACAATGTCGGATTCTATGTCTAGTGTTACGTCATAAACGAAATGCTGGCTTAAATAAAGAAAAAATAGACAGAAACGTTCATAAACGGTACTCTTGGTAGCCTTTACAATTTTTTTGGAATTTTACGAAATAAAGATTTATATTTTAAAAGACACCAAAGAAAAATAGGAAAAAACTTCAGTCACGCGAATAGATGTCTCAAGACCACTTATTGCTTTCTTCAGTACAAACCGCAAAATACATAAATACAAAAATACAACCAAAGCCAAACGCACATTATTGCTTCTAACTCTGAAGAAGATTTGAAAATGTTTTACTTGTGATCGAAGACTAAAACCTTCCATTAGAAAATAAAATTAAAACTTTTTAGAATTTACAAGCATAGAACGTCCCACAACAAAGTTCAGACAGCCAATGCGAAACATGTTATTGGCCTAAAATCAATAGCCTGACAAAATACGTTCAGATGAGAAGGTCAGAACACATGCAATGAGCTTATTTCTAGCATATGGTTAGATGAAAGATAGGTCAACAATTACATAAAAGACAATAATTTATTTTTTGCTTGTTTTTTATAATGACCGGTGCGCATTTTTTGGGAACAAATCAGTGTGCGCCCGATTTAGGATGTTTGTCCATATATCTTTTGCGTTTGAGAATATTTAAGTTAAAGAGCACACTAAATTATATAAAAACTACCTATTAAACTTATACGGCATCAAAATCTTTATCCTTGGACTGAGGAAAGTCTTAGCATGACTCGGCGATATTTTGTTATCATTCATGCCCAGGCTACTAAGCTTGTTTTTGCGCACTTCAGCCATAAAGACACACAATTTTTGTTTTATAATTTTAATATAATGTATTGCTCAAATTTTAAACTGTTCACCAGAACACGGATTTTTTTTATTTATTATTAGAACCATTAATTGACCTTGTTTGTTTGTTAAAATTCAGCGTTAAGAAAAAAAAGTAGCAGATTCTTTAGTACAGCGAGTGCAGCCCTGCTGGACCAGTCTGGATTTTATGGCAAGTTTTGCCGAGATCTGCTAATTCTGGTCTGTAAGTGTTTAATGTCTAGCCTAGCATTCAATTATTCAATCTTTCACCGCTATTATACATACCTAGGTCATCCACTTGTAACTATAGATTTTTCAAACACCATCAAAAAACCTTTTGGGCCGGATAAATTTTAATCGATTCTCATCAAAATTTGGCCAATCACTATGACTAGGCCTAAATAGATGAAGACAGCCGTGCTCATTTGTCAGTTTTTGATGATTCTAAACCTTTTAGATATATTATTTAGGTATATAGATATATATACTGTACCCTACTGCCTATACTATACCTATACTGCTAAGCTATAGCCATTAAGTACAATATTTTGCGTGGTGATTTTAACCAAAGTAGCTGGGTGTGCAAGCGCTTATGGACCAAAAAATCTCCGGTGTGCACATGACATACTCTGCAGGCTGCAGGGCCTTAATGACGTCAGATTTTATACACCGTATTTTCTTGAATAGAAACCGCCCTCGAATAGAAACAGCAGAAGACAATGCTTAAATCGCTTCGGTGTAATAAAAAGGCTGTCATTGAGAGCTTGCACATGCAAAAAAAAGCAGTTGTCACATTACAGTAGTGATCGGATAGCGTAGTAATAGAATAAAACTTTTTTGTCAAAAAAGAGCACAGAATTTTATTGTCATCTAATCAACACTACCGGTACTTCATGTACTAACAATAAAAGCCGCCTTCGAATAAAAGCCGCCCTCGAATAGAAGCCGCACAAAACCTTCAAAAATAAATAATAGTAGCCACGGTTTCTATTCAAGAAAATACGGTAGCTGGGACCTAGCGTAGTATACAAAGGAATCCTGCACTTTTATACTAGGCCACTAAAGCTAACTCCAATAAAACCTTACACAGCTAAATTTAACTCTTTGCATACTCATAATTAGTTGTCCATATAGGCTATATTTAACAACGGGCTGCGTGACCTATATAACGGTGAAATAGTCACTTCCTATTAATTTTAATCTCCCGGGCAATAAGCAAATTTTCCAATCTGGCGTTGAGACCAGTCACAGTTCGTCAATACCGGTGCAGTTCTATAACCGGGGAATTACCGTAGCATTTGGCTGGATAGAAAGTTTCTGGTTTTATGCAGATTGTTGCTAATAAAACGGCATGAAAAAAAAGAAAATGTGCGTTTTTAGACCAAACAATTTACTTTTCATTTTGGTCCTCTGTAACTAGAGTTTGAGAAAAGCGATTTTAGTTCCAGTATGAGGCAGGCTTAAACATGTTCACTTCACATGCAGCTACCAGCGATCCCTATGCCAGGTTTTTGAATAAATGCGTTTTCGGGATTTCACTCACCAATGAAACAAACCAAATAATTGCACTATTTTACCCATACGCCTCCAGCGTTATTTTTATTACGTCATACACTTCCATAAGTCATCGACTGAATTACCTTCAGTGGCGTCACATCTGCTATGAATCTAACGTTCTTAAGTTTCGGTTCAGGGACATACCCAAATATATGTACACTTTTTTTCTTAAAAACTTTGGTGGTTAAATCGTCACAGTTATTAATTTTCAATCTTTATCCGAACTTAGTTTTATTGATGCAAGATGAGATTAGTCTATGTAACCAGTAGTGGCTTTAGGGTAAGAGGGGTCTCCCTGTTTGTGCACACGCGCTCCGAAGAACAAAGATAGCATACGAGTAATATTGTTAACCAATCGCTGTTTTTCAGGACAAGACTGGTTAATGCTAATTTGCTGTATTTAGAATAGGGGGGAGTTGTGCAAATCGAACCTCCGTGTGAATTGGTCCGTTCCTGCAAACTGAGAAGAGAAGCACAAAATAAATTTGGGCTGGTTGTCATGTTGAAAAAAAAGCAAATTTTTATGCATTTCAGACTATCACGTAATTTGAAACTTTTGCGGGGAGCTGGAGAAATTCAAGAGACAGCTTCGGTTCCTCAAAACGCCTTAAAAGCACTGGCACCAACATCCGCTATACCGTAGTAGTAGTTTGCCCTAAGAAGCCTTATTATCAAACACTAGAGCCACACAAAATTGCGTTTAATTAAATCATTGCATGAGGTTAAGTTATTTCATATCCACAACATTCAAACTATATAATTCAATCGATTACATCGCAAAAGCCTGACTTTACGGTACATGGACACGTCCCTGGTAGGGATTAGCCGACACCTTTCTACGGCGTTGTGCGGAAACAAAACTCAGTCTTAAACGCAAGGATTGTACAAAAATATGGACGAATAAAAAGCACGTGTAAAGTGTAAGTAAACGAAGTATAATGTGTCTATGTGAGATAAAGTTTTATTTGTCGATGACCACTCACGAAATTCTGATTTTGAGGTAGAACAAGAAACTCCCAAATCGCGATGCTTGGCGGTTGTCCATCAGTCTTGCATGGGAATAAAAAGCAATGTATCCCGCCATAACGACGAAAGCCGTGAGAATTCAAACCACGGTTGAAATAACAGAGTTGGCAAGTTTGTTGACTTCATTTTCCACTTTCTCCCGAAGTCTCGCCGCCTCGTCGCTATCGGAAGTGACGTCAAGGTCACGCAAATGTAGCAATCGTTCATAGACGCATCTAGCGGTGATTCTAGCTTCTGCTTCGTACTCCCAGGACTCGGTCAAGATTTCATCGACAAATATGGATAAACCCTGATCAGAATAAAATGAACTTCAGTTACAAATTTTTT
This sequence comes from Clavelina lepadiformis, assembly GCF_947623445.1. Taxonomy (NCBI): domain Eukaryota; kingdom Metazoa; phylum Chordata; class Ascidiacea; order Aplousobranchia; family Clavelinidae; genus Clavelina; species Clavelina lepadiformis. Next base: position 20,285,150 of record NC_135246.1, on the reverse strand, counting down.
GCTAAATTTTCTTTTATGCGCAATAGATGTGAACCCGAGTCTTCCATTGTTCGCAAACAGGAGCTTAACTGCGGTCGACGGGCACCATGCAAACCAGTACGTCATAAACAATCGCTGCAAGCAATTATGACTGACCTTGTGGCTCCTCCAGATGTCCGGAATATCCGGAAGTTGCCTCTCTCGGCATACCAGGAGCAGCATCTGTTGCTTGGTGGGGTGGTCGTTTATCTTGTTGCCGAATGGGGGCGAATAAGTGGAGGCCATCCCTGGGTAAACGAAAAAGTTTAAAACTCGGTCGCATCAGTTTTACCTCCACCTCAGCCACCACGGTAGCAGGACTTGTGCTCCCCGATTGTTACGTCAGAATATCGGTGGAAACCTTTGTCATGGTCGAAGGTTTAAGATTGTACATTTTAGGGGGCATATGGGTAAAAAATAGGATTGTTATGATTTCGTTAGAGTTTTACGTAGGGTTGAAACATCCGTTTAGACCAGCCACGGTTCGTCAATACCGGTGCAGTTCTATAACCGGGGAATTACCGTAGCATTTGACTGGATAGAAAGTTCCTGGTTTTATGCAGATTGTTGCTAATAAAACGGCATGAAAAAAAAGAAAATGTGCGTTTTTAGACCAAACAATTTACTTTTCATTTTGGTCCTCTGTAACTAGAGTTTGAGAAAAGCGATTTTAGTTCCAGTATGAGGCAGGCTCAAACATGTTCACTTCACATGCAGCTACCAGCGATCCCTATGCCAGGTTTTTGAATAAATGCGTTTTCAGGATTTCACTCACCAATGAAACAAACCAAATAATTGCACTATTTTACCCATACGCCTCCAGCGTTATTTTTATTACGTCATACACTTCCATAAGTCATCGACTGAATTACCTTCAGTGGCGTCACATCTGTTTGCCATCTCCCACATGACAAGCGCCATGCCATAGACATCAACCCTCTTGAACATTTCTATGTCGGTTAAATTGACCAATCTTTCAAGTAGCTCTGGCGCCATGTAGCGGGAGGTTCCAACCTGGCCTGCAAACATCAGAAGTTTTGAAAAAATTTTCAACAAACTTTCACTGGGAAAGTATACGTAATAGGCGGTAGCATGCATGATACGCTGCAAGTTGCAGATGACACTCGACTATACTCCAACTAAGTTTACCTGCGTTTGAGAGTTCATCTCTTGATAGCTCTGGGTCGAGTTTGAGCGACAATCCGAAGTCAGCGAGGACACACGACCTGCAATCGTCCTTCACCAGGATGTTGCAGCTTTTCACATCGCGGTGCGCGATCGGGATCTTTGCTCTCCCGGCCGAGTCGCGCTCAACATGGAGATAGGCCAGACCTGGAAAAGAGTTTGTAGTTGAAGAAAATCCCGAGTAGAATGTTGTGGGGGAATAACCAAAGTAGCAGCTGAGGAAACATTCCGGTCGAAATTAACAAAGTTTTTCGTCTGTTTTAGAGATGGAAATTGGTCGACTGTGTGAGACCCAATCCAGACGTTTAATTTTAATCTCGGAAACAAATTTATCGGATGAGTCAACGATGTGAAGTTTAGACGCAAAAAATAAAAGCGACTTAATACTAAATAATTTGAAATTGATAATTCCACTGATCTCTAATATTGTAAAAAAGTGTTGGTGCGGAGACACGAGCCCGGCTCTCATCTCTGATCTATTCGCAATTCGACTGGTTCTATTGACAAACTTTGCAAGTATTAAAACATGAAGCCACGACTCGAGAACTTGCCATTTGCGATTGATATCGCCATATCGCAGAACTGCAGCCAGCCCAGGATGTGTGAGCGAAGGAACTCGGCCAGGGAGCCTTGCTGGTAGTAGGCGGTGACAAGCCAGTACTGGAGCCGGCCCTTCACCGTTCTCTGCTCCGATGCGTAGAACTCGATGATGTTGTCATGACGCATCCAGCTACGTAATAATAAAGAAGAACAAACATGAAGCGTTGACAATCTCTAGATATAAAAATACAAAAAGAATGAAAACAGCAAAACTCTGCACAGTAAAATCAACTCTCAATTTCAATCAATCAATCAAATTTCAGTGATTTTTAAAAAGAGTTCGTTATTTCGTGTCACGTCTTCCTGCGGAGGATCAGTAATAATTAGTTTAAAAGTAATCAGTTTATGAGACGGTTGAGAAGGATTTTTGGATGAGATGGCGGATAGGTTCTTGGTGAAATCTCATCAGACCGACCTCTCAGTGAGCATATCCTTCTCCTGTCTCCATGCGCCGTAATTTCGAAGTCGAAAAACTTTCACCGACACCACCTGACAACTGGAAGCGTCTTGCTGTAGCTTGCCTTTCCAGACCTCGGCGAAACGACCACGACCTGTTCAAAACATAGATTTCTATTATTTCAAAACTGAAAATACACAAAAGAATATAAATGCTCTGACAGGGAAGTGTTGCGATTTGTGACTCATACATGGGGGCAACAAACAAAACAATAATAATTTTATTTGTTCTCTCGTAGCTTCAGCCATCTTGAACGGCCCTGACTAACATTTTAGATTAAACCAAAGTAAAATTTTGCGATTCTTATGTGAAATGTAATTTGTAGATCCATTGAAGGGGCGATTAAAAATATTTTCTATTCAAGTCTTTCCATTATATAAATTTGCCACTCAATGTTTTAAGGAGTTTTTGGGGACCGAAACAGTCTCTCAAAATTTATACTTTTACAACTACAGCAGCCAATCAGCTTACAGCAGATAGTCAACAGTAAGTGTTCAAAAGTCGCGGTCTCGAAAAATTTCTTGGCGATCGCGAAACCATAAAAACACTGCTTCCTTCTATCACGTGATCATCATCTATCTACGGCATCTATGTGCACGATGGTATTTTCTCACGTGCGTTATCTCGCAACTTACAAGGACCTGCTCACAGATTCACGTCATTTCAAATACATTACGTCATACCTATTATAGTTTGAAGGTCGATCGGAAGAAGTTGGTCGCTATGGCAACCACTGTTTCCTCTTGAACCTCTGCTGTATTGCGTAGCAACGCTCGAGGAGTACCTGCGTGAAGAAAGAACAAGTTATGAAGGTCATCACCATCTTTGGGTGACGGTTACAAGCAAGAACTTGAATTTTTAGCATATTTGGCCAAATATTGTGATGCTGCGCGTGTCCTAGCAGCACATGGATCCTAGTATAACCGCAGTTTAACAACAAATAGGATGTGACGTCACAAAAATAGTCATTTTGTCGGTGGCTCGACTTTTGCATTAGATTCTAATTAATTGCTCCAAACAGTCTCCCACTCACTTGTATGCGGAGAAGCTGTGCTTGCCGCTCTCATCCCACAGTCCTCCGTCGACCAAACTCGCGTCATCGGAAGAAAGGCGACTCCCAGCGGTCAGCTTGCAATCGTACTCGTCATCCTTGATCCTGGCTTGCCTCCGGATGCAGCAGCGGACAAGGAAGATGGAGATCAGGATGAGGAGGACAGCGGAGGACACCCCGATAATTATCGGAGTCATCGAGTTGGTTTTTGGTTGATCTTAACAAAAATGAATGCTTGGTTATTAGTGGCAACAAACACAAAAGGTAATTTAGAATCAACGGCAATAAAACAACTATTTGTCAATGATTAAACGACGAAAATATTGAATTCGTTTTTTCCAGCAAATAAACAAGTTGTTGACAAACGTCTTTTGCCTCATATTTCTGCAACGGTTGCCGCCAACTTTCATCGCTTGCTCTGTTTATCGACGCACGACCAATAAAATAGCGAGGAGTGGACTCGCTCCAATTACGTCATGTAGTTAAGCTGTTGACGAAAGCGGCCGAGCGCGTTCGGAATGCGGAAGCACTCGGCCTGATCGATACTGTCTTGTTTCAAGAAACCATCACAAGCATTTAAATATGTTAACGTTGCGCATTTAACTTCAATTGAACACTAACAATGAATTTGTGGTCCCTAGCCTAAGACAAAGAGTCGCGTTAACTTCGTTCGCAATATTTCTATTTCGTCATCACTACATCACAATACGACCTCCCAAAAATCTTTCTTGTTGTTCCATGCAGACTCTACCTGGTACTGGGGTCGATGGGACGTTCGGAAGTTTGATGACGTGATTGCAAACGTCATATCCGCAAATGCAAAACAAGTGGCCTTGGTCATCGTCGCTACAATAGCCCTTTATGTCGTCAGACGAGAAGAGATCTTCCTGCTTTTGCTTTCCGTTCTGTAACGAGGACTAAAATAAGAATGAAAAGCGAAGTAAAACGTCAGTCAAGCGTAGCAATGATGACGTGAATGACGTCAATATACCTGGCAAAAGGCGTATGCGTTGAAAGAGGTGACGCCAGAGGTCATGTTCAAGTAAAGGTCAAGGTTGCAGAGTCCTGTCTCGCACGAGTCGCGATCTTCGCAGGGAACCTTGCAGTGCGTGCTGTTGCACTCTGCCGCGACACCTTGCGATCGGCAACAGTCGAACTCTGAAGCTTGGACCGATATGAAGATAACACAAACCAATGACAAGTAAATGAATGATGTCATATCAGCAAAAGGTGTTGTTACGTCAGGCATGAGTAGGCAGTTTGTGGATAGATGCTGAAAAAGTTAACTTTGTTTTGACAAAACCAGAAAATTTCGCGATGGTACAAAAAGCCGGATACTTACTCATATATTGCGCTGGACTTGGCAGCACAAGGAACAGCAGGTTGCCGTTTAAGAACTTAAACTCATTCAATATAAGGTTTAACGTCGTAAATTGTCTGCAATGAACATAAACAGACTAATTTCTATTTGCCTGCTGGCTCATAAACTTTCCAGTTAATGTGACGCAACAATGGATTCGCTGTGAAGGGGATTTCATAAAACATAAATTTTGCAATTGCTATTCATCTTGAATTGTGACGTAAAAATCGATGCAATGACAAACACAAGCCCCGATCAATATAAAGTAGTCACGCTTCACTAAGAACGGTTGTCTCATACGTCAGAGAGCGAACATTGAAACCTTGAGCGAGAGCGATTTCTTATTCTCTTTCATTCTCTTAGCGATGACTCATTTCTCCTCAAGAGCGACAGGATCGGAAACAAAAGTCTGTCGCGATTCTAAAAGTTCTACCTTCTATCAGCGAAGTAGATTTTCAACATTCCAGATTTAAAACACCAACTTAATGAAGTGGACGCAGAGTCATTATGCCCAGGCGCCTGATAAACACTGATATCTTTCATAATTTAAATTTGTATTGACAATAGGACGCACGCTCGTTTTCTTTGTTACGTAACAATAACAGTTCAAGGCGGCCCACAGCTTTTTGTTATCAAAACGAAAACGTCTCTAGTCCTTCGCTGTTGGTCAGGTAAGCCGAGTCTGACTAATTATCCGTTAACAAGCGATTATTGAGGAGACGGCAAATACAAATACAAAATGACTTCAAAATTGTCAAGCGTTGAATGGATTCTAAGCTGCTTGTAATAAAACATAGATCGATAAAACTAACAAGAACCAAACTTGTAAAGATATCCTGTGACACCAAACTCTATATCAGGCCAGCATAACGCTGGCTGACGACAGAAGCCTAAATTAAACGTCCTTGTGTGACAAAATGACTTTATTCCAACCTTCATATAGCTATACCAATCTCATACAAGAAAGCTAACAATGTTCTCGCCAATGGGAACCTGGCTCCACAGGTTTAAACGGTGACAGTCACACACCGGCGCAACACATTCTTGTTATGCCTAATAACGCGAGTTTTGACGAAATGCGTTGGAGTAGAACATGCGTTGTTCATGTTGACAAGCATGAAACTCGATCATTTTATTTTTCTAACTTCAATTAACCTCCTTGTACAGCTGAGCCTGTCAAACAATCCTTTTACGTCTCTGAGCTGCTTGAATGACCTTTTCCGTTCGTGACGATACAAAACAAGTCATTATCGCCGCCTCAAAATGACGGGAAATGGTGTTCTATTATTCTACCTTCCATTACAAGATACCACTCCAGCGCGTCGCCTTCTATTGCACGAGAGAAGTGAAGCGGAACAACCTGTCCGATGGTGAACGAACTCGCAGGGGATCAAGTGGCGAAAAAATAATGGGAGAAAAACCTTCCAAAGATATCTTATTAAATACAATAAAATTGCGAACAAAGCAACTGGAGCAGGAAACATAATTTATTAAGCATATTGTACGAGATTTTATTACGTAAATGTACGAGAACTAAGATGTTTCGGACAGAAACAAACAACAGCAAAGAACTTTCTGCATATTCGTTCTGCCAACCTGGCCGGCAATCTTTAACAACGGGCTATTTGATCTATGATTAAATAGTTCCCCTTTCAAAATTCATTTATTGCACGGAATGTCACGTGATCACAACAAACAAACGGTATAATCGGTTTTTGTTTGAGTATAATTCAAAACGAAAAACGCAAGCAGTCTTGTACAACAAGTTAAATAGTTATTTAACGCAAAGGAGATTGTGACGTCACCTGAATGTGATGACTGTTCTCGATTGCAAGGAAGGAGCTCGTAGGATGAAATCCTACGAGAGTTAAGGATCATCAGTTGGCCTGATTGTTGTCAAATATTATTTTGAGTTGTATTATCACGAATCTACTGTGTGATGTCAACAAAGACGATTGTGCTAAGTACCAACGGATGGTTGTTCGAGCGATGGTCCACTAGTTATGCAAAATATAATGATGAGAGCTGCATCCGCGAGCTATTATTGTCCTGATGTGCATAATTTGTGAGCAGAATAGAACAAAACATTAACCTGAAGTCATCGATGTCAGCAGCGGTCTACTCCACAGGCGTGCAAGATACAGCCCACTTAGGTGGCAAACTACTTAGGTGGCACGCCTCCCGCACACACTTCATCAAGTATAGTCTGTTATTTTTAAATACTTTTTCATTCTTTCATTCATCCATTTTATTTTTCGTCTTCAATGTGGGAAATAAAAAATTGTGCTGACGCAGGTGGTCGCAAACATATAAGAAGTTAATGACAATAATTTCCACAAATTGGACGGGCAAATGTGACAAGGTCACGAGGGCAAAAACGTGCGTTACGGACCAATCAGAGAATGTAAAAGAGTTATTAGCATCAACACGGCCACCAAACCCAAATTATAAACACATGATTTAAACATAATTTAACACAAAAACACGTAATTTAAACACATTTAATATAAAACAAAATTTACGCTGATAGTTTGACAGGACATAAGCGTTGTGTCATCGTCAAGATGGAACCGACCTGTATGTCTGGATGGAAGGAGAAAAACCCAACTAAAATGAACTCCATCCACGGGATCAGAGTCACGCTCAGGTGGCCTGTATACGCGGTACGAATCTTTTACACAGGTCAGTTGTGAGAGGAAGTAGAAGATGGTCAGCTACGTCAGTCATGTCCAGCCAGGTGGTTCCATTTGAATTGTTTTCTGGCCCTCAGAAGCATTACACTTGTACGTTGTGGACGATTGGGATAAATAGTTGTACTCCTTGGTCTACTCGTTGCTTTTTGTTGCAGCTTTGGGCTTCAACTTTCACCGCATAACGTTTGAATAGGTCGCACTCAGCATGTTCGAGTGCGCATTGAAACAAACGTAATTGAGCAAACTGCACTTTCGGAAAGTTTGTTTGAATAATGTATCAAATGCAAGGAAACCCAAGCAATGCAGCATAAGTTCAAGTTGCATTTCCCTTTCCAAGTGAGCTTGCTGGTGTTTCCACATCGCCTTTATCACAGAGAACATGAATTATTCCGGGCACATCTAAACATCAGGTGATAGGTTTGTCCAAGTAGCTCACACACTACCAAGTAAACATGCTTGGTACATACGGTAGTTTGCTCAGCTATCTTACCGCTTTAATGTCTCTTGATTTATTGGCCCATATATTATTAAAGATCCAGGGAGCAATCTCATGGAAAGCGGCCCGAAGTGGAGATGCTCACGTGACACTGCGCCTCACCACGACTTCTGTTTTATTTGCTTGGTGAGTCGCCCAGGTTAATTATTGTTAACTATTTGGCACAACACAGGCGCTATATATAAACGGCGAACTGTGTCGTCTTCTCGGGCTTTATCGTACAAGAACTAGCGCTGTGAGCTGGGATGGTGTACACTTTTATCTATTACTGTAAATCTACAAATATGGGCAGCCGATAGATTAAAGTTTATAAATTTTTAGGTATAAGTAGGCTACAGCTAGTTGTGGCCTTGTGGCAGATAAAAAGTTCAGTGAAAGTTCTATCATTCAGTGAAATCACCAACGAATTATTTACAGAACCATTAGATTTTAAGGAAAATGCAGAAATTTCAAAAAACTTGAGCGGATTCTAAACACAAGACGGCTCATCTGTTGCGTTGTAAGTCTCTTTTAAGAACTAACTTAGTTTCTTCTAGATTTCTAGAAGAAGTTTCTAGCCTGCATTTGGTGAGAAGTGTTGTCGACTCAAGGCTAGGGAAGTTGTTAATGGAACCGGATGAATTAATCGTTAATCGTAGTACCGGCATAATTCCAACCTCGAAATTAGGAGATGTCACTTTATTGAATGTCTCAATAATATCGTGTAATGTCGGAACTATGAGATGTAATTATCACGGGTAGGTGGCGGCGCCATCAACTGGCAGATAAACCAAAGGTAGTGAAGTGGACCGCAACGACCACTTATCGAAAGCTTGATATTTTTAGCCAAGTTTACTTCCTAGAGTTGAGAGCAGCTTTTACCGTATATTGCTAAACATTAAGTTATAATCTGGAAACATTAGACGAGGTTGGAAGAAAGGATCTTGCTGACGACGATGCAGCGGTTCAACATTTCTCATCGATTCCAGCTCACCACAACAAGCACAGGTGAGCTTCACTTTCGAAATTCTTTTCTCCACACCTGGGCGGACTTTGCTCCAGGTGCACCTGAAACAAAGCGTCAATTAAAACGCGCGCCATGGAATGGTGTCAGTGCTTTTCCACTGATAAAGATGCCTTGACGCAAATATCTACAATAGCAAATATTCACACGCATGCTGTAAACGTGACGTCAACAACCGCTGGCGGAAAATGACTTCCCAAGCATCTGGTCACAAAGAAAATGTTTTCTCTTCCAGTCGCCTTAACCAAATCTGAGTCGAGTGATGTCATCGATGACGTCGGCATTACAGAGAAGGATAAAATCTCTTTCTACGTCATCGGTTTGTTCCTTTCCACGGTATCCTTGTATGTCATCATCGCGCTCGCCTACCACCGCTATCGAACACACAAGCGAAAAAAGAAAGAGACATTGTTACGTAAGAGTGAGTCAACGCGTGGCAGAAAGCTGAAAGGTGAGATGGAAAGGTGTTACTACGTCATATTTTTAAGAAGTCATCATTCAACGACTTTCTTGGTCGTTTAAATTGATGAATATGAGTTCATTATGACATCACACTGGCGTTATTCTTGCGTAAAACTTATCCAACTAATATTCAATGACCTGAAAGTGTATTTAACGCGACAACGCTTCACTTTCCAACTTTCACGCGCCAGACATCAACTGAACCATTTTCAAAGTGGAAGGGCCTGCTGGCGAATTTAAAATTGCGTCCAAGGGGCTTGGTCTAAATTTTCTGCCTCTGCCCACCTCGCTCAAAATTTAGTGAACGCAGCATTTTGCGCTTTTACGCCTCAAAAAACGCTTAAAATCGTCTCGAAATGAAATGTGTTCTCTTATTGTGAGCTTGTGCTTCAATGAACGACTCTTTCCAGGAAGCTCGTCGCCTTGGCTGGACAACTTGAGCTTAATAGCCGCCGTCTTCGCTTTCCTGAACTGCTTAAGTGACCATCCGACAATGTACACCAAGGATGTGTCGAGTTTAACGTGCAAAGTGATGCAGGTAAGATGCAAATGGAGCTCGCTGTGGACGTGAAGTTAAAGGATTTGCTGTTAAAGCGCGGTTGAGGAACGAGTGGTTGGAGAACTGCAACCACTTAAATGACTTTAAATTGCTAGCATTGAATTAATTTTACTTCATTAGTGTTTTTCCTTCATCTTCTACGCGGCCGGAATCACGAGTCTTTATACCTTTCTCTGGCTGCGACAGAGAGCTTGTTATAAAAGCCCCACCCTCGCCCAGATGTACAGCAAGTTGCTCACAGTGCTCAGCTCAACAATCTTGCCAGTTTTTTTTGTCATGATGGTCGCAGGTACGGACTCTGTCGCTTTATATGGCTTCGTGGGCTATGTCCCTCATGAATGGGAGCAGCCATTCAATTCTGTGAAAGTGGTGTGCTCGGTTAAACTGATTCAAACGATTTCATTGCTTGGATGAGTGCACGAGGCCCCGCTATGGCCAACCATGGATAACCAAAACTAACATTTTGTTTTCTTGTATTCCAGGAATGGCCCTTACCGCCACCTTGTGGACATTTGAAGGCAGTGAGGTGGGCTGCGTGGAGACGTCAGAGAATCGGGTTCCTTTCATTGTTCTGTTCAGCGGATCGGTGGCGATGCAACTCACACTTCTTGGACTTTTTGTCTTCCCGTTGAAACGTCACGCAAGATTTGTCAACGATTCAATGTATGTTCAATAAAAAAATGAGTATTTAACAGACAGCGTAAACAATTGTTAGAAATTTGTTGGTGAATGGAAGAAGATATTTGATAACCGACGTCAAGTTATTAAACTGAGCCACCATTGTCTTGTTCCTTAAACTCGGCGAGGATTCTTGATCGTTTCTGTCATGTCATGTATATTCATGTTGATTTGTGCCTGTCTTACCCCAGAACGTGATTTTAAGCGAACATAAATTCTCAAGCGCAATATTTTGTTCTTTCCTTTAAGGCCATCTGACAAACTACTCGTGAATCTTGTGAAGCGATCCCTGGTCACCACCGCGCTTTGTATTTCCGCCGATGCTCTCGCTTTCATCCTGACTATGAGCTTGTTTCACTCCGCTTCTTTCATCATAATCAACTACATTTATGACGCCAACCTGGTCTGCAACGTCCTTTGCATCGTCGGTTCCTTCGCAGATTGGCAGCAACGGTTGGTGCCCTGCTGTGCAAAGAAGAAAAACCCGTGCGAGCGAAGAATAAACAGCTCCAAGTTGACGTCATCGATCAAGACGTCAACCACGCTGGTATAAACTGGTTGCAACCAGATCTTAGGACTGCAATGACATGCCGGCGCAGACACGAAAAACAAGCAACTTCTAGAACAACCGGCGAAACAAAGGACTCGTGAGACGCGACAGTAGAAGAATAATGCTCCTTCGAAAGGGAGTAGCGGTTCACGGTGAGGAACTCCACGTTTTTGTGACGCTTTTATTAACTGAATAAAATACGTCGAGTAAAATTTGAAGACTGCATGACGTCAACCAGGACACCAACTGATTTTCAATGAAAACATCTAAACATATAATAAAATATGGATCATGAATGTTTGCATGGTCCCGGGACAAAAATGAAAATTGCACAAAAAATGAAACGACAACAACAGTACGAGTTCATGGTCATACCGCACGCATTTACTTCAGAATATACAGAACATGTTCAGCTAAAAATCTATCAAAAACTGAGGATACTTAAAAATAGAGATTCCTACGAAACATTCAAATAAATGACATGTCTATAATGACAGTGGATTAGCCATTGTGGTAAGCACTGTATTTAAACCAAGATATTCCAGTAAAAAAAGACAATTGCAATGACAAGTTTAAGCATAAAGACAAATCAATTGGCGTTTATCAATGGAACAAAGCAAGAAGTCGAACATTCAAATATAGACTTCATCTCAACGTTTTTCAACATTGGGTCGATAATTGAAACGAGTAAGACGCTGAATCAAAAATACAATTCGCTACGACTTTTTTCTGGATTAAATCAGTACAAACATCAATGCACGGACACTTCTGTGTAAACCTTTACCGACATAACTTCTCCATTCCTGTAAACTTCCATTTCTAGAATTTTGTTGCGAGCAATTGCTCTCTTCACTTCATCAACACTTTGCACGATTTCTCCGTTAATTTTTAGTATGACATCCCCCACTTGTAACCCAGCTCTGCAAATATTTTGTAAGCAGTTAAGTTGTAAGCCATAATATTTAATACTTTGTAAGCCAAGTAGCGGCACCATTGTTGACGATACTTTCAAAGCACTCACTGCCCACCTAAATGTGCCTATGTATTGGGAGTTATGTACAGCTATGTGCCGACATGTCCAACTGAAGCTCCCACATCTGCACATAACCACACCATTGCACTCACATTATTGGAAGGACCCTTGTTGCGCTTTATAAATAATTAGTTCTATGACATCACAAGTACGTAGAAAAAAACCAATGATGCGAAATGAAAAGCTTACAGGTGAGCTGGGGAGTTGTGCTGCACACCATGAACTAAAACTCCACCAGAGCAATGCTGAAGTTGAGGATAAGTTGATCGGAGAGCGGCAGATATTTCCCCGGTCACAGGCAGCATGGTGATGCCGATGTACCTGGTACCTGTGAAACCACCACCTAAAAGTAGAATTTGCCGAGATATAACATTCGATCATAAAAACTATTAAACCTAGAAATACTGAATGGACCAAAACAGACCCTTCAATGATGAGCAGACAAAGCCTGTCACTGCTTAGCAGTCAGCTTCAATTCAGATGTAATTTCACCCACGGTAGTAGGCACCCACCTGTAGCAAATGATCGATCAAATTGTGTTGGGTTTGCTGCGTAAGCTGACAGATTATCTTTCAGAACGCTTATCGTCAAAGAAGATGCTATAAGACCAGCACATAAGGGGGCTTTCAGCTTGCCATAAAAACTTCCTCTGCTTTTATCATCACTGGAATAAGATCGCCTCCAACAAAAGTTAGTATGAAGAGTGTTAGCTACTTTTTTCTCAAACAATATCCTGCAAGTTATCGCTCTAAGGAGGTTTTCATTTTCACCCCAAACATAATTCTTTGCACTTGGACTCAAATATTTCCAGCTTTGATAAAATATTTTCATGCTAGATAATATAAAGGCTGATAACAATTAACATAAAATTGCGGAAAAATTATCCAACATTTAAAATGTGTGCATACTACTTGATCTCGAGTGTGTGCATAACTTTGCAAGACAAGCTGCACAATAATCAAAGTTGGAACTTCAGTGCCTGTTTGCACCAATTGGAAATATGTAAGCGGAAACAATTCAAAATTTGCATAAAATAAACAAATATCATACCAATACACGTTACACAAGCCTGCATTTATTTTGGGGCCAGCACTCGAAATACTGGGCTGTACGCTACCGAGTTGCTACATAGTCTCGGAAGGATATCAGGGCAGATTTCGATGATAAATCAAACATGTAAATTTTGGCATGAAAGCGTGCACCAAAGCCTCAATTCTTTGTTTAAACTTAATATAAATTAATTATTATTAATTTAATAAATTATAAATAAAATTAATAAACCAGGGTTTCTATCTTTTTATTATGAAACAGCAAGACAAAAAATTTGGTGTGCATGTTGATAAATGTCGTGTGTGCACTGTGTAGCTGCCATGCACACTTTCTACTACAGGGGTACTCTGGAGCATAGTAGCCTACATGCAGAGTAGGTCTACAGGCCTAATATCTGAATGTAGTAGCCAAGCAATCCAGCATAGGCTAGTAATAGTAAATGGTCCCCTCAATAACATTTCTACCGGTACTTGCAATTTGCTAATATGTCAGTATGTGCATGGTGCAGCTTTGAGCAAAGGTGATCTTTTCTGTAAATGACAGTTGCAACGAAATTGAACTTCAATCTGTTCCAACTCCCAAGTCAGATATTAAAGGGCTATGACGTAGATAAAGATGAAGAATTACAAATCAACAGTGAAACAAAATATTGAATAAAATTATGTGACTTCAGTAACTATACGTTTGCATTTTCTTGCAAGAAATATATTTTCCAGAACACATGCCATAACATATGGCTTCTGTATAGTGCCTGCAAACAATTTCCTGTCAAACGTTTACAGCTTCGTTTTATGTCGCTCTTATATTTAATTCTTTGTGATGTGTCTTCTTGTGCTAACAAAAAACCTTTGTATATTAACTATTGGTTTATGCCCAAAGTAGCTCATTAATATTACTCATATAGTATAAACATTCTATTTGGGCCTTTGTCAATCTACTAATGTAACTCAATACCAACCGAAGCACTCCAAAAGGTTGCAACATTTAGCTACAACCAACAACAATTGCTTATACGACTAACTTTTTCGCCCCCAAGCATACGCATTGGGAGGACATGCTACTCACGTACCCTACAGTTTTTCCGCCCATGATCGAATAAAGTATAAACATTTCTCCAGGAAGGAGCAAAACTCAAAAAAGATTTCCCCAAGCAACTACTGGAACAACGGGAAATGGTAATCTTGCATTGTTTATTTTTTTGTATTGTATTATTAATGTCGAAAAATAAACAATACAATACGAGTCACGAGTTGTTTTCGAAATGCTGAGTTTTATTTTAAAATTGTCGCAATGCAAAAAAATAAACAATACAAGATTACCATTTCCCATTGTTCCTGCAATTGCTTGGGGGAATACCCGTATTGTAACGTTAGGACAAGGAACTTTATAAAAAGGACAAAATCAATTTTATTTTATGGATAATTTTTTGTTAACGTAAATACAAGTACTGTCCTGTGTTATTACTATCTTAATTACTTTTAAGTACGTTCTAAGCCTTTTCAGATTTTTCACTTTTTCCCGTTCGTTTTTCCCAGTGCGTGTTGGCAACAACGGCCTTGATTATTCGATCCACCGCGCAGCGAAAAATGAAATATTTGGTTGATTGATGCAGAATTACTGAAGTACTTCATAGTACACATGTAGTCAGGAAAGCGACTCATAGAGTGAATGGTAGCGAATGAATTATGATGTCATAATGTAGCATTGTAAACTGTGTAAACCTGGCAGACTACATTGGTGAGTGGTGATAGGTATCTGTTGGTGACATATTTTTTGTGTAAACAAAGTTCAGCAACAATCTGCAAAAAAATACAATATTAATCTAAATGGCAGTTAGGGTAGCCTGCGAAATAAAACAGACCAATAGATAAAAGCTATATGCCTATTTTTAACTAAATATTTTTTCCAAACCCTACCTTAAGTAATCTAAAACTAGAGCTAATTAATTCCCATAGCCGGGATGATGCCATACACTCAAATTCACTGATGTACAGCATTGAAGCAATTTTCATTCATCAGTTGCTTGAACACACAACCTGCTCGTCTGCTTAATTTTTCGACTTATGTTTTATGGATTCAACTAATTATTTACTAATTATATATAAGTATAATTATACTTTATATTATTATGTATAGGTTTTGTGGCCGTGCTAGTTGTTTCGAGCAATTATTAACAACTGGCTTGATTTTTTTGTCCCCACTGTGCTTCCACCATCGAAAAATAAAATGATTGAATTCTATATAATTTTCCATAAAATCCTGTCAGCCCATAGGCCTAATGAAAGATTTTTTTCTCTTCACGTCGATTTATTACAAATAAACAAAAAGTTACTTGTTTGAACGCCAAAATATTATAAATAACCAAAAAAGTTACTTGTTTGAACGCCAATATATAATAAATAAGCAAAGGGTTGAGGCTTCAGTGCATATCATCTCTCCAAAATTTGTGCCCACGATTTCTTATGAAAAACTGCCGTATTTTCCAGTCGGACAGTCAAGAGTTATAGTCAAATAAGAATACGATAAGATATAAGGCAAATCATTCTCTATCACTTCCACACTTTATTTCCTTATTTTTGTGGAGAAGTTTATGCTTTTGTCAACTGTATTATATAGTTGTTTTTCGCCACTGATTGTGGGGAGCGAAAAGTATGGTGCTATCCTCTTGTAGATCGATCAAACAAGAAGAACGCTCAAATAATCAACAAACATGAAAAATCAGCAAAGCCCTGATTGTTAAAAACGTGCAATTATGTAAACTACAGTGTTGCTACAACGATCGAAGGCTAGCACGTCTCCCAAGTCCAGAATTTGTTGTTGTTAAAATTCAACGTAACTAAAGCAAACCAGAAAACACCAAGATCCTGTTTCTGTGACCTAAGTGAGAGCATGACATTGGAGCCATCAGATGCACAAAAACATGATTGTAAACAAATGAAACTATATAAAACAGCACATCTTACGTTTTCATAAACAACTGCAAGTAATAGTAATATCATTTGTTCTTATTTAGCAGTCATTGATAATAATTAATTAATAAGTCACCACAACAAATGAAAAATTGGAGAATGGAAACGCATGAACAATCATGTTTATTTAAGGTCTAGCAGATAAATATAAAAAATATAACCCACGCCTTAGTCCAATGAAAAGTGAGACTTGGAACCTTTTTATATCAGTGTTGCCAGCAGATGAACCACCTTGTAGTATTTATATTAAAACAGTCTAATTACTATTGTGTAGATCATACGTGTCAAACTCCCGGCCCGCGGGCCACATCCGGCCCGCTTTACATTAAAACTTGGCCCGCAATGTTATTTTATACATTGAACTATTTCTGGCCCGCGAGATCATTGTATAGTAAAACTTACTTTTTTTAAGCAAGAAACAAGATTATAACAAATCGTAAAATAGGCCTACAGCAGCACAGCAGTTGCCCCACAATACGACAGAATAAATCGATTTATTCCAACGCTGGTAATCTGGGCTGCTTTTTTCTTTATTGTTTGTTAATTCTTTAATGCTTTTGCAAAGAGAAAAATGAAACATACCGATGTAAGAGAAGAATAATCAAAAATAGCCCAGTCAAAAATCGTCAAAAACATCAAAAATTTGGTGTTGTTTCGCTGCCCGTTCCAACTCATGTTTCTTGTCACGAAATGTTCAATCAAGTTTTATCCTTGACCGGCCCGCGGCGTTAAATAAGTTTTGAGTTTTGGCCCCTGGTGCGATTGAGTTTGACACCCCTGGTGTAGATAGTAAAAATTTCTTGTTATGTTTGAAAGAAGTGATCATTGACGGTTGTTTGACTTGTTAATTAGTTAGTTCCGCGTAAACTTATTGACGAAATAAAGATATATGTCGGTGGGGAGAAGTACCCGCTCTCTTCTTTCAAAGACAGTCCGTGGATTTATGAGAAACAATGGCACTTCTCTTTCCCAGAACTTTTGTCGTGGAAATCTTGCAGTTGTTTCCTTCCACCATGGAAGTAACAGAGACAATTCATCGAAGAGTAAAAGAAAAAATGAAAGAATTTTTAATTTGTTAGTTCCAGCGTGTGGATTTGCTGCCGGATACATCACATTTGATGCACTGAAGTGTCGTCATTCGCAAACACTTGCAGCAGAACTTGACCCGAAGTCACCATTTCGAGGATCTGGCAACAGGGGAAATATTGGAAACCGAAGAAAAGCTTTCAATTTTGTGGCAGATGTTGTGGAAGTGGCTGGGCCGGCTGTTGTGTACATTGAAAGACTTCAGAAGCAAGTTCTATATATTTTATCATTTTCGTTAGACTTATCATTGTTGTCCTTACAGTAGAATTTTTGCTACTTGCTCCAAAGTTCAAAAATTTCTTTAATTTATTGAAAACACATTTGACTAACTTCTGAAAATTTGTGCAACATTTTAGGGTCCACTGCATTTACAAAACACATTTTCAATGACGTCAACCTTTTCCAATTATGACGTCATACCATGTCCCACTTGACTGGCATTAAACTGATATTTATCGTTTCTTTTTATTTAAGGCTTTCTTTGTGTTATAGAATCCCATTTATACAGCAAGCAGTACCAATTGCAAATGGCTCTGGTTTCATTGTGGATTCAACTGGACTTATTATAACAAATGCACATGTTGTCGGCAACCAATCAAATCTGAATGTAAGTTGTGACACGCAGAACCATGTGTTTATTGGGAATAGTGATACGCGTCTGAAGCCTGTTTAGGGCATGTTGACATTACAAAGCTTAGATTATTTTACAGTTAATAGGAAAAGTTCTCCCTTGACTTAAATAAAAGCAGTTATTCTGATACAGATTCTGATCTTTGCAGGTTAAACTGCCAGATGGTCGAGAGTTTCAAGGTCGTGTTGTTGGTATCGACGAGTCCCGAGATATTGCAGCTGTGAAAATTAATGGTGTAAGTTCTCAAAACACAAACATTGTTCGAGGTTTCCATTACATATGAAGCAATCTGTGTGGTTTTGTTTCTTAATCTTTATCCTCAGACTGAGGAAAGTCTTTACATGATTTAAACTTGGCAATGATTCCTCATCGTTGAAGCGTCGGTAACTTGTCTTGTCTTTATACATTTTCCAGTAGACACGTACATGTTCATCTGACGTTTTAAATTTTTATGTGGTATTGCTCGAATTTGTGGATCTCTTTACCAGGACCACTGAACTAGAGCAAACACCTTGCTCAAGGGTATGACAACCGGGAGTCAAACCTGGTTCAAATTTTTACGAGCCAGGTGCTCTAGCCACTGCTATGCCAAGCCAACAAAAATCATTCCCAGACAAAATGCTCTCATTATAGCACAAAGTTCACCGATTGATTAACTATTTGTAAAATGTTCAGTCGAACCTGCCACGAATTGAACTTGGAACAACCAAAGACTTGAGACCTGGTGAGTGGGTAGTGGCCATTGGCAGCCCACTGGCTTTGAAGAACACTGTGACGGCCGGTATAGTCAGCAATATGTGTCGAGCTGGAAAGGAGTTGGGATTGCAACATGGAGAGAAGCGAGATATGGAATACATTCAGACTGATGCTACTATCAATGTAAGCGACCCTAAAATATATTCACCTTGCTTGCTGTTCCCAACTCTCCAAATATGGGCAAAAGATGAATGGTGACGCTAATGTTCATCAGATATTTTGTGAAGGTTGGAAACTCAGGAGGACCTCTGGTAAACCTTGATGGGCAGGTGATTGGAATAAACACCATGATGGCTTCTGCTGGCATTGGATTTGCCATTCCTGTTGATTATGTTCAAGAGTTCCTGCAGCAACTCCGAAGTGGTGAGCTCCTTTTCATCACTGTGCTGTTGACGACAAGTCAAAGGAACTCTGTAATGAAGGTCTTGTTATGTTGATGTTTTGCAGCAAGCGGCTACACGAGTAGAGTCAGCCCCAAGAGACGTTGGATTGGGATCACGATGCTTTCTCTAACTCCAGACATCGCAATGCAGCTGCGATCTCGGAACCCAAATTTTCCAGACATCAACGAAGGAGTTTACGTCCATCGAGTCCAACCCGACTCTCCAGCTTATCTGTGAGTCATGCTCTCTATCTTTAACTCCTTATTTGGTCAATACTCGTGTGACTCTTCTTAACTCTGCTGAGTAATTTGCTTGGCATTAACATTCCACGTATTTATGTGCAGTGCTGGTGTTCAAGATGGTGATGTCATAATGTCCATCAATGGAAGTCAAATACTGACCACAAGTGATGTGATGAATGCTATGAAGCGCGACCAAGTTTTGAACGTCCACGTCAAGCGAGGGACCAGAGGAGTGGTGTTGAGGGTCGTCGCCGAGGAATTAGCGCATTGATGTCAGCTTCATCTTGGGCAACAAATACGTCCCATTTTGAAGTATTTTTTATATCCTGTCGATGTTTGGAACATTGATAACTTTGCTTCATGTCATTATGTGGAAGTTTGTCAACTGCATTATGCCGTTACTTTTCTCACTTTTACTTTGCTCCGGTCGCCGCAGTTGGACAACGTAGCTGTGCGTGTTATTAGGCAAGAACTCGGTTGCTACTGCTCGATGTATCACTTTTTATTGTTTTATTTCAAGTATTTACGATTGCCTCATTGATATGAGAAGAACTGTGAGACGTAGAGGAGTGGTTATGCTGCCCCCAGTGGCCGCCACTGTCATTTTTGCTGCAATTTCTTTGCACTTCGTTTAAAAAATAAAAACAAATCTTTGATGTTAAATGTGTGGCAAAATAATATTAATATCTTCAGCGATCAAAAATGGCCACAAAAATAGAACTTGTTGAACTAAGATTTTTTATTTAAATTGATCGAACAGGAAACTGCTTGCAGCCTGTAACTGGTATCATGATTTTTATTCTCGAATTGAGGTTTGCACGACTTAAGGAGGCGCCAAACGCTTAAAACTAAGATCTCTATGATTTTGTTGGACGGCTGACGTAGTGCTTTAAAAAACCTATGTGAACCAATCAGAATGCAGCATAGTTAGAGTTGTTTTCTAGCCTGGGAATTAATCTAACAGTTGGCGTGCTTCAATTGCAGAGGTACTGCTTGTCTTAACTATTGTTATTCGGACTTAATTTAACTGCCGAATTAATGATCTGACTCCGAGGTTGCGTGCGGTTAGAAATCTCTAACCTTAACGTGTTACTACTGTTACTAGCCGAAAGCTATTACGATTCACAGATATAGTTTATCAGAAACAATCCTTTATTGTAGGAACTGTATAGGTTCCGATTATTATGACACAAGCACAAACTTAGCATTCACCAATTAAAACAAGTCTAACAAATTACATTCTAACACGACTGACGTAATACGTTCGTACGATTCGGTATCTCTCTGTCTGGGCGCCTACACGCACAGACGTTTTAGCTTATAACAGCGTAGAGCGCTTGTGAACGGAAATATTCAACACAAAATACACGCACATTTCAGAATGTGTGAACGATAAAAGCAAAGCGTTGGCAAATGGGAATTATTTACAGTTAAAACTCGGATGTTATGAAATCACCTGGTAACGTACTAAACGGCGCTTTCACATAAAGTTATTTAGTGCAAGTTTCCAAATATTGCATAACGATTGCAGTTTGTAAAGTTGTGACTGCAGCCGAATTGCATCTGCATTGCAAATATTAAATGCTAGCTGTAGGTTTATCAATGAACAATGTTTAAATGGCGCATATGTTTCCACAATTGGTATAATGGTATTGGATGTGGCTCCCAAGCCACTACATTCCTCCCCCGCTACGGAAGGCAAAAAAAAATTGGCAATTAAAAACTAACATCCTGATTACGCGGGTAGCACAAAAATAACACAATGATTATGTACAGATAACAGAGTAATTACAGTTTTGCAGTTTTGCCGTTTTGCAACCACCCTCTGCTACCAGTTGGTGGGTGTCTCACACATCACTCGGTGTTTCAGATAACTTTTGAACTGTTCGTAAGCCTGGGTTCCAACTGGCGTTGTGTTTCTCAGGTGGAGGAAAAACCGTAGCAAGTCGGTTGCCTGGACAGCAGCTGTGGCTCCTATCATTGTGAAGATTTTTGTCTCGCAACTAATCTGTGGAACGAGGTCGAACATTGTTTCCAGTCGTTGGTAATGACGGCGACGGTAATGACGGCAAATCTGTATAGAAACTAGAGGTTTGAGGGTAATTATTTGAACAACTCAGGTCATGCGCGGGAAGGTGAGCATGCTATGTGACAGAAATTGGTAAAGATACAATTGCAAGACAAGGCGACGTAGCAAGGAAAAGGTTAGTAATTAGTAGGCATGCGATACGTAAGATATACACAAAAAATTTGTCGGTCGACAACGACAAAGGGAAAATGGCAAAAGGTTACATGCATACGACATTCGGGGCCCCGAAAAACACGTTGATACAGATAATAAAACTTAAAGTGTGTTTGTGTCCGCGAATTCATCACGGGACGACGCAGCGGGCGGCGCGTCATCAGAAGATTCAGAAGAAGACGGTTGGTCACGCGAACGTCGAAGCAGAGGCGACGGTTGAGTTTGTTGTAGATGTGCATCTCGTTGGCTGCGTCCAGCGCGAATACGGGATACAAGAGATCTGGCATACCGCAAATGCTGCGGAGATGATCGGATAAACCCGATGGTATGGCAGAAGGCCCACATCATGGCAAGTAGCTGCAGGATGAAGATAAGGGCTGAGAGAAATGGATTCGTAATCTGTGACAATGCAAGCAGCAGTGTTTGTTTTGCGGCGTGCGCGAATGTGTCGGCGACGTAGGAGCCGTTGATCATAGTTTCATCAGTAGTAGTTAGACTTGTTATGACATGTCGCATTTTCTCCTTAAGCAGGTTGGCTTCAGACATAGAGCTGAGCAGCGATTGAAGGTCAGTGAACGAGTCGGAGTCAGGTAGCTCGTTGAGAATCTTCTCGTAGTCGGGCGCGTTGTAGTTGATGTGTATAGTCGACAAAGGTAAGTTGAGTTGGTGCACCTGCACATGTTCGTGCGATAAAGTGTAGTTGTGATAAAGGACGGTGTGACCCAGAACTCGGAAGACAAAACTTCTAGCTGGTCGATACGATTCCAGCAGATGTACTCCCGGTAAGACAATGTTGTCTGAGATAAGTTGGCCGTATTGACTGTGGCCGTTTTGATCGCGATAAAGGATGAGAGGGCGTTGACTGAATGCGTTTCTGTACGCAAGTGACGGTAAGACGGTACCGTTGATAGAGTGACATGTTGCTCTGGACATAAAATCTCCAAGGTTGGAACCCATGGCTTGATGTCCAAGAGTAGAAGAGAGTATCTCAGTAGGGAAAATCTTCCCAACTGCTTTGTAGAGTGTGCCAATCAGCTTCGTGAGTTGGCAATGTAGGAACTTGTTCTCTTCGTTGAAAGTAGTGAGAACTTCGGAAATGAGATCGTCCTGTTGTCCGTCGAAGGTTGCAAGAAGTCGCGAGAATTGCGAGTGTGGCGTTTGATCAGACACCCGCCTTGGCAGATTAGGGCGAAAAAGAGCGAGTCTGTCGAGCTCTGTACATTGTTGGTAGCGAAAGATAAAGTTGTTGTTGTCACAGTGAATATTTTCGCCATAGCAGCTTTTCGCACGTGCGGAACACTTTCTCCAGTGATGTACGGAGATTCCCAGGTCAGGTAAGGAAACTCTATACAAAGACGTAGAGTTGTAATGAAGTAGCATCTTATGTGATCCAAGAGGCTTGGTAGGGGGGCAGTTGATACGCGCGGGTACTCGCCATATAAACATAATGGTATTGGATGTGGCTCCCAAGCCACTACACAATGTCTCAGGTAGCGTTCAGAATTAGGCTAAAAATTAGCATGGAAGTACCTAAAATTAGGTTCTTTCGGCCAAACATTCTAGTGTTCATTTTGCGCCTCCGTTAAAAAAGTTTGAATCATAGTTTTTTGATGAGATTTTATGGACTGTTAGTCCAAAGCGTACTAAACTGACATGCAAAAATTCAGAGAGCCCCATGCAGAGGAGGATTTTTCGAGTAATCAGTCTTTTAGTAAATTCACTGTATAATTAAACAAACAAAGATTTTAAGGCATTTTTGGTGTTTGACGCCTCCTTAAACGCGGCCATGATTTCTTATCACTAGGGCCATTTTTATTTTGACCTAAAAAAAATTTTTTTTGACTTTATTTTTATCAAATTTTGACTTTATTTTGACCTAACGAACTTGCTTATTTGTAGAGGCCACAGTTCTTCCTCCAGTTACCCAAACATAATGTTTTGTCGATTTCAAACCCAAACGTAATATTTTGTCGAAAAGTCAAGGTGTTTTATGGATTATAAAAAGTGCGTCGTGTTTTTTTGGCGATAGATTTAGGTAACTTGTGTTATTTTGTCCTTGTGAAAAAGGCACTTTGCCTCGATTTTCTCCGCATGGTAAATTCTAATAAACAGCAAATTAAACAGGGAAGAAGTAATGTGACCCCCTTCACGCGGCTTTAAAGAAATCACTACAGAAAAGTGTTTCAACTTATTTATTGTAATACAGCATCATGTAATTTTTAACATTTTCAGGCTTGAAATTTCTGTCTTTTCTCAATAGCTTTTTCAGCATAGAAAATGAGCGTTCAACTGTAGCTGATGTTGGCTGAGCTTTTTGCAGTAACGCATAAGTGGCTGGAGGAATGCTCGAGTTTGAACAGTACATTATTGTTTCCACATCTGAATTGGCTAACCGTTGCTCGATGTAATCTCGAATTGAACAGGGATCCTCGTGAAACTGCATGTTTTTTATTAACTTGAACGCTTCTTCCATGCTGCAGTCACTAGCTTCCAAGAGTTCGACGTTGTTTGTAAGCGACTGATAGTTTGAGAGAAGGACCAGGTCTGATGCTATCTGATCTTCGTTTATAGCCTCTTTTGCCCTGGTGACCAAAATTCCGCCGCTTGTCCAGTTGTTTACAATGGCACGAACAGCAGGAAGGTGCTCACTATACTAAAAAGCAGCTCTAAGCCAGGTTGCCCATCTCGTAATCACAGGTAACGGAGGCGACGGTAAGCCGGCATCACGAAAATCTTTAGACCGGTCTTTGTTTTTAACTGTTGCCGCCTTTACTGTTGCTACCACTGCGTCTACGTTTTTGAAGTAAGCACGCACTCGCATTGCGCAGTTGTGCAGTAAGTGTGCTAAGCAAGTGACGTGAAGTAGACAGGGATAAAATTCCTTGAGTGTCCTACCGGCAAGAGTCATGTATCTCGCAGCATCCGTCAAAAGCAAAGAAAAATGTTCACGCTTAGTACCAAGTTGTCGCAAGACATCGTCGACAATGTGAATAATGCTGCTGTTGTTAATGCTACCATCACGAGCAAGACAATCAATCAGGAAGGTTTGAGTTGGAGTTTCCAAACTTCCTACAAGCACGTTGATGTACTTTTGCCCAGCCACATCCGCCTCATCTACGACCATGAAAATTTTTTTATCATATACTGTACCAAATCACGGATTTCATTTTCTTTTTGCCTTGCTAGCGTGGCAACGCTAGCTCGAGCAGCAGTCTCAGAAGGCAAATTCTTTCCTGTAGTGGCAAACAAGGATTTTAAAGCTGGATGATTAAGCTTATAATGTAGAGGAATGTCAGCGGATAAAAATGCGGAAACTACATTGTCAGTAAATTTCTTCGTTGGGGCTTGTTCAATAAAAGTTTGCATTGATTGCGATGCTTGTTGTTGCTCCAATCCAGCTTGATGGCGTTTACTTTTCCTGTGGCTTTCAACAAAATACTTTTTATCGCACTTCACTATAACCTCGCAAAATTTGCACCTTAAATCACCCTCGGGAGTTGTCTAACTTTTGCTGAAGTAGATTTAGCTTGCTTAGGCATTTTTGTATTACAGAATGTCAGTAGGCTATTCCTAAAATCCAAACTGTTGATCTTCGAAAAGACCACGTTTATGAAGACGAACTGTTTTATAGGAATTATTTAAATACGTAACAATGAATAAACAATGGACATTTTGCGATAAAATTTACTGCTGATCCAAGTGGGCATTGTGACTTATTTCCTGCTTTTATGGGTTAATATGGTTTAATTGTGTCGCAGTTCCTGATTTACAATGCTTCCACGAGGATTTTTACAAAAATTACTCTCAAGAATCACAAAAACTTTGAGAAAAGCCATATTTTGACAAATTTTGACTTTATTAAAAATTTTGACTTTATTGTAAATTTTGACTTTATTTTGACCTATAAACTTCTTAGTAACACTCCCCAAGGTGCTGAAAACAATTTTTTTCTTTGTTTCGTGGTCAGACGAGGTCCTAAAAAATTTTTGACTTTATTGACTTTTGCGGGCCCTACTTATCACTCGATACCGGGTTGCAGAACTGAAACTTGGTGCAACTTGCCCTTGCCAAATTGAGTCTTGTGATTTGTGGTATATGTCAGCATACAGCGGCTTGTCCTAAATCCTAGAAGCATATAAAGTGTGACCGGTAAGGTTTACAAGCAAATTACTTTTGCGCCTGTTTATATTCTTGGTGAAGGTCGGCCATTGTATTTTGTCATAAAACTAATCCCATTTTCCGATTCCAGACGCGCGGAATATATCAAATATGATGAAATGGCTTAAAAGTGGTGTTAAGTGTGACAATGCCAAGATGACCCTGGCGAGTTGTATGGCATTTCTCCTGCGATTGGGCTTGAAAATTGCAAACGATTAATTATTTTTCAACAATTGTATTTTTACGTCATAGAGCGGGTGTTTAAAAATTATTAAAATTTTTTAATTGAGCTTGTTCCTGTAATGTGTAAGTTTGTTCAAAGCTGTCAAACTTTTCGCGAAAGTGGCGGTGAATAACACCGAGGTTAAAATCATTTTTGGGAAGCTCAGGATTACAGCAGGAATGACTTGCCGCCTCTGAAGTTGTCGCTAAGGTGGTGGATTGCATCAAGATAATACTAAAGAGCAGAGGAAAAGATGGAAACCAGAACGGCAGACGATAGTGACGTGGAAAGAACGGGTGAGGACCGACCCAAAGAGAGAAGACACTCCCACTTTAGCAAGATACCCCTGGCTCGTAGAATGCAAGAAGGGGCTTGGGGTAAGGATTAAACATTTGGGGGTGATTTATTGCGTATTTAAGTTTTGTAGCAGTTGGATAATTTTGCGTAGTTGGAAACTGGCCTCAAACATTTGCTTGGAAAATGTGAAAACGCTGAACGAGCTTCACATAACTTGAACCGTTGTGTGTTTTACGTTATCCAGGCAAGTTCCAAGAACGAGGCCGGAGGTCGTTGGAACGATTGGAGAACCGCGTGTCATCCAGGTTCATGGGAAGACCGGTCAACCTTTATATCGCAATACTGGCCGTCTTTCTTGCCATCATAATCACCGTCGTCTACGTGGAGGTAAAACAGCAAATGACACTACAAAAGTATTAAGAAACCTTCATGTAGGGCTCTGTTCAAGGTGTTCCTGAAGCCACAGTGGAAAGACGCAGAAGAACAATTGAGGGAAAATTTGTCGACGACCGCCGCTACGGATGATTAAACTCACTTCAGCGCATAATAAGGCGATATTTTATTTTAACTTTAGCACCCACGTAAACACAATGGACGATTTATACGTCACATGACGCTTACGAAGGTTGTTTTCAAACAAGTTAAAAGGAAAATCTGAGAAGAAATAAACAGAAAATAATAGTAAATAAATACGTATAATAATAAGCCAAAAAAACAGCAAACTTAATTCCATGAAAAAAACTTTGACGTTTTAACACCGCGTGTGACGCTTTCTCAATGCGAGTGTAAACACTTTGAATAATTTCAAGCAGTAATTCTGTGCAAACAATGACAAGGGAAGTTATTTCCTCTGTAGTCCGATGACACCTCATCTCAAAATCTGTTTCCGGGACAACTACGTCACCACGTTCCGCTCCAGTGATTCCGTTACTGATGCGTGACCAATTCTTCGCATCATCAAAACGAAATTCACATCACGTGGTACATGCATGACTTCCAAGCTGCCTCATCATCTTTGTGACGTGAAATAACGTGTTTATGAGTCATCGACGTTTGGTTTCGGCTGGTTGCCGTAAGTGGGCTGAACAATGGTATTGCACTCATGACGTCATCCTTGATACGAACGCCTGCAAGGCGAAATACGAAAGGTGACTAATAGGCAAAGGTGCTCAGATGAATACCCGAGAGCGAATGCTTAAAGATATTTATTGAAATATGCTTTTACTGCAGCAACACATCCTGGCATCAATGCAACGTACCTTTCTTCTCCAGTTTAACTTTAAGACTGGGCGGTATCTCCTTTGTTCTTGGAACCGTCACTCCAGGGATGGGGGGTAACACGGGAGGCCGGGTCGAAAGTGACGAGAATTGACGCGAAAGCAAGAAATCGCGATCGTATCTCGCAACAGAATCGTCTGTAAAACCATAAATTCAGATTCAAATTTTTTGACAAAATAATGCAGACATCAGCTTTTCTAAAAGCTTGAAAGTACAAGAAGTCGACCAATAAGAAAAGAGCACGACAAAGCGGTAAACTCACCCTTTCTTGATGACGTAATCGTAGGTTTAATCTGAGTTTTCGGTGATCGCCTCAGATTCGAAGATTTTGGCGAATTCCTTTGGCGTTTTTTCGACGTTGGTGACGCTTGACTGTCGTCACTTCCTTTCTTACGTTCTGGAATTGCACGTGGCAGGGACGCGCTAATCAACCTCGGTCCGCTGTAAGTTTCTGGGGGCATTTTAGAACTTTTGTCTGTTACTTGCTGCTACAACCGACTCAGCGATGTCTACAACTGAAGCGAAAACTGCCAAGCAACGATCTGATAAACTCTGTAGTCCTCCAGATTTATAGGCGACTATCACGCCACTTCGCCCTGACCGAAGGTAACCTCGGTTGCTTGTGTTCCGTCTGGTGACCTCGAGTCATCTCTGTTCCAGCATCTGGCGAGTAAATAACCAGTCACGTGCTTCCTACCACGCCACATTCATGACCGCAAGTGAACTGCTTAGCTTTGTGTTAATATCTCAACATGGCGGTTAATAATTAATCGCCAACATATTTGGAAGCACTCCACCATTTGCCATTATCGGTCACGTGATCTCCATAAAAGCTAGTCATGCAAAAATCGCCGTCGTGGGGCATCGTGCGCTTCTTCAATTCTTGTAAAAATACGTATTGATTATTTCTCAGTATTAATATTAAAGTTCTTAACTTAGGTGTGACGTTATAATCAACAAAAAGAGCTTGAAAACTGCGCATTGAACCCGGAAGTGGGGAAACGTCTTTAAACGCACCAACTGCATTATTATCGAAAGCCGACACCTGTTTCGCCCATCAAGGCAGTCACAGCCACGCACTGGTTTAATCGCTTTTATGCGCAAGGGTTTCCATAAATAATTTACACAATAGAATGGGCGAAATGCGTTGTTTCCAGTGCAAGAGAAGAAGATTTTATCCAACTTCCGACTCCCAATGCTTGGATTAAATCATCTAACCGTGAAATAATGACGTCAATTGTATCTTCGTTTAACCTAAGATATCTATGTGTTTGACGAATGCAACAGAAAACAGCGGGGCCAATCAAAAACGATTACGTGCCGTAACAAACTGCATTCTTCTAAATTCTATAACGACTTGAAAGCTCTCGCGGGAAAAATAAAGTTATTTTTCGTTCAAGTGCTGATGTAGACCAGTTTTTAAGTAAGCGATTGTGGTCGCATGACGTAATTGCTTTGTGCCGTTGTCGTAAACGACGTTTTAAAGTTTGGGAGGATTTCTTGCTGACGTAAAGCATCGAAGAAACTTCTGCTATTACGCAATTTTTTGACCAATAAAATTCGATGAACAACCTGCACGCGCCTTACGCTAACACTCATTGTCGGTTAAAGACGTAATTGGCGATGCCCACACTTTTACGTAACAAACCTGTGCTTTCGTAACAGGCGTTGATACTTTTGTGCAAAGTTTTATTACGGACCAAATTAAAATCTGCACGATAGAAACATTTCGGCATTGACCAACAGATATAGTTTGCATGATGACGTAATTGGTTGAAGTAAGAACAAATTCTGTTGACAAGTTACAAGGCAATGCGTGAGGGTGAAGTTGCTGCGCTCGACAATATGAGCAAATGCTTCTAAACTTAAAAGACCTCATCTAATTCACAGCCATCATAATGGACTTTGTTGCGTCATTTTCTTCCGGATATTGCAGTCATCTTCTATAATCTTCTTTTTGAATGAAATGAAAAATGCGCTCGCGAGCGTCATCCTGTGAACATGTTTGGGTTCACGCACGATTACGTCACACTTTGTTGTAGCCGTGGATCTGTGTCGATTTACCCATCGTGCGTCATCAGAGATTTATTACGCGTCTTTCATGGCAGCAAAAAGATGCTCTTTTACGCAATGTTCATGCGCAAAGTTGCTGAGGTAGAACATTAAAGAATAAAACACCGCAAGCTGGAACTGTGGAGCCATCATTTGCACATATAGGAGACATGCAAAGATGCGAATCCATGTGACGCAAGCAACATTGAAACTGAATTCATAAACACAACGTTGTTTTTAACCATGACGTCATTTATGCGACTACCCCAGGCTGATTTAAAACTTGTGGTTCAACGTCATCAAGGCGATAAGCAGGTCGACATCTTCGACAAAACTTGAAAGAAGTCAGACCAGCATTGATCTCAGCTCTTCGTTAGTTAAATTGGTTCGTACTTTCAATCTAGTGTGGCTTGGATGACGTACTACTGACGTAATAAACGTCCGCAGCGAGTTCAGTCCATCGCGAGGTTGTCGCTTCTCCGCTTGCTTCAGCAATTCCAATCGGTTATCGTTTGGGGGATTTCCTTTATCTCCATTGTGCCGGACCATTTTGAACCTGGGAAAATGATTAGAAATGTTTTAGTGAGTGAAGATTTTGTTGATAAAATATCTGTGACGACGTTAAAAACCTCATAGTTTGCAGTTAAGCGCAAAAGTAACTTTGTTTGAAGCAAAAGCGGAAACATAAAAGTTAAGCAACACACGTCTTCACAAAAGACTCGTTCGATGAGGGATTTCTTTACTTTTAAAAACAGTTCCAAGCGGGAGGTTAAATTTAATGAAGACTCTTATTAAGTTCTTTTAAGTTTGGTTCAACTTTATTTTCTATTTTGAGAGGAATTTGAAATAAAAGTTTTAAAGCAAACAGTATTCCATCATTGTGACGTATCGCCCAGCAAAACAGATCACGTGGTTCAGCATAAGCGATCCTTACACAAACAACAAGAGCAGTAAGGTATAGTATGACGTCAAATGGGTACATAGGTGCTGTCCAAAATGGGTTTAAATAGAAGGTGCTTGCTCAACGAATTGACAAGATATTAAATGACGCCAACAAAAGTTTTGTTTGAGTGAAAGTTGCGGTTATCCCTTGTGCAAACATTTGTTCGTCGCGTTCCGCTTTCTGACGACGGGAATTCTGGAACAACAAGACAAGCAAAATGAACAAGCAGCACCTGGTGTAGTTCCTCTCTGACCTCCAGATCTCGAATCCTTTCAGCTTGATCCGTTCATTCATGTCGTCATCCTCACCGCCCCAGCCCTGCGCGTCATAAACAACACAATGGAACAAGCATCGCGTCATTATTCTTCCATCTTCGATTATTCATTTTATCTCAGGCTTTTTATATTTATCGCTCAAAGGTGAAAATCACATTCAGTCTTGTTTCATAGTTACAACAAATTGAATCTTAATCTTTAAAATATCGACTTTTCTTATTCCAGCGCATTGGGCGTAACTTCGTTGGAATGTTGTGACGTAGTATTGAGCACCGACCGTGCGCGCGTCTTGTTTGCCTCTGAAAGCGCTTACTCATGCAGCTGTCCTATTCATAAGTTTATAATTGTATGAAAACTAGAAACAATACAACTCTTGAATGCTCTCAAGCCAACATGGACACGCCCAATCGAACCCGACGATCCGTCCAGGCTCCAAGCAAGACGTAAACCAAGCTTTCTAACGCAACAGCGAAGCGATTGTCGATGACGTATCACAGGTTTTCAAAAAAAAAACAAAAGCACCGAGCCAAGTTGGACCATTATAGGGGTTCAAACTGTTTGATTTGTTCCAGTTTCGATAAATCTCAATCCTGAATCAACCCAGCATCGTTCTAACCCCCAATTATCTCAGAATAAGACCGATGAAAAATTTTCCTACCGCGTACTCGTTCGAGTATCCATTCAACTCTTCGAATTGTTCCCTGGTGTACCCCATCGCGGCTCCCACCGTGACCCCGCAGCAGAACCTATATTCATATTTGTCGATGTAGGGCGCAATGTGGTTCAGAGTTTTTCCGTCTGTGGAGAAAACAAAGAGCGGATGAATATCACGGTTAATAGACATTCGAAAGCTTCACGCGTTGGAATACCTCGACAGGTGTAAATTACGCGGTCGTCTTCTGATAGAATGTCGACGTCATGAAAGATGAAACAATCTATCTTGCTTCCATCTGCGAATGTGAGATTCTTGGAATACTGAAACGCTGAGTTCATCACCTGTCCTACAAACCCTTGCTTTTAGTTCTTTACACGACCACCGTTGGTGTTTAACCGATTTTAGAAATGTTTAGTTTGTTGTCTCTAATTTCCAGCGTGTTACAACAACATTCTTCCTTGCCTCGTTTTACCTTTGTTAAAAGTCTTGTCATCGTCTTGTTCAACTACAATTATGACGTAACAAAGCTGTTGTCTTCTGAGCAACTCATGCGTGTAATGCAGAAAAAATCTGAAACAATACTTGAGGTAAAGACACGAAAAGCTATCCCGTCAAAACGTTTGCTCCTTGTTGAGTTCAAGGTCACGTTGCTGCTGCAGTTTACTGAAAGCAAGCAAGATGCCCAACATGCTTCACGCAAAGAAATAATATCATGGTCAATTTACCTTAAATGCTCGGCTCTGTCGCGGTATGGAACAATAACAGCGGAAGCCCCCCTGCAAGTGCAATCGGGAGGCCCGTTATAAATCCCTCCCAGTTCGAGATCGATTTGATATTCGAGAGCAACCTCCTCCAACGTGGGTGGCCAGTTCCATCGAAGCTCTCCGCTCGATATTTCGCCTTTGTCTGAAAGTGAAACGCCATAGAAATCACACGAAGGGTGACCACATAAATGCCTTAATGCTGGCATTAGCTTTGGACGAGATTCTTGCCCAGGAAAGTGCGTCGTGTCCAACTCGTTTCTACCTTTCAACGGTTATACCGAAGTCTTATTTGAAACACGTGATATCGGAATAACCGCTTTGCTATATTCTAATTGTCTCTCCTATTCTTGTATTTTGACTTTTACGTCATGAATGAAGTTTGCTGCGCGGTGGAAAGTTCTAGATTTAAGAAACTTTCATTTCTGATTTACTGCGATTAAAATTAAAACGTGATAAAGATTTAGGAAAGATAATTGTTTTCCACAATTACTCACTGTCCAGAGCAATATGGAATGGTCCTTGCAAAAGCGGAGACTGCTCCGGACACAAGGAGCTTCTGTTTCCGTTCCGATGGCTTCGATTTCCCCACGGACTTTCAAAATCAAAATCTTCTTTTTCCTTTCCCGGCTCTTCGAGCGCCGCCGCAATCGCGTTCATCAAATCAACGATGAATTTCTTTGAACGATTTTTGAAACATCCCGGGAAATACTTCGACAACAGCACCACCAGCTGGTCGGGAGATGCGACTACAGACGACATCCTCATCTTCTTTCTCATCTCCTCCCCCCCAAGTCCGCCCAAGCACTCCTGCAGCGATGAGCGTAGTTTTACGTCATAGACGGATATTGTCCTCGATGCTTGATAATCTCCTCCAAGTCGTAGGATGATGAAGAATATCCCGAGGATGATGAGGATGGATCCTCCACAAGCTCCACATCTTCTCACAAAGAAGCGCCAAGCCATCTCGCATCCCATGAAACCTCGCTGCTCAGCCCTTATTCTACTCCAACTGCTTGTCGTGGCTGCCCTGCCTGATATTCCACGAGTTTCCCGCAAGAAGAAAGCATTATAAAGTAAATTTGAGCAAAAAAGGCCAACAGCGAGCTGGCAGCGATCACAAAGTTACGTCACCACTACTCGTGACCACTTTGAAAGAGATGAATTTGTTTAGAAACTTATTCGCACGACAACTTGCGACCTGAATCGATATTTCGAACCATTTCTGAGCATTTAGAGTTCAAACGCTTTCCTGCAATCGTCACATTAGGCTGAGATGGAAGTTGGCAAAAAAGCTTTTAATAAAAAGATCAAAATCATGTAAAATAATAAAACATTGATGACGCAACAATGTCTATTCATTGCGGTATTGACTAGCAAAAATAGGTCACGTGATCAAGCTTCTCATCACAGTCACCCTCATGTTTCGCGAGAAATGTGCAAAGTAAACTTTTAGCTAAAAAGTAAACTTATAGAGCTCGGCTGTAAAACGCCCTTCGCAAGCTGCCACTGGCGCAATATGGCCGCCTGTGAAGAAGTGTTAAAATTTTTTGGAGATGGATTTTATTGTATTAAAACTTAAATAACACTGAAGTCGGCGATTTGAAGTTAAACTTTACAGAGCGACACTTGGCGGTGGGGGTCTTGTTGGAATTCCCGGCCGATATGGGGAGCACGGGGCGCTTCTTGGAGCCTTGTCAATACGTTGTATTTCCTGGAAAATGTTTTAAATAATAATCTTCATTAAAACCAGTCTTTCACATTCGGCGTCAGAATCGCCCAATTTTAAAGAAAGTGGCTTCGGTTTTACACGGGACTGGTGCTTAGTAATTATTAGAAACCATCTCTTTTGTTTGCTTGGCAACCATCCCTCTTTAATCGATATCTTTGACCTTCAACCTGCACTTTGCTTACCGGCCTTAATGGTGGGGGCGCGTTCGGCTTCGAAATTCCGTGCAAGTTGCCGCCAGCCAGAGACTGGCGGGGTGTATTCAAGCGTGACGGTACCGGCGTGTTTGGATTGCTGCAATAATGTAATGACATCAGCGTGACATGACGTCATTAATGGAGGAATAAACTTTCAAAAGTACTAGATTAGTTTGTCGTTATGGAATGACGTAATCTTCACCTGAATTTGTTGTGTTGTGACGTCACACGTTGCTGGGGAGGATTTAGGGCGGAAGTCATCCTGTTGCGCTCTCTGTAGCAGATGTAGAGAAGGGCGGCCAGCAGGAGGAGGGAGAGAACGACAACCGCTGCTATGAGACTACCTAAAAATACGAATCACGTCATCAGACTTCAAAGTTCAAGTTCAAGTAAAATCACAAACAAATTATTTGTTTGATTGTGTTTGTTTGTTACAAATTTCGAATGCTTGGTTGCGTGTAGATATGACGTCATACACCTGATGAAGCAAGATCAAGCTGAAGCTCGTGCAGGAGAATTAAAAATTAATAATAAAAGTTGACCCTATAGAGTGCAACCTTATAGTCTGTTTCATATTTTAATAAAATTTACGGAAGCATTAAAAGAATGTTGACATTTTTTGCCTGTGGCACCTTGCACATGAGACTTCTTGTAAATGATTAAAGTGTGACGCCTTGTAACTGTGACGCTTTGTATTTGTGGCGTCTTGTATTTATGACACCTTGTACTTGTGATGTCTTGTATTTATGACACCTTGTACTTGTGATGTCTTGTACCTAGTGAAGTGTCGGTCTTATCCCAGTCGAACAAGTTAAGATTAAAGTGAACAATCCTGACAAACATAACAAAGTAGCACTCACTGTTTGAAGAACCACTGTCGCCTGTTGCGTCAATTCCGCTATTTTGTGGGGGTAAATTGGGGTTTAGCGGAAGTGACGTTTGATCGCGAGCGGCGTTTGCTACAACATAAAAACTTGAAGTTAGGATTTGTATGGAACTTAAGCTCAGCATCAGGTGTTGAAGAAAATAAAAATTCATGTTTTCAAGTTTTAGGAAATCTCACCGCAAAGTTTGCTGCTACACACATCTGATGACGTCATGCACTTGCTGCATGGGCTGCCTTTTGTGAACGGGCTCAGCATTTTGCTTTCGCCGCTCTGATAAGAATAGACGTTTCCTCTGCAATGAAAATGTGAAGGCTGAGAGCATTGTTCTTTTATATTAATGCCAGATATTTCCTTTCAACATTTTGCACGTTGGTGATTGAGATGGATGAGGGGGATTACCACTTGTGAAAACGTAAAATGTTACTTACGCAGGAGAATAATTGCAAATAAAAAGATGAGAATCTTTGTGGAAACCCGTGACCTCATCACACATAGTCAAGGAACATCCGACTTTGTAAGTTTTCGCCCAAGCAATCTACGGATTCAAGTTGTGGAAAATTAACTGTCGGTGTGCATCGAGCGAAGTTAACTCTAACCTACAGTACTTTGTCTTATAAGACGACACCACAGCAGGTAAATTGTTACGTAACATGCGACATTCGTTCATTCCAAGAATAAAACCTGGGTTTGATTGGGTTTCAACCAATAAAAATTGTCACAGATGAAAGAAACCGATTACATGAAACATTCGTGCTAGGAATGAACAACAACAAGTTATTACAATGGCAAATAAACTTCAACAAGTCCAGTGTAGTGAGATCAATCAACACTTAACGCTGGAAATCTCAGCAAGCCATCACGATACCAAGCCTAACTCATCAAAGTTGAACCCCTGCTACCGGGCTACAACATTTTATTCCAGGTATTTGATTGAGATTTCACGCGTTATTGTGTGGAGCAGAGGTTTGCTTCATTTCGTCAAAAATAAGAAAATAAAGAATCGACTTCGCAAAAGAAACAAACTGGCTGATCAGCACCGTAAATATTTCTGTGCAATGACTGTCGTAAACCAATCACTTGTTAAATGAAGTAGCTACAGCGCTACGAGGTCCATCCACGCGGCCGAATTCTTTTGTTAGAACGAGACATTGAGAATTTCAAATCGAATTTGTGATATGCAAATGTGTTCGTGAAAATAAATTTGCTAACGCTATCTCGTTATCGCGTGGGCTGCTTAGTGTAGTGCCCTGTTGTCGGTACCTGGGTATAGCTCCATGTTGTAGGTACCTGGATATAGTGCACTGTTATAGGTACCTGGGTATAGTGCCCGCATTTTGCTCCGGGAGTGCACGTCAGTGCCTTGTAGTCGAATTCTGCTTTCTCGTCAAACCAGAGTTGGATGGCGCGCGACACATCGAAGGTCTGGGGAGGACTTTTTGCGACGTAGATGTTCTCTCCGATACTGCAGGGAGTGAAGCGAAAGAATATTAGTTACCACGCTCTCATTAACATCTTATAATTTGTTATTTATTGCTGTTGTCGTGCCAAATTTGTTCCGGGCAGTGTGACGTAAGAATGTCGCATAACTCAACGCAATTGTTTGATCAAAAACTTTGTATTTCCGGTAAGTTTTTATCGTTTTCTTGTTTGTAAGAAAAGTTGGTGACCTTGTAAGTTTTTTTCTAAACTCGAGGGCAATCTCCAAGGTTTCCCAGCGGATGTGGATTATGCTGAGTCACGCCAAACCCATACGTCACAATGCCCGAAACAGATTTAGACACTGACACAGACACTGCAGTGAGATCCTGAAAATTTGGCAAAACTTGTTGCTGTTTCTAACAAACTACTGTTTGCCAAGACCGGCAAGTTTGTTTGGCATCCGCCAGATGACGCTATTAAAAGCTAAAATTCGGAAACACGTGACTGACAAGCGGTAAGAAACCCTCTGACAAGACTCGACGCGCTTCCGGCAATTGTGACATCACAATGTCAATCCCTGTTCAAGCGTTTATATGCGCGCGAGTTTGCTCATGTTGACTTTATATAAATGGAAACGAAAGGTGACCGACCTGTTCTTGAACTTTGAGTGGGAACCTTCCTGGTTGTGAGAGAATTGACATTTTGTTCCGTAATCCGCCGAAATTTGCGCCAATTCGTCGTCCCAAGTCTACAAATTAACAAAATGAAAAACAAACCTGTTGCTGGGTTCGTCGTCACTTCCTTTGTCTGCGGGAAAATCGCGAAGATTAAATCTCTTCGCTTTGTATTTGACGATGAGTGGAAACATAACCAGGAAATATTAGTCATTTGTGATTTCACAACTAAGCTTATTATGACGTATTATTGCGGTACTCGTCATCTATCAGGAATGCTATTTTAGAAAGTAACTTCCTTCAAAGGTCAAAGTCAACGTAATACGAGCGTTTATGAACTTGAGACCAAAGCTTATGACATCACAATTATTCTTCAATTACGTCACCATGAATCTCATGTCCGATGAGTGCAGGGTGCTTCTGAGCTGGTTGTGCTTCTCCACGATCTCGGACATCTGCGACTTGCTCAAAGGATATCGCTTGGGGCCGGAGCCGCGTTTTACCTGTGACGTATATATTGCATCATTATACATTATTACATCATGCGTTAAAGGTTTCTGTCACTAATAGCGCTATTCCAACGCTTTATGAATGCTACGTATTTAGGAGAGGGATCCATTCGACCATGGTACCCCCCAAGAACACAATTTATGCGCCATGGCTTTTAACGTTTTCAATCTATTCTGTTCATCGCATTTCCTTGCTTGTGACTAATAATAATCAGCTGTTACCTATGAAAACATATTAAGCTGGTATGCGGCCTTACAAAGTATGCGGCCTTAACATGTATGCGGCCTTAACATGTATGCGGCCTTAATATGTACGCGGCATTTCGTAGCATGCCCCATGTGCATGTCAACATGAGAGTAAACTCCACTTTGAAGCATTTTATAACGGGTTTTGAAGGGTAAAAACCTAAACTTTTTTCGCTTCGCGCATCTACGGCGTAGCGGCAGGTCATGGGGATTTTTACTTTCAGAGTTTGAAAACTTTTTGTCCGTGAACGCGCCCCTAAATACGTCACTGTTTGTGAGTCAAAGTTTTGATAATTTAACAAAATATATCAATTTTGTTCAGCAAATTCAAGTCACAACTCACCCTGGTTGATGACGTAAGTGCAAAGTTAAAGAACATGATTATGACGCAGACTACGTGTTTCGTCGACATGTTGCCGTGACGGTGATGGAAACTTTATCTGACGTATTTTGAAGCAGTCACAAGTAAGTTAAGATCAGATTTCTTTAAATGCAGTAATACCTATAACTTAAAAGATAAAAAAACATTCCAAATATAGTGCCAGCAGCGATTTGCCATTTTGGCATGGCCAAGCTAAACGATGAAATAACTTTATTCGCCACGAAGTCATCAGAACCAGCACATTGTGCAAAGCTACTCTACATGCTCATTAAATAAAACAACGCGCACATGGTTTATAATTATGAGTTGCAGCTTATGAAGCACTTTATTTAAGATAAATTGCAACTGAAAAAAATTATTTTAAAGACTTTAGAACTTTAATTTTGTTGAAAGCGTACAAAGAAGTTGAACAAAAGAAATAAGCAGCTTATGTTTAAACAGAAGCCAACACCCCACGACAAAAACGATTAGTTCGCCTGCCTAGAAGCTGAAGCTTCCTTCCTACCAGACACCTCACTTTTCACATGCAATGCAAGTTGATGGCAACAGTACTCACAACTTTTCCACAACAAACTAACTTATTCTCTCGGTTTTTGTCCCCTGCTTGGTCGCCTGCATGAACACACCTTGGTTGTTTTCATCAAAATATGACGTAGCGAGGCGAGGGAGGCCTGAATGCAATGACGGCGGCTTTACAGGGGACGTGCTAAGATACGTCATTCTATTGCACGCTTGTGAGGCGGATACGTGACGTAATCGCGAGATTTGGCCAAAACGCCGGTTTATTGATCACCTGACCTGCCTCGGCCAATTACTTCCTTCTGTCGCTTTTCAGTGAAGTTTGACGCAAAAATCTGCAACGAATCATAGCGGAAGTACAATATAAGTGCGATGACGTAATTTCCCCCTTAAAAAAGGCGAAGTTTTGTGTTTTGTGATCGCAGGTGAAAGGACGACCTTGATCGAGTTGCTTTGAGGCTTCTATAACAACATGTTTAATATTTCATCAACTACATATGTGGTGGAGGTGCCGCGATATCGGGCAATTTCGTCCGTGAACTGAATGCTATTGTCGCTTCTCAACCCATTGGCAAGTATAGCCGCATCCGATGGAACATGTTTGTCCGATCACATTGCTACAAGGCGCTACAAGGTGCTACAACGTGCTACATGGTGCAAAGTAGGAAAATATTGCAGCCGGCTTTTGGCTTAAACCGCGCTCGTGCAATAACATTGGCCGCGGCTACGTGCTGCCAACTCTGCGACTAAATATAACTTCCCCCTTTTAATGTAAAATTGCGCAATAACACTAATAACTTAGTAGGCTATTGTGCCAAATAAAAGGATCAAGAATATCAACAAGTCTGACGAGAGAAAACATTTTAGCGATAAAACACAAGAAAAGTGGATTCAAGAAGTTCACGTTTAGCATTCCATCCGGTCCCAGTGCCGTACGCATCGAAACTCATAGCTGTAAAATCTCCACAATATTTTGAGTCCAGATTATATCAGCTGTTGATCCGATGCAACCGTGTTCTATGTCCCCATAACTACCGTGAGGTTTCCCAGAAGGAGATAGCGGGTAGCCACTTTTCTTCTGATTGATTGCTCAGTCTAAACTAAAATATTATTTAAAATAATAATTTTTTTGCTTTGCCAAAATACGCAAATCACAAATCTTGAGAATATTTGAAGACGCAAAACTGAACATAAGTTACGGTATTGCAGGTAGGATGACGGATCGTATTTCTCAAGCAGCGTATCGTTGGGCACTTGCCAAATCATGACGTCACGGACTTGGAGATCAAAGTAAGCTTGATTTTTGTAATCGTCACTGGTTGCCGAGGCAACGTGACCAAACGTGTTGTAATTGGACCAATTTTCAGCGCCAACTTTTGCGTTTTTTTCATTTCCGTGTTCACTCGACCACCGGTCTCCAGACTGACATCTACCGGTGGCTCGGATGTTGTTTTCGTGAATGGAAGCGACCAGGGTCCAGCCCCCTCCGCCTAGGGTCATGTCGCAATAAACCGGGTAAGCAGTCATGTTGGAGTCCCGGATGTAGTAGACCCCGTTCCCGTGACTGAGTCCTTCCACTCTGATTTGTCGGAAGCTTGTTGACAGGTCGGCAGCCGAACCAGATCGATTGAGATGTTCCACTGAAATGGAAGGAAACGTTTTGATTTCGAGCTCATTTCATATTTTATTTCATAGTTTTGTTTAAATCAAATGGTAGGAAACCGACTGAACCAAAGCTTAAAGGCTTATTTAGTGTATGTTAAGAACACGGTTGTCAGCAGAAACGACTGGAATTTAGCCTTAAATAGTTTTGATGTTTCATCATGAGCTGGCGAGGCTTCCTCTTGAAACTTTCCACTCGCCACAGAACTTGAAATAAGGAATTTAATTATGATCGGGTTCGTCATTTTTCTTGATGAATTATCAGATTTTCCACAAAAATATTTTCCTTACCTATATTTCACAAACAATATGTTACCGCACTTATTGTCCAGGACTTTAAATAAAGTTCCTGTGTTAGTGCGGTGACGTCTTCACATGAGAAGCAAATATTACTTTGTTCACTTCCAGGTAAATGCAAACATTTAAAGTTTATTTTACTATAGGTCATAAGTCTATATTGTTAACCCTATTCTAACTAGGCTTGGCTTCTCCTGCACAATGTCACAGCAAAACGTGGCGTACAGTTGCATTGTTAGCTGTAGAAACTTGAAATTTGGTGACTTTTCCTAAAAAATGTTCGGCTATCTGTCCATGTTTGTTTGATAAAGTTGGATTTTGTAATTTTTAAGATATTGCGATATTTTCATAATTTTCCTCTGCTTTGCTCTGCTCTCCGCATTGAAGCGTATTACTCATTTACGCACCAATAACTCGACTAACTATTCTCTTTCGTTCTCATCTCGCGGTCAGCTGGTTTTCCGCACAGCGGGGACGCGGCATATCAAGAAGAATTTCTAGAAATGTGTCACTTTGAGAAATACTTAATTTACACTAAATTCACTTTCTTTAGTTTTACAATTATGATGTATACAGGAAGCCAGCAGATTTTTCTACTAACCTGTCAAAATCCGATCAGTTTACGACGTATAGTTTTCTAGTAATTAACGATTGAAAATGTGTGTGCGGGGTCGGCCACACCTAGATTTTCAGTAAACTCGCGAGCCTGGTTAGGATAGGGTTAAGTCATAAGTCATAGGTCATAAGTCTATATTGTGAAGTGGGAATGAAGGAATGTGTCCCACGGAATTTCAAAACTTTCCAGCATCGAGCGACATAACTTATAGAAGTGGGAATAAAAGCAGCTGTTAGATACTTATGTCCACCAACTTTATGGCATCTGCGGAATTGAACGCCAATGTAATTCTAACTTCCCATGTTGACATCAGACGAGATGATGAGACGAACTCAGTTGACATGACACGAACTTAGGACTAAACTCACACGGTGTTGCCATCGCGTAGATATATGATTATATAACTAGATGTTTATCCTGGGTGTGGTATACGATAGTAAACTACGTCATGGGCGAAGTAAGCTAACCTAAAACGTTTCCGAGCAAGTTTCTTTTACTGCAAAGCTTTTCAGCCTGTCGGCAAATGACAGCTTTTTCTTTACTTTCTTGCTCCTAATCCATCTAGCAGTTCTAGCTAACCCCGTGGCTTAAATTCTATTTTAACTTCATACTTGTAAAAACATATTTTAAGGGCAAGTCTATACACAAAATTAAGGATTTGGGCCAAATTTTATTACAAATATTTCTATTATGTATTTTTTGTGTCAAAGTTCAACTTGTTCAAGATCCAGCCATATGAGCTTTATTTGTGCAAAACCGACTCAATTTCACATTTTAGGTACTGTATTGCGTGATATGTCATGTCTTGATATGATGGCCACAATAGACCTTTATGACGTCACAGAGATAAAATCAAAACAAAAATATCAAACAAAATAAAATTAAAATCAATGCTTAAATGTTTCGTCTCAGTTTTATAACTCGCAAGTCCAAGAGTACGACCAGCATAAGTGGACAGTGTCTTTCATTATTATCCAAGCATTTGTGCTTTTCAATGACCATTTTCCATGTCATTATGAAAAGCTAACTAGGGTAAGTTCGGTAAGTTCGGTAAGTTCGGTAAGTCCGGCGAGTTCGGCGAGGCCGTTCTGGGCTACTGTGGAACTCTAGATTGTGCTTTCACTGAGTAATGACACGTAAGCACCATAGACATCAAAATTACAAAGTGGAAGTTGATCATCATGTGTTCATCGATTGAACCCAGTCGCTAATGCTTGTGACGTAATAGTTTGTCCAGGGGTAGAGGCTGGGAATGAAGGTAGAAAACATGTTTGACAAATGAAACGTGTTCAGTCTTGAAAGTTTAAAGTAGCCCAATCATAGAATATTCAACAAATAAAATTTCTGTAGTTAATTACAGTTACTGTAACTTATAGCATTTTTTGAAGTTCATAAAAGTTTTGATTTAATATTCGTAAAACTTTTACATGATTTAACTCACTTTGCTCAAAGCTCCAGGGCTGGTTTGGCATGGCGGGTAGGGGAATACCCGTTGGAAAGTAGAAAGATCTTTGTGGAAACTGTGAAAGAGAAAATATCGTTTTGTGATGCCACAAAGACAAAGAACACTGCATAACTGGTAAATACGTCACCTCCATGCATCATTGATTACCTGAAAAGGTGACAAGTTATGTCTCAAGCTGAACCATTCGTAAAAATGGTTAGAAGACATCCCTAAGAAATAGAAATCGTATAAAGAAAAGAGTTCACGAGTTAGATCAAAGCAATTTTCTTTGCACGAATCAAACTTTACCTGAAC
Organism: Clavelina lepadiformis; assembly: GCF_947623445.1. Classification (NCBI taxonomy): domain Eukaryota; kingdom Metazoa; phylum Chordata; class Ascidiacea; order Aplousobranchia; family Clavelinidae; genus Clavelina; species Clavelina lepadiformis. The sequence goes on along the minus strand of NC_135246.1, from coordinate 20,242,108 downwards.
TTTGACTCGATTGAGCCAACGACGAAACGAATTGAAGATTTGTTCTCGGTTTGGGGAAATGTTTTGGAAGTCTATGAAAATTGACGTCAAGAAAAATTAGCTAATTTATAACAAGCGAAATTGGATCAATTCAATTTCCTAACTCGGTCATTGCTGGGATGGTCCTGGGCTGAAACGGAGCAGTCGGGGAATCCCCAAATTCGAGATTGTCAGATTTTGTTGAATTTTTTCTATTTCCATCTGAAACTAGACAGTTGAAAGATTTAAAATCTATGACCTTAAAGATTTCTGGTAAGAGATCGAAGATGAATCCGCGAATTATTAACTGAGAAACACAACAAAGAGTTTAAGAATCATCGAAGCAGCTTCGGCAACTACCTGACTTTTCTTCGATGTTTTCGTCTTTGTTTTGGGCGATGTTTAGTCGTTGTTGTTTTCTATATTTCGCTCTTCGATTTTTGAACCAAACCTGGAAGAATATTTGCATCGATGTTAAAAAAGTATATCAACTACATTACTCTACATTGCACAATTTTTTTCAGTACACACTTTGTTCTTTGTAACTAGAAATTGTTTAAGTTGTTGTCATTTTGTTAAAAAATTAGAAGAATATATAAATTACTGATCGAAAATTTGCAGAAATCTTCTTACAGTCTGCTCATAAGTTTAAATCAATAGACTAAATGTACATGTGACGTAATAAACGTGCAAGAATGATGTTTGTTTTTCCCACAGGAGTTTTACACCATGAAGCCCTCTTATGGGGATTAAACGGCAAAATATCCAGACTAAAACTTTTTTGTCAGAGTTTTCGAGTTGAAGGATCATTGAAGGGTTGTTAAGCTCTCTCCTTGTATAATGAAATCAGGCGAGATACATCGCCGTTATTTCTAGTTACCGCACTAATCCCTTCTAAGTCGATAAAAGTTCCCCAGCACAAAACTAGACACACAGCACCAACAAAAATGTCCCGCGTGGTCCCCGCAGCCCACAAAAGACAACTTTAAAATGTTATGAGCCATTTCTACCAATCACCTTTGTGGTTATTAGATTGCTGATAAGTTAATTGGGCTTCATCGATATTTTGCGACAAGACTTGTTTCAATTCCTGACACTATAATTGTTCGGTCACAGGTGCCAAAGGTCATGTAATTTAAATCGCGTTCAGTGATCCGCGACGCGTCAAAGAGGATTAATGTCACATGACCGAGCGCCAATCAGGAAATGGCAAATTGTGGCAAAAATAACTTCAAGGTCGAATCGGTTTTTCTGAAAATTGAGCTCTTTTGTGGCGTTAACACGATCCTGGTTCGACCTATTCCCGCCAACTTAATATATACAGGTGCTATACATGCATATACGTGCTATACATATACGTGCTATACACATACATTTTACAATATTTTGGAGGTTTCGAAGCCAAACCAGAGTATTCCTGGCTCGAGTTTTGTTTCAAATTTACCTGAATCCTTGCTTCGGCCAGGTTGGTGCAGATGGCAAGATTCTCCCGGGTCTCCACATCCGGGTACTGCCCCTCCTGAAATGTCCGCTCCAGAGCCTGTAGCTGGTGAGCCGTGAAAGCGGTTCGACTCCTCCGATGCTTTCGCGGAAGACTTCCGTTTTTCAAAATTAATTCTAGATTGTTTTTAAATGATTTTATCGTGACGTAACAATGAGGTATAAAAAATCTTGTTCACATCGATTGATGATGCTCTACCTTACCTGTCAGCGTCTCCACCATTGAATGTGCGTGAAAGTAAGGAACGTACTGCGCATGCGCCTGGTTGTAATGCATGGCGTGGATAGCCGACATCGCGTTCATTGTGTCTGAATAATTCATCGTCGATTTGTGACGAAATCACGAATCTTTAAACTATTTCAGCTCCTCCAATGTTGTCTATGTACGACACAGGCCTCAATAAAATCTGTGAAGAAATTTCACTTCCTTATCTTAAAACTCGTTCTACGCTTCTAACATACAATCTGAATTCGATTTTAACTCAAACAAGTGACAAATTAACTTAACAAATAGTCTGAAGTTGACCAAATTTCAACTCTAGTCAGATAAGTTTTGAAAGTTTCAATCTGCAACAACCGCTCATATTCCCACAAAATATCTTTTCTTTACAACTGACTTTCAAGGACCATCTCCTAAATCTTTCTCACCTGTTGAGGGGCTTGTTGTGACGTCATAATGCGATTAGTGGGGGCGCGTTTAATGTTTCTTACACGTAACAATGAGGAAGAATTTACAGAAAACATCGTAGTTTTGTTCAAGTTTATTCTTTTATTTTGAATTTAAAAAAATTAGATTTTGTATAATTTATTTCTGGTATTTTAAGCGCAAATAAGTTGAAGAAAGAGCGATGAGAAACACCGCGACTCAACGCTGCGCGACTCACAACGAGTTTATTTAAAGGATTAGTCGGAAAAGCGACAGAGCGGGGATTGTTTTACAAATCTTGTCTCTGTCAACGAGCTCCATTTGTTCAAACATAACACGCCCGAGACCTATATCGCAATATTTTAGCGACCAGGCGCGCTATTTGTGGAAAGCTTTCAAAGATTCAACAAACTTCGGTATCTCCTTGCATTTAATCGACGGATTTCAAACTAAATTCAGTTTGAAATTATTTTTTAAGTTTTTTAAATAAATTTTACCACTTTCGAACAAACTTATCATTCAAAAATCTGAATAAAGCGATTTATAGAAGTTCGAGCATCGTTGATCAAAATATTTCGCCACGATAACAATTAACCTCGACAGTCATAAAACTTCCACAGCAGTACGCACGTGCTCGTGGTGCAACTTTGTATTCGGTGACGTTATAACCTCGAAACAGCATCCAACTTATCTCTTCGCCAGGTTTTTTGAAATGTCCCAGTTTTTAAACCTGGGCTTAATAACCATGGTTCAAGCTGCTTCAGGTATGCCGCTAGGGGGCGCACAATATTAGGCTAATTATTCCCAAAGCGAGAAAATTATTTTTCGCGTCAAGGATGACCACATTAGGTAATTGTGACGTAACAAGTACGCAATAATCGGGGCAAGTTTTCAATGCATTTTAAATGAAATCGGTTAAAGTCGAAGGATTTATTTAATTACAAGGCAAGAGATAGACAGCAGCCACGGCGCATATTCCGAGAAATTAGTGAGACAAAGACCATTATCAAGTAACAATTCTCATCGCCTTAATTGCGTGCTCGTGCCTTGAAATTCAGGTCGATTTGTCTTGATTTCATTAACAGTTCACTTTCCACGAGAGAATTTCAATCTATGACAAAACAAAGTTAGAGATAGCGATCTTCATCAACAAGAAGTGGAGGGCGATCCCCTCATTGCATTGAAACCTATCGAATGCCATTACGTCATTAAAATCAGCGACAAGGCCATAGATAGAAGAAATTTACGTCACAGTGAACTCAAAAGTGAATTCAGCATACTCGAGTTAAAATGTTCAATCCGAGAATTCGGTTCAATTTATTTTTCGTATCAAAAATTTTAAGAAAAAGGACTTTTATTGAAATTCGTTCAAAATCTCTTTCATCATTTCACATATTTCAGGTAAAATCCAAAAATTTGTCAAGCTCGCTTTAAATAAATTATCGCCTTTTCGGGAAAAAAAGTCACAGTGAAAATTGTGGCGATCAGGCGTTAAATTGATTCTCGTCTAACTATCGCGTTTGATTCCGCGGTGAAACTCGATCGTTGTAAATTATTAACAGATATTCACAAACAAATGCAGAGCTTAAAAGTAACGTCGATTATATCGACCAAGGTAAGTTTTATTGAACGATGGATTCTATTTCCGTCCTATTGTTTCATATGAAAGAGAACGACACGTTGTTATGGCCATGAGCTGGGATTAAGAAGCCAAAACATCAATTAATTTTCTTTCCGAAACAACTTATGAATTGATGCTATCGAGGAGTTTTCAATGAAACGTATTTTCTCAAAGACAAAAGCGTTGTGCGCGGGACCAGGTCTAATTTTCGTGTTTTCAAAACAATATCAGTCCCGTCACTTGCTCCTTATGTTTGTGGTTGTACGGCGACTGTGTGGGTCGGTTCTTCATTTAAATTTCATCAGAGTCTTACATTGCACTAAGATTTAATTACACTTAGAAGTCATCACAAAATAACCCAGAATGTTCCTTTTCTTCATAAAGCAGGGCTTGAGGTTAGAGAAATCTTCTGGTCGCGACAGTCGAAGCTCGAGCTCTGCCCTTTGATATCGATATCGCTCCGGCTCAGCAACATCGAGAAAGAAACAATGAAGTCAACAAAGGCACGAATTCTAGTACCATTGTTGCTATTGTAAGGTCGGTTGCTATGACGACACCTACTCGAGATAGGACGAGACGGTAAATCGAAAAGTGGAGAGTTGCGAGTGAGGCCGATACGTCGATAGAATTTGAGAAGTTTTGATGAAAACAATGATATTTATTGAATCAACACTGGTCAATTATTGCCGTCATCACTGACAAAATTGAGAGGAAAGTTAAATTTTAGGGAAGACAAATGAGCGGAGATATTTGCGGAATTACAAGACAAAATATTCAGGAATTTTAAGCGGACAAGTTAAAATAAGAAACTTCAGAAACACGAAATAAACTTTCCTGCTCAAATATGTAGCTGGTCGTTGTAGACCCTTGCAGCAATATTCAACCAGCAAGGCACCAGCAATTAGATAGATCCTGCAGTGAAAATTAAACTGAATATGCCGCGCATGTGAAATATCATCATCACACATCAGTTATAGGGCATCAATCGCAAAGATCATCAGCATCAGATGATCTAATAACTTTTAACGAGGCCAGCGACCTTAAATTGTGAATTTTTAACTTTCAAAGTTGCCAATTGAATCACGAGGTTCTAGTTGGAAGTCTCTTTGTAGCCCGCGATGTTCCCGGTGTTGATTGACGTCAAGTTTCTTTTTATAGCAACAACAATAGAAAGTCGATAAGAAGTTTAAAGTTTTGCTTTCAAGGGTTTAAACCCCTCAAGCAAACAGGCAGGTGTTGACCGAAGCAAACTATGCGATAAAGAAGTGAACCAGTGTGTAAACAAGCGCGTAGACCGCTTCAGTCTAAAGTTTTCTTCACAGCAGGGCTGGGTCATGAAACACGGTGGCACACAGCGAGGCTTAAGTGATGAGGTTAGGAGCAGTTTGACAGGAAGAGGTGGTGCCGTGGCAACCACACTCTGAGAGATGAGTCATTTACACACGTTGTCATGCAGCGCGTGAGCATGAGTTCATAGAAGCCGTTGATGAGATAAATAAAATAAAACTGTCAGATGAAAAATAAATCTTCGTGTCCATACTTTCTTCTTTTTCATGCTTCGTGGTCGTATTAAGTGAAGTGAATTATGTCTCAAGCCGTCGTTAGCCGGCCGGGAACCCAGAGCAGCAAGGTCGGGGTCCTGCCCCGCATCGAGCACCCCCTGTCCCGCCTAGAAAATCCGGAGAAAATTTCTATCCGAGGTATGAGCCGGGCCAGTAACAGGTCCGGGGAAGTCCCCGCACGAAAGACTCATCGCTTCTCAAAGACGGAGGAAATGAGTCCAAGGAGAAAGGATTTGAGTCCGAAGATGCCGATCGAAGCTATCCCTGAGGGGGTCCAGGTGGTCCACTCAAGGGATCCTAGCAAGCCAACTCTTCCTATCTTCGGTGAGCGGTTAGAAACATGACTAAGGCTATTTAAACATGATTCAGCACACTTTGACATGAGAAATATATGGCCATGACGTAATATACGTCGTGTCGGGGAAGCCATCGTCTCATTCGATTTCTTGATTGAAACTGTTTTAACATATTTTCGTTTTACGTATTTGTTACATCATACAGGTGACGACAGACTGTCGCGGAGTTCACTTGGTAAGAGATACATCATGGAACTGAAACTAACACTAGTAAATCATTAGTTCAGATAACCCGTAGTACCATGACGTAGCAGAGATAGCATTTGTAGTAGATACGATCGGACTAATGCGCCATAGAGCAGAGACCGAGATATTAACTTTGTCTGTGTAGATCCTGGTAGTTGGAAATAAATATGGGTCCCTCAGCAATGACTGTTTGAAACAAAGCAGTTTGCTCCAACGCATTAGCGCGGTCTTAGCTTTAATGTTCGAACAATATTAGAATCGGTTTCATTTATGTTGAAGAGGGTTACCACAAATAACTTCGATCAAAAGAACAAATGAAGCGCCACTAAGTCCAACCTCATTTGAACTTTGCAGTCGGTATTTTTCAGGAAATCGCGCGGTGCTGAGTCGAGCCGAGTCGAGAGTGAGCAACGCGAGCAAGTTGTCCTCGCTCTCAAGACCTGGAACACAAACCAGGATCGAGATTGACGAGGTGGGAATTCCCCTAACTTAACACCAGCTAATCATAAAGTTTAACGTCATTTTCATTATGACGTAGGGATGGTTTCATTGCGGGGTTAAGTTGGCGCTTGATAGTCTGACATTTGCCCTCTTCTTACGTCATTATATGCTTTTTCAGCTGGAGATGCTTCTCCGCGATAAGATCAGGTCAGGGGGATTTTTCACAATACGTCAGTCGTTCAAAAACAACGACCCCGAAGGCAAAGGTAACGTGACCCGAGAAGCACTCATGCATATCATCTCGTCCACGCTAGGTCGCCTCATCACGTCCAAGCAGTTCCATCTTTTACTTAAGAGGTAGGGTGCGATAGGTACCTAATATTACACAGGGTGCTAGACTTTCATATCAGAGGTGTGGTGACAATTTTCTGTAGTTTTCTGCTACAAGATTTTGAACATTTGACAAAACATATTATGACGTCACAATTTCGGTTTTGTTATGGCGCATTTTCATCATCAGACTGCACTTGGCCGAGCAGAGTATCATCAAATTCGAGGAGTTTTACTCACAATTCCGCGAAAGTGTTTCGTCAGAGTATCCTCGATGGCTGGACCCGGTGGCGCGCGCTCAGACGGAACGAGCGAGCATGAACGCGTCACAGGTGAGAAGAGTTTCACGCGGTTAGTCAATGCATCACTTTACAAGCGATGCACAGGGCTAAGTGCATGCGTTCATGTGGATGCGTTCATGTGCATGGAGCCTTTCACGGATGCACAAGACCAGGGTGAAAGCTTCTCACGATCCTTGTCTATCTTCTCAGGTCCACGCTCAACTTAAGGAAAGAGCAAAACAGAGGTTCCTGGATTTGGCGGATCTGGTTCCGCAAATGAATCCCGGGGGCTCAGGGCGGATCATGGCTCCGGAGTTCCGCAACGTCCTTAACAAGCTCGGCTTCTACATGGACGACGCAGAATTTGACAAACTCTGGAAAAAGTGAGTAAAATTGGGCGAAAAATCGCCGACTTGCGACAAAATATCGAATCGGACCTTCCATGGCAACAACCCTTTCCTACTTTCATCTCGAAGAGTTCTAGAATTCCTTCCGCGGTAACCGCGATAGTAAGCGCGACTTTATTTACCAAGGCTTTACATATTAAAAAGCATTGTGTGGTGAGCCCATCCCGATATGGGTTTGTAATCGCTACAAAGCGGCGAGTGGACCGCGACAACAACAATGGGGCTTTGTTGCACAATAGACGAGAGGATTATCAATAATAAATTGAATTAAACAATTGAACAACCAGGAAACTTGAGACTTGGTAATAACTCGACAAAGCATTTCAATGAAAAGGATTCCTCTGCCGAGTGTTCGTGTTATGGGGCTGGTGTCGGTCAAAACATCACGAATTGTTTTCTTTAACTTGCGTCCATGACGCGACGATAACTGCCGTCATTATTTGTGCAAAAACTTCTGCAATAATGTTCGATTCCAGATATGACACATCGAGTCTGGGAGTGGTGAACGCGGAGAATCTGTTGAAGAAACTCGGTATCGAGTTCCGAGAGTCCCGATCTCCTCCAAGTTCGACTATCGCTTCAATCAATGGCAAGATACCGAACGGGAAGTCGATTTCGCTGCAGTCCGCTCGTAAGATGCAGACATATAACCTCGCCCAACCTCCAAACAGTTTGGAAGCCTTGAAGCGATGACGTAAACCCTTATTGTTTTACTCAACAGCGCCATCTGGTCGCTCTCTTAGGCCCAGTGAAGCGGAACGTCGGACATCCATAGACATCGAAAGATGGTTGAAAGATAAGTTCCGGGAGGGCTTCAAAGCAATGAGACGCGAATTTAAGAAGGGAGACAACAAGAATACGGGAAAGGTGAGATCCGGTTGATGAAGAGAAAGAATTTGTGACGTCTGAAGCGTAAAAATGGGAAAGATTTCCTATTTTTTCCTACGGGCAACATAACATTGTTTCGTCTTTATGACGAAGGTCTCACGTGAGGTGTTCCGCCGCGTGCTGGCGCAGTTTGATCTTTACCTCCGCGAAGATTCTTCGCTCAACATGTTCTTGGCCCGGTGCGGACTCTCGGATCGCGGCGACATCTCCTACGTCAACTTCTTGAACAAGTTCCAGGACAGGAGTGAAGAGGGGATGGCCCACAACATCCTTTCCAACTCCAAACACCGGTGAGATAAAGCCCTCTATGACGTAGAAGCGATAGATCGCGGTTTAACCAATCACATGTCGCACAGGTTCAACCAGGACCCGCGACCTGTCAGTCCCAAGTCGACGGTGACCGCGGTGGAAGCGAAGATGATGACGTTGTTCCAGTCCGACTTCCTCGCGCTTCTCGGGATGTTCCACAAGATCGACAAACATCACCAGGACCTCATCTCGCAGCAGGAGTTCAGAGCCGCCATCGAGAGCAGGTTGAGAAGCGTGAACATTGTGTCGTCACAATCAAGTATTTGTGACATCATTTACAATAAATCTGATTTTCAATTTGCAGGTTCGGGCTAGAAATGGACGACGAAGAGTTCGAGATTTTCATGGAGCAAGTCCCGCTCGACGCTGAGGGGAACGTCAGATATCCGGACTTCATGGCTCAGTTTGACACAAAGTAACCCGTCATTTTGGGAAATATGACCTTGAATAAACCGTAGTGCTAAGTAGCTCTGCGACATGTGTCAAGCAAGTCGGTCGTATTTGAAAGATGCAGTACTCTGCTGCCCTCACGCGACTTTGGTTGATTTATTGGTACAATATTATTTCCATTTTTAACAGGAAAGGAGCAAAAAGTCTCTGGGACGGAAAGTCTGTCGTCACGAACGTTAAAAATGACATAACAAAGCCAAAACCAACCAATCAACAACGGTAATTTCTTGATCAAAATTACAACTTCCGCGCGGTCAAGTTATAGACTGATGTTGTAACTTTACTTTGATCTGTGACGTAGCACCTTAGAAGACTTGCACGCCATCTTGCGGGACTTTGTAAAGAACGACATGAACAAACTTGAAAGTGAGTTCCGGCAACTGGACGAGTTCAACAGCGGACGTCTGACGCAGGAAATGATGTTCCAGTTGTTGTCAAAGTAAGCGGTGAAGTGTGACGTCATACACAATATAAAGATCCGTGTCCTTGCCTTAGGCTGAATAAACTTAAGTTGACCAAGTTTATGATCGACAGTTTGGTTGTTTGACAAATTTATCATCGACAACTTGATCGATTGACAGCTTGATTGATTGGCTTATTTATGATTGACAGCTTGATTGATTGACTAATTTATGATTGACAGCTTGATTGTTTGATTAATTTATGATTGACAGCTTGAACATCACCCCAAAGGTGACAAGAGGCGAGATACGACGACTGTGGGAGACCTTTATCGTGAACAAAAACCGGACTTTGAGTTTCCTTCAGTTTGTCAGACATTACGGATACTCGCTCAAGTATTTGATGTCTATGTTTATAAGTGATGTCTATGTTGTTAAGCATTTTATTTGTTTACTTTTTGTAACTGTTTGCAAAATTAACTTAGGTTCAGGAAAGTCTATGATATGACAATGATACTTACGATATGATATGAAAATGATGATGATATTTATGATATGATAAGAAAGCATAAAGTCAAAAGCATGAAATAAGCAAGAAGTTGCGTATTTCTAGATCTGCGGCTTTCCCGAATGCGAAGATCGCTCCACCGCAGCGGGGAGACAACGACTTCATGATTCGATCCCGGAAGTTGAATTGTGCAGCCGACATGCTGGAGGACAGTTTGCGCGCGAAGGTTTCAACATTTTTGAAAAAAAATCCATCAAACTAAGCGTCATCATGAAAATCACATCCATTGGATGACACAAAACTTGAACAAATCTGAAAGCGAATTTGAACAAAGACAAAAAGTTCCAGCGTTTCTTTCCATTCCAGGTCGATTATCTTTGGGAGGATCTCCGCCGCGAGTTTGTCGAGATGGATCCCTACCACACCGGGTTCGTATCACGTGACGAGTTCCGTGACGTGCTCATGGAGTTGTGCGTTCATCTGTCCAATCACGAGACAGACCTCATCACCAACAAATTTGACACCAACGGGGACGGAAGGTACGTTAGGTGTTGACCTTGTGGTACTTAATCGCACTCTATTTTCTAAAATGGGGTCTATTGTTTTTTACGTAATGTACTCGACTTTGTAATTCTGCATTATGTCGTCACAAAACCCAAACAAACTATAAATTTTTTTATGTCAAGGATTTCTTACGTCGAGTTTCTGCGTCCCTTTGCTCAACGGCGCCAGCTGTGGAAGGATGGTAACAACATGTTGGCGGTCCTGACCCACCCCCAGCCTGAGCTACCTGGGGCCGACATCGCCGGAAAACCGACCAAGGGTTTAGAAGCGGTGACGTCAAAACTTAAACAACAGGTAATTAGTTAAAATCAAAATTGATTGATCTGAATGCTAAACTAATTGTCCTGGTAACTGCTTATACCTAGCCTAGCTGTCACCTCTCTAACTGCTACACACGTGGTTGCTTGATAACTTTTTCCTTTAATCATGTGCTGTACCGGTATTCTTCATCAAACATCAGTTTATTACAACGAGCATTATCTTCACCAATGCAAATTAGGCGCTTAAATGAGTTGGACCATCCACTAGCTGGTGCAGTGTCGCTTTGTATAATCCCACCTTGCATTTCAGCTGGCTGGGGATTGGAGGACTTTGCGACGGGCGTTTAAGAAAATGGACGTTTCATCCGATGGAATGCTCACTTTGCCCGAGTTCAGAAGCGTTTTAAAGTTATGCAATGGTAAGTCAGCACAAGGTGGCGAATCTTTTTAACCTTTGTGACGTATTCACTCGATTCGTAGTTGTTTTGGACGAAGACGAAGTATATCACGTGCTGTCAAAATACGACCAGTCAATGTCTGGAAAGTTGAACTACAAGAAGTTCCTGCAGGAAAATACGAGCAGGGCAACTTCGAGGAACTCAAAACCTTGAGCAAACTCCAAATTTCAAAGAACCAAAACACTTTTACAATTTGTACTGACTTTGCGCTGAAGACGTGAAACTTTTGTCTTTGTTTTCACGCTTCCTGTGTTGTATATTTTATGTTGTAGTCGTAGTGCACAGCTAGTGGTCGGAACATTCCAGCCACCAGATGTCCTTGTTACGTTATTTTTTAGGGTTGTCAATTGTTTTAGTTCGAAAAACAAATAGTGTCAAAAATCTGGGCTCTAGCATCTTAATGTGCTCCAACATTATATTTGTAGTTGAGATTAATTTCTTTCGTTGTGATGGAACAATCGTTTGAATTGTCCTAGTGTTTATGATGTTTAAATACACGAGACAAGGTTGGACCTGTTTGCTCACAAGAGCCTACCTCACCCTACCCTGCAATATCCTGGTGTTATATGAGAGATGAGTCACATAATCAGTCGCAGATTTTATTTCATTAACAACATATTTACTGGACTGACTGACTCGCCAAAATTGACACTTGCCAGACCCTGATCAAGTTATCAGTGTAGCCGGCAAAGAGAGTCTGAAAAAAAAAATAGTTTCGTTACGATGCTTGTTTCGAACAAACCGGCAGCTCATGCAAAGCCGCACTACTTCTATGAAACGAAGCGCCACATATGACTGACCTGTCCATCTGGGGACCACGCCAGCGAGAGACATTCAGGTTGTCCGGCCTTGCTGTTCAGGTTAATAAGTTCTGGTCGGAGTTCATCGAGAAGCGCTTTTCCTTCCAAGTCCCAGATTTTGATGGTTGGTCCGCAAGCAGCGCACAGCCAGTATCGGTTGGGAGAGAATGCGAGCGCGTGGATCTCACTCTCGCCGTTCGTCAACGTGTACAGGTGCTTGCCTGGAAGCGAAATATCGATCGGTCAATATGTGGCGTTACTGGGAGTCTGTGCCATAGGTTTCTAATATGGGCTCTCATAATTGCAGAACGTGTCATCACCGATCAGGTCGTGTGTAGATTTGTAATCATTGAGCCTCACAGTAACATAGGGATGTTACGATTTGAAAGTGACAACACAATAGATATTTAAGATTTGCTAAAAATTCACAGTCATAGTTTTAATAAGAGACACAACCACAACAGGTTCAAGTTGACAACGATGCAAATGCACGCCAAGATAACCACTGAGTAACAACCAAGCACAAAATTAAATTTTCCATGTTGAAAAAGAATATGAAATATGCCTATTGCCAAACCTACTTAAGCTCAGAACGATGCAGTTACGAGACTAGACTGGCAGCTAATTTGAACAAACCTTCGCTGAGATCCCAAAGCATGGCCTGGCCGTCCTTTCCACCAGAGGCGCACAAGGAGCCATCTGGTGATACGGTGACTGAGTTGATGAACGCAGTATGTCCATAGTGGTCGGTCTTTAGCTTGCAGTTGGTCAAATTCCAAACCTGAAACCACACAAAGAGCACAATTAGCCGCAACTGCACTGTCGTGAATGTACGGCAGCTATACTGTAATTCATTTAAAAATGGAATTTTGCTAAACAGAAAGTTCAAAAGGAATATCTCGTAGATATTCGGTAAGAGCAAAAAAACACGAACTACTTTACCAAACTGAGTTATAAATAGTTTTACCTTGACCACTTTGTCCCAACCGCACGAGACAATGATTGGCGTGTTTGGGTTTGGAGAGAACTGGACACACGAGACCCAATCGGTGTGATTGTCTTCCTAAAAAAACAAACATCTTATTATTCAAATGTGAGCAAATAAAACGACAAACTCATGTCACAATGACATCACATATGAGCTGAGAGCTTTACAGTGATGGTATATTTGCACTGTCCGAGTGTGTTCCACAGCTTGATCGTACCGTCCCTTGACGCCGAGATGATCTGACGGTTGTCACCGGAGAAAGCCACGGAAAGAACATCCTTGGTGTGGCCTTCAAAACGACGGGTCGTCTCTCCCCTGCACAAAAGTGCATTGATGAGCCAAACTAACATAGCATAGGGATATTAAAACACAATTGTAGACTGTTCCATGAAAAATGCCCTTTTAATCTCCAAATAAGCCACTGTTACAAACACACTTTTCTCAACACTCCCAAGTTCAACCACTTTCGATTTTTTTCAATCTACCAACCAAAATAAAAACAAGTAGGCAATAAAAGATGATGTCACAAAGCACCTTTTTAATAATGAAGCCAATAATTTTGTTCAACAAAATTTCAAACTTGTGTATCAATGCTGCATATAGTCGGATTGTTTTTATTGTAGGAAAACAATGCAGTGTTATCCACTTGAGCAATATACAAACTTCAAGAGTGGTAATGAGCCCACTGCAGCTTTATGGGCATGCACTTGCAAACAACTTTAAAAGTTTACACGGCGATTCATGCTAATGATTTGTTAAAACCATTAGAGCAGTTGTAAGCAATACACAACATTGTTTTCAACATTATAGAAACGTAAAAGCCGAGAATAATACTCCAAGGTTTGAGTTTAAACAGGTTTTATTTTTATTTCTTTTGTGCAATTTGAATATCAACAATTGCTGGTTTGGTAAGTACACTCAATAAACTGCATCGTATTGTTGATAATTACGCTTGCACCATAATTTCCGTGGATTGTCTGCTTCCGAGTATAATAAAGTTTAATTACCTTTCCGTTGCTACCTTATTACAAACAACAACATGCGAAGTGGCACCATGCTGTGCAAACAAATTCGTTAATATTTGTGACAAAGTGTTCTATGCTTTTTACGGCAAAAGCCTAGACAATAATTTCTAAACATGGCATGATTTTTATTACCAGACTGAAGAAAGTTTTAGCATAAACTCGGCGATGATCCCTGAGTCAACACAAAAGCACTGAGCCAAAACTTACAACCAAAAAATTACAGGACACCATGGCAATAATACATGACACCTCACACACACACATATATATATATAAGCCAGCTGCACATAAAGAAATCAAGACAACTTTATTATCTTCGCAGCACACCAAGCACCACCATACTCACTGCTGAAGGTTCCAGAGTCTTAGGTCATGGTCCCATGAGCCAGACAATGCAAACTGACCGTCGGATGAAATCACGACATCAGACACAAAGTGGGCGTGTCCTTTAAGACGGCGGTTCATCACTCCGTACGTGTTTTCATCTCTTGTCAACTTCCATACAATGAGGGACTTATCTAAAGCAAACATAATTACAGATTTATATGCTGTATACTAAACTATGCAGCAATGCCATCACGGAATGTTTGCAAATGAAGCGTCTAATGTGTGGATACGGGCTGCAACACACTCTTCCACACTGAAAATAAAATCCTAGATAAGGCTGTTTTTCAAAATGAGCTTCTCAGCCTGACTGCAGAGTATGGCAGTTTTCACCAAAACCTCAAGGTTCTTACACAAAATTTCAGTGTGCACTGACCATAGTGGAAAGTGTGGAAAAATAAACAAAGATGAAAGGTTTCAGTGCATGTCATAAATTGCATGTTTGTACACATGTTTTCTTGTTGAAAACTACCGTGCTTTTCATTCGCACCAAAACTCACGGTGGGGAATGTGAAGCCTTTTATACCAGAAAAGGGAAAACAAGAGTGTTTTCTTTTTTATTACGAGATCACTCGAGTCCAGCCTAGTACTGAGGTCGCACATGACACAATTTCAGCCAAAATGTGCAGACATGACTGTGGATGGAATTTAAACCAGCAGCAGCTCATTTTGTTTATTGCAAACTTTCCAAAGTGATATAAATGCAGGATAAAATGCAAGGAAACAACATGGTCAGACAAAAAACTTCATCAAAATGTTCAGAAGTCTAACATGTAAAACCATCATTCCATGTTGTCAATGCAATGGTAGTTAACTACAGATTATAATGGTGCACGCATGAATGACTGATCCTCATTAATGTGCAATCCAAGTTTTACTGTTTTTAAGTTTTACTCATCGAGTTATTATAAACAAAGCAAGGTCCACTGTTTCCAATTTATAACATGAGGCACATTCCTGTGAAGAAAGTTTGTATGCTCTGCCGAAGACCTTCGCCGCGGCAAAGGAGCAAATATTGCTACTCTGGTTTAAAGATCAGCTTTGTCTTTTCTGGTTTTAAGGGTTTATGTATTACAAAAACAAACGAACTTTCTGAGCTAATCTAATAAGGTCTGGTCTGCACTTTAATGCTGACATGGATTTCTGAATGTCTACTTTTACACTAGACCCGATTTTCATGTTGTGATTGCTTATAGATCATGTTGATAATAATGTACAAATGATCTAAAAGAAGTGTCATAACAGAAGATTTTCAAAAATCGGTGGCAAGCAGAAAAGGGGGACTTAATTCGAGATATTACCACAAGAATAAACTCTTACCCCTGGAAGCAGAGAGGATCATTTCTGGAATTGCCGGGGTCGTAGCGATTTTTGTGACCCATCCATTATGCCCCACCAAAGTTCCTCGCAATGTCATTTGTTCTTGCGTCATCTTGTTTTACAATTTTTGTATCCAAGGCTGATTAAACTTGATTAATATCGCAGCCTAACTTCCTACGACTCCATCGCCTGACAGTCGAAATAAAAAGACATAATTCGCTGCAGCGACCACACTTGTCACAGTGGGCAATCGTTTTCAGCTCTTCACAATTTTTATGCTTTTGAAAAGGGTACTGAGTATATAAAAATATATATATATAACATTTATGCCAGGAAACAAAACTTGTATCAAAAATTTTGCTGTATTGAAAAAAAATAAATCTCTAAATTAAAAAATTTTACGTACGTTGCTCGGTGTCATTATTAACTTGGAAAATATCTCCAGATAAAAACTCAGTAAATCTATTTAAGGCAACTGAGGCTGTTGCCTATTTGCTGACGTTGTGACAAAACTTTAATACTACACATTAAAGTTTGAATAGTTTGTTAATATTTTTACATAATCAATAAATGACAAGACTCTCAACTAATCTAACAAAAGTTGCTGAAGTGATCGATTGTAGGTCACCTTTAAATAACTCTACAAAGTTGATGTTGTCTGAAACGTGTTAACCAAATGTTAAAGTAAAATTTAAAAAAAACAAGATAAAGTTTGGCACTCTGGGGGTTAATTTTATATATAATTTTCTACACGAGCTTTCGCAAACATAAGCTTGCTTCTTCAGGTCTAATCAAATGATGATTGAAAATCAAATGATTTTCGCAATACACCTGAAGAAGCAAGCTTATGTTTGCGACAGCTCGTGTATAGAAATTTAAATAAAGTTAACCTTTAGAGCAGGGGTGTCCAAACCGTGGCCCGCAGGCCACATTTGGCCCGCCGGAAAGTTCTAAGTGGCACGCGCGGTATTTGTCGAATTGACTTATATTCTCAACTGATTCGCCTACGTAATTTATGGCGAACTTACATTCCGAGAAATTGGCATTAACTGTTTTTTTAGTAATTTATGACAGCCATATGGAAAACTCGCTTCGCATTGCTACATCGTCCATCTCACCGAATATTGCCAAACTTGTTAGAGAAAAACAGTGCCAGACTTCACATTGAAATGTCGACGTGTAGTAAAAACTTCGTTGAATTTACTATAACTCGGTATGTTTATTGTTCTTATAATTGTAAAAGAGGATAATACGTATTTCTAAGATTAGAATTTTGGTATGAGGGTTTTAATTAGAAATTACCAATAAACACTCAAGTGGCCCGCTCAATCATTCATAAATCGCATGTGGCCCTTCGGCGAAAAAGGTTGTACACCCCTGCTTTAGAGTGTCAACCTACTGATTTTTCTTTTAATTTACTTTAAATAACTCCTATTACTGTTCGTCCAGTGTTTTCTAATCCGCAAAATTTGTTCACAGCGAAGATTTTCTGAACTAGTCGAGTGTTTAAAGTTTAAAAAGATTTCACACTTAATAAGTGTTACTACGATATGTGCAAGTGAAAATTGAAATATCAAATTGATTGAGAATAAACATTACATGTTTTTGCAAAATACACCATTTTATTTGGCCTCACAATCGTATGACAACGCACTGCATTATTTAAACCACATACTGCAAATCATTAAGTGCTGTACACTGGATGGTTGGAACGGTAAAAAGAATATAAATCCATACAAAAAATGCCGAGCAGGTAGGTAAGAAACGATGGCGGTAGTTGTAAGGCAGCACTTCAAGCAAAACCAAGATTGTCGGAATAACGACTGAGTTGGCAGGGTCGTCCTTTGAACTCTTGGCCCACTTCGTGAATCCATTTATTTGCAACTGAAAATTATAATTATTTGAGAATCTGTTCAGTAAGTCTTCCTTGGACACCGCTACAACAGGAATATGTTCAGTTTATATCAGAGTCTGTGCTACTTGGAATTGATGCTAAATATAATACTGGTGAGTGATTAGATCCATCTATGTCTCACCCCATTTGACCCCAGTTAGAACTGGGCAAGCGGCGTGGCGTGTACGTCTGTCTGGTACGCCTGCAGGGTCAAGGTTGTACCAGAACGCAGCACTCCCTCTAATTGGACGAACCCCTACTTTGGGTTCCAGAAAAACTGTGCTCCCTCCGTTCGTGACGTCAGAAAGCTGAGTAAGCAACGACTATCATAACACTGTGTCTAGATTCTGTCTCATCATCAATTGTTAGCTAAGTCAGAAAACTTGTGCACTCATCAATCATGATTATCAAGGAAGACCGGAACTTACATATATGAGAAAGGTGGCAATCCGATTGCCGGAATTCTCATCAATTGGGACATGTTTCTAAACATATACAGTAAAGCACCTACCTTGGTTATGTCCTAATTTTAAACAAATTCCAATTATATATTAATTTGAAAGAATACATTAAGTTGTATTGGAATTAGTTATTAAGCATTATAAAGTATACAGCAGTTAAAGAGAAATTGGAAATTTAGTTTCTTGGTAAAATGAATCAATAAAACACAACCGATCTTCATAATTGACTATTTATTGGCAATTCATATCATATCACAGCAGCTTTGTGGAACTCACCCCAAAGAAGTCATAATGCGGCTCGTACTGCCCACCAACTCCATAATTAGCGACCTAACAAACAGAAAACACGAGTACTTCAACATAGCTGGATAACTCTACGAATCAAAGAAATTGTTTGATCTTGCCTGGAGCATCTCAGCAGAGTCCAGAGAGAGTCCAGTGAGGTCAAAGATTCTTCTTGAGACTTGACCAATCACATCCGCATCCGAGTCTTCCAACCACGCACTTTTAGCAACTCGATACTTTGCGTGTTCCAGCTTGCCTGTGTCAGGGTTATTCACAGTAGATCGATAAAGCTGCGCGACATCATACGGTAAGCAGTCACAAACGGAATAGTTTAAGCAAGCACGTCAAGGCGTTTCCATGCACAACATCACCACACCAGCTCAGACTGTCAACACATTCACCATCTCACCATCGGTCGGGCAAGTTGTTTAACACTTTCCATTTGAGTGTCAGACAAGACATCATGAAATCGGATGAGCTGAGGGGACAGCCACAACTCCTCTACTTTAGCTGGCTGCAAGATGAGCCTTGGATTGTTATGATTGGTCCACAGATAACACTTCAACTTGCTCCCAATGTGAGCTGGCTACAACGTACATTGCTTAATTCTTTAAACCATTGAAAATAAAATTTAAATACAACCAGTGCTTTTTCATTCTTATGCAAAAACAATTTTACCAAATTTGTGCCTTCATCTCGACATAGCGCCTCATAGTGGCGAAGATCATCAGGGTTGAGAGCGGAGAGAGGTTGATGCGACGACGATATTCCAAGATCGACGTCGCTTTTCTTCCTCATTTCACTGAAAATAAAACTTACATTCTATTGTTTTACCACAGAGTTTAAATTTAACTTGGTTTACACTCGTTCCATAACAACAGAATTCATGCTGGAATGCTTGTAAATGAATTACAACCAGGAAATGTTTCATTTTATGTAATAAAGATACTGTTCAAGATATTAGATATAAGATATAGATATAAGATATTGTTCAGGTTATGATTTCAAAACAAAAGTTTTATGAACATGGTCACAATATACCTGTAATACTGAAAATTTTTGTTGTTTCTTTCATGACTGGGTTCAATCAGGGTCATTTCAAGTGATGCATTGTAAGCTGTTTCAATGTCGCCCAACTATAACAACACGAGATTGCACAAAAGGTAAAATGAAGAACATATACATTAGGAAATCACCTGCACAGAACAGAATGAGGCGTGATCTAAGACATCAAATTTTGTGAAAGATTGGAACAAAGTTTCGTTCATCGATGAGAGAGCAACCATCCACGACGCGCAGTGATAATAATCTTTCATCTCGAACGCAATTCGCCCGACGTCATACCAGTCTCTTGGCCTCAACATCTGGATCGCTTGAACACCTGGCAAGGTAAGTAATACAAATGTGCGTAGTAGCAATGTGTTGTAAATACTGTGCAAGTGAAAACCTGAACAAACCATTCACATTTCCACGAGCCAGTTGATGAATTTCGAGCTTGTATGTGTCCTGGAGCCTCATGAGAGCTTGCGCAGATCCAACAACATCTTTTTCATCGGGAAAGTTTACTCGTTTCGTGGATAATTTTTCCACAAATTCTACAACAACAAGTCCTTGTGTAAAAGCACACACTGATTCATTCATTGGAATGTAAATGCAGGATACAGCTTGTAGTTATTTAGTGGTATGTGATATTGATGCAAAAAGTCTGACGTCTAAAAACAATAAATTCTTACCGGTTGAAGTATTTTCCTTAACAGTATCCTGAATAACATCCCACTCAAATGCAAGACGCTTAAAAAGTCTAAACTGGTTGACTGGATGGCTCAAGTAATCGACAGCATTCTGCATTGTGATGTCATCAAACTGTTTCACAAACCTAACGTTTTTGTAAAGATACAATGCAGTATACAACATGAAAATCAGCAAGTAACTGAGAGTCATCTTCTTAAAAGAGGGTCAAAACAATGGAAGTGCAATAAAATGAAGCGTACAAGATAAATGAAGAAATTACGGTCTATCCTACAAACAAACCTTTTAAGGTGACGTATTTTTGCTTCCTGTTTGTCAATGTAGTGGCTAAGAGAGGCAACCAGGTCGGTTTCTTCCTCTATAAGATCTTCCATGTGGCTGATCGATGAAAACCAGTCGCATGACACCAGGTTTGGAAAAGTCAGTCCAAGAACTAAAACAATGATTCCTTTCTCAATGATAACCATTCCTGCCAGACCCGCAGACTCTGGAGATCTTTTTCATCACAAATCACCCTAAGACTGAAAACCAGGCAATGGTGTTGGCATTAGGCTGAACTTAATGAAACTGAACTGAATCATTTTAGCGTGATGGCATGCACTGAAGCCTCGATTCTTTTCTCTTCTTCTTTGTTTATTTATTATAAATGGGCGTCCAAACAACCAGTTTTTCTTTGTTTGTTTATTATAAATCGGGGTGAAGATACCAAAGTTTATCGAGCACGTTGATGAACCTCGTGTGTGCAGGCGCCACACTTTCCACTGAGTCCAGATGTTATAGGCCTAGATTTAACTGACTGGAAAGTACAGCAGCCTTTGAAGAGAAATTTTGACGTGATGACGTAAAGATATTATTTTTACTTTATTTATTATAAATTGGCATTCAAACAACCCAATTTTGCTTGTTTGCTCACTGACTTATAATAACCTGTAGCCTATTTGCTGCGTTCTTTGCTTAATTAGTTATTAGATAACTTAATAGTGTATAAGCTAGGCAATCTGCTTCGAAAATTTAATACAGGGTCCTACTGGAAAGTTTGCTTTCAGTGCATCAGATAAATGTGCCAATAAATGTAATGTCAAAATTTGCACCACACAAACATAACTTATAATATAGAATACAGCACAAAACGGAAATTTTGCGTAGAGACGCATTGTATATTGTACTGTTTAGGCCTATTTATCGCCATTAACTATGCGGAGTGAAAGTTAGGATGCCAACCGTTGTAGTTATAGCGCAACAAAACATGCTCACCAACAATTGACGGGTCTGGTACAAAAGTCACCATTCCAAAAAGAAAAGAGAAAATTGTTATGCTCAAGTGATTTTGAGCCAACATGCTGCAGAGTGTAGAATACTGATATACTATTCTAATCTATGATGCCGACAAGCTCAGTGGAGTGGTTTTCGGCCATTTTGAAGAAGGCTCTCTCCTTTTCGCCTTCTCAACAAAGAGAAAAACGCGCTTCCATGAATTTCATTTTTCGTTGGCTGCCACAAAAAGCCCCAAGTCTTTAAGCGAAATGGGTACAGGATCCAGTTCTACGCTACACAGTGCGTTAAAAACAGAATTTGGTTGACAAATGTTTTGCAATTAGCAAAATCGTTTAAAATATATATGTCAAATACTTTACACACTGCATATTTCAGACCATTTTTTATTATTAAGACCACTGTGAAAATTAAACCGATTAAGTACAGAAACTTTCTGATTTCACATTTCAGTCATTCTTTTATTTTGTTTTTTTGCCATAATTGCGAGGGAGGAAAAATTACGCTGACGTTAGTGGTCGAACGTATTAAAAGCAATACAACACAACTAAGGCAGGAATAGGTTACGTGACAATGGCCTCCACGGCAAAAACGTGCATCATAATAAATAAGTTTAAGACAAATTTAAAGCGTCAGCATAACTATCAAACTCTACTATTTTCTTTTCGAATAATAACTAAAATTATAATAAAGTAAATTTATAATACCCAAAAAATGGGTATTATAAATTGGAGATAGAGCAGACGCCGCCACCTGTTGCATCAGCCATTTGCACAAACGTCGGAATTCGATAATTTTCTTGATCATAGAGGCCATTTATTGTCGTAGGCGTATGAGGCCTAGGCTACAGGCTATAGGCCTAGTCAGGTTTCAGAGTTCTTATTAATTTATAACTAAAGATTTGGATGTTTGGATATAGCCAGGCTTGGACCTAGTTTATAACTACTGGTTTCATACACTCAGTTATTTTAGGTAGATATTGGCTCAGACCTAGGCTAGATGGAAGATCTCGTATGGCGCCTAGGCATGTGTAATGAGCCTATAATGGTACTGCTGGAAACTAGACTAAACCTAAACCAGATCTGAAATTTTTTGTCAAAATAATATTGAACACTGAAGTAGTCTTAGTGTCATGAAGTCCTTGCAAGGACACAAAATATACCCCATAGCGGATTTAAATTTAAACATTATCACTCCAACTAAAACATTTCATTCTTTGGACTTTTGCGATAACTCAATGGTTTTATACCTTCGTTAAAATTTTGTCTTGCAAGAACATGGCCTTGCTGAAGAGGTTGAAATTGGACTGATATGAAACTTGTTTTATGTAGATTTTAACCAACAGTATAGGCCTATAGGTTTTCCATATAATATGCTGATCACTGAACCAGGGTCTGGTCAGCGAGTTTGTATCAACTGACAGAACTTTCAAAGTTTCAAAAAGTGATATTAAATTTTAAAGAAGTTTGTTTGAATTTTGTTTTGAAATACACAGTCCAGTTGACAATAGGAATACAACCATAAATACAATCAATCGAAATATGTATAGTATATATAACTGAAAAGCATTGTATTGTAGGATAGAATTATAATATGTAAGAACTTTGTTGGGTTTCATATTGCTGTACAAATCGAACAAACTACAAGCAAGTCACTATGGAAGAGATGGCCGTGTCAAGCCCGGAGCCCATTTCTACCTCACACAAGGACCTGGACCAGTGGATTGAGCAGTTGTATGAATGCAAACAGTTGACTGAATTGCAAGTTAAAACTATTTGTGACAAGGTACAGCATCTGCGATT
Organism: Clavelina lepadiformis; assembly: GCF_947623445.1. Taxonomy (NCBI): domain Eukaryota; kingdom Metazoa; phylum Chordata; class Ascidiacea; order Aplousobranchia; family Clavelinidae; genus Clavelina; species Clavelina lepadiformis. The sequence goes on along the minus strand of NC_135246.1, from coordinate 20,218,942 downwards.
TTTTACCAATTATCTTGACTAAATGTTAAAGCCTGGTTTTTGATGGTTTGGAAGTGGAGTGTTTGCTAAAACTGAATGTGATGTGTGCGTTTGAATGTGATGTCTTGCTTAATGCTTGAATATTTAACAGTATTAAGGTTATTGAGATGTTTCCACAAGATACAGATACTTCTACGTACATAATTATTGGAATGGCAAATTCATTCAGCGTTTTAATACACTTTATGGTAAACTGTTTTGTCACCAAACAAGTGTCTTTTTTTGGAAAATGATGACAACATCTCCATAACAGAGTCATTGACGCCGCACAGAGTGTTGCACAAGTTCTGATTTACCCTGGGTGATAATTTCATTGATCAGTCATTAACATAAATTTGCAAACTTCTCCCCACATTTTCAGCTGTTATTAAATCCTTCAGCAGTTTGCCACTGATGAATATCTTAAAACATTGTTTGTTTTGCTTATGTGTTATGTGCTGTCTGTGACTCTGTGTAGCTCACATTGTTGCAACCAAGTCATTTCTCTGACTCAAACCAAGTCAATTTGAATCTTGACTCGAGTCAGGTTGACAAATTTGGCTTAAAAAATTTTCCTGGCACCACACCCTTTTTCCATCGATCATCATAACATCATAACTGTCTCAAATATGATCTGGTTGATATTATTTTCAGAGAAGTAAAATAGTTTGGAAAATTATTCTACTTTGCTATCTGGAGCTCCATGTTTTACTGTCACAGCTGTAATAACATGACTTGAATCATTTTGAACTCTGACTTGTGTCAAGTCATTTAGGGCACTTAACTCGAACCAAGTCAAGTCACAAAAATATGTAAGTCAAGTCAATGACTCGAATCATTACAACACTGGTAGCCCACGTCAAATTTTTATGCAAGACGTCAAGCCGCCGATTTGACATAATTTGTTGTGAAACTTGAGGCTTGGGACGTGCTGAGGAACCAGCTCTGAAATACTGGCAGCAAGTATTATAATGAATTGTGACATCACTTTGCGTGACATGAATCATCTCAAGGAGAACCAAATGCCTAAAGCTACTAACTAAGGTGCTAGGTTTATGTATACTGTGAAAGCTCAATAATTTTGCTTGACTCAAAATTTCAAATAACTCCAACTAAGCAGATTTGTTGGTTGGTTCTGCCAAAACCACTGTGTAATAAAATACAACAACCAGGTAACTTGAAGCAATTTTATTGGTCACTTCAGCTTTGGCCGTGTTAAGCCTCAGACCTCACTGAAACACAGATTTCAGAACCTGAATAAGTTTAAATTGAATTTTTCCAGGCACGGGAAATACTCCAAGGCGAGTCAAATGTCCAGGAAGTGAAATGTCCGGTGACGGTATGCGGTGATGTCCATGGCCAGTTTCATGACCTCATGGAATTGTTCCGCATCGGCGGTTGCCCCCCAGACACAAATTACCTCTTCATGGGGGATTATGTTGACCGCGGTTACTACTCGGTTGAAACTGTCACATTGCTCGTCACTTTGAAGGTAATTGTAAAGCGCTTCAGCCGCAATCAGACCATTTTGATTGGTTGTAACTTGTGTGACAGGTTCGTTATCCTCATCGCATCACAATACTACGAGGAAATCACGAAACGCGTCAAATCACTCAGGTTTATGGTTTCTATGATGAATGTCTGAGGAAGTATGGGAATGCGAACATCTGGAAATATTTTACGGATTTGTTTGACTTCTTACCGTTGACTGCTCTGGTCAACAATGAGGTGACAACAGCGATTGATTTAGAATATTAACCATGGCCGGCGGCAACTTACATGACACTGTAGTGCAATGTTTTTAAAGATTCTTTATTGATTCTCGTGTGGGCATGACCTGGAGTAAAGTTAATATGTTCAGTATCACTTGCTAGGGATGGTGAGCTGAAGTTTAACCAGGAGTGGCCTTCACTGGTCATTTGCACAGAAATCACTTATACAAGCACTAAGCTACAGGTTACTGTAGGTCAAAAATAGCTCACATATGAGGTCACTTCCTGCCACTTAGTTGGCAGTTTGTAGCTGAACAAAGGGACATCTATAGCTAAAGGTTGGCGGTAAAGTTTAAAGGAACTTAATTATGCGCAAAACACATTCATCAGAAGGATGAGACATTCACTTCAAGTATTGCGCAGGACAATTCTTTAGCACAGGGGTTCTTAAACTTTTTGGCACACGCCCCCCTTTACGGTACATAAAAATTTCGCGCCCCACCTCATTGCAAAATAAAAAGCATTAAGTAAAACAACAATTTATTTTCAACTAACTTTCATTAATGTGAAGGATGTAGTTGTTTTTGGGAAACCAAACGTTTAATTCAAAGCTTTGTAGAAGATAATGCAGATCTTAGGTCGGCTTCACAGTCAAGTTTGTTCCTAGGTTTTGTCTTTATATTCATGAACATGACGCTGCAAACGACTTGATCTCAAAGCGTCGTTGCTTAGCTTTTCTAAGCGTATCACGCATTGCGGTACGACTTTTCCGTTCACTGTGGTATCTATAAAGCCATACTTCAGATAATTTTGGTCATACTGTCTCTTTTTCCACTCATTTTGTGTCAATACAATTAGTTTAATTACTAAAATACCTGGTTATTAAATCAATACTAAATTTAAGTTTTACTTCACTTTACGGTTTTAATATTGGCTGACGTTGGTTTTAGCCTATTTAAACCGGGTGCGCGACATTACTATTTTTATTATGTGTGGTCGACACTGCACACAAATTTTCAATCGTTAATGACTCGAAAATTATACGTGGTCAACTGATCGGATATTTACAGGTTAGTAGCAAAAACATCTGGCTTCGTGTATACATCATAATTGTAAAACTAAAGAAAATGCATTTAGTGTAAATTAAGTATTTCTACAAGTGATATATTTGTAAAAGCTTTTCTTGTTACGCCGCTCCCCATTGTGAGAAAAAAAACAGGTCACCGCAAAAAGGTAACACAAGAGAACAGATAGTCGAGCTAGGAGTGCGTGAATGAGTAAACAAAAACAATACGCTTCAATGCGGAGAGACACCAAATATTATGACGTAACAATTGACGTATTTCAGAATCCAAATTTCAAAAATACAATTGCCATCGTGACACTTTAAAATTTTAGTAAAAATGAACCTATAGCGAAAGTCAAGAAAGCATGTTTAGACATAGCTCATATAATAGACAGTTTGTCATCTCTCGCGCCCCCCTTATGAATCTTACACGTCCCCCCAGTTTAAGAACCACTGCTTTAGCATAATTATCATAATAAATTGGTTGTAACCCAGATATTACCTCATCATGGCAAGTTGTGAAACTTTTCTTAACTTGTTGTTCCGTGTTCAGATCTTCTGCTTGCACGGAGGTTTGTCCCCATCCATAGACACTCTCGACCACATCAGGGCTCTCGACCGACTGCAGGAAGCACCACATGAGGTCAGCCTTCATCACCTGATTATCTGCTCTATTATAAAGTTGTTCGCTTATTCGGCGGAATTACACGTTGCTGTGATGTTTTAATTCAAGCTTAGGGGACAAAAATAGATTTTTATCTTATTCCAGGGACCCATGTGTGACTTGTTGTGGTCTGATCCTGATGACCGGGGTGGCTGGGGGATTTCCCCGCGTGGGGCTGGGTACACCTTCGGACAGGATATATCTGAAACGTTCAACCACCACAACGGACTCACTCTTATATCAAGAGCACATCAGCTTGTCATGGAGGTGAGTGTTTGTGTCCATATTTGTTGATAATAAGACAATCTTCCTATGATGGGGACACGAGCATAAAAACAACTCTGCTTAAGGCCTGTTGGCTCTTTCCGCATCTTGTTAAGCGCTTATGTTGTGCTGCTCGGTGCATTACCGAGCATGAAGTAGCTGCCCTTCAGCTATTGTTGCAACATTTCCTTTGTCTTATAACGAAACTGACGATCGATAAAACTTTGGTTAATCATTTATTTCTGTGTCAATATGGACGGGCTATTTGCTACAAATATTGATGACGTTTTGATCAAATAATCTTCATCGGTACGACGTCAGGTCTTGGGTGGAACATTGGGAGCGATTCTGTGCAAAACTAACTTGTTTTTATTGGCAGGGATACAACTGGTGTCATGATCGTAATGTCGTGACGATATTCAGCGCTCCAAATTATTGCTACAGATGTGGAAATCAAGCTGCTTTAATGGAACTCGACGACACTTTAAGATATTCATTGTAAGTTTGCAATCTTCGAATTTATTCTTCTTTCATCTTGAATAAGAAATCCTTGCTGGCATCCTGACCCGTGATGCGCTTAGAATACATTTTAATACTTTTCCGTATTTCGATATTCGTAACGATTGTTGTTCAGACAATTTTGTTGTTTTTGACTTAGCTTGCAGTTCGACCCCGCCCCTAGACGCGGCGAACCGCAAGTCACCCGACGGACTCCGGATTACTTTTTGTGAGTCCTCAACATCGACATCACATGTTATTTTCACCACCAGTTTTGCTGGTGACGTACCCCTCCAAAAAGAGTTGGGTATCTCTGTGAAATGACTTTTTAATTGAAATTGTATCTTCTTTGTATTCAGTCGATCTTCTTATTTGTCAATAATGTAATCAATTGTTGGCAATTTCTATTATGAATTGTATTTTAGTGCAGTAACAAGTTCAGAGTTTTGTGATAATTTTTGTAGCATATTCTAGCATAATCGTGTTGTTTTCCATCGTGTTTGTATTACCACCGACTCCAAAGTTGATTGTAATTAGTTTGAAAAAATTCTAAGTTGTTGATATTTTGATGAGATAAGTTTATTCCGGTTTGCCATGGGACAGCTCTTCTATAAAATTATGTGTTCATATTAAGGCCTTAAAATTGTAATTTTTCGAATGTGAAATCTCCGTCACAGCATTCCTTGTTGTTCATCTTATTCATTGAAGTTCTAAAATTTCCTGACCACTTTGCATTATGGATGTCACGCCACATTTCCACGAAATGTTGTTTAAAAATTCTGCCTAAGTTGCCAGCTTGTGGAAGGAACTTCGCACCACTAGGTGCTTTCGGATGCCTTTGTTTGATCTCTGTCCTGTTGTGAGTTCCTTGTAATCTCACCTGAACAAGCTGTAGGATGTCTGCGCAGTGGTAATTGTTGTCGTCCCACCTTCACACTCCAGTGGCAGGCAACTGAGCATGAAGCTCTTTGCGCCCCCATCCTGCTGCTCATGGCCGCCTAATTATCCCGACTCATCGGAATTGTTTTAAGAAATAAATAAAAACTTTGAATAAACTTTTCTGTTCAATACCTCGCTCGTTCTTACCAACCTGCTTATTTGTGCTAGACCCTGCACTGACATCTACCTGTTGCTTATCAAGTGTATCGAGGTGAAGTATTTTTGCTTATATTGACGTACATTGGTAGGAATAAACGATTTCTGAGGATATTTGTCCATTGTAGACTACATATGGATCCAGCATGCGTGCATGTGGTAAACGTTCGCAGTTTGAGGAATGATTTAAGCAAGGCAGGGTGGTGATGATAATCTTTATAAAACAAGAATCATCATCTACCAAGGTTCTTGGGACGACACACAGCTGGTGTTGAGCCGGTAGTTGAGATAGTTGATGGCAAACTGTCTCCACCTGAGGAAGGCCACTCCGACCAGGATGTGCCACCAATTGTGGCTCTGACCAAAGTAATCGAAGCTTCCTGTGCAATAAACACCACCGTTATATGGCGCTGCTGGGCGAAAGAATGGTTAAAGCTTCCGCCAAGAGGCGCCGAATCGGACATCGATTATTTTTGTTATTCTCGTCAATCCCAACCTTGCATGAGGCAAAAAATCAGTAGAAAAACGTTTTTATGATTGATTATAAAGACTGTGATTAAGAGAGGTTTTAATTAAAGCGAAAAGTATTTTTAATTTATTAACATAACAACAAGCTTAAGCGAGAGATGCTTTTGTGTTAAACCGAACCACGTGCAGGTTTGGAGTCGCGCGATCACTAAAATCTATTATTAGTATTTGAATGTTTATGTTATTTTGGTCTATCCCTGAGGATTGGTTCAGTATCCTTAGCGACACTGGTGCGATGAAGCAAGCTTGTCTTAAGATGACGTATGTAATATCGCGTCTGGTTTCAAAACTTGCGGATTTGCCAGAAAAAACAAAGATTTCGATCCTGCAACATGTGACATCATAGAATTATTTGCGCCAAAAACTCTCGGGGAGTTTAGAATGGTGATGGGTATGAAGAGCTCCTTGTTTTCCAGGTGGAACACGCCCGAAAATATTAACTAGAATACTGGATGTTACCTGTCTTACTTTGGAAAAAAATCATTTCAACGTTCCACTTTAAGCTGGGCAGGGTTTCTTGTACGGCACAAAGTACTTTATCTTCGCCTGGTACGTCATAAGCGTGATTTTGCGCGTTGATTAAAACACTTTGACAACGACACAATGTGGAGGTGACAACACTATTGACCTGGCCTTGCTTGATTGAGATAAAATGTTTCCTCAACTCACCTGGCGAAAACCTTTCCGGAACTTTTGTGACGAGAATCAGCAACGCCAAAGCAATTATGACGAAATTGATGACGACTTCGGGTAGGAAAGTCTAGTAAGTTCAATGGAAAACATAGAAATCATCAAGTTAAGGAGTTCATTTGCACACCGGTTCGTGTGCATTACCTCCAATTCTTCAGATGTTGAAATTATACACCAGTGCACCGCTATGAGGCAGCCGAGTGCAACGAATGTGCTGAAGTGAAGAATCCTGTACTTCTCCCATCTGTCAAAATCAACGTCACGTCATCACTCGATTAATGACGTTTCATTGCTTCCGCGGTTATGTGTCGACGTCACTTGAACCGGGTTAATTGAGATTTAGAGCAACAAATCGCTTGTGAGCCTCGTGATTATTAGCAACCCCTGCAGATTTTCACTGAAACAAATAAAGACGTTGGTCGAGTGGCTTACAGTTTGGAGAAATATCCCGGATGTAGCATAGTCCTTCGACTCGCCAAGACCAAGGCCACCACCGCGGTGAGATAACAAATTCTGGAAATCTAAAACCGAGAATGAGCTTTGTTGGAACTATGACGTCAATGGAAGCTATACAACAGCGCTTACTTCAAAAATAAGTTCTGTTGGAATTACCTTGTTGCAGGCGAAAGCCTGATAGATTGTGACGACATAGATGCCCGTCACTCCTGTGACGACGCCAATACAGTCGCACGCGAGCCACCTAGCGGCCACTGCTTCGCGTAGATGGCAGTTGAAAGTGTGATAGCCAGCTGACGCCACGAAACAGCTCTGGTGAGACAAAACCACAAACATATACTTTTGTGATGTCACTATGACTTGGGGATTGCGTTGAGTTCACCTGAGTGCAAACGTGATAGATGAGGAATGAGAAGTTATCCCAGGGGGAAGCTCCCATGGATGGCAGGAGGCAGAAGAGGTCGTGGATCATGAGCGGGATGAGGAGGATGAACAGACCGCCGTGAGTCCAGATGTTGACCAGCTGGTTGGAAAGACGCAAGGCACTGAACACAAATCGAGCTTCAGGTGAAATTTGAACCAGATTTTTTCACGGGGTAATCACCATGGCAACAACCTCTTCATGCACTGACGATCAAGAAGCTTGGCTCGGTAGCCACGGATGACGTAGGAGTTACCCTGCTGGTGGTCAGGCACTTCATCAAATGAGTACAAAGGAATATCGGAGAAATCGAAGAGATAGTACGACATCTGGAGAATCAGAAATTTATAAATCGTTTCAGTTGAATCTTCCCGGAAAATTTTGCTTTTCGAAAAACATATTTTCAAAAATATTTTTCGAAAAGCAAAATTTTGTCTTCAACCCCAGCAACGATTAATTTAGCAGCTGACCCCTGACAAAGCTGTGGGGCTTCCCCAACCGACAGTTGACCTCGAATTTATAAACGCAGGAAAACCAGGCTGCGAATTGTGAGTTTTAATCGAGTCCGGTCCTAACAATCGCGCACAAATCACTGCTGTTGTGAAACTTCAGTCGCCCTATAGTCTCCGATTCCGTCTTAGATCAGTCGTTTTCATTGCAATGAGCATTTTAGGTCATTCTCGTTTCTACGTCGTTCTTTCAATTCAATTAAAAACCTCACCTGCACCAAGTGTTCCTTCATCCTGCTTACCCAGCAGTGAATCGCTTCACAATACTTCGTGTACGCTGCTAATTGGTCCTTCACACCAATCATGGTCGTCGGCCGGTTGTCGTTATCACGTGAATGCCGCCTTTCTGTGCCGTGTTTCTGCTTCTGTTTCGGGTTGTAAAGCGTGAAGCTGGCGGAAATATCTAGAATTGCAATTTCCGCGCTAAACATCCAGTTCGTGACGCGTCTTTCATCTCAAATAACGCGCGCGAAGAGAAAAAACAACAAGATCGAACCTTAACAGTTGCTTTATATGATAAAATATTTATGATTGTCATTTTATCGTTCATACCGGTCAGTTATATAATATCGAAGTCCACCCTGTCTGACATAGACTATGCATTGCAATTCCAATATTCGCCACATGAAAAAAAATATAAGAACCGGAGTAGATGCAAACAGTTTTAGTTGCAGACGTTTTAAGTAATGCTGTCGGCCTATTCTCGTTTTTGAAGCTAGGTACAACTAATCGAAAACAATGAGACTATTGTCTACTTGGTGTGATAAAGTCTGCGATTAATATGCCTGCGTCTGCTCTGGGTCTAGTGTGTTTGCTTCAAAACTCTCAATCTTCCAAACATTTAACGTTGAAGCTGGCCAACTAGAATTTACTGAGAGATGACGTCATCACCTTATATCTCCCATATTTTTCATTTTAATCCCGAAATGTCATAAAATTTACTTAAGATTTAAACTCGTGCGCATTATCAGCAACTCTGACCACAAGAGCTTCAAGAGAACGTAAAAACATCTGTGGAAAAGGATTTTGTTCGTTCTCTTCATCCTTGGAATTATTTCTCAAGCATAAATATTAATTTATCACCAATGCTGTAGTTGAAAGGAACGTAGAGGTATGATTTCCTAATGACATTATTATACTTTTATTTGATTCGTACTGTCTATCTTTTAGTGCATTTGTGGGCAACATTATTGTGTCCTCTCCTGGCCACAGAAACGGGATCCGGTCCCTAGGATCGAATTTCTTTTGTGCGGTTTTCTTTCAACATCCATTTCTTGTGCACTTAAGATATTTATTGTCATTTTAATCAAACCATGTTACGTTATATATTTATTTCGGTTATTAATATACGTGCTTTTATGGTTAGAGAACATGTTCTCTACATCTTCCAACAGTGTACTTGTTTGTGTTATTTTGGTTAAAAATTCGTTTAATTTAAGAACTATTTTGTGGGTTTGATGGCCATGCTGACCTACCATCATACAGAAACAATACAAGTTTCAGCTCGTCCACACCGCCGCACAGAATTCGGCGCTTTTGGAACAACTAAATAGAAAATGGACCATCATAGACGGAAACAATCGAGCGCTAGGATTCAATGAACATTTGCCTTTAACTTCAACAAAGTGGGTGTTTGGAAGATTCTAACCTCACCTAGGAACCTACAAACCTGCGATTCCCTATTTACTTGTCGTTCTAGTGTAGGAGCAGAAAATAATGGTGAACTTTTTGTTTTGCAAAACAAACTCAACAGAGCATATGACGTTCTACATATTAAAAAGCAATAAAAACACTTGCAGCAAACACAAACGCAAAATCACAGAGTAGTTGCAATCTTCAGAGATTATTACAAATTATGACAATTTCTAGACATGCAAATTACTAAGTGCAGGACTAAACAACCAAACGCGAATTTAAGGCGTGGAAAGTTGGTTGAAATCGGGATGAACACAGTGGAGTGACTGCAAAAGCCAAATGGGCTTACTGACTCGTTTATGGAAGATTTATCAAGATTGGACATTTTACAAATAAACAGGAGCAGCCTTTGAGATGCTATGAAGACAGGCTTGGCACAAGACAGTGTGACGTGAGGCGATGCTGCAGCACGGTCAACGCGAATTGCCTCCAATGCAAGAAAGCCACGCCAGTCAAAACATGCCACAGGTTGTGGCTCTGGCCAACGAAGTTAAATTTTCCTGGAAAATGCACAACAAAAAGTCAGTGTCGGTCCTTACAGTGTGAAACTTTTGCAGCAATTATTAATCAGAGCAAATTACTTCACCTGGCCAAAACCTCTCAGGGAATTTTGAGACATAAAAAGACGCGGCGACGGCAAGAATCATGTAAAATGTGAGCACCGCGGGTAAAAACATCTAAACAAAAAACTGTTCGTCAGTTTTCCGAGTTGCTTTCGACAGAAGCTTCCAGCAGAGCGCATATTACTAGGGATGGGCCGATACGAACCCAAACCAGAATAGATTCGCCGAATATCGCCTTTATGGAAGATTCGGACGAACACGAATACCAACAATGGCGAACCCGAATACAATATTACTTATAAATTTACTGACTTTTGTAAAAAATGATGACATAGTTTCCCGACAAAGCTAAACTACGGTCAGCAATACTTACAATGAAGGTCGTTTTCCTAACGATTTTGCTTTTTCGATCGTTTTTTAAACACTATTTTTTGAAAGAAAGCGATTTGTTTATCGATTACGTCATTTTCGAAGCAAGACTTGACAACTTTTGGAGGAAATTTTATTGTTTGGTTCTAATACGAATAGATTCGGGATTCGTTCGTGTCGACCTTCATTATATTCGGGTTTGCACGAACCAGAATAATCCTCTTCGCGGCACATCCCTACATATTACCTCTATTTCTTTAGACGGTGAAGTTATGGTCCAGTGCAAAGTGGGCAAAAGACCGAACACAGCAATAGTGCAAAGGTGCCACAGCCTGTAATTACTCCATCTATGAAAACAGATGTCAAATTCATGCCCAGAGTCATTAAAAATGCTTCGATGATGAGGCAGGAAATACTTGAGGTGAAGAACACGGAATATCAGCACGACCCTGCAATTTCTTGCACTGGTCATTAAATAAACATAAACATCTTACTTCTTGGTGAAATATTTTGGATGCATCATGAAAAACCCGGAGCCAACAATTAGAATGAAAACGACGGCAACATAAAACAAACAGGTGCCCTGGAAGCGAAACAAAATCAAACTGTGATCAAACAGACATGAAAGATGCCAGAATACGAACCAACCTTGTAACAATAAAATCCGTAATAAAGACCGATGATGTAACAACCCATCATGCCGACGGTGATTCCATACAAGTCCACAGCATGCCACCGGGTGGCGACAGATTCATATATGTGACAGTTGAATGTGTGGTAGCTCGCCGAACAAACCATACACGCCTGCATGGAGACTATGATGGTTACTTGCACAGCATCATCACAAAGCATATTGTTACATAATAATGAGTAATTTGTTACCTGGATACAAAGAGAAAATGTGAGAAATATGAAATGGTCGGATACTGAGGCTTGCATGGGGGGGAGGAGGTAGAAGTGGTCGTGAAACATCAAAATCAAAAGAAGAAAAAACACTCCACCGTGTGTCCAAATATTAACTAGTTCATTTGAAGCAATAAGAATGCTGGAAAACAACATAAAAAGAAAACATTGAAAATATGTTTAAAAAATCCTTTAAATTAATCCTGTTGTTGTGTTGTGCTTTAACGTAATCGGTCCGCTTGACAACTATTCTGTGATAAAACTTGATTGTACAAGATTTGTCAATTTGGATCTCACCTTTTAAAACATTGCTTTGCTGAAAGATAGGAACGATATCCGTGGGTGATGAATGGGTTGTCTTGTTGGTATTCGGGGACTTCATCAAACGAGTACAAATGGATTCCAGATCGAACATGGCGAAGAGCTTGTGATGGTGACACAGATATCTAGGAAGTCAGATAAGAAAATTATCAAAAAATTTCTTGGCTTGCACAAATTTCGGTTTGAAAACAATTTAAAAACAAAAACTTTCATCATACACATATAATGTATATATCACTTGAAAGTAATTCCATGTGTGCTTTCTGTCATTCACTAATGGCTGGTATTTCACAAAGCTTCTAGATTTCCTTGTATTTCCTGATTTATTTAGCATAGGTAGCATTGGTAGATATTAATGTTCTAGGCTATTGCATTGAAGCAAGAAAGTTGGTCTACAGTGACATCTGCAGAAACAAAGACTTTTAGAAACATTCATGCCAACCCTTTATGCATGCATTGCTGTAGTAACATCGACCGGATGAAACAAACCTGCTAATTACAGCATAGTAGTTACCGCAGCCAAGAGCCAACAGTATACTTCACACATGAGAAAAAAGTAGCAAAAATTTCCCATTGTTGAAGGCATGCACGACTACAAACACTTTCAGGATCTCATACTTAACATGCTTGCAAGTTAAAACAATAACATGGAGGCATTGACATGATTAAGATCAAAGAAATGAGAGTGACTGACTGACTGACTAGCAAAGCAACTGAATGGAGTGGGTTTGGTCACTTCACCAAGATCACAGGAGTATAAGACGATCTTATTTCAAGTGATACTTCAACACAGACCAAAGAGAACACCAGTTTTTACAGAGCACACATGTCAGCTTCATGCGTCTTCTTCCTAATCGTCACTGAACTGCTTCTTCATCCAGGAATGATACAGATTTAATTTGCGATCACTTGGTTCCACCATCTTCCATTCATTGATGCAAAATATTCTGTACGAATCGTTGCCATACTTTCCTATGCCATGAAGTTCAATAGGGTAGCGCCAATCTTTCTTGAGGTATTCATCAGAAAATCGAATCAGTGTTTTCGCTCGAAGTCTGTGCAAGCCCAGAGGTTTCAGTAATTCTGCAATTTCATCAGGATTTGTTCTTGAGGTCACTTCAGCATTTGGGCAAAGATCAAAGAACTTCCAGAGCAAAGGAATTGCAGCTGTGCCACTGGTGCGGTTTAAAAATATTGTTGCCACGAGCAATTTCCACGGATCATGAAATAAAGTTTCTTGAACCAAATGGTATGGGGATTTCGGTGGAATCCACAACACACGTTTCGTAACTGGTTGAAATTTTTTTTTCTTTTTACTTCTTAGGAAATATTCACTTCGAGTATTTGTTCCCTGTCTTCTTTTACCTTTCATAACACAAATGGATTAAGCCTTTCATTTGAAATTAAATTCGTTTACATTCTAAGATTTAACTTAAATGCTGACTCAGTTCAGTTGTCAGCAGTGTTTTCATTTGAAAATATTTTCTCTGTTTTGGGAAAATTACAATTAAGCCAATATTTTTGGTTGTTTTGAAGAATAAAACAAGCTCAACAACAACCTTGCTGTTGGCAAGTACGACAGATTTACACTGGAATTTAGGCGCATTCCCTTCGTTTTACAACAAAACATTAGGTCTAGTGCAGATGAGCACAACCACAGGATACATTTGTATACCCCAGCTACTCAAATTGTGACATCATTTGGTTGTGGACTTTTTTCAGCTTTTTTGATTTGTAGAAAACTTCAAAGGTCTGCTTTGTTGAGTTTCATAACTGGGAAGTGATTACCTTAGAACATGTTAAAATAAATTTCGGATGTAAATAGCTAATTAGACCCTTTTCGAGTTACGGCTGCCATATTTTTGGATGGCAAGATTTGTTCAATCGACTATATAGTTAATAATGGAAATTGTCGAACCACTTTGATTAATTATTTTTAAATTATAAGCGATCTAGGCACCAGATTGTAAACATTTTGTTCAGGCGAGTAGCAAAAGTGGATAATACCAACATAAACAGGTAAAAGTGGCACCACTTGGTTCAAAAGGTATCAAACCACTTGGCTGGCATGACGCAGCGTAATTTTACTGGTAAAATTAGTGAATTTTTAAATCTTCCGGATGTGGGCGGCAAAGGACAATAATAAACTACATTAAACTCATAACTGATGACAGCAAGTACAAATAATTAACCAGCGGGTCTTTATGTTTCTTTTTTCAGTTTTCTATATTCACTGATTGAGTGTCCCACTGTTAGTTGAGCAAAACCCACTCATGCTCAGTAAAAACGTTTTTCATCTACATCTAACCTCACCTCCAAGAGATCTAGATCTCTGGTTTTTAATAAATAATAACTTTCTAATAACCAATTAGCCTAATACTTGTAATGAAAAGTGGTGTATGGTATCTTAACCTGTAAGGTTTGCCCACTTCCTTACAAAGTCTGTTTACTTGTGTATATCTTAACAGTGAACTTTGATAGACTTCAGCAATAATGACACTGGAATGACAACTGTATAATCTGATTATATTGAAGCTTCATTGAACGAATAAATCAAAATAGAACATTGTTACAGCAACAGCATAAAGACATGTTGCGGCGTTGAACATACGACTGTTAAGTGATGACTCGTAATGCACGCACAGTAACAGAGAAGCAATCGATTACGTCACAAAGTGTTATGCTTCGCTGATTCGATAGACAAGAATTCTATGTCGTACACAATTTTATATTGCATTAACACTAGAAGGACGGGGCACGTCGACGCATTTTCAACCTAAGTGCATCTATAACTTTTAAGTGGTGCATCGCAAAACCGTGATATTTCCTGACTTTTCCTACATTAGTGTTAGGTAACTAACCCATGAATATGAAGTTTTTATTTTACCGGTAGAGATAATTAACGTGGTCACTACCTAGAACAGGGGTGGGCAACATACGGCCCGCGGGCCGGATCCGGCCCGCGACGGGATTTTGAGCGGCCCGCAGACAGTTTCCGGTCTTACATGATAATGTGGCCTGCGGCCACATTCTGCCGCAATCCCTGTATTGCGTCACTGAATAAGTCCACGTTTGCCAACCTGAGAAAGATGGCCATAAATCTACTTGTTCTGTTCGGGTCTACATACATTTATGAGCAAACATTTTCGACCATGAACATTAATAAGACAAAGCTGCGTTCCAATCTATTCAGGAATCCGGCCCGCCAAGTACTTCATTTTCTCATATCAGGCCCGCCGACCGAAGAAGTTGCCCGCCCCTGACCTAGAAGGACGGGGTGCGTCAATTGACGCATTGTTACTTCACAGTACAAAAACCAGTCTCGCGATAGAGAGCATTGTTTTCTTTCTGCTGATAATTACAGGTTTATCGAATTAGGTCACAGCTGCCAACACAGAGGTGTGACAAACGTGTCGACAAACTATGCAAGTCGACTTTTCCGCAAAACAGAGTAGTTTCGTCACAAGCGCAGCCTAATTTCGGAATTTTTGAAGTTTATCGAAGCGTAAGTGTAGTAAGAGTTTCTTAGTTAGATAAAGTAGATGAATTAGATAAATTCGTCGGCTTGGTGGTTGCTCGTGGCGTGATAGGAGGGCGCAACTTCCCTTTGAAGAGTTTGTGGGGATGTCCGATGTTTTCCCAAACCATGGCAAGAGACAGGTTTCTGGAGCTCATACGATTCCTTCGCTTCGATCTGAAGACGGAAAGGCGTAGGAATCTATTGCATGATAAATTTGCACTCGTTTCACAACTTTGGAACAGTTTTATATCAAACTGCCAAAAAGCATTCATTCCACAGTGGAAGATAACTGTGGATGAGCAACTATTGCCGTGTAAGGCACGCTGCAAGTTCATCCAATATATGGCCAATAAACCAGACAAGTTTGGTCTAAAGTTCTGGCTGGCAGTTGACGTTGAAAACAAATATTTATTCAACGGTTTTCCTTACGTTGGAAAAGATGACGCAAGGAGCCCCCATGTGAGTGTGCCCACCGACGTTGTACTGAAACTTATGGCTCCGCTTTTTCAAGGAGGTTACAACGTCACTTGCGATAATTTTTTCACCTCACTTGACCTGGCGTTGCGACTTGCTGAAAAGAAGTGCAGCCTCGTAGGGACAATGCGCCAGAACAGGAGAGAAGTCCCGGAAGAGTGCAAGAAGAAAAAGGAGTTGCGTGAAACAGAAGTGTTTAGGCACGAGTGCTTGTATTTTCAATGCGATTGCTTTTGTTAATTAAAATGCACAAAGCGGACATGCGATAGAAGTAGTTTTTTCGGAGCAACAGCACAGTTTTCTCAACAAAAAACGTTACATTTGCGCCGTTTTGATCTTTTGCGTCAATTGACGCACTCCGTCCTTCTAGGTATACGAAAATTGCCGTCCTTCTAGTGTTAATTGATATATTTATCACATAACCTTCCCCAAGAAAAGATCGTAAGTTTTGAAAAAACTCACGATATTTTATGATCATGATAAAAACAATTCGCGGTGAACAATAATTAAAACAATAGTGTTGATAACAAAAGTCAATATAACACGTAAAATGTAGATCACATAACAATAAACGTTGAAACATAGTTACAATACAATTCATATTGGCAATACATTCGCAAAAAGATAGTAATATGTTTTCTGTAACTCATAAAGCAAAATTAGTGTACAAAACAAACAATGACATTTATGTCACGACTTTAAATATAAATCAGGATGTGATTGACACATTATGCTGCGGCTTGAGCAGCTTTGCAAAATGAGGAAATCGTCAGCAAGATACTCCTCTCATGTTTCATGACGCCGATTTCCGTAAACAACTTATGGTATAAAATTTTCTTATGTTCACGCGTTCTGATCAACATAAAAGAAATTTGCGCTAGGCATTTTCAAATATAAGACCATTCAATCATATTTCAGCGTCTGGTTTGCCCAGTGTAGCTGCGTGAATATTTCACTTGGAAATAAGCGTAATCTGCACAATAACGCTATTATAAACGTAAAATCATATTGTCAGAGATTCCTACCACAGGTCCTTTTAAACCCTTGAGAGGTATTGACAATTTGACAGCGATACAAATGGACAACATCCTAGACATAAGACTCAAGTTATGCTTTATAGGCTTGACCAAAAATATACAGCAAAATAAACAAAACTCTATGATATATATTGAATAAACAAACAAAAAATCATTACTGAATGTCCAAATACCGACAAAGTGTTTTCACTGGCGTGCTACGTTACGTGGATGGTTCAGTGTGCTTTGTTCGTCGGTCATTGTTGCTTCCAAAGGTGGTTGTAGTCCAGGCGATTCATCGTCACCGTCGTTGAGGTTGATTTGACCGAAAATCATGTTGTCGAGATGTCCGTCGGCTGGATCCAATGAGTGTTGCATGGGTTGTAGATGAGACATATCTTCGAAACTTGTAGTCTGAGATCACTAGACTTCTCTCAACCTCAAATTTAATTGTTCATAGGTTGCTCCACAAAGAAAAGCGTAGTTCTCAGCGATTTCGTCTCCACCACACTTGTAATGGAAATGTCTTCTTTTATCGTCCTCACTCGGCTGCATCAGTTTGTAATGGAAAGTGGTGTATGGTACCTTAACCTGTAAGGTTTGCCCACTTCCTTACAAAGTCTATTTACTTGTGTATATCTTAACAGTGAACTTTGATAGACTTCAGCAATAATGACACTGGAATGACAACTGTATAATCTGATTATATTGAAGCTTCATTGAACGAATAAATCAAAATAGAACATTGTTACAGCAACAGCATAAAGACATGTTGCGGCGTTGAACATACGACTGTAAAGTGATGACTCGTAATGCACGCTCGTAATGCACGCACAGTAACAGAGAAGCAATCGATTACGTCACAAAGTGTTATGCTTCGCTGATTCGATAGACGAGAATTCTATGTCGTACACAATTTTATATTGCATTAATTGATATATTTATCACATACTCATGTTTCATATCAGACTCTATCTTATCTTCTGCTAGGTCCTTCCCAGAAATACTTTCAATAAATCAGTAGCAGCATGGAACTTGAGTCTTTATAGAAGAATTTCCTTAACCAAGTGGTCCTTTTTGAACCTGTGCATTGTAGTAAAATACGTATAGCCTATGTGCTGGACTTGTTTCATAGGACGTCTGGATTATGGATACGTGGTCAGCGAAGTCTGCAGCGTGAAATGCGTAAGAGTTTGCGCTGTATCTGCGGCAAGTTTGAATTTAATAATTCAGTTTGTATTTAGATACATTGTTGGTTATTTTAAACTTTTCCCGTACGAGCCACAATGCATTGAAAACATTTTAAAAGCCAAAGGGACGTGGTTTGTCCAAGTCTGTATTAAACTGTACAAGGCCTAGATTAGTTATAAGCTACTTCGCATTGAGAAAGAATATAGAAGCCAGAAACGTTTCCACTCTCCAAAAAAATATTTCTCTGGCTCTGGTGCGGTTTTGCTTCGAATGTAGCCTACATGGCTTTATTGGCCTTAAATTCGTTAAACTTAGGAATTATTTCGTGGATTTGGGGCTATGCTAACCTACCATCTTATAACACAATTCTATTATTGCTATCTCGCATGTTTTAAGTTCCTGGGCTTTGCCACTTTTTCCTGCTCGTCAATTGTTCGTGAGCATGTGTTTTATTGCGCTAGTCAAGTCAACGACTCGAATCATTACAACCCTCAGAGGTGGGCAGTCGATACTTTGAAAGTACCGTCGATAACGGTACCGGTACTTGGCAAAAATGTACCGACGTTACCGGTATTCGGTACTATTTTAAAAAAGTAGTTACCGGTAGGTACTTTGTCGGTACCGGACTACCGGTACTTCTTGCGTAAAAGATGCTGCTGCAAATGCAATGTTTGCCGCTATTGTGCCCCTGGTAAAGATTTTTCCAGGTCAAAACATATGTGGCGTTAATCGCTTGCAAATTTACTTGACATTTCTAGATTAAAAAAGATCAACAGATGGTAAAATAAGTGTTAAGGATTAATTAACATGTATTCTTGAAAGTATATTTGTTAAAATTTTGAAATAATCACATGAAAGTACCGAGTACCGGGACCGACTAAAATTTCTTGAAAAAGGTAATTTGGTACAGAGATTCGGTGCTTTTTTTAAAGTATGGACGATACCGGTATTGAAAAAGTGCCGCGGTATAGTACAGTAATTCGATACTGTAGCGCTGCATTACTGCCCACCTATGACAACATTTGTCGGCAAGGTAACAGACTAGCAGTGGACCAGCTTTTTATCATTTATAGCCTGCTGTACTAGGCTAAACATATATGTCGAGTTTTTAGGGTTGCGTCAACTCCTTTGCTTTCAGATCTTCTAGGTTTATATATTTATATAACCTGTTTTCTTAAATCTTCCTAAAACAGTATTGCGTACAACTTTGATTTCTACGATAGGCGAACTTGTCACAAAAGTTAGCTGTAACGTTTACCCTATAAATATACAGGCAGAGAGAGTAACCTATAGCTGCATAAGTCTAGGCTAATTGTCTTATCAAATTTTGTTTGTGTAACAAGTTAGGCGTCCCTGCAAATGCAGGAGACTCAGCAACTGTCTGTGCAAGGTCTTAATAACTTTTTTCTTATATCTTTAAATGTTTCCGCAATGCAAACACTATACGGTTCAGTTCTTGTCAATATCTTATGTTTCCTGGACGTAGAGTGTGACATGAAATTTTGACAAGCGTAAGTGACGAAACCTATCCAGTGTTTCATGAAGTGTAATGTCTGCCATTGTGCTGGTGAGAAATTCAGTACAAAGTTGCTGGAAGCATCACGTTGGATTTGCCAGGTCATTGTCGGAACCACTCACAGGTTCACATTTCAAAATTGATAGAGTTGTTTTGTGGAAGCCTCATTTCACACAAGCCGGCCGTTTATTGGTAAAGTATTTTGTATTGGTCCGTATTTCACACGCAATGTACCAATTGACACAGTGATGATCATTACAGTGTGTTTGACTCGCAATGTACCATAGTGGCACCCTGCTTAAGTATCAACATATTTGTACTTTTATCTACAGGGACGCCCAAATTTTTTTCAAAGAAAACTTTCAAGGAATTTAAAGTTATGGAACAGACCACAGTGGAAAAGATCTTGGTGGTGAGTAGTTGTCCAAGGCAACAGTAACTATGAAGATTTTTATCACTAAAACTCCTGCTTGTTAATATGAAAGTTATGTGGGTTTGCCAGCAGTCATATGGCTGCATAATATTTTAAATGTTGTAGAATTTAGCACGAATGTGCTGGTGGCACTAAAAAGGGTCCTTTGAGACAAAAGGGTTGAAAACTGCTGGTTTAGATCGTTGTAGAAAATAAAATCAATGACAAACAAAATCTTCTTCAGGGCGAGATCACAGACACGCGGACCCGGAAATGTGACCGGACCAAACCCAGTTCTTCAATCCACAAAACCCGTTGATTCCAAGAAGCTTTTTAAGTGAGAAGTTATATAATTTATGAAATAGATTCCAATAATTTTGTAGTTACCTCTGACGACTAAACATTAAAATTTTGAGAAAAGTGATGTTGAAATGTTGTTGTCGTTTTCTTCCAACACAAAATGATTTCAAAACCAGCCTAATGACAAATTGAAAAAATTAATTTAATAATTGCGAAACCTTCGAAAGACAGCAGTTTTCTTACATCTGACCTCGTATAATTTAAAAGCTGAAGAGCAGGAGTTAAACGATTACTTTTTGTCTATTCCAGGTTCATGCTCTCGTATGTTTGGCCGGACAAAAATCCATCAGTGAAACGTCGTGTTGTCGTGTCCCTGGGTTTGCTGGTTGGGGCAAAGCTTCTTAATGTGCAGGTGTGAGCTTTATTGCCTGATCATCCAGGATTATATTTTGATTTCTCTTGTTTTATTTTAAGAATAAATGTCTTTCTCCACGTATGAAGTTTCTATCTATAATTCGTATGAACATGATGGGAGTGCAGCTATATTTGGATTGTATCAATATTTCTATTATTGAGATCTTATAAGCTTTGTGGTGTTTGCAGGTGCCGTTCATGTTTAAATATGTTATTGACAATTTGAGTGGGATCGGGCTCAACGCAGACACAGCCGGCAACGCCGTATTCACGACCACCCTCTGTCTCATACTGGGATGTAAGTATTTTGTTGTTTTTATGAAATTTTATTTCTATGAAACAAGAGAGAACCAGATGCAGGTCTGGCCGCTGATGTCATTCTTGAAACAACTCCTTCTCCTCCCAACCAGCATTAGGTGGAAGAAGCGAGACCTCACAACAGATAAATGTTTGGCCACTTGCCATGAGTTTTACTCAAATTTTAACCTCAGTGTTTCTTGTCAACTCCAAAGGAAACAGGAAATTATTTGTTTATGAAATATCACCAATGAAATGTGTTCATGAAATCATATCTGTATGCCAGCTGGCACATGTCAATTAATTTTGTTTGCTTTCAAGCTTTATTGTGATATTTTACCTTAAATATGCTGCTTTGTTTTGTAAATCAAACAACCACACACTACTTAGCCGACATGTCCATATATGGTAATGATGATAACCTTGTAACCACCAACTGTACACAGATGGGGGCGCTAGAGCGGGTGCTGCACTCTTCAATGAGCTGCGAGACGCGGTATTTGCGAAGGTCGCTCAGAGGTCGATCCGGAACATAGCGAAGAATCTCTTCCAGCATCTGCACAGCCTCGACATGAAGTTCCATCTGAGCAGACACACGGGGGGGCTGTCTAAGGCTATTGATCGTGGCACGAGGGGAATAAACTTTGTCCTGCGCGCTTTGATCTTCAACATAATTCCGACAACTCTCGAAGTCTCCTTGGTCACTTCTATCCTGGTGAGCTCACGGCAAGCTTTGTGCTTCATCGGCATTAAGATGTTTATGTTGTGCAGCGGCCAGCACCGAATATTAGTTGCCACTAATTTGTTTACGCTTGACATCGTGACGCTGGATCAGTAACTAATTGATGTGTCATGTGATATTTCCTCGGATACAGTGGTACAAGTGCGGGGGCAAGTTTGCACTGATCACACTTTCCACTCTGGGTGCCTACGCTCTGTGGACCCTCGCCGTGACTGCTTGGAGGACTAAGTTCCGTGTTCAGATGAATCAAGCCGACAATAAGATGGGAAACATCGCCATCGACTCCTTGCTTAACTATGAAACTGTCAAAGTGAGCGACATCTTTTCAATATTGTAATGATTTGTAAATATTCATTTTGTTTGAGACACTTAATACTTTTGTCCTCAGTATTTCAACAACGAAGCTCACGAGGTGGAGAAGTATGACTGGGTGCTCGCTAATTATGAGGACGCAAATCTAAAGACCAACAAGTCATTGGCGATGTTAAATTTTGGCCAGCAGTTCATATTTAGCTGTGGCCTCACTGCCATCATGGTTGTGGCGGCCAACGGCATACAAAGTGGTACGTCTGGTTTTGTTTCACAAGATTTTTGTCTGAATTCCTTCCCATAGACATCACATTTATTGTGCAGGAACAATGACGGTCGGGGATCTTGTTATGGTTAACGGCCTCCTCTTTCAGCTTTCAGTTCCGTTGAGTTTCCTGGGTTCGGTGTACCGTGACATCCGACAATCTGTCATTGACATGCAGACCATGTTCGGGATAATGAACATGGAGAGAGATGTCCAGGTATCTGCACATGAGCTATCTCAGTAGCTTAAAGTAATTTTAATTCATCAAACTTCATCAACATTTTTCAAACCTAAGTTGAAAATAGTCTTAATCTTTAGAAATATCTCACAGCAGTGGTTTTCAAACATCACATCAACACTTTCCATATTTTGCAAACATTTACTTTTGAATTATTAGATTTGGTAAACTGTTGATCATAATAAATCAAGCGAGAACGCGTTCATATCCTGTGTTATGATCTATGAAGGGATCAGACATAGCATAATTAATTTACTTAAATTTCTGGCAACATTTGACGGACGAGATTTTTTCAACCACAGCTTCTGTCTTTTCCATCCAACTCTGTTGTCCACAGTTTAAAAATCAGTCTCTTAAGCAAACAGCGGTGATTGAGATAGCAAGTGTTTATGTTTCCACATATATGCTAGTTCAAGATTATTCATGGTTATTTTTGCAGACGTTTTATCACAGTAATGTGCTGGTGATTGTACTTGACAATGCAAAGGGACAATGCACTGTATAACTTTATACAAATATCATATATGCATGCGCTTGAGTGCAAATTTTCAAACAGGATGTTCCCAATGCCCCGGCACTTGAGTTATCACCTGCTCAGACGTCGATCAAGTTTGACGACGTGACCTTCGGCTACACCCCGGAGAAAAATATCCTCAATAACCTGAGTTTTGAGGTGAGGCCGGGCGAGAAAGTTGGCATCGTTGGCGGCAGTGGAAGTGGCAAGTCGACAATAATCAAACTTCTTTACAGGTCAGTGCCATGGCACCAGGCTAACTTGACATTATTTTACCTGATATTCCATGATTAACACTTTGAATGGGATGATTTTAAGATTGTGTCGATGTTACGTTCCAGGTTCTACGACCCACAGCAAGGCAAGATCTTGGTCGGCGACAACGACATCAAACTAGTGCAGATGGCGTCGGTGCGAAAGGTCATGGGGGTCGTGCCACAGGTTGTCTTTCATTTCAATGATTATAACTGTTTTTGTCTTTAATTCACATGGAATGACACGAATAAAAAGATTTTACGTTGCATACAGAAGATGATTGCAAAAGAAAAAAACTCATAGCGTCATATTAATCATCTCAAAAGTAATCGTCTATGTTGTGAACCGTCTATTGTGACAGTTATACCTGTACAACTCCAGTAGTCTTAATTACTCTACAGTTATTTGCTTCCAGTGGAAATGCCACTGCAGGTTTATGATCTGTACAGTCTACAGCACTTCCTCTGCTGATAAACACCACACTTTGTGCCTTGTATTTGTGGACACCATGTACATGTTGAACTGTGTGTTAATGCATTAGCGGGCTTCATATTTGCTTTTAATCATGTGGCTCTGCATCATTAGGACACCGTCCTCTTCCACGACACGATTTACCACAACATCGCATACGGAGATCTTGATGCTCCAGAAGAAGAGGTTTATGAGGCGGCGAGGATGGCCGATGTCCACAACTCGATCCAGCACATGCCGAGGGGTTATAAGACCCAGGTGGGGGGATACGTCCCATGTAGTGGCCACTTGCCCGTCCATGGTGAGCAACTCAATGTGATGAGTCTTGACAATTAGTTGATATTTCCAGGTTGGAGAGCGTGGCTTGAAGTTGTCAGGGGGGGAGAAGCAGCGGGTTGCCATCGCTCGAGCCATTCTCAAGAAGCCGATGGTTGTTTTGTACGACGAGGCGACGTCATCGCTCGATTCCATCACTGAGGAGGTGAATCACGTCCTGTCTTGTTGTTGTGTCTGCTATTATGATGTAACAAGCGCTCCTTTGTTTAGCACATTCTCTCAGCAATTCGTCGAATAACGGAGAACAGAACTTCAATTTTCATCGCGCATCGACTCTCAACGGTGATGGGATGCGACAGGATCTTCGTCCTCCACAATGTAATGACTTCATCATCTTGCATGTTCACTTATTATAACTCCGCACAAGTTCTATCGCATGATAAAGTCTTGTCATGATTTTGCAGGGTCAGATCGCAGAGAGTGGGACCCATTATGACCTCATAGCTAATCCCAAGTCACATTATCACGAACTATGGTTGAGTCAGCACAAAATCGCGCTCGAGAATTCATTCAACGGAAATATGATGGAAGGAAGAAATAATGAAAAATAAGTTCGAAGATGAGCTTTTCTTCCAACCAGCATCTTGGTTGAAATCCAGATAAAGAAATCTTTTCGTCATGGAACCGTGCAGCTTACGTCTATGCAGAAAGCTTCATTGCAAACAATAACAATGTGTTGCAAATATTATTTATCGTAATCTTGTTTTAAAGTCAGACTCCTACAATTGCATCTTTTTGGTTCTCCATATTGGACAAGTCCGACCTTATCTGGTTCACCTACTATTGCTAGGACCGGTCCTATACTTGCTGTGGGCCATGCACTTATTGTACTCAGATGAACTGCTTTTAGGCGTAATATTTATTTATTGGAATGGACGAAATGGTACTTGTTTCAACCTGAATTTGTTCATATACCTGCCTGCATATAGATTGCAGATACATGTGTATTCTAGCAGCAGGGAAACGCACCCAAAAGAATAACTTATTGTGTGGGTACCAATTTTATTTTCAGTACCTAAAATTTGGAAGAGTGCAATTATTCTGAGTGAACCACATAATCGTTTGCTTCATTTAATACAAAAATGTTTATTGCGCGATCGCTTCACTCTGTCAACAGCAGAAAGATCAGGTTTCTATTAAAACTTTGCCGACATCTAGTGGTCTGATACAGCCTATGGGGTCGTTGCACGAGGGGCACCTCGCATCAGCGTCGACTTTCAACAAACTTGCAACACAGTAGTAGCAGAAGATGTGGTTATTACAGTCACAGGAGTACGGCATCGTTGGGATGCTTTGACAGAATGCGCACATGTCCACGAGTTTCGCAGGATCTAAGATATTTAAATGGGCATGGAATGATGTTGGCTATGTGAGTGTGCTCAATGTGGCCAACTCCTCAAACCGTCAAATTATAAGATTAACAAAATGCACCTGATGCTGTTCCAAGGAAAAACCTTGTCATCCTTTGTTGGAACTTTCTTACGTTGACTAAAGACAAAAAGAAGACGCCAGTTTCTGCAAAGCCGTGCCACAGAAGTTCCCGGCTCATTGTCTGGAAAGTAATGTTTCGCTCGCGGGGGTTTGGGTCGGCGTAAATGGTCCGCAGCCCTGAAATATATCACCCGTCATTTCTAGTTGACCGCATCTGTCAGCTCGAAGCAAAAATATGTTGGACTCACCGAGAAGTCGGAGCAAGATCTTGTGGAAGAATCCTCTTCGCAGGAAAAGAAGAAAGTTTAAAAGCGCAAATAATTTAATTGTCCCAGAAATCAACTTGGATAGAGTTAAAAGATGTCTATGCTTCAATACAAAGCTTGTCTCTGCATTATTTGTGGCTTTCAACCAATATTCGAGCAGAAGTGCAATGTGCAGCAAGGACGACTTGAACTTGGAAGGAGGACTCAATGTCACGCTGTCACCGTATCTGTATTTCACGAACAACGATTAAAAAGAAGCAGATGAAAGCGGAAGATGATCGGGATGTTACCTCAGCCCAAGCAGCCTCTGCCCGATGCTTTGCTGCTTTTTCCACAGGGTTTCATACAACAGGATTCCATACAGTGCAGCCCTTAAATGAGGTTCAACTCTCAACAAATCAAACTTCCAGATTTTATATTTGCAGCAGACATGCAGCTGATCGCTCATGAGTTTTATCACGCTCTCATCCAGTTCATTGGTGTCCAACTGGGCAACTCTGAGCGCAGGGATTGGACTTTTATTGTCCATCATTCCCACAATGCACCAGCTCTATCAGGCATAAAGCATCAAATCATAATTCCTAAGCGGCCAGATCTAAAAACACGACAAGCTGACATTGAGTCATTCCCAGAGGGTAAGTCATAAAATAAAAACAATAAATCTACAAAACATAACAAGGAAACACGTAAGCGAACATTTTAACAATTGTTTAAAAGCAAAATATATTCCTCAAAGCCTGAACAAACACATGGAGTGGCAGCACTGTGAGTTGTGTCGTAAAATCAACGAGAATTTAAACTCGCTTCAGAGTTTGAATATTTTCGCAGCAGTGTCTTATGATTTGTTCCTTGCATTGCATCATCCTCACTCAATGAGGCGCATGTCTGCTCCAAACAAGCTTTTATCTCTGCTCCATCTTAACTTTGGGCGGCTTGAAGCCCTTCGCCGGTTTCGCTTTCCTCTTCTTTGTTGTCTTGCCGCTCTTGAAGTCCTGCCAGCTGCTGATTCGACCTTCGCGACTTTCCTGTCAAAGATGGAAAATTTTCTCATAACAACTGTCTCAATTCTCAGTAAATTATTGATAAACATAAAAACCTTTTAATTCCCTTAAAAGCATTTAACACAATTCCTACAACAAAAGTTGAAGATTTTCATGGACCAGGACAAGCACTAAAACAAATGAAAACGCTTCATACCTCATAATTTTTGTTCCATTCTTTCTGCATTTTACTCTTTTCTTCGAGTTCTATTTCTGCCTGTCTTTGACGTTTTCGTTCGTTCATTTCCCTCATCTCCATTTCCTTCCGAACGAGAGCGAGGTCAGCAAACAACTTGCACGTCTCTTTGTGAAGTTCCACTGCGTACTGCAGAGCAAATGTGACAGATCAAGATGCGGATTGCTCGATCGAACTCGGATGAACCTCACCACATCAGGGTCGTCTTCGGGAATCTCGGTCGTCTTTCCTTCCTTCTTCAGCTTCTTTCGTAAATTTTTCAACTTTGTCTCGAGTCTGTTTTGTGCGTCTTCAACGACTCCCAGACATTCCGTCCTTTCTTTGTCATTGCTCAGAGTCTCCCAAGATTTCTTAACGGCTGGAAAAACAAAAATGTCCGATGTATTAAGGATGTCTCTGAGCAGTAAACAAGTAGGGCAGGTTACCATCAAAAGCTTTCTTTGCTCTTTCTTCATCATCTGGGTTCTTGTCGGGATGAACCAGGATCGAGAGTTTCCGATATTTTGATTTTATCTCGCTTTGGGGGGTTTCAGGAGCAACCTGCAACATATGAAAGATGAATAATACACCTGGGACGGGTTTCAAGCAAAATTTCAATGCTTTAAGATAAAACTGTGATGAAATAAGCAGAGCGGCAAACCTGTAAGACATCAAAGGGGTTCAGGTTGAAGTAAGTGCTGCCGGGACGATTAAGTCGCTCAATTTGTTGTTTTGGAGTCAAAACTGCATCAGCTTTTTCAATTTGCTTTACCTGTGGAACATGATTGACTTGATACCAACATTAACACAATATTGCTTACTGCTATACCTCTGCAGTGTGGCAAACTTGTGAAGCTATAGTCCATTTATGAGCTTTGCAAATCATAAATTGTGTGTTGTATGCTTGGTTGATTATTTTCCTGAAATGTTTAAAGTTTTGGGTCTAGTATACAACTACATCCTGGGGTTGTGTATTGCTGCGCTAGATCCCAGCATATATCAAAACATCACCTTAGGCTTAGAGCAGACTGTAAAAACTGTAATATTAGGCTGTCATACTCAAAGAAACCATTAACTCCGAACCTCAGTCATGTAAGTAGCAAATGCTGCATCTTTACTTGAAGACGCTGCACCGCTTTCCGAAGTCATCTTGGTTCCAGCAAATATGAAGGCGCAACCTTCTTCACTTAGTTCACGAATAGTTTGTGCAAGTTCAGCAGAACCAGAAGCGATCTGAATGAACCTGCAAGAGTGCTCATGGAGATTGTAGTAGTGAATGTGGCTTCACGCCACATCAAAATTAAACTCCCCCCAGTTTGAAAGTATAATATTTATATTTCAGCATGCAATGGTTTTGTATAATTATTAGCCACTTTGTTCGGTTTGATTATAACAAGGCTCAACATCTACCACAAAAGCAAGAATTTCAAAATCGTATTTGGCAAGATGATTCCGAACAGTCCGAAAAGGACGTCATAATATTTCCAAGTCGGTAAGTGGCCTTGGTAACTTGCACAAAAGCAAAATTCGGTAACTAGGTATCGAGCAGTGAGGAATCATCACCGGGTTAAACTCCTTGAAAAACTTTCCTCGTTCTTAGGATAAACAATATGTTATCATACCAATGGCAAAATACTGTTACACCAAAACCGAATCAATTATATTGAATTGTTAAGTTGGAAACACTGATAGAGCTACAAAATGCGGTAGAACGTTTTGCTCACTATTTAGAATACGAAAGAAAGATTCTCTTACAAATTGTGAAAAAGAGTTTATTCAAGCTTGCAAGCCTCCATGTTCGATATCACTCGACCATAAAATTGTTCTTTTTCACATTCTAAATATTGAGTAAAAGGAGCTACAGCAAAACACTTGTTGTTATAGAAATCATATATGGAAATAAGCATATAAAAAAAAAACAAATCAAAGTAAAAGAATAATTTATTAATGATTTCTCTTTGCTAAATTTCGGTTACTGAGCTCGCCTTGGTGCAAGTACCGATAAAAAATCATGATTCTGTGGGGATCATGTAGAAATTGCAATTAGTTATATAAATTGGCATTGTATGAGTTTTTGTATTTTTTCTCCAGTTTAGATAATGTAATGTTTGCAAAAGCTTCGTATTCATGCTAAGCTCTTATTCAAACAAAGAAATTCTAACCGACATATTGACGCAGATTGAAGTATTTCAAATAGCATTGTTTTTACGGCGTAAAGTTTGAAGTGTACTTGATGAAATGTTTGGATGACGTAGATTCGTAGAATAATAGATATTACACACATACACGTAGCAACGATAAATTAACATGGCGTTAGCTGATTGGCTGACGTGTATGATATAAAAGTTTAAGCTTGGTTCAAATCACCCCCTGGAAGCTCTGGCCGGCGAGTCTCTGCAAGGGCTTGTCCCTTCAGGACTTGCTAGTACTTCTCTGGGCTCTTGGAAATTCTCTCTTCTCTGAGTTATTTCCCTTGTTCTGCTAAATTGAAGTTATTACTGAATTATTATGAAAGTGGGATCATGGTGTAAATATTGCTAATTTGATACAACTTATTCGGATAATATAACAACTAAACTTTATGAAGTTGGTGTTGATTTAAGAAGCAATATAGAGACAGTAAACGCAACGGAGTCAAAGACAATCATTAGCGGAGTCAAACAGTCAGACTTGGCTTAGGCCAGTCTAAAACTAATCCAACACCACATCATCCCCATAATTCCGTTCGTAATTTCTTTCAGTTTATTATTTCAAACTTTGCTCAAAATACAAGAACGAAATCATACGTGACCTTACTTTATACGAGCAACGATGGAAAGATTTGGAGCATTCACCTTTAACGTATCAGGATGTGTACTGGACGTGTTACAATAATATCCTTGTATGTTACATGCCGGCGTTGCGACTTCCGTCATTCCTGTAGTCGAGCGAAATGAACGGTGAAGTTTGATGACGTTTACGACTGTTCATTGATACTGACAAACCTCATCTCAAGGCGTAATTATACCTGATTAGTGGTTGTTCTAGTTGGCTTGCATACGATCCGATAAACACATATTTATTTCCAGTTGTTTTATCAGTTTGACCTTCAAGTATAAGGTATAAGTATCAGGGATAATCGTGCGTTTATTTTAAATGCAAAACAACCTAAACGTTATACCACGTTGAAATAAACTCAACAAATCCCTTTCTATAACCTACAAACCGCAATGAAGCCGATCTTACAAAACTTATTTGAATACATGAAGTTTTCAACCACGTCAACAATGGGCGTGCGGCAATTTGTTTATGCAACACATTGGTGGCTAAAACAAACGTTTTTAAAGTAAAAACAAAAAAGAAACGTTGTTTGCTTCGCATTCAGAGGTGCAGGCAATAGAAATTAGAAACTAGTTTGTTTTAATTAGAATTATATTTGTGTTTCACATTCATCAAGATTTTACCCTATTTCTCTTGTTTGTCAGCTTTGTCTACCTAGTTACCACCTTCTATGAAAATAATGTCTTTATCTACATTCCACAACATCCTCCAATCCCATCTCTCCAAACCCAGCTTTAACCAAATCACCAGCTGCCAACATCCTACCTCTATCTTGCACGTTTAAAGCCTACGGAGATTTTCCCGTTCAATGATTGTTTGTAAACACAACGAGTTTAGCAGCGTATTTTTTGCTCCTTACGGTCTGTGGCAAAAAATTAACACTTGCTGATTTGTCCTATGTGATGTCTCTGTTTTATGAACTTGTGTCGTAACTTTCTGGAACATCAAGCCCAGATGCCAAAGACAGTTACGTGCAAAAACTGATGCGCCAACTCACGCTGCTTGGTGGGTCATGATTCTTGAGGTGACAAAATGCAACGACTGTCGACAGTCCGAGGCATGATTTCATGAACATCATATTTTGGAAGCGACTTCATTCATATCGAATTTATTTGAAGAAAACATTTCGCCTAAACTGGCACATTGCCAGATTGGGCACGTCGCTGCATTTGAAACAATCACAAATGTGTTATAACAATATCACATGATCTACACTCACATGCACAGAAACACAAGCTCAGGGTAAAATAAAACATGCAAGTTGCCAATAAGCAAAGACAGTTGTAGCGATGATGAGTAAATGTGGCGACCTGCATGGCCGCAGACGAATAAAAACTTCATGAAAAGCATCGAAATGATAATACACGTTAAGACCATGATATAAAGATGCATTGTGTAATAACACATAATTTACAGAAGATGAAAAGTCATCTCATGGATTTTATGCATATGACTACCCCTCATAATAATACTGACTAAATAACATGATCACTGCGGCATCAGCGATCGCATTTCAAACACTCGGTACATTCCCGACCAGCCAGTTGTACACGATCTTCAACCTCAATCTAACCAGTCTTGGATTTCACGAGTTTGAAAAATTCTCGCAAGTTGTCGGTAGAGAGAGGCCACTCGTATTCATTCGGGATCTTCCCGGGCACATTGCATTCAAAATATGAGAGAAGTGGAAACCAAATCTATCAAATAGGAGAGAATGTTAAAAATTGACGCACAGCTTTGTATGAAGCAGGTTTAGATGGTCTGGTGGCTCTCAGTATCTGGTGCAATTGTTTGCAATAAAATGTTCTGGCATTGTTACATCATTACTTGACTCACATGAAGGAGCGTTTGTGACCTTGTGATCTAGATTGTTATTACAGAGAAACAAGATAAATAACTGGGATAAAAGTAAATGGATTAATTTACACTCACCCTAATTCTTTTGCTGTGCCAGTATGACCTGGTGTTGGCAAGCATGTGGTAGTAGAGAAATATCCTCGAAGTCACGTAAAATGCAATCAACCTGGGGATGGGAACAATACGCTCTCAAATATTGTTTTCATAAAAATCAAACAACACTGAAGTTGCTCCATGGCAAGTTAAAGAAAACATAAGTGTGACGACGAAACTTACACATCAATTGAGTAGTGTTCATGAGCGGCCAGCACAAAAAACACTCCAAAGAGATTAAGAACCCATGAGACTGTGTGGATATAATACATTCTTAAGGGAGTGTCTGGAAAGGAGGTATCATTATAAACTGTGGAACCGAAAACATCTGTGTTAATTATTTTTCAAAATAGAACAACATGACCCTCTTCTGTTGCTACAGCTGCATCGAAGACAAAATAAGTTACTGTTTAATGTAAATGCAAACTCACACTCGGTTATGAGGTGGTTGAACAGGGTGAGGTAGGCTGTGTGTCCACTGAACATGTAATCTCCGCAGCTGTGCACTCCAGTCAGTGTCATTCCCATGCCCAGAACTATCTCAGTGGCTCGAGATATTCTCTGCCACGCCGAGTTGTACATCGCTGTATGACATGACATAGCTGGTTAACACAAGTCTTATTTTTTGAGGAAAATGTTCAACAAATGGGTGGAAGGCAGCTTATACATGAGGCTTCGATCAATGAACAAAAGGTAAAACTTTGAAGGCTACTACATGTTAAATAAACATTTGTAAATAATATCAGATTTCAGGGGTGCAACTTGTACAAAAATACGCGTCCACCTAAATCCTGTTGAAAATTGATTAATAATCACATGCAAATGCCTAAGGATTAGAAACAATGATATTTTTAATAGTTATATTATAAGTCAAGAGAAAGACAATAATGTCTCTAAAGATGAAAGTCGCATCTCTAACGAATCAACTACATCAAACTAATTTCTTCCAGAAAACCAGAATACAAGACAGTTACGGAATACCAGTGCACTGCAGATGTTCCCCTGGCACGGAGAGAGAAGTGACAAACATGGTGCAGGATCGAAGGAGGAAGATGGTGCTGGCAATGCTGAAGAATCGACGAAGAAGAATCGCTCTGATGAGTAGAAACATCGCTACGTTCAAGCAACGTGGATCGGAGTTTGTTACTGATTCATGTTTAACTTCGATTTGCATTGACAGCTGTTGAAAACCTCACAAAGTGAAGTTGAAGCACAAATAAATTTGCATGAATCAACTTGCCTGTGCTTGTGAAAAACGAGGATGATCATCCAAAATGAAGCCAAAATAAGACCACAAAGCTCGGCAAGTTTAAAAGCAAAAGGCATGAGTGGAATATTATCGAGAAATATATCTGGCAGAGGGGGGTGCTTCTGCTTGTCTGGGACCCGCTCATGGACGAGAACCATCGTGTACGCGGTTATCCACGACACAACGAACGCGTACCCAAAACTAACCTGTGACAACAGCAACAAACCATGAAGATGAACCAATGATCAAGTTTAGATCAACAATTTCATGCAACCTTCATTTACCAGAAGTTTCTTATACTCTGGGAGTATTCTGTTCTTTTTATAGATGACAGTTTCACAATATTCAGTTCCGTCGGAATCCACAATACATTGAGCATCACTCTCTTCAATGTCGCTTGATATGTCGTCTTTATCAAACGGACTGTTGTTGCACTGATATTGCTTTCTTTTCTTCCGAGCAGTGAACCTGCCGTTCATTTGCTTTCTTCCATCTTTATCTGTTTAAAAATATTTCTTTAATACGATTATAGAAGACAAAACTGTCACCAAAAACAATAATTTTTTCTGAGTTTAAACAGAAAATTATCAACATAGAAATAAAATGAAGAGTTATAACTTCAGCGAACAGCTCACCGATCACGTGATTAAGTGCAGATTTCTTCTCGATTCTGGACTTTTCTTGAATCTGTTTTAAACACTTTCCGAGCTTTTTAATGTCGGCGAGCTTTTGCAGCTGAAGAGGCGGATTCCTCAAATCCTTGTGACAAAAAGTAATTCAAGTCATTATGTTATGATCAAAGCTAAGTCCCGGACTGCAGAGAATGGCAATTTTTGCCGAGATCTTAGGTGTGCACGGTGACACGTGGCCAATGGCTGCCCGGAAGTTGTGATAGGAGAGAAATTGGGGAAAAATCAGTGTTCCCTGTTTTCTTTTTTAGTTTAGAGATATGACTTTTAATTATTACTTCTGCAAATTAAAGTAAAACATAGCTCGGCTGTGCTCCTGCCATACTGTTCAGCCTGCTGGGCTTAGTCTAAGTTTATTCAAAGACTGATAGATGCTAGAGTCAAAACAAGTTGAAAACGGTCAGTGTCCTTCCTGTGTATCACAGTATGAGACGCTGGTCAAACTATTTTGGTCTAGGCCTATCAAGATTATTTTTCCTTTTATGGTTATCTCGTAACCGTTCTGAGTACAGCAGTTTCCAAAATGAATACTTACTTTTTCAGTTAAGCTCAGCAGAACTTCGCCATCAACACCATGTACGTCACAAAGAACGTAACAATACTCTTCAAAGCCTTGTGTTTTCAGCCATTGCCCTACCTCTGCGCAACTCCATTCCGATATTTGCATAATTCAGAAAACATGCAGCCAGCAGCGCTATTGCTGAATGTGGAATACAAGTCATCAGTAAGTAATCAAATAGCGCGATATTACGTACCGGTAATTTCACTTTACTTTAAACAACTTTGTTCTAACAAAACAAAGAAAGTAAAAACAGGCCCACAAGCCCTAAACGCTTACGCAGCAATGCGTGAACCGACACTTTCCGCATGGAAGTGTGCTCTTACTAATTTGTTTACGTTGGCAGAATTGTGACACAAACCAGAATTAAAGATCTTGACCAAAGTCCAACGCGAGGTGGCGCTAAATTCCCTCCTATTGGCCGTTTTCTTCGTTGTTTATTACTATACGCTGTTGTACCCGGGAAGTGCTTCATAAAATTAAGTAGATCAGTCATAAGTAGTCTGACCGGCTTAGTTATCCCACACTGGCCTTTACATCTCTGAAAAAAATTAAAGCCAGAAACTTTGGGCACTACTAGAAGTGCATTCAAGGCTTTTAGATCCCGGGCAAAATGAAAACTTAGAAAATATGGACTTGGTTGAGGGCACTGAGACTATTTAATAAATAAGTATAAGTTAGTTGTGATGTCATTGGCGGGGAGTGCCACACAAATATCTCCCACCTTAATTTGGTTGTCTTTTACGGATAACATTGGACGTGTGGGCGTGTAGACTACCTTACTTTTTACTTCTGTGTGATCTTCCGTGTTCTGAATTGAGTTCGATTTCATCAGTTAGTTTCACGTGCACGTGTTACGGAGTAAGTTTTTGATTTGCTGAAAGTTAAAATTACGGTTTTGTGTCATTGTGTGTGCTATATGAAGGACACGCAACCTTCTGTAGGAGTCAGACAGCTTTAACGGAGCCATCACTCAATTCCAACAATCTTTCAGTTTCTAACTTGACAAGCTCACTGCACCGCATGTCTATCACTCAACTCAGATGACAAGACAGAATTAATTTGCAAGCCTGTCTGACGTGCCGATGCTTATTTGACATCGCAACCTTAGTATTGAAAATCAGCAAAGTAAGTCTGCCAGCCAGGTCGTGCATGCGTGAATGAAACAGCAATGCAGAAAGCACGCTAGAAACATACAATGGTGGGAAAAACCTTTCTAATCTCCGTTCTTTGATTAGAAATGTCTAGTTGGGTTGTTTTAGAAAGACAGTGTTTATGAAAGCAACAACCGGCTGTAAGAAAATAATAGCGATTGGTGGTTTCCGTTCACTTATTAACAAGTTTTGGTAATATTTAAAAATTTTAAATGCTGTGGTATTTATAGTTAATTGACATATCTCTAAATTAATATAGGTTACTTAATTGCAATCATACATATAGATAACTTAGTCAATTTATAAATTTTGCACGTTTTAACGTTTTCTTTCTTCCGATAACTCTTTGTTCATAGATTCTTTGTTTTATTCTTATGAGACGGTTAACATTTTACTTTTAGCAGCTTCACAGACACTCAGTTGGTACTTTGAAAGGTAACGGTACCGGTATTTGGCAAAAATTGTATCAACGGCTGTATTCGGAACTATTTTTAAAAAGTAGTTAGGTACTTTGTCGGTACCATTTCCGGTAATTTTTGTCTAAAGGATGTTGCTGCAAATGCAATGTTTGCCGTTATAATGGTAAAGATTATTCCAGGTCAAAACATATGTGACGTTAATCGCTTGCAATTTTACTTGACATTTCTGGATTAAAAAGGTTAGCGGATGCCAAAATTAGTATTAAGGGTTAATTAACATGTGTTTTTGAAAACATACTTGTTCAAACTTTGAAATAATCACGTGAAAAGTACAGAGTACCGGGACCGACTTAAATTTCTTGAAAAAGTAATTCGGTACTTTTTTCAAAAGTAACGTCGTTTCCGGTATCAGTACTAAAATAGTTCCGCGGTACTGCCCACCTGTGCAAACAATGACAGAAACCAAGCTATACATAACGACAAAAGCAGAAATGAATTTTTTTTTTAAAGATGTCTATGCTTAAGCACTACTAGAAAAAAATCCCTAAGCCGCTCCTACAGAGCATAGACATCCAAGACGGTATTGCAGCATAGGCTCATATTATATTTCGCATTTATATTTCAACTCAAACTTTTAGCCATGTTGTCTGAAGATCAGTCTTCAAAAAAGAAACTAATTAAGCTGATAAGATACTGTCAAGGTGAACAGTAACATTTTTAACAACTAATCAACCAATGAGGCCGATTCAGGACTCAGGGAATGTGAGTTTGAGAGTGTGATGATGATAGCTCAGCATATGTTTTCAGGTCTATGTTATATTGAATATAAACTCACAGCGGTTTTGATTTCCATGCTAGAACGCTTATTTAAGTGTGATTAGAACTGTCGGTGTATTCTCTAAATAGATGAGTGTGCGGCCACTAAGTGATGAGCTCTTTCATGAAGCCAACTTTGATGCCCTTCCCAGCCAGAGCAGCATTTATGGCGTCACATCACTCTGCAACATCCCGCACCTTTCCAACAAAATACTCGTCGCACTTGCAAAGGGAAGAATCTTCGCTTGTGAGTATCATAAGCCTGCCAACCCCAACTACGACGTGCTCGGTGTCAACAGGGAAGTGACATTCACGTACATCCCGGCAGATTGTCACATCATCTCCATCGACAACTTCAGCTGCGCAGCGCGGGGGTTAATAGTTGGTGTGACATTCTGCAAGGAACTGAATGAGAATTTTTTCAATGTTTATTGCAATTATGGCGACGATGTTCCCTCTGGACAAGAATGGAACCTGGACAATGTTGCTCAAAATTGCCGAAGCTTCAACTTGACTTTCACCCCGTACCAGCTCACACACTGCAAGGTTCTGTGCCCACAAGGTGAGGAGCAAACTGGAGGAGACACTGCCCAAGTCAGAGAGCAGAGGACAGTTTTCATTTTACTGGGGAGTGATCGCAGCTTTCATGTCTACGCACAGAATGAGGTGGAATTTGTTGAGGAACCGACCAAGAAATATTTTTGTGAGCTCGATTCCATTACAAAGCAGCCAATCTTCTTGGAGATGAAGAATATCTCCGACATGAGGAGGCTCTCCATCGCAGGATATGAATGTGGCTCGCTTAGTATGTTTTTGGTCGATTCGTTCAACAATTCAATCACTGCATCGTGGACAATAGAACACGACAGTCCTATAGTGCAATGCCAGTTGTTTGCAAATAACAGAGAATCGAGTGAAGGGGTTGAGCACAATGTGGTTGTTGTGAGCGCCAGGGAGGAAGCGATGATCTACAGGAACCTCCTCGCATCCGGCTTCTCAAATCCTCTCGTCTTGTCTGGGAGTTCAAAGTATGACTGTGTGACATGCTGTGCAGTGGCTGATGTCAATTATGACGGGATTAAAGAAGTGTTGATTGGGACGTTTGGTCAGAGGTTGCTGGCATACTCGTCTCAGGCAGATCGGCAACCTTACACTCAGCAGCAGCCTATGTGGACAAGGAATATGGCTCATCCTGTTCTGAGTATTAAGTTCATGGATATGACTGGAGACAGTATAGAAGACATGGCCGTCATCTCCAGCAAGGGAGTTCACATTTTCCAGTCTGACCTGGTCATGCTTCTCAAAATGTGCAAATCAAAGATCATTCATAAAAATGTGGATGATAGATTCGATAAAAGTGAATAATTCAGTTTTCTTTTGCTTTGCCTCTTACTGGAATGATTTAAGCACAAGTAAAAAAAGTTTTGTATCCGTAAGAAATTCAGGGATTTTTAATTTAATACAGTTGCAGATGCGACAACATTCAACTAAAATCACAAAAGCACTGGTTGGAATTAATAAGCTCACAATTGATTTTTATGATATTGTTGTAAATGTTCCACAACTTTGAAATCATTTCCACGATCAACTTGTCATTGGGTTTACAAATTACAAGTTGTCGGTTGCATCTAGTGATAAATCCCGTCACAAATTCCCTCTTCTTTGTGCATATTCTTAACAGTATCCGGCGAGCACTTTCTAAAACTTCCTGAAATAATAGTGACAGACTTTATTTATCGATAATTCCACCATCAGATGGCGGCGATGTCATCAATAGACATCTCACCTGACAATGTTTGGACGGGAGTTTGTAAGCGAGGAGCGACAAGAACGTGGCTTCGGGATTGTCGACGCAATCAGAAGCAAATAACTGCAGAAGAAGAAGAGTGATGGACAACGACCATGAGGGGGCGACATACGTGAAACACAAACCGCCGTTGATGGAATACTTTTCAAGCAGAGATGTCATCATATCCGCCACGTTTTCTTCAAAGTTGTGATTTCTATGTGACAAATGGCATATTGGCAAGTGTTTGCAAAAATTGAACTGCTAAAGACAAAACAACGTCATCCAACGATGCCTCATCAAGGTTTTCAACATATTCCAGCGCCATCTTACTCAAGGAGATCCCTCCACTGACAAGGAACATTGTCGTCATAGTTGGTCTGGCTCTCATCTATGAACCCATATTCTGTGAGAAGGAAGCCATTGCTGTGCGCCCCATAGTGGATGAACACCTCAACAACACAGCAAGAAAGCTGTTATTCGCTATTTCAAAAGTTATTTAATAAAAATCAAATTACTTGTGAATATTTTTTGACTGAATTTAAAGTTTTGATCTCAAACTTTTTGGATAGTTTGTTGTATTTGGCCTCGACTCGTGCACCGACTGAATGGTTGAGTAAGTCAAGGAAAGGGACCAGGAAATAGTTGTCTGCTTCAGAAGGCTGAAGCCCCTTCAGCGTTGGTGGGTCATGGTCTGAGTAAACGCATCTGCAGGGAAGTAGGCGGTGTGATATGTGCAATAAAGTGCAGGTTGGTAGATAGTGAAGTTTATTATATCACCTTGTATTAACACAGCACCAAGCCCACTTGTACTCTTCTGCTGATATTTCTTCCTGCAAGAGTCCAAACGTTCCGTCTCTCCCACAAAGTTTTTGCAGAAGTTTGTGCTTGGCAGCCACACAGATCAGTTTGTTTATTAACTTGACTTGACCTTCAACCTGAGACCTGGTGCTGACAACCTTTCTGAGCAAATCTGATGGCAGAAGACAGAGGACATCGCTGTTCCAACATACGGGATGGGTGAAATGATCTGGCAGCACCTTGACGTACTTGTCCCACTTTCCAATCGGTACGTTGCTGCCTTTTTCAGCTGAATTAAGTTTGCGTCTCTCTTCAATCAGGAACAAGCAAAGTGCGTGAATCCCTGTTATTTGGATATTTTTGTCTAAACAGTAAAACAATTTAAGCAAAACTATACATCAATATTACCAAGTTGAGTGAGACACATATGGATATATCAACAGCACTTAAGCTGATTGCTCTATACAAGTTTCACCAATGCTACTGTGGAGTCCAAGTACAGATTTAACCCAATGTGACTCTCTGCAGGCTTTTGCAACCCCAATCAACACTTCACAGGGTGTCGACAGAATCACATCGCCTAAAACATGACGGGATAGTTCAGTGAACATTATGATTAAACTCTGACAATTAATTAAACAAATTCTTGCAATCTTCTCCACCTGGATAAAGATTCTTCTTTGCAATTAAACCACGTCCAGTTCCCTTAAATTCTGCCACCGCCAGCCCGTCCGCTTTGAAACTCACAGTTTTCATCCATCGTTGAAGGTCGATCAGATTTTTGTCAACTTCTTTAAAAAAATCTAAAAATAAAAACATTCATTCAAGTCGATGTCAAACTGACAAACCCATGTGAGAACAAATTAAATATTTCACCACGATCTTTTCTCTTTCTTTGCCGCGAAGTCCTTCCTCTTGCGCTTCTCATTCAAAATCAGCAAAGTGAGTTCAAGAAAACTCTGTCTTGTGCACATCACCTACTCCTGCTACAGCACAAATAAATACAAAACCACATATTTTAAATTTATCAGAACATCAATTAATTTGCGGATAAGCGAAGTGACAGAGAAAACAAAAAATTTCCAAAATAAAAGTTACATCACAAACACCATTATTATAGACTTCAACAAGTTTCAATGAAACAAATTTGTCAAAACAACATGTTATTAACATTTTAACTTGAATCCCACAAATTTATTTGGTTCAACCAGAAATACAAGATAAATGATATAACTGAAAATAAGCATCATGCGGTTGCAAAATTTCACCAAATTAATCATCAAAGAAATAATGTTATTTTTGGTTGATCTTGTTCCAAGGAAGAATGAAAATGACGGCCAACAGAGTGCTGAGGGCCAACACGAACCATCCACTTTGATAGACTTCCGCGATCTTCAAACCGGAAGCTCTGTCCCACATGAGGTGTCTCAAACCATTAATTGAATGGAAAATTAACGGCCAAGCAACAATAAACTTTAAGTCGAGGAGAAATCCGGAGCCTAACCAGGAGCTGTGGAGACTTTCTGCAAATGCCAGGATCGGAGCAACAGCAGTTCCTGGAAGCAAAGTGGAAAATGCGAAACCACTTGTGAGTGCAGCCAAAGCAATTCCTGTTGCTCTGTGAGTTATCGAAAGCATCGATGTCAGTTGAGGTTTGTAAATCGTCAGATGGGGTGACATTGGCCGATTTACTGATTTATTTTTTGCCCAGAAGTCATCCATTTGTTTTTGTGCAGACCCACTTGATTTATTTGCACTAAATATTGCGGCAAATAGTTCAGGACGACATCTGTTACTGAGCACCAGATGTTGCTTGGACAAAACTCTGCTCAGCAATGACATTTTTATTAACTTACGATTCTGAAAGTTAGAAAATATTTTGTCAATAATTCAAACAAACAACAGTCACATAGATAGGCTACAGAACTACTTGCTTTAATCTAGAGTATGCCATACTCCGCTTTAACTCCAGAGTATGGCAGTTTTTGCCAAAATCTCGAGGGTACCGAAGTGCACTACGACTCATACTGAAGCGTAAGCTTCCGCGTTGTGGTAGGCAAGGTGCGGCCTTACAATGATAAAAAACAGAGACAAGAGTAGTGTCTCGTTTTTAGAGAAAGATCGCAATTCTTCCATTGTGCAATATCATTTCAGCCAAAAAATCTCGGACGTGCACGTGCATACTCAGTTTAAGAACCACTGCCCTAGGGCATAGGCTAGCTAATTTGTTGCCAAAG
Source organism: Clavelina lepadiformis (assembly GCF_947623445.1). Taxonomy (NCBI): domain Eukaryota; kingdom Metazoa; phylum Chordata; class Ascidiacea; order Aplousobranchia; family Clavelinidae; genus Clavelina; species Clavelina lepadiformis. Next base: position 20,177,508 of record NC_135246.1, on the reverse strand, counting down.
GTTCTGTGAGCCAGAAGCAAGTATTGAGGTAATTATGGGGTCACACTGGAAAGTGAGGCAGTTTTTGATGAGAAATCATGCACGTACAGACGCAAATTTGTTAATTAATGTTTGCAAATTTATTATAAATTGGTGCGTTCATTGATGAACCTAGTGCCTGCAGTTGCCACATTTTACACCATGATGGATCATGGCCAGGATATATTAGTTAGTTCCGACTGAAAAGTAGGCCTGGCAGTTTTCGTTGAGAACTCGTGCATACGAAGACAGAAATTTTGGCGTACAGTGAAGTCTTAATTCTTTGTTAATTTTATATTAATCGGCGTTCAAGTACTTGTACAATAAACGTACAATACTTTTTGTTTATTTATTATAAATTTCCATAAAGATAAAAAAGTTTGGTGTACGAGCAGTCATGTTTTATCATAATTTCCACAACGGGTAGCAGTTGCAATCACCAAATTATATAGCTTGGTAAAAATCTCATTTCAGCCCTTACAGTCGCAAAACTTCTAGAAATTGTCTTATAGCTGACAGTTATGACTTGAGACTCGTAAGTTATGAGCACCGGTACCCATTAACCGATATAGCCTACTGTACAAGTTCAGAAGTTATACTAAGTACCGCTCATTTGCTAAACCTATATTTCTGTGTTCTGACGGGTTCCTTGAACCGTAGGCTTTGGCGAGGTTAAGCACATTTATAAGCCTTTTGATGTTGGCGTTGTGCGGCTGAAAAGGTTAGCCTACATGAAGGGTAGCAGTTTACCGGCAGACCGTGACACCAGCACGACCATACGATGCTTATAGCTGTTAACAAGCTTATAAATTGCAAATTCTTCGTTACGAGTCAGAATTATGACAACCGACGAGGATATGCTTTACAGCACAGAATCCGATCACTCAGTCACTCACAGTCTGCGGCGTCATTGACTATGTTTTTCAGAAGCATAAGATAACATCATTTAATTTTAAAGCACTTTACTGCCACCGAGCAATAATTCCTGTTGATTATTTATTGTCACTACATGTCGCAAAAAACACTTCTACATTCAAAATGAATTGAGATCTGTATCATAATTGCAAAGTGCTCACTATCGATTGCAAAATACTCCGCGATGAATTAGACTTTAGACAAATGACGAATGCAGAAATTATCTGGCCTTGTTTTGGTCTTGGAGTTATAAAAGCGATATTTCTTTTAAGCACGCATGCGCAGTCATGCACAGTAAGAAGCCAGCAAAATTGTACACTGGAGCAGGAAATGCATAGCACAGTAGTAGAACATGGAGATTTGAAACAAAAACCAGTAAATTAGACCATGCCTGAACATCGCAACGTCATAGACAATGACGTCAACGTACCATAAAAGGAAAATATCACGTGGTACTTTAGGTATCTGACTCTTATAAAGGTGGTGAAAAAGTTACGTCATAAGCAAGTTGGCATCAACTGACAACTTTTATTAAGTCGAAGTGAGCATAAAGTCAAATAATACTCAAATAAAGGTTTCTGGCCACTTCTACGAACCATAAAGTTTTCAGTCCTAGTTTCTTTCCAGAGACCATGATCATCGTGTTGCCAGCTGCAACCCAAAAATCCTCCGCTGATATTTCAACAAACTCATGTTTTCAGGCTGATGACGTCATGTTTGGTGTCTCCAATGATATTTCTTGTACACAGAAGTTACTGGAGTCATGTGATTCACTACAAAATGTCTTATTCTTGAAAATTTGTTGAATTTCAACAAAAGACCGATCTTTAGTTTCTGGGACGGCGAAATAGACGAAGACGGCGACGGCGAAAGCGATCGACGAAAATATCAAGAATGTGAACCCTCTTAATGCAGCCTGGAAAAATAATTGATAAAATAAACAAACAGCAAGTGCCATCTGTAGGGGGCAATATAAAATCCGGGGCAAGTTGCTATTTCAAAAAAAAATTGAAAACAGTCAGAATCACGACATTGCACCCGTATAAGTTATTACACTCAGAGAATTATTCGAAGGCTGCTTTGAACGAACATAGAAGCTAAAACAATAGAAAACATATTTACTAACCAAATGTTTCGGTCGACACACTGCTTTAGTGTTTTAGTGATAGGGCAAAAGGTTGAAAGAGGTTATTTGAAGATCATACGTCACATATGAGCACCAACAAACCAGCAACCGTTTTATTTTGTGGCTAAGCTTGCTCATAACGCTATGAAAACGAGTTAATAAATTTATTGCTAATTTCTTGGCTCTAAAATTTATTCGTTGAACACATGGTCCAGTTTAACGAGGTCTACGACATGATTGGGATGTTGGAGTCTGGAAGGACGGGAAGAGACGAAAGATTCATTTAACTTGTCAAAGCGGATACAATCACAGCGGAGCTTGCGCATATCCCTGGGTGCAATGTAACAGGAAACCGCGACAATTATAAATCAAGGTTAATAGAAATCTTACTATCATGTATGGAAATAAAACAACAACAAAGGTGAAAGAAGTCCACAGGCACAGGCTGGTTGTCATCAGGGCTGCCGTGCGAGATGTTTGGGGATAAAATTCAGAAACCGCAAGCAAAGTGATCGCTCCCGGTCCAATGGCAAAACCAACAAGGAAACCTGAAAGTAACGAGAAAATATAGAACTTCCGAATCAAACCAGACAACACAGTTCCCCCAAGTTCACCAAACAACCAAATTCTAACAAAAGTTTGCATGAAAATGGCTGATAATGGCCACACCTGAAATAAACACGATGGACAAATAGGGAATCCAATATGCCAGGTGACCAATCTCGATGGTGATCGTCAAAAGCAAAAGGGTGATCCCCTCAATGAGATATCCGATTAGGAGAAGTTTTTTTCGTCCAACTCGTTCGATTGTAAATGGCTGAAATTTTATTTTTTCATGAAGAAATGTTAAAAACATGAAACAAAATCTCAATTTGTGGAAATTTCTTTTAAAGAGAAGCGCTTGCAAGTGCAACACTGGTGTAAAGAAGAATTGATATAAGCTGTAAATAACTGGCCAATATCAGTACAAGCTGCTAAAACCAAGAAGACAGAACTAACAATCAACTCTTACTGGTATAACAGCAACGACAAGGAGGGTAGCAAAGGGTCCAAGACTCGCATACTGAACATCACTGGCTGGGATCCCGACTGCAACATAAAACTGTTTCAAATAAGCTACGAGCCCGTTTAAACCTGTCAGCTGGTAAAAACTTCCCAAAACCATGGCAGTGATCAATTGAAAACGCAATGCAGGGGATTGAAACAACTGAAACATTAGAAGAAAATTATTTAAGTTTAAAGGTTTAAAAAGATTTACTTACTACAATCTGACATTGTTAGTAGAAGTGAAAAGTAAAAACCAGAATTAATAAAATAGACAAAGTTATGTATAATTATGTATAATATAATTAGATAATTAATAAAACAGAAAAAATTAACAAAACAACATTGAGCTTAAAATTTAAAATTAACAAATCCTCCAACCTGAACAAGACTCATTTGCTTGGACGATGCTTGAGATTGAAGTTCAGTTTCCATTTTATCGAGTTCATCGGAAACGTCTTCACACTTCCTCAGCTTCATGAGCAACTTCCTCACTTCTTCCTTCTTGCCTTCTGTGATGTATAAATGCCTGGATCGTGAAGAAACAATGCACAATTGAGGGATCAGAATACACCGACATAAATTTCTTTACAGACATATTTGGCAAATCATTTGTAATCTATATTCTATAGAGCTTACAATAAGTTAAATAAACATATCTCTAAATAGCAATCTAACTATGAGCAACTTTCAACAAATGCACATTTGAATTCACACCAGAATTGTTTCCAGAAACACATCATTTTCAGAAACACTAAATAAAATAAATCTACATAGAAGTGTAAACATCGAACCTACCACAACATCACATTGCAATGTACCTTGGGCTCTCCGGCATGAAGTAAAAGAGAGAAATGAAAACAAGTGATGTTGTTTTTCTGACAAATTGTTTTCTCTGAACTTTCTTTTCGAAACATTGTTGCCTTCTGCTGCATTAGTGTGTTTGTTTTGGTTTATTTTCACTAAACTTTTCCAACTTTTGTCCAAATTTCTTCCTGCTCTGCTCTTTGGACTGTTTCACTGCTTGTGCTGCAGTTTTTCAATCCTCAACGTACCGAGCTCATGAAGCAGGCAAAGACCTGTCATAAAGCCAGGCTTTGATAATCCTTTACTTTTGACCTGACTAGGTGCTGTGCTAATTGTCATAATTAGCTTTATTTCTACAGAATTCTTGAGAAGATCAGATCTGAGCACAGTTTGAACATGTCTTTGGGAACAAAGCTTCCTCCATCATAGCATGAAACTTCAACAAGGCAATCAAAATAAGCTGACACGACAAGGCAGTAGCCCGTGAATAATTGTCACTCAATAATAAATGCATTGTGACAACAAACAAAACAACATCTTAAAATTAAACTAAACTATGCCCGAAATTGGCATTTTTCACTGAAGGGCTTTGCAACTTGAAAATGTTTGAAATATTTTTTCTCAGAGAATATTAATTTTAAACAACAGGTATATGACAGCTTGTGGCTGTACACAGTTTGGAAATCGCTTCCGTCTATAATTCATATTCATACGTATTAATGTGTACGATGGTCATTTCCTACATAATGTGGAATTAGTCAGTAATCCTGGTATTGGTGATAATATGACCAATGTCAAATCATCTTGAAATAGAAATACAAACAAACCTCATTTAAACCTAACAGAGTCGACGTAAAAGCTCCAATCGAGATAAAAAACATGACCAAGCTCCCGAACATTCCTCGCCACTTGAGGGAGCAAACTTCGACAACATAACTTGGGGTGATGCCTTTATAAGAAAATTTTTCATTGCTGAATTAACTTTTAATGCAACGCAAGTTTAGTTGAAAATATAATACAACCTTACCATGCTTATTACATCATACAGAATCCATCAATCAGATAAAAAAACTTACTTGTAGCACAACTTGATGTCACGATGTAGCGGTCGTTGGGTGTTTTGTTTGTTTTGTCGCTGGATGGCGCTCGCACAATGCTCCCAGCACATGTTTATTAAGCACTGTTAGTTCGTTTACCGTCCCCATTCGTTTTGCACTGTCTGAGCGCAGGACATCAGTTCGATTAAAGACTTGAAGTAAGAAGGTCGTACTTGTTTTTCTTTTAATATATGAGCGAAGGTAACAGACAACTGAGTAGCAGCCTTCTGAAGCAGGAGTCAGCAACGGATCAACAACGCAGCATCGTGACAGCAACGCAACAACGTACTAGCGCAACCTTCGCCATAACGACACCAATAAGTATCCTGCCGATGACAATGACTTCAAATGACTTGAACACAGAAGTGAGTCCGAGAAACACGCTTGCTATGACCACGACCACGTGCCCGTATAACATTGATCGCTGAAGAAAATAATAACAATCAAGCTAACCCAGTTAACTTGATAATGACTTAAAATTATCACCAGTTTTCCAAACTTCTTCACAAGAATGTTAGGGATAAAGCATCCTAATATTCCACCAACTGGAAATGCTGCAACAGTTATCGTCCAAATTAAATTCAAATCGTCTTCACTCAGAGTCGTGTTGTAACGAACCTGGATCGAACATTCAATATCGTTAATTGTAAAAATTCCAAAAAAAGTTCAAATAGTGACAGTTTTGATTTTGACCCAGATTCAGTTTTGGTTGTCATTGTATAATTTTTAGATGTCTGATTTTGAATTGGGCTTAATTATTTATTCTTGGCAAAGTGTTCATGTTTTTATTAAAGCTAAATAATTCCCATTCAAGAAACCCACTTACTAGATGGTGTTCCTGAAATGCTTTTCGAGCTGGTGTTGCAATTGCGTTGATTGAAGCAGCAGAATATCCAAACATAAAATAAGCAGAAAATAGCGCCAACAGACTGGACCATACGACCCATAGTGTTAGTTTCTACAATCAAAGAACACCTTTGTTGAGCTTGTAATAAACTTTCTCACTAAGTCAATGAAAATGAACTGAACTGCAGACGAATTGGTTGATCTTGACTCTCCAGTGTGGAAACAGAAGCCATTAGATACTAATCTCATTTGCTCTCGGCCATGTTCACAATTATGTAAAAACTACACAAATAAAACAATGAAGCATCGGATAAAAATTTGGTTGCAACCTGTTCGCTGCTTGTATTTTCATTTGTGACATCATAGCATCCTTCATTCTCATTTGAACATGACGTTCCATTGTTTTCTTCCACAATTTCCACCTCAACTTGGCCATTATGAGATGATGATTCAGGCAATGACACCAACTCACGACTTGTATCCATTCTCTCGACTCAACCATCCAATACAAGCATCTCAGTGAAGCCATTTCTAATAATTTTCTTTCACAAAACAACAACCTTCCCGTACGTGGCTGATACTTTCCGGTCTTTGCATCGAGATAAATATTAGATCTGTGCTTGCACGACATAAACCATATTGACAAAAATCCGCAGTGGCGCCGTTGTGCAGATCTTACTAATGTAGATACAGAGCTTATCTGTCTTAACTTATGTTATGTTAACTTAATTTACCTGTTGAATAAATTATTTGACTCTTTTGTTGCGTGCGGTTAGAATACTCTAATCTCTTGTCAGCCGAAAGCTTTTAATATTACAACAGATATAGTTTACAAGAAAAGGTTGTTATTGTAGGTGCTGTACACTTTCTCAACATTACGCATAATCAAAAACGGGATCACGTGAATTGACCGTGAACAAATTCACCGACGACAACTGGTAGTGGTCAACTGACCGGCAACAAATTGGCCGGCGATCAAATTAACCGTGACGTAAATTGGCCGGCGATGAAATTAACCGTCGATAAATTGGCCGGCGATCAAATTAACCGGCGACAAATTGGCCGTCAAAAGGTCAAAATTCTAATTCACTATCTAGTCGCGCATCAGCTTTAATCCCAGCCAAGTTAGTATGTGTATTGCAGTCAAGGTTGCCACTCGTAGGGTTTGTTGGCCCCTTTTAGGGTGTAGGGTGACCCTACGGGTTTTTCACCTTTATTCAACTCCGACGAGACCCGCCATATTCACATGACTTCTGGAACGTCCATGTTCGAGTGTTAAATGGCGACGCCAGAACCAACAACAAAGTTGAAGGTCACCACAATCTAATAAACAAGATGTTATCAATGCAACACCCAACCATTTGGAAATTTATAGAAGCTTTGAGGAAATTGCAGAACATAAACAAAAACAAGATTGAGGCGCTCTGTGCCCAAGGGCCTCCTGCCAAAAGGAGAAAATACAAGGATCTGGATGCGCGACTTCAAACCATCGTTGAAGATTTTGCAAACCGTGACATATTAGATTTTCTCAGAGGCATCGCCCACAACCTACAATTTGCGCAATAAACTTCCTTATTTGTCAAATAACAGTTTGTGTAAATTTTAGTGCCCTTATTATGTAGTGTCATATGTGTTTTGCAGTGAACTTCTTTTAATGTTGTTACTCGTATTTCTCGTATTTCCGGAAATATTTCTGTTTATTTAAATAAATGTTTCAATGTGTATTGAAATAAAAAAAATTTTGTTAAAAACAAAGGAAATAGTTACAAACAAATATTTACTTTACATATCATATACTACCATCAACTTAAACACAATAATTCAGCACTTGCACGGTCAATTTACCTCCCAGTCAATTTTCATTCCGGTCAGTTTGTTTCCGGTTAGTTTGTTCGCGGTCAATTTACATCACGGTCAGTTTGTTCGCGGTCAATTTACGCCACGTTCAGTTGTCCCCGGTGAGTTTGTTCGCGGTCAATTTCCCGCGGTCAAATGTCATGGAACCATCAAAAACATAGTAATACCACTGCTAATAAGATGTCTATTGAGTTGCAAACACCATGACTAGCGTAGTAAGCTCATCTGACCATAGATATCTTATATATCTGTGAGGATAAGGAGATATTATACTGTATAAAATTTTGTTTACGGAAATCGGCTTTATAAAACGTGACATAAAAATGCCGACGAGCTTCTTGTTTTGTAAATCTGCTCAAAGAAGCTAAAGCATAGTGTCAATGAAATCCTGCTTCTGTTTATCATTTTTGTTCGTGATTGAATATTGCTTTACCTATTCATTGCTTCCTGCCTATCATACGTGCATTGTGAATTATTTATTCATTCAATTCGTGTATTAAGTTAATAGCTGCAACATATTTGCAGCAGCAGGTTAAGGTACCATATATCCACTTTTTATTACATATTTATGCATCTGACTCTCTCTGTGTCTCTCCGTCTGGTCACCGGTAGAAGTGCGAGCTTATAAAACGTGAAGCGATGGGAGTGAAAATATTCGACAAGAAAAACGGAGCATTTCAAAACATGTGCAGCAAAGAAAACAATGTGTTCCCAATGGGAGTTACATGCAGTTGAAGCTGACGTGTAGATAAATACAATCAGTATAAAGTTAAGAAGCGGGCATTTGCAATAAAGATTTCTTATCAGCACAGGTGCTGGAAACAACCTGCAAACGTACTAAAAGGAGTTTTTATACAAAGTTATTCAGAGTAGGTTTCCAACAATCAAACGACAGTTGAAGTGTTATCAAAAAACTAGTTCATAAACTTCAATCAATAGCCTATGATTTTCAGAAGCGTAAGATGACAACATTTAATTTTAAAGCACTTTACTGCCACCGTATAATAATTTTCTTGATTATTTATTGTCACTACATGTCGCAAAAAACACTTCTACATCCAAAATGAACTGAGATCTGTATTAAAATTGCACAATACTCCGCGATGAATCACAGCAAAACCTATCTGCCTGGATTTAAATACAAATTACACTAACAGGTAAAATCATTGAAAAAAACTTTAAAATAAGTTTTTCGGTGAGTGCCTGGCTAATTCTTTGAACATTGCTATAGCACCACAACATGGCTAATATTGACGTCTTGCAAGTTTTGAACTTTCGTGGCTCTGTTGTTTTTTTCCCGTTCGTTGATTGTTTGTTGACATATTTTCTTCTACTGCATTATGCTTAACAAAGTTGGGCAACATTTCTTTGCTCCCGCAGTCTATGGCGAAAAATAGCTGTGAACATAAACTTTTTCAATTTCAATTGTGTTTAGCGCTTATCCGCAACGACGCAGGGCCGCAAATAACACAGGCAACCACTTTTTCACTATTTAAAAATAAAACTTTTGAGCAGCTTTTCCAACGATTGAGGTGGATTTTGTCAACCATAATCACTTGTTTTTACATTCTCTGCAAATGACGTAATGAATTGTCATCGACAATTTTCTTTGACGTCTCTTGGCGACCAAGTTTAGAAAACGATCCAAGCGCACAATTCCGGTGGAATTTTCCGAGGCAAAATAGATGTTAGTTTCAAACAAGATTAGTCGCGACACTTGGCCGCGCGCCATATTTGGCAATGTTCGGCTGTATATGGCCTGCACGAGTAGAGCGAGGCAATTAAGGCAGTATACGACCGAGAGAGCTAGTTGGCTACGCATAGAAGTCCAAGTAGAAAGGAAATAGAACGAAGGGGGGTGTAGTAACTTGTATTTTGCATCCCTTGTAGGCGGTGTTGCTGTGGCAACCGACAGTAGTTCTTCCACTTGCGTCGTGCCCAAGATGTTATGCAAGTCAAAGTTCAAGATTGGCCGCTGCACGAGTCGAGCTTGAACAGCCGCTGTGCAATAAAAGAGTTGCGAGTTTGCGTCGCACAAAGATCTAAACATTTAATTATCACCGGGATGGTAAAAAGACAGGCGCAGCGTCATCCATGAAATGCAGGTTATCGTGCTTGGCTGCTGGAATGAGAAGCGAAGTATCAGGGAAAGATTTCAATTAAAAACCGGAAATAAAACTGGAACTTTTGATTTAGGCTGCTGCATTGCCAGCATTGCGACAGTACAATGAGTCCTATGATTTACTGACAGCTGTGCAGGTCAAACAGGACTTTTTGCTTCGACACTCAAAAAATTTCCGCCGGAAACAGACCGCTCTACGTAATAGAACCTCAATTGTGAAGTAATGTTGATTGTTTGTCAGGTAACATGACTCACAAAGGTTTCAGTTGCCTGACGTAATTACCAGCAAAATTTGCGTTTGCTTACATTTCTCGTCTGAGCGCGTTAGAAGGTGAAGTTGTTTGAGCGGAGACAATAGTTGGAGGTGATAATTGAGCAGGTGTTTGGTGCCGACTCAGCCGATGAAAGCGCCAGGCAAGCACTTGTCGGGGTGAGTCCATCTCAAGCAACTGGATGTAGGTCGGTCTGGGTCAGATCCAGCTTTCTCGAACATCGCGTTGCGTGGACTTGGGTGATGACGTCATTGCTACAATACCCGCTCCTGACGACGAACTACCGCGATTTGCGTATAAGCGTGTACATGCTGGTTACTACTGGCAAGCGCGAGATACGTTTACCGTATTATAACGTCACACAGATTTAAGTATCGTTTGGTTTGTTGACGTCACGTGACTTGAATAACTTCCGGTTTGCAAACGGAGGCAGAGTTCATTGAACTTGTACTCAATCGCAATCACGAGTTTTGCCGCGGATTACGTCCACTTTAGTGTAAAAATATCAAGTAAAGTTGGCATCAATCGATGCCGACCGTCGTTTTGGGACGAGAAAAAGCATCGAAAGTCGATAAAGCGAGCAGCAGGTCGGTAGGATCCGCCAGTGCTGCAGTAACTTGGCAGATTGTCGCAAACTCATTTACTCGAATGTTGTGCACAGATGAAGTCTCTTAGCAATTAGTTGAAGAATTTCTGCATGTGACGTTGTTTATGCTTGTTTGTTACGCAATAGATAAGCGATGATGTTGGCCAGTACTTTCTTGTCTTTTGTAACGATCCTCGCTTCAACTGGTTCAGTAAATGGGTAAGTACGTCATATCCAGCTACGTCATAATGCTACTAACTTTACCGCTTTGTGCAGTGAAAATAACTTCCTTTAAAAGAAGCTGAATTATGAACTTCGGGGTGCTTAGTGGTCTTTCAAATTCTGTCTTTACCCATTGTGATGTAATATTCTTTGAACTTCCTGTACTTTGTAATATCTTAACTGCGATTGGTTGGTTCGCTTATTGACTATTATTTGAGATTCCAGAATTCATTGGTCTATGCTTAAATGTGTTTACGCCGAACAACTGGCAACAATCTGTGTTTTGTTGTAGCCTGGACGTGGTGTTCAGCCTCCCAGGGAAGTTGATTTACAGCAAAAACCACTCGGTAATTCTCACTGTGTTTCATGCGGACGTCGAGGAAGAAATCGCCGTTTTAATCGTTTTGAGGAATCATCCCAACAACAGACAGATATACCGGCATCAGGTACTACGTCATATTACAGAGACAGTTAATCTTTAAACACGAGTCGCATTTGTGTCTTGTTTGTAGTTTAGTGCATTCCAGCTTTACCAGTCACGTCAGCTGGGATCGCCATCTTTTCTCTTCCAGGTCGCCTTTTACGCTCCAGACCCGGCAACGACTCGCCGCTTTCCGATCATCAGCAACCCTTCATTGGCTGAATGTTTGACCGGTGACGTCATCGATAGTGACGTGATATGCAGGAACGTAATCGACGTTTCTGTAACGACATCTGGCGGCCTGAGTTGGTCCCAATCAAAGGAGGTCCCCGTTGTCAGAATGAAAGGCCACATCTTTATACAGACTGACAGGCCTGTGTACAAACCGAAAGACAAAGGTACTGCTCTGTTGCATTATTAATGGAAGAATTTTGTGACGCAATAATGTTTTCATTTGAATAAACTTCCGTTTTAGTTTACGTCAGATTTATTCCCGTGGATGACACGATGCGACCTTTGACCTCTCCCATGGCAATGACAATTCTGGTAAGATGTCTATGTACATTTATAAGATGCCAGCAAACAAGGCTGCGAGATGGCGTGCGTCTAATTTTACTTTCACGCCACTGCCATGTTTTATTTCTAAGCACATCAGCCCAGTTTGCCCTGTAATGGGGATTCACGAATTACCCGCTCATTCAAATGGCTTCGAGTTAATCGAATGCTAAACTCTTCCATTCTTTGCTTGCTTGTAATTTAGCAGTTCTATATTTGGATGAGCGCTTATGAGGTAACTACCATCCATAAATATGAAAGAGATATTTTGTGTCATTTGGAATATGGGTTAAAAATTCACGCGTTCTTTGGTCCAGTCCGCCGTGGTCATTGTGAATGACAGGAAATGACGTCAATAACCGTCTTACAAAACTTTGTTTCGTTAATATTCCACTCTTCTGGCTTGCTCTGGCCATATTAAGTGGCGTGCAGTGTGGTCAACTGGGTGCGTTTGTCACCTTGTTCGCCGCAATTCGCAGCACCTAACGTTACATGTGCAGTACCTCGCACGCCAACTCACAGATCTCCCCTTTTAAGGAAGACGCTCGTTTAAGTGTGCACGCTTCTTCTGTCACGTAGGCACCCAACCCAACACTGGGGGGAGATCCCCTGCAATCGTGGCGTAAGACCAAGTCAGCCAGCAACGCTGTCTTTGTCAGAACCTTCATGCTTCCTGACACGCCACCTATCGGCAAGTGGACGGTGAAAGCAAGATTCATCGGGTTCGAATCCGGTCGCGTGCAATGGATTTGACTTTATGTTTCATTGTGCGTTTAAACAATTTTTCATTTTTCAAGTGATGACGTTGTGAATGACGAATTTGTGACGTCATTCTATGTGCACGAGTATAAGCTGCCGACTTTTGAACTTTCGATCCGACCAATGGGAGAGGGTTTCATATTGCCCGACGATGAAAACTTTTCGTGCGTCTTGCTGGCCAAGTAAGTCAGGAGCGGGGTTGCCTTGAGGTCGAGTTTTGAGTCAATAAAGACATTTTGAATCCGGTATAAAGTCGTAACTGAAACTGAGTTTTGAGCTCAGTCAGGTTTGGCGATTGTAGAGTCTTATTCACTTCCATTGTGACGTAGCTTCGTATACGGAGAGCGTGTTGAGGGGACGGCCAGTGTCAGATTTGGTCTCGTCCAACCAGGAGTCGAGGAGGAGACACTGACCACCTACGTCATCCGGCAGAACAATACGCGGGATGGAAGGTTGGAGGTCACAGTTCCGGTGTCGTCCCTGGTGAGTTAGGACTTGGTCAGATTGGAAACCGCTAATTTGTTGCTTTAATAATAATTAAATAAGGACTTGTAGCACCAAGGAAAGTGATTCGCTTATTTGAAGAATATTTTACTATTTCTGCTGCGTTTCTTGGCCAACTTCCCCATTTCTAGTTTCTTAAATATCTTTCTTATCTTCATCTTTTCTTAAAATCTCCTCCATGTCATCATAGGCTCACTCCATCCCCATCTCCAGGCTGAACGACGCGGGAACGCATCTCTTCATCGAAGCCTCCGTCACTGATTTCTCCAGCGGGAAAACTAGATCAGTTCGTAATAGTGACGTCATTTTCACGTCATCACCGATAGTGCTGAGCCTGGAACGCACGTCATCATATTACAAACCGGGCCTGCCCTTCCCCCTCCAGGTGAGTTGATTCACCCCATCACTCCACGTGACCTCTTAACTATTATAAAAAATTGTGACATTTATTCAACGCTATATCTGTGTAGTGGACTTATTTTGGTGCGTACGTGTGTGTGTGTGTGTGTGTGTGCATACGGTTCCTTGCATTCGCCGATGAACCCGGTTAATCTCCTCAAAGCTGGGTGAGTGCGATATATTTCACGGCCAGTCAGCTTCAAACCTCATAACTTGCCAACTCTTTAGCTTTCAGCTTCCTACGTGAACGGAAGCAAAGCATCTGACATCAGCGTGATCGTCATGGCAACGGCTGAAAGAGACAATGGGATGTCTGTCGAGGTTTTCAATGACGTCATACAGGTGGATGATTGTTCCTTGTGCGCTTATTGACCAATTATACAGGTCGGGCCTGAAGAAATCTTTGTTTTGTGCAGACCAGCGCGGAAGGAACACTCTTCGCTCTCTTCGGTGCGCCATCTGACGGAAGCATGGTGACGGTTGCCGCCCGTGCGCGCTATTCTGCCCCCAGTGGAAGCTTTTACGACACTTACGTTGATAAGCAAGTGCGACCTCAAGTGAGTTGAAGTGTTGTTTTGAATTTTCATCGTCATCATTTACTGACTTATTGAACTGTTTCAGGAATCTGTCCACGAAGAATATCTCCAGGTTGTGGCGCCAGCTAGCGAATTAGTTGTGGGAATTGCATCATCTGATGTTGAAATTTACGTCACACCTTCGTCACGGACCCGAACAGTAAGAACCCTGCTCATAGCTTAAATATGAAACAGGTTAAGTCGAAGCCAAACAACTTAGACTTGATGTCGGTCCAAGGGTTGTGAGGTTCGAAGCTTAACTATATTTTGCTCAACTTTCAGGTCGTCTACACCATCACAAGTGGGCGTAGTTTCTTCACCGAAGGAAAAGCGGAAGTAGCCGCCAATATTGATCACGTGACAGCTCCTTTCATTGTTTCCCCGGAAATGTCGCCTACGTCACATTTGACCGCTTATTACGTTACGGAAACGTCATCAGGTATTTATGACGCTCCAGGAAGAGATGGTTGTCCTCAGCAGATTGAGAAGAGCACCGACATTAATATTTCCCCATTGCAGGTCTTCCGTTCATTGTCGCTGATTCCTCTGTGTTGAGAACAGAAGACTCTTGCTCGGGAATCGAACCCGACACTATTTTATTACCTGGCGATCAAGTTCCGCTGCCTGGAGACGAGGTAACAAAAGCAAACTAGAGAATGTATTGCTATAGCTTTCTACTTAAGCTCAGCGTATGAGTGGCTTTAATATAAGCAATGGTTATAACGTCGATTTGTTCCTTGCAGCTGATGGTTGACGTGCGAGGTGATCCGTCTTCCTACGTCGGTCTCACAGCAGTTGACGTCGCCGCCCTTTCTCTACGCAGGGAATTTCCCACCGACTTTCCAGCCAGCACACGGAGCGGCGTCTTCGAGCTTATGCGATCCTTCATGCCCGGGTGCAAGACGCCTGCCACGCCGACTCCGGAATCTGCTTTTCCAGCCGTCGGTGAGTGAATCTCACGAAGCATGTCCACCAGCGAAGCGTGCAACTTTTAACACAACAATGCATCTGCAGGCCGCGCCCTGGTGACCAGTGTGAGTTATAACTCTCTAGATGGCGCCCGGGAACAATGCGACGACTCTCTCACGCTTGATTCCAGACAAAGAAGAAGCCTCCATGAGCCAAGCATCGGTTTGATTCAGAAAGGTAACGCGCAACCTCGGCTGCTTTGAACAGAATCAGTCAAATTCAGGAAAAAAACCTGGTTCCTGCCAGACTGGTTCCACCGCATAACTTCAACTATTTCTACAACTCTTCATAAACTTTAACCTTCTACTAAGCCAAGTTACTTGTTCAGCCGACCGCTTCAACGGCGTCGCTTACGAATGCTGCGCCGTCGGCTCGAGTGATGTCAGCTCTCTGATGACGTATGAGGGTGATACGTGCGCAGAGCGAGCGAAGACGGTGACGTTGAGCAAAGAGTGCAAGGATGCCTTCCTCGAGTGCTGCCTGGAGTCGGAATGTATCAGAAGGAATCCTGACATCAAGCGGAGACCTTGCAGGTGAGGACGAGTTGTCATCGCTCCACTTGGTGGCGTTAGTAAACCAGGGTAGAGTTGGAGGAACTTATTCGGCCAATCTTCAAAATTTGTGACGAATCTACAGCAATATGGTGTGAAGGTCCTTTATGGTTGTGATTTTGTTTCCAAACCGCGCGTTTTGCCTTTATACTTCACAGAATTATCGCGGACACAAAATCGATCTCTGTGAGCGCAGGTTCCACCGACATCTCTGGTTTCTCTGTGGTTGAGAGATCCGTCGAACTCCTGAGAGCAAATTTTGACCAAACCTGGTTCGCCGTCGACTTCCAACTCGGGTGAGATTTATTGAACATTTATGGAAGCTTTCACTTTAAAGTTTCTATTTGACGTCACACGTCATCAGTATCACGTGATATTCAACATAACCAGTCAGTGTTTGAATTCTAAAACCGCTTCTGTGTAATGTGTTTGCTCGCCTCCTGTTCAACGATTTAAAGGCATGTCACTAAAAAGTCGTTTTGCTGCAGACAAAGCGGTCACGTGACTCTCAACAACACAACTCGTTCAAGAATTCCACCGTTGCCCGATAGCATCACATCGTGGTCGGTAGGAACGTTTACAATTTCACCGGTAGGTGGGGCTTCTTGTAAATGACATGTTGCATGGAAGGACTGAGCTTACATCATGCCACTGCACTTGGCAGGATCGAGGCCTGTGCATAGCAGAGCCACAGACGTTCGCGGTGGAGCACTCCCTCTTCATGGAGGTCGACCTCCCTCATGGCCCGGTGCTGAGGGGAAGCAGACTCTCAGTCGGGGTCACCATCTTCAACTATCTGCAAACCGCTGTTGATGTAAGTTCCATTGATTCAATCTTCTCACGATGTGTTCCAGAATATTTGGCAATATAATTTGGTACATGGATTCGATGAATTTATTTATCTGTCATTGTGACGTAATCACACATCACAAACGACGTTTATTCAGGTGAAAGTGGTTCTGGAGCCGGAGGATGGTTTGTGCATCAGCTCCGGGTCTGGGTCGGATGCGAACAGTGAGATCCGGGAGCATGTTCCTGAATCTCGAGAAGGAATCGCGTCCACTGTTTATCTTAGATTCTCAATCATTCCGCTGCAGTCGGGCGATTACAGAATAAAGGTAGCACGTCATTGCCATTATTCCATAACAATGGATGGTGCTTGTTGGAAGCTCCTCCAGGTGCTCAACTTATTTCTCAACGCAGGTCAAGATGTTTGGTGACGTCATAAGGCAGAAACGCTCGCGGATCGACAGCGTCGTTAAGAAGATGAAGGTCGTGTCAGAAGGTCAACCCCAACGTCAAGTTCAATGGAAATTGATTGAAATGAGGCCGAGTGGCCGGACAAGGAATCGCCTCAATGTTGGTCCGAGATCGAGTGAAACTATGAATCTCTCCCTCCCAGAAGACGCAATTCCCGGCTCCGAGAAGGTCAATTCCCCGATCTAACGTTGAATGTTGTTGCAGATTTTTTGATAAACTTTCTTTTGTTTCCTTTCTCCTTCCAGGCGTCGATAAATCTTCATTCGCTGAGTTCCGCTTTTCTTCGCGATCCAGTCGCGGTCGAGGACGATTCCGCCACAATCGCACCATATCTCTGTAAACTGGAAGCGACTGTGACAAAGTAAGACGGACTTGATTGCTTGCGACCCGTGACGTCGCATGCAGCAGTAAACATGACCTTGTATGACCTTGTATGACCTTGTATGACCTTGTATTGCTCATCTGCGCCAATCATCCACCAAATGAGCGATTAATAGTTTCCGTTTATGACGTCATCCTTTTGTTTCTGATTAGAGTCGAATACGCCGACGGTAGACTCAGTGACGCTCGAATTACGCAACTTACGGATGACGCGCAAGGAGCGTATGATGGCCTTCTGACTTACGTACGTGACGTAACGCCAAAAAGCGCAGGTAAGTGGTTGCTTGAACGGGAGCTACCCCTAGTGTGGCCAATAACTAGAAAACAACCGCTTTTATACTGCTCTGCTTGCTCCGTATCTGACTTTTAAACAATCCGGACTTTAACAAAGGTGATTGTTACAATTTATGATGTCATAGGTCCATCGTCATCATCTCAAAACCTTCCACGCTCCATTGGTTTTTCTTATTCGCCTGCATCTGTTGCCAAACCCGATCTATGGCTCACCAGCGCCGCTCTGCGGATACTATGCAGAGCAGCGATCTTGATCGAACCCGATCAGGTAGGTGGCGCAATTTATCGTCTTATCTTTCGCAGCTGACTGTTTCTTCACATTGTAGGCTTCACTCAATGTAAATTTTGTGCACAAGTTATACTTTTAATGGAGAATAAACGGTCCTTGGGTTTTGTGGCCGTGCCAGCCTTCCATCGTAGTAGATCGTTGCCGCTGTAATTTGCTTCTGGCACGTTTCAAGCCCTCCCCGAATAATTGAACGCGTGGCTCCTCCACAACTCTCAACCATGGAAAATTGTTGTATCTTCACTTCGAGTCAAGAGAGTTTATCTCGCGCAGAGCGTCCTCTCGGGAGTGATGAGATGGATTGAGTCGCATCAGGATCAGAGGAGGGGATTCTTCGCCAGCTCTCCGACCTCCCCCCCACCATCGAGAAGAAGACGATCATCCTGCCCGTAAGTTTATGTCGTCTGTCGAAAGATTAACCGTCTAAACCTGCAGAGCGATTTGTCAGACATTTATAACGTAAGGCTTTTGTTTGGTGATGTCACGTTAACGTCACAAGTAAAGAAAACTGCTTAAATGAAGATCGTGCCATTGATCTTCGTTTAAGTGAATCTTCAAATTCACTGCGAATACGTTTTGTTCAGGTCTGTGACGAACTGCAACGATCCCAAGAAGAAATTCTCCTTTGCTGAAGAATTCAAGAAATGGCAGAAGATGTAAGTCATTGACCTCATAACTCGGTTCTTAATTCATAAACACTTGTTCATAATGTAAAAATATTACGACGTAATAAAGCTTCTATTGTTATAGGTGCAGGAAGCGCAGAAGAGCTTGTAGCAGAAGAAGAAGAAGAAATGCAGATCGCTCTTTGCAAAAGTTGCCTCAGTTCAACAACAATTTAGAGAGAAAGGTTCTTGTCATGTTTTTCTGCTCCTGCATAGAAGAGATTTTGTGTTGGAGTTTCATCCCAACCTCCTATGCAGCCGCTCTTATGTCTAAAAAAGTTGATAAATAATCTTGACGTTGATGGCGACATCGCGCGTTTAACCCGAAGCTTTTACGTCATAGGTTTATCGAACGTCTGTTGTCGCCTCTGCTCTACACGCTGTGCTCTCTATCGCTGACAAGTGGAAAAGTTCCCGTCTTCAACCGATTGTGACGTCAGACACCACGTCAGCCCCCGCGTAAGTTTGAACGTCGGTGAAATTGTCATTGACATGTGACAAGACAACCCTTCAGTTTGTTTCCAATCGTCTTGATGTGGCCAAGTTCAATATTTTATCTCTTCAGCGAGAATCGCTTGTCGTCGATAAACACGAGTCGGCTCCGGGTTTCCCTTCGCGCCACGCTCAGATATCTCCGCCGGCAGGTGGGAGTGTTGCCTCATGTTTTACCAATAATATTCACAACGACAATGAACGTACTTTGCTATCTTAGTCTCGCAGCAACACGGTCGCCAGCCCGATGAGCCTCTCAGCAGCGGGGAAGTCCCTCTTCTCGCTCTCAGCCCGCGCCCCCTCGATGTTGGAAGAATCGATTTTGCGTCACAGGAGGGAAGATGGCAACACCTGGTGGATAGACGTAAGGGCGCCATAGAAATCTTAGATAAGATCATATTAACAACAACCCATCTACTGGAGTCAGTCGTGCTTGGACGGGCGTAATCAGCGCAGGAATGCTCGTCATATAAAAGTCATAGTTCTGATGCTTGCAGACCAACCAAAGCGAAGACGATCTCACAGATGTCCAATCTCTTCAACTGAGGTCGGCAAACGTAGAGGCAACCAGCTACATGTTATATCATAGTGTCGGTAGAGGTAAGACTATTTCATAAACAATTGCTTTTGCATTTTATCACGACGTTGTATTTGTCGGGATGTCTTGCATCTTTGTGTTGTCAGGCTTGGCCGCCGACCAGTACGCCAACTGGCTGCTTAAGATGAGAGGAGCAGACAACCGGTGGGTGTCGCTTCGTGACACGCTGGCCGCACAGGAAGCTCTGGGCAGATACGTCTTGCACAGGGCTGGGGGAAGTCCCAGATATGAAAATCTGAGGATAGAGGTGGGTGTAAGGACGACTCCGGAAATGAATAATTGAGAATAAACCGAATATTTAAAATTGTCGTTGTGTAAAAATATTCTTGGTTAAGTGACGTCGTACTTCCTTTTTGGTTACGGTGCATTTCCATTATACGTTAAACATTTGTGATTGGTTGAACTTAATGCTATTATGACGTACATAATCGGTCTTCCACCCAGGTTTCCACGTTATCGTCGGCAACACCGGAAGTTATCGATCTCCAGGATCCCATGGCAACCGGGGACATACCCGCCGACGCGGTCGATCTTCCGGTGACGAACGATGCGGTTTCCATAACAGCGTCAGGAAGCGGGAAGGGATTTGTTGAGGTGAGGAGTTGGAGTTTCTCATCTCGGAGGATCTCGTCATGTCTTCATCACTTCGCAGCTCGGCGTCGGATACAATCTTCCCACCTCCGTCCATGCAAGATCAACCGCCATAGCACCCCCAGTGTCGGAGCAACGTCTATGTCCTTATGATGTCACAGTATCAATCGGCCTTGCCCCAATCAAGTCACCTTGTAAGTGACGTAGCACTGACGTAATTAGCTACATGAAACGCTATTAAGATGAGTTTGTCCAACTTCGGTGCTGGCCATCAGCTTCAGGCTTGCGTAGGACCCAGCTTAAACGCAGACTTAAACCAAAATCACTGAGTAACGTAGTCACTCAATGATGTCATATTTCCGTGTATGACGTAATGAGTCTCTTTCCCATCGCCAGATACTCAGTTGCTCAGGAGCACCATCAGTGACCGGGGACTGAAAGTTGCTCTCTCGATAAGGAACAAAGCTAACGTCACTTTACCTGAAAGCGATGACGTATCATATGTCGTCGAGTTCGGTCTCAACTCCAATTATGAAGTCATAAGCGAAGATTTGGAAAGAGTATGAAACAAATTTTTATCAAACTTGCTCGAATACATTTGAGGCTAAATATAGGTTCCGCGCACGCGTTTATCAACGCTGCAGAGTTCTTTGTAATAGTTTCGTCACAATCCTACCCTTATCCTCATAATTTCCATCCAAGCTTTCTAACCCGATCGAGAAAGCGGTCGAGCACTACCGCATCAGCCAGAGGGCGCTGATACTCTACATGAGCGGCGAGAGAAGCATCTCGTTCGAGATGACGGACAAGAGGAAGTCGAGACAATCGAACCCGGTCGTCGTCTATCCCGCAGCATTTCCAGGTGAGATCGACGCCATGAAGGCTCACTGTGCCATAGGCGGCTTATGCCTAAGTGGAGTGAGATCACCCGAACCGTACGGGCAGGTCTATATTTGTCAGACTGTTCTCATCGTCTGTAAACTTTGATCAAGACTCGATGTTGTTCCTTGCAGAGCAAAAATGCACTTCTTTCTACTCGCCGTTCGGTGGCGCTCACGACATCATTGCTTTATGTTCCTCGATGACGTCATCATCTCTGTCGCCTGATGACGCATGTCTTTGCTCACAAAGCTCAAGTTGTCCGGCGTTTGTGACGAGATCGGAGTCGTACAGGACGAGCACACCGGACAGGGTGGCGCTGTCGTGCCGATCATCCGTCAAATTCGGTGAAAATTTAAATAAATGAGAAATATTTTATATGATTTCTACTTTAACTTCAAATTATTTTCTTGGTATTGACGCAGCTTACAGAACCAGGATGATTGGCACAACGCAGATTGACAGAAGCTGGCACGTCTACAACGCGAGCATATTGTGGGTTTACAACAAAGCTGATGAACTTGAAAGCGTCGAGAGAGGTCAAGTTCATGCGTTTTGGCTCCGAAATACGTGCGACTCGCGGAAGCTGCAGGTCAACAAGGACTATCTCATATTCGGGGAATCGGCCGTGGAAAGCAGCAGCGGGTTTGTTCGCTTCTTAAAATCTCCTGGTGTAGCTTAAAATGTCTTGACATTTCTCCATATATAAGTTGCTATATTTGTACGTGTAGTCTACCATAGAACCTCACAGCTGTTATAGACCGGCCTGTCTGGCTAATGTGTTAGTTTATTTGTTTGCATAAATAGAATTATTAGTATTGCTCTTATTTATCTGATTTCGTTTAAAAAAACCTCATTAAAAGTGGAATTATAAAGTTTAAATCTGCCTCATATTCACCTCAGGATGTTCAAGCATTTGTTGGACGCCACCTCAAGAGTCGAAGGGATGCCCGTCCACCTGGACAACTGCGAACGAATCGAGAATTCTAAATCGCGGTCAATTTGCGAAAGACTTTACGATTACAATTATGTCATGCGTAATAACCGGGGATGCCCCACCGCATCATAGAGGACGTCACTGATGAGTGATGACCCTGATGAAGGTGACGTAAGAACATGCGAACATATTTGCGGTAAACAATGGGAAGGTGTCTGGTGACGTCATTGATTTGATAGCGCGAGATCTTTCATCGTTTTGAAACTGGCGGTGATTGTGCCTTTGTCTGCTTTGACGATGAGATTGTCCTTCGGGTTAGTTTATATTTTTCAATACAATTGTGAATCAAAGCGTAAACGTAATTTTTGAACCTGAAAACAATAAACCGCAATTTTGCATTTAGTCAGGTTTTTCTCGGAGTGTCTTGACTCGTAAAACTTGGCCCAATTTCCAGTGACGTCACCGATGTGGGAATCTTGAGCATGGTAGGATCGACGCTTAATTGGTGAACAGTTCTAAAGCTGGGCATTAGAATACAAATAAAAAATTCGTGTTCGTTGAAACTTGCACAAAGATAAGCTCCGTAACCGGTGTCGTGCCAAATAGTGAACACCTTTTGTGACGTGATAAGTTCATTCAATACGCAACATGCTCTATACACAAGTAACCTACAGAACTTACAGGCAGAAGTAGGCCAACACCTGTGGCCAGCATACGATATTCTGTTTGCCAGTTTATATGTATTCGCAAAAGTTACGGTATCATATTATTCAGCCACTGACTAGGGGCACGTTTTCTGCTGAGTCAAATCCTTTATCAGACAATGAATTTATTACGTCACAAAGGGAGGAGCACTATTTGACACGACACCGGGACTAGAACGGCGGATAATTACAGTCATTACCGAGTTGAAATTATGCAAAGACTTCATTTAGTCCGACGATAAAGATTGAAGCCTCGCATTTTACGTCAAAAGAAAACTTTGCTGACAATAAAAAGTCATTATCAATTTTATTTGATGTATAGTAGAATCGGATCAGAAACCTTAAGTTTAATTCAAGTTAAAGAAACCAAGGCCTTAAGCAGTATCAATTCCATTTTGTCCAACAAACAAAATCGTTTTACAATTTCCATAATAGGGAAATACCCTGCACAAGTGTTTTAGTTGAGGTCGTGCTTTGATTTGTGAAGTTGGTGTCGGTGCTAGGTTGTGTGGAGCTCATTGGCTCGGTATTCAATGGCGCCACTGAGGATTCTTGTCAATATGGTTTATGTGGCGCAAGCACAGATCTAATATTTATCTCGATGCAAGGACCGGAAAGTATCGGCCACGTACAGGAAGGTTGTTGTTTGTGAAAGAAAATTATTAGAAATGGCTTCACTGAGATGCTTGTATTGGATGGTTGAGTCGAGAGAATGGATACAAGTAGTGAGTCGGTGTCATTGGCTGAATCATCATCTCATAATGGCCAAGTTGAGGTGGAAATTGTGGAAGAAAACAATGGAACGTCATGTTCAAATGAGAATGAAGGATGCTATGATGTCACAAATGAAAATACAAGCAGCGAACAGGTTGCAACCAAATTTTTATCCGATGCTTCATTGTTTTATTTGTGTAGTTTTTACATAATTGTGAACATGGCCGAGAGCAAATGAGACTAGTATCTAATGGCTTCTGTTTCCACACTGGAGGGTCAAGATCAACCAATTCGTCTGCAGTTCAGTTCATTTTCATTGACTTAGTGAGAAAGTTTATTACAAGCTCAACAAAGGTGTTCTTTGATTGTAGAAACTAACACTATGGGTCGTACGGTCCAGTCTGCTGGCGCTATTTTCTGCTTATTTTATGTTTGGATATTCTGCTGCTTCAATCAACGCAATTGCAACACCAGCTCGAAAAGCATTTCAGGAACACCATCTAGTAAGTGGGTTTCTTGAATGGGAATTATTTAGCTTTAATAAAAACATGAACACTTTGCCAAGAATAAATAATTAAACCCAATTCAAAATCAGACATCTAAAAATTATACAATGACAACCAAAACTGAATCTGGGTCAAAATCAAAACTGTCACTATTTGAACTTTTTTTGGAATTTTTACAATTAACGATATTGAATGTTCGATCCAGGTTCGTTACAACACGACTCTGAGTGAAGACGATTTGAATTTAATTTGGACGATAACTGTTGCAGCATTTCCAGTTGGTGGAATATTAGGATGCTTTATCCCTAACATTCTCGTGAAGAAGTTTGGAAAACTGGTGATAATTTTAAGTCATTATCAAGTTAACTGTGTTAGCTTGATTGTTATTATTTTCTTCAGCGATCAATGTTATACGGGCACGTGGTCGTGGTCATAGCAAGCGTGTTTCTCGGACTCACTTCTCTGTTAAAGTCGTTTGAAGTCATTGTCATTGGCAGGATACTTATTGGTGTCGTGACATCAAGTTGTTCCACAAGTAAGTTTTTGTTATCTGATTGATGGATTCTGTATGATGTAATAAGCATGGTAAGGTTGTATTATATTTTCAACCAAACTTGCGTTGCATTAAAATTTAATTCAGCAATGAAAAATTTTCTTTTAAAGGCATCACCCCAAGTTATGTTGTTGAAGTTTGCTCCCTCAAGTGGCGAGGAATGTTCGGGAGCACGGTCATTTTTTTTATGTCGATTGGATCTTTTACGTCGACTCTGTTAGGTTTAAATGAGGTTTGTTTGTTTTTCTATTTCAAGATGATTTCGACATTGGTCATATTATCACCAATACCAGTATTACTGACTAATTCCACATTATGTAGAAAAGACCATCGTACACATTAATACGTATGAATATGATTTATAGACGGAAGCGATTTTCAAACTGCGTAGAGTCACAAGCTGTCATATACCTGTTGTTTAAAATTATTACTCTCGAAGAAAAAATATTTCAAACATTTTTTAGTTGCAAAGGCTTTCAGTGAAAAATGCCAATTTCGGGCATAGTTTAGTTTAATTTTAAGATGTTGTTCACTGACTACTGCCTTGTCGTGTCAGCTTATTTTGATTGCCTTGTTGAAGTTTCATGCTATGATGGAGGAAGCTTTGTTCCCAAAGACATGTTCAAACTGTGCTCAGATCTGATCTTCTCAAGAATTCTGTAGAAATAAAGCTAATTATGACAATTAGCACAGCACCTAGTCAGGTCAAAAGTAAAGGATTATCAAAGCCTGGCTTTATGACAGGTCTTTGCCTGCTTCGTGAGCTCGGTACGTTGAGGATTGAAAAACTGCAGCACAAGCAGTGAAACAGTCCAAAGAGCAGAGCAGGAAGAAATTTGGACAAAAGTTGGAAAAGTTTAGTGAAAATAAACCAAAACAAACACACTAATGCAGCAGAAGGCAACAATGTTTCGAAAAGAAAGTTCAGAGAAAACAATTTTGCTGAAATACTTCAGTTTTTCGTGATGGCGAATGTCCGAGGCATATTCGTGCTTCTTCCTTTACTTTGCATGAAGCAAGAAAACTTACAGAGATGTTTTCAAATTTCAACATTTTAATTTTCTCTTTGAATAATTCTAAGAATAATGAAATAGTTTTGAGAATCTATTGTTTCGATGCAAAAAAAAACTTGTGTAGGCACCACTGATATGCAACTGCTCTTAGTGGGTTAATTTTTCCAAATTTTGTGACTTTAGATTCTAGGAGGAGATGAATTGTGGCCGATGATGCTCACACTTACCGGGCTTCCATCACTTGTTTTCATTTTTCTGTTTTACTTCATGCCGGAGAGCCCAAGGTACATTGCAATGTGATGTTGTGGTAGGTTCGATGTTTACACTTCTATGTAGATTTATTTTATTTAGTGTTTCTGGTAACAATTCCGGTGTGAAAACCACAAAAGTGCATTTGTTGAAAGTTGCTCATAGTTAGATTGCTATTTAGAGATATGCTTATTCAACTTATTGTAAGCTCTATAGAATATAGATTACAAATCATTGGCCAAATATGTCTGTAAAGAAATTTATGTCGGTGTATTCTGATCCCCAATTGTGCATTGTTTCTTCACGATCCAGGCATTTATACATCACAGAAAGGAGGAAGGAAGAAGCGAGAAAGTTGCTCATGAAGCTGAGGAAGTGTGAAGACGTTTCCGATGAACTCGATAAAATGGAAACTGAACTTCAATCTCAAGCATCGTCCAAGCAAATGAGTCTTGTTCAGGTTGGAGGATTTGTTAATTTTAAATTTTAAGCTCAATGTTGTTTTGTTAATTTTTTCTGTTTTATTAATTATCTAATTATATTATACATAATTATACATAACTTTGTCTATTTTATTAGTTGTGATTTTTACTTTTCACTTTTCTAACTTGTCAGATTATAGTAAGTTAATCTTTTTAAACCTTTAAACTTAAATAATTTTTTTCTAATATTTCAGTTGTTTCAATCCCCTGCATTGCGTTTTCAATTGATCACTGCCATGGTTTTGGGAAGTCTTTTCCAGCTGACAGGTTTAAACGGGCTCGTAGCTTATTTAAAACAGTTTTATGTCGCAGTCGGGATCCCAGCCACTGATGCTCAGTATGCGAGTCTTGGACCCTTTGCTACCCTCCTTGTCGTTGCTGTTATACCAGTAAGAGTTGATTGTTTGATCTGTCTTCTTGGTTTTAGCAGCTTGTACTGATATTGGCCAGTTATTTTCAGCAAATATCAATTATTTTTTACACCAGTGTTGCACTTGCAAGCGCTTTTCTTTAAAAGAAATTTCCACAAATTGAGATTTTGTTTCATGTTTTTAACATTTCTTCATGAAAAAATAAAATTTCAGCCATTTACAATCGAGCGAGTTGGACGAAAAAAACTTCTCTTTATCGGATATCTCATTGAGGGGATCTCCCTTTTGCTGTTGACGATCACCATCGAGATTGGTCACCTGGCATATTGGATTCCCTATTTGTCCATCGTTTTTATTTCAGGTGTGGCCATTATCAGCCATTTTCATGCAAACTTTTGTTAGAATTTGGTTGTTTGGTGAACTTGGGGTAACTGTGTTGTTTGGTTTGATTCGGAAGTTCTATATTTTCTCGTTACTTTCAGGTTTCCTTGTTGGTTTTGCCATTGGACCGGGAGGGATCACTTTGCTTGCGGTTTCTGAATTTTTCCCCCAAACATCTCGCACGGCAGCCCTGATGACAACCAGCCTGTGCCTGTGGACTTCTTTCACCTTTGTTGTTGTTTTATTTCCATACATGATAGTAAGATTTCTATTAACCTTGATTTATAATTGTCGCGGGTAACTGCTACATTGCACCCAGGAATATGCAGGGATATGCCGCTGTGATTGTATCTGCTTTGACAAGTTAAATGAAGCTTTCGTCTCTTCCCGTCCTTCCAGACTCCAACATCCCAATCATGTCGTAGACCTCGTTAAACCGGACCATGTGTTCAACGAATAAATTTTAGAGCCAAGAAAATAGCAATAAATTAATTAACTCGTTTTCATAGCGTTATGAGCAATCTTGACCGCAAAATAAAACGATTGCTGGTTTGTTGGTTCTCGTATGTGACGTATGGTCTTCAAATAGCCCCTATCACTGCTCAATTTGCCCTATCACTAAAACACCTGCAGTGTATCCACCGAAACATTTGATTAGTAAATATGTTTTCTATTCTTCCGGCTTCTATGTTCGTTCAAAACAGCCTTCGATTAATTCTCTGAGTGTAATAACTTATATGGGTGCAATGTCGTGATTCCGATTGTTTTCAATTTTTTCAATTTTTTTTTGAAATAGCACCTTGCCCTTGATTTTATATTGCCCCCTACAGAGGCACTTGCTGTTTGTTTATTTTGTCAATTATTTATCCAGGCTGCAATAAGAGGGTTCACTTTCTTGATATTTTCATCGATCGCTTTCGCCGTCGCCGTTTTTGTCTATTTCGCCGTCCCAGAAACTAAAGATCGGTCTTTTGTTGAAATTCAACAAATTTTCAAGAAAAAGAAATTTTGTTGCGAATCACGTGACTCCAGTAACCTCTCTGTACAAGAAATATCATTGGAGACACCAAACATGACGTCATCAGCCTGAAAACATGAGTTTGTTGAAATATCAGCGGAAGATTTCTGGGTTGCAGTTTTCAACACGATGATCATGGTCTCTGGAAAGAAAGTAGGACTGAAAACTTTATGGTTCGTAGAAGTGGCCAGAAACCTTTATTTGAGTATTATTTGACTTTGTGCTCACTTCGACTTAATAAAAGTTGTCAGTTTATGACCACTTGCTTATGACGTAACTTT
Source organism: Clavelina lepadiformis (assembly GCF_947623445.1). Lineage (NCBI taxonomy): Eukaryota > Metazoa > Chordata > Ascidiacea > Aplousobranchia > Clavelinidae > Clavelina > Clavelina lepadiformis. The sequence goes on along the minus strand of NC_135246.1, from coordinate 20,149,208 downwards.
CTCACCACCTTTATAAGAGTCAGATACCTAAAGTACCACGTGACATTTTCCTTTTACGGTACGTTGACGTCATTGTCTATGACGTTGCGATGTTCAGGCATGGTCTCATTTACCGGTTTTCGTTTCAAATTTCTATGTTCTACCACTGTGCTATGCATTTCCTGCTTCAGTGTACAATTTTGCTGGCTTCTTACTGTGCATGACTGCGCATGCGCGCTTGAAAGAAATCGTTTTTATAACTCCAAGACCAAAACATTCCCACATAATTTCTGCGTCATTTGTCTAAACCAAGAATTTTTGTGAGGAAGTTCCTGCAAATTGTTCCAATGATGCTGCCGGAGATACTGAGCCGGCAAACAACTCCTGTTCCGTGAAAATTGCTTCGATATATTTGTATGGAGCAATTGATCAACATCAGTAGTTCAACAAATCAATAAGCTTTCTATTAGAATTTAGTCTATGTTACATGAAGCGGAATATTCCCGAATAAGTCGATGTGTTGTCCATACATGGAAGTTCAAAGAAGTTTTTGTTAACTTTCGTCCGGATTGTGTTCCGCTTATCCATAGCTGGTGAGCGAATTTGTGAAGATTTTATGAAATCACACCCGGACGAAACAGGTTTGTTCAACGTAAATAATAATCTCGTCTCAAATGGCAACCGTTATTAACTTTACATTAAGTTCTGGTTATAAAGTCATTTACTTTCATCAATGTCTTTGCGTCTACGCGTCCACGCTCCATCCAACATGGTAGTTATCTTATTTCAAAGGAAAATTAGCACTTTCTGGTTCATACTGATCTGTCTGTATGACGTGCAGCCAATTACAAATAAAAAATCTTCTACCATGCGAAGTAGCTCGTATGCGCCAACTAGCGGCAAGAAAGTGATACCTTGTAATGGAAAATGGGTATATGGCACCTAAACTTGAGAGGTTGACCCACTTCACTACAATAAGTATATGTTGATATATGAGTCTCATAAGGTCATTGTCTGCTTTTCTCACCCACAGATTTAATTGTTCACCTTGACGGCTTATTGTCTTTTGAAGATGACAATAAAGTTGTCTATATTAGCACTGAACTTCTTCAAATTGTATTCAACAATGGTTAGACAGGAATGACAACTGTATATACTGATTATATTGAAGCTTCTTTGAACAATTACATTGACACAAAAATTGGCAAAATCAAAAACACAGCAGTCTTTGTGTTAACGACTTCAATCATTCTAGAGAACTCAGTGCGATGAATAGTATGTTGTCGTACTTTACCTCAATGCGTCATACTAATACTTTTACCGAAGGAAACGCAATAATATCAGACAGAAGCAATATCAAGCATTCGTGATCATTTTTGATGGCAACAAAACTCGGCAGTGATTTGAGTTAGTTGGTCAACAACACAATAAATAAGCAAACTGTCTCGCTTGCTTTGATCCATCATACCATTGTCAAAACCGATTTAATTGGCTGCTCAATGGTACTTGCGAATATGCCATATTACAGGAACCTGCTATAAGACTTCTTGGCTGCGGCAAGTAGCCTACGCTATTCGCTGCCTGATCCATGTAGATGGTAGCAAAACCATTGGCTCAATTATAGTTGTTTGTTGACTCAGTTTTAATCATGTGCTTTAAATCTATGTATTGTTTAGGTGTTTGGGTTCAAATACAAGTTCATGAACGCCTTTAGCTTAACACAATTTCCTTATTTTCTGGCGTATATTCCCGTAAAAAAATTCAATTTTGTCAGTGGTTTGTCCTTTCTTTGGGGAATAACCTAAGTTGATCTTGACCGATCTTTTCCATCTATTGATTCTATGGGCTAGAATCTAGCCCATTCATTTAATTTTTTCGCTTTCTGTGTTTTCAATCTTGACCCAACAGCAGTGATAGCCTACCACCTGTCTCGGGACATGTTCCTAGCGTCCTCCGTAACATGTACCCCGAATAACTAGTGTAACTAGTGATATGATTCAGTAACATCCGCGTGATCTTCGTTATGTGTTTACGTCATCGTTGGCACGTACTCAACTATACTCATGCTCACTTAAGATAGTTTGATTGGCGTACAGCATTGCTGACTGGAAGGTCACTTGTTTTGGCTGCGTGGTGCTTGCTGTATTAGTGTGGGAATTACCCTAGCAGTCGGCGAGTTTAAAAGTCCTGAGTCATATACAGAATATTTTTCAAAACTGGCACAAATGTAGGTAAAAGGTGCATTGTTAGACCAAAATTCTGTTTTTAACTTTTGGCCTAGGCCTATGTAACATTAACTGCAGTTGGAGATATGTAATTGTAGCCATGTTCCAGCTTGAGGTAGCTCCTAGGCAAACTTTCAAAAAGCCCCATCTAAAAATTTTTGATTAATTTCAAAACATATTAAAACAAATGAAAATTATTTTTCATTTGGCAAGGTAATTCGGTTCGAATCTTCATGCAAAATATAGTATGTGGTGGCTCAAATTCTTTAATCAAAAGAATTCTAAAGGAAAATTTCTCGATTTAAACTTGAAATTATTCAGGTTAATCCATCTTACCAGGATTTTGGTCTAGAAAGTCTGAAATTCTGAAGGTAAAGTTGAAAGTTTGGTGACCAACATACCATTTTACACACCAATGGTTAATGATGTTTTCTGCAGACTGGTCTACTTGTAGTTCTCGGGAGACACACGCAGTCGTTTTTTGTTTTTTTAGATTTTTATATTCGGCAGCGTTGCCCCAATTTGGAATGGCAATTGAGCAACCTGTAAACTTTTATAGAACACCGAGACACTTTGTGATGAAGACAACAAGAAAGTGACGCAACGAGCTTGGTGTAAATACCTGGCAAATTCTTACAAGTTTTCTTCACATTTGGTCACCAAAATATTTTTTGTTGCTTCACGATTTCCAAGAGATGTTGTCTGTTGAAAAACTTATTTAAGAAGCCCAAAAACGTTTTAGAGCTTTAGTTTAACATTTATAATTATAAAAAGTAGTTTTTGTCAAGTAAAACCTGCTTCATAGACCATTGGTTCATGTAGTGGAGTAAACTGTCCACGGGAGCAGCTTGAATTTTGGCGACGCATGTTTGGCTCCAAGGTGGGCGAAGTCAAACAGCAAAAAACAACCATTTTTTTTCTAAACTCTGACTAGGGCCAAGAATGTGCAGTAAATACAGAAAATAAGAACATTAACAAGCTGATGTCGAAACTTATGTGAATGCTTCTTACAAACCCACTTCTGTGTCGTAAACAGCCCTCATCATTTAATAGGAAAACCCGAGTAAGCTCTCAAACACAGTGTGCTGCACTTTTGTTGATTTTTCTCAAAACCACCGGATAGACTTGCTGTCGGTTCGTTTACATCCAATTACTCGCGTGACCAGCAACTCAATGAAAGTGTTTTGTGCCTAATATTTCATTTTTTCAGGAAACCATGAGTCTTACTTTCTGGTATGGGCTAGGTTGGATAGTTTACTGATAAACGACACCACATAGAACTACCGTTGTGAGTCTACAATCTAATTTAATTGATCGAGAGATGTCAGAGTGTCATGGAGCTGTGCTGCCATCTAGCTGTGTTCAAAATGGAAATGTTGCTGTTGAAAGTCCCCTGGTAGAAAATGGAGACGATGCTTCTGACCACGTCACAAATAAAAACAAAGCCGCTAATGAGGTCACTGTTATGTCTTAACTTGCGTTAAAATTATGTCGTTGACCAGTTGCTGATTATTAATCTTAAGTGTGAAGTTTCATCTATCGACCAATCGTTGTCCTGTTTATCACAGAAACTGACCTGCTGGGTGGTCTGGTCAAGCTTGATTGCTCTCTTTGCTGGGGGTTTCCCTTATGGCTATCCAATCGGATCAATCAACTCAGTGGCGGTGCCAGCCCGGAAAGCTTTCCAAGAATATTATCAGGTTGATAAAAACATTGTTGCTTGCTCATTGGTCACTGGGTATTTGAAGGTAACGAGTTGCATTGATCAGAAATCTGCCAACATCCATAGACCTCATAGACCAGCATTTGAACAAATCTCTCTCAGGCGAAGGACATCGCAGTATCGGTGTTGGATTAGAATTCACTTCAGTTTCTGCTGACGTTGAGTTTAGTCAATAAATAAGTGGATGCACTGTAAATATGGAAGAAAAGTTAAAGCAAAAATCCAAACAATTCAGAGTAGCTTAATAGATATATTTTGCACTAAAGAAATATAGAAGCATTAAATCGTGGTTTGCAAACATTAAATGGCTGACCCGTTAAGTCGCCAAGATGACACGAGAGCAAAATGTGCAATAATGAGAGAAAAAGAATGGAAGTGGGGAGGGAGGTGGACAGAGATCATCGTTTGCTGGGGAACCGAGTGGTTCGAGCGCTGAACCCGCAATAAATGTTGCTCAGGTTCTGTGCTTGATACCCAGTGGTGCCGTACTGTTGTAATTCTCTTGGGCAAGGCATTAATGAAACTTGCTCCTGTTCAGTGTACCTGGTGGACAATTTTAAATTCATGCAATACCATATAAAAAATTAAAAAATCAAAATAAAGAATGTGTGACAATCTGATCTTGCACAAAGACAAGCTCGTGAGGAACCATCACCAGGTTTAAGTTGCGTAAAGACTTTCCTCAGTCCGCAGGTAAAAATTATAATATCATACCATGCCAGATTACTGTTTGCTCACAATCACAAACGTTTGGAAACTTGCATAACCGCAGATTTCATTGTCTTTTCACAGATGGCTTTTTCTTTCTTACAAATGTTCACAATTATGTTGTTTGAAAATGAGATTGGAGTTTATCAAACAGCATATTTTCCATGTAAAAATTCCAAACCAATGTTAAATGAATTCAATGAGTTGATGAATTTTATTTTTGCGGTTTCATTTAACAGAGTCCGCTTCCCAAATTGCATATTTCTTGTTTTGAAACTTTGGCTAGATTCGTCACAACACCACCCTGAGCGAAGACGGTTTGAATTTGATTTGGACAGTTACAGCCATGGCGCATCCCATTGGAGGGTTGGTGGGGTGTTTTATCCCCAACTTTTTTGTGAAAAATTTTGGTCAATTGGTAAGTAATGCATTGACTTTGTTTCTTCGAATCTTTCTCAAACGTACGATTTTGTATTAAGTTGAATGTAAAGCATCATAGCATTGTTAACTATGTTTTCACGGCTTCATAAGATTTATGGAGTCTTAATTTTCTTCAGCGATCAATGTTATACGGGCACGTGGTCGTGGTCATAGCAAGCGTGTTTCTCGGACTCACTTCTCTGTTCAAGTCATTTGAAGTTGTCGTCATTGCGAGAGCTGTGATTGGTGTTTGTGGCTCCAGTGTTGGAACAAGTTAGTTGACGTTTCTCGACCAAATATTGCATAACTCCCTTCGTCATTTGACCGTTTATGTCATAAGGCAGCCAGCACTGTACATTAGCTTGGCCATCATCTGCTTAAACTTAAATTTGATGTTGTTGCACTTCCACTGCTTTGATTCCAATTATTACCTCACACTGCCATCTATTTACAAAGTTTCCATTTATTTTCAAAGGCATCACTCCGACGTACATCGTTGAAATCAACCCCACCAAGTGGAGAGGAGTGTTTAGCAGCATGTCTGCTTTTTTCATCACGTTTGGAGTTTTTATCGCAAATGTTCTTGGCTTGCCAGAGGTTTGTGCGATGTGGAAAGCGCGATGGTTGTGGATTTCTTAAAGTTAGGAGCAAATGCTAAAACAATTTGACCTTCAATCAAGAAATAATTGTCAATAAATTTACCAGAGAAGGAAATTTTGGAAATTCTTTAATTTCAGGCCAACTTGTTTTTTGTGATCTAATTTTTATACAATGGATTAAAATTTAAGTCATTTATAATTTTGCACCAATATCCTTTTTGTTAATTATTGCTTATCCTAAACTTATTTGAACTGATTAATTTTTTATAATTTCATTCTTATCATGTCTGCGTAGTTGAACAACCTTTTTACATGAGTGAGTTCAGGCAAGTCGAGATAAACCAGTGAAGTGTAACGCATGCAGGTGACTGTTTCTGAAGGAGTCGAACAGTTTGGTGGAGTCTCTTGAGCAGTTGGGATGAAAATAAAAGTTTTTGGTAACACTTTTCAAAGTCCAAAATTCTTATTTTTAGTAAAATTAGCCACCGGTTATATCTACAACAGGACCAAATAGTAGCAAAGCATGATTCCTTCTACAGCTTGTGTAAAGAAGCTTAGCTCAAGAGAGTGTCTGCATGTTTGCCTATTTGTATAAAAATTTAACTGGCAATATTCTGTGACATAGTTGAGAGTTTAATATGCATGTTTCATGGGGATTATCTTTATGATAGCTTGGTTGTAGATATTACATAAACTAATACAATTTGTGAGACACAGGTTATAACGACGTCATCAAAGATTTTATTACGTCACAATTTGAGCTTATAAATCAAAGTTACAGATAAAGCTTAAACTACGCTTACACACAGTGCACAATCTAGTATGTTAGCATGACAGATGCTACTACAAGAAAACGAACTAGCATCATTAGTTTGCAACAATTATCTGAACTTCCTCAAAAGAGTCTCCCAGAGTAAGCAGAGCAACAGCTTCAGAATCATTCAACAGTTCAATGCTCAATGGTAAATGTGGCCGTAAAAGGTTTACGTCTCTTCGAGATGATGCAGTTTTATTGAGACAGAGTAAGGTTAACCCAAGAAAGACTTGTGACAGTTATTGAAGGATTTGGTTTGAGCAGGAGTGCAAATAAGCTCTAGCACTGTTTGTAAGTGTCTTTTGGAACCAGGTAGAAAAGGGTATTTCAGGATTTTATTCCTAGTTTCAATTAATTTGAACAACGCTGTAAAATGTTTGAACCTGCTGCTGAGCTTGTCAGCCAATCTATATCCTTTGACTCGATTGATTGATTTGGTTGACTTGACAGACTGATGTTTGAACTCAGTTTGTTTTTTAATTTTCGAAGCGAGAGAAAAGTACGTCAAAGCAGCCATGCAAAAAGGTTTAACAATATTTTCAAGTTAATTTGTCAACAACCACTAATTGCGGTAATCATTGCTTGAACGTTATAATTGTGACTTTAGATTCTAGGAGGAGATGAATTGTGGCCGGTGATGCTCGCACTTACCGGGCTCCCATCACTTGTTTTCTTTTCTCTCTTTTACTTCATGCCGGAGAGCCCAAGGTACATTGCAATGTGATGTTGTGGTAGGTTCCATTTTAATTAAAATTCTTTACAAATTAATGCAATAACAGGATGCACAAGACATAAAGCATTTGCTGATTAATTAAATTATTAAATTAGTTGGAAAAAATTTGCTCTTCTGGCAATTTAACTTTTTCTGTGCTCAAAATGTCTTTATTTAAGCAATCCATTAAATTTCTTGATCTACAATTGTGCATTGTTTCATCACAATCCAGGCATTTATACATCACAGAAGGGAGGAAGGAAGAAGCGAGGAAGTTGCTCACAAAGCTGAGGAAGTGTGAAGACGTTTCCGATGAACTCGATAAAATGGAAACTGAACTTCAATCTCAAGCATCGTCCAAGCAAATGAGTCTTGTTCAGGTTGGAGGAGTCATTGTGGTTATTTTGAATGTGTGATCATTTTCTCGTCTTCGTGCTCATGGATTCTACTTTCTTTTCACAGATAGATAGATTTTGTGAATTGCATTGATTCTTGTTTTACTGATATTTCGCTTATTGCAGTTTTATTGTGAAAATGTGTTTCAGTTGTTTCGCTCTCGGACATTGCGATTCCAGTTGGTTTCCACAATTGTCTTGGGGTTTGCCTACCAACTAACTGGTCTGTCCGGGATCATGTCGTACTTGAATCAACTTTTCATGAAAGCCGGGATCTCGTCAGACATTTCAGCTTATGGCAGCATCATAACCACAGCTGTCATGATTGTCACCGCTTGCCTAACTGTAAGGATTTATTGCTTTTATGTAATGTGCAGTTGATATGTTGTTTATTTTGAACACTTTCGTGGTGTCTCCCATACTTGTGTATGTGTAGTGCTTAACAATAGGATTTTTAGTTAAGTGTTGTCAAACTTCATGAAAACGGTCTCATGTTTCCAGTCTTGAATCTTTTTTAACCCCAAATTGCACCAACTATACTTCAATGTATATTTCAGTCATTAACAATCAAACGTGTTGGAAGAAAAAAACTTCTCTTTATCGGATATCTCATTGAGGGGATTTCCTTTTTGCTTCTGACTATTACCATCGAGATAGGTGACCTGGTATATTGGATTCCCTATTTGTCTATCTTGTTTTCCACAAGTGCGTATTCCGCTTTAGTTTAGTTGATTGCTTCACATTAGACTGTGGTTCTTCTTTGGGAAGGAGGAATTAGGGGTTTGGTTGAAACGTCATAATTATGAAATTCTTAATGTAGCCTAATTATTTTTATTTGTTCTTGGAATATGTTTAAATTTTACAGCTTTCACGATGGGATTTATCATTGGACCTGCCGCCACCACCTTCCTCGTAGTTTCAGAATTCTTTTCTCAGTCTGCTCGTACTGCAGCGCTTATGACCACTAGCGCACTCGTGTGGACAGCATATTCCCTTGTTGTGATTTCGTTGCCCTACGCCCTGGTGAGTCTTCGATCGATATTGGGGTCATGTGAGACCGTCTTGGTTTTTCTGCGTAAAGAAAGATGAATCTTAACCACAATGTTTTTATGAAATTTTGTCAATTATTTGTCCAGGCTGCATTAAGAGGGTTCACTTTCTTGATATTTTCATCGATCGCTTTCGCCGTCGCCGTTTTTGTCTATTTCGCCGTCCCAGAAACTAAAGATCGGTCTTTTGTTGAAATTCAACAAATTTTCAAGAAAAAGAAATTTTGTTGCAACTCACGTGACTCCAGTAACCTCTCAATGGAAAAAACATCATTGGAGAAGCTAAACATGACGTCATCTGCCTGAAAATATGAGCTTGGTAAAATATATTTAGGAGAAAGGTCGGAATGTTGGGAATGAGCAAACCTTTTGTTCACAACATAACTTTACCAACATCATTCATGAAATATTAAATCGTTACACACAGACACTTCATTAAATTGTGTTGTTATGAATATTTATTGATTCATTTCCATCTTTCGATTAAATGCCTGTGATATATTCCATCGTGCTTTGTGCGGTCTCACCTTAACACAAGATCACCACTTCTCGGTTGGAGCTAAATTTAAACTTTTCTGGAAAACGTTAATCTCTGTGAGCTTGATTTCCCGTCTTTAATCTACGACATTCCATTAGCTATGAGCTTGTAGATGAGTTAGGGCAAAATTAGTTCGAAATATGTCCAGCACTGACGACTGCTTAATCACGGGAGAGAACATTCCAGTGGAAATGCGTCTGAGGTGGTCGCTCCATCGTCAAGTTCGTGCCCAGACAAGAGAGGTCAAGTTGGTGATATTCGCAAAATAATCACAGTAATGGCGGCATTGGACCTGCCTACGTTAAATTATGTTTGAGATAAATTTCATATGTTGTCGTTTTTAACAGATCTGTCGCAACACAAATGCGGGTCTGGGTTTGGTTGATCGACGTCTCAGTTCATCTTTAATCGCGAAATTTGTGGATCTTCATCGATTCGGTAAACAATCAAAAAATTTTATAAATCTTCGATCGCTTTGTTCTTTGTAGGCCATCAACGACAAATATAAACACAACTGGTGCAATATGGAAATTTGTTTCTGTCAACGTTTTGTTAACCTGTTCGGGTGAGCTTCATCAAGGCAAGGGACCTGCTCATTTCTCAGTCAATCTCGTATCCAAGAAATAAATTTCCACCCCACGTTCAAACAGCATTTCTATTTGCTGTTGTGTGCCTGATGGCAACCGCAGTATTTCTGTTATTGTTAGTTCCGATGTTTGCAGTCGAATTTAAAACGCTTTTTATGAATGAATCTTCGCGTGTCGACTGAAACGAACCGTGTCCAGTCAAGAAAGACAAAGTGCTGAAGTAAATAGTCTGCGCTGGCACGTGAGGTTAGCACAGAGGTCACCCAATGTCATCCGCTTTGTTGGTGGTGATGAGCTAAATACGACTTTGTGAGCGCACATCTGCCAGCTGGGCTCATTTTGTGGGTTTATGAAATGTTTAAAGCGCTTTAAATTTTTAGCTTTTTTTGAAAATTTGGTATTTGTTCAATTGATTTATTAATATCAATTCAATTTTATTTTTTGTTATTGCTTGCATTGTGACCTCATAGGACAATTCGATTCTTGCGACAGATTGTTGTCAATAAGCAAATATTATGACGATGTTAGAGGAATGCAAACTTTAATTACCAATTGGGACAGTTTGTTGGAAAGATTTCAACCGTCACTTGTAGCAGAATAATATTTACAATTTAACACGTTTATGTGACGTCATATCTAGAAATAGCTGTGCTGCGCCTACACACCCGCATAGTATTTAGACCGATGACGTAATGAAGGGAAAAATCCAGAATCCCTCCAATATTTGTTGAGGGTTTTATGGCTGGCATAAACGAAATCTCCAAACTATAATGCAAGGTTTAAAATCGCGGAATGTAAATTTGTTTCGTGGAAGGGATTTTGAGTGGTTTTGGCTCGATCGCTCACCTCGGGTCGTATCGTTTATGTCATCACCAGGGGGGAACGAACGACAAAATGCGAACCACTACAAGGTAGTAACGTCACAGTTCAGTCCGCAGACAATGACTGGAAAAAGCAGCAAAGCCTAACGTCTTAAAACGAACGAAAATGATGTTAACACGAGATGAAGACGATCAATGGTGAGAACTAAACCGAACATGCAAATAAGAATAAAACAAACGGAAAATATTTGAGTAAATATTCATGCAAAAGGGTCGACCTTTCGTGCGCTCTTTGCTCTGCTTCTGGTACTTTACCGCATCGGTTGCATTGTGACGTACTTATGTTGTAATAAGCAATTATTGTGTCGTGAGTTGCAGTGAGCGAGCTTATTGAAGGAAACTTTCACATCAGGAAGCCAGTGACGATGAGTAATTTCATCTCAACCCGCTCGAAGTAAAGCATTCAGTTTCGGTTCCCTTTTTCTTTTTTTGTATTGGTTCGAAGCAAGCGCGCGATTGTAAACAAGACAAACGCCGATTCCAGTCGTCAGAGGGGATTTGATTGTGTCGGGGAAGCGTCAAATGCGACGCGATGTGAATAACCGCAAGAGACGAAATGTATAAATGCAGTGTGTGTGGGGTCAAGCCACTTTGAAACACGGAAGTACGCTCTGGGTAGATTCGTGATTTGAGTCTTCAAAACATGTTCACGTTTTTAAATCACTAACCGCAGCTTTCAGGAATTTTACTGGCTGCTGCGATGCGGTCGTGTAATGTTTGGTTTTAGTTCTATGAATAGACATGAAAGGAAATATTTGTCATTTGATTAGTTATCCAATCGCCAGCTCATCTTATTGTACATTTCTTCAGCAAGACAGTGTCTCATTTTCAACGTAGGAATTGCTTTTACCGCCGACCCACAGATAGGGCGGCTCTGCTTTTGCTTGTAAAGACCGACCGATCGTTTAAGCAGAATGAGTTCCGATTCTAGCAGCGACGAAGAAGGAAGTTCTCAGAACCCGGCAGGTAAGTTGGCGCCTGGCTGTGTTGTGCCACGTTTCATTTCAATTGACTGTAGCGAACGACATATGAAGATTTTTACCTGCTTTTTGAATTTTTATTCTGTTCTCAAATAATAATTTCAGCAGCACCTTCCAACGTCACAAACCACTTTCACATTGATGGGAGCAACGTGCAGATCATAGACACCTTCCAGACACTCCAGTCCGACGATACAGGTGCGATCTACTTTTGATATTTTGAAACTTGATGCGTGACCGCTTGTGTGGGATTTGCTGTGACAGCGTCTAACTCGATACTGTTTGTTTCTATGCCGCGTGTTTGGAGCCTTCTTAGGCCTTCTATTGTATCATTATAAGTTTGATTTAGCAAAAGAAGTTTTTAAGTCGATAAAAATAACTAGTGTAGGGCTTTGTGTTTTATATCTGGTCACTATCGAGTTTTTCCGGACTCAGTTAGTTGTGACAATAGAAACATTCTTATGCGTGACTATTTGTTGGCCACTGTGCCATCACAATACAACTTATTTGAGCTATTTGTATAAGGCAGGCTTCGTCAACCGCCTAGTATTATATGGAGTGTTTGTTATCAAAGTGTGTTGGTTCCCTTTTGTGTTTATTGCTTTGTCCAAGTCATCCCCATATATTTGATTTACTTTCAACAGACGATGAAAATGTTTTTTATTTTCCGGACCAAGATTTGAATTTTTTGCTTGGTTGGATCTGTATTTCCTCGAAATTATGATTAATTGTGCAACTGTAAGCAAATGTGAACCTGGTGGAAAACTGTGAAATAGCTTAACGACGTCAGCGTGGGTTTATGAAATGGGGAAAGCACCTTTGTAAAAAGTTTCTAAGCGTGATGATGGAATTTGTTTTGTGGCGACCAACTCCAGTAAATGCACAAACCACAAACGATAAAGAAATGGCACCGCCGCTGCAGACTCTTCAAACCACGATTGCATGATGCGCACCAAAAGATCCCACTTAGAGTAGTGGAATACCGAACACAGATAAAGTTTATTTTTTGAATACAATAGCCGTAAGCAACGTAATGGTAAGTTAGCTTTCTATGATGTGGACTTCACCAATGCACCATACGAGGTTTATACACATTATACAGCAGGGTGTGAAGAACTTGTGTTTTTTTAAAGTTTTGTGATTGCATCAAAGCGTTGACGTGCTAGAGAAATCGTCCGTATTCCCGTAATTAACGTCCAGTCTTGGCGTGAAAATTAATTTGAATTGCAGATGTGGCAAGGCATAAGCACTACACCATGCTCACATTTTGCATACAATGCATCGCATGTCACGTGTCCTACAAATCCACGACCTACAAAAGAAACCAGAACGCAAAACCAGGAAATTAACAGCATCTCTCTGTATTAATACCCGGAAATATTTTTGTATGAAAACATTAATGCATTGTGTCGGGTCATTTAAGTGTGCACAGAAAGAGTTTGATAAAACCTCCAGCATTTAAACACCATCTCAATTTTTGTCTGTTGTTCATGGCGTGTGTTTGTGTAAGGGCAGCAGTGGCATTTTCCAGCCATGTATGCTTCCTACCACTTCCTGTTTGATAGAGGCGCCTGTGCTATGCTTTCACCGCAAGCCATTGTGTTGAACAGGAGATACCAAATATGCCCACAATTGTGTTTGAATGTGCCCAGAATGAGTAAACGTTACTTTTGGAAACAACCTCTTCGATTAAATAGATATTGCACGATGAATAGAATTTTCTGAATAAGCCATTAACTGATCTAAATGCACCCACAACTAATCAAGCTATTTATAGAGCTTTATGTATTACCATGTTGTATTGCAGTAGTTAGTTTGGATGGGCATGACAAGATGGCTGCTAAAGTTTATTACAAACATTGCTGTATCTTCACTGTCTTTGTTTAGCCACTGCATCATGTGATCAAAATTTTATTTATTTTAGAAGATCATCCCCCATCTGCGAAGAGGCGAAGACCTGGTGAATTTTTTCTCTTATTGATTATTTAGTTTTGTTGAGATAATTACAAAAGCATTCAATCCCATATAATGACGCTTCATCGTGTGTTCCCAACCTTTGCTGCTGCTGATTGAAACCTCTTTCCTTAGTTGGCTTCAGCATGTTAACAATATATGCGCTGGCAACTGGGTAGAACATACTCTCCTTGGCAACTTTTTGGTTGGGTTTTGATGTTGATAAAGATTTGAAATCCTCAAGCACCTGACGCTTTTAACATAATTTCTCATTCGATTGACATTTTGTAGAAATTTCAGTGGAAGATGCTCTAAAAATATTTAAGGAAGCTCAAAAACGTGAACGTGGAAATGACCTTGAAATACCGGCAATCAAGGGCTGTGAAGGCGTTCAGGTGCCGGTCGTTCATCCGAAAATGTCCAAGTTTAATCTTTACGAAGCCAATCAACACGACATGAGAGACAAGTACCGGCCGTCTGATGGAAAGGAAGACACTTACGAGAAAGATCTTTCAAACGAACTGAAATTTGAAGATCTGACAAAGAAATGTCCACCTCATGAATTTACTGCTTTTGTTGGAGCTGCTGGTACTGGCAAAACCACTTTGGCCAAACGAATTGCCAGATCTGACGAATTTTTAAACATTGTTTTATGTTTTTTCCTCCCATTTATGGAATTAAATTACCCAAACGAAGAAAAATTGACGTTACAAGATTTGCTGATCAACTATTTCCATCCAGATTTGGATGAGAGTGTTCGCAGCAAAGTGTTTGAGTGGGTGACAAAGAACAGCGAGAAGTGCATGATTGTGATGGACGGTTACGACCAAAAAAACTGGAACTTGCCTGAAAACTGTCTCCGAGGTGGATACAAAACTAAATTTCACATTTCCCAGCTTGTTGCCAACCTCTGTGGCAGGACGTTTTTGCCAAAGTCGTGGCTTATTTTCACCTCCAGGCCCCACAGTATGTTCACTCTACCTGTACCAATGAGGCCAAAGGTCACCTACTTTCTTCAGGGTCTAGCTTACAAAGATATGAAGCGGCTCTTCCAGGTTTTTGCGCGTGACGAGTTTGACAAGTTGTGGAGACACCTGAAGCAAAGTTCTCCTCACATGATTGACTTATGCCTCAATCCTCTGATGCTCAGGTTTTGTGTGGAAGCTTGTCTTGAGCCATTAAAAGAAATTGGCAAAATTTCCTCAATGACGCGCATGTTTTGCACCGTTCTCCATAAAATCCGACATTCCAAAAACAGTAAAATAGATCTGGATAAAATTACCAAACAACTTGCGAAAATTGCGTTTGACATCACAAAGAGGCGTGTTCTAGTTATCAATGAGAAGCAACTCAAGGACTTTAAAATCAAAGTCGAAGAAATGCAAGACATCATGGTAGTGTTCAGTGAAATTAACGCAAAGGACAGCAGGATGTGGGAAGGGGAGAGAGAATTGTATTTCTTTCACCAAAACTTGCAAGAATATTATTGTGCCTATTACATCGTTTATATGATGTCTCTGGAAGAATTCGGCTCGTTTTTAAAGGAAAAACTTTTTCTTCCTCATTGGTCCATGGTGAGAAAATTCTTGGCTGGACTCCTGCTGGATACTGGAAAAGCTGAAGGTGAATTTTTTAAGAGGAAACTGGTATAGATATTTCACCACAGCACTTCTCTATCGACGATTTACCGTAACCAGTTACATTTTTAGGAGGTGATGTCGGCAAGAAGAGAGCAATGTACAAGGAAAAGTTTCTCAAAGTGCTAGATAGCATGGGTAAGTACCCAAGCATAATGCGAACAAAGCAAATGATTGATGTAAATTCACTGCAGGTGACGGCTCATTTTACAACAACTTCACTCCTGAGAATGATGATTCTGACATGGATCCTAAACAACAGGTATTCGAGTGAGTGGACACTCGCTGCTATAGCAAGTGACTGTATTACCTCGGATATTGTGCTGCTGAAGAGATATATTAATAACACGGCTGTTCTTTGTGTTTTGCATGAAACAGATTTTGAGAAAGTCGATTATAAAGGAACCTGATCACAAAACCTTGCTTGAGAGCTTGGATCTTAGTAAAGAAGAAGACAGAGTGTGAGTTGACCTGGAAGCATATCTCTGTGGCTTTCGACCTAACAAGAAATTTGACCGATTTCAGCTCAACTTTTGGGAAATGGACCAACCAGGCAATGAGGGGCGAAGACTTGGCAAAGACGGGTTATTTCTACCTCGGAGATGGAGACCGCGTGCAATGCTACAAGTGTGGTGGCGCTGTTCGCTTCTGGAAGAAAGGAGACGCAGCAGATGAAGAACATCGGAGGTTCTTCCCCCAGTGCAGGTCACTTCAGTGATGTCATAAGCACTGTTCTCTGTTTGTGAAAGATTTGAATGCTGATTTTTAAGTTCGTTTTAATTAAAATTGTGGTGAAACAATTGATTTTTGCTTAGAATCAATTTTAATTGTTTTATAATAATCACCATCATTGTTTGGTTAACAGCGCGCTTAAAGGGGACAACCAAGCTGATGACAAAGGACCAATCGGTAAATTTGACGTAAAAATTGTCAACGTTATGAGACACTGTAATAGTCTTTGATTGTTTTTTTTTTATGTTTAGAAGCGTCCTTCGGCAAATACATGCTGCTTGATCTCTGGAACGATATTCTGGAATGCAACGATGAGGAAATGTTGAAAGCTGCAGCGGAATACTTCCCGGTGGAGACGTCATTGTCGTACTTTCCTCTCACTGCGAGCAATGTCTATGTTCTGTGCTCTGTGCTGAAGCGTGTGGACAAGCATGTCAGACAACTGAACTTACGAGAATGCAAACTTGACAGCCACGCCCTGAACAACATATGCAAAGCCATCAATGAAATGCCGGGGAAGGTGATTCTAACTGCGAATAGTTTATCCAGTTATTCAATTAATTTGAGGCCAGCTTATGTAAACTATGATGTCACAATACCAGATTGATAAATTGCACATTGGCGTGAACAACTTCCAAAATAATGACGTCAGCAAACTGTGCGGGATCCTTAGCAAGGTCGAGAAGGAATTGGATCTGTGGTTCGCCTTTGCCGGCCGCTGTGAGGGAAATTACAGGAATGTCAGCGATGATGAGAAAAAAGATCTTCAAAGAGCTCTCAATTCTCTTGGCAAAACTGTAAGTGACGTCACAGAAGTGCTATTTAAGAACAATTCATCCCGACAGCCAGTAAGCGCCTTGTTCTATGGCGACATCCACTTCTAATTAACTTACTAACTGATGTTTAGGAGTTGAAGGTTGAAATTGAATACGATCAAGATGCAGACCCGGCAAGAATTTACTTGAGAAAAGAATAAGTCTTAAAGATTTGTCACCGGATAGTTGTCGTATTACAACGGGTTCTGAACCCAATTCTACATTCCATAAAGTTCCAATAATTTAGTAGAATTTGTACGCACCTGGTTGTTTATACGTAAAAGATGTAGATGAAGATGTTATTGCTTTTCCCCAGTAGTGTAACTGTATCTGTACATTTTTCACAGCTTAGCCAACTGCTTTACATTTTTCCTGAAAAATCTCATCATACACAATAACATATTTTATAGCGCCACTGTGAAACCACATACATGGCTGTAAGCTGAGCACAAAATCCTGCAAAATTCCTCCTCTGTCGTCTGCCTAAATCTCATTCCATGTCAGGGACGTTCTAAACGTAACCTGCAGTTTTTTACGCTCTAAGCCGCGTTGTTAATCGCTTTTTGCCGAACTGATATTTGTGTTACTTCAGCTGTTTCCATTGTCTTCCAAGTTGTGACGTTATAATTATGTATCTGCTGTCTACCGCTCTGTTATTACATGACGTCATACTTGCCGTAAGTTCATTCTCGGTTCACGACATAATTGTTAACCCATTGAAGAATAGTTGATTGACAATCTGGTCCGTAAACATGTGATCTACCCTACACTTTTGAACTTATTGTACTAAGATAACCTCACACTTGTCAACCTGTAAATCTTCGAGCCTAAAAGTCCAAATCATTTCCTGTTTTGTTAAGCGCAATTGCGCCACAACTTGAAATTCTGTTTCTTTTATTCTTTCCTTCAGTGTATATCTGTACGATGCACCGATGCATGCTATGATTTCAGTTTTTCAGTATTGAGCTTTGAGTTTTGGATTTAGAGTTTTGGATTAGAGAGAGTTTGAATGAATGACAAGAGATAGATCATAACAACCCTGAGAACAACATATTTAAGAGATCGTGAAATGTGAAGCAGGGTTTCTCAAACTGTGTGCCGCCAGGAAGTCGCAAGTGTGCCGCATTATATCACCTTTTGCCACAACTAACTTGTGTGAATCGGCATTTTCTTCACTGACGCTGATCAAGAACAAACAAAGATCAGAACTTAAGGGTGTGCTTGTCTGATTTTAAGCCCTGAGTCAAGACTATTTCCGCACAAAAGCAAGCCCACCCTTCACATTGCAGTAAAAATAACGGATTTTACTGGTATGCATTGATCAAAACAAAGCTGACTTGAAGTGACTTCTACCGTGTATAGTTGTTAACGTAGCGGCATCGGTCGAAAAGTTTGTAAAAAGATAATATCATAGGCATAGTAAGTCGGTGTGTCGCGGTAGAATCCAGAATGTTTTGGTGTGCCATAGTCGAAAAAAGTTTGAGAACCCCTGATGTAGAGAGTTGCGCTTTGATTGCTAAAGGGTTCTTAAAATACTTTTTATGAACAGTAATATTCTCGTGTTTGTCTGAAGTAATAATGAAGAGCATTAAAAGTGAAATTAATCAAATTCTCAGTATTTAATATTACAATCCATTCAACTGAAGTTTGTGAATTTCTAGACAGAATTCGCAACCTTCTAATTGTTCTTAAGAGTCAGATTGCAATATAATAAGATAACAGCGGTATAGGCGGGTGGCTAAAAAGTGCAGCCCAAGCTTTGCTCATGTCACAAATGTTTAAGTTTTGCGTATTCAAGTATTTGACTTAAAATTTGTATTAGAGTTTGGAGGAAATATTTAGTTAAGACAAAATTTCAGTGGTGACACGTAGGCTAGTGCAACACGTCGAAAGCTGCACATTCCCTCGCACATCCTCCTGAACACGATCGTGCAGTCTATCATTTGAGTAATCGTCTATCATTCAAACTGCACGGTTACTTTGCTAAGCTGACTCCATTATTGACCCCAATCAAAGGATGCGTTTCAATCACGTCGGGGTCACCAAAATATATGACGCAACGAAAGGACATTGCGCTGTATATATGTTGTTGAACTGTTCCTGATCTACCACTGCGGCTAACTTCGTATTATTTTATTGGCAAATAACAGGCAATAAAGAGAAAAAACACAATATTTGTTTTTTATTTTACCACAACAACAACAAATAACAAATAAACAATAGTATAAAATAAATGGCAAAGCCCAATTAAAAAAATGCAAATCAAAAGCATGGTAGACACAGCCCCCATTTATTATAATGAAATCTGAACTTATTTTTTCTATTTGCTGAATACCTAATGTTTTCCATGTTGTATTGAGTATGTCAATTTCTAGTTCTTTTTCCTATTTTTTTGTATAATATTGACAGTCGCATCTTTTCGCTGAAGAATGAACTCGTAGCTGCGGTTTGAAGTTTTATTATGGAGTAAAACGCATTGTTTTAGAAATTCTAATGGGTTTCTGTTGTGGTCGTTTTGTCGCGAAGTTTGGTTCCAGTCATCTGGGATTGCAGATTTGACATAAGAATAGCTGATTGTTAGGAACAAATTCATGGTCAATCATAAGATCATCACCGTTTGTGCCTTATCACCTTGTCAAAATTTATATAATCACCGTTTGTGTCAATTAGTTGGTAAAAACACAGTAATTTTTTTGGCAAATGAACGTTGTGTCCTGCCGCTCTCTAGCGGACAGGGTGGTGAACGCTACACACTGTTCTAGGGTCTACCATGCACCAGTTCGCAGGCTACGCCGCAACCGAATTGATGGCGATAAAGAGCGTAGGAAACCCGGAATGACTGCAGCGCTTGCATGGAAGTACTTACCCCACAAACAACAGCAAATAAACGGTATAGTACCATATTGTTTATTTTTCGACATTAACTGTGCGAAGCAAAAGTTACGATGCTAACCGTTGTAGTTATAGTTATAACCGTTGTACACAATAAGACACATGCTCACGAACATTTAATGAGCAGGAAAAAGTGGTAAAGCCCGCAAGGGCTTAAAACATGCAAGATAGCAATAATGCGATTGTGCTATATGATGGTAGGTTAGCATGGCCACCAAACCCACAAAATAGTTCCTAAGTTTAACGAACTTAAGGCCAACATAACATAAACAAGTACACTGTTGGAAGATGTAGAGGACACGTTCTCCAACGATAAAAGCACGTATATTAATAGCCGAAATAAATATATAACGTAACATGGTTTGATTAAAATGACAATAAACATCATAGATGTCACCTTCACTAAGAAACTCAACTGCGGGAGAAAGCTATCTGGTATCCGTCCTTTAAAAGTTGGTTTTGAAATTACAGTATTTAGTAAACAAAACAACAACCTATTGTAAGTGGTAAATAATAAATAAACAAAGTTTGTTAATATAAATCAGATGATTATTTTCATTGACTTTAAAACAAAATTTTTAATTTATATAAAACTTTTCTTGCCTGTGTTGATATTAAATGCTAAAGATTCCTAATTTTTGAAAAGTAGTGGGCAACATGATTTTATTTTTTTCTGGTATTCGCACAATAACTACTTTGTTCCAATTTAGGAGTCGAACTGTCGAAGTGAAGAAAGGTTTCATTTGAAGATATTTCTGCTTTTTTCGGTTCCTGTGCCTTTAAAATATCGTTGCGCAACAAGCATATCTTATTATTGGTGTTATGAAATGAAAGTAGGTGTTAAGGTATCACAAGTTAGACTAGATCTGGTTGGGTAAGTGTATTGATGGGAAGGAGAAAAGTTTGTTGAATGAATGGCAGAAAGGGGCAGCTTAAGGTCGATTGACCGGTTGTATAGCCAGACAAAATGCAGCAGGCTTTGTTTGTTTCTTATGCTCTGTAGTTCTCTTGTCAGAGTAGGCGTAGGTCTACTGATGCGGCATCCATACTTTGAAGGCCTGCAACCCAAAGTGGCTAACGCCCCGAGAAACTGGTAATCCCAAAGTTGGAAAGTACCGGTACGGCAGTTTATGACGAGAAATCAAAGTTTTGTTGTAATTGAGTGCATAAGTGCATTGAAGCCTCAATTGTCTGTTTGTTTATTATAAATTGACGTGATGAATAAAATATTCGACGTGCGTGCTAATGAGCCTCGTCTGTGCAGGTGCCCAACCTTCTACTATGGATAATGATTATAGCTTATATACATTTTAAATACGATGCTTAATTTGTCTTAAAAGTAAGATTTCCTTCAAAACCATGTTTTTTAATTGAAAGTTGAGAAAACTGGAACACGCCCAACTGTGTATGGAACATAGTTGTTTGGTTGGTTTCTGAAGGGGTTAAAAAGTGTATTTATTTTCGAAGTGGAGTAAAGCCCAGGGCATACTTTCTTATTTAAATTAATCCTGGAAAATTAACTTTAAACCAATTATGCTCCATTTCTAGGTTTGTTCTAAAATAGGTTAAATAAATTATTTAAAATGGAAGAGGCACCAATGGTCCCTCAACCTTCCAATAAGGACTTGGATGGGTGGATAGAACAATTATTTGAATGTAAACAATTGAGTGAAAACCAAGTCAAAACAGTTTGTGATAAGGTGAAATGTTAAAAATGTAAAGTACGCTGTTATGGAAAGCATTTAACTTTAACGCAAAATATTCTACCGAAGCTAAGTTAAGTTATTAAGTTATTTTACCGATCCTTGTCATGCTTGCAACCATGAATCATCCTTATAACTACAGGATCATATAAAGTATATGCTGGGATTAGGAACTTTCATAAAAACAAGAATTTTGCATTTTTTTTGCCAGGCACGGGAAATACTCCAAGGCGAGTCAAATGTCCAGGAAGTGAAATGTCCGGTGACGGTATGCGGTGATGTCCATGGCCAGTTTCATGACCTCATGGAATTGTTCCGCATCGGCGGTCGTTCCCCGGACACAAATTACCTCTTCATGGGGGATTATGTTGACCGCGGTTACTACTCGGTTGAAACTGTAACTTTGCTTGTTTCATTAAAAGTATGAAGCAAATTACAAGTTTTCTTGAATCTCTTCTTCACTTGTTTCAACAACTGATTTGTAGAGAACAACGAACGATGAGCACTTTACGTTAAATTGAAATTTTTTGTTTGTTTTTTCTTGTTTGGTTTGTTTATTAGTTACGTAAACATCTCAAACATGGCTTGATATGTGTTGCCTTAGAGGACACTTCGTTAACAATAAGTTCTTCCATCCAGGTCCGTTACAAACACCGCATCACAATTTTACGAGGTAACCACGAGTCACGACAAATCACCCAAGTTTACGGATTTTACGACGAATGTCTTAGAAAATACGGAAACGCAAACGTTTGGAAATACTTCACTGATTTGTTTGACTATCTTCCACTCACTGCATTGGTTGATGGCCAGGTAGCCACTCAGACGATATAAGCTTTAATTAAAGATGGATTCCATACTATAAGTTGTATCTCTTATCAGACATATGAACTTTTAGATATTCATGAACTTTTTTAGATATTTTGTCTCCACGGGGGACTTTCTCCATCCATAGACAGTTTAGACCATGTTCGTGCGTTGGACAGAATTCAAGAAGTTCCACATGAGGTGATGGTTCGGTTTACGTGGTTGGATGTATCGCTTTTTATCAGTTTGCTTTGGCTCATGTTATGGGGTTTTGTTTAATGTAACAAATTCATTTATTGATCCCCTTTTTACAACGGAGATTCATAATCAATCCAGGGGCCTATGTGCGACCTCTTGTGGTCTGATCCTGATGACCGGGGTGGCTGGGGAATTTCCCCGCGAGGGGCTGGGTACACCTTCGGGCAGGATATATCTGAAACGTTCAACCACCACAACGGACTCACTCTTATATCAAGAGCACATCAGCTTGTCATGGAGGTGAGTGTTTGTGTCCATATTTGTTGATAATGAGACAATCTTCCTGTGATGGTGACACAAGCAGAAAAATCAACTCTGCTTAAGCCCTGTTGCCTCTTTCCGCATGTTGTTAAGCGCATAGGTGGGCAGTAGCACCATACTTTATTACCGCATTACTGTACCACGGTACTATTCCAGTACCGATACTGTAGGTACTTCTGAAAAAAAATACCGATCTTTGTACCGAATTATTTTTTCAAGAAAATTCAGTCGGTCCCGGTACTCGGTACTTTTCACGTGATTATTTCAAAATTTGAACAAGTATGTTTTCAAAAACACATGTTAATTAATCCTTAATACTAATTTACCAGCTGTTGATCTTTTTTGCTCTAGAAATGTCAAGTAAATTTTCAAACGATCGACTTCATATAGGTTTTGACCTGGAACAATCTTTACCAGGGGCATAATAGCGACAAACATTGCATTTGCAGCAGCATCTTTTACACAAAAAGTACCGAGTACCGACAAAGTACCCAACTACTTTTTGAAATAGAACGGAATAACGGAACCGTCGGTACATTTTTGCCAAGCACTGGCACCGTTACCGATGGTACTTTCAAAGTACTGACTGCCCACCTCTGGTTAAGCTCGGTCCATGGCTGTTGAGAGAACTTCAAAAATAATTCCTGCAAACTGTATCAATGGTGAAAGATTATTATTTGTGTCGGCTTGCAATTATTTCCAGAGTTAAGATCTTGCATGATACGCATTACCGAGCATGAAGTAGCTGCCCTTCAGCTATTGTTGCAACATTTCCTTTGTCTTATAACGAAACTGACGATCGATAAAACTTTGGTTAATCATTTATTTCTGTGTCAATATGGACGGGCTATTTGCTACAAATATTGATGACGTTTTGATCAAATAATCTTCATCGGTACGACGTCAGGTCTTGGGTGGAACATTGGGAGCGATTCTGTGCAAAACTAACTTGTTTTTATTGGCAGGGATACAACTGGTGTCATGATCGTAATGTTGTGACGATATTCAGCGCTCCAAATTATTGCTACAGATGCGGGAATCAAGCTGCTTTAATGGAACTCGACGACACTTTAAGATATTCATTGTAAGTTTGCAATCAGCAAGTTTAGTTGTGAATTGGTGTTAAATTGGCTGAATTTATCACGGAATAGCACGACTCTTATTAATGATTTTTTCATAGCTTGCAGTTTGACCCGGCACCTCGTCGTGGAGAGCCACACGTCACTCGTCGTACACCAGACTACTTCCTTTAGATGGCGCCACGCTTAGTTACACTGTTTACATCCCGTTGTGACTTTCCAGCAACGATGTACGTCACGCTGACGTCACAATACATACAGAGCTTCTGTGTATAACACTGCGCTCAGCTACTACAAGACTCTTGTGTATATTATTTAGTGGAATTTAAAGCATAAAGGCCTATTATAGTTGTTCAAAAAGTGCTGACCTTTGCCTTGATGCTGTTGTTGTGGTGTTTCAGTGACCTATCCATGCCGTCTCCATGTGATTGGTTGTGTTTGTTCGTCGTGTTTAAAGTTAATGTTCTGATTTGGTCAAAGTTTTAGAAAGTGCATTTTCACCTCTTGACGGTGCTTTCGTGTTGCTTATAATGATTAAGCATTGACGACAATTGACCAACCTCGCGTCCTGCTGGTTGAGATAAAAGTTTTTGTCACAAACTTGTGCAGTGCTAGCATTTTATTCAAAACTCCATCGCCGCAAGCAAGTTTTATACAATAAAGTTGAGCACAACCATTTGTCTGTGTGGTCTTTGCTTCTGCAATCTGCATATTCAACTGGAAGAAAACGTTTTATTCGACTACGATGGTTCGTCAACACTACTACCTGGTTTTCATTGATTGTGTTGAAGCTTTGCATAGTTAATCCTGGACATCCTGCTGCTACCTGCATATCTTAGGTTTATAAAAATACAACCGTTGTTTGACTGCGCTGCAGTACATTGGTAGGTCCATGTACAGTATTCATAAAAGTTATTCAATAAAAAAAAGATGTTTATTCATTTTCAGTGGTAAACGATTATTTTTCTGCATCACGCACGGTGGCGGTAGAGAACTGCATGGTGTGCTTCTGACAGCAAACTTTGCGTGGGTTGGAAGTGATGTTGCCGGTGTTTGCGGCTTGCCGCTTAGGAGGGTAATGTGATGTAATGTAATGTCACCTAGCTTTAAAATAAGTGTAATTTAACTTACTATTAACAGCACTTAACCTTGTAGTATAACAGTTAGTCCTAATGCTTAGCAGCAGCTTACGGAAACTAAGGTGTATGGGCCTAGGCCTAATCATTGTCATTTTAATCAAACCATGTTACTCCATATATTTATTTCGGCTGTTAATGTCGTTGTTTTTAATGTTAGAGAACATGTCCTCTACATCTTCCAACAGTGTAGTTGTTTCGTTGTTTGTGTTAGGTTGGCCTTAATTCACTTAAATTTAGGAATTGTTTTGTGGGTTTGGTGGCCATGCTAACCTACCATCTTATAGCACAGGGGTGGCCAGACCTGCTTCATGCTCGAGCCGCATATTACCAATTCGAGCTTTAAAAGAGCCGCAACACAAACACAATAAAAAATACGAATTTATTCACTCGCAACGAAGTGTAGCTATTGATAAACATTAGTGCTGCGTGGTGATACTATGAGTCTCCACCTGGGCTTCACCAACTCTTTTTGCAATTATTAGTGTAACCGTAACCGAGACTTAAAACTAGGTCAGCCCTGAGGTACAGCTTCAAACTGACAGTTTACTTAACTACAGTGTACAAGTTAGCACACTTCTGTACAATAATGTACTTTTTGGAGTGTAATTTGATTATTACTAACAATGAGTCCATTGTTACTATGTGTGATAGAACGCATTGTTTCATAATCTGATCAAACAACTCGTCTAGACCGGGAAAATGCATGTCTAATTCAACAATACTAATTCATTAAAGAGCCGCAGTTTGGCCACCCCTGTTATAGCACAACTGCGTTATTGCTATCTTGCATGTTTTAAGTTCCTGGGTTTTGTCACTTTTTTCTGCTCATTAATTGCTGGTGAGCATGTGTTTTATTGTGTTATAACTCCAACGGTTAGTATCCTGACTTTTGCTCCGCACAGTTAATGGCGAAAAATAAACAATATGATACAAAATAGCATTCATGAAAGTGAGACAAAGTAACAACTTGCAACCATCACACAGCCATGCATGCATGTAGGCTAATGGTAAACATGAAAGTTTTCAAAGATATATTATTCAACTGTCTAAACAATAAGTAAATACTGATCTAAACTTCAACTTCTTTCTATGCTTGTATATGTTGGCAATATATGTAGGAACCACTCCGTAGATTCACGTTGGTTCATGTCATGCTGAATGACTTCAGTCAAATGACTTCTGCAACTGTTAGCATCCCTCACAGAGAATTGGACGTAAAGGCGAAACGTGGTTGTGATGGAATAAACAAATCCGTGCACATCATCGCAAACGAACCGTCTCTGGGTTTGTATCGGATCCAGCAACACGCTCGAAAGACTTTACCAAAAGTGGTTGCCAGTGACGACCAAATGAAAGAAGCAGAGAAACAACTAGAAGTAAGTTGAGATAACTTAATTGATTTATTTCACATCTTGTTATATTTTAACTTCAAACTGTTGATTTTTTTATACATTTTATTCAACGCACACATATGAATATATATATATAATATATATTATACAGTATATAAGTTTATATCATATATATTGTTATTTCTAACGATGCAATGATAAATTTCCATTGTTATGGAATATGATGTTTAACATTTAACTTCTATGATGCTGTTTATAGAAAGTTATTGGTGTTAACCTTATTACTTGTCTCTGTTCTTAGGGTTTGGTGTACGACACGAGTGCTGCTCTTGATGTCGTGAAGACCATCGCTGAAAGTGACAAGACATTTACACAAATTGAAGAACTCTTGCACAAATGTGCAACAACAACTGCCCTGCTCAATATAAAAAGCCAATCAAAGTTAAACCAGTCTTGATGGCAGCATCTATCATGGCCGACGTGATACCTTGAAAACAGTGTTAATGGCTGGCTATGTTTGTGTTGATGAGAAATCTAAGAAATTAGTCGGCCGTTTAAAGCGGATAGCACAGAATTTGTGTGTTGGTTTAGTCAAATAAAAAGAAGTTTTAACCCAGCACTTTTTCTTAAGTTTCTTTTGTTTGATTTATTGTTGCTGTGTGTTTATGGACAAAATGTGTGTATAACTGTTCTGTAACTAGAATAACTGTATTGTATAACTAATTGTAACTTGCTTCATTGTTGTACACAAACAGCTTTATTCAAATGTGATGATTGTTTGTTCTCTATTTATTGCCACTGTCACTGTGTTCGTCTTGTTGTAATTATTCCATGCACTGCTTAGATGCAATGCAAAGTGAGTTTAACATTACTATTATTTTTCAGGCAATGTCTCGGCTAATTGTTAAAAATTTACCTTCTAAGATAACTGATGATAAACTCCGGGAGAAGTTTTCCCAGTATGGAGTCGTCACCGACGTCAAACTTGTCTTCACCAAATCTGGGAAATTTCGACGTTTTGCTTTTGTTGGTTATCGTGCCAACGAGGAAGCTGAGAATGCAAGAAATAATTTACACAAAAGTTTGCTGAACAATCAGCGAATGATCGTTGAAAATTGTAGAGACTTCGGTGTTCAGGAGAAAGCAAAAAAACTCCAAAAAGAGAACGAAAATGATGAAGCTGAAAATGAAAATAACAAGAAATTGTCTTCGAGAAACAGCGATGATGAAAACATTCATCCAAAGTCTGAAATTTCCGACTTGGAGTTCATGAAGAGCAAAACGACACTGAGTGATGATGAAGACCAACTCGATAATGTGACAGCTGAGAATGATGAGCCTTTTGTAAGACACCACATCCGGATGCGGGGTTGCCCATTCAATTTGAAGGAGAAGCAAGTTAGAGAATTTTTTTACCCCCTCCTCATCACGCGCATCAGCATCCAGAAGAGTGAGCACGGCAACAGGACAGGGACCGTCTTTGTCAGCTTTACAAACAAGGAAGACGTAGAACAATCGCTGAAGCACGATGGCGATTACCTCAGTGGAAGATACATCGAGCTTTTCAGAGTGAAGGACAAGCAGAGTCCAGTTAGTTTGAGACCCTCAGACAAGCCGTGGATGAAGAAAGTCGTCGAAGATCATGACAATTGCGAAATTGAAGATATTTCAGAGACGGGTCGACTTTTTGTTCGTAATTTATCGTACACTTGCACTGAGTCAGATTTAGAAAAACATTTCGAAAAATTTGGCCCATTGTCGGAAGTCAACATCCCTCTGGATAACTTGACTCATAAAAGTGTCGGCTTTGGTTTCGTCACTTTCATGATGCCAGAGCATGGGTTGAAAGCATTCAATGAGCTCGATGGATCGGCATTTCAAGGTCGCATGCTGCATATCCTGCCAGCAAAAGCTAAGACTGAACAATCTGAGAGCAATAATCCTGATGCCAAATCATCTTTCAAGAAGAATAAGGCGTCCGTGGAGAAGAAGTCATCCCAGAGCTCTCATAATTGGAACTCATTGTTTGTTGGAACAAATTCAGTGGCTGATGCGCTTTCAGAGAAATACAACGAGGACAAGAACGTGATTCTCTCCTCCACCGACAAGCACAGCGCGGCTGTTCGAGTGGCGCTGGGGGAAACCCAGATTATTAAAGAAACGAGAGATTTCTTGATTGATAACGGCGTCTCCCTCGATGCTTTCAGCCAGCCCAATGCAGAGAGAAGCAAAACTGTCATCATCGCCAAGAACTTATCGGTCGGTGCCACTTCTTCCGAACTGAGGGAGATGTTCGAGAAACACGCCAGGCTTGGCCGATTGCTGCTCTCTCCATCCGGGGTGACCGCCATAGTTGAGTGCCTCGAACCATCGGAGGCGAGGAATGCTTTCATGAAGCTCGCTTATCGCAAGTTCCACCACAAACCTTTATACCTTGAATGGGCTCCCATGGAAACTTTTGTGGAACCGAAACCTCAAGAAAATAAGAACAAAGTTGAAGAAGTGATGAAGGATGTTGAAGCTGACAATGAGCAGGATGGAGCATCTTCACTGACGTTGTTTGTGAAAAATTTAAACTTCGAAACCACAGATGAAGCTTTCCGTGGCCATTTTGAAAAATGTGGTCCTCTGTTGTCATGTGCCATCAGCAAGAAGAAAACCCACAAAAGAAACATTCTTCTATCTATGGGATATGGTTTTGTGACTTTTAAAAATAAATCAGATGGGCAAAAAGCATTAAAAACTCTTCAAAATTTGTGTTTAGATGGACATAAACTCGAATTGAAATTGTCTGAACGGAAAAAACCTGTTAATGTTGGGCAAGATCGAAAACGACAGGAAGATAAGAAACAGGTTTCCTCAAAAATCTTGATACGAAATATTCCTTTTCAAGCAAATGTGTCTGAGATTAGAAGTTTATTTAAATCTTTCGGAGAACTTAAGTCAGTTCGACTGCCAAAAAAACTGAGCGCTGATCTCGGGCAAAGCGGCCATCACAGAGGTTTCGCTTTTGTTGATTTTGTCACAAAGCAGGACGCAAAATCTGCTTTCGAGACCTTGTGCCACTCGACTCACTTGTACGGGCGACGACTTGTCCTTGAATGGGCAGATTCAGAAAATGACACTGTGGAAGGACTGAGAAGGAAAACCTCGGAACATTACCACGGAGATGCAAAGAAGCATAAAAGCGTGAATTTAATCGAAGAAGAACTGACAACGACACCTGCTGAGGTAGAATGAATGACATTGACAAAGTGAGGGATGAGATGATACCATAGAAATCACGTGTTAGATAAAATGCATTTTGTGTTCAGTTGGATTCCTTTCTACTTAACTTAATGTTTTGGCAATATGCTGAAGCTGTGTATAATGCACTTTTATGTCGCAGCAAAATTTAGTCAATATTTCTCTGATATTTCATAACTGGTACAGACAAAAACATTTTCGCAGAATGTTGAATAGTTTTTAAGCCTGCTCCGTGTTATGCTGTGTTATGTTGCTAGTTTAGTGGAAAACTTTTTGTAGAATCCTTTAATTCATGGTCCAATGGTTGCCCTGGTTACATGAGTCATATGAGTCAATGTTGCTTGTGTTCAGCAACCATGCATAGTGTCTTGTCATCAACATGTTTGAAGTGCTTAGTCATCTTGCCTGAGGCTGGGCTTGTTGTGTTTGTCAGAAATATTCATTTGTTTTTAGAAGTAGGTGACCTATGCAGGGTGTTTTGCCTGGTCTCAGGACTTGTCTCTCACTGCTGTCTGTGTATTCTTCTACTTTCAGGAATTGTTCAGGCAACTTTAAACTTGAAAACTTGTAGGTTTAGTTTAGATTTGCAAGATGTCATCAAAGAACATGCAGCTGCCAGCGAGACTTCCACTCTTACTGGTTGGAGATAACGTTCTCATGCCTGGATCGTCAAGAAGAATAAAAGGTTGGCCGATGAGCTGACACTATTATTGGGCTGATATTATCTATACGTGTTATTACTATATACAGTATATCTGGTATGGTCTATGGATGTGTGTTTCAAAAGTCTGATATCTGTTATGTTTTCTTTGTAAACCTGCCGTACATGTATTTTACACGCCATGCAGTGGCATATATTGGTTCCAAGTTAGATTTTGTTGTAAACACTTTAATGCCTTGGCGAATTGCTGCTTTTTGACTGGACTGAAATTTCTCTGAATTACAGTGGACACCCCTCGTAACGTGAGCTTGGTGAAGGAATACCTTCTTCGAAGCGCATCACTTCGAAATACGATTATTGGTGTTATTCCTGAAACTGTTGACCCCGATGTTGCTGGTAAGACTTTGTGACTCTATAATTTAACAATCACCTGTTTCTGTTTAACATCGTCGTTATATTGGTCCACTGAAGATGGCGCCACCTGTAGAAATAATGGGCTTGATGTTCGCTACAGAACATGGTTCTGTGAAGTCTCCTCATAAGCAAGTGTTGTGTTTTCTCATTTGATTATTTATCACTTGTGTGAATGTGTGTGTTGTCTTCACACAGATGAGAGTCCCGACAACGTCCATCGCATCGGCACCGCTGCCATGGTGGTGCAGGTGGTCGGCTCCAACTGGCCGCGAGCTCATTACACTCTGCTTGCTCATGGCTTGTGCAGGTTCAGTGTCGACAACATCATGAGAGACTCACCGTTCATGACCGCGAAGGTGAAAACACATTTGTTTCCATCCGAGTAGTTACATAATTATCATCAATAATCTTGATATATTGTTCAATTTGTTACGACCTTAAGAAGGTTGCAAAGAAATGGCTTCAAAAACAAAAGAATCTTTCATGTGATTGACGAGTAGGAATGCCTTTAAACGTCCATGTATTATGTAATACATTGTCTTGGTTAATCTTTGACTAACTTTGTGTTTGCTTGAACGAGGTATGCAAAGTTACGAGTGTAAATTACAACGTCATGCTGTAGCATGTTGTTAATCTATGAAATACATTTGCCAAGTTCAATATCGATGAAGCACAAAATTTTACTAAATGAACCAATTTTACTGCCTATTAAAAGTCATTGCTGAAGGTCCTACTTCACAAAAACCAAATCCTTGTCTTCGAGTTTCATTGATCAAAACAAGATCTTGATCTCGCGCAGGTGACCAGGATGGGGAAGTGGCCGACTGATCCAGACGGCATCGAGGAGGAGGCGGTGTCTGACCTCGCATCCCAGCTCCGGAACGATGCACTCCTGCTTGTCAATGCTCTCGACATGTCGGCGCCGATTGTCTCCAAGCTGCGATCTCTCCTCGGCAGATTGCCCGACCACACTCTGCCTGACGTCATCGCCGCCATCGTGCGATCGTCCCCCGAGGAGAAGTTAAAGGTTGTTGACGTCATCTCTAATCCGCTGTTACTTGTGATGAGTCATCATTAAACCTTTATAATGGGAATTCACTCGAGTTTTTCTATTTTTGAAATCTGGTTTCTGCGGTTTTGAAGAGATTACCACCTGAACAAGTCGATTAAATTTTACAAAATCGACTTTAAATCGGGGAAATTTTATTTTCCCAGATACTTGATGCCATGGATTTAGAAGAAAGACTTCGTCGAACTTTGCCGCTCATTCTGCGCCAGTTGGAGAGCATCAAACTCGTGAAGGGAAATGGCGAGTGACGTCTTCTTTTTGATTCTTGTTGTTGGATTTTTGTCGTCATTTTTGGTCCATTTTCTCGATATTTTCTGCATCAACACAATCAGTAGTTGACTAAATATTTTTGTAAACTCAGGCAAACAAAGAAACCGACCAGCTAACCAGGACAGTGGATTAACTGACGACATACAGGACTTGATTGTTCCACGTAATAATGAACGAAGAGGCAACCAGGTCAACAAAGGTCGTCGCTTCCCGGCAATTATGACGAAGGATGACGACACAGACGACGAAGGTGCCAGATAAAAATCAAATTTTTTCTCAGACTTAATTCTCCTAGAACTTACACTTGAGCCCGACCCATTGTTCGGTCTGTGACGTCACTTATTGCACTTCCCTTCTAAAAACCTTTCTCTGGTTCACTGCTCTCATTCTAACCGAGACAATCGCGAGTGAATATGCTGACTCATCGCAGTCTATGAGCTCAGTGACTCGTCACAATGGTCTTTCATGATCAATTTTAATTAAATAGACGAAAGATGCCACGTCACTTTCTACTTGATTAAAACCAGTAAACTTATCCTGGATTGGCAAAGAAATTAACGCGGTTATGACGCAATAGACACGTCGGTGACGTCAGCGGTCGATGTCAAGTTCAACGGCGGCAGGATTATGTTAGTCTTGTACACAGGGGCATGGGGCTTATATCTGTTGTTTTTTAGACGAACTTCAGACTTTGGAAAGAAAGTTAAACTCGTCAGGATTGCCGAACGAAGTTCTCAAGGTAACGTCACGTTTGTTTATCTCAACTTTGTGACGTCATATTCACCGCCTATTTATTCGAGTCATCGAACGTAAACCTCGGCCTCGATAAATGACGTAAAAGGATGACTTTTGTGTTTCTTTGATTTATCGCGACCTAACTCTTCCTATTATGACGTCAGGTGGCGAACAGAGAGATGAAGAGGTTGCGGAAGATGCCAAGCGCCCTCCCAGACCACGCCCTCACGCGGAACTACCTGGAGCTACTCACCGAGCTGCCCTGGAACAACTCGACCAAGGACAGGTGACCTCTGACCTCTGACCTCTGTGACCTTGCTCGATAATTTATCGATGCTCATGTTTGACTAAAACTTGAACCTGAACTCGGTCCTTTCAGACTCGACCTTGAGAAGGCCAAACTTGACCTCGATGAAGATCATTACTCGATGGACAAACTTAAAAAGCGGGTTCTAGAATATCTGGCCGTTCGCCAACTGCAAAGTCACGTGAAGGGAAAGTCCCAAAACGTCAGAAGTCCGATCCTCTGCTTCGTGGGTCCCCCCGGGGTCGGGAAGACGAGTGTGGGGCGATCGATCGCGAGAACTCTGGGGAGAAAGTTCCATCGAATATCGCTCGGTGCGTGTCCGGCTGCTTCAATGATTTAATGTTGCGGTGCTTCGCTTTTTTGTTCTGAGAATCTCCAGCTCTGTAAATTTAACTTTAAACTCTGCACTAAGGGGGGGTGTGCGACCAGTCCGATATCAGAGGTCATCGAAGGACATATGTTGGCAGCATGCCGGGAAGAATCGTCAGCGGGTTGAAAACTGTCGGAGTCAACAATCCCGTCTTCTTACTCGATGAAGTCGACAAGCTCGGTATGCCGGGGAATCCCCACCAAGCTGCGCCTGCTTTTAATTTGACTCTCGCCGCCAATTTTGCCCCAAATAAGATTTTAACGCGCTGGGGAGTTTAATTCCTCACTCTAAGTAATTCAAATCTTGTGTGTCGCAGGGAAGGGGCTTCAGGGTGACCCTGGGGCAGCTCTGTTGGAGGTGCTGGACCCCGAACAGAACCACACCTTCGTCGACCACTACCTGAACGTGCCCTTTGACCTCTCGTCGGTGTTGTTCATAGCAACCGCCAACACCGCATCCACCATTCCCCCAGCCCTCCTCGATAGAATGGAGGTCATAGAGGTGAGCATTGTGACGTAATAACGTAATCGTTGACGACGATCCTCAGCCATTCAACTGCTCATCTCCTCATAGGTTCCCGGGTACAGTCAGGAGGAGAAGTTAACCATCGCCAAGAGACATCTCCTCCCCAAGCAGCTCTCGGCTCACGGACTCCCATCCAGCGATGAGGAAGACTCCGGCATCTGCGTCGGAGTCACCGACAACGCCCTCACAAACACGATCGCGTCTTACACTCGCGAGGCCGGAGTTCGTGACCTCGACCGGAAGCTGGCCGCTCTGTGTCGCGCAGTAGCCCTCAATGTGCGTCACGTGACTGCGTAATAAGATGTCGTTGCGCTACGTCATAATAACACAATCGCTGTAGGAAGTTTAACAATGGTGGTTGCGTAACAGAATTCGAGTTTCAGTTACATCATCACCCTGGTCATACTTGATAGGATTTACTTTGAACTTGATGTGACGTATTACTTTCAGGTTGCCAAGCAACAAGGCAAGCGAGCGGGCAAGCTGGAGATATTTGTCGACGAGACCGACCTCAAAGATATTCTCGGTATGATCGATAAATCACTTTTGCTCTGGCACCTGGCTTTATTTGCTCATAGATGACATTGTGGTGACGTCATATAGTGAATTATTATTGTGTCAGGACCACCCAAGTTCGATCAAGAAAACGCCCAACACCTGACCAGGCCTGGCGTGGCGGCTGGCCTGGCTTGGACGCGGACTGGAGGTGAGATTTTGTACGTGGAAGCCTCCAGGATGAAAGCAGGAGGTGACGGAGGGGCTGGCACTGGTCGGATGACCCTTACGGGGCAGCTGGGTGACGTCATGAAGGAATCAGCGCAGTTAGCGATAAGCTGGCTCCGAAGCAACGCCGATATGCTGGGGATTTCCCATGGAGGTCAGTGGCTTGACGACTCCATAAAGATAATGATATAAAATTTAAATGAAGTGTCGATGGGTCTTCAGTAAATTATTTTTTAACATGCCATCTATCACCAGTGGGCGCTCGTACGTGCGTCACATTGCGCACGTTTTTGTTTTGTTTTCCATAAAAATATGATAAAATGAAAATATTTTGCGCGACACTCATGACGTGATCTTCTCGCACAGAGAAGAGCATCATCGAAGGCACCGACCTTCACCTGCACTTCCCCGCCGGGGCTGTGGGCAAGGACGGCCCCTCCGCCGGTGTAACCATAGTAACCGCCCTGGTGTCCCTCTTCAGCGGGAAGCTGGTTCGCTCCGACCTCGCCATGACGGGCGAGATCACTCTACGCGGCCTGGTGCTGCCGGTTAGTCCCGCGTCGATAAATTTTGAAGCTTGAATGTGACGTCAGTGATAATTTGCATCTCACCTCGTCTCTAGGCAACGACTTATGTCATAAAACCCTTGTTTCCCGCACAGGTCGGCGGCATCAAGGAAAAGGTCCTAGCAGCCCACCGCGCCGGCATGAAGCGGATCTTACTACCCAAGCGTAACGAACGTGACGTAAACGCTGACATCAGCGATGACATAAGAAAGACGTTGAGCATTACGTTTGTGTCTACGTTGGAAGATGTTCTGGCGGAAGCTTTCGAAGCCGACAACGACGATTTCTTCACCACTAGCGGCATCCTCGGCTCCAAGGATGGATTGAAAGCTCCACCAACATCCAAGTTATAAGTTGTTCAAATCGCTTCTATGATTTATGTTCATTTATTCGATTCCTTGTGAATTTATTAATTTCTTCCATGTTTGTGATCTTGCGACATAATCTCGACACTTTTGAACAATCCAGGGAGCTAACACGCAGCTAAGCGTTGCAAATCATTCTGGTGGTTATCTTTGGGCGTTAATTTTGATCATTGTTGGCGTCTCAGTTGTTTCAGTGATCCCCCATTCACAAGTTTTTCTATCTTCGCCTGACTTGGTGCTTTTAAACTCTGCTGCGACACTTTGCAAAATACTTTCATGCAATTTGAAGCCTTGTATAATGTATATACGTCACAAGAAATTTGCGAAATCATTTTCTTCTGTCATAATGCTTTTTGCGCTTAATTTCGTGCAATAAAACCTGCAAATATTTCACTGTGTTGTTTGGATGTTGATCTTAGCACACCTGCCTGGAACGAACTTATCTGGCACCACGGCGAGAATAAAATACACTTATTTTACTAAAAACTTCAGGCTGAAGTGTGTAGTAACTGGCCTTTAATTTCGTGGTTTTGGATGCAAAGGCTACAAAAGATTTGGAGTTCAGTGTAATTTTTTTTTAGAAAACTGAGCGTAAGTCGATAGAATGGTATAGAATCAGGTATTACAGCCAGAGGTGGGCAGTCGGTACCTTGAAAGTACCGTCGGTATCGGTACTTGGTAAAAATTGTACCGACGGTTCCGGTATTTGGTACTATTTTAAAAAGTAGCTTGGTGCTTTGTCGGTACTCGGTACTTTTTGTGTAAAAGATGCTGCTCTAAATGCAATGTTTGCCGCTAGGTCAAAACATATTTGACGTAACTCGTTTGAAATTTTACTTGACATTTCTAAATCAATGAAGATCAGCAGATACTAAAATTTGTATTAAGGATTAATTGACATGTATTTTTGAAAACATACTTTTTAAAATTTTGTAATAATCACGTGAAAAGTAGCGAGTACCGGGATCGACTGAAATTTCTTAAAAAAGGTAATTCGGTACTTTTTTTTTTCAAAAGTACCGACGGTACCGGTATTGAAAAAGTACCGCGGTACCGGTACTGCCCACCTATGTCCTATGATGAAAACCAACATTAGTGTACAGACCACGACTGGTTAAATACGAATACCGTTTATGACCGGGCTCACCAGGCGTCACCAAGATAAAACAATTGTGCTTGAAAAACCCCAACATTTAACTTAAAATATGCATCTTTACAACTGGATTTAGTTAAATTTCTTCAAATTAAAAACACTTCTTTTACAATTGAAATTAGTTAAATTTCTTCGATTTAAAAACACTTCTTTTACAACTGAAATTAAGCAAAATTTCTAAACCAACAGCGATATATTGCCGATGTCAAGTTTTAGCTAGTTATGACGTATGACCATAAACGAATGACGTCACCAGGTATAATCTGAAGAATATTCATTTTATGGTCAATTGGTTCCTTTGCAAAGAATTTAAAATGGATGAAATGGGAACGTAATAGGGGTAATATGGTTCACTGACCATGAAAAAAGTCTGAACAAAGCTTTAGTAAAGTTAGCTCGGAAACACCATTTATAGTGCAGGCGTTCTTGTGTTAGATAATATTCATTGCACTTGCTGTACTCGACCCGAAAAAGTCAAACTCGTGTGATCCAGAGTTCTATTCAAACATCAGCACGTAGCCTATATCAGTATAGTATAGGAAGGCTGCTTGCCAATAATATCGGATATCTGCCTATAGTACCGTCAACCGGGGTTACTATGATAAGATTCAGGACATTTCTTTGCCTCCTCTCTCACATGTTGCTCAAAAAGGGTCTGTTTCTTGAATGAGTAACACTTTGGTCCTAAGCTTCTCAAAAAAATAGAAAAAATTCATTTTTATGTTTTCACACTTTTTTTATTCAACTTTAAAAAATTATCGTAGTAGCCCCTGGGTTGGGGCTACTACAATAATACATTGTAAATACCTAAAATGTTCATTGTAGCCCTCCCTTGGGGCTTTTTTAATAGTTTTTTGCATTAAACAAAACATCACAGCAATAAAAAACATAAGTGTCAAAAAAACATTGTTAAGCACAGCTGCAATAATCGGAGGCACTCAATCCACCATTGTCTCTGAGGCAGATTTTGTGATACCACAAATCACAATTGTCACATCCCTCCCAATCCACATCTCTGCTTCTACCTCGTGGAGGGTCCAAGAGGTTGCAGATGACGCAAACTTCATGATGAAATTGCTGCTCCTGGAGTTATCTTGGGACCACGTTTTCTTGATGCTGTTTGTCTTGGTGAAATATATTCCTCAAGCATTGTGGCGACTGCATTACCAAGCACTTCTTGAACTGGCTGAGAATTGGCAGGTGGCAGTCGCTTCAGCACTTGCTCTCGGTCTTTTGGGAAAATTCCACAGGCTTTAAACCCTGCGACCAAATTTTGCTGCTTTTCGTTCAACCCATCACAGAGTCTTTTGAGCAACATAGGAAAAATATTCTTCGGAATGGAGTTTTTGGAACGACTCTCTTTCCTCCATTCTGCTAAAATTCGACGCCACATTCGTTTACCTGGCCCAAAGACACTGACGTCCAATGGTTGAAGGAGATGCGTCGCATTCGGAAGCAGGCTAACAAACTTAATGTCATTTTCCTCACAAGCCTTCAAGACTGTTTCACTAAAATGAGAGGCCAAGTTGTCACCCAGCATAATCTTGGTACCTGGAGTGTCCTTGACAACTTCCAGAAACAAACCAAAAAACCATTTTTCAAACAAAGAAGCGTCAAACCAACCACTCACGGAATGGTCGTATAAAGCATTTTGGGGTCCATTTCGAGTCCACTCTGCATAAAGATTCTTTGACTTATAAACAGTCATTGGTGGCAAAAACTGCCCTGCACCATTTCCGCAAAACATTACGCTTATAGCCTGTTTGGACGAGGCTATTTTCCTTTCTACACGTCTCAGTCCGCCATAGTAGTATTACCATAGTTATTACCATAGTAGCCCCCAAAATCAAAGTAGCCCCGGTTGACGGTAGGTTTAGCTTATATACAGCTGCTGCACCTGCATGTAACTCGTTGTTTGCTGAAGTGAACTGCATTGTTGGGGACACTGTATTTTAAATTTCAAGCGTTTAGTGTGCCTTAAACTGTTAATATTACTGTGTAATTACGCACTTTCACTGCGTCTGAGCATTTTTGCGCTCAGCACTTGTCGTTTTTGATTGTTTGGCGAACTTAAGATCTTGCTGAAAACGGCCGTACTATGTAGTCCGTCATAGTTGAAAAAGGCCTATAGCCTATACTGATATAATATGAAGCAATAATTGCATTCAGGGTAATTTTTTCAGGCACACACAGTTATGTTTATTTTGCCCATTTAAGATCAAAGATCTTGCACTAAATAATCTGCACAACCGGTAGATAGTTAGGTTAGGGTAGCTGTAGAAGAACAAGTAGCATTGTGACATCACTGTAAGCAGCATGGACAAGCATCTGGTTCTGCAAATCTTGACCATTTGTTTATCAACGTCTTGTGTCTTCGCTGCCGATGTGCCACCATGTGTAGAGGTGGGTTTCAAATTGTAATTAAAAATATCTTATCTAGTTAAAGATTCGTCAGAGGCGTCGTAGCAAAAATTTTTTACTTCTTCACGCAGCACGAAACTGTTTTCACTTACACTGAGTGTGACAGCCGTAATGGCAGGTGGAGAGTTCAAGTTCCTAAGAACCCTGACCATTGTGAAATTAAGAACCCTACAGCACCCGTCCGAGGAAAAAATTGTGGTAAGATGTTGATGTTATTTTCACGTGTTTACTCTGCCTGACTGGAGATGAATGAATTACACTCGACATTCTGAAGTTGTTTGACAATTAACATTTTGCGTTATCTGTAGATTTCTCGTGCATTGCCGGCCAATTCCTCGACCTCAAAACCCAGCAATGCAAGGAGTGTCCCGTTGGGACATATTCGCTCGGGAGCGGGATAAGGTTTGATAACTGGGAGGAGCTCCCCGACAGATTCACTTCAAGCTCAGAATCAATCCACTTCTCTCCATACGGCTACCACTCCAAAGTCCACAACTGCTCCTTGTCAGTTAAAATCATTGTTTTTCTTTGTCTACAGATAGTGGTTTAACATAGTAATTGTATAGATATTAACATACTGTGGCACCACCAGGCACATTAACAATAAACCCAACAAATACAACA
The DNA here is from genome assembly GCF_947623445.1 of Clavelina lepadiformis. NCBI lineage: Eukaryota > Metazoa > Chordata > Ascidiacea > Aplousobranchia > Clavelinidae > Clavelina > Clavelina lepadiformis. The sequence goes on along the minus strand of NC_135246.1, from coordinate 20,109,521 downwards.
GTGAAGAATTGTTAGGTTGTTCTGTATGCAGTTATCTATATACTGGCAGGTGTCCTTAACTACTTGAACATTTCTAACCACATTTATGGGCGCTTACTTGCTGTTTAGCTCGTTGAATCTCAGATTACTGATCTGTGTGCTGCCAACACTTCATGCCAACTCGAATGTTCTTGTTCATTCAGATCAAAGTGGTCACCCGCTGGCCATTATGTCGTCTCCAACGACGACGACTGCACAAGTTCGTTATCTTACGTTGTAGAATTGCGACAAGCCGGCGCTGTTTCATTCAGCTACCAGTACCCCGATGATGATGTCATATTTCATTTCTATGTGAGGAATTAATTATGGCTCGTGAAATTATTTCATCCAGAATTTCACTTTTTTTAAATTGTTTTGTTGAAAATCGATATTAGAGCCGAAAAACTAGAAATGATTTCATTTGCAGATGTCTGAATTTCCACTGAAAATGAGTTGAGCATAACTTTAAACATCGGGAAACGAAATAATTTCTAGTTTCTTGGCTTCTTTGTTTATTCTTCAAATTACTTTCTCTGCCCAACGCTGTCCTCCGGGGGCATAATTTTTTCGTTCATGATGTGATAGTTACAACCCAGGCATCGTTGATGTGTTGCAGGTGCAGAATGGTCAATGTGAGACTGTCCATGAGCAAAACACAGACGTATTTCTAAACACTACGGGAACTGGCTGGAAGCAGTGGAGAGTGAGTCCATGATTTATCAATTCTAGTATTATGGTTTCTATAAAATAAGTAAAGAATTATGTGCCCATATGAAAGCCTGATTGTGTAGTAGGTATGATGTAACAATCCTTTGACTCTTAGTAGAGTCATTTCATGTATAATCAACCAGGTCCTGTAGCCACTAGTCATAGATTTTGATGGTTTGGATTTATGTCGTAGAGCTTCAAAAAACTTGAGATTTAAAAAAGATATGTTTTAATTATCTCCAGCCGTTATTGCGTTTTGAACCTTCCACCACTTGAGGGATATCACGTTGGTGGGCACTGGTCACGCTTAGTGATTTTCTTCAATATCTTTATTTCTGAAGGCAGAATAACAAAACAAATGTCATTTTTTCCATTTTTGGAGTCAGGGAATTCATTTCAGCAGTTGAAGAGTCTCTAAAACATCTCCTTCACGTAATAAATTAGGTTTTTTGAATAAAGATCAAAGGTCAAGTTGATGACGCAATTAGAAAAATACCAATGATCACCGAAACAAAATTTTTGAAATTTTTTGTAGAATGGTTAAAGTATTTTCATATACACGGTTAACACGGTGACTGCATTTGCAAGATTGATTGATTTTTCGCTTTCCGATATAATCCTGATACCCCGCTAAACCAACATTTTATGACGAAACAAAGTGGTCCGGATTAACGAGTTCTCACTGTATATACATATATCCATATATGCAACATGTATCAAAACCATCAAAATCTGTGACTAATGGTTACAAAATTTAAAAAAATTGGTTGATTAAACATGGAATGACTCAGTCATGATATGGTTGTGCAAAATTACGCATATTGGATCCCTGTTTGAAAAATCCCACAAACATTTTCCATATCACGCCATTGTCTTGGTGTCTATGACGTCAAAACTATGAGGAAGTGTGTTTCGTAACCTGAGATCTGCATTGAAATTTAACCTCTTCTGTTCAATGCAATTTAATGTCCGATTCATCACGGAACACGGCCGCCTATGCCCTTCCACTGCCAATTATTCATGTATTGACACTTACTTACAACGCAGTACTCTGTGTTTAGTGACTTTTATTTTGCTGGTTTTTGTCTGCGTAATTGCTGACGGTGATGCGCTTAAAAGCTTCATCATCATCTGTGGTGTTCTTCCCTTGGTAGTATATCCAGCCATTGATAACGTGGGCTTTGTTATGCGAGTCTTCTAACACTTAGATTTGATTCAAACTTGAGCAGGCAACCTTGAAGAAGGGTCCCAACGTCCTGTACTGGAAGACAACCGGCATTCTGCTCGGAGATAAAACGAAACTGAGCCCCGTGCTGATCCGTGACATCGAAATAACAGGTTGGAAGGTTTCCGCTTTGTCAAAATAATTTCTCTCATGTCACCTTTCATACTGATTAAAACCTGTCACTGATCGATCCCTGTTTTATGTTTCCAGGTGTGTCATACACCACCGAGTGTGTGAAGTGTCAGGCGGGGTTCTTTGCTTCGTCGCGGGGCTCGCACTGGTGCACCCCATGTCCCCCCAACACCCATAGCTTGCCTGGGGCGTCAATATGTGAACCCTGTGACCCAGAGACGCAATATGCCCCCGCTGCTAACCAGGAATGCCTTGAGAAGCCGCCTTGTATGGAGAAGGACTACTTTGCAACACACACAGCTTGTAACGAGAACAAAACAGTGAGTTGCTCAAGAAATGATCTCGTGCGTTACAATATCAAGCCCTGTTCAATATCTCTCATGATTCTACTTGCAGACAATGATAATGTACCGGTGGGCTGAACCCAAAATCTGTCTCGACACGCTCGAGGATTCAGTTAAACTGCCGCCCTCTGGTGAGGAGAAGCCTTGTTCCCCGTGCAACCCCGGATTTCACCCGACTGAGATGGGGTGTGAACCGTGCAAGTCAAACAGCTACTCCAACGGCACACATCGTATGTTTAGACGTGAATTATTAGAAGAAAATCTTATGCTGCAACTGTGACTCAGCAGCTGCAGCATGACACGGTTCACTGGTTCCTCATAAACGTTGTTGTGGCTCGTTTCCGCAGATTGTCTCCAGTGTCCGGCCAGCACCTCCCCACAATATGGGTTCTTCTACCTCTGGTGGGATCACCTTCCCGACCTGATGAAGACTTCTTGCATCAGCTTGTCACAGACCGATTGCGACCAGGACCTGGTACCTGCCGCTCATGTCGAACAACTTGTCATTATTAATCATGAAATAAACAGAATTATATCTGGGATATCCCTACTTACGAGTCACGACAAACTTGCTTGACAGTGGCTTGACTAATAATGCATCGCAGGGCTGGGAGGTTGTGGGGGACCAGGTGCGCACGACCAACGTGGACTCTGGGGAAGCTTACCTGGTCCTCATCCTCTCCATCGCGTCTGGTTTCATGGAGCCGGATGATTTTGAAGTGTACGGCACCATCACCTTCGTCTTTGAACTTGAATGTGAAGATGATTGTCAACTCTACTTCATGAAGGTGAGTGGTGTGGGGGGTTTCGATGAGCACCTGCACTAACTCTGGCAGGAAGCCAAGTGGTATTTTGGTGCCATCTCGCAACTGTCTCACTGATTGCATAAACATGTGAATTTGCATCGGGTCATTCATTTTTATCTGACGCTTCACTTTGGAACTCCATAAAGTAAAGAAAACACTTCTAGTTGGTTTGATAACTATAGTTGCTACATGTGTGCTGTTAATGGCTTTGGCACCTCCAAAACCAGTTTTGCAGGAAAACTGTCACGTCTAACTTATCACATAATGATAAGAGCATTTTGGATGTGCTGTTGAATTGTCGTAGAGTTTTGATGTTGCGTCTTCGTCTCTCCACCTGCATTCACATTGTTATATCATTGTGATGCTATTCTGTTGTTAAAAGCGCATTGTGATGTCAGAATACATACTTTTTATCCAGGATGTTAAAAAGAAAGAGACAACAGTGGTGGATAGTTGGCGGGGCAACCAAAAGAAACAAACATACTCTTACAATGTCATGAAGAACGACACAGCTCTATCATTCACGTGGGCCTTCCAGAAAAAGGTATCGTCTCTTTGATTCATATTGTTTGAGAATTGCATGTTGGAGCTGGCACGGTTTTTTGAATGACAAAGTTTAGAAACGACGAAGTTGTTATTTATTGGGAAATTATACTTTATGTTGTTTATGTTGTGTTGATGTGAGTAGAGCGCGTCAGACAGAGCAGGCATCTTCCTGGTGAATGCCACAAACGTCATTGGCTCACCGGCTGACTCGTGCACGCCCTGCGCTGCTGCCAATGTACAAGGTAGGTGGATTGCGTGTCATCAGACTGATGAAGATGTTGTCGCTAACATGACAGTAGCAACCAAGCCTTCGAATCTGTGATTTGCAAACTTTGATTTTCTTTGAAAATACTCGCAATCATCAAAACCAACCTTAACTACAACGAGATCCTGACATCAATTATCATGATGACATGAGAATGAATGAAACATTTGCATTTTATTTGTGTAGCAAATGATGGCTTGATTTGAAAAGTTGCTGCTTCAAGTTTAGCTTTGTCATTATTACTCATCACTTTCTTACCAGTGATGTTCATTGACCAGACACCAGATGCATACCGTGTCCAGTGGGCAACTACCTGGACGATGATGCGCGGACGTGCAAGGCGTGCACCGGCAACACGAGGTTGAACGCAGGCAAGAACGGATGCGAAGAGTGCGGGGAGGGCACCAGGGCGGTCGGCGACAACACAAGATGCAACAACAATTGTCATTTTCTCTCAGATAAGGTGAGCAAGTGTCTTTGACTTAACTCGCTTTCAAGATGCAAGTTGACAGTTTTGCTGCAAAGATTCTATTCTTTTGTTGTTGTTTTTTAGTTTTCTGTCAATTCTATTTTATTTTTCTAAATTGTTCTTTTTTATTTTCTAAAACATCTTTCAACTCTCCCAGGTCGGACGACATTACAACTTCAGTGCTTTATCCGGGTCAATGTCTGTTATGACACCTCCGAGCTTCACGAGCACGGGGAAGAAGTACAACCACATGTACAACATCAGCCTCTGTGGGAACGAGGTGATGCTTGGACAGTCGGCTCATTAAATTCAACTTAAGATTTTAAGAACTTTCTTGAAGCATCGACAATTAAGTGACAAAACTTATCAATGCTGGTGCACAAAGACAAGATAAGACAGATCTTATGAAGTTATGTGAGTTTGTAGCATCATGATATTTGATGTCAATGCAGGGGAAGGGAAGAGCCGAATGCATCGACAATGTCACATTTGCTCACAGTGGACTTTTCAGTGGACAAAGTTTGAAGAAGTTGTCTGGGATGGTTTGCAGGTCGACCGCTGTCAATCTCGACTCTTCTACAGGTTTCATATTTCTTGTTTTGTGAGATATCTATGGTCTTAAATACCGTGGCTCTTTGTACAATTACTCAACTGAGCACGACTTGCAGGAGAGCGAATGTCCGTCCATTCCCAACCCATCATCCTCGCCTCCAGACTCGAGTCGGTGTCGCAGGAGCCGGTGTTGAACACAACTGATGAAATATTTCCAAAAGATGGCGCCACTGATTACAACGACGTTGTTTATTTTATGAGGTATCGTTCTTGAAAAGTAGACGTTACAGGAATTTTCGTTGAATCCGTTTTAAGAAGAAAGTGAATTAATGTTCTACATGTTCTGATACATCGACAACCTCAGCTCAAATCCCCGTGAATGAGTTTTGTTTGTTTCTGCATAGAAACTGTTACGTATTAGTTGTCCACATTATGAGTTATATCCCATCCCTAGTATTGCCCCAGGCTTGGAATAGTTGCTTATAATGCTCCAGGTACTGAGGTGTCACAAAGTTTATTCCTGCTTAATTAAGTCATTCTCCTCATTAAACTTTACACTTAAAATTAAAATTAACCAATATTCACGGTTAGCATGGACTGGGATGGGTCGGACGACTGCCCGGACGGCCGCCAGACTTTTGTTCATCTTCGTTGCGATCCGCGGCTCACTGATGGAAACGGAAGGCTCGAGATGCCAAAGTGAGTGCCATTAACCGCATCATGGTCTGCGTAGATGACGTACTCAGATTGTTCACCTCGTGCTTAATAATTTGAGCTCGTGCAACTGGCACTTTAACCCCGTGCCACCACATCCTTCCTCAATAACACGAGTATCATCATAATGGTGTCCAGTCTGGTGAGTTAATAATTCCGCTGCATTGAAGGAAATGTCCGGATGGTACGTGCGATGGATGCGACTTCTACTACCTCTGGCGATCATACGAGGCGTGCCCGATCTGCATCAAGGAAGATTTCATCGAAGTTGTCGGAGGATGCGAAAGCGGGAAGATCGTGAGTTGATTGATGGAGTTATGTGATGTTGATGCGATTAGTGGTGGGAGCGACATAAGCAATGTCTTCTGGAAGGTGACCAAGTACATCTGGAAGAGTTACCCGCGCAAGTGTCGTTCCGGAGTCGATCTTCCTGATGAAAAAGTCGAGAAATGCCACGACTACACCTTCTACATCCAGATCGGGATAGTGGGAGGAGTGTCTCTGCTCTTCATCATGTGCGCTGCCGTGTGTTGCCTCTGGAAGAAGAGCAAAAAGTAGGTTCTGGTGCAGCCTCGAATTTAGATTGCTACAACTTTTTTAACGCAATGGTTGTCATTCTGTGCAGTCACGTGGAAGCATGCACAGTCGTGGCAATCATTCATGCATATCGGCCTCAGCTTGATATAAGTGAGACCACTGGGCCAACAATGTGCTCTAATTATGTGCAATAATTACCCCAATGTCTCTGCTTTTGTTATGTAACAATTGACATTACCATGAATGTATGAAAACGTGTTTGCATGTTCTGTCGTCTGCTGATGGCGTGATCAGTGGTTCATCAACTGTCGCAGCCGGCACAGTGGGCACAAGCCCTGGTACATTAAGCTTGGATGCACTTAGGTTCAAGTCATTTTGCGGATGATGTCGATGATGATGATGTCATTTTGTGATTTAATCTTGTGAGAAAACTTAATTATACACCGGAGCATAAAGCCATCTCATTGTGGTTTAGGCTCGAGTACAAATATCACCGCCTCGTCTTGGACGGGAAGGGGGGAGCGAGTGGGGAATTACCCGCTGCCGATAGTTGCGCGATCTCGGACAGTGAGTCGGACTTTGAAGATCATTCTGACGAGGTTATCTTCCAGAAGAAGAAGGCACGACTCTTTGGAAAGGTCTGTGCTCGCCTATTTGCGTTTCTATCGACGAGATCTGATTAAATTTGATTCGAAATTGATTTTACCCAAGTTCAATATCTCGGCGCCATTGTTAATATCTTTCTACACAGAAATCTGTGACCGACTATGAAAGCGTTCTGCTTCAGCCTGTCACCACCGGTGTCTGATCGTCGCTTCTACAAATCTATACGCGGTACCTTCAGCTGCTGGAACTTGCTAAAAACTTCAGCTATCGTTAATAAATCTCGTCGTTGTATCCTGGTGCAGTAATTCAAGTTAAGTTTTTAATGTGTTCGCTGTTGGCAAATTTAAGTTGCAGTCTCACTTCAGTTGAAAACTTTGCGTGCAATTTCTTTTTTAAGCGATTCATCGTTGCTGATTAATCTTTTTATCACAGCGACATATCAAATTAGTGCACAATCCTGCTAATGGGTGCTTATGACGTTGCAAAACCTGTGTCTTCATATCATAGCGACCTTTGCTGTTTTAGTGTTTTTATCAGTCAGCTGTTACTGGCCTGGACTGCTTTGCAACCTGTTGCTAATACTTTGCAGTGTTTACTGTTGTCGTCTGTCACGTCATAATCATCATTCGTCATTTTGTATCGTTGCCCTTGTTAAAATGTATATGACGTCATATTGGACAAGGAAGGTTGAAATCGACTTTTGTTTTTTAAAAAAGTGGAACATGGCCGCTTACACTGGGTGGTAAATTCTCATCGCTCGAGCCCGGTAACAGCGATATTGTCGGTGCATTTTTATTTGTTTTCTAAAGTTTTTGTGACCTTGTCAAAATTTGGAGCTGCTCCATTGAAGAGCAGCAAGTGTCGTCCATACTTTGCCCAAGTTGTTGCCTCTATGCTGCTTATAGCCCGTGTAAGAGAATATCTTCAATTCGATGACTTTTGATGAAATCTTCAAGCGGTGTTTTTAATCTTTGGTGCAACTTTCATTCCTGGTCTGCGCTTCAGCCTTTTATCCGAATACTTCAAGAAATTGTTTAGCTATTTGCAGTGTTTTCATTTGCCGTGTTTTCTGACTTGGAGCAAAGTTTAATATTTTGCAGTCTTCAAATATTCCCAATGTTCCAAATGTTGCCGTCATTAACACTTGATAGAATCATGCCGTGCTTTAGAGATTAGTTGCTTCATAAAACGTCCCATGCAGTTGCCAATTATTTCTTTCCAGCTCCCGACTTCACTTTCCACATTTCCAGCGCAGTTTGTCACTTTCCGCCCTTATTTTGATAACGAACTTACTTTGCACTGATACAGCATTTGCACAGTAGCAAGTACAACAATCTGGCCGTATCGCACCATATATTCATTTTGCGCAAGTTTGTTTTGTTTTAGGAGGTGCCATTGTGTTATTCTTGTATTGAGCAGATGTCCTTGCAAGTTATCGTTGTAAATATCAAGTTATCATTTGCTGTTACTGTATCATAGTTACTGCTTGATCGTGTGTGCTGGTTTTCTTCAATGTTTCTGAACTTCTATGAATTATCCTTCATCAATTTGTCGTTATTTGTTTTGTATCATTGTGCTTTTGGTTATAAATCATAATGCTAGAAAGTTAATTTTGTAAACTTTTTTTTTACCTTTAATTAATCAGTCGTTTCCATACTATGATTTACCATCAATAATTTGTTTCAAAGCGTTTCATGAAATATAAGGGATTTGCAATTAAGAGCAACTTGTCCGAATAAAAGATATTTCTCTGACAATAGCAACAAGAAATTGACAAGATATAATTTTCCAACAGCTTTAAATAGGGTTGCAGCAAACTGGTTGGTCGCTACAAGAAGGCAACATTAATTGTAACATAAAAGCTGATGCCATGGTGACTGCCAAGGACAATCTGTGATGTTGTGTGGTTATATGATGATTAGATGGATGGGGCGACAAGAGCATGAAAAGCTTTGATATAAATCACGAAAAGCTGGTTGCTTCGCTCCTGTCTGATGTCTATGAAGATGCTGACGTGGCTTTATGAGCGGGAAGATTCAAACCAATGGAATTTAGCGTGACAACACCACTATCAGCTTAAACAATTTTATCTTTTGGCGGTTGCTTTTATAAGATTTTGCTACCGCATGGTGTCGGTAATACAACGATATGCGCCAAATTCAAGAAGGCTTCTTGTTGCAACAACCTAGCTTGGTAAGAAAATTTGTCGGTTTTTGTCACTAAATTTAATTTTGGGTAAATCTTTTCTGATAAGCTAAGCTTACCGTGACAGGAAAACGTCGCTGCGTCAGTTCCGTAGAAGGAAGTTTGTCTAAAGTTTGATAAAATGAGAATGATGTTACATTCCTTGTCGACCTGTTGATTGATGACGTAGTGAAATTTTGTCTTCAGCGCTCAAATATTTCAAACTCGTAACAGAATGTTCTGGTGTTTTTCACAGCCATGACCCGATAGACATCTTAAATCAACAAACCGAAAATGTTTGAAGAAGATTTTGAAAATTTTCCGAGTTTATTTTCGAAATTAACCGCTAAAGAATTGCTGTACGACGCAGAAAACGGTGATTGGTACTTATGTCCAATCAGATTTCTTTCCATATAGTTTTAGAACAGAGACGCTCTCTTTCTGTTCCAACTTGCAACAAGTATGGTGATGGCATAATTTACAATAAAATGTCTTCGGAAGTTAAAATAAACTGGAATTTATTAAAATAAGTCGCCAGCTCAATTCAAGGACACCACAAGACACTTCCTATCACATTTATAATTTATCATAAAAGGAAATGTCGACTTCAAAAGCTCGACCAACTCTGATGGGATCTTCAGCGCAGAGTTTGTTCAGCGCCGGTGGATGCAGATCCACTTTCCCGGCCTCTCCGTCATCGAAACGCGGTTTTTCCACCTTCCCCCTCGAACAAAGCCGATTTTGCATCGCGCGATTGCTCCCATTCTTTCATCACTTGTCACCCAGGTCTCGTCTTCGAAAGCCCGACCTCGACCTTCGACCTTGAACTAACGATGCAAACTTTCTTACGTCATAAACTTCGCTAATTTCCTAAAACCTTTTGTGATCGACGTAAGAGGTCAAAGTTCACGCCTAGACGAGGTGTCAATAATGAAGTGAATGACATCACCGTCTAGCGCACACTTTTTATGACATCATCACCTGCACTGGCGCACAGTTAAAAAGTTTTTAATCGTTGCGATGGAATTCTCGATTTAAATGAATTGATCATCGCCTTGACCTTGAACTTGACAGATCGCGCCACTCATAAAAGAAGCAATTTCTTGCAATAATCGACCAACATAGATCGGAAGTGACGTCAGATTCGATGAATCGGCGTGGTGATCTTTTCGAGACAAAGTTTTAACATTTTGTTTCTGTTCCGAGAGAGCGATAAAGCGCGGGATGATAAGCGCGGAAGTTCTTGGCCGAGATCTAGAACTTCGGAAGTCCTCAGATTAAGGTGATGACGTCACTTTCAGGATGCGATTCCTTATCACGGCGGAAATAATTAAACCGATTCACCTGTCGCGATCAGCGCCTAATTGAGGACATTATGGCGTGACAATAGATGTGGCGGAAGACATATTTAGATTACGTGACCAGAGACAAGAGTATATGTTACGTCATAAATTACAGGTCGGTTTTTACTTTGTGATGTAATAACTTTTATAATGACATTTTGAACTTCAAACAAATCTAATAACCTTTTAAATTGGGCAAAAAAATCGCTGAATCGCGATTCTGCCGCGGTTGACTCGAGCTCTTCTGCTGTTTTCACAAGATTGTCTGTCGCGATAAATCGATGAGATCGCCCGATTTTCCATAATTGCGCATTTTGACTTCATAATGGCCGGCTGGGCCTTGGTTCGTTGGCTACGTTTTATGCCGGGGACTCTGTTTGAGCATTTTTTTCTAATTTGTTTATTTTCTCATCGTTCTCAGCGCTTTCAAGTTATTTTATTAATTTTTTTCCTTAAAATGTTCAAATTAATTTCTCATTTCATGCAAAAACTGTCTTTTTTGGTTTGCTTGAAAACTTATATCATCGAAATACGACGCAGCAATTTTCTCTTTAAATCTCAGCAGGTTATGGGAAGTTGTCTGCAAATAAAAAAAATTCCCGTTCCTTGCTGCATCAGGTTCCTCGCATTATCAGGTTCCTTGCATCATCAGGCCTACACGCATCAGATGAATGTGGTTTAAAGCTTTTAATTTATGAAAGGAAAACAGCCATCATAATGTTTTTGTTCTGGGGCCGGGTTAATTTTTATGATCTCACAATGGTCCCAGGTCAGCTGACCACTTCAGCTCCGAGTCAGAGATTTATTCATGAATTTTGACGCAAATCTGCCCACTGGGGTCAAAGGTTATTCAAATTGAAGTGTCTTCCTCTGATTGGTTTCGAAACCTTAAACTAATCCTTTAAGAAAACAAGCGTCAGCTGACCGCTTGACCGCTTCTCTACAGACCACTACTACGTCACTAATAACTTTGGAATGTTCTGCGAAATCTTGTCGTCGAAGGCTTGAAGCTTTGTGAATATAAGAGCAGATGTTATGGGGGGGGGGGGGGGGGCGAGTGCATGTTAGACCGAGAATTAATCTCGAATCGAGCCGAGAAGGACATCGCGATTAGCGGCTGAGGAGGAGATAATCCGCTAAATACATCGCGCCATAAGACCCTTCGCGCGGATTACGCAATACTTGGAAGTAAATTTTAAAAGTCGCTTTTTGTCGCCATCACCGGATTTTGAGGGATTTCGAATTAAAACCGATCAATTCGATCTGGGCTTGCACATAAACCTCGCTCTCAAGTGCGTGTATTACCATACAAGTGCAATTAGCCGAGTTAAAAGCAATTTGTCAACGTCATAATGGCCGCACGCGCTCATATCGAGAGCTCAATTACTTGATTTGGCCTTCTATGACTTGTCTCAATTGCCATTACATTTGATATTATTGCGTTGGAGCGAGCAGCAGCAAAGCACCATTAAATGAATTATTGACAACTCGTACTTAATTGCATATCAACCCATCAAATGCCCGCTCTAATGCCCGCTGCTGTCGCTACATCATTCTTCAAGGCCACAAATTGTCATTAAGTGTCGGCCATATTGGTTGGACCAACATGTCAACGGAAGGTTGATTGCAGGTTTGTTCTCGCGCCTCAAAATTATCAACAAACCGCTGAGAGAGGGCGGGGGGCGATTTCTTAGCAGTTTCTGCGTCGATCAAACAACCACGTCTTGAAGGCGTTGTTTTGTGTTTTGAATCTCCATCTGTCCAACATAAGCGAGACCTGGAAACTACTCCAGTTCCGCAATTAAAGTGAATTATCGCACGAAGAACAACTAAATAGAAATTTAGCAAATTGGACGTGAAGTTACGAATAAAAGATTCAACTTTCGAATTATTTTAGCTTAAATCGATCGATGAACAAAGGCAGTCGAAAGCGTGAGAAGAGAAATTTAATTCTTACGTCAAACAGTAACAAATCGAGCCAATCGCCTTTCCTCTCTGCGCAAAAATCGCTTCTCGTTTTCACGTTGTGCCACGTTCGTTTCATTGTGCAGTCGAAGAAAAAAGTTTTCTGATGATTCCAGATATTTATAGAGAGAGGCCAGCCCAGACGACTTATTTCATCGAGTGATTGGTTGACAGAGAGATGGCGGCGGCTAACTAGAATGTTTTTATCTTTGAAACCAGCAAATTATTAATCCGACTTTTTTACATCTCTGTAGACAATTTAGGAGCTTTATAGAGCAAAATTTCTTGCGTGACGTCAGAATGAGACAATGAAAGTTTCATCGCTGCTCAAATAACTTCGGAGGTCAAAGACAGAACCAACTCGCGTCCGAGTTTGTTTGGAATGACTTGATTTAAATCGGATTATCGCTTGTTTGTGGCTGAATATCATCAGCACTGTTTGAGGAAATTTATTTGCACGCCCAGGCAGACGCAGACGGCGGAATAACAATTTTCACTTCTGGAATTCTTCGGCAAAGGGACGTTTGAATAAGATTTCAAAAGGCCGTGAAGCGACCAGGAAATTTTTCGATTTTCCTTCAAACTTTTCGCACGAAGCTGAGATCAACAGAACTTCTATTTCTTGTCAATGGATTTTAGTTTTCGTCATTATGTCGTCACAATGTCTTCCCTTTGTTATCTACACGTCATAATCGTAGTTCTATTCAACTTTTTCCTCGGTACGAGAGCGTACGCCTCCTGGTGGTGAGTATTGTTGGATATTTTTTAATTTTTTTCAAGTTGAGAAAAAGAAGCTTCTTGTCTTAGAATTGGATCGAATCATGAGAAGCGGAAGATATTTTCTTTTGTTCTTTCGGCGGCTAGTTGCAAAATGAGATCAACTTGCGGTCAGGAATAGGGATTAGTTCTGGCGCTCTACGTAATAATCGGGCCCGATCAAAGCGAGCGTGAATACGACGGGGACCGATGAAGCGATGTGCCCCTACAATTGGATTAAGGGTCTGGCTGGGCGATGAGGGGCGTTGCGAGATTATTTCAACCCGGGTCGGTTTTGTGTGTTTTGGCGCGATGGTGGGGGGGAGCAATTACTGTGAGCATCGGGACACGCATCGCTGCACACAAGCTTACCCGGGCACATCTGGGCTTCGTCAGGGCTCCCTGCACAAATTGGGGCGTCAATTGCTGCTGGGACCTCGTCCAAGGGCTCGTTAAAGGTGCCAGCTGCGCCTCTAATCAAATTAGGGGCCAGAAACATCCGCCCGACACCAAAAGCAGATTAAAAAGTTGTGAAATGATTTTGCAGAAATAACGGAAAGTCGCGACGTGATTTTTGTTCTGTTATTAATGATCTTTCCCACCTCATGTGACTCTGAGTTGTGACTTGACAAACTTAACTCTATAGATTTGATGAAATAAGACACAGATTTCATTCATGGCGTGGGCGCGCTTTTAAATGCATGGCTTGTTTGCCGCCACGTCACCATCAAAACATTAAATAATTAGGGTTTGCCAACAAGGCTTGGCACTAACACGACTTCAAACAGAAACAAAAATGCTACCAGGCCCCATCAGGGCAGGCTGGGCGGGAGATCGCTAAAGTAGGCTTCGACATTAATTGAAAGTGAAGTGCTTGAGATTGTTGTTGCTTTGTTCGGTAACAGAAGAAATTATGACGCTCAAGACATCTTCTTTTCAAACCCCCATTTATCAAAGCCGGGACGTGGGGCTGAAAATGTTGACGACGGCTAAAAACAGAGAGAGGGGAGATGAAGAAACGTCTTTGAGAAGAATTGTAAGAATTATTCGTGGTCGCAACCTACGCTTTACCGCCAAGGTAAATAGGAACGAAGCAAAACGCGATTCTTTTGTCTCTGCTGTTGATTTTTCATTTTAAGCCGTGTTTAATCAGTTTTGTCTGTCGGGAAAGCGAAGTCGCTTTCAATCGCGGCCTGCTTCGAAAAATTGCTCTCTCGTCGATTGCGGGTGACTGTAACGTGACGTCATACAATCCCACATTACACCTGTTGAAAGAAATGGCTCTTTGACGTGATAATAAAGAAATGAAGAAAAGTTATTGAATTCCAGAAGCGTTGTTTTGTGTTTCGATCAAACAGCGATGGAAACCATCTTCAGAGCAATTTGTCAAAATGATCAAAGCAAATGAGAGTTTGGTAACTTTCGTGGAAGCTTTTCTCCTAACGCCACGTTAAGGCGGGTATCTCCCCAGACTCGTCGTTGCTGCCACTTTGATTACCAGCCAAGTTTGTTCAAAAGAAAATTTGCAAACGTTTTTGTTAACTTTTAATTCCTGGACTTTTTATAGGTGGTACCTCTAGGAACGAGCTCCATATGGTGCCTTTCATATTCGGTTTGAAGCGACAAAGTTCATAGAAAACGTATTTAAATCGTTGTCACGCTTATTAGGCCGAAGCCGATAAGATATTCCGGTTTATATTTCATCCTTTCTAATTTCTCTCCAACTTGTGACGTTCACTGATCAGATCGCGAAGTGTTTCTTACGTAACAACTTACAAATAAGTCAACCGGAACAAATTTCGACAATGACGTCACAGAAATTAATACGTGGAAGTTAGAAACTTTGGTAGAAACTTTCATAAAATTGGTCGTGAACGGCCACTCGTCTCATAGATTCGGAAAAATTTTTAGCTTTAAATTAAAACTGACGTCATAGATGGGTGGAAGCTCCCAACAGGTTTCGCTTTAGGGTTTTTCCGATCCCAACAAGCAAAATTGAGAATAATTTTTCTGTTTCAGGCTTCTGGGTGAGCTCCAAGCTTTGTCCGCGTTTGAACCCCACATCTGCCCCAACATGCCGCTATCGCCCGAACAGAGAATTCTTTGCGAAAGGTAGAACGCGATTTAAGACGACCACAAAGTTGCGGACATTACTGTTAAAGTATCTGCATGTAGTGTTGTGGCTTTTTACATTATGACGTCATAGTTTGCATTGTCAGGAGTCCTCGTGTAATGGCGAGCATCCGCGACGGAGCTGTGAAAGGGATTGATGAATGCAAATATCAGTTCCGGAATGAGAGGTGGAATTGTTCGACGACCGGAAAATGGCAACACGTGTTTGGGAAGGTCATGCAGAGAGGTCAGAGTTGAAAGTTGAAAGTTGAAAGAAATTTATTAAATTTGTAACTGAGATAGTGACATCACAATGCTGACCCACACCGTCACGCGAATTAAGCCCAAACAGCCGCTCACGTCATAACTTCGTTGCTCGTGCACGACAACTTTTTCTGAAGTCGAGTTTTGGTTTCTCCACTTGAAGCAATAACGCCCCATCAGCTCTCATGGTTTGGTCGCCACTCATCGACCCCTTTTACCACTCGACCTATTTCTATGAACCTCCTCAAATCGATCTATTTATGACGCAACAACAATTTTTATTCCAGAACAAACATTGAGTGTATCACGTGACTTTAATTTTTTAGGCAGCAGAGAGGCAGCCTTCGTCCACGCTATTACGTCAGCGGGAGTGACGTACGCTGTGACGCAAGCATGCAGCTTAGGGGTCCTCCCAGATTGTTCGTGTGACCGGAAAAAAGTCGGAAAGGGTCCGGATGGTATGTCGATTTTCCTTTGTGACATCACAAATTAATTTCACGTCACATTACCATGCATTTCAACTTGACCTCAAATAAACTCCACAGGTTCCTTTGAATGGGGAGGCTGCAGTGATGACGTCAAATACGGAATGGAGTTCGCGCAAAATTTCATCGACGCGGTCGAGATCGGGCGACACGACGCGCGCGCCAACATGAACCGCCACAACAACCGGGCGGGGAGGAGGGTGAGAAAATTATGAGAATTCATTAAATATTGGAACCTCGGAGGGGCTCATAGAGCGAGCCCCATAAAATGGGGTAACACGACGCGCTAACCCGCTGCGTTTGGTCACGTGGTTGGCTTCTTGAAAGGCAAAATGACGTTCTTTGAAGAACAAGTATCCAGCTGCCCCGCGAGGTCATGATGGCGATTTATGTTTGTCGGTTTCCACAGAAATCGTTGTCATAATATAATCGCGCGGCGTAGTAAGAGCGATAAAAAGCGCCAAACATTAATTACAGTGTTAATTGGCCAATGACGTCGACGATCTTGATAAATTGAGACCAGACGCGTCCAACAAACCCAAAACATGCGAAATTATTGTCAAGAAGCTTTGGCGCGTTGGTGGCATCTCGGAAAAGAACTTTCTTTCTCTGTAAAGGCCGCGCCACCCAACTCGATTAGAGGCAATTATTGTTGTTTGTTTATTTGCGGACAAGTCATCCACTGATCTTAGTCGATAATTCGTTGCAATGATTTCGAAGTCTATCATCAATCAAGGTCATGATTGGTAATTAAGCCGCGCGCGAACTCGAATAATTCGCTTATGACATATTCCAATCGCGCCAACCGCGCGGGTTTTGGCTATTTTCACATCTTTTGCCATGTTTTTAGCATGAAACCAACTTCCGCCATTTGGTGTCCGCATATTTGCAAGAGGATTTGGCCGATATTCGAGCTCGATACGTGCTCAACTGCGAGTCTTTATTTGTCACTTGGCTGCGCCGTTGGTTATTTAATCTAAATACAGTATAATATTTACATTCGGTAACGCTGATTGAAACAACATCGTAAATCAAACGTTTATGGCGAGCGCGGAAGCTCTTTTCTCCCGCCGACTGATTCATGTGGGTCGATGCTCGAAAAAGCAAACAAACAGAAGGTAAACGGTTGTCAAAACTACTTAAATTAGCAATAAAGTTGGAAGAATTTATAACAAGCTTTAAATAGTTTCGCAGAACAGTAGCGCAACCGGACAATTGGTTTAAAACAAAAGAATGAAGCCGGTTTATCAGAGGGAACAAGCCGGTATCTGATGTAAATATTGGGCGGTGGCGCGTGTTATGGCGCGAGACAGCACAAACAAAGGCGTAGTTTGATGAGGTTTTTGATCTGTTCGAGGTTTAACGCATCCAATCAAAGTTATGACACTTTCTCTCATAAGTCGCAAACTTTGGCATTTTCCGCTGAAATTGTCCGAATCGTCAAACGAAGGAAAATTTATTTGGTTGAAAAGTCAACTTGAAATTTGGTCTCAAATGAGCAAAATTAGGAGTGACAGCTGCTCGTATCGCGATGCTGCCGCGGTGGCTGTGACTTGCAAGGATCAAATTGTTTTTACGAACGCAGCAAACAAGCCAGTCCCTGCAGCAAACTTAGCTGAGAGCAATCACGTGAAAGACGACGCTAAACTCGATTTAAATCGCACGAAATCAGACCCTTGATTGACAGCTTTCACTTCATGTTTCCACTCAAGCGCCGATCTCGTGTTTGGCAAAAAATGTTTTTTGGGTCAAATTCTGGAAAATAAATTTCCTTCAAGGAAGTCGTTCGTTGTCACGTGCATTACATAAGGAGCAGGTTCAAATTCCTGCCATTGGCGAAGAGTTCTGGTGTATGATTTGATTACATTGTGATGTCACAGTAGATGAGCGTCTCGCGTTTCAGCTCGAATATTTCGTCTTCGAAGCAGCTGTTAATTGATCTTTTCTCGAAAGCGACTCGGGTGTGTCCGGGTTTCATGTTCTGTGTCCTCGGCGGCGACCACGATAAGAGCAATAAACGGCGGCACTGCGCCGACACGCTTCTGCGGCGGCCAAGGTCGCTTAATCGCTTCCTTCGCGCATGTAAGCTCGGATTGAGCAGCCCGCGCGCCAAATCGCTCATGTATTTGCGCGGATAATTTGGGGAGGGAAGGCCCTTATATGGAACATAAATCGTGTTTTAAAACGCGATTTTAGAATTAATCAAACGTGGAAAAATAATTGAAAACCGCCAAAGCGATTTTACGAGGTTGAAAGCCGCAATATTCGAAGTAAACTTGACTTTGAGAGATTCTTGGGAAATCGTTCTTTGCTTTTTCAACGCCTTTTGTCTTCCATCGCCGTCTTTACTTTGAATTGAAGGATTTTTGCCACAGCCTGTCTTCGTCATCCCGTCGTTGATTGTGACGTCAAATAAATCTGCTCTTGCAGTAACAAATTGGAGAATCGTGTTAATTACGTCATAAATACGCTAGTAGATGATGTAGATCAGCAAACACTGCAGAGATGACGTCATTATTTTCCTGGGCTGGCCTAAGTGAATTACTATTCCAACGCGTCATTAATATTATTATGACGTCATAATAATATTCCACTGTTAGAACCAAAAGGCATGACAACGTTAACAAAAAGCAATCCTAAAATTTTGTTGCTCATCTCGACTCACATTCATCTACGTCATAGGTGTCAAACTCCCGGCCCGCGGGCCACATCCGGCCCGCTTTACAATAAAACTTGGCCCGCAATGCTATTTTATACATTAAACTATTTCCGGCCCGCGAGATCATTGTGCAGTATAACTTACTTTTTTCAAGCAAAAACAAGATTATAACAAATCGCACAATAAAGCAGCACAACAGTTGCCTCATCATACGATAGAATAAATCGATTTATTCCCAGCCAAAACCGTCAAAAAAAACAAAAATTTGGTGCTCTTTCGCTGACTGTTCCAATTCATATACTCGTGTCACGAAACGTTCAATCAAGTTTTATCCTTACGGCCCGCGGCGTTAAATAAGTTTTGAGTTTTGGCCCCTGGTGCGATTGAGTTTGACACCCCTGCTCTACGTCATCAGCTGTATGTGTTCTATTGATTTCTTTCCGTCCAACTTTGCCCTTTGTGCCCCCGGGAAGCCAAAAAATTGCTGGCCGGGCTATGGAGCGCTTATTTAGGCGGATTTATTCTTCTGCTGCGCGGAAATCGAAACAGACTAGCTTGAAATGTTTTCGTCGGAAGCTGCTACGCCATTTGTGGAGCACTTACTGTCTTTGTTACGTCATAATGTGGCAACATTCAACTTTATCATGCTTCAGTGGTCCCGAAATTTAGCTCCCAAAACAGCTGTTTCCGTAAATTTCCTGAAAACAAGCTCGTAGCGCAGAGACTGGCGAGAAATTTGCGCAAAACCGCGATTCGTCTTCATTTTTCTCGAATGTCAATTGTGACGTGTTTGTGTTTATCCGCTTCCTGATGAAAGAAATCTTCAGACGTTAACAAGATCCGCTGAATCCCTCCCACAGCACAGCATCCCGAACCCAGAAAGCGCAATCCTGTTACGTCATTCATGCTCATTTCCTGCTGTTTAATGACGTAGTTTCAAAACCCTTGTTGTGCATTCTGGAACGTTTTAAAGACGACGATGAAAGACTGGGTATTTGCAGTTTGTGATAAACTTGAACTTGGATTTGTGACTTTTATGAACTTGGCCTTGGTTTCATTCTGACAGAAATCGCTGTAGCGAGTGGATTGTCGTGCCGCCTACGGTTAAAAATAACCAACTCGATATTTCGGTGATCAATAAATAAATAAACTTATTCGTAGTTAAGACGCTTCTCGCGGTTTTAAGGTTAAAATAACAGAAGAGGCGGCGCCGATAAAAGAGCAAAAGTTTATTTGCTTTATTGCGCAAACACCACATCACAATTAGCCCCGCATGTAACTTGCTTTCGTGCGACATCTGACCCTGACCTATGACCTTGGTGATTTCAACCAACTTGGGATTCATCGAAATCGCAAAAATTTCTTCATCGCGAAGACGCGGTGAACTTATCGGGAGCAATCTTAAAAGAAAATTTTATTATTTGAGACTATCGAAAATTTTGAATCACTTCGCTTGTTACGCCACAATTGTCAGACAAACAAACGGTGACGTCATAATAAGCCAATCTTTGTCTATTAGTTCATGACCAACCAGGAGCGATGTAGCAAAGTAATACGAAGTGAATTATTAGGGAAAATTTATCATCGTTATGTCGTCACAAAGCGTGGGAATAAGAGCTGCTTATGCTTGAGACTGTTTGACCGCAGCTCTTTGTTAATGTTCTGTCCGTTAAAGTTGAAACGTGAGAGAATATTTAGATGTGGCTGTAAAGTTAAAAGCTTCTTCTTTGCGAACGAGCGTCGAGAAAGGTTCAAATTCGAGATCATTTGAACAAAAATCGCGTTTTATTACTTTCGTCTGGACCATTTCGTCGTGAACGTGACGCAATTTTCTTCCCATTTAAATCGTCACAATGTGAGCTTTTATGTCGTAAAAATGGATTGTTTTTAAAATATTCCCTCAGTGAGACGACTTCTTCAGCTTTTTGGAAATGAAATTCGCATTTCCGCGGATCAAAGCAAAGACGGAGCAGGCCGGTCCGCAAATTGGATTTCTCTGTCCCGTTTTCTCCGCCGGCTTCGGATTAAGAATTACTCGTCATCGCTGTCGACTTGTTTACCCCTAAACACCGACCCTAAAACTCACACATGTAGCTCATAAAATCGCTGACGCTTCATCGGTGCGATGCCAAGCATCGAGCGCTACAGCGCGATTAGATGACGATTAAAGGCTGAATAGATCGCGCGACATCGAACACCGCGACCACCTGGGCGGGTCTGGGGTCGGATTATGGGAAAAGTGGGGGTGAGGGATCGTGGGACGCGAATAAATTATAAAAAAATCCAGTTTCGACTTCGAGCGCTGGAAGCTGCAAGTCGGCGAGATGAAAGGAAAAGCGAAAATTGATTCTGTAAATGAGAGATCTTCCCACTAAGCTTCTTTCATCGACTGAAACGCTTCTTGTTTCGCGTCTTCTGCAGCGATTTGGGTGGGATCCAATTCCAGGTTTTAAGATTCTTCGCGATTTAAATTCCAGTAACTTCAGCATCATTGTGACGTAAAAGTAAGCATTGTAAAGCGCCAGTAAGACGCTGGCGCAGCGGTGTGCAATTTAGAGATCACAGGGACCCCCCAAATCCCATTAAAGGGTGTTTATTAGATTTCGATGGAATTGCACTGATATTTGTGCTCAAGTTTTGTCAGTTCTGACGTCATTCGAATGCCACGCGCAAAATAAACTTCGCGGTCTCGATCTATTCGTCGCCGTTCTATTATTTTATTTGCGCTTTTTTATTCCCTTTGTTTGTTTTTAACGAGTCGCACTTTGATTTTCACGAGGTCCTTTATTGTGACGTGACAGATGCATCAATTTCTCGATCTGATTGAAATTAACATGAGCTTTCGTCGATGATCGATCGCATCTCGCCCTTTAAGCTCTGTGACGTTGCCGCAAAACAATGGGTTGCGCGTGACGTCGAATCATAGATTTGTGGGTAAAAATTCATGATTTTTACCGCCACCTTACACCATGAAAAACATGACTTATTTCACACGACGTAATCAGAACACAATGATAAAATAAGTGACGTCATAATGCATAATAATTAGTTTAGTAGACTTGGGTTGAAAGGTCAGTTGTGTATGCTGGCCTTTGCGGCATCAACATTTGAAAACATGAGCGGCAGCTATGAAACCGGCTTAAACCGGAATTATCTGGCTGTGACCTTCACTTGCGCGCCATCAAGCCAATTGCCAGTTGTCAGTTGAACTGGTTGGGCGAATTATAAAAAGTAAGTTCGAGATGAATCAAAATTCAACAATTACCAGCATTTGTTTAGCGTATTCCCACCAATCAAGTTAAGATAGCTCTGCAGCGACGTCTTGCGTTTGCCGAAAAGTTTTTGTGCCGAAAATATTTTCAGTGAATGCGTTTCGAAAATCGAGCAGAAAAGTTTCTTTGAAAATGTTGACTATTTATGCTCAACAGAAATCAAACAGAGTTGCATAATCGAACTCACCACGGCAAACGTCTTTTCAAAAATACTTCTAAACCAGTGCCTTGTTAATCAGCGATTGTCTTGGAGATTTCTATGTTGCTTTGATCATAAGATATCTATGTTTAGGCGGTGAAGCGAATCCTGAAGCCCCATTGTAAATGCCACGGCCCGACTCAGTCTTGCCCGACCCGGACCTGCTGGCAGCAGCTGCTGGACTTCCGCGAGGCGGGGAGCTACCTCAAGGAGCAGTACAACAAAGCAGTCCACGTCACAGTTCGTCAGGAAGGCTCGGAGATGTCACTGATTCCGGTCAAGGGCGCCAACAAGCGGTTGGGAAAAAACGAACTTGTCTTCCTGACGTCATCGCCGAATTATTGCGTCAAAAATAATGAAACAGGTTAGAAGGAAATTCTATTGTTACGTAATGTGGCCAGACGTGCGTTGATTGAAAAACTTCCTCCTCAAAACGACATGAAAATTTCTTTTGCGATTTTATGGAATAGGTTCTTTGGGCACTAGTGGGCGTGAGTGCAACAAGACGTCGACGGGGGCGGACAGTTGCGAGAACCTGTGCTGTGGGAGGGGCTACGACACGACCCGGGTGACCCGAGTGTTCCAATGCAAGTGCAAGTTCCATTGGTGCTGCGAGGTGCGATGCGAGAGATGTGAGGTGACCTCGGACGTGCACACGTGCAAGACGGAGAAGGGTAAAGAACGGAAAGGAAGAGGACGCAAAGGAAGAGGCAGGAAGCGGAGAGGAAGGCGGAGGAAGCCAAAAGAAGTGTTACGGACCAAACGGAGCGTCTTCGTCGAAGAAGATTTTGACCTTGACCGCTGGATGGACGGGGATCCCCACGAATCAAGAGCGGAAAATAACGACGAGACCACCTGGTGGCCAGAACAAAGCAAGGTGTCGGTCATAAATGGGCGACCGCGATTAAACGAAGAAATTCTAAAACTTTATAACGAGTGGCGCGCGATTCGCCAAAAAACCGCACTTAAAACGAAATACGCGGCTAATCCAATTAGCTCGTGGTGGCGAAACGTTTTAGATTATTTTAAATTTTGGCTCCAGTAGTTTCTCTTTCAACCTTTAAAAAAGTTTCCCTGATGACGTATTTCCTCGTTTATAAGCACAGGCCACTGAGTGACAGCACAGAACAGCTAGCTTTCGCCGTCAACGCTTATTGATTGGTCGAAGGTTTGGGGAGGGCTGAAATTTTATTTATTTATTTGTTTTTCCGCTGCTTTTTTGAACAAAGCTTTTCAAAGCGCCAGCTCACGGCCACAAGAAAATCATGTCATGCTTCACAGGACTTGTTGAATGTTGCAATTAAGGTTTTATTGGCATCCCCTGTTCCATGTTTGAAGAATTATAATGTATTCCAGTTTTTTTGTCTGTGCTTCTTTTGCACCTTTTCTATTTGTTCAAAAAGACTCGTTTTATGGTGAAATATTTTCATTTATTTCGCATTGTTGTGGTAGAGTTGGAATCAATTTATGATGGAACAATGTTAATGTATCATCTCTGTGGCGTCATAAAAGTTTCAAAAATTTTCGTTTTAACACTTTGCTTGGTCAGTCCTGCGCCATATTAGCAGCGAAACGTTTTCTGATCTGTTACGTCATAACTTTCATAAGCAAGCCAAAGTGTGAAAAGAAAAGCTTTCAAAGGAATTTTACCAAGAACGACCCCAGTGAGAAAGATCGTCGCGATCAACTTAACCTGAAAGTTCATTCATAATTTCAAGGCCTGCTCTCAACTTTTGCCCCAATAACTTTTTTAAGGAAATAAAAATGAATTTGGAGTCGCATTCATAAACATCAAATTGTCACGCAACAAAACCAGTTTCACATCAGCAAATTAGCCAAATTTACTCGAAGCAGCCGACTTGGTTGCCGCCGAAAAGCGAACAATCGTTGCCGCAAAGTGCAGCAACTTGCAGTCAGCAAACCATAGAAGGCATTTCAACAGGAACTGGAGAGAAAACTTTAGGGAACTATTGAAACCGTGATTAAGTTGTTTTCGATCATATTATTGCCCAATTGAAGTTATTTTTGCTTCAGTTGGTCTGGAATGACGGCTGCAAAACAAGAAATTCAATGGATTTGACTCCACGTAAACAAGCGTCGGCGAGGCTTTCGAAACCAACGATAGATCGGCATTTCCTCAAAGCTATTTTTAAAATAAACACGGGAAAGTATAAAAGCAAGCAGGGGAAAGAGTGCAGCTAGATGCAAGTTTAAGTTCATCAAGAGATCCAAGTTCAAGAAATCTTCAACAAGATGAAATATCTGCCGAGTTGGTTATTCATCTCCATCATCATCTCATGCGGTAAGTGCGAGGCCTAACTACATCTTTCTGTTCACATCGTTTCGCCGCTGTCTTAACTCTGCCCAACTCCAGGTGTGGGCTGTGTTCATTCCTTGAGATGGTGCTGCAAGTCGATCAATGAGCTGAGAAAATGCAGACATCTTCGTCAAGCCAGTGACGAGGCAGGAACACCTTACTTCGATTTTGATTGCGTCATCAAGGACGGCGTCGAAGGCTGCATGAGAGCGTTAAAGGTATTTTCCCGATATTGAATGTTTTAATAAACGTGACGCAAACTATTACGCACGTCATTTTCGCATGCGCAGAATGGAGTTGCTGACGTCATTGACATAGACGGTGGTGACGTTTTCCGTTATAAAAATGACATCGTATTGGCGGCTGCTGAGAATCGTGGCGTGGATGGTAAGTGGCGTCTATATGTGCCAAGGTGCCTTAAAAAAGACAAGTCACAACACTGCCGTTTGTTGCAGACGCCAGTTATTTCGCGGTGGCGGTTGTGCACAAAGGGGCAGACGACAATCTGTCCCTGCACAATTTGATTGGTTACAAATCGTGTCATACTTCGATAGGGAAGACAGCAGGTTGGAACATGCCGATGGGTTGGCTGGCCAGGATGAACTACAACAGAGGTGATTGTGATCAAGTCGTGCTGATTAAAAGTTTCAGGTTCTCGTCTCCAATAAACGTTAATATTGAACAGAAGCTTTTGTGTTTTTACACCGCGGCTACCAGTTACTGAAACTTATTTATCTTCCAATTTCAGCCCCATTTTCCCAAAGCTGCGCTCCCGGGGCAAACAATCCGGAGTTCCTCGAATTAGTGCCCGATAACAACCCCACCAAGTGGTGTGCCCTGTGCATAGGAGACGAGCACGGTGATCACGTGTGCGACCGCGACAGCGACGAGAGATACTACGGCTACCACGGCGCCTTCCAGTAAGAGAAACGCGACGAGCCCACGCGGGCTCTATTTTGTAGACTGAGCTGTGAAATAAATGGGCACGCGCCGTGTCTTGTGTAGTTTGCATTGCGTAGAATTTTCTTTGTGGCTTGTATTCAACCACGAATGAACATCTTGCTTCTGCAGATGCCTGAAGGACGGCAAAGGCGACGTGGCCTTTGTCAAGCACTCGATTCCGATCGAACCCGGAGTCGATCAGAGCAAGTTTCAACTTCTGTGTCGCAATGAAACCAGGTATCGCGCTCATCAATCGCGATCTTTATCTTTGAGATGATTCTGCTATTATGACGTCTCAATGATGTTTTGCTTTTATCGCAGACCGAGAGCGCCACCAGCGGATTGGAGAAACTGCAACATCGGGAGAGTCCCTTCGCACGCCGTTGTCATGGATGTTGCCCGAGCAACCGAGGAAAACGCTCGGAATGTCGCGGAAATACTTAACCGCGCAAAGGTGAGATATCTGCGCGTTTTAAAAATCGATTTCAAATAGCGCTTAATACGTAGTAGTGGTTCCTTTTCTTATTTGTCATCGCGTCAGGCGGCTTTTGAATTCGATTTCAATTCGTACGGAGGGAAGAATCTTCTGTGGTCTTCATCCACCGTCTCTTTCCTCCCTCGCATCCTGATGAGTCCCAGGGAGTTCATGGGAGAAGATTACTACTGCAACACTCACGCCCTCCATACCAACCAGGTAGCAGACGGGTGTTAGCGCCCACATGCGACCAGCATCATCTTTCACCTGTTACAGAGTGACGTCTGTTGTTTTATGCCGAAGCTTTAAACACAATTTCATCGCGACCATAATGCATTGTTCATAATAAAATTCATATCGTTGGCATGACCACGCGTTGCTGTTTTATCAAATAAAATCTAACGACAATCGAAATATTAACGCGAATGTTGTGGAGGTGGCAAATCGTTGTATTTAGGTCCTGCTTCAATACACAGTAGGACGTAGCAGACGCAACTAGTCACCAGGCAAGCCAATAAGCAATTGCATTCAGTCAAATTCACAGAAATTTCAAAGCAATCACTTAAAGCTAAAATTTTCATAACCGTATAAAGCGCCGATCATAAATTTAGTTAAACTTCCTGGATTACGAGATACAAAAAAATAAATAAATAAGTGATTAGGTTTCAACTTAAATCTTGGAGGAGTAAATTTCAATGAGGGGGATTCCCCGTAATAAAGAATGTCTTACGTCCTACGTAATGGTATTTTGAAAATCTATTTTGCCATGGAAGTGTGAGCAAGGAAAATGGTAGGACTTAGAAAAATCTTTAAACAAATTTAAGCATCCGAAGACATGTTGACATTGTTTCATTCAAGTTCCATTACGAAATTTTCAAAACAGCGTTGAAATATACAATTAAAAATGTTTCGGTGTTCAACCGTACAAAAATGGCGTCAAACTTAAAATGTTCCTTTTTTCTCACCTCCCGAGGAATACTGTTAAAGTACTTTTAGTATTAAACCGAGCCAAAGATAAGGTTCTTCATTTTGTGCAAGTTTCAAGCTGCAGCGCCATCGCTGAAAAAAGTTATAAAATGTTTTATTTTATTTCGGATATTTTTCCAGTTTTTCCAAGGTATTTGCGTCATAGCTCCTCAAATAGTACATTTATTCCCCCCAAGCGATCATAAAAATATTTCTATGCATCGTAACAACCAGTCACCAAGTTTTCCAAGCCTTGAGTGTTAGCATCAAGGTGTTAACAGTCCACTTAAAAGTACGTTTTTTCGAGGTTTTTGGAGATTTTCCGGCAAACTACGCACGTGATTAGGCACTGAAACCAATGGTCTGGAGTCGCATCCAAACTCCACCAACACACAAAATTTTAAAGCCCTACGGCCAGACCGTAAAGAATTAGCGAGGCTGAGTTTTAGATCCGTAACAATGCATAGCCATGATGCACATGAGGTTCCACATAGGCCCTGTGTAGAAACCTGAATTGAATGCTGAAGTCACGATGGAAGTTTTAAAACTTATGACGTCATTTTATGATTGCATCATCAATGATGATGTCATTATTCCGAATGTTTCCGTATTCTTCCACCCACCAACTTTTTTGGTTTTCTTAAAACTTTGTTTTCTTTAGGCGACTTATTGTCCTTAGATTGTGACGTCACTTTACGTGTTTTGTTTACGACAGAATAGACGTCTTGTGATCTCATAGGAGGGTTAGTTCTTGGAATCGGTCGAGGAGGATCTTCATCCGGTATCGGGGATTCTCCTTCAGCGGTGGGACCCCACTGGATGGGAGTTGGAGCTCGATCGACGTCATCGCCGGGAGAGTCCCTTGGTTCAGGGGACGGTCCCCAGAGAATGGGTGAAGGGGGGGATTCACACCCGGTATCCTGCTTGGTGGGGTCTAACAGGAACAAAGTAGGGTTGAGCACCAGGCGACTGGTGTGAAGCGATATATCATCTCTATCGAATGACGTGAGGCTCATCACTATCTATGAGGTGTTGGGTTGCAAGCGGTTGCTAACCAAAGATTTATGTTATTTTGTCATAATACCTTTAGGGACTCTTGTGACGTGGCCATTGTTTAAATCTTCATCGCTGTCAGTTGTGAAGTCACTGGAGTAGCAGCTGGTAAAACAGTTAGGTTACAAATGGTTGCAATGTATGAAATCGTTCTGACGGTTATGTATAGTTTGTTGGTTTGGAGTCGGAGGAACCCCATAATAAATAAATGATGCATGGTTGTGTTTGTGATGTAACAGGGCGGGCGAGTTGTTTCAATGATCACCTGACGTTATCGCTCCTTGCTCCTGCCTGCTCCACTTTCTTTTTCTCTTTTTTTTTATTTTTCTTGTTGATGCGCCACGTAACAAAGAAGCAAATTATAAAGACAAAAAGAACTCCCGCCATTGCCGCCAGTCCCACCATCAGCAGAGTGTTATCGGGTGGCTGCTCCTCTATTATATATTATGACGTCATACGCCTTGAATTTTTGCGTGATAACAAATCTAGGGCCAAGTTACCTGACAGTTCGCAAAATTGGCCGTGAAAGTGCTCCGGGCAATCGCAGAAAGGTTCGCCCACTTCGCGGGTCGGGGAACATCGGCCCCCGTTCAAACAGGGACTTGGAAGGCACTGACCTGCGGAAAAATGTTCAGATTAATCTCATTTCTATTTTTTTTTATAATTCAAAATTTTTACTCACTCCGGCAATTAACTCCTTTCCGCTGGTTGTCGCTAGCGAGGTCGGTCATGCCCGGGTGACATCGACATTTAAAACTTCCCTCACTGTTTAAACAGTCAGACATTGGAGGGCAATCGTGCAGGTTGGCCGCGCATTCGTCGATATCTGTGGAACAACTGATTTAAATCAAATTTCACCAACAATATTCCTAAAACGTTTTGTAGCAATGTCGTCTTTGGAATGCAAATTTTTATTTATAACTTAAACAATTATATTCTACTCTAAACCTTCTATAATGACGTCATTAGTAGAAAACGTCACAGTCGCTTCTCCGGGCGGCGAGACGCGACATAGTGGTAACTGGTCGTCAAGGAAACCGACCAAAACATCCCTAAGAGAGGTTGAAGTGATCTGCATATGACGCAAGTTTATGAAATTCAAGAAGTATTTAGAGACCTCACACAGGAACAAGTTTTCAATAAAAATAAATTTTATTATCAGACTGAGTTCTATTTTGCAAAAGGAACGAAGCAAATAATTGAACTGGGTTACTTCTAAGCTTGGGAGGTTGAAAGTTTCCCGACGAAAGCGAATTGGCTGAATATGTTCATGAATTAAGACAATTATGGCGCGAACTTTCCCCTCAACGACCTGCAGTTCCTGAACAACCGTTGCCACGAAAGCGGGATTTGAGCTAAAGACGTGATCGAGCTGCGAGAAATGCAAGTTTGGGTCAAAAAATGTAGAAAATATGTTTTTGATATCTGAGGTGGAAACCTGGAGAAATTGTTGCTTTGCTGTTTTCAAATTAAAATGCCTTTTTTAAATAAATCTGATTGTGACAAAATAAAAAGCTCACAGCAATTTTAACGATGGCCTTTGTATGACCCAGACCTTCGCCCTCGACATCTGATTGGCTGATATTGGTGCCAGATTTTTTCAAAATTTCAATACTACCAAGAAATCTGAGCACGTCTGTGAAGTCATAAAACAATTGTACTGCTGTGATTGACGTTTTATAGAAATCTTATTCTCGCATTAAAGCTTAATTGGAAGGCAATTGTCATGGCGACGTTAGATGATTAACTTTGCAATAATTACTGTCAAAATGTTAGAACACGACCATTGTCATCGTTGCAATGTGATTTCTATGAACTCGCACCTGTGCAGTGGCCAACATTGGGGAACTGGTTTTTGTTGGGGCAAGATTTTGAGAAAATTCCGACAAACTTTACCGGACGCGCTGGGGTGCCTCTGCTGGACGTCATCGTAGTGGTCCGAGTTCTTTTCGGTCTGGGCAATAATAATGAATTGACTATGCTGTCACACAATAATAATTTTGACGTAATAAACTATAATTTACTACGTAGGACCTCAAACGTACCTAGATGTGATGAGCAGAGGAGGCAGGTTGGTTTCTATGACAACAAACAAGAATAATTGATATAGATGGACTTGTGTCAATATTGCAATTAAGTAACTTATTACGTAACAATCGCTGTTGATAAGTCATCAATGATCAAACACTGCACCTGACGTCACAGAGGAAGAAGCGAGGGAGGATGCGGATGGTGAGATGAGTTGACAGAATCTCCCAGGAAGCAGGAAGTAGGGGGCGCTGTAGTCCTGGAAGCCGGAAGAGCAAGTGCAATTGAAAGTGCTGAACATATTCCCACACATGGTGGCGCTGTAGCAGTCGTTTAAGAAGTCAGAGTCACAGTCGTCCAAGTCTGTGAGCAACAGAGTCAAGTCAAGTCATGACTCATAAGCACAGACCAACTGTAACTAAAACAGTTGTCAACTCGAAATATTGGAATTTGTTTTTCTTGTCTGCGTGGATAAAAAGCTCTCACCGCTGACAGCGATGAAGACGATCCTCCAAGGCTTCCCCACCTTGCCCTCCCCAGCGGCGTACGCTTCGTTCAAGCTCTGCAACGTCACTCTGCTCGACCAAGTCAGGAACATAATCGCGCTCGCTTGAGTACCTTGACACACAATCAAGTTGTAATGCATTATTACGTCATTATACTTGTGATGAATAAACGACGGCTTCAAACCTTTATCAGCATCAGCGGTGAATGTCACGCTCCCGACGCTACCGAAGTGAAGATCGCGAAATTTAGCTTTTACCGAGTCATGCGTGAATGCGTCGGATATCTGGAGGTGAAAGTCTCTTAACTTTTTCATATGACAGCAGATATTGTTAAACACAAATAGATGAGCCTCGAGATGATTCCTACGAGATATCTTGCATCTCATCAACTCACAAAATCGGAGACGACTTCACTCAATCGTTGTTGTTCCACTGAGTGCGTGGTCACTCCGATTGGGGACACTTGAGGAAGCCTCAAGTAGATTCGGAAAGATCGTGGACCTAATTTACGTAACAATATTAGTTAGTGGCGTCATATGTTGACAGGGATTTAAATAATTTGACCATATAGGTAGTTTTTGGTGCTTCACAATAAAGTACTAAAATGGAAATTTTTTCAGACAATTTCAAGGATTATCAAAACGTTAGTGATTGGCTCCATTCATTTGCTTGTGGCTTCTTTTCTGCTTATTGTCCGGCAAAACAGACACGTTGGTTAATTTAGGTTGTAACTTGCTCATAACTCGAGCACTCAAGGTTAATCCACTCGACTCACGAATCCTGATTTCGACGGGGAATGAGTAGAGAGTGTGAGGAGATGACTCTCCTTTCCACCTCTCCGCGACTCTGAACTGGTAAATGAAGTTCTGTCGAAGTCCGGCGATGACTAACTCACGGAGATAGGAGGGAGCGGACGTATTGCCCGACCACTGGAGCGGAACAGGGGCTGGTTTAAAGAAGATAGAGGGTCAACGCAGTAAGCGATAAGTTGTCTCAATTTTCCTCAAAACAAGCGATATCCGCACAATGCACTGGAATGTGTCGCTTCCATGGAGGCGATTTTACGCGATAAAACGCGGTACCTTTTATCCGATGCTGGAACAAATAATTCAAGTCGGTTTCAACTCTACCACCACTAGGTGGCGACGTCCTTTTCCAGGTCAACTTCACACTGGTTGGTGAAACAGCTACGGCGACGATTTCCAAATTAGGAAGTGGGGGGCGGGTGGTGGGAGCGGGCGTTGTGCTCACAGCGGTTGACCTGGTCAAGGGCTGGGGGGTTGTTATCGAGTCTGGAAAAAATTTAGTAAAGTTTTTTTTATCAACATCGGTATTTGAAGGTGCTGTAAGTGACAAAAGTTTCGGGGTCACCAAAACTACAGTGAACAAAATTTACTAAAACACAATCCAGCAAAAGAATGACGCAGATTCCGAACAAATTTCTAAAAGGTTCTTTTCAAACCTTTGTGGACGCAGATGCGGCCAGGGGAAGCCCCTTTATCTCTACTGAGGTCGAAGAAATCATTCATGCATGAACATTTAAATCCCGGAGAAGTATTTTCGCAATGCGCATGCGCAGAACAGTCATCCCATGTGCTGTGGCATTCATCGAAATCTTAAAGTTAAGATTTTAATTTAAAAAATACCAAAGTCTCAGATATTCGTCCCTCGTTTATTTGACATGTTTGATAGACATATATAAAATTCGCTACAGCCAAGCAACTCACCTGTGACCGACACTGCGTCATAATCGAGTCCAAGTGCGTCATTAGGGAGGAAATTGTGCTTGAAAACGTTCCGAATCTCAAGAGGTTTCACATTTGTTTTTGAATGGAAGAACAGATGAGCGAGGCTGAAGAAATAGGATTTTGTGAGAAAAAATGAGAAGAAAAAGCTTCTCTCTCATAACGCAGCTTCTGAAAATTTCGAACCCGAAGCAACTCACGCGAAAGTTCTGTCTTTTATTCCGGGAGTAAATTCAACTTTGCCAGTCGCCATGAAATGCGGCAACCGGGGTTGCAGTAGTTTTCGAATCTGTAAAGAGAAGAAACTTCATCAGAAGCAGTAAGGCTAATATGGGCGAGTGTTGGCTCTAAATCTTACCAAGGTTCTGACGTCATCAGCAGTATCTTTGGTTACAGCGACATCCTCATCTTTGAAATCTTTTGTGTAGAGCACGGCCGTCAAGTTAAGGTGGATCATGAAGATGGAGTTGCCTGAAAGAGAGTCAGGATCTTTTAAAACTTAATGCAAACCTGATTTGGATTACAATTAAAATTCGGAATAAGATAAAACGAAAAACATTTGTGACGCAATACTCGTCTTTATGCTCCTCCATGACGTATAACGACCGGTATTAGCAGCATTGGCGGCGGCAACCCTGAATTCATAATCCGTGTTCGTTCTCAGGCCTTCTATCGTGGCGATGGCGATGAAATTTTCCTGAGTAAAATCTCGATCGTTGATTTGAACTTTGACCTCTGACAACAAAGTGACTCATCTGATGAAATGTGTTTGTATGAGTTGTTTTAAATACGTACAGAGTAGACATGTAAAGAACTTCTCCACTGTGTTATATAATATAATAACATTAAATTATAACACGTTTTGCACCACATTGACAGAGAGATTTAACCATTTTATTCTGATGACGAAAATCACCTTGCTTGCTCATGTTCCCTCGGGTTCTGTGCTCCACTAGGAACCAGAACCGAAGCTGGGGTTGTCTCATCTGGGCCGGGATCTTCCACGAAAGCCTGGCGGTCTTTGGGTCGTTTAGGGACAGGCTGAACGCCGCAGGAGCATCGAACACTGGAACAAGATCAAGCATTACATTGTCACCAGTCATGTGAAGTGTCGTGATCTTATGAAACCACTGAGCTTAGCAACTTTACTTGTTGTGATTTATCCCGAATTTCTTATTCTAAGTAATTGAATGTTGCTACACCACTAAAGACGTCTGTGTCTACTTTTAACTTTCGAGACGAGTTGACCTGTTCCACTCACCCATGCACTTGCGACCCGGCAACAAACTGTAATCCGCGCTCGTGTCAACGTTTCCTAGCGGACACTTGCAACGAAAGGAACCTTCCTGGTTGTCGCAAGGATTCCCGCGGCAGTCTTCCCGCTTGGTGCCGCACTCGTTATAATCTGGATTAATATGACGTCATTATGAAGCCATAAAAAGTAAAACACATCATATTCTGTGACGTTGGTTTTTTAATAAATAAAAGTAAAGGAACTGTAGAAACCGACGATTTCTCGATTTGAAGAAGATAAAAAAGTTTAAATAAAACATAGTCAAGCTTTAACCGGATGTGACGTAACAAACCTTCGACGCGAACCGACGTCGCGTTCACGATCCCGAGATCTGACGAGAATCTGTTCTTCATTCTGAGCTTGGTCACGTGTTGAAGCCGCGAGAGGTCTGGTCGATTCCGCGCTGCCGAACACCGCACTGTTATAAGATGTCAATGTGCTTAAGGCAAGGTGACTTACTTCGATACTTGAGGTGGAGGATTCCCTGGAAGCGGATGAGGCCGCCCGCAGTGTGGTCGGACCTGGCCACCTCAAAGTCGGTCATCGACAACAGGCTGGATCGACTTAGCGCTTTTTTCACCTGTCAACGAGAAGTAACGTGCATGAAGGTGCATGTGCTATGCTATGGACCACAAGGTGCGAGCCTTGATGTACACTAAAAGCGAAGCAACGTTGTTTTAATAGAAACTTTGGGACTTTAATGGTAACACGTCTGCAGGAGAAAGATCATGAAAATGTGCATCGTCGACTTAAAACTCACTGATTTTGTGACGTTTTTCTCCGCTTCAATTTTAATGGCCTGATAGTCTGTCTGGTTGTTCTTGAGGTTCATGTCGAACACGAATTTGTACAGGTTTGAAACTGGGAGAATAAAATAACGAAATATTATGCACAAATGCGGTACTTGGTGTGATAAATGATGTGTAGAATGGATGCAAATATCACAGTTTTAGCTTTAACACCGGTGAGTGTTCCAATTTTGCAGCTAGTTAGTGATGCCTTGAAAGATTCTGAGTTGTACGATCAGTAAAATAGAAATTGATCAATTTCATTCGGTCGAAGAATATCTTTCACAAAACAACAATCTCAGCACAACTCACTTGTCCTGATGCTTTTCCACTCGGTCCATCGGCCAAGAGTCTCCAGGTCATGGATGATCGTTACCGCCCTCACGCGGAATGAGTGAACCGCATTTGGTGTGAGACCGGTCACCACAAAATCCTCCGAGAAGGCGGTCCTGAGCAAATTGTTGGAGATATAAATGCAAAGTTTACCGTCGATGACTGTTAGTCGTCGATGACTGTTATTTTGGTCGATGACTGTTAAAGCTACGTCGATGACTGTTATTTTGGAAAATAACTGAAGCAATCCAAGTTTATTCAACGTATTGTGATGTGATGTTGCAGGGAATTTGATTCGAATTGGATTGATTGGTTTCATTGCATTGCTTACTTGCCAATAAACTCCACTTCAGACTGATCTGGATCATCAGCAGATAAAGTTTTCCATTCAAGCTCGTAGCCTTCCATTTCGCCGGCCACGTGGTCGGGAAGTGAGAAGGTGACTCGCACTGATGTGATGTTGATGACATTCAACCTCAGTTCGATTGGTTCGTCTGCAATGAAGAATTGAATGGTCATAGATCAGACCATTGCTCACAATAGGTTGTCACTTTGCGGGAATGACAAATTAATTGTCCATGTTTGTATCGATCTGGATCGTTCATGCACATCATCAATTGCGTATTATAGTAATTCATGGACAGCTTGTCTCATACGACAATACCTGTGTTGTTGATGCATTGCCGTCCTTGGAACAAGTGACCTTCGACCCCTGTGTCTATAAAGCCCGGTAAGCAGCGACATCTGAAGGTTCCCTGCGCGTCTTCGCACGACGCATGCTCATGACAATTTGCTGTCCCGGATGTGCAGAAGTTTATTTCTTTAGAAAAAGGCAGAAAAGTGAGAAAAAGTGAACAAACTGAAACATTGTCTTTATCAATGCAGCTGCGATCGCATGAACGGGTCTATAGTTAGCGGACAGTTTACAACAATCACAACATGGCGAATGCGGCAAAGGAGGTCACCATAGACATCAACGTTGCGGATGTAGGTAGTGAGCATCCGGGCTTGTTCGCGCTCGAACATTCCTTCGATCACTTCCGCCGAAAGGTCAAAGTTTGCGTCGAAGGAAATTTCATAAAAAACCTGAATCCAACGAGGAAATATTTCTCGCATTAACAAATGAATTCAGTCTAGTAGGAAGTAATTCCAAGACGTCTCTATGTCGAGGACATCAGAATCAACACGAAGCGAAAATATCCAACAAACCTCAACCAATGACGTTGACAAATCGATGCTTGTCGAGTTGATTTCATTGGAGCTTAAATAAGCGAGCGGAAGTACGTCATAGAGCTGCAAAAATGGTACGGATAAGCTAGTAATAATCTGACTTGGCCACTGGATGATGCTGTTGAGGCAACTTACCGCTCTCTGGAACTCAGCTTTTGTCTCCGACGGTTGATGGACTTGGAGGAGGAAAGTCTTCGCATCTGCGTCATAAATCGAAGCAAGTTTCAACAAAAAGTTAAAACGACACCAGCGCGCTTTAAACAAGAAAAGAATTCGATGGCCGCGCGCTTTTCACCAAACATTGAACCAACACTGACGTTCCTATCAGTCGTTTCTACATTTGACTGAACTGGCCGTGAAGCAAACAAACTTGCCCAGCAGAGCATAACTCTGTGATCAAGCCGGAGTCATGGTCACAGAAAGTGACCCATCTCACCTAATCTTGTCGGTATCCAGGCCGAATAAATCCCGATCCCGTCGCTGTTTCTCGCAGCCACGCGGAAACGATAGATGCTGTGAGACTCCAGTGACGTCACAGTGACGTTATTTGCCGCCTTTTTTGTAGAAATCTATAAACAATCATTCTGACGTCATGAATAGAGTCATAGGTTGATGAAAAAACATAAAATTTTGTCAAACGTTTTAACGACTTGGCGACCTGTTTCGCGGGATTCTTCACAAATCCATATTTTATGACGTATGAAGTCACTTTTCCGTTTAAGTTCACCGGTCGTTTCCATTGAACCAGAATGGAATGACGTGAGTATGGCGTCACAGTGACGTTACGGGGGCCGGAAGGTGCTAAAGGGAGAAAAGTTATTTGTATATTTCTAAAAATTGAAAGACATTAATTGCGAGATCATTCAAAGCGGCGAAACTCATCGTTTATTAAATGTTCTTGAACTGTTCATGAACTTTGATAAGAAGCTCTGAATAAATTCCTTATCAGTAAACCCTAGTTCAGTGGCGTCCAACCTTTTATAAATCTCATATTACGCGTATTCAAGAAATAATGTAAGCTGGGACGCGCCAGCCCATGGTGAAGATTAACTCGTCTACTCACCTAAGCACAGGACTAATGGAAGAATGTTAACCAGCACAAGCCCAGCCATGGCGGTAGTGGACACGTATTGAAGCATTGTGACGCGACAATTCTTATTCTAACGTCATGTGCAACTTTATTACATCACATACAATAACTTATTTTCTAGATTCCGAGAATAATCTGCTCTAATGCAGAAATATTAAAAAGACGATGAAAAACTGTTTAATTTGGTCGCAAGAACCAAGAACTGACTGGTTCCAATGAACACCACCACGAGCATCTGCTGCACTTCTTCAACCTACTTCGATTCTATTTGTACCTCTGATATCTCAGCAGCCCAACCAAGGTTGCTATAAGAAGACTTCACGTGATTATGACGACAAATTCTCAAGCGAAGGAAGCAGAGTTTTGCGAAAATTATTGAAGTGTTTTAGAATTGCCCCGGGCGGCCAACTCTGTTATGACTAAATTCATAAGTTGGCGACTCATTGTTTGCACCGGGCAAGATTAGTTGCTAGAATCAGCTTCAAGCATACTGCTTGGCGATTAATTGTCGTAATTTTCCCACAGACATCGAAACAATGAAGTGGCCTTGATCGCTCAACTACGTTGGATCCATTGAGCACTTAAGCACAATATCAACATGTCTGTTTATAAAGACGCCCGGTTTGACACTACTTGACTGTGACGTCACAATCGATATTTATCCTGATGAGCCAAGATGTTGACAAATAGAAAATTTCTACGTAAATTGCTTCCGAAATTTCCTATAAGATCGAAGCGCTACAAGTTATAAAAAGCATTTCTGAGACAAACTGGCTCGTCTCTTTGTTTACATGAAAGCTTTAAAACAGTTTATCTGCAATAGACCTTCTACGTCATTGAGCTCAACTTGATATTTCTTACATCCTGTTCATGAAGATCTTGAGACGGCGCACACTTCACAAACCTTGTCTTTTTGAATTTATTAAAATCAGTTTTTTTTGTAAAGTTTCATCGTCCCACCTCGTCTGACCGGTTCATGCGCTCGAAGCTATATTACGACATAATTGCATCAATTATGACACTACCAAATACTTTTACCTGCCGCTACCTACCGGACATCAAATTTGTTGCTTAAACCGCATGGTGATAGCCAAGAGCTAAATGTTCACCGCTAAGCAAGAGCTGAATTAAAAGCAGATCTCGACAAACAACATGCGAGGTATATCAAGACAAAAATGGCTACTAACGCTATTTTTATCGCTGCTGGTTCATCACGGGACGCCAGGATTGAACACCAAAACACCAAAACACCAAAACAAGAATCGCTGTGAGCATCTATATAAACGATATCGCGTCGTTGCTACGGTGTTTGCGTGAAAAATTTAAATTCTCACCGTTCAATGAGGAAGCTCCCATAGCCCTGCAGCCTGGAAACATTCGCATAGTTGAAAATTCCCAAAAACAATGAGATTGTTAAAATGTGACAGAATTATCAAAGCCCTAAAACTTACGCTTTATTCGAGTTTTACTCTGTTGCGCATTTTAACGCGATTTAATTGTCTTTTTATGATTTTTGCTTGCGTTGTAGCTTTATCACTTTTCACGTTTTATCTATCATATATATTTATGTTTTATCTTATCAATCATTCTTACGCCTATAAGTCGTAACTCGGCAGCCTATACAAGCCTTGTTCGGGCTGATCATCGAGAGAAGTTTGGTCGTTTTCTGTTTCAAATAAAACATTTAAACGACAATCTTGTCTCTAGCTGATGTTTTCCCTGGGGCGGTTCACCGACAAAGAAGAATCGGTCTCGTAGGACGGACGCGATAAAGCCGTTGCAGAACATTTCGGCTTGTAGCAGCACAGGAGCGAGGAAAGTGATATAGTGATATATGCTTCTGATACCACATGCGGCGTTATTTGTTTCGGTTGTTAAGTTTGTTCAACTTTGTACTTGCATTGCATAACTCATAACTCATTCACAGAAAACTGAACTTCCGCCGTCAGCCAATAAACGTTTTCCCACCCTGGTCCTAACTCATTTAGAGAAGTCATCAGGAAAAGTTGGACAACGCCACGCCACGTCTTCCACGCCACGTCTGATGATTTTTCACGGCGCGTCTGTGTTTTTGTCTTCCGCGGAACAGCAGTTGGCTGTTATTGCTCCTGGCCAGTAGATGAAGCGCTAAGTAGTGGCCAAATGATTTTTTTCATTTAACCTTTGTTAGCGCTAAAGAGCCGTAGAAACACATAACAGAAAGTTGGATCTGTGGCACATTTTGGCCTCACAATACAAAGTCACTTTACCCTTTCATCTGGTTGAATACCTTTGTTCATAAAATTAATTCATGCAGTGAGTTACTTTTGAAGGTTTAACATTTTCTCAATTTTGGAATTTTGGCAAAAACATCAGTGAATCCGCGAAGGTAATTTTCGACGTATCCGGCTTCTTCAAAGGTAATTTTCTTTGTCGATTAGAATTCGATGAACTCAGAGAGCGAAACGAGGAACCGTCATTAACCTGGTGAGACGACTCGTCGCTTGACATCGGAGATGACAAAGTGGAGATCGCTTTTACAGGCGACTGCCTCAAAACGATTCAATCGGATCGGATGCGATGTTAATTTCAAAACTCAGTTGTTTGATCTCAATTTCCGCTTCGAGGAAGTCGAGCGAGATCAAAAGAAACTTCAATCTATAACTGGGGCCGGGGTAAGCCAAAGATGGCGGAAAATACAAGGAAATTTTTCCAAGAAAATCCCAGTTTTAATTGAACTGATACTTCGGGCTTTCGACGTCGGGAAATTCAGAATAAAAAAAATTGGGTTAACGCAAATTTTGGCAATTTTTCAAAAGCATGTTTCGATGCAAACAACTCAGCACTTGAAGCGAAAAATACAAACTAAGGTGGGTCGTCCCAAAATGTCGTGGAATATTCAAAGCAGTAATTTCAAAGTTTTAACTCACCGGCTGCAGCGAAAGATCACGACAAAGCACGACGGTTGGTCAGATTCCTAAAGCATTGCGAAGGAAACAATTAAGGCAACCTCGCTTTGACTTTCTCGACCTATTTATACAGGTGCCTACCTCATAGCGAGGGTCGGGCCTGCTTTAATTTATTTGTACAAGCGGCCAAGTGTTAAAAGTGTCAGGCGAGTCAAATCAAGAGGAAAAATTTTGAGACGAATCTTGTGGTTCTAGTTTGAAACGCGCGGTGATTAGCGCGACAAATCGCTTTTAGTTGGAGCGAAAGTTTGCTCGAATTCTGTTAAAGACTCGCCGCGAAAATCATTAAATTTTGTGAAATAGGTTTCGTGGTTTGGTGAAAATGATGCAAAGATGACGTTGTATTAAAACTCCCCAAGTTCAAGAGTGACTTGAACTTGTAGGCCCAATGACGTCATTTTTATGTGTTCTTTAATTCGTGGAATATGTTTTTTTTAAAGCGATCGACGAAATTCGCGAAACGGGAGATCTTGAGATCGACTCTGATGATTGGGGAAATATTTCGGTGACTAACCGACCGTCTTCTCGCCATTTTGTTTTGACAACTCATCACCTTGTTATTGATAATTGGAAAACATTCAACTCATTTCCTGCCCACGCTGTTTTTAAGACGCAAAGAAACATTTTTGCTTTGATCGAGAACTGGACAATGTCCAACTTAAAACGCGTCCGGTGGTTAACCACCCGTCATAGACATCTGCTCGACCAAGATAGACATCTAACTCCAGGTTTCTCGTGTTTAACGAATATTTCGCAATAATTTGAGTTGAATATTCACGTCATATCGCTTCATGCACTTGAACTTCACCTGCATTTGATCATGACTTTGCACTCTGCGATAAAAGTCGAGACAAATCGTGTTCAAGGACGACACTGAGCTTAAAGCTCGTGAATGAGCGACTTAAAAACTTCCACTTTCAAGTTTTCATTTGTTAAAACCCACGTTTAACTGAAAGGGACTTCACTGTACAGGAGTGGGCGAAAATATTTTGCGAGTCAGCTACAGTCAAGCTGAATTGAGTCGATATTAAACTCAGTGACAAATAATTCTCACCAAATCGGTGGAAACCTTCAAAGATCATCGACTTAAGCGAGATTGACTCAACCAGGAGACGAAATAATGAGAAGGGATCAAGTCCTTGCTGTGAGCGATGAAATATTCTCTTTGAAAGAAGTTATTTTACTGAAACTGAACATCGAGTGTTAGCTTTAAAATTTCTCGAGGGCACCCGAGTCCAGGTTGTGGCTGAGAATCGCGCGAGCATCGGTGCAAGATTAAAGTGTCGCAATGTGTGGAAAGGCCCCGACCTCATAGATCTTTGCTTGTTGAGACTTGATCGGGTTTGTGATATTTCGCACAGAACCTTCTCAGATCGCTTCGATAGGTGAGTCAGGCCAGGTCCATATTGCCTCCATCTTGCATCGATTGAAGTCTTGAGACAACTTAAACACCTGACACGGCCTCAGGCAATCGAAATGAATCAGAACTTGGCGAAGTTTTTAGACGTGAAAGCTCATGCGACGTCCTACGACCATCCACCGCTGCCCCTTGCTTTTAATGAGGAAGTTTAGACAACGCGCGAGTCATTAATTGACATGTTGCCGCGTTTAATTCGCGAAACTCGCCTTAATCGTGAGTTGGTCGACGTAGAACGAGAATGCTTCGAAGCTTCAACGAACTTGCCCGGTCCCTGGTTAAATTATTGTCATTATGCTGCATCTGTGTTGTAATCAATGATGACCATTATGATCTAACAATGATCACGATCCTTATCTCACGTTGGTTAGGAGAAGTTCACTTCACACCAGCGGCTCTGATTGAAGAAAAACAAGAACGAGAGACTTGGTCAATATCACGAACTCATTTTGACATTTCAAATCAAAATGTTCAGCAATTTAAACTTCGTCCAATCGAACAAAATCATGAGTTTTCAGGTGAAAAGTTGAACAATTGAAACGAAGTTCTTGATCGCGTCGAATGATTGACAGGCGGCAATCGAACTTAAAGCGACAAATGACGAGATTTATCAGACGCAGGTTGGTGTGAGATTATTCTGCTGTTGCTTGGAGCTGGGTCAGACACTCACCGTCAATATCGGCTTTAACAAATTTCCTATTTAAATTAATCCTTAATAAAAATCTCAGCAGATTGCTGCTTGTTGATCGTCAGCTCTAAACCAACTAAAATTTAGTTGTCGCGGAAGTGAAATTTTCAGTTGTTTCTAGAATTGAGCAAACGCGCTAAAGTGGAAGCGCGCGACATGATTATTCTGGACGCTGCAACGGAGTCTTAAAATTTGCAAAAGCTCTTCTACTTCGAGCGGTTGTTTGCGCGACTCAGCATCAGTTGGAAGGCGATATCTTTAAGTGCTCGCCGCGATTCAGATTTCAACTTTTTTAACCTGATCATTTTTCACATCGAAAGATGTGTCGCGCGGTCACGGCGATTTATCGAACGCTTTGTAAGTTTGTTTTTGTTTACACGTCCAAGATCGCGGACGTCGCGATTTTGTCAGAAATCATTGGAGATTTGAGAAATCGCTTTTTTTGATCACTCCGACGACCTTGTGTCTAGTGACCGCGCGAGTTGTTGATCTCGAACGCGAGTCCTGGTCGAAGGAGATCGAATTACCGCGTCGCGTTTTTCGAAGATCGAAGTCGGGTTTCATTCCTCTTATGACGTCGGTCGATGTTTTTATTTCGGATCTGGGATGTTTTTAAAAGCGATGAAAAGCGATTAAGCGAAGTATACGAAGATGCAGAGCGAAGTTATTGGAATATCAACTGTCAATGAAGGAAAACAAACGCGAGATGAAATAAAACGATTCATCTGCGCTCTGTTGCCTCCGGGCTTGCGCGGCGATATGAGAACTTCGGTCACACCCGGATGACTGAGCAACGAGAAAAAATGGGCTGGCGTCGATGCGAAGACGATTCGAAGTTTGTCACAATCAGGGGAGGGAGGGCGCGCAGCTGGACAGCATTTTGGACGAGTTTGCAAAATTGAAACAAACGAAAATTGTCAGCTTGACAAAGAGACCGAGATGAAAGTTAAATTAAAGGGAAATTATCCAACTTATCAAGTTGAAGCAAATCGAGGCAACTCAGGAACCAACAAACAATTGAAAGTCTCGCGTTTAACAAAAGAATAGATTTTATGCTAAAGGTTGTCATGGCACCAGGACGAATATTTAATCGGTTTCCCAACAAGCTGTAGGGTGGTGTTGGGTTCAGTGGTGGGGCGTCTTTTACAAGTTTGTGAGAATGCAGCAACGCGCTTCGCATGAAAATAGTTGAAGACAAACCAATTCGTTTTCGGCAACGCAGCCGACGCTTCGTGTCGCGTGCTTGTTCCACTCAAAGTAAATTTCAAATTCTAAATTTATTCTCAAAATAACTCGGCGTCGATTTCCTAAAATTTATCTCTCTGCACCGATCACTTGAGGCGCTATTGTTTATTGTCACAACTTGCTTATCAGTTGCGACAAGATCACGTGATCACTTGTCACCGAATCGAAATCTTGACAAGAACCTTTAAATAATGACGTCATTTCTTGTTTTGAACCAAAAATTGATGCAATCAAAGTAACTTCTATGACGTAACGATGTAAGTTGTACTCACAATAATATATACTATGACGTTAGCGATGTATTAATCCAACTAAAATGAAAACTGATGAAAGCAACGACCCAACGATTTTCTTCTGTACAGAAAGTTGAATTGCTCGATCGAATGTCGCCGACCGACACAAAGCGCGAGATCCAGCGAAATCATGAATTATTTATGACGCAGAAAAGTCGAAGTTGCCCCAAATCCACCGCTTTTCACTTTCGCATGGTCAGGGATTATTAGCCTCGATGAAACTGGTCGATTTCGCGATTTCGCGACTATGATATATTAACAAGCTACATTAAGCCGCCACGAACTATAGAGACCTTGTTAGTGGCACCATTTTTAACGCCAGGCGGAACTAGTCTGCGAGATTGATTTAAAAATTCGACAGTAAACGGCAAAATGTTCAGAGTAGTCCAAAACAAGTTGTTATTTTTCTGAATCAAGTTCAACAAAAACCTCAATAAAATTGAAACGAAATTGTTGCGGCGAGGAGGTTTGAGCTTGGCCGCCATTTTGTTTGCGCCATATTGCCGCAAGTGGTCAAGTTGAAAAATATTTTTTCTGCCTTTTCTTTGGTTTTGTTAAAATAAAAATTATTACACTTAACTTTTCGTGTTTGCTTTTTAAAAACTTTCATTTTAAATGTTTATATAAGGACGTAGATATGTATGACTTCATAGCCAGCTTTGTTACAAGACACCTTCATGAAAATTCTGGACCTAAGACAATTTTTCGAAAGCTAGTTAAAAAGTGAACTTTTTACAAGAAACATCAATAATTTTTTAACAAAATTATAATATTGAATTTTCAGGGTTAAAAATTTATCAAAAATCAAAGTTTTTGTGCAAGTTCATTAAACTGCAACCTGTCAAGCTGTTGCTGCTCTACTGAAGAGACCAAAGTCAAAATCAGTTTAAAATTTTGAAAATATTCACAATTGAGAAGGAAGTTGAGCCTGGAAGAGTTTCCAACCCTGCGTATCACCGCCTGCTTCAAGGAAGACGATTTGCTCCGGCGGGGATGGTCATGGT
Organism: Clavelina lepadiformis; assembly: GCF_947623445.1. Taxonomy (NCBI): domain Eukaryota; kingdom Metazoa; phylum Chordata; class Ascidiacea; order Aplousobranchia; family Clavelinidae; genus Clavelina; species Clavelina lepadiformis. The sequence goes on along the minus strand of NC_135246.1, from coordinate 20,064,998 downwards.
GAGTGTCCACCTTTTATTGCGTCATAGATAGATTGTAGTGATTTGAGTAATCAGATTTGTTAATAGTCATTTCTGCTTGCACTATTATTAATAAGAATCATGATTATATGATCAATAATCAAGATTATATCATGATAGCAAGCTATTGTGACAGCTGAAACTTATCACTCTGAGCAGCAATGTTCCCTCTAAGCTGCGCGCGTGCGCAAATGCGCACTGCTGACACGGTCTCCGCGCACAGAAAATCTGTGTTGCGCACAAGAAAATAAGCCAACCTGAATTGAAAATAGAATAAACGCATAATAATGGCCACAGTGCGCACGTGGCACGTCTGATGTTGCTCACAGTGGTCCAAGGGACCGCTCAGGGAGTTAGTGTGTTTGCTCAGACTCGTGAAAAATTAGAGGGAACATTGCTGAGCAGTAGTGGGAATATGTCGCAAGATTGTTTCAAAATAACTTGTTCCAATTAAGCTGAGTCCAGTCTTGCTTCCAAGGCCCATTCTCCATTGACTTTTTCTCAACACATCAAAAACGAAATAACCAAAACGTAACTCTGCTCTTATTTTCATATATGGTATGCATGACGTCAAACAGGCGTCTGTTGTGTCGTCACAAATTAAGATTATATAGAGAGAGTAGAATAAAGAAGTGTGCCGGGTTAATGAAAATTTTTCTTTTGTTCCGAGCGATTTAACATTTGAGCGCTGTGAGTTGTAAATCTTCCATTAATTGCAGCGGCGCGATCCAAATGCGCTATAAAAGCCATAATTATAGAACATTGCGCTTCCTCTCGCTCGTTCTAATCAAAACACAAATCTCGGATCGAGCTTGATGCAAATGCAGCCACTGGGCAACCTTCTTCAATTAACTGAAGTTTTGAAAATTAAATGTTGCGAAATAAAGATTTTGTACAAGTTTAAATATAAATAAGCTGTCGATTAATATATCCTCTGTCAATTAAAACTCTTACAAACGATCAATTAACCGACGTCGGCATAGACATCATATTAAGCAGACAATGACAAACGAAAAGATTAAAAATTTTTTGATTTCTTCATTTCAAGTTCATGTTGAAGTTTTAAATCGCTGAATGTGACGTTAAGTCGAAGGAATTATCGTCTTGAAAGATTTTGCCAGATCGCGTGCCGGCGACGGAAGGGCGCTTATTCATAAAAATCTCCGAAATAGCGACAAGATGTAAAAGTTGTAAAAATGAATCACCGACGTTTGAAATAAATCGTTCAAACGAAAAAAATCCCGTTTAAAATCTCGAATTAAGGATTTAAATTCAAAAAAAGGCGAAATTTCAGACAAATCCGCGACATTGGAGCGAGGTCGGGGTTTTCTTGTCAGGCACTTAATACACGGGAAGGGCGCGCCGTGGCCTCTAAGTAGCGGGCAGCTCCGACATAGTTCGAGTCAGATTTTGGTCGGATCAAGATGTCGTGTCAACATGTTAATCGACGTTAATCCACCGACGCACTTTGTCGCGCTGTGGCCAGGGGGGTCGGAGCTTCTCGACAAATTTCAACTTCGCCCAGTTCTTTATTTTATTTCAAAACGTAGTCACTTGCACGCGAAGCCTGCTGCTGTGACGCATTAATGATGCGCATTATGACGTGACAGGCAATTCATCGACATGTTTGAAAGCGAAACTTGAACTCAAATTGTGATATTACGTAACAGAGGACCAATGACGCGTCTTCTATAAATCGCGCATCAGTGAAAATCTTTTTCAAAAGAAAATTTTTAGCAACGAAGAAAACCACTGTTTGAAGTTGCCGATGAGTCGTTCGAACATCCCGCCCGCCCGCCTGTCTTCTTCTGAATCTTAACTTGTCGCGGAGAACAGCAGCATGAGGCGAGTTTATTAATGAAAGCCGCGAATGTTCTAGAACTCAAATTTCTCGATGTCGATTCCCGCGAAATTTGCATCGAACTTTTCGCAAATCAGCATTTGATTGGTCAGATTGACCTGACGTGACCTCTAAAGCGCTGTGGACTTTCTAAAACGAAACAACACTTTCTTTGCGCATTCTTACGTCATAATCAAATGTTTGTTTTCTAAATTACACGGTCATTTGATGAAGTCGTCAAATATTTTCACGCTTCGTTAAAATCGAACCAAGCATGGTGTCACATCGACATCAGGTAAACATCTGTTATCTGTTTTCCAATTTCCAGTCCAACTTGTATAGCGATAAGAACTTCCACATGATGTCGCAATATTGCTTTTGTGAAGTCACGTCCTAATAATGTTAACTTTGTATGCATTTTCAAAAATCGTAAGAATTGGCGCTGTAAGTGACGTAGATGGCGGCACATAACCCGACCCGGAGTTGTTGCTGCAGAAAAAACTCGCGCCGTGTTTCTATTTATAAGAAGAGCATTTTCCAATCAACCGCAATAAAATTAATGGGTAGATGGCGGCGCTCGATGTGTCCCGAGTCAAGATACTGTCATCCGCGCAATAAGATGACTTCGCTTGTCACTTTTCAAACTGGTCATTATCTTAGACTTCGTGGGAATTTCGTTACGCGGAACTTCCGCCTTTACTGTGGGAACGACGCTTACACGTGTCCGGCCAGACATTCGTTTCCGCCGTTTTGTTCAATTTTGAAGGAAAATTTTATTTGGAAAGTTTTTGATTTTAATTTTGCGATAAAATACTCTCGTTCGATAAAAAAGCGACCGACATTTTACCGACCGGGCAAAAACTCCAATATTCTGAAATTCGACTTGAAATCGAGAATTTTTGTTCAAAAACACGGCACAAGAACACAAGAACACCGAAAAATCGACGATTTTAGATCTTTTGAAGTCTGATTAACACAAGGAAGCGAGACAGAGACACAGAAGTGATCTTTCATTCCGCGCAATTACCATAATTACACTTACACCGACATCAATGTTAACCAATTAGAATGCAACCTGGCTACGACATTTCTGTTAAATCTGGCAACTAACTCACTTCCTATTTCCCATTTCAGCACACAGAGAGCCAAATGAGCGCCTACGGTTACAGTTACGAGCCAACCGCAGCGGCAACGGGATATCTTGGAAATGCTCGCGGGCCTTCAAGCTTTGGAAACCCGGTCGGCGGAGGCTACCCAATGCCGGGCTCAACTTACAGCTCTCCCTACGGCTCCTCGAGTCAGCCTGGGTCGATCCAAGGAATTAGCGGGGTTTCGACGTCGATTGCTTCAGGGATGAGCCCGGTCCCTCACTCGAGCCATCACTCGATGCAAACTCCGTCTTCCGGTTATTCCACGGCTCCACCTCCGCTCGGATCCGCGTCCGGAGGCTTCCACGGGTTCTCTTCCGCTTATGGACCGGCCGGACATTCATCTTACGGAGGACTTATGAATCAGTATCAGAGTTGTCCGGGTTTGAGTGAAGCCGTCCTACACCAAGGTGAGATGATTCATTCCATGTATACAGCTTCAGTGCACTCAGCGTGCTGTAGTTGATGTGATGTTAATAGCAGTGGAAAGCTTTCATGTCATGACATTTACTTTCCTGATAAAATGTTCGCCGATATTTTTGAATCAGCAGAGGTCAAAAGTTCAAAGGGATTTTTTGAAGCAAATTATCGCGTACATCGTGACATTTGAATCTTGTAATTTAACGGCGTGAAACTTTATAGAATGCTGTTGCACGTCCGGCAATTGTTTTAATTTCCAACCGAGTTTGAAACGCGTCGCGTGCTCTTGTTTATAAGTTCATCTGAAAATGTCGACGACAATTAGATTTTTTGAAATACGTGACCAAGCCAAGACGTGAATTTGCCTCAAACGCGCATTAAAAGAAATAATTATGACGTAATTACCGCAACGAATAAACACGCCCAGACTCAAGGTGGACGCGAAAGATGCCAAAAATGGGCAGAATATTTTTGTGTTTGTGATGTAATAATCGGATCCTTTTTTTGGAAATTATTTGTAGAAAAGACAAAAGCATTTGATCAATCAAAATATTTTTATCAATTTGTGAATTTTTTGTGGAAATTTTAGAGGTAAAAAGTAATCGTGGGAAATTGACGTTAAAAGTCGCGGTCGAGGTCACATTATTACTGGCCTCCGCATAACACATAAGAATATAGACCTAAGCAGGGTTCAAAAGAGAAAATAGATAAAAGATACAGTTTTAAAGTTAATTCCCGATCAACGAAGCGTGACCGAGGAAAGATTGCATGCTTGACTGCACATGTAAATTAAATGCCGGTGAGTATATCCCTGGTAAGCCCACAGCTTCACTCTCACTCATATAATCTATAGAAATAAAGTGGTTACTCTGTCGCCGCCATTCAACTCTCTTAACTCCGCGCTTTCTAGAACCTTCAGCGTTCCGCGCTGGTTCTCGAGAAAATTGCCGCCAATTTTATGTGGAGGGCGAGTGTAAACTTTGCTGCTTTGATGTCGATGTGAAACGCGATGATTTTTATTTCATTTCCATGAAAGAGTGGCATCGTGTGCCACGTCACGGGCGCAGTTTGAATTTAACTCAAAAATAGCAGCGAATGCTGTATATGATTTCTATGTCTTTACATGGACACATCACTGTTTTGTCTGACGAGTTTCTCGTCTAACCTATGAATAATTTGCTCATGTTTGCTTTCGACCCGTGAAAGATTTCACAAAGATTTCAAGAATCAAAATTTGCGATAAAGAAAACAATTTCCAACCAATCTCGAAATCGGATTAGGAAGATTTACAAATTAATTTGTTTCTCGCAAATTTCTAATCGTGATCGTTCTATGCCGGGCCTGTCAGATTAAAGACCTGGTTTTCAGCCACGTTCGAGAATTTTAGACTTTTAAATCCGGGACATGTTAGATGCTTGTTAATCCATTCTGCTCGGTTTGTCGACTCTATGAAGTTGATCTAAGCCTAGAACAGCTGTTTCAAGCTTTCGCACTCGGCTTAACGCGATGAAACGCGGCTTCTGACTTTCACAAACGATCAAACCTCAATGCAATTTTCTCTTTAAGGTTTACAAAGTTATTTTAAGTAGTTTTGAGTGTATCTGTCTTTATGACGTCATATTCAAAGAAAAATCTAAAAAATAATTTTCCAAAATACACAGTCGAGGAAATAGCAAAATTGAAGCTAAACTTGCCAATAAAGTCGAGGGCTATAAGATGAAACATACCTGTAGTAAATTTCTTGAAACTTTTTTCACGTTTTGCCTTCAAACTTGCTTCGTAGCTGGTTGACAGGCGAAATATTTGTAAATTATAATCCGTTGGTGCCACGCCGGTTCAATAAGTTTGCTAAAATTAGTTTGTCTTGATTTTAAACCATCTTCAACAGATCACGTGATTAATCCAGTATATTTTGTTTTCACCAAATTCTACTGAATCGGTCTCCGGTTTCGACGCAAAAACTTAAAGATTTCTTGATCAAACCCCGCCTAATTCTCAATAAATTTGAAGCGGCCGCCATTTTGTTTTTCTGACACGGTCATTTCCATGTGTCACTTTCACCTGCAGGCTGCTAAGTGAATTAAATTATATTGTGACGAAAAAATAAGACTTTATGATCGAACAAAGCTTCTTGTGACGCATAAAATCAACGTGGTTTTAATTGTTAAGAAAATAAGGCGACAGGTTGCTGTAGTTCTACCTGAGAGGAAATTGACTGAAATTTTTGGTTGGAATTTGATGACAAACCACTGATTGAGATGTAATTGTCCTCTGCTTGCTACCATGCCATTACGCGCGCGCTTTGATAATGACGTTGCAATTAACCATTTTCCTCTTAATATTTGCAAACAAATAAATGGTTAAGTGGAATATGGTTTGAAGTGCGCTTATTTTCTCGTGTGACGTAATTATTTATTTATAAACAATACCTGGTTGTGATGTCACAAAAGACGTTTTTACGAAACGTCAAGCGCTGATGTAATGAAATAGTTTCTGACATCAACCAACCACAGACAAGTAGAAAAGAAGGAAATAAGCGGCCTCGTCCATACCAGGAATTCCTTCTCATTGGAAAGTAAATGAAGGTTTTAATTAACCTCACTTGCTTCCGGTCATGGCGTGTCATTGTCAATTGTCTCAACTGTCAATTGTCCCGGTGTAAGGCGATAGTTTAAGCTTTAACACTGGTCGGTTGCCAACGTTAAGGGGTTCGCTTCCACAACGATGTACACCGGGGATTGTTTCAAATTTCTACAAAAATTAAAAAAACGGAGCTTTTGACCGTGCGCCTGCAGCCAACCGCCGCACAAAAATTTTGCCTCCCCATGACTTCGAAATAAGCCCGAACAAGATTGAATATTTAGAAGAAAACAAAGTGCTTTGTATGGAACCTGTCTCTCCAGCTTGCTAGAACATTCAAAATAAGATTTTTTGGCCAAAATTTAATTTTAAAATTTTTCTGACAAACTCAGAAGGGAAACACAGCGAAGGCAGGTCAGTTCAGTGTTGGACGGCTGACAAGTGTAAACAGGCGCGTGGAAATAAGCGCCCTACTACGTTCCCACGCATTTCAATAATGCATGCCAGCAACTGCTTTAGAAGGATCCACAGCAGTCGAACCTGGCTTGGAACGAACCAAATATGTGCAGGGCTTTCTACATAGACACCTGATAACTTGGAAGCTCGTGTTTTGAAAACAGAGTCGCTTTCTCGCGTTTTGCTGCTTCGTACTCAAATGTCATAATCTCAAAAAATTCCGTTTATAACGTACAGCTGTGTAATTATTACGTCATGAAGGTAGTGGGTAAAGTTAATCACGAACAACTTTGCGGTTAAAAGCCCCTCGGGACAACAGGAGGGTGAGTTTACCCCCAATTTCAGCCGGCAAAGCCCCACAAAGAAATTTCAATAACAATTAAAACTTAATATGATGAGACGCGCACGCGCGAGTAATTTTTCGTTAATGTGTTTAGAGTCAAAACTTTCTCGAACCAACAGCTGCACAACTTCTTCACCCTGGTTTCTTTCGTCCAGGAATGCGGCTCGAGTCGCGTTTTGAAGAAGTTTCGTTTTAAAAGACGCGCTCTTTGTGTCGCGGAGATGATTGTGTACTGTAAACTATCTTAAGGGCCCGCGCGTAAATCGCTGAGATCAAAAGCGTTGAAGATGGGTCGAGGCTGGGGTCAAGCCAACATATTCACGCATCGACATTCAGCAAACAGCGGCCTCGTGCCCGGACCGTTTAAAGAGAGAAGACAGCGCGAACGTCGGAGCGATCAAGCGCGTTTAACGCGAACACCGACAACAGAGTGTGCTGGACAGCTGCTTTCTAAAATCGCTTTCTCAGACGATTTTAAGCGAATTAAACAAATGGCTCCCGTTTGACGAACATCAACCCTCGGCCCTGATTGGTCCTTCCAAGCCAACCAATCAAAGCTGAGAGCGGCGCGAAAATCTTAAGGTCGCAAAACAATACCTACCTACGTCATAATGCCGAATCTATGGCTCAACAAAGCGTAACGATGCATCGCGATGGCATTGTGACGTTGCAGCAATCAAAGGAAACGAAATAATTAAAATGACTTACCAAAGTGTGACCTTGGACCTGACCAGCGCGACCTGGAGGATTATCTCCTCCCTTCTACATCGAACTGGATTATGACGTCATAAGAGAACATGTTTCCGGATTCCCGATCTCAATTACAGGATTTCTCTGAGTGGCAGTCGCCATCCCCCGCGCAACAGCCAATTAGCGGGCACCGATCAAGCACACACAGCTACGTTACTGGGCATGTGCACCGCACTTCCACGAAGCGCTGTCCTTAATATGACGTCATAAAGCATATTTATTGCAATAAAAGGCGTGTGTCGAGTTTGACAATCGTTACTCCGGGAAGAAAGGGCGGACGTTGTAAAATACATTACGAGGGCGCCCACGCATCTTGGCTGCTGTCGGCGCCTCAACCTGGTCGTTCTGTTCACGGCAGTGACGTCATAATTGCGAACAATGTTTGTTTAGCGACTTGCCGCGGTCGATCGCTTCCTTCTCGTGCCATCGCAATTTGTCCTGATTCAACGATTCGAGAGGATTCTTCAACTCGAACGACGATCCGCGAATAAAACCTCGTGTATTTTATTCATAACGGTCCGCACGTACTTCCATAGTCGATGCAAAAGTTTCATTCGCGAATAGGAGTGAGAATAAGGCAGCTTGATGAAGCCAGCGATCAAGCAAAGTTGAAAGGCGGCAAGGAAACCGAACACGTCCCTGCCCGATGTTCTTGTTTCAACCCGGGGCAGCTTCACTCGTTCATACACGTGCGAACCCATTAATGCTGTTTACACGGGGGGTGAGGGGTAGGGTTGGTTTGCACAGGGCACTGGCGTGGAAACCTGCCACGATGGGGCCATAACTCACTTTCAGCGTTAGAAGGACCCGACATGCGCCAGAGAAGAGAAGCCGGAGAGCGACGATTGAGCGGAAAACAAAGCGATAGAATCAAGAATCGCCACCAACGCTGCAGCGAGTACTTTGATTTATATTGATTGTCAAATTGACATTAACGAGTTTGTTTGAGGCAATGTTTCACCCACAGACGCCGCAGGGAGCCATCTTGAAAGGGTCCTAATGTTTGGGTCTCACTGAGGGTGGCGGTTGTGGTCGCACAAAATAGAAAAACAAGACATGGGGCGGAAAGGGATCGAATATCTTTGACGTAATAAATGATTTTCTCCATAGGTGGTGCAAAAGATGAAATTCACCTTCTGTGAAGGGGCAAGGTAGGGTGATAGGAAGGTCATGAAATCGGGGTAACCATGAATTCGGGGTAACCATGAATTCGGGGTAACCTTCTCCAGTTTAAATGCTTGTCTCATGACTAACAAGTCGCGCATGAGGGGACACCTACAGAGGTTAAGTCTCTTAAGTCTTTGGTTCGCTGAAAACAGCAAACAACGCTGATGGAGAAAATCTCTCCCTCACCTCAAAGATCCTCTAATTGCGGAGGAAAATATTACGTCATAAAAACAGTTACAGCTGACAGGACAACGTCACAATAGGCGTTTCATCCGTCACAAGAAAGGGTTGTAACCGAATAATTGTTACTACGTTCCCGTTTGCACTGGTCGTAAACAATAAACTGTGAAGCGATCACTCTTTTGAACTCGCGCTTCTTTGTCAAAGCAACATTAGCGCGAGTTCCAGCGGTTTGAAGCGACCCCGGAGATTTTCCGGGTTTAGGGTTACTTTGCTAGCTCGGTTCTGCTTGGGCACACAATATCGCGAACAATCGCTATTATTTATTGCGTCATAAAAGAGTTATTACGAAAAAGTTGGTATCAACAGCAGGTCAAGCGTCGGATCAACGTTGTTAGAACTTTCCCTTAAGATTTGCGACATGACACGAGCTTGCAGAAAATCACGATTAAAATCCAAGAAAAATGCAAAAATATTTTGTATAGTTTGCGGCGAAACTGATCATTTTGACTCAAACTGATCTTGAGATACCAGGTCCAAGGTCAAATGTCATGTTGTGACAAGACTTGGTTCGCGTAAAACAAACAATTACAAGTTGTTATCGATGTCAAGACAAGCCGGCAATAGAGTTGACATTTCAACAATGCACATTGTTTGTGAACGTCCTTTTAACGAGGCCTCGCTTGGGAGTAACAAATTCGAGATGATATAAAAAACAAACAAAGAAACAACGCGATCACCGCCGTTCTATGTGGAAGGGAATTGGTTCGTTTAAAGCGAATTTAATACTCACTTGCGCTGAGGACGGTTTACGCCCGGGGGCAGGGCCGGCCTCGGATCGCGTCTCTCCGCGATTCCTCATCAAAGAAACCATGTCGTGGTCGCTTTCATCATCCGAGCACGCGACATCGCTACTAGCGCAATAAAAACAAAAGTGTTTGTTACCAAAAGAATGATCTTATTGTGACAAGATAAAGAAAGCAAAAACTAACATTCTTAGAAGGAACGACGTGATCTTTTATTGTTACGTCATAATCGTAAATAAGTCGCCCGAATTGTGACTCAATGAATTATTCTACAGTTTTTCACCATATATGGTATTATTGAGCGTACGGGCGCCATTTTGAAGAATATATGCAGCTGATATGTTTTTAATATGGAAGAATAAATAAAACTTGACTCACGGTCTTGCTACCACTTGTCAAGTATCATTGATGCAATCAAATAAAACAAGGTGTTGCATCAATGACAATGCATGAAAGGCAACACTTGAAATGCGGCGCACACCGATCAACCGTCAAATTTAAACACGGAAATCTCGTTAGCTACCGTGCGTGGAACTGTCAAAGCTTCATCCAGAACAACACACAAATGCTTGTAATTAAGCTCTCTTGGACTTGCGGTGGCTGGTATAAGTCTATTTTGTTGCCATAAACGAGGAGGCTTACACGAGAAATACGACGGAAGATTGCGTTTATGTAAAGATTCCACCTCTGTTGTTTAATAATTTGTCAAAAGTTTTTGCAAGTGAAGTATTTTTGGTCACAAGCTTTTCTTTCTTGCTTCGAAATATGAAAACCATGACGTCATAAAATTTAATATTTAATTTGCAGAAAACAATCACGTCATCAATAGTGAAGTGATGTTGGGTAAAGGTAAAAAGAAGAAGATGCGCAAACCTCGGACGATTTATTCCAGCCTGCAGCTCCAGGCTCTCAACAGGAGGTTCCAACAAACTCAGTACTTGGCTCTTCCCGAGCGAGCAGAACTTGCCGCCACTCTCGGCCTCACGCAGACCCAGGTGAGTTATCACAATACCATGATTTGTGACGTCTCAATGAGATGCCTTGTGACGTTATTAGGTTGAAGTTAATTGCAATGTTGCCTTTGTTCAGAAAGTGACGTGAAACATAAGAGACAGCAGATTTCATGTTTGTGAAATCATTCAAGTTTTTTTAAAACCATTTTTATAATCATCTCTCTAAAACAGGCCGCGCTTATTTCTCACATAGGCATTTAAACCCATGCGTAAAAGGCTACAAACTTGCCAGCAAAATTCCACCCTTTTAACCCTTTTAACCCTTGAAGTCCCAGATAATCTTCTAGGATTTAAGTCATTCACTCGGTCTGGAGACGCCAGGCTTAAGAGGCGACATCAAACGACGTGAATGCATGTAGGCAGATTTATCCGGGGATTGGCCAAAGAGTGAGCAATATAGTTGAGAAATCCGACAAACATCAGATCGCTTTGATGCGGATTTCTCTGCCTTAACTCAAACGCTTATCCTGCTTCCAATTGTAGACAAACTGTAAAAATTAGATTCACTTAAATCGCTTCAAAAACCGCTTTTTAAGGTTTTTCATAAACATCAGGTCAAGATAAAACAATGAGTTTAAAAGTTGAAAAGTTTTTCAATGAAAGCGGTTTTGCTCGAATAATCCGAGCTCGTTGATTCTGATGAGGTCAGCAGTTTTTTTGGGAAAAGCAAAATTTCTGAATCTGGAAATAAATTTTCTTTTAAAAAAGATGAATAAACAACTCATGCTTCGTTCGACAAGAATCGGATTTTACGGCAAGAAGAATCGTGTTAATCGCGATTTGACAAACCTCGTGGTCAGTATCGCACTTCAGTTAATTGCAACCTTGTCAAGTTTTGTTTTTTCGGTCCAGACACGCACCTGTTATCATTTAATTAAAATTTTCAGTCGTTGGAAAAATAAAAAAGACGCTAGAACGGATCAAAATTCATTTTGAAAAGAACAAACTTAAAACGACAAAACCAGCATCAGATCAAAAAGTTTTCATTATAAAGTTGTTGGCATAAGAACGCGCGGATACTTAGAAAGCGTAGACGCCCGGCGTGCGATTGTGAACGATTCATGCAAAAAGATTTCACAGTTTTTCATATTTTATCTCAAAACATCTTCAACCACAAAAATTAATGAAGTTGTTACAAAATGGAGATTCGGTCGAGCGCGCCAGACATTTTTAAAAATAAATTGATCGTCAAAGCATGAGCACGACCTATACGAAGCCGCACAATATCAATATTTATCGAGCTCAGTTAATTTCCACTTTCACAACACACGGAATACCACACTATTGTTACGTCACAATCTGAAGCGACACGACATGGGCAAGTCGTTTCCTCGCGTTTCGTCCAAAATTACAGGTTTCGATGATTTGGCGAATCGCAATATTTATCGGAAAGTAAGGATGGGTCGCCGCCAGCTACAAATAGAACGCCGGTCGCCAGGCAACGGAAAGGATGACACGGTCCGAGACGTCAGAGCCACACGGGCCAATCAGAAGGAAGAACGATGGCTCAAATCGTGATTGTAAAATCTGCGACGCTTTGAGAAAACGTTCAGCGGTTAGATTTAATGAGCAGTCTCTGCGCGCGCAACCTGTCATCAAGTTGAACAAAGACATAACTTAGATTGATGAAGGCAACTTTCGTTCAACCAATCCCCGCCTACATTTCAATTATCTCCGAATCTTAACCTTTCCCATGCGCAGATAGAACCCTGGTCAGCAATGACTTGTACTTGGGGGCAAAAGGTTCATACGTCACAATCCGCATTGTTTAAGTGTCGAAAATTCAATGCCTTCTGCATATGACGAAATTTTAACCTTCATGCGTAAGTGAGCTTTCAGGCGTCTTGAGCTAATCCCAACCTTTCTCTGTTCAGGTCAAGATTTGGTTCCAGAACAGGAGGTCGAAGTGCAAGAAGTTGATGAAGCAGGGCATCCACGACAAGGACAACCCCCTGATGTCCCCCGGGAGCAACGGGAGCAACAACACCAACAACAACATCGGCTCCCCGGCGTCTATCACGTCACCGATGATGTCATCAGGAGGACAGAACGTGTCTGCGTCATCGGACATGGGCACGCCGGGAAGCGGAAACGGAGAAGGGATGATCAACGGGGGAGGGATGGCGAGCGGAGTAGCTGGTCAACCCTCCTGGACTCCTCCGCCCGTAGATGAAAGAGCCTCTTCGACACCACCTAACGCCATCTCGCCAAATCAAGGCATGACGTCACCTCACCGTTCAGTTGGTATGACGTCATCACCGTACAGCTCGATGCCGCTGCATCATAACATGACGCACGCCAACTCAAATATGAAAACGGAAGTTTCGTCACCTAGCAACGGGAGTCCTGGCATGGCGCCCCCTTATCCCCATAGCAACGGAACCTTACATCCCATGAGCGTCGGAGGGGATGCACAGCAGGTGCCCGCGTACCTAGGCGGCCTAGCAGGGCACCATCAGCCCTCCCTACAACACCCCATGATGTCTCCACCCTTCTGGTATACTGGCGGCGACCCCGATCAGGTGGGGGCGCATCCGGTCCATCACTTGGAGCAGCACATCAACGAACCGGCCTACTTGAAATAACAGAGTCCGGCAGTTGGCGCTATGCTCATCAAGTTTAAGGTTGCTGACAAGTTGGAGTAACCGGGGACCAGGTTCAAATATTCAGACGTTCCAAATCTCTCTAAGAAGAGATCTCATGTTTTTCTTATTTTAGCATATTTTGTGCCTTTAGCAATTGTATTACGCGCTTTTCTCGGTTTTCTTTTCGCTTAAAATGCTTTTTTTCTATTTCAACTTGCAGCCGTGACAAGGATCAATCTAAAAAAATATGAATATATTTATACACCACCAGATAACTTTCAACCCTCGGTCAATTTTCCACAGTTTCATGTCCGTTGTTCTCTTTGTTTGCGGCGAGAGCACATGTTTTTACGATATTTATCATCGTCGATGTACACCGAGCTTATTTATCTCGTCATCATCTCGCTCTGTGAGCCAGATGGGAGAGGAAATGTTTATTTTTGCATCGGGTTCCGCGGCTAGCTGTGCTGGCCTGCGCGTCCAGCACCAGTGGTCTGGTATCGTATATTATTACGTCATAATATGTATTTGTATCATCATTATGTTTTAAACTTTAATCGCCGCATTCCAAACGTTGATTTTCTGTCTATGAGCTCACAGTCTGCTTTGTGTCTGATATCTCGTGCGATTATTCCAGTGCTTCGTTAAATTATTGTCATTTAGTTCACGCATCTCTACGGCCATGTACTTTGAATAAATTGAAAGAAATCATAAACAGTTGTTTGTTTGGTCGACTGAAACTTTTCATTTCGTCATAACGCATTATGACGTCATTATTCAATCGCATTGAAAGTAACTCAGTCAATTGGCTGAAACACAGCAGTCGCACTCTGGCGTTGTTCCCCATTAGTTAACTCTTTTTACAAAACAGTGAAACGGTAGTTGGCGCTACACGACCATAAGTTGTTGCTTATAGGAGGTTGTCGTCCACAACAGCACGGTTATTATTTTCCATCACCAACATTTTAAAGTCTATGCATTTCACATGGGAATTCCCCATACAACGTGGATAGATCTCTTAAAAGGAAGGCGACACCGATTTCCCACAGATAATGCAGCTGAAAGCCGCTCAAGATTCAAAATATAACAGTTTGTATTCAATCTGGGCTCATGAGCTTGCCAGCAAGTTAAGGCAAAAGGTTTATCCAAGAGACTTAGTTTCACAGCCAAGACCACATTTACTCCTCATCGAGCTAAAAATCACTCTAGCTGAAATCTCCGACAAATCTCTTTAAAGTTCAAAATATTATTGTTTGATGAAGAAGTTGTCGTAGCTTTACTGCCATCTAACAGCTATCTCAGGTGGACCTTTATTAAAACCTGACTCACTAGCGTGAGCCAAAAGCGTCGCAAGATGGCGGTATTGTTAGTGTTGTTATGCTGGCAATATGCCAAGCAAGCGTCATTGTTTTATAGCTGCGCTCCCTCAATTCTTTGAAGCAGATTTGAAAGAGACCACTCAGTGATTTTTCGGCAAACGACCGACCACGAACCAGGAGTCGAATATTTCCCTATATTTCCGTCCGCAATAAACGGCAGAGACATTTCTCCAGCAGCAATATAAGCAGACAGCAGAGCCAATGAATGCAACATCACATGATTAGGTACCATAGAAGCGAAGCGAGAATTTTTACAACAAAGCTGGTTTATTTGAATAAAAGTTATATTTGGGCGACATCTTTGTTCTTATCATTGCATCCTTAGTGACGTCACAACTGCAGCAAGGTGCGCAATTCCACCATAAATAAATGCCGCGTTATATATACAAGTGTGACGTCAGTAAGGCAGAATGAATCAACGCAAGAACTAAAGATATACATCGACCTCAGCCTTTCCTGTCGCCAGATAACAGCCGCATTTTATTATGATTCACAATGATTCAATACAATGCGTATTGAAGCCGAATAAAGCGATCTGCGTTAGGATATTACGACTATATCGCAAACAAGCAAAGTTGAAAATAAACTGGAAAGGTAGAAAAGAAGATGTAAGTTAAGCGAATTGCGCTGAAAACGACGGAGTCTGTAGCACCAGTTATTTCCCGAGCCTCTCTTCACAGCACATTCACGCTTAGATCTCCTTTTATTTTAATTAGCTTAGGTTCTAAGCTTTATTCTATAAACAAAGAGAATTTAGAAGCAGGTTTTCGACTTAATCGAGAGAGGTTCGGGTTTTGGTTCAGGTTCGGGTTCGGTTCGGGTTATCAACCAGAGTCTAGTTTTTTTGGTGACAAACTTACCAACAAACGAGCTTGATCGCTCACTGTGGCAAAAATTTATCCATTGGCTCGTAATGGACGAGCCGGACTATTGTAAAGATTCTAATGTGAGTAATAATTGCAGAGTATTGTTCAATAACCGACTGAACGATGAAGAAGGTGACCTGGTCTGTAATCTGGTTGATGTTGCTGCATGGATGGCCACCATGCTCAGGCCAAGGTTGGTTGAAAATTCCACACATTTTAAAGCGTTGAAGAATGTAGATACGTGGTTATATTTGAAACAATACGGTCTTATTCATGCTTCCCCGGGAACAGGAAAGAATACCTGCCATTACGTCATTGCTCTGATTGTTACTGTTTATAACGTCATCAGTCTGGAGATTATTACAAAACAAAGTCTTAAAAGTAAACAAAACTGAATAGCGATGGATTATAAGATGGAACTTTTTATTCAAACATGTGGCAATGTTTAACTCGTTTCAAGTGTAATTCATATCAGATATGTTTCACCTGAAACACGCCGAATTAAAACAACGTAATCTTGATGAGATGGCCTGATGTGACGTATTTTCTGCGCCCACTTCTTGCAATTTGAAGTCCCATTTGAAGTCGCGACAGTCTGGCACTGTGTAGGTTGTAAGGCGACGGAAATAGTTGTTTCGGTTGCATCACAGGCCACTCACTGCAACAGCAGTTAAATGTAAACGTCGTTTCCTGGTTATTTTACTCCATGTACGTGAAAGATCGGTTCCAAGAACGTTGCTACTATAGGAGCGGTAATCCTTCTTAGCGTTTGGTGTTGGGAACACCATCCCATTCATACATACGATGGAAATGTTTATGGTTATTCTATTGCAAGTAAAATTCACATTAACTGAGACAACGTTTGTAGCCATACTTTTTGTTTCTAGTAACAAATTACACTGACGCCACAACGACTGCCACCGTCGAAAACTCACTGACAACGGAAGGCACCGGTGCCATAAATGATACAACAAACACCAGTCCAATTATCGACTACAATGTTACCAACGCTGAAGCTACAACCACAAGTGGGATGGATATTACAACAACCACAAGTGGAATGAACGCTACAACCACAACCAGTGGAATGAATCTTACAACAAACACCAGTCCAGTTATCGACAACAATGTTACCAGCGCTGAGGCAACAACTACAAGTGGGATGAATGTTACAACGACCACAAGGGGAATGAATGTTACAACCACAACCAGTGGAATGAATGTTGCAACCATAACCAGTGGAATGAATGTTACAACAAACACCAGTCCAGTTATCGACAACATTGTTACCAGCGCTGAAGCTACAACCACAAGTGGGATGGATGTTACAACAACCACAAGTGGAATGAATGGTACAACCATAACCAGTGGAATGAATGTTATAACAACCACAAGTGGAATGAATGGTACAACCATAACCAGTGGAATGAATGGTACAACCACAACCAGTGGAACGAATGTTGCAACCATAACCAGTGGAATGAATGTTACAACAAACACCAGTCCAGTTATCAACAACAATGTTACCAGTGCTGAAGCTACAACCACAAGTGGAATGTATGTTACAACAACCACAAGGGGAATGAATGGTACAACCATAACCAGTGGAATGAATGTTACAACAACCACAAGGGGAATGAATGTTGCAACCATAACCAGTGGAATGAATGGTACAACCATAACCAGTGGAATGAATGTTACAACAACCACAAGGGGAATGAATGTTGCAACCATAACCAGTGGAATGAATGTTACAACAACCATCAGTCCAGTTGTCGACAACAATGTTACCAGCGCTGAAGCAACAACCACAAGTGGGATGGATGTTACAACAACCACAAGTGGAATGAATGGTACAACCATAACCAGTGGAATGAATGTTACAACAACCACAAGGGGAATGAATGTTGCAACCATAACCAGTGGAATGAATGTTACAACAACCACCAGTCCAGTTGTCGACAACAATGTTACCAGCGCTGAGGCTACAACTACCAGTGGAATGAATGCTACAACCACAACCAGTGGAACGAATGTTGCAACCATAACCAGTGGAATGAATGTTACAACAAACACCAGTCCAGTTATCGACAACAATGTTACCAGCGCTGAAGCTACAACCACAAGTGGAATGAATGCTACAACCACAACCAGTGGAACGAATATTGCAACCATAACCAGTGGAATGAATGTTACAACAAACACCAGTCCAGTTATCGACAACAATGTTACCAGTGCTGAAGCAACAACCACAAGGGGGATGGATGTTACAACAACCACAAGTGGAATGAATGGTACAACCATAACCAGTGGAATGAATGTTACAACAAACACCAGTCCAGTTGTCGACAACAATGTTACCAGCGCTGAAATTACAACCACAAGTGGAATAAATGTTACAACAACCACAAGTGGAATGAATATTACGACCATAACCAGTGGAATGAATGTTACAACAACCACAAGGGGAATGAATGGTACTACAACCACAAGTGGGATGGATGTTACAACCATAACCAGTGGAATGAATGTTACAACAACCACTAGTCCAGTTATCGACAACAATGTTACCAGCGCTGAAGTTACAACCACACGTGGAATGAATGCTACAACCACAACCAGTGGAACGAATATTGCAACCATAACCAGTGGAATGAATGTTACAACAAACACCAGTCCAGTTATCGACAACAATGTTACCAGTGCTGAAGCAACAACCACAAGGGGGATGGATGTTACAACAACCACAAGTGGAATGAATGGTACAACCATAACCAGTGGAATGAATGTTACAACAAACACCAGTCCAGTTGTCGACAACAATGTTACCAGCGCTGAAACTACAACCACAAGTGGAATAAATGTTACAACAACCACAAGTGGAATGAATATTACGACCACAACCAGTGGAATGAATGTTACAACAACCACAAGGGGAATGAATGGTACAACCATAACCAGTGGAATGAATGTTACAACCATAACCAGTCCAGTTGTCGACAACAATGGTACCAGCGCTGAAACTACAACTACAAGTGGAATAAATGTTACAACAACCACAAGGGGAATGAATGTTGCAACCATAACCAGTGGAATGAATGTTACAACAAACACCAGTCCAGTTATCGACAACAATGTTACCAGTGCTGAAGCTACAACCACAAGTGGGATGGATGTTACAACCATAACCAGTGGAATGAATGTTACAACAACCACTAGTCCAGTTATCGACAACAATGTTACCAGCGCTGAAGCTACAACCACAAGTGGAATGTATGTTACAACAACCACAAGGGGAATGAATGGTACAACCACAACCAGTGGAATGAATGTTGCAACCATAACCAGTGGAATGAATGTTACAACAAACACCAGTCCAGTTATCGACAACAATGTTACCAGCGCTGAAGCTACAACCACACGTGGAATAAATGTTATAACAACCACAAGTGGAATGAATGCTACAACCACAACCAGTCAAGTTAACACTAACAATTTTACCCCAGTTTCACGGCCAGTGACATCGTCTGAAGCAAACATAAACCAAACAAACTTTACCACCATTTCCGTACCGATGACAACAAGGTCAGTGGTGTGTATGCAGGTGACCTACAACGGGAGCGATTCACCAATCATATTTCCTCAAACCACGATTGGTGTTTGGGCGAATTCACTGGAGCTATGTCCCAACGGTAAGAGTCAACCAATTAATGTTGAACGCCTAATCTGTTGCTAGCTCACAATCGCACCAATGAACTTCAACGCGAATTCTCTGGGTCGTCCTACGTTTAACGACTCACTTTCATGCAGGGCGCCCACTTGCGTTGAGATTTTGCGATGTTGATGGTATGTGGAAGGTGCCAAGGGTATTTAGTTGTAATGACACAACCCAGCAACTGCTTCAGTCTTTGGTATGTATCATCAGGACCTATTTCAACAATTCACAGAATATTTAAAAAAAACTTAAATTGTGTTCTTCTCAGCAGACTCGGTATAAAATGATGCGGTTGATTCCAAAATAGGTTGTTTGAGTGTGTTTATTAATTTATTTTTTTCGGCCGCATTTACCACGTGCGGCAGACGCCAGCGTGTACGCCAAGTCGTTCACTGTATCAACAACATAACCTACGTAATTGAAATGACGTAAAACTCGATTTTGCAGGAAAACGAAACACTCGCCACTGGAACAGAAATAGCTTACGTAATTACAACGTCATCACTCGCTGAAGGAGAAGTCCAGGAACTCACGCAGGCGCTGGATAATCTTGTTCAATCAGCTAATACGGTGAGTTGATTCGCACGCATTTGCAATTTTAGTGAAATATGTTCTACTGTGGAAGATTATTCCGTCACAATGTCGAATCGAACAATGTTGTTTGTGACATTAGACCAGCAACAGTGAGGTGCAGCTTGTCCTTCAAATTTATGAAAATCTTCAAAATGCAACTTTCAACATGACTCGAACAAAGACTGCGGTGATCGATCTAGTGGCGGCTTTCTCATACAAGGAGGACATCCCAGAAGGAGGTAGGTCGCATTTATGCGCAACTTTCGTTCGAGCAGTGATGCTTGTGACATGACGTATGCAGCACTTATGACGAAGGGGCTTGCCTTTTGCACTTTTTTGGAGTCAGCATTATCTCAGGATAAATTAAAAGTTGTAGACCAGTGAATAACCAAAGAAAATCACCCGACATAATTACTTTTATTCCAACGAGTCACTCATCACTTTACGTATCAACCTGGCAATTGCGTAGTCATCGACATCCTATTTTCGCGTTTTTGTCAACTTTCCAGAATCATCAACGCACCAATCATCAGCAATAACCTCACACCTTGTGGTCATCTCTGCGGCGTCGGCGTTTGACGGCGTCACAATTGAGGCGTCATCACTCTCGAGTTCATCTGAAGCCACGGTTGACCTGATCTCCATTCCCAGCTCGGCTCTTCCAACAGAAAACACAATCCGCGTCCTCGCTCTTTTTGTTGCAGACACCGACAGCTTACCAGCGCCCCCTTCTGGCACTAGTTTAACAGGTATATTTGTTGATTTTGTTATTTTATTGATATAATTTTTGTTTGCAACAGTTTTCTCACAAATAAACAATCGGTTGGTGGCGTACTAAAACGCCTCCGATTGTTGTGCGGGACCGAGGTAAAGTTATATCTCACTTTTTCTCAGGTCGAGTTGTCACGCTGGAGCTAGGCTCAAACTCGGGTCCTGAAAGAGTGGCAAACCTGACAAGCCCTATCGTGATCACTTGGGACATTTCGGGCAAAATTAATGAATTTCGACGAATCTTCCGCCAAGTAAGTACTAGGGCTTTGACTTTTACTCATTTCTTTGGCTTTGGCTAAAATAAATCATTCAATCAAGTTAAAACTGGACAGCTTAACAGCACGTCAATTTTACAAAACAAACTTTCGACGCCAAATTGGAAATAGCGCGGTCAACCAATTTCTCTAAGCGTGCCCAGAACAAAGTGCTTCTAGCATCAAATAAATTAATTTCAGCTTCAAAGAGTAAAATAGCGTCTTTATTTCATCTCAGCCCAATGCTGCCCCTCAAGTCGGGCAAACGTGCGGTTTTGTGAACGATATTGGATACTCCGCGGACGGGCTAGAAACTGAAGACGGCGAGGATCCAGCCAAGCAGTCTTGTCTCACCACGCATCTCACCACATTTGCTTTGTTTACCACGGTAGTGTGACGTAACACAAATTTAAAACCGAATAATTCTAGAATAGGTGATGACTGTCCTCGTCATCATTGCAACTTCCTGCTGCAAGTTAAGCCTCGGATTTATTTCGAAACAGGTGAACTTCCAGCCCAGCCCTCCTGCTACCATAGCCCGGATAGGCTGCATGATGGCGATTGTTGGATGCTTTGTTGTTGTCATTATTTATTTCCTTTTCAGGTAAGTTTGTTACACAAGGCGTAAATAGCACCTAGCGCATCATGTCCATGGCACACACCGCATACCTTGCGTACCAGAAATAGAATGCAGTTTATTTTGCTCAACACCACCTGCTTTATCAATGTCAATAAGCTTATCACTAATGACATCACTAACTTGCTTAACAGACCCGTGTCAGAACCAACGAGAACAAAACCTTAATCTAAGTTTCTTTTACAGCCATTTGCGAAGCTACCCACTGAGCTTCGTCATCATGCAGCTCAGTTTGTCGACTATGGTCAGTCTCTCGCTGTACTTGGTCGCCTCTTACACATGGGGCAGCTTGCCACGAAGCAGCTGCCTCGTTTTGGCCGCCTTTCATCACTTATTCTCCCTTCTTGCCTGCGCCTGGCTCGTATGTGCCGCGTATGTGACGTGGCGTAACGTAGCGAGGCCACTGGAATGGATCCTGGTTTTTCAGCAGTGTGAGCAGTCCCTGAGAAACAAGTCAATGGGGAGGTAGTAACTGGGGTGCGGGTCCAGTTGAAAACAACGGGAACAGACCCCAACAGGGCACTTGCTCTTCTCTATTTCTAAGAACTTTTGCGCAACCATCGTAAACTTTTGCCATATTTTCAGATGGACCGGTCTGGTGTGTGCAATTTCTGTGATTGCTTTTATAATACCGTTGGCTTACACGGTGGGAGTTTACGAAAGCTTGACATTTTCCGGTGAGTTTTGCGTAAGAACACTCCCAGTGAGTTAACAGGCTGTTACGTCCGAGTTTAATATTCTGCAAAACCTTTCTCCACAGTCGAAGACAAGTTGGTTTACCACGAGTCGGTTTATGCGGGACAAGATTCCTGTCTAATACAAGGCCCGTCGTTATATTACGGCTTTGGCGTGCCCGCCGGCATCTGCTTCTTCATCAGTTTTGTGCTTTCCTTGAACGCCTTCGTAGCAGTCACAGCTCACAAAGATAAAACAGAAGTAATCGAGTTGGTTGAATGACATCCGCGTTTAAACGGTTTTCTTTTTATAATCGGAACAGTTCAATTAAAACGTTGTTATTTGTCTTGCTTAAAAGAATCTTAACTAGAGCCCTGACACCGGTTTAGTACCACAGAGGTCAGCTGCTATCGCTTAAGTTTGTTTTGGGCTGAATTTTTATGATTTCGTTTTGTTTTGCCTCTGCTGATGATAGAATCTTGTTGTAGGATCACTTTTTGGGATTCCTGACCTTCTTCAGAGAGTCGAAACAATTGGCTGAGAATCTTTTCGTCATCATCCTCTTTCTACTCGCCGTCTTTCTCATCTCTTCCATTCGAATCGTGTCTGGTTTCTTCACAGCTGACGCCTACGCCACACTTGATATGGCGTATGGGGTTTTCGCCATCATCTTTGTAAGTGGCATAGGTCAGCTTCTGATGAACAGAACACGCAGAGATTTATTTTGTGATGTCTTCTGTTCAAGGGAGTTCTGATGATCGCGCTTTTCTGTCTACGCACTGAGCACGTGAGAGGACTGATTTGGAGATCGATTCGCGAAGTCATCACCAACTCGAGCCGCTATTATCTCCCCCACGCCGACGAGCAGGGCGTCTACCACGACGAGTTCGACCTCAACCGCACCCGCCGCCCCCACGTCACAATCGAATTGACATCAGCCAGTCACAGGCCCCTCGAAACCGGAAGTCTTGGAGGGTCGGAGATATCTCTTCGCGACGGGCCGCCTTCCCCGCGAAAGTCGACGCACAGGGTGTACGACACCAGCGCAGATGTCGCACAGCCGGACATCGAACTCAGCAAAGGGAAGATGGGGTTGGTCGGGTTCAAGATGGTCGAGGACAAAGAGTTCCTTGAGTAGCAATGTGGAACCCAGCGTAACACTTTGATTACTCCAGCAACCTTCCAACGAAACTATTTGGTTCATTTGATTGGGTTTCAACCAAATGCTTCTCTTGTCTTATTAAATTGTATCTTCCAAATATTGTAATATATTTCGTGGTAACCATTAACCGTGGTCAAGTTCAACTGTAATCAAGACAGATGCCCGTGAGTCTCAGGCACTTGAAAGGCTAAACCTGCATCTGGCTCATCTCAGCTCGGTCAGTAGAGTTCGGACAAATCCGTTTAAAACCTGCGATCAGATTTATTACGAAGTCACACGTTGACAAGGTACAAAAATTGATGTGCACGAACGCGGCCAATAGAAGCGGTAGCGATTGAGCATACCACGCGGGGGGAACGGTGGAATTTTATGACGATACTTTGCGGAAAGAATAAATAGGAGCGCGGTGTAAGCCATGTCTGAATAAGACGGAGCGCAGGAGTCTAAAGCAGCCATGAACAGTCGTTAAGTAAAGACCGGATTCTCAAAGTCGGACACCAAACGTTTTTAACGAAATAAAATATCAAAAAAAGCTCGAGATACGCCTAACCCCAGGTCAAGGGGGTTAACTTAGGTCGGGGTTATATCAGGTCATCGGCGAGGGCCGCTGTTGTAGTTTGGCCGAGTTCCTTCCCTTGAGCCCTGGCGATCGCGTCTCATGGCGGGGGGGCCGCGACGACCGCCCCTGTTGTCCCCCGCCATTCCTCCTCTGCGCATGTCCACGCCCCTCCTGTTGTTGTCGCGCGAGCTCCGTTGCTTCTTCTCCTCGATGTTAATCCGGTGATTGTTCTTGTAATGCGTCGGCTGCAAATAACAGGCGGTTGAGAGCACGACCTTATACGCTCACAACAGAGACGTGGTCATTGCCGAGTTGATGTTCCTACATGACCTACCATGACCTCCAACACGTGATCAACCGACTTGGGATCCTCGAAGATGACGAAACCAAAGCTCGGGTTGTTCGTGTGCGAATGGTTGATCTTCACCTCAAGAACGTTGCCAAAGTCTAAATGAGAAAAAAGCAGATTTCTTCAATGCTGTGAGTTCATGGGAAGTTTAGTTGCCAAAGACTGTACTTGACTATCTTAAAACCAACTATACTTGGGTCAGCTTTCTCGTAACTGACACAACATGACGAAACATTTCCACAAATCCATCAAACCTGTGAAGTGCTCTCTCAGCTCGGTGTCAACGACGTCATTGGGAAGATTGCCGACGAAGATTTGCTGAGTGTCAGGATACCGGAAGCCTGTCTGCTCCCTTCCAGCTCCTCCTCCTGGACCTCCAACCCGACGCTGTCCATCCGCTCGATCTCCAAACGCTCGTTCATCGTCACGTTGGTGTCCGCGCTGGTTGTTGCGAGGTGCACGGGATGATCGCGGGGCTTCGGTCTGCTCAGATGCTTCTGGAGGCTAAACACAGAAGATGGATGATTTCAAATTTAAAAGATTGTCTCAACTGATGAAAACAAAACCAGTAACTGCTTTGTCGTAAATTATAAAAAACATTACACCTGCTACACCATTAATAGGTTGAGCAGTGCAGCCACGTACATTTCGTTGCACTAAACAACCATATTTGAGACAAGATCTGTTCATGTCCTGGGGTAATGCTTCAAGTTGTTAATATTTTGCTGGGCTAGATCAATTACAATCTAACCAAGCAGAATAGTCACGTTTCAACTGTAATCTTTTCTGATGATAGCATCTAGTCAGAGTTGAAGTTGATGAGATTAGTATTTCAAATGCAGTGCAGGGACAGATTTTCGATGCAACTTGAGCAGCCATCTTGGAGCCTAATTCCTACCTGTTCCGCTGGTGGTCGATGAGTTCTGGTCACTGTGGGTTGTTGGGTGCTGGTTCGAGCAGCCGGCGTGTTCTTCGAGGCCAGATCAGCCCAGGAAAACGTCTTTGGGGTAGATTTTGTGTCGGCAGGTTCTTGTTCTTCAACAGGTTCGGGGTCTTTCGGTGGTTTGGGGGGTTCCTCAGGTGGACTTTCAGGGTCAGGGGAAGAGGCATGCTATAAAGTTAAGTTGGGAAGGTGATTCATAATGAAGAAGTCACATTCTAAATACTTGTGTGACACTCATTAAAGACAACAGCATCAGGCGGAATCACTCGTATGGTTTCAATGCAGTGAATTGACCAACAAAGCCATCTCAGCATAACAAAAACAGTTTCTGACCTCGGGTTCCATTTCGGGTGAAGGTGATGGACGGGGTGAAGCAGGTGGTTCGGCATTTTCCGGGGCAGGTGGGGTTGGGGTGTCGCGTTGATCAAGAGTCGTGGCTTCAAGGCGTTGTTCGATTCCATTGGTCAATACAGGGGACTCGGCTTCTGGTGGTGGGTTGTACAAGTTTTCCTGGAACCCAGTCGGGGCTTGCTGGACTGTCTGTGAAGCTTCCAGTTCTTCCTCCAAGTCTGAGAAATGATGAATTTTAATAACAGTGTTGACAGACATAAGAGCAGGGCATGATAAATATATAAAAAGCCTTAAAAACCTCCATCATGCCACAATCTTAACATATATAACATACTAGAGTAGTACACAGAACTGGATTATATACACCGAGCACAAAGAACTGGACCCCAGTATATGGGGTGTTAGTAGAAACCTTAAATGGCCAACCAGAAAGGCACAAGAGCAGATAATTCATACGAGACCTCACCTTGTTCATCGTCTGATCGTTCCGTGGTGACATCATCATTGAAAACCTCATCCTGATAGCGGAAGATGTCATTGTGGACGTAGAATTTGTACGGATTGTCACCCTGAGCAAGGAAAAGATTTCGATTATAGTAAATCGTATATATAAATATAGTAAATTATAGATCAGGAGGGGCTAAATGGTAGACATCAAACTTTCTTCAAACGAAATTATAAGACAAGGAGCTATCATGAATACATGCATTCACGTAGTGCTGGAAAAGTCAGACATAGAAGGCAAACCCAAATTTAGGCGGGTAGAATATTCTAATTAAAAAATATTCAAAAATTTTCATATTAATAATGAAAACATTTTACCTGTGGAGCCAAGACAAAAGTTTGCATGAAACGACGCAAAGGTTGACCACAGTTGGACAACTCCCCAGTGACCTGGACAACGACTCCATTCCCGATGGTTGAGTGGGCATCCACTTGGCGAATCTTTGTATGACAATCACAGAAATTGAGCGAGTCTATTTTCTGATGAATTTCCTGCAAAATAGAAACCAAAACACATTTACCAATACAATTTGGAAGCAGCAAATGTTTATGAGGAGGTCGTCAGGCAACACAGTAGATCAGATGGTCTTACATTCTGGCCAATAACCGGCTTCTCGGGCTCCCCGTTCATGTACCTTCCACCATGGACATACGATGAGCTCATGCTGTAGAATCTGCAGAAAAACAACCACTGACACCATCATCTACTAAATAAATGCCATCACTGCTTTGGTGTGCAACTGAATCAAATCACTAAATGCCACACAGGAGCCATAGCAAGATATTAACATGAAAGCATTGATGCAAATGTTAGAGGCAATTAAAAACCTGTAAAGCAGTTCAGGGGCTTTGTTTAAGAGAGTGTAGTACTGGCGCACAAACTCACGGCCCACTTGTATTGGGCTTGGCTTATTCATCATCACCATTTCTCGATGGAATTAACCTAATAAAAAATTTGATTTCACAGTACGTCAAAGTAATTACATAAAGAATTGTGTGTACCAGTGTGCATGCATTACCACAATCAACAAAACTTAAAGGTCTTACCTTCAGAGATGTTTGGTTCCAGATGTGATAAAAAGCAATAAGCAAGAATGCACAAAATTTTAGCAGCAAATATTACACTTGCTTTTCTGTTTGACAAAAAAACTAGTTAGCAGATTAATCAAGTCTAGTGCACAAGTGACGCCAAAGGGTAGCTGAGGTCTAGTATGGAAATGCAACATTACTCTTAGTTTACTTTAATATTCCAGATCGTTGAGTACAGTAATTAAATATTACACTATGAGATGATATAACGTTGGGTTATTGGAGAGCAGAAGCAGATTTGTTAAAACAAATTGTTGCAAAAAGTATACCCCACAAAAGCATATCGACCAAGTTGCATTTACGTAACTCTTTGGGCTATACATAGAACACAAATTGCAAATTATTAAAACAACAAAGTACCGACATAATTAAAGGAATGTCTTTTGACAAAGCGACATGTTTTGACAAGACAAAACAATAAAATACAGCAAATTTGAAATACAGTCAAATCCGCTTAATTCAGACACCGGATAACCCGGACAACCGCTTTATTCGGCCAAAATGGTCAGGAACGGAACAAAATTAAAAATTGAACGTAAAAAAACTCCCGTTAATTCGGACACAGGTTCGCAATTCCTATCGTTAGGTTGTGACACAATAAACAGTACTTCGTTCGTTTTAACACAAGATGCAATTGCATTATGAGTGATTATGGTGAAACAATAACGATCCATGCAGTAACAATCGACAATGAGCTCATATAAGGCCGTGCCAGCTTCATAGTCGCTTTTACTTCGGTACAATTGCGTCCATCTTGTAGAACAGAATGGTACAAAAGAAATGAAATTGCTCACTAAAGTAAACGAAGACGTTTTATGCGATCAGTGCCAATTACAGCAGTATAGCGCAGCTGGAATTCATTTATTACACAACAGTACAGTATTTTAAATGCGTTGTCTGCCTTTACGCATGACCATAAAACGAACAATTGATTCTCCGCTTAATTCGGACAAAAGTGAGCGGAACCAAAGTGTTTGAATTAAGCGGAGTCTACTGTAATCACAATGTTTTGATGTGGTGTTACATAATAGTTAAATTATAATTATACAAAAAGGGGTCTAGTGCAAAAGTGCACAACTTATGACTCAAATTGTGCAGCTGGGAACTAGTATACAAATGCATCCTGTGGTTGTGCATTTCTGCACTACACCTCAAAAAAGCGTGCCGCTTATTTATCTTATCATTTGCCAGAAATGTGGTAAAGGGAAAGCTGTGTGGATGCACATGGTTGCAGATGTATCAGCAACAATGATAAAACTAAGGCAGGAAAATGTGGAAAGGTTTTGATGGCTGAATGCGCATTATGAGAAAGACAAAACTTTAGAATTATCGGCATAACAACCGAACCAGAATTATATTTGTTTAATAATTTCTGTGTTTTGATCGCCATCTTGTTGGAGTGGCAAGATTTTTTCACTTAATTTTCACTTTTCAATTTTTACTTAAAAATGTTTAAATAAAATTTATATATAACAAAATCACATAATTGCAAAATAATAAGAAAGCATGAATTAACTGGCCAATTAATCTGTCATCTATTGACAACCAGCCCAGAAGTGATATTTCTGATAAGCTAATTACAAGATTATTGGAATATTGCTAACAGATAAATTACTTGGTGCACCCTTATGTTTTTGTTTAAGAAAGAGATCGCACATTTCTTTAGGCTGGTGTTCAGCGCAGACTGAAAATTGCACCTAGTACACTAGGCCTATTTTGCACCACGTCACTACGATTTTGGCGGTACTGCACTATCCAGACCTTCTTGAAAAATGCCATGCTTTCCAGCCAGGTCAATACTTGATACAGATTTATGCAAAAGTAAAGGAAGCTTTATTTCACTTATCATCTTGATTTTAAGGCACTTTTGACTTTCCCAGATAATGTTAGTTTAATACCAAAGACACAAACAGACAGGTGAAGCAATTGTTTAGGCCTACTCACTTGCCGTATCGTACCCGGAAATTGCCATACGCTTGAGCATAAAAAGCTAATTTCCCATCCTGTGATTAGGCTAAACCTACATCTGACACGACGCATTTACAAATCCAATATATTAAATTATTTTCATATCGATTAAGCTATTACCGTAGACTATTGGAATATCATGTACAGAAAATCTAAGCAAAAACAAACACGCAAAAATCGCCATGAGTTTCTGATAACTTGCCCAAACCAAAAAAAATTCTTGTTCATAAAATTTCTCTAAGCCTGAATTAGGCACAACCAATCTCTGCACCACATGGCGCGCGACAAAAGAACCCACGTTCAACCAAGAACTGACTGGACGTGATTTCAATAAAATGAAAAGCAACGAAGTTTGGGGAAGCTTTTTGTTTCATCTGCTCAGCGTGAAGTTACTCAAGCGAATTATTACGTCATTTGCCCCTGCCATTAGCCTTGGCACTCTTTTTCTAGCCTCAAACAGCATCTCTGCCAAGAGATGTGGGAAGTGCTTCAAGTATGACCGTTTTTCACTACGTTAGAATTGTATGTGCAGTATACAAAGATTTCTGCATTTTCGCCCTCCAATGATCCAAGTGTATCAGCTTTAGGGCGATAGATGCTGGGGGCGTTAAGAAAAATCCTTATACTTGCTTGTGTTGAAGTGCTAACCAGAAATGTGACTTTGAAAAAGTTTATCCATTAATGAAAAAGCCATTAATCTTCGCAAATTATACCGTATTTAAAATTACTTTATCACGCCTTGCAGTTAGACGGGAAAACTAAGATGTTCCTAAATATTGCGTTATTGATGCCTACACAGGTTTTCGTCATAAATTACGTTTTTGACGAAACATTCAAAAATTCTTACGTTTTTCAAATTATGAGGAATCACTTGCAGTTATTGCAGCTTATCGGTAACAATCTCTGTCATAAACAACAAGTCTAAAGCGGTTTCTTGAAAATATAGATAAAGGTATTCTACTCTGACCCTGTTGTCGCCATACAAACATTTAAGCAGATATAAGCTCACTCGAAATTCAGTAGCACATAATTTACCAACTATCTAACACTAGCTAGTTTTGGTCAAAACCATCTGCGCTTCAGCAGAGTGATGACCTTGATAAATGCACAACAAGAAATATTCTTTCTTACATAGCACAACACTTGTGGAGGTAAAAGAAACTCGGTGATTAGTGATAACGACGAAGGACAATAAAACAATGATATGATCTGGTGGTAAAGACGGCGGCAATCTGGACGATAATTGTCTGGACAATGAAAAAGCGTAAAGTGCTGATAGAGGTTTTGTCATTGGCTTTATTCCCATAACAATGAAGCCTCTGCGTGATAAATATGTTTTCTATTGTTTGCTTGGCCTGCAGTTGCACCACGCTGGTCTGGACAATGAAAAGGTGTTGAAGTGCTGGATAAGAAATCGGCTGGACGCCAGGATCTTCTGTTTAATGGTTGGAAGCAATGAATTTTCAAAGAACAAATACTCAGTCCGAGCATAAAGATTATCATATCACGCAGCACTGTTCAACAAATTCAATCGTTTGTTAAGAGGAACGGTCTTTTATGCTTTCATTTTGACTTGTTTTTTTGATGGTGAATAACTTGACTTGACGTTAGTCTGAAAGCGCAAATGACTTGACTTGCGCCTCCACTTCGATGACTTGTTCTTGGCTCTGCTGAACTTCTATACGGCGGGATTCGTCCCCTAATCGTTGCACTTAAAATTAACAGCTTGAACCAGGAAAGTTGTAAACTAGAGCCGCATTTATCTGTGGTTGTTCGCAGCGCTTTGTAACGTATGCGTGATAAATATGTTGTCTATTGTTTTTGCTTTACAATGTATGAGTGGAACTCTCAACGCTTTCTTTTTTAATAAAATATATGAGTCAAATGACAGGAGAAAAGATGCGAGGTTGGTAAAAGTTATTTATAAAAAGAATGAGTTTCATCACTTTGAAATCAAGTTCAATGATTTTGATCTTGTTGTTTTCTACAAATATTTTCATATTCAAAATCACCAACCGAGAAAATGTTCTGGTTAAAGTTGGTGATTTGTTGTCGTTCGGTGGCGCAAAGGATCTATATCAATGATAGGTGTAATGTTATTTCACGGAGTCTTTCTACGCATATCTATTTCTATTCTACCATGCAACCTCTTTTTGGAGGAATTCCTTCTTCATGACAATCGGATTGTCCTTCGAAGACATATTAAAATCTTAAAATATCCTCCTTAAATCCTAAAATCCTTTTTCGGCAATAGCTTGTTTATACTTGTAATTGTACAGCAATTTGAATTGGCAGCATCTCGCTAACTAATGTAGATGGTTGTTGTTCGTTTTAGATATATTGCGATTTTTTTATGTTGAACGAGTCTGGCTAGAAAAGCATTGAGAAGGTTAGTTTATTAACCTCTATCGGCGCCAAAGTAATGCGTTTAAAACGACTGACCGCTTTTACGCAATCCTAAACACGTCACTGTGCAAGCGTTTGGCGGTGGAACCTGTACAAAAATATGGTACCCTGGCCTACTGGATCCCTAATGTGCCAGAAAAATACGCCACATTAATTCCTTATAATAACAAACGCACAGACTTTGCAAGAGACACCACCTGAAAGCAGCGATGGCTGATCATCTTTAAACCTTCAAATTACACGTGAAATAAAATAGAATGGATTGTAACTGGGTTTTCAAAGTCAGGTGCTGGTATGTCGGGTTTTTGTGGATCGTCCTTGCTAGTTTAACTTTTTGTTGCCTGTTCAATGCGTGATGAACAATGCCAGGAAAAAGTTATTTCAAGGACAGTTTGATTGCGCTGAAATTAACTTCCATACTAGCTGTTATCTCTAAGCTTATACAATTAGGTTTCCCATAATTGTCTAACATCCTAGGTGGTAACAACAATAGGCGCAACAAAAAGAGGTCAAAATTTTATTAATCACAGAGTGGCCATGTTTAGAAAAACATTGATTCTTTGTGTCAAAGCGAAAATGAATTCATACAGAGTTGATTTGAGCATTTATACGTATACAGTGGGACCTCGTTAATCCGGACCCCGATGAACCGGAATCCCCGCTATCCGACACAAAACTGCCGGGAACGGATTTCTTCCTATGCATTTTACCCCTTTAATCCGGAAACCCCGCTGTCCGACTCCGACACTAAAGTTTCGGAACAAATGTGCTAAATCAATAGCAATAAAATCCGATAAACCGGATTATTAACAGTTAAGCGAAAATGATTCACGACTGTCCTAATACACTATGTTAGTTTGTTGACGAAACAATAGCCGATTATCTACGCATAATAACGTTGCGGTCTTTATTGATTCAAAAGTACAGTACTGTAGGTATTTTAGAAACGAAAAAATAAATTGTTCATCAACAGTAACAAACAACGCTTCCGCGGTCGCAAAAAAATACGTACATTACATCGGTTGAGTGCGGCAATCTATTGAAGACATACTGCTGCAACTCAATCGTGCTATCAGCTTTTGATATCGCATTGCGCAAAGATTGGAAACAGGTCAAAGAAAGTTCAAGACAGTTGGTCCCACCGGAATGCTTCGCCACGCAAGAGCGGTTGTCAAACCGATTTGCGACCGAATGTTCGTCACTTGGAGAGCATTCGTCTTTAATACGGTGGTTCTGGGGTTCGACACTGGGTCGGATCATACAATAAATATAATTTTATTTTAGTTGCTGTCCAGCCAGAAACTCGGCACTTAGAATTGGAGTAAGGTGCATACGTCGTTTTGAACACGGTGCTGCATTTGCAAGATTGATTGATTTTTTACTTTCCGATTATCCGGATACCCCGCTAAACCGACATTTTTTGACGAAACGAAGTGGTCCGGATTAACGAGGTCTCACTGTATATTGTTTATACTGTTCGATAAAACAAATGGAAAAATGTATGAAATAAATAGAGTTTATTAGTTTATTATGTCGTCCCAGTTCTGCTGTCAAACACTTTGTGACGTGCAAAGAAGAAGAATACGTCAGCAACCACTGCGCCAAAAAGAGGTTCCTACAAAGTTTACAGTAATACAGTTTATTGCTTCAAGTTGGTCTTTGTTTATCGGTATCAGATCCAACATCCCAGATGCAGACACACCAGATCCCAATTTTGGATCACGTTACTCGATGTTGACAGAGTGATTTCTTCTGCAATCATAGGTTCAGTTTGCTGGAAGGTTACTCGCTTGTTTACAGGAACCTCATCAAAATCTTGCTTCCGCTTAGAACTAAAGGATGAGTTGAAAATGAATTTGACTTCCAGCTGAAATTTTGCCGCTGGTTGCCCGTTTAGAATCGACTCCCAGACACGAATTATAAATTCCCCTGACGCTGCAAATGCCAGCCGGCGAGAAACGAAGTCACCGCCGTTCAAGAACTTATTTATGTTACTGAAACCGTGAAGTCTTAAGCAAGTGATTTGTATGTAACCTAAAACACGTAACAATATGCATTGTGACGACAGAGCGACGCATGACAGGCAGTCGGTGTAATCTTGAGCTAACTGCCCGTACTGAAAGTAACAAGATACAGGCGATGGCTAACGCAGGCCTGTTTATTTTGGGACCGATGTGTTTAGGTAGTTTCACTTCCCGGTCGTGATTGGCTGTTGGCACTTACGCGTTTCCTGCCGCTGAAGCATCGACGCATGCGCTGACAGAAGAGTTTATTTCACTGTGGGTGTGAAGTACAGTGCTAAGCAGTGAACAGGATTAAGCGAATAATATCCAAGCAGGGCGAGATAGCAGCGGCACAAATAAGAGATCAACGCGGCAGCGACGACTTGGTGAGGTTTAGATTCAGTTTTTGCTTTGCAGTTGTAGTAGAAAGTAAGGTTTAGGCCGCAAGCGTTAAGGAAATAACAAATCACTTAAACACACGTATAACCGTCAAAGTACAAGTCAGTCGCAGCAAAAAGATCATAAATGTTATTACTCATTTACACTGGGCGTGTGTAGGCTTTGCGTTTTATAAAGGAACTAAACTTGAAGACGCTTCAACAACCGAACATCTAAGTTTGGTCAAAGTCAACTCAACCTTAAATAAAGCGATGTTTCCCGCTACTCTTATTCCCGCTGCAGCGAGTTGATGTCCCTGTCGATGTTGCCAGACTCCTCCAACTTCCTCTCGCATCCGATGAGGAACCTGATCCCATCCACCACCGTCCGGAGCAACTCCACCTCCGACACACCCACGCTGTCCAAATTGGTGACGTCACATGTATTGTCATCGTCGACTTCCGACGTCATTCGCGCTTCGAGTCGGAGTCGACGCAGGACTTCCTCAAAACGGAAGTGCCTCCTCAGTTTCGGGATTCTGATCCGGACCTCAATACGAAGCCCGGTGCCCAAGCCTCCCGGACATGACGCAATATAACCCAGGTGCGAATTGCACATGACGTCGTTTCCGCTTTCCTTTAAGGTCTTTTCGAACATATCGGCTCCGATGCACCACCTGGTGAAAGCTTTGCACAGGTTACCGCCTTTTTCTATAGACATCAGATTGACGTGATCCTTGTGGTTGATTTCAGCAACGAAATTTTTCTTCTCGTTTATCCAGACACCGCGAGCGTCCGGCCAGTCACGTGACATGCATGATGGAAGGGCAGCAGGGGTCAACTTTTCGAGGCTTCCAGAGAGCGCTGAATCGCAGTCCTCGTCTTTGACGCGATGGTATCTTCCTTTGAAGTCCTCTGTCATCTTCGAGAGGGCGTCAGTCGCGATTCTTTCAACTTTTCTTCTCTCCGCTCTCGTGCAGTGAGGGGGGAGGGCGAATCCTTTGATGTTTCGAACACTTCTGACGCGGCACGATACGATGCAATTCGTGTCATCATAATCATCGCCGAGGTCACTGATCTTGGATAGGTCAATATCAGAAACGTGATCATTGGTTGGTTTGAATCCATTGTGACGTGCTTCGATAATCTGGTCAAAAAACTCGGCAAATACTTGATAGCTCTCCTCGTCGCCAGCCAAGCAGCCCACCGACATGGGGTAGGGGTCACCCGGGTTGTCTACTCCCACCTGTATCGCGTTGTCGATAGAAAAGCCGCTCGCCGTTTCTCGCTCCCTCATCCGCCTGTAGACCTCCTCGGTGAGGCAGTGAGCCATGTGGCTGTGATGGTTCTCTAGGCCCGGGTACTCGTCCACTGCACTGTACAACCTCTCGCCGGGCATCTTGCCACTTCAACTGCGTCCTCTCTTGTGCTGCCACACTCCATCGCCACTCTTATAAGGACGACGAAGCTGACAGCAGCTGACATGGAACAGGCATTGTGACGTCAAGCTTCAAGATGTTATCGCGTATCTTGACATGACCAATTAAAGGCGAGGACAAATTTGCCGCTTTCAATCATCAGCGTCCGACTTCAAATAATGAATACACATTTATGACGCAAAATGACCTTGTTCTTCCAAGAAGCCGCTTATGGCGTCACGTGTGACGTAGGAACCGGTTCGGGGGATAACCCCGTCAGATTGACAAACTCCTGTCACCAAATAATCAACTTAATTTAATAATTCTATAGATAATTAACCCCTCAAACAGTCAAGCGGACGGGATTACGTGGTTGTACAAAGCCACCTTGGGACCGGCCTGGCGAAGCAGTGACGTCATCAAACACCCTCATTGTCCTTGTTTATGAGGTAATTATTCATTGGAGACGTGTCGTTTCCTTTCCCGAATGATGTCAGTTCTGGAATAACTCTGGCGACAACCGATCGATATCAATTCCTGGTGGGAGCTTCCATTCTTCTGCGCCTTGTGACCGAAGAAAGCTTTTCGATTAATCGATAATTGCGACGAAATAATGGCCGCTCATGCGTCAACATTGAAGCTTTGTACACGTCACAATTGTAGAACAGAAGATGAAAATTCTGAGAATGTTTCCTTTCACTACCTTCTGGTGGTTGCTGAGTGCTTTAAAACTAGATTCCATGTCACAGCTGGGTCACAGGTAGCTTGACAAATCATTTGAACTTGATCGTAAACATACGAATGCGACTATGGCTTGGAAAAGATCTCTGGCGCAGTTAGTTGTGTAGCAGATTGGCGACATTAGTGCATTGACGGAATTATTCGGCCATTTCGGGCGATAATTTTATGCAACTACAAGAATTAAAACGCGATTGCGCCATAAAGAGACGTAATTTGAGTGTTCCGGTAAAACTTGTCTTGGTTAAATTTTCCTCGATTTCATGGCACCACCTGTCTCTAGAAGTGTTTGCTGTAGCAACCATGCTTCTGTGTAGCGTTTAGTTTGTCAAGGTGACTCATTCAACACATTCTTGCAAACAATGATGCGCAGTGCACGTCACATTTTCAATCTTTTTATGTCGCCATTGTGACCAGTTTTATCAGCATCGTTTTACCACATGATCACTTGTGACGACACAATCGACTACGAAATGCAACCATTTTGAAACTCATCACAGTTTAGCTATCAGCCAGATTTAAACCGAATTGTTTTTCTCCGTTTATGACGTAATTTCCACTGAGGAAGCGTCCAACGATCCAAAGGTCGCGCCTTCCTTCGAAAACCTGCATTCAAATCGTTTGTGAGCATCGTTCCTATAACGTCATAATAAAAAAGAAAGCGTTTTACTTTCTGATATGGAACACTCGCTTGAGCAGTCTTGCATGAAAACGTAGGATCGCTTTTTTTGCGTCGATATCAGCAGCTCAGACGGCTTACATATGGTCGCGTGATTGATAGTGAAAGTCATCTAGTATTCATGACGAAACACCAGCAGTTGTTTGCTGATAGGGTCAATTATCCGGTGTTTTTTGAGCAGGTTGGTTCCACACTAAAGCAGCCACAGTATACGAGTTGAATGTAGGTTGCAGCGTTCATAGATATAGACTAATAATAATAAAGGATTCTACCATAGCGTCACATGTTTGACCACTCTAACCTTTAGTCACTGGCACCGGCGTACACCACATGTGAGAAGTTTAACAGAGAAGAAATAATGTACATTGTTGTGGACGCGATGAATCGCTTGTCAGCTTTAATCTGCTGTGTATCAACTTTTTAAAACGAGATCGTTCTCGTCAAATATATTTTCACTCCTTAAGTGATTGAACAGAACTAGTCAGGCTACTGCTGGATAAAAATGAGCTCAATCTTATGCATTAAACACCAGATTCAAGGCGCGAACGTTCAGTTGAATCGTCCACAGAAACTTAGAAATCTCAAAGGTTTTAATGGATTTTAGCCTAATGCCTTCATATAATTAGATTATGTTGCGCTTGTACCCCAGCCATCAGTCACTTTTTGACGGATCACTCCCATTCTTGCTGTGATTTTTCTTTAACTGGAATTAGCATTGATTTTTGCGGGAGTTAGTCGTAAACAGTTGTTTTGGCAACTGCTAGTGTACGTGAGACCGCAGTTATAAAGGGTATCATGGTTACGTAAATAATGCTTTTGGCATAGCGATGTATTCTTTACAAGCCGGACATTAGTAGGCAGTGAGTTATGGTTAATTTTATATTTAATGTCGTGTACAGCAGTGACGTAATCACGCAGTTGATTCAGCGCCACATCACGCTTCTACGTCATATCTTTTTAATAAGCGCAAGCAAAGAGTCCACAACGTCTTAAGTTTCACTCCGTGTTATAGAAACTGCGGAAATCGACCGCTGTCGCCATGTAAAATGAAACCGCACGCGCAGTGGAAGTGTTTGTGCTGAATACGTTGCCCCAGCCAGGCTGTCAGCACCTTTGGCTTGCTCGGCAAATATTTGCTGACCGTTGGTAAACCCCGTTCTTAGATCATTAGTATTGTTACGTCACACAGCAACTATGCACACAGAGCGTATTAAATGAGATACGTTGTACGACATACTTAAGCCGGAATTTCAGCATCATAGAAGTAGTTGCAGTGAAAGTGTGGGTAGTCGACGTGACATTCTTAAGTTCAGTTAAGTCTGTCGATGTATCACACACAGCGCAGGGATGAGATCATCGCAGGTTGCCTTTGACGATGTAGATGCGGCGAGATGTGGTCGTCCATCTGGGATTATTGTTAAGATATCTATGTTCAAGTTGAAGTGTGTGTACAAAGTGTGTTAGTTTTGAAATTTTCAAAACTTAAAGAAAATATTTCTCATAAATGCAGGCTTAGGATTGCTTCGTTGCACAAAGCTGCCAGCATGCGAGCTGGAAGAAAACTCCTCCTTCTGTTGACTGTCGTCTTCTGCGCTTACATCTTCCTATTTCTTCATCTTCTTACTCCCAGGCGCCCTCCCAACCCTGAGGATCCGGAAGGAAGGCGGACGTTGCGGACCGTCGATTCTGCTTGTGCCGCCGCTTTCAAAAACCCCAGTTTGCGGAAGAAACTGACCCGGACACTCGCTCTTGGTGACCCCGACAGATTTATTCAATTATTGGAGAAATACTTGCCCACGTGCGCCCTCAAGCGGACGGAGTTATCCCACGCCCAGGGATACGGACTTTTGGATCCGGTGCTTCCGACTTTCCGTGATCCCAAGGAAGTTAGCGGAGCCGTGTTGAACGGAACCACTCCGTCTCCGCCGTTGGCCAGAAGGAACCACACGGGCCGGTCCGGGCAGGATATGTGCCCCCGGCAGTCCCCGCTACTTCAAGGTCAAGTAGGAGTCCAGCTTTTTGGTGAGTTGAAATTTTCATTAACGTATGAGGTAATTCCCCTGAATAAGGACTAAACCAATGACGTCAGAATAGTTCAATAAGCGCCAGGTTGACTTGGAAACTTGAAAGAGGTTGATGTGAACATTCCCAGATCCTAGTGACGTCAGTGCACGATTAGAAGTGGCTTCTGCCGCGAGTTCCTGTCTCGCTCTTTCATCGAGCGATCGCTTTCTCAGGATTAAATTTCACGTTTTCAAGTCAAACGAGCAAATTCGAGTCGTTGCTCGCGATTCTCATTAAAATTTCATGAATTCGTCTTCACAGTTCCGCGATGTGGCGAGAGATGCCGAAATATGACGAATTAGATTTCTACCGCGTTTATTGTGAGGTCATCACTCATCACTAAACCATTAGTTCAATTTCTTCGTTTAATTTGACAACTGGGTGCGCGGACAGCGATGTAGGTCGCTTCCAACATTCCGGAATAAGACTGCGCGCGTGATTCCGCTGCCCTGATTACGTCATGAAGGAATGCGGGTGGCTTCATTCCAACCAACATAGACACCTTAATGTTTGGAATGTGACGACAGCAAAGTTATTTGATGACGTCTATCACTTAATAATGAGTTGAAGATCATTACTGCGTTATGACGTCACTATATGTTGACAGACGAACCGCAGATTCTGACGCAGGGAGACCAACATTTCAACTGGCCCCCGACCTTCGAGGAGATAGCGGTCACTTACCCGGACCTGCAGATAGGGGGCTTCTACCCGGGGCCGAAGCACTGCAGATGCCGGGGCTACAACGCCATCATCGTGCCCTACAGGGACCGGGAATCTCATCTGAGGTATAACTTGGTCGATATTTTAAACCAGCGGTATATGATGTCTATGGCTCGAGTGGTCGCCGGTTATTAAGTCGTTTGAAACTTTCTCCGCTGGAAGCGCAGCTGAGATTTACTCTGAGTCTATTTCGCGCTCTGGTACCGAATGACGTAATAAGTAAACAACAGATGTTGTGTCCCATTGATAAGCTCGCGCGATTTCCGAGATGAGTTGATACCGGCATCCTGTACACTGATGTTTCTTCCCACGTCCTGTACGATCAGCAACTGCAGAGATAGAGCAAATATAGAGATACTGAGCTGAGATTAAAACGCTGTGTCGCGCGAGTTGTCCAAAATGTCGGAGACGAGCGACGAAAGCCGATTAAATCAATTAAACAGTCTTCCGGGTCGGTGAAGTTGTCCCGAGTTATTCGAAATTTGACGTCAGCCCCGAACTTTCAACCGCATGTTACATCGTCATGTGACTGACGAATATTGTGAGGTGACGTGTTTGTTCGAATAAACGCCGCCCTTGAATATAACAAAGATACGATAAATGCGAGCCGCGGATCAAGTTCTAAGATATACGGTAAGCTACATGCTGACGTCACAATGTAAACCACGTCGAATGGATCAATCTTTAACGGCAAAAAATGACAAAATTCTGATTCAAAGATTCTATTTTCAAAATGTTCTATTTTTACAAGAATTAAAGAATTTTAAAATTGTTTCTTATTTTTTCATTGCGATGCGCGACGTTTTTCTCCGACTGGTCACCATGTTATGATGACATCACAAAATATACGCATCGTAAATTTTGTTTCAAAGTGGTCATGTGACCAGTGGAGCATAATGACGCAACAAAGTTTACTTATTTTGTCACAGATACTTCCTTCACTACATGCATCAGTTGCTTCAGAGGCAACAGCTGTGCTATGTGGTGATTGTGGCCGAACAAGACGACAACGAGACATTCAACAAAGGTGAGGATTGTGACGTTACCACGGCAAACAATTGAAGTTTATTGGAAAGAAATTCTGTATGAAAAATGTTAGCTTTACGCCAATTAAGTCCGTTGTTGCTCAGTCAAACCTCGCTACAATTTCTCTTTATGTTGTTTACTCAAATCCACCAGGTTTCACTTGTTTCATCATAATACCCCATTGTGCTGTAACAAAAGCAAATGCGTCATTCCTTTCGTTTTCCTCTGATCTCTATTTTTGGAAATCCACCAAAATACGACGACCCGTGATATTTGCAAACTATAAATGTTTGAATAATGACGTCATCAGAGTGGGCTTGGAATGTGGCTGCTCATCGCTTGAGCTTGGAACACTCGAAATAAATTCCACGAAGGGCTCGGGCGTGGATCAAAAATAAACAAACAGTCGCGTTCTTATATTTTCCTGGCGGCCTATTCTGAACTTGGTAGTTCAAAGTTTGAGCAAATTCCAAGCAGCGACTACAGCGCCACGTGACATCCATCGCATTAACCAGCAGCCTATGATTAAGATTATTTTTATAAATCTTCGACAAAGTCACAGAATCGCTGTTTCCAAGGTCGCTAGAAATCGGCATCATGTTTCTATAAAACGAACAAAAAGCAAGTCATTGTCGGGCTTTCTTGCCACTTCCCGTTTGCTAAGTGCAGCCGATAATCGGCGCCGGCCTTGTGAATAGCGGCAGTCTATCAAGTCCCTTTCATTTTATAATGTTTATTCATTTGGCGCTATTTGCGTTGTGCGTGAGTCGCAGGTTTCAACACTTCAACCTCCAGACAGCGTTAACATTGCTGTGAGCAGGTGCTGGCTCACCTCGCACCAAGTTCACTGAAGTTAAAGAAATAAATTTTGTCGCCAGGTCAGATGATGAACACAGCCTTCGCATACGCGAGAGACCTGATGCAGTTCGATTGTTACGTATTTCATGACGTTGACGTGATCGCTGAGGACGACCGAATACTCTACACTTGCCGAGGTAATTTGTGGCAGTTTGTGGTAAAATCGACCGAAAATTACCATTAAAAACGACAAGTTACCACCACAGCAAGCAGAGCGTTGTCATGTCCTGTAGTTCTGCGCAGTAAAAGCTCTGCACGATGCAGACTCTGTAAAGCCTCAGTTTAAACAACCCTGCATAGACATCAAACAAGTTTTACTTTTGTTCCAGACGACCGCATCATGCATTATGCCCCTTACATCGACAAGTTCAATTACGAATTTTTCAAGGGAATCACTGTTGGCGCTGCTGTCGGGTTCACTGAAGAATTATTCGTCAGCGTCAATGGGTACTCGAACGAATACGCGGTGAGCGACACAAAATTTCATTGGTGTTCGGAAAGTGAATAGATTATTTGGTAACAAAGCCAACTGGAGGTTTTCCGGTTCAATCTTGTAATTGGCATGAAATAATTATGACGTAATATTAACTAATATTTTTAGATTATGACGTAATAATAACTCACAGTAGATCTATTGCCGGATATTTGGTTATGGAGTTTCAATATTCTGGAATTTTTTTTGCTACGTTACAATTGAATCAGTGGTCCCGTCTTTTCTCAAAATATCTTCACTAAATTTTTAAGATATTGCGTTTGTCAATTTAATTGGTACGTTTTGTCGTTGTCATGGATACAAAAGATGGGAGTGACAGAATAATCGAGTTATAGAAAAGCGTCGCTTTTCGCGCCAAGTTGACCGCGATTTTATGACCACGCTTTGTCGTCATGAATGTAGGCGCCAGACCACAATTGAAGTCAAGCGTGTTGTTGTGATGAGAAGGTTTGTCCCATCACTTGTCCTGTAAAACAAGTTCTTATCAGTGGGAAGAATTTGTCCTTCTTATGGCAACCTGGGTGTTACCGACCCTGCCCGCTTAATTCCTTACAGGGATCATTCTTTCATCGCCATGATATAACACGCCCACTGGCTTTCTATAGCTGCGGTTCTAATAACTATGAAGTGTTATGGAATATGAAATCATTAATAAACCACACCTAGTATTTGGGTCAGTTGTGATGGTTTGAAGCCAGGATATATATATCCTATATATATATACACAAGTAATGGAACAAACAATTATCTGTGGCAGGGATGGGGCGGGGAGGACGACGACATGATGGAACGAATCAACATGAAGAAGCACATTGTGTGGAGGTCTGAGCAGAATTACACGAGGTAAGATGACGTCACTATATCGCATATGTTGTGTGGTGGAGGGACCAGCGTTGTCGCTCGCGATTAACTCAGGTGTAGGCGCGTGCACTGAAATGACGTCACTATGCATGATTCCCACCGATCAATGTCTTTGATCTGTTTTGCATATCTCGCTTGAAACCCGCTGTCTATTACGAGTAAAGCAGGGCAGGGCTAAGGACTAGGCTCATATCTTAACAAGCGATTCCGCCGCCTCTTGGTAAACCAGTTGGTGACGTCAGACGTTTGTTGGCAGGTTCAAAATGATCAAACATGGATCGGATGCGGGGAATTCCGAGAACAGCCATCGGTGGGACAGGCTCCATCTAGCGGTAAAGCGACAACCACTGGACGGAGTGAACAATTTAGACACGACCATAAGTGACGAAATAAAATACAGGACACACACCAGGCTGAAAGTGAAAACCTACAAGACCGGGCTGCAACGGGAGTTGGATCAAATGGAACCGATACATCCGGACCCGAGGGTTACCAAACCCGAAGCACCAAAGAATCTAAACAAGGTTCCGGACATCCTGGGGCAAAAGGGGGTACCAATTTACTTGCCAGGCAAGGTCTTGCATATCAAACCCAAGCTGTAGGTTGCAATAAACATTTTTATTTAAAATTTCCTTTTCTGCTGCGTTTTTACTTAACTTTTTTACTCGCAATAGCGCGCGGTTCCAACGCAAACAGACGCTCGGTCATTTTTAAGTCTCTCTGTCGTGTCGATATTTTGCTAAATTTTGTCCGTCAAAAGCATGAGATGATATATTTATGTCAAAAAAAAAACATCTTAAACGCAAATAACCCCAAACAGAACTGTCCCCCGAAGCGAAATGGCTTTTCTATAAGTTTTACCTCACCACAAAACAATTTAAATGTTTTCCTGCTAAATCGTCATAATGGGAAGACCCTCATGATAATGAGCGGGTTTATGACGTAACATTAAATTTAGATCGTTTAAATTGTTTTGCAACTGTGCATTGTTTGTTTGTCGAATTGACCATTTTCTTCAAAACTGTACTAGTTTGTGTATTTTATACCGAGCAGTCTACAATCGTACGTGCTATGAGCACATTTTAACTATGCACGCGCCCTGTTATGTGTTCGTATTTCAACTTGAGCTATTTCGAAGCATCTGTTGCATTGCCTGCGCAGAACTTCCGTAAATAATTTCTTGCGTAGATTTTGTCGTCCGTCGTTGCGTAAGCTTCATGACTTTTATGTTTCCGTCCAAAATCATCTTTGAATCATGAATAAATTAAAAACTGTTTTCTTACGAATTTTGTCGGTGCGTGGGAATAAAGGCCTCTTAGTTAGCCCGTGGTCATGCACATGATCCGGTATCATGAAGAAAGAATAGCCCCGCTCCCAAGCAGGCACAACCATATATAAACTCACCCACGCACGGTCCAAAATGCTATTCTTAGATGCCGGATATATAAACTGGTTGAGCCCTGGACCATAAACTGCAGGTCATGTGTCACTAAGAGCAAATGACTGACCGCTTTGACAACCGGCACAAACGCAATACAA
Organism: Clavelina lepadiformis; assembly: GCF_947623445.1. Taxonomy (NCBI): domain Eukaryota; kingdom Metazoa; phylum Chordata; class Ascidiacea; order Aplousobranchia; family Clavelinidae; genus Clavelina; species Clavelina lepadiformis. The sequence continues at coordinate 20,020,712 of NC_135246.1, read as the reverse complement.
GTTGGTCATGTTTTGAAATTGTATTTGTGATAGAAGTTTCGCCTGGAGCCAAAAACACAGAACAGAATATTTCTACATTTTCCAACCCAACACTGCACAAGCCCACACAAATGTATATGAGAGTTAGCAGATGGAACGAACCTACACCTGACACCACGCTAAGGCACCATGTTACGTAAGTTATCTGCGGAAACAGAGAACGTTTGACACTAAAATTCGCTTCAGCAAACAGCGCCGAGTTGGGTCCGGTGAGAGCACAGCTGCAGGTTTGCTGGACAATCAACAGAGTTAGCAGCAGATATATACACAAGAATTTTAAGTTTCTTTGTCGAAGTAAGATCCTAGATTTATTGCACACAAGGTAGGTTTAGCGAAATCGGGGCCGTCATAGACCAGAAATCAGTCTTTACACAGAAAATAGAAAACTATTTTGCATTAAATTTATAATTTGTCGCGACGAAGACAATAGGGGATTGTTAGCGAAAAGGCAAACAAAAAACATCCTAAGCACGACCTGGCAATAGCCAGCGATATAATAAATTTAAATTATAAAAACGCGGTGGGTCACATTTCATTTTCTTAATACGATCCATCAACCGGTGGGACGCCTTAACACACAACAAGCTTCATGTTATTTCTTATGCGGGGTAAGATCGCCTTAACTACGCCACCGCCGCTCTGAACGGCGACGGTGTTTCTTTCTTTCGTTCCGCTAGCTGGCGTGCGCGAGCTAACTGAGCAAGGTCCTTATTTCCTTGTGCATGTGGCAGAGGAAATCGACGTAAGAGGCGGCACCGCCAGCGCCTCGGTCTTCAACGAGGAAATGTCGGAACCAGGGTTCGAGTTTGTCCCTCTGTCGTACGATGGTCAGCTTAGCAGAGAAATAAAATGGTTAATTCGCTTCGTTTAACTCGAGCATTGCGACGTTTCACAGGACGTCAAGCTGCATGTGCCATTGTGCCTACCTTCATCTGACGTGTCCTGCCTGCTTGGAGCTTCGAAACAACTTCGCGCAGGTTTCTCGAATCATCGTTGTCGAATACGAGCAGACTTCCCTGGATTACAATAAGCTCGTGTAAATGCGCGGCTACAACGAACCACAACAAATAGCCCTTAACCGTGCAACAGCGCAGTGCTAGTGCGCGGAGGAAGCGATCATCCACGTACGAGGTCGATGTCGATCTGTGCCGCACTCTGCGCCCCGAACACATTCTGTATCCAGGTCGGGTCCACTGCCTGTCCTATCCACAGGAACATGCTCACTCCGTTCTCGAGGATGAACACCTGGTTGTCTTGGAGCTTGTCCTCTGAGCATCGAACCGCGAGTGGGATCCCGTCATCGTTCGTCGTGGACTGCAGCTGAAGATCATCAAATTTTAAAACCAAATTTGGAAAATAATGAAAATAAAAGGGGAACATTGACATGGTCGCCATCGCAGCCTGATATTTGCCGATTGATTTTTATTTTAATGAATCACCATTGAATTAAAGCCCTGGCTTATCAACCTACCAATGGCAGGAGCTTGGGGTAGAAGAACAACTGGGTCTCATCCACGTCCATGGAGAGAATGAGCTGCCTGAGGTAGGCGCGGTCATCAGTGGATATGTCGTGTGACGAGTGGATGGCATCGTTCTGTGTAAAGCACACTCACTATCAGCTTATACGTCATCACGCTTTAAACCTAAACAATGCGAGTAAAGCAGAAGCCCACCCTCCTCTGACTAACACGTCATGAACACGTCAATCAAGCGAAACACAGAGTACGTTGCCATAGTGATGTGGGTTATAACATAGATACCTTGAGCAAGCAGTTGAGATAGACTGGGAGGAGCTTCATGCACTCCGGGAGGATGAGTTGTCCCGGGGATGATGGGGAGGCGACGTGTTTGCGGTACATGGCCAGGATCACCGACGCTTGAGAGAGCAAATCTTCCCGGATCTTAGCGGTCGCTATCTGGCAGCCCAGACTACAATGAACAAGACGGTGACTCATCGCTGGTTAAAGCTCGAAACACTGTCAGTAGAGTGACGGCCGCTACTTTGCACAACGTTCCAGGCAGGTCCAAGCTGGTACTTACTTGACTGACTTCTTAGCCAGGTAGTTCATGAACACGTCGGTCTCACAGCTCCTGTACAGGTCTGCGTACTGTGTGCACACGCTCAAGTTGATGTTGTGCAATCGTAGTCTTCTCTGTCCACTCACGGACGTGTAGAGCAGGGCCACCTGTGTGCACGCATCTTCGGTTAAAGAGAATTATTACATGCATGATGTCATTGTGATGTAACAAAGGCGCACCTGCACAAAAGCGCCGTATTCTTCCTGTATCTTGTCATCGTGTTTTAGCTGGACGTGGATGGATTTGTCGCAGTCGATGGCGGCCAGTTCGACGTCGGTCGTGTTGGTCATGTGGAGAGCGCCAATGAATTCTACAGGACGGACGCCTGGAAATAAAAATAGTCACAACCCGCCATCTGTATACTCAGCATACATCGAAACCTGCGCACATCTGTGTACTCTATCCTATCTGTGTGTATATGGACATCAACATCACACAAAAGTTCACGCAGCGTAAGCGAATGTAGGCTTTAAGTCATTAAAACTACACGTTTAAAGGAAATAATCCGGAGCAGACAATGGTTTGTTGAAAACCCGATGACAAGATGAGAGACCAAGCATCTGCTTCACCTGTGCTTGTCCTGGCCCTCAAGACCGCATCGAAGACGATATCTCTTTGGATGTCGTGGGCGAGGTCCTTGATGAAACGATCGCCGTCGATGTCAGCTCGGAAAAAATTGTACCTTAAAAACGAAATCAAATATCATCAATATATCGTGTCTACTGCCCTGTCTTTCTCCAGTTCAAGTGTCACGTCACAAAGACTCTTTATTACAGAACTTGAAGCATTGCTACAAACACTGGTCATAAGAGTCAATACAACACGAATACGAGGCGAACCACAACTCAAGTTGTTCGTTAACTCACTTGTATATCTGCCCTCCTGTAAGCTGCGATATCTGACCAATAGAAGCGATGTCAATATACTGGTTCGGGAATAAAAAGAGATCGACAGACAGCGCTTGTGTCACGCAATCCTTCGCCAACTTCTCGTAGAAGTTACTTGAAGGGGCAAACAGAGTCTGTGGAAAGAAATTAAACAAGAAATATGAGGGAACCGGCCGCTAAACGCAAATTAGGTTTCAAAACCATTTCAGCAAATAAAATATCTGCGCCATGAGATGCAACACATTAAAACACAATCTGAGTGGCATGCTAGGTTGTGGTTGCACCGATAGGTCACACAATTAGATGAACTAAATCACCTTCTCTTTGTCTGTCCCGATCAACTTTCTGTCGTCTCTGTTCTTCAACTTCCCTGGGGCTTCCCCTATCGGGAGACTGGTGTGGAACATGAAGAGTTTCCCAGCGCACTCTGCCGACTGTAAGGCGACACACACGATTAAACACAGCACAAATGTGACCAACACTACACACAGGGGATATGGCTGAGCTTCATCACCTTGACAGCTTGCACAGCGGCTTGTACGAGTGGGGCGAAGACGAGTTCAGTTTCTCGCGTGTCCTTGAACATCTCCGGGATCTGGGTGAGTAAGCTCTCGATGACGTGCCTGAGGAACATCGTAACCTGACTATCTACTTCAACTAAGGCTGCTTCGTGGCCCACAGGCTATCTAGGGTCCGACTTAACTCATATTTACGGGTCGTGGAATCACAGCACGACTTATGTGATGAATACTTCAGCATCACCGCAGGTCAACATATTGTGATTTGCGGTGATGCTGGGTACTAACCTGGACTGCTGCAAGTCGACGAGAAAGCCATCCTGGAGAGGAACGAAGACGTCGTTCACGTCCGACACGACCATCATCTGAGGCTGGGCAAGAGAACTCTGTCAGAAAATACACACAATAATAACAAATTGTCATTATTCAATATTCATATTGTGTTGACACAATAAAGGTTATTGTCACATAAGTGATTCCACCGAGTGACAATCGATACAAAGAAGAGGAACTGACATTGAGATTGTAGAAGTGCAAGATGCTGTTGTATGTTATGAAGCCGACTTTTACGGATGAGTGCTCTTGATTGCCCTCGCGTGGTAGATGGTCAAGCAAACTGCTTAACTGACGACATAACAACTCGACGAAACCAGATTTTATGGCGTTGTATGAGACGTCGATGGCAAATATGAAAGCTGGCGGGTTGGGAAATTTGTCGTTCTGTGAAAGCAGCCATCAAAATAGGATTACTCATGAAAATTAAAGCTTTACAAATTATGAGCAAACAACTAAATTTTTTACATAAACCAATACGATAAACAACCTCTTTTCTAACAAATCTAAAAATACCACCAATTGATGCTATGTTGCAATAAATCACTCAGATGTTTGAAATTTGCTGTTGATGTAGAAATATACGCTTTTACGAACCCGGCAATAATCTTTTGTGGCGACAAACTCATAAGATCCTCGACACAATTCCGGACGATTAAATTTATCTACACGCTGGTTCATGTGGTCAAGATGATCGAAGTAGTTGTGCGGAGTCTTCAAATTAAAACGGATTCACATTATTTCCAAAGAACATTGTTAATATAAGGCAAATCACATGTCCACAAAAATATGTTTGGTTCTGACATCACAATCTGATCTTGACAATCGCCTGTCAGAGACATCTTATAACAACCACATACCTCTGTTATAGCATTGCAAAGCACGCATTGAAATCTTCGTCCCCCGTCAGTGAACGAAAACTGCGGACACATGTAAGCCTTGCAACGCTTGCACCTGATTGGTCCTTCAGGACCTGGGTCAACAATAAGTGGAGGGGCTTCCCCTTGGGGCAAGCGAGCCATTGGCTTGATACTTAAACTCATGGGAACCTGGCAGAGAACAAATTTGTTAAAAAAATGCTTCTAATTCACTTTGAGATGAAGTTGCTCCTGCATACCAATGGCAATGGCAAGAGCACATAGACGCATCAAGTATATGAAAGATCAATCTTTAATTATGAACTACGCAAAAGATTGTTGACTGCAGGTGACATAGAAACATTACCATACCATGCAGGTCTTTGCCATGTCCGATGTCGCAGGAAGGTTGTAAGTAGTGCAACGAATGAAACGTGGACTCGCACTGCCTGAAAACAAACAAGTTGCACAATAAACATTCAGCAAATAACACAAGCTTCATTCCACAACGGAGCTACAACCTTGATCCTCGACGACAAATTTGGTTGTGACGAGCGGAGGAACCAGACCCCGACCTTGCGTCTTGAAAATCTCTGTTCCCCGATTCATCCGATCGTCTTCTATCACCTATGACATCACAATGAGTATGTCGGCTGCCACGTATAGACGAGACACAGTTAAACAACCGACTCAAAGTCACCGACCTGGATTGGACTCGGCATTGCATCAGGGTCGAGTCGTTTTGTAGGAGCAGCCGCGTTAGGATTGGGATACGGCGATGGCTGCATGCCCGGGCCAGCACCTGATAGATCAGAGGGATCGAGAGTGATTAAGTGCAAAGAGCGAATTAGACGGGTAGGCACAGAACTTTTATGATTTAAATTCATCCAACACAAAATGTTTCAGGTTGAGCAAACACAGAACCTAGTAATTTTATAATAAAACTGAAAGCTTCTGGAAACTTTTTGGCAGGCGATTTGGACAGGACTAAATCTATATATACTCTGTCAAATGTCCACAAACCCCAAACTTAATAAAATGCAATTATAAATAATTGAAAAACATACGAAGAGGAGTTACCTGGTTTAGGGGGATACCCTGGTGTAATCCCAGACATAGAAGAGGCCGGCAAGCCAGACGGAGGCTGCAATAAAAACAACACAAATGGTCAATAAATGCTTTGAGTTATATCACTGTTATACCCGACTGCATATAGCACATCACCAAGTCATCACATATAACCACATCAACCTACCGGGGCTGCATAGCTGGCCGATGCGTTGTTGTTAATTTGCATATTTTGCATTCCTTGCACAGGAGGCTGCATAGAGGGCTGCTGGGGGCCGGGGGGTTGGTTGTACCCTGCGGTACCTGGGGGTCCTCCGGGGACAGGATGGCCTGCTTGACCACCTAAACGACCAGTCAGAGCTTAACATGAGGCAAAAACAACTTTTTCCAGGCTTGTGGCACAAATTCCTTGACACTACGGAGATTCTGTGTCTCGTGCCAAACCATGACACTTTCTTTAGAATGCTGATAAATGAAGATGATTCTACGTACTTGTTGGTGGTGGGGGTGCTGAATAGTTGGGTCTGTACCCTCCACCCCCTGCTGATACAGGGGGTGGGGCACCATAACCTTGTTGGGGTGGTTGAGTGGGGGCAGCAGGAGCAGCCGAATAATGTGAGGGGGGAGGATGGCCACCCAACGGAGCGGTCGACACATGCCTGGGAAGAAATTATCAAGTCACAGAGCAGATTGCATGCCATGTGACATTTATGAACCACACAGAAATAATACTTTGGGCATTACTGTGGTAACATCATGTGCATGTTGTGTATAAACTACAGCAACCATAATACATGATATTAAAGCAGAAATGATGGCTTTCTATAATGGCAAATACTAATTACAACATTCTACGCACTTAGACATCAACAGTTGAATCTACAGCAGACGTTAACAGCACATGCAATGAAATATCTAAGCGGTCAGCTGAAAATGCCTAAAAGTTTACAAAACCTAATTTTTACAGAATAGAAATTTTGTTTATCGCATGAAACACCATGAAAGTCATTTTACAACCAAAAAGATCTGCATATCATGCACATATTTTGATTTAATTGCGCAACACACAAAATAATCATTTGTGTGGGTGACATATAATTGCTTTATACCATGGCAATACTGCCACCATACAAAGCAGATAAGAAAGTTCTACCAACACATGACAAGACAGATTTAAAGCAAGTGAATAAAAACTTATTCACTTACTGGCCATAACCGGTATGTGAGGGTGGGAACTGCCCCATGGGTGGCTGGTATTGGGGCTGGTAGTGATACCCGTTCATGGCTGATGGCGGGGGCTGCTGGGTAGGCATGGTCCCGCTGGTAGCCGGCGGCATTTGCTTCGTTGTTTGAAGAACACCTGGTTGAGCCTGAAAGAGTTTTAATTGAATATATTATATAAAGATCCATAGAAATGCAGCTCTCCAACGCAACCATTCCAATCTGAGCTGCTAAAGGCTCAAATACAAGTATTGCTACTCGACAATGGTTCATAGTATTACTGTAACAAATTGACATGTAAAGATATCAGACAGCTATATTAAGCAATTATAGGTGCCTACCATTATGGCCATTAAAATAAATGCAACCAACAACATCTCGCCAAGGGGGTTCAATCCATAAATCTTAAGCTAGATCATGTCAGCTAATTAGTTAAAGACACGATTCAAACTTACGTAAGTCACATTTCCACTCCCGTTATACATGGACGCTGATGCTGATGGGACACCTGGTGGCTGGTTATAGCCCGTCGACTGAGGCATGTTTGGGTAACCCCCGTATCCAGATCCCTGCCCCGCTGGTGGGCCTTGATTGGGGGGATACCCGGTTGGTTGCATCATTCTCAAATAGAAATCTCAATGAAAATGGAACGCTTTCGATAAGTTACCACAAGTGAATAAATGAAACTTGCTGCAGTATGCTGTACAATTAATGACACTTCTTAATCATAATCAAGACGTCCTGTAAAATACAAACATGAAAAACATTCCTGCTCTGTAGTTTGCAAGATAATAGTTGGCTGATAGCCTTCGCAGAAAAGCCACAAACCAATCTGCTGATTTTTGAAAAATCTGTCTGTGCTGAGGCAAAAAATTGGGCATGACAACGTGAGCTGCCTTTTGAAATATTTACTTGTTTGTTAAAAAACGAACCCAAAAATTGATTGCCTGGGCTTTTGTGTCAAAAAAGCCTCAAAGTTCAAATCTGTGCAATAAAATTTCCAGCTTGAATCCAAAGATGTTGATACCTTATTCATCTTCATTCGATGCATTTACTGTAGAAATTTGTGTGTTCTTACAAGTACTATATGGTGGCAAAATAGTCTGAAAAACAATCTGGTTTCTCCTTGTGCATAACAAAAACAAACAAATCAACCACTTCAAAAAACTTACTTTCCATAAACCAATAACACATATACTTTACAATATGTTGTTTGAAATCTTTGTAGTGATTGTTAAATAATAAACATTGAACCAACTTAACAAAGTCACTTTCAGCATCATAGTTGTCACAATTAATGGAGAACCGAAATTAACACAACTTTTAAATGACAGCTACAATTTCCCCCGACTAGAAAATATTGTATATAGTTTGCTGAGAACTTCTATGTACAGAGACAAAAAGTTTGATGTATCGCAGCAACTGGCCAGACTGCAGAGTCTGGCATACCCATACTCAATACTGCTTTTCAAGAGCTTCAGTACTGCACTTAAGGTGCGTTATTTTGCATTTAATGACTTAGACAAAACTTCTATGCACTGAATTTTCAACTGATTAAAGATTGAATAAACCAAACTGTGTACATTGCTGTGTAATTGCGTACTTCCATTGCGACAGAGCATTTTTGCGTACAGTACTTGTCATTTTTAATTGCTTGGTGCACCCAAGATCTTATTGAAAATGATTATACTCCTGCAGTTGGGGGAACTGAAGGCTCATTTGTTAGTTTTTTTACAACTAAGTATGACTGGAAAGTTTAGGAAGCCATTTATGTGCGTATGCCTGCTCTTTTCACTAATATGGCGATTTACTTAGTTGCGGATTGATATTTTTGCACAATGCATTGTTTTTCAACTTCTGAATGGATTAAAACCAACTTTAAACTTCATATTTTAAAAGGTTGCATTAATCAATGACATCTGAATATTCCACACGTTTTGACAATCTGAAAATTAGGTCAACATTAATCTACGTAACTGATGTCTTGAGATAAATCGAAAATACAAACATACTTTTCAATTAACTAGTTAAAATTTTTGGGGATAATTGGGTCACCAAAGGTATTAATTTTGGTTTAAGGAGACTAATTTACATTAGAGTATAGAAAAATGGCATATACTTCAATTTGCAGAATACCCTGTTAAATAGTACGGTAACTCCTGCACTTTCATAGATTAGTGATGACCTACTGCCATAGTGTAAAGTCTGGTATCTGCACGAACGACATTTAGGACACAGTGAAAGTGTAAAGTTGAAAACAATGATTTCCAAATAGGCCTATTTTCTTCATTTCAGCCTTTCAGTGCAGGGGTGAGATCCCAATATTTATCAAAGTAAACGTTATACTTTTTCCTCTTTACGCCGATTTGTAATAAGTTAGTAAAGGAAAGCTAGTCGTTTGAACGCCAAATTGCAACAAATAAAGAATTAAGGCTTCAGTGTTTGCACGCAAATTTTATCGTTGAAAACTGCCGTACTTTCCAATTTTTCCAGTCGGGTTGTTGACCGCAAATTAAACTAGTACAGTACCGTAAGAATACCGTCAGCAGTAGACCTAGTACCAGCAAATTGTAGTTGATATCTAATTGTGTAATTCGTGTACAAGAATCAATCATGCCAAATAGTATTACGTAATGACCAAACAACCGAATCCAAGTAATCTATTTGATAACCAAACTGATACCGTTAGCCTTAACCACTGAGGCGATGATTACCAACTTTTATCTACCACCTAGCTCTTCTTATCCAGAATCTAGCAATGTCATTTCGTGAAACTCTGTGTAAGACTATATTTCACAAAGCGAAAACGTAATTTAGGTGTATAAAGTAACAAATGTTGACCCCGTTCCGCATAACCTTCCAACGCGTGAAAATTGATTCGAGCAACTTGGAGTACGAAAATATGACGATCAGCTGGCCATTGTTACGCCACGTCATTTTCTAGTCTCGAAACAGCGCCATAACCTTAGTTTGATGACAGAACGAAGATGCCAAGTTTTTAGAAAAACTTGTGCAACAAAATAAGATTCACTAAAAATCATAAAAAAGTAATCCAAATTTAAAAATTGTGACAACCTTTTTTGTAACAATTGTAATGACTGTAGAAATAAGAAGGTTTCATCGACGTTCATCACTATCGGTAAGAGTTCCCAATCGTCTCGTTTGTAGCCTCCGCTCTAGTCAATGGGACATGTTCTGACGTTTCGTGCTTGGAAACATCGGTACTCAAGTAGGCTACTTTGGCTTATCATAAAGTTGTAGATAGATGATAACAATATAACCACGGAGGAAATATAAGGTTCTTGCCCTATTCATTTCTTTATAATCATAAGTTTATTACTTTCACTGCCAATCGACACCAGCCATTGTATTGTTTTGTTTATTTTTCACTATTAACTGTGCAGAACGAAAGTTACGATGCTAACCGTTGTAGTTATAACACAATAAAACACTTGTTCACGAACAATTAACGAGTAGGAAAAAGTGGTAAAGCCCAAGAGCTTAAAACATGCAAGATAGCAATAATGAAATTGTGCTATAAGATGGTAGTCTAACATTGCAACAAAACCCACAAAGCGTTTAGGTTATGACTAATCATAAAATCCATGAAGCTGAATAAATTAATTAATAAATAATGTTTCTTTGGTCCTTGAAATGGACTCCAATACAAGTTGAAAAACGAGATTCTTTGAGTTCAACTACACTGCAATCAAACCATTTGAAACTTTCGCCATGCTGTCCGCTAGCAGGCGGCAAAGCGCCACGTACATTTGCCAAATTAGGTTATTGTGCTGTTCATTCTTCTTGGAAAACAAACGAGTTTTATACAGGAAGCACATTGATGTTTCTCGGAGAACTCTCTCCACGCCAAGTCGTGCCTGTGCTACGGTTCATGTTGTTCCTGAAATTATGAATTCAAGTTAATTTCAGTTATATCATAAAGATTATGATGTCATACCAACAGACACAAAGCACGGTAAGGATTGCTGTGAGAAGTAATTTAAGTTTCTTTGAGACTTATAATTCAGTTGAAATATTTATATCAGCACGAATTTTGCAATTTTTGCAAAAACCACTTATGGACAAGTTGCAAAAATCGCCCGACATCAGGAAAACTTTAATATATCATTTATATCGACGCGGCTGAACGTAATTTGACTAAACACTCAAAGTCAAATCTGCAGCTTCATCTAAAGTTTGCGGTTTAGCTAAAATGCTGCAAGTTTCATTAAATCATTAACCAAGTTTGTTCACAAGTCGAAAACAATTGCGCTTAATCATCTTTCACAAACAGAGCCTCATAAACAAATTCCATCAAAACACTGAGGTTTGGAATCATTTCCATAATTGACTAAGTGCGGTCTTGGCCTTATTGCAATGTTTTTTATTTCGAGCCTGTCATTATCTTATTTTAATTTTTTTGAACCAACGTGGGCGCCCGTTCAATGGTCGCCGAGTTATAAAATATAACGGGACTTTATTTAATGCCCCTGTAACAAACAAACACCTTACAATAGTTTGTTGTTGTTTTAAACTTTTAGTTGATTTTTATGTAACTTGAATTTCCTTTAAGACATTGCCTCGTCATGTGTAATAAATTCATCATAAGTCGTAACTCGTTCAACCTGTGATGTGATTTGTTGGTTTTAATTTTTCTTTATGTCGACTTGAATTTGATTCGTTCACAGCTTCACAGCTTGTGTATTTTATAATTTACATTGGTTCCTTGCACCTTTGTTGTCATCAGTGCCGGATTTACCAATAGACTTTGCAGGCTGAAGCCTAGGGCCTCAAACTCCAGGGGCCTCGAAATTCAATTTGGAAGTTTGGGATTGATTCCGCTTTAATTGCTTTAGAGAACCTTACGTCTTATTTTTAGGGCAGGGGTTCGTCTTTTGGGCATTTTGACACCTTTGGTATACCATTTTGTACCAAAGACATCCCAAAATTAAAAACATGCAGATAGTGTCTTTTTTTTTTTTTTTTTTTTTTTAGGAACTTTGGTTGCTTTGCACGCACAGTCGAATGTGACTTCAAAAATAAAATAAGGGGCCTCACAAATGGAATAGCCTAGGGCCTCTCATGGTCTAAATCCGGCCCTGGTTGTAATGGTTTGCTATGCGCAAGCGGACAGTTTGCTTTTGAGTTATTTCTATTAGATTTGTCACATATTTTAGTCTTTGATCACATCAAGTCACGCGCATAAGCGTTGTTGCTCATTGCTGACTAGAATTTCGTCACGTTCCTTCTCCGAACATTTAATCGAACATTTGCTTCGGAGATGGTGATGAGAAGTGGTCGCCGACTCTTATTCAGTTGCTATGACTTAGTTATAAGTTATGACGCTAAATGTGCATTAACTATGCAATTAAACACACATTAAACACACATATGCACATTAAACTCGTTCTGTATTGTTCATAGTTTTAACGTAGCTTACGCTTATTTTTGTGCATCGCTTCATATAGGCTACCGCCAAGTACTCACGCAGCGTGGGTTTTGGTCGCTCTGTGCAGAACCAAATATGCTGCCCCATTTCTGATTAACCACTGCTGGTTGACAACGTAATTCGAGATGTTGCGCGAAAGTGTTTTTCGGTTTTTATTAAAATGATTGTAACGCTGCAAAATTTTTGTGTCTCTGTGGCAAAGCAGCATATGTGGTTCTCACAACGACCTTTCCGGCATCTTGCCGTTACCTCTACTGACCTTCTACATCTGAAAGATTTCTCAAGCTTGGAATAAGCAAGAGGCGAAGTTACGAGAAGCACAGAGCGTTGATAACTCCTCAAAATGCGCGGTATTTAAAGGTGAATGCTCCTGAGGTGAATTTGTCCTTCGTTGCTCGCTTATAATAACGTTTCGAATGAAATTTTTTAATACAATTGTTTTACAAATATAATTTCATGTTATTTTGAAACTAGCTGGTTTATTTAAGTATCTCTATAGGTGTAGTGCGGCCTTAGATCTAAAGTAGTCTAGGCATAGTCAGGAAATATATTTCCAGATTTTGTTTTCAGTAAAAACGCAAAAACAACAGCCAAAAAAATGCACCATATAGCAGATCATTATTTGATGATTAACAGCATTTATCAATAGATAGCAGCAAAACAATGTTTCTTTGTATTAGGAGAATAAGCTATACTTTTACTTTAGCTGTGAAGAATAAAAATAAAATGGCAACCCATACAATTCAGACTGAGTACTTTATAGCCCTACGTCAGCAACTCAGGGATATCATTATTTCAACAGATGCCATTGTTAGCCGATTCGCTGAAAGCGAAGTCCGTAAAAAATTTCGTTGATGTATAATAACTTAATAAGTGATGGACTTCGTAGTGAACGTCTCAGTACGAAAAAATCCGTAGCTATATGACGAGGTAAGTTGTGGGATTGTTATATTCAGCAAAGTAAATCTGACTTCTGGCTCTAAGAGGCTGCTACTACAGTAGTACGCTATCCTCGCTCATTTAATAGTAGCCTTCTGAGCTCAGCACTTTAATAACCTAACAGTCGAATCGTAGAATAAGTAGAATGAATGGCTAAAGCACATGCAGTGATTAAATACCTCGATTTTACACCAAATGCGGGGAGTAGCTTAAGGGCGCCAACCAGCGACAAATTAAACTAAATCAAGCGTATTTGTCACTGTATGGAAGTCCGCAAACAATTGCGTTGATATAATAAGCGTTGGAATTCATAGCTAACGTGAATGCCAAAGGTCGACAGCTAAAATAAATTCATTTCATATCTAGCCGACCAAATTGTTAAGTCCATAAAAGTCCGTCTATTACCGAATCCGTAAAAGTCCGCAGAAAACCGTACGATTTCAGTCTTCTACTCCATCCGTTAAATGTGCCGTAAAGCCAAAACTTGCTCCATGTTAACGCAATAATTAAATATACGTAGCCTAAAGGCCCATAATATATCTAGAATATAGCCTAGAGCAAATTAAATTCGAATTTTGCGCCTGGAAATTGGCGCAGAGAACAACCTTCCAGGCAATAGAAGCCAATTGATTTCTCCGGTGCATCGTACAAACTTTCCAGCAGGGCTTTGCACGCACGACGTCTCGTCAAAAACTGCCCTACTAAATAGCCAGGGTTTTAGATTAATTGTTTTTACTTCCGCGGATAAATTCATTAGCAAATACGGTAGTTTATTTTTATGTTATAAGATATTTTACATTATATACGGCATTAACTAGACTGTAGAGTATGGCAAGGGTATACCCGAGATTTTTTCCCGAAGCGGCATTACACACCAGGATTAACCGGTGTCTCTAAAAACAAAAACGGGAAACATTAAATTTTCCCCCGATTTTTAACGTAAAGGGTCTCACCATTTATTTCACAAACGCCGGGCAGCTTTGGGCCTCGAGTTGTAGTGCATACGGTACCAGCTGCTTTCTTGCACACCCGAGAACTCGGCAAAAACTGCAATACTCTTCAGTCCGGCACAAACTTACATTACAGAACAGGGTTAAGCAAGTTAGGGTTAAAGTTATAACAATAAAGTGACTGTTTAATGGGTGGTAATCAAGTGGCAACAACTTTCTGATGTCTTCGGATAAAATTAAGAGATTTATTCGCAAAGTGTCACAAGAAGTCAGACCTGGTTATCGAAATCGATCGAAAGATTTGCATCCGTGGCAAGATGATGAAGAGAAACGAGATCTGTTCGGAATCCTGGCACCTTTGGAGACCTACATGGAGGTATCGTCGGGATGTTTGGAGGACCACGTGTGGGATACGTTTGAAATTGGAGATATTGTGATTGGACGTGTTGCTTCTAAGACAGAACGCGGACTTTCTATCAATCTTTTATGTTTTGACATGGGAAAGTCCCAAGATATTGAAGATTTCAAAATAAATGCTTACATACCACGAGACGAAATTCCCACTCTGACCAATCATGAAAATCCAATGCATCGATTCTCACTCAGTGACTTGGTGAGATGTAAAGTTTTGAGCATAAACTCAAAAGAGGAGAGATTACTCGGAAGCTTTTGTTGCGAGCGAAATGACTACCAAAAACTACCACTCGGTGTTGTCGATGATGAGAACTTGCCAGTAGCTTATAAACGTTCCTTGACTAGCACAGAATCCTTTGATAAACTTTTGCACCTTTCAACAGGATTTTACAACCCAAATGTCGTCGAATACCTTCGAGATCGTCTGGTTTTCAACCCATCTGGCTCGTTTATTGATGAACTGAAGAATCTCAACTTTTCCTCTGATGAACTTGCTCCTGCTCTAAGGAAGAGGCAATCTTCGAAAGTTGCCTCTCAAAGTGTCAGTCGTGGAATCAACTTCTACAGAAAAGGGCAAATGTTTGAAGCTTTGCAGGAATTGAACTTTGCGCTTGATTTGGACAACACAAACATTGATGCTTTGGTTGCGAGGGGGGCTTTGTACGCCAACAAGCGAACCTTCATTAAAGCAATTGCAGATTTTGAAATGGCCTTGAAACTTGACACTCGTAACAAAAATGCCAGGAAATATTTAATTGAAGTTTTGATTGAGAGAGCAAAAAGCATTGAAACTGACATCACGGATATTGCCCAGGTTCGAGAGGCTGCAAATTTGTACAGGCAAGCTCTCTCACTAGACCCAGAATGCAGTGGAGCTAGAAAGGCACTGGGATCGCTTGAGAAGTCGAGCAAGGAGCATGAAAGAAGGTTGGCGAAGAAATCGTCTTCCACTGAATCTGCAAGTTCTGACGATGAAAGTAATTCTCGAGGAAGCACGAAGAAGAAGAAAGCAACTATCGTCAAAGTCCGACAACTTCTTGAAAATGATATCGGCCCAACTAAGCCAAACACAACCCAAAAGAGGAAGCATTCATCATCAGACAAACATTCAGAATCATCAAAATTTCGAAGGAAATCATCTTCGAGTCATAAAATCTCATCTAGTTCAAGTTCTTCCTCCAGCTCTTCTACAAGCTCAAGTCCATCTTCATCAAGCAGCAGCTCATCATCATCATCATCATCATCTGATTCCTCACCAGAGTCGTCTCCTCATGTTAAGAAACAAAGACGATCTTCTTCAAGTAAGAAGAAAGAAGCTGATTGTGAAACCTTAAAACACAGAAGAAAATCTTCTGAAACCTCTCAGCATAAACGAAACCATTTGAAGACTTCTGACAAATTACGCAATAAACCTAATTTGAGCTCTCGCAGATCTTTCAATAATTCGCGTCGGATGTCTTCAGAATATCGGGATCGGCACACTAGCACCAGCAGAGGGCGCTCACCACCACATAATGGTAGGAACTCGCGACGAAGCAGCGGACAATACGGTCGTGATCAAAAGAAGCAAGATAATCCTGCTCCGATCACGAAAGTATCAAAGGACACTTTTAACAGCATCTTGAGCCAGATATCTCAATTTGAAGGAAAGAGAAAAAGCATTGGCTGATATTTTGTACCACACTGTTTGATATTTCCAATTTAAACTTCTCAATGAATTTTTCGTTTATGTGAAAATTTTAACCGTTGTGTAATATTTTACCAATTGCAAATTTACAAATTTGGCCCACTATGAAATGTTTTCCTTTTTTTCTTTCAAGAAAGACTTGAGAACTTGTTTTTAGTGAAATTTGCAAACCTCATCGTGAGAGATTTTGTTTTATAATATGAGCCGGTGTTGGTTGTTATGGATGTTGGTTTCACATACTGGCTCCTATTTCTTGAGGAAATACTTGAGAATTATTAGGAATGTGAATGTGCAGAATCAAGTATTAATCCAAATGTTATCGACGACTTTTGTTATTCCCACAAATCCCAACCTTGCAAGCAGATTCAGTCTAAATCCTTTATTTTGCAAAAATTTAAAATGTCACCGGCAAACCACTCAACTTTTCATTTGCAAGATCTGTTGTAAAGACAATAAAAAAGGTTGTGAGAAGGTTAAATTTATGTGGAAAACAAATTTCCTTCTATCAACAAATTGCCGAGCTTAAGTGCGATTATGTTGCTTGACATGGAGTTTGATGAACCAAAATGTGTAAGGTTGGCAGATTCGATTCGCAGGAATATCAAATTACTTGATTTAAATTCTCACAAATTCAAATCTTTTCAATTTGGAACATCCTTGTACATTGTGCAAGTGCCGTGCTCTGTGGGTTACATATTGACTTTGTGTTGACTTGATTGTAGCAAAACAATGTGAGTTTAATAAATAAGGAGTTCATTTTGTGTGAATGTGATTCATTTTGGTGCTCGCTCGCTTTATGTTGATTAAAACTATTTGCTCACCCACAATTTGATTCTAATCACATTTTCATGCAAGTCTACAGACAGCAAGATCTATTTAGCCAGATAATTTCTTGATGTTTGCTTCATTGTCATCAAATTAAACATGAATTTCTTCCAAACAACTGTAAAGAAGCCGAAAGAGATGAGTGAAGAGGCATTTAACGCTGGCGCTGAGTTGCTTCACAAGTAAGAATCTTGTGAAACTGTTCCACGTCAAAGATATGTCAACCTTGTGTGTTGCCAACGATAAGGATGCCTCGATGTATGTTTCTGCACATTTTATGCAGGTTTCAGACAGAATGGGAACAAATTCATTCAAATTCTGTTCAAGCCGGTCATCAAGAAAAGGTAAGCTTTGAAGGTTCATTTCATCCACAACTCACTTGTCATTTTTTGATAAAATATTTCATTTTCTATAATCTGTTGCGCCTTAGTAGAAAAAAACTAGATACAACATTTAAAATATCACCATTTTTTCTGGAGGAGCTGAGCAAATTGATCCAGAGATCGCAGGCGGAGTGGAAGCAAATGGAAGAGATGTTTGCTAAATTTTGTTCCCATCTCCACATCCTTCCACAACTCCTCATGGATGTTGACAAGCTTGCGGAGGCAATAGGTGACTTTAACGGAACGTTTAGCTTTTAAGGATCCGACCAAGCGAAATGTCCAAACTTGTATCCACATGAAGGGATGCAAGTCCAGGTTATGACTGAGTTTTCTATTGACAGGAAACTTGGACTCGGCAGTCGAGGAGGTGACGTGCGCCGTCGACCTTTATGAGAAGGTTTGTCTGGAGCAGAAGCAGTGCAGAGGCAGACAGGAGGAACTGCAACATGTCAATGAACTTCGAATTGCTAAAAGGTTTGCAAATATTTGCCACTGGCACAAAGTTACGATGTTGCTGGGTTTTATAAATTCTATTAAGTCTGCGAAAGAATCATAACTTATAGTAGTTTTAAAACACATCTGCTATCTGTCCTGCACTCACTTGAATTACAAGACTTTTTTCATTTCAGGCAGGAGCTTGAGAAAATGAAAGGTGAGGCAAAAACTTAAGTGAAATAACTTGAAATGAATTGTTTAGTTGATGATAAACTGCAATATTCGTCCAATGCAGAGCTTCTTGCGGGCAAGCATGCATCCACACTGTCGAAACTTCGAGCAAAACAAGCCACGTTAACGACAGAAAGACAAGACACACTCGAGCAAGCCATTGACTCTGATTTAGACCCTGATTTGCCAATATAGAACTTGAACACGTTTTTTATGATATTTGTGTTTGTTTTATATTTGTGCAATATGCCTTTTTGTACGAATTTATAACTTTGTTATTTTGAATTGAATTTGAAACTTATTTGAATTTATAACCATGGTAGGAAATTCTCACGTTCTGCGTCAAATAATTTTATCGACTATTTTTATTATTTACTTGTTTTAATTGCTCGTTCATCATAGCAGCTTGATAGGCAGGGAAACTAG
This sequence comes from Clavelina lepadiformis, assembly GCF_947623445.1. Classification (NCBI taxonomy): domain Eukaryota; kingdom Metazoa; phylum Chordata; class Ascidiacea; order Aplousobranchia; family Clavelinidae; genus Clavelina; species Clavelina lepadiformis. The sequence goes on along the minus strand of NC_135246.1, from coordinate 20,001,971 downwards.
CTGTCTGGTAGGGTCTTTTTTTCTATTATGATGTCATTACGTTCAAGTGGAAGCTCTCTTGAAGAAGGACACCTAGTGTCACTTTCTACGGGGAAACTTATGAAAATCCCTGAAAACAATAAGGTTTTGTGCGATTGTCACGAGTACAACTAAGTTTTCTTTCATAATTTAAACGTCATTTAATGAGACTTGATTCAGCAGGATCGTTAATATTGTTCATGTTTAGTTTGGCCGATGCAGAAGCGTGACCTGCTTCGAGAAGTTGAATCGGATTGGGGAGGGGACATACGGCATTGTCTGTAAGTTCTTTGTTTCAGGCTTAATCAAGAGAATTATGTCTCCAGAGAACCGGGTGAAGCAAAGCAGAAATTTGTTTGGGATGTCTATGAAGCTTTGTGAAAACTTAAGACGTCTTGTTAACAGATCGCGCGAGAGATTGCGAGTCGGATGAGATTGTGGCTCTCAAGAAAGTCCGAACAGAGGATGAGAAGGAAGGAATCTCGATCAGCAGCCTCCGTGAGATCACGCTCCTCCTCAACTTGAAGCACGAGAATGTTGTTGAACTTAAGGAAGTTGTGGTTGGGCAAAGACTTGACAGGTCCTCGCTGAATTAAGCTGCTCTCTTGTTTCAAGTCAGATTTTATTAAGTTTTTAATTCGATGATAACCGCGGCTACTTCTCCTGCCATTGAAGCAGACTTTGCGATGCTTCTGTAGTTCTATTGATGCAAATATGTGTTAATGTTATTTAGTCGTCTTCCTATGCAGCATATTCCTTGTCATGGAGTACTGTGAGCAAGACCTTGCGAGCTTGCTGGACAACATGACGTCGCCGTTCTCAGAAGCGCAGGTCAAATGCATCATCCTGCAGCTCTTAAACGGACTTAAATTCCTTCATGATGCATTTATAGTGCACAGGTTGGATGAAGCCAATAATGATGATTTCTGTGCTTCAATTTCACCTGCTGCACCATAGATTGGGCTGATGGAGACTTTTTTCATATTTCAGAGATCTGAAGGTTTCCAACCTGCTGATGACAGACAAAGGAATTCTGAAGATCGCAGATTTTGGTTTGGCCCGGACTCACGGAATCCCACCTAAAGATATGACGCCTCGTGTGGTCACTTTGTGGTACCGAGCACCTGAGCTTTTGTTCGGGGCAAAAACACACAACGCTGCTATTGGTCAGTTTTCATGAAATTTAACAATTAATTACATTTTTCTTCAAAGAAAATTTGTTTTTAATTTGGAATCAGATATTTGGGCGTCCGGCTGCATCCTTGCTGAGCTCCTCGCTCACAAACCTCTCTTCCCGGGGAAGAGCGAGCTTGAGATGATCGAACTGATCATAGAGATGCTAGGATCACCGAGTGATGCGATCTGGCCGGTAGTGTTAAAGCTGCGTCATTGTTTGTTGCTAATTATGACGTAAGAGATGGATGAATAATTTGCCGTTCAGGGATTCTCGAATCTTCCAGCAGTGAAGGCGGTCTACCTACGCAAGCAACCTTACAATAACCTCAAGCATCGGTTTCCGTGGATATCGGAAGCGGGATTGACTTTGCTCAACCTGATGCTCTTGTTTCATCCTGAGAGGAGGATAACAGCACGGGATGCGATTGCAACCTCCTACTTCAAAGAGAACCCTTTGCGTGCGTAACTGGGTCAGAACTAAGTTGTCTGTGTCTATTTTATCAATATCATGTCGATGTTTACATTCAGCTTGCGACAGTGATATGATGCCAACCTTCCCGCACCATAGAAATCATAAAACACCAGCGTCGGAGAGGTGAGTTATTGGGATGCATTTAGAAGATTGAGAGTAAAACAAATTTTCCCAACAGGAATGACCCGAAAAAGAGGGAAACTGCCGAAGATTCAAGTCAAAACGTGAGTTGATGGAACTTTGATGAATTGAGCAACAGCTCATCATATTTGTTGTTCTTAGACCAAGAAAAGGAAACAAAATTCCTGAAGAACCTGACTTGGATCTTTTTTTTTATTTTTAAAATAAACAAATTATTTGGACAAAAGTTGTATTTGTTGTAATGAACAATCACAGTGATAGGGAGATGGCCAGAATTGAAAGACACTCAACAAAAGAGCAACTTTCTCCCCGAGCCCCGGTTACGTTCGAAACTTGTTTATAGACCCAATAATATTGGCAGTTGGAAATCACAATTCGAAAAACTGAACAAAAAAACAACAAAACTTGGAATTCTTTGTTAAATTTTAGGGAGCTTTGGTGCACTGACGAGGGGGTTTGCTTCCTCCAGTATCTTCCTCCCAGCTGTCTTGTAATCGTAAGTGCAATTGTGAGTCTCTGCATAGCGGTGGCTTGCACAGAAGTTGTTGCCGCACCTGAACACACGTCAACATCAAATATAATTTTCACCAGTTGAGCCTTGTATTTGATGCAAGCGCCAAGTGACGTGTTAAACACGTCAAGTTGGTTTCACTCCTGGTTGATGTCTACACACCTGCACACATAACTTGTGGCCAGTCCCGTCCTCTTCGCGCACACGAAGCATCGTTTCTTCTTGCTTGGGAGTTTAACTGGCGGCAAAGTCTGCGGGGTGCGTTTAGCTCCCCCGTGTGTTGGGGAAGATGTGGAACGGAGACGATTGCTCGCTCGATTTGCTCCGTGGGACGACTGCGCAGAAAATGATTTAATTCAAAATGAAGATGATAAGAAAGTTTTTTCAACACATCTTTCACTACTGTCAGAGCAGATAAAGACTTGAGCCCGAAGGCGTCAATTTAAAAATCTGTCACATGTTTCCTGATGTTATTAGCTTAGCAACGCTCGTGCCAATATTTTGTCACCAACCTTGAGTAGGCCCCGGCTCATGTCGCTGTTTCTTGACGCGCTGATCCTGTGAGAGTTCTGTCCGCTGCTGCCTGTTGTTGAGGAAAAGTCACTTAATTAAAGTTAAATTGATGAAACAAAAATTTTCGAAAACAAGTCCAGTATATTTGCACTCGGACCTCGTGGTAAGTCCTTGTTCGGACTTCGAACCAGATTCCGCAAAATACTCGCGTCGACCGCCTTGTTGATGAAGTCGACAACTTCACGCGCTTCCTGCCGAGACATTGACTCCACCTTTGCTCTCGGTGGCTCCTGTGATCATTGAAGCGAAACAAAATATTTACGCTCTAATATCAACGAGCAAGCTGGCGTGGAAATATGAAGAAGATAAAGCCTCACCACTCTCAGGGCTGACTTCCCAGGAGAGTCAGAAGAGGACTTCCCAGTAGACTGCCGCAGTGGATGCCTCGCACTGAAGTAATCGTCCACATTATCTGGCCGTGATTTGTCTCTGGTTGACATGCTAGCGCCATCAAGTGGCTTCTTGAACATGCGATTGGGTCTCTGCTTCGAGTTGGAAGTCGCAACTGGGGGTGGATGGGGAAGATGGAAGGAGTCATATTTTAGTCCGGACTTTGTGGTTTTTAGCGGGGGAGGCTTTTTATCGGAGTCATCAAAATGTTCAGGATAGAGAGAAGATTGCTGGAAGGATGAATTCCTCCTCAAAGAAGATGGAGGCAGAGGTTTTATCTCTTCAACATCCGATGACATCTTCTTGTTATCCTGGAGCCAGATAGGTCCGGTAAGGTGCGGGTCCTTCGGTGCGCCCCACACTGGAGGGGTCTGTAGGAGTCGCTTCTCTCCCCCCCAGTACTGGTGCCCCCCTATTGTGCTGTACCGGAGGCCCTGGGACGTCTCAAACATTTTCGATGCCGAGTCCACTTCGGAAGTCGAGTTTCTGAAATACCATTGTCGTTATTACTTCTGTCAACAATTAGAATCACACAACTGTGATGTCACAATCAACTTACGCTGTGATGTCATCGTCGGAAGGCAAAGAAGGTGCTTTCTCCACAGGAGCGTCGTTGGGGGAGGCGAGGAGTCCATAAGATCGGAGGTAGAGGTCGTGTCGGTTGAATGTCATCCCCTGGAGGGCGTTGTTTGATCTACAAAGCCAGGTTATAAGATGATGTCTATGTGAATCTTATAAACTTGCCACCACTTCCTGCTGATGTCATAATGCCCTATTGTTATACCTGGGTGAGCGCATTGCCGTGTTGTTCACTTTCTTTCTCTGCGAGTGGCTGTTCTCGAGTGCATTGAGCAGACGACGAGTCCTAGGGCTGAACCTGCCACTAGGTGGGGGTTGTTGCATCGACTCAACCGAATCATCTTCTGATAATACATTTGCGATATTACGTCTAAATTCTATGTTAGGCAATAAACAAATTATTACGTCATGACCGCGATCTCCTGCTTGTAAATTTTCAATAAAACTCAATTTTTTCATAAAAGGAACACAAATAATTAATCGAACAAATTACTTTTCACTTCCGGTTTGTTGAGGATCGATTCTTCTTTGTCCTTTGTCACATGACTATGCACTATGACATCACTTGGCACAGGGTTGATCTTCTGCGGAAACAAATTGAAATAAGTGATGACGTAATTGTGATGACAGACACATCAATGAACTCAGTTGAACTTGAGTCAAAGCAGTTGCTACCATAAATAAAAATACGATAAATCTGTTACGATTTGGAAACCTCTACAATTGTCTCCTGGCTGTCGTTAACGCTTTTCATTCGTTTGAATTGAGCGCGCCGGATCTCAGCTCTCGAGACCGTCTGTGACTGGGCTTTTGACGGTTCCACAAATGTGCTCTCTGCGAATGGTCATAAATAATAAACAGCTCAACATCACCGCTATGACGTCATATCCATAATTCAGGGCGGAAATGCAAACACTTCCACCTGGCCAGTAAATCCTGTTAACCACCCTCCCTACCCACCTGGCTTGATGAGATCACGAGTTGCAAGGACGTGATCTTGTTCGAACTTTCCCGATGACTTCTGCGGCTCCAGCACAGCGGGCAAGCCATCTTGCGCTTTCTTCACATATCTCGGTGATTTCTTGATCGACTTCACATCAGATTTCACTGGTCATAGAAACAAGATTTCAAAGTAAAAATTTTCATCTTCACCATAATCGTGTTTAACACGTCCAGTCATGTTTATTCAGCTTGCTCCAGTTTTCTAAGGAAACATTTCTCCTTATTATGATGTAAACAATTCATTCTGTGAGGTCATTCAACACCAGTGAATGCGAGCTCAAAAGTTGTTTTCACATAAAACAAATATTTTGCGAAAACACAAAGTTCATTGATTGAGGACAAATAAGAAGGAAGTGGTAAAAGGGGGGCATTATCATACAATGAAATGTTAAGGTTGACACAAAATTAAATCATTCTCGAAATGTGACTTCTACATGCTGGTGAACGTTTGAACAACGTGAGTATGAGTAATTTCAGCAAGTACAAATATCGTATGTCACTGTGTGCGCATGCCACTGATATAGACATCATATATGACTTGATACCTGACTTGGTCGGCGAGTTGTTCAGCTTCTGACTTGATTGTGACGTCTCCACCGACACAAGTGGAGTCGCCTTCACTGCCATGTTCGGCTGAAAATGAGAGAAATAAAACAAAAAGCATGAAAGGGACATGACGTGACGTGTTGTTTGAGAACAAGAAAGAACAGCAGAGACACAAGTGATGTGCACACCACTAGAACTAGAAGGCCGAAGCAAAGGCTATGATCCACATACGGTACACTGATGACAAAGGGACATGTTTAGCAAAGAAACATTGAATGTTAAACTCGCAGCAGCAATGACGAGTCGCCAATTAAATAAAACCCGCGAGATGAGCTCCCACCTTCCATCAATACCCCACCTTGTGGTTTGAATATTTGTTAGCGGAGAGCTGCAGGTTGCTCATGCGTGACCGAAGTTGCTTCATCTTCGTCGCGGTCACGTTGTTCTCGGCCATCTGCGCAATGCTCAATGGCACCTCCGCTGGAGATTCCCGACTCACAACGTCAGATCTCGTCTCATCTTCCCCCTCTGGCTCCCTCAAGTTGCAAGCGGAACCACTGGAAAGAAAGAAGATGTTTATTATTCAAATGTTGTCATCGCAAATGATTGACGTGAAGTAGTCGATGCAGGGATGAGACCACAGAGCACATTCAATATCAACAAGAAGTGTAGGTTGATGGTTTGGAACTGAGTTATCAGAAGCAAACACGCGCAATTACTTTACAGCCTGAACCTATTATCCTATAATGCTCCATGCAGAAACAGACGCAGTAGAGAATTAGTGGATTAAAATAAAACTGTACGATATCAGAAATCCTTTCCAATCACCTTAGAGACTTTTCACAGGTTTTACCTTGTTGCACAAATGTGCGTAAAGCGGTCGATTCAAATTACCTGAGCGACTCTGAAAATGGGGTAAGTGTACCATCACCGCGGTCAACAACTCGGAAGAAATTAAGTTGGTCGCCGTCCCGATAAACCAACAATGTCACCTGCCCATGCAAAGCAGAGCTGTTAATCATGATTTTTGAAAAAGGCAAACGCAGGCAAAAAATCTCGTAAAGACGCTGTTCCAAGTAAAAAGTTTTTCTTAAAACATAAACAAACCTGTTTATTTCCTCCACTTGGTGGGGGGCTTGGTTTTTCAAATAACTCGACCTGGTTTGACTCGACGTAGTCAGCGACATCTTGTAAATCAGGTTCCTCCACTGCAACTATTTTAATCGTGATTTTAAAGTCTGTGTGATGAGAAATACTTTAAGGAACTTACTCCTCCTTGTGTTGATGGGTCCTCCCCGCATCGCCAGCACCAGCTTGAGAGTGCAACCATCCGTGATGCTGGAAAATAATTCTTGTTATTTTAATGCGTCATTTTATTAAAAAAATAGGCAAAATATCTTGTTAATTTGAGAAAATAGCAACACTACAAGAAGATGTTAAATAAACAAACAAATAACCAGCAAAAGCAAGAATAAAGTTACAAGCAAACTACTTTTGTTATAACACAAAAATTTAGTAGAAGAATTTAATAATCTGACACAACAAATACAATCCATTTACTGCATTACAACTATATTGAGATTTGATAACTTGTGGATTAATTAAATATGCAGGCGCTTTGCACTGCGGCAATGAGCAGACTTGCCAGACAAATACAGACACGGTGGAGTGCACTTAAGCTTGAATTGGTCTCATTTAATTGATGCCAAATATAAAGCTCCTTGACAATCACGATCATTGAAATTCCGGCCACGAGTGCGGGAAGTAAAACTTTGGCCGACACAGGGCTTGATGGTTGAGATTAGAGATTAACAATCAGAAGGATTTAAGAAAAATGAAATAGTCAAAAGCTTCTCATGACACTCAGCTCAGAGACCAAAGGGCCACTAAGTGGGCTTGAACGAGGCCATCAACATCATATAAAACTCCATGACTGAAGTACCCACCACATTTTGTGTTTGACTGAAAGTGCTCACATGCAACACATGGGGATACTCTGACTAGCTTGGTCTTCAAAATGCTCTCACAAGCCTTGCTTAGTTATAATTCAACTTGACGTACAAAATCACAATTCATGTAATTTCATTTCACCAAACATTTGTTAATCAACTAACTATCAGTTGTAGTTAATTATAATTGTTTCGGACAAAATTAGCATCAACTTGGAACGTTCAAAGCCCAGAGCAAATGAGAAGGAGGCGTGTCATGTCAACAGCCAATTAGAAGTTAATTAAAGGCAACGATCAAAGTCAAGGCACTCACTTATAATCACGGAGACAATATTCATCTTCCAACTCTGTGTTCTGCCATATAAGGTATTGCTGCCCGATGGGGACACCTGGTGTGAGTAAACATAAAGGTTGTGAGTGATTTTGTTATTCTTTTAATTATTATTTGTTATAATAAACCACAACTCAAGTTTCTTCAAGTAAGGAAATGCATAAAATTATTTCATGAATTATTTTGAGAATTGAATAAAACAATCTGAGCATCTGGTCCAAGACTACACATAACCAAACAGCACAAACAAAGAAATAAACAATTTAAAGTTCTGTTCCAATAAAGCTAGTTGGCTTCATTTAAATTGGATGAAATTGGATAGTTGCCGGGCACACTGGGAAGAATGACATGGCTTACATTTACATTACCCACACTGTGCTTACATTTTCAAAAGATCAAACACATGAATGGAAAGATAAACAAAGCGCCCACCACAGCACACAATTATAGGTCAAAACACAGAGAAAGCTGATTATCATTGTTTGGGCCAAGCCAGACGCAGCCATCTTGAGAGTAGATAATGCCAACAGCGCAATATACGATTTAAACAATTATATTCCAGTTCAAATTTTCCAAACTTTGATGATTAACATCAGGAGCTAGGACAAATTTATTCATTCAAGTTTATTCCCAAAACAATATTTGTGTCATCACAAGCAGTATTGGTCCATTTGAAGGTTATTACTTCATATAAAAAATAGACATTTTTCACCTTCTAAGCGTTGAATTTTTGCTTTCACCGATATCACAGTCTCATAAGGTGACACCCTCAGTTCAAAGCAAGTCCCAGTGAGAGTCTCAATGTAGAGCTCCATTGTGCTGTATAGCGGCAACCTAAAAAAAAATTTTCATTGAAATGACAGAAAGATGCAAAGCAGGTACATGCTGCACTCTTATAGCCATAGTCTGTACACACAACACCAAATAGTGCTGTTAACTATTCTTTGATATGGGTTACTTGGTCAGTGGAATCCTGGTGTTCAACTGTTTATGCAAAAAATTAATTTGATAACACGCATAGTGATGAAGTTGAGGTGAAGTTGTTTTAAGAAAAAAGAAAGTTTTCATACGTTGGCAAAATATAACAATTTCACCTGCATCCATGATCCAACTTCTCTGCTTCACCGATCGCAAAATCTTTTGGGTCCATCGGTGACAAATGTACGCTCCAATATTTGTACAGGGTTTCTTGCAGCCTTATGCTATGAACGCCACAGTCAGACTAAGGCCATTTTCGGAGGAAATAACTTGCCACAGCAAATGACACAATTTCAAAGCAATTGCATCGGGCACTTAATATTAAGCGCCTGATGCCACAATTTAAAACTTGCGATATTTTATCTAGAAAATACGAGATAACTTTGATTAAAATTTATAATAATTTATAGCATATATATACACATGGCAGTAAACACAGAAACACTTCAAAAAAACTGAGATAATGTGTGGCAAAAACTAAACCAGCAGCAGGCCGAAATGTCTGAATAGCCACTTCAAAAAACACACCAACATGACTATATATAAAGTCTAGCACTATCTCATGACCATAGGTGGGCAGTTGGTAATGTGAAAGTACCGTCGGTAACGGTGCCAGAACTTGGCAAAAAGTGTACCGACGGTTCCGATATTCGCTACTGTTTCAAAAAGTAGTTCAGTACTTTGTCGGTACTTTATGTGTAAAAGACCTTGAAGCAAATGCAATATTTGCCATGGTTAAGGTTACTCCAGGTCAAAACATATGAGACGTTACTCGTTTGCAATTTTACTTGATATTTCTAGATTAAAAAACATCGACAGATGCTACAATTGGTATTAAGGATTAATCAACATGTGTTTTTGAAAACATACTTGTTAAAATTTTGAACTAATCACGCGAAAACTACCGAGTAATGGGGCTGACCGAAATTTCTTGAAAAAAATAATTTGGTACTATTTTTTCAAAATTACCGCGGTACTGTCCGCCTATGCTCATGACCTGGACCATCTATGACTCATAATACCATTCTATCTTCTGATTATAAACACTTGACTAGATAAACACAACCGATGATCTGCAAGAAACATTTTATCCATTCGCGTCAAATTTGTACACCACAGTCAGTTATTCTGAAATTACGGTCAATCTCAAAATTGTAAACATGGAAAATCAACACAAAAAAACTTGGAAGGGTTAAGAAAAAGAGTAAACGTAGCAGCATAAATTCTGGGCTAAAAAGCTGTTTTATTTCAATAAAAATGGTTTTCGGTAGAGACCAGGATTTAAGTTTTCTAAGTTTCAGACGTGTATGTAGCGGCCGTTGGGTGTTTTGTTTGTTTTGTCGCTGGATGGCGCTCTCACAACGCTCCCAGCACATGTTGATTTAAGCACTGCTAGTTCGTTTATCGTCCCCTTTTTCGTTTTGCATTGTTTGAGCGCAGGACATCAGTTCGATTAAAGACTTGAAGTAAGAAGGTCGTGCCTTTTTTTTCCTTTAATATATGAGCGAAGGTAACAGACAACGGAGTAGCAGCCTTCTGAAGCAGGAGTCAGCAACAGATCAACAACGCAGCATCGTGACAGCAACGCAACAACGTACTAGCGCCACCTTCGCCATACCCTAAAAATCAGTTTTCAAGTTGCGGGTACTCCTTGACTGACATTACGTAAATCGTAGAAAGCTTAAATTTTTTACAATTCTCTCCAAGGATGCTAAATCAAAAAAATGAGAATCTTCGTTTTGATTTTATAAAAGTTCAAGATCAAGTCCATCATTCTCATTACAACACATTCTCGCACAACCACCTGTCCTTTAGTTGTACCGGTCGACCAAACCTTCTTATTCTGATTTTTAAGGGGCTTTAAAGTTTTGTTTCAAACCACAACCTTTATTAAGTGATCAATAGGTAACCAGAAAAAAATTAACATTTGAAACTAAATTTCTGAACTTGAAACTTACGACATTTAGACTATGACATACAAAAATAACTAGGATATCTTAGTCTATAGGAAACCAAAGTACTCGTAGTCACTTTAAGAGCATTTATACAGCAAAATAGCCTAACACTATTAAACGCAAAACACCGTACAAAGTCAGTTCAACTTCCTCAACTTTAAAAAGTCAGTAAGTACAGAAGTTTGTACAGTTTGGTATTCTTGTTCTATGACCTAACCCAGGGGTTCCCAACCTTTTTATGTTCTCGTACCACTTAGCCACCACGGATTGTCAACACGTACCACTATTTTCAAAAGAACTAATTTGATCCAATATTCGCACAGCAGCATTGTATTAATAACAATGACAGCAGGGAGCAAGATCGACAAAAGTAGCTTACTGAGTGCAGAGAATTTAGTACGGAAAGAAATAAAAGTGTTGTTCGCATATTTTAGCAACTCAAAATTAAATTGTTATACTACTATACCGTATATCGCATGAAACGGAGAGCTGCTCGCGTACCACCTGGAAAGCTCCCGCGTACCACCGGTTGGGAACCCCTGACCTAACCGTACAGCAGAATTCAAGCATTCTGGCAGCCTAGGTCTAATTTCAGAATTTATACTGCAGGCTAGGTTTTAGAAGAAGCTAAGTTCTTAGGTATAGCAAATGGCTGGTCTATGCTAGCTTAAAGCTACACTTCCATGACTTAGAAACTATTAGGGTCTAGTGAAGGCTATAGCCTATACTCGCGTTAAAACAGTAAGCAAGTTAGGAAATGACAACAACATAAAGTATCTCAACTTACAAGCTACACTGATAACTAACCAACAGCTGACATACAAACACACACGAATGACCTTACAGCCTAACGGGCAAACAACTGCAAATAAAACAACAAAATTATTCTTGTTTACGACTTGACCTGAGGAGGGTCTTGTTTTCGAGGGAAATTTCCCTCGTCAGTATTTGCGTTCCCGGATGCTAAAATCGCCATAACACCCATGAAAATCATAGCAATTTTTTCTATGAAGAATTCATTTGTTTATACCTTAGAGCTTGTTCAAAGAAAAAACAAGTTTGGTGCTCAGTATCTATAGGTATCAAATCCAATCTATATTCAAAAAATATACCTCCTGAAAAAATTATACTTCTGCATATATATATATCTAAATGAAATAGTTTGCTAGAATTTTTTCATGGCAAAAAAGGACCGCTACAAATAACGATAACGCGCAGTTAATGCTTCAATGAAAACGAACTTATTCTGCAAATTGACCAAACAAGGCCAAGAAATAGAAGCAAATACAAGAAAATAGGGCGATAGGCGGTCACTGGTAACGTCAAGCCTTATAAGTGCACAAAATAGCCGTATAACCAAAACAAGCGACGTTGCTTAGTTGTTCATATAATCCATTCCTTTTTTCAATATTTCAAGTGATAGAACTTTATGGAATTGTTTGATACGATAACTAAAAAATCATACTATTTGTATAGCGCCGTATTTCGGTAAAAAAATTGATCGCTCGAAGGCGCTTAACATATATGGCATAGATAACAGTTCTAAGAGTATAACACAAATAAAAGGTCTGTAAAAACTGCCATAATAGTTGGTGTAGAAAAAACTTAAGGCAGATAAACAGAGCGAAAGAGGTTTGTTTCAGTGATTTTTTTAAAGTACAGTACTGAAGTTGTTCGCGTTATGCACGTCCTGCGGCTACAACCATCGAATTTTAAAATCCTTAGAATTCCCTTTAAAATTTGCCCATACAAATTAAGTTTACCTACAGTAGACAAAATTAAGGGGCGATAAGCGGACTTGTCCGATTTACTGTATAGTTATACGTACCCATATAATGCGACCCGTATAATGCAGAGGTCTTACAAAACGTATTGGATAAACATTAAGCAAAGCAGAAAAAATGTTAATATGTAGGTGACAAAACACAGCAAGCACTGCTATAAATCATGCCAATATAGTTATACTGGGTCAAACCTATGCAAAACCCTGTCGTTGTGACTTGTTCTATATCTCTATATCCAACACACAAGAAGTCAACTAATTCACATAATAAATTACTTATCGTGTTTTGTTGTTTTATTATTGTGACTCATATATAAATTTGGTTTAAAGTCACCAAAGTGCAAAACTGCCCGTTGGCTACGAAATGCAAACACACGAGCACAAAATTAAGTGAATTGAACCAATAAATCCAAAATAATGAGAAAAAAGTGGACTTAATACTATAGCATGGATTTAACACTAATATTAACAGGAAAGTCAAAATGGAACAACATCGACATCGGAAATTCAACATCGGGTTGTCTCTTCAGGTCGGTCGTGTCATCGACTTAGCAAGTCAGATAATCCAAACGTAAGCTGATGCCAGTATGAAAGGTGACGGCAATAATTCTGAAGTACTTGGCTTTAATTGGGTTCAGGAATATATTCTGCACGTGTGTATCGGTATCAGTGTTGCCTTGGAAAATCTACAAAAACAAACAAAATCGAAATAAACAGAGCTGTGTATCCTGATATAAACACAACTTAACTTTTATCGAACTTTATCACGAATATCAACTTACCATGTCGTTTCCATCGACATCTTGTGTCACTTGCATCTGATTGGTAGAGTTTCCAAATAAGATCTTGAAGCTTGTCACCCACCAATCACCACCTCCCTGGGTGACTACACCTGTCACTGTGGTCGGAGTTCTCAAGTCAACCTGAAGCCACTGTCCTGGCGTCTTTGCATGAAAACATTACGTCATCATATCTTGGCAGCTTTGATAGAATTTTTAGAGGCGAAACAAACTACTTACCATATTTTGATGGAGGAGGAGCCCGATATCTTTCTACATCCAATCTTCCTTCATGAGCAGCATAAGGTTGAGAGTGCATCGACGATGCAGTCATTTCATCATCTCGCACTCTTCCACTTTTCACACCAGCCAAGCATACTTCCTCTGTGAAATATAAATACCAAGTTGCTGAAATATTCTTATATGTGACGAATTTCCAAAACCCATGACCTGGTATCGCAGAAATAAATGTATATGTATATGTTGTATATGTATATATATGTGTATATATATATGTATATGTATATAAATATGTTGTTTATGCGGTAATGTTGTGCTTTATCTACAAGCAGAGTTGAATAAAGTGTCTTTTATTTGCTCGATATTAGAATAAGCAAAGAATTGGGCTCCATGTAAAATATACATCTTTGTACAACTGGCCAGTGTAGTTTTTAGGTATCTTGAAGGACCGAAACGATATCTCAAAATTTGTACCGCGGTACCTACAACAAAAAATGAGCAGTTGCGATCTCTTAAAACATTAAATTGCGGTTTTTAAAATTTTTAGCAGTCGCCAAACCCTAAAAGACCTATAGCTGGCTTAAGGGAAAGTCCCTCTAATGCCATATTTTCTAAGCTCCGAAGTCAAACCAAACACCTTTATCTAGACTTGAGATAAATACAAAGAAAGTTTCAGCACAACATAAAATATTTAAACACTTGAGCTTGGAAAGAAAACGTTTTTGCAATGATTCCCTGTCTGTTTGCTCAAGATGGACTTGATTTGTTTGTGCGAGTTTTGTAAAGTTTCTTGGTGCGTTAATTTCGTGCAGCATCAATTCGTTGTCAAGTATTAAGTTGAAGACATCAGATAAGTTATTTAGAAATTGCTTACAAATTTAAACTGTTAAAATGCATAAAAAAATGCTGTTAGTGAAAACATTCACATACTTTAGCTCGGCGCAACATGATAATGTGAAAACGTGAGACATGATTGCGGTGAACAAGTCGTGATATGAATCTCTCATATGAAATTTGACAAATGTTATGTTTTGCAATATACCATCAGTGTAATGGCTGCTGTATGGATCGAATTGTTTTTAAAAAAAACTTCTGCATCGTTTTAGATTGTTTGTTGAGATTATTTAACTGTTTTGTACAATCCAGCCACTCCTCAACATATTGTCATAATGCGACCAACTTACTTACTTTCTTAAAACATGCTGCTGATTTACCTCGAAGACAGTTTACAGCCTACAGCCTAAGTCTGGAATGGTCTGGTTATTTGTGGAGTTCTATGTTAAAATAAAAAGGAGCTAAAATCACAAAATAAATCTCTTTGAGCGTTTGCGTTTTTTTGCAGGTGTTGGACGGCTGATAGATTTGAGCTGGAAATACCAAAATGACAAAATGGTTGAACTGCGAAAAACAAGAAGTGTCTTGAAAAATGCAACTTTTCAACATTGTTGGAGCTTCCTTGTGATGACAGATGCGAGCAGCAACGACAAAGTGCTTAATTCAATATGACGTCATAAAATTAATTGTTAACAGGTTTCACAAATATTTTTGTTAAATTGAACCTGCGGCTACAACCAACGAATTTTAAAATCCTTCAGACTCTCTTTAAAATTTGCCTACAGCAGACAAAATTAAGTGGCAACAATTGGATTTATCCCTATGCTCTATGGGGTCCTGTATAATGCGAAGACCGTATTGGATAAACATTAAGCACAGCAGAAAAAAAATTTTAATATGTAGTTGACAAAACACAGCAAACATTGCTATAAATCATTCCAATATAGTTATACAGGGTCAAACCTATGCAAACATCTGTCGTTGTGACTTGTTTTATATCTCTATGTCCAACAAAAGAAGTCAACAAACTCACACAATACACATCATGTTTTTTTGTTTTATTATTGTGACTCATATATAAATTTGGTTTAAAGTCACCAAAGTGCAAAACTGCCCGTTGGCTACGAAATGCAAAACCATGGGCACAAAATTAATTGAACAATTTAACCAATAAATCCAAAGTAATGGGAAAAAAGTGGACTTAATATTATAACATGGGCTTAACACTAATATTCACAGGGAAGTCAAAAACCAACAACATCCACATCGGAAATTCAACATCGGGTTGTCTCTTCAGGTCGGTCGTGTCATCGACTTAGCAAGTCAGATAATCCAAACGTACGACGATGCCAACATTAAAGGTGACCGCAATAAGTCTGAAGTATCTGGCTTTAATTGGTGTCGGAAATATATTCTGCACGTGAGTATCGGAATCAGTGTTGCCTAGGAAAACCTACAAAAACAAACAAACTCAAAATAAACAAAGCTGTGTATCTTGATATAAACACAACTTAACTTTTATCGAACTTTTATCACAACTATCAACTTACCATGTCGTTTCCATCGACATCTTGTATCACTTGCAGCTGATTGGTGGAATTTCCAAATGATATCTTGAAGCTTGTCATCCACCAAGCACCACCTCCCTGGGTGACTACACCTGTCACTGTGGTCGGAGTTCTCAAGTCAACTTGAAGCCACTCTCCTGGCGAGTCTGCATGAAAATATTACGTCATCATATCTTGGCAGCATTGATAAGATTCTTAGAGGCGAGACGCATTACTTACGATATTTTGATGAATGAGGAACCCAATAACTTCTTCCATCCAATCTTCCTCTATGAGCAGCATAAGCTTCATTAGAGTGGGTCGACGATGCGGTCATTTCGTCATCTCGCACTTTCCCACTTTTCACACCAACCAAGCATACTTCCTCTGTGAAATGTAAATATCAAGTTGCTGAAATGTTCTTAAATGTGATGAATTTCCAAAACCCATAACCTGGCAGAAATAAATAAAGTTCTTCTTCTGAGCAAAGTGTAGGGAGTTACCACAATTTATAGAAATCATATTTACAAGGATTTACCGGTCAATTTAGTTCAATACATGGATAACACCGGTCAACAGCAAATTATTTGGTGTTATTTTAAATGTTTTGGAAATATTCATGATGCTAATTCAAAAAATATCTCATTTTGTCCACCACCACACCAGGTTATGATCGTTTTGTTACAAGTTCTGCCTTTATTTAATTTTATCCGATTGTTCAATAGAAGTAACCGTTTCATTATAAAAGTATTAATTAACAAACATCAAAACCAAAGTTAAATGGACAATCTTGCCACCACAGTTTTACTGAATGGTTTGTATGTAATTGAATCCTTTATGAAGAAAAATCACAAAACAAATTTCAAATTCGCGGCATGTATCGGTTAAAGTGTTGTGTTTAATGTTTATATTTCTAGAAATTAAATTTACTAAATATAGAAATTAAATGTAAAAATTAGCTCTTTCAACATTGGTAACAATTTCGAAGACTGGAAAGTCTTGAAAAGAAGCAAGGACGGACCTGGAATTTAAGCAAACAGCCCGAGTTTATGTTGTTAATGGTTGTGGTTTGCTTTATTTACAAGCAGAGTTGAATAAAGTGTCTTTTATTTGCTCGATATTAGGATAAGCAAAGGATTGGGCTCCATGTAAAATATACATCTTTGTACAACTGGACAGTGTAGTTTTAAAGTATTTTGAGGGACCGAAACGGAGTCTTAAAATTTCTACCACGGTTCCTACAGCAGAAAATGAGCAGTTACGGTTTCTTAAAACACTAACTTGCGGTTTTAAAAATTTTTAGCGGTCGCCAAAGCCAAACCTTAAAAAACCTGCCGTTGGCTAAAGGGAAAGTCCCTATAATGCCTTATTTTCTAAGCTCTGACGTCAAACCAAACACCTTTATCTGGACTTGGGATAAATACAAAGTAGAAACCTTCAAAACAACATAAAATATTCAAACACTTGAGCTTGGAAGGAAAACGTTTTTGCAATGTTGCCCTGTCATTTTGCTCAAGAGGACTTGATTTGTTGGTGTGAGTTTTGTAAAGTTTCTTGGTGCGTTAATTTCGTGCAATATCAATTTGTTGTCAAGTGTTAAATTGAAGACATCAGATTAGTTATTTAGAAATTGCTTACAAACATAAACTACTAAAATGCATAAAAAAATGCTGTCAGTGAATACATTCACATACTTTAGCTCGGTGCAACATGATAATGCGAAAACGTGAGACATGATTGCGGTGAACAAGTCGTGATATGAAGCTCTCATATGACATTCGACAAATGTTATGCTTTGCAATATATCAGCAGTGTAATGGCTGCTGTATGGATCGAAATGTTTTCAAAAAAACGTCTGCATCGTTTTAGCTTGTTTGTTTAGATTATTTGACTGTTTTGTATAGTCCTGCCACTCCTCGACATATTGTCATAATGCGACCAATCTACATTAATCTTTTGATAAAACAACTTATTTATTGTTGGTAAATTACCTCGAACAGCTTCATGTAAACGATCCAACGTATCCAACCTTTTCTTAAGTTCGACAACTTCGATTAGATCGCATTGACACTGGCCAGGTGGACCGAGATTCCCCTTTGCTCCTTGCGTGCCCTGAGGTCCTGGTATTCCCCGTTTACCGGATGGTCCTCGCGGGCCTCTCCCTTGCAGGATTCCTAGAGCATCACGTGGAACAGGCAAACAAATCTGTTCATTTTGACTCAGCACAAACGTCGCCAGATTAACAGCAAACACCAGCGCTAAGAAAGCAGCTGTCAATGACGTCATCTTCACTTGTTTATCAGTCTGCAAAATATAACAGATTATGACGTGAGAGAGAGCATTCTGTGCAACAAAGATCTGCGGAAAACATTTCATTAGCAATTAGCTTAGAAACAAGATGCTTTAAAGCATTCACAGAAATACACTTATTCAATTGTGTGTAAAATATTAAGTAAAAAGAAAGGATGTTCAAAAATTTTGGTATTAATGAAACGAAAACTTTTATATCAAATTTTCTGCGAACCCGTACCGATGCCAAATATATGACGTCATAAAAATGAAAAACTGAAAATTATGGTTAAAGAATTTTATCAATATTTATCGCGTTTATTGAACATTTACGTAATAATGGTTGATTTGCTTTTTATATTCTTGTGATAAAAGGAAATAAAGCAACAGCGCTTCCGCCATAACATTGCCAAGTTATTTCGTTACTAGACGAACGAGCAACAATAAAGTGTCGAACAAATTATTAAAAAAGCTGACGCTACATGTCGCTCTTTGCTTGCAATGTATACTTCATCACCACTAAGTCGGAAGCAATAAGAAAGGAAATGACGTCAGCAATACTTGAGACTCTTCTACCAATGAAAGAACAAAACCTACAGAATGAAAACTAGAGGTGCTAGAGAGAAACAAATGTCCTGCGAAAGATTTTCCAGATTTTGTTCATCGCAGATATTTGCCGTCGACTTATTTCAGTTTTCTATCAAGACTGACTTCTTTCGCGGTCTTTGAGTTTCTTAAAGCACTTACAACCGTGACCCTGGTGTGGTTGGATGACTTTGAAAAAGTGATTATATTTGAAAAAACAATCCGTGTTTTCATTTTGAATATTTTTATTTTCGTATATTTCCCACATTTCAGTGCAAAGAATCAGCTGCTTACGTATTTCTTCTTATACGGATAATACAACCGAGTCAGTCGGCGCAGTCACTAAATGTTTTAGCCCTCCACAAGTTTAGAGCTTATTTCCATTTCTAAGCTTTGACTACTGTCTATAGCAGTCATGTGCAACCTTTATCACTGGAGGGCCAAATAGAAATTTTGAATAATAACGCGGGCCGCATGAATTTTTTCAGAAAAGAACTGGTATCCTTTTAATATCATGACAATTAATATCATTTTCCTACGAAAGTATGAGTAAAGTATGTAGTCAAGAAACAGATTTAATGCAGTCCACGACGCACTTGTGCGACAGTTTATTGAAAAACTGTGAATAATTGTCGATGGAAGATGAGGAAACTAAATCCACTCAAGCGTATTTAATCACAGTTTAATGTGATTTTTGCTGTTGCGGATCTTTGCAAACTTTTGTAATATTTGCCTTCACAGAACTACATTCTTACGCAGCATTCTTACATCACAAAGCTTTAGCGCAATATTACTGTACACAGCGCGCGAAAATTTCATTTGCTTTGATGTAAACCGCATCAAAGAGTGATGGCTGGTATACACTTCTAACATTTTGCTGAGCACCACGCGGGTCGCACGGAATAACCTGGCCGGTCGCTTGTTGCACACGTCTGGTCTATAGGAATATTAAAATAAATATCAACATCAAGTTATTCATTTAACCAGGAAATTGTTTACTTTGAACAGGCTGAAAGGTGAAGCTTTTAGGAAAATACGAGCTTAATAACTATATTTATCAGCGCTGAAGTTTGAATTATGACGTTGATTTTCATAGAAAAGCAACTACCAATAAGAGCATCAGTTTATATCTGGCAAACAACTTGAAATCGTTTAGTTTCAACTTTCAAAGCAATCGATACTTTGTTCCACAAAGTCATATTCGCCTGCCTGCATAAAAATTGCCTATAGTCTTAAGCTTACTGTAAGCTCGACTGCAATGTACTAGTCACTTATTTGCGTAGTTAAGCAGCATTTATATAGAAAATATTCCAGTCAAAAATTCTTTTTTCCCAGCATGCAACAACAAATATTTTGCGACTGCACTGCACCATTTCCCATGCCCCGTGGATTGGTTAAAGATCGTCTTTTTTCTTCGACTTTTTAAACAAACCTAAACCAAGCTCAGAAATTTGAAAGAAATGGATTGGATCCTGACTGAGTCTGATGCTAACAAATGACTCAGTTGCAAGTGTCACCATCTCAGAGTTTATGACTTGTTTCATTTCAACGGGTCCAAGGCCGACTTAAGGAAGTGCGAGGCCCGATGCAAGAATTCATGACGACGACCATCGCCGATTATGAACAACATCAGCTGTGAACTAACAATGTGATTTGCCCAAAATAAAAGTTAAATTGATGTTTTTGTTTTGGTGCTCAGCAGCGCGGGTCACAACGCGGTCGCATCTCTCGCATTGAACTAAGGCTGGTCCTGAACTCGTCATAGTTCGTATTCTCGCAGATTGATTGAAACATCAAATATATACACGCAAATATTTTTGATTTACGTATTTTTGTGACGGATTTCTCATGGTTATATGGTCATGGTTAGTTTCGTTTTTCGTGGGACGCTATGAGAAGCATCTCATACTAAAAATCTACTGAAGGTTTCCGGTCCTCGTTAAATTACGTCACAATGGAACCTGTTTGTTGGAGTTTGCTGTTTCAAGTCAAACGTTATTGGCTATTGCTATTGCTGTCAATCACCAAACCACACCGGCGCCTGTGTTTGATGCGATTCGTGAGAAAGGAATTGAAAGTTTTTATTTAAAATCTGATAAACGAGATTGTGGGAACCAGAAATCCTGAAAACCAACATTTCTTTGTCTGGAAACGGTCAAAAGTTTTGTGGAACACCTTCATCATAATTTGACATAAACAAAGGAAAGACGCACATTTGGCCCCACTTTAAAGCAGGATATTTTGCGAAGTTTTCGATTTTTGTGAATAAGCAAATACATTATTTTTTCCGCTGTAGTTTTCCATTTGCTTTGAATAAAAAGCTACTTAATGTATTTAGCGTTGGTTTGGCTTCAATAAAAAATTTAGAAATAAAATATGAGAATTTAAAGGATTCCATTTGACATCAGTGGCCCCTATAAATTTTTTCAACAAAGATAGATGCAGATGTAAACAGGAATTTGCTTCTTGAAAAATCTGACTGAACCCGAACTCATGGTTAAGTTAACCGCACACTATAGAAATGGTCGCCTATTTGAGCAATTCTACTTAGAAAACTACGGATAATACAATTTTAAAACAATCAAAAGAGTGTTAGGCAGGTTATGTATTAAATATTAAGTAAAAGTAAAGATGTGTAAGAATGAAAAAATCTCAGATTAATGGAATTAAAACATTTGGACTCAAAGCAATCTGCGAAACCGAACCGAGTCAGAATGTATAACGTCATAATAAATCAAACAAATAAATTAAATCGAAGCAAAACGCTTTTATCGATATATTTTAGTCTTCGACTCTAACATCATCGGTATAGACCTTTGATATATAGGTCTAATGTATAAGTGCCTTTAATTCGATGAATTGAATCTTAACCAAGTTTGACAAAACACCAAACGCAAAATACAATTTCCTAGAACTATTAGTTTTCGTATATCCTGGTAACAATTGGAAAATATTTTATGAATACTGACGCTAAGATTATGGTACGACTTACATATGCGGGACTTATTGTGCACTATTGTATATTAATATGCTCTGACGTGTACCGCGCGTGTATACGTCTGCAGGCATCAAATAATAGAATACAAAGTTTTCTATAAAATAATGCTCGTTTTTGATAAGGTTTGCATTTTCGCTTTCCTACAAATCTTTCTGTCTGACCACGATAAGCAGAAATCAAAACATTCATTAAACAGGCAGCAGCAAAGCAGCATAAATAGATCATCGCCGCTGTTATATCGCGTAAATATTTACAAAGGACACAAAAATGTGTTTGTAGAAGCCAAAATAATCTAGCTTTTGTTGTATCGCAGTGTTATGCTTGAAACAACGGCAACAAGCAGCAGTGAGATTTTTGCACAAGATAATGTCATGGAGTGTGTTTACCTTATTTTGTGTTTGTTGTGCAACTATGCCCTCCTGTCAAGTCGTTTCCGATAATCCACTCAATATAAACATCGATTCGAGGAGCTTTTCAAGACGAACTTTTATGTCTTTGGAATAAATTACTTGTTATTTGTCCTGGTTGTCTTTAAAACTTTGATATTTAAAGAAATATTTCTCAACAAATCCATAACTATAATAAACACCGCAGCATCAACAAACGAGACTTTATTAGCATGTTAGCATGAATTTAATACTAATCGGAATTCCGCTTCAACATCGGGTGGTCTCTTCAAGTCGGTCGTGTTGTGGACTCAACAAGTCAGATAATCCAAGCTTAAGCCGATGCCTCCATGAAAGGTGACGATAATAATTTTATTATAAAAGTATTTGGCTCCAATTGGGTTCGGGAATATATTCTGCACGTGATTAGTGCTATCAGTGTTGCCTTGTAAAATCTACAAAAACAAACAAAATTAAAATAAACAAAGCTGTGTATCCTGATATAAACACAATTTAACTTTTATCGAGTTTCATCACGAATATCAACTTACCATGTCGTTTCCATCGACATCTTGTATCGTTTGTAGCTGATTGGTAGAGTTTCCAAATGATATCTTGAAGTTTGTCACTCGCCAACCACCAGCACCTCCCTGGGTGACTACAACTGTCACTCTGGTCGGAGTTCTCAAGTCAACCTGAAGCCACTCTCCTGACGTCTCTGCGTGAAAATATTACGTCATCATATCTTGGCAGCATTGATAAGATTCTTAGAGGCGAAACAAACTACTTACCATATTTTGATGGAGGAGGAGCCCAATATCTTCCTCCATTCAATCTTCCTTCATGAGCAGCATAATATTGAGAGTTGATCGACGATGCGGTCATTTCGTCATCTCGCACTTTCCCACTTTTCACACCTGCCAAGCATAATTCCTCTGTGAAATGTAAATATCAAGTTGCTGAAATATTCTTAAATGTGACAAATTTCTCAAAACCCATGACATGGTATCGAAGAAATAAATAAAGTTCTTCTTCTGAGCGAAATGTGTGGAGTTACTGTCACCAAATTTCACGTTTGGCAATTCTTTGTATATCAACGCTGACAGGCGTGCTGTTGTAGCACTGCACGTTGATACGATTTTAGTTGTATAGTTAGATGTATATTCCACGATTTATATTAAGATGTATTTCACCCGTATTGTTGTGGCCATATTGTGTGACTGCGGTTTTATATAGTATTAGTAGATCATCGATATGCCACTTGTGACTCCTTTTATTGTTAGTAAGTCTTCTACACACGTACACAGTTTACGCCTTTACCCAAAACTTCCCCCGAGGTATGTTACGCTGCCCGCAATTTCCAATCTCACACCCTAATGATAATTAATTGATTACGCTGTGGTTTGGTGGAGAAGAGTTGATTAAGTCTACATTTGGTTTCAATACAAGAAAGACGTTTGTTTTTATTAAAGGAATGCTCATAAAAGATAGTAGAGCAGAAACCGGCTAATCGACTAGCCATAAAAGCGGGAGGTTTCCTGGCCAAGGAAAATCTTGGTTACATTAGTTCAACTTTATCAGCTAAATATAACGGTTTAGTATGTATGTATGTATGTATGTAAATATCAAGTTGTGGAAATATTCCTAAATGTGGGGTATTCCCCAAACCCATGACCTCGTATCGCAGAAATAAATAAAGTTCTTCTTCTGAGCAAAGTGTGGGGAGTAACCACAATCACATAGAAATGATATTTAGTAGCAGAAGGTTTGGTCAATTCAGTTCAATACCTGTTTAACACCGGTCAACAGCAAATTACTTTGTGTTATTTTAAATATTTTGGAAGTATTTGAGATGCCAATTCAAAAAATATTTCATTTTGTCCTCCACCAAAGCAGGTTATGATGGTTATGTTACAAGTTTTGCCTTTATTTAATTTTATCTGATTGTTCAACAAAATTAACCGTTTCGTCATAAAAATATTAATTAACAAGAATCAAAACCAAAGTTAAAT
This sequence comes from Clavelina lepadiformis, assembly GCF_947623445.1. Taxonomy (NCBI): domain Eukaryota; kingdom Metazoa; phylum Chordata; class Ascidiacea; order Aplousobranchia; family Clavelinidae; genus Clavelina; species Clavelina lepadiformis. The sequence goes on along the minus strand of NC_135246.1, from coordinate 19,977,897 downwards.
GGACAATTTTGCTACCGCGCTATCACTGAATGGTTTGTATGTAATTGAATCCCCTTATAAAGAAAATACAAAATATATTCGAAATCACTGCCATCTATCGGTTAAAAATTGTGTTTGATGGTTATATTTCTTGAAATTAAATTTACTAAATATAGAAATTAAATGTAAAATTAGCTTTTTCAACATTGGTGACAATCTTCAAAACTGAAAAGTCCTGGAAGGAAAGCAAACAGACCGAATTTTTATATTTAATGGTTATGTTGTGCTTTATCTACAAGCAGCTTTGAATAAAGTGTCTTTTATTTGCTCGATATTAGAATAAGCAAAGGATTGGGCTCCATGTAAAATATACATCTTTGTACAAATGGCCAGTGTAGTTTTAAGGTATTTTAAGGGACCGAAACGATATCACAAAATTTGTACACGTTACCTACAGCAGAAAATGAGCAGTTGCGGTCTCTTAAAACATTTAATTGCGGTTTTTAAATTTTTTAACCAAACCCCAAAAAACCTGTAGCCTTCTAAAGGGAGAATCTCTCTAATGCCTTATTTTCTAAGCTCTGACGTCAAAACAAACACCATTATCAAAACAAACACTCATAAGTGCATAAAATAGGCGGAAAACCCAAAACAAGCGATGTTGCTTAGTTGTTCACATAATCCATTCCTTTTTTCAATATTTCAGGTGACAGGACTTTATGGAATTGATAGATATAATAAATAAATAATCATACTATTTGTATAGTTCCGTATTTCGGTAAAAAATAACCGCTCAAAGGCGCTTAACATATACGGCATAGATAACAGTTCTAAGAGTATAACATAAATAAAAGGTCAGTAAAAACTGCCATAATAGTTGGCATAGAAAAAAACTTAAGGCAGATAAACAGAGCGAAAGACGTTTGTTTCAGAGATTTTTTGAAAGCACTGAAGCTGTCCGCGTTGCGCACGTCCCGTGGTAGACTGTTCCACGTCCTAGAAGCAGCAGCGGAAAACATTATGTCGCTGTACATCGAGGTCCGACAAGGTGGGACTTGCACGAAGTTCCTAGACTGGGATCGCAAAACACTCGTTGGGCTATAGCGGCACAGACGCGTTTGCTGATATAAAATAGTTAAACAGATATAGGCTCTCGGTACTCAGTTGAAACACATTTTATTGTTTATTTGTCGCCATTGACAATGGAAAGCAAAATTACGGTACCTAGTAATTAATTTACGCAAATTTGTACTGACAAATACTTTCCTCAGTTCGAGGATAAAGAAAGCTTGTCATGCTAGTGTAGGCCTAGTAACCAGTTATCGTTCCACGTCGAACGAGAAACATTGATACAAAACCTTATGAATGGATCGGTGACGAAAATTACGTATAAGGATTGACGTGGCCACAACTTTAACTCATGCCCATGTCATTTAAACTCAACGCGATTGACGAGCTTACTGCTATCGTGACGTAATTTTTAATCGTCACAACTCAGTTGACACTTGAGTTCGAATGCAGCCAACTTAAAACAAAGTCTGGAATGGTCTGATGGTTATTTGTGGAGTTCTATGTTAAAATAATGGGAAGCTAAAATCACAAAATAAATCACTTTGAGCGTTTACGTTTATTTTTCTTTGTTTTGTAGATGTTGGACACCTTGTAGATTTGAGCTGGGAACACCAAAAGGCAAAACGGCATGACTGCGAAAAACAAGAAGTGACTTGAAAATGCATCCTTCCAACATTGTTGGAGCTTTCTTGTGATAAAATATGCGAACAGCAACGACAAAGTGCTTAATGCAAAATGACGTCATCAAATTAAATGTCAACAGGTTTCACAAATATTTTTGTTAAATTGAACTTTCGGCTACAACCATCGAATTATAAAATCCTTAGGATTCACTTTAAAGTTTGCCCATACAATAACCTACAGTAGATGAAATTAAGGCCAATATAATCGGATTTGTCCCTATGCTGTACAGGGGTCCCGTATAATGCAAAGGCCGTATTGGATAAAGGTTAAGCAAACATTGCTATAAATCATGCCAATATAGTTATACGGGGTCAAGCATTTGCAAAATCATGTCATTGTGGTGGTCGTGATGGTAAATTGTAATAATTTATGTAATTGGCATTTTAAGCGATTGTGTGTTCTCTAGTTAGATGCAATTGAATATTTGAACAGGTGTATTTTTCTTGGTTAATCTGTTATTCAAACAATGAGTGCTAAACCGACATACTGACCTAGAGTTGGAGTGCTGCAAATAGCATCGCAGTTTGGTGTGTATGAAGTTTGATGGTACTTATGGTCAAAATCTTCGGTGACGTAGAATAATGTTAGATATTACATATGTTATACGTAGCAATGCAAGCAACATGTCTTTCGTTGATTAGCTGATGTGTTTCGATATAAAAGTTTAGGCTTGGTTAAAATCGCCCTTCAGTCTCTTCTCTTGAGTCTCTGCTCTTAAAGTTCTCTTGTGTGCCCTTCTGGCTTATTCAATTCAAGTGATAGCTCTATTTGGTTGTGAAATGGTGATGAAATATTGTTTCTGATGTGACTACGACTATATTTCGGACAATATAACAATTTAGACTTTATGAATGTTGTGCTGAAAGAAACAAGCAGAGATAGCATACACAACGCTTTCAAAGACAAAATAGTCTAGGAGTTCTAAAAGAAAGACTGAAACCTTTGGCTTTAGGCCAACCTAAAACAATCTACATCGCCATCCCCACATCATTATGACTTGTTTTATATCTCAATGTCCAACACACACTGTTCAGATCGGTCGTGTCATCGACTTAGCAAGTCAGATAATCCAAGCTTAAGCCGATGGCACCATGAAAGGTGACGACAATAAGTCTAAAGTGTCTGGCTTTAATTGGTGTCGGGAATATATTCTGCACGTGATTAGTGCTATCAGTGTTTCCTTGGAAAATCTACAAAAGCAAACAAAATCAAAATTAACAGAGCTGTGTATCCTGATATAAACACAACTTAACTTTTATCGAGTTTTATCACAAATATAAAAATACCATGTCGTTTCCATCGACATCTTGTATCACTTGCAGGTGATTGGAGGAATTTCCAAATGATATCTTGAAGTTTGTTACCCAATAAAAAATACCATTTCCCTGGGTAACTACACCTGTCACTGTAGTCGGAGTTCTCAAGTCAACTTGAAGCCACTCTCCTGGCGTCTCTGCATGAAAATATTACGTCATCATATCTTGGCAGAATTGATAAGATTCTTAGAGGCGAGACGCATTACTTACGATGTTTGGATGAATGAGGAAGCCAATATCTCCCTCCATCCAATCTGCCGTCCGCCCGTGCTTGAAACGAATACGAGGATGCTTTCATTTCATCATCTCGCACTTTCCCACTTTTCACACCAGCCAAGCATTCTTCCTCTGTGAAATATAAATATCAACTTACTGAAATATTCCTAAATGTGGGGTATTCCCCAAATCCATGACCTGGTATCGCAGAAATAAATAAAGTTCTTCTTCTGAGCGAAATGTGGGGAGTTACTACAATCCCATAGAAATCATATTTACTAGCAGATGTTTTGGTCAATTTAGTTCAATACATGGTTAACAGTAACACTGGTCAACAACAAATTACATGGTGTTATTTAAAAAAGGTTTTAGAACTATTTAAGATGTCAATACAAAAAATGTCTCATCTTGTTCACCACCACAACAGGTTATGATGGTTATGTTACAAGTTTTGCCTTTATTTAATTTTATCCGATTGTTCAATCGAATTAACCGTTTCATAATAAAAGTATAAATTAGCAAGCATTAAATCCATAGTTAAATGGACAATTTTGCTACTGCAGCGTCACTGAATGTTTTGTATGTAATTGAATTCTTTATGAAGAAAAAATACAAAACAAATTTCGAATTCGCGGTATGTATCGGTTAAAATGTTTTGTTTAATGTTTATATTTCTTGAAATTAAAATTAGGCTACTAAATATAGAAATTAAATGTAAAAATTAGCTCTTTCAACATTGGTAACATTCAAAACAGAAAATCTTGGATGGAAAATGAACAACCCGAGTTTATGTTGTTAATGGTTGTGGATTTCTTTATCTACAAGCAGAGTTGAATAAAGTGTCTTTTATTTGCTTGATATTAGAATAAGCAAAGGATTGGGCTCAATGTAAAATATACATCTTTGTACAACTGGCCTGTGTAGTTTTAAGGTATTTTAAGAGACCGAAACGATGCCTCAAAATTTGTACCACGGTACCTACAACAAAAAATGAGCAGTTACGGTCTCTTAAAAAATTAAATTGCGGTTTTTAAAACTTTTAGCGGTCGCCAAAGCCAAACCTTAAAAAAGCTGCAGTTGGCTAAAGGGAAAGTCCCTCTAATGCCATATTTTCTAAGCTCTGACGTCAAACCAAACATCATTATCTAGACTTAAGATAAATACAAAGTAGAAAGTTTCAACACAAAATAAAATATTTAAACACTTGAGCTTGGAAGGAAAACGTTGTTTCAAAGAAGCCCTGTCTGTTTGCTCAAGCTGAACTTGATTTGTTGGTGTGAGTTTTGTAAAGTTTCTTGCTACGTTATTTTCGTGCAGCATCAATTCATTGTCTGGTATTAAGTTTAAGATATCAGATTAGTTATTTAGAAATTGCTTACAAACATAAACTGTTAAAATGCATAAAATAATGCTGTCAGTGAAAACATTCACATACTTTAACTCGGTTTAACATGATAATATGAAAACGTGAGACATGATTGCGGTGAACAAGTCGTGATATGAAGCTCTCATATGACATTTGAAAAATGTTATGCTTTGCAATATACCATCAGTGTAATGGCTGCTGTATGGATCGAAATGTTTTTTAAAAAACCTTCTGCATCGATTTAGCTTGTTTGTTGAGATTATTTGACTGTTTTGTATATTCCAGCCACTCCTCAACATGTTGTCATAATGCGACCAACTTACTTAAAACATGCTGCTGATTTACCTCGAAGACTTGAATGTAAGCGAATCAAAGCTTCTCTCATTTCGACAAGTTCACTTGGATCACATTGACATTGACCAGGTGGACCGGGATTCCCCTTTGTTCCTTGAGTGCCCTGAGGTCCTGGTATTCCCCGTTTTCCGGATGGTCCTCGCGGGCCTCTACCTTGCAGGGTTACTAGAGCATCACGTGGAACAGGCAAACAAATCTGTTCATTGTGACTCAGCACAAACGTCACCAGATTTACAGCAAACACAATTGCGACGAAAGGCGCTATCAATGACGTCATCTTCACTTGTTTATCAGTCTGCAAAATATAACAGATTATGACCTGAGATTAGAAAAGAGTTAGCTCAATTAATCTAAACACAGAATTTACTCGCGTTGATTTTTCTCTTTTTTGAAACGTGACTGAAAAAAAACTTTCGAAACGGTTAATTTTAATTTAAAATGCACTCGTGTTCACACAATTTGTGCGTTTGAATAATCTTAAATATTTTTAATTTAACGACAACAGAGTTGCCAAAAAATATAAATTAAAACTTTTTCATAAAAATTCCTATGATTAACTTTTTGCATTTTTGCTGCCTAAAAATAATTTAGAAAGTTTGCAGCAAACACAAATGCATTATAATAAAGTAACACAAAAAGGTTAGAAAAGGTACTAAATCACAAAAAACAATTTAGCAATAATAACAATTTGAGTTAGAGAGTATCAATGGAGTAATTTTCCAAAATATTTGCAATAAATACTCACTTGAACGAACCCTTGAACAAAATAAGTGACAAGTTACAACGACAGTGACTAATTTGATTTAGCAACAACCTGTGCAAAACAAACTTGAAGTTGAAAATAGTTAAAATGTATTTATATAGGAACTGGTCATCAAATGTTAATCAATAGAAATGTTAAAGCAATTATTCTTTGCCTGTGCAAGTCCACTTTGTACATACAAGGTACAAAATAAAGCTGAAGTTGAAAAAAGTTTTTGCTTCTCACTTCGCAAATCATTAATCGAAAAGCTTAAAAAATTCATTTATATCCAAGACAAAACAACTGAAGTTCTTTTTGCTAAATGTCGAATTCTCGAAACCACCTGATGCTTTTATCATGTCTCTGATCCTCATGTAAGTAATTTCTTTTCTTTGATTAAAACGTTTAATTGTAATTAACGTGACGAAACACCATGAGCTGTTGCCAGATTTAGATAAATGACAAAGCTTGCGTGACAACATTCATTTAATTACTGTTCAACATGTGTCTTAGTTGTTTCGGCAGCAGTTATAGTGCATGATATTTTGAATGACATTTCGGTGCAGACTCGTACTGTCGTCATGTTGTTGCCATTTTACTGGATCCGATGCGTCTCACTTTTATCTGAACAGTTTCCAACATTATTTCAGTTTCATTCCAATCTGATCGTGTGCTCTGTACGGTGACTATATATTGCAAAGATTGTCACCAAGAACCAATCAACGCCCCCGGAGATCGCAACAAAATAGTCTGATCAAATAGTGTTGGCGATTTCGTGAGCTATGACTTATCTGAATTTTAATGATTTAGTTTTAACCTGACACATCTGTGTGCACGTAATGTCTGCCTGTTATTATCCACTATAAATAAATGTTGTCTCTTTCTAATTATCATCGATGTTAAATGTTTCGGATTGTGCCGCTTATCAGCCACAACAATTATTAATAACCTACAACTTAAGGTAAAATCTTATTTAACAAGAAGGGCTGATAGCATAAAATAGCGTAAATATGGTAAATAGCGTATTGTCGTTTCTGTGTGACTCGTAACGTCACTCTTCGTGCTTTGTCTTTAGGCCACAACGCCAAAGTATTTTATTTCCATGTCAAACAGTCCTCGTAATTTACCAACAAAACTGAAGATGAGTTCACTTGATAAAGCTAACAAAGTTTTCGGTTCGCTGTCCTTATAAATTGACTTTTCTCCTTTTTATGAAGTTGATTTCTACGATATGATAAACGCGTTAGATTTTGACGAAAAACAATTTTCCTAAGTAACACTGGTCAACAGCCAATTTGCTTCTGAAACGAATGAGGTCAATCTTGGCTAATTTGGGGTCACTGATCTCGAATATCAACTTTAAATTTGTTGATTAGCTCTAGTTTTTGAGATATGGCACCATGCCAAAATGTGCTTTACTTGCTAACGCGGAAAGAAGTGTGCGTTTATCTGTTGTAGTTTGCATCTGCCAGATAGAGTTGGGCACTTAATATATTTGTTTGAAGGTAGATGACGTTTCTATTCATATTATTTTTATTTTGACGTATGTTTGAGTTGGGTTGTTTGCTTGCTTCATGTGTGTAGTCTGAACTGCTCTTTCTGCAGATGCCACGTAAATGCATAAAAAATGCAGACAATTTCTACTAGATTTGTAGTGAAATAACTTTTTCTTCACAAAAGCGAAGTATAACGGCTGTGGTCAGGAAAACAAACCTTGTATTCAACTTGTATTTTGGATATAAAGTTGGTGATCAGGACAAGAGTTGGGCCCCTAACATATGCTGTAACTCCTGTGGTGCAAATCTTTGGCAATGGCTAAACGGAAAAAGAAAATGTATGCCCTTTGCTGTTCCAATGGTTTGGAGAGAACCTACTGACCACATTAGCGATTGCTACTTTTGCACGACCCCCCACCCCCCGGTTTTTAAAGGTTTGTCGAGAAAGAAGAAGCAAAGTATTCAATACACAAATATTCCATCAGCAATTCGTCCCGTACCGCATGGAGAATTACTTGCTGTTCCTGAGGTACCTAAAGAATTCACGTTACGTTGAAACACTATCTTCCAAAGAACCACACCTTATAACTCAAAAGAAATTGCACTATCTTATCCGGGATTTGGAACTACCAAAAGTTAAATCAGAAATTTAGACTTCAGCTCTAGACTACAGCAATGGAATCTTCTGGCAGAATCATCATCTTCGAAGACGGTAAATTTGATCAAGTGTTATTTGACAAAGAGAAAATTGCATGGGAAGCGTTTAAGTTGCTGGCCACAAAATTCTTGGGGAACAAAAGAGCTGACAACTACACGGAATTGGTGTAAATCTCATTAAAGCATACAGATGCATGGAGTGCAATATGTCACTGAAGATACACTTTTTGGACTCGCACCTGGATTTTTTCTACCAAACTGTGGAGATGTCAGTGATAAGCATGGTGAGCGATTTCACCAATGCATATCTGCAATGCAAAAGAGGTACCATGGAAAACAAAATCAATCAATGCATGCTCACTTTTGCAGGATGATATGTAGGGATGCTCCATTAACCGTATACGAGTTACAGGACAAAAGGAATATAACAGATAAAATAGATTAGAAATTTATATTTGGAAAGTGGCAGTTATTTGTTGCATATGCTATGCTGAAATATAAACGCATGCAATTATTACACTGTTTGTAGATTGTTACTGTTGTGTTCAATAAAGTGCACCAAGGCTTGCCATATATAGATAAACATACAAAAATGAAAATTTTTTTTATCTTTTAAACTAGAGCTAATCAGCAATTTTAACCGACATTTTTGGATTCAGCGTCCAAAAATACATAAGAATCAATTGTTTTCTTAACGGAAGCAAAAAATTTTTGAAAAATTGTTGACCAGTGTAATATTTTCACTAATCGACAGAACGCCGTGTTTGTTCTCTGTAACTTGTTTTGTTATTTTTCATTCTTGTTGTAATAACATTTGTATTGAACATGGTACAAAGTCAAACGCATTGATCGAAACTAAGTCAAACGTTAAAGTAAAACGTGGTGATTAATGTTTATAGATCCTGACATTGAATACGATATAGCTAGTCTGAAAAAATTAGTGTCTTAGCATTATTGTCCTATGGTCCAAGAAACTTCCGACTGTAACCGCCGGTGATTGCAACTGAAATCTCCCCTTTTAACAAAACAAAGCGTTTTTGATGAAACGAAAAGCAGCAACAGTTTTTATGATTTCTATGTCATTTCAGTTGAAACCGACGCATAGCAATTCAATCCCTGCATGGCAACAACAGCGCCCAAGAGTAAATTGATCCCAGCAACTCCCACAAAGCGAATTAACTTTACGCGGCGGTAAAATTGACGTAAATCAACAAATTAACATGGTGGCATTAGTTGATGGTTTTCTTTTACACTTTTACAAAATATTTTGATAATAATATTTTGATAACATTTCATATATACATCCTCAATCGTTTATGAGTCTGAAAACCATAACAGATTATTACGTGAGATTAAAACAGAGGCATCTCGATTTCATTAAACGCGGAATTTACGAATTTAATCGAGTTGATTTTTCTCTTTCCTGAAACGTGCCTAAAAAAACAATTTCGAAACGGTTAATTTCAATATAAAATGCACCCTTGTTCACACAATTTGTGCGTTTCAATATTCTTAAATATTACAAACACAGATACATTAAAATAAAGCAACATTAAAAGTTTAGAAAAAGCACTAAACCACAAAAACAATTTAGCAATAATAACAATTTGAGTTAGAAAGTATAAATAGAATAATTTTAAAAAATATTTGCAATAAATACTCTACTAAATGATGCCGTTATGCTTAGCTTTATTAAACGTAAAATCATTGATCTGAAATAATAGAATAAGGATAAGCAAAGCAACAGAACCTCACAGCTCAAAAGATGTTCGTTTGCCAGAATACAAATCGTGAAGTAGTCGAAGTCTACAACTAAAAAAAACACACTTGCTCGAAGCAGAAACAAAACACAAGAAATAATTAAGATAAAACGAGGCGAGTTAACAAAGTAATTTTCATTACATTCTCACCTGGCCTATAATAAATTTGGTCTAATGATTGTGGTTATTGAAATGGACTTGGTATTATACATTTACTTGGACTCACAATAAGCACGTACTCAAGATAACACATACTGAAAACGTATCGTACACGTACTGAAAGGTAACACAAGTTACATACGAAGTATTTCCTTGTTCGTCATAACGAGCTGGAGGTACCCCTTGTTGGTTCGGCTTGATCGGCGAAGATTTCTTTCTATCGGCATGTTCTGTATTTCTGGTTCAACCACCATATGGGCATTGTTTGCAACTTCATTGTTCGGAAAAGGGTTTCTTATAAATTCTTCTGTGACGGGTATTTTATCGCTGTTTGGCGCTTCTTGAGGGCATGGTGAAAGGTCAAGGACACTGTAGATTCTTGTGCGTCTGGCCGTCGGACGCGTGCATATACTTTGGATTCGCATCCATCAATTCAACTTCGTCTACCAAGGGATCGTAATTACTGTTGCGTACAAAACGTCGAAGGTACACTTTATTGGGAGCGATCAGCCATGATTGTATTGATTGCCCCGAGGTAGATCGTTGGTCAAAGGTGAAAAATCTTTGGTGAGTGGTCCCATTTGATGCCGTGCAGAGCAGCGACCTTATGGAATGCAAGGCTTCAGGTAACACTAGTTCCCACTGGGATAATGGAAGTTGCCTTGACTTGAGTATTAGCATAACTGTTTTCCAGATGATACCGTTGTATTTCTCAACTTGGGAATTTCCAGTGGGGTGATATGGGGTCGATGAACTTATTGCTATTCCCAAGTTTCGAAGGTGAGTGAGTGTGATATAAGAGAGGGTCCACGGTCAGAGTGAATATAACTGGATAATCCAGTGAGGGTAAACATTTGATTCAGGCCTTGAATCACTGTTGTCGGGTTCATAGTTGGACACGGCACAGCGAACGGAAATCGTGAGTACTCATCGATGATGGTTAAGATATATTTGTTTTCAGACGATGAAGGTATCGATCCTTTGAAGTCGATGTTAATCTGTTCCATTGGCTCTGTAGCTTTTATTAACGCCGTCTGGGGAGTTCTGTAAAATCTTGGTTTATTTTCAGCGCATGTCTTACAGCTTGAACATACCTTCCGTATGTCGTCGGTTGAAAAGGGTAAGTTCTTCATGCGAATAAAGTGAAACATTCTGGTGACTCCAGGATGGCCCAGGTTATTATGGATGTCTTCTAGTTGACTTGGTTGATTGATAGAGGCGCTGGTTGATCTTGAGAGAGAGTCTGCCACCGGGTTCATTTTGCCAGGACGGTGGCGAATTGAGTAATTAAGAGAGGCAAGTTTCAAACGTCAAGTTTGGATTTTATTGTTTTTGATTTTCGTGCGACGACGATTGTCAAGCATGTAAGCCAGGGCCGGATTAAGGCGGGGGCTGATGGGGCTGCAGCCCCAGGTCCACACCCAAATATAGGCCCACCACTGCACTAAGTCAATGAAACAACTAAGGTAGCCTAGGCTAATACAAATCTCCCAGCTATTATTGAAAACACAGTCCATGCACTGTAAAACCCAACCTGGTCACTATGACGCAACAATCGCTTTTTCTCGGCTGTTAGGCAGGATTGTTAGTAGCCAAGTCAAGTCAAGTTTATTTCGCAATAACGCACATAACAATATTGCGCATGCAGGCAGTAGCGAAAGACCACTATAGGGTCATCAAATTCTAGCTCGCCTAGAGACTCTAGGCGGAGCTAGAGTAGCTGTTGCTATAGTCTAGGCTAGAGTATAGCAACATATTGTTTTTAGTTGTTTTGTTTTTAGCTTGGCTAAATTAATTTAAAAATAAAAATGAAGAAGTATAAAAGCGGTTGGGAAAAGGAGAAATCTAGAAGAGAAGCAGAAGCTAAATTGAAAAAAGTTGTAGCAGGTTCAAAAAAAGTGACTGATTTTTTTGATGTTGTAAGCGAACCGAAAAGCAACATTGCAGAAACGACGTCCTGTAGGCCTAATGCAACTGCTTTGCGACCATCTACTTCGAGTGACTGTATTGCAGAGCCACATATAAATATTGTTTCATCGGAACCAAATTTAAAAACCAAGTCATCTAATGTTGCTGAGGATGAAACACATGGGGTAATAGAAACTATTCAACACGACATGGATGTTGGATGCTGGGGAGGAATTTCTGACCAGCTGAGAGATTACTGCTGCCAAAAATGAAGTTTAGAATTTCAACATCGTGATGCAGATTTTTCAACTTCAGAGACACGTATTACTGGCGATAAATTTAAACGGCGTTGTTCTAAATCGCTATTTTGGCGAGAACAATTGAACGGCGAAATAGTGAAACGCGAATGGTTGTGCTATTCGCCTTCAACCAAGAAACTTTACTGCTTTTTTTGCAAACTTTTTGCGTCTGATTCTGAGAAAATCATGCTGCAGCTGGCATCAGTTGGTTATGGCGACTGGAAACATGCACCACGCGACCTGGCCAGGCACGAATCTTCTAACAAACACTTAAGTTATCTTTCAACATATTTCTTTCGAAGAGCAAAAAAGGAAGCATTTGCAAAGATTTGGAAGAGCAAAAAGAATCTGACAGAAAATATTGGTGCTAAGTATTAGCTCGAGTTTTAAGCGTGATAAAATTCCTATCATCCAGAGGGCTGGCTTTCCGCGGAAGTAGTGAGAGGGTTGGTTCTCCACAAAACGGTAACTTCCTTGGAATTTTGGAGTTGTTGGCAGAATACGATACTTTCCTCGCTGAGCATATTCAAAAGAGAGTGAACAAAGGCAAGGGACACGTTTCGTATTTCTCATCGACTGTATGTGAGGAATTCATTGACGCAATTGCTACAAAAGTATTACATATTATTATTTCCGAAATAAAACAAGCAAAGTATTATTCAGTGTCCGTGGACTCAACACCTGACATTGCAAATGTTGACCAGTTAACAATAATTTTTCGGTATGCTTTACCTGATGGTCCCGTGGAACGATTTGTCAAATTTATGCCCACCCGTGGACACACTGGTCGCCAATTTGCTGATATATACTTTTGGAGTTTATAGAATACAATGGGATCAGTTTGAAAGATCTCCGAGGACAATCTTATGACAACGCTGCTAACATGAGCGGAAAATATAAAGGTATGCAAGCTATAATAAAAGAACGCAACCACCAAGCAGAATATATTCCTTGCGTAGCACATTCCTTGAATCTTGTGGGAAAATGTGCTGCTGAGTGTTGCCAATCCGCGGTTCGTTTTTTCATGTTTGTTCAAGGACTCTATGTATTCTTTTCAGCTTCAACACACAGGTGGAATCTTCTTGTTGATGCACTGAAACCACTTAAATGTCCAACAATTAAGCCTTTGTCTGATACACGTTGGGAGGCGCGATATGATGCGCTACATGCACTAAGAAAAGGTTACCAAGCGGTTCTTCAAGTCTTGACGGCAATATCTGATGACAATGATGAAACATATCAAACTAAAGAAACAACCAGGGGTTTTGTTTCATCGATGAAAAAGCTTGAAACTGGTATTTTAGTCGAGGTATGGTCGTGCATAATGGAACGGTTCCATAAGACGAGTCAGGCTCTGCAGGACAGCAACATGACTTTGAATAAGGCAACAAATTTGCTTCAGGGTCTACAGAACTTTATTCAACTTCTCAGACCCCAATTTCAAACATTTGAAGGAAGAGGTCAAGCATTAAGTGGCTGTCATCATTACACTGAAAAAATTTCAAGAAAGAAAAGAAGAAAAGTAGGGTTGGATAGCGAAGGTGAATCTGAAGACACATCACTTGATCCATCGAGCAGATTCAAAGTAGACTCATATCTGCCGATCATTGACCAAATTCTTTCGTCTATGAAAACCCGACTAGAAGCTTACGACGGTCTCCAAAGAAAGTTTTCGTTTCTGATAGAATTGAACACCATGTCTAACTGCAAAATTGAAGCAAGTGCGAAATCGTTACTTCAATATTATCCAGATGATCTGGAGGAGTCATTGCCTGAGGAGATGATTCATTTTTCTACACTGATAAAACAACACCATTTCAACAGTAAATGCAAAGAAATTCAGATGTTTAAGTTCATAAATGAAAATGAATTCGCGCATGCATTTCCTAATGTATCGGTTGTTTTCAAGCTTTATCTTCGTCTGATGATTTCTAATTGCTCTGGCGAGCGCTCATTTTCAGCACTAAAAAGAGTAAAAAATCATTTGCGTTCGTCTATGAGGCAGAAAAGGTTGAATTCCTTAGCTATACTCTGCATCGAAAACGACATTTTGCAAAAAATAGACACTGATGACATTATTAAGAGCTTTGCATTGTCTAAATCCAGAAAATGCGTCATTTGAATGTGTGCACACAAAGTAAATATATACTTTGTTTATGTATTAATATTTGTTTTTCGTTTCAATTGTGGTTAGTTTTTAGTACAACGAATAGAATAAAAAATAGGCCTCTGACTATCATAGAGCCCTAGGCCCATAAAAAGCTTAATCCGGTCCTGATGTAAGCTACAGATCGTTGGTCAGTTACTAGTTCGAAGCTTTGGCGTTGTAAAAGATCTTTCCATTTCCGAGTAGCTTCGATGATTGCAGTCGCTTCTTTTTCTATAGCTGGATACTTCAATTCACTTCCGCGCAACATACGTGACATAAAAGCGACCGGTCGTCCACCTTGATTTAGAGATGCTGATATCGCAACATCTGAAGCGTCGCGCTCGACAACAAATGGCGTAGTCTCATCAATGGATTGTAACGAGGTGGTGTCCAGTTCCGTAATAAGCTGGTGAAACGCTTGCTCGGCATCTTCACTGAGTGGAAAGGACTGGACTTTCGTTGGCGTTTTCAACTTGTCGGAAAACCGTGGAATCCACTTCGAATAATAATTAATAAGACAGGAAGCCAAGAAGGCGTTGTAGAGCCTTTTTGTTCTGTGGGAGAGGATATTCTTGAAATGGCTGTAGTCGGTCAGGATCTGGTTTGATTGTTTTGTGTTGGACTTGGTAACCAAGAACGTTGATTTGAGAAACTGATTTGACAGTCTTGCTTTCATTGAATGTTAAGCTTCGGCGTTTGAATACGGTAAGCAGTTTTTGGACATTGTCGTCATGTTCTTGTTGTGTCTATCCGCAGACCGTGACGTCATCTTGGTATGCGAAACCGTCGTTCAGATTTTCTTCATCAATGATACGGTCAATTGCTCTCTGGAAGTTGATCCCTCCGTTTGTGACGCCATACGGAATTCTTTTGTATGGCCATAACTTGTAGTCAGCTTCGAACGCTAGCTGTGTAGACACGGTCGGTTTCTAATATCGGGAACTGATGATATGCGGGTTTCAAGTCGAATTTTGAGAAGACGGAATACTTTGCAAGTTTATTTATCAGGTCATCTATTCTTGGAAATGGATTTGCATCTTTGTGAGTATAAAGTTTAATCGTTTGTGAGTTGTCCATGCACCGATAGAATGAAAACTAGACGGGGTCCTGATCATCCAAGAAAATAGACCGACCAAAATATATAGGAGGATGAAAAGAACAAATTGAAACCACGAAATTAAACCAATTTATCAAGAAGCAATAAATCCACCAAAATAAGTCAAACATAGAGGAAACAAGTTTGATGACCACATTTTTACAATATTGCTTTTTGTGGAATATCAAACGTTTAGATTGATGTCATTTTTGTTTTGTAGATAATTTAATCGGATAAATTTAATTAATAAGATTATGTTTGAGTGGCGAACCACTTAGCCAGTACAACTGGGATTGTTAAAACAACAATAATCCCTTTCAATCGTTGCTCGATCAACGAGCATCGTACTTATTTGGGGTATGAGTCGGCCAACACTGATTTATTTGTAACTGGTTGGATAAGGACTCGTCGAGATCTGGATTTATTGCTGCAAGTAATTTGATTGACATATTATGTCGAATAGTTGTTTCACTACAAATGATAATCATTAACTGATAACAGGATATTACAATCATTTAACAAAGAAATAATAAATAGAATATGCTTAATATGCAGAATGATGATGATGCGTTAAAATGAATAATGTAATGCGTGATGCGACAGAAAGACGAAAAGACGCCATTAAAGCATTTTTTGTGACTATTGTGATATTGTGGTTAAAAGTCTCAAACCCGCTTCTGAGCGTGAATCAGCGTCATTTACGTGAGTTGACGTAATGCGCTTTGCTTTTTTCTAACTTTCGAAACGAGAGAAAAGTTGAACTCGATGAAAGTATTAATGTAAAAACGGTTGACATGTTATTTGCAGGTTAAAAATAGCAAAAAATGCGAGATCATCTTCGAGATTATAACGTCAATGTGAGCACTTTGCTTTCCCAATTGCATACTGTCAGCTTCACAATCTACGTAACAGAGAATGTTTTCACCAACAAGTAGGTTACTTTCAGGTTGAGATGGGACTCCGACTTTAGCGGTACGGTAAGACATTCTAAACGTGGTTGAGCACAAAGCCCATCTTCATTCATCAGACAACTTTATTTCAAACTGCCCAAGCGTTGAGACAAGCAATCGAAAAATAAATCGTGCAAATGATTTATGTTTGTTGTTTTTTTTTGTTAATAACGTCAGAGATACAAAGTGTTTAACCAATCTTAGTAAAGTCTCTGAATTTAGAATTATGCAAAGTTTACAGAAACTATAGTTTGAGATTCTCGTCTTTGCCTAAATTACAAAATCAAGCTTATAAGTTGTCTATCATAAATAGTTATTGCGAATAATTAATATCTTTCAGAGCGTACTGACACCCAAAAAGATGTGTTTTAGGTTTAACAGCTAATACCTTTCGGGAATTAAAAAGCAATAAAATATAACAAAGAGGCCTCTTACTTTTTAACGGCAACAACCTTCGCTATATAAAGAATAAGCAATAAAATCTTAGCGGAATATCGCGATCCGATATAAAAGGACAACTCATTGTGACGACAAAAGTCATCAATCAGGTTGCGTGAATTTACGAATTCTGTCAATGATTAGGTTCTATTTGCAAATAAACATTCTTTCACTTTTGTGGAATTGTTGATGATTTTTTATTGTCTTTATACACAGAAGTTTAGTTTATAGTATATAGAGAAATTTATGACGAGTTTATGGGAAATCCGCTTCAACATCTGGTGTTTTGTTGTGGTTGGTCGTGCTGTGGACTTAACAAGTCAGATAATCCAAGCGTAAGTTGATGCCATGGTTAAAGGTGACGACAGTAAGTCTGAAGTATCTGGCCCTAATTGGGTTCGGGAATATATTCTCCACTCGACTGATACCATCGGAGTTGCCTTGGAAAATCTACAAAAGTAAAAAATCAAACTACACCAAACTGTGCATCCTGATATAAACAAGATTAAACTTATCGTTCGTTTTCGTATAATATGGTTTGATGACGTCAGCTCGGTACCACGTCATTTCCTAATGAATACAAACTCACCATGTCGTTTCCATCGACATCTTGTATCACTTGCAGCTGATTGATGGAATCTCCAAATGATATCTTAAAGCTTGTCACTCTCCAACCAGGGACTCCTCTTCCCTGGGTGACTACACCTGTCACTCTGGTCGGAGTCCTCAAGTCAACTTGAAGCCACTCTCCTGGCTCTGCATGGAAATATTACGTCAATAACGAATATGCCGTTATTGATAGACTTCTTTGAGGAGAGCCACTTGACGTACGTTGCTTAGATGGATGAGGAGCCCAACGAGCACCTCCATCCAATCTTCCTGCATGAGCGCCCTCAGCTTGGGCCCATTTCGACGATGCGTCCATTTCGTCATCTCGCACTTTCCCACTTTTCACACCAGCCAAGCAAAATTCGTCTGCAAAATGTAGATATCAAGTTGTTAAAATATCCTTAAATGTGGGGAATTCCCCAATCCTATAACCTGGCAGAAAGAAATAAAGTTCTTCTTCTGTGTGGGGAATTACCACTGGTGCACAGATCGAACGACGAAGACAACTCCATAGAAATCATATAGTTTTTATTATCAGTCGTTCCGGTCAATAACTCAGTGCATTGGAAATATTTTTGAAGATTGTGGCGTCGTATAAAAATATAATTTAGCAAACATTAAAACCAAAGTTAAATGAAAAATTTCGATACCGCAGAATTCCTGCGAACTATTTGTATGCAATGGAATCGGGATAATTGAAAATATTTAAAAATAACAATAATTAAAACAATTTTAGAACTCGCGGCATGTATCGGTTAAAACTTTGTGTTTAATGTTTATGTTTCTTGAAATTTAATTTGATATTTGATAGAAGGTAGCTTTTAGCGTTACCAACTTACTTAAAACATGCTGCTGATTTACCTCGAAGACTTGGAAGTACGCGAATCAAGGTTTCTCTCAGTTCGACAAGTTCACTTATATCGCATTGACATTGACCAGGTGGACCGGGATCTCCCTTCCTTCCTTGCAGGGTTTCTAGAGCATTAGGTGGAACAGGCAAACAAATCTGTTCATTTTGACTCAGCACAAACGTCGCCAGATTAACAGTATACAACAGGGCTAAGAAAGCAGCTATCAATGACGTCATCTTCACTTGTTTATCAGTCTGCAAAATATAACAGATTATGACGTGAGATGAGCATTCTGTGCAACAAAGATATGCGTAAGACATTTCATTGACATTTAAGGTTAGAAACGAGATGTCTTAAAGCATTCACAGAAATACACTTGTCCAGATTTGTATTGGTCGATTGTGTATGAAATATTAAGTAAAAAATAAGGACGTGCAAAAATTTTGGTATTAATGAAACAAAACTTTTATATCAAATTTTCTGCGAACCCGAACCGATGCCAAATATATGACGTCATAAAAATGAAAAACTGAAAATTACAGTTAAAGAATTTTATCGACATTTATCACGTATTTATCGCGTATATTGAACATATACGTGAAAGTGCTCGATTCGCAATCTGCTTTTTATATTTGTGGGATAAAAGGAAATAAAGCAACAGCGCTTCCGCCATAACATTGCTAAGTTATTTCGTTACATTAGACCAAAGAGCAACAACAAAGCGTCGATCAAATTATCAAAAAAAGCTGACGCTAAAAGTCGCTCTTTGCTTGCAATGTAAACTTCATCACCTCTAAGTCGGAGACAATAAGAAAGGAAATGACGTCAGCAATATTTTAGACTCTTCTACCAATGAAAGAACAAAACCTACAGAATGAAAACTAGAGGTGCTAGAGAGAAACAAATGTCCTGCGAAAGATTTTCCAGTTTTTGTTCATCGCAGATATTTGCCGTCAACTTATTTCAGTTTTCTATCAAGACTGACTTCTTTCGTGGTTTTTGAGTTTCTTTAAAGCACTTACGCAGTGACCCTGGTGTGGATGTCTTTATAAAAGTGATTATATTTGAAAAAACAATCCGTGTTTTTTATTTTGAAAATTTTTATTTTCGTATGTTTCACACATTTCAGTGCAAAGAATCAGCTGCTTACGTATTGCTGCTTATACGGATAATACAACCGAGTCAGTCGGCGCAGTCACTAAATGTTTTAGCCCTCCACAAGCTTAGAGCTTATTTCCATTTCTAAGATTTGACTACTCACTACTGTCTATAGCGGGCGTGTGCAACCTTTTTCACTGGAGGGCCAAATACAAAACTTTGAATGATAACACGGGCCGCATGAATTTTTTCAGAAAAAAATTAGTATCGTTTTTCTATGAAAGTAGTTTATGTAGTCAAGAAACAGATCTAATGCAGTCCACGACACACTTGTGCGACAGTTTATTGAAAATCTGTGAATAATTGTCAATGGAAGATGTTCAGTCAAGCGTATTTAATCACAGATTAATGTGATTTTTTCTGTTGCAGATCTTCGCAAACTTTTGGAATATTTGCCTTCACAGAACTACATTCTTACGCAGCATTCTTACATCACAAAGCTTTAGCGCAATATTACTGTACATAGCGCGCGAAAATTTCGCTTGCTTTGATGTAAACCGCATCAAAGAGTGACGGCTAGTATACACTTCCAACATTTTGCTGAAACACCACGCGGGTCGCACGGAACAACCTGGCGGACCGCTTGTTGCACCTGTCTGGTCTATAGGAATATTAAAATAAATATCAACATCAAGTTATTCATTTAAGCAGGAAATTGTTTACTTTGAACAGGCGGAAAGGTGAAGCTTTTAGGAAAATACGAGCTTAATAACTATTCATCAGCGCTGAAGTTTGAATGATGACGTCGATTTTCAGAGAAAAGCAACTACCACTAAGAGCGTCAGTTTATATCTGGCAAACAACTTTAAGTCGTTTAGTTTCAACTTTCAAAGCAATCGATACTCTGTTGCACAAAGTCATATTCGCCTGCTTGCATAAAAATTACCTATAGTCGTAAGCTTACTGTAAGCTCGACTGCAATGTACTAGTCACTTATTTGCGTAGTTGAGCAGCATTTATATAAAAAGTATTCCAATCAAAATTCTTTTTTCCCTGCATTTAACAACAAATATTTTGCGACTGCACTGCACCATTTCCCATGCCCCGTGGTTTGGTTAAAAATCGCCTTTTTTCTTCGAATTTTTAACCAAACCTAAACCAAGCTCAGAGATTTGAAACAAATGGATTGGATCCTGACTGAGTCTGATGCTAACAAATAAATCAGTTGTAAGTGTTACCATGTCAGATTTTATGACTTGTTTTATTTCAACGGGTCCATGGCCGAATGTAGACTGAATCAACTCTTCTCCACCAAACCACAGCGTAATCAATTAATTATAATCATTAGGGTGTGAGATTGGAAATTGCGGGCAGCGTAACATACCTCGGGGGAAGTTTTGGGTAAAGGCGTAAACTGTGTACGTGTGTAGAAAACTTACTAACAATAAAAGGATTCACAAGTGACATATCGATGACTAATACTATATAAAAACGCCGTCACACATTATGGCCACAACAATACGTGCGAAATACATCTTAATATAAATCTAAAAACACATCGTGGAATATACATCTAACTATACAACTAAATACATATCAATGTGCAATGCTACATTAACACGCCTCTCAGCGTTAATATACAAAGAATTACCAAACATGAAATTGTGACGCAATATTAAAATGTGTTGGTTTTAAAACGCATGCGTAAAAAAAATCCTGTGACATGAACACCATCAGTGTTTTATAAAAATAATGAAACTGGTAACAAGAATACTTATAGTGAAGTAACCAACACAATGTTAACATGTTCCCATTAGGAT
Source organism: Clavelina lepadiformis (assembly GCF_947623445.1). Taxonomy (NCBI): domain Eukaryota; kingdom Metazoa; phylum Chordata; class Ascidiacea; order Aplousobranchia; family Clavelinidae; genus Clavelina; species Clavelina lepadiformis. Next base: position 19,956,879 of record NC_135246.1, on the reverse strand, counting down.
AACGGCAAAAACTTAAGCTTGAATATACTTGAATAAATGGCTGTAACGGTGATATGATTTCAATGAAGGTGTTGTGCAGTTAGTGTAATTTTACCCATCATTATGGGTATGAGAAGTTTGTGTTTGCAATGAAATGTTATCACTCAACATTTCCATGTTTTCATTTTATAAAATAAGAAACGTCGACGGTTTCTGCAACCAACGAATTTCTTCCCAACAATTTATTTTTTCGTGGGGCGCTATGAGAAGCAACTCATAATAAAAATCTGCTGAAGGTTTCCGGTCCTTGTTAAATTACATCACAATGGAACTTGTTTGTTGAAATTTGCTGTTTCAAGTCAAACGTTATTGCTATTGCTGTCAATCACCAAACCACACCGGCGCCTGTGTTTGATGCGATTCGTGAGAAAGGAATTGAAAGTTTTTATTTAAAATCTGATAAACGAGACTTTGGGAACCCGAAAATCCTGGAACCAACATTTCTTTGTCTGGAAACGGTCAAAACTTTTGTGGAACACCTTCATCATAATTTGATATAAACAAAGTGTTACGTTTTGTTGTCGTCACGCTTAGATTTACTGATTTAGAGGATTTTCGTACTTTTATTTAAAAACAGTTTAGTTAAGTTTCATTGACACAGCTCATTTCAGGAGCTCCAATATAAAGCTGACCGTGCGACTACCTGTCGAACACAAGTCGAAAAAAGACACATGTGCTTAATTAAGCACGAAAAAACGTAATCGGCCGCAAGGGAGAAACGCAACAGATACAGGGCAAAAACAAGTGTAACACTCTCCCCTTCCCACAAAACTGTAGACACTCAATAAATCTTTACCCAGAAATATAACGCATGTCTTATAAAAATAAAATGAAGTGAAAACTAGTAAATGAATAATGCAAAAATGACGATCACTGAATAGACACTCAAACAACAAGTATATAAATCGTTAGTAACTCGCTTAAACTGTAAAACCTTAGGATGAATAAACACGTATAAAAACACGAAAACAAACAACGCAACAATTTCCTATTAATAACTTTACATATAAGTGCGTGAGTGCAGTGAAGGATGCGTTTATTATCGTACTCTACCTTTCAACATCTGGGTAAAAACATGGTCTACGTTTAATGCGCTGTGTAAATCCATCGCTTACGAAACTATTATTCTGCACTGGGTTCTGAATATTTTCTGGCACTATGTACACCCCCGGTCGCAGATGGTAAGTGAACGTGATTTCCGGTTCCGGACTGCAGCATTCACGAAACTGATGGCGGTTGTTTGTCGGATCTGTTGATGGAGAAATTTTACCTTCATTTTGTGTTTGGTGTGCAACTATGCACTCCTGTCAAGTCGTTTCTGATAATCCGCTCAATATACACATCGATTCGAGGAGCTTTTTATGACGAAGTTTTATGTCTTTAGAATAAATTACTTGTTATTTGTCCTGGTTGTCTTTTAAACTTTGAAATTTGAAAAAATATTTCTCAACAAATCCATAACTATAATAAACACCGCAGCATCAACAAACGAGACTTTATTAGCATGTTAGCTTGGATTTAATATTAATCGGAATTCCGCTTCAACATCGGGTGGTCTCTTCAAGTGGGTCGTGTCGTGGACTCAGCAAGTCACATAATCCAAGTGTCAGCCGATGCGAGCGTAATAAGTGACCGCAATAAATCTGAAGTATCTGGTTCGAATTGGGTTCAGGAATATATTCTGCACGTGATTATTTGTGCTATCAGGGTTGCCTTGGAAAATTTACAAAAACAAACAAAATCGAAATAAACAGAGCTGTGTATCCTGATATAAAGACAATTTAACTTTTATCGAGTTTCATCATGAATAACAAACTTACCATGTCGTTTCCATCGACATCTTGTATCACTGAAACTGGTAACAAGAATACTCATAGTAAAGTATCCGAATTTTTCTACAAAGGCTGTAATGGTGATATGATTTCAATGAAGGTGTTGTGCAGTTAGTGTAAATTTTACCCATCATTATGGGAATGAGAAGTTTGTGTTTGCAATGAAATGTTATCATTCAACTTTTCCATGTTATCATAATTTGAAATATGAAACGTCGACGGTTTCTGCAACCAACGAATTTCTTCCCAAAAATTTCTTTTTTCGTGGGGCACCATGAAGGGCAATTCATAATAAAATCTGCTGACGGTTTCCGGTCCTCGTTAAATTACATCACAATGAAACTTGTTTGTTGAAGTTTGCTGTTTCAAGTCAAACGTTATCGGTTATTGCTATTGCTGTCAATCACCAAACCACACCGGCGCCTGTGTTTGATGCGATTCGTGAGAAAGGAATTGAAAGTTTTTATTTAAAATCTGATAAACGAGATTGTGGGAAGTGGGAACCAGAAATCTTGGAACCAACATTTCATTGTCTGGAAACTTCTAAAACTTTTGTGGAACACCTTCATCAAAATTTGACATAAACAAAGTGTTACGTTTTGTTGTCCTCACGATTAGATTTACAGATTTAGAGGAACATCTTTTATTTAAAACAGTTTAGTTAAGTTTCATTGACACAGCTCATTTCAGGAGCTCCAATATAAAGCTGACCGTGCGACTACCTGTCGAACACAAGTCGAAAAAAGACACAATTGCTTAATTAAGCACGAAAAAGCGTAATCGGCCGCAAGGGAGAAACGCAACAGATACAGGGCAAAACAAGTGTAACACTCTCCCCCTTCCCACAAAACTGTAGACACTCAATAAATCTTTACCCAGAAATATAACGCATGTCTTATAAAAATAAAACGAAGTGAAAACTAGTAAATGAATAATGCAAAAATGACGATCACTAAATAGACACTCAAACAACAAGGATATAAATCGTTAGTGACGCACAACTGTAAAATCTTAGTATGAATAAACACGTATAAAAACACGAAAACAAAACAACGCAACAATTTCCTATTAATAACTTTACATATAAGTGCGTGAGTGCAGTGAAGGATGCGTTTATTATCGTACTCTACCTTTCAACATCTGGGTAAAAACATGGTCTACGTTTAATGCGCTGTGTAAATCCATCGCTTACGAAACTATTATTCTGCACTGGGTTCTGAATACTTTCTGGCACTATGTACACCCCCGGTCGCAGATGGTAAGTGAACGTGATTTCCGGTTCCGGACTGCAGCATTCACGAAACTGATGGCGGTTGTTTGTCGGATCTGTTGATGGAGAAATTTTACCTTCATTTTGTGTTTGGTGTGCAACTATGCACTCCTGTCAAGTCGTTTCCGATAATCCGCTCAATATACACATCGATTCGAGGAGCTTTTTATGACGAACTTTTATGTCTTTGGAATAAATTACTTGTTATTTGTCCTGGTTGTCTTTAAAACTTTGAAATTTGAAGAAATATTTCTCAACAAATCCATAACTATAATAAACACCGCAGCATCAACAAACGAAACTTTATTAACATGTTAGCTTGGATTTAATATTAATCGGAATTCCGCTTCAACATCGGGTTGTCTCTTCAAGCCGGTCGTGTCTTGGACTTAACAAGTCACATAATCCAAGTGTCAGCCGATGCGAACTTAATAAGTGACGCAAGAAGTCTGAAGTATCTGGTTCGAATTGGGTTCAGGAATATATTCCGCACGTGATTATTTGTGCTATCAGGGTTGCCTTGGAAAATTTACAAAAACAAACAAAATCGAAATAAACAGAGTTGTGTATCCTGATATAAAGACAATTTAACTTTTATCGAGTTTCATCATGAATAACAAACTTACCATGTCGTTTCCATCGACATCTTGTATCACTGAAACTGGTAACAAGAATACTCATAGTAAAGTATCCGAATTTTTCTACAAAGGCTGTAATGGTGATATGATTTCAATGAAGGTGTTGTGCAGATAGTGTAATTTTACCCATCATTATGGGAATGAGAAGTTTGTGTTTGCAATGAAAAGTTATCACTCAACATTTCCATGTTATCATAATTTGAAATATGAAACGTCGACGGTTTCTGCAACCAACGAATTTCTTCCCAAAAATTTCTTTTTTGTGGTGCGCTATGAAGGGCAACTCATAATAAAAATCTACTGACGGTTTCCGGTCCTTGTTAAATTACATCACAATGAAACTTGTTTGTTGAAATTTGCTGTTTCAAGTCAAACGTTATTGGTTATTGCTATTGCTGTCAATCACCAAACCACACCGGCGCCTGTGTTTGATGCGATTCGTGAGAAAGGAATTGAAAGTTTTTATTTAAAATCTGATAAACGAGATTGTGGAAAGTGGGAACCAGAAATCTTGGAACTAACATTTCATTGTCTGGAAATTTCCAAAACTTTTGCAGAACACCTTCATCAAAATTTGACATAAACAAAGTGTTACGTTTTGTTGTCCTCACGATTAGATTTACAGATTTAGAGGCACATCTTTTATTTAAAACAGTTTAGTTAAGTTTCATTGACACAGCTCATTTCAGGAGCTCCAATATAAAACTGACCGTGCGACTACCTGTCGGACACAAGTCGAAAAAAGACACAATTGCTTAATTAAGCACTAAAAAGCGTAATCGGCCGCAAGGGAGAAACGCAAAAGATACAGGGCAAAACAAGTGTAACACTCTCCCCCTTCCCACAAAACTGTAGACACTCAATAAATTTTTATCCAGAAATATAACGCATGTCTTATAAAAATAAAACGAAGTGAAAACTAGTAAATGAATAATGCAAAAATGACGATCACTAAATAGACACTCAAACAACAAGGATATAAATCGTTAGTGACGCACAACTGTAAAATCTTAGTATGAATAAACACGTATAAAAACACGAAAACAAAACAACGCAACAATTTCCTATTAATAACTTTACATATAAGTGCGTGAGTGCAGTGAAGGATGCGTTTATTATCGTACTCTACCTTTCAACATCTGGGTAAAAACATGGTCTACGTTTAATGCGCTGTGTAAATCCATCGCTTACGAAACTATTATTCTGCACTGGGTTCTGAATACTTTCTGGCACTATGTACACCCCCGGTCGCAGATGGTAAGTGAACGTGATTTCCGGTTCCGGACTGCAGCATTCACGAAACTGATGGCGGTTGTTTGTCGGATCTGTTGATGGAGAAATTTTACCTTCATTTTGTGTTTGGTGTGCAACTATGCACTCCTGTCAAGTCGTTTCCGATAATCCGCTCAATATACACATCGATTCGAGGAGCTTTTTATGACGAACTTTTATGTCTTTGGAATAAATTACTTGTTATTTGTCCTGGTTGTCTTTAAAACTTTGAAATTTGAAGAAATATTTCTCAACAAATCCATAACTATAATAAACACCGCAGCATCAACAAACGAAACTTTATTAACATGTTAGCATGGATTTAATATTAATCGGAATTCCGCTTCAACATCGGGTTGTCTCTTCAAGCCGGTCGTGTCTTGGACTTAACAAGTCACATAATCCAAGTGTCAGCCGATGCGAACTTAATAAGTGACGCAAGAAGTCTGAAGTATCTGGTTCGAATTGGGTTCAGGAATATATTCCGCACGTGATTATTTGTGCTATCAGGGTTGCCTTGGAAAATTTACAAAAACAAACAAAATCGAAATAAACAGAGCTGTGTATCCTGATATAAAGACAATTTAACTTTTATCGAGTTTCATCATGAATAACAAACTTACCATGTCGTTTCCATCGACATCTTGTATCACTGAAACTGGTAACAAGAATACTCATAGTAAAGTATCCGAATTTTTCTACAAAGGCTGTAATGGTGATATGATTTCAATGAAGGTGTTGTGCAGATAGTGTAATTTTACCCATCATTATGGGAATGAGAAGTTTGTGTTTGCAATGAAAAGTTATCACTCAACATTTCCATGTTATCATAATTTGAAATATGAAACGTCGACGGTTTCTGCAACCAACGAATTTCTTCCCAAAAATTTCTTTTTTGTGGTGCGCTATGAAGGGCAACTCATAATAAAAATCTACTGACGGTTTCCGGTCCTTGTTAAATTACATCACAATGAAACTTGTTTGTTGAAATTTGCTGTTTCAAGTCAAACGTTATTGGTTATTGCTATTGCTGTCAATCACCAAACCACACCGGCGCCTGTGTTTGATGCGATTCGTGAGAAAGGAATTGAAAGTTTTTATTTAAAATCTGATAAACGAGATTGTGGAAAGTGGGAACCAGAAATCTTGGAACTAACATTTCATTGTCTGGAAATTTCCAAAACTTTTGCAGAACACCTTCATCAAAATTTGACATAAACAAAGTGTTACGTTTTGTTGTCCTCACGATTAGATTTACAGATTTAGAGGCACATCTTTTATTTAAAACAGTTTAGTTAAGTTTCATTGACACAGCTCATTTCAGGAGCTCCAATATAAAACTGACCGTGCGACTACCTGTCGGACACAAGTCGAAAAAAGACACAATTGCTTAATTAAGCACTAAAAAGCGTAATCGGCCGCAAGGGAGAAACGCAAAAGATACAGGGCAAAACAAGTGTAACACTCTCCCCCTTCCCACAAAACTGTAGACACTCAATAAATTTTTATCCAGAAATATAACGCATGTCTTATAAAAATAAAACGAAGTGAAAACTAGTAAATGAATAATGCAAAAATGACGATCACTGAATAGACACTCAAACAACAAGGATATAAATCGTTAGTGACGCACAACTGTAAAATCTTAGTATGAATAAACACGTATAAAAACACGAAAACAAAACAACGCAACAATTTCCTATTAATAACTTTACATATAAGTGCGTGAGTGCAGTGAAGGATGCGTTTATTATCGTACTCTACCTTTCAACATCTGGGTAAAAACATGGTCTACGTTTAATGCGCTGTGTAAATCCATCGCTTACGAAACTATTATTCTGCACTGGGTTCTGAATACTTTCTGGCACTATGTACACCCCCGGTCGCAGATGGTAAGTGAACGTGATTTCCGGTTCCGGACTGCAGCATTCACGAAACTGATGGCGGTTGTTTGTCGGATCTGTTGATGGAGAAATTTTACCTTCATTTTGTGTTTGGTGTGCAACTATGCACTCCTGTCAAGTCGTTTCCGATAATCCGCTCAATATACACATCGATTCGAGGAGCTTTTTATGACGAACTTTTATGTCTTTGGAATAAATTACTTGTTATTTGTCCTGGTTGTCTTTAAAACTTTGAAATTTGAAGAAATATTTCTCAACAAATCCATAACTATAATAAACACCGCAGCATCAACAAACGAAACTTTATTAACATGTTAGCTTGGATTTAATATTAATCGGAATTCCGCTTCAACATCGGGTTGTCTCTTCAAGCCGGTCGTGTCTTGGACTTAACAAGTCACATAATCCAAGTGTCAGCCGATGCGAACTTAATAAGTGACGCAAGAAGTCTGAAGTATCTGGTTCGAATTGGGTTCAGGAATATATTCCGCACGTGATTATTTGTGCTATCAGGGTTGCCTTGGAAAATTTACAAAAACAAACAAAATCGAAATAAACAGAGCTGTGTATCCTGATATAAAGACAATTTAACTTTTATCGAGTTTCATCATGAATAACAAACTTACCATGTCGTTTCCATCGACATCTTGTATCACTGAAACTGGTAACAAGAATACTCATAGTAAAGTATCCGAATTTTTCTACAAAGGCTGTAATGGTGATATGATTTCAATGAAGGTGTTGTGCAGATAGTGTAATTTTACCCATCATTATGGGAATGAGAAGTTTGTGTTTGCAATGAAAAGTTATCACTCAACATTTCCATGTTATCATAATTTGAAATATGAAACGTCGACGGTTTCTGCAACCAACGAATTTCTTCCCAAAAATTTCTTTTTTGTGGTGCGCTATGAAGGGCAACTCATAATAAAAATCTACTGACGGTTTCCGGTCCTTGTTAAATTACATCACAATGAAACTTGTTTGTTGAAATTTGCTGTTTCAAGTCAAACGTTATTGGTTATTGCTATTGCTGTCAATCACCAAACCACACCGGCGCCTGTGTTTGATGCGATTCGTGAGAAAGGAATTGAAAGTTTTTATTTAAAATCTGATAAACGAGATTGTGGAAAGTGGGAACCAGAAATCTTGGAACTAACATTTCATTGTCTGGAAATTTCCAAAACTTTTGCAGAACACCTTCATCAAAATTTGACATAAACAAAGTGTTACGTTTTGTTGTCCTCACGATTAGATTTACAGATTTAGAGGCACATCTTTTATTTAAAACAGTTTAGTTAAGTTTCATTGACACAGCTCATTTCAGGAGCTCCAATATAAAACTGACCGTGCGACTACCTGTCGGACACAAGTCGAAAAAAGACACAATTGCTTAATTAAGCACTAAAAAGCGTAATCGGCCGCAAGGGAGAAACGCAAAAGATACAGGGCAAAACAAGTGTAACACTCTCCCCCTTCCCACAAAACTGTAGACACTCAATAATTTTTTATCCAGAAATATAACGCATGTCTTATAAAAATAAAACGAAGTGAAAACTAGTAAATGAATAATGCAAAAATGACGATCACTAAATAGACACTCAAACAACAAGGATATAAATCGTTAGTGACGCACAACTGTAAAATCTTAGTATGAATAAACACGTATAAAAACACGAAAACAAAACAACGCAACAATTTCCTATTAATAACTTTACATATAAGTGCGTGAGTGCAGTGAAGGATGCGTTTATTATCGTACTCTACCTTTCAACATCTGGGTAAAAACATGGTCTACGTTTAATGCGCTGTGTAAATCCATCGCTTACGAAACTATTATTCTGCACTGGGTTCTGAATACTTTCTGGCACTATGTACACCCCCGGTCGCAGATGGTAAGTGAACGTGATTTCCGGTTCCGGACTGCAGCATTCACGAAACTGATGGCGGTTGTTTGTCGGATCTGTTGATGGAGAAATTTTACCTTCATTTTGTGTTTGGTGTGCAACTATGCCCTCCTGTCAAGTCGTTTCCGATAATCCGCTCAATATACACATCGATTCGAGGAGCTTTTTATGACGAACTTTTATGTCTGTGGAATAAATTACTTGTTATTTGTCCTGGTTGTCTTTTAAACTTTGAAATTTGAAGAAATATTTCTCAACAAATCCATAACTATAATAAACATCGCAGCATCAACAAACGAAACTTTATTAGCATGTTAGCATGGATTTAATATTAATCGGAATTCCGCTTCAACATCGGGTTGTCTCTTCAAGCCGGTAGTGTCGTGGACTCAACAAGTCACATAATCCAAGCATAAGGTATTGCCGCCATTAAAAGTGACGATAATAAGTCTGAAGTATCTGGTTCGAAATGGGTTCGGGAATATATTCTGCACGTGAGTATCTGTGCAATCAGTGTTTCCCTGGAAAATTTACAAAAACAAACAAAATCAAAATAAACAAAGCTGTGTATCCTGATATAAAGACAACCTAACTTTTATCGAACTTTATCACAAATACAAATTTAACATGTCGTTTCCATGGACATCTTGTATCAACATATAAAATATGTTGAGAAAACATGAACGTTTTGAAATTATTTGTCAGCGATGAATTTTGAATGATCAAATTAGATTTTCAGTGGAATACAACAATAAGAGCATCAGTTTATATCTGGAAACCAAATTTAGGTCTTTTTGTTTCAAGTTTCAAAGCAATTGACACTTTTCATTCTAAACTTCAAAAATCTAATAATTTAAACGGAAGGTGTCGCTACTGAGCAAGCAAAATTATAAATAACTAAACCACAAAAACAATTTAGCAATAATAACAATTTGAGTTAGAAAGTATAAATAGAATAATTTTCAAAAACATTTGCAATAAATACTCACTTGAACGAACACTTGAACGAACACTTGAACGAAATAAGTGACAGTTACAGCGACAGTAACAAATTTAATTTAGCAACAACCTGTGTAAAAAAACTTCAATTTGAAAATAGTTAAAATCTATTTATATAGGAACAGGTCACAAAATGTTAATCAATAGATATCTTAAAGCAATTATTCTTTGCCTGTGCAAGTTCATTTTGTATTTACAAGGTCCAGATTAAAACTGAAGTTGAAAAAGTTTTTGCTTGTCACTTCGCAAATCATTAATCGAAAAGCTTAAAAAATTCATTTATATCTTAGACAAAACAACTGAAGTTCTTTTTGCTAAATGTCGAGTTCTCGAAACCACCTGATGCTTTTATCATGTCTCTGATCCTCATGTAAGTAATTTCTTGTCTTTGATTAAAACGTTTAATTGTAATTAACGTGACGAAACACCATGAGCTGTTGCCAGATTTAGATAAAATGACAAAGCTTGCGTGACAACATTCATTTAATTACTGTTCAACATGTGTCTTAGTTTTTTCGACAGCAGTTATAGTGCATGATATTTTGGATGGCATTTCGGTGCGGACTCGTACTGTCACCATGTTGTTGCCATTTTACTGGAGGCAATGCGTCTCATTTTTATCTGAACAGTTTCCAACATTATTTCAGTTTCATTCCAATCTGATCGTGTGCTCTGTACGGTGACTACATTGCAAAGATGGTCACCAAGAACCAATCAACGCCCCCTGGAGATCGCAACAAAATAGTCTGACCAAGTAGTGTTGGCGATTTGGCACGCCACCAACAAACCTTTAATGGTTAAGCAGCAGTTTTGCTCTTTAGCGCCACTTTAACTTTTAGGCTAAAACTGAGGCTTTGGTATGGCATGACCTAGGCTATGACCAAAATATCATAAATTATTGAAACAAACCATAGATCAGTTTGCTTTCACTCACAAAATGTTCTCTTAATCATTTTGTATAGCGGATAGCGTCATTATTTCTGTGAATGATGTCACAGAAGATATTATGAACAATGAAATATTATTTTTGTAATTGAAGTTTAGGTGAGGACGGAAGGGTTATATTGCAAGTTAGTGACGTCATGCTATAGCAAAAATTAGCATAAATAGTGTCGAAAACAAACAGCAATTACGACACAGTAGATAGCATCAACAAAACAAGATGCATTTTCACTTCATCGCCCAGCTTTAGTTTCCTGAATGAAACCGCTTTTCTTCTTTCAAGTTATTAACAACGATTGGAGAAAAGTTGCTGAAGTTAATGATAATGAAATGAAACTTTACTTGGTATGGGGCAGAATTTATTACAGGATGGAGAGCACTTCATGCAATGTTGAAAGTGTGCGTGACGTAATATAACACTCAAACATTTTGTAGAGCTGCTTGTGGAACAGGTTTTGGCAAATAACGATGCATAAAACAGCTAATCACGAAGCCAGTGCAATGGGTACAACGTTACTACTTGACCAATAGACATCTAATGTCAGGCAGGCAAAAAAATACAAACGATCATAACATCTTACGGTTTGGTTAATTGTTTTATGAAAAATGATAATGGCGACTGCATTTGCTCTCAAGAGAAGAATTTAAACTCTAATTCGCGGAAGAGTAAACCGCTGGCCATCTTATATCTGATATTTCCAGCTAATTCAGCATATTTTCTGGCAAAGGTTTGACAAAAGTTACATTGTTAAGAAACAATTCTCCGATGAACTTCTTGCACTAAATATTCACCACTTTTAGGTAAAGCAATTAGAAGATTAACGTAACGATTCGACGCAAAGGTTAATACCTTTGCCACAAATGTAAAACCGCTTATAGATTGATTATATCCGTTTCGAGTGCTATTGAAGCTTTGTCGGACTTAATATTAGCATATTTGCATGAAATTAACAGTAGTATGAGCAAAAAATTCGTTTCAAAATCGGGTGGTCTCTTCAAGTCGTTCGTGTTGTGGACTTAACAAGTCAGATAATCCAAGCGTAAGACGATGCCACGACTAAAGGTGACGGCAATAAGTCTGAAGTATTTAGCTTTAATTGGGTTCGGAAATATATTCTGCACGTGAGTGGTGTCATCAGGGTTGCCTTGGAAAATCTACAAAAACAAACAAAATCGAAATAAGTGTTACGTGTTTTGTGCTCGTTTGACGTGCCTTGTGTTTCTGCCTTCGGCCGGAGGCGCTGATGGTTGTAATTGCGCCTTGCTAGTTGGCGAACCAGTCACTCTACCGATGCCTGAACTGTGTGCAGACGTGCCATGTTTTTACCATTTTTATCGAATACAATTCTACAGTTTAACTGCAGGTCTATTCGAACCAGCATAAGAAAAGACCGGTAACATTTGGCGAGCACGGCAGGACCTGCAGTTAAAAAACGTGTATAAAGAAGGTGATCTGGACCGAGTTTTATCCGCGATGAATTTTTTTTGCCCTCCTCCGAAGTTTGAACTTGGAGAAAGTTTTAGCTCGTTTTTATCAACTTTCGAAAGTTTCTGCGACAGTGTGGACGCAACAGCAGCTGCTCGAAAACATGCTTTTATGCTTAGTTTACCGGAAGAGGTGAAGTTGGAAATGAAATGCAACGGTGCAGAGTTTGGCACCATGAACTATGAAGAACTAAAATCCAAAGCTGAGGAAGTTTCTTGTTGCTCGCTTCGATGTAACAAGGCTAAACAGTAGCTTATACAAAGAACCCAAGCTCTCGGTGAAACGAATCGAAGTTACGTCAACGCCCTTGTCAATTTGGGAGCAATTGCATACCCGAAACCGGAAGATGAAAGTACGAAGAATGACGTCTTGTATAACGCTTTAATAGCTGGACTGCGTAACAAACATGAAGCAGAAAGGCTGGTCACGTGCAACATAGAGGTACAGTGTCCAAAGTTTTTAGATGCTGTCAAAAAGCTATTAATGATGGAACCTGCGCATGTACAACAACACGTTTCCAAAATACAGCCAATAAAGCAAGGCCCATCAGCTTTCGAGGAAATGAAACAAATGATCCAGGATCTGCGGCAGGAAGTTGACACCTTGCGTGAATCACTATCGGAGATATCACGGAGGTCTCGTCTTAACCACAATCATCCCTTTCGCCTCCGGGAATCACGCACGTGTTTTGCATGCGGAGAAAGAGGACACATCAGTCGATATTGTCTTCAACGCAACCGCCAGGGAAACGCAAACGGGGCGGGCACAGGTGTCCGCCCCTGAATCCATCACCACAGCCAAAACGAGAATTTGTCACTTACAAGATACAGACCGTCTCTGCAGAACAATATAGGTACGTTAACGTTGTCATTAATGGTAAGCCCTTGTTTGCGCTTGTTGACACTGGTGCATCAATTACCGTCATATCACATTTGGCTTTCCAACAATGTTCCGCTCAAGATTTAAATGACTGCCCTTCAAATGTTCCATTTATTGGCGCACGCGGAACCGATATCGTGATGGCAGGAAATGCGAAGCTAAACTTCACCGTTGCCGGAATAGAGTCCACTCGCGACGTTTTTGTTGCGGAGAACTTGTCGGAGTCTTGCATTCTGGGTTTGGATTTTCTTCAAGACCATGGTTGCATCGTTGACTATGATGTGATGACACTCAAGGCTGGTGGGGGAACATAACCGCTATTGAGAGAACCAGGTATTTTGCACAGTTCCTCGATTGCATTAATTGAGTCACTGCTTATCCCCGCGTTTACTGAGGTTGTGCTGCCCTGTAGTGTTAAACGCCCGACAAAGTCCAAGTCTAACGACGTTTTTATACAGAGATCTGAAAGCCTACTAGACAAATACGAAATCTTAGGCGCAAACTACGTAACAAAAACTAAGGAAAATTTGGTGCCAGTTAGACTTGCCAATTTTACGAATAAAAGCAAGTGCATTCCGGCTGGGACAACTGTTGCAGATTTAATACCAATTGTTGGCGAAAATGTTTCGTACATTAATGCCTACTCATTATGTTGTATATCGGAAGAGGTTGACAAGCCAGCGACCGATGATGACGTGTCGTCTCTTATTGAACAACTGCATCTAAATGATCTTAATTTGTCAGATGTTGAGCGAGAAGCGAATTCGAATCGAATTAATTGAATTGAATAGTTGAATAGTTGAATTCGAATCGAAGTAATTCGAAGACGGAAAGCTGCGTTTTCACTCTCTAAACGTGATCTTGGCAAAACCAATATTCTTACTCACAGTATCGACACGGGAGACGCTGCACCCATACGCCAACACCCGAGAAGAATGTCAGAAGAAAACAAACGAAAGGTAGATGACTTGCTAAAGGACATGTTAAATGATAACGTTATTGGTCACTCACAGTCGCCTTGGTCTAGCCCAGTTGTGTTGGTAAAAAAGAAGGACGGCAATACGAGGTTTTGCATTGACTACAGGGCTGTCAATGATTGCACTAAGAAGCACAGTTTTCCTTTGCCACGGATCGATGACAGTTTGGATCAACTCTCGGGGTGCAAATATTTCACCACACTGGACCTTAAATCTGGTTATTGGCAAATATCGATGAGTGAAGGCGACCGTGAAAAGACAGCGTTTACTTGCCATCGAGGTATATTCGATTTTAATGTTATGCCGTTTGGACTAGCAAACGCACCTGCCACGTTTCAACACTTGATGCGGATTGTGCTCGATGGGGTTGAATGGAATGGTGCATTGGCTTACTTGGATGACATCATCATATATGCACGCACCTTTCAAGATCATCTGCGCAACTTGGACGACGTGCTTTCCCGATTAGTTGCAGGTGGCCTCAAACTTAAACCATCTAAATGCAATTTGTTTAAAGAAGAAGTTAGATTCTTGGGTCATGTGGTTTCAAAATCTGGTGTATCCTGCGATCCGGAGAAAATCTCTGCGGTTTCCAATTGGCCTGTGCCCTCGTCGATAAAGGATGTAAGGCAGTTTTTGGGACTCGCATCATACTATCGCAAGTTTGTCAGAGATTTTGCCAAAATTGCAGCCCCACTGTACGATTTGACGAAGCATCAAAAAAAGTTCTGCTGAATGATAAATGTTTACACTCATTCAACTTGTTGAAAGACGCACTCGTAACAAACCCGGTATTGAGATACCCGGACTTTACGCAGCAATCCATCCTCGATACAGATGCTTCAAATTCTTCGCTCGGCTGTGTTTTGTCACAGATTGTAGATGGTGAAGAGCACCCAGTTTCATACGCAAGTAGGTCTTTAATGAAAGCAGAAAGAAATTATTCCACCACGAGGAAGGAACTCCTGGCAATTGTTTATGGGGTGCAGAAATTTCGTTGTTATCTTGGCACACCTTTTCTTCTTCGCACGGACCACGCTTCGTTACGGTGGCTGTGGACAGCAAAAGAGACATACGGTCAATGGGCGCGCTGGTTTGAAATATTGGCTGATTTTGATTTTAAATTAATACATCGCTCTGGATCAAAGCACTCCAATGCAGACGCACTTAGTAGAAGGCCACAGAGCAGCAAAACAAGTGATTCTAATAGCGTCGAAGTGAATCCAGAGAGGTATCTGTTTGAAGTTGAAGAAAACTTTAAAACCTGTAAGACCTCGACGGAAAGTTTTTTAAGTATTGATCTTCGTGAGGGTTTCGGTTGGACTCCTGATCAAATTTCACAAGCTCAAAAGTCCGACGAACATCTTTTCGTAGTACTAGGTTGGATTAGAGCCGGCGCAAGACCCCCTTTTAAGAAAATTAAGAAGTTGAGCAGTGAGGTTCGACATTACTGGTCTTTGTTTGGAGAGTTTTTTTTTAGTACACCAGTGCTTGTACCGCAGTCTGGAAGACACGCTGGAAGGAAAACGTCTTCAGTTACTGGTTCCTAAAGAAATGCGTCTGAGAGTCCTGAAAGAGTTACATGACGCATCACATGGAGGAGGACATAGGGGTGTTGATAGAACAGCTGAAAGAGTTTCAAGACGATTTTACTGGCCACGCTGGAAAACGGATGTACGTGAGTATTGTGAGCGTTGCACACTCTGTGATTTACGTAAAGCTCCTTCTAGAACACCAAGAGCGCCCTTGGTACCTTCCGATGAGTTGGAGCCAATGCAAAGAATAGAGATTGACGTCCTTGGAGGACTTCCTGTGACACATTCAGGAAACCGTTACATACTGGTAGCCACTGATATGTACACTAAATATATGCAGGCTTGGTCAATGCCATCACAGACAGCCCAAGAAACAGCATTTGTTCTTTATCATAACTGGATGACGATTCATGGTGTTCCGGAGCGGATTCACAGCGACCGAGGAGGAAACTTTGAGAGCCAGTTGTTTAAAGAGCTTATTGATCTTCTCGGCTGCAAGAAATCAAGAACCAAAGCATACCACCCTTCTGGGAACGGAGCAGTTGAAAGGGCCAACAGAACCATCCTTTCCATCATGAAGAATTATGTCCAGCGCGATCCACTATCCTGGGATAAATCTCTCTCCTCAATTTGTGCGACCTATAACGCCAGTCGACACGAAGAGACAGGTGTTTCTCCACATTTCTTCTGACTGGACGAGAATTGAGGTTACCAGCAGATTTGATGACAGGACAGCCTTCAAGTCGTCCATCATCGTCGGCAATGTTCGATTTACAAGACCGTATGCGGCTTGTCCACGAAGTCGTGAAAACGAGACTCGAACAACGTCGGCAATCCATGAAAGAACGTTACGACAAGTCGGTATCGAGACAAGTGGAGTTTCAAATAGGAGATAAGGTCATGCTGCGAAACACTGTCATATCAAAAGATGAAAAGCGAAAGTTTCACCTCCCTTATTCAGGCCCCTACGAAGTTGTTGAGACTTTTCCGCCGGTAAATTGTCTGATTCGCAATCACGAACGGACGTTAAGAGTACATTTTAACAGGCTAAAGCTAAGCAGAGGAGACCATCATACAGGGATGCCTTCCTATAATCAAGCTAGTTGCCCAGAAGATGTCCCCCAGCAATTAGACATGCCCTTGACTGGAGCTTACTTTTTTAATAGGCCTAACCGATCAAATGCAAATCGTCACGAGAGTAACAATTTTAATAACGTTAGTATAACTCCCGAAATAACGGTCGACTTCGCCGAAGCCCACGTCGCACTATTCGTTACCCAGACGTAGAAACGTATAAATTGTTTATTCGTGTGATGCTTGATGTTATGTTGTTGACTACTTTCCTATGATTTGTGTTTTATATACCACAGTTTCACATATACCAAGTATGATGGTATTTTATTTCGGATCCGCTTAATATATCGTCTATTTTAGCTATCAATCTCACGTTTTTATACCCTTGTTGTGTTATTGGCATGAAGCATTATTTGTAACCCATCTTTATTGTGCTTGTACTATTGTTTTGGTATAGTCAACAAATGTTTGAATTTCTTTTATAACAAGTTATTTAAAATTTTGCTGTGGTTTTCAATGTAATGTTTGTATTTATATTATTTACATAGAAATGCTTTACCTTGATTACCGTTTGTTTTTATTGGTGTGATAATCATAATTTTTTCGCTACTGCACCGTTTTGCTGTGTTTGAGGAATCGTTTTTGTAAACCTTTTTTTGTGGCCCACTGTGGCATGCGTGGTCTACAATTTTCTTCAAGATTAACACATTCATCTGGGTAACAGAAGTACTAGCGGTTGCTTCGTGATTATATTGCAATTTATCGTTTTATTTTCCATATATTTAGCTTATAGCCAGTATGCTAATGTCGAAGAGAAATTTATTGGAGGGGGAGGAGTGTTACGTGTTTTGTGCTCGTTTGACGTGCCTTGTGTTTCTGCCTTCGGCCGGAGGCGCTGATGGTTGTAATTGCGCATTGCTGGTTGGCGAACCAGTCACTCTACCGATGCCTGAACTGTGTGCAGACGTGCCATGTTTTTACCATTTTTAGCAAATACAATTCTATAGTTTAACTGCAGGTCTATTCGAACCAGCATAGAAAAAGGCCGGTAACATAAACAGAGCTGTGTATCCTGATATAAACACAACTTAACTTTTATCGAGTTTCATCACAAATGCTAATTTACCATGTCGTTTCCATCGACATCTTGTATCGCATGCAGCTGATTGGTGGAATTTCCAAATGATATCTTGAAGCTTGTCACCCAATAATTACTACTTCCCTGGGTGACTACACCTGTCACTCTGGTCGGAGTTCTCAAGTCAACTTGAAGCCACTCTCCTGGCGTCTCTGCATGAAAGTATTACGTCATCATATCTTGGCAGCATTGATAAGATTCTTAGAGGCGAGACGCACGACTTACGAAAGTTGAACAAATGAGGATACCAATATCTTCCTCCATCCAATCTTCCTTCATGAGCAGGAAAATCTTGATTGTTAATCGACGATGCGGTCATTTCATCATCTTGCACTTTCCCACTTTTCACACCAGCCAAGCAAACTTCGTCTGTGAAATATAAATATCAAGTTGCTGAAATGTTCTTAAATGTGGGGTATTCCCCAAACCCATGACCTCGTATCGCAGAAATAAATAAAGTTCTTCTTCTGAGCAAAGTGTTTGGAGTAACCACAATCCCATAGAAATCAAATTGACCACATTTTTACAATATTGCTTTTTTTGGAATATCAAACGTTTAGATTGATGTCATTTTTGTTTTGTAGATAATTTAATCGGATAAATTTAATTAATAAATTTATGTTTGAGTGGCGAACCACTTAGCCAGTACAACTGGGATTGTTAAAACAACAACAATCCCTTTCAATCGATGCTCGATCAACGAACATCGTACTTATTTGGGGTATGAGTCGGCCAACACTGATTTATTTGTAACTGGTTGGATAACGACTCGTCGAGATCTGGATTTATTGCTGCAAGTAATTTGATTGACATATTATGTCGAATAGTTGTTTCACTACAAATGATAATCATTAACTGATAGCAGGATATTACAATCATTTAACAAAGAAACACTAAATAGAATATGCTTAATATGCAGAATGATGATGATGCGTTAAAATGAATAATGTAATGCGTGATGCGACAGAAAGACGATAAGACGCCATTTAAGCATTTTTTGTGACTATTGTGATATTGTGGTTAAAAGTCTCAACCCGCTTCTGAGCGTGAATCCGATTCATTTACGTGAGTCAAGTTAACTCGCTTTGCTTTTTTCTAACTTTCGAAACGAGAGAAAAGTTGAACTCGATGAAAGTCTCCATGTAAAAACGGTTGACATGTTATTTGCAGTTTAAAAATAGCAAAAAATGCGAGATCATCTTCAAGATTATAACGTCAATGTGAACACTTTGCTTTCCCAATTGCATACTGTGAGCTTCACAATCTACGTAACAGAGAATGTTTTCACCAACAAGTAGGTTACTTTCAGGTTGAGATGGGATAAATCAGATTTCTTTGTAGCCTAACTCCGACTTTAGCGGTACGGTAAGACATTCTAAACGTGGTTGAGCACAAAGCCCATCTTCATTCATCCGACAACTTTATTTCAAACTGCCCAAGCGTTGAGACAAGCAATCGAAAAGTAAATCGTGCAAATGATTTATGTTTGTTGTTTTTTTTGTTAATAACGTCAGAGATACAAAGTGTTTCACCAATCTTACTAAAGTCTCTGAATTTAGAATTATCCAAAGTTTACAGAAACTATAGTTTGAGATTCTCGTATTTGCCTTAATTACAAAATCAAGCTTATAAGTTGTCTATCATAAATAGTTATTGCGAATAATTAATATCTTTCAGAGCGTACTGACACCCAAAAAGATGTGTTTTAGGTTTAACAGCTAATACCTTTCGGGAATTAAAAAGCAATAAAATATAACAAAGAGGCCTCTTACTTTTTAACGGCAACAACCTTCGCTATATAAAGAATAAACAATAAAATCTTAGCGGAATATCGCGATCCGATATAAAAGGACAACTCATAGTGACGACAAAAGTCATCAATCATGTTGCGTGAATTTACGAATTCTGTCAATGATTAGGTTCTATTTGCAAATGAACATTCTTTCACTTTTGTGGAATTGTTGATAATGTTTTATTGCCTTTATACACAGAAGTTTAGTTTATAGTATATAGAGAAATTTATGACGAGTTTATGGGAAATCTGCTTCAACATCTGGTGTTTTGTTGTGGTTGGTCGTGCTGTGGACTTAACAAGTCAGATAATCCAAGCGTAAGTTGATGCCATGGTTAAAGGTGACGACAGTAAGTCTGAAGTATCTGGCCCTAATTGGGTTCGGGAATATATTCTCCACTCGACTGATACCATCGGAGTTGCCTTGGAAAATCTACAAAAGTAAAAAATCAAACTACACGAAACTGTGCATCCTGATATAAACATGATTAAATTTATCGTTCGTTTTCGTATAATATGGTTTGATGACGTCAGCTCGGTACCACGTCATTTCCTAATGAATACAAACTCACCATGTCGTTTCCATCGACATCTTGTATCACTTGCAGCTGATTGATGGAATCTCCAAATGATATCTTAAAGCTTGTCACTCTCCAACCACGTTCTCCCTGAATGACTCCTCTTCCCTGGGTGACTACACCTGTCACTCTGGTCGGAGTTCTCAAGTCAACCTGAAGCCACTCTCCTGGCTCTGCATGGAAATATTACGTCAATAACGAATATGCCGTTATTGATAGACTTCTTTGAGGAGAGCCACTTGACGTACGTTGCTTAGATGGATGAGGAGCCCAACGAGCACCTCCATCCAATCTTCCTGCATGAGCGCCCTCAGCTTGGGCCCATTTCGACGATGCGTCCATTTCGTCATCTCGCACTTTCCCACTTTTCACACCAGCCAAGCAAAATTCGTCTGCAAAATATAAATATCAAGTTGTTAAAATATCCTTAAATGTGGGGAATTCCCCAATCCTATAACCTGGCAGAAATAAATAAAGTTCTTCTTCTGTGTGGGGAATTACCACTGGTGCACAGATCGAAAGATGAAGACAACTCCATAGAAATCATATAGTTTTTATTATCAGTCGTTCCGGTCAATAACTCAGTGCATTGGAAATATTTTTGAAGATTGTGGCGTCGTATAAAAATATTATTTAGCAAACATTAAAACCAAAGTTAAATGAAAAATTTCAATACCGCAGAATTCCTGCGAACTATTTGTATGCAATGGAATCGGGATAATTGAAAATATTTAAAAATAACAATAATTAAAACAATTTTAGAACTCGCGGCATGTATCGGTTAAAACTTTGTGTTTAATGTTTATGTTTCTTGAAATTTAATTTGATATTTGATAGAAGGTAGCTTTTAGCGTTACCAACTTACTTAAAACATGCTGCTGATTTACCTCGAAGACTTGGAAGTACGCGAATCAAGGTTTCTCTCAGTTCGACAACTTCACTTAGATCGCATTGACATTGACCAGGTGGACCGGGATCTCCCTTCCTTCCTTGCAGGGTTTCTAGAGCATTAGGTGGAACAGGCAAACAAATCTGTTCGTTTTGACTCAGCACAAACTTGGCCAGATTAACAGTATACAACAGGGCTAAGAAAGGCGCTATCAATGACGTCATCTTCACTTGTTTATCAGTCTGCAAAATATAACAGATCATGACGTGAGATGAGCATTTTGTGCAACAAAGATATGCGTAAGACATTTCATTGACATTTAAGGTTAGAAACGAGATGTCTTAAAGCATTCACAGAAATACACTTGTCCAGATTTGTATTGGTCGATTGTGTATGAAATATTAAGTAAAAAATAAGGACGTGCAAAAATTTTGGTATTAATGAAACAAAACTTTTAACCTCAAAATTTCTGCAAACCCGAACCGATCCCAAATATATGACGTCATAAAAATGAAAAACTGAAAATTACAGTTAAAGAATTTTATCGACATTTATCACGTATTTATCGCGTATATTGAACATATACGTGATAGTGCTCGATTCGCAATCTGCTTTTAATATTTGTGGGATAAAAGGAAATAAAGCAACAGCGCTTCCGCCATAACATTGCTAAGTTATTTCGTTACATTAGACCAAAGAGCAACAACAAAGCGTCGATCAAATTATCAAAAAAAGCTGACGCTAAAAGTCGCTCTTTGCTTGCAATGTAAACTTCATCACCTCTAAGTCGGAGACAATAAGAAAGGAAATGACGTCAGCAATATTTGAGACTCTTCTACCAATGAAAGAACAAAACCTACAGAATGAAAACTAGAGGTGCTAGAGAGAAACAAATGTCCTGCGAAAGTTTTTCCAGTTTTTGTTCATCGCAGATATTTGCCGTCGACTTATTTCAGTTTTCTATCAAGACTGACTTCTTTCGTGGTTTTTGAGTTTCTTTAAAGCACTTACGCCGTGACCCTGGTGTGGATGTCTTTATAAAAGTAATCAGATTTGAAAAAACAATCCGTGTTTTTTATTTTGAATATTTTTATTTTCGTATATTTCACACATTTCAGTGCAAAGAATCAGCTGCTTACGTATTGCTGCTTATACGGATAATACAACCGAGTCAGTCGGCGCAGTCACTAAATGTTTTAGCCCTCCACAAGCTTAGAGCTTATTTCCATTTCTAAGCTTTGACTACTGTCTATAGCGGGCGTGTGCAACCTTTATCACTGGAGGGCCAAATACAAAACTTTGAATGATAACACGGGCCGCATGAATTTTTTCAGAAAAAAATTAGTATCGTTTTTCTATGAAAGTAGTTTATGTAGTCAAGAAATGCTAATGCAGTCCACGACACACGTGTGCGACAGTTTATTGAAAATCTGTGAATAATTGTCAATGGAAGATGTTCAGTCAAGCGTATTTAATCACAGATTAATGTATTTTTTTTCTGTTGCAGATCTTCGCAAACTTTTGGAATATTTGCCTTCACAGAACTACATTCTTACGCAGCATTCTTACATCACAAAGCTTCAGCGCAATATTACTGTACATAGCGCGCGAAAATTTCACTTGCTTTGATGTATTGTAAACCGCATCAAAGAGTGACGGCTAGTATACACTTCCAACATTTTGCTGAGCACCACGCGGGCCGCACGGAACAACCTGGCGGGCCGCTTGTTGCACACGTCTGGTCTATAGGAATATTAAAATAAATATCAACATCAAGTTATTCATTTAAGCAGGAAATTGTTTACTTTGAACAGGCTGAAAGCTGAAGCTTCTAGGAAAATACGAGCTTAATAACTATATTTATCAGCGCTGAAGTTTGAATTATGACGTCGTTTTTCATAGAAAAGCAACTACCAATAAGAGCGTCAGTTTATATCTGGCAAACAACTTTAAGTCGTTTAGTTTCAACTTTCAAAGCAATCGATACTCTGTTGCACAAAGTCATATACGCCTGCTTGCATAAAAATTACCTATAGTCGTAAGCTCGACTGCAATGTACTAGTCACTTATTTGCGTAGTTAAGCAGCATTTATATAGAAAATATTCCAGTCAAAAATTCTTTTTTCCCAGCATTTAACAACAAATATTTTGCGACTGCACTGCACCATTTCCCATGTCCCGTGGATTGGTTAAAGATCGTCTTTTTTCTTCGACTTTTTAAACAAACCTAAACCGAGCTCAGAGATTTGAAACAAATGGATTGGATCCTGACTGAGTCTGATGCTAACAAATGAATCAGTTGTAAGTGTTACCATGTCAGAGTTTATGACTTGTTAAATTTCAACGGGTCCAAGGCCGAATGTAGACTGAATCAACTCTTCTCCACCAAACCACAGCGTAATCAATTAATTATAATCATTAGGGTGTGAGATTGGAAATTGCGGGCAGCGTAACATACCTCGGGGGAAGTTGTGGGTAAAGGCGTAAACTGTGTACGTGTGAAGAAAACTTACTAACAATAAAAGGATTCACAAGTGGCATATCGATGATCTACTAATACTATATAAAACCGCAGTCACACATTATGGCCACAACAATACGGGTGAAATACATTTTAATACAAATCTAAAAACACATCGTGGAATATACATCTAACTATACAACTAAATACATATCAATGTGCAATGCTACATTAACAAGCCTCTCAGCGTTAATATACAAAGAATTACCAAACATGAAATTGTGACGCAATATTAAAATGTGTTGGTTTTAAAACGCATGCGTAAAAAAAATCCTGTGACACGAACACCATCAGTGTTTTATAAAAATAATGAAACTGGTAACAAGAATACTTATAGTGAAGTAACCAACACAATGTTAACATGTTCCCATTAGGATAACGGCAAAAACTTAAGCTTGAATATACTTGAATAAATGGCTGTAATGGTGATATGATTTCAATGAAGGCGCTGTACCGTTAGTGTAATTTTACCCATCAATATGGGTATAACAAGTTTGTGTTTGCAATGAAATATTATCACTCAACATTTCCATGTTATCATAATTTGAAATATGAAACGTCGACGGTTTCTGCAACCAACGAATTTCTTCCCAAAAATTTCTTTTTTGTGGTGCGCTATGAAGGGCAATTCATAATAAAAATCTACTGACGGTTTCCGGTCCTTGTTAAATTACATCACAATGAAACTTGTTTGTTGAAATTTGCTGTTTCAAGTCAAACGTTATTGGTTATTGCTATTGCTGTCAATCACCAAACCACACCGGCGCCTGTGTTTGATGCGATTCGTGAGAAAGGAATTGAAAGTTTTTATTTAAAATCTGATAAACGAGATTGTGGAAAGTGGGAACCAGAAATCTTGGAACTAACATTTCATTGTCTGGAAACTTCCAAAACTTTTGCAGAACACCTTCATCAAAATTTGACATAAACAAAGTGTTACGTTTTGTTGTCCTCACGATTAGATTTACAGATTTAGAGGCACATCTTTTATTTAAAACAGTTTAGTTAAGTTTCATTGACACAGCTCATTTCAGGAGCTCCAATATAAAGCTGACCGTGCGACTACCTGTCGGACACAAGTCGAAAAAAGACACAATTGCTTAATTAAGCACGAAAAAGCGTAATCGGCCGCAAGGGAGAAACGCAAAAGATACAGGGCAAAAACAAGTGTAACACTCTCCCCCTTCCCACAAAACTGTAGACACTCAATAAATTTTTATCCAGAAATATAACGCATGTCTTATAAAAATAAAACGAAGTGAAAACTAGTAAATGAATAATGCAAAAATGACGATCACTGAATAGACACTCAAACAACAAGGATATAAATCGTTAGTGACGCACAACTGTAAAATCTTAGTATGAACAAACACGCATAAAAAACACGAAAACAAAACAACGCAACAATTTCCTATTAATAACTACACATATACGTGCGTGAGTGCAGTGAAGGATGCGTTTATTATCGTACTCTACTTTTCAACATCTGGGTAAAAACAAGGTCTACGTTTAATGCGCTGTGTAATTCCATCGCTTACGAAACTATTACTGTGCACTGGGTTCTGAATATTTTCTGGCACTATGTACACCCCCGGTCGCAGATGGTAAGTGAACGTGATTTCCGGTTCCGGACTGCAGCATCCACGAAACTGATGGTGGTTGTTTGTCGGATCTGTTGATGGAGAAATTTTACCTTCATTTTGTGTTTGGTGTGCAACTATGCACTCCTGTCAAGTCGTTTCTGATAACCCGCTCAATATACACATCGATTCGAGGAGCTTTTCATGACGAACTTTTATGTCTTTGGAATAAATTACTTGTTATTTGTCCTGGTTGTCTTTAAACTTTGAAATTTGAAAAAATATTTCTCAACAAATCCATAACTATAATAAACACCCCAGCATCAACAAACGAGACTTTATTAACATGTTAGCATGAATTTAATATTAATCGGAATTCCGCTTCAACATCGGGTGGTCTCTTCAAGTCGGTCGTGTCGTGGACTCAACAAGTCACATCATCCAAACGTAAGCCGATGCGAGCG
Source organism: Clavelina lepadiformis (assembly GCF_947623445.1). Taxonomy (NCBI): domain Eukaryota; kingdom Metazoa; phylum Chordata; class Ascidiacea; order Aplousobranchia; family Clavelinidae; genus Clavelina; species Clavelina lepadiformis. Next base: position 19,931,163 of record NC_135246.1, on the reverse strand, counting down.
TAATAAGTGACCGCAATAAGTCTGAAGTATCTGGCTCTAATTGGTATCGAGAATATATTCTGCACGTGATTATCTGTCAAGTCAAAAATTTTCAAGTCAAAAAGTCAAAATCCAACAACCTCGGAAATTCAACATCGGGTGGTCTCTTAAGGTTGGTCGAGTCATGGACTTAACAAGTCAAATAATCCAAGCATAAGCTGTTGCCAACATGAAAGGTGACGGCAATAAGTCTGAAGTATCTGGTTCGAAATGGGTTCGGGAATATATTCTGCACGTGAGTATCTGTGCAATCAGTGTTGCCTTGGAAAATTTACAAAAACAAACAAAATCAAAATAAACAAAGCTGTGTATCCTGATATAAAGACAACTTAACTTTTATCGAACTTTATCACAAATACAAATTTAACATGTCGTTTCCATCGACATCTTGTATCAACATATAAAATATGTTGAGAAAACATGAACGTTTTGAAATTATTTGTCAGCGATGAATTTTGATTGATCAAATTAGATTTTCAGTGAAATACAACAATAAGAGCAACAGTTTATATCTGGAAACCAAATTTAGGTCTTTTTGTTTCAAGTTTCAAAGCAATTGACACTTTGCATTCTAAACTTCAAAAATCTAATAAACTTAAACGGAAGATGTCGCTACTGAGCAAGCAAAATTACGTTACGTAGTAATTAATTTACGCAAATTTGTACCGGCAAATACTTTCCTCAGTTCGAGGAAAAAGAAAGCTTGTCATACTAGTGTAGGCCTAGTAACCAGTTATCGTTCCACGTCGAACGAGAAACACTGACACAAAACCTTATGAATGGATCGGTGACGAAAATTACGTATAAGGATTGATGGCCACAACTTTAACTTGTAACCATGTCAACTAAACCAACTAAATCAACTCAACCATGTATCGGATAAATGTCAAGCGGAATAACAAAAACATTTATATGTAGTTGACAAAACACAGCAAGCATTGCTATAAATCATGCCAATATAGTTATACAAATACTGTATATACCAATATACAGGGTTAAGCCTTTGCAAAATCAATCAATTAATTTTTGTGTTTTGTTGTTTTATTATTGTTGCTGATATATATATTTGGTTTAAAGTCACCAAAGTGTGAAACTGCACGTTGGCTACGAAATGCAAAACCACGGGCACAGAATTAAACAATTGAACCAATAAATCCAAAGCAATTGGAAAAAAGTGGACTTAATATTATAACATGGGTTTAACACTAATATTAACAGGAAAGCCAAAATTCGGCAACATCGACATCGGAAATTCAACATCAGGTTGTCTCTTCAGGTCGGTCGAGTCATGGACTTAGCAAGTCAGATAATCCAGGCGTAAGCTATTGCTGCCATTAAAAGTGACCATAATAAGTCTGAAGTTTCTGGCTCGAATTGGGTGCGGGAATATATTCTGCACGTGAATGTTGTTAACAGTGTTGCCTTGGAAAATCTACAAAAACAAACAAAATCGAAATAAACAAAGCTATGTATCCTCATATAAACACAACTTAACTTTTATCGAGTTTCATCACGAATATCAACTTACCATGTCGTTTCAGTTGACCACGACCAATTGTCGCCGGTGAATTTGTTCACGGTCAATTGACGTGATCCCGAATGGTTAAGGTATGTAATTGAATCCCTTATGAATAGAAATTACAAAATAAATTCGAATTCGGGGCAGTGTATCGGTTAAAATGTTGTGTTTGATGTTGATATTTCTTGAAATTAAATATGCTAAACATCCAAATTAAATGTGAAAAATTTAACATTGGTAACAATTTCCAAGACTGGAAAGTCTTCAAAGGAAGCAAGGACTGACCTGAATGGGAAGCAAACAGCCCGAGTTTATGTTGTTTATTCGGTTATGTTGTGCTTTATCTACAAGCGGAGTTGAATAAAGTATCTTTTATTTGCTCGATATTAGGATAAGCAAAGGATTGGGCTCCATGTAAAATATACATCTTTGTACAACTGGCCAGTGTAGTTTTTAGGTATCTTGAAGGACCGAAACGATATCTCAAAATTTGTACCACGGTAACTACAGCAGAAAATGAGCAGTTGCGGTCTCTTAAAACATTTAATTGTGGTTTTTAAAATTTTAGCGGTTGCCAAAGCCAAACTCTAACACACCTGCAGCTGACTAAAGGGAAAGTCTTTCTAATGCCTAATTTTCTAAGCTCTGACGTCAAATTAAACACCGTTATCTGGACTTTAGATAAATATAAAGTAGAAAGTTTCAAAGCAACATAAAATATTTGAACACTTGAGCTTGGAAGGAAAACGTTTTGCAATGAAGCCCTGTCTGTTTGCTCAAGATGGACTTGATTTGTTGGTGTGAGTTTTGTAAAGTTTCTTGCTGCGTTAAGTTCGTGCAGCATCAATTTGTTGTCAAGTATTAAGTTTATTGAGTTTAGGATATTTGGTTAGTTTTATGGAGATTTGATACAAACAGAAACTGTTAAAATGTGTCGTGTCAGTGAAAACATTCATATGCTTTAGCTTTGAGACGAAAAGTAACAACAGTTTTTTTTTTATTTCTACGTCATTTCAGCTGAAACCGACGCATAGCAATCCCTGGCCACAACAGCGCCCAAGAGAAAAATGATCCCAGCAACTCCCACAAAGCGAATTAACTGTACGCGACGGTAAAATGAACGTAAATCAACAAATCAACATGGTGGCGATAGTTGATGGTTTTCTTTTACACTTTTACAAAATATTTTGAGTTGAAAGTAAGGTTGTTTTTTTTTGACTACGTATACGAATCATTCACGTCAGGTAAACTTAACCTCAATCAAAAGCAAGGCCTCTTCGCTTCTTCACCTTCCAACCCCTAATACTTCCGAACACTCTGTTAAACGCTAGCTACAAAATCATGTGAAATTTACAGCCGTACTATGTTGAACTTAAGATTTCGTCAGTTTGGATTAAAATGGTTTCATATAAAGGAAGATCCATGAGCAATTGTAACCAAAATTTTTTCTCAGCCAGGAAACTTTCCGCTTGACAGCTAGTCAATTAGCTGTTTTGCCTCACTAACTTTTAATAGCATTTTCGTCGATGAAAACACCCATCTGACCTCTATAAAACCCAAACGTAACTGAAATCAACACTCGCCAGCACTTCCCAGCCGAGCGAAAAAACCACACCAAAACAAATTCCACGCAATGAGACAATCAACGTGGGACGCTAAATACTAATTAGGCCCTAGAGGGAGCGATGTAAAACGTTGCAAGTGATCGAATAAAAAAATATTTGTAAAAAACAAAAGAAAAAAACAAAACAAGTAAAATAAGGCAGCACGTGAGCAAACATAGCACTTGACGAGCATGCATAAAAATTTGACATTTGACTAAAATACTAAATCAACCTATAAGTTAAGAGTGGTGCAAAATAAACAGTGTAAGATGTGATGATTCTAAAACGGGTGCATAAAAATAATCCGGTGACATCACCCCCAGTCCAGTTTTTTCCGTCCCCGGAAAAGTTATTCAACTCCTGGATAAAAACGTGTCTGCTAAACGATTTTTACTTCAACTTAACCTGATCTTTCCTTTCTTTGTCAATAACTTTGTGGAATCTTTAAAGTGTTGATGAAATTTTGCTATTGTCTGTTATTATTTGATCTAATTCTATTCCTGTTGCTGCTAAACTTAATTTTGAAACACAAAATTGCATTCGTCATATTATCAATTTTTATCTGAACAGTTTACGAAAATAAAGCCAAATAATTTCCAATGACATATTAAATTATTACAATCGCCATAGCTGTTAGAAATGCTTATGCTTATCTTGTGAAAATATTTTCAAGTATTTTTGTGAAAGTGATGTTTTATTTGCGAATTTCGTTGCTGATTTCACGTTTGAAAGGTCTGTCAACAATAAAACATTTTGCTAAATCTCTGTTGTAAAGGTTTTTTAGAATCTGGGTTCAGCTAAAATATTAACACTTGACTTTATGACATCATCAAAGCGAGTAGTTTATATAGCGTTTAGTTGACCACATGAAACAAAAACAACTAAACCACAGCATACTGATACAAATAGAAAAGCAACAAAAGTCATTGAAAATATGTGAATGTCTGAAGCAATTTTTATTGCAGCTATTATCATCAAAAACGTTTCAAACAAAAGAGTTTTTCAAGTACTTAAAATTTCACTTATATTTTATGTGTTATCATATTGAAAAATCACATGAGTAACAAAAATATAAAAAATAATTTTAAATCTTCTTTTACTGGTTGCTTTTTCCGGTCAATCTCATGCGCTATTGAGTTATTAAGAAGATAAAAACGGTAAAATTTTTCATTTTTTCATTCATTTCATTTCATTTTTTTCAGTTTTTCATTTTGTCAAATTCAATGTGCTTTGCTTGTGTGTGTTGTGTTAGCATAAATCGCTATGGTGGCAACATATGCAAAATAAAGCTTAGGGTCAACAAATTCGACTTAAAGACGAGCGAGAGCTTGACTAAGTAATAAATGCCATCCCAGCTCAGTGTACAAATGACAAAAGTCCAAGGAAATGTTACTTACTCAATATAACTGAATGTTAATCGTCAACTAAAATGCTTTGTTTTGTCTTATCTCCGGTATGCTTAGGATTTGATTGAAAGGTATTCGGAGTAAACAGGACTGAAGTGCAAACTAATCAAAACCAAACATGACATTTTTCGTTATTTGAGCATTATTTGGTAATCACCGAAGCCAAATAACAAAATTGGTTTTGTCTTAATCCAGTTAGTTTCAAATTACTACAGTTTGGAAGATCATTAAAAGGTTGGTCAATGAAGCAAATCTGAATCAGACAATGTCTAAGGTTATTCCTCGGGTAGGGCAACAAAATTCAAAGTCAAGTCCAAACTGATTATCCCCAGCTAACCAAGATTGGCAAAGAAGGCCAGAGAAGATTGACCAAGTGTACCAAGATAAAATTTTTGACCTCATTATGGGTAAAATGTTCCTACTAAAAGCTTTTCTTTTCCACCTTCGGAATTTTTCGTCATTGTAGCGAGTCTTAAATGAAAGGTTTGCTCAGTAATTTGATAAATTGATTTCACGCTGGATCACATCTTACGTAGCCTACCATGCTGTGAAAACAATATCTTGTTGTAAGGAACGTTACACAATGCACCAACCATGATGACCTCGTTCGCTTAAATTTATGAAATGCAAAGCAACACGTGACTGACTACTATCTAAAACAAATTCCTTCGCAGCCGTTATATAATGATGAGTCAGCAAGGCACAAACAACAAAGTTTCACGCTAAATTTTTCTTTTCTGGCTCTCCCTGCTCATAGTCACATAGCCGCTTACAGCCAGCGTAAATCATAGACATGGGTAGAAAACTTACTAAAAATAATGAAAAGAGTCACCATTGGCATATTGATAAATTATTAATTATACCAAACACGCAGTCACATATTGTGTACAAGAATGTCCGCAACAACATGGGTGGAATTCATCTAAATATTCGTCCACAAACATATGAAAGTGCAGCGCTACACTAACTGGCCTGCCAGCGTTGTGTCAGTTGTCAGGTTAATACAAAAAGAATTGCTACTGATAACACTAAATGACTAAACCTTATACGTTTGTAAAAGTACTTATAAGTCATTTTTTATAACTTCCGACTTAAAATCTGGAATGAAAGCATTGCGAAAGAAAATAACTTATGCGTTTGTTTGTGCCGTTTTAACACTAAAAAAAAGTGTGTAAAAATATTTAAAATTGTACAAATGTCACACATTTTCTGCAAAAATGGTATAATAATGTTGCCTAGGAAAATCATGACGATTAAGTTGTTTGAAAGCTTTTGTCTTCGTAAAGTTATTATTAAGATATCCGTTTTTTATCTCATCACACGTTTAAATAAAAACGGCCACGTTGCATTCATATCGTTTTCATGGAACAGCTTGTTATTGTCTTAAAATAGTTTAAGTTGATGAGAACTTGCTCGTGGGTCACAGTGACGTTATTCAGAGCGACAAGCGGATCATAGTAGTAAAAAGCTTCTTGTCCCAGTAGTAAAAAACACCTTAGTTATCTGCTTACACTGTTTTTGTTGAAACTAGCGGCGAAAATTTCCGTAAGAGAAACAACCGATGTAAATTTTTAGAAATCACACATTTACACAAACCGTCGATTTAATGGTAGTACTTGTGTTTATATTATATCTATGACACGAACACAAACCAAGTGTAAAATTAAATTTTTTTGTGAATTAGTAGTAAAATAGTGCATTTTTTCAATTTATTTATTGTTTTCGTTTAGTTGAAACATATTTTTTTTTTTGAAAAGTATCATCAAAGCTAATTTTATGGAACAGAATTTACTTCAAAATAACAAAAAAGAGCTTTTCTTTTACTAAAAAGTCAACTTGTTATTTTGGAAACTATGATCAAATATCTCACATAGCAACATTAAACGCTCTGATATTATTGAAATACGTAATTGCTGGATGTTTTGCCTTGTTGGACGCTTAGGCCAGAGGTTGGCAGTCGGTAATGTGAAAGTACCGTCGGTAACGGTAACGGTACCGGTACTTGGCAAAAAATGTACCGACGGTCCCAGTATTTGGTGCTATTTTAAAAAAAGTGGTTTTATACTTTGTCGGTACTCGGTACCGGTACTTTTGGTGTAAAGGATGCTGCTGCAAATGCAATGTTTGCTGCTATTATGCTGTGACAATTACGTCACGAATCACGAGTTGTTTTCCAAGATGTTTGAAATTTAATTTAGAATCCTATAATTCAGTTGTTTATCAGACTTGAGTTTTCCTTAATGACGTCAGATAATTTCCTCGCTTGAACTAGCTTGCCACATATATATACTGTTGTAATGTTTACGATCTTCCCTTTTCCCTTTTACCGTCTCACGTGTTACTGAGCGCGATGTAACATTCAGTAAGCTTTGCCCGAAGAATCAAGCAACTAACAGCATAGTCACGCAAATTTGAGAAATGAGAACTCATCCATCGAAGCAGAAGTAAAACAAGTTATCAACCATCAATCGTCCTCGCTCATATTCAAACAATTACCGCCAGCAAATACGGACTTTATGACAGATATGTTCGTTGTGTAATACTTCACACAAGTAGTGCACAAGTGAATATAAAAATGTCATAATGCCCTCGGTGAAGGTTACCCCAGGTCAAAACATATGTGACGTTAATCGCTTGCAATTGTACTTGACATTTTTAGATTAAAAAAGATCAACAGATGCTGAAATTAATGTTAAAGACTAATTAACGTGTATTTTTGAACAAATAGTTTTTAAAACTTTGAAATTATCACATGAAAAGTACCCAGTACCGGGACCGACCGAAAGTTCTTGAAAAAAGTAATTCTTTGCAGAGATTCGGTATTATCTTTAAAAGTACGAATGGTACCGGTGTCGGTACTGTAAAAGTACCGGGTTATAGTAATTCAGTACTTTAGCAATGCGGTACTGCTCAACTATGGCTTAGGCCTATGTTATCGGTATTTGCAAGTCAGACAACTAGGCCTAGTCAATAAGTTAATAGCAAGTCTAGCTGAATAGTGTATCTCCAAGAATAGTGTAAGTTGATGAGAACTTGCTCGTGGGTCACAGTGACGTTATTCAGAGCAACAAGCGGATCATAGTAGTAAAAAGCTTCTTGTCCCAGTAGTAAAAAACACCTTAGTTATCTGCTTACACTGTTTTTGTTGAAACTAGCGGCGAAAATTTCCGTAAGAGAAACAACCGATGTAAATTTTTAGAAATCACACATTTACACAAACCGTCAATTTAATGGTGGTACTAGTGTTTATATTATATCTATGACACGAACACAAACCAAGTGTAAAAATGAAATTTTTTTGTGAATTATTAGTAAAATAGTGCATTTTTTAATTTATTAATTGTTTGGGTCTAGTTAAAACATATTTTTTATGATAAGTATCATGAAAACTAAATTTATGGAACAGAATTTATTTCAAAATAACAAAAAACAGCTTTTTTTTTACTAAAACGTCAGCTTGCTATTTTGGAAACTATGATCAAATATCTCACATAGCAACATTCAACGCTCTGATATTATTAAAATAGGTAATTGCTGGATATTTTGCCTTGTTGGACGCCAGACGCCTTGTTAGGCCAGAGGTGGACTGTCGGTAACGTGAAAGTTTACAAGAAAATTTACAATTGTCCGTAGTGGAAAATGTGGCACATTCGCGCATCAGATTCAACAACTTGTCAAACTTTTTTATCTTCATGCCGATTTGTAATAAATAAACAAAGAAAAACTGTTAGTTTGAATGCCAATTTATAAACAAACAAAGAAATGAGGCTTCAGTGCACGACATCACTCCAAAAAGTTTGTCTTTGCACGCACAATTTCTTACCGTAAATTGCTGATGACTACTTTCAACATCAAATATCGTTACGCCACTGGCATAAATATCTGCTTCAGTCAATCCGGTTTTCCATCACAAAATCATGTCACAAGAAAAAAGCAACAAAAATTGCAAGTGCTAAAGTGCAAACCAATGGTTTTTTACTTGGCCCATTTATTAAACTAGGAGTAGGCCTGTATTGGGGTAGGCCTGTTATTAAACTACATATTAGTGTAGACCTAGTTTAGGCAAGAAATATTTAGAGTTTAAATATTGTCGAAGCACAAAACATGGACCCTGTTTTTTGGTGTAAATCTGCCTGTGCTAAAATGCAAACTTTCAATGCAGGACTTTCCTTCTATTGTACAGCCACAGTGGAAACTGTTGCAGCTACACGCACGAGATTCATCAATGTGCATGCGAAACTTTTTTATCCTCACCCCGATTTATGATAAATAAACAAAGAAAAACTAGGCAATTGAATACCAATTTATAACAAATAAAAACTGTTGCTTCAATGCATGCTATCATGCCAAATTTTGCATCTTTGCAAGCAGAATTTTTCATCAAAAACTGCCATAATTTTCAGTCGCGTTGTGCAATCAATGAAACTTTACGGATTGCACCAGTATATGGCTTAAGCCTTAGCCTAACTTTGACTTTATAAAATAGTACAAGACAATCAGGTCCTTCGTATGTATATTAATGAAAATCTTGAAATCGGGCACATGCTGAGTTTGTGAGTCATGAGTGATTTTGAAGATGAAATAAAAGCTGAACTTGACGCACTTTCTGACTCATCTTTGCAAGATGTCGATGATGATCTTCCGATCAATTTTTATGAGAACGAAGAAATAAAGGAAGAAACAAGAAGTGAAGGTATGGGAGATTAACCATAGTGTTTTACTTTTTCTTTGAAGATAACTTTTTCTCATTTAAGTTTTCCTGTGGACCAGACTGCAGAGTTTGGCATAGGCACACTTAATACTGTTTTTCATGAGCTATAGTGGCGCACTTTAAGTGCATTATTTTTCCTTTAATGACTTGTACAGAACTTCTGTGCACTCAATTTTCAATAGGTTTAGAGATTAAATAAGTCAAACTGCTACCACTACTGTGTAATTGCACACCTAAGTACGCGCTTCCATTATGTCCGAGCTTTTTTGCACACGCGTTCTTGTCAGTTTTGGTTGTTTGGCACTACACAAGATCTTGCTGAAAATGAGCATGTATGTGTGCAAAGTTACAGAATATTCCAACTTTGATGATGTAAAAACGTAACAATTACACAAAAAGTTTAAAACATGTCTAAATGTTGTTCGTATTATCTCAATGCCTATATATCATACGTATGTGAAATTTAGACAACCAAGATTGGATTCTACTTTTCCTTGAAAAAACCTCAGCACAATCTAAGAAGACGGAAGATATTCTTTTCAATGCTGAGGAAGTTCTGAAAGAGGTGATCAGTTAATTTTCAATAAGTTGCTTTGCTTAGATTTAAATTATATCAAGAAAATAGCATGATACGTTGTCTAATAAAGTAGCAAAGTAAAAGCAAGTCTTCCAGTTCAAAAGAGAGTTAATTTGATAATGATGATTATTTAAGTCAAACTCCTTACATCATAAGGTAATCATACATCATCATATATCATATAAGGTACATCATAAATAGCATTAGATTTGTCGTTCATTGGCTGACATGATATTCATGTTTGCACAAACCTCAATAGATTATTATCTGATGCCACATCCCATACAGAAATCAGTATAATCTGTCAATGATGTGGAATGTAGAAGATCATGAATGAAACGAACAACTTAAGAGTCTCGGATTTCTTTTTGTTTGTAGGTTGAGGAAAATGTGACGCGCTGCCATTCGAGATTGTCCACTGTGAATGACAAAGAACTAATTGAAGTTGAAAACGTGGCTATTGTTGATGAGAATGAAACGTCAATCACTGAAGGTGAGATTGCAGGCTTAATCCTGTTTCTTTTACTTTGAGGACATCACTATAAAGACTGATTGCAAATGTCTGACCTGAACATTGCTTTAAAGTGAGGTGAAGGAAATGCTGAAATTGGTTGACGTTAGACGTTAACCTAAAGAATATTTGTCGGTAGGTATACCAGAGAAAGAATGTTTTCATAATATTTGATATATGTCATAGTTAAGCAGTTATTACCAAATATATGTTGCAAACTATTGCTAGCTGTGACATAGGCAGTAGTAATTATGACATCAAATTGTAAAATGCATGGCACTGGTGTCTGGAACAGCAAAATTAAATAGAATGTATCATATGTGTAGTCGACAAAATATATAAGCTATAGTTTATACATATATATATATATATATATAGTGTGTGGCCGGAATATTTTTCGTTAGATGTAACCAACTTAACAGTTGTATTTTTATCAACTGGAGAGCTAGTGAGTTTTCAAAATGGCGTCTGTTGCGTCAATTACTTTTCTAGAACTTCGTTCATTTGTTGAAGAAAGTGAAGATCTTCTCATTGAACCGACAACATCAAGAACATCTGTCTTAGATGAAGAAGTCCTTGATCATTGTCTTGATGCTGGGAACCAAAATTCAGTTGATAACTTTAATGAAATGAATCAAAGAGAAACGCTTGACCACAATGAAGAGAAGAATGAAGTTTTTGATTTCAAGCAACAAAAAATTGAAAGTGATCGAAGGATGAAGGTAAAAATGGTGTCTTATAAAAATCTGCAAATTCTGCCGTTTAATATCTCGTGTAGTTTTATCTGCAAGGATAGAGCCTGAGTGTGTCCTCCACAACCCTCAGCTTCCTTTAGAAGCCGATCGACTCCGATTTTATTATTGAAGTAAAACGCTGAATCTTCCAGGAGTTCCAGGCATCTTTCTATGAAGAAGTTGCTCTTCGAATGGACGATATCGAGTCTGAGCGAGTCGCATCCCATCAACATCTCACTGCGCTGGAGGAAGCAGAAAGTAAAATATTGTCCGAGCTCAAGAAACAACAAAAGTTTTTTGAAGAGCAGCGCACCAATGAAGCAGCCACCTTGATTCAGGTTGCCTTGCTAATAACGTTCCTGCTTAATTGCAAATGTAATGTTTCATCGCTCATTATGTGATTTCACAAGAAGCATTATTGTTCTTGTCATGCTTTTCCAGCGCCACTTTCGAGGGTATCAGTCAAGGAGGATGTACGCCGGCATCTTGCACGATAGGTTGACAAAGTTGCGTGTAAAGCAGAGAGAGCAGCGAATTCGTGAGATAGAGGAACGTCGGATGGCCGAGAGACAAGTAGAACAGCCCACTTCCAATTCGGATCATTTTAAAAATAAAATCAAACTTCAAGATGACCCAGAAAACATTCCGATGGTCACTGATGATGTCACCGTTGCCTGCAATGATGTCACGATGGATTCAGATCCGAGCAAACCTAGAGAAAGTGATCATAAAACAGAAACTCATGTTATTGCAACGAGAGAAGATGCAGATGATGGAAGCACAGCCAAAGAACCCAACCTCAACTTAAAGCTTTCAAAGCAAGATGTGCATCAATCAGGAAGTCTCACACTAGATGCAGGTGATAAGCTCAAGGAAAGCAAACTTGAACAATCTGACTCTGGTGGAAAGAAGGATCCAATCTTGTCACTGAATGAGTCGCCACTTAAAAGAACAAGTGGTGAGAAAGATCACCGTCCACATTGTGAGGGTGGTTTACTGCAGATGATAGCACAGGATGTGGCCGTGTTAGAGAAAAGTGTTTCCTTCTCAAAAAATTCCAAAATCAATCAACGAGGAAGTGAAAAGTTTTCTTCTGCCAGAATTCAAGAGAAAGCACAAGAAAGTGTAGTCACAGGCCATGAAGGAAACTCTTGTCAAGTTGGACAACAGGTTGGCTTGATACAGAATACTTTGGATCATGACTTAAGCATATTGGAGTCATCAGTACAACTCTCTCCTCCAAAAGCATTGGGAAGTCAATCATCCCTGACACAAGCAGATCACTCGATCTTAAGCGACTCTATCGCTTGTGGCTCGCCTCTGCCAGGCAAAGTCCGGACTGAGTGGAGGAAAGAAATAAAAAATGAAACAAGTTTCATCACAGAAAAAGAAAAAGAGCTCGGTTCATCGTTTCAACAAAAAGATTTGAGTGTTTCCCATCTACGCCGACCTAGCAGTGAAAATCCTCCAGAACCGGCAACATCTTTATCAACTGGTGGCAATGATCCTGATGAATCTCATCCAGGAAAACATGGAGTGCAGGCATCGGTTCCTTGCTCATCATCAGCTATCAAAGTGGTCAATAAAGATTACCAAGAGAACAACGAGATGTGGAAAAAACGTCCAGATGACAACGAAGAATTATTAACTGAATTATCCGACTCCCCACCCATCAAAGCTCATGACGATGAAGTTGAAGTCATTGTTTGTAAAGAGACAAGCGAGCCAATTCCAGAGGAGACTGAAGATGTGTTCACTCTAGATTCCAATCAAACTTCTTCGATTCCAGGTCGGATTTTAAATGAAGACACTTCGCAGGACAATGTTGTGATGATTCATCCATATATAGTTGAAGCTGAGCACAAAGAACAGGCTGTTTTATTGGAAGACACAAAGCCAAAGAGTTCAGCACCATCCAGCCATGACGATTCCTTAAAATCCATCTCCTTAGGTTCATTTCTAACACAGACCGATAACTCTAGCGATGTTCCCAGTGTTGCTGTTCAACCTGTTGTTGCTCACGATGGAGATTGCAACATGACACAACCAAGTGAAGATGACGGAATAACTTCCATGCAAGGTGATGTGGAGGAAGATGTTGCATTGGATGACCACAAAATTTTCACTGATAACATCGATGAAGAAAATGTTAGATCACCAATAAACAGTCATCATCACCCAATCTCCTCTTTAGTTGAGTCAGAGATCATTGCAGAGGACTCCTGGAAGAAAGTCCCACAAGATCGTTCCAAGCACGAATGTCCTGATATAGCGGTGATGTGGGAGACATGGAGGAATAAATGCCAGAGGTGGCAAGATGCGAGATCTGAAGTGGTCGCCAAACCTCATCTACGACGGACAATTCGAAAGTCCTCTGCCGCGAAAAGGATGCCCCCAATAACAGAAGACGAGATAGTTAATGGTAAGTTAGCAGTTATTGACAGGTTATTACTTTAGGATGACATGACAGAGATTTTTACTTTTGACTACATCATGCACTTCTGGACTCTTCATTGACTTTTCATTGTGTTTTAAATCAATCTTGGCGACGAAATAAAAAGTCAGAAAAATTCTCTGTCCTTTACATAATTAGCCCTCCTGCTTTCTGACTTTTTTCTGGTTAAACTTACCTGTGTTATATCACTACGCTCTCAAACACCGTTTAAAACTTACCACTGACGTATTGTTTGTTGTTTTGAAAATATTTCACTGCTTATTATTTTCCTTCTTCAGGTAAGTGGCCGCATTACAGGGAGTTGCCAGAAGTTCGTGACCTCCACACACTCTCTCGGTTATTCCTGTCAAACCTGTCGCAGAGTGGCAGAAATTTAACGCAGATCCAGCGATGTGCCAACCTCACCCATCTAACCCTGCTCAGCTGTGGTCTGGTGTCATTGGAAGGTTTGCAGAGTTGCCCAACCTTGAAGGTTAGGAGCCAAAGGCTTCATTCCAACATTGTCATTGTTATATTTTTCTGCGTTCCCAATATCACTACCATTGCATAGCAGGGTGGGCGTACATCTTCAGATATAGCTACTTGGTGAAATGTGCACGTACAGTAGCGCATTACTGTCACTGCGCTATCATGTTCAATGTATGCTTGAATGTGAAGATATTAAACCAGAATATTATGTTGTGTCTATTGCCAGCACATCAACGTGTCGAACAATCGCATCAGCGTGATGTCATGTGATGGGATGAAGAGGTTGGAAACCCTGGTTGCCGTTAGCAACTCACTAACGTCGATCCACGGATTGGACAGATGCAGAGAGCTCCAGCTCATTGATTTATCCAGGAACAACATCACGAAGGTGCAGGGCCTGGAAAGTGCGTGCAGCCTGTCTCATATCAGGTACATCCCCTGTTGTGAGTCTAACTGTCATAACTTTAAATGTCTCCGTACAGTTAATGTCATTTGAAACACATTAAGTAGGTCAGGGCTACTCAACTATTCTTAGCAAAGGTCCAGTTACAAAAGTTCAAAATTTTCTTAGGTCCGTTATAACTCTCATGAAATAACTTACAGTCATACAAATGTATTAAAATACGGTATATAATATAATAATTCTCTGGATGGGTATTAATTTACCACTTACACACTCGCTGATTAATTGAATAAGCAGGAATAACAAAACTAATGATGAACAATTTCATTTTTTGTAAATACTGAGACAGATAAAGTCCGGATTCAACATTGAAAAGGTCCGCATTCGAACCGCGGTCCGCCAATTGAGTAGCCCTGATTTAGGTCAACGTTTCTCGACCGAACATTTTTCACAGCTTTTAGCTGACTCTAGAAAGACTCTGAGAGCTAGGACTAAAAAAATGTTATTTACAAAAAACTTATTCTTTACTTACATAGCCAGCTGCTATAATGGTTATAGCCTCATATGAACAAATTTGGATGGTTTCAAAACAGATGGTTTCTTAAAACAAACTATTCCTTTTGTGCATTGTCTCAATATGCTGGTAACACTTTCTCAGGTTATCAGACAACCAGCTGCTCAGCATATCTGGGCTAAGTGCAGTGAGCTCCTTGCTAACGTTGGATATTTCCCGCAACAATCTGTCCAGCTTGGATGGGATAGAGAATTGTGCTTTGATCCGAAGCATCGTTGCTTCAAACAACTGCTTCGACGAGATCCCCCTGCAGAGTTTAAGGAACGCTGTAAGTGTGTTATCGCCATGTTGCTTCTTACTCCACTGTCACTCTCTGATTGTGACTCTACGCTGCATACATTGTAGTCTGCATATGACTGTGATTGTTCTTGTCCAGGTGTTACTTGCCCATCTTGACTTGAGCCAAAACAGCATCAAAGCTTTGAAACTTTCTCTTACCGTGTGGCTGCCGTCCTTGATTGAATTGGATTTACACCAAAACCAAATCAATCTCGAAAACTTGAACTTTGACCCTTCCACAGCCCCCTCGTTGATGAGATTGAACTTGAACCAGAATCTGGTATCTGACTTTGAACTTTTATGCAAAGGACTTGAAAGTTTCAGCAGTTTTTCGGAATTGTCGTTATCAGAAAATCTTCTCACAAAAGACCAGGAAATGCGAGCACACGAGTTGGCAAAATCATGTGGATTTGATGTATTATTCTGGGATTTAAACGATACCCGGCTACGATCCAGCAACCCTCAGCTTGAAGTTATGAAACAATTCTTCGCACTTCCTTTTACACGATGTGCAAGTTTACAAGTCTCACATGGAAGTGAGGAATTGAAAAAGCTCGGAACGCATTTGAATAAATATCTGGAACTTGTTTCTGCCGAAAAGGAAGACGCTCGGAGCTTAAGTGGATGGAAGGTGAAGAATAAGATCGACGAAGATTTTGAGATACTCGTGATGCCTCCGGATATTTTTGCTTATCACTGTGATTACCTCAAGAAACATCTAGCAATTGCAGCTAAACACCGGCAAGTTAATGTGTTGTTTGCACCCATATTTCCATCAAGCTTTCATTTTGCAACTTAACATGATGTACTTGGAGTTCACTAATTCTTCATTTAGAATTTTTTTCTTTGTTCAACTTTGTCATCTCACAGGCAGTTTCTAGAATCGAAGCAGCTTGACTGGTCCCCACAATCTGAGAACAAAGTTGTAGTTGAACTCATCGACCTTAACACAAGCACTGGTGTAATTGAAAAATCATCTTTGATGGAAGAGAAGTCACACAACAAGCAAGATCTATTATCCCAAGACAAAAATTCACCATCGAGTGAAAAGATTTTCCTGGAAAGCTCTTTTGGTGAGTTACCGCAAGACTCAACAATGGCACCTGACAAGAAGGGAGTTGACCAAGTCAAACTCAAACCAGAGCTTGGTTAGTTTTCATATTCACATCTTTCATGTTCAAATTACTCTTCAAGTGCGCATCTTATGATTAACTTAGTTTATGTAGTTAACAGCGACCCACTCAAGTTTGTCAAGTTCAAGTAACTTGGGACATGTTTGTTGTTTTACCAAATGTCATTGAAACTGAAGTTTTTTGTTTGTAGATGACAACGATGGTGATGCTTATAGTGATGTCACGAAAAAGCCGGGAATGATGCCGAAAGTTAATCCGCAGAAAGAAATACTGGATATTGAGCATGTAATTTGTTCTGTAGTGATTGAAGCAGGAATTTACTTATCATTTCCTCCAGATTGGCTGCTCGCACTCATCTTAGTTTTTCATGGGCTCATATTTTTACTTTTTGTCGAAATAATTTTCATTTTTTGTTTACTCTATGATGCTTTAATTTGTGATTGAAATAACTTCTATAAAATTCTTTTCACTTAAAGGATTCTGCTGATGCCAAGATCAATTATCCTATAATGGATGAGCAGCAGAGATCAGCTCTGCTCATCCAATCTACATGGAAGGGATATAAAGTTCGCAGAGACATCAAAAAAGCATTTAACTCTTTTGACGTGAGTCCCAACCTTACGGCTGTACAACACATTCATTTCAAACACTTGACAATTCTTAACGACTGCTCAATAATTAATTGAGTCACTATTTTGGACTCAACAGCACAGAACCGTTCATCTATACTTAATTAAAAGTGCTCTTACTGGCATCTTGCTGTTCCACGTACCACCTTACAGTTGAAGCCATTACACTTTGTTAATTATTTTCAACGCAATCAGTGGTTATTTTGTTTGATCCTGATCACATCTTCCGCTTTGATAACATCCAGGACTCGAATGAAGATGAAGATTTCCAAGAAGTTGATCTTTCTGAGCTTAACTTTGATGAAGACGGCTTTGAACAGCGCTGGGCTTTTAGAAGCAACTTCGCAAGAGACATCACACCTCAACCACTTAGAGTGCCATCGAGCAGCTCGAGAATCGACGCGATGAGTAGATCATCATCTCAGCATCAGTTATCTTTACACCATTCTGAAGTAACAATTGTGCAGTTTATGTAACAGATGACATAAATAGAACTTTAAATAAAGTGGTTGTAGAGGATTTCAACTTTTATGACTTTATTGACTTCATGATTGAATAATCTTCAACTTTCAATGCTTTTTCTTTAGCCTGGAGACTTCAATTCTCAAAATCTTTACAAGAACATCGGAGCTTATTCAAAGCCGCCATTGCCACCGATAACTCCTTCAGGTAATTTTGGACCACGTTGAAAATTATGAGGCACATCTGATATGTTGAAAATTATCAACTAAAGCTACTGGCTTTATACAGGGAGCAGCAGAAGTTTCAATGAAGGAGACTTTGATAAATTTGACAGCGAATCATTCGCGACATTGGACACCTTCAGTTCCAGGCATAGCCAGAGGGAGGTCTGCAGCTTAGCTTATTGTTGTGACAAGTTGCCTGATTTTTGTATCAAAGTTGAACATTTTTTACTATTAGTTTTTTTCTAAATTTTAAAAGGAAACTCTGTCCAACGAGTGGGGATTTCGCAATAAATCTGTTGCTGAGCTGATGCTGAAAAGAGCAAAAAAGTTTAAAGGTTGGTCACTACTATTTCATATCACTGTTCAATCCCTGTCACTTCGAATTATATGATATATATACCTCTCATCAGGACGGAAAAGGAAGGAAGTGAACGCGGATGAAAAGTTGAAAAAATTTCAGGACATGACTCAGCGAACTGCACAACCGTTGATGACTCGACGGAAGCCGGTACAGCAGCAGACTAGAGTCGGGTATTTCAAAGGTTTGTGAATGGTCAATTCTTATACAAACCTGCTGCTGCGGTTTAGGGCGGTTTATGTCAACTATTGACCAAGTGAAAACTACTTGCTTGGGCTGGCTGTGCTCGTATTTCATGAAACCAACACTTAAAAGTTGAAAATTTTCTGTGTTGTGATACGTGTGCGGGCCAACATCGGAAAATCAACGTCGTTATATAATTAAACCCGTTGATTATTGTGTAAGATTGGCATAGTTATGAAGCTTATCCAACAATTCATCTTCTAATGCTGCTCCGGCCATGAGCCACGCTTGGTCATCAATCCGACCCCTTCACACAATTAAGGTCGGTTGTGTTGTTACTTTCAGCGCGAGAGAGGTCGTTCGAAGTCCAAGACAAGATTCCGTCAGAAGAGGACGAAAGAAAGCTGCGGTACACCTACGAGTGAGTGACACTTGCGAGTACATCGAAGCCACCTGCGTGCAGTTGATAATACGACTGAGTATTTAATAGACTTGTCCAAATGGCCTGAACAGTCTCTTGTGTGCTGCAGATAACTCAACGTTCGATAAGAACAACTCTTAGTCGTACGTAGCAAGAAATGCCAGCATAATGTTTGAACAGCGTCTACAACCTACAAGGCACACGAAGACACGTGTGAATGGTCATGCCCTGATATAGGTTACTGCACGAATAAATGTTCTTATCTTCTTGCCCAGGTGGCTTCACAATGGCGCCAGTTGTCCTGATGCAGGCTCGGCGAGATCACGTGATCACCACTCGGCCCAGAATCGCGCGAAGAGGCCACCTAGCGACGGAAATTCGGGGTTCTTGCCCCAAATTGCACAATCGGCTTCACACAGCGGGAGAATGGAGGTGGGTTGTAAGGACGTAGGCGTTTTTCCGAATTCGTTGGCTTGGTAATAATTAACTAATGTGACGTCATAAATGCCATGTCTTGTCATAATCACGTCTTGGACAAATTTTCGCAATTCTACTTGGACGGTCACGTGATAGTCATTTCACGTGACCTGCGCACCAGAAAACGAGTGATTATGACGAAATAAGCAGTTTTGTGTATTTCGGCCAGGTTTTGTCTGTGAGCAGCTTGGGGAGTTCCAGAAGCAGAAGCAAGCAACGTTTGATTGACATCGCGCATCGCCATGGCGGTAAGTTCCGCGCATCTACGCGCTGAAGTTGACAGAACAAACAGCTGGTTGCTTTCTGCGGTTGCTGTCATGTTTCGCATCTTTCGTTTGTACACGCCACGTACACAATCGACAAAATTCTCATTTTGTTTTCCAGAATACGACGTGTTGGGCGCACGAAGGTGACGTCACTGTTGTCGAGTTCTTCATAATATTTTGCACTTTTATTTTCGTGTTTTTGTTTTTCTACTTTTTATCCGGTGTAACCTACTGTGCATTTATAACAGACTGTAACTCTATGGTGGATTACCACCTTTCGTATAAATACTTAATAAAATTTATTTTGACACATTTATTCATTATTTTGACACATTTATTCCATTGAGTGTTTAGATAGAAAACATGATCACATTTTGATATAAAACTTCCAGTAGCGTCACGCATAGCTCATACATGCTACACCTGAGTTCCATTAGAAGCAAAGACGTCTTTGATTTAGATGTTAAAATATGGCATTCCATCTTTACCTTAGGTCAACGTACCTGTGTTTCGTTTACCAAACATTAACTGGTTAATGATTAACAGCAACGCGTTTATGACGCAACATAGTGTTCCGGAATAATCTTTTCTTTGTTTTAGTGAAATTGCTTCCCATCAAGGTGGGGCGTCCGATTATGTTGAAGTAAAGTTGCGGAAGTTGTTTCGCACCAAGCATCAGTTAAACTATGTCGATGTTTTACAGAAAGAAGTTGTTGTGATTTAGTTTGTTGTGCGCAGACGAAATACAAGTTTTTAGGCTTTAACGATTAGGTTGGGATATTTCAGAATGTTTCGCTTTTTCATCTTCTCCGTCCTAGTTAGTTTATTTGTGACAACTAAGGTAGGTTGGATTTCTGTGGTAAATAGTTTCTAGAATTAATCTTGAAATGATTCTTGATTTTTATTAAATTTAAATGAAGTATTTTTCTGACGACTTTCTAAAAGTTGATCTTGCTGTTATGTTCTAACACAGGCTTACCAAAGATGCAACACGGCCTCGGAGAATTGGGACAGGGTGTGCTATGGTAGGATGGTTGCTGATATTTGATATTTTAAAGAAAAGAAAACAAGAATGTTGAAGAACAATTTCATTATTTTTTGCAGACACTTATAACACTTGGGGTTACTGCTGTGATTATGAAGACGACCACTACACTGATTGCTGCTACAGCCTGAAAGTTTGGGCGATGTGGTGTAAGTTGGTTTAACTCTGTGAAACTTCTACAATAAAAATAAGTTATAGCAAACCAAACCTATTGACACAGACCTTGGTCTTTCTATAACCACTGCAGTGGCTTCCGAATGGCTTCTGTCTTATTGAGTGGCAGCCTAATGACGTCACCGTAAAACTACTGTATTTTACTGTACAAGATATTTTAAGCAAACGATTTAGGCTGGTGGTTTTCAACCTGGGGGTCATTAGCCTTTTTTATAGGGGTCGCGAGAGCTTGTTACTAAAATGCAACACCAGCCATCTCACTCATGCTGCTGTCAATGTGTACAAATTTAATACATGAGTCTTTGTTCAAAGCAATATCATTTAGTAATTTTTCTTTTGCTATTGTGTATGCACAACAATATTACATATGTTTAGCTGGAAATTTTGGTGGTGGGTCGTTTGATTATACTGGGCCGCTGTATGAAAGAGGTTGAAAACCGCTGGTTTAAACTATTGGCCTACTTCTTAACAACCAAGTGAACTTTGCTTTAAATTTGAAGCATTAAAATTCACCCAATCCCATGCTGATGTACGAATATTAGAACATCGCTACATTATGCGCCCAGTATCAGTTTATAAAATCGATAATGTCCTATTTCATTGCGTAGACTTCTGGATTGGAATGGTTGCCTTGTTTGCTCTGCTGGCTACGGCGGTGGCCGGTTGCTTAAGGCACTTAAAGCGCAGAGGCAACAAATCATCGAGAAGTTCATCCATCAGTAACTCAGAGGCTGGAGTTGTTGTCATGACTCACTCGGCGCCAAATAACGAACAGGTGGTGGTATTACGTCACAAACACCAATTGCATGTCTCTTTGTAGCTACTCATTGTAAACTGTTACCTCGACCAAAATAATGATTATTATTGCGTAATAATGTTAAATTTTAAGTTACTAGAAAACATTGTTGCTTGTAGATTGCTCTACAGACCAAGCTGGCAGATTCACCCCCTTCATATCAAGATCTACAAGCCCAGGGTCTTGCCGCCCAGCAGGTGGCGGTGTCATCTTATCAGACACCGCAAGCTAGCGCTGCTGTGTTACAAAGCGCATCAGAGCATGACCAATAACAAGATCCATTTTTACCCGTAAACTTAGTCTATTTTTACCGCTGTCGTATTTTGTGTGCATGCGGTAGCTGTTGTAATATACCGGCACAATCTGCATTTGGAAGGACATTTCTTTGTTTCGTGCTGTGGTCGCCATTGTTTTGTTAAATTGGCGTTCAACCGGGCTCCCCACGTTATCATACGTTGCCCAGATACCTTTATGTCGTCATAATTCTGAATGTAAGTTCCTCTGTGCACTATGTTGTTATTGCGCAAAACATGACGTGAATGATGACTTTCTAGAATTGATTTTGCTCAAGTTTTTAATAACTTGGTTTATTACGTCATATAGCATTTCAAGTTGTGTTTTTATTTTCAAAAAATTCAAATATTAAAGTCAGAGTTCAATTTATTTTAAGTTGCACAGATGTCATTGAGAAGTGCGCAAGTAAGTTCCTTGTATGAAGACGGTCATCAGTTTAGATTTCCATGACCGGGAAATAAACGCACCGGCTCTATAACTTCCAACGGTTATTGTTGTTTGTGTCAACGCCATGAGACTTGCCTAAACCTTCCGTGGTTTAGAGGAAACAATGAGTTATAGAAGTTAATTGTTTCTGCATTGGGCCGGTTGGCGCGGTTAACAATGAAGGAAGCTTTTTCATTCGATCCATCATCATCGTGAGTTGTATTCGCTGAATGCGGATCGATACTTAATCGTCTCAAGAAGTCGTTAATTCATTCCATGAAGCAGGAACATTCCAATTATCTGCAGCCAGCTCATGGGGTCTCACAAGACCTTGCTATCTGCATCATATACAGTATATTCGGTGCCTGTCATGACAACGCGGTCACAGCGATTTACATCATATATAACACGTGACGTAACGATCATGATTTGATCGACATCAAAATATGTATTTCATGGAGAATTTTAGACGCTGTCATGTCGTGCAGTCGCTGATTCATTGACGTGTCGCACACAAAATCGAGAGGAATTTTGTATAAAATGCAGCATTTTTTTATCGTCATGATTCCAAATCATCATTCTTTACTGTAATTTCTTGTTGAAAACTCGATCAGGCTCTCACTTATTACGTCACAATGTATGAAGAGAACTTTCCGTAGCGAATTGCCTTCTCCTGAAATGTTGCATTTCTACATTTCACCAGGTTGGTTGGTGATGATAAAAGATACGCTTAAAAGTCCAACATGACAATCATTTATTTTGGGTCATCATCCAATTTGCCACTTATAATGTTTGAAATTCAAACGAAGCAGCGGTTTGTTTTCTGTTATGTTATGCATTCAAGATGTCTGCTGTAAAAAGAAGCCTTTTTCTTTTAGAAATTGATTGGCTTAGAACGCGGAAGTGAAACGAATTTCGGGCAATGTATAAAATTGCAGGAGGTTGACATTAATTTGATCAGATGACGTGCGCACGAGGTCTGCGTCGACATCTCATTTGAAAGTTTTGTTTTGTTCAAAACGAAAAATGAATTTGAAGTTGGTGTTTTGTTTGCTTCTTGTCTCAACTCTGCTGCTGCCTAGCGACGCTTTCTGGGGTCGAAGAAGACGGCGATGGAGGGTCAGACTTGGGTAAGAAAATTATCCAATTTTTATGTTGAAAATATTCCAGTTAAAAATATTTTCTTTATTGCAATTTTTTCACGTCTCAGAAGAATATTAAGGTAAAAACCACCTCAGGCAGAATTCAATTTTATGACAATTTTATATTTCTTAGTGGAGTCGCCCGAAAAGGTTGTGCTATTCTGGGCGTTTGGAAACCGGGACTAAGGGCGGGATGCCACTTGATCAGCAAAATAGGAGACGAAAACCTGATCAAATTGAAAGAATTCCGACAGCAGGTACCTATCAGCTTAATACTTCTACTTGGGGATTTATTTCGAGAATTTACAATTGTTATAACATATGTTTTGCATCAGGATCTTGACAAATATGAGGAGGCTATGCAGCAGATAGCGGACGAACTTTCTGACGAAATCGATCCGCAAGAGGTCACTGATGGTTTAGAAGAACTTGATCAAGTTTTTGCTGAAAAAAGTGAGAAATAAGTTGAAATCCCAACTTTGTTGGTTTCGATGTAATTTTTGTGTCATATTTGCGATTAATGTCAACGGTTTTTCCTCTAAACAAAACTTGAACATAGATAAATCATAAATTCCATTCAACATTGGCAAATTTGAAGTTATATTTCTGTAAACTTTCTTGAACCTTAGGCGACTATAGTGACTCTCTGAGCAAAGATGTCAACAGTGACGCAGACATACTAGATCTTTTGAACGATGACGACGATGCTACTGAGCAATAAACTGAATGAGGGAAAAGAAGTCTTTGGCCAGGATTTCTTTTCCGTGAACCGTTGTGAGAGTTAACTTTTCAGTCTTGTGTGTTTTCCATTATTGCGTCATGAGAAATAAAAGCACGCAAGCACCCACGTGTCGTGGCTGTATTTAGTCGAGAATTTAAAATATATTTTTTTAAGTAAAAAAAGGAAACCAGTATGTCATATCATTGCACACATAATCAATACCAGCCTATCACCGCCACTCCTCACAAATGGGCACGCAAAACCTTCAGGATAGATGGCGCTAGTGAGCTAAAGTAATGCGATAAATGTCCTCCATTTTAAGGAATGTTATCTATAGCCGGGAAAAGCCGCCAAACTAGCTAAAGTTGTGAATATTGTTGAATTCGGATTCGCCCTTGCTAGTAGTCGTGTTTGCCCGAGTCTTCTGCAAAGATGATATTCGGGGAATTTATTTGGGCTTGGGTTTGCATCGGTCTAACCCAAGTAACACGTTTCACCTGCTTAAGCTACTTCCTCATTCGGTTGGTCTTCCTCCTTCTTACATCCTCGTTCTTCATTGTTCCAAAATTCCACAACCGGGCGATAAAATAAAATAAAATTGTGGCCATACTTCCTTCTATTAATCTATTGTCATCGGCGCTTCGATTTTGAAGAAGACTTCCGTAAACAACCCGCTAGAAATATCACGTGACTTAGATATAGCAACAATTAGAACTAATTGGTTCAGAACGCTCGCCATGGTGCACGCGGGAAACAATAAATAGAGCGCATTTCCGCGTTTGCCATCCAAAGTTTTATTTGCTGAATGCGGCAAATACACAATTATTTCTTTACTCCAAGAGTTGATGATTCCTGGTAGGACGTGTGAGCTTATTTATTATATTATATTACAATATTATATCTATTTATTATATTACAAACGCGTGTTCATGTATCAGTCAAATTCTAATGTCAATGTTATGTCGGTGTCTCAGTAACTTATAAAAGTAAAAAAGGAGGAACCTTTTCTTTACATAATACACCTGATGACGTGCCACTACACGTCATTGGATGGTCGTAGCACAACTAACGTTAAACAGGTCCGCATCAGGTTTAGGATCCAGAGTGAATATTTCTGCACAACGTTGCTGCCTCCTCCCAACTTGAACAGCATTTCCTGGTGAAATGTGTTGCATAAAACGCAGGTCTCAGTTTCCCACGCGGTGAATCGTCACATGAAAATGTCACCGAGTGAGTGTTGGTATGTAGAAAATATAAGAATGCCCGAACAAGACACGATACTTGATTAAATAAAAACGCAAGTCTTAGTTAAGTTTCTTGGTAGCAGCGCCAAGTAAAGCTGTTGCTTTATCAAAACTTTCAACCGAACTGACCTGACAAAGCTAAATGTCTAGATGAGTAAACGACAAGAATTCAATGTAATTAACAAGGACAAGAGAAGCTGCAGCATAATTGGGAGGCCGAGGAACAAATGAGACCAAAACAAAAAATTACAACACAATAAGAAAAGCAAAAAACCAACAAAGGTCCAGAAAAAAATATAAACCACAAAGAGTTCAAACAAATGAAACTTATGACCCAACAAAACATAATAACCCGGAAGTACTAAAACATGCACAATTTTTGTGAATTGTGACCGCATTTGTCACAAATACACAAACCTAATGACGTCATAAGAAGGATATTTGAGTCCCACTGACGTTGTTTGAGCATCATTCACTTAAAACTGGACAAATTTTTGAAAAGATTCCCATATCATAATCTTTCTCCAAAATGAACGGTGTTAGTTTCTAGTTTCAAGCAATCGCCACCTTCCACGTTTATAAACCGCCGACGCAGAAGCGACCAGGATGCGAAGTTATTTTAGATTTTCACCCCACTCCTTCCTCGATCTATCACAGAATAAATATTCTCAAATGTATATTAAGATGTCTATGTTTAGATGCGTCTTGTTTCCCATTGAGTTTTGATTGGCTTACAACCCGGAAGCGGAACGAATGAAGGGCGCTTATATAATCGAGAAACTTTGGTTTAAAATCTGTTTTGTCAGATGATTTACGAGCCAGGTAGTTCATCGACATCTTATTAAATAAATCCCATTTTGCTGAAAACGAAATATGAATTTGAAGTTGACGTTGTGCATGCTGCTCGTGTGCTCTCTGCTGCTCTCTAGCGACGGTTTCTGGAGTGGTCGAAGAAGACGAAGGTTTAGCTTCAGAGGTTTTCTTAAAAACAAGTTGGTGTTTAAAAATTATTGAACTATAAATTTAATTTTTATATCAATAAATTTTGAGATACGCGAGTTTCATGTTGACGTCACTGTGAGCTGAGACGAGAATTTGATCGAATTTTGCAGAACTTTTAGACAACTCGCCACTGTCAACTGTCGTCTCTTCGGCTCCAAGACCAAATTTGCCAAAATCGGATGTGGTTTGTGGAAAAGATTCGGCGACGAAGGAATTGAAAATTTGAAAGAACTCCGACATCAGGTACCGCAAAAGTCTCATCCGCACCACCACCTCCGCACCAGCGCCATGCTCCCACTTATCCGCACAGCATCCATAAATTAGCCGCCGGTCGTGAATTAATTTCGAGCCCACATAACCCATAAATGTTTCGATTTTATTTATAATTAAAAATCTTGAAACTAGATAGTTATATATAAGATATTTATGCTTGAAATGTCAAGGTGATAGTGGCGATCCATTGGTTTGCGGCAGCTTTCAAACAGCAAAAACAATGTGACGTCATAAACAAAACATAAAAAGTACACAGCCCATCGTCTCATGATGCATTGAAAAATATAATGAAAGCATTGCTTGGTTACAAACCCTTGTTACAGTTGTATGCTGAGATGACGTGACAATGTTAGGCTGTTGTGGTATGTTTAACGAATTATGAAATCTCATAGTGCTTATTGCCACCTTTGCCGTTCTAGTCGACCTGTGGCTTAGCTTACATGAGAATGAAATCTATTTACAGGCCTATATAGGTTTCGTTGTATTTTTGTCCTTCGCCCATCTGCATTGTTTGTCGGAAGCTGGTTTGCATTAAGCCATGTGTTTTGCGTCAGGATTTCAAGAAATACGATGACGCTTTGCAGCAGATAGCGGAAGAACTTTCTTCTGATTTTGATCCGCAAGAGGTCGCTGATGGTTTGGTGGAACTCGATAGAATTTTTGCTGAAAAAAGTTAGTAATAAGATGAAACCATTAATTAGATTGATTTTTATTTCAAATTTCTGTTTTAAATATCATTTTCGTCACAGTTTTTAAACATTAGATTTAAAAAACAACGAACAAATTCATCAACGTAGATAAAGGTGCAATAAAAAGTAATAAACTCATTGAATCCTTTTAAAACAATCTCTTGCTGTAGACGACTACGACGATATTTCAAACAATGACGTCAACGATGACGTAGATTTCCTAGATCTTTTGAATGATGACGACGTTGCTAGTGAGCAACAGACTGCATGATGGAAGAATACTCTGTAGCTGACACTTCTTTTGCATGAATCGTTGTGCATGTTATACTTTGCAATCGATTGATTTTGTCATTGTTGCGTCATAAAAAATAAAACAACATAAACGTTCGTGAATTATTATTACAAGCGGGCAAAGTTCAACCCCAGATCGTGGAATAATATCAAACAAGAAATGCTTAAATAACTTTCATCGATAAAAATAATCGTATTTTGCCACTGCCCCGATTATATTTGTCTTCTGTAGCTGTTAAAGCGACCTGCAATAAACTACAGACAGCTTTTAATACAACACCTCTATTACGTCACTAAGGCATGTAGTTAGTGCCTCCGTGAAATAAAGAAAACTGCTTCGAACAGAATACGGCGAGTATATGTAGGCCTTAGACAATTAAGACAAGCAAATAAAATATCTGACGACAAAGTGAATATTTTAAAAAAGTGCATCAGCGACATCTTTGTGTTTAAGTTGATTTAAAATAATCACTCATCACAGATATTCTTGCTGATGGTGTCAACCTATCAAGTATTATTTGACAGTTCAATCGCGACCAGGTAGAAGCAGTAGAAGTAAAAAAGTGTAAACAAAATAGTAATTATGGACAAAGTGTCATTACGTTTATAGCAAAGGAAATCAAAGCCTTTGTGACGAAATATTAGTTTAATCTTAATCATAATAAAGAGCTATTCGTGTGAAGCTGATGACGTAATCTAAAGAGGGGACTGAATCCTAGGAAGAGGCCTATAGTCACAACCACCACATTGTCATAGTTTAACTTTATCTACTTTATTTATAACCACGATTCATCCCGAACAATTATGTCCGGTACCGTACATACAAAAGCTTTAAACATTCCGTTGAAGGATGCGGCTACGCTGAAAATAAACTACTGCTTGCTATAGACACTGTGTTGACAGGAGCATCTGTATGCTGCGTAGTGTGGATACTGTAGGTGGGTTGGATACAACAGTAAATTATGCAAGTTAGTTCCTTTTAAGAATGGTGCGTTTGCTAAACACGCCCATTTATTGCCGTAGATCCGGTAGGTTAGATTATTATCAAGACCAAACAGATGTCATCATCAGGATAAATTCAAGATAATGTAAATAACTACAAACTTTTTATTTTATGAAACTTTTATTCAAATGCTTTTGTCTTTCTCATTCTGTTCACTCGATCACGTGGTTTGCAACAAAACATATTCTTCAGCGGCATGCTGATTGACTGATTCAGCTTTCCATCAAACGTTGATGAAATTAATAGGATTTATAGGAAAGCAGTTGCACACTATGCGCTGGATCAATAGAAATCACGTAACCTACGTTTTCTCTCAACCGTAACCGGGTCGAATGCGAACATCCACAATTAGTTCAAGAACATATCAGCCAACAGGAATTATTTAAATGCTTCTTATTCACTTTATTGGTTCCGGATGAATACATCGGCCTGTGTTGGTTTGACAAAGTCGCAAGTTGTCGCAGAATTAAGCGAAATCCAAAAACCCAGATATAAACATTTAAACCGACGAAAACATATTCCGAGTTTACAACAATCACCATTTTCCACGTTTATAAGCCGCCGACGCAGAAGCGACCAGGATGCGAAGTTATTTTAGATTTTCATCCCACTCCTTCCTCGATCTATCACAGAATAAATATTCTCAAATGTATATTAAGATGTCTATGTTTAGATGCGTCTTGTTTCTCATTGAGTTTTGATTGGCTTACAACCAGGAAGCGGAACGAATGAAGGGCGCTTATATAATCGAGAAACTTTGGTTTAAAACCTGTCTTGTCAGATGATTTACGAGCCAGGTATTTCATCAACATCTTATTAAATAAATCACATTTTGCTGAAAACGAAAAATGAATTTGAAGTTGACGTTGTGCATGCTGCTCGTGTGCTCTCTGCTGCTCTCTAGCGACGCTTTATTCTGGAGTGGTCGGAGAAGACGAAGGTTATCTCCAGGAAATGCGGCTCGCATCGCCTCGTAAGTATTCTAAACCTCTTTAACTATAAAACTCAGGCAATAAAACACTTTAAATTTATATAAATTAATTTTAAGTGAATAATTTATTCCGAGATTTGGCAGTTGTGATTTGACTGGTATTTTCAGACGTGTGCTTTGGGCAGCAAAGCTGTTTGGTGACAACAAATTTAAAGCCAAGTTAAAGGAAATTCGACAGCAGGTATAAACTCTTTTACCTACTAATACCACTGTATCATATTTTTTCCTATTTTTTATGTTATAGCTAGTATTTCAATTGACATTTTTGCACCAGGATTTCGAAAAGTACCAAGACACTTTGCAGCAGATAGCGGACAAATTTTCCGACGAATATAATCCTCAAGAGGTCGCTGATGGCATAGCGGAACTTGACCAAGCCATCGTTGGCAAAGGTTCGAATCAAAATTTTGAACGTAAAGCAATTGTTAAAGATTTCAACCAAGTGGTTTTGAATTTTGTTAAAAACGTTTGTGTAAGACTAAGGGATTTTGACTATAACAAACAAACATAACATCTATCGAAAATTATCAAATTTATCTCATCAAAACGTTGTTTTTTTCAGATGAATACAAACCAGCTCCGAGTGATGACGTAGACTTTCTAGATTCTTTGAACGAAGACGACATCGAAATAAGTGAGAAGTGAACTGACCCTATCTGACCCTTTCGATCAACCGACTTGTGCGCTCGAATAGAAAAAGTCAGGCCTTGCACGGTAAAACAAACTAAGTCAACCTATCTCAATTTCAAAGAAAATAAAATAATTTCTAAGAAAGCGGAAGCGCAATTAAACTTTTTAATGTGTTCGGACGCGGGAAGGAAAAATTCCTTTACTAAGTGACTATTGCACGTCATGTAGGTCACGCAGCTTGTTTTAAAAGATAGACGGTTAGGTCAGGAAAATGTGTATGAAAAAAGTTGATTTTAGGTATTTGAGGTTTTATTGAAGCTAAATTTACATTAGAAGGTAGATTTTGACTAAGTTTAGGTTTCTATTTGGTAACATTTAAGTTAGGTTAACAAAAAAAACTTAAAAATAGCTTCGAACGCACGTTCTTTTTTCTGGTGAAATCGTTGCAGCCATTCATTCGTTTGAATATCTTAATTCAAAAGTTACCTCAAACCTCGCTGAAATGGTGACTTTTGAATGCGGCAACAAAACCTCAAGTTTATTTGCTACGACTTGTATTTTGATCCTTTTCTAGGAGTAGCCTGCTTTCATTTTACTTACTTTGCAAAGAAAAGCAAAGTTTGCGATCCAACAACGTACAAGATGCAAACGTTTCAGTTAGGACCTAACACAAAGCTAACTTACTTACACAGCGATGAAATATTGTGCTTGTTAGATGTCACACAAGTTCAGCAAAATATCAAATAAAATAATCTACGTCGTGAAAAAAGAACGTCTTCCATCTTGAATTTCTTTTATCAAAAGCTTATAAGTCAGCGGCAGGATTTATTCAAATCGATTTTCATCATTGCTTTACGTCATAATGCCTTCATTTATTTCGAGTTAATTGCTTCCAGAACTAATACAAAACATGATTTTTACTCGATGTTTTTTTAAACTTAACGTAACTTTTCACGATTTATGATTGTTGCGGCGTCGCTAAGGTTCCAAACTATTTGAAAAGGATATTAACGATATGAACGTATTTTAATATGAAGGTTGTGGGTTTGTGACGTCACTGCCACCACAACTTCAATCCCGCAATAAACTTCTCTTGCGCGGAAATATTTCGTTTACAAAAGCTGGCGGTGGCGGTGGCAAGCAGAATTATGTTTTTGTCTGCAGTTTGTTTACTTTTAGCAACTTCATGATAATTTTTCATTTAATTTTTTTTTATTTAAAAAATATGGTTTTGCTTATCTGACCATAGGCTAGATTGCATAACGTAAGTATCATATTTCGTATATATATCACACAACAACACATATCAACATATATCGTATGACATATCACATTTTTCAAGTTTTTTTAATTTAACAGAAATTGATTGATTTAGCGGTTTATACAATTACTTTTTCACTCATTAATTTTCTATATTCATGTGCTTGCTTGTATCAATGCTAAAACTAAAAAAGTAACTGATCAATGAGTTTCAAAAGAATGCATTGGCTGGTTTAGTTGTATCTATTCTGCAAGGACTTTGTTTTAAACTAAGCCTGGTTGTCAGTTCTTTAACCACATGGTTGATGACAAAAATTCAACTGTTTTTGTGAGTGCGACAATGATTACATTTATTGCCAAAAAGAACACTTAATGCGAATGCGACGGGTTTATAATGAATGAGAGTTTACAGCGTAGAAGTATTGCAAGTGAAGTGATTCGGCAATCGTGTTCTTTTGTCCAAGATAACTTTGCATGGCGGCAAATCGCCAACGACAAAGGGCATTATACAGTCATGACAAATAAGATCATTGGGATAGAATGAAATCTTCCGCTCGCATCCGGATGATTTTGTCGACCGCGCACTTGAGCGATGTTTCTTCATAGACAAACTTATAAACGTAGCAGCGATTTAGTTTCGGGTTGATAAGAAGAATAATAAGAACTGTTGTCAATCCACTCGCATATATCATTGTAGAATTTCCTCCTGTCAAGTAGCTTGGTGAAGGAGGAATGACGTGGGTTGAATGTGAACAATGATTTAGATTTTGCTTCCAACGTATCTGTGTGTGTTTTGGTGGGAAAAAATGCTTCCGAATTCTATAAAAATGATTTTCGGTTAACTCGGGTAGTGTTGAGAAAACGTCAAGTCAAGCAAAACACTTAGTTGGGTATTAATTATATCGTTCGCCTTAAAGACGGTTGATATACTAGAGTCATATGTACTAGAGTCATATATACTAGAGTCATATATACTAGAGTCATATGTACTAGAATTATCAAAGTTATGTTTGAAGCTTTAATTACAATTTTGCATGAAGCATTCGCTTCATTCTTAGTCAGTTTTTCCCTACCTGGGATTTTCCACCAGTGTCGCCGGCAGCAGCAGATGCTGTAACTGCAGCTTTCAATTCAAACCGCTCTTTGACATCGACATTGACCAGTTCGATTGTTTCAGGACCTTGAGCTTGTACTGGCCTCGGAATCCATTGATTCTAAAATCAACAACGTAGAATACAAAAATAAATGAAATGTAAATATTTAGTTAACTTTTACAGGTGTTGCGACGAAGTCATGATGAATATAATAGTTGGTCCTTGATAATAATTTGTGAAAAACACCTACAATGTTACCTTTCTAAGGTTAACAACATCCCGCAGCAAGTGACGTACGCGAAAAGATGTCTTTCTTTCTCCTATCACCTTGTCTAGTTGGTGAAAGTATTGATCCATTCGTTGCTGGAAAACAGTTATGTTCAATTTATCCATTAAAACATTTCATGAGGGTAAAAAACAACCAACGTGACCCAAGAAAACAATGTAGTCTAGATAATGTTAATAATTGTCGGTCGCACTTAACGTACTTTTTCTTTGATATGGTCAAGATCTTCGCCTATTGTTGTCAACAACGCGCAAAGACACTCAAGTGACTCGTTATTTCTGCTTTTGAACAAGTCCATTATACACATGTGCATGATGGATTCCGCTAACATTCTCAGCTTGAAGAGTTCGCCGATGAATTTAATGTTTCCCAACATTTCCTTTCGTATTTTGGCTTCAACGACCTCTAATTGAGATTTGCGTTTTTGTTTCGTTCCCTGTTTTGGTTCAAACGCGGAAAAAGAAAAATATATATTCATCATCGATTCATTTATTTATGAAATATTTAAACTTGTTTGCTTACAACTGAGGTAGCGTTTTCTAATTTCTGTCGAAGTTTGTTCAGAATTCCTTCCTTCTGACGATTCTTCTCAAACTTTCGCTGGCATCTCATCAGCAAGAGTTTTCGAAATTCCATCTTTCTTGTTTGCTCTTGATATTTATCTGAAGCTGACGGTGATGGTGTTGTAGTTAGGATTTGCGACATCATGTGGCATACATTTGCGTACACCTCAGCAAATTTTGGTTTATCAAGTACCTTAGAGTGAAGCAATTTTTAGACCAAAGAAAAAAGTGTGTAGTTGCAAAAATGACGAAACGTTTGTTCGAGACGAGAGTTGTAATACAACAACAACAACACGCTGTTTATAGCAGT
The DNA here is from genome assembly GCF_947623445.1 of Clavelina lepadiformis. Classification (NCBI taxonomy): domain Eukaryota; kingdom Metazoa; phylum Chordata; class Ascidiacea; order Aplousobranchia; family Clavelinidae; genus Clavelina; species Clavelina lepadiformis. The sequence goes on along the minus strand of NC_135246.1, from coordinate 19,897,496 downwards.
ATGCTCTGTGGAAGTAAACTAAAGTAATATTGGTAACTTTGGTAAAAGAATTGTTGCTTAATAATGAGTAACACAAACGTTTTGGCTAGATATAAAGATTTTTCACAATGTTGTTAAAACTTACTCTTTGAAAAATAAGGTCAACTACCGCCTGCAATCTCTGCTCAGAATGGATTGGCAATTTTTTAAACTTTTGCATGAGAGGACCAAGTTTCTGTGAAGTCGCTTGGTTTAATATCAACTGGACTTCCCACAGTACACTCTGAGGAAACATTAATCACTCTGTTACATAACAAGCAAATATTGTGACATCAAACAAAATATTAATAATATGTCAAATAATGTTTGTAGAAAAAGAGAACCTAAAAAATATCGAAATCAAAATTAAAAGCAAACTGCATCAGCAGGGATTAAAGAAACAAGCTTTTTGGGGGGTTCTCTCTACATGGAATATTTACGCATTAGCAGTGATATGCTAAATTGTTAGTTGATAAATATCTAGCGTAAACCATCAACTTTATACTAAAGAAATATATTACAAGATCCATGATAATTTCTCCAACTTCTGGAAGACTCTCGGGCCTTTCCTTTGACAAAGCGTCGTTACGAAATCTCAGCAAAAAATCACGATCATAAACCCTCTTTTTATTCCCATTAGGTACTTCTACGAGAAGAAAAATCATAAAATTAGTATTTAAAATAGACACATAATCGCCATTGTTACACTATTTCCAGCTGAGTTGCTGAAAATAAGTTACAGTTACTGACAACAATTAGTAATATAAAAAAAAGACATTATTAAAGGGCTTAAGTAAGTGTTATTACAGCGTCTTTAAGAACTAATTCAAAGGAAAAATAAAACCTTGCTCTGAGGCGGAACAAATTCCCTCATCTTTAACTTGGTCGCCAGATGTTGACGATTCCATGTCATTCGAAACATTCTGGATTAAAATTTTAAAATCACTTTTTTGTTAAATTTAAACAAAACAAAGAACCACAGTAAAAACCACCTAGTGATTGTGACGATAGTAATATTACGTGTAAAATGACACCATTGCAAAGTCTCGAAATGACTTCGCCTATTGTGACTTGGTGTATAAGAACACTTCGATTACAGCGGCATCATGTTTCTATCCCGTAACTTAAAATTTCTGTATAAGGACACCGACAGGTGAATCCAAACTGGTTAAAAATGTTTATGAAAACCACAGTAAATAAAAATTTTCGATTTTTTTAAAACTGACTGGCAGGTAACTACTACTACTAAACAACTTACACGTTGCTCCAGAAAATTCTCGATGGCAGATTGATCTTCTGTTCGGAGAAAATGTCTGCAGTGTGAGTCAGAATCATCCCAACATCGCAAGCCATTTTGCATAGACTGTAAAGAATATACACTTTAAAATACCTCAAAAAACATCGAACCAGTTTAAGTTAAATGTTCAAATTGAATGAAGGCTGAAACAGAATGATAAGACATATATAACCTTAAAACGGATAAATAACGTATAAATGTTAACAAAACATTTGTTTGGAAAGACGTTATTGTCTTACTTTTAATTACCAAACTAAGATTTTTGAAAACTTATTATTTGTTCAAAATGACAAAATAATTTAAACAACTGTTATACCGGCATGCCACTCCACTGTTTTGTCTTGGTGTTGAATTTGACAACACTTTCTAGATGATTTTTTCTACCGATAACAAGCACTTCATCGGGTTCACCTGCACGACGATAAAAGACAATCAAATTTCGATAAAGACGGAACAGGTTCATTATGACACAAACATAAAAACTTGCGTTGATGTTCCATGTTGATGCTTTCTGGTATCCGGTTGATTAAAGCAGTGACAAGCAAAGCCATACAATCTGCCGATTGTTTAACCAACTCCTGCAAAATAAATTCATTATGTTTACATCTGTTGTTGTCTGGATACTGACAATACTGACAATACAGTGGTAGCGCAAAGTATTTCAGAAATTAAATGGTAAGGACGTTGAAAGGCTTAGACCCAACCAGTCTCACTTCGTCGCGAACAACTTCATTTAAGAATTTCTTTGATAAAGAATTGAGTTGAATGAGATGAAACAAATCACTGAAATGTTTTCTTCTATAATCGATGTTGTATTTTGTCCACTCAATTACAAATCTGTATTTGTCCTCGTCGATGGAATCCTGAAAGTAAATCAAAAATTTTCGGTCTTAATCAAGCGTTATCGGTTTGCTCTCTCTTCTCATCGACATTTTAACAAAGTTACACAGCATGACTTTTGTTTGTGCCCACTTTTTCATGTGCTAATATTCAACCATTAAAACAATGTGTAAGTCACCTAATACAGATTTCGTAAAATGTGCAAACTGTACCTGTTTGGATTTGAACTTCAACATAGCCTTGACGTCATCAACAAGTAACTTAAGAAAATCTGGACTCTTTAAAAATGTTCGAAAATTTTCCGAAATAAAAGTTTCAGCTGCTTGAGTATGAAAACCTACGTTGCAGCCACTTAAATAAGATCGAATCTCAAACATTTTTCTCCACTGAGAGATGCCTTAAAAATATCCTGCTATATTCTTTTAGCCCTGAATGAAAAACTTGGCGTCAATTTCTGGAGAAAACATATTTTATCTTCACCAAAGAAGATGTTATTTTATGTTTTAATCTTTATTTATGTTTTCATAAGCAAAAAGTTGTTTGTTTCTTCGTAATAATGCTGAAAATATCATTATTTGATGGTGGTAAACTATTCAGGATTGCTCAAGGATAACACAAGAAAACACTGATTATTATACTTTGGCGTACCTATTGCGATTAAATATCAATATTAACATTTCTATGGTTACCTTTCGAAAGAAATAATGAGAAAAAGCAAAGGAGTTGTCAGTTAGTGTACCAGACAAAGTTTTTATTGCAAATAATGTTTCAAATTTTCCGCTAACTAGATTACCATTAACCAGTAATTAGAAACAGAACTGGTTGCAATTTCGTAAGTCAAACTATGTGGGTTCATTATCTACTTGTAGATGTGCTGTCGCCTGTGACATATCTGTGCTGAAAGTTGACATCACCTGCAATTAATCACCTACACACGAGGATGTATTCCATTTAAAAAAAAGATGGTAGCAAGCCCACCACTTAACCAACAACCACACCAACAAAACTGGTAAATTTGAAAAAGTAAAAGCAAAAGCCCTGGCGTTTTAAATTTTGTTTCTGTTTTCTGTTCAAACGCACAATTTTTGGTCAAAATTAAATAGAAATGTTTTGTTACACTGCATCTACAGAAGCTAGATGTAAAGCTAATGGAGGGAAAACACTCGTGGAACTACGCACGACAAAGTTAGCAGTTTGCGCTGTTGGGACAATAATTGATTCAAATACCAGCTCTCACTCATGTTGTCAGTTACATTGAAAATGCTTTATAGAGTTATAGCTTCTAACTTTCGAAATCAGAAAAAAAAATATATTTTTTAAGATAAACTTTGCATTTGGGGAACAATGCTTAACTGGTGACAGGTCGGCACGAACAAATTCCGTATCTGTTCGTATTAACACCAAACAATGAAATGTTATCCAAAAGTTGCCAAATATTGCTTGTAAGGTGACGTCATCACTAAACAAGTTGCTTTGCTTAGAAAATTATTTAAACAACGCAATTTCAGCTTTATTCTGCGAAACATTTTTTCAAGCATCACCGAAGAAACACGGGGGCTGATTTTAATTGAAAACTCGGTCTGCGATGCGCAGCGTATTTCCCGACACGAACTGTCGGTTGGATATTTTTGAAACAAGTTGAAGAAAATATTTGCGTCTTGGCTAAATTCAATTGAACATAATCAAGAACTTAAGGCAATGTTCAGTTTACCTCAGCTTATCTATGTATGCTTCCTCACCGACAACCAAGCTGTATAAGCAGCACTTTAACCTGGAGGTCTTTCTATGCTTTGCTCTTCATCAAATCTCCTCTCCTACTGTTTATCCACTTTCAGCTGAGACAAACGCAAATGAATGTGAAACAACAAATTTACAGAAATATATTTAGTTACAAGAACAAAGAAAAGAGTTAAGCAATTGCATTTAGCCTGATATCACTTGTTGTACAGGTGCAATGTTGACAAAGGATACGGCGGGTGCGATTTTTAGTGATGACGCCTTATCACAATGGGTCGTTGTTATTGTGTTATCGCCGATTGTGTTATCATCGCTAAATCACAGCAGGATAAATCTGTCAATTTCGCATCTACGCAAATTGCTTTTTGCAAGTCAGCAGACAAATCAGTCATTGCCTGCCGTAATTGTTCCATTGAGCAAACATTTCAACTTGGCCAGATATCAGGTCCATTGTCATTGTCTGGAGTCGCTGCATTATCAGGTACACTAAACATCCTAAGCATTGTTACAAAACAATGACCATAGTCAACAATGGGTTGATCGTGAACGCAGCAGATCGTTTGGCTCGTGTCACTGGAACTATCGAGCTTGGTGTTTCTTTATCGGTACTTTGACGCAAACAAGTCTTCAAACTACTATTTCTTGCATCACACAGCGGCGGTAAGCGGCAGAGTTTGTTGAAATCAATTTGATCGACTAAAGCAAAGTAATGATTATAATGCAAAGTTTTAAGACGCTTTAACGCGATCGCTTGTGTTGTGAGAAAGTGGATAAACAATAAACATGCACAACCCTACATTTGCAAGTCAACAAGACAAGAGAAGTGCTCAATTAGATGCAGCGCGTTTCATCCAGAGCTCAATAGATCAACAGCGGCTGATTGACGAAGTGATGCTTTATTTGATTTCAACAAACAACAACCGCACAGAACAATGTGATGTCGATGTGATATCGCAGTCGCATTAAGAACACACGTTATATTTATAACATAATATATGTAGTCACAGGTTAAAGTGTGAGTTGACAGATTTGCAGAACTTGCAAACCTTGAAATTCATCAACACCAAAGCACCAAAGCACCAAAGCACATAAGTAGCAAAGATGATTACAAGGAGCATGCATGGACACAGCTGTGATTCAAATGTTAAATTTAATTCTTGAAGTTCAAAAGCAAAGCGAAAAACATTGAAGCAGTTAATTTGCCGAGTCTGAGTGGAATATTTACAACCAGCGCGGAAAATAGTTTATTTGTTCTGGTCGACACCGCAAGCAAAAACGTACAATCACAAAGACGGCAATCTACAATACCAAGGAAATTTCTTTGTGCTGACACGGGTGCGGCCAACTGCATTATAAACTCTGAGTTTGGGCTGGTTTTGGAACCCATTCATTCTACAAATAAGGAAATGTAATAAAGTTATCTTCGCAAGGACGACACCACGGAAATCATTTTGCCGTGGTCAACTTTTTAGCAATTATACCAGTCAGCCACTAATATCGTCGTTTTAATATGTATCAAGTTACCTTTCTTAATTCCATGAGATTTTCCAGCACAGAACAGATGGTTGGAGATGCGCTTTTTTCTTCTATCACCTTGTCAATAAGACCAAAGAACTCACTCATATGATGCTGCGTACAGGACAACAAAAGTTTTACCACTCTGAGAGAATTCAATGAAATCACAAGCACGAATTTTGTGCCAATAATAACTCTACGTAAGGTTAAGAAATAGCAAAATTTCTGTAGCTCATGGTCAGTGTTTTTTTTAAGGTGATTTGGGGGACCGAAACGGTCCCCCAAATTTCTCCAGCGGTTTCCCAAAATTTGGACTTGCAACTTACTACTACTATTTTTTGGTATTTAAATGAAACACTTGCGGTCTCTTAAAACTACTTAGCGGTCACCCAAACCAAACCTTAAAAAAAAACCTGCTCATGGTTAACAGTCAGATACCTCGTCTTTAGTAAGTTCAAGATCTTGGCCTATTATTGTCAACAACGCGCAGAGACACTCCAGGAAGTCGTTATCGTTGCCTTTGAACAAGGACATTCCACAGTCGTGCATGATCGCATCCGTTAACATTTTCTGCATGTACAGTTCGCCGATGAATTTAATGTTTCCAAACATTTCCTTTCGTACTTTGGCTTCGGCGAGTCTCGTCTCCTCCGCAATTTCTTCCTTCGCTGTCTACGTTGGTTGAACCAATAAAATGAGGTTTATTATTGAAATAATTCAAAGACGTTCACTTACAACTGTTGTCGCATCTTTTAGTTTCTGTCGAAGCTTGACGAGAACGTCATCATCCTGACGATGCTTCTCAAACTCGTGTTCGCATCTCGTCAGCAAAAACTTGTGAAATTCCAAAGTTGTCGTCTGTTGCTGAGATTGGTTTGGAGTGGATGGGATTGTAATTGTATATGGCGCCATCATGCGGCATACATTTGCGTACATTTTGCTGTTATCTGGATCATCATTGACCTGGTTGGAGAAAGGTGGTCCTCAGTTTTTGTTAATCTTTCTTTTTGTGCTTAATGGTGAAGACAAAACACTTTGACTTTGATAACATGTTGGTTTGATTTTAAGTCATCATTTAATGCTTTTAAAAATATTCGTCATCTTAATCTTTTACCGCAAAGTTAATGCAACCATTTGCGAACGCGTCATATCAATATATCGAAAGATGATATGGTATGAAATGAAATTTCATCATATATTTGAAAAAACCAGAGTTACAGCAATGTGTGTTTGCGCTTATAGATGAAAATTGCTGTACGTAACTTTTTATGTAAAAAAACATTAATCCAAATTCTTGATTGTTGATTTATAAATTCAATTTTTTATTTGTTATCTGAACAAAGTGGAATTTATTTGTAAAAAGATACGAAGCAAATACTGGATGAAACTCAGTATTATAATTCTACTGATGACTTTTAGGCTACTCTATAGAAAATTTGTCTAGAAGTATTTCCTGTGTAAAATTCTCTGGTGTTTTGTTTCACCTATAACTTATTGCTAATTATTTGCTAAGAATAATACAACTACAGGCAACAAATATATATAAATATCATATATATATCGCAAAACATTAACAAAAAAGCTTTAACTTCCACGATACCAAGTATTTTCAATCAGACCAGAAATGCCCAGTTGTTTATTTCATGAAATCTGATGCAGCTTAACTTCGACAAGATACCTTTTCAAAGATGAGATCTATTATTCTTCTCAATCCCAGCTCAGAGTATATTGGCAGTTGCTGAAATTCCTCCATCAGTTCGCTGAATGTGTCTGGAGTTAGTTTGTTCAATATCAACCTTGCTTCATCTAAGACATACTGGTGAAGAAAACAAATTGTTACTCAAAACACAGATCTTGTGATGTTGAGCCTAAGGTCAAAAAGTGCGCTCGAGAAATTGTAAAATTTCAGCCATTTGACTACGTTGTGAAGTGTTTCTTTTCGACGAATGTTATCAAGAAAAATTTCTAGGAGACATGATGGACAAATAGTTTTGTCAAAATTCCGCTGAAAATAAGAATTCTTGTGGGCCTGACAAATAACATGATGGTATCTACCAACGCTGTCATGATATTACAAACTTAATAGAAATCGTGAAGAAATTGATGGACCAAAAACTAAAAAACAAACTTGTGTTTCTTCTGGAGTCTCCGCATGTCCTTGGTCCAACTTGCTCGGTTTCTGTTCAATTTCCTTTAACGCCTTTGAGCTGTCACCGATTTGTGGGCTATTCACTTCGCTAGCAGACCGGGCTGTATAAAAACAATACGTGTCATATACCAACAATGACTGCACTGTCCATTCTTCTTTAAATCTTTGATATTGCAGCGTAATTTAGTACAAAAACAACTTTGAAAGTTGACACGAACTTGAAAACTGAGATTCTCCCCTTATGTGAAGACATTCTTCCGGTATCCGGCCAAGTAAATTAGTGAGAATCAAATGCACACAAGTCATCGATTCCTTGACCAGACTCTACAAAATAAATTCGTTATTTCTATGCTGTTGACTCAATATACTGCAACACGCTTCTATCAAACGCGCACAGGGACGCAATGCCTCAAATCCTATTTCCTAGAAACTTGACTTTGGGTTTATTTCTAACCCTACATTCACCCTGAGCCCGCCTTGGAGATAACCGGGGCAAATTACACGAGTTATTGGGCTGATTTTTAAACTTAATCACTTTTTCTAAAATTAACATCAGTTGGTGTTTTGGTTTAAATCTTTAGCGGTTATTTTGGTCACTGCGAGCATGTTATAATTTTCATAACGATTCATGACGATTCATGACGATTCATGACGATTTTTCCAGCTCGGTTTGCCGGGAAATGTTAGATAAGACGTCAACAATAACACTGGTTTCATGCATGACCAAGCATTGATGCAACTTTGACTCACTTGGCGCAACACGTATCTCACGCCACACAGGACGCCGGATCAGCGATCAGTAAAGCTACTAACATGTTTAATCTCATGAAATAGTTAACGATAGTTGCTAAATTGCAGTAACTTTGCAATTTTACAAACTTTGAAGGAAATACATAAATCCAACTACAGGAACATATTTTCAAAAGACCTTTGATTTTTAAAATAAATTATGTTTCTAGACAAACAGCTGGTGACGTAGCAATAGCACATGATCAGACATCTTCTGCTGAGCATCAGCCCGAGAAACGATTTCATGTGATTGAGATTAACTCCACATAAACACGTTTCTAACTGTAAACTAACTGAGAAATTTGCCAAGCATAACAAGGTTTTGTGCAATTCATCACGTGATTTTTTAAAGATCAGTGAATTTAGAAAACTGAATTAAGCTAGAGGCGCCCATTATACGTGTTTGTTGCCTTCAGTTGTACGACCTCATTTCGTCAGATCTGAATTTGGGAAATTTATCACTTCCTTTTGTTGCTGACTGGTATATAACGATTTCTTCTAATTATGCTACTACTACTAATAATAATGATAATAATAATAATACTAATATTAACTAGTAACTACTGAGATTCTTATTGAAGGGTTTAGCGTTTGACTGGCTTCAAAATGTAAACAAAGCTAGTCTTCAGCTACATCTCCAGCAGATTTAGAGCGTTGTGTTTACTGTGCACTCGAAATTATAGGCTACGGCAAAAAATGACAATAATGCGGCAGTCCAAGCAGCCAGAATAACTCCTAACAAAGTGAATGTTTGTCCATAAACACAAACCAATGTTGATTTCGCTAAAAATTCAGATCAGTTTTACAAACAAAGTTAGTTTAGAATCAAATAATCTTACTTCGCTGTAAACAACTTCATTTAAGAACTTCTTCGACAAAAAGTTCAGGTTAAGAAGCCGAAACAAGTCATCGAAATGGTCCCTTCTCGCTTCCAATTTGCATTGAATCCAATCCATTAGACTCCAAAATTTCTCCTCCTCAATAACCCTTAGTTCCTCTTCATCGACAAAATCCTGAGTTTAATCAACATTTAGTTCAGTTTAATCATTCAGTTAAACGTTTGACATGTTCTTCATAGATGGATTAACAAAGCTTTTAAACATTTATTCAAACGAGGCCTTAATTGCGTGGTTGGCATCGAAATCCATTTTTGTTAATGTTTGCATAAATTGATAAAAATATATTCAATAGTTATGTCATAACCAAAAAACTTGGTAAAACTTACAAATTTATACCTGATTCATCTTTACTCCCAGAATATCCTTGGCTTCAGCAAAACTTACCAAAAGAAAATCTGCATTTTTTATAATGGCTCGTAATTTGGTGTGAACATATTCTTCATCTGCTTGAACCAGTTCCTCCATACTGTACCGACTTGATTAAAATCGAATTCAGACAATTTTCTCCTCTGAGAAGTTCAGTCAATTTTTGAAAAATTAAAAAGGTCCTAACGTGATAATAAACTAATAGAATTATCTTTACAGTTTATTGCTGTAGCTACCGAACTATTGTGAAATAAGCTTGACACAGCTCCACCAAGCGACGGATGCCACTTACGGTGGTTTTACAATTTTGCGTCAAGGTTATTTTACCATCTCTGACACTTTTACTTGCTTTCCATGTAATTTACGCACGAAATGAGGGAAGAGCGTCATTTTGTCCAAATAACTGCGACAGCAACAGTCTTGAATCGTGGCCTTTTTATCGATGTCGAAACAACAATGAATTAAAAACGCTAATTGAAAGCAAAAAGACGCGCCCTAACGTCATAATTAAAGGGCCGTTTTCGCGGCGCTTTTAAAGGCAATTAGTCCACCACATAGAAATAATGTTGAAATAAATAAACTTTACCAACCCAAAAATTCTAATAAAAAAAGTTTGTTAATTTTATAAATGCGCATTCGGCGAATTCTAAAAGCAGACAAAGACAAAGTAAAATGGGAACAAACCAGCATTGACTTAACACCACGTCAACACAAAAACTTCATGAGCGTTGCTGGAGGTTTCTATGTTGCCATGATAACTACAAGATAGGTTTGTGTACGCGCCTCAAACCCACTGACTGTTGATGTAATCCTACGTCATTTTGCGTCAAATAAACGTCAGTCTTGCACTCACGACGACACATAATTATGACGCACAAAAGAATGCAGTGCTACACACGTCGACAATTGTCACCTTTTTTGCTGCCATTTAAATAATTGTAGGCGAAGAAATTGAAGGAAGCTAAGGTAGGCTATACGGTGATAAAGTTTTATTTAATTTTACCAATTTCGCCAACATTGTGTCCAACATTGACCATCTTCAACCACAAGCAACCGCAACTCAATCTACAGCGATGTAAAATGTTACACATACTGCATCACATCTCGAACTATAATTTGAAGTTGCACTGCTGTCTGTACGTCATAATGGGATAGGAAGATAAAGTTGATCATCATCCAGCTAAGCAATTTAGCTGATCGATGTCTGTATGTGGTATGTGGTCATTTAACAATATGAAGACAATAAAAGCAGAACATTTGTTTATTCTGGCAATAAATCAAGTTTTATTCTTTACAGGACTCTTGCAAGGTCTTAGGCAACTGAGGAATCTGCACTTGTTGTTGTCACAAAGCGACTTGGTTGGAATTTCCTTCTGCTCTCCAGGATTCACTTTTCGTTGATCGAGAAAACAAGCTTCTTTACTGAACTGAATTAACCGATGACGTAGTGAATATCATCCACACAGCAAGAAATAAATTTTTACATAAACTGTGTATTATCTCAAAACACGACAATATGAAAGCAGTAAGGTGATGAAATTTAAAAGTAAAATATTTCAACAAACTTTAGTACATTTTTATTTTTAGCCACATACTAACGTATCTTGTTTTTTAATATCAGAGAAAGTTCTTTTTACATTGATGGACGTAAATTGTTATTATGATCACGATTTTGACAAAATGAAAAAACAACAGAACTATACAAGAATATACATTACACAAATGGACGTGACGTAATAAATTATGTGTCAACTTGAACTTCTTCAAGATTGTCGCTATTTGTGTTGAGTCCATGGCTGATGACGTAGTCGGCCATGGTCTTGTAGATGTAGCGGTACAAAGCCTGTAAATAAAGTCCTTGTTTAGAATTTGCCGAACACTAAACTCCAAAGATGACATTGAGTAGACTCGACGTCATGCCTGTTATGCTCGACGGTAAAATGCCGTCGTCTCATGCAGAATAACCCAAGAATAGTTATTTTTTCCATCTCATCCTTTATAGCACTGATTAATCAAAGAATACTTGCCACGTTTTTGACCATATTAGGTCTCATGTCCCGTAGGTCTTTTACCGCCCTAATGACGTCAATCATCTGCTCGCACTTGACACGTTCGATCAGGTTGGTGAGTGCCAAGAACGCCCCCGTGCGGTTAACGCCATCGCTGTAACAAATATTTTACTTCTTGTTTCACACTGGAGGTTAAAATCAGAAGGAAACTGGGAATAGTTTATGTTTGACGTCACAAAGTGTCGTTCCTGTTCACTCTGCATATATCTGGCTCAATTACCTGCAATGCACGAGCATGACGCCTTGCCTTTTGATTAATTCTTGCGCTGATTCGATCAATTGGATAATTTCCGATCCGTTAGACGGCGCACTATCCTCCGACCAACCATCGTAGTCGAGCTGGATGACCGACTTACTTCCCTGGGCAGAATTTTTCAACATCTCAGACCAATTATTTTTGATATTTCAACAAACAGCACAACTCTGTCAGCAAAAGATTAATTATGATCTCACAATGCCATGCTTCTCGGCGGAAGCTGTGAAGTTTCGACGAATCAAATTGTCGGAAATATTTTCTTCTTCTTCCATGACGAGTGTCACGTGATCATACGTCACTTCTTCATCAACACGTTCAGGCCAATAAGGGCAAACCACGCTTTCCTTTGTGACGGCATAATCATTCCAGTTATTTAGAATTACATGTTGTTAAGTAATAGCAACCAATATCTTTTAAGTACGTCATACCTCTTCTTGATTTGATGACGTTAACGATACAATAACACGTACGTCATTGCTTACGACACAATGCCAGAAGTCTGTCTTTGTTCTTTGCAGAGGTCCTTGGGCGGCGATGAAGCGATCTCCGTAGTAAGCCTACATGACAACTCATTTGAGGTAAGTCTGCTATTCGCTTTCAAACATCTTTCTTACGTCACAAACCTTCACGTAAGAGGCGTTGTAAAACAATGGAGTCCCATCCGCTAGCGGCAACATTGAGACAAGGGAGTGATCGTCTAAGAACAAAACACAAATTTTATTTATACGGGAATGTCACGTGAGTATAAAACTTTGCATTAAAAGTTATTCACAGGGGAAAACCCCTGATAAGGGAATCTTTGTCGCATTTTCCGGTTCATTTGCAATCTCCTTAGCGCCCTCTACCGGGTCAAGGTTGCACAATTTCTGGAATTCATCGTCATATCCTGACTTGCCGCCACCGCTCAACCTGTACAGGAAATGACGTCATAAAGAAGAGAATTTGTCAGGGTTCAAGGTTGGCATTTGTGCAAGTTTAGTAACAGCGCCTAATTATTCAAATTTGTAAAAATAAATTGATAATTTTTTGGACCATACTTTTCTAAGGTTTTCATCTTAGTGATAAGATCTTTGACGTCATAATCGCTGTTTCCAAGTTCGTGTGTTTCTGTGATCAAATAATGTAGGAAGATGTATTGCCTCTGTGAAGGAAATATGTCAAATTTAAACAGAATAAAATCGTACGAGCGAGTCCATATTGCTTGCAGCCATCCTGCAAAAGCGGACCGAAAGATGAAAAAACAGCTAAAGTCGGGTCAACACATGCGCTGTTAGAATAAAGATATCCAAATATGCATCAAAGTGACTCTAATATTAATGAATTGTATTTCTTGGTTGAAAATTTACTCATAATTACATTGACATTATTTCAACAAAGTTTTTTCTTGGCTTTCCACAAAAACATACCAGAAAAAGCTTTGTCAATTTAAAAACTTTCACAAAACCTTAACCAGGTAACTAGGTACCTTTGAAAGTTCAACTCTGCCAAACAAGTAGTTACAAGATTGAATCATTTACCGCTGTTTGAACCATCGCTATTCTCTGCTTCCTGAGACTTAGAACGGTTTCATAGACGTTGACGCTGGCTTTGTAGTTCAGTTCCCTCATTAGCACATTGAATGCGATGAAGGTTCCAGTCCGTCCAACCCCAGCGCTTTAATGAAAAAGCATGTCATGGGATTCGCAAACGAAGAAAAGGTTAAAGGTCATCGAAACGTCACCTGCAGTGGACGACGATGGGACCAGGTAATCGCGATTTTTTAAAACATTTTCGTGCTCTTTCGTTGAAGCGAATTATCCCGGTGGTCAGGGCGGGTACTCCGTGGTCAGGCCAAGTCAGATACTGGAGCTGAACCACCTGACGCGTCTCCTGAAATTGATTTCGATTGTTAGCGAACAAATGGAAAGATAAACGTATAATTTGATTCAAACCGTTACAGAGTGAAGTTAAGGAGCGGTGCGCAGAAAGTCGACTGAAATTAACCTCGAATTAAGCAGACCAGGCTGGCTGCTGTACATTTCAGCACAGGACGCATTACCAGCTGCGTTATCTTTAATTTGTAAACTCTACATTTTGGAGCTTATTCCATACAATAACCCATTTGTGAAGTATCCCAAGAGCTCTTGTGACGTAAGTTCGACGTAGTTTAATCCGGAGTTAGTTAGTCTGAATTTCTCTGCACCACCTCACAATTTCATAGATAAAAATACGAACCATAAACAAAGTTGTGACGTCATCATAACGTTGCAATATGATTCTGCTTCCGCATATTTCTGTAAATGCTTATGATATCACTTCCGGTTTACCTCTTCCAACTTGGAAAGGGTGAATCCCCTGACGACGTAATCATCGTACTTTGCCTCGCTGAGCAGTGAAACTCTGATTTGGTTGTAGTTGATTGGTTGGTTTGGTTCAGGCCAGTATTTCTCACACTTTCTCTGTCAAAGTCACATTCTCTAAAATAACTTCACAAAATTCCTGCAGTTTACTCTTCTACTTATCAACATATTCGACACACTGCGACAATTCCACCGGATTATAGAAGGAGGCATATAACGATGTTAGTAGATGTTCTTATCGCACAGCAGCACTTTATACCTTGCCATTCTCTATGACGTTTGCCAACATCACAATCACCCCGCACTCGCTCTGCCAGACCATCCGCCAAAAATCGCTGATGGTGTTCGCTTTCGGTCCTTGGGTCGCGATGTACTTCTTTGGGACGTCATAACTCTGCCCACATACGTAACAGCTGTTAGAATAAAACCCCCACACGCGCACTACACCTTAGCAACGCTATAAAGTTATTCTCACATCGATGTAGTTGGCGTTTATGTAGTCTGAGTTCGGGTCGTCATCAATCGGTGTGAGTTTAACGCGGGTCTTGTCGTCTAAAACAAATACTCAATTAAGTATCAAACACGACACAATGGCACAAATGACGTAACAGAGGGTAGAGTAAACATGGCAATAGAGCGGGTCAAAGTTGAAATTTACTTACAAGGGATGACGTTCTTGAACCTGTTCTTGGAAAGATTCTCCTCCTTCTTCGCCGCGTTACTGCTCATTGACAAGTTGGACAACGCTAGAGGGAGCTCCTGAGTAAACTGTTCCAGAAAACCCCGATTGTCTTCATCGCGAAGAATTCTCAGCTCCTGCCTCAGCTGGCTCGCTCTCATCGCGTGACGTCCGTAGTTTTCAGGGACTGTCCCGTTCTTTGGATCATGCTGCTTGCTACGTAACTCTAAAAATAATATCACTGACGTCGTGTTCCATTGTGTCGTCATTATAGAAAAGAAACTAAACTTTATTGGTAAAAGACTGAAACCTTTGATAATGGCAAGATTCTCTTCCATTAGTTTCGTCATTCCGCGATGTGCATTCATTCTAGAATCGCAAATCACCGCGTTATATCTGGTTTTGTTTCAAATATTTCCATGAAATAATTTTAAAAGAATTTAACTAAATTGTGATTTAGTGGTAACTTGTTGCTGAGTGGCGGCATTCGTAAAAGTTTTGTGACGCAATAATGCTACCTTGTGCGCTCCCTCATAGAGAGCAGAAAGAAGAAGACGGCGAACAAAACGAAGAAGCATGAGAGAGGAATTATCCAATACAGATCAAAATGGAAGATGTCGTTGCTGACCGTCGTCTGTGTTCCATCTGTGACATCACAATAGTTCCGATTATGATATCTCTAAACTGGTGTAGTGTATGATGTCTAATGCTAAAATGAAACCAAATGCTAATAAGCAAGAGAACTTGGATGTTTATCGCATAATTATGCGCAGAATAAATGTTTTAATAACACCGCGTCAAGTTTTTTCATAAATTAATTATCAAACTTGTTATTTTTTTAGGACATTTTTATCACATTTGGTATGCTGGATACTTATAGACATCCTATAATTTAAATACTATGCCGAAAGATATCTATGACAGCGAGAGCACCTACTTTGTTGGGCGGAACCAAGTTCTATAAAATGAAGACAGATCCATAGGAACAATGGAAAGTGTCGTTTGTATGACATCACAATACTACTTTATGCTTTCAAAAAAGAAATTATAAAAGTCGTTATAAAACACGGCATCTTGTAATTAACTTCGATTCTTGCAATCTACTTGAAGCTCCATCACATACTATATAGGCGCCCTATGCAATGAAGTAGTTCAACTCGTGGTAAACCGACGCCTACAAATTGTGTTCGAGCACTGCATGCTCTCTATCCGACAAGGTGATTTATGTCCACTAACGTGTGCTATGGGCAGTATGGGCACTTTGAGCGCGATACAAGCAGAGTACACAATGAGCATGTAATTTACTCGCTGGGCTCATGTCCGGTATTAAATGAAAGTTTTTTGTGCACTGGAGGACGTAATTTTCAAAGACTGGTGTGCACCAATAGGCAACAAAAGGCAAACACGGATATGCCTTTTGCCATGTGACTTGCACACAAGCTACGATGACTACATTATGCGCCTGTGCGTGCACCAGATAGCTACGTTTTTTACGCCAACACTGTCTTTCCATCCGGTGCACATGTAGAACAATTTGTAAGCTCCAACAAACTTTTACACATTCGTCAAGTCTTATCTGAGATAAACTTAAAAAGCTTTCGCTGCAGATCTGGAATTGCAGGTTGACGCAAGCTCTGATGATGTCACAGTACATTGCATCATCATTTTATCAAGACGTCACAAAACACCGATAAAAGTTTTAACTACAAACAGTCGGTTCTTTCATTACCCGAGATTGCTAACTGGCAGAGCTCGTACACAGCAGCCCTGCTCTGGCACATAGCTCTGTCTCGACAACAAAGCAACCTGCCAATATCTACAACAATGCGGATTCGCCAAGTTACGCAATCCGCTCATCCCTGTTGAATAATCCCTATTTCCTGTTGCCGCTTTCAGAGCTTCTGTGTTCGTCATCAATTCATTTAATTCTTTGTTAACAATAACAAAACAAAGATAAAACATAAGACAGTTTATTGCAATTCACTTGTGTGACGTAGAAAATGAAAACAATGTCTGATGCATTGGGCACGTTGGTTAAACAATGCACAACAATGTGTGGAAGAAATCAATCGTCAGCCAACTTTGAAACAAGTTCATGCCGCAGTGATCTCAACAAAACTTGCGGCGCACAACCCTGAATGACCTTTTAATTCCATTCAGGAATAGTCTGTGGCTGTTACCGAACATCGCTTCAACAAACAGCCCGGCAACAAAGTTTAGAGACTGACGAAGCTCTTCTCTGTCCTGAAGTAGAGCGACCGGACCTGATCTAACTTGCAACCTCTTTGTCAACCAAACTCATTCTAGTCCAGGGTCCTACTTACAATGGACTCTCACATTCACAAATCCAGCGACTTGCGTTGCGAATGTAGAATCGATTCTCAAGGGCTTTAAATTTTGTCGACGTTTCTGTTGAAACGGGAAATAATTAAAATGTTGATGTGCATGGCTTTGAAATTATGTTTTAGGTTTTTCCAAGGACACAAAACATTTCAGCGAATGTTGTAATTTTCTTGGATCTAAGGCTGACGACTTTTGACTTCACTTCCTCCCTCGGTTGATTGGTTCGACGGCGTGCAAAGGGTGGATGGTTGGATTAAGATTGTGGCTGGCTGGGACGCGGACGTGCTTTTATGACTTTGGCTCAGGAACGAGTATTGTAGGAGACATCCAGCAGTTTAAGTTGTTTTTGTTTCATTAAATGGTTCAAGTAGCCTTGTGGGCCATTGTATTAGGGACTCAGGAAAGCCCAATTTTTGTGGCAGCCGTCATCTCAAAAAGGACTTGAATGAGTATAACAGACTTATCTGTTACCTTTGTGCAACCTAAAAATTTGGATACCAAATGCGTTACCTTTGTACGGTAGACAGCAAAGTAACCTTAAAAAACGATAAAGAGATTTCTTTGGGGTTTCATTTTTCCAGCGCCGAATAACTCTAAACACTGCAACAAAAATCTTAACTGGTGGGCTCTTATATAGTTGTCTTTCAAACTGATGCTTCAGTAAGTTAGAGTTTATACACACGCTTGCGATGTTATAAGTCTCAAATGTCGTTAAAACAGTTTGCTCAGTTGTATTTTACTTCTACTGTTTGTTTTACTCCAACTTCTTTAGAGCTTTTACGTTTGCGTGGTCGATCTTTCACGTTGATTACGTAACTACGCACAGCAAGACGTTGATCGACGCAACAACAAAAACATCCCTAAATAACAGGGATTACTCGCTATTCAATGACCGGCGGCGATGTTCTGGTGGTTGAGTTCTGGTTAAGTTCTGGTGGTGGTTTCATCAAATAATTGTCAAGGTGTCTGCGCAAGCGCAATGTTGAAGTATGAGGTGGACTAGGATGATGGTCTGTGGAGATAATGGAGATGTTTTTTTGTATAAGATCTAAAGTTGATTGTCACCATTCATTCAAGCGTGGAAACACCTGTAACACGTCGGAGTTATCAGGAAACAATTTAGTTTACAAAGACAGCTTTAACAGCGCTTTGGAACGCGCGCCTGCACGCTCGAGTTATATTGTCAGCATCGCCACATATCCATGATATTTTCATAACGTGACTATGCGTGGTAGTCGCGCACCGGAAAAAGTTTCAGCTTGCTGTAGTATGACGTCACTATACAGGAGATGACATTATGTTCAACGACTGTTATAAAAGCATCTCGTCGCGAATAATTGAGTGGTTGTCTCGAGTCATTGCGTAAATAGCTGGAGCTTTGCATCAAAGACATATTTTGCTGGTTTTAGTATGGGCGTGACTCCACACGCCGTTTTGCGCTGAAAAGGATCAAGAATTTCTGAATTGATTCGTCATCGTTAGCAAGCTACTTAATTGTTTATAAACCTCTGCATTCTGGCCCAAGCGAACTGCTGCAATTGTGTCAGCTGAAACGACACTGAGCATACATGGTAATACAGAGATTTGCATGTAGATTGGTGAGATAGGTGTAGCTTTGCATTCAACTGCGGTCGTAAGCCTGCTGGAATGATTCATTATTTTATGCAGATATTAGTTGAGTTGAGATTAATTTGAATTCCATCCAAGGCATGGAATCCAAGGCTGGAGATAACGACGAGTTCATTGAATCAATTGTGTGCAAAGTTCAAGATTTCAAAAGCGGACATGACGAGGAAATGAAGGAAGTGACGTTAGGTGGCGATGGAAAATGTCTTCTAGTCAGGTATGACGTGTCACTAGCCGATTGGTTGCTGATATTTAGTTGCAAATACAGCAGCTAACATTCAAAGTCGAATTCCCAGACACAGAAACGGTGAATTCACCGCGATGGGGCACAAATGCACCCACTACGGCGCCCCTCTTATAAAGGGGGTTCTTTCAAACAATAAGGTGAGGTGCCCCTGGCATGGGGCCTGCTTCAACACCCAGACCGGGGACATTGAGGACTTCCCCGGACTTGATAGTCTTCACTTGTTTCAGGTAAAATCATTCGAATGCTTTCTAGTGTTGATTGTGACGTCATTACGCTGTAATATAGCCATCGTGCCCGCGCAGGTCACCGTGCAAGACGATGACGTCATAGTTCGTGCAAAAAAGCGACACTTGATTGAGAATAAGAGGAATGACTTGCTCGAAAAATCGTGCATGACGTCGGCAAATGACGGTAAGAAGAAAAGAAGGTTCGTTTTGCTTCGTCATTGTCTCTGTGGGTTTGGTCGCGATCCAGACAAATAGATAATATTAATATTCTCTCATTTATCTCAACTCTCAAACATCTCCTAAATACTCCAAGTTCGGAACATAGGCACTCTTCGAACATCGTATGCTTTTACTTTGTATACTATGCTGTATATGCTGTTTGAGAACTTTCACGTTGCCAGGTGACATATTGGATTTACGTTTATTGATAAATTTTTGTCACAGTAAAACTTTTTTCTAGATCCTGAAGACCACAATGTCGTCATAATAGGCGGAGGCCCATCCTCCTTAACCTGCGCAGAGACCCTGCGCAAAGAAGGCTTCACCGGTCGAGTTATTCTACTGAGCAAAGAACGCCACCCTCCGTACGATAGGCCAAAGCTAAGCAAAGCGCTAGATGTCTCACCATCTTCAGCTTATCTAAGACCGGATCAGGATTATTATGAAAAGATTGGGATAGAACTGCGCAATGACGTGGTATGTGACAATGTTGGACTTCACGTAATTTTAAAGTTTAGATGAAGCTTAATAATGTTTTGTCAAAACTGTCAACATACATTCCCATGCCTTGGCAATTGAATTTGTGAACTGAAAAGATTCCAAAAAAGACTTTGTTGACTCAGCTTTTGTCTTTTACTCTTAACCATTGTGACGTAACTGATGCATTCAGTTGCATGAGTTGTCACCGATTAACCTCTACCATAGACATCAAGAAAGCTGCACTTAATGCACAGACCAAATGATCCCCCATTGACTTTGTTAATGCAAATACAGCTGTACACAATCAATGGCTTACAACGAGGAAAACTAAACTTACAAAATAAATTATTACGTCACAGGAGGTGCTCGAAGTGGACGTTGTCGCGAAGAGCGTCAAAATGTCGAAGTCCATTCCTGGGACAGCCTCCAAGCAGTTGAAATATGACGACCTGGTGATTGCGACGGGAGGTGAACCCAGAACCCTTGAACCCATCCCTGGGTGGAATTTGAAAAATGTCTTCGTTTTAAGAACACCTGATGACGCGAACGCAATTGCCGAAGCCAGCAAAGGTAAAAGATTACTTTATCGCGGTAAATTTTGTGAATATTATTTCGTTTTAAATTCTTGGAAACTTTTACATTTTTGGTATAACTGAAGGCTACTTCAAATGGCGGTGGTGCTTTCCCCGTCTGAAACAACACTTTCGCACAATATTTTGTGTCATTTGACTTTATCATATTAAACGCAGATACAGATCATAATACAACTGTAATAATAAATAATCTTCATCCTGTGAAAGATTGAATTATTTTCCAGACAAGAAAGTTGTCATTGTTGGGTCTTCCTTCATCGGGATGGAAGTCGCCTCCTTCCTCGGAGCAAAGAAGATTTCTGCATCCATCGCCGTCGTTTGTGGAAAAAAGTCTTCGGTAAAACTATTAATTTTATTTCATAAACTTTTACTGCTTCTTTAATCAGTCGAAGATGTTGTTGAATTAACCAAAAACTCTTCAAGCGATGTTTATAATCGTCAATCACAAGAAATGAATTCTTCTTGTTTATGCGTCAGATGCGTTCGTGTTCACGTTCATGCGTCAGACGCCTAAATTCCAAGTTTAAGTAAAACTTATTTTTCTCACGCCAGGTTCCGTTTGAGTCATCTCTGGGGAAACTGGTCGGTCACGTGATCCAGCAGATCCACGAAGAGAAAGCAGGGGTGAAATTTCATCCGCTAGTGGGCGTTACAGGTCTATTTAGCGGAGACAATGGTGACACTGGATATGTCCGCGAGGTGGAGCTATCAGACGGTACAAAGATCGAAGCGGAAGTGGTTGTTGTTGGGATTGGTGAGTTAAGCGGACATTTCTCAACCGACATTTCTCTGATGACTTAACCAGTTTGACGTTATGTGAGATTATTGATACTCTGCCAGAAACAACAAAATAACTTTTTGCGAAACAATTTCTATATTATTGCGTAATAATGCGCAGGTGTCACCCCAGCTACGTCATTCCTGAGGGGTTCGGAGATTCGTATGAACGAGCGCGGGTTCATTCCGGTAGATGGCAGAATGCAGACCAAGATTCCTCATGTCTATGCTCTGGGTGACGTCACCCTATTTCCCTTTTCGTGGAGAGGTAAACTCTATTCAGTCGTTTTGTGTACTGGAGCTGTATTAAATACGTTCGCTATTTTCATGTTATATGGGGCGAGCTGACGTGACGCAGTTAAAGTAAAGAAATGCTTTCTATCTCTCCTATGTCAAGTTTGTTGAAGTGTTGTATTCGTATTATGTTGCGTTATAAGTTAAAACATCCCTGATTTTGCTTATTATGCATTATACATAATATTATACATTATATACCGCGCCATAAACTCATTAGTGTACACCTACAGCAGAACAATATTTATTATTTTCTACTCCTCTTGTTTTTAAGACGGCGAATTAGTTAACGTCCAACATTGGCAAATGGCACACACGCACGGACGTATCGCAGCCATGGACATTGCTGAGTCGTTACGTCGGACAAAGAGACCGTATCACGCCGCGATTTCGACGAACCATTCCGGCAGACCAATAAAGTCTGTCCCCTTCTTCTGGACTGTCCAATTTGGGTCTAGCATTCGATACACAGGATATGGCGCAGGTTTTAATGACGTAATAATTTCCGGTAGTCTGGACGAAAGAAAATTTGCTGCTTATTACCTCAAAAATGACGTGGTTGTTGCCGTGGCAACAATAATGGCGGATCCGCTTGCAGCTCAAATCGCTGAGAAGATTCTGTCCGGTGTGGTTATAACGAGAAATGATATCCCTGTCCGCCTTCCTGAAGAGAACTAAGTTCCTTATTATTGGCCATGGAAAAATTTAAAGTTGTTTTGTGATTTCTAATGCACAGCGCACTTGATTGCATATGTGCATGCGATTTAGTGCTGTACCTCTGTGTTAAATTCGCGCAAGATTAATATTGCGACAAATGTATTGAACTGCGTGCTTGAAATTTAATCCGCTATTAACAAAGAACAGCAAATATAATAGCATTGATGCAAAATTCAGGAATCTCTAAAATAGAGAAAGTTTTTTCTAGGTTTAAATTGAAATTAGTTCTTCAGCATTCGAGCAGTTGCAGCACCAAAAGACTCACGAAACTCCAGTTTCTGTAGGCCTAAGCGCGTTTTATTGTTTGTTAAAATCAAGCCATCACAAAGGTGGTGTGAAGTGTGAAGCTTCAAAATAGGTTTGCTGCTACAAGTCAAATGCTTTAAAAGCTTGATGACTCCCCGCTATTGTGTTAAAAGTAAAACTAGTATCCATTGATATTGGTGTTGATATGTGATTTCAGTTTTTAATGATAGAAGTGTTTATGCAGATTGTCAAACACTCCATCTCTGATTCTGTTTTAAAAATGTTTTATTTTACCAGTTCCACCACATTTCACGTTTGTCTTGCATGCACGTATTTCCTCTTTACCAAGTTCGCTGTTCAGTTAGCTAGCTGGCTAAACAGCTTCCTCAGGTTTCAAACGATATTTTATTGCTAATTAAATTATTTATAGTGCACTGTGCCACGCAATGTCACTAAAGCCTTGGGAGTATTGATCACTTTTAAAGCACTCGGTATTTATTATTTTTTCCAGCTGTACTTGTGTATTACGTCAGTAATAATAGTGTAGTATTCTTTTAATTTCTTTCTTTCTTTCTTATTAAACTTCATTATTGATGATTCTTTTCCTAGTTTAATAAATTTATAATAGTTAAAATAGTTCTGATGCGCTCCTGTTTATGCATCAATATTACAAGAAATAAATGCGGTAACTGCAGATTATGTGCGCACTTTTGTTTTTTATTTTTTAATCCCAAACAGTCCCGGAACTTTTGAGTAGAAATCCTGGGAAATCTCGATCCCGAGATTTTTAATTTGGTCCCGAAACCCCAACTCTATTTTTGAGATTTTGTATTAGCATAAAGATTTCACAAAAACGATTTATTTATGATGTCTATGTTGATGACAAATCGAAAATTGCCAAGTGTGAAGAGAACTCGGCTAAAGTATAGGCCTAGTTAATGGGCAAGAAAGCGGTGAAGAACTTTTGTGCTAGCATAAACTAGGCTAGAGACAGCAAGACGAGCCCGTGTAAAGCAGACAAACGAAACTGAATTTTAACGAAATTGACAACCAAATGGCCCCGGTGCAATCAAGATGTGGTTAGGATTCGTGAAATGATCGAATATTTCCTCATATAGCCTAGATAACATAAAAATTACAAGGGAAATTGAGCATTCAAAGGGTAACTTTGTACTGTAAATCATCACAGAGAGATTATCTTGGGCGTTTTTTTGTTTGTTTTATTTAATAAAAGCAAAGTAAAACAAACGTAAACTCCCATTCTCAGAAGTCTGTAATGAAAAGTGGTATATATGGTACCTTAACCTGTAAGGTTTACCCACCTCACTACAATGGTTACACAACAATGACAACTGTATATTCTGATTATATTTGAAGCTTCATTGAACGAATACATCAAGATAAAACGTTGGGACAGCTACATAATAAAGTCGACCATTTTCTAGGGTTAACTTAGTAGACTGTAACGCATTGAACAACTATGAATAACAACACACGCAATGCAGGCATGCACGACATTTTTGTCACAACTTAATACGATAAGCAGAGAGTAATTGATTACGTAACGTAATGCTTTGCTTTGCCGATATCCGTAAACAAAACAGTATTCTATGCGGCATTCTATTTGCAGGTAATCTTATCATATCATCACAAGTCTCTGTCATTTTGTGCGAAACAAACCTTAGATTTTTTTTGGGTCTAGTGCAGAAGTGATGCATTCATATACTAGCCCCTGCTATCCAATTTGTGACGTCATTTGTTTGTGCACTTCTGCACTAGACCCATATTTTTAGATAAATTTATCCTGATCAGATTAGAGATTTCTCTTAAAACTTCTCAAATTCACCATTCTTGGGCCAAAAAATGGACAAATAATAGCATATTGATTTAAAATTATTCGAAATAGGTTTTAAAATTTTTGGATTCAAAGAAAATGTTATAGAATATTTAAGAATAAAACCCTAAATTCTTTTACTTTGCACATCCGTATAATTGTTACAATTACTGTTTTATTTTTGGATTGTTTGCTCTTTCCACCAATTGTAGATTCTGAATTGGCCTAGTGTGAATATTTGCAGGTTTTCTGATTTATTATAAAATGACTGAAAGATACAGCTTTTCATTGACAACTTTCAGGTACATGTAGCACCAAAAAATTACAATACTAAGTTACTGATTTTGGTTTGTTGTAAATCATGTTGCGCAATTCTTGTAATATTTTTGCAGCCCTACTGGAAAACTTGTCCAGATTGAATATGCTTTAAATGCCGTAACAACCGGGTCTCCTTCGGTTGGCATAAAAGCACAGAATGGAGTTGTCATGGCAACCGAGAAGAAGCAGAAATCTATCCTGTACGATGAGCAAAGTATTCACAAGGTTGAACCGATCACTGATAAGATTGGAATAGTATACAGTGGCATGGGGCCTGACTACAGGTAGGCCGATATACATTTTTTATACGGCCATCGAATAATTACTTTAATTTACGTGTTTGTTGGGTTTGCATTGCTCTGCTGGATGAAAAAAACTTTCAGAAAATACTTCAAATACGTCTGTCACACTCATATGTACAAATTGTGACATGATCAATTCAACAAGCAGGCCCAAAAATGGGCTAATAGTTTAAGGTTGAAGATCCATTATTTTGTTTGGATTAATTTTGTTATGTCACACCCTAAGTTTGCTTAAGTTCTGGAGGTCACTGAAAGATTGCCATTAATCATTCCTTTGTAATTAAGGTTGTGTGACATGGCTTGTGGCCATACTAGTTGTTATCAGCAAGTTGTTGCCATCATTGTATAGATTTTCTTTCACAATTTTTCGTGTGCATTAGTGCTTATAATGACCGGCAAGGTATTTTTGTATCTACCGTATTGCTGTCTCAAAACGAAAGTGATGAAGTATGGAAACTTTCTGGGAGTATCGATTGCTATTTTAATGAATATATTTTAACCTAACCAGAGATTTATATGAAATTTTAAACATCAATGTCAAATTCAACCTGGCCGTTGACTTTTATTTTTGCCAGAGGATGGGTAATTATGATGTCATCACATTAGCATAACATTAGATGCCTGATAGTAAACCAAGACCCAACAACTAGCCCATCAACATGCTTTTGTAAAGTGATGCCAAAACATAATAAATAAATGTTAACTCAACCTCTTGGTTTCAATTCAATATTTAATAATTATTTTGTCCTTATGCATTGTAAGACCATCTGTTTATAGCAGTATCTGCTTTCAGTGCGGTTTTATTTTACTCACATATTGAGGAGCACCCATTAAGGTCTCTTGGTCTACTGAGGTGATGTGGATTGACCTGTGTGTATCATGAATATCGAATATTACAAAACATTTTTTTGCCCAACTAATGTTTTCATAGAAGCTTTGCAGCTAAACAATGTCATGAAACGTCACAAAATAGTTGTTTAATACCTATCAGTTTCATATGAATGAAATCAAAGGTGTTTATAACATGTGGTGTATGATTCTCATTTCTTTATCTGGAGAAGCATTTGTGTTCTATTGCCCTAAACTTGGTGGCCCTGCTCGTAGTTATTCATTCCTATTCCTACTTCAGCTTCATCACCAACTAATAATGATGTGATTGATGTTTAGAGTCCTTCTGACCAGAGCAAGAAAGATAGCTCAGAGTTATTTTCTTCAATATCAGGAGAGCATTCCGACCGCACAATTGGTACACAGAATTGCTTCTGTGATGCAAGAATACACACAGTCAGGGTAAGTACCGGTAGCTACAGATGAGCTAGCATACTTCTGCGTTTTTAATGTCTCGTCGGTACGAAGTTGGCCTGTAGTTGCTGTAGAATGTTTGCAAAGCGCGTATTTGATTTTATTGTATTTGATTGTATTTGATTTTGCGTGACAATTTCATTGCAGAGGCGTTCGCCCATTCGGAGTGTCTCTCTTGATATGTGGATGGGATAACGACCGACCGTATCTGTTCCAATGCGACCCATCCGTAAGTTTTATTCTTGCTACACTACCAGCACCTGCTAGCACTTTGGTTAAAATTTAGAAAGTTTTAGCTCGATATTTCGTGCAAGTTTGCTTTTTATCTTGCAGGGAGCATACTTTGCATGGAAAGCAACAGCTCTGGGGAAAAATCACTTAAATGGAAAATCCTTTTTAGAGAAGAGGTATTGTGCACATAGCTGGCATTCTCTAGTTTCAAGCATCCTGCATTTTCAGTCATAGACAGATATTGTAATATTTAAGCTTCGACTGAGGAATGCTTTTGCCTTTGAAGACTTTCCTTGTTGCTCGTCTGAGCTTTTTTCTGCTGGATTCATTTTTCTTTTGTTTTTTATTTTTTAGGATCTTTTCCAAAACTGAAACTGGTCACCAGGACCGCTAACTAGTTCCATCTGAGTAATTCTCAATCCTGACATTAACTTTATGTTGTAATTATCATGCAGGTATAACGAAGACCTGGAATTAGAAGATGCTGTGCACACTGCAATACTTACTCTGAAAGTAAGTACATGAATGTTCTCAATCTTATTCAAATATTACTTATAGCTGCTAAGGCGTGTTGAATTACGAATACTACTTTTAATATTTTTTATACTGTGGTAAATGTGTTGATTTGAATACTTTGTGTACCACTCATTGCCGTTTACAATTATTATCGTTACTGCTTGTTTTACTCTCACTAACAAAACTTACTCACTCACTCACTAACTACTTATTTTGAATATCACTGGAAATTTTCGACTTTAGTTAAGTAATAAAATGCAATTGTGATGCAGGAATCATTCGAGGGCGTGATGACTGAAGACAACATTGAGATCGGGATCGCAAACGAAGAAGGATTCCATCGACTCTCACCATCTGAAGTGAAAGATTACCTCGCCTCGATTGCTTAGTTCAATTCCAACCAACTTTCAACTTGATTCTGATATCACGTGAGCAGCATGCCACGCAGATGTGCAACACCTCACACTTCTGTTGTGATGACGTTTGAATACAATTTACCCGACTTGCAAGCGATGAAAGTTGTGTGTTTTGCTGCTTTCTTTTGTTTCATTAAATTTGCGAATTTATGAGCTGTGTTTGTCGTCTCAAAGTGACGGTTGCTTATTGAAGTCAGGGTTAGTGCATCAGGTAACTTCGACCGATAAATGGGGTGAAACCTATAGGAGCCGCGCATGCTGAAATTTTGCGATTTCGATGGTTTTGTTGGATGTTATACGTAATGGTTAAAATAAATGTGTTCGACCAATCAGAGGCCAGCATGGCCGGTGATGCTCTTCAGTGCGGGGATTACCCTAGCAAATGGCGCGTTGAAAACTTGCAGGTCGCATGATTAAGTTTGCCAAAATTGGAGGATTAGGTGAGTGAAAATTAATGAAGTTTGACTTTTCTGGTCCAAAATTGCTGTCTTGACTTTAACATTCAATTGGAAAAGTTAGTAATATGTAATTTTATTAGGATTTCATGAAATAGGCCTAATAGCCTATGACAAATAAATTCGTTCGTGCACTACTTGTGTGAAGTATTACACAAGAAACTCATCTGTCATAAAGACCGCATATGTTGGCGGTAATTGTTTGAATATGAGCGAGGACGATTGATGGTTGATAACTTGTTTTACTTCTGCTTCGATGATATGAGTTTTCATTTCTCAAATTGCGTGACTATGCTGTTAGTTGGTTGAATTCTGTCCATGCAAATTACTAAATTATAAAGTTCCCATTTTATTTATTATAACACAAAGGCTTTTGCCTTTGGGCAAATCTTGCTGAATGTTACATCGCGCTCAGTAACACGCGAAACGGTAAAAGGGCAAGATCGTAAACATTACAACAGTATATATATGTGGCAAACTAGTTCAATCGAGGAAATTTATCTGACGTCATTAAGGAAAACTCAAGTCTGGTAAACAACTGAATTACAAGATCCCAAATTAAATTCCAAACATCTCGAAAACAACTCGTGACTCGTGACGTAATCGTCACAAGCCTAAGCCATACTGCAGTAACATACAAAATTTCAGTGAGCCCCAAGCAGGTTTTTCGTTTAATTGCATTTTAGCAATTTCAATTTATAATAAAATAAGCAGAAAAATTAGACCTTTTTACCAGCACTTACGGCGCCTTATGTTTTCGCAACTTAAAATCAGTCATCAAAATCTTGTCCAATTCAATTTTCATTTAACTTCGAATTCATCATAAAAGCTCAGCTTGACTCCTAATTTCGAAAATATTTTGGCGAGGACGTCATCCTTTTCCCGCTGACTAAAGAAAGTTTTGGCACAAGTTAGTTTCGTATCGTTAAAGCCTGGGTTACCGAGCTTACCTCCGTAAAAGTTCCCATACAAAGTTTTATTAATTTTACGACTAAAATAAAGAAGAAATGAGAGCGTGCAACGTTTGTTTGTTTTAAGTCGGCGAAATTAAGATGTTTATGTCGAAATATTGACCCTTCTCGTGACACCGATGGTGTGTGACGTCTGAATGACAACATACCAGCTGATGCTGGAATCGAATGTAAACAATTTGCCAACCTGGGTGGGTAGATGGAAGCTTGTGAATGATATGAAATGTTACTACAAAATGTGTGTTTAGCCTGGTTTTACAGCTTTGAACAAACAATAGAGCTATAACACCGAAGAAAATTTTTATTAGGCTGTTTCTTTTAACCTTGCCAGCAAACGGCAGCCTGACAAGTTGGCCTGACTAGCCTAGACCAGAGTAGAATTAGATAGCATGAAGGCGTACAGTAATGTGTATAAGGAGTGTGTGTAAAAGATTTGAGCATTACGTGAAATGTCGTGAAATTGAAAATCATTTTTTACTAAGCCTGAAAACGGAAGAGATTTTAAGACCACGTCACTATATGCAACAAGTACCTGCCAGTTGCTGAGTTGAAGATCTGAAGTTGAAATTTGAAAACTTCTTGTCAAATGTTAAATTTCATTCAGTTGTATTTTATTTCAATTATATTCAAGTGAATTTGTAAACTTATTATCTGTGGAGTTTATGATCAAGCGATTTCACCAATGATTTAGAAGTCTATGGTGTGGCATTGTCGTGAAGTTAACTTCACATTTGTTGGTGTGTTTGTGTGCCCAACTGGAAATTATAGTAGTCTTTGACAAGAAATTGTGCCTGAAAACACATAAATTTTGGGGTAATGGTTTGCACGGAACATAATATGGAAAAAAAATACAATATGAACTAGCGAGTCTATGGTGGTCGTGAGGGTGTTTTGCAAATAAAAATACCAAAATAAAAATATGTGTAACCGTCAGAACTTGCACAAAGAACAGCTCGGTAACCGGGGTTACTGTAGGTAGCCTAATGATCGGTTCAACATTTCACAAGATCTGATAAGTTTTTCCCTACTCATGTATTAGGCATTCATCTGCTGTAATGAAAGAACTGTGCATTGTGATAATATTCAACTGATAACTTGTTGTTTCTGTCGTTACTCGGTTAATTTCCCATGCCATGGAGCAAGCTGTTAGACCAAAGAAACCAAAGAGTAAGAAGAAGGTTAAGGTAAGAATAAAAGATGTTTCTCACTATGTGGAATATGTTTGTATATATGTGTGTTTTAAGCGTTCTAGGCCCTAGATACGTTTTATTTGAATACGTATTTTGCTACACAATTAACTTTGCTAGAATTGCTTCAGTCATCATTAGCATACCGAAGAAAATCACAAAAGATTTGATAATTTTTTCAGCCCAAAATTGAGGATGACGTTGCAGATACTGCATCAAAAATCCTCGGATCTTCTAATGCACCCGCTCGTGTGGAAGAAGCTCCGGCAAACCAGGAAACATCTGATCAAGCCATGACTCATGTGGAAGGAGGTGCTCACGCTGGTTCTATTAGTCAGCCATTGAGAGATGCTTAAATGAATGTATCATATATGCCAGAATGCATTCACTGCCTGGCATTATAGCTCAGGGTGGTCCAAACCCTGGCACGCGGGCCGCATGCGGCCCGCGTGAAGCTTTTGTGCGGCCCGCGAACACTTTGTGGATGCCGGAATTATCAGTGCTAAATCCAAGGTTTAAAAATACACCTACGCTTTATAAATACATTACATTCGCCACAACCCTAAATAAGTCGTGCATAATCGGGTCAATAGGTAACTATGAGGGAACAATGTCGGTTTGTGACGACACAAACGTGCGTTGATATTTTGCTTTTGTTGCTAGCGCAGAGTACACTCTCGAATTTGGTTGTAAATTAGCTGCAACTCGTTTATTTAGTCAAGGGGAAAAGTTTACTAAAAGCATGAGTGTCAAAAGAAAAGTGTCAGAGGAAAACAGAGAGTTCAATTCTACTTGGGAGGAAAGGTATTTTTTTGCCAATAGCAATGGTAAACCACAGTGTCTGGTTTGCTTGCAAGTTATTTCAGTGCCTAAAGAGTTTAATTTAAAGCGACATTACAGCACCATGCATGAGAAAAAATATGGCCAATACCATGGAACTTCTAGGGAAGCAATTTTGAAAGAGTTAAAGGGCAATTATTCCAAGCAAAAAAAAATGATTATTGGTTTTTCCAAACCCGATTCAACTGCAGACCTTAAAGCTTCATACGAAGTTGCTCTAACGCTCGCAAAACATGGAAAAGCTTTTCGAGACGGGGAGATTGTAAAAGAGTGTGCGATTAAGATGGCCCTTTCCTTTGGAGATAAAAAAATAGCCAAAAAATTTGAAAACGTTTCTTTATCTCATCAAACCGTTGCAAGAAGAGTGGCAGAATTGAGCGAAAACGTGACTGTGCAATTGAAAGACGTTGTTCAACAATGCAAGTACTTCTCTTTAGCCTTGGATGAAAGTACTGACATCAGTGACGTTTCCCAGCTTTTGGTTTTCATTCGCACTATTGATAAAAACTTTACTGTATTTGAAGAACTACTCAAGATATCTCCACTTCGTGGAACTACAAAAGGTATCGACATATATAACAGCCTTGCGTCTGTCGTTGATGCTTATGGAGGATTTGAGAAGTGTGCATGTGTTGTAACAGATGGTGCCAGGGCAATGACAGGACGAAAGAGAGGACTAGTTGGCATTCTAAAAGATCATGGAGTGAACTGCCCAACATTGCATTGTATCATTCACCAAGAAGCACTATGTGCCAAAGTTTTGCAGATGAGTGATGTTATGCTTAGTGTGACGAATATAGTCAACATCATCAAAGGGGGAAACAGAGCCCAGAGACATAGAAAATTCATCCAGTTCTTAAAAGATGTGGGTGCAGAATATGAAGATGTTCCACTATTCTCAAAAATTCGATG
Organism: Clavelina lepadiformis; assembly: GCF_947623445.1. NCBI lineage: Eukaryota > Metazoa > Chordata > Ascidiacea > Aplousobranchia > Clavelinidae > Clavelina > Clavelina lepadiformis. Next base: position 19,865,490 of record NC_135246.1, on the reverse strand, counting down.
GTTAAGTGCAGGCAAAACATTGAAACATTTCTTTTCTTTGCGAAAAGAAATACTAAATTTTCTCCAGAATGAGATAGAAGGGACGACCGAGACATACCAGATTCAGTTGAGTGATGACAAGTTCATTGGTTCGTTGGCGTTCTTGACAGACATTAGTAATCACTTCAATATCCTAAACATGAAACTGCAAGGTAAGAAACAAAATATTTCTCAATTGGTTGGACACATTGAAGGTTTTCGCAAGAAACTTGTGCTATTTAAGGCTTCTTTGCAAAGGAATGATGCTACCCACTTTCCTGCATGCAGTGAAGTACTTGGTGAAAGAAAAAGTATCGATTTTTCTGCATTTTCTAACAAAATTGGTGACATCATCGATGAGTTTAACGACAGATTCGCTGACTTTGATTTGCTGAAAGCACAAATGGAGCTTTTCAACAATCCAATGGAAATAGTTATAGAATCCCAACCATCTTACGTTCAGCAAGAACTATGTGAATTGCAGTCAGACCCTTTTCTTCTTTCACGTAAGAATGAGCGTTACGACGCCTTTTGGAGGCTTTTAAGCAACGAACAGTTTCCACGATTAAACGACTTCGCACTGAAGATATGCTCCATGTTTGGTAGCACATACATATGTGAAAGCACTTTCTCCATTATGAAGCGATTAAAAAGCGACACACGGAACAGAATGGCTGATGAAACCCTGGATGCCTGCTTACGTCTGTCGACCACTGAATTTAAAGCAGAGATCGACACCATATGCAAAAGCAAAAACGCAGAGTCGCAAGCAGAGATTAAAAAGTGAGTTAGGCGTGCAGCAAAACATTAGGTCGATCAGAACAGCAAACTCAGTCCTTTCCTTTCATTCATTTCATTTCATTCATACAACTGTATTTTGTAAGCGACAAGATTTGTTAATGTTCATAGCCTGCGAACAGTAGTTAACAACGTTTCTACTTTCAGCAACGCGTTATCATTTCTCACTATGCGGCCCGTGAAGTTTTTCTCAGACCCTAATGTGGCCCTTCATGTTCGCAGTCTTGGACCACCCTGTTATAGCTTATTAAGTTATATATGACACGTTAAATATGGCCTGCATAGTTAAGCAAGTACTGACTTGCTCTAGCTACAAGACCGGAGTGATTGTACATTCGAGAAATTCCGAGAAAGTGATCTTTTGAGTCTGTAACACACTTGTTCTAATCTTTTCAACTATGTTTAAATATGAATTGCAATTTGCAGGGGACGGCTGTAAATCCTTGCAGCAGCTACTGGAATCATAAACTATATATAAGCTGCATTGAAGTTGTTATAGTTCTTCATGTTTCATGAATTTGACAACTTGCTGACTTCGATTATTCAGACACAGAAAGTGATTGGAATGGAGTCCAAGATGAAGACCAAGCCCAAGTGAGCAGGAAAGCCGATGATGATGTCACAGAAGAGTCGGCTAAAGCTGCAAACCTTCAGGGAATGTGCAGCCCTGTTGTACCTGGCCATTTCTATAAACTTTGTACAACGAAGCAGGACCAGGACCCAGCCAACCAGGCCGACTCTGGCATCCATGCTGTCCTGGCTTATTCTGGGCAAGGTAGGTCTTGTGCTTCACACAATAATTTGAAATGAGTATCAATATCTCGTAAGCAACATAAATAAAGTAATTAGGTGTTTGGAATTGTGTAAGTAAATCAACTTTATTATAAGTTTTTATGAAAGTGTAGGAAAAATTGAGTAGCCTAAGGAGTGAGAAGAGTTTTATTTTCAAAAGTTTAAATTATGTGCTTTAATTGTGTTGTGGCTCTTTTATATTCTTATGCCACTGTATACATTGCTACATCACAATGTTCAACACATGCCATATGAACAGAGTCCTTGGAGGAGTCAGTGGAAGCAAGTGCGCCTGCAGAAGAAGCTAAAGATCAGATCGGATCACTCTCACCTTCCGCCCCTGAGATCTACACTCCGGAACTTTCTTCTGTCGGAGAATTTATCCTTGATGATGCGTTCGATGACGTCATCACTGCAACTGCACCTGCCGACCAGGTGGTTGTCGTGATTGTTGCACCATAATACTGCATTTATCGATGATAATTATAAGAGACAGCAGAGTGTACCACGGCACAGTATTATACAAGCCACAGCATGCTTCACTGCGCATGTGCAATGTGATTGACATTCTGCTCAGGCGTTACAGGGAAGAGTCTGAAATACATTGGATGTGGTTAATGTTTAAAGTACGGGGTATTTAGAGCCCCTCATGTTGCCAGTTCCAAGGTTTAAAGTTACTCATCTATGTCCCAGGTTGATGATGTCCTGCTTCCGGTTGCCGAAGATGACTGGGACCTGGTGGAGCAGAACAATGAGAAAATTTATCCCTCACTTGATACAAGCACCGATGATGTGGACCCATCTGCCATGGTTTGTCCCACTCTTCGTGTTGTGGTGTAATAACTTTTATTCGTGATATGGTATTATCACTTCGTGGCTACCTTACAATCTAAACAGACAATGGCGGTAGGCTTAGTTATGTTCATATAATTCAAAGCCTCTCCATTGTTTCATTAATTATTTATGTGGAAATTCCGGCTTCTTTAGAATTTCTTTCAAAGGTTAATTTGATACTTGTACTGTGAATTATTTTATTCCTATTCAAAATATTTCAAAATTCTTTAATAGATTGTTGGGAATTAAGTGATAGCTTTAAGGGAGATTGTGTCAAAGAAAAAATTGGCTGTGGTGGTGACTTAGCAAATTTACTCAGCGGTTTGGCTCCAACTCATCATTTTTTCTGTGGTTTGTTCTGGTCAAGCTTTCAGCTGATTACCTGCAAGAAAATTTATAACCAAGTCCATAAATCATTTTTTTTCTGTTGATCCGTACCAAGCAGGCATTGTTTCATATAAGTCATTGTCATAGAGTCCTGTAGGCTATATACCATAGTTATTATTGTTTTCTTAAATTCTACTGTTTGTTGTCATTGGAGTTGCGGGACCATTTACTCCACTTATTTAAATGAAATAGTTTAAGTTGTCTTTTGTTGCTGTTTTGCCAACACATCATTGCAGTATCACTGCTGTATATTTTATTTACATAATTGTTTATGTGCAGAATATATTATTGCATCATATCCCCTATTATTGTCTCAGAAACCATTCACTCAAGACCAGCTGAGTGTGTTCTACCACAACCTGCTGCTTGATCACACTGATTCCTACACTGACCAGTTCCTTGAAGAGGTGAAGCAACACAACGACCGGTTCAAAACTCTCTTGCTCAATTATTACCAGGTCAAATGGGTTCACTTTGCCTTCCTGGTTTGTGGTTGGAAATCTTATCATTGATTATTGTCACTAGCTTGGTATGGTGGATTTGTTTTGTTGATTGTTATTATTTTAGGCTCGTGTTAAATTATTGCAAGCTCGTCAGTCGTACAACGAACATGGAAGCGTTGTTAAGAAATCAATTGAAAGTGCTTTTGTGGTTGGTGAGGGGGAAGTTTTTGCGGAGGTTGGTCTTCTATGGCTCAAAACTAAACGATAGTGTTTCTTTTTTTATCACGTCTGGCTTTCTTTTTAGTCGATCAAGCTTGTGTGGTCATAAACACAAGTTGTAGCAAGCAAACACTCACGGAGATATTTGTGTCTGTCCCAGGCTTATTGTCAGGATCAGCGTAAGGTGAATCATCTCCATCGGTACGAGGTTGTCAAGTACGATGCCGAAGCCGCGGCTCGCTTGAGTTCCATCTTCCGCGAAGATCGGCGAATCGTGAGCGAAGATGTCACCCTTGCTTGCTACCTCTCCACGGTGGCGAGACTCCATTGTGAGCAATTCCTCTATGATGTCACAGAGAGATACAAGCATCACAGGAACAAGTTGAGAGAAAGTACGATGGCATTGTAACGTTTGTTGTTGAACATAAATTACCTAAGTTTTAACACATTTGTCCACATTGTTATTTTAATACGAAATATTTGCGAAGGCTCATCCAAAAGTGTACCCTCATCCATTTTACTGCAACTTGTTGATGAATCTGTTCTCGAGTTGAAATGTGTCGCCAATGTTTTGTTTTCCTTTGTTCGCCGGAAGCGAAGTCGTGACGAGATAAAAGATCGATTCTGGAGTGACGTAGAGAAGTGGATATCACTGGTATGAAAAACATCAACAACTCGTGGTTTTCAAGCATTGTGGCTTCCAGTAAAGAACAAAATACTTGGACAATGCTCAATGTAATTGATGTTTCATGCAGATAATTGTTCATCTTCTTCAATCCTCGGATAGTACGAGCACATCTCGACACTTCGCTGAAGAGATGTTTGTCATAAACCAGATCTTGCGATGTCCACCAGGTGTCCACCTGTGGGCTGATGGTCTTGTGCAGGTGCTCACAGATATTCTTCTATTTATGAATAACTTTTATTATTGGCCTTTTTTCTGTGCATAGGTGGTAAGATCATGTATGCATATTTACCATTGGTGAATTTATAAAAGTACAAAAGTAGGTTTTTATCAAACTTTATAATCTACTTCTAGTGACTTGTGTATATATTTTGAATTATGTAACTTTTTACTTGTAGTCGCATCAGATAATTCACATGTTTTCAACCCGGTCTGAATGTTACCTATTTGATGGAGCATTCTCAGGAATTGCAAAACCTGCTCTGATAAGCAATTACTATTAAAAACGTAGCAATGATTAAAGATGAAATGAGAGATATTTTCATTACGAGAGAGAGAGTACGTAAAAGAAAAGGTTTCACCAGTTTCGATGCTCCAGCCTTGTTCAACAAAAAATAGAAATAATTAATTAATCAATGTTTTTCTGTTTTACTCTGCTCTTGATTGTGTGGTATACAAAGTGGTCCAGCTTTGACAGCAAGGATGGATGGATCGATGTTGTATTGAAAAGCAATTCCTTTCTCAGAGTGCTAACGTTCACAAACCCCTGGGTTGCCATGCGACATTTTGCTTTTATAAGTGACTTATATTAGAAGTTATGATTCATCTAGAAAGATTGATCGTTTACCATCACATTTCCATCATTGTAGGTTTCTGGGCCGAGTAACTCAGCTGAGGGCAGTAAAGACAAAACATCCCTAGACCATTCGATTTACTTACTATACCTCTCACTCCGTCCACCAAAGGGCAGAATTGAGCTCCTCTTGGAGTATCACATCGCTGAGTCGAGTGAAATTTCTGACGACAAACCAAGCATGGGCTGGACCATGGTCAGTTTCTGGTCATTTTCATGTTAATTATAAGTAACTACGCATAATGATATAATTAGAACACACTTTGGTTTTTGCATTGGCGGAAGATTTTGATGCATTGATATTACTTGCAACTGCTTGAATTATGACCTGGCATCTAAACTAACGTGGCCAAATAATCGCTATAGATTGATGATGAAGGCGATGAAATGGATCCAAGTTCATTGTCAGAGTCAGGAGCACTTCCACTTGAGAATGATCTCATCGTCATATTTCGACAAATTCCATTGGAATCAATCCTTGCCCATACCCTGGGCCTTGACAACTCTTCTGGTAAATCAAAGCTTGATGGTTCGATTTTTCTGCATAATTCATACAAAGCATTCCTCTATTACATCACAGGTGGTTCATATCATTATATGAGTCGTGATATCTCGAGTGAGGACATGATGGCGACCTTTGCAGTTTGTGATTTGATCTGTGACATCCTGGGTGAAGGGTTGGCCACACTTGGCAGACCTGAGTAAGAGCCACATAGATATCATTTTCTGGATTGTTCTCGCATTTATATCTGAGAAAAACAAACTTGATCAAACATAAATTTGGTTTCACTAAAGCAGAGATTTTTCAAACAATCGGTCGTAGTTATGAGCATGTTTAGCTTTTAAGCAGCACAGTTGTTTAAAAACGTAATCTGTTTCACGTACAATCTTTACAAAAAATGAATTTGAAAAACTCTGCTTTTAATCAGTAATCAGTTTATGATCTGAATTATAATATTAAATCTAAAGATTAGATTTTAAGTCGAAACGTGCAACCCAGGTACAAGCAGTTGGTACGTCGAATCGCGCAATCACTTCGTAATACAGTTCTGGTGGTTTCTTATCATTGGGTTCATTACAAGCTATCTGTTCAACCAACCACAACAAAACAAACGTAAGTTCCTCTGAGCGTTCGTTGTTCACAAATAACAGATGTGTGAAGGATATCTTGCTTGGTCTGAAGCAATCAATGTATGCTAAAATATATGGTGTATTTGCTCTCTTATTTATCACTCTTTGAAAGATTGTGTTTGTTTCCATTTTTTAAGTGTTGGAAAACTTTACATATAAAAAGCATGTTCCTTCTAACGACAACTCGATCAAGTTCTCCTGCTGTTTCCTTTTTTTTCTTCTGTTGGCTACAAGAATAAATCTGGTGTTGTGGTAAAGAAATTATACGACCGAGGAGGGACAGAAACTCCTGACGGCGAACAAAACCAGGCAAGAGTCTGGAGCCTGACAACATTGGCCTGGACTTTACTCCGTTGCTGGACCTGCCATGAAGTCTTGCTTGTGTCGTTTCCCGCAACGCCTTGAAATTCCTAAAGTTCATTGAAAGCGCGTGTGGTCATGAGAAGCCATCAGAGTTTTGAAAGAGATGTTGCCCAGTTTCATTTCTTCATTTCCTTGGCGCTTGATAGCACCGGCATTAAACCTATCATCGACTTACTTCTTCATGGTGAGCATGCTGGGTATCAACATGTGAAGTGAATCATAAACCAAGTCACTCTTATGACATATTCCCGATAACTTCAGCATAACGGTGAAGGCTGGTGCTGTATTTCTACACTTTTCTGCTGCCCATGATTCAACATGGCGCCGCTGCCTTACATGCAAGGTTCTCAGATTCTCAGCTGTTCTCAGACAAGCGCGTGGTCCATACGATGATGGAGCTTGTTCGCAAGCAGAGTGGAAACTCAATGGAATATGGAGTGGTGTGTTGGTGGTGTGAGCAGATTCTGCCCAATTTTTTACAAATAGGAGTTGCACACTTTGCAATTTTTGAGTGTGGCACAGATGCAAATGCAGACCTTGCCACACCTGGCTGTTCCCCACGCTGTGTTCCTTGCGGAGCACTCAGTCTGCACAAGATAACATGACCCAGTGCTTGTTTGTTTCTTACCTCGACACCTTATTCGGATGGCCAACAAACCATCTCGCTCAAACTACAACAAGGCTTGTTCCAAGATTTAAAATAATAATTTCAATGCAATATTAATAAAGCTTCCTGCACTGATTGCAGCTACAACAACCTGTACTAAATCCCAAACTATCGTTTGTTCTCTTCTTCTTTAAGGAAACAAAGACATGTAGATTGGCATCTTGCAGGAATATTGATTGTGATCTCGCTTTGCTTATCACTTGGATTTAAAATTTGTTTTTAAGCATCTTGCTACATTTCGAAACTGCTCAGAAGTAAAATAAAAAATTTGTTTAACTCAACCCTAGGTATAGTGCGGCAAGACTTCAACTTGAATTTGACGAATTCTGCAAACGCTGTGTCGCTCGTCTCCTCTCTGTCGCACGATTCGGCATTTATCAGTTTATTGCCGACCTTTCCTACCACACGGTGTCGCCACGAGCTGCAGAAACCCTCTATCTGTTAATGAATGTGCCAGCCGGAGTTCGATCTGAGGTCGACACCCTGGTTAGCTCTGGATACTCGAGACAGGATTGGTTGGACTTCATACAGGGTGAGCGGAATTTTGTTCAATTGTTATGTCGTTGAATAAAGCTTGAACAGTTTATATTAATTAGTGGCTGCATCTGCACAACTTTTGGCCGAGTCATAATATTTCACACATGGTATTGTTCATATTACCACCACTTGTTTTTTTGAAATTTTTTCTTTTTAAATTATTTTGTCATATTTCCATAGATCCAGACACAAAACTTGCGTTTGAGGAGCAGTTGTCAACGATGCCAGCCAATGAGGTTGTTTACTTACTTACAACCTTCGCCAATCTTGCCCAGGCCAGACCTTGCACAGAACGCCACTTAATCAACACCATTGTTGTTGATATCTTTAAAGTAATTGGATATTTATAAACCAGCGTTGTACTGCCTCTGCATCACCGTCATCTACATGTATAATGGCAAGTCCACTTTTATTTTGTCATTTCTTCTTCAGGTGTCATTTGTTTACAAATCAACGCGAGATATTTGCAGTAAAATGGGCCGTGAATTGTTATGCTCAGTTGCCTGCTACCATCCGTACGTGATCTCCACACTTCTTCAGTTCGTCTCCGATGATATGAGTATGTGCTTAAGCCATTGATTATTTTGATACTTCATTTAATCGTAGATGCTCTCATGTTTGATCCTGGTTAACCTTCATAAATAATTTTGTGAGCTCTCTGCCAATTAACTACTAATTTGAGCTGACATACCCCTAAGATTAGGTAGATCTCAATCAAAGGCATCACTGATCTTTTAAACCAAATGCAATTGACTGCCTAGTATTGATGATCATTCCCAAAAACATAGACATTCTGTAGGTTCAGTTGCATCAGTGGCAATATATGCCGTTAGCGACTTGCCCTATTTCACCTGGCAACCTGTCGATAATGACATCACAACACTTCGTAACTGGCTTCTTACTAATCCTGTGGGTTCGACGGAGTTCAAGTTGGCACAGATTGTGATACAGGTGACGATAAGTCAGTGGTTACAAGTGTTTTGTGAAAATTAACATTTTTCTCAAATATTAAAGTAAAGGTAATGATAAATGATACGAATTAATTAAACTCATGCAAGTTTGTGCAGTTTTGAGTGAGTTGATCTTATGTGTGTGAATGCGCTCATCATATCAACTTGTTTTTGACGTTTATTATTTCCACAGTGTTTTCAATTATTCTTCCTTGCACAGAACTTAAATTACGACATGGTCAGTGGAAAGTTGTTTCTTCCTCCATCAACGCTTCAGCAAATTGCGGTCCTACTCGTTGAAGCGTGTGTGCAGGTGGAGCAGGAACGAGCCGGGATTATGCTGAAAAGCATCGACCAGGTGAGCTCGGCTTCTAAATTTCATTCGTGTGTCCGCTTCGATCATCATTTTATTTGTGAGTTGATAAAAATGAAAATGACAAGTTTGTGACAAACCCTGGAAATATTTGTAGGTTTCAAGAGTTGCGTCAGTCGTGCGTTTGACCGGGAATTCATACGAGCAACAATTTCTCTCCTGGAGTTGGAAGATTTTACTGAAATTGAAACTACATCAGAGTCAGCAGAATCCTTCAACCAAAAATAAAACCAGTAAAGGATTTTTTTACTCAGAGTGTTTATCAATGACGTAACATGCTTTGAAACTTGTGTTTGATCTCACTGCAAAAAATTAATTGTTACATCACAATGTACATTACGCAGAAGACAGTCCTTCTAATGATGCAACAGTGTCGACATCAGACAAGTCCTCAGATGTTCCGGATCTTAAAACTTCCATGACCCTCCTCCCCATCCTGCAGTCGTGCCAGGATAAACAAGCCATGGCTTGCCATGTTGCTCTTCTCATGACCTCTGTAGGGCACAGGTTTGTGACTCGGCACTTGGCCACCTCAGTATTTCTAAACTCGGTCTATTAACCTACATCTACTGTAGTTTCAATCAGCAACAAACTTATAGTTGAAGTGATTTGCGTATTTGATATATTTAATCTTTTATCCTGTCACTTGTTTCAAGGAAAGAATTATTTCTTCACGATGGTTTAGAATATCTTCACGTCCTTGCTGCAGATGGCCACGTGCGGGCAGCCTTGAGCTGTCTCAGCTGTATCATGCCACTGTTCTACGAGAGTAATATCAACTTGGGCCAGAATCACAGGTGCAGTTGCTTTGACGTTACAACGGGTCATCCTATACTTGCTTTCTTGTGGTGATGTTTTATGTGAATGCTCGAGAATCGTACAAAATTAGAGATTATGAATGAGATTTATAGCAATAGTGTCATTATATCTTTGGCCACGGTGACTTCTTCAACATTACCAACCAGAGTATGCTTGTATCACCAAGGCAACCATGCTTGCAGATTCACCGATGCTTTACATGGACTGCTCCATGCAACAGATGAAGGATTGATGGGGTCTTTTGCACGAAACCTTCTCATGGACAACACAAAGCAGGATAATGATGCCGTGACGTTGTTAACCTCTGTCATCAATCAGCATATCGCAGGTCCGTGTCTGATATTTGAGGAAATACTTGAAAGAAATCGTACGTGTTAATATTTTGTTATGCTTCTTTGTGTGGCCTTTACCCTCGTCTTACCTGCTGGTTGCATTCACCAACTAGCTAAGTTGTAATAGCTACGTTTGTATGTGTGTGCAACAAGGGTTGTATTGTAGTTTGCGCCATTCTATTTGTTTACTCTAACAGCTGCTTGACTGTGTAATAACCTATGTTTGCATGATCCATTTAAATAAGCATAAGTTAACGAGAGATAAAATTGTTGTCTTTATACTTATTTTTAACGATGTTTTTAGAAACTCAAAATTCCAAGCTTTTTACCTCTATGTTAAATAGCACTTAATCACTCAACATACTTAGTTAAATTAGTTATTACTAATTAATTGTTAATTAATATTATTAATTAATTAATGAAATCTTATTTCATTGTTATGTGACTTCTTCATTTTTCCAGGCAAAGAAGAAGACCAAGCCACCAGCATATTGTCCTACTGGTTGCAGGTTGTTTTAACCATTCCAGGATGGTTCAAGGATAACCACTTGCGAACTCTGGTTGATTTTATTTTCAAATCGTCGTTTGTTATTGGTGATAAATGTGCTTTGGAGTGCAGGTGAGCGAACTAAACCGAGTTTTATTTTTAAAAACTGAAAACTCAAGCACTTTGACACTTTTTTCGCATGTTGTCATTAAAATATCACAAAGACTTTCATCTAAGTAATTTCAAAGAAGTGGTTTTTCTTTTACATCAGTTAAACGTCAGCCTTAAAGTTGGTGCTATATCCTGCTAATCGTGTTGATATTTCTCAGGTAAATACAATTATAGCTTTATCTACTATAGTTTATAACGATGGTATTTTTCCAGCACATTCTTCTATGACAATTATGTTGAATTGATGCTTCATGGTAACCATAGCAACCAGACCCAGCCACCTCGGAATGTTGTTTCGTCGTTTTTCCACCTGGTCACCGGGGGTCATCATCAAGGCGCCCCCACCTTTATCCCCGTCATTGCATCGAGCGAGTGCGTTTATTTCAAATACGCCGCTCTCATTGCAGAAACTAGGTGGATGCAGGAATTTTAGATTAACGAGGAGTTATTTAAAGTTAAAGTTTTTTAATACAGAATTTTGTAGTTGATCCTGGTCATGGTGACTGACTAGATGTATTTAGCGCGTTGTTGTTTCGGTTGATATGACGACAATTATGGGTGCAAAATGGGCCTAACTTCATATTTCTGTTTTTGAAAGCTTATGTTTGAGTATCGGCATGTTGGTGCTTAGTTCTGTGCAGAGATCCAGACAACATTTCTAATTTGTGCGTCCATTTCTCTACACAGGTATGAGGATGACTGTAAATTATGGGAGACTCTTCTGGCAACTTTGCGCTCAGACTCAAAGATTTCGATCGAGTCTGCGGTCAAGAAGTGCGGCAACAAACTAAAACTTGCCCACACCCCGTTCCACCTGCACCTCACTGTGTACAGGTGAGCTCATCTATGACTATTTTGATTCGAAGAATCTCTTTGTAGTCACTTTTTTATCATCTCTTCCAAGGTGGGCGGAACTCGCTCTCCACACTCCTCATGATCATCCTCTCCTTCCCGTGATCTGGTACAACTTCTTCCTCCGATTCATCTATCTCCCACATCAGGGAGGAAACAGCTTCGGATCCCGGTGAGACTTCCTCCCGGAGTGATACAACTCACCACAAATATTTCATTCCAGTCTATGAAATCGTTTCGAAAGCAAAACAAGAAAAAATTTTTGCATTCAAAGTTTCATTTGCCAGCAACGTAGTCGGATAATCTGCAAACCAAATAACAAGGTTTTTTGATTTAACTCAGAGATGGTATATGATTTCTATTTTTGTAGATTTTTTGACCCAGTCAGCATCCTGCCCTTGTACAACAAGTTGAGATCAAGATTGCAAAGTTCGATGGAATTTCATCACGGCATTATTTCAAGCAAATCCGCCGATGAGCAGGTTCCTCAGAAGCATGACATGTGAGTCTTATGTGATGGATGAAACCTGGTTGTTTTGTTTTGCTGCAGGAGTCATCGAACTGTAAAAAAGTTGTAATTGTTTTGTTGTTGATGAAACCACTAAGAAGCAATTATTTGAAAAATATCGCATGGTGCGCTCTGAATTTTGCGACACATGGATTCGTGGGCTCACTCCTGTGCTGGGCATCACGAAGTGAAGGCGAACATTTTTTAGTCAAAAATTACCCATTTTGCCAATTTTCATGCTTCACTTCATAGCTGCCTTCTGCACTCAACTTAACTCCTTTAAACACGTCATCTACTGCGCTAGTTTCAAGTTCAAAAAACAATTCCAACAATACCGCGCTCTGATTGGGGTAACCAGGTTTTTTAAAGACCGACGTAGGAATTCATCACGTTTATTATCGCCTCAATTTAGTTATCACGCCTTGCTGCTTTCTTGCTGTGGTTAACGTGTCAAAATCACCATTTTCAGTCTAGTGCGGTTATATCAATCTTACAAGCTGTGGCTGGAGGAGCCAAAGATGCACGAGAGCGGACTCTACCTCCCGTCTCTCCCATCCCAGTACAATCCCGGGCTGTTGGGGTGCGCTAGGACTCACAACCCCAATGCATGCAACGGTGCCATTGACAGGGCAAGGTGGGCTTGTGACTTACAAATATCTTCATTGATCCATCTTGATATTTTCTGACATGTATGGATGTTGTCCTCAAGGCAGATGTCAGGGCGTTTGTTTTGATATTTGCAGCGTTAAGAAGGAACTTCTGAAACTTCACGAGAAATGGGCAAATTTACAGAAGTTGCACTCGATGGACCATCGCAAATATAAAAGACACAGTTACCATCAATGTGAGGTGAGAAGCTATTATTATTTCTATGGAATCTTTCTTTTCCACCTTAGCTGAAAAGCACGAGCAAGCTAAAACTTTATGATGTCACAATCACCCTGCCTCCATTATAATTAGTTCCAGTAGCAAATTTGCGTTATGTTTTCGGCAGAAACTGCCAAGTTCCACGTTAAATTATTGGAAATATTTCCTGCATTCTTCCAGGGAACTGATAATTCTGAAGAACGAATCTCTCAACTTCTTCATCAATTTGAGCCTCCACTTCCTATTCCTCCACAAATTTTATACGGGACATGGGATCCTCCTGCTGATGCAAGGGATCACTCTTCACTCCATGATTACAACGCCGTGATGCGGGAAACGGAGCAAGTGAGCATACTGTGCAACATCCGATGCGATCTGGTGTATCCACTTTGAGATAATTTTATTTCCAGGATATCAACTTGCTGATGGAGTTTGCTCATCGCTTCAACGAGATGCAGGCCAAGCATCATCAGATAAACCGAGATCATCTCAAGATTCTTCCTCATCTCTACTTCATGAAGGTAGCATCATCATCTCAGAACTGATAGATACGGGCTTCTGTTATTAAATGCTCAACGATGTTTAAAAAAGTTTTCTGACATGTTTGTTGCATCTCAATAAGTCTAAGAGCTTCAGCAATAATCTGAAATCTTGCCCACGTCGTACTTGTGCTGAGTATTTTGTGCATCGTTTGTGAAAATGCTCGCAACTATGGACACAAATTAACAACAATTTTACTGTAGTGACAGTTGTTTTCTTATCAATCGCATAAAATCTTTCCCTCCCAAAACCAGGAGACGGAACTTAGCATGGACATCGAGTGTCAGTCTGCGTTTTCACCGACTCACAAATGTGCTGGAGCCGCTCACATTGATCTGCACTTCAAAGAGAAGACGACAAACGAATTGGTGAAAGAAAAACTGGATGCAAACAGGTAAGAGATTGATAAAATTTATTTTACATTTCTGTGCAACCAACCGCAGACTAAAAGCTTCAAATCCAACAACTTCAATTGATCAAATTTTCTGTTCAGGAAAACGTACAAGACTGTGATGGATGAATTCATGAAGGAAAACTTAACGGAAGATTTATGTTACGCATCACTGCACGTGGAAAGTGTGATCATGGCGCTGGAGCTCAGTGCAAAGAAACCAACACATGGCAACGATATAAAGAGGCAGGGTCTTGGTGTCTAACACTTTGTCAAACAATTTGTGTGCGCTGGCTGGAAATTGCAGGAAATTCTTCAAATTATTTGTCATTCTGTGAACGGAACTCATCTTAATGCCCTTGTTGCTTTTGCATTGTTTCTTGTCGGCAGCTCTTCACTGTCTTTTTATATCATATTTACCTCTTAAATCTGTATTTGTGTATAGAGCTGTGAATGAGGCAGCAATCCGCTTCTTTTATCTTCTCACCGATTTATACCACGGAGATCGGGTCAGTTGTCTACCAACCAAGCAAATGATATCAGCGGCAGTAGAACTGCTCGGTCATGTAAGTTCTTCGATAATCGTGATATGAGTTATGATGTTTTGAAATGTAATTTGTCTCTTTTTAACTTTTAATGAATAAACTGGCATTGATATTGATGATTAGAAATCCAACCATCCACATATCCAACACATATTCATTTACCAGATGCCACTAACTTGCAGTTTTTATCGGATGTTCTCTGCAGACTTTCATCTCTCGATCTCACGACCAAGCGAGCCACATCCTCGACCAGGTTCTCCGAAACCCAACATCAGCTGCTCTCCTCTCCCCCCACTTTGCTCCAGGAAAAGCATTCGGACTCTCGCATGACTCCTCCATCAAGGAGTACGTAACAATGTATCAAAAGGTGATGCGGGTTGTTTCCACGACGAGCAAAGATGACCCGGATGTTCTGTTTGTCCTCCTCACAAAGGTAAGTGAACTCCTTGTTTGTCTTCTGCTTCTTTCTATCGATCTATTATCTTGTTTATTCGTGAATTTTGGTCACAGTTCGACATGACGTCATGGCTGGACGACCTTCAGCCTGATTTAAGTGACCGGTTGCAGCTGATCCAGTTTGTCTTTGTTGGTTTGGTCGGATGCATGGTCAAGTCACACAGCCACGAGATAAAGAGCAACAATTTAACAGAAAGTGACAAGTAAGAGTTTGTTGATTGACACATTCATTGAAGGGCTCTGTAGGATATCTTGCTCCCAAATTGTTTTCAGGAGAAACCCGGGAATTTTGACCAACGCCATCACTCACAAACCGTCCCACTCAGCCGTCCATGAGGTTTATGTCAACCACTTGAGGGCAATCTTAACATATCGTTTTCCTGATTTGTTCGTTGAAGTTTTGCATTACATGTTGGAAGGTATCGTGCTTTCACATTCTAACAGTTTTATTCTCTTGTCCAAAGCAGTGGTTGTTGATGTTGATAAATTGACTTAATTACGTACCGAGATGTTTCTCGCATCTGCAGTTTTATTGCTGGATTTTTATTTATGACGTTAGCTTCAAGGACACAGGAGGTTAAGAGCTCGACCTGGGAGATGATCATTAAATCCTCCTTCACGGACACGATGAAGTTGACATCCGAAGATGGTGGGAGTGATCTTCCTGTTCAATTCTCCTCCTCAATTGACTGGAACACTCTGATAAAATCAATTGAACTCCTCACTGATTATTTCAGCAACTTCAGGAGCACCGATGGTGACACCAGGTCCATATTTCACTTTCAGATTTTTCTGATGTCAATGTATATTATTGCGTACTATTGTGGTCATTCGTACAAGTTGTTGATTGATCTTACTTTCTTTTATTTGTTCAAACACCACAAATATATTGCAAAGTTGTTTGGCTTGTGCAGGAGCCACGGATTATTTATGACCTGGACCCCATACATTCCTGCTCTATCCCGTCTCTTCTTTTGTCTCTCGCACACTCTGCTCGTCTTCATTCGTCGAAATCAACTTCCGTTGCTCTACACTGAGACAAAGCTCACTTCTGACCCCAAGTGGTCAGCGCTTGAACCAGTGTACAGTATGTACGCGGCTTGGATGCAACCAACGTACAATGCGGACACAAGGTGGTCTCTTCGCTAACAATCTTTCCATTGAGTCTGTAGGGTTACGTTATGGTGAAAGTGACATCTTGTGGTTCATGTTTAGAACTTTATGTTGGCCGTGGCGGGAACGTGATGGTGACACGACCAAGTTCATGACCGATTCCTTCACCAATGTATTGAAGGCATTTTGCCAAAGGTGAGTCCATGTAGACATCCATGGAACAACATGGGACATCGTGTCCATTGATTAAATTCAAATGCTTTGCCGGCTGCAGTTTTACTGAAATGATTGTGTTTCTAAGAAGGCATCTTAGCTTAAGCAGACGCTTGTAGAAACCAACCCTATGAGCCATTAATAAAATATTCACAGCGACAAGGCAGCCACAGCATCGTACCTTCCTTATATTTGGAACCAATACTCAAAAGCGATTCTTCACGGAATCAACAAGGTTCCATCCTACATCTACGACGCTTACCACTCAACTATGGATCAGTTGCCATGGAAACATTTCATGCCCGATCTCGGTTCTTTGAATCAAATGTTACAGGTTTCGCAAAATAATTGTTTTTTCTGGGGTTTATGTGGTGCTGTTCATGCTGCCAATATTGCTTTTTGGTTGTTTATGGCTGCAGGACCAGGCTTAAAGGCCAATGCAATTGCGTTCCGGAGCCCTACACTGCTTATTATTATTATTACATTAAGTTATTTAAGATATGAGCTCTGTCATCAGGCACTAGTTTTGCATTGAGTCCATCGCTTGCTTGGACCTGCCCTGAGTGGCTGCGCAACCACTTCATCATTTCCACTTTATTAGTTGCAGTGCGTCGTCTCTTCAAAGGAATCTGCTTCAAACTTCAATTTATTCCAGATCTGTGATGAGCCGGTCGTAAAAGATAAACCGATGGAATTCCTCTGCTTCCTCCTGCCCAAGATTCCGTGGCTCTCGATGGTTGAGATGTGTCACATTCACTCCCAACTTCACGCGACTGATCTTGGAAGTGAGATGGAGGAGTGGGATCCGGTGACTGGCGAGATCCTCTGCAGGATGTTGCACTTGATGCTGGTGTTAGGTGCTCAATGTTTCCCACCCAGCGTAGATCAAATAACAATGAGAATGCTGAGAAAGTTGTCGTGGCTGATGTCCATCAGGGATCTGTTGTCTTTGCAGGAAGCAGCTCCGAGAATTTAGCAAAGTTCGACCAACTCAGGTCCCTCTTCACGCAAGTGGACAGATTCCCGTGGCATCGAATCAACCCCGACCAGGCTGAGTACCTGGCCAACCTCGTTGCGGATCGATATTCATGGACCAGTGTGCTCATGCAGGAGACTGTCAAGTCACTCAAGCGCGACCCTCGGTACAACGCTGTACGACTGCTCAAACTCGTGTGCATGCTCCCTCTAGTGGCTGAAGAGAAGGCACAAGCAAAGTCTCCACCGGTAGAATGAAGTGAAATCATATTCCCCAAAATTAAAGACAAAAATAAACAATGAGCTGATAATTTTGGACGATATTTGCTTATTCCAAGAGAGTCCAAGTCAGATTTTATCTTATTGTATTATCAGTCTCCTGTCCTCTCTATGACGTCATGGTCTATCCCACACTCTCCTTCTGATTGGTTGAAGCAGCAATCTTACATTCGATGCGTCGGAAGACTCTTCCAGAAGATGAAGTCTGTTGAGAAGAATCAAATGACCGTCGTCGCCAACCTTCTTTCAAGAAACATCGAACAAACAATGGAGAGCATTGAAATGACGTCAAACAATGGTCAGTTGTTATCATTAATGTTTTTAAAGGTGTCCCGTGTTTTATTTCAAGAATGGTGACAGTTTCAGATTGTGATAGATTCATGTTTAAATTTTTCTTTTCTATAGAAAACGCATCATTACATCTTCCCTCTGTGCTGTCTGTATTGTTTGACTATCTCAACACGATTCCTGGAAATTTACAAGAATCAGCACTTAACGCCATAATCTCTGTCATATCCCGGAAGTCCTCCTGCCAGTCTTGTTGTGTGTTACGCTCCACTGCACATCAGATGCCAGCCCACTGCCAGGCATGTGTGGAAGTTTTATAAGATGTTTATGTTAGTATGAGATGAATGAAAGCTTAATGGTGTTCAGTTTTGGTTGAAAGTTACAACTTGCTATAATGCTTTCGATGCTGCTATGAATAGAATATGGCAGTTAGAGCAAGAACTAACTAGTTTTTATGAGCCCAAGTGCATCTTACACCAAGACTGGTAAAACGAAACAAGAGTCACCTTTGAACTTCTTTTTAACTTGTAGTTTTTCACTTCTAAAATGTTGACAGTTTCACCCCAATAATGTTTATTCATTCCATGGCATTGTCATAGGACTGCACATATATGAAGTCCCGAGCGTTGGATGGAAGAACTCTTCTTTCATCGATAACCGCGTCTTGTGATACTCTAACACAGGCAAAGCACACGAGTTTGATCTTGGAAGCGAGTGTGGGAAGTTACCTGGATCTGGCAGCAGGTCTCCATCTCTTGTAATCTTTTTCAGAACAAAGTTGAGCTTGGCAGGATTTGACAGACTGTCACTGAATCGAAAAAGCTGTGTCATGAGTTTTATATTTTACATTGGCAGCAAATCTTAAGGAGAACGCGTGTTCCTTGTCTGACACCATTTCCCTGTGGTGGGACAGTTTGTTGAAGTCTTACCATAAACCACTTGTTGATGAAGAGGTGACATGTTTTTATTATTCACATCACTTCGGCTTCTGCTGATTTCTCATTCCGCAGGAGTTTTAAACAAAATGTATATTTATCTCCAGGAATTGATCAAAGAATCTCTGCAGAACTTCTCCATCCTCGCCCTACACATTTACGCCCTCACACTTGTCAATCTACCCGGTTTCCATGGCAACATGGCGTTCATAAAGATGGAAGTGCCGTCAGATGGCGCCCGAGAGAGGATATATGAGGTCGCGCTCTCCCTGCTTCGATGGTTGTCTGCGATTTCCCCGTCGTAAGTGGGCGCCACAATGCACAAAGATGTTTTTGTAAATATCAACAGAAATTGGTGCCGGCATTTACGTTAAGCCACAGATGCTTCAGTAGAACTTGTATTAGCGCTACTCATTTTAACGAACATAAAAATGTTCAGGTCGTCGAACGAGAGCAAGTTGTTCATTTTATGGGATCACTTCCTCTGCCTCACCTCTGTCCTGCTCAAGGCGGCCAACACTTCAACACAGCAAGGTTCATTCACTTGTAAACGCTCGTATAAGGGAGAGCGCTCGTTTTCAAAATAAACAAAAATCTCGTTCCAGGCATCACCATGCAAGCAGTTGCTGACGTCATTTCGGGACTTCCCCCGATTCTTGATCACGTGAGCCTGGATAAGGTGAAATCGGGCTTACTTGGTTCGATAGGGATAGGGAGGCAATCCCCACTTTGTCCAGGTATCTTCGCATGATGTTGAGTCTTTGATATAGAGCCCGGTATAGGGCGCTTCTGGTCATGGACTTTGTTTTCAATCTCAATGTTAAATCCGCAGAGATCCGTCTCGCAGCCAGGTCCCTGTCCGTCTTTGTCAGACAATGGTTGGCTAAGATAAGTCCGGATTCACAAGATGTGATTGTGACGTCACAGAAGGTGAATTATGATGAATGAATAACGCTGCATTGTTGTGTGTTTGCGACTCGATGGAATTTAATCGACTGCAATCGGATATTGCTGTCTATTAACCAAGATTGGAAGGTGACATGTTTGTTTCCATTCCTTGCTTGTTTCAGGCTTATGAAGCGCTTAAGACCCTGCCCACCACGAACAAGTCATACCAGCAGTTGGAAGCGACCATCGATGAAGTTTGTCGCCTTCTCGACCAGGACAAGTTCAGTTTCCACGAACATCGCCGTTTCTCCGCCATATTTCTCTCAAAACACTTCCGCGAAAAAAACTACCTGCGGCACATCATGCTCCAATCTTGATTCAGTCTGCTAGTGTGTTGTCTATGTTTGAGGTGTTTCCCCCGTTAAGGCGATAAATATCTGGCGGGATTTACAAGATGTCTATCTTTCACTAGTTCAAACTGAACCTGGTTCAAAGCAGCTTTGTTACGCAAAATTTCGATTAAAACGTCCTCAGTTAACACAGGAGTTTTTTTGGAAAACTACTTTAAAAGTTTTTCGTTTATTTTATTTTGTTGAGTTGCCACTGGTCACTGTGCGTATACAAGTTAGATTGGATGCTGCAATTAACAAAACCTAATATTTTGTGGTCATTATGACGCAGTATTACTAAAAATGTGCAATTTGTGATGTAATTTTACGCATTTAACATCGGCACAAATAAAAAAAAGCAGAAGTTTAAACCAACAGACACGGTAACAAGGAACCAACATATAATCAGCGATGGTGGCCGTCATGAATTTTTACGTTGGGCCCCGCACTTCCTTAAGTCGGCCTTGAACCGTTTGATATGAAACAATTCATAAGCTCTGACATGGAAACAGTTACAACTGAGTCATTTGTTAATATAAGACTTTTTGCCAGGATCAAATCCATTTGTTTCAAATCTCTGATGGTTTAGTTTTCGTTCAACAAAAACAGCGAAGGTAAATAAATATGGTGTTTTTACTACTGTGATAATAACCTTTCTACTTCTGTGATCCGCTTGTCGCTCTGAATAACGTCACTGTGACCCACGAGCAAGCTCTCATCAACTTAAACTATTATAAGACAATAACAAGCTGCTCTATGAAAGCGATGTGGATGTCACGTGGATATTTGTGTGATGAGATAAAAAACGAATATCTTATTAATAACTTTACGATGAAAAAATTTTTCAAACAACTTTGTCGTCATGATTATCCTAGGCAACATTATTACACCAATTTTGCAGAAGATAGTGACATTTGTTCATTTTTAAATATTTTTACACACTTTGTTTTTTTGTGTTTTTTTTTGCTCCTTCGCTAAGTTGTGTGACGGTTACGTCACGAGTCACAAGTTGTTCTCCTTAATTAATAAGCTTAAATTCTCCTTAATTACGTTCAGATAAATTACCTCCCTTGAAATGGTGTGCCACATTGAAATACCGATGTAATATTTGCAATCTCACTTTTTTACCATGTACTCTTTCACTTGTTACTACCGCGCAATATAACATTCAGGAAGCTTTGCCCGAAGGTGAAAGCCTTTGTATCTGATAATAAATAAAATTTCGAACTTTATCATTTAGTAATAGGCAGAGACAGAATTAAGCAACTAACAGCATTAGTCACGCAATTTGAGGAATGAGAACTCACACCATCCTAGCAGAAGCAGAACAAATTATCAACCATCAATCGTCCTCTCTCTCTTATTGCAACAATAGCCGCCGGTGAAAGCGGTCATTATGACAGATGTGTTTGATGTGTAATACTTCACACAAAGTAATACAGCAACGAAAATAAATATTTACATTAAAGATAAAAAGTTTGACAAGTTGTTGAATCTAATGCGCGAAGGTGCCACATTTTCCACTACGGACATTTGTAAATTACAAAATAATATGGTAAATTTCACAATTCAATGCACGAATGTGAGTTTCCACACAATAAATTTCACGCTTACAACGCACGCACAATAGCGGAAATTGTCTGATTTCCCGTGTCATGGGTAGATGGGAACCGATCTTACCGGTACCGGTACCGGCGGTACTTTTAAAGTACCGACTATTCACCTCTGGCCTTTGAATAGTTATCAGTCCTGTGTTACTTTGCATTTCATATTTTTAAACGAACGTGGTCATCATGGTTGGTGCATTGTGTAATGTTCCTTACAACAAGATATTTTTTTCACAGCATGGTACGTAAGATTTGATCTAGCGTGAAATCAGTTACTCAAAGTCAGTTACTTGGAGTTTCGAAATTGTAGACCCGAGCTTATATATTGCATATGTTGCCACCATAGCTTTTTATGCTAACACATCACACACAAGCAAACCACATTGAACTTGACAAATTGAAAAAGGTTACCGTTTTATTCTTCCTAATAACTCAATAGCGCATGAGATTGACCGGAATAAGCAACCAGTGTTTTTATTTCAGAAACCGGCTTTGGTTTACGCGCCTAATTTACAGAGTGAAAAACAAATGGCGTATTTGTTGCTTAAATTCACAGTAAAAAAAGATTTAAAATCATTTGTAATATTTTTGTTACTCATGCGACTTATCAATATGATAACACCAAAAATACAAGTGAAATTTTTAAATATATGAAAAAAATGTTTTGTTTAAAACGTTTTTGGTGATAATAGCTGCAACAAAATTGCTTCAGACATTCACATATTTTCAATGACTTGTATTGCTTTTTTATTTGTCAGTATGCTGTGGTTTAGTTCTTTTTGTGTCATGTGGTTAACTAAACGCTATGTAAGCGTTTCGCTTTGATGATGTCATAAAGTCAAGTGTTAATATTTTAGCTGTACCCAGGTTTTAGAAAACCGTTACAACAGTGATTTAGCAAATTGTTTTTTATTGACTGACCGTACAAACGTGAAAGCGGCAAAGAAATTCGCAAATAAAACACCACTTTCACATAAATACTTAAAAATATTTTCACAAGATAAACGTAAGCATTTTTAACAGCTATAGCGATTTCAGTATTTTAATATGTCATTGGAAATTATTTGGATTTTTTTTGGTAAACTGTTCAGATAAAAATTGATAATATGGCGAATGCAATTTTGTGTTTCAAAACTAACTTTCGCAACAACAGGAATAGAATTAGATCAAGTAATAACAGACAATAGCAAAATTTCATTAACACTTTAAAGATTCAACAAAGTTATTCACAAAGAAAGGAAAGATCACGGTTAAGTTGAAGTTAATATATTTCAAATTCAAGTTAAGGCAGGTGATTAGCAAAACATTTGTTTTTAATAAGCAACTTTTAACCGGATAATTTGCAGGAAAATGTCTAAAAAGCGGGTTTAAAAGCTTTGTAGATTTTGTTGAAGTTTTGCTTTTGGCAGCTGTCTCACCAACAGAATTTCCTGCAAAGATCGCAGGTCACACGAAATCTCACGCGTTTTATGATAAAGCCAGCTGGTGACCTTTTTGTGTGGTTTTTATCTTCTTCTGAAAATTCTTCTGACGATTCTTCTGAAACACAAATTTGATATAATGGAACTGATAAGAAAAATTTTTGAACTGTCAATTCTTCTTCGTGTGGACAAGCATGGACGCAGTAATTAAGTGTTAACTGATGGTCTGAATATAGTTGCATGTCTATCTAGGTTTCTCGTCATGTTTCGGCAGCTTTACAATACATTTGATCAAACATGTTTGTCAATCATAAAGATTTAATGTGACTTAGTTTTCTGCGTAACAAAATCTCATATTATGTGCAACAGCAAAAAATTTCTTTATGCCGATTTGTCGATCATCATAGTTTAATTTGTTTAATAACAATTAGGTGTTGTTAACGAATCTAAAAGGTTTTCAATGCCATGTAATTTTCAGTCGCCTATACGTAACTTATAGCAGTTATTCAAAAATAAAGCAATTTGTAAAATCTTACCTTGCTTGTTGCCAATATCTCGCTTGAACAAACTTCTCGTTCTGCAATAGCGAGTCAAGTATTTGCATTTGATGTTGATCAATCCCCGGCAAGCTTTGATCGACCTACAAGGCAAAGTATCGTCACTTTTAAACACCATAAAATAAACATGATTTCGAGTAAATGTCGTACATTTAACACTGAGTTACTCACCGGTAATTGAGACTTCTCGTTCTTCCGTTCGAAGACATGATCAACGCAAATAACATGAAGATGATCAAATACATCTTCAGATAAGAACCTGAGTGTGCTTTGTCAAACAAATCCATCGCAAAATGATTTTATTTTCCCGGAACAAGGAAACGAACAATTTTATATTTTTATAACTTCGTGAACTAAAATGAAATAAGAACTTGCTCAAACTGTTTTCGTTTTTAAGCGCACAAAAAATTTTTGAAAAACGCATTTTTTTCTTTGTTATCTTTTCGCGGGGAAGGATGCCATTGGCTTGCAGTCGTTCAAAACATGTCACAAAAACTTTCGAGAATATTTTTCAAGCTTTCGTCACATGAGTAGTGTCTTGTTGCATTGTGAATGTTTTTAAGAACAACAACGTCATAAATTTAAAATGTGTGATGAGATAAAAAACGAATATCTTATTAATAACTTTACGATGACAAAATCTTTCAAACAACTTAATCGTCATCATTTTCCTGGGCAACATTATTACACCAATTTTGCAGAAAATATGTGACTACAGCATTTGTATATTGTATTTATATGTATTTTACACACTTTTTTATTGTGTTAAAATGGGACAAACAAACATATAGTTTATTTTCTTTCGCAATGTTTTCATTTCAAATTTTAAGTCGGAAATTTTAAAAAGTGATTTACAAGTAACTTAACAAAACGTATAAGGTCTAGTCATTTATAGTTATCAGTAGTGATTCTTTTTGTATTAACCTGAGAACTGACACAACGCTGAAAGGCCGGTTAGTGTAGCGCTGCACTTTCATATGTTTGTGGACGAATATTTAAATGACTTTCACCCATGTTTTTGCGGACATTCTTGTACACAATATGTGACTGCGTGTTTGGTATTATTAATAATTTATCGATATGCCAATGGTGACTCTTTTCATTATTTTTAGTAAGTTTTCTACCCATGTCCATGATTTACGCCATTACCTACAACTCTAGCTGGCTGGCTATGTGACTATAAGCGGGAAGAGCCAGAAAAGAAGAGTTTAGCCTGAAACTTTGCTGTTTGTGCATTGCTGACTCATCATTATATAACGTCTGCCAAGAAAAAATTTTGGATAGTTGTCAATCACGTGTTGCTTTGCATTTCATAACTTTAAGCGAACGTGGTGATCATAGTTGGTGCATTGTGTACTGTAAACTAACAGCTAGATATTGCTTTTACAGCATGGCATGTAAGATGAAATTTAGCGTGAAAGCAGTTTCTCAAATTACTGAGCCAACCTTTCTAGTTAGACTCGCTGGAAAGATGACAAATTCCGAACGTGCGAAAGAAAAGCTTTTAGTAAGAATATTTTACCCATAATGAGGTGAAAATATTTTTCTTGATACATTTGGTCAATTTTCTCCGGCCTACTCGGCCAATCTTGGTTAGCTGGGGGATAATCGGTTTTTCAGGTCATTTGTTAATCGAGTTATATCTTTTTGCTAATTGACTTAGTAACCCTATCCGAGGAATATAACTAAAACATTGTCTGATTTAGATTTGCTTCATTGACAGGTCGGCCACTTTTTGATGATCTTCCAAAGCTGCAGTAATTTGAAGCTAATTGGATTAAGACAAAACCAATTTTGTTATTTGGCTTCGGTGATTACCAAATAATGCTCAAATAACGACAAATGTCATGTTTGGCTTTGATTAGTTTGCACTTCAGTCCTGTTTACTCCGAATACCTTTCAAGCAAATCCTAAGCATACCGGAGATAAGACAAAACAAAGCATTTTAGTTGACGATTAACATTCAGTTATATTGAGTAAGTAACATTTCCTTGAACTTTTGTCATTTGTACACTGAGCTGAGCTGGGCATTTATTACTTAGTCAAGCTCTCGCTCGTCTTTAAGTCGAAATTGTTGACCCTAACCTTCATTTTGCTTATGTTGCCACCATAGCTTTTATGCTAACACAACACACACAAGCAAACCACATTGAACTTGACAAAATGAAAAATGTTACCGTTTTAATCTTCCGAATAACTCAATAGCGCATGAGATTGACCGGAATAAGCAACCAGTGTTTTTATTTCAGAAACCGGCTTTGGTTTACGTGCCTAATTTACAGAGTGAAAAACAAATGGCGTATTTGTTGCTTAAATTCACAGTAAAAAAAGATTTAAAATCATTTATAGTATTTTTGTTACTCATGCGACTTATCAATATGATAACACCAAAAACTCTAGTGAAATTTTAAAGTAGGCCTATATGAAAAAAAGTTTTGTTTAAAACGTTTTTGATAATAATAGCTGCAACAAAATTGCTTCAGACATTCACATATTTTCAATGACTTGTATTGCTTTTTTATTTGTCAGTATGCTGTGGTTTAGTTCTTTTTGTGTCATGTGGTTAACTAAACACTATGTAAGCTACTCGCTTTGATGATGTCATAAAGTCAAGTGTTAATATTTTAGCTGTACCCAGGTTTTAGAAAACCGTTACAACAGTGATTCAGCAAATTGTTCTGTTATTGACTGACCGTACAAACGTGAAAGCGGCAAAGAAATTCGCAAATAAAACACCGCTTTCACATAAATACTTAAAAATATTTTCACAAGATAAACGTAAGCATTTCTAACAACTATGGCGATTTTAGTATTTTAATATGTCATTGGAAATTATTCGGATTTATTTTGATAAACTGTTCAGATAAAAATTGATAATATGGCGAATGCAAATTTGTGTTTCAAAACTAAGTTTAGCAGCAACAGGAATAGAATTAGATCAAATAATAACAGACAATAGCAAAATTTCATCAACACTTTAAAGATTCAACAAAGTTATTCACAAAGAAAGGAAAGATCACGGTTAAGTTGAAGTTAATATATTTCAAATTCAAGTTAAGGCAGGTAATTAAGCAAAGCATTTGTTTTTAATAAGCAACTTTTAACCGGATAATTTGCAGCAAAATGTCTAAAAAGCGGGTTTAAAAGCTTGGTAGATTTTGTTGAAGTTTTGCTTTTGGCAGCTGTCTCACCAACAGAATTTTCTGCAAAGGTCGCAGGTCACACGAAATCTCACGCGTTTTATGATAAAGCCAGCTGGTGACCTTTTTGTACGGTTTTTATCTTCTTTTGAAAATTCTTCTGACGATTCTTCTGAAACACAAATTTGATATAATGGAACTGATAAGAAAAATTTTTGAACTGTCAATTCTTCTTCGTGTGGACAACCATGGACGCAGTAAAGTGTCAACTGATGGTTTGAATATAGTTGCATGTCTATCTAGGTTTCTCGTCATGTTTCGGCAGCTTTACAATACACTTGATCAAACATGTTTGTCAATTGTAAAGATTTAATGCGACTTAGTTTTCTGCGTAACAAAATCTCATATTATGTGCAACAGCAAAAAATTTCTTTATGCCGATTTGTCGATCATCATAGTTTAGTTTATTTTGTAACAATTAGGTGTTGTTAACGAATCTAAAAGGTTTTCAATGCCATGTAATTTTCAGTCGCCTATACGTAACTTATAGCAGTTATTCAAAAATAAAGCAATTTGTAAAATCTTACCTTGCTTGTTGCCAATATCTCGCTTGAACAAACTTCTCGTTCTGCAATAGCGAGTCAAGTATTTGCATTTGATGTTGATCAATCCCCGGCAAGCTTTGATCGACCTACAAGGCAAAGTATCGTCACTTTTAAACACCATAAAATAAACATGATTTCGAGTAAATGTCGTACATTTAACACTGAGATACTCACCGGTAATTGAGACTTCTCTTCCTTCCGTTCGAAGACATGATCAACGCAAATAACATGAAGATGATCAAATACATCTTCAGATAAGAACCTGAGTGTGCTTTGTCAAACAAATCCATCGCAAAATGATTTTATATTCCCGGAACCAGGAAACGAATAATTTTATAACTTCGTGAACTAAAATGAAATAAGAACTTGCTCAAACTGTTTTCGTTTTTAAGGGCACAAAAAATTTTTGAAAAACGTATTTTTTTTTTGCTATCTTTTCGCGGGGTAGGATGCCATTGGCTTGCAGTGGTTCAAAACATGTCAAAAAAACTTTCGAGAATATTTTTTAAACTTTCGTTACATGAGTATTATCTTGAGGCATTGTGAATGTTTTTAACTACAACAACGTCATAAAAACAACATTTCTAATTCTTCTGCTGTAAATTTCGATTTTTAACCTGAAATATTTTTGACGAAAATGAACTCAACAAAATGGTAAAGAGTTAAATTCGCCACAAATGTTAATCATGAAAGTTCAATAAGTGTAAGTAGATTACTAAACTAATTTTTCTATTGTGGACTACAAACAACTACACAAACCACAAATCACACAACCAATAACCAACATACGACCATAAACTACCACAATCAATATTGTAACAAAACCTCAAACCACTAAATTTATAGTTAATTTTATTCGTTCCACGTTTACGCTGGAAACCCCCAAACGATACGGATAAGAATTGTCCCGGATCAAATTCACCATTTCCACAACTGTATATAGCAGACAATAGAAGAATAATGGTTATGGTTGACAATGCAAACATCAAAACTAATTTCGATAGAAGATTTGCCACTTTCCAATTTTACATGGACCCTGTATAATTGTGGTAATTATAATTGTACGTGATGGTGGGTGAAAAGGTTGTTGGTTTGCAGCAACAGCCCATGGCGGTTCTTCGTTCACCCCTCTCTCTAAGTTATAGTAATTATATATAACTTATAGTACAGTATGTAACCAAGATTTTCTTGGCCAGGAAACCTCCCGCTTTTACGACTTGTCGATTAGCCGGTTTCTGCTCTCTTATCTTTTATGAGCATTCCTTTAATAGAAATAAACGTCTTTCTTGCATTAAAACCAAATGTAATGACCAAAAAACTCTTTTCCAACAAAACACAGCGTAATCAATTAATTATCATTAGGGTGTGAGATTGGAAATTGCGGGAAGCGTAACATACCTCGGGGGGAGTTGTGGGTAAAGGCGTAAACCGTGTACACGTGTAGAAAACTTACTAACAATAAACGGATTCACAAGTGACATATCGATGACTAATACTATATAAAAACGCCGTCACACATTATGGCCACAACAATACGTGCGAAATACATCTTAATATAAATATAAAAACATGTTGTGGGAAATACATCTAACTAAACAACTAAAAACGTATCAATGTGCAGTGCTTCTTAAAACAAGTGTGTAGAAATAATCCCGTCACATCTCCCCACATCGTACATTCTTTCCGTCCCGGAAAGTTACAGACGAATAAATGACTATCGTTCGTAGCTCTTTGTCAATCGTCTGGCGCTCCGTTGTTGATGAGCACAACAGAGGAGCTGCTTGCTGGCTGGAAATCTGACATTTGTCACTCTGTTTTGATTCAACTGATGACGCTTCATCGTTTCACTTGTTAATGTATCCGACATCCTACCATTTAAACTTGTGATTACTCATACTAGCACTTTCCAGCTAGACAAGTTATCGGTGCGGTAAACATGTTACCTGCGTTTTTCTACTGCTGGTTCGAAGAGACCTACAATTAACTATAGGATTGCATTTCAAAACGGTATAAAGTAGGCACGTCTACACAGCAGTACAGGCATCAGTAGTCTGTTCACTCGTTCGACAACGGGCAAGGCGTAATCACATTTATCAGTACTTCTGACCGAAGGCAGAAAATACAAAGGCACGTCAAACCAAGCAGAAAACAACGTAACACTCCTCCCACTCCAATAAATTTCGCTTCGACATTGCTTGAACATCAATCAGCATAACTGGCTATAAGCTAAGTATATGGTAAATATAAAGACAAACTGCAATATAATCACGAAGCAACCGCTATTACTTCTGTTACCCAGATGAATTCGTGAATTTTGAAGAAAAATTTTTCGTCTACGTATGTTATAGTGGGCCACATAAAAAAAAGGTTTACAAAAACGATTCTTACACAGCAAAATGGTGTACTAGTGACAAAAATTATGATTATCACACCAATCAAAACAAACGAAAATCAAGGCACAGCATTTCTATGCAATTAATGTAAACATGTCTATACCAATACAATAACACAAACACAATAAAAAGTATCGGTGGGTTACAAATCACGCTTCATGCTAATAAAACCACAAAAAAACGTGAGATTGATAGCTACTGTAAAATAGGTCGTATATAAACGGATCCGAAAAAAAATACCATCATACTTGAAACTGTTGTATTTAAAACGCAAATCATAAAAATTAAGCATCACACAAATACACAATTAATACGTTTCGACGTCTGGGTAACGAATAGGTCAACGTGGACTTCGGCGAAGTCGACCGTTATTTCGGAAGTTACAAACGTTATTAAAATTGTTACTCTCGTGGCGATTTGCATTTGATCGGTTATTAAAAAACTAAGCTCCAGTCAAGGGCATGTCCAATTGCTGGGGGACTTCTTCTGGGCGACTAGCTTGACTATAGGAAGGCATCCCTGTATGACGGTCTCCTCTGCTTAGCTTTAGCCTGTTAAAATGTACTCTTAACGTCCGTTCATGATTGCGAATGAGATAATTTACGGGCGGAAAAGTCTCAACAACTTCGTAGGGACCTGAATAAAGGAGGTGAAACTTTCGCTTTTCATCTTTTGATGTGACAGTGTTTCGCAGCATGACCTTGTCTCCTATTTGAAACTCCACTTGTCTCGATACCGACTTGTCGTAACGTGCATTCATGGATTGCCGACGTTGTTCGAGTCTTGCTTTCACGACTTCGTGAACAAGCGGCATGCGGTCTTGTAAATGGAACATTGCCGACGATGATGGATGACTCGAAGGTTGTCTAGTCATCAAATCTGCTGGTAACATCAATTCTCGTCCTGTCAGAAGGAAATGTGGAGAAACACCTGTCTCTTCGTGTCGGCTGGCGTTATAGGTTGAACAAATTGGGAAGAGGGATTTATCCCAGGATAGTGGATCGCGCTGAACATAATTCTGCATGATGGAAAGGATTGTTCTGTTGGCCCTTTCAACCGCTCCGTTCCCAGAAGGGTGGTATGCTGTGGTTCTTGATTTCTTGCAGCCGAGAAGATCAATAAGCTCTTTAAACAACTGGCTCTCAAAAGTTTCTCCTCGATCGCTGTGAATACGCTCCGGAACACCATGAATCGTCATCCAATTATGATAGAGAACAAATGCCTTTTCTTGGGCTGACTGTGATGCCATTGACCAAGCCTGCATATATTTAGTGTACATATCAGTGGCTACCAGTATGTAACGGTTACCTGAATGTGTCACAGGAAGTCCTCCCAGGACGTCAATCTCTATTCTTTGCAACGACACCAACTCATCGGAAGGTACCAAGGGCGCTCTTGACGTTCTAGAACAGCGTGGTCCAACTGCAGGCCCGCGGACCAAAGGTGGCCCGCGAACTGATAGTCAGCTTTGATAGTCGCTATTGTCGAGGAAGAACCTCGACCGCAGATGTCACATCGATCAGCATTTAAATTTTATCAGCTAAATTTTAAACTATTCTAATTTCAGTTTTAATAAAAAAGAGAACTTTTTTCAGTTCTAATATCAATGTCACATTGTTCTTCAGTTCTAATTTAAAAACATTGGCCCGCAAGATAAAAAAATTTCAGATTTTGGCCCGCGATGAAAAGAAGTTGGACCACGCTGTTCTAGAAGGAGCTTTACGTAAATCACAGAGTGTGCAACTCTCACAATACTCACGGACATCCGTTTTCCAGCGGGGCCAGTAAAATCGTCTTGAAACTCTTTCAGCTGTTCTATCAACACTAATATGTCCACCTCCATGTGATGCGTCATGAAACTCTTTCAGGACTCTCGGACGCATTTCTTTAGGAACCAGCAACTGAAGGCGTTTTCCTTCTAATGTGTCTTCCAGATTGTGGTAAAAGCACTGGTGTACTAAAAAAAACTCTCCAAACAAAGACCAGTAATGTCGAAGCTCACTGCTCAACTTCTAAATTTTCTTAAAAGGGGGTCTTGCGCCGGCTCTAATCCAACCTAGTACTACGAAAAGATGTTCGTCGGACTTTTGAGCTTGTGAAATTTGATCAGGATTCCAACTGAAACCCTCACGAAGAACAATACTTAAAACACTTTCCGTCGAGGTTTTACCGGTTTTAAAGTTTTATTCAATTTGAAACGGATCTTGACAGGATTCAATTCGACGCTATTAGAATCACTTGTTTTGCTGCTCTGTGGCCTTCTACTAAGTGCGTCTGCATTGGAGTGCTTTGATTCAGAGCGATGTATTAATTTAAAATCAAAATCAACCAATATTTCAAACCAGCGCGCCCATTGACCGTATGTCTCTTTTGCTGTCCACAGCCACCGTAACAAAGCATGGTCCGTGCGAAGAAGAAAAGGTGTGCCAAGATAACAACGAAATTTCTACACCCCAAAAACAATTGCCAGGAGTTCCTTTCTCGTGGTGGAATAATTTCTTTCTGCTTTCGTTCGAGATCTACTTGCGTATGAAACTGGGTGCTCTTCACCATCTACAATCTGTGACAAAACACAGCCAAGCGAAGAATATGAAGTATCTGTATCGAGGATGAACTGCTGCGTAAAGTCCGGGTATCTCAATACCGGGTTTGTTACGAATGCGTTTTTCAACAAGTTGAATGAGTGTAAACAGTTACCATTCCAACAGAACTTTTTTTTGAGATTTCGTCAAATCGTACAGTGGGGCTGCAATGTTGGCAAAATCTCTGACAAACTTGCGATAGTATGATGCGAGTCCCAAAAACTGCCTTAAATCCTTTATGGACGAGGGCGCAGGCCAATTGGAAACCGAAGAGTCCAGAAGTGCATGATGTAGTCAAAAGTAAAAATCTCTGTCATGTCATCCTAAAGCAGGCATGCACAACTCAAAACAGTACACGGGCCGTTTTAGCGAAAAAATATTTTTCGCGGGCCGCGTGCTAACGTTGTTGTAACTAACGTGTAGCCTACTTTATATAATGTGACCGATTAACCGTTGAATAAGAGATATCGTTGAGAAGATGGTTACTGTCAAGAGACGGTTGCCTCTCGCACTACAGTATCTAGTTGTTTTTAACGCTTAGCGGCGGTAAAGCATCGGATTCGTTGATTATGTAACTGTAACCGTGGAGAAAATGCCTGAATGAGCGAAATCACGGAATATCTCGTGGGCCGCATGTTGTGCATGCCTGTCCTAAAGTAATGACCTGTCAATAACTGCTAACTTACCATTAACTATCTCATCATCTGTTATCGGGTGCATCCTTTTTGCGGCAGAGGACTTTCGAATTGTCCATCGTAGATGAGGTTTGACGACCACTTCAGATCTCGCATCTTGCCATCTCTGGTATTTATTCCTCCATGTCTCCCACATCACTGCAATATCAGGACATTCGTGCTTGGAACGATCTTGTGGGACTTTCTTCCAGGAGTCCTCTGCAATGATCTCTGACTCAACTGAAGAGGAGATTGGGTGATGATGGCTGTTTATTGGTGATCTAACATTTTCTTCATCGATGTGATCAGTGAAATTTTTGTGGTCATCCAATGCAACCTCTTCCTTCACATTACCTTGCATGGAAGTTATTCCATCATCTTCACCTGGTCGTGTCATGTTGCAATCTCCATCGTGAGCAATAACAGGTTTAACAACAACACTGGGAACATCGCTAGAGTTATCGGTCTGTGTTAGAGATGAACCTAAGGAGATGGACTTTAACGAATTGTCATGGCTGGATGGTAATGGACTCTCAGGTTTTGTGTCTTCCAATAAAACAGTCTGTTCTTTGAGCTCAGCTTCAACCATATTTGGATGAATCATCACAACATTGTCCAGCGAACTGTCTTCATTTAAAATCCAACCTGGAATCGAAGGAGTTCGATGGGAATCCTGAGTGAACACATCTTCAGTCTCCTCTGGAATTGGCTCGCTTGTCTCTTGACAAACGATGACTTGAACTTCATCATCATGTGCTTTGATGGGTGGTGAGCTTGATAATTCAGTTAATAATTCTGCATTGTCATCTGGACATTTTTTCGACGTCTCGTTGTTCTCTTGGTGGTCTTCAATGACTACTTTGATAGCTGATGATGAGTCCAAGCAAGGAACTGATTCTTGCACTTTATGTTTTCCTGGATGAGATTTATCAGGATCATTGCCACCAGTTGATAAAGATGTTGCAGGTTTTGGAGGATTTTCATTGCTAGGTCGGCATAGATGGGAAACACTCAAATCTATTTGTTGAAACGATGGACCGAGCTCTGTTTCTTTTTCTGTGATGAAACTTATTTCATTTTTTATTTCTTTCCTCCACTCAGTCTGGACTTTGCCTGGCAGAGGCGAGTCACAAGCGATAGAGTCGCTTAAGATCGAGTGATCTGCTAGTGTCAGGGATGATTGACTTCCCAATGCTTTTGGAGGAGAGAGTTGTACTGATGACTCCAATATGCTCAAGTCATGATCCAAAGTATTCTGTATCAAGCCAACCTGTTGTCCGACTTGATAAGAGTTTCCTTCATGACCAGTGACTACACTTTCTTGTGCTTTCTCTTGAATTTTAGCAGAAGAAAACTTTTCATTTCCTCGTTGATTGATTTTGGAATTTTTTGAGAAGGAAACACTTTTCTCTAACACGGCCACATCCTGTGCTATCATCTGCAGCAAACCATCCTCACAATGTGGACGGTGATCTTTCTCACCGTTTGTTCTTTTAAGTGGCGACTCATTCAGTGACAATATCGGATCCTTCTTTCCACCAGAGTCAGATTGTTCAAGTTTGCTTTCCTTGAGCTCATCACCTGCATCTGATGTGAGACTTCCTGATTGATGCACATCTTGCTTTGAAAGCTTTAAGTTGAGGTTGGGTTCTTTGGCTGTGCTGCCATCATCCGCATCTTCTCTCGTTGTAATAACATGAGTTTCTGTTTTATGATCACCTTCTCTAGGTTTGCTCGGGTCTGAATCCATAGTGACATCATTGCAGGCAACATCATCAGTGACCATTGGAATGTTTTCTGGGTCATCTTGAAGTTTGATTTTATTTTTAAAATGATCCGAATTGGAAGTGGGCTGTTCTACTTGTCTCTCGGCCATCCGACGTTCCTCTATCTCACGAATTCGCTGCTCTCTCTGCTTTTGACGCAAATTTGTCAATCTATTGTGCAAGATGCCGGCGTACATTCTCCTTGACTGATACCCTCGAAAGTGGCACTGGAAAAGCATGACAAGAACAATAATGCTTCTTGTGAAATCACAAAAAGAGCAATGAAACATAACATTTGCAATTAAGCAGGAATGTTATAAGCAAGGCAACCTGAATCAAGGTGGCTGCTTCATTGGTGCGCTGTTCTTCAAAAAACTTTTGTTGTTTCTTGAGCTCGGACAATATTTTACTTTCTGCTTCCTCCAGCGCAGTGAGATGTTGATGGGATGCGACACTCTCAGACTCGATGTCGTCCATTCGAAGAGCAACTTCCTCATAGAAAGATGCCTGGAACTTCTGGAAGATTCAGCGTTTTACTTCAATAATAAAATCTGAGTCGATTGGCTGCTAAAGGAAGCCGAGAGTTGTAAAGGAAACACTCAGGCTCTATCCTTGTAGATAAAACTACACGACATATTAAATGGCAGAATTTGCAGATTTTTATAAGACAGTATTTTTACCTTCATCCTTCGATCACTTTCAATTTTTTGTTGCTTAAAATCAAACACTTGATTCTTCTGTTCTTTGTGGTCAAGCGTTTCTCTTTGATTCATTTCATGAAAGTTATCAACTGAATTTTGGTTCCCAGCATCAAGACAATGATCAAGGACCTCTTCATCTAAGACAGATGTTCTTGATGTTGTTGGTTCAATGAGAAGATCTTCACTTTCTTCAACAAATGAATGAAGTTCTAGAAAAGTAATTCATGCAACAGATGCCATTTTGAAAACTCACTAGCTCTCCAGTTGATATAAATACACCAGCTGTAAGTTGATTACATCTAACGCAAATTATTCCTGGCAGACACTTAAGTATAAACTATAACTTATATATTTTATCGACTACACACATGATACATTCTATTCATATTTGCTATTCCAGACACCAGTGCCATGCATTTTACAATGTGATGTCATAATTACTACCACCTATGTCACAGCTAGCAATAATTTGCAACACATATTTGTTATAATTGCTTAATTATGATATATATCAAGTATTACCAAAGCTTTCTTTCTCTGGTATACCTACTGACAATTATTCTTTAGGCTTAACGTCAACCAATTTCAGCATTTCCTTCACCTCACTTTAAAGCAATGTTCAGGTCAGACATTTGCAATCAGTCTTTATAGTGATGTCCTCAACGTAAAATAAACAGGATTAAGCTTGCAATCTCACCTTCAGTGATTGACGTTTCATTCTCATCAACAATGGCCACGTTTTCAACTTCAATTAGTTCTTTGTCATTCACAGAGGACAATCTCGAATGGCAGCGCGTCACATTTTCCTCAACCTACAAAAAAGAAATCCGAGACTCTTAAGTCGTTCGTTTCATTCATGATCTTCTACATTCCACATCATTGACAGATTATCCTGATTTCTAATGTTCTAATGTCTAATAATAATGTCTAATAATCTAATGTTATCGGCACCATATGATGTAAGCAGTTTGACTTAAATTGTCATCATTATCAAATTAACTCTCTTTTGAACTGGAAGACTTGCTTTTACTTTGCTACTTTATTAGACAACGTATCATGCTATTTTCTTAATATAATTTAAATCTAAGCAAAGCAACTTATTGAAAAGTAACTGATCACCTCTTTCAGAACTTCCTCAGCATTGAAAAGAATATCTTCCGTCTTCTTAGATTGTGCTGAGGTTTTTTCAAGGAAAAGTAGAATCCAATCTTGGTTGTCTAAATTTCACATACGTATGATATATAGGCATTGAGATAATACGAACAACATTTAGACATGTTTTAAACTTTTTATGTAATTGTTACGTTTTTACATCATCAAAGTTTGGGTGTTCTGTAACTTTGCACACATACATGCTCATTTTCAGCAAGATCTTGTGTGTGCCAAACAACTAAAACTGACAAGAGCAGGTGTGCAAAAATGTTCGGACGTAATGGAAGTGCGTACTTAGGTGTTCAATTACACAGTAGTGTAAGCAGTTTGACTTATTTATTCTCTAAACCTATTGAAAACAGAGTGCACAGAAGCTCTGTCCAAATCATTAAGGGCAAAATAATGCACTTAAAGTGTGCCACTGTAGCTCACGAAAAACAGTATTAAGTGTACCTATGCCAAACTCCGCAGTCTGATCCACAGGAAAACCTAAATGAGACAAAGTTATCTTCAAAACAAAACAGTAAAACACTATGGTTAATCTCTATACCTTCACTTCTTGTTTTTTCTTTTATTTCTTCATCCTCATGAATATTGATCGGAAGATCATCATCATCATCTTGCAAAGACGAGTCAGAAAGTGCGTCCAGTTCAGCTTTTATTTCATCTTTAAAATCACTCATAACTCACAGACTCAGCATGTGCCAGATTTAAAGATTTTTATTAATATACCTAAGGACTATGCTTGCCTGATTGTCTTGTATTATTTTATAAAGTCAGAGTTAGGCTAAGGCTTAGGCCATATACTGGTACAATCCACAAAGTTTCATTGATTGCACAACGCGACTGAAAAGTATGGCAGTTTTTGATGAAAAATTGTGCTTGCAGAGATACAAAATTTGGCATGATAGCATGCACTAAAGCACAAGTTCTTTATTTGTTATAAATTGGTATTTAATTACCTAGTTTTTCTTTGTTTATTTCTCATAAATCGGGGTGAAGATAAAAAAGTTTGGCACGCACATTGATGAATCTCGTGCGTGTAGCTGCAACACTTTCCACTATGGCTGTACAATAGTGGAAAGTCCTGCATGGAAAGTTTGCATTTTAGCACAGGTAGATTTACACCAAAAAACAGGGTCTATGTTTTATGCTTCGACAATATTTAAACTCTACTTATTTTTCGCCTTAGCTACGCCTAACCTAATTCGTAGTTTAATAACAGGCCTACCCTAATACAGGCCTATTCGTAGTTTAATAAATGGAGCCGAGTGAAAAACCATTGTTTGCACTTTAGCACTTGCAATTTTTGTATGCTTGTTTCTTGTGACACGATTTTGTGATGGCAAACCAGATTGACTGAAGCAGATATCTATGCCAGTGGCGTAACGATATTTGCTTCTTTGCTATGTTGAAAGTAGTCAACAGCAATTTCCGGTAAGAAATTGTGCGTGCAAAGACACACGCGTGATGGCGTGCATTAAAGCCTCAATTCTTTGTTTGTTTATAAATTGGCGTTCAAACTAACAGCTTTTCTTTGTTTATTTATTACAAATCGGCATGAAGACAAAAAAGTTTGACAAGTTGTTGAAGCTGGTGCGCGAAGGTGCCACATTTTCCACTACGGAAATTTTGTAAATTACAAAATAATGTTGTGAATTCTACAATTCAATGCAGGAATGCGAGTTTCCACACAATAAATTTCACAATTTACAATTTACAACGCACGCACAATAGCGAAATTGTCTGATTGCTCGTGTTATGGGTAGATGTGAACCGAAAGATAGCCAAGTCAACCTGACTTGCTATTAACTTATTGACAAGGCTTAGTTGCCTGACTTGCACATACCGATAACATAGGCCTAAGCCATAGTTGGGCAGTATCGCGGTACTACAGTACTGAATTACTGTGCCGCGGTACTTTTACAGTACCGACAACAGTACCATCGGTACTTTTCAAAATAGTACTGAATCTTTGTACCGAACTATTTTTTTCAAGAAGTTTCAGTCGGTCCCGGTACTCGTTACTTTTCACGTGATAATTTCAAAATTTTAACAATTATGTTTTCAATAATACATGTTAATTAACCCTTAATATTAATTTTAGCTTCTGTTGATCTTTTTTAATCTAAAAATGTCAAATAAAATTGCAAACGATTAACGTCACATATGTTTTGACCTGGAGTAACCCTCACCAACGGCATAATAGCGGTAAATATTGCATTTACAGCTGCATCTTTTACACTAAAAGTACCGGTACCGAGTACTGACAAAGTATCGAACTACTTTTTTAAAATAGTACCGAATACCGGAACCGTCGGTACATTTTTTGCCAAGTA
The DNA here is from genome assembly GCF_947623445.1 of Clavelina lepadiformis. NCBI lineage: Eukaryota > Metazoa > Chordata > Ascidiacea > Aplousobranchia > Clavelinidae > Clavelina > Clavelina lepadiformis. Next base: position 19,826,455 of record NC_135246.1, on the reverse strand, counting down.
CCGGTACCGTTACCGTTACCGACGGTACTTTCACACCTCTGCCCACCTCTGGCCTACTTTCACCGACTGCCCACCTCTGGCCTAAGCATCTGTGATGATTTTATAAAATTGTTTGCAAATTGAATGCCGCATAGAAAACGGAAATCGGCAAAGCAAAGCATTGCGTTACGTGTCGCCTATGTATCCGACTTCCTGTGTATCGTTATAAATCGTGACGTGAGTTATTCTTTCATTTATAACTATTCATTGCGTCACAGTCTACGAAGTTAACCCTAGAAAGTGGTCGACTTTATTATGTAGCTGTCACAATGTTCTATCTTGATGCATTCGTTCAAAGAAGCTTCAAATATAATCAGATTATACAGTAGTCATTCCTGTGTCATTATTGCTGAAGTCTATCAAAGTTCACTGTTAAGATATACACAAGTAAACAGACTTTGTAAGGAAGTGGGCAAACCTTACAGGTTAAGGTACCATACACCACTTTCCATTACACATCCAACAAGGCAAAACATCCAGCAATTACGTATTTCAATAATATCAGAGCGTTGAATGTTGCTATGTGAGATATTTGATCATAGTTTCCAAAATAGCAAGTTGACGTTTTAGTAAAAGAAAAGCTCTTTTTTGTTATTTTGAAATAAATTCTGCTCCATAAATTTAGTCTTGATGATACTTTTCAAAAAAAAAATATGTTTTTAATAAACCAAAGCAATAAATAAATCAAAAAAATGCACTATTTTACTACTAATTTACAAAAAAATTTCATTTTATCACTTGGTTTGTGTTCGTGTCATAGATATAATATAAACACAAGTACTACCATTAAATCGACGGTTTGTGTAAATCTGTGGTTTATAAAAATTCACATCGGTTGTCTATCGTACGAAAACTTTCGCCGCTAGTTCCAACAAAAACAGTGTAGATGTTAACCTTTTCCTTAACACCATAAATAAGGTGTTAAGGAAAAAAGTTTCTAACCTTTTTACTACTGTGTATCATAGTTTCAATAGTATCACTGTGACCCAGGACCAAGTTCTCATCAACTTAGCCTACACTATTTTAAGACAATAACAAACTGCTCTATGAAAACTATATGAATGCTACGTGGCTGTTTGTATTAAAATGTGTGATGAGATAAAATACGGATATCTTATTAATAACTTTACGATGACAAAATCTTTCAAACAACTTTATCGTCATCATTTTCCTAGGCAACATTATTATACCATTTTTGCAGAAAATATGTGACTACAGCATTTGTACATTTATAAATGTTTTTACACACTTTGTTTTTTTTTTGTTGAAATGGCATAAACAAACATATAGTTTATTTTCTTTCGCAATGCTTTCATTTCAAATTTCAAGTCAGAATTTTTTTAAAATGATTTACAAGTAACTTAACAAAACGTATAAGGTTTAGTCATTTAGAGTTATCAGTAGTGATTCATTTTGTATTAACCTGACAACTGACACAACGCTGAAAGGCCGGTTAGTGTAGCACTACACTTTCATATGTTTGTGGACGAATATTTAGATGAATTTCACCCATGTTGTTGCGGACATTCTTGTACACAATATGTGACTGCGTGTTTGGTATTATTAATAATTTATCGATATGCCAATTGTGGCTCCTTTGATTATTTTTAGTAAGTTTTCTACCCATGTCCATGATTTACGCCATTACCTACACCTCTGGCTGGCTGGCTATGTGACTATAAGCGGGGGAGCCAGAAAAGAAGAGTTAAACGTGAAACTTTGCTGTTTGTGCCTTGCTGACTCATCATTATATAACGTCTGCCAAGAAAAAATTTTGGATAGTTGTCAATCACGTGTTGCTTTGCATTTCATAACTTTAAGCGAACGTGGTGATCATAGTTGGTGCATTGTGTAATGTAATCTAACCACAAGATATTGTTTTTACAGCATGGCATTTAAGATGAAATTTAGCATGAAAGCAGTTTCTCAAATTACTGAGCCAACCTTTCTAGTTAGACTCGCTGGAAAGATGACAAATTTCGAACGTGGGAAAGAGAAGGTATTAGTAGGAACATTTTACCCATAATGAGGTGAAAATTTTTTTCTTGGTACACTAGGCCAATTTTCTCCGGTCTTCTCGGTCAATCTTGGTTAGCTGGGGGATAATCGGTTTTTCAGGTCATTTGTTAATTGACTTATATATTTCTGCTAATTGACTTTTGTAACCCTATCCGAGGAATATAACTTAAACTTTGTCTGATTTAGATTTGCTTCATTGACAGGTTGGCCACTTTTTGATGATCTTCAAAGTTACAGTAATTTGAAACTAATTGGATTAAGACAAAACCAATTTTGTTATTTGGCTTCGGTGATTACCAAATAATGCTCAATGACGATCAAAGTCATGTTTGACTTTGATTAGTTTGCACCTTAGTCATGTTTACTCCGAATACCTTTCAATCAAATCCTAAGCATACCGGAGATAAGACAAAATAAAGCATTTTAGTTGGCCATTAACATTCAGTTATATGGGTAAGTAACATTTCTTTCGACTTTTGTCATTTGTACACTGAGCTGGGCATTTATTACTTTGTCAAGCTCTCGCTCGTCTTTAAGTCGAAATTGTTGACCCGAACCTTCATTTTGCTTATGTTGCCACCATAGCGATTTATGCTAACACAACACACACAAGCAAACCACATTGAACTTGACAAAATGAAAAATGTTACCGTTTTAATCTTCCTAATAACTCAATAGTGCAAGAGACTGACCGGATAAAGCAAAGAGTGTTTTTACTTCAGAAGCCGGCTTTGGTTTACGCGCCTAATTTACAGAGTGAAAAACAATTGGCGTATTTGTTGCTTAAATTTACAGTAAAAAAAGATTTAAAATTATTTGTAATATTTTTGTTACTCATGCTTGACTTATTAATATGATAACACCAAAAATACCAGTGAAATTTTAAAGTATATGAAAAAAAGTTTTGTTTAAAACGTTTTTGATAATAATAGTTGCAATGAAAATTGCTTCAAATATTCACACATATTCAATGACTTGTATTGCTTTTATATTTGTATCAATATGTTGTGGTTTAGTTGTTTTTGTTTCATGTGGTCAACTAAATGCTATATACGCTACAGGTTTTGATGATGTCATAAAGTCAAGTGTTAATCTTTTAGCTGAACCCAGATTCTAAAAAATCTTTACAACAGTGATTTAGCAAATTGTTCTATTATTGATAGACCGTACAAACGTGAAATCGGCAAAGAAATTCGCAAATAAAACACCGCTTTCACATAAATACTTAAAAATATTTTCACAAGATAAACATAAGCATTTCTAACAGCTATGGCGATTTTAATATTTTAATATGTCATTGGAAATGATTTGGATTTATTATGATAAACTGTTCAGATAAAAATAGATAATATGGCGAATGCAATTTTGTATTTCAAAACTAAGTTTAGCAGCAACAGGAATAGAATTAGATCAAATAATAACAGGCAATAGCAAAATTTCATTAACACCTTAAAAATTCCACAAAGTTATTCACAAAGAAAGGAAAGATCACGATTAAGTTGAAGTTAATATATTTCAAATTTACGTTAAGGCAGGCAAATAAGCAAAGCATTTGTTTTTAATAAGCAACTTTTAACCAGATATTTTGCAGCAAAATGTCTAAAATGCCGGTTTGTAAGCTTGATAGATTTTGCTGAAGTTTTGCTTCTGGCATCTCTTTCACCAACAGAATTTCCTGCAAAGGTCGCAGGTCACACGAAATCTCACGCGTTTTATGAAAAAGCCAGCTGGTGACCTTTTTGTACGGTTTTTATCTTCTTCTGAAAATTCTTCTGACGATTCTTCTGAAACACAAATTTGATTTAATGGAAGTGATACGGAAAATATTTGAACTGCCAATTCTTCTTAGCATGGACATGCACGGACGCAGTAAAGTGTTAACTGATGGTTTAAATATAGTTGCATGTCTAGCAAGGTCTCTAGTCATGTTTCGGCAGCTTTACAATACACTTGATCAAACATGTTTGTCAATCGTTAAGATTTTTTGTGACTTAGTTTTCTGCGTAACAAAATCTCATATTATGTGCAACAGCAAAAAATTTCTTTATGCCGATTTGTCGATCATCATAGTTTAGTTTATTTAATAACAATTAGGTGTTGTTAACGAACTTAAAAGTATTTTAAAGTCATGTATTTTTTAGTCGCCTAAACGTAACTTATTACATTTATGCAAAAATAAAGCATTTTGTAAAATCTTACCTTGCTTGTTGCCAATATCTCGCTTGAACAAACTTCTCGTTCTGCAATAGCGAGTCAAGTATTTGCATTTGAAGTTGATCAATCCCCGGCAAGCTTTGATCGACCTACAAGGCAAAGTATCGTCACTTTTAAACACCATAAAATAAACATGATTTCGAGTAAATGTCGTACATTTAACACTGAGTTACTCACCGGTAATTGAGACTTCTCTTCCTTCCGTTCGAAGACATGATCAACGCAAATAACATGAACATGATCAAATACATCTTCAGATAAGAACCTGAGTGTGCTTTGTCAAACAAATCCATCGCAAAATGATTTTATTTTCCCGGAACCAGGAAACGAACAATTTTATATTTTTATAACTTCGTGAACTAATATGAAATAAGAACTTGCTCAAACTGTTTTCGTTTTTAAGCGCACAAAAATTTTTGAAAAACGTATTTTTTCTGCGCTATCTTTTCGCGGGGTAGGATGCCATTGGCTTGCAGTCGTTCAAAACATGTCAAAAAAACTTTCGAAAATATTTTCCAAACTTTCGTCACATGAGTAGTGTCTTAATGTTGCATTGTGAATGTTTTTAACAATTAACAACAACGTCATAAAAACAACATTTCTAATTCTTCTGCTGTAAATTTCGATTTTTAACCTGAAATATTTTTGACGAAAATGAACTCAACAAAATGGTAAAGAGTTAAATTCGCCACAAATGTTAATCATGAAAGTTTATTAATGCCAGGTGTAAGTAGATTACTAAATAAATGTTTCTATTGTGGTCTACAAACAACTACACAAACCACAAATCACACAACCAATAACCAACACACGATCATAAACTACCACAATCAATATTGTAACAAAATCTCAAACCAATGTACAGTGAGACCTCGTTAATCCGTACCCCGATGAACCGGAGTCCCCGCTATCCGACACAAAACTGCCGGGAACGGATTTCTTCCTATGCATTTTACCCCTTTAATCCGAAAACCCCGCTGTCCGACTCCGACACAAAAGTTTTGGAACAAATGTGCTAAATCAATAGCAATAAAATTCGATAAACCGGATTATTAACAGTTAAGCGAAAATGATTCACGATTGTCCTAATACACTATGTAGTTAGTTGACGAAACAATAGCCGATTATCTACGCATAATAACGTTGCGGTCTGCGTTGTTCATCAACGTTGTTCGTTGTTCATAATAACGTTGCGTTGTTCATCAACAGTAACAAACAACGCTTCCGCGGTCGCAAAAAAATACGTACAGTATATCGGTTGAGAGCGGCAGTCTATTGAAGACATACTGCTGCAACTCAATCGTGCTATCAGCTTTTGATATCGCATTGCGCAAAGATTTGAAACAGGTCAGAGAAAGTTTAAGACTGCTGGTCCCGCCGGAATGCTTCGCCATGCAAGAGCGGTTGTCAAACCGATTTGCGGCCGCATGTTCGTCACTTCTGGCTTAGAGCATTCGTCTTTAATACGGTGGTTCTGGGGTTCGACACTGGATCGGATCATACAAAAAATATAATGTTATTTTAGTTGCTGTCCAGCCAGAAACTCGGTACTTAGAATTGAAGTAAGGTGCATACTGCATTTTTAACACGGTACTGCATTTGCAAGATTGATTGATTTTTTACTTTCCGATAATCCGGATACCCCGCTAAACCGACATTTTTTGACGAAACGAAGTGGTCCGGATTAACGAGGTCTCACTGTATTTATAGTTAATTTTATTCGTTCCACGTTTACGCTGGAAACCCCCAAACGATACGGATAATATTTGAGCAAGATCAAAGTCACCATTTCCACAACTGTATATAGCAGACAATAGAAGAATAATGGTTATGGTTGACAATGCAAACAGCAGGAATAATTTCGATAGAAGATTTGTCACTTTTAAATTTTTCATTGAAGGTTTATGATTAGGTGATGGCGGGTGAACAAGTTGTTGGCTTGCGGTAGAGCGGCACGCCGACATCCGATGGCGGTTCGTCGCTCACACAACTCCTCTTTCATTTAAAGCCACTTATTTTTGCGCCCTCGCCTTAAGTCTCTTTATGCAACTGCCAAAAAATGCATCTGTCTGTATATGTATTAAAGTATTTTTGTCTGAATGTTTCAATATATTATTAAACTGTTTATTCACTTTTTAGATGCTTATCGTTTGTAATTATTTGTTTGTCTTACTCTTTTACAGATAGATATGATTAGGAACGTATGTTGAGGAAGCAATTTGCGGTTCAATGAGTGGACGTTAAAGCGGAAAAACTAGAACAGAAACAATCGGCTTAACACAACAAGGTTTTATTTACACAGCTTGGATTTAAAACGCCACCGCATTTACTTACGGGCTAAGCCAGGGCAATGTTTTAGTTGGTGTACTTGTGGTATTTCAGGTTCATTTATTCGTCGGTTTCTCTCTATCTCACTTTCGTATATTTACCCGGGATTCCAACACGTTGTTTAAAGGGTCGGGTTTGCTTAGTCGGCAGGTTGGTCAAACACTTCCTGATGGCATTCTAAGTTGCAGTAATTTCGATCTGTCGGGACGTATAAGCTATAATCAGAAATTGTGCGAAATTAAAATATGAAGCAATAAAACAGGACTACCACCTATTTATCTGACTTTTTGAAACCATGGTTTGTTTCACTACGCATACAAATAATTGCAAACATAAGATATGAGAGACATTTATCTGAACCATTCAAAAAATTCAGTGTACTAGGAAAATCCCGGTATCGTGATTTTAGACTAATTTGAATACAGCGGCTTGCAAATTTTTATAGAAGTTTAAAAAGTTGAAAATGGAGTTCATTATTGTATTAAGCAAATACTCACACTTGCACATTTCGTCAAGTCGTTGATTGAAATCGGCAACAGGCCCCACCACCGCAGATATTAGCTCTTGTATTGGTTCCCGCGTTTGCTTGCCGTCAAACTAGAACTTGGAAAATTTATCGTGCTCATTACCGCTTAGCAGTTTCAGTTGTTAGAAAAAAACTGAATTGTTAATCATGAAGCGATGAAAGAAAAAGAGTTGGAGCAAGATTGTTTGAGCTGCGTCCAACAACTGAAATGTGCAACTTTTGTTGTAAGCTGGAATAAATTTATCTCTAAAATATTTTAGGGTTAAATACTTTGTTAACATAAATGATAAATATCATCTCACTTTTTAAGAAGTAATTTTGCTTGCAATTAACAATATGACGTCATAGTGGATTTTTTTACATCGCCGCTCGCCATTTGGTTACAGACGCAATAATGCGGCCCTTTCTATCATCGACAAGGGAAAGCTTTTAAACATATTTACCACTTGGAAATAGCTTTAGTACAAAATGTTCTTGCTTGGTTGGCAACATGACGCTTTAATGATTCAGTTGAAAAAAATATATAATTTGGCACTTTATGAGTTTGTAGCTTTTATGCCCACCCTGTACTTCAGTCTGCATCGAACGTAACATTCATTTTGCGTGTCCTACGAAACCGCGATGCGCCAGCAGTTGCAAAGAAATCGTACGAATAGAGACGTCATAAATTGAGATCATTTGAAGACGAGCAGCATTTCTTTGAGAAATATTATTAGTGTTTTCGAAATTACAATAAAAATACCGTAGCTGGAAGCCTGTTCGTGTTTTAATTGTTTTTATAGAATTAATTGAAATGAAATTTAGTTAATTAGCATCAACGCAATCATTTTAAAAGCACACTCAGTTGCTGAATATGTGATTTCTATAACAACCTTAAAGTAAATCTATAAACCACGCAGCCACTTTCATTTCTAGACAATATTCTGTCAATTATTTCTTCGGTTCTCCGAGGAAATCATGTTTCAAATGAAGTTTTGTGGTTTCGCTTAACTTGCGTCAATCCAATTAGCACAAGAAATAAAACAAACTAAACCACCGCACTTTGTCTACGATTTGACATGCCCAGTTCTTGGTCGCATTAACCGCTTGACTTCCACTTGTAAGCTGCATATCATGTATCTACATACCAAGCTTGTAAATAAACTCCAAGAGAACTATTTCGACATTCGACTTTAATGTTCCGGAAAGCTAAACCAAAAATTCAACATACATTTTTTTGATTGATGTGAAAGATATTCAACACTAGAATCAGCGAAAGGAGAAGACTCATCGAGCTAAAACTATTTAACAATCACCTGAACTTCAGTTTCCCAAAATCTGCAAGACTGGAACAATCCTGAACACAAAGTACAGTGCAATCTAGAACTTTGATTTAACCGTTTGTTAGCAGACATGAGAAGGCGAGGGATGAAATAATTTATTCATCATTATTCAGAGGTCACCAAACCGTGGTCAACCACGATCAGTTATATTTTTTTTAAATGAAGAGAACTGAATATGAAACAATTTGATAAACAAGAACAAAAAGTAAACTCGCATATAACATTATGTGGCTTGTGCTTAGAGGACGACTGACGTCAGGTTTGTTTTGTTATGTCACAAAGATTTCGTATGTGGCCGTGAAATTAAACAAATACCGAACAATAAATAATTAAATAACGCCCCACGTTATTTGTGTTTATCAGGAAAGCACTTTTTCACAGGCAAACATAGCACTCAATCGCCCACTAGCGGGATGACAAGTGTTAGATATCAGCCACTAAATGATATCAACCATATGAGGATTTTGTGTCATATTTCTTGGCAAAATCGAAGACCACATCAAAATCAGTAAGTGATTAAATTTCGATTTTCCAAACAAGCTTGAGCCTTTTCAATACAAGTCACTAATCTGTGATAAACGACAAGCATCAACCAACGCAAACTTCTATTCGTGGATAGTTGGAATTTTCAGTGAACGTGAAAGCGAAGTGATATGAGACCACGATAAAGTTTGCGTTATTGACCTTTATGACGATTTTTATATATTGTTATCTTAGTCATTCATCGTTTGCACCGTGGACTTGTCTAATGTTTATCACCTTTACAATACATATCTAATATGTTTCATATTTCCCATAGAACGTATTAGCGTTCATTATAAGCTATTTGTAAGACCGATTGACGCGTTAAGGCGCGGTTGTTGAGTAGTTTGATACTCGAAAGTAATCTTTGACTCAAATTAATTAACCCGTCGCACCAATAGCTGTGGTACCGTCTGTTCTGTGTTAAATTACGTTTTGGTTTCATCATAGATTTTGGGAATTCCCCACATTTAGGAATATTTCAGCAACTTGATATTTACATTTCACAGAGGAAGTATGCTTGGCTGGTGTGAAAAGTGGGAAAGCGCAAAATGATGAGGTGACCGCGTCGTCATACTACTTGCAAATTTGTGCCGCTCATAAAGGAAGATTGGATCGAGGTTCTCCTTGGACTCCTCATCCATGGAAGCAACGTACGTCAAGTGGCTCTCCTCAGAGAAATATATCAATACTGGCGTATTATATTATGACGTCATATATTCATGCATGCATGTTGTTCTATATAAATGAGTCATCCAGCAGAAACTTCCACTTGCTCCTTCTGCTTTTATAAAGCAAATCTCGCTTTTTTTCATAAAATAATGAAACCACGGCGCATTTATGATCTCACTCAAAAACGTAATTGATATTGTTAAGACTAAATCCTCCATCAAGTTTTCAAAATTTGCCAAGGCTTTCAGGTAGAAAGAGAAACGTCGATACATTAACTTTGCCAGATTTTCCACATATATTCTGTCTTTTTTCTAGCTCTATCCAGAGACATGAAACAGTGTTTAAATGTATACTGAAAAACAAATATCTTTTGTAAAATTGTATTTGTATTTATAAAATCTTTCCATCGTTGCTTTATGAAAGCGAATTTCAAATTAAGTCTAGTCAGTATGTGTTCACCACCTCACTTCACCTCACGACAGCACGGCGTGAGTTAGTTGGAACGTGCACACAAATGCAGAATCACGATCAGTCATAAATTGTAAGGTCGGCAGAAACGTCAAAACAAAAAGATTTGCATTGATACTGTTGACATTTGCATCACTGTGCTATTGGCAACGCCACCTAAATATTTCCTAAATATATTCCCAACTTAAATGAGAAGAATTGTTAACGGAGAAGCCGATTTTAAGTTGTTATGTAATTAAAAATTTAATTAAATATATTAAAAATATAACAATAAGTATTATATGATAATTTTAATGACGAAAGACACCCCGGCATTAATTTCGTAGCCTGCTTTTATTCTTCTTTTAAAACCTAAAAATAGACTTTCCGGCTCAATGAACATTTCTCACCTCAAAACAACATTTCTAAGAAGTTTTTTTTGTTTAGCCGAGAAGAAAAAAGGCAATTTTAGTGGGAAACCTGCTATAAAAATTTTCTTGCAAAAAATGATCAGCAAGTTGTGACCGAGCTTTCATGAAGCAGGTTTACAACTGAGTGCAGTGAAAGCTTCTCGCTTTGAAGATGAAGTGAAAAGCAAATTAGAATCAACTTAAACTTTGCGTTTAGAAAAGCACTAACTCATACTGTAGCTTGTAGGTTGGCGTGGTTGCTACAAGATAAGTCAATTAGCCTTGAGCGTATGATTGGACGATACCAACCATTATGAAAATAAAATAGTTTTTTGCTCATTTCATTTTATATTTTTTTTGTTTTTTGATTGTTAGGTAGCGACACCTTCTGGGTATATTAGTTATCTATAACCAGGTTTATACACTTGGGTTGGAATACAAAAGTATAAGGTAAGGCAGGCAGTGCCGCGGCTCGTATAATACCGAATTACTCTACCGCGGTACTTATCGGTATCGGTAAGTAAGTACCTTACTGATACTTACCGATACCGTTGGTACTTTCTAAAATAGTACCGAAGCTCTAATTCGGTACAGACTCTGTACCGAATTACTTTTTTTAAGAAATTTTAGTCGGTCCCGGTACTCGGTACTTTTCATGTGATAATTTCAAAATTTTAACAAGTATATTTTCAAAAATACACGTTAATTAGTCTTTAACATTAATTTCAGCATCTGTTGATCTTCTTTAATCTAAAAATGTCAAGTAAATTTGCAAGCGATTAACGTCACATATGTTTTGACCTGGAGTAACCTTCACCAACGGCATAATAGCAGCAAACATTGCATTTACAGCAGCATCTTTTACACAAAAAGTACCGGTACCGAGCTACTGTACCTCCGCTCCTGAAAACGCTGAAAACCTGAAAAAAACGAAAACCTCCGCTGAAAACCTCCGCTTATCCTTGTGCCTTGCTGACTCATCATTATATAACGTCTGCGAAGACAAAAATTTTAGATAGTTGTCAATCACTTGTTACTTTGCATTTCATATTTTTAAGCAACGAGGTGATCATGGTTGGTAAATTGTGTAATGTAATCTAACGAAAAGATATTGTTTTCACAGCATGGCATGTAAGATGTGAGTTAGCATTAAATCAGTTTCTCAAACTACTGAGAAAACCTTTCTATGCCAAACCAGATTGTCTGAAGCAGATATTTGTGCCAGTGGCGTAACGATATTTGTTCCTTCGCTATGTTGAAAGTAGACAACAGCACGTGTTATGGGTAGATGTCAACACAAAGATAGCCAAGTCAGCCTGACTTGCTATTAAACTATTCGTTAGGCCTAGTTGCCTGACTTGCACATACCGATAACATAGGCCTAAGCCATAGTTGGGCAGTACCGCGGTACTTTTACAGTACCAACACCGGTACCATCGGTACGTTTGAACATAGTACCCAATCTTTGTACCGAATTACTTTTTTCAAGTAAAAATATAAGCGAATAACTTCACATATGTGTTGACCTGGAGTAACTTTCACCGAGGGCATATTAGCGGCAAATAATGTATTTTCAGCAGCATCTTTTACACTAAAAGTACCGGTACCGAGTACCAACAAAGTATCGATTTTTACTTTTTTTAGATAGTACCGAAAGACCGGAACCATCGGTAGATTTTTTGCCAAGTACCGGTACCGTTACCGACGGTACTTTTACATTACCGACTGCCCACATCTGGCCTAAGCGTCCAACAAAGCAAAACATCCAGCAATTACCTATTTCAATAATATCAGAGCGTTTAATGTTGCTATGTGAGATATTTAATCATAGATTCCAAAGTAACAAGTTGACTTTTTAGTAAAAGAAAAGCTCTTTTTTGTTATTTTGAAATAAATGTTGTTCCATACATTTAGTTTTGATGACACTAATCAAAAAAATGTTTTAACTAAATCAAAGCAATAAATAAATCTAATAAAATGCAGTATTTTACTACTAAATCACAAAAAAATTCATTTTATCACTTGGTTTGTGTTCGTGTCATAGATATAATATAAACACAAGTACTACCATTAAATCGATGGTTTGTGTAAATGTGTGGTTTATAAAAATTCACATCGGTTGTCTCTTTTACGGAAACTCCCGCCGCTAGTTCCAACAAAAACAGTGTAGGTAGATAAATAAGGTGTTTTTCACTACTGTAATAAGAACATTTTTACTACGATGATCCGCTTGTCTGTCTGACAACAACAAAATTTCACGCTAAACTCTTCTTTTCTGGCTCTCTCCGCTTTCGCAATGCTTTCATTTCAAATTTTAAGTTGGAAATTTAAAAAAATGACTTACAAGTAACTTAACAAAACGTATAAGGTTTGGTCATTTAGTGTTATCAGTGGTGATTGTTTTGTATTAACCTGACAACTGACACAACGCTGGCAGGCCGGATAGTGTAGCAATGCAATTTCATATGTTTGTGGACGACTTTGTTGTTTGTGCCTTGCTGACTCATCATTATATAACGTCTGCGAAGACAAAGTTGCTTTGCATTTCATAAGTTTAAGCCAGTGGTTCCCAAACTTTATCTACTTGCGTACCATTTTTTGGTTCATGCAGCGTTCTTGTACCACCTACATTGTAGGTGATCCGACAAAACTCCAGAATTCACAAATAAAAAATGAAAGGCAAAATGTTTAATGAATACCATTGAATGGGATACTTAAAACCCTGAAGATGAAATTAAAAAAAACACAACACGATTTTAATGAGATGGATGAAGTTGTTTTATCTCAACCCGTTGGTCGATGCGAGGAATAACTTTGCTGACAGCGCATCGAAAGTCATGTCCAGACGTTGCCCCTTCACGTTCTCGCCAAGTCGCTGAAAGTAATGCATATGCATACTACACACTGCGGCAGAGACTCTCCTCCATGTTCGATAGCTATGAACCCGTACTTCATATAGTCCGGGCTATACTTTCGTTCTGACATGTTACTAAAGGCTCGTGAATATTAAACAAAATTAGTCGAACTTTTACCGCCCTCGCTACAGTGCTACAGCACAACTAACGTATTACAAAAACTGACTTCAAGGATTTATTACGTAGTAATAAATGACGTTCTATTTCGTCACAAAGAATTTCCCGTTTTACAATCCAATGCGTCATAACCCTAAGGAATTAGTATTCAGTAGGGAACATGGCATGAAATTTCACGCTCTCCCTAATTTATGTGAATTAAAATAATGCCGACGAAAATAAAAGATCATTTGCGATCGTTTGGTGTGAACTTGAAAAGTTGCTCGCGTACCACCTGGAAGACCTTCGCGTACCACTAGTGGTACGCGTTCCATAGTTTGGGAACCACTGGTTTAAGCAACGAGGTGATCATGGTTGGTGAATTGTGTAATGTTCCTTTCAACAAAATATTTTTTTCGTAGCTTGGCATGTAAGATGTGATCTAGCATGAAATCAGTTTCTCAAATTACTGAGCCAACCTTTCATTTAAGAATCGCTGGAAAGACGAAAAAGTACGATTATAAGCTACTCGCTTTGATGATGTCATAAAGTCGAGTGTTACTTATTTATCTGAACCCAGGTTTTAGAAAACATTTACAACAATGATTCAGCAAATTGTTCTGTTATTGACTGACCGTACAAGTGTGAAATCGGCAAAAAAATTCGCAAATAAAACACCACTTTCACATAAATACTTAAAAACATTTTCACAAGATAAACATAAGCATTTCTAACAGCTATGGCGATTTTAATGTTTTAATTTGTCATTGGAAATTATTTGGATTTATTTTCGTAAACTAGTCAGATAAAAATTGATAATATGGCGAATGCAAATTTGTATTTCAAAACGAAGTTTAGTAGCAACAGGAATAGAATTAGATCAAGTAATAACTAATAACAGACAATAGCAAAATTTCATCAACACTTTAAAGATTCAACAAAGTTATTGACAAAGAAAGGAAAGATGATTGTTAAGTTGAAGTTAACATATTTCAAGTTTAAGTTAAGGCAGGTAATTAAGCAAAGCATTTGGTTTTAATAAGCAACTTTTCATCGGATATTTTGCAGCAAAATGTCTAAAATGACAGTTTGTATGTAATGACGGTTTGTTTGTATGTATGTATGTTTGGTAGATTTTGTTGAAGTTTTGCTTTTGGCATCTCTTTCACCAACAGAACTTCCTGCAAAGGTCGCAGGTCACACGAAATCTCACGCGTTTTATGATAAAGCCAGCTGGTGACTTTTTTGTGCGGTTTTTATCTTCTTCTGAAAATTCTTCTGAAGATTCTTCTAAAACACAAATTTGATTTAATGGAACTGATACGGAAAATACTTGAACTGCCAAATCTTCTTAGCGTGGACATGCACTGGGCGCAGTAAAGTGTTAACTGATGGTTTAAATATAGTTGCATGTCTATCTAGATCTCTTTTCATGTTTCGGCAGCTTTACAATACACCTGATCAAACATATTTGTCAATCGTTAAAATTATTATGACTTAGTTTTCTGAGTAACAAAATCTCATATTATGTGCAACAGCAACATATTTGTGTATGTCGATTTGTCGATCATCATAGTTTAACTTATTTTGTAACAATTAGGTGTTGCTAACGAATCTAAAAGGTTTTCAATGCCATGTAATTTTCAGTCGCCTATACGTAACTTATAGCAGTTATTCAAAAATAAAGCAATTTGTAAAATCTTACCTTGCTTGTTGCCAATATCTCGCTTGAACAAACTTCTCGTTCTGCAATAGCGAGTCAAATATTTGCATTTGATGTTGATCAATCCCCGGCAAGCTTTGATCACCCTACAAGGCAAAGTATCGTCATTTACAAGCCCTATGAAATAAGCATGATTTCGAGTAAATGTCGTACATTTAACACTGAGATACTCACCGATAATTGAGACTTCTCTTCCTTCCGTTCGAAGACATGATCAACGCAAATAACACGAACATGATCAAATACATCTTCAGATAAGAACCTGAGTGTGCTTTGTCAAACAAATCCATCGCAAAATGATTTTATTTTCCCGGAACCAGGAAACAAACAATTTTATATTTTTATAACTTCGTGAACTAATATGAAATAAGAACTTGCTCAAACTGTTTTCGTTTTTAAGCGCACAAAAAAGATTTTGAAAAACGCATTTTTTCTGCGCTATCTTTTCGCGGGGTAGGATGCCATTGGCTTGCAGTGGTTCAAAGCAAACCCAAAAACTTTCGAGAACATTTTTCAAACTTTCGTCACATGAGTAGTGTCTTGTTGCATTGTGAATGTTTTTAACTACAATAACGTTATAAAAACAACATTTCTAATTCTTCTGCTGTAAATTTCGATTTTTAACCTGAAATATTTTGACGAAAATGAACCCAACAAAATGGAAAAAAGTTAAATTCGCCCCAAAATTTATTCATGAACGTTTATTTATCAATGTCAGGTGAATGTAGATTACTAAATAAATGAATAGAGACGAATAGAAACGTCATCAATTGAGATCATTTGAAGATGAACAGGATTACTTTGAAAAATATTATTAGTGTTTTGTAAAACTCAATAAAAATACCGTAGCATGAAGCCTGTTTGTGTTTTATTTGTTTTTTTTAAATTAATTGGAACGAAATTTAGTTAATTGGCATCAAGGCAATCATTTTTAAAGCACACTCATTTGCTGAATATTGTTTTTGCTTTGTTGCTTTTCATAACAACCTTAAAGTAAACCTATAAACCACGCAGCCAGTTTCATTTCTAGACAACATTCTGTCAATTATTTCTTCGGTTCTCCGAGGAAATCATTTTTCAATTGAATTTTTGTGGTTTCGCTTAACTTGCGTCAATCCAATTAGCACAAGAAATAAAACAAACTAAACCAACGCTCTTTGTCTACGATTTGACATGCGCTGTTCTTGGTCGCGTTATCCGCTTGATTTCACTTGTGAGCTGCACATCATGTGTCTACGTTACGGGCTTTTTCCTAGTGCTAGTTCGAAGAGACCTCCAGTTAACTTTAGGATGGTATTTCAAAAACGGTAAAAACTAGGCACGTCTACACAGCAGTACAGGCATCGGTATAATGTCATCATCACTCGTTGTAGCGACAGACAAGGCGCAGCCAAATCAACAAGCGCTTCCGCATGAAAGCAAACTGTCATCGATCCGTGGCAAAGGAAAACTGTGCTTCTTAGTTCAATCGTTGACAGCCTTGTAGTCTATGCAAAACTTCAATTTGCCGTACTTTTTTACCAAAACAACTGGGCTGGACCAAGGCAACTGTGAATGACTAATCATTCTATCATTTAACATATCCTTTAGCAACTAATCTACCTTTCGTTTGTTTTCTTCTGACATTCTTCTCCGATGTTGGCGTATCGGTGCAGCGTCTCCCGTGTCAATACTGTGGCTAAGAATATTGGTTTTGCCAAGATCACGTTTAGAGAGTGAAAAAGCAGCTTGCCGTCTTCGAATCACTTCGATTACAGCTTCTCGCTCAACATCTGACAAATTAACATCATTTAGATGCAGTTGTTCAACGAGAGACGACACGTCATCATCGGTCGCCAGCTCGTCAACCTCTTTCGATATACAACATAATGAGTAGGCATTAATATATGAAACGTTTTCTCCAACAATTGATATTAAATCTGCAACAATTGTCCCAGCCGGAATGCACTTGCTTTTATTCGTAAAATTGGCAAGTCTAACTGGCACCAAATTGTCCTTGGTTTTTGTTACGTAATTTGCGCCTAAAGGTTCGTATTTGTCTAGTAGGATCTGTATAAAAACGTACACTGTCTGTGTAGGTCTTGCAGATCCCTGTATAAAAACGTCGTTCGATTTAGACTTCGTCTGGCGTTTAACACTACAAGGCCAACACAACCTTAGTAAACGCGGGGATAAACAGTGACTCAATTAATTACATGGTCTGTATCTTGTAAGTCACCAATTCCCGTTTTGGTTGTGGAGATGGATTCAGGGGCGAACACCTGTGCCCACCACGTTGGCGTTTCCCTGGCGGTTATGCTGAGGACTGATGTGACCTATTTCTCCGCATGCAAAAGGAATGATTGTTGGTAAGACGAGACGTCTGCAATTTTTCCGATAGTGAGTCACGCAAGGCGTCAACTTCCTGCCGCATCTCCTGGATCATTTGTTTCATTTCCTCGCAAGCTGATGGGACTTGCTTTCTTAGTAGTATTTTGAAAACTTGTTGTTGCACATGCGCAAGTTCTATCAATTATATAATTCTATCAATTATATATCAATATATCATCAATATATCAATCAATTATATATATCAATTATATTATCAATTATGTAAAATTCTATCAATTCTATCGCTTTTTGACAGCATCTAGAAACTTTGGACACTGTACCTCCATGTTGCACGTGACCAGCCTTTCTGCTTCATGTTTGTTACGCAGTCCAGCTATTAAAGCGTTATACAAGACGTCATTCTTCGTACCTTTATCTTCCGGTTTCGGGTATGCAATTGCTCCCAAATTGACAAGAGCGTTGGCGTAATTTCGATTCGTATTACCTAGAGCTTGTGTTCTTTGTACAAGCTGTTGTTTGGCCTTGTGACATCGAAGTGAGCAACAAGCAACTTCCTCAGCTTTGGACTTTAGTTCTTCATAGTTCATGGTGCCTACCTCTGCACCGTTGCACTTCATTTCCAACTTAACCTCTTCCGGTAAACTGAGCATAAAAGCATGTTTTCGAGCAGCTGCTGTTGCGTCCACACTGTCGCAGAAACTTTCAAACGTGGATAAAAACGAGCTAAAACTTTCTCCAAGTTCAAACTTCGAAAGAGAAAAAAAAAAGTTCATCGTGGATAAAACTTGGTCCAGATCACTTTTGTTGACACACGTTTTGAAACTACAGATCCTGCCGTGCTCGCCAAATGTTACCGGTCTTTTCCTAGTGCTAGTTCGAAGAGACCTCCAGTTAACTATAGGATTGTATTTCAAAACTGATAAAAACTAGGCACGTTTACACAGCAGTACAGGCATCGGTAGAATGTCATCATCACTCGTTGTAGCAACAGACAAGGCGCAGCCAAATCAGCAAGCGCTTCCGCCCAGGAGCAGACAAGACTGCGGAATGACAAATCAAGCAAAAACCAACGTAACATCTACATATCAGGCTTGTAAATAAACTCCAAGAGAACTGTTTCAACATTCGACTTTGATGTTCCGGAAAGTTAAGCCAAAAATTTAACAGTTTTTGTTTTTATTATGTGAAAGATGTTCATCACCAGAAACAGCGAAATGAGAAGATTCATCCAACTAAAGCTATTTGATAATTTTAAACTCACATATAACATTATGTGGCTTGGGCTTAGAGGACGACTTACGTCAGGTTTGTTTTGTTATTTCATAAAAATTTCGTATGTGACCTTGAAATTAAACAAATAACGAACAATAAATAATTAAATAACGCCCCACGTTATTTGTGTTTTTTAGGAAACCACTTTTTCGCAGGCAAACATAGCGCTCATACGCCTACTAGCGGGATGACAAATGTTAGATATCAGCCACTAAATGATATCAACCATATGAGGATTTTGTGTCATGTTTCTTGGCAAAATCGAAGACCACATCAAAATCTTTGTTGTTTGTGCCTTGCTGACTCGTCATTATATAACGTCTGCAAAAACGTGGCGTGGCGTAACGATATTTGTTCCTTCGCTATGTTGAAAGTAGACAACAGCACGTGTTATGGGTAGATGTGAGCCGAAAGATAGCCAAGTCAGCCTGACTTGCTATTAACCTATTGACTAGGCCTATTTGCCTGATTTGCAAGTACCGATAACATAGGCCTAAGCCATAGTTGGGTAGTACCGCGGTACTACAGTGCTGAATTACTGTACCGCGGTACTTTTACAGTACTGAAACCGGTCCAATTGGAACGTCTGAAAATAGTTCCTAATCTATGTACCGAATTAATTTTTTCAAGAAATTTTGTTCGGTCCCGGTACTCGTTGCTTTTCACGTGACAATTTCAAAATACATGTTAATTAATATTTAACATTAATTTCAGCATCTGTTGATCTTTTATAATCTAAAAATGTCAAGTACAATTGCAAGCGACTAACGTCACACATGTTTTGACCTAGAGTGACCTTCACCGAGGGCATAATAGCAGCAAACATTGCATTTGCAGCACCATCCTTTACACAAAAAGTACCGGTACCGAGTACCGACAAAGTATCGAACTACTTTTTTAAAATAGTATCGAATACCGGAACCGTCGGTACATTTTTTGCCAAGTACCGGTACCGTTACCGTTACCGACGGTACTTTCACATTACCGACTGCCCACCTCTGGCCTAAGCGTCCAACGAGGCAAAACATCCAGCAATTACCTATTTTAATAATATCAGAGCGTTTAATGTTGCTATGTGAGATATTTAATCATAGTTTCCAAAGTAACAAGTTGACTTTTTAGTAAAAGAAAAGCTCTTTTTTGTTATTTTGAAGTGAATGTTGTTCCATAAATTTATTTTTGATGACACTTTTCAAAAACAATATGTTTTAACTAAACCAAAACAATAAATAAATCGAAAATATGCACAATTTTAGTACTAATTCACTAACAATTTAATTTTATCACTTGGTTTGTGTTCGTGTTAGAGATATAATATAAACACAAGTACTTCCATTAAATCGACGTTTTGTGCAAATGTATGGTTTATAAACATTTACATCGGTTGTCTCTCCAACGGAAACTTCCGCCGCTAGTTCCAACAAAAACAGTGTAGGTAGATAAATAAAGTGTTTTTTACTACTGTAATAAGAACATTTTTACTACGATGATCCGCTTGTCTGTCTGACAACAACAAAATTTCACGCTAAACTCTTCTTTTTTGGCTTTCCCCACTTTCGCAATGCTTTCATTTCAAATTTTAAGTCGGAAATTTAAAAAAATTACTTACAAGTAACTTAACAAAACGTATAAGGTTTGGTCATTTAGTGTTATCACTTATCAGTGGTGATTGTTTTGTATTAACCTCACAACTGACACAACGCTGGCAGGCCGGATAGTGTAGAAATGCAATTTCCTATGTTTGTGGACGACTTTGTTGTTTGTGCCTTGACTCATCATTATATAACGTCTGCGAAGACAAAAGTTTTGAATAGTTGTCAATCACTAGTTGCTTTGCATTTCATACGTTTAAGCAACGAGGTGATCATGGTTGGTGAATTGTGTAATGTTCATTTCAACAAAATATTTTTTTCGTAGCTTGGCACGTAAGATGTGATCTAGCATGAAATCAGTTTCTCAAATTACTGAGCCAACCTTTCTTTTAAGACTCGCTGGAAAGACGAAAAAGTACGATTATAAGCTACTCGCTTTGATGATGTCATAAAGTCAAGTGTTACTTATTTATTTGAACCCAGGTTTTAGAAAACCTTTACAACAGAGTTTTAGCAAATTGTTTTTCTATTGATGGACCGTACAAACGTGAAATCGGCAAAGAAATTCGCAAATAAAACACCACTTTCAATTAATACTTAAAAATATTTTCACAAGATAAACATAAACATTTCTAACAACTATGTCGATTGTAATAACTTAATATGTCATTGGAAATTATTTGGATTTATTTTGGTAAACTGTTCAGATAAAAATTAAAAATATGGCGAATGCAATTTTGTATTTCAAAAACTAAGTTTAGCAACAACAGGAATAGAATTAGATCAAGTAATAACACACATTAGCAAAATTTCATTAACACTTTAAAGCTTCAACAAAGTTATTGACAAAGAAAGGAAAAATCACGGTTAAGTTGAAGTTAAATAGTTTAGCAGACACGTTTTTATCCAGGAGTTGAATAACTTTTCCGGGGACGGAAAAGAACTGGACTGGGGGGTGATGTCACCGGATTATTTTTATGCACCCGTTTTAGAGTCATCACATCTTACACTGTTTATTTCGCACCACTCTTATAGGTTGATTTAGTATTTTAGTCAAATGTCAAATTTTTATGCATGCTCGTCAAGTGCTATGTTTGCTCACTTGCTACCTTATTTTACTTGTTTTGTTTTTTTCTTTTGTTTTTTACAAATATTTTTTTATTCGATCTCTTGCAACGTTTACATCGCTCCCTCTAGGGCCTAATTAGTATTTAGCGTCCCACGTTGATTGTCTCATTGGGTGGAATTTGTTTTGGTGTGGTTTTTGCGCTCGGCTGGGAAGTGCTGGTCGACTGTTGATTTCAGTTACGTTTGGGTTTTATAGAGGTAAGATGGGTGTTTTCATCGACGAAAATGCTATTAAAAGTTATTGAGGCAAAACAGCTAATTGACTAGCTGTCAAGCGGAAAGTTTCCTGGCTGAGAAAAAAGTTTTGTTGCAATTGCTCATGGATCTTCCTTTATATGAAACCATTTTAATCCAAACTGACGAAATCTTAAGTTCAACATAGTACGGCTGTAAATTTCACATGATTTTGTAGCTAGCGTTTAATAGAGTGTTCGGAAGTATTAGGGGTTGGAAGGTGAAGAAGCGAAGACGCCTTGATTTTGATTGAGTCAATGAACTGACGTGAATGATTCGTTTCCGCAGTCAAAAAAAACAACCTTACTTTCAACACAAAATATTTTGTAAAAGTGTTAAAGAAAACCATCACCACAGCCTCCATGTTCATTTGTTGATTTACGTTCATTTTACCGTCGCGTACAGTTAATTCGCTTTGTGGGAGTTGCTGGGATCAATTTACTCTTGGGCGCCGTTGTGGCCAGGGATTGAATTGCTATGCGTCTGTTTCAGCTGAAATGATGTAGAAATAACAAAAAAAATTGTTGTTACTTTTTGTCTCAAAGCTAAAGTATATGAATGTTTTCACTGAAACGACACATTTTCACAGTTTCTGTTTGTATCAAATCTCCCAAAAACTAACCAAATATCCTAAACTCAATAAACTTAATACCTGACAACAAATTGATGCTGCAAGAACTTAACGCAGCAAGAAACTTTACAAAACTCACACCAACAAATCAAGTCCATCTTGAGCAAACAGACAGGGCAACTTTGCAAAAACGTTTTCCTTCCAAGCTCAAGTGTTCAAATATTTTATGTTGCTTTGAAACTTTCTACTTTATATTTGTCCCAAGTCCAGATAACGGTGTTTGGTTTGACGTCAGAGCTTAGAATTTGGGAATTAAAAAGACTTTCCCTTTAGCCAGCTGCAGGTTTTTTTAAGGTTTGGCTTTGGCGACCGCTAAAATTTTTAAAACCTCCATTAAATGTTTTAAGAGACCGCAGCTGCTCATTTTCTGCTGTAGGTACCGTGGTACAAATTTTGATATATCGTTTCGGACACTCAAGATACCTTAAAACTACACTGGCCAGTTGTACAAAAATGTATACTTTACATGGAGCCCAATTCTTTGCTTATCCTAATACCGAGCAAATAAAAGACACTTTATTCAACTCTGCTTGTAGATAAAGCTCAACATAACTGCATGAACAACATAAACTCTGGGTGTTTGATTCCCATTCAGGTCCGTCCTTGCTTCCTTTGAAGACTTTCCAGTCTTGGAAAATGTTACCAATGTTAAATTTTTTACATTTAAATTGGATGTTTAGAAAATTTAATTTCATGAAATATCAACATCAAATACAACATTTTAACCGATACACTGCCCCGAATTCGAATTTATTTTGTAATTTCTATTCATAAGGGATTCAATTACATACAAACCATTCATTGATCCTGCGGTAGAAAAATTGCCCTTTTAACTTTGGTTTTGATGCTTGTTAATTATTACTTTTATGATGAAACGGTTAGTTCTGTTGAACAATCTGATAAAATTAAATAAAGGCAAAACTTGTAACATACATAGGCTTACCATACGTCCCGTTTTAGCCGGGACATTCCTGCTTTTTAACGTTTTGTCCCGGCGTCCCGATCGGTCTGCCAAACGTCCCGGTTTGGCATTCAGTCAGCCAGCATAGGCATACCGCATAAAAGCCATACACGAACATTAGCATGTTCTTATTATTTTTCTAATTTTTGTACACAGTGACTACTTCACCGGAAAAAACTCCCTAACCTTTTGTTAATGATAGGCATTTAGGTTAGGGGAATACACACGCAAAAACTTGATTTTAGGTATTTAGGATTTAATTGAAGTTAAATTAACATCAAAAGGTAGATTTAGGTAATTAGGTTACTACATGTAACATTCGATTAAGTGTCTTTCGATAAACTGTCGTTCGATTAAGTGTCGTTCGATAAAGTGTCTTTCGATCAGGTGTCGCGTCACGCATCTTTGTATCGTTAACGTCAATTCCTTCCTATTTTTCGAATTAAAACCAATATTTAGAGAACAAACACTGTTCTATGAAGACAGCTAGGGTGGGTTTAAATGTAGGCCTACGTAATAATTCCGAAAAATGTCAAGTTAAAAAATCACAGCTAAGGGGTTTGGATTGTTTGAAAGCGTCCCGCTTTGAAGCCACAAATTTATGGTAAGCCTAAATACATAACCATCATAACCTGCTGTGGGGATGGACAAAATGAGATAGTTTTTGAATTGGCATCTTAAATACTGGATTGTGTCTATTGTTCGATCTGTGCGCCAGTGGTTACTCCCCACATTTCGCCCAGAAGAAGAATTTCTATTTATTTTTGCAATACCAGGTCATGGGTTTTGGTAATTCGTCACCTTTAAGAACATTTCAGCAACTTGATATTTACATTTCACAGAGGAATTTTGCTTGGCTGGTGTGAAAAGTGGGAAAGTGCGAGATGACGAAATGACCGCATCGTCGATCAACAATCAATCTTATGCTGCTCATGAAGGAAGATTGGATGGAGGAAGATATTGGTATCCTCATTTGTTCAACTTTCGTAAGTAATGCGTCTCGCCTCTAAGAATCTTATCAATGCTGCCAGGATATGATGACGTAATACTTTCATGCAGAGACGCCTGGAGAGTGGCTTCAGGTTGACTTGAGAACTCCGACCACAGTGACAGGTGTAGTCACCCAGGGAGGTGGTGGTTTGTGGATAATATACTTGATATAAATCGAGTTTCGATATGTACGATACGAACGATAAGTTTAATCTTGTTTATATCAGGATGCACAGTTTCGTGTAGTTTGATTTTTTACTTTTGTAGATTTTCCAAGGCAACTACGATGGTATCAGTCGAGCGGAAAATGTGCGAGATTTGATTTGAACACTGATAGCACTAATCACGTGCAGAATTTATTCCCGAACCCAATTAGAGCCAAATACTTTACACTTATTGCCGTCACCTTTCATGTTGGCATCGACTTACGCTTGGATTATCTGACTTGTTAAGTCCACAACACGAACGACTTGAAGAGACCACCCGATTTTGAAGCGGATTATTTGCTAATATTACTGTTAAATCCATGCAAATATGCTAATATTAAGTCCGACAGAGCTACAATAGCACTCGAAAGTCGAAACCTTTATAATCAAAATAAGCGGTTTTACATTTGTGGCAAAGGTATTAACTTTTGCGTCGAATCGTTACGTTAATCGTCTAATTACTTTACCTAAAAGTGGTGAAAATTTAGTGCAAAAAGTTCATCGGAGAATTGTTTCTTAACAATGTAACTTTTGTCAAACCTTTGCCAGAAAATATGCTGAATTAGCTGGAAATATCAGATATAAGATGACCTGAGGTTAGCTGTTTTTTGCATCGTTATTTGCCAAAACCTGTTCCACAAGCAGCTCTCAAAAATGTTTGAGTGTTATATTACGTCACGCACACTTTCAACATTGCATGAAGTGTTCTCCATCCTGTAATAAATTCAGCCCAATACCAAGTAAGTTTCATTGCATTATCATTAACTTCAGCAACTTTTTTCCAATCGTTGTCATTAACTTGAAAGAAAAAAAGCGGTTTCATTCTGTAAGCTAAAGCTGGACCAACAACAGTCAGGAAAACTTATAGCAAAACAATGAAGTGAAAATGCATCTTGTTTTGTTGATGCTATCTACTGTGTCGTCATTGCTGTTTGTTTTCGACACTATTTATGCTAATATTTGCTATATCATGACGTCACTAACTTGCAATATAACCCTTCCGTTCTCACCTAAGCTTCAATTACGAAAATAATATTTCATTGTCAATAATATCTTCTGTGATCTCCTTCACAAAAATAGCGACGCTATTTGCAATACAAAATGATTAAGAAAACATTTTGTGAGTGAAAGCAAACTGATCTATGGTTTGTTTCATTAATTTCTGATATTTTGGTCTTAGCCTAGGTCATGCCATACCAAAGCCTCAGTTTTAGCCTAAAAGTTAAAGTGGCGCTAAAGAGCAAAACTGCTGCTTAACCATGAAAGCTTTGTTGGTGGCAACGGCTTCAATGCGTGGTGGAAATGTGTAAAGATCGGGGTTTTGGACGTGGTGCATTTATAAAACATTCAACAGCTCGTGCACATCACAAGACTTTGAAATATGTACGGTGGAGGTTGTGGCGTTTCTACTCAAACTTGTGTCAGTGGTTTTAGACTAGAATTTAGGCAGAAAAGCGATTACTGTCTTTGAGTTTATTACCAAGAATTTACCTTAAGTTGTAGTTACCTTACTTATTAAGTTATTAGTAATTGTTGTGGTTGATAAGCAGCACATTTCGGAAACATTTAACATCGATGTCATATAGAAGCAGAGAATTAACATTTACCAATTTACAGTGGATAATAACAGGCAGACATTACGTGCACACAGATGTGTCAGGTTAAAACTAAATCATTAACATTCAGACAATTCATAGCTCACGAAATCGCCAACACTATTTGGACAGACTATTTTGTTGCGATCTCCGGGGACGTTGATTGGTTCTTGGTGACAATCTTTGCAATATGGTCACCGTACAGAGCACACGATCAGATTGGAATGAAACTGAAATAATGTTGGAGACTGTTCAAATGAAAATGAGACCCATCGGATCCAGTAAAATGGCAACAACATGACGACAGTACGAGTCTGCACCAAAATGCCATTCAAAATATCATGCACTATAACTGCTGTCGAAACAACTAAGACACATGTTGAACAGTAATTAAATGAATGTTGTCACGCAAGCTTTGTCATTTATCTAAATCTGGAAAAAGCTCATGGTGTTTCGTCACGTTAATTACAATTAAACGTTTTAATCAAAGACAAGAAATTACTTACATGAGGATCAGAGACATGATAAAAGCATCAGGTGGTTTCGAGAAATCGACTTTAGCAAAAAAAAATCGAGTTGTTTTGTCTTGGATATAAATGAATTTTTAAAGCTTTTTGATTAATTGTTTGTAAAGTGACAAGCAAAAACTTTTTCAACTCCAGTTTTAATCTGGACCTTGTAAGAACAAAGTGGACTTGCACAGGCAAAGAATAATTGCTTTAAGATTTCTATTGATTAACATTTTGTGACCTGTTCCCATATAAATAGATTTTAACTATTTTCAATTTCAAGTTTGTTTTACACAGGTTGCTGTTAAATTAAATTTGTCACTTATTTTGTTCAAATGTTCGTTCAAGTGAGTATTTATTGCTAATATTAAAGGAAAATTATTCCATTTATACTTTCTAACTCAAATTGTTATTACAGTATTGCTAAATAAATTTTTGTGGTTTAGTATCTTTTCTAATCTTTTAGTGTTGCATTATTTTAATGCATTTGTGTTTGTTGTAAAATTTCTAAATTATTTTTAGGCAGCAAAAATGCAAAAATTAATTATAGGAATTTTTATGAAAAAGTTTAATTAATTTTTTTTTGGCAACTCTGTTGTCGTTAAATTAAAAATATTTAAGATCATTCAAACGCACAAATTGTGTGAACAAGGGTGCATTTTATATTAAAATTAACCGTTTCGAAATTGTTTTTTCAGTCACGTTTCTGGAAATAGAAAAATCAACGTGAGTAAATTCTGTGTTTAATTAAATCGAGCTACCTCTTTTTTAATCTCACGTCATAATCTGTTATATTTTGCAGACTGATAAACAAGTGAAGATGACGTCATTGATAGCTGCTTTCTTAGCGCTGGTGTTTGCTGTAAATCTGGCGAAGTTGGTGCTGAGTCAAAACGAACAGATTTGTTTGCCTGTTCCACGTGATGCTCTAGGATCCCTGCAAAGTAGAGGCCCTCAAGGACTATCCGGTAAACGGGGAATACCAGGATCTCAGGGCCCGCAAGGAACAAAGGGGAATCCCGGGCCACCTGGTCAATGTCAATGTGATCAAAGAGAACTTGTCGAAATGAGGGAAGTCTTGACTCGCTTACTTCCAAGTCTTCGAGGTAAACCAGCAGATGTTTTAAGTAAGTTGGTCGCATTGAGACAATTTGTCGAGGAGTGGCTGGATTGTACAAAACAGTCAAATAACCTCAACAAACAATCTAAAACGATGCGGAATTTTTTTTTAAAACATTTCGATCCATACAGCAGCCATTACACTGCTGGTATATTGCAAAGCATAACATTTGTCAAATGTCATATGAGAGCTTCATATCACGACACTTCATTAAATAAAGACAAAACTTGTAAAATAACGATCACCACCTGCCGTGGTGGTGGACAAAATGAGATATTTTTTGAATTAGCATCTCAAGTACTTCCAAAACCTTTTAAAATAAAACCAAGTAATTTGCTGTTGACCAGTCTTAACCATGTATTGAACTAAATTGACCAAACATTCTGCTGGTAAATATGATTTCTATGGGATTGTGGTAACTCTCCACACTTTGCTCAGAAGAAGAACTTTATTTATTTCTGCCAGGTTATAGGATTGGGGAATTCCCCACATTTAAGGATATTTTAACAACTTGATATTTATATTTCGCAGAGGAAGTATGCTTGGCTGGTGTGAAAAGCGGGAAAGTGCGAGATGACGAAATGACCGCATCGTCGATCCACACTCAGTCTAATTATGCTGCTCATGAAGGAAGATTGGATGGAGAAAGATTTTGGCCTCCTCATTCATCTAAGCAACGTAAGTAATGCATCTCGCCTCTAAGAATTCTATCAATGCTGCCAAGATATGCTGACGTAATGTTTTCATGCAGAGACGCCAGGAGAGTGGCTTCAGGTTGACTTGAGAACTCCGACCACAGTGACAGGTGTAGTCACCCAGGGAGGAGGTGCTTGGTGGGTGACAAGCTTCAAGATCTTATTTGGAAATTCCACCAATCACCTGCAAGTGATACAAGATGTCGATGGAAACGACATGGTAAGTTGATATTCGTGATGAAACTCGATAAAAGTTAAGTTGTGTTTATATCAGGATACACAGCTCTGTTTATTTTGATTTTTTTTGTTTTTGTAGATTTTCCAAGGCAACACTGATAGAACCACTCACGTGCAGAATTTATTCCCGAACCCAATTAAAGCCAGACTCTTCAGACTTATTATCGTCACCTTTAATGTTGGCATCAGCTTACGCTTGGATTATCTGACTTGCTAAGTCCATGACTCGACCGACCTGAAGAGACAACCTGATGTTGAATTTCCGATGTCGATGTTGCCGAATTTTGACTTTCCTGTTAATATTAGTGTTAAACCCATGTTATAATATTAAGTCCACTTTTTTCCCATTACTTTGGATTT
Source organism: Clavelina lepadiformis (assembly GCF_947623445.1). Classification (NCBI taxonomy): domain Eukaryota; kingdom Metazoa; phylum Chordata; class Ascidiacea; order Aplousobranchia; family Clavelinidae; genus Clavelina; species Clavelina lepadiformis. The sequence goes on along the minus strand of NC_135246.1, from coordinate 19,797,361 downwards.
ATTAGTTCAATTGTTTAATTTTGTGCCCATGGTTTTGCATTTCGTAGCCAAAGGGCAGTTTCGTACTTTGGTGTCTTTAAACCAAATTTGTATATGAGTCACAATTATAAAACAACAAAACACGAAAAGTAATTTATTATGTGAGTTTATTGGCTTCTTGTGTGTTGGACATGGAGATATAAAACAAGCTACAATGACAGGATTTTGCAAAGGTTTATAACTATATTGGCATGATTTATAGCAGTGTTTGCTGTGCATTGTTAACTATACATATTAATATTTTTGTTATTCTGCCGTGATTAAAGTTTATCCAATACGACCTCTGCATTATACGGGTCGCGTTATATGGGTTCGTATAACTATGCAGTAAATCCGACAAGAACGATTATCGTCGCTTAATTTCGTCAACTGTAAGCAAATTTTATTTGTATGGGAAAATTTTAAAGGGAGTTCAGAGGATTTTAAAATTCGATGGTTAAAGCCGCAGGTTCAATTTAACTAAAATTTTTGTGAAACTTGTTGACATTTTATTTGATGACGTCAAATTGAATTAAACACTTTTTCGTTGCTGCTCGCATCTGTTATCACAAGAAAGCTCCAACAATGTTGAAAAGATGCATTTTTTCAAGTCATTGCTTGCTTTTTGCAGTTCATGCCATTTTGCCTTTTTGGTATTCTCAGCTCAAATCTATCAGCCGTCCAACACCTACAAAACCAAGAAAACAAAAACGCAAACGCCCAAAGAGATTTTTTTGTGATTTTAGCTTCCTTTTATTTTAACATAGAACTCCATACATAACTAGACCATTCCAGACTTAGCTTTAAGTAGGCTGCATTCGAACTCAAGTGTCAACTGAGTTGTGACAGTTGTGTCTCTGCATTGTGAAAATTAAAAATTACGTCACGACAGCAGTAAGCTCGTCAATAACATTGAGTTTAATTGACATGGTTACAAGTTAAAGTTGTGGCCATAAATCCTTATACGTAATTTTCGTCACCGATCCATTCATAAGGTTTTGTATCAGTGTTACTCGTTCCACGTGGAACGATAACTGGTTTCTAGGCCTACACTAGTATGACAAGCTTTCTTTATCCTCGAACTGAGGAAAGTATTTGTCAGTACAAATTTGCGTAGATTAATTACTAAGTACCGTAATTTTGCTTCCCACTGTCAATGGCGAAAATAAACAATAAAATGTGTTTCAACTGAGTACCGAGAGCCTATATCTGTTTAACTGTGTTATATCAGCAAACGCGTCTGTGCCGCTATATAGCCCAACGATTGTTTTGCGATCACAGTCTAGGAACTTCGTGCAAGTCCCACCTTGTCGGACCTCGATCTACAGCGACATAATGTTTTCCGCAGCTGCTTCTAGGCTGTGGAACAGTCTACCGCGGGACGTGCGCAACGTGGACAGCTTCAGTACTTTCAAAAAATCACTGAAACATACCTCTTTACTTTTGCTTATCTGCATTAAGTTTTTTTTCTATGCCAACTATTATGGCAGTTTTTACTGACCTTTTATTTATGTTATACTCTTAGAACTGTTATCTATGCCGTATATGTTAAGCGCCTTTGAGCGGTTATTTTTTTACCGAAATACGGAGCTATACAAATAGTATGATTATTTATTTATTATATCTATCAATTCCATAAAGTTCTGTCACCTGAAATATTGAAAAAAGGAATGGATTATGTGAACAACTAAGCAACGTCGCTTGTTTTGGTTATCCGCCTATTTTGTGCACTTATGAGTTTTTGTTTTGATAATGATGTTTGGTTTGACGTCAGGGCTTAGAAAATAAGGCATTAGAGGGATTCTCCCTTTAGAAGGCTACAGGTTTTTTGGGGTTTGGTTAAAAAATTTTAAAACCGCAATTAAATGTTTTAAGAGACCGCAACTGCTCATTTACTGCTGTAGGTAACGTGTACAAATTTTGTGATATCGTTTCGGTCCCTTAAAATACCTTAAAACTACACTGGCCATTTGTACAAAGATGTATATTTTACATGTAGCCCAATCCTTTGCTTATTCTAATATCGAGCAAATAAAAGACACTTTATTCAACGCTGCTTGTAGATAAAGCACAACATAACCATTAAATATAAAAACTCGGTCTGTTTGCTTCCCTTCCAGCACTTTTCAGTTTTGAAGATTGTCACCAATGTTGAAAAAGCTAATTTTACATTTAATTTCTATATTTAATAAATTTAATTTCAAGAAATATAAACATCAAACACAATTTTTAACCGATAGATGGCAGTGATTTCGAATATATTTTGTATTTTCTTTATAAGGGGATTCAATTACATACAAGCCATTCAGTGATCCTGCGGTAGCAAAATTGTCCATTTAACTTTGGTTTTGATGCTTGCTAATTTATACTTTTATGATGAAACGGTTAATTTTGTTGAACAATCAGATAAAATTAAATAAAGGCAAAACTTGTAACACAACCACCTGCTTTGGTGGTGGACAAAATGAGATATTTTTTGAATTGGCATCTCAAATATTTCCAAAATATTTAAAATAACACCAAGTAATTTGCTGTTGACCAGTGTTATCCATGTTTTGAACTAAATTGACCAAACCTTCTGCTACTAAATATCATTTCTATGTGATTGTGGTAATGTAAGCAAGATTTTCCTTGGCCAGGAAACCTCCCGCTTTTACGGCTAGTCGATTAGCCGGTTTCTGCTCTCCTATCTTTTATGAGCATTCCTTTAATAAAAACAAACGTCTTTCTTGTATTGAAACCAAATGTAGACTTAATCAACTCTTCTCCAACAAACCACAGCGTGATCAATTAATTATCATTAGGGTGTGAGATTGGAAATTACGGGCAGCGTAACATACCTTGGGGGAGTTGTGGGTAAAGGAGTAAACCAAGTACAAGTGTAGAAGACTTACTAACAATAAAACGAGTCACAAGTGGCATATCGATGAATTACTAATACTATATATAAAACCGCGGTCACACAATATGGCCACAACAATACGGGTGAAATACATTTTAATATAAATCTAAAAACACATCGTGGAATATACATCTAACTATACAACTAAAACGTATCAATGTGCAGTGCTACAACAGCACGCCTGTCAGCGTTGATATACAAAGAATTGCCAAACGTGAAATTTGGTGACAGTAACTCCACACATTTCGCTCAGAAGAAGAACTTTATTTATTTCTTCGATACCATGTCATGGGTTTTGAGAAATTTGTCACATTTAAGAACATTTCAGCAACTTGATATTGACATTTCACAGAGGAAGTATGCTTGGCTGGTGTGAAAAGAGGGAAAGTGCGAGATGATGAAATGACCGCATCGTCGATCCGTTCTCATGCTTTTACTCCTCATGGAAGATTGGATAAAGGAAGATATTGGATTCCTTATTCATCAAAACAACGTAAGTGAAGCGTCTCACCTCTAGGAATCTTATCAATGCTGCCAAGATAGGATGACGTAATATTTTCATGCAGGGACGCCAGGAGAGTGGCTTCAGGTTGACTTGAGAACTCCGACCACAGTTACAGGTGTAGTCACCCAGGGAGGTGGTGCTTGGAGGATGACAAGCTTCAAGATATCATTTGGAGATACCAACAATCAGCTGCAAGCGATACAAGATGTCCATGGAAACGACATGATAAGTTGATATTTGTGATAAAGTTTGATAAAAGTTAAGTTGTCTTTATATCAAGATACACAGCTCTGTTTATTTCGATTTTGTTTGTTTTTGTAGATTTTCCAAGGCAACACTGATGGCACTAATCACGTGCAGAATATATTCCCGAACCCAATCGGAGCGAGATACTTCAGACTTCTTGCGGTCACTTATTACGCTCGCATCGGCGTACGCTTGGATTATGTGACTTGTTGAGTCCACGACACGACCGGCTTGAAGAGACCACCCGATGTTGAAGCGGAATTCCGATTAATATTAAATTCATGCTAACATGTTAATAAAGTTTCGTTTGTTGATGCTGGGGTGTTTATTATAGTTATGGATTTGTTGAGAAATATTTCTTCAAATTTCAAAGTTTTAAAGACAACCAGGAAAAATAACAAGTAATTTATTCTAAAGACATAAAAGTTCGTCATAAAAAGCTCCTCGAATCGATGTGTATATTGAGCGGATTAATTATTATCAGAAGCGACTTGACAGGAGGGCATAGTTGCACAACAAACACAAAATCCGGTAAACACACTCCATGTCATTATCTTGTGCAAAAATCTCACTGCTGCTTGTTGTCGTTGTTTCAAGCATAACACTGCGATATAACAAAACTGGATTAATTTGGATTCCACAAACACATTTTTGCCTCGAAAACGTCTCGCACGTCTCGTCTCTAAGAATTCTATTAATGCTGCCAAGATATGATGACGAAATATTTTCATGCAGGGACGCCAGGAGAGTGGCATCAAGCTGACTTGAGAACTCCGACCACAGTGACAGGTGTAGTCACTCAGGGATCTGTTGGTTGGAGGGTGACAAGCTTCAAGATATCATTTGGAGATTCCAATAATCACCTGCAAGTGATACAAGATGTCGATGGAAACGACATGGTAGATTTGTATTTGTGATAAAACTCGATAGAAGTTGTGCTTATATCACAGCTTTGTTTTTTTTTAGTTTGTTTGTTTTTGTAGATTTTCCAAGACAACACTGAAGACACAGATAATCACGTGCAGAATATATTCTCGACACCAATTAGAGCCAGATTCATCAGACTTATTGCGGTCACTTATTACGCTCGCAGCGGCTTACGCTTGGATTATTTGACTTGTTGAGTCCACGACAAGACCGACTTGAAGAGACAACCCGATGTTGAAGCAGAATTCCGATTAGTATTAAATTCATGCTAACTTGTTAATAAAGTTTCGTTTGTTGATGCTGCGATGTTTAATATAGTTATGGATTTGTTGAGAAATATTTCTTCAAATTTCAAAGTTTTAAAGACAACCAGGACAAACAACAAGTAATTTATTCCAAAGACATAAATGTTCGTCATGAAAAGCTCCTCGAATCGATGTGTATATTGAGCGGGTTATCAGAAGCGACTTGACAGGAGTGCATAGTTGCACAACAAACACAAAGTCCGGTAAACACACTCCATGTCATTATCTTGTGCAAAAATCTCACTGCTGCTTGTTGTCGTTGTCTTAATCATAACACTGCGGTATAACAAAAGCTGGATTAATTTGGATTCTACAAACACATTTTTGCCTCGAAAACGTCTCGCACGTCTCGCATCTAAGAATTCTATCAATGCTGCCAAGATATGATGACGAAATATTTTCATGCAGGGACGCCAGGAGAGTGGCATCAAGCTGACTTGAGAACTCCGACCACAGTGACAGGTGTAGTCACTCAGGGATCTGTTGGTTGGAGGTTGACAAGCTTCAAGATATCATTTGGAGATTCCAATAATCACCTGCAAGTGATACAAGATGTCGATGGAAACGACATGGTAGATTTGTATTTGTGATAAAACTCGATAGAAGTTGTGCTTATATCACAGCTTTGTTTATTTTGAGTTTGTTTGTTTTTGTAGATTTTCCAAGGCAACACTGAAGACACAGATAATCACATGCAGAATATATTCTCGATACCAATTAGAGCCAGATTCATCAGACTTATTGCGGTCACTTGTTACGCTCGCAACGGCTTACGCTTGGATAATGTGGCTTGGATAATCACAATAATTTGTGATTAAATACGCTTGACTGAATTTAGTTTCCTCATCTTCCATCGACAATTATTCACAGTTTTCCAATAAACTGTTACACACGTGTGTCGTGGACTGCACTAAATCTGTTTCTTGTCTACATAAACTAGTTTCATAGAAAAATGTTACCAATTTTTTTTTTGAAAACGTTCATGCCGCCCGCGTTATCATTCAAAGTTTTGTATTTGGCCCTCCAGTGAAAAAGGTCGCACACGCCCGCTATAGACAGTAGTCAAAACTTAGAAATGGAAATAAGCTCTGAACTTTTTTTTTTCTTTCATTAGTAGAAGAGTCTCAAATATTGCTGACGTCATTTCCTTTCTTATTGCCTCCGACTTAGAGGTGATGAAGTTTACATTGCAAGCAAAGAGCGACATGTAGCGTCAGCTTTTTTGATAATTTGATTGTCGCTTTGTTGTTGCTCGTTCGTCCAGTAACGAAATAACTTGGCAATGTTATTGCGGAGGCGCTGTTGCTTTATTTCCTTTTATCCAAATAATATAAAAAGCAAGTCAACCATTATTACGTATATGTTCAATAAACGCGATGAATGTAGATAGAATTCTTTAACTATAATTTTCAGTTTTTCATTTTTATGACGTAATATATTTGGCATCGGTTCGGGTTTGCAGAAAATTTGAGGTTAAAAGTTTTCGTTCCATTAATACCAAAATTTTTGCAAATCCTTACATTTTACTTAATATTTTACACACAATTGCACAAGTGTATTTCTGTAAATGGTTAAAGCATCTTGTTTCTAACCAAATTGTGAATGAAATGTTTCGCGCAGATCTTTGTTGCACAGAATGCTCTCTCACACGTCATAATCTGTTCTATTTTGCAGACTGATAAACAAGTGAAGATGACGTCAATAATAGCTGCTTTCTTAGCGCTGGTGTTTGCTGTTAATCTGGCGACATTTGTGCTGAGTCAAAATGAGCAGATTTGTTTGCCTGTTCCACGTGATGCTCTAGGAATCCTGGAAAGTAGAGGCCCGCGAGGACCATCCGGTAAACGGGGAATACCAGGACCTCAAGGCACGCACGGAGCAAAGGGGAATCCCGGTCCACCTGGCCAGTGTCAATGCGATCTAAGCGAAGTTGTCGAGCTTAAGAAAAGGTTGGATACGTTGGATCGTTTACATGAAGCTCTTCGAGGTAATTTACCAACAATAAATAAGTTGCTTTATCAAAAGATTAATGTAGATTGGTCGCATTATGACAATATGTCGAGGAGTGGCTGGACTATAAAAAACAGTCAAATAATCTAAACAAACAAGCTAAAACGATGCAGAAGTTTTTTTGAAAACATTTCGATCCATACAGCAGCCATTACACTGATGGTATATTGCAAAGCATAACATTTGTCAAATGTCACATGAGAGCTTCATATCACGACTTTGTTCACCGCAATCATATCTCACGTTTTCATATTATCATGTTGCACCGAGCTAAAATATATGAATGTTTTCACTGACAGCATTTTTTTATGCATTTTAGTAGTTTATGTTTGTAACCAATTTCTAAATAACTAATCTGATGTCTTCAATTTAACACTTGACAACAAATTGATATTGCACGAAATTAACGCACCAAGAAACTTTACAAAACTCACACCAACAAATCAAGTTCATCTTGAGCAAACAGACAGGGCATCTTTGCAAAAACGTTTTCCTTCCAAGCTCAAGTGTTTAAATATTTTATTTTATTTTGAAACTTCGTTCTTTATTTTTATCCCAAATGCAGATAATGGTGTTTGGTTTGACGTCAGAGCTTAGAAAATAAGGCATTATAGGGACTCTCCCTTTAGCCAACGGCAGGTTTTTTTAAGGTTTATCTTTGGCGACCGCTAAAATTTTAAAAACCTCAATTAAATGTTTTAAGAGACTGCAACTGCTCATTTTCTGCTGTAGGTACCGTGGTACAAATTTTGAGATATCGTTTCGGACACTCAAGATACCTAAAAACTACGCTGGCCAGTTGTACAAAGATGTATATTTTACATGGAGCCCAATCCTTTGCTTATCCTAATACCCAGCAAATAAAAGATACTTTATTCAACTCTGCTTGTAGACAAAGCACAACACAACCATAAACAACATAAACTCGGGTTGTTTGCTTAACTTCCAGGTCAGTCCTTGCTTCTTTTCAAGACTTTCCAGTCTTGGAAAGTGTTACCAATGTTGAAAAAGCTAATTTTTACATTAAATTTCTATATTTAGTAAATTTAATTTCAAGAAATATAACCATTAAACACAACACTTTAACCGATACATGCCGCGAATTTGAAATTTGTTTTGTATTTTTTCTTCATAAAGGATTCAATTACGTACAAACCATTCAGTGATACTGCGGTGGCAAGATTGTCCATTTAATTATGGTTTTGATGCTTGTTAATTTATGCTTTTATTATGTATCGATTAGTTCTTTTGAACAATTGGATAAAATTAAATAAAGGCAGGACTTGTAACATAACCATCATAACTTGCCGTGGTGGTGGACAAAATGAGATGTTTTTTGAATTGGCGTTTTAAATATTTCCAAAACCTTTTAAAATAACACCAAATAATTTGCTGTTGACCAGTGTTAACCATGTATTGAACTAAATTAACCGGTAAATGCTGGTAAATATGATTTCTATTGGATTGTGGTAACTCCCCACACTTAGCTCAGAAGAAGAACTTTATTTATTTCAGCGATACCAGGTCATGAGTTTTGGAAATTCGTCACATTTAAGAACATTTCAGCAACTTGATATTTACATTTCACAGAGGAAGTTTGCTTGGCTGGTGTGAAAAGTGGAAAAGTGCAAGATGACGAAATGACCGCATCGTCGATCAATTCTCATCCTAATCATGTTGCTCATGGAGGAAGATTGGATGGAGAGAAAGTTTGGTTTCCTCATTCATCAAAATATCGTAAGTCAAGCGTTTCGCCTCTAAGAGTTTTTATCAATGCTGCCAAGATATGATGACGTAATATTTTCATGCAGAGACGCCAGGAGAATGGCTTCAAGTTGACTTGAGAACTCCGACCAGAGTGACAGGTGTAGTCACCCAGGGAAGTAGTAGTTATTGGGTAACAAGCTTCAAGATATCATTTGGGAATTCCACCAATCACCTGCAAGTGATACAAGATGTCGATGGAAACGACATGGTAAATTGAATGTTTGTGATAAAGTTCGATAAAAGTTAAGTTGTGTTTATATCAGACTACCCAGCTTTCTTTATTTTGATTTTGTTTGTTTTTGTAGATTTTCCAAGGAAACACTGATAGCACTAATCATGTGCAGAATATATTCCCGAACCCAATTAAAGCCAGACACTTCAGACTTACTGCCGTCACCTTTCGTCGTGGTATCTTCTTACGCTTGGATTATCTCATTTGCTAAGTCGATGACATGACCAACCTGAAGAGACAACCTGATGTTGAGTTTCCGATGTCGATGTTGTCGGATTTTGTCTTTCCTGTTAATATTAGTGTTAAACCCATGCTATAATATTAAGTCCACTTTTTCTCATTGCTTAATTGGATTTATTGGTTCAATTGTTTAATTTTGTGCCCGTGGTTTTGCATTTCGTAGCCAAAGCGCAGTTTCGCACTTTGGTGACTTTAAACCAAATATATATATGAGTCACAATCAGGTTTTTTTTTAAGGTTTGGTTTGGGTGACCACTAAGTAGTTTTAAGACACCGCAAGTGTTTCATTTAAATACCAAAAAATAACCTGTAGTTGCAAGTCCAAATTTTGGGAAACCGCTGGAGAAATTTGGGGGACCGTTTCGGTTTCCCAAAACACCAAAACACCTTAAAAAAACACTGGTCACAATAATAAAACAAAAAACATGAAAATTAATTGATTATGTGGGTTTATTGACTTCTTTTGTTGGACATTAAGATATAAAACAAGCCACAATGACAGCATTTTGCAAAGGTTTGTCCGCGTATAACTATATTGACATGATTTATAGCAATGTTTACTGTGTATGTATTCGACGTGGTACGATAACTGGTTTCTAGGCCTGCACTAGCATGACAAGCTTTCTTTATCCTCGAACTGACGAAAGTTTTTGCCAGTACAAATTTGCATAGATTAAGTACTAGGTACCGTAATTTTTCTTCCCACTGTCAATGGCGAAAAATAAACAATAAAATGTATTTCAACTGAGTACCGAGAGCTTATATTTGTTTAACTATTTTATATCAGCAAACGCGTCTGTGCCGTTATAGCCCAACGAGAGTTCTGAGATCCCAGTCTAGGAACTTCGTGCAAGTTCCACCTTGTCGGACCTCGATGTACAGCGACATAATGTTTTCCGCAGCTGCTTCTAGGCTGTGGAACAGTCTACCGCGGGACGTGCGCAACGCGCACAGATTCAGTGTTTTCAAAAAATCTCTGAAACACATCTCTTTCGCTGTGCTTATCTGCCTTAAGTTTTTTTCTATGCCAACTATTATGGCAGTTTTTACTGACCGTTCGACCACATCGAAACACTTGAGGCGCAAACGAAAACAACATGAAATAACGCAGTGGACAAAAGAAATCAAGGTGATAACAAACAGAATAAAATCTAACTGATAATTAACTAACAAAAATAAAAGCGTGGGAAAACACACGAAAAACAAACAAACAATGGTGCGAAATATTATTTTGCAACAGTTTGTTAAAAAAAAGTACTATGTCCATATATTATCATCAAAGCAGAATTTAATATTTTCATAACAAGGCTGGTTAAAAATGGTAGCTTGATTATTATAATCTCGTTTTTAAGCAAGAGCCAAGAACTAGCTATAAAAAATCTTTTTCCAAAAAGTGATCAGCAAATTGTGACCGAGCTTTCATGAAGCAGGTTTACAACTGAGTGCAGTGAAAGCTTCTCACTTTGAAGATGAAGTGAAAAGTGAATTAGAATCAACTTAACTTTGCGCTTAGAAAAGCACTAACTCTTACTGTAGCTTGCAGGTTGGCGTGGTTGTTACAAGATAAGTCAATCAGCCTTGAGCGTATGATTGGACGATACCAACCATTATTATCTTTATTAAAAATTTATTTTCATTGATTTGTAGCAAGTTTTCCAACCTACCAAGGCAGTACCGCGGCTAGTATAGTACCGAATTACTGTACCGCGGTACTATCGCGTTACCGATACTTACCGATACCGTCGGTACTTTCGAAAATAGAACCGAATTATTTTTTGTCAAGAAATTTCGGTCAGTCCCGGTGTTACGGACTTTGTTCCTCACATGTTGTGTCGTTACTTATCACCGTGTTTTTGGTTGAAGCATTTTTTACCAATCAGCACCTACGCGTTTGTTAACTATTTTAATCACATGATTTGGCACCCTTATTCTATATAAATATTGTGCGCTTTTTAGAGTTTTTTTAGTCTGAGTCGGCGTCTGGCTGAGACCAATTAAATGTGGCTTTTCGAAGATCATCGGTTTGTTTCGTTAGCGTGATAACGCTACAAAGTCTCACAGTTGAAGGTTACTCACAGTTACTCACAGTTACTCGCAGTTAAAGGTGTCGCGGTTCACCGTAAATGTGAAATTAAGCCTGGCTATATGAACGAGAAAATAATCGTTACACCGGTACTCGGCACTTTTCACGTGGAGCACAATTTGGCGCACAAATCATTGTCCAAAATCTTTCTACAATATAACATTTGTATTAACTAGTATTGACATTTGCTCGACAGTTTAGTTTTTGTTGTTGTAAGTAGATAAGTTCTCGATGAGTCCTCATCGGACCAGTTACAACTAAGTCAGTGTTGGCCGACTTACACCACAAAATAAGTACAAAGTTCGTTAATCGAGCGACAATTGAAAGTGATTCTTAATTGTTCGTGTTACCAGTCTTAGTTGCAGTCGCTAGCGGGTCGTTACTCGCCAATCGCCGGGGAGAGCCCTCCTAAGTTGTCGTTCCAAATAAAAAGATAATGCAATAACGAGAAAATACAATAAGTTGTCTATGCAAAGAGTACTTTGAGGTCGCGTAAACGACTTTTGACCCTATTTAAATCAATGCATTTCTGCCCCAAGTGCAGTAGTTCGCAACTGAAATTACACTGGCTTTATCAATTTCAACAACGTTAATATCGTTGGAAGTGGGAAGAATTTCTCTGTCGGTCACTAGCTTCTTTTTGATCAAAGATCTAACACAGCGCCTACTATCTGTAGCCCAATTTAACATAAATTTGTTACTTAATAACTTGCCACTTGGAGGCGTAATTAAAATCGAGTTTCAACGGAAGTCTGGACAGGGCCTGGCTAAATCGTCCTACGCTTGTTAAAATTGGAATCGTTTCGTTAACTGGTTATAGAAGTATTAAGGTTTAAATGAAAGCTCTAAATTGGTTATGTCGTCTGGTAAACACCATCCAATAGAAATTCACCATTTGTTCTCAAAATTTTGTTGTTTTTGTGAGATGGTCCCAATGTAAAATTAGGAAAACAACGATAACAAAATGAAATACTTTTTGAATTGGCATCTCAAATACTTCCAAAACCATTTAAAATAACACCATGTTATTTGCTGTTGAACAGAGAGTTATCATCGTCTGCTGCTGAATATGATTTTTATGAGATTATGGTAACTCCCCGCAGGTCGCTCAGAAGAACTTTTTTTGGGAATTCCCCACATTTAAGAATATTTCAACAACTTGATATTTATATTTTACAGAGGAATTATGCTTGGCTGGTGTGAAAAGTGGGAAAGTGCGAGATGACGAAATGACCGCGTCGTCGATCCACCCTCATTCTAATTATGCTCCTCATGAAGGAAGATTGGATGGAGAGTCAGGAAGATATTGGCTTCCTCATCCATCAAAATATTGTAAGTAATGCGTCTCGCCTTTAAGAATTCTATCAATGCTGCCAAGATATAATGACGTAATATTTTCATGCAGGGACGCCAGGAGAGTGGCTTCAGGTTGACTTGAGAACTCCGACCACAGTGACAGGTGTAGTCACCCAGGGAGCTGCGGGTTTGTGGGTGACAAGCTTCAAGATATCATTTGGAAATTCAACCAATCAGCTGCAAGTGATACAAGATGTCGATGGAAACGACATGGTTAGTTGAATATTCGTGACAAAGCTCAATAAAAGTTAATTTGTGTTTATTTCAGGATACACAGCTCTGTTTATTTCGATTTTGTTTGTTTTTATAGATTTTTCAGGGCAACACTGATAGCGACACTCACGTGCAGAATATATTCCCGAACCCAATTAAAGCTAAATACTTCAGACTTATTGTCGTCACCTTTAATCGTGGCATCGTCTTACGTTTGGATTATCTGACTTGTTAAGTCCACGACACGACCGGCTTGAAGAGACCACCCGATGTTGAAGTGGAATTCCGATTAATATTAAATCCAAGCTAACATGTTAATAAAGTCTCGTTTGTTGATGCTGCGGTGTTTATTATAGTTATGGATTTGTTGAGGAGTATTTCTTCAAATTTCAAAGTTTTAAAGACAACCAGGACAAACAACAAGTAATTTATTCCAAAGACATAAAAGTTCGTCATGAAAAGTTCCTCGAATCGATGTGTATATTGAGCAGATTATCAGAAGCGACTTGACAGGAGTGCATAGTAGCACAACAAACACAAAATCCGGTAAACACACTCCATGTCATTATCTTGTACAAAAATCTCACTGCTGCTTGTTGTCGTTGTTTCAAGCATAACACTGCGGTATAACAAAAGCTGGATTATTTTGGATTCTACAAACACATTTTTGCCTCGAAAACGTCTCGCACGTCTCGCATCTAAGAATCTTATCAATGCTGCCAAGATATGATGACGTAATGTTTTTATGCAGGGACGCCAGGAGAGTGGCTTCAAGCTGACTTGAGAACTCCGACCACAGTGACAGGTGTAGTCACTTAGAGATCTGTTGGTTGGAGGGTGACAAGCTTCAAGATATCATTTGGAGATTCCAATAATCACCTGCAAGTGACACAAGATGTCGATGGAAACGACATGGTAAATTTGTATTTGTGATAAAACTCGATAGAAGTTGTGCTTATATCACAGCTTTGTTTATTTGGATTTTGTTTGTTTTTGTAGATTTTCCAAGACAACACTGAAGACACAGATAATCACGTGCAGAATATATGCTCGATACCAATTAGAGCCAGACTCTTCAGACTTATTGCGGTCACTTATTACGCTCGCAGCGGCTTACGCTTGGATTATGTGATTTGTTGAGTCCACAACACGACCGACTTGAAGAGACCACCCGATTTTGAAGCGGAATTCCGATTAATATTAAATCCAAGCTAACATGCTAATAAAGTTTCGTTTGTTGATGCTGGGGTGTTTAATATAGTTATGGATTTGTTGAGGAATATTTCTTCAAATATCAAAGTTTTAAAGACAATCAGGACAAACAACAAGTAATTTATTCCAAATACATAAAAGTTCGTCATGAAAAGCTCCTCGAATCAATGTGTATATTGAGCGGGTTATCGGAAACGACTTGACAGGAGTGCATAGTTGTACAACAAACACAAAATCCGGTAAACACACTCCATGTCATTATCTTGTGCAAAAATCTCACTGCTGCTTGTTGTCGTTGTTTCAAGCATAACACTGCGGTATAACAAAAGCTGGATTATTTTGGATTCTGCAAACGCATTTTTGTGCCTCTTGTAAATATTTACGCGATATAACCGCGGCGATGATCTATTTATGCTGCTTTGCTGCTGCCTGTTTAATGAATGTTTTAATTTCTGCTTATCGTGGACAGACAGAAAGATTTGTAGGAAAGCCAAAATGCGAACCTTATCAAAAACGAGTTTATTCTATTATTTGATGCCTGCAGACGTATACACGCGCGGTACAAGTCAGAGCAAATTAATATATATACAATATATAACATACAATAGTGCACAATATCCTCGTATGTAAGTCGTACCATAACCTTAGCGTTAGTATTCATAAAACATTTGCCAATTGTCACTGGGATATACGAAAACTTATAGTTCTTGAAAATTGTATTTGGCGTTTGGTGTTTTGTCAAACTTGGTTAAGATTCAATTCATCGAATTAAAGGCACTTATACATTAGACCTATATATCAAAGGTCTATAGTCTATACCGATGATGTAAGAGTCGAAGACTAAAATATATCGATAAAAGCGTTTTGCTTCGATTTGATTTTTTTGTTTGTTTTATTATGACTTCATACATCCTGGCCAAGAAAAATCTTGGTTGAATTAGTTGAACTTTATCAGCTAAATATAACGGCTCAGTTGCTGTTAAACTCTGCCGTATTTCACGTTTCGTGTGAATGCAAGAATTGTAACCCTGTTTAGAGAAAATATAACCATGACAAATCCGTCACAAAAACACGTAAGTCAAAACTATTTGCGTGTATATATTTGATGTTTCAATCAATCTGCGAGAATACGAACTATGACGAGTTCAGGACCGGCCTTAGGTCAATGAGAGAGATGCGACTGCGTTGTGACTCGCGCTGCTTAGAACCAAAACATCAATTTAACTTTTATTTTGGACAAATCACATTGTTAGTTCACAGCTGATGTTGTTTATAATCAGCGATGATCGTCGTCATGAATTCTTGCATCGGGCCCCGCACTTCCTTAGGTCGGCCTTGGACCGGTTGAAATAAAACAAGTCATAAACTCTGACATGGTGACACTTATAACTGAGTCATTTGTTAGCATCATACTTTACGTCAGGATCCAATCTATTTGTTTCAAATCTCTGAGCTTGGTTTAGTTTTGTTTAAAAATTCGAAGAAAAAAGGTGATTTTTAACCAATCCACGGGGCATGGGAAATGGTGCAGTGCAGTCGCAAAATATTTGTTGTTACATGCGGGAAAAAAAGACTTTTTGACTCGAATATTTTCTATATAAATGCAGCTTAACTACGCAAATAACTGACTAGTACATTGCAGTCGAGCTTACAGTAAGCTTACGACTATAGGTAATTGTATGCTAGCAGGCGAATATGACTTTGTGGAACAAAGTATCGATTGCTTTGAAAGTTGAAACTGAACGACTTCAAGTTGTTTACCAGATATAAACTGACGCTCTTATTGGTAGTTGCTTTTCTATGAAAATCGACGTCATAATTCAAACTTCAGCGCTGATAAATATAGTTATTAAGCTCGTATTTTCCTAAAAGCTTCAGCTTTCAGCCTGTTCAAAGTAAACGATTTCCTGGTAAAAAGAATAACTTGATGTTGGTATTTATTTTAATATTCCTATAGACCAGACAGGTGCAACCAGCGGCCCGCCAGGTTGTTCCGTGCGGCCCGCGTGGTGCTCAGCAAAATGTTAGAAGTGTATACTAGCCATCACTCTTTGATGCGGTTTACAGCAAAGCAAGCGAAATTTTCGCGCGCTGTGTACAGTAATATTGCGCTGAAGCTTTGTGATGTAAGAATGCTGCGTAAGAATGTAGTTCTGTGAAAGCAAATATTCCAAAAATTTGCAAAGATCTGCAACAGCAAAAATCACAATAATTTGTGATTAAATACGCTTGACTGAATTTAGTTTCCTCATCTTCCATCGACAATTATTCACAGTTTTCCAATAAACTGTCACACACGTGTGTCGTGGACTGCACTAAATCTGTTTCTTGTCTACATAAACTAGTTTCATAGAAAAATGTTACCAATTTTTTTTTTGAAAACGTTCATGCCGCCCGCGTTATCATTCAAAGTTTTGTATTTGGCCCTCCAGTGAAAAAGGTCGCACACGCCCGCTATAGACAGTAGTCAAAACTTAGAAATGGAAATAAGCTCTAAACTTTTTTTTTTCTTTCATTAGTAGAAGAGTCTCAAATATTGCTGACGTCATTTCCTTTCTTATTGCCTCCGACTTAGAGGTGATGAAGTTTACATTGCAAGCAAAGAGCGACATGTAGCGTCAGCTTTTTTGATAATTTGATTGTCGCTTTGTTGTTGCTCGTTCGTCCAGTAACGAAATAACTTGGCAATGTTATTGCGGAGGCGCTGTTGCTTTATTTCCTTTTATCCAAATAATATAAAAAGCAAGTCAACCATTATTACGTATATGTTCAATAAACGCGATGAATGTAGATAGAATTCTTTAACTATAATTTTCAGTTTTTCATTTTTATGACGTAATATATTTGGCATCGGTTCGGGTTTGCAGAAAATTTGAGGTTAAAAGTTTTCGTTCTATTAATACCAAAATTTTTGCAAATCCTTACATTTTACTTAATATTTTACACACAATTGCACAAGTGTATTTCTGTAAATGGTTAAAGCATCTTGTTTCTAACCAAATTGTGAATGAAATGTTTCGCGCAGATCTTTGTTGCACAGAATGCTCTCTCACACGTCATAATCTGTTCTATTTTGCAGACTGATAAACAAGTGAAGATGACGTCAATAATAGCTGCTTTCTTAGCGCTGGTGTTTGCTGTTAATCTGGCGACATTTGTGCTGAGTCAAAATGAGCAGATTTGTTTGCCTGTTCCACGTGATGCTCTAGGAATCCTGGAAAGTAGAGGCCCGCGAGGACCATCCGGTAAACGGGGAATACCAGGACCTCAAGGCACGCACGGAGCAAAGGGGAATCCCGGTCCACCTGGCCAGTGTCAATGCGATCTAAGCGAAGTTGTCGAGCTTAAGAAAAGGTTGGATACGTTGGATCGTTTACATGAAGCTCTTCGAGGTAATTTACCAACAATAAATAAGTTGCTTTATCAAAAGATTAATGTAGATTGGTCGCATTATGACAATATGTCGAGGAGTGGCTGGACTATAAAAAACAGTCAAATAATCTAAACAAACAAGCTAAACAAACAAGCTAAAACGATGCAGAAGTTTTTTTGAAAACATTTCGATCCATACAGCAGCCATTACACTGATGGTATATTGCAAAGCATAACATTTGTCAAATGTCACATGAGAGCTTCATATCACGACTTTGTTCACCGCAATCATATCTCACGTTTTCATATTATCATGTTGCACCGAGCTAAAATATATGAATGTTTTCACTGACAGCATTTTTTTATGCATTTTAGTAGTTTATGTTTGTAACCAATTTCTAAATAACTAATCTGATGTCTTCAATTTAACACTTGACAACAAATTGATATTGCACGAAATTAACGCACCAAGAAACTTTACAAAACTCACACCAACAAATCAAGTTCATCTTGAGCAAACAGACAGGGCATCTTTGCAAAAACGTTTTCCTTCCAAGCTCAAGTGTTTAAATATTTTATTTTATTTTGAAACTTCGTTCTTTATTTTTATCCCAAATGCAGATAATGGCGTTTGGTTTGACGTCAGAGCTTAGAAAATAAGGCATTATAGGGACTCTCCCTTTAGCCAACGGCAGGTTTTTTTAAGGTTTATCTTTGGCGACCGCTAAAATTTTAAAAACCTCAATTAAATGTTTTAAGAGACTGCAACTGCTCATTTTCTGCTGTAGGTACCGTGGTACAAATTTTGAGATATCGTTTCGGACACTCAAGATACCTAAAAACTACGCTGGCCAGTTGTACAAAGATGTATATTTTACATGGAGCCCAATCCTTTGCTTATCCTAATACCCAGCAAATAAAAGATACTTTATTCAACTCTGCTTGTAGACAAAGCACAACACAACCATAAACAACATAAACTCGGGTTGTTTGCTTAACTTCCAGGTCAGTCCTTGCTTCTTTTCAAGACTTTCCAGTCTTGGAAAGTGTTACCAATGTTGAAAAAGCTAATTTTTACATTAAATTTCTATATTTAGTAAATTTAATTTCAAGAAATATAACCATTAAACACAACACTTTAACCGATACATGCCGCGAATTTGAAATTTGTTTTGTATTTTTTCTTCATAAAGGATTCAATTACGTACAAACCATTCAGTGATACTGCGGTGGCAAGATTGTCCATTTAACTATGGTTTTGATGCTTGTTAATTTATGCTTTTATTATGTATCGATTAGTTCTTTTGAACAATTGGATAAAATTAAATAAAGGCAGGACTTGTAACATAACCATCATAACTTGCCGTGGTGGTGGACAAAATGAGATGTTTTTTGAATTGGCGTTTTAAATATTTCCAAAACCTTTTAAAATAACACCAAATAATTTGCTGTTGACCAGTGTTAACCATGTATTGAACTAAATTAACCGGTAAATGCTGGTAAATATGATTTCTATTGGATTGTGGTAACTCCCCACACTTAGCTCAGAAGAAGAACTTTATTTATTTCAGCGATACCAGGTCATGAGTTTTGGAAATTCGTCACATTTAAGAACATTTCAGCAACTTGATATTTACATTTCACAGAGGAAGTTTGCTTGGCTGGTGTGAAAAGTGGAAAAGTGCAAGATGACGAAATGACCGCATCGTCGATCAATTCTCATCCTAATCATGTTGCTCATGGAGGAAGATTGGATGGAGAGAAAGTTTGGTTTCCTCATTCATCAAAATATCGTAAGTCAAGCGTTTCGCCTCTAAGAGTTTTTATCAATGCTGCCAAGATATGATGACGTAATATTTTCATGCAGAGACGCCAGGAGAATGGCTTCAAGTTGACTTGAGAACTCCGACCACAGTGACAGGTGTAGTCACCCAGGGAAGTAGTAGTTATTGGGTGACAAGCTTCAAGATATCATTTGGGAATTCCACCAATCACCTGCAAGTGATACAAGATGTCGATGGAAACGACATGGTAAATTGAATGTTTGTGATAAAGTTCGATAAAAGTTAAGTTGTGTTTATATCAGACTACCCAGCTTTCTTTATTTTGATTTTGTTTGTTTTTGTAGATTTTCCAAGGAAACACTGATAGCACTAATCATGTGCAGAATATATTCCCGAACCCAATTAAAGCCAGACACTTCAGACTTACTGCCGTCACCTTTCGTCGTGGTATCTTCTTACGCTTGGATTATCTCATTTGCTAAGTCGATGACATGACCAACCTGAAGAGACAACCTGATGTTGAGTTTCCGATGTCGATGTTGTCGGATTTTGTCTTTCCTGTTAATATTAGTGTTAAACCCATGCTATAATATTAAGTCCACTTTTTCTCATTGCTTAATTGGATTTATTGGTTCAATTGTTTAATTTTGTGCCCGTGGTTTTGCATTTCGTAGCCAAAGCGCAGTTTCGCACTTTGGTGACTTTAAACCAAATATATATATGAGTCACAATCAGGTTTTTTTTTAAGGTTTGGTTTGGGTGACCACTAAGTAGTTTTAAGACACCGCAAGTGTTTCATTTAAATACCAAAAAATAGCCTGTAGTTGCAAGTCCAAATTTTGGGAAACCGCTGGAGAAATTTGGGGGACCGTTTCGGTTTCCCAAAACACCAAAACACCTTAAAAAAACACTGGTCACAATAATAAAACAAAAAACATGAAAATTAATTGATTATGTGGGTTTATTGACTTCTTTTGTTGGACATTAAGATATAAAACAAGCCACAATGACAGCATTTTGCAAAGGTTTGTCCGCGTATAACTATATTGACATGATTTATAGCAATGTTTACT
The DNA here is from genome assembly GCF_947623445.1 of Clavelina lepadiformis. Taxonomy (NCBI): domain Eukaryota; kingdom Metazoa; phylum Chordata; class Ascidiacea; order Aplousobranchia; family Clavelinidae; genus Clavelina; species Clavelina lepadiformis. Next base: position 19,777,116 of record NC_135246.1, on the reverse strand, counting down.
GTGTATGTATTCGACGTGGTACGATAACTGGTTTCTAGGCCTGCACTAGCATGACAAGCTTTCTTTATCCTCGAACTGACGAAAGTTTTTGCCAGTACAAATTTGCATAGATTAAGTACTAGGTACCGTAATTTTTCTTCCCACTGTCAATGGCGAAAAATAAACAATAAAATGTATTTCAACTGAGTACCGAGAGCTTATATTTGTTTAACTATTTTATATCAGCAAACGCGTCTGTGCCGTTATAGCCCAACGAGAGTTCTGAGATCCCAGTCTAGGAACTTCGTGCAAGTTCCACCTTGTCGGACCTCGATGTACAGCGACATAATGTTTTCCGCAGCTGCTTCTAGGCTGTGGAACAGTCTACCGCGGGACGTGCGCAACGCGCACAGATTCAGTGTTTTCAAAAAATCTCTGAAACACATCTCTTTCGCTGTGCTTATCTGCCTTAAGTTTTTTTCTATGCCAACTATTATGGCAGTTTTTACTGACCGTTCGACCACATCGAAACACTTGAGGCGCAAACGAAAACAACATGAAATAACGCAGTGGACAAAAGAAATCAAGGTGATAACAAACAGAATAAAATCTAACTGATAATTAACTAACAAAAATAAAAGCGTGGGAAAACACACGAAAAACAAACAAACAATGGTGCGAAATATTATTTTGCAACAGTTTGTTAAAAAAAAGTACTATGTCCATATATTATCATCAAAGCAGAATTTAATATTTTCATAACAAGGCTGGTTAAAAATGGTAGCTTGATTATTATAATCTCGTTTTTAAGCAAGAGCCAAGAACTAGCTATAAAAAATCTTTTTCCAAAAAGTGATCAGCAAATTGTGACCGAGCTTTCATGAAGCAGGTTTACAACTGAGTGCAGTGAAAGCTTCTCACTTTGAAGATGAAGTGAAAAGTGAATTAGAATCAACTTAACTTTGCGCTTAGAAAAGCACTAACTCTTACTGTAGCTTGCAGGTTGGCGTGGTTGTTACAAGATAAGTCAATCAGCCTTGAGCGTATGATTGGACGATACCAACCATTATTATCTTTATTAAAAATTTATTTTCATTGATTTGTAGCAAGTTTTCCAACCTACCAAGGCAGTACCGCGGCTAGTATAGTACCGAATTACTGTACCGCGGTACTATCGCGTTACCGATACTTACCGATACCGTCGGTACTTTCGAAAATAGAACCGAATTATTTTTTGTCAAGAAATTTCGGTCAGTCCCGGTGTTACGGACTTTGTTCCTCACATGTTGTGTCGTTACTTATCACCGTGTTTTTGCTTGAAGCATTTTTTACCAATCAGCACCTACGCGTTTGTTAACTATTTTAATCACATGATTTGGCACCCTTATTCTATATAAATATTGTGCGCTTTTTAGAGTTTTTTTAGTCTGAGTCGGCGTCTGGCTGAGACCAATTAAATGTGGCTTTTCGAAGATCATCGGTTTGTTTCATTAGCGTGATAACGCTACAAAGTCTCATAGTTGAAGGTTACTCACAGTTACTCACAGTTACTCACAGTTACTCACAGTTACTCACAGTTACTCACAGTTACTCACAGTTACTCACAGTTACTCACAGTTACTCACAGTTACTCACAGTTACTCACAGTTACTCACAGTTACTCACAGTTACTCACAGTTACTCACAGTTAAAGGTGTCGCGGTTCACCGTAAATGTGAAATTAAGCCTGGCTATATGAACGAGAAAATAATCGTTACACCGGTACTCGGCACTTTTCACGTGGAGCACAATTTGGCGCACAAATCATTGTCCAAAATCTTTCTACAATATAACATTTGTATTAACTAGTATTGACATTTGCTCGACAGTTTAGTTTTTGTTGTTGTAAGTAGATAAGTTCTCGATGAGTCCTCATCGGACCAGTTACAACTAAGTCAGTGTTGGCCGACTTACACCACAAAATAAGTACAAAGTTCGTTAATCGAGCGACAATTGAAAGTGATTCTTAATTGTTCGTGTTACCAGTCTTAGTTGCAGTCGCTAGCGGGTCGTTACTCGCCAATCGCCGGGGAGAGCCCTCCTAAGTTGTCGTTCCAAATAAAAAGATAATGCAATAACGAGAAAATACAATAAGTTGTCTATGCAAAGAGTACTTTGAGGTCGCGTAAACGACTTTTGACCCTATTTAAATCAATGCATTTCTGCCCCAAGTGCAGTAGTTCGCAACTGAAATTACACTGGCTTTATCAATTTCAACAACGTTAATATCGTTGGAAGTGGGAAGAATTTCTCTGTCGGTCACTAGCTTCTTTTTGATCAAAGATCTAACACAGCGCCTACTATCTGTAGCCCAATTTAACATAAATTTGTTACTTAATAACTTGCCACTTGGAGGCGTAATTAAAATCGAGTTTCAACGGAAGTCTGGACAGGGCCTGGCTAAATCGTCCTACGCTTGTTAAAATTGGAATCGTTTCGTTAACTGGTTATAGAAGTATTAAGGTTTAAATGAAAGCTCTAAATTGGTTATGTCGTCTGGTAAACACCATCCAATAGAAATTCACCATTTGTTCTCAAAATTTTGTTGTTTTTGTGAGATGGTCCCAATGTAAAATTAGGAAAACAACGATAACAAAATGAAATACTTTTTGAATTGGCATCTCAAATACTTCCAAAACCATTTAAAATAACACCATGTTATTTGCTGTTGAACAGAGAGTTATCATCGTCTGCTGCTGAATATGATTTTTATGAGATTATGGTAACTCCCCGCAGGTCGCTCAGAAGAACTTTTTTTGGGAATTCCCCACATTTAAGAATATTTCAACAACTTGATATTTATATTTTACAGAGGAATTATGCTTGGCTGGTGTGAAAAGTGGGAAAGTGCGAGATGACGAAATGACCGCGTCGTCGATCCACCCTCATTCTAATTATGCTCCTCATGAAGGAAGATTGGATGGAGAGTCAGGAAGATATTGGCTTCCTCATCCATCAAAATATTGTAAGTAATGCGTCTCGCCTTTAAGAATTCTATCAATGCTGCCAAGATATAATGACGTAATATTTTCATGCAGGGACGCCAGGAGAGTGGCTTCAGGTTGACTTGAGAACTCCGACCACAGTGACAGGTGTAGTCACCCAGGGAGCTGCGGGTTTGTGGGTGACAAGCTTCAAGATATCATTTGGAAATTCAACCAATCAGCTGCAAGTGATACAAGATGTCGATGGAAACGACATGGTTAGTTGAATATTCGTGACAAAGCTCAATAAAAGTTAATTTGTGTTTATTTCAGGATACACAGCTCTGTTTATTTCGATTTTGTTTGTTTTTATAGATTTTTCAGGGCAACACTGATAGCGACACTCACGTGCAGAATATATTCCCGAACCCAATTAAAGCTAAATACTTCAGACTTATTGTCGTCACCTTTAATCGTGGCATCGTCTTACGTTTGGATTATCTGACTTGTTAAGTCCACGACACGACCGGCTTGAAGAGACCACCCGATGTTGAAGTGGAATTCCGATTAATATTAAATCCAAGCTAACATGTTAACAAAGTCTCGTTTGTTGATGCTGCGGTGTTTATTATAGTTATGGATTTGTTGAGGAGTATTTCTTCAAATTTCAAAGTTTTAAAGACAACCAGGACAAACAACAAGTAATTTATTCCAAAGACATAAAAGTTCGTCATGAAAAGTTCCTCGAATCGATGTGTATATTGAGCAGATTATCAGAAGCGACTTGACAGGAGTGCATAGTAGCACAACAAACACAAAATCCGGTAAACACACTCCATGTCATTATCTTGTACAAAAATCTCACTGCTGCTTGTTGTCGTTGTTTCAAGCATAACACTGCGGTATAACAAAAGCTGGATTATTTTGGATTCTACAAACACATTTTTGCCTCGAAAACGTCTCGCACGTCTCGCATCTAAGAATCTTATCAATGCTGCCAAGATATGATGACGTAATGTTTTTATGCAGGGACGCCAGGAGAGTGGCTTCAAGCTGACTTGAGAACTCCGACCACAGTGACAGGTGTAGTCACTTAGAGATCTGTTGGTTGGAGGGTGACAAGCTTCAAGATATCATTTGGAGATTCCAATAATCACCTGCAAGTGACACAAGATGTCGATGGAAACGACATGGTAAATTTGTATTTGTGATAAAACTCGATAGAAGTTGTGCTTATATCACAGCTTTGTTTATTTGGATTTTGTTTGTTTTTGTAGATTTTCCAAGACAACACTGAAGACACAGATAATCACGTGCAGAATATATGCTCGATACCAATTAGAGCCAGACTCTTCAGACTTATTGCGGTCACTTATTACGCTCGCAGCGGCTTACGCTTGGATTATGTGATTTGTTGAGTCCACAACACGACCGACTTGAAGAGACCACCCGATTTTGAAGCGGAATTCCGATTAATATTAAATCCAAGCTAACATGCTAATAAAGTTTCGTTTGTTGATGCTGGGGTGTTTAATATAGTTATGGATTTGTTGAGGAATATTTCTTCAAATATCAAAGTTTTAAAGACAATCAGGACAAACAACAAGTAATTTATTCCAAATACATAAAAGTTCGTCATGAAAAGCTCCTCGAATCAATGTGTATATTGAGCGGGTTATCGGAAACGACTTGACAGGAGTGCATAGTTGTACAACAAACACAAAATCCAGTAAACACACTCCATGTCATTATCTTGTGCAAAAATCTCACTGCTGCTTGTTGTCGTTGTTTCAAGCATAACACTGCGGTATAACAAAAGCTGGATTATTTTGGATTCTGCAAACGCATTTTTGTGCCTCTTGTAAATATTTACGCGATATAACCGCGGCGATGATCTATTTATGCTGCTTTGCTGCTGCCTGTTTAATGAATGTTTTAATTTCTGCTTATCGTGGACAGACAGAAAGATTTGTAGGAAAGCCAAAATGCGAACCTTATCAAAAACGAGTTTATTCTATTATTTGATGCCTGCAGACGTATACACGCGCGGTACAAGTCAGAGCAAATTAATATATATACAATATATAACATACAATAGTGCACAATATCCTCGTATGTAAGTCGTACCATAACCTTAGCGTTAGTATTCATAAAACATTTGCCAATTGTCACTGGGATATACGAAAACTTATAGTTCTTGAAAATTGTATTTGGCGTTTGGTGTTTTGTCAAACTTGGTTAAGATTCAATTCATCGAATTAAAGGCACTTATACATTAGACCTATATATCAAAGGTCTATAGTCTATACCGATGATGTAAGAGTCGAAGACTAAAATATATCGATAAAAGCGTTTTGCTTCGATTTGATTTTTTTGTTTGTTTTATTATGACTTCATACATCCTGGCCAAGAAAAATCTTGGTTGAATTAGTTGAACTTTATCAGCTAAATATAACGGCTCAGTTGCTGTTAAACTCTGCCGTATTTCACGTTTCGTGTGAATGCAAGAATTGTAACCCTGTTTAGAGAAAATATAACCATGACAAATCCGTCACAAAAACACGTAAGTCAAAACTATTTGCGTGTATATATTTGATGTTTCAATCAATCTGCGAGAATACGAACTATGACGAGTTCAGGACCGGCCTTAGGTCAATGAGAGAGATGCGACTGCGTTGTGACTCGCGCTGCTTAGAACCAAAACATCAATTTAACTTTTATTTTGGACAAATCACATTGTTAGTTCACAGCTGATGTTGTTTATAATCAGCGATGATCGTCGTCATGAATTCTTGCATCGGGCCCCGCACTTCCTTAGGTCGGCCTTGGACCGGTTGAAATAAAACAAGTCATAAACTCTGACATGGTGACACTTATAACTGAGTCATTTGTTAGCATCATACTTTACGTCAGGATCCAATCTATTTGTTTCAAATCTCTGAGCTTGGTTTAGTTTTGTTTAAAAATTCGAAGAAAAAAGGTGATTTTTAACCAATCCACGGGGCATGGGAAATGGTGCAGTGCAGTCGCAAAATATTTGTTGTTACATGCGGGAAAAAAAGACTTTTTGACTCGAATATTTTCTATATAAATGCAGCTTAACTACGCAAATAACTGACTAGTACATTGCAGTCGAGCTTACAGTAAGCTTACGACTATAGGTAATTGTATGCTAGCAGGCGAATATGACTTTGTGGAACAAAGTATCGATTGCTTTGAAAGTTGAAACTGAACGACTTCAAGTTGTTTACCAGATATAAACTGACGCTCTTATTGGTAGTTGCTTTTCTATGAAAATCGACGTCATAATTCAAACTTCAGCGCTGATAAATATAGTTATTAAGCTCGTATTTTCCTAAAAGCTTCAGCTTTCAGCCTGTTCAAAGTAAACGATTTCCTGGTAAAAAGAATAACTTGATGTTGGTATTTATTTTAATATTCCTATAGACCAGACAGGTGCAACCAGCGGCCCGCCAGGTTGTTCCGTGCGGCCCGCGTGGTGCTCAGCAAAATGTTAGAAGTGTATACTAGCCATCACTCTTTGATGCGGTTTACAGCAAAGCAAGCGAAATTTTCGCGCGCTGTGTACAGTAATATTGCGCTGAAGCTTTGTGATGTAAGAATGCTGCGTAAGAATGTAGTTCTGTGAAAGCAAATATTCCAAAAATTTGCAAAGATCTGCAACAGCAAAAATCACAATAATTTGTGATTAAATACGCTTGACTGAATTTAGTTTCCTCATCTTCCATCGACAATTATTCACAGTTTTCCAATAAACTGTCACACACGTGTGTCGTGGACTGCACTAAATCTGTTTCTTGTCTACATAAACTAGTTTCATAGAAAAATGTTACCAATTTTTTTTTTGAAAACGTTCATGCCGCCCGCGTTATCATTCAAAGTTTTGTATTTGGCCCTCCAGTGAAAAAGGTCGCACACGCCCGCTATAGACAGTAGTCAAAACTTAGAAATGGAAATAAGCTCTAAACTTTTTTTTTTCTTTCATTAGTAGAAGAGTCTCAAATATTGCTGACGTCATTTCCTTTCTTATTGCCTCCGACTTAGAGGTGATGAAGTTTACATTGCAAGCAAAGAGCGACATGTAGCGTCAGCTTTTTTGATAATTTGATTGTCGCTTTGTTGTTGCTCGTTCGTCCAGTAACGAAATAACTTGGCAATGTTATTGCGGAGGCGCTGTTGCTTTATTTCCTTTTATCCAAATAATATAAAAAGCAAGTCAACCATTATTACGTATATGTTCAATAAACGCGATGAATGTAGATAGAATTCTTTAACTATAATTTTCAGTTTTTCATTTTTATGACGTAATATATTTGGCATCGGTTCGGGTTTGCAGAAAATTTGAGGTTAAAAGTTTTCGTTCTATTAATACCAAAATTTTTGCAAATCCTTACATTTTACTTAATATTTTACACACAATTGCACAAGTGTATTTCTGTAAATGGTTAAAGCATCTTGTTTCTAACCAAATTGTGAATGAAATGTTTCGCGCAGATCTTTGTTGCACAGAATGCTCTCTCACACGTCATAATCTGTTCTATTTTGCAGACTGATAAACAAGTGAAGATGACGTCAATAATAGCTGCTTTCTTAGCGCTGGTGTTTGCTGTTAATCTGGCGACATTTGTGCTGAGTCAAAATGAGCAGATTTGTTTGCCTGTTCCACGTGATGCTCTAGGAATCCTGGAAAGTAGAGGCCCGCGAGGACCATCCGGTAAACGGGGAATACCAGGACCTCAAGGCACGCACGGAGCAAAGGGGAATCCCGGTCCACCTGGCCAGTGTCAATGCGATCTAAGCGAAGTTGTCGAGCTTAAGAAAAGGTTGGATACGTTGGATCGTTTACATGAAGCTCTTCGAGGTAATTTACCAACAATAAATAAGTTGCTTTATCAAAAGATTAATGTAGATTGGTCGCATTATGACAATATGTCGAGGAGTGGCTGGACTATAAAAAACAGTCAAATAATCTAAACAAACAAGCTAAACAAACAAGCTAAAACGATGCAGAAGTTTTTTTGAAAACATTTCGATCCATACAGCAGCCATTACACTGATGGTATATTGCAAAGCATAACATTTGTCAAATGTCACATGAGAGCTTCATATCACGACTTTGTTCACCGCAATCATATCTCACGTTTTCATATTATCATGTTGCACCGAGCTAAAATATATGAATGTTTTCACTGACAGCATTTTTTTATGCATTTTAGTAGTTTATGTTTGTAACCAATTTCTAAATAACTAATCTGATGTCTTCAATTTAACACTTGACAACAAATTGATATTGCACGAAATTAACGCACCAAGAAACTTTACAAAACTCACACCAACAAATCAAGTTCATCTTGAGCAAACAGACAGGGCATCTTTGCAAAAACGTTTTCCTTCCAAGCTCAAGTGTTTAAATATTTTATTTTATTTTGAAACTTCGTTCTTTATTTTTATCCCAAATGCAGATAATGGCGTTTGGTTTGACGTCAGAGCTTAGAAAATAAGGCATTATAGGGACTCTCCCTTTAGCCAACGGCAGGTTTTTTTAAGGTTTATCTTTGGCGACCGCTAAAATTTTAAAAACCTCAATTAAATGTTTTAAGAGACTGCAACTGCTCATTTTCTGCTGTAGGTACCGTGGTACAAATTTTGAGATATCGTTTCGGACACTCAAGATACCTAAAAACTACGCTGGCCAGTTGTACAAAGATGTATATTTTACATGGAGCCCAATCCTTTGCTTATCCTAATACCCAGCAAATAAAAGATACTTTATTCAACTCTGCTTGTAGACAAAGCACAACACAACCATAAACAACATAAACTCGGGTTGTTTGCTTAACTTCCAGGTCAGTCCTTGCTTCTTTTCAAGACTTTCCAGTCTTGGAAAGTGTTACCAATGTTGAAAAAGCTAATTTTTACATTAAATTTCTATATTTAGTAAATTTAATTTCAAGAAATATAACCATTAAACACAACACTTTAACCGATACATGCCGCGAATTTGAAATTTGTTTTGTATTTTTTCTTCATAAAGGATTCAATTACGTACAAACCATTCAGTGATACTGCGGTGGCAAGATTGTCCATTTAACTATGGTTTTGATGCTTGTTAATTTATGCTTTTATTATGTATCGATTAGTTCTTTTGAACAATTGGATAAAATTAAATAAAGGCAGGACTTGTAACATAACCATCATAACTTGCCGTGGTGGTGGACAAAATGAGATGTTTTTTGAATTGGCGTTTTAAATATTTCCAAAACCTTTTAAAATAACACCAAATAATTTGCTGTTGACCAGTGTTAACCATGTATTGAACTAAATTAACCGGTAAATGCTGGTAAATATGATTTCTATTGGATTGTGGTAACTCCCCACACTTAGCTCAGAAGAAGAACTTTATTTATTTCAGCGATACCAGGTCATGAGTTTTGGAAATTCGTCACATTTAAGAACATTTCAGCAACTTGATATTTACATTTCACAGAGGAAGTTTGCTTGGCTGGTGTGAAAAGTGGAAAAGTGCAAGATGACGAAATGACCGCATCGTCGATCAATTCTCATCCTAATCATGTTGCTCATGGAGGAAGATTGGATGGAGAGAAAGTTTGGTTTCCTCATTCATCAAAATATCGTAAGTCAAGCGTTTCGCCTCTAAGAGTTTTTATCAATGCTGCCAAGATATGATGACGTAATATTTTCATGCAGAGACGCCAGGAGAATGGCTTCAAGTTGACTTGAGAACTCCGACCAGAGTGACAGGTGTAGTCACCCAGGGAAGTAGTAGTTATTGGGTGACAAGCTTCAAGATATCATTTGGGAATTCCACCAATCACCTGCAAGTGATACAAGATGTCGATGGAAACGACATGGTAAATTGAATGTTTGTGATAAAGTTCGATAAAAGTTAAGTTGTGTTTATATCAGACTACCCAGCTTTCTTTATTTTGATTTTGTTTGTTTTTGTAGATTTTCCAAGGAAACACTGATAGCACTAATCATGTGCAGAATATATTCCCGAACCCAATTAAAGCCAGACACTTCAGACTTACTGCCGTCACCTTTCGTCGTGGTATCTTCTTACGCTTGGATTATCTCATTTGCTAAGTCGATGACATGACCAACCTGAAGAGACAACCTGATGTTGAGTTTCCGATGTCGATGTTGTCGGATTTTGTCTTTCCTGTTAATATTAGTGTTAAACCCATGCTATAATATTAAGTCCACTTTTTCTCATTGCTTAATTGGATTTATTGGTTCAATTGTTTAATTTTGTGCCCGTGGTTTTGCATTTCGTAGCCAAAGCGCAGTTTCGCACTTTGGTGACTTTAAACCAAATATATATATGAGTCACAATCAGGTTTTTTTTTAAGGTTTGGTTTGGGTGACCACTAAGTAGTTTTAAGACACCGCAAGTGTTTCATTTAAATACCAAAAAATAGCCTGTAGTTGCAAGTCCAAATTTTGGGAAACCGCTGGAGAAATTTGGGGGACCGTTTCGGTTTCCCAAAACACCAAAACACCTTAAAAAAACACTGGTCACAATAATAAAACAAAAAACATGAAAATTAATTGATTATGTGGGTTTATTGACTTCTTTTGTTGGACATTAAGATATAAAACAAGCCACAATGACAGCATTTTGCAAAGGTTTGTCCGCGTATAACTATATTGACATGATTTATAGCAATGTTTACTGTGTATGTATTCGACGTGGTACGATAACTGGTTTCTAGGCCTGCACTAGCATGACAAGCTTTCTTTATCCTCGAACTGACGAAAGTTTTTGCCAGTACAAATTTGCATAGATTAAGTACTAGGTACCGTAATTTTTCTTCCCACTGTCAATGGCGAAAAATAAACAATAAAATGTATTTCAACTGAGTACCGAGAGCTTATATTTGTTTAACTATTTTATATCAGCAAACGCGTCTGTGCCGTTATAGCCCAACGAGAGTTCTGAGATCCCAGTCTAGGAACTTCGTGCAAGTTCCACCTTGTCGGACCTCGATGTACAGCGACATAATGTTTTCCGCAGCTGCTTCTAGGCTGTGGAACAGTCTACCGCGGGACGTGCGCAACGCGCACAGATTCAGTGTTTTCAAAAAATCTCTGAAACACATCTCTTTCGCTGTGCTTATCTGCCTTAAGTTTTTTTCTATGCCAACTATTATGGCAGTTTTTACTGACCGTTCGACCACATCGAAACACTTGAGGCGCAAACGAAAACAACATGAAATAACGCAGTGGACAAAAGAAATCAAGGTGATAACAAACAGAATAAAATCTAACTGATAATTAACTAACAAAAATAAAAGCGTGGGAAAACACACGAAAAACAAACAAACAATGGTGCGAAATATTATTTTGCAACAGTTTGTTAAAAAAAAGTACTATGTCCATATATTATCATCAAAGCAGAATTTAATATTTTCATAACAAGGCTGGTTAAAAATGGTAGCTTGATTATTATAATCTCGTTTTTAAGCAAGAGCCAAGAACTAGCTATAAAAAATCTTTTTCCAAAAAGTGATCAGCAAATTGTGACCGAGCTTTCATGAAGCAGGTTTACAACTGAGTGCAGTGAAAGCTTCTCACTTTGAAGATGAAGTGAAAAGTGAATTAGAATCAACTTAACTTTGCGCTTAGAAAAGCACTAACTCTTACTGTAGCTTGCAGGTTGGCGTGGTTGTTACAAGATAAGTCAATCAGCCTTGAGCGTATGATTGGACGATACCAACCATTATTATCTTTATTAAAAATTTATTTTCATTGATTTGTAGCAAGTTTTCCAACCTACCAAGGCAGTACCGCGGCTAGTATAGTACCGAATTACTGTACCGCGGTACTATCGCGTTACCGATACTTACCGATACCGTCGGTACTTTCGAAAATAGAACCGAATTATTTTTTGTCAAGAAATTTCGGTCAGTCCCGGTGTTACGGACTTTGTTCCTCACATGTTGTGTCGTTACTTATCACCGTGTTTTTGCTTGAAGCATTTTTTACCAATCAGCACCTACGCGTTTGTTAACTATTTTAATCACATGATTTGGCACCCTTATTCTATATAAATATTGTGCGCTTTTTAGAGTTTTTTTAGTCTGAGTCGGCGTCTGGCTGAGACCAATTAAATGTGGCTTTTCGAAGATCATCGGTTTGTTTCGTTAGCGTGATAACGCTACAAAGTCTCACAGTTGAAGGTTACTCACAGTTACTCACAGTTACTCGCAGTTAAAGGTGTCGCGGTTCACCGTAAATGTGAAATTAAGCCTGGCTATATGAACGAGAAAATAATCGTTACACCGGTACTCGGCACTTTTCACGTGGAGCACAATTTGGCGCACAAATCATTGTCCAAAATCTTTCTACAATATAACATTTGTATTAACTAGTATTGACATTTGCTCGACAGTTTAGTTTTTGTTGTTGTAAGTAGATAAGTTCTCGATGAGTCCTCATCGGACCAGTTACAACTAAGTCAGTGTTGGCCGACTTACACCACAAAATAAGTACAAAGTTCGTTAATCGAGCGACAATTGAAAGTGATTCTTAATTGTTCGTGTTACCAGTCTTAGTTGCAGTCGCTAGCGGGTCGTTACTCGCCAATCGCCGGGGAGAGCCCTCCTAAGTTGTCGTTCCAAATAAAAAGATAATGCAATAACGAGAAAATACAATAAGTTGTCTATGCAAAGAGTACTTTGAGGTCGCGTAAACGACTTTTGACCCTATTTAAATCAATGCATTTCTGCCCCAAGTGCAGTAGTTCGCAACTGAAATTACACTGGCTTTATCAATTTCAACAACGTTAATATCGTTGGAAGTGGGAAGAATTTCTCTGTCGGTCACTAGCTTCTTTTTGATCAAAGATCTAACACAGCGCCTACTATCTGTAGCCCAATTTAACATAAATTTGTTACTTAATAACTTGCCACTTGGAGGCGTAATTAAAATCGAGTTTCAACGGAAGTCTGGACAGGGCCTGGCTAAATCGTCCTACGCTTGTTAAAATTGGAATCGTTTCGTTAACTGGTTATAGAAGTATTAAGGTTTAAATGAAAGCTCTAAATTGGTTATGTCGTCTGGTAAACACCATCCAATAGAAATTCACCATTTGTTCTCAAAATTTTGTTGTTTTTGTGAGATGGTCCCAATGTAAAATTAGGAAAACAACGATAACAAAATGAAATACTTTTTGAATTGGCATCTCAAATACTTCCAAAACCATTTAAAATAACACCATGTTATTTGCTGTTGAACAGAGAGTTATCATCGTCTGCTGCTGAATATGATTTTTATGAGATTATGGTAACTCCCCGCAGGTCGCTCAGAAGAACTTTTTTTGGGAATTCCCCACATTTAAGAATATTTCAACAACTTGATATTTATATTTTACAGAGGAATTATGCTTGGCTGGTGTGAAAAGTGGGAAAGTGCGAGATGACGAAATGACCGCGTCGTCGATCCACCCTCATTCTAATTATGCTCCTCATGAAGGAAGATTGGATGGAGAGTCAGGAAGATATTGGCTTCCTCATCCATCAAAATATTGTAAGTAATGCGTCTCGCCTTTAAGAATTCTATCAATGCTGCCAAGATATAATGACGTAATATTTTCATGCAGGGACGCCAGGAGAGTGGCTTCAGGTTGACTTGAGAACTCCGACCACAGTGACAGGTGTAGTCACCCAGGGAGCTGCGGGTTTGTGGGTGACAAGCTTCAAGATATCATTTGGAAATTCAACCAATCAGCTGCAAGTGATACAAGATGTCGATGGAAACGACATGGTTAGTTGAATATTCGTGACAAAGCTCAATAAAAGTTAATTTGTGTTTATTTCAGGATACACAGCTCTGTTTATTTCGATTTTGTTTGTTTTTATAGATTTTTCAGGGCAACACTGATAGCGACACTCACGTGCAGAATATATTCCCGAACCCAATTAAAGCTAAATACTTCAGACTTATTGTCGTCACCTTTAATCGTGGCATCGTCTTACGTTTGGATTATCTGACTTGTTAAGTCCACGACACGACCGGCTTGAAGAGACCACCCGATGTTGAAGTGGAATTCCGATTAATATTAAATCCAAGCTAACATGTTAACAAAGTCTCGTTTGTTGATGCTGCGGTGTTTATTATAGTTATGGATTTGTTGAGGAGTATTTCTTCAAATTTCAAAGTTTTAAAGACAACCAGGACAAACAACAAGTAATTTATTCCAAAGACATAAAAGTTCGTCATGAAAAGTTCCTCGAATCGATGTGTATATTGAGCAGATTATCAGAAGCGACTTGACAGGAGTGCATAGTAGCACAACAAACACAAAATCCGGTAAACACACTCCATGTCATTATCTTGTACAAAAATCTCACTGCTGCTTGTTGTCGTTGTTTCAAGCATAACACTGCGGTATAACAAAAGCTGGATTATTTTGGATTCTACAAACACATTTTTGCCTCGAAAACGTCTCGCACGTCTCGCATCTAAGAATCTTATCAATGCTGCCAAGATATGATGACGTAATGTTTTTATGCAGGGACGCCAGGAGAGTGGCTTCAAGCTGACTTGAGAACTCCGACCACAGTGACAGGTGTAGTCACTTAGAGATCTGTTGGTTGGAGGGTGACAAGCTTCAAGATATCATTTGGAGATTCCAATAATCACCTGCAAGTGACACAAGATGTCGATGGAAACGACATGGTAAATTTGTATTTGTGATAAAACTCGATAGAAGTTGTGCTTATATCACAGCTTTGTTTATTTGGATTTTGTTTGTTTTTGTAGATTTTCCAAGACAACACTGAAGACACAGATAATCACGTGCAGAATATATGCTCGATACCAATTAGAGCCAGACTCTTCAGACTTATTGCGGTCACTTATTACGCTCGCAGCGGCTTACGCTTGGATTATGTGATTTGTTGAGTCCACAACACGACCGACTTGAAGAGACCACCCGATTTTGAAGCGGAATTCCGATTAATATTAAATCCAAGCTAACATGCTAATAAAGTTTCGTTTGTTGATGCTGGGGTGTTTAATATAGTTATGGATTTGTTGAGGAATATTTCTTCAAATATCAAAGTTTTAAAGACAATCAGGACAAACAACAAGTAATTTATTCCAAATACATAAAAGTTCGTCATGAAAAGCTCCTCGAATCAATGTGTATATTGAGCGGGTTATCGGAAACGACTTGACAGGAGTGCATAGTTGTACAACAAACACAAAATCCAGTAAACACACTCCATGTCATTATCTTGTGCAAAAATCTCACTGCTGCTTGTTGTCGTTGTTTCAAGCATAACACTGCGGTATAACAAAAGCTGGATTATTTTGGATTCTGCAAACGCATTTTTGTGCCTCTTGTAAATATTTACGCGATATAACCGCGGCGATGATCTATTTATGCTGCTTTGCTGCTGCCTGTTTAATGAATGTTTTAATTTCTGCTTATCGTGGACAGACAGAAAGATTTGTAGGAAAGCCAAAATGCGAACCTTATCAAAAACGAGTTTATTCTATTATTTGATGCCTGCAGACGTATACACGCGCGGTACAAGTCAGAGCAAATTAATATATATACAATATATAACATACAATAGTGCACAATATCCTCGTATGTAAGTCGTACCATAACCTTAGCGTTAGTATTCATAAAACATTTGCCAATTGTCACTGGGATATACGAAAACTTATAGTTCTTGAAAATTGTATTTGGCGTTTGGTGTTTTGTCAAACTTGGTTAAGATTCAATTCATCGAATTAAAGGCACTTATACATTAGACCTATATATCAAAGGTCTATAGTCTATACCGATGATGTAAGAGTCGAAGACTAAAATATATCGATAAAAGCGTTTTGCTTCGATTTGATTTTTTTGTTTGTTTTATTATGACTTCATACATCCTGGCCAAGAAAAATCTTGGTTGAATTAGTTGAACTTTATCAGCTAAATATAACGGCTCAGTTGCTGTTAAACTCTGCCGTATTTCACGTTTCGTGTGAATGCAAGAATTGTAACCCTGTTTAGAGAAAATATAACCATGACAAATCCGTCACAAAAACACGTAAGTCAAAACTATTTGCGTGTATATATTTGATGTTTCAATCAATCTGCGAGAATACGAACTATGACGAGTTCAGGACCGGCCTTAGGTCAATGAGAGAGATGCGACTGCGTTGTGACTCGCGCTGCTTAGAACCAAAACATCAATTTAACTTTTATTTTGGACAAATCACATTGTTAGTTCACAGCTGATGTTGTTTATAATCAGCGATGATCGTCGTCATGAATTCTTGCATCGGGCCCCGCACTTCCTTAGGTCGGCCTTGGACCGGTTGAAATAAAACAAGTCATAAACTCTGACATGGTGACACTTATAACTGAGTCATTTGTTAGCATCATACTTTACGTCAGGATCCAATCTATTTGTTTCAAATCTCTGAGCTTGGTTTAGTTTTGTTTAAAAATTCGAAGAAAAAAGGTGATTTTTAACCAATCCACGGGGCATGGGAAATGGTGCAGTGCAGTCGCAAAATATTTGTTGTTACATGCGGGAAAAAAAGACTTTTTGACTCGAATATTTTCTATATAAATGCAGCTTAACTACGCAAATAACTGACTAGTACATTGCAGTCGAGCTTACAGTAAGCTTACGACTATAGGTAATTGTATGCTAGCAGGCGAATATGACTTTGTGGAACAAAGTATCGATTGCTTTGAAAGTTGAAACTGAACGACTTCAAGTTGTTTACCAGATATAAACTGACGCTCTTATTGGTAGTTGCTTTTCTATGAAAATCGACGTCATAATTCAAACTTCAGCGCTGATAAATATAGTTATTAAGCTCGTATTTTCCTAAAAGCTTCAGCTTTCAGCCTGTTCAAAGTAAACGATTTCCTGGTAAAAAGAATAACTTGATGTTGGTATTTATTTTAATATTCCTATAGACCAGACAGGTGCAACCAGCGGCCCGCCAGGTTGTTCCGTGCGGCCCGCGTGGTGCTCAGCAAAATGTTAGAAGTGTATACTAGCCATCACTCTTTGATGCGGTTTACAGCAAAGCAAGCGAAATTTTCGCGCGCTGTGTACAGTAATATTGCGCTGAAGCTTTGTGATGTAAGAATGCTGCGTAAGAATGTAGTTCTGTGAAAGCAAATATTCCAAAAATTTGCAAAGATCTGCAACAGCAAAAATCACAATAATTTGTGATTAAATACGCTTGACTGAATTTAGTTTCCTCATCTTCCATCGACAATTATTCACAGTTTTCCAATAAACTGTCACACACGTGTGTCGTGGACTGCACTAAATCTGTTTCTTGTCTACATAAACTAGTTTCATAGAAAAATGTTACCAATTTTTTTTTTGAAAACGTTCATGCCGCCCGCGTTATCATTCAAAGTTTTGTATTTGGCCCTCCAGTGAAAAAGGTCGCACACGCCCGCTATAGACAGTAGTCAAAACTTAGAAATGGAAATAAGCTCTAAACTTTTTTTTTTCTTTCATTAGTAGAAGAGTCTCAAATATTGCTGACGTCATTTCCTTTCTTATTGCCTCCGACTTAGAGGTGATGAAGTTTACATTGCAAGCAAAGAGCGACATGTAGCGTCAGCTTTTTTGATAATTTGATTGTCGCTTTGTTGTTGCTCGTTCGTCCAGTAACGAAATAACTTGGCAATGTTATTGCGGAGGCGCTGTTGCTTTATTTCCTTTTATCCAAATAATATAAAAAGCAAGTCAACCATTATTACGTATATGTTCAATAAACGCGATGAATGTAGATAGAATTCTTTAACTATAATTTTCAGTTTTTCATTTTTATGACGTAATATATTTGGCATCGGTTCGGGTTTGCAGAAAATTTGAGGTTAAAAGTTTTCGTTCTATTAATACCAAAATTTTTGCAAATCCTTACATTTTACTTAATATTTTACACACAATTGCACAAGTGTATTTCTGTAAATGGTTAAAGCATCTTGTTTCTAACCAAATTGTGAATGAAATGTTTCGCGCAGATCTTTGTTGCACAGAATGCTCTCTCACACGTCATAATCTGTTCTATTTTGCAGACTGATAAACAAGTGAAGATGACGTCAATAATAGCTGCTTTCTTAGCGCTGGTGTTTGCTGTTAATCTGGCGACATTTGTGCTGAGTCAAAATGAGCAGATTTGTTTGCCTGTTCCACGTGATGCTCTAGGAATCCTGGAAAGTAGAGGCCCGCGAGGACCATCCGGTAAACGGGGAATACCAGGACCTCAAGGCACGCACGGAGCAAAGGGGAATCCCGGTCCACCTGGCCAGTGTCAATGCGATCTAAGCGAAGTTGTCGAGCTTAAGAAAAGGTTGGATACGTTGGATCGTTTACATGAAGCTCTTCGAGGTAATTTACCAACAATAAATAAGTTGCTTTATCAAAAGATTAATGTAGATTGGTCGCATTATGACAATATGTCGAGGAGTGGCTGGACTATAAAAAACAGTCAAATAATCTAAACAAACAAGCTAAACAAACAAGCTAAAACGATGCAGAAGTTTTTTTGAAAACATTTCGATCCATACAGCAGCCATTACACTGATGGTATATTGCAAAGCATAACATTTGTCAAATGTCACATGAGAGCTTCATATCACGACTTTGTTCACCGCAATCATATCTCACGTTTTCATATTATCATGTTGCACCGAGCTAAAATATATGAATGTTTTCACTGACAGCATTTTTTTATGCATTTTAGTAGTTTATGTTTGTAACCAATTTCTAAATAACTAATCTGATGTCTTCAATTTAACACTTGACAACAAATTGATATTGCACGAAATTAACGCACCAAGAAACTTTACAAAACTCACACCAACAAATCAAGTTCATCTTGAGCAAACAGACAGGGCATCTTTGCAAAAACGTTTTCCTTCCAAGCTCAAGTGTTTAAATATTTTATTTTATTTTGAAACTTCGTTCTTTATTTTTATCCCAAATGCAGATAATGGCGTTTGGTTTGACGTCAGAGCTTAGAAAATAAGGCATTATAGGGACTCTCCCTTTAGCCAACGGCAGGTTTTTTTAAGGTTTATCTTTGGCGACCGCTAAAATTTTAAAAACCTCAATTAAATGTTTTAAGAGACTGCAACTGCTCATTTTCTGCTGTAGGTACCGTGGTACAAATTTTGAGATATCGTTTCGGACACTCAAGATACCTAAAAACTACGCTGGCCAGTTGTACAAAGATGTATATTTTACATGGAGCCCAATCCTTTGCTTATCCTAATACCCAGCAAATAAAAGATACTTTATTCAACTCTGCTTGTAGACAAAGCACAACACAACCATAAACAACATAAACTCGGGTTGTTTGCTTAACTTCCAGGTCAGTCCTTGCTTCTTTTCAAGACTTTCCAGTCTTGGAAAGTGTTACCAATGTTGAAAAAGCTAATTTTTACATTAAATTTCTATATTTAGTAAATTTAATTTCAAGAAATATAACCATTAAACACAACACTTTAACCGATACATGCCGCGAATTTGAAATTTGTTTTGTATTTTTTCTTCATAAAGGATTCAATTACGTACAAACCATTCAGTGATACTGCGGTGGCAAGATTGTCCATTTAACTATGGTTTTGATGCTTGTTAATTTATGCTTTTATTATGTATCGATTAGTTCTTTTGAACAATTGGATAAAATTAAATAAAGGCAGGACTTGTAACATAACCATCATAACTTGCCGTGGTGGTGGACAAAATGAGATGTTTTTTGAATTGGCGTTTTAAATATTTCCAAAACCTTTTAAAATAACACCAAATAATTTGCTGTTGACCAGTGTTAACCATGTATTGAACTAAATTAACCGGTAAATGCTGGTAAATATGATTTCTATTGGATTGTGGTAACTCCCCACACTTAGCTCAGAAGAAGAACTTTATTTATTTCAGCGATACCAGGTCATGAGTTTTGGAAATTCGTCACATTTAAGAACATTTCAGCAACTTGATATTTACATTTCACAGAGGAAGTTTGCTTGGCTGGTGTGAAAAGTGGAAAAGTGCAAGATGACGAAATGACCGCATCGTCGATCAATTCTCATCCTAATCATGTTGCTCATGGAGGAAGATTGGATGGAGAGAAAGTTTGGTTTCCTCATTCATCAAAATATCGTAAGTCAAGCGTTTCGCCTCTAAGAGTTTTTATCAATGCTGCCAAGATATGATGACGTAATATTTTCATGCAGAGACGCCAGGAGAATGGCTTCAAGTTGACTTGAGAACTCCGACCAGAGTGACAGGTGTAGTCACCCAGGGAAGTAGTAGTTATTGGGTGACAAGCTTCAAGATATCATTTGGGAATTCCACCAATCACCTGCAAGTGATACAAGATGTCGATGGAAACGACATGGTAAATTGAATGTTTGTGATAAAGTTCGATAAAAGTTAAGTTGTGTTTATATCAGACTACCCAGCTTTCTTTATTTTGATTTTGTTTGTTTTTGTAGATTTTCCAAGGAAACACTGATAGCACTAATCATGTGCAGAATATATTCCCGAACCCAATTAAAGCCAGACACTTCAGACTTACTGCCGTCACCTTTCGTCGTGGTATCTTCTTACGCTTGGATTATCTCATTTGCTAAGTCGATGACATGACCAACCTGAAGAGACAACCTGATGTTGAGTTTCCGATGTCGATGTTGTCGGATTTTGTCTTTCCTGTTAATATTAGTGTTAAACCCATGCTATAATATTAAGTCCACTTTTTCTCATTGCTTAATTGGATTTATTGGTTCAATTGTTTAATTTTGTGCCCGTGGTTTTGCATTTCGTAGCCAAAGCGCAGTTTCGCACTTTGGTGACTTTAAACCAAATATATATATGAGTCACAATCAGGTTTTTTTTTAAGGTTTGGTTTGGGTGACCACTAAGTAGTTTTAAGACACCGCAAGTGTTTCATTTAAATACCAAAAAATAGCCTGTAGTTGCAAGTCCAAATTTTGGGAAACCGCTGGAGAAATTTGGGGGACCGTTTCGGTTTCCCAAAACACCAAAACACCTTAAAAAAACACTGGTCACAATAATAAAACAAAAAACATGAAAATTAATTGATTATGTGGGTTTATTGACTTCTTTTGTTGGACATTAAGATATAAAACAAGCCACAATGACAGCATTTTGCAAAGGTTTGTCCGCGTATAACTATATTGACATGATTTATAGCAATGTTTACTGTGTATGTATTCGACGTGGTACGATAACTGGTTTCTAGGCCTGCACTAGCATGACAAGCTTTCTTTATCCTCGAACTGACGAAAGTTTTTGCCAGTACAAATTTGCATAGATTAAGTACTAGGTACCGTAATTTTTCTTCCCACTGTCAATGGCGAAAAATAAACAATAAAATGTATTTCAACTGAGTACCGAGAGCTTATATTTGTTTAACTATTTTATATCAGCAAACGCGTCTGTGCCGTTATAGCCCAACGAGAGTTCTGAGATCCCAGTCTAGGAACTTCGTGCAAGTTCCACCTTGTCGGACCTCGATGTACAGCGACATAATGTTTTCCGCAGCTGCTTCTAGGCTGTGGAACAGTCTACCGCGGGACGTGCGCAACGCGCACAGATTCAGTGTTTTCAAAAAATCTCTGAAACACATCTCTTTCGCTGTGCTTATCTGCCTTAAGTTTTTTTCTATGCCAACTATTATGGCAGTTTTTACTGACCGTTCGACCACATCGAAACACTTGAGGCGCAAACGAAAACAACATGAAATAACGCAGTGGACAAAAGAAATCAAGGTGATAACAAACAGAATAAAATCTAACTGATAATTAACTAACAAAAATAAAAGCGTGGGAAAACACACGAAAAACAAACAAACAATGGTGCGAAATATTATTTTGCAACAGTTTGTTAAAAAAAAGTACTATGTCCATATATTATCATCAAAGCAGAATTTAATATTTTCATAACAAGGCTGGTTAAAAATGGTAGCTTGATTATTATAATCTCGTTTTTAAGCAAGAGCCAAGAACTAGCTATAAAAAATCTTTTTCCAAAAAGTGATCAGCAAATTGTGACCGAGCTTTCATGAAGCAGGTTTACAACTGAGTGCAGTGAAAGCTTCTCACTTTGAAGATGAAGTGAAAAGTGAATTAGAATCAACTTAACTTTGCGCTTAGAAAAGCACTAACTCTTACTGTAGCTTGCAGGTTGGCGTGGTTGTTACAAGATAAGTCAATCAGCCTTGAGCGTATGATTGGACGATACCAACCATTATTATCTTTATTAAAAATTTATTTTCATTGATTTGTAGCAAGTTTTCCAACCTACCAAGGCAGTACCGCGGCTAGTATAGTACCGAATTACTGTACCGCGGTACTATCGCGTTACCGATACTTACCGATACCGTCGGTACTTTCGAAAATAGAACCGAATTATTTTTTGTCAAGAAATTTCGGTCAGTCCCGGTGTTACGGACTTTGTTCCTCACATGTTGTGTCGTTACTTATCACCGTGTTTTTGCTTGAAGCATTTTTTACCAATCAGCACCTACGCGTTTGTTAACTATTTTAATCACATGATTTGGCACCCTTATTCTATATAAATATTGTGCGCTTTTTAGAGTTTTTTTAGTCTGAGTCGGCGTCTGGCTGAGACCAATTAAATGTGGCTTTTCGAAGATCATCGGTTTGTTTCGTTAGCGTGATAACGCTACAAAGTCTCACAGTTGAAGGTTACTCACAGTTACTCACAGTTACTCGCAGTTAAAGGTGTCGCGGTTCACCGTAAATGTGAAATTAAGCCTGGCTATATGAACGAGAAAATAATCGTTACACCGGTACTCGGCACTTTTCACGTGGAGCACAATTTGGCGCACAAATCATTGTCCAAAATCTTTCTACAATATAACATTTGTATTAACTAGTATTGACATTTGCTCGACAGTTTAGTTTTTGTTGTTGTAAGTAGATAAGTTCTCGATGAGTCCTCATCGGACCAGTTACAACTAAGTCAGTGTTGGCCGACTTACACCACAAAATAAGTACAAAGTTCGTTAATCGAGCGACAATTGAAAGTGATTCTTAATTGTTCGTGTTACCAGTCTTAGTTGCAGTCGCTAGCGGGTCGTTACTCGCCAATCGCCGGGGAGAGCCCTCCTAAGTTGTCGTTCCAAATAAAAAGATAATGCAATAACGAGAAAATACAATAAGTTGTCTATGCAAAGAGTACTTTGAGGTCGCGTAAACGACTTTTGACCCTATTTAAATCAATGCATTTCTGCCCCAAGTGCAGTAGTTCGCAACTGAAATTACACTGGCTTTATCAATTTCAACAACGTTAATATCGTTGGAAGTGGGAAGAATTTCTCTGTCGGTCACTAGCTTCTTTTTGATCAAAGATCTAACACAGCGCCTACTATCTGTAGCCCAATTTAACATAAATTTGTTACTTAATAACTTGCCACTTGGAGGCGTAATTAAAATCGAGTTTCAACGGAAGTCTGGACAGGGCCTGGCTAAATCGTCCTACGCTTGTTAAAATTGGAATCGTTTCGTTAACTGGTTATAGAAGTATTAAGGTTTAAATGAAAGCTCTAAATTGGTTATGTCGTCTGGTAAACACCATCCAATAGAAATTCACCATTTGTTCTCAAAATTTTGTTGTTTTTGTGAGATGGTCCCAATGTAAAATTAGGAAAACAACGATAACAAAATGAAATACTTTTTGAATTGGCATCTCAAATACTTCCAAAACCATTTAAAATAACACCATGTTATTTGCTGTTGAACAGAGAGTTATCATCGTCTGCTGCTGAATATGATTTTTATGAGATTATGGTAACTCCCCGCAGGTCGCTCAGAAGAACTTTTTTTGGGAATTCCCCACATTTAAGAATATTTCAACAACTTGATATTTATATTTTACAGAGGAATTATGCTTGGCTGGTGTGAAAAGTGGGAAAGTGCGAGATGACGAAATGACCGCGTCGTCGATCCACCCTCATTCTAATTATGCTCCTCATGAAGGAAGATTGGATGGAGAGTCAGGAAGATATTGGCTTCCTCATCCATCAAAATATTGTAAGTAATGCGTCTCGCCTTTAAGAATTCTATCAATGCTGCCAAGATATAATGACGTAATATTTTCATGCAGGGACGCCAGGAGAGTGGCTTCAGGTTGACTTGAGAACTCCGACCACAGTGACAGGTGTAGTCACCCAGGGAGCTGCGGGTTTGTGGGTGACAAGCTTCAAGATATCATTTGGAAATTCAACCAATCAGCTGCAAGTGATACAAGATGTCGATGGAAACGACATGGTTAGTTGAATATTCGTGACAAAGCTCAATAAAAGTTAATTTGTGTTTATTTCAGGATACACAGCTCTGTTTATTTCGATTTTGTTTGTTTTTATAGATTTTTCAGGGCAACACTGATAGCGACACTCACGTGCAGAATATATTCCCGAACCCAATTAAAGCTAAATACTTCAGACTTATTGTCGTCACCTTTAATCGTGGCATCGTCTTACGTTTGGATTATCTGACTTGTTAAGTCCACGACACGACCGGCTTGAAGAGACCACCCGATGTTGAAGTGGAATTCCGATTAATATTAAATTCAAGCTAACTTGTTAACAAAGTCTCGTTTGTTGATGCTGCGGTGTTTAATATAGTTATGGATTTGTTGAGGAGTATTTCTTCAAATTTCAAAGTTTTAAAGACAACCAGGACAAACAACAAGTAATTTATTCCAAAGACATAAAAGTTCGTCATGAAAAGTTCCTCGAATCGATGTGTATATTGAGCAGATTATCAGAAGCGACTTGACAGGAGTGCATAGTAGCACAACAAACACAAAATCCGGTAAACACACTCCATGTCATTATCTTGTACAAAAATCTCACTGCTGCTTGTTGTCGTTGTTTCAAGCATAACACTGCGGTATAACAAAGCTGGATTATTTTGGATTCTACAAACACATTTTTGCCTCGAAAACGTCTCGCACGTCTCGCATCTAAGAATCTTATCAATGCTGCCAAGATATGATGACGTAATGTTTTTATGCAGGGACGCCAGGAGAGTGGCTTCAAGCTGACTTGAGAACTCCGACCACAGTGACAGGTGTAGTCACTTAGAGATCTGTTGGTTGGAGGGTGACAAGCTTCAAGATATCATTTGGAGATTCCAATAATCACCTGCAAGTGACACAAGATGTCGATGGAAACGACATGGTAAATTTGTATTTGTGATAAAACTCGATAGAAGTTGTGCTTATATCACAGCTTTGTTTATTTGGATTTTGTTTGTTTTTGTAGATTTTCCAAGACAACACTGAAGACACAGATAATCACGTGCAGAATATATGCTCGATACCAATTAGAGCCAGACTCTTCAGACTTATTGCGGTCACTTATTACGCTCGCAGCGGCTTACGCTTGGATTATGTGATTTGTTGAGTCCACAACACGACCGACTTGAAGAGACCACCCGATTTTGAAGCGGAATTCCGATTAATATTAAATCCAAGCTAACATGCTAATAAAGTTTCGTTTGTTGATGCTGGGGTGTTTAATATAGTTATGGATTTGTTGAGGAATATTTCTTCAAATATCAAAGTTTTAAAGACAATCAGGACAAACAACAAGTAATTTATTCCAAATACATAAAAGTTCGTCATGAAAAGCTCCTCGAATCAATGTGTATATTGAGCGGGTTATCGGAAACGACTTGACAGGAGTGCATAGTTGTACAACAAACACAAAATCCAGTAAACACACTCCATGTCATTATCTTGTGCAAAAATCTCACTGCTGCTTGTTGTCGTTGTTTCAAGCATAACACTGCGGTATAACAAAAGCTGGATTATTTTGGATTCTGCAAACGCATTTTTGTGCCTCTTGTAAATATTTACGCGATATAACCGCGGCGATGATCTATTTATGCTGCTTTGCTGCTGCCTGTTTAATGAATGTTTTAATTTCTGCTTATCGTGGACAGACAGAAAGATTTGTAGGAAAGCCAAAATGCGAACCTTATCAAAAACGAGTTTATTCTATTATTTGATGCCTGCAGACGTATACACGCGCGGTACAAGTCAGAGCAAATTAATATATATACAATATATAACATACAATAGTGCACAATATCCTCGTATGTAAGTCGTACCATAACCTTAGCGTTAGTATTCATAAAACATTTGCCAATTGTCACTGGGATATACGAAAACTTATAGTTCTTGAAAATTGTATTTGGCGTTTGGTGTTTTGTCAAACTTGGTTAAGATTCAATTCATCGAATTAAAGGCACTTATACATTAGACCTATATATCAAAGGTCTATAGTCTATACCGATGATGTAAGAGTCGAAGACTAAAATATATCGATAAAAGCGTTTTGCTTCGATTTGATTTTTTTGTTTGTTTTATTATGACTTCATACATCCTGGCCAAGAAAAATCTTGGTTGAATTAGTTGAACTTTATCAGCTAAATATAACGGCTCAGTTGCTGTTAAACTCTGCCGTATTTCACGTTTCGTGTGAATGCAAGAATTGTAACCCTGTTTAGAGAAAATATAACCATGACAAATCCGTCACAAAAACACGTAAGTCAAAACTATTTGCGTGTATATATTTGATGTTTCAATCAATCTGCGAGAATACGAACTATGACGAGTTCAGGACCGGCCTTAGGTCAATGAGAGAGATGCGACTGCGTTGTGACTCGCGCTGCTTAGAACCAAAACATCAATTTAACTTTTATTTTGGACAAATCACATTGTTAGTTCACAGCTGATGTTGTTTATAATCAGCGATGATCGTCGTCATGAATTCTTGCATCGGGCCCCGCACTTCCTTAGGTCGGCCTTGGACCGGTTGAAATAAAACAAGTCATAAACTCTGACATGGTGACACTTATAACTGAGTCATTTGTTAGCATCATACTTTACGTCAGGATCCAATCTATTTGTTTCAAATCTCTGAGCTTGGTTTAGTTTTGTTTAAAAATTCGAAGAAAAAAGGTGATTTTTAACCAATCCACGGGGCATGGGAAATGGTGCAGTGCAGTCGCAAAATATTTGTTGTTACATGCGGGAAAAAAAGACTTTTTGACTCGAATATTTTCTATATAAATGCAGCTTAACTACGCAAATAACTGACTAGTACATTGCAGTCGAACTTACAGTAAGCTTACGACTATAGGTAATTGTATGCTAGCAGGCGAATATGACTTTGTGGAACAAAGTATCGATTGCTTTGAAAGTTGAAACTGAACGACTTCAAGTTGTTTACCAGATATAAACTGACGCTCTTATTGGTAGTTGCTTTTCTATGAAAATCGACGTCATAATTCAAACTTCAGCGCTGATAAATATAGTTATTAAGCTCGTATTTTCCTAAAAGCTTCAGCTTTCAGCCTGTTCAAAGTAAACGATTTCCTGGTAAAAAGAATAACTTGATGTTGGTATTTATTTTAATATTCCTATAGACCAGACAGGTGCAACAAGCGGCCCGCCAGGTTGTTCCGTGCGGCCCGCGTGGTGTTCAGCAAAATGTTAGAAGTGTATACTAGCCATCACTCTTTGATGCGGTTTACAGCAAAGCAAGCGAAATTTTCGCGCGCTGTGTACAGTAATATTGCGCTGAAGCTTTGTGATGTAAGATTGCTGCGTAAGAATGTAGTTCTGTGAAAGTAAATATTCCAAAAGTTTGCAAAGATCCGCAACATCAAACACCACATTAATCTGTGATTAAATACGCTTGACTGAATTTAGTTTCCTCATCTTCCATCGACAATTATTCACAGTTTTTCAATAAACTGTCGCACAAGTGTGTCGTGGACTGCATTAAATCTGTTTTTTGACTACATAAACTACTTTCATAAGAAAATGATATTAATTGTTTTCTGAAAAATTTCATGCGGCCTGCGTTATCATTCAAAATTTCTATTTGGCCCTCCAGTGAAAAAGGTTGCACACGCCCGCTATAGACAGTATTCAAAGCTTAGAAATGGAAATAAGCTCTAAACAAGTGGAGAGCTAAAACTTTTAATGACTGCGCCGACTGACTTGGTTGTATTATCCGTATAAGAAGAAATACGTAAGCAGCTGATTCTTTGCACTGAAATGTGTGAAATACACGAAAATAAAAATATTCAAAATGAAAACACGGATTGTTTTTTCAAATATAATCACTTTTATAAAGTCATCCAACCACACCAGGGTCACGGTTGTAAGTGCTTTGAGAAACTCAAAAACCGCGAAAGAACTCAGTCTTGATAGAAAACTGAAATAAGTCGACGGCAAATATCTGCGATGAACAAAAATTGGAAAAACTTTCGCATGACATTTGTTTCTCTCTAGCACCTCTAGTTTTCATTCTGTAGGTTTTGTTCTTTCTATGGTAGAAGAGTCTCAAATATTGCTGACGTCATTTCCTTTCTTATTGCCTCCGACTTAGAGGTGATGAAGTTTACATTGCAAGCAAAGAGCGACATGTAGCGTCAGATTTTTTGATAATTTGATCAACGCTTTATTGTTGCTCTTTCCTCAAGTAACGAAATAACTTGGCAATGTTATGGCGGAAGCGCTGTTGCTTTATTTCTTTTTATCCCAAGAATATAAAAAGCAAACCAACCATTATTACGTAAATGTTCAATAAACGCGATAAATATTGATAAAATTCTTTTACTATAATTTTCAGTTTTTCATTTTTATGACGTAATATATTTGACATCGGTTCGGGTTGCAAGAAAATTTGATATAAAAGTTTTCGTTCCATTATTACCAAAATTTTTGAACATCCTTATTTTTTACTTAATATTTCACACACAATTGGACAAGTATATTTCTGTAATTGCTTTAAAGCATCTTGTTTCTAACCTAATTGTGAATGAAATTTTTCGCGCAGATCTTTGTTGCATAGAATGCTCTCTCTCACGTCATAATCTGTTATATTTTGCAGACTGATAAACAAGTGAAGATGACGTCATTGATAGCTGCTTTCTTAGCGCTGGTGTTTGCTGCTAATCTGGCCAAGTTTGTGCTGAGTCAAAATGAGCAGATTTGTTTGCCTGTTCCACGTGATGCTCTAGGAATCCTGCAAAGTAGAGGCCCGCGAGGACCATCCGGTAAACGGGGAATACCTGGACCTCAGGGCACGCAAGGAGCAAAGGGGAATCCCGGTCCACCTGGCCAGTGTCAATGCGATCTAAGCGAAGTTGTCGAACTTAAGAAAAGGTTGGATACGTTGGATCGTTTACATGAAGCTGTTCGAGGTAATTTACCAACAACAAATAAGTTGCTTTATCAAAAGATTAATGTAGATTGGTCGCATTATGACAATATGTCGAGGAGTGGCTGGACTATAAAAAACAGTCAAATAATCTAAACAAACAGTCTAAAACGATGCAGAAGTTTTTTAAAAACATTTCGATCCATACAGCAGCCATTACACTGCTGGTATATTTGCAAAGCATAACATTTGTCAAATGTCATATGAGAGCTTCATATCACGATGTTATATCATATCATATCATGTTCACCGCATTCATGTCTCATGTTTTCACATTTTCATGTTGAACCGAGCTAAAGTATGTGAATGTTTTCACTGACAGCATTTTTTTATGCATTTTAACGGTTTCTTTTTGTAAGCAATT
Organism: Clavelina lepadiformis; assembly: GCF_947623445.1. NCBI lineage: Eukaryota > Metazoa > Chordata > Ascidiacea > Aplousobranchia > Clavelinidae > Clavelina > Clavelina lepadiformis. The sequence continues at coordinate 19,747,497 of NC_135246.1, read as the reverse complement.
TCTATATAAATTATCTGATGTCTTAAACTTAACACTTGACAACAAATTGTTGCTGCACGAACTTAATGCAGCAAGAAACTTTACACATTCACACCAACACATCAAGTCCATCTTGAGCAAACAGACAGGGTATCTTTGCAAACACGTTTTCTTTCCAAGCTCAAGTGTTTAAATATTTTATTTTATTTTGAAACTTTCTACTTTATATTTATTCCAAGTCCAGATAAAGGTGTTTGGTTTGACGTCAGAGCTTAGAAAATAAGGCATTATAGGGACTTTCCCTTTAGCCAACGGCAGGTTTTTTAAGGTTTGGCTTTGGCGACCGCTAAAAATTTTAAAAACCGCAAGTTAGTGTTTTAAGAAACCGTAACTGCTCATTTTCTGCTGTAGGAACCGTGGTACAAATTTTAAGATACCGTTTCGGTCCCTCAAATTACTTTAAAACTACACTGTCCAGTTGTACAAAGATGTATATTTTACATGGAGCCCAATCCTTTGCTTATCGTAATATCGAGCAAATAAAACACAGTTTATTCAACTCTGCTTGTAAATAAAGCAAACCACAACCATTAACAACATCAACTTTGGCTGTTTGCTTAAATTCCAGGTCCGTCCTTGCTTCTTTTCAAGACTTTCCAGTCTTGGAAATTGTTACCAATGTTGAAAGAGCTAATTTTTACATTTAATTTCTATATTTAGTAAATTTAATTTCAAGAAATATAAACATTAAACACAACTTCTTAACCGATACATGCCGTGAATTCGAAATTTGTTTAGGGTGTTTTTCTTCATAAAGGATTCAATTACATACAAGCCATTCAGTAAAACTGTGGTGGCAAGATTGTCCATTTAACTTTGGTTTTGATGCTTGCTGATTTATACTTTTATTATGTGTCGATTAGTTCTTTTGAACAACCGGATAAAATTAAATAAAGGCAAAACTTGTAAAATAACCATCCTAACCTGCTGTGGGGGTGGACAAAATGAGAAATTTTTTGAATTATCATCTAAACTATTTCCAAAACCTTTTAAAATACCACCAAATAATTTGCTGTTGCCCAGTCTTAACCATGTATTGAACTAAATTAACCGGTAAATGATGGTAAATATGATTTCTATGGGATTGTGGTAACTCCCCACACTTAGCTCAGAAGAAGAACTTTGTTTATTTCTGCGATACGAAGTCATGGGTTTAGGTAATTCGTCACATTTAAGAATATTTCCACAACTTGATATTTACATACATACACATACATATTTATGATATTTACATTTCACAGAGGAAGTATGCTTGGCTGGTGTGAAAAGTGGGAAAGTGCGAGATGACGAAATGACCGCATCGTCGATCCACCCTCAACCTTATGCTGCTCATGAAGGAAGATTGGATGGAGAAACATATTGGGTTCCTCATCCATCAAAAGATCGTTAGTAATGCATCTCGCCTCTAAGAATCTTATCAATGCTGCCAAGATATGATGACGTAATGTTTTCATGCAGGGACGCCAGGAGAGTGGCTTCAAGTTGACTTGAGAACTCCGACCACAGTGACAGGTGTAGTCACCCAGGGAAATTTTGGCTATTGGGTGACAAGCTTCAAGATATCATTTGGAAATTCCACCAATCAGCTGCAAACGATACAAGATGTCGATGGAAACGACATGGCAAGTTGATATTCGTGATAAAACTCTAATAAAAGTTAAGTTTTGTTTATATCAAGATACACAGCTCTGTTTATTTCGATTTTGTTTGTTTTTGTAGATTTTCCAAGGCAAAACTGATAGCTACACTCCCATGCAGAATTTATTCCCGAACCCAATTAAAGCCAGACTTTTCAGACTTATTGCCGTCACCTTTCATGGTATCATTGCCTTACGCTTGGATTATCTGATTTGCTAAGTCCACGACACGACCAACCTGAAGAGACAACCCGATGTTGAATTTCCGCTGTCGATGTTGCCGGATTTTGACTTTCCTGTTAATATTTGTGTTAAACCCATGTTATAATATTAAGTCCACTTTTTTCTCATTATTTTGGATTTATTGGTTCAATTTTTTAATTTTGTGCCCTTAGTTTTGCATTTCGTAGCCAACGGGAAATTTCGCACTTAGGTGACTTTAAACCAAATTTGTATATGAGTCACAATAATAAAACAAAAAACACGAAAATTAATTGATTACGTGGGTTTATTGACTTCTTTTGTTGGACATGGAGATATAAAACAAGCCACAATGACAGCGTTTTTCAAAGGTTTGACCGCGTATAACTATATTGACATGATTTATAGCAATGTTTACTGGGTATGTATTCAACGTGGAACGATAACTGGTTTCTAGGTCTACTCTAGCATAACAAGCTTTGTTTATCCTCGAACTGAGGAAAGTATTTGCCAGTGCAAATTTGCGTAAAATAATTACTAAGTACCGTAATTTTGCTTCCCATTGTCAATGGCGAAAAATAAACAATAAAATGTATTTCAACTAAGTACCGAGAGCCTATATCTGTTTCACAATTTTATATCAGCAAACGCGTCTGTGCCGCTATAGCCCAACGAGAGTTCTGAGATCCCAGTCCAGGAAATTCGTCCAAGTCCCACCTTGTCGGATCTCGATGTACAGCGACAGAATGTTTTCCGCAGTTGCTTCTAGGCTGTGGAACAGTCTACCGCGGGACGTGCGCAACGCGGACAGCTTCAATGCTTACAAAAAATCTCTGAAACATACGTACCTCTTTCGCTCGGCTTATCTGTCGTAAGTTTTTTTCTATGCCAACTATTATGGCAGTTTTTACTGACTTTTTATATGTTTTATACTCTTAGAACTATTATCGATGCCGTATATGTTAAAGGCCTATGAGCGGTTATATTTTTACCGAAATTGGCCCTATTTTCTTGCATTTGCTTCTATTTCTTGGCCTTGTTTGGTCAATTTGAAGAAAATGTTCATTTTCACTGAAGCATTAACTGCGCATTATCGTTATTTGTAGCGGTTCTTTTGTGCCATTCGAAAATTCTAACAAACTATTTCATTCAGAAATATATATGCAGAAGTATAATTTTTTCAGGAGTTATATTATCTGAATGTAGATCGGATTTGATACCTATAGATACTGAGCACCAAACCTGTTCTTGCTTTGAACAAGCTTTAAGGTAAAAACAAATGAATTCTTCATAGAAAAAATTGTTCTGATTTTTAAGGGTGTTTTGGCGATTTTAGCATCCGGGAACTGATCAACCAAGAGGAAGAACGAAATCAGAGTGACGGCCCAAGCAAATAAAACTTGCGTGCGAACAAAAGCATCGAAACACAAGGAAGATCACACCCACAAAAAGGCCAGAAATAAAACAATACGAAGCAAACGGTCCAACCTCATTTCAAAACAAAGAAAAGTAAAGAAAACTCATTACATAAGTAAATACTGAAACAGTGAAATCAAACTGAAATAACAATATATCTTTATGAAATAAATAAACTGCTTATTATGTCATAGACATAATACAACATGCATTATAAATTACTCAACCGATGTCGTTAATAACATATTTCTCGAACTGACGCAAATCACAGCAGCACGCAATCTCTACCAAATACTAAAATCGGTTTTGTTTTAATCTGTCATTCGTGTATTTTTTGTCGCATGAACCCAGCTTAAAGTTCAAAGCAATTATTGGTCACGTTACAATATGAGCGATTTACATTAGCGGAGACTTTCTAGAGGCTTTTTGAGAATCTTTGATCGGTTTGAAAATCAATTCCCAACAATCACGATCGATCCTAATAGCACGTCCGACTGACAGATGTCTATGTTGGTTTTATTTAATTTAACAAAGCAGTGTTAGCAATAGAATGCTCCTTATGGCAAATCACCAGCTGTCTGTGAAATCTGTCCAAACATTGATTGCGGATAAAGTTGATCTTTCATATCCAAGTGTAAGGACGATGAAGGAAGATGTTCGGTGCTTTACTGCAGACAGGCAGACTGAGTAGAACATGTTTGTCCAAATGGAAAATGCAGTTGCCCGAATAAGATGGACATCAGTCGTTATAAGAGAAAAACTTAAAAAGCAAAATATTATACACTTTTTCCTTTTACAAAAAGTGGCTTCATTAAAAGCAATGTAACTTCACAGAAATAAAAAATATTTACCATAATATCAAGTTTTATATTGATTAAAATAAAATGCAAGTAGTCACAGAGAAGCAAGAAGTGTTAAATAATTTCAAAATAATCGTTTGCTCTCTAAGTCAGTGGACAAGCTTTCAAGCTCAATGTTCAGTTCAAGTAATTTTGTATAAAATAATTTGGTATCACGGAAAAACTTTAATTTTAATTTAAAATACGAAAACCGATGACTTTTATTTGCAGAATTAACGTTTGGTAAGAAATGTAACAATTTGGTACTTTTCTTCTTAAAACTTGAAAGTTTTCGAAAGATTTCTCGTGATAGGATGTGTTATAAGTGGCAGTATACTATGGATTAGCTTCTTCAAAAACATTTCCCGGATAAAATGGCATCGGTCATTAGCTTGACTTTTTTCCGATAATCTCAAGCTGTGCTTTTGAACATTGATTTCTTAATCGTTCATCTTGAAAGGTTTCGAGATTTAAAACATTAATCTATTTTCAATTTGCAGTTGTTTGATGAAACATTAGAAAACATGAAACAAATGTTCTGAGATCCTGAGACAAGATTCCTTGAAAGAAGAAAATGTAGAAAAAATTGAGCAGATTTAACCAAGATAATTTGACAACATCGAGTTAGTCAAAGATTTAGATTCAAATAAACTTTGCGACACCGACGAGAAAACAATTATGTCGAAAAAATTATCCCAGGAAGCTTTGCGCACACAATGGCAGAAAGCGCTCGAAGGAGTTTTGTTGAAGAGACCGACCGGTAATCAGTGTTTAATTAAAGTTTCTCTTTTGCATCAATAAGATTTGAAATTCGTTTAAGACGTAAACCTTGATTATAAGGTCTTAGCAAAGCGGACAAATTTGGTAACTTTTATTGGTCTTTTTCCAGATCTGATAGTTGACAACTCAACATTCGATCTAAACGATGGAGTTATTATTGACATAAAAGATTTGGAGGTAGATTTTATTTTACGTCAAACAATTGTAGAAATACAGAAGTTTTCGTGATACGTCGATGATTTGATTAACATGAAAATAACGTTTTCCAGATTATTTGTTTGCTGTTCTTTGGTTTTCAATTCTCTATTGTGAAATGTTTTGTTACATAAATCAAGGTAACGCGATAAACTATTTTACTTGACCAGGACCAGGTTGAAAACGGGAAAGCTGACACCTCTGACGTCGCAATAAATTTAAAGCATCCTCCGAGACAAAGCGTATACACCAAGGTGGGTAAACGTTCCATAAACTTTTAGTTTACTTAAAGCTGACCAGCAATGCCAAGATAATATCTAATCTTTGTGTATTATAATGCATTTATCACGTCACAAACCCATTCTTTTTCAGTTGTCGGCCCTTTTAGTTGAGATGCAGCACGAGACGGAAGGCGTGCAGACATTTCGTCAAAATTTTCGTGCGTTGAGAGATACGTCGTGCAAAGTCAATTGCAAGGAACGCGAGAAGAACCAAAAAGATGGAGTGCCGGACGCTTTTTGGACGACAGAATTGATCCGATGGTTGAAGCAAGTTTTGAACATAGAATGTGATCTTGGTAAGCAAGGATCGAGATTAAAAAACGACAGATTGCTTCTTATGGTTTTAGCTTAAATGAACAACCTGATTGAATCTGAACGGCATTTTAAGCTGGGATCAAAAGCAATTGTCATAAAATATCATCCGGACCAATTTTAATCCAAAGCATGTGTCGATATTATCGCGGCATTAATCTGTAAAACATTGTATTTTGCAATTCACAGAAGCCTGCCACCTAGCGACAATGCTATGTAAGACTGGTTACATTTATCCTTGCAACGTGCAGTGGAATACAGTGAACTTTAAAATAAGCGAACCTGACGGAAACATGGTTTTCCGCTACCAGGTAAGAAGAATTGATTTGAATTAATGAGATTTGTAATGTGGTTAGTTGGTTATTTATACGGGTTATTGCAGAGTTAACCATTTTTATATTTTTCCAAACCATTGCGATATGTTTCTTATAATTAACTTTTTTTGGTAAACGACAGTTAGAGCATTCGTGGCTTCTTCTCTACTTTCAGACTCCTTTCTACTGGCCAAATGAAAGCCAATTCCCGCTTGACCAAGATCACGGTACATGTGTAATATGTGGACTAACAAGCTGCAAATTTTTCCCTTTGGGATTTATTATGACGTATATGCCGCATCAAGATTTGTCTCAAGCAGTATTGTGAATTTTGTCTAATTATTTCAATTGTTTGCTCATAATATTCGTCCGTGAAACGACCTGATTTGTGAGACAAAAGAAACGTTGTTCATAAGTCCACATGACACTAAAACTGCTTTGAGTTTTGGTAGAAGCAAAGACTTTAATTAGGTTTAAGTTTTAGCTTCGTTTGCCTGGCATGTTGACACGTCACCTGATTTTTCTTCCTGTTATCTGCAGCTTCTCATTTGCTGATGAGGGAGGCAAACAATCATGGAATTCCCATGGACGAATATGAAATAGTAATTACTAGAACTATCCTACTAATCACTTAGTAATTATACGATTTAGTATTTCATTCATTTACCTTAAGCATAGGGGTAGTAGGTTAACCTGTTTATTTGCTGGTTAGTTCAAAAAGAGGTCGGTGTAGCCCAAGTGATAATTAACTTTTAACCTGCACCTTAGATGTGTCTTTCGAGGTTGAAAAAAGTGCTAAAACATCAGTGGGATTGCATTACACAGTCGGCGCTCACTCAGACCAGGTAATATGGCTGTATATTAAAGTATGCGAATAGAAGTTGGAAATCACTTGAAGAAGGTTTCATCCGGCAAGTTACTTCTGTTACATTGTGACACTTTATGCAAATGCATTGACAAAACACCACCTTGTATTTTGAATAAGTCAACATTTTCACGCCACATTGCCTGTCAATACCAAGCAACTGTGTTGAAATCTACAGCTGGGATTCCTACTTTGCGACCAAATCTTTAACAGTCAAAAACAATAGGATTCTCTTTTCAGTTTCCTTGAAGGCTGCTGCCCGTCAGATCAGTATATCAACGCTTGGCAGAACTACGCTTTCTGGCGTGTCCGCCGTCCACCAGCCTACTACAAGTACATTTGCAAGGCTGAGAGCTGCTTAAATGGACCGAATAGAAACTTTCCTTCTTTCACAGAAACATCAATCGTCCCATCCGGTAGATGTCACTGTTTTTGTTGTTTAAATTTTTGTTCCGTGTTTCATTTCCATTGTATCGGTTGTATTGTTTATGACGTCATTTTCAGCAGAAAATGACAAAGAGAAGAAGACGGCCATGTCGCCGTCCAAGATATTGACCTCCAGTTGCAAAAGGTTAGTACAGGTCGGTCATCAGACGCCAAAGTGCTTGATATTTACAAAGACAATTAATCGCCAATTCCACAGGACACGAAGTAGAAATCTACATCTACACAGCATCAACCGCAGTAGGCTCACACAAGTGATAGGAAAAATCAGACAATTTCTGTTTAAAATCCGTTAATAGTTTTGAGAATTTGTTTATTTGCAAAAAGAAATATTGCATGATTGCAAATTTAATTATACTAGCTTGGTATATCGGCAAAGTTTACTTATTGTCTGCAGACATTGTAGCAATTACAACTTATTTATTCATACAACTAATTAAGATTAGAATGAAATTTAATCGCAGGATTATAACCAGCTGCCTTGAGAGAGAGGAAATTGATCCTTTTTTGATCAAAGATGAGAGTTTCTTCAACCCTTGGAAGAGCGAAACAATCAGGAACGCGTGGCCTAAGGAAGCCACAGAGTAAGCGCCGATGACGTTTAATTCTCTTCAAACCATCAGTACAGAAAACAGGCATCTCGTAGCTGTAAACATTTGCTGTAAACTGCATAATGTTGCTTTGTACTTGCAAACGAAGTAGGGTAGAGAAATAGATGCTTAAGCGACATCAGCAGAACGTTTAGTCAAAATAAATCTACGCGAAATAATAGAATATTATTCGTAGAAAGAGGTTTTTGATTTCTTTCAATTTCAGAAGCACGGGTCCGTACAAGCTACAATGCAAGGCGTGGGGGATGAGCTTCGATGCTTTGCTCAAGGACGAGCTCGGTCAGTTGACTTTTGAGAAACATTTGAAGAAGGAATTCAGCGAAGAAAACTTGGCTTTCTACCTTGACTGTATCTACCTCAGAAGCGCGCCTCTGAAAGAATTGGAAGATCTGATCCAGTCAATTTTCAGGTGACTAACACATTGAAACACATACAGAGGCCTCTGTGTTATAGTAGCTTAATGCCAACTAACAACGTCAGAAAATTTGTTTATCAACGCGAAATTTTCAATCGCCCTCAAAGCATGCGTGACCTCGTTAAATGCGCTTTGTATCTTGTGGCAGCGAGTTTATTTCGCCGAACGGCGCCACGCCAGTGAACATTGACACGCAGACACTTAACGCGGTCAAAGCCGAGATGAAAACGAAAACGACGAGATTCGTGTTCGATCTCGCCCTGGAGCACATCTACAAGCTGATGAAGAAGGATTCTTACAAAAGGTTCCCCAGTTCGAAGCTCTTCAAGGAGACTCTGGAAACTGCGATAGTGCCGCAGAAGCCCGAGTAAGTGACGTAACGGCATTAGAGATTACGTCACTTGAATAAAGTACTTCGCGTTGATGTTTATGACGTCACATATGCAAGAAAAAATTCTAAATTGTTGAATTGTTTTGCAGGAAAGAAAAGGGAAAATTGCCAAAGTAAGTTGTTTTTTGGTCTATGACGCATGTTAAGACGAGACCTTTCTTCAAACTGCGTTCCCCTGACCCTCAAATTTCCTCAATAAGTTGTTTTAAGTTTAAAACCTACGTAGACCACTATGATAGCGGCGCCCCTCCCCCTTCCAGCTCGTATGTTGCAAACAACGACGCTTAGTCACAAGCGTTCAGCGCCAACCTGCGTAGAATGAAAACATACAAAGTATCTTTGAAAACATTTTCGTTCTTTTCTCCATTCTCCCACTTTCTTGACTTTCTCGCAGTTACCTGCTTCGAGGTTAACCCATCGTAATATGACGCGACATATACGTCATTTATTGGTGACGTCATATGCGATGGGAACGTTCATATCATTGATTAAGGCAGCATTATATTCAGGATATGGAGGCTCTCGCAGTTCCTCACCAAAGGAAAAGAAGAGGACCCGGAGAGGTAACCTCGTTGTGTGTGTGTGTGTGTGTGTGTGTGTGTGTGTATAAAGATTGGTGTCTTTTAAGCTTTGTCAATGCAAAGAGCTAACTTTCTGTGGCGTTGCAGAGGCGAGAACAACAAATGATTAAGTTTTCCTTCCATCTACCTCGGACTTCTTCATCGTGACAAAAAACTAATATGGCCGAGTTTAGTTGGATCTTTTTACTGTGAAAGTGGATTTAACGAGTCGATGTCCCGTTGTATTTGTACGAACTGACGCCCAAATAACTATTTAAGGATTTCATTTGTAAAAAACTCTTATAAAATGTGTTGATGCAGATCTTTCAAAAAAGCACAAACTATAACGGTTATGCACCTTAGTTGAAACACAACCGTAGTGTTCATTGGAGGCAGAGAGTGCCAGAGATTGTCATAGGAATAATTCACAGCTAAATAACCCTTCAGAAGATCCACTGTGAAGACGTTTATATTGTCTTGTAGTTTGACATATTTTGTGTTTTGTTGCCGATTATTTGTCAAAATTTATGTGTTTTTGTCGCCGTTAAAGTGTTGAGAACGAGAACAAAAGAATGGGGATTCTTTGCATTACTACCATATCAATTTAGCATGTGCTATATGCAGTATAACAGAAATATAAACACAACAGTACCATGTCAGACAAACCGTATTTTGCAACGAGATAACACCATTTACGTCACAACCGGTATAGGATCAAATGTCATCATCTTTCCACATCCTCCTCAAAACACCAAAGCGGACTTGACGTCATCGTTTGTGCGGTAATAATCGGAAGCAAGCCAATAATTCGATGGTGAGAGCTTAGGGCGAGGTCGCCTGAACAAGATGACTTAAATAGACTGTAGACCTACTAATTTCGTGAAGACAGCTTAGGTTAAGAATTATACTTGAGTCGCTTGACGCCTTTGCCTTTCATATTAAATCCATTTCTAGGTTTATTTCTGACCGCAATGAAGGACTAATACAATCGCAAACCCGAATAGATTCGCCGAATGAAAGATTTGGGCGAACTTAATAAAATATATTGGCCACGAACTTATTGATTTTGGTGAGGAATAATGATGCAGTTTCTGCTCAAATAGAAGAACATTTTTTTCAAAATAGGTTATTTACCAGACGACTTAAACTTTTCAATCTCTCGTTACAGTAATGAAATGTTTTCGAAACCGAGTTATATTGTGAGCGCAACTATACACAAGATATAGATAAAATTTCTGGTTTGGTGCTGATTCGAATAGATTCGGGATTCGTTGTCGTTGAATTTCAGGATATTCGTTCTTGCGCAAACCTGAATAGTTTTTTTCGGCACATTCCTGAATTTCTCATTGAGTTTTGTGCATTCACGCTCTTAATTGTTTTTGTTGAAAAATGAATTCAAAAACGTCATTTTTATGTTTTATCGCCCCAAGTTGATCTAAGAAATTGCCATAAAATTAGAATCGTGAAAAACTAAACCAACAAGATGTCAGGAATGTTTTCCATTGTCGGGTCTCTTCTCACCTCCATAGCTGCATTTGTGCTCATCGTTGTGGCGGTGGCCACTCCCGGTTGGCTGACTCCTCCGTCAGGTGGTGCTGGAGAAGGCGTCTTCATCAGCTGTTTCAACACAGCCACGGCCATCTTGGTCAACTGTGACAATGTTTTCGGTGAGTCTTTGTGAGCTCAGGTTGTTGGGAGTGATTTGAAATGAACAAGGTCATGCGGCCTTAAAGTATTTTCAGCTTTTCCAAAACTCACGAATCTCTCCAAGTCTGTGACCTTGACCTTGAAATTATCGACGCTTGTTCTTTTCAACAATCGGTTTGATCACAATTGCAAGGTCAACGGCAATTTAAAGCAGATCATAAATTACACCGCCATAAATCACAGTCATACAACCTCAGCATACAGTACAGTGTATTCCTCTCGTACAATCAACAGGAAACAACGTTGTCGGTCTGGTGACGGCGATTCTCTGCTTGTGCGGAGCGATCTTCCTCCTAAGTGGCTTCGTCTTCTTCGTCATGTTCATCAACCGGGACAAGAAGAACCAAGGATACTCAGCCGGAGTACTTTGGCTTTTCGCTGGTGAGTCTGGAATGGAAGAAGTTGTTGCCTGTGAATTGCGCTTAATTTATCATCGTGGAGTGGCTACAACCCACAAAACCTAACCTAGGATGAATAAAATTCAACAAATACAGGAAAGTAACGCTTCATCGTGTTGGTTTTGTCGTCAATTCTTTCATTATGACTTCACAATGACCGGCAAGATTTACTTTAATTTACTGTTTCAGCAATCGTCGCCATTGCAGCCGGGATCACGTATCTCGCGACCAACTTCGGTTTAACAACAGCGGGAGGGGGCGGGAGCGTCTTCGGCTACAGCTTCTATCTCTGCTGGGTCGGCGGCGGGCTTTCTATAGTGGCCGCCATTTTCGCTTTCTGGGCTGGCTCAAGTGGGGAATTCCCCTAAATATGGATGAACGAGTATTTCATCAACAACGCAACTGACACTCACAGCAAATTGCGGCCCAGGACTTACAAGAACATTGTATCGCTTATATCCGTAAATACATATCAAGATGTTTAACGCAACTTTATTCTAGATATATTCAGTTAAATAAAAGTTCCTCGCTTAATGCAGTGGTCGTCATTTTAAAACGTTATCGAGAACTTTAGGAAATATCGCCAGCTCGTGTTATAGTCCAACTGTTTATAACATGCCACATAGGACACGCCACACGCACACGCCACATCGGACAGGTTCACAAAATTACAACAGGAAGTCCTAACTTTGGCCAGACTGCAAATTAGAAATGATGAAACAATACCGGTAAATGGCACATTGTTTGACATTCGAAACAAAAATGGAGATAAATCACAATGCTCGAAACTTGTCCGTCGTTGATTGTCTATACATCACCCTCATGTAGCCTTGGGAATAGAGCGCTGGGGTCAAAATATTGCAAAAGTGAGTTTGATATCCAGTGACGCCCTTGGGCAAGGCATTAACGAGCCTTTCTCGTGTTCAATGGACGTGGTGGTCAGTTCGACATTTGCGTAACGAATCATCTGATATTGTACAAAAGCGCGCTCCGTAATCGGGACTCAAGCTGCACAAATCTCAGACGAGCGAACAATCCTCGCTATTGCACCACCATGTGGGCATATTTTGCGCACAATTTCAATCATCTAATGAACTGAAGGTAGTACTGGGTGATAGATAGTAAGCTAGAGATGAATCAGCAAAAGTAAGTTTGATATCCAGTGACGCTGCTAGTGTGGAGCCCTTGGGCAAGGCATTAACGAGACTTTCCCCTGTTCTATGGACGTGGTGGACAGCTCTAAATTCGAGAAAGGTCAGTTCGACATTTACGTAACGAATCATCTGATATTGTACAAAGGCACGCTCCGTAATCGGGGTTCGAGCTGCACAAATCTCAGACGAGCGAACACTGCTCGCTATTGCACCACCATGTGGGCATATTTTGCGCACAATTTCAATCATCTAATGAACTGAAGGTAGTAGTGGGTGATAGTAGAATCGCCTTTGCTCGAAAAAGTGACATTACCTTGCGCTTGCTGCTCATAGTTCGCTTCGCATGAGCAGATTAATAAGAGGAAGTCGGAAATCATCGTCGAGTTGAGCTTGTGCGGAGGGTTTTTCTCAAGCTTCAAACAAGTCTTCCAAAACAGGTGTTTCCCGAAAACACGCGACACTCGTCTGACTATCAGTCGAAGTCAGCTAACAATGACCGTCGCAAAATTAATGAATTTATTGCAAGAGCCTGCTCAAGGCACTACATTGACTGACTCACATTAACTTTTACGCGCGTATGATCAAAAACAAACACAATTACAACATTTAACAAATATATATGTAAGGTTGCTTGGACGGGTTGCATCGATCTAAGAGAATTCAAGATGAAATTTGTGCTTTAAAAACAGTGACGAAAGCTATGATTAAGTGGATTGAATAAGAAGAACATGTAAAAATATAATCTTGACAATAAAACCAGGACATGGAAACATCCCCGATTGCACAAGTGAAGACAAAATTAAAAGTGAAGAAATCGAACAGAAATCATCAAAAACTTTGATTAAAAATATGACAATTGCTTCTTAACAAAACCTTAGCCATTTAAATTTTCGACATTGGTACCAGAATTTTTTTACATCGGACAATTTTGCACCAAAACAAGCTTCGTTTCACTTTTTCTTGAGCGCAGTGAGAGCAGCAAGACGACCACACGATCCCATCACACCACCGCCTGTAGCCAGATATAACTGGTTTAAACCGGATAAATGGGAATTACGAGCAAATAAAGTGACCACAAGCTCACCCGGATGTGCTCCACTCCCGCAGAGGTAAAGTCCTCTAAATGGGCTCTCGCACGATGGCAGCAGAGGGGAAGGGCGAGATATAAACAATTGGTCAAGGGACATGGCGCCGTGGAAGATGTTCTAGATTGAAAATTTGCTCGATTTTATCTGAATGAGCTGTAATCGTTGACCCTATACGACCTTTCACACAACGACTTTGAAAAGCGACGTCTAGTTTCATTCGCTGAGCCGCTGTTATAACACTAAAGTGACAAGAGCATCGTTGGGTCAACACAACCGCGAACCAAGTTTGCATATTTTACCCCGCCGGTTAAGCCGATGACTTCCTCCAAATCACTCGGAGTCAGGATGTCGACTCCCACGATGCTCTCTTGGAATCCCGGAGCGTAATCGTCGATGCGGGAGAAGACTGAAATGAAAGCAAACAATTATATTTGTGACGTCATAACTAGGCATGTCTCAACAACAGCACAAATGACGCAGCTAAAGCGTGACGCAAAAAAGTTTGAGTTAAAGACACAAAAAACAACTAAAAAAGTGGGTAATTGAAGGTACCGGTTGATGCGTAGTTAGCTTTGTCATTTTCGGTCCATTTCTGATCTCCGTTGAGGTAAAACGGGGTGTATTGGGTGAACAGCGATATCACGTGATGGCCGGGGGGCGCAAGGGTGGGGTCTATGGAGCTGGGGATGCACATCTCAATCATGGGCCTGAACATAATGAAGACATCAGCAAGTACTTCGATGCTGCAGCGTAACCACCAACACTGTGAGTGGAATTCACTACACTGCTTACAGCCATTTCAGCTTTCACAACAGTGTTCACGCTGCTGTGCTTATTACTGGTGATTTGCTATTATCACTGTCAAGTAGTGACGTCATACTTTAATAAACTAAATTAACCCAGCGATGCTTCATCAGAGCATTTATTCTAAAACTGACACTTATAAAGAAGGAAAATTCGAAATTTCTTCTAAAACCACACCGTTGCAATCAAAGCAAGACATGCAGGAAACATGTTTAATTAAGGGTTTAAAGTTTAAACTGACATCTTTCCTTCGCATTTACTCTAAATAGGGAAAAATGTTTACGAACGAAACATGTTAGTTTTATTTTGTAAAATAAAATATGATTCTTGCATTTGTTGCCTTGATTGCGACGGTTTAATTGTCAAAAATAGTAGATGCTGCATTATAAGGATTAGTAACGACAAAAGTTTTGTTGAAGAGTTGTAGAGGTGTTGTGCATATTTACACAGGACCAGGATTAACTCTTCGTTCCATCTAGCACTCTGTGTGTGAGAAGATAGAACAATCTAACCTCTCACTGTTGAAAGTGCAAACAGTTCACAGAAAACTCAAAGTCTCAATATAAATAAAAAAATAATCTTTTCATTTGTGGTAAGCACGCGATCACAGCTGTTACAACTCATTTTTATTTTTGTCTGTTCCAGAACCCACCTGGTTGAAGGAATGCCTTTCTGGGCGTCATCGAAAGCGTCGTTAAGATAACTCATCTTCTCACAGTTCAAGTGGATCGTCCCTTTGTGCTGCTCTCCAACCTCGTTCCCTGGTTTGTTTGGGCAAGCCAGAAAATTTGGAAGCTTGTTAACAGCAACTGAAATTGATAATGAACAATATCAACTATGACGTAACAAAAGTGTTGCAACTGAACAAGACCGCCCAAGCTGTTTATGCACGGTTATGACATTAGTGGCTGGTTGCTGTGTGTCCGAAATGGTAGCCACGGTATTGCAGCCACAAGTATAATTTGCTGCGTGGTCACTTTTTTCAACTGGTTTATTTGTAAATATGATCTTGCTTGATTATGATCAAAATTAGTGATAACCAAGTAAGTAAATTTCATGTGAGTGCTATGCCAAGGGAATGGTCCAAACAAAACAGATATAGGAACTGCAAGGAAATCAGCCTCACTGATCAAATGATAAACACTCGTTGATAAAACTAGATAAACCTTGTTAACAGCTGTCAACATACCGTTAATCTTTGTAACTGGGGACGTGTAATCAAATTTTGAAACATGCTGCAAGAAATCGGAATGTTTCACGAATTTCTCTTTTGCGATGAGTTTCTCAAACGTAACATGAGGAGTTGCATTGGACAACACCATCTTGCTTTTTATTTCTTGTCCATCCTCCAGCACTACGCCGGTGCACGATTCATTTTCAACACAGATCTGCTTTACCGGCTGCAAATAGGTTTAAGAATTTTCTAATTTTATAACAAAATAAAACCTGCTGATTGAAAACAAAAATGCAAAGAATTTCGGAACAAATTTCTAACCATGCGTGCACACCTGCACATTTCTTAAACGAAGCAAAGGATACAAGAAATCAATGTTCCCTCTAATTTTTCACGAGTCTGAGCAAACACACTAACTCCCTGAGCAGTCCCTTGGACCACTGTGAGCAACATCAGACGTGCGCTGTGGCCATTATTTTGCGTTTATTTTATTTTCAATTCAGGTTGGATTTTTTTCTTGTGCGCAACACAGATTTTCTGTGCGCGGAGACCGTGTCAGCAGTGCGCATTTGCGCACGCGCGCAGCTTAGAGGAAACATTGCAAGAAATGCGTTTTTTTTCAAAGCTACCCGTTATATTTTATAGTGACTGCAAAAATGAAAAACTTATTTTAAATTAAGCAAAAAAAC
Organism: Clavelina lepadiformis; assembly: GCF_947623445.1. Lineage (NCBI taxonomy): Eukaryota > Metazoa > Chordata > Ascidiacea > Aplousobranchia > Clavelinidae > Clavelina > Clavelina lepadiformis. The sequence continues at coordinate 19,731,183 of NC_135246.1, read as the reverse complement.
TCGTTTAAGCAATTAAAAGTACAAAGTTGGAAGATATCGAAACCTCAAAAGCACAAAAACAAAGTAAAATCTTACTTGAGATACAAAAATCTGAGCTCCTTTGTCACACGCCGAGCTGGCAATCGCATTCGACACACTTCCCATTCCACCCTTTACATAGCCCCAACTTCCCTGGACGTTGTTGCACTCCCCAATTACATGATGTAATAACACATATCTGTGACATCATAAGCATAAATGAATAAACAAAAATATTCCTTGTGTGTTGTGTGCTGCAAGGTCTTACCCACTGCCTGGTGTGTCAGGTGTTAGCATGGCTCCAATGACACCGTCTGTCGCCAACGTTGCTTTCAATGGTTCAGATTCAAAAACTCGATTTAGAATCTAAAATCAAATTGAACGTGACCGAAATTGATTTAAAAACTTTTTCCACACTTTAAAAACTCTCGTTTTATGCGACGACTTTTCAGTGCAAATGCTAAGCAAAAAATTTTACCTTTGAAATGGGGGCAGTAAATAGTTCATAGAATGATCCAACATCCGCACCCAATTGACGAACTGTAAAAATATTTTCACTTTTCACAACGATTAATATTCAATAAACACAGAAAAAGTTCATCACAATTACAGTTACCCAAAATTGTGACTACTGCAGAAGAACAGGCGTAATTTTCACAATCTAAATACGAAGATTTATAATATGATCAGATTATAACAGTTATACAGACACGAAATAAGATAAAACCTACTGGATTTCAGCAAGGGCAGGGAGGAGTGCAGAGATTCAAAGAGAGATGAGCTGGTAACTGGAGGTGAATTATCCAGAATGGGTTTGATTGCAGCAGAAATTCTGCTCATCGCATCTTCATAAGGAAAATAAGCCTGTTGTTGCAAAACGTTGTCGTTGTGCGATGAACAAGAGAAAGTGGAAAAATATACATGCCAGGTATATATAACAAATAACATAAACCCTTTTGAAATTTATAAAAAAATAACAGGTTTGTTGCGAGAAGAATACTTCTGTTAACAGAATTAAACATTTCCAATGGAGTCTACGATAAAATCATTCACTGTTTGAAAATGTAGAAGAAACAAGAAAAATATAAAGTACCTTGGCATCGTTTTCAGAAAACTTTGAAATTTCATTGTAAGTTAGTTTGGGGTCAGATGACAGCATCAGATAGGGGGGTTTTCCCCCGTAGAAACCATCATCCAGCATTGGAGTAAACGCAGCAGTAGATCGAAGAAATACCTCCAAGCCATATTTCTAAAACATCAAATTTCCGCATCAAACAATATTTTAACGAAGCCAAAATCAAATGAAAATTAAATCAACCTCTACTAACATGGCCTGTTTCATAACAAAATTTTCCAGTTACCTTAAGATTCAACTCTTTTATAATCAGAGGTCGCAGCAGGCTAAGAACATAAGATGCCCGAGAAAACTTGTAGCCAGGAATGATTTCTTCCGTTACAGCTGCACCCCCGACTATGTGCCTCCTCTCAAACACCGCGACCGACAAACCGTGTTTAGCCAAATAAGCTGCCTATAGAGGTGTCAGAGATAATATATTTTGCTTACAAGACAACTTTTTTCAACACAGAAAAATTATTTGCAATTTGTAAGAAACTTTCTTTCTTACCGATGTCAAACCATTATGACCCGCCCCAATCACTATGACATCATACTCGGACTTGATATGTTCTGGATTTGTGACGACAGTAGACAGATGTCTGTTGTCTGTCTAAGAAGAAAGGCTTGTAAAACAAAACACAGTGGAAATCAAGTGCACAGTTTTTAGTCACGTTGACTTACACCAACTTTGCACACATTTCTTCAGTGTAATTTTGTGATGGAAGATATTGTGACCACTTTTTCTGGCCGTGGACCAGATCATTTTTATTGACCTAGCACACTGCAAAGACTGAATAAGTACAATAGACTGAAAATAAAATAAATTAATGCACTGAAATAAAAAACTGGAAAAGTGAATGGTGGAAAATGCAAAACACAACCATACTCAAATTTTCATTTTAGCACGACCAATGGATCCAACGCCCCTTTATAAATCAGTAGACTCTGCTAGAACTAATATAACCAATCCCCACCGATTTCATCCGGAATGGTCTATCTGCTATCTTTAATGTTATGATAAGGAGCAAGAGCTCTAGATATCGCTTGTGTGAATGAAAATATTAAAGCAATTTTGTTGCCAATTAAACTGTGACTTTATTTTGGCAACAACCTGTTTTCAAGTCCTTAGTTTGCTATTTATCGTACCCCCTCCTCTATTGGCAACATCAACCTCATGAAATCTGTTCTTGTAAACCTTGATCATCCGGGGAATGGCAGATGCCAGACAGAATGAACTAAAAGTTTGAGGTCTGAGGTCAGTGACTACACTGTGCATGTCTAATGACACAACTCATTGCTACAGGACCCCAAAAAAATAAAGTAAAATTAGTTAAGAACAGACGCAATTTCAGATGAATGTATTTGCAAGGCCATTGGTGGAAGTGGTTTCATCAAACTTGGAATTTTTTTAGAAACAACCTGATGGCCACGTTAAAGAGCAGTTTTTAACCGCTTCATAAATTCATTTTACTGTTAACGTGTCAAAACACCTCTCTTGGTGAACTGATGTATCACTGCCTTGTAACTACATTTGTCAATTTCAAGCTTGCAAGCCTTCTAGTCACAATTAACTTACACCAATTCTGTCATCATTTCATCAGCATGATTTTGTGATTGAAGAAAAAGTTGTCACTTTTTCTAGCATTACAACACATTATTTTTATTAACCTAGCTGACTGCAAAACAATGAGCGTGTAAAATTAAAATTGGTCCAATTTTCAATTTGAAATGAGTATGGCAAAAAGAATTGGAGCTGCATAATTAACGAACCCAATGCCTTTTTATACAGAAGCAAACAATACAGAATTTACATAACATAGCCGGCACTACACAGCAGTTTTAAATAGAATTTGAGCAATAAAGCTACAGCAATGAGCAAGACTCCAGCATTTACAGCTTCATGAACAAGTAAACATTAAACAATGTCAGTGCTTCTTGCTGGTGTTACGAAGCTACCGATTCTCGGGCCTAGTTAATGTTTCTGCGATCTTGCAGTAATTCCAACCAATCCACTCTAACTTGTGTCTCCTTCTGCGGTACTGTTGAATCCTCCACGGGAAACATCACGTTATGCAGGCTTCCTCGTATCATAACGCGAGAGTCAGATAGGTCAGTATTTTCAAAGATCGGAAAGAGGCTCCTTCTGTAGCAAGTCACACTGTGTATATTGTCTCTAACAAAAGGCTGGCCTGTTGGTGCAACGGAACCTGATCTTGTAAGAACCCAGAATTTGTAGCCGAAAACTTCACCAGTACTGCCGTTTATTAAAGCACGCGGCGGTCGATTTACCTCGCCAACCAGTGTGACTTGATTTAGAAACTGTGACTTTACTTTTGCCACAAGTTCTGTCGTCACATTTTCAGTTTCTGGTTCGTCATAGTCCTTGTCCTCCGCTGATGACATCGATCTCTGAAGGCTACTATTTGAAAATCCTCCAATCATCCGAGGAATGACAGACAAAATAGAAGTTCGCGATTTGAGATGACCGACTACACTCTGCATGCTTAGTGGCACAACTTGTACTTAGACTAAACAAGAAGTGATGTGGGAATAAATAACTGAAAACCAAATATGTTGTAAGTGAGAATGTAAATAAAGTAGAAAATGCAACATCACCATAATGGTTGTTTATAGAATGGGCTTAATTAAGAATTTCCATTTGTGTAACTACAATGCAAATATTACGCATGATCAAGTCGGCTACAATGGTACAATCACTGAACACGAGGTTGGATGTAAAAGACCTGCATCCTTCATTATAAAAGTAAGCAAAAAAATCCATCGCTTGTGAAGTTTTGCACCAAACTGGAAAGTATGGCAGTTTCATCGAAAAATCGAGCGTAGAAAAGTAGCCTAGTGCAGCTTGTATAGCCTAGTTTTGTTTATTTTTCGCGATTAACTTTGCGGAGCGAAAGTGCTAGTGTAGCTATAGAACAAGTGCAATAAAATGTGTGTTATATTATATTACAATGAAGTTAGCAACATTCTTTTAATTCCCAAAGTCAATGGCAAGGAATATAAGATACGAAACCAGACAAATTTTGCTAATATCGGACTCTTACTGCTCAACTTTCATTCTACTCTTTCCAGGTCGCAACCCACGTTGATTGAGTTAATGATTTCTATTGCTGTAAAATAATTCCTACAATTTATGATTTCTATGACCTATGCTTGAATTGCTCAGTCTGAAGGGAGTCGTTGCAAGGCGAAAGGTTGGCAAGCTGGGAATATTTCTCCATAATTTTTTATTATTTTTATACTTTCATGCCACGATAACATGTCAATCATGTGCAGTGTAGTTGCAATTGTACTTTGTAACAACCAAAGCACAGTAAACCGAATTGCGACGTGTAACGCTATTGCAAAACATTTTATTTCGATAAAAAGTTGTTGTCAGCTTACAAAATAATAACTGTATCTAGCCAAACAAGCTTCATAGTCATACCGTCGGCATTCGTCGATGATCAAAAAATAACGAGGTTAATGCAACTGCCTTCCGTTATTAATAAACGTTGCGAAACCTTTTTATCTTTATGACTATTAATTCATCTTGAACAGGGTTGAGAAATATGGTACTATGTTAGGTTACACGAAATTTTTAGTCAAAAATTAGAGCAGACTAAAGCATTTGTAAACGTGACACGTGTAGTATAGTAGAAATCAGGATTAGAGATGAGAATATCAAAACCAAGTGTGTTCTTGGATGCAATTTCTTGGCCCCAATTGCAATGAAATAATGTATAATTTCTGTTAAATACTAACCGAATAATGTGTTATTTCCAGGCTATTTTTGCCATATGTAATGACACTAAATCTTTAAGAATTCGCATAAATGCCTGCAGTCGGTTTTTGTCAGACTTCGATTACAAGCTTGCTGACCTTGTAGAATTTCTTGCCAACATTTCCAACGCAGTCCTGTAAGTTTTCCCTATAATGGGTAAATAAATATAGGCCAGATACTAAAAACTGTAAGAAAAATCGACTTCAGGGCAAGTCACAACAGAAGCGGTTCTGTTTATTAACACATTACGAGGTTGAAACAAACATTTCTCACGAAATTATACGGCAGTCTTGATCAATCTGGTAAGTCCAAGTAGCAACTATTCCATGATCTAATAAAAGCAACAGCATACGCCAATGCACAGCGCAAATGCTTTGTCTGTAAATCTGGAAAAACCTTGTCAGCATCAAAGTTGCGCTGCTTAGGTCGGTATTATTCAGTCAAGTCTGGGGGTGCCAAAATAACAGACGATTTCCAAAGCAACCTGGACACAGATGACACCCATTTGGAAACAATAAACTGAATGAGAGACGGTTTGAACGTTTCTCTCTGCACTGGACTCAAGAACGGAAACACAGTTCATTGTAAGAGTTCAACTGAAACAATAAGAGAACACGAACTAAAAGTCAGAGCTGGATGTGAGTTACTACTTGAAACCTACGAAGTGAGACTCAGAACCCCGGCATATAACCCACGTCAGCAACGAGAACATCAACAAACTATTTACACGATTGGAATCTGCAAATTAAAATTTGAGTTCAACAATTGAAAGCGTCCACCTGAGAGACAAACCATAAGAATCTTACTGAGAAATTAAAAGGATGTGGCTTTCAAGTTGATTATGAGCCGTGTTATCAAAATCTTTCTCATTCACAACAATTTGTTCAAGTCACAAAACTAAAAGCCGAAAACAAACAAAAGGCATGTGATGTCTATGTACAAAGGAGACGTGGCAACGCCAGAGCGGCTCAGAGGCCATACGGACGCCGCAGTAAATTGTCCATGCGTCCCCTGTCGTGTTCCATGGGTCTTCCAGGGTGATGGGGCAGCAGGTTGTGACCCATCATGTGGGGAGGAAGAGGTTCCTGGGGTGGGTAGCCACCGAAACCCTGATCCCAGTGAGACGAGCGTCCCAGCATCAACTGCTGGTCATTTTGGATCGTGTTCTTCATGTACTCCATGTCCTGGTGCATCTTGAAGTCGTCGTCGCGTGGTATCGGGTGACCGAGATGATCGTACTGATTGCGGGGGAGCTCTGAACGGGGTACTGGCTGCCCCCGATTTGCTAACGACGGAATGGGCTGCGGTTTTGGTTTCTGGACCCCTCCAATGACAGGTATACCCTGTGGCTCTCCCATATGCCCGGGTTTGTCCCAGTAAGGGTCTCTGCGGGCAGGGGAAGGTCTCCTGTAAAATAAATCATAATACTGCTGCTCACGAAACAAACTTGAATAAAACTTTAATAAATAAAGACCTAGAAGCACCCGGACAATGTAGTTATTACACATTGACAGAGTCGTTGACCATCACTGTTAATCGTCGTTGTCACCAAACTCGACTCGAATCACGGACTCGAATCATTACGACGCTGAAAATTGAAATCGTTCAGCACTATCACGCTGATGTACCTGGTATTTGTGACATGAATTGGCTGCCCGTGTGAAGGAAAATCTCGCTCTGGTTTCATCTTTGGCTGGGTTTCGCGCTTTTTCTTGGCAAGCAAGTCGTCAAAATCTTTATCTGAACCCCAACCTGAACTCTTGTCGCTTTCGCTGTAGTAGTAGATCTGCAGGAGGCGAAATTGTAAAATAGGCAAAGATTAGGAAAAGAAAGTTTGTTGAAGTTTTTAAACACGGTAATGGTAAAACATGACCATTGCAGAACTCACCATGCTGTCATCGGCTGCTGGTTGATCCCAGTCGTGATAGTTGCGTTGTTGCATTCCTCTGCGTCGTTTGCGACCTCTACCACGACCTCCTCTCTGTTATCAAACAAGTATCAAAGTGGTTATAGTTTTAAGGTTATCATTTCTTTGCGTTCACTATGTAGTGTTGGTGGCGGATAACTTTTACCTCTCGTTTTCGTCTGTTTGGACGACCGCCCATCCTGTCGTCTTCAGGATGAAAATCTAAAATACATCTCGGTTTATTGAGTCGAAAGTACAAAGGCCAGTGACTTATGCAAGGGTGCACATAGTGTCCACCTAAGAAATTTTCTGGAGTAATATTAGATACTGTTCTTCAATATATTAAAATTTCTGAGATTGGGAGTTCAAGAAGCAACAATTGAAATCTTCTTCACCTCTAGGTGGTCCATGTGATCCCAGGGATGCAATGTGTCTCGGCTCCCCGTGCCCTGGAGGAGGAGATGGAAAATGCTGGTCCATGAGCGACGGAATTTTCTCCACCTTGCCCATGTTCTTCGGCGGTTCCTCCGTCACCGAAGATTTGTTGTCGGTGTATCTCTGCTCCATTCGACGAGCCCAGGCGTCCATCTCTCGTGGATCGGACGGGATGACCATCGGAAGCGGAGAAGGTGACCGCTTTCTCTCCTGCATCTGAGGAAGTCCCTGTGCAGGGTTGTGGTCTCCACCGGGCCCGATGAAGTGTTCGCGAGGGATCGAATCGCGCATTGGCGGTTGCTGGGATGGGTGGAGCATCAAATTGGGATCAACGGTCGGATGTGGGTTTGGTGGGAGGTTGTACCGCTCCGGAGGTTGCTGAATGTGAGGAGCAAACTGGGACGAGCGTTCAGGAGGATACTGGTGAGCAGGAGGACCATCCAGGGGCGGTTGGGGCATGCGCTGCTCATTCATACCAGGGTGGAGTGGCTCCACATTGAGAGGAGGCATCCCTAACAATGTGATAGCCGGGTTTAATTCTACTGCATGATCAAGATAACTTTGCCTTAACATGCATCATAAGAAACTGTTTGATGAAGCCATGGAATTATTTGTTTGTGTTTTTTTTTTATTCATAAAGAAAATGCAAAACAATTGTTTTCACATCACGTGCAGTATTGAGAAGGAACAAGGGCATTTCAACTTTTGAAGATCAGTAATAAAATCTATCAAATATCGATGAACGGAACTCGCAAGTAATTGCACTAAAATAAAGAAGAAATACCTTGGGGTGGAATCTGATTGGGAAAGGATGGAATGATCCCAAGAGGAGGTTGATGAGCCAAGTTGGGAGGTTCGAGAGTTTTCTGGAAGAATGGAGGAGGAGCAAGATCTGGTGGAGGATTGTGCTGTGCATCACCTGCTGCTTGTCTGTGACATAACAATGACAAAATAAAGAGAAACCAGACTGATTGGCGCTTAAGTGAACAGAATCAGGGTGGATTCTTACTCTGCTGCTTCTTCCTCATCACTTGAGCTTTCCTTCCTCCTTCTCTTCCTCTTCTTCTTGTGCTTCTTCTTCCGCGCTTCCAACTTTGTCGTTAAAATATAGAGTCAGTAAACATTTATAAAATAATACAATCAGACATGGTTAATCTTTGCACTTGCACACTTCAAGTCATCAACATATTGTCTCAACTCTTTTGTTTTTGAAACATTTTCTGCGAATTGTTATTCCAAGAACAAAACTAAAAGACCATTTTTAACTCAATCTGAGCATGAAAAGTCCTCAATAGACATCTACCCAGCAAGTTACCGCGCTCACCTGTTGAAGAAGAGCAGCAGCAGCAGTGGCGGCTGATGGTTTGGCATCCTCATCACTCTGCACCTCTCCATCCTCAAACTCTCCCTCATCTTTCTCCTGAAGAGCTTGAAGTTGTGCCTGGATAGGAGGATTTTAAAGATGACAAAGATGAATCTCACTTTTATTGGTTCAACTTACACACAGATTTATTTATTTCTAGGTTGGCAAGCTTTTTATTTCACCAATTTCTTATCTCTTCATTTTATCCAATCGGAATCGTTTAAAACTGCCTGTTGCAGTTAGCATTGTGGGTAAAGAAGTTCAGTCTGGAAAATCTCTCGATTAAAGATGAACTCACCATGAGAGCGGCTCTTGTCTCCTCCTCATCATCGCTGGAGCTCGATCGATCTCGCCTCTTCTTGTGCTTACGATGTTTTTTCTTTTTCTTTTTGCTGATCTGTGGCAAAGATGACACAAAACTTGTAAAACTATTAAAAGTTTAAAGTGCACGCTTGCATACGGTGCCATGTTGCGAAGGAGTAATCAAGTTCTTGACGTTCCTTACCTTGGCAGCTTTATCCTCCTTCGATGGGGTCATCTGCGGGGCTGGTATCGGTGCCTTTTCCTCACCAGGTGGTGCCAGATCATCCACACCAGGTGGAGCCATCACCCTTCACACAAATCCAGCATGGTGAGAAAACAATGATTACACGACGAAACAACGTAATATGATAATGCTTCTATGGTTTTACGAGGAGGTAATGGATGCTTACCTCTGAGAAGGTGCGATGATGGACGAGTCAACACCAGGTGGCGGCGGTTGATCAGTGCCTGTGCAAGAAAAAATGTTTTTTTAAACACTCAGAAAATAAAAGAAACGGAAATATCTCTATGAAACTTCTGATATTTCCTATTCTACAACTCCACTTACTGATGGATCTTTGGGGGGGAATTCCCATTTCACCCGAGAGAGGCCGTTGCTGCATGGGTGGGCGATCAAACTGGTTAAACTGCCCCGGCATTCTGGGTAAAGGCCCACGTTGATCCATTGGGTGAGCATGACGCTGGTTGAAGCCGGGTGCCCCGGGGTGGCTGGGACCTGGAAAGTGACCATAGGGTTATTTGTGACGATGCTAAGCCCCGAATATATAATCAGGGTAATTGTAAAATACCTCTGGGCGGTGGGGTGGTGCCTGGGGCACGATCTTCGCCCCGCCGAGCTTCGATATCTGGAGGGGGGTACTGGTGGGGTGGGGGATGTCCCCCATCGGGTTTATTAAAGGGAGCTCGACCCATATCTTGAGGGTTCTGCTGCAACGACATCAACTCAAAATATCACCAAACATTTTCTTTCCGTGACTTGACACAGATTTATTTCCCAAATACGATGATGATATTGTTCTACCTGAATAGGTTTGATGCCTTATACAAATAAGGGGGCTTACCCCAAACCAAACTTACAGAATGTGGAGGTGGGTAACGTGGGTGACGTATGGGTTGAGTGTTAGGACCAAGGGGCCTATGGAATTCCCCTCTTGGGTACATAGGTCTGTTGGGAGCCATGTGTTCTGCAAAAATATTATAGTAGTTACAAAGAAATTTAGAATACAACTGATTTGAAACTGGCGATGATGGTAATATTTGACAATTTCTTTTGCTGTTTGACATAAAATTACCTCGTCGACAAGTTAACTAAATTCTAAAACATCACCCGGAAGGAAAAGTGCTAAAAATAATGAACTCACCATCTTGGGGTCGGAACTTGCCGTACATGTTTCGTTCCTCGAACTGTTTGGGGCTTGGTCGATAATGGGGGTGATTGGGAGGCAGGTTTGGGGGTCGGTCTTCCGACTGTGGGGTCATTACACCCCTCGGGGGCATGGTATGGGTAGTACCCTGGTTTAAAACACCGGTGTAAGAATGAATTGGGGCTACGTTTCTTATAACCATTATCAAGAACCTATTGGCTACGATACCTCCATGGGGTTCTGTGATGGACCGCTACTGGGGGCGTGGGTGAAGGTTGAAGCCCCCATCTCGCCAGATCTACCCTGGGAGAAGTCCATATCACGGCTTTTATTCGGACCGCTGCTTCTCAAATCCTAGAAGAGTAATAATCATCAGTCATAGCTTGCCGATGACTACAGTATTGCCGCCATGAGCATAGTTTGTTGTCTGGTAACTCTTTTAACTGGTTTAGTTGAAGACATTGTCTTATAAAGCAAGACTATGATTCATCATCAACATTACAAGCTTGTTAAGTATGTGACTCAATTTGAGTGCAACTTGATATGGGTGCACAATTTCAAGCCGACAAAAACACCCAACAATAGTGCTCCAAACGCTCATAGTGCTAAATGGAGAACTTGTACTCAAATAATCGAGTGAAGTTAGCAACTTACCTGTTCAGGGTGCTGTCTCATTGGTTGGTTCGGCATGCTGGTGCTTCCCATATTCGGGTTGCGCTGGTTCTGGTTGTAGTAATTTCCCTGCTGGTTGTACGGGTTTGGTCTGTTATGCTGCTGGTAATGCTGCTGTTGGTGCCAGTACCACTGCATGTAAGCCTGGAATAGATCACTTGGTTAGAAGTATGAAGCTTCAATGCAATGCTGATGTTTGTTAAACACCAATGGCTGAACCATGGTGGGTTCATGTTTGCTGTGTTATTCCCGCTCGAAGTGACACATCTTTCAATGTGATAGAAGCATTTCCAGAAAGAAACGAGAAAAGTCTATTGCAATTGTACTTGCATATATTTTGGCTTAACACATCTGCATGAGGTGTTGACAAAAAGCGCTTTACCTTCTGTTGTTGCTGGCTCCAGTGTTGAAGCTGTTGCATGTATACCACCTGCATCCTCCTCATCTCATCCACGCCCATGTCAGATGCTCTCTTCCCGTTCATCTCCAACCATTTGTTCATGTCCTGATTACAAAATAAAAATCCTCTAACGCTGATGTTGGGCTTAAGATTCAGTTCAGCTTTTCAATTCAGTTTGAGTTTGAGAGACAAATCGTATTTTATGTAGGGGCTAACTTCATCAAAACATCAAATTACAGGGGTAGGGTTTTAGCAAGACTGCAAAAATTTGAAAGTTTAACCTCTTTGTGTTTATCTTGCTGCATCACAAAGCTCTCCTCCAGCGGTTTGATCTTTGCACTTCCGGTCCCGGAATCGCTTTTTGGGACTTTGCTCTGCCTCAACGCTTCGAGCTCCATCAGAGAGCTCTTCAGATCTGGATCCTCCAGAACTTCCTTCCGTTGCTTCTCAATTTCTTCGCGGATTTCTCTTCTGATTTGCTCTCGGACCTGAAACAATGACGAGTAATAACTGATGTAGTGTCTTAGATAACTACTAAAGACAAGGCCTCACAACAGGTGGAATTTTTTCACGGCTTAATGGACAAATGTAAAAGATAAAGTTGAAGAACAAACAACATTAATCAGAACCGCTTTTAAATACACAAACGTGGCCGACAGAAATATAAAGCATTTGCTTTGTTTCATGATGCCAACATCGCATTACAACTTACCATTAAAATAATTGAATTTAAAAAACAACTAAAAATGATGATGATGATGTCACAAACCTCCTCCCTGATCCTCATGATTTCTTTTTGTTTCTCTTCCTCCAGCATCCTCTCTCTCATCATTTCCTTCTTTGCTCTCTCCGCCTTCTCAATCTCCTCTCGCATCTTCCTCTTTACCTCTTCTTTGAGATTCTTCTGCTCACCCGACCACGCTTCCAGTCGCTCCCGTTGCTCTTGCTCCCGGCTCCTGCACATCAAGATGACATCAATGAGGAAGTGTTTTACCTCCACATAGAGATGGTGCAAAAAGCGGAGGACTTAGCTCGCGATGTGTACAAGATGCTCATTCACTTACTTCTCGATCTCTTTGAACTTCTCTGCGTCAAGCATCGCGGTTGCCGCGACGATGTCACTCTTTTTATAACCGGATATCTCATCTGGGTATAACACACACGGTTAATCGCAATATCTACGACTAATTATTCTGTTTAATCAACTTGTACTGCTCATAGTAACACTTCGTAAGTTGTGTCATTATATTTAGTTCAGGTGGAGATTCTCACCGCCAGGAGAAGATTCACCCATTTTAAACTTCGACTTATCGATCGAGGAAAACGCAATTTTTCTACTTTTCAGACTTCCAGCACCGGGAAAGACTTTCTCTGTCGGAACGCCTTCCATCTGAAAAGTGAGGTGGAAAATTAACCAACAATCTGTTCATCATTTCAGTAAATCTTTAGCAACTTGTGCCAGTTGCTTAAGTTCAAGTTCAAGCATCAAGAAACAGATAAACTCACACAAAAGAAATACTGATACGTTTTGGCCTACGACCGTTCTCAATGACTTAGAGAACCGGTGATACGAGCACACACAGTAGCATGAGAGAAAAAATTCAATTGAAACAGTGTTTGCGATGGCATGCACTTACCCCTTTATTTCGAGCTTGGAAAGTGGGTGAAAGGTCGCCAGATTCTCCGAGTTGTTTCTTCTCCTTCATACGCTGCATCAGCTTCCTCGTGATGTCATCTTTGCTTTTCGAAGGCTGCCGTGTTGAAAAACAAAAGGACGCCGTGAGTATTTAAAGCCAACGGCAACAGAGCAGAGGACAGACAGGACAGGACAGAGCAACATATGGGCCTAACTGCACGACAACCAACAACAAACCAAGTAGCCTATGCAACACAGCACTTGATCGTAGGCCCACAACATATTTAAAATGCAGTCTTACCAGGTCTTTATCCCATCTGTTGGTCAGGATTTCAGGTTCAGGAGCTGCTGCTATGTTGGTCGGGATGAGGCTCGATAAATCGGTCGACGAAACGGGAAGTGCAAGGCTGCATGATCATAGAAATCATATATATTTTACGCGGAATGAACTGGTAAGTGATGGAGCATAGATATCAAACTAAACTTGGCGATTAACAAACCTGGCTGGTAAGATTCCAGCTACTTGAAGTTGCTTCTGCTGCAGGATCAATAAATCTCGAGCCTGCTGCAGACTCTTCTGCTCTGCCGTCAAATCGACCAATGACGGTCGCCGATCGCTTGATGAAGATGAATATGAAGAACGACTGTAACTCCTGCGACGTCGACGCCTGCTACAAATAAATATTGTGTTGCAAGTCAGGAAAGTCCACTATTCTGTGAAGTATTGCCCAGTACTGGGCTTTGACTGTGATGTACCAACACAGCGCCACATGCTTATAGAATAAAATAAACGTACGTTAAAGAAAACATTAGGAAAACGTTTACTTTGCAAAAGCTCTGCCTTAATCTGCATCTATGTGTTCCCTTGAAATTACAAAGTTTAACAAACATAACACTGTGAAAGTTGTAGAATAACGCAACTGTAAGCAAACACCTAAGCCAACAGTGCGCTCATCTGCTCATCTGGCACAAACCGTCTCACCTGCTTCGATTTCGTCCCCTCTTTCTTTTGCGTCTTCCCCTTCTGTCGCTACGACGACCACGGTCACTGTCCGAGGATCTCTCTGCAGCAGCGACACGCTCTGCCGCTTCCATCATCCGCGCCTCGAGCTGTCGTGTGCGAAGTTCGTTGGTGACCTCACACGCTTTAACGTAGCACCTCAGCAGACTGTGACAATTAGAGTATTAACAACAGCACGCAATGCTTCTATTGAGACAAGTTCCCTCACTATTTCTCTTCTGCTGGCTTCTCGTCTTTACAAACTTGATCGATGATGTCATCCAAGCAAAATTGGACGACTGATTCTGCGTTTTCCACGCTTGGTGGGTCTAGTACAGTCTCACACACCTGCAAACACATTAAAGTTAATAAAACCTTCGCAGGTTGGTCAATCATGGTTGAGACCTACAATTTGCTTAATCTAACAACAAAGCATCAGGACATTTTCACCTCATCAACAAGATCAACCAAACACTGGCGAGTGTCATCAAGAACGACGTCCTGCTGCTGGCACGTCCTGTCAACCAACGACATGAGACAACCAATGACGTCAATGTCATCACCCGTCAAGTCCGAGAATGGGTTGGGGACTACATGTAATAATGCTTACTGTGAGTCATAATACGATCGCAGGAATACTGCAACGATTTGTTTTAATTTAATTTAGTCTTGTTGTGAAGGTGAGAGAGTTTGAAACATATCATTTACAATCCTACCTCTCTCTGTGAGGTCAGATTTATCTTGAGAATTCTCAGCCGGTGCTGCCCCCTCATCCATTATAACACTGCTCTCATCCTTTTCAGCAGCTTTAGCTTTAGCTTCCTGCATTAAGAGGAGAAAGCAATTCTTTGAATAATTGACACTGCTGAGAATAATCCGATATTCTAACAGATTCCAACAAATTGATGACCTATTAACTAATCAATTAACTTATTAGAAATCGATAACTTCAGCAAAATGATTCGTACCTTCTCTTGCTTCTGCTGCACCTCGTATGTCTTATCGAACTCCGCCCACCACGGCACTTCTTCTTCTTGCTTAGATTCCTGTGCATTTGCTCCAACAGCATAGACATCTCTCATGCTGGGGCTGCCCCTAACATAAGGAAACCAATTGGTTCAGGGGATGTTACAAACGACATGTTAAACCATCACAAACTTCAATATAACAACAAGACAGTTCTTACCTCCTCGAATCATCACTTGAGCCCCACCCGACTGCTGCCTTAGACCTAGAAAGCGATTATTATGTTTAGATCCGATGTTGGTGTTAGACGACCGCCATAAGCATGGTTTGAAATGATGGTGATTAAAAAAGGTCTTGTAAATACCATAACATATTCTAACATTATCATAAAAGCTGTTGCACAACAGAGAGACAAAGTTTGGAAAAATGAACAGTTAAAAGTTAAAAAAGTCACTGACTTTGACCCTGAGCGACTCCTTGAGCCCGAGCGACTCCTCGATCGAGATGAATACGATCTTGAACTAGATCGTGAGTAGGAGCGAGAGTAAGAGCGACTCGAGCGAGAGTAGGATCGGCTGTAGGAGGACCTGGAGCTGTATGAAGAGTAAGATCGACTGCTGGAGTGATGACGTCTGCGTCTTCTCCTCGACCTCGATCGTGATGAGTAAGAGGAGTAGGAACTGTGTGAATAAGCTTGCAGGGTTAGTAAGAGCTTGGTATGGTCTCATAGCATTCGGTGACTTGCGTTTACAAGATCGGACATCTCTATTTGAAACACTAGGTGGCATCCGGCAAATAAGTGTAAGTCCACCGCAAACAAATAATAAATTCATAGAAACAGAGAAGTTTTTTCGATTCCTCCCGTTACAGCGATTGCAATTTTGACACACCTGTAACTGTAGCTCCTCCTCTTCTTGCTACCATCGCTATCATCCTCCACGTAGATCCCGATGCCCCCATCCTCTGCATTATTGAACCCACCTCGACCCATCGGTCCCCACGGTCCGCCCCTCCACATGCCGCGGCCTCCACGACCCACAAACATAGGGTCCATCATTGGCATCATGCCACCTTCCACGAACATCGCCCCTGACATGTCTGCGAGAAACAAGATATGTCGAGTGCTGAAATAAGATTTCCGTGTAGGTGGAAGTACAATATATGATGCTATGTCACAGAACTGCTTTTATTTCAGTGCTAGAAAAGCATTACCAGCCTTTTATGATGTAACTGCAGTTTTACTGTGTTTCTGGTGTCATACAACCACCTAGACTTATCACACACTAGTCAGTCATGTTGTATAGAAGAAAGCTTACCAAAGCCACGTCCACGACCCCTAAAATTCCCACGAGGCCATCCCCTGCCACGTGGGTAACCTCTAAACACGCCACGACCTCGAAACATGTCGAAACCACCCCGACCGCGAAAGCCAGGAATACCCCTCATTCTGCGATAATCTCCTAATGCCTGAATGATAGCATAAAACAATCAAATTACAAGTAACAAAATAGGCACGTCTTATATTGGATGATATATTTGGTGAAGAATATGAAAACTGAGCATTACGT
The DNA here is from genome assembly GCF_947623445.1 of Clavelina lepadiformis. Lineage (NCBI taxonomy): Eukaryota > Metazoa > Chordata > Ascidiacea > Aplousobranchia > Clavelinidae > Clavelina > Clavelina lepadiformis. Next base: position 19,714,633 of record NC_135246.1, on the reverse strand, counting down.
TATCAAAATCACCACCAGGTGGCACTGGCATTATCATTCCCTCGGCAAAATCAAAAGATTCGCTGAACACCGATGAGATGCTCGAAAGTGATAGCGAAGAGAAACTGGGAGTCCTACAAAGAAAAAAATGAGTCACATCTAACACAACTTTATCGCTGCATAAACTCAGGCACCGAGGACTGCAATGCACAGCCAGTGACGTTGGTCGATGCTGACAAGTTGACGGCAAGATAAATCCTCACCTGCTTCGACTCATCCTTTTCATCTCTTCAATCTCTTCTCTTTTAAAACCCTCATCCTTAATCTCTGGCTCCTTTGACATCCTACCGAGATCCGAGAAGTCATTCTCCGAATCTTTCCTCTTCTGCTGTTTCTTTTCTTTCTTCCTCTTCTTCTTATTCTTGTGCTTCTTTTTCTTTTTCTTTGGTTTATCATCATCTTCTTCACTGATCTCACTCAGCTGAAGTTTCTCTTCCTTTAAAGACGGAGCATCGGACAAATTTACTGGTTCTGTGTCCATCGCTTCAGGTTCTTCTTGCTCTGTGAGGAAGTTGGTAAACTTAAAATTCTGACAAAATTGTTTTTACAAAAATAACCGACATATATGCTACAATTTTCAGCAAAAAAATACTTTACTAATAATGACCGGCTTTTTATTTATTTTGTAATAAACATCATAATTATTGTCATACGTTGTTTGATCTGCGCTGAAGCTTGCAGCTGCCTAGCAAGTAATTCTGCCTCCTCTAGTGGATGTAATTCTCTTTCGTCGTCCTCCGGATCATACGGACGCTGATCGTTGCGTGCCTCAATGCCACTGTCGTTTGGCTGAAAAATACAGATAAAACTACTGAAACCAACAAAGTGACTGCTGGCATTGGTATTGTGCTTCTACTAAAAGCATAACAATTATAATGACATCCATTGTAACCGTCATGGTAAACGATAGTTTAAAAATTCTAAACACAAATATCACAGAAGATCGACAAATGTGAGCAGTATTAAAGTTGTTACGGCAGCATCAAAAAAATCCACACACCTCTGGATCTCTGTAGGCAGCTGGCTTGTCTCTGTGCTTCTTTTCACGACGTCGTCTAAAAATACAAACATTAATCATAAAAGAGCAGTAACTCTACTCGCTCAAAAAGTGAAGGAGATAAAAAAATTAGATGAATTCATAGATCGAACATGGTGCCAATTCAACATAATGACTGTAATAACTAGACATCAATTCATTAGACCGTAACACACCTATGCCTTTCTTTCCTTCTCCTGTTGTCCTCCTCATCATCAAGATTGGCAGTGAGACTCCTGTAGTCGGTGTCACCACCAAAGTCCTTATCAGCTTCAAAAGAAAAACACAATTTTGATGCATTTTAGTGAATTTTTATAAAAGGCTAGAAAGTAAATTCATAAAAGGTCATAGGTCATAGGATGCTGAGGCAACTTGTGGTCGATCAATTTAACCCAAGAATGATTCCACCCACAGATGTAGGCTGGGTCGTCATGGTTACGTTGACCCAGAATCAAGGTAGGCAAAAGCATATTGATAGCTTAATATTTAAAACAAAATAAACCATTTACCGTCATCTTCATCATCACTGTCTGCTCTTCTCGCCATCGTACTTGCGGCCAGGCCACGGCGTCGTGACTTGGGGTCACGGTGGCGTTTCTTTTTCATGATCGATATCAGAGCTGTTTCCAGGTTATCATCTCCTGCCTGTGATTGGAAGTTATTTACTTAAAATTATGTTGTAATAGGCCTAAGCAAATCTAGAATCGTGTTGCGCTGTGTAAAAAGTATCACGCTTGACACAAATAGAGCATTGCTTGAAAATAAACGTACCGATGGTTTTTCTTGGCTGTTTTTCTTCACCTTGTCCTGGGATGCGTCTTCCTGCTCTTTCGCAGATTTCAGAAGCTGTCTCTCCTTTTCAAGAAGATCTTCGAGGCCGGGAACATTAACAGGAACACTCGGTCCAACATCGCTCCTTAGATAGAATAAATTTTTAGAAAATGTCGGCCTTTAAAGTTCAAACAGGCGTACAGTAGTGCAGTGTAGCAATTCATTTGCATTGAAGGTGCAGGCGTTCATGACGATATTTATGCTGTGCTACTAGCAACGTTTTCATGTTTATTAAAGTCTACACCTTTCAATATAACGAGGCAAACATAAAAGGCGATTTAACTAATCCAAAGCATCATTAACATGCATTTAGTTCTACCTTCTGTTAGGAAAAATTCTTTCTGGGCTTGGATTGCTGACTTCCTTTTTCGCAGGAGGAGAACCACCCTGAGAGGACTTTCTAGATGCTAAAATGATTTACATCGATTGATTCATCAATAAAAACTGTTTATTTAGAAGATGCAGACCCAGACAAAAATTGGTTCAAAGATGGGCTTTAATACAGTGGCGTATGCGAGGAAAAAGTTTTGAAGTCAAAACCCATTGTTGGCACTTTACATATCAGTTTTTAATGGATATAAGCCACTGCTTTAATACTAAACATAATTTCTTACCTGATTGCAAACCACCCAGACTAGGCACCGGAGTTCCAGCGGGGTATGATGTCACAGTCATTTCACCGTTACTGTCAATCCTTACTATTTCTGTCTTTATTATTTCACCTGTCTTAGCATTTTTTACTAACCTACGAATGACCTGAAAAATGAAATACGCAATTTAATTTAACCGTCTAATTATAGAGAGGTTTTGCTATTTTAACATTGACATAGCTGGTAACTTGCAGCTTTACATGTATTAAGTTAGCAAATAACTACCTTTTTCTTCCCAGGTGCAGTTTTCTTTGTAGTAACTGTAGGTGTGGCTACAAAAAAAATAATTCGTTTCTTTCAATAAAGATTCACACTTTCAATAAAGATTCACAGCAAAAGTAATAAACACATAGGTTAGTATCCAACAACCAGCTTTGTGAAGAAAATTAAAGGCTAGATGCAAACCTTGAGTCAAGTAAGAAAAACCATTGCACTCACCACTTTCACCAACCGACCTGTAAAATAAATAATTGATTAAGTATTGATTAACTAGTGGTACATTGCTACCTACTTGGTAATAATCGTAGGCATTACTACAACGGTCTGACAACAATTTGCCACATATTAGGCCAAGTGAGAAGTCGTAATCCAACTTACATTGCTGAAGATTTGTCAGCCATCTTCAAAGTGCCACGAAATTCTTCTACAAACAATATAACTAGTTATGAAAGAAGTTAAAGAACATGACAAAACTGAAAAAATTTCATCCACAATTAAGTGATTTGCATTGATTGTTACCTTGTTGTTGTTAAGAAGATTGAAGTTTCTGGATATGAAACAGAGTCCAAGAATTTTTTAGTGATATCACCCTGTACAAGAAATCAACACAAAACAAACCGTCAAACACTGTAAAATAATGAATTCACATCATATCAATATATACACAAAACAGTAACTACATCTTTCTTCAATGATAATGGGATAACGGGACTTACTGGAAACAGTTTTCATTCCAATGAATACACAATAAACAAAACGATTTAATAAAAACAAATACGTAATACACACCAAGTAGGATCTGTTTGTTTTGTAAGAAAAATAAAATGACATATACACGAATTCTGAGCCACATATAGTTGCTTTAAATGGTAATGCAGTAAGCAGCATTTAAGTCAAATCAACATAAAACTGTTATTTCAGTGCACTGGTGGCAACCTAACTGTTATTTACACTAAATACTTACCATCTTTAGACAGGCTAGTTCATAAACCCATATGTTAAACTTATGGTAGTGGTAAATGGAATTTGTGTAATAAAGCAAAATAATTTACAATCATTAACTAGTAATTTATATAAAAACCTGCAAAATAGGTAAAGATTTAATAATCACAATCTTGAAGTTTTGAAACATTGGCGAAGAATAAATTACATAAGAAGCAATGTAAATCATTCGCTTACCAACTTTGTGCAAGAGCACAACTCATGCCTAAGTCTAGAAGCTGGGGATAAAGGTACCGGTATGTAACTGAACGCAGTGAACAGCGTTTAATAATAGCTACAAGCTTTTTACTGGCTAAACCACCAACGACATTTTTAACTAAAAAGTATAATGGGAAAAATTAAATAAAACAAAACTTCATCTGTCAAGACACTGCAAAGAATTGTCTTATATCTGCTGCATGGTTGTTACTTGTGTGTTAACTTAGCACAGTTTGCAAGGTGGCAGAAGTAAGCAGACCACAAGTTATTAAAGTACAGCGTTTAAATACAATGGCAGCTCACAGCTGGATATTCACTATTATATAAATTACAATGCTGCAAAACCATTCTGAATGCTGTGCAGTAAAAACTGAATTTTAAAAAAACAATTATAAATGGAATAAAACCACACGTGGCTATGTATTCTATGCAATATACACAAGTTGAAGCTCAGAAAACCTAGATTTTCATCCACAATTCCACCAGGACAAGGCTTTAAACGTAGCACATGCTTCTCACAAATGACTGCAAAAAAATTGGGTTAAAGGTTGCAAATGATTGGAAACATACTTACAAACTGGTGTTGAAATCTCGAGCATCAATTGTAGCTATTTTCTATGTGGATCCAACACAAAGACGTGTGCAGCATTGATCGCAATGCTAAACCAAACTGCCGAAGTCGGTCTGCGGCAGTTTAGGTAGCTAGGCTACCGAAAACCTCAGTTCTTCGATTGACTTTACGCGATAAATTCTCAGCCAAAGAATTGCCTCAAATTTTACCGTTTGGTCTAACAGTTTAACTAAAACTAGTAATTCCAAGTAAACTTCTAATTGATCTATGCGTTTCCCAAATGGAAAAAGTTCCAAAAACCTCGAAAATGCATAAACCACCTATTCCACGCCAAGAAACATTAGACCAGAACGTGCGAGTACGTCATCATTAAAAGAAAAGTCTGAACTAATGTGCAAAAAATAAAATCGATAAAAAATGTGCTGTAATCACGTGCAGGTGAGTTTACAATAGACACCTTTTAATTATACTTTCTATTTTCTGCTTCTAGAATACAAGAGCAAAACTGCCAGGCTCAAAGACATAACTGATCTCAATTTAGTATTGAATGAAGTTACCCAGAAACTTTATTAGATAATTTTATCACATAATATGACATTCTGAGTGGTAGTGCTTAATCAAACTATCATTTTGCATAATCAAATTCGTGTTGCTTGTTTCCAATCCTTAGCTTTGTGTGTTCGGGTTTACGTATACTCGGAGGCCGAGTGGTTAGAGCGGAGCTCGACTTGTGTTGGAAATCCAATAACGCTACCGTCGCATCTATGTTGCCTGTTGAGTGGTCCTGACGAACAGTTCCAAATTTGGACAATGCGATAAAAAAAAGAATACACAGCAAATAAAAAACTGTGTGTCTATCTACCGAAAATTTCACAAAGACAAGTTTTGTAACCGGGGCTCGAGCAATATAGAATCATCCATCATACTCTCACTTAACCCACCACTTCACTAAAAGTGAAGCGATTACTCAATCCACACATCCGCCAGAGGAAGCACTCGATGTCGTGGTAGCCAAGCTCACAGTCGTAAAGTTGTGGGTCGGTTTCGCCCTGGTCCAATTTGGCGTATGCTGCTTAGAGAAGATGAGAAGTGACAAATTAATTATGGTCGAAACTACCAAATATATAAAGCTTACAACCACCTGAGCACGCCATTTCCTCACGCAGGCGAGACCCTGTAGGTGCGCCATCTTCTTGCAAAGTTGGAAAACTTACGTCTGGTGTTGATTGCAAAAGACAACCAAAAAAGCGAAAATCGATTCGCGATTGGAGACGATGCGAAGTCTGTTGACGTCGATTTTCTGGAAGAAAGTTCCGGTTAAGTTTTTGTTGCTATATTTTGATAGATTTTTTTGCTTTGCGTCGTTTGATTCGTACCTTTTCGGAAAAATATCGTGAAAAGTCGCAATAAATTCCCCACGATCCACAGCTTACAAGTTTTGAAATGTATTTTATCTCTTTTTATAAAATGTAATATGATTGCTATAATTCCTACTTTTTTCCAGAGGCAAAAGACTGTACCCTCGTCACCGTCAGACCACGAATCCCGATCTACAACGTCACAACTGGAAATGGGAATCCCTTTTACAATTACAAACTTGGTACATTTGCTCGCAAAATACTTACAAAAATATCGTCGATATGTCATAAAAAATATCCACTTATACCATGCCTATATATCTTTAATCAAAACCTTGAAAGATGTGATTGCCAAAGTAAATTATTATGAAGTTTTCAAAAGTATTATTGCAATGTGGTATGTCCCGTAAAACTGTTAAGAGCCTCATATACCTCATTTAATGAGCATTTGATCGTTGCCGCTGTTGAATTTTTGATGATGCTTTTTTGTTTTCTTGCCTTGTGCACACAGTAAATATGAGATATGAATATAATCTTGCTATGATTTTGATATAATTTGTAATTTCATAATTTATCCTTTCTACCCAGTCAAGCTCTGTCAACGCTGGTACCACCACTATCCATTGGACCCGTTGCGTCTTCCTGAAGTCACCGTCACCAGCAACAAGTAACCGACCTGTTTAAAAGAGCAATGAAAGTAGTTGTTAACTTTCATCCACACACAGCGGCTATTTAAATAACTTGAAAAGCGATTTCTTTAAGTGCCACGCGGTAACTTAAAAACTAACTTACAGTTGATGTCATAGTTGCTTTGCTTGTGTTGTTTGAACGTGGCCACAGAACAATTTTTAAAACATAAATTTTAATCTCAAAATATTACAGATTTCTTCATAAAGCATCCCTCGTGTTACGTCAGACCATACCAGCTTATCTTAATGACGTCACGATAACGCTTCGACGTCATCAAGGAATTAAGTAAGTTTGCCACGAGGATTTTTGGAAAAAGTTTTCCAGTAAAACGTTTTTTGACTTTTCTTCCAGAATGTTGGATTTGAACGAGAAGTTGATCGCGGGGATGGAGGTCATGGAGTTCTTCTTCACAAACCAGTTCCGGTGGGGGGGAGACAACGCGCGAAACCTCTTAAAATCGATCTCCCCAGTTGACCAGAAGGTTGATTGTTACGTTGGTTTGATTTCACTTAAACGCAACATTCATTTTTTGCCGTTTTAACCGGCGGCCCCAGACAATCCCAAACTTGATGCGATCTAGTTCAGTCTTGAACCAATGAAAAGCGTGCGGGAACTATTTTGTCATTATGACGTCAACGTTTTAGGTTTTGAACTTTGTCCCAAGATCTTTCGCTTGGGAAGAACACATCAAACATTACGTCATGGGAACCCGGAAGTACCTGGTTAAAGAAAGCATGGACGACTATCCAAGAGCGAGAAAGTCCGTGGAAAGGTATCACGTGGCGTGGAAATAATTTCGATTTATTTGTGACCAGTGTCGTGTCAAAATTGTTCCGGGCATTGTGACTTATAGAGTTGCTGCATGACTCAGCATAAATTTTCTGCTCATAACTTTGAAGATCGTCGTCAGGTCCAGGGAAAACTTGCAAGGCTACAAATTTGACTTACAAATAAGAAAACAAAACTTACAAGCTTACAGGAAAAATGACATTTTTAATCGGTAAACTTTTGTTGAGTCATACGACATTGTTATGTCACAAGCCCGGTGCAAGTCTGACATGACGTGGGACTTGTGTGTACTTACTGTATAAAGAAACCGACAGTTGTAATAGGATGTGCACAATGCGCATCCGCGTCAGTAGTACTTAGGTGAAATACTCGCGGACAATTACACCAAGGCTAATCGTCCATTGCTTTTTCAAAGGCTGAGAATTCTTAATCGTTGTGTGGACTCGGTCACCGCCGTATTTTTGCTTGGACTTTTCACCGCAAGTGGAGCTACAGGTTACGCTGTCGACGCGATTTCGTACATTTCCGGATATGCCACCGGGTTATTGTAACTATTTTTCACATAATTTCTGGTGTTTGTGTATAATTCCATCTCATAATGGCGTTTATTGACCTTTGCAAAAAGCATGATGATAGTTTTAACCAATGCCGTAAAACACTGCGTCATACTCGTTTGCAGAAGTTCTGTGAAACGGATCAAATGCGGCTTAATCCCGATCGCTCTTGTTTGTTGAGCATTTCGGGGAAACGGGGCTCGATTTCCCGGCTACTGAAGCCTTATTACCGGCAGATTCCAATAAACATGACTCGATGAAGCACTTGTAAACAACAAGCTAAAAGGCTTAGGACGAAAGCTGAATACCTCGTGAGCCGTATGTGGCTCGTATGACGGCAAACATTTACAAGAAGCGTTGGTTTGAGTTCGCTCTATTTAACCATGTAGCTGTGAACGATAAACTTTTAATATCTTGACTATAGTATTAAATTTTTTTCTCTTACTGTTACAACTGTATGATGCCTTTGTAGTTAATTTAACATTAACAGAACCGAATTTTGTATGAAGTTTTACTTTTTGCTAACGCGAATGCTTCAATAGAAGGGAAAATATCCATATAGAGTCTTATATAGTATAAAATATATAGTCTTTATATAGTAAAAACATTTTGTAACTTTTCTCAAACCCTTGGTCGACATCCAAATCTCAGTCGCTTGAATTACGAATCTCAGTCGCGTATGTTTTACTCGTAATGATCTGTAACTGTTTTAATATTTTGATGGATTTATGGTTATTACATGTAAGGGTCGGCCATTGTGTATAATCGTTTTGCAAACAATCAATTATGGTTGGCGAAAAAATGGCGAAATCTGTGAAGCTGACCAGAAAAAAGGTCAATCGCTATAGGCCGCGCTTCCAGTAATTCGGTGCCGCGACCGACTTCTCGTTACAGGAATGCAGAGAAGTGCAAAGAGAACGGCCAATGATAGCTGCACTGCACCTGCAAACCTGATTGGTCAATCAAAGGTCACATGATGGTTGACAAGTTTCTGATTTAAGTTTTGGCTTAAAAGCAGTTTGTTTGCTTTTGATTGGACGAAAAACGCCCGATTGTTACGTAAAAATTTGCATCGTCTCGCAAATTATGAAAAACTGTTGGTATAAACGTGCATTGTACTTTTGGAGTCACGTGACGTTTTTATGGGAGTTTGTCAAGAATTTCCGATCAAGCCAGAGCAGATCTTTTTTTTCACAAACCACTTAATGAGTCATAAACACGACCAGGGCTGATATAAAGCGGCAGCAACAGCAGGTCGGGGCATTAGAAGTTGCCAAGGCTGCGGATACTTGCAGCTATATTGGTGAAGAGTTTATTAATAAAGTTCTGACAAAAATATTAATTAAAAAACATCATTGTATGTTTAGAAGTGAAATTCTTTCAAAAGTATGTTCTTGACAATGTTAAGTTTCAGTTTGTCTTTTCAGGGCGATGAATATGAAATATAATCTGTTTAAAATGTTTTTAAGTTTCATTTCAAATAACTATAAATTGCATTTTTTTATCAAAGGTGTAAGTTAAATTCAGTATCTGATTCATTTGACTGATCCAAATCTGAAGCAAGACGATATGAAGACAGAGCAAAGGGTAACTAACTAGTCTAAAAAAACAAAATTTTGATAAATATTTGTTGATCCTATACTCTTAGAGCAAATATATTAACGCGATGCAGTTGAATTGAGTTGTATTGTGAAATGTATTTACTGCCGCAATAATTGTCATTTGCTTTATACCTATAAACTTTATAAGTTATCAAGCAAAGTAGGTTATAAACATTTAAACGTCGTATCTGTTTTTGCAAAATTGTATGATTATTAACATTGCGACGCGTTATTTTCTACTATTGCTTACATTCTACTTCACCTAAATACGTTACATCTTCTACCCCATGAAGGCCAACTACCCTCTTATGGAGAAATACTTTGCCCGAAAAACGATCGCTATGACCGGAGGAACCGGATTCCTCGGGCAGGGCTTGATCGAAAAGCTCCTCCGATGCTGCCCGGATGTGAAGAAGATCATCCTCCTCATTCGGAGCAAGAGGAACTCAAATCCGGAAGAGAGACTTGAGGCGCTGACGAAGTCCTCGGTGGGATTTTATCTTTAAGATTTTTAAAGTTTTCTTGAGAAAATGTTTTGTGAATATTAGATCGATCAAAATTTGACCTTGTGACGTCTCTAGAGACTTTTATTTACTCGGCCTCGTTGAGAAAAAAGTTGATTTTCTTTCTAAATTTTGTAGAACAATGTTTAATAAGTACAACATAGTAATAATTGGAATAGAAATATGCAAGAAATGCAATTAAATTTGCTACTACAGGCATTCGACACACTTCGGGAAATAAATCCGAAATTTGCCGAAAAACTCTCGTTTGTTTCCTGCAACCTTGAAGCAGATGAGCTCGGTCTTGCTCAGAAAGATCAGGAAGTGTTGCAGGATGAAGTGGACATCTTCGTGCATGGAGCGGCTACTTTGAAATTTAACGAACATCTGAGGTATTTTTATTTTGGATTTCCGTTGCATAAGATTTTTCAAAAGCTGAGTTTTATCATTGATCTTGTTCCAGTATTACAAGACTAGCAAAAAACACTTCGACTTAAATTGCGGTTGGTACATTTTTTCGTCCAAAGTATCTGTATAAACAGCGTCGATTACTGGAAATTCACTAAAAGCCCTCGGCAATTAGCAAACACAAATAGAGACGCGAGTAAAAGAGCGACCACGCCTAATCGGTCGCAAACAACCGCAGAGTGACCTTTGTCCACATAGTTCTATACGTCATCCTGCGGCGATCCTTATACCAAATGGGCATATTAATTTTGCGGGATGACATTATGGTTATAAGCACGTATGTGTGACCGCAGCACCTTATAAAAAGTACTAAAATTTTCAACTACTGGTACTTTATTTAAGCAAATTATTTGATAATAGATTTAAATACGATGAAGACGGCGCACGTAAAACAGTAAAGTTGACTCAAATATGAGACATCACTGACATCACTCACTTAGTTCATCTTTGAGCCATGTTTACGCTTTATTATGCCACCTAGCGTGCATCGATTGAACAATTGTTTTCGCTTTCAGATTGTCTTTTGAAATCAATACAAAATGTGTTCGGAAAGTTCTACAACTTTGCAAAAAGATGACTCACCTACAGAGTGTCGTCCATATTTCAACCGGTAAGAAGGCATGATGGTTGAATATTCAGTATAACTTATGTTCTTCATTACGTTCTGGTAAGCATTTTTTGGAACGGATTCTAAGGCTATCGATGGGAATCGAACCCGAAATCTATGAATCTTTTGAAACAGCTTACGCCTACTGCAACCAAGAAGAGACCGACGAAAAATTTTACGACTGCGGGGTTGACTACAACGACCTCGAGAGCTCCCTCCGGTGGATGAGTGATGACGTGGTAACCAAAGTGACGCCGGATTTGATTGGAAAGAGGTATACCTACGTCACAAATACCCAACATGTTTCAACTATACGGCAAAGAGATTAGACGATTTAGTAATTGATCATTATCTCATAATCAGCATACTTTGATCTATGACTGACTGGTAGGTAATTTCCCTTTTTCTCAAACAGACCCAACACGTACACGCTCACCAAGGCGTTGGCCGAAGATTTGATCCGTAGAGAAAGCGGAAGTCTTCCAATCTGCATCTGCAGACCGAGCATGATTATTCCGGCCATACAGGAGCCCAGCCCGGTATGGATGGTTTAATTTTTATTCTCAACACGTCATAACAAAACGTCACCATAACGTCATAAAACCTCTAAAAGACGTCATACAAATTTTTGTTAATCGTTAGTTTATACAACTTGGCGCTAACAAGTTAAACTTAAGTTCGTTTTTTTAAGTTTTTTTTTTCGCCTCGTACATAATGATTATGAACTCATGCTATGATGATGTTATCAGCCGCATGGTGGCTGAACAAACCGTCTTTATCACATGACTCTGTGTTTTTCCAGGGATGGTGCAATAACGTGTACGGGCCCACCGCGTTCGTCGTCGCTTACCAGAAGGGTTTCATGAAAGCAGTGATGGCTGACCTTGACATTATTTGTGACCTCATACCTCTTGATTATGTCGTCAATGGCGTATTGGCTGCGGCAATGAAGACCGGGACTGACTTCATGGATGAGAGGAAAGAGCGAAAGTTCTCCACTGGAAGTGAGAGCGATTCTGATTTCTTCACGGATGGCGGTGAGGACCAATTCTAGTATCAGTTTTACGTCATAATTCTTTGTGTTTCTTGCTTTTTAAACTTCTATAAACACAAATTTGTTTTGATATCTGGTTTACATCAAGTATCGCATGAGTGGCTCCAGAAATGATTTTATAAAACTTGAATTTATTTGCAGTGGATTCTGAAAAAGATTTTGCACCATGCCCGCTAGATGACGCCAAACGCACAATTCCCATTTATACGTTTAATACCGCGACGCAAAATCCGTTGGTTCTTCACCAAATCCGTAAGTATTGTTCATCTAATAAAGGGTTATAAAAAACAAATTTGCAGAAGTAACTTATTTATTATATAACTTGCTTTGTAGAAGTCGGACTTGATCATTGGCTGAAAGAATTTCCGTCAAAGCCTATCAGGCTGCCAAGCATGTCATACCACGAGAATGAGTGAGTAGATTTGACGGTTTAATGCTGACAAAAAAGCACCATCTGCGCATACCATTGAGACGGCACTTACTCGCAGAAAACTAACGACTTATTTGTTGTATGAATACTCTGTAACGAATCTTATTTTTGGAATTTGATTTCAGGCTATCTTACAAAATGAAAGTCCTGCTTCATCAAACAATTCCTTTCCATGTGATGGACGCAATAAGCGGAATAATGAACAAAAAACAAAGGTAGCACAATCTGAATATTTTCTTATTTTGCTTTTTGTTTTGGCCTATATAACGACAGTTTCCTTGCAGTCATGGAATCTTGAATGAACAAGTGATAATTATTTTTCAAATATATGAAAAAAACTAATGTAAGATTTCTATGTTAGGATGGTGACGCTGAACAAGAAGCTGCAAGCCGGTATGGAGGTCATGAGATTTTTCTTCACAACTTCGTTCAGATTCGGCAACGAGAACGCCTTAAACTTGTTGAATTGCTTGCACCCAGATGACAAAGTTGTGAGTGGCTCTTAACCGTTTTTCGACGAAAGTATGGCATGTGCCAGACGCCATTAACAACAACGCTAATATCGTTGAAAAACTTTAGACTTACAACTACGACGCGCGACAGTTTGATTGGTTCAATTACATGAAGTGCTACGTGATCGGCACACAGAAGTATATTTTGAAAGAAGACAACCACAGCGAGCACAAGAAAGTGATAAAAAGGTAACAATCACGTGAAAACAAGTGAAAAATTTGTTTTCCTTATTGATCATTTTTCTTATTTCGTTGTCAGACTGAAAGCTTTGAACACTTTCCTCAACACAAGCGCAGTGGTCGGCACGCTAGGGTTGGCGACATCTACCGGATTGACGAGCACCTTATTTGACATGGCTACTTACGTATGGGAAACGGTGGGTGCAGTGCTCGTGTAAATGACCTTGCACTGTTTCTACGTCGACCAAGATGGTTGCTGTGTTGCTAGCGCTTGTTTATTTATTTACCTGTTCATTTTCTTTATTCAGCTTAATTAAAACCGTATAAACGGGTTTGGTGTATCACATGACATATGGCGCAACCTAGGCTGTGAATCATTTATTTTAATGATGTTCCTGTAACTTTATTTCTATTGTTGTGTGTTTTGTTAAATAATGCGTCCTTACATAGATTATCACGCCTGTCTTCGTTCATTACCGCGCAAATAATTTGCTTGCTGTACATGTTGTGTTCTTTTTGCGATTGTGTTTCTTTGCAACTTTTTTTTTGTGTTTGATGTACAATGTACAGTTTATATCATTCAGTTACGTGCAGTTTGTTCCTGCTGCTCTTGTCCAGTATAAAAATATCGACTTAATAAACGTTAATGTTTGTGTAAAGTGTGAAGTGGGTAACCACTTAGATTTATAAAATAAATCGAAATCTATCAGCTCGAGGCCGTAGCCAGGGTTAGAGTTTTACGGAGACGAGTTGCCTCAATGAAGCTACGACCTTGCACTTAACAGATGTTGTTTTAGCAGATGCTTTGTTTTTGCTTTGTTTTAGCAGACTTAGCAGATGCTTTGCTTTTAGCGTTTCGGAGAAAAATACTCGGGTTCGCGACCACCGAGGGCTCGTTCCCGGCAAGTTCCAATAAATATTTCACTGTATGTTCAAATACCTTCGATTAACTTCACGCACAGCAGGTGTGTTGGTGAACGGCAAAAAGTTGTTTACTTATTTGCTTCAATGCTTTAGTTGTAGCTTGGAGCTCACGGCGAGTCTACAAAGTACTTTTGCTCATATCAAACCCGAGTGTTCAAACCGCAGAAAAAGATGCCAGCATGCAAGCTTTGCTTTTCAATTCCAGTAAATTGACGCGAGTAGTCTTTACGAGAACGGCGCATTTCCTTCGCTATTTCGCTGGATTTGAGCTGCTGAATCGACTGAATGAAAGGAGACTCAAAAGATAAGTTGATTGCAATAATTTTAAAATAAATTTTAATAAAGTAGAAGATCTATGAGAAAATTATACGGCGATAATTTTAATTCTACTTTTTAAATTTTCAAGTTCATAATAAAATTGCAAAGATTTCTAACATTTAATTATTATCGTAGTTCATGGTTTTTATTCTTTTCCAAAACCTTCCGCTTACGGAAAATATTTTGCTCGAAAAACATTTGCAAGTCCTATCCTAGGAAAGTTTTTTTTATCCAAGGCTCCATAAATTTATTAAACATTGTTTCTGATAAATCGGTAGTTAACGTGTTTACCGACTATTTTCTATGAATTGCAACTTTTACCGGAAATTTGCCGACGCTATTTGTCGGAAACAAATAAAAATGTTTGTATACGTGCGCGTTACAACATTACAACGCGCATTAAACCAACGTTTAACTCGATGGCGACATCTATACGCGAACTTTGAACTCACAGTTTACAATTGCGCGTGTGTTGATCGTGGTGCCTTTGACAACACGGCATGATGCGATTTGCATCTATTTTGGAATCTAGCGTTACGTTTAAAATCTATGAGCTTACTGCCTGGTTATAAACAATTACGGCCTCGAGCTGATCGATCACGATTTATTTTATAAATCTAAGTGGTTACCCACTTCACACTTTATACAAACATCAACGTTTTTTAAGTCGATATTTTTATACCGGACAAGGGTAGCAGGAACAAACTGAACGTAACTGACTGTTATAAACTGCACATTGTACATGAAACACAAAATAGGTTGCAAAGAAAGACAACATGTACAGCAAGCAAATTATTTGCGCGGTAATGAACGAAGACAGGCGTGATAATCTATGTAAGGACGCATTATTTAACAAAACACACAACAATAGAAATAAAGTTACAGGAACATCATTAAAATAAATGATTCACAGCCTAGGTTGCGCCATATGTCATGTGATACACCAAACCCGTTTATACGGTTTTAATTAAGCTGAATAAAGAAAATGAACAGGTAAATAAATAAACAAGCGCTAGCAACACAGCAACCATCTTGGTCGACGTAGAAACAGTGCAAGGTCATTTACACGAGCACTGCACCCACCGTTTCCCATACGTAAGTAGCCATGTCAAATAAGGTGCTCGTCAATCCGGTAGATGTCGCCAACCCTAGCGTGCCGACCACTGCGCTTGTGTTGAGGAAAGTGTTCAAAGCTTTCAGTCTGACAACAAAATAAGAAAAATGATCAATAAGGAAAACAAATTTTTCACTTGTTTTCACGTGATTGTTACCTTTTTATCACTTTCTTGTGCTCGCTGTGGTTGTCTTCTTTCAAAATATACTTCTGTGTGCCGACCACGTAGCACTTCATGTAGTTGAACCAATCAAACTGTCGCGCGTCGTAGTTGTAAGTCTAAAGTTTTTCAACGATATTAGCGTTGTTGTTAATGGCGTCTGGCACATGCCATACTTTCGTCGAAAAACGGTTAAGAGCCACTCACAACTTTGTCATCTGGGTCCAAACAATTCAACAAGTTCAAGGCGTTCTCGTTGCCGAATCTGAACGAAGTTGTGAAGAAAAATCTCATGACCTCCATACCGGCTTGCAGCTTCTTGTTTATCGTCACCATCCTAACATAGAAATCTTACATTAGTTTTTTTCATATATTTGAAAAATAATTATAACTTGTTCATTCAAGACTCCATGACTGCAAGGAAACTGTCGTTATATAGGCCAAAACAAAAAGCAAAATAAGAAAATATTCAGATTGTGCTACCTTTGTTTTTTGTTCATTATTCCGCTTATTGCGTCCATCACATGGAAAGGAATTGTTTGATGAAGCAGGACTTTCATTTTGTAAGATAGCCTGCAATCAAATTCCAAAAATAAGATTCGTTACAGAGTATTCATACAACAAATAAGTCGTTAGTTTTCTGCGAGTAAGTGCCGTCTCAATGGTATGCGCAGATGGTGCTTTTTTGTCAGCATTAAACCGTCAAATCTACTCACTCATTCTCGTGGTATGACATGCTTGGCAGCCTGATAGGCTTTGACGGAAATTCTTTCAGCCAATGATCAAGTCCGACTTCTACAAAGCAAGTTATATAATAAATAAGTTACTTCTGCAAATTTGTTTTTTATAACCCTTTATTAGATGAACAATACTTACGGATTTGGTGAAGAACCAACGGATTTTGCGTCGCGGTATTAAACGTATAAATGGGAATTGTGCGTTTGGCGTCATCTAGCGGGCATGGTGCAAAATCTTTTTCAGAATCCACTGCAAATAAATTCAAGTTTTATAAAATCATTTCTGGAGCCACTCATGCGATACTTGATGTAAACCAGATATCAAAACAAATTTGTGTTTATAGAAGTTTAAAAAGCAAGAAACACAAAGAATTATGACGTAAAACTGATACTAGAATTGGTCCTCACCGCCATCCGTGAAGAAATCAGAATCGCTCTCACTTCCAGTCGAGGACTTTCGCTCTTTCCTTCCATCTATGAAGTCAGTCCCGGTCTTCATTGCCGCCGCCAATACGCCATTGACGACATAATCAAGAGGTATGAGGTCACAAATAATGTCAAGGTCAGCCATCATTGCTTTCATGAAACCCTTTTGGTAGGCGACGACGAAGGCGGTGGGCCCGTACACGTTATTGCACCATCCCTGGAAAAATACAGAGTCATGTGATAAAGACGGTTTGATCAGCCACCATGCGGCTGATAATACCATCATAGCATGAGTTCATAATCATTATATAAGAGGCCATGCACATAATTTATCAAGCCACATAGCTAAGTGTAACACAGCACAGTTATCCGCGCTCAAACAAACAGAAACTGACACAAAACGAACTTAAGTATAACTTATTAGCGCCAAGGTATATAATCTTGGCGACTACAACGACTCAGCACAAGTTTTTTCACGATTTTTAGACGTTTTATGACGTTGTTGTGACGTTTTGTTATGACGTGTTGAGAATAAAAATCAGACCATCCATACCGGGCTGGGCTCCTGTATGGACGGAATAATCATGCTCGGTCTGCAGATGCAGATTGGCAGACTTCCGCTTTCTCTACGGATCAAATCTTCGGCCAACGCCTTGGTGAGCGTGTACGTGTTGGGTCTGTGTGAGAAAAAGGGAAATTACCTGCCAGCCAGTTATAGATCAAAGTATTCTGATTATGAGATAATAATCAATTACTAATTCGTCTAATCTCTTTGCCGTATAGTTGAAACATGTTGGGTATTTGTGACGTAGGTATACCTCTTTCCAATCAAATCCGGCGTCACTTTGGTTACCACGTCATCACTCATCCACCGGAGGGAGCTCTCGAGGTCGTTGTAGTCAACGTCGCAGTCGTAAAATTTTTCGTCGGTCTCTTCTTGGTTGCAGTAGGCGTAAGCTGTTTCAAAAGATTCATAGATTACGGGTTCGATTCCCATCGATAGCCTTAGAATTCACTCCAAAAAATGTATACGAGACTGTAATGAAGAATTTAAGTTTCACTGAATATTAAACCATCATGCCTTCTTACCGGTTGAAATATGGACGACACTCTGTAGGTGAGTCATCTTTTTGCAAAGTTGGAGAACTTTCCGAACGCATTTTGTGTTGATTTCAAAAGACAATCTGAAAACGAAAACAACTGTTCAATCGTTGCACGCTAGGTGGCATAATAAAGCGTAAACATGGCTCAAAGAAGAACTAAGCGAGTGATATCAGTGATGTCTCATGTTTGAGTCAACTTTACTGTTTTACGTGCGCAGTCTTCATCGTATTTAAATCTATTATTAAATAATTTGCTTAAACACACTACCGCTAGTTGAAAATTTTAGTACTTTTTATAAGGTGCTGCGGTCACACATACGTGCTTATAGCCATAATGTCATCGCGCGAAATCATTGTGCCCAATTGGTTCTAGGATCGCCGCAAGATGGCGTATAGAACTATCTGGGACAAAGGTCACTCTGCGGTTATCTACGCTGTTTATACAGATACTTTGGACGAAAAAATGTACCAACCGCAAATTAAGTCGAAGCGCTTTGCTAATCTTGTAATACTGGAACAAGATTGAAGATAAAACTCAGCTTTTGAAAAATCTTATGCAATGGAAATCCAAAATGAAAATACCTCAGATGTTCGTTAAATTTCAAAGTAGCCGCTCCATGCACGAAGATGTCCACTTCATCCTGCAGCATTTCCTGATCTTTCTGAGCAAGACCGAGCTCATCTGCTTCAAGGTTACAGGAAACAAACGAGAGTTTTTCGGCAAATTTCGGATTTATTTCCCGAAGTGTGTCGAATGCCTGTAGCAGCAAATTTAATTGCATTTCTTGCATATTTCTAATCCAATTATTATTATGTTGTACTTATTAAACATTGTTCTACAAAGTTAGAAAGAGAATCAACTTTTTTCTCAACGAGGCCAAGTAAATAAATGTCTCTAGACACGTCACAAGGTCAAATTTTGATCGATCTAATATTCACAACAAAATATTCTCAAGAATACTTTAAAAATCTTAGAGATAAAATCCCACCGAGGACTTCGTCAGCGCCTCAAGTCTCTCCTCCGGATTTGAGTTCCTCTTGCTCCGAATGAGGAGGATGATCTTCTTCACATCCGGGCAGCATCGGAGGAGCTTTTCGATCAAGCCATGTCCAAGGAATCCGGTTCCTCCGGTCAAAGCGACCGTTTTTCGGGCAAAATATTTCTCCATAAGAGGATAGTTGACCTTCATGGGATAGAAGATGTAACGTATTTAGGTTAAGTAGAATGTAAGCAATAGTAGAAAATAAAGTGTCGCAATGATAATAATCATACAATTTTGCAAAAATAATAAGACGTTGAAGTGTTTATAACCTACTTTGTTTAATAACCTATAAACCAGTGACAATTATTGCTGCAGTTAATACATTTCACAATACAACTGAATTCAGCTGCCACGCGTTAATATTGCTCTAAGAGTATGGATCAACAAATATTTATAAAAACTATGTCTATTTTTAGACTAGTTAGTTACCTTTTGTTCTGTCTTCATATCGCCTTGCTTCAGATTTGGATCAGTAAAATAAATCAAATGCTCAGTTTAACTTATACCTTTGGTAAAAAATGCAATTTATAATTATTTGAAGTGAAACTTAAAAACATTATACAAATTGTATTTCATATTCATCGCCTTGAAATTAAAAACTAATTCCTAATATTATCAAGTTCATACTTTTCAAAGAATTTCATTTCTAAACAAACAATGATGTTGTTTAATTAAACTTTTTTCAGAACTTAATTAACAAACCCTTCACCAATAAAGCTGTAAGTATCCACAGCCTTGGCAACTTCTAATGCCCCGACCTGCTGTTGCTGCCGCTTTATAACAGTCCTGGTCGTGTTTATGACTCATAAAGTGGTTTGTGAAAAAAAAGCTCTGCTCTTGCTTGATCAAAAATTCTTGACAAACTCCCATAAAAACGTCACGTGACTCCAAAAGTACAATGCACGTTTATACCAACAGTTTTTCATAATTTGCGAGACGATGCAGATTTTTACGTAACAATCGGGCGTTTTTCGTCCAATCAAAAGCAAACAAACTGCTTTTAAGCCAACAGTTAAATCAGAAACTTGGCAACCATCATGTGACCTTTGATTGACCAATCAGGTTTGCAGGTGCAGTGCAGCTATCATTGGCCGTTCTCTTTGCACTTCACTTCATTCCTGTAACGAGAAATCTGTCGCGGCACCGAATTACTGGAAGCGCGTCCTAAAGCGATTGACCTTTTTTTCTGGTCAGCATCACAGTTTTCGCCATATTTTCGCCAACCATAATTAATCGTTTGCAAAACGATTATTCCAATGGCCGACCCTTACATGTAATAACCATAAAACCATCAAAATATTAAAACAGTTACAGATCACTACGAGTAAAACATACGCGCAACACATTTGTTAATATAATTCAAGCGACTGAGATTTGGATCTCAACAAAGCGTTTGAGAAAAGTTGCAAAATATCTTTAAACATATATCTAAGTTAGATAGATTCCTTGTACGATTTGGAGAAATAGATTTCAGAATATGATAACAATGTTATTTAATCAAAACAACCGAAATTAGCTGTTTCGGCTGCAGACTCTATATGGATATTTTCCCTTCTAAAAACAAAAAATGTTTTCCCGTTTTCACGTCATCATACAGTCGATATAGTAAGAGAAAAATATTAGATACTATAGTCAAGATATTAAAAGCTTATCGTTCACAGCTACATGGTTAAATAGAGCGAACTCAAACTAACGCTTCTTGTAAATGTTTGCCGTCATACGAGCCACATACGGGCTCACGAGGTATTCAGCTTTCGTCCTAAGCATATTGGCGTATTGTTTACAAGTGCTTTATCGAGCCATGTTTATTGGAATCTGCCGGGAATAAGGCTTCAGTAGCCGGGAAATCGCGCCCTGTTTCCCCGAAATGCTCAACAAACAGAGCGATCGGGATTAAGCCGCATTTGATCCGTTTCACTGAACTTCTGCAAACGAGTATGACGCAATGTTGCACGGCATTGGCTAAAACTATCTTCATGCATTTTGCAAAGGTCAATAAACGCCATTATGAGATGGAATTATACACAAACACCAGAAATTATGTGAAAAATAGTTACAATAACCCGGTGGCATATCCGGAAATGTACGAAATCGCGTCGACAGCGTAACCTGTAGCTCCACTTGCGGTGAAAAGTCCAAGCAAAAATACGGCGGTGACCGAGTCCACACAACGATTAAGAATTCTCAGCCTTTGAAAAAGCAATGGACGATTAGCCTTGGTGTAATTGACCGCGAGTATTTCACCTAAGTACTACTGACGCGGATGCGCATTGTGCAC
This sequence comes from Clavelina lepadiformis, assembly GCF_947623445.1. NCBI lineage: Eukaryota > Metazoa > Chordata > Ascidiacea > Aplousobranchia > Clavelinidae > Clavelina > Clavelina lepadiformis. The sequence goes on along the minus strand of NC_135246.1, from coordinate 19,693,238 downwards.
ATCCTATTACAACTGTCGGTTTCTTTATACAGTAAGTACACACAAGTCCCACGTCATGCCAGACTGGTACCGGGCTTGTGACGTAAAAATGTCGCATGACTCAAAAGTTTACCGATTAAAAATGTCATTTTTCCTGTAAGCTTGTAAGTTTTGTTTTCTTATTTGTAAGTCAAATTTGTAGCCTTGCAAGTTTTCCCTGGACCTGACGACGATCTCCAAAGTTTTGAGCAGAAAAGTTATGCTGAGTCATGCAACAACAATTTTATACGTCACAATGCCCGGAACAATTTTGACACGACACCGGTCACAAATAAATCGAAATTATTTCCACGCCACGTGATACCTTTCCACGGACTTTCTCGCTCTTGGATAGTCGTCCATACTTTCTTTAACCAGGTACTTCCGGGTTCCCATGACGTAATGTTTGATGTGTTCTTCCCAAGCGAAAGATCTTGAATCAAAGTTGAAAACCTAAAACGTTGACGTCATAATGACAAAATAGTTCCCGTACGCTTTTCATTTGGTTCAAGACTGAACTAGATCGCATCAAGCTTGGGATTGTCTGGGGCCGCCGGTTAAAACCGCAAAAAATGAATGTTGCGTTTAAGTGAAATCAAACCAACGTAACAATCAACCTTCTGGTCAACGGGGGAGATCGATTTTAAGAGGTTTCGCGCGTTGTCTCCCCCCCACCGGAACTGGTTTGTGAAGAAGAACTCCATGACCTCCATCCCCGCGATCAACTTCTCGTTCAAATCCGACATTCTGGAAGAAAAGTCAAAAAACGTTTTACTGGAAAACTTTTTCCAAAAATCCTCTTGACAAACTTACTTAATTCCTTGATGACGTCGAAGCATTAGCGTGACGTCATAAAGATAAGCTGGTATGGTCTGACGTAACACGAGGGATGCTTTATGAAGAAATCTGTAATATTTTGAGATTAAAATTTATGTTTTGAAAATTGTTCTGTGGCCACGTTCAAACAACACAATCAAAGCAACTATGACATCAACTGTAAGTTAGTTTTTAAGTTACCGCGTGGCACTTAAAGAAATCGCTTTTCAAGTTATTTAAATAGCCGCTGTGTGTGGATGAAAGTTAACAACTACTTTCATTGCTCTTTTAAACAGGTCGGTTACTTGTTGCTGGTGACGGTGACTTCAGGAAGACGCAACGGGTCCAATGGATAGTGGTGGTACCAGCGTTGACAGAGCTTGACTGGGTAGAAAGGATAAATTATGAAATTACAAATTATATCAAAATTATAGCAAGATTATATTCATATCTCATATTTACTGTGTGCACAAGGCAAGAAAACAAAAAAGCATCATCAAAAATTCAACAGCGGCAACGATCAAATGCTCATTAAATGAGGTATATGAGGCTCTTAACAGTATTACGGGACATACCACATTGCCATAATACCTTTGAAAACTTCATAATAATTTATTTTGGGAATTAAATCTTTCAAGGTTTTAATTAAAGATATATAGGCATGGTATAAGTGGATATTTTGATAACATATGGGCAATTTATTTGTAAGTATTTTGCGAGCAAACGTACCAAACTTGTGGATGTAAAGGGGATTCCCATTTCCAGTTGTGACGTTGTAGATCGGGATTCGTGGTCTGACGGTGACGAGGGTACCGTCTGTAGCCTCTGGAAAAAATAGGAATTATAGCAATCATATTACATTTTATAAAAAGAGATAAAATACATTTCAAAACTTGTAAGCTGTGGATCGTGGTGAATTAATTGCGACTTTTCACGATATTTTTCCGAAAAAGTACGAATCAAACGATGCAAAGCAAAAAATATAGCAACAAAATGTAGCAACAAAAAAACTTAACCAGAACTTTCTTCCAGAAAATCGACGTCAACAGACTTCGGGTCGTCTCCAATCGCGAATCGATTAGAACGCGAAACGTCGATAGCCGTCTTCATCAAAGCGCAGATGACAGCATTGATGACAAGATCAACCGGTATAAGATCGGCGACGATCTCCTCATCAGCTATAACTGAACGCAGGGCGCCCTTTGCGTAGGCCACCAGGAAAGCGGTCGGACCGTACATGTTTGTGCACCAGCCCTGAAAGAAGTGAAACATGCACAAAAATATGCAATTATAAGATGACTGAACTCACAACAGCACGACAAAAAGAAACAAACCGGCATCGGCTCTTTCCAGGCCGGTATGACCATGCTTGGCCTAACGATGCAAACCGGAAGGTTTTCGCTCTCACGGGATATGACGTCTTCCGCTAAAGCCTTGGTTAAAGTGTACGTGTTTGGTCTGCAATGGAGGATCGGATTAACCAGGTGTAAGGTGACTTGCTCTATGTCAAATAGGCTGCTCGCTTAATGGACCACTCTAGAGTAATATTGATTTTACGCCAAGTCTATATACCCGTTCAATCGGCAACATGCTGCGAATCACGTTAGGGGATGCCCCCTTTCTGGGATAGTTTGATCGTTTTTAATTGGTTAAAAGTTGGGAAGACAATTCCAGAACCTGAAAGAAGCATGATAAGTAAATAAGCCTACTTACTTTTTGCCTAAAATGTTGGGGGTGATGTTTGCCACAGCGTCGTTGTCCATGCATCGTAACGCTGATTCTAAATCGCGATAATCGATGCTTTGTTCGTAGAATACTTCATCGATCTTTCCTTGATCGCAATGTGCGTAAGCTGCAAGCATAAATCTCATGAGTTTAAAAACGAGTTGAAGATGACAACAAAACATATCAAGTCTATTGCACAGGGCAATGCTTGAAACATGCCATAGCAGGCAATTATCTACGTAGTCTCAAGCAATTTATAACTTTAAATAGATATATTATATAGGTTTATCAAAGGAATTTGCAAGTTTAATAATTGAATAACATTATGATATACAATTCAATGGTATGAGTTGATCAGAAATGGGACTGAACGCGAACCTGTGGAGATGTGTAGAAAAGCTTCCAGACGCGGCATCGTTTTGCAAAACTTAACCAGCCGTCGCACGCACTGAACATTGATCTCGAACGATCGTCTGCAAAGAAACAGCAGAGGATTTACAGAAAATGTTTGAAGTGAATTTTTCCAGTAAGTCGTAACCAATCCACCGGCATGAGGTTTAAGTGCACTTTTCCATATATTGCTAAGTCAGGACAATGATTAACCAGTGTTACAGTTGCATAAGCGGAGTGGAACTTGGGCAGATTAATAAATTACTCTTTGTACTTTGGCGAAAATAAACATTTGTACTTCTCGGAAAAATATACGACTTCCATTGAAACCATCCAAACTTAAAATAATTTAATTTAACCCTGCTGCTATCGCTACAAGGACGTTTGCTTGACTATGAATTACCCGAAAGGCAACAAACTGCAACTGCAATAAATGAGCAATAAACAAATAAATAAGCCTTTAAACTGAAAATTAATTTAAATAACCGTAGATTTGAGATTTAACAGTTAAAGTAGCGCTCCACAACGCTGATTTTAACAATTGTCATTTTTGATTAAATTCCATTGTTTCGACGTCATAATGCCGCTGTATTCGTCCAAGAGTCTTTATATTGTATACGTCGTAATGACGTCACCTGAGATGTTCATTGAATTTCAAACAAGCAGCGGAATGAATGAAGAGGTGAACTTCATCTTGGAGAAGCCTTCTTGATTTCTGGTCAAGCCCGAGGTCTTCGGCTTCCAGATCGCCGGAAACAAAAGATAATTTTTCGGCAAATTTTGGATTTATTTCCCGAAGTTGATCGAACACCTCAGAACAAGATATAGTTAGTTGAAAGAAGATATTGGTACAATCGCTACGCAATCAATGTTTTCAGCAAGAAGCGCTTTGTGGAATACAGGGCATTTGCAAAAATATTTCGTTATAAATATTATTTGATCAGGCGACAGCTATATAACTGATTAATACTGTGATTTAGCCGCAAGAGGATGAAACGCTTCGGCAGTTACGTCACTCAACATGTCGATTAAAATTTGAGTTAAACATCGGATTAATGATTAACGAAATTCTGGTAAAGTACCGGTAATTGGATCAAGCTCTTCAATCTCTCTTCTGGTTTAGCGCCTTTTTTTGTTCTCATCAGCAGAATTATCTTCTTAATGTTCGGACAGCATCGCAGCAACTTTTCCACGATACCCTGACCCAAAAATCCGGTTCCGCCGGTCAACGCGAGCGTTTTATCCGTGAAAAAATCCTGCGCGCTCGGGCAAGTCTGGAAAACAAAAAAGTCTGTGAGCGACTAACGACTAAGCTAAATGCATCAAATTTAAATGAAACTCACGTATTCAGAACTGATTTTGCTAGTGTGACATTTGCAATTTTCCGGTGTTGCCATAGCGACTGTAACACAAAAACGTCATAAAAGAAAACTGGACAACAATTATGGTTGGGTGCAGTTGGATGGGACGACGCATGAATTTGAAGCCTTTGAATGACGGCTGTTGCAGAAAATAGAATTAGAAGATTAATTGGAAAAGCAAGCAACTAGTAAGTTATATGTTGCAAAACACTGACTGTCATGCTACATCTCCACATAAATACTTTGCTTTGGACATACAGGAGAATAAACAAGATGACGTCAGCTGCGTTGCTTAAGGAATGTGATACAATCGTAGCTCTGGGCGAAATGATGGCTTGAAATCTAGTAGATAACCTCACGGTACTTTCCTAAATTTTTCTACCAGAAACGTACGAATACTTCAATTGTTAGCAAGCAATTGTGCTATACAGCAATAGGTGTAATGTATTTGTTTGTTGTTGCAATGTCATATAGTTTAGCTGCAATTAAAACACCGTACGTCCGATAGGCGTCAGTAGAAAAATGTTACATTACTTAGGATACGATGCAATTGTTCCAAGTAATAATAATATCAGCATGTACCCAGTACGGTCATAAAACATAGCGTGTGAATTATCCAGGTTAAATTCTTAACAACAAGTTAAGTCTTAATACAAGAAAGGAAATATTTACCTTAGTTAAAGCAGCTTGCATGGATGCACCGAATAGTTAAAGCTTCAACAAGTGTAGGCAAGGAGCTAAACACAAAATAAACTTTGTTAACAATTCACAGCATAGCTGGGACTATAATATTCCTCAAAAAACAAAAACAATTCAGTTACCAAAATTCTGACCAATTTTTTTATTTACAGACCTCACAATGGTATTCTGATGACGTAATACTTTCTATTGTTGCCGCATACATCCTACAATGTATGACGTCAGCCCAGCATAATGAAAACCACAAAATCGTTGACTGAATCAAAATTTTCGAAAAAATTACTATAATACACGAGCTAACCTTCCACATAAGTCTCGTCAACGGAACGAAAACAGGTTTCAAAGCCTTAATGCTGCTCTGATGTTTGACTGGGAACTTTTTGAGTCAGAAAAACATTTCCAAAAATCATAATTTATTTTCCCTTCTTGTTTTTCTGCTCAAAATTATTACGTTTCTCCCAAAACTGGGCCAGTCTGCGACAAACAAAATAGCCAAAAGCAAACCTTAACTTCCTTCGTTTTATTTTTATTCAAAGTAACTGGAACAATCTGAATAGATAAAGATCTCATAAACCAAGAAAAAATTTCATCAAAATAAGTGATTCCACTCTGACGCAATTACACTTAAAACCACAAAAGCATAATTGTGCATAATATCACCAAATATGCGCAATTCTATTAAACGGCGGATAATTTCAATTAAAGCGCAGTCATTATGACGCAGACAAATACAACCGCACCATTTATCAGGCAACCGGCAAGTAATGAACAAAATATTCAACTTATACAAACACCGATTGCAACTAAGCTAAAAAAATAAATTATTTTCCATGTACACAGCAATTATGACGTAATAACCAGAGCATATTTCACATAATTTAGCATAGAAAAGCATATACCTAAATAATAATGGTCATATAAGACTTCATAGATTGCACGTAATTAATGCGCTAAACACACGACTATGTTTTCAGACACGGTCATATTTTTACACCATCGATACTGCCAAAGCATAACGCAATCTCTAAACACATAATTAACTCAACAATTTTGGAAATGCTTGCAACAAGTTCTGATAAATAAAATTGCACAATATTAATTACAGGGACACGGCAGGCTCATCTCTAAGCACGATTCGTAAAACAAGGTGGAAAGACAAGTGAAGGCATTTGCAGGTATTACCATGATATGCAGCAACTTTGAATGAACAACCGGACCGCGGTACGATAAAAAAACACAAATCCTTCCTATTTTTCAGGAAAATAAAGTGCGAAAATATAATTATGATTATTGTGATGAAGAAACAGTTATACCAGCACTTCTCTGCTATGACTTAGTGCATTGTGGCAAAGTTTGCTTAGACCAGGGATGTCCAACCTTTTATTGTAGTGGGCCGCATTGTCACTTGAAATAATTCAGTGGGCCGCAGAAACTATTAAATTTCAAGAAAAATGGGTACATCTTCGAGTCTTATAGTTATATATAATCCTGTTGCTACCATACTATACTATTACTGCACCCCTAAAAGCTGACTGGTACATTTTAATTAGGGTAAGATTGAAAGTTCAAAATACTACTTGGAGTGAAAATGACTAGCGGGCCGCACAAAAATCTCAGGCGGGCCGCAGGTTGGACATCCCTGGCTTAGACGATACAAGACAAAGCCAAGCAATAAATATCGCACATTCACAGCCCATGCAAGACAACTACTTAGTAGCAGCAACCGATCTCTGGTTTACGAGCCAAGGTTTAAAAACAGTAAATTTTTATCAAACTAACACAAGCCACAAATGATAAGATAACAACGATTGTGACAGAATATGGAAACAAAGTGTGCATGTAAGTGATGTCACAATAGACATCATTGCATGAAGGAGAACAGACACTGTTGCAGGCAAGAATAAAACGATATAAAAAGTGCAAGACCACCATCATAGCTGCACAAGGCGAAGGCGTAGTGTGGACATGTGCAAAATCCTTCTTAAATGGAGCATTAATGAAACATTTTAAATCTAGACAGGCTGCTAGAAATTGAGGTAAATCGAAGAAATTTCGACCAGAATGACGTCAACAAGTGCCAGAGATTCCGCGCCAGCTGACTCCGTGGAATCAAGATCCTCCATGTGATCATGAATACGCAAAACTGGAAGATCCAACCGAGAACTCGCAGCCTGAGAAAAAACAGTTAGAAAAACAATCGACTTTGCCACCATGCGTTTTCTGCAGAAGAAATTTCAGGAAATGGTAACAGTTAAGACAACAAAGAATTTCCTGTCTGCATTATACCTCCCGCAGCGCTCTATGACGGAACAGACACGAAATTCTAGCAGTCTGATTGTGAATATCATGTTTACCTCCAAAGATGCCGTCGAGCCGCAGGATAACCAAGCGGGTCTTCTTTTAGTACATATCTTTTTGTTCCCATGTAGTAGCGTTCTATGAACAATTTCAGGTCAAAATCGTCCTTCGAGAAATTGAATTCCTGAAAAATATGAGTTTTAAAGTTATTTAACAAATATTCTTATGTGCTATATTTCAGTATGAAGGTACCACAAGTTTAGAAAGTTAAAAATCTAGTTTTCAATCTACAAAATTTGAAAATATTGCTACAGAAACCAGCGAAAAGCAACAAAACTTCAGATGCGCCAAAATAATCTAAGTTTCGTGTGTTCATAAAAATGTGAACAACAGGATTTGAAATCATGTGACTTGAGTGAGAACCAGGAACAAGTCGGTTACTGCGCTTAATCCGAGGACACCCCGAAATCTATGCTGGTGATTTTCCAGTCGCTTGTTTTATGGTAACGCCATGATACCTTGTGGTGGCCTTGTGGTATCAGCACTTCTCAACCTTTTCAAACTAGCGACTGATTTATATCAAAAAATTTTATCATCAATATCTTTCTGTCACGTGATATAAACCCGTCAAATTAAACATAATCTTTTTCAAAAAAGTGTTTACAACAGCGCTTAACTTCTGAAGGGCACTACTCCACGGTATTTACTTTTTTGTAACGGTAACTTTGCGCATGCTTTGCGGCCACCGCGATGATATACTACGGCAAGCTAGACATGCTTTGAGAAGTGGTGGAACGCATGAAATAAAAGCGTCTTCACTGATCGTAAAAACAAGCATTTTTTAATTGTTAAAAACGTTACAAGGACATAAATGACAATGCTTCAAAATTATATCACTGGTGTCGTAACTGTACCATTACCTTCTGGTCCCGATCAGACATTTCCCGCTGTAGTTTCAATGTGCTGCCTTCGTCCCACTCCCAGTGATTGTAGAGAAAAAATTGCAATGCAGTCATCGCAGATGAAAGCAACCGCAGCACCCTCAATAGCCTGGGTAATAAAAATATCGTCATTAAGACGAGATAACTTTTAAAACGTGATGTTCTGGGCCGGCTCCGCATCAAAGAAATAAAACACCGTGAAAAATGCCTCACTGTCGGTGACACTCGCCAACGATATTGAACTATAATAACTATGACGTTGCAGTTTCATTTAAAATCAAAAGAAATTTTCCTTACTTTGGCTTTTGTCCGAACAGAATGAGACCAGCATCAAACATACAAGCGGGAATGTACTCGAGGAAAAATGCGCAGGTTCGGTAGAGGAACCTGCAAGCAATATGTCACTTCTTAACACAGTGGACGACTACACGACACACTGGTCCTTGCTCACTTGAAGTGAAGTGCAAAGAACAAAAGTAAAGCTTAAACATGATCAATGTGTTGACGAAATTACTTGTTGGAAATGACGATGACATTCTCAGGCAGCCGCAGAGCGTTGTCGACTGGATAGCGCGTGAAGTGATGCATCATGCTGCTCGCTTTTTCATGGAAAGAATGAACAGGAAGTTGGTTATTAACAAAGATGACGAAACCGGAAGCATCCACTAAAATCAGTATCTAGTAGCGGTATAAATTAGTAGCATCCACCAGCGTTTATGAACGATAAAACATACGAAGGTTGTTATACGCAACCCCACACAGACATCCACCTGATTAATTAAGGTTAAATCGTTAAATTGAACTGGCTCCGCTTAAGCACAAACGGTCTTTAGGCGTTTTCAGCAAAAACAGGATCACTTCGTGGAATGGCGATACGTGATAAACTGTAACTAAATGAGCATTTCTGACCGATAACAATCCTTCGTAGCCATCCTGCAAGGATTCCTCCCGGAAACTAAACTAATTTTGGGACCCCGCATGGGACCCCAAATGTCGGATAAACAAGGAGCAAATAAAGTGGTCACTCACCCATACGCGATACAGTGAGGGCGTATTTAGGGTTGGTAACTATGTGGTATATGGGAATGCTTTTTCTCCTGGCTTGCACACTAACAGATTCGTCTTCCTTTGTATAACCCAGTAGTTCCAGTAGTTGCAGCTGTTCCCTGCTGATATTTTTCGGCAACGAAGCATGGTCTATGGGCAAAATAATTGCTGCATTTAAAGTCAACTTATAACAGAACATATTTGAAATAAAAAAATAAAAAGATTACGTTTAGAAAGTTAAGTTAACGTCAGTAAAATCGAAGCAATGTGGCTTTGCTCATAGAGAAAATAGAGCAGACAGAACAAGACACTCACACTCGGTTGTGCTGATTACATTTGAAAGCAACTGATCTGATCGGCCAGAAAGAGCAGTTTTCCAGGCTGCGGCGATGATGCCGTTTACGACAAAGTCAGCCGGGATAATGTCAAGATAATGGTCTGAGCGTGCACATAACAACCGGGCATATCCCTTGGCAAATGCTATGAAGTGTCCGGTCGGCCCGTTGAGGCTCCTGCACCAGCCCTGGGAAAAGGTGGCAAAGATGTTACTTGTGTTTCATGTCGCAGGGATTGCTGCAACTATTTATGAAACAAGATGTCCTATTTTCTACACAGACAACTCTTTGAAAGTCTTCTTCAAAGCAATAAAAGCTTGTTAAAAAATAGGTTTATAAAACTTGTTGCCTGAACAAACCCGTAAAGTAAACTAACTAATGGAAATAAAGCAGACAAACAAGTGGTGCATCTTTTACATAACTTTCTAAAATGTTGCCAACAGATGAATTCTGTTATTTTGGATTAAACAGGCAGGTTAAGGTTCAAAGCAGTTTCAAATGAACGCTTTTTCCAATAAAGCAACAATAGCCTAAAAATACATTGATTTGATTTTCGTACCGGGATTGGTTCGTTGTATGTTGACCCAACAATGCTCGGTCTGATGATGCAGATCGGCAAACCTTCACCTTCCTTCACTAAAACTTCTTCTCCGAATGCTTTGGTCAACGTGTAAGTGTTTGGCCTAGGCACAAACATGACAGGTTAACTCAGCCGTTGAAGTATAACTCTATTAGTTTCTCTGCATGTCACAAGCAGCCCGCCAGAATAAGCAAAGGCAGTTGTCTTTAACAATAAATTTGCAAATTAAAAAATTTCTGCCTTGAATGATAGAACATAAATGGTATCACAAATATTTTTTTTAACTTTGGTGACTGCTGAGAAATTGTAAGAGACTGCAACTTTAAAAGACCAACTGCAAATATTCTGCTGCAGATGCCGAAGTAAAAAATTTGACAGTCGATTTAACAAACTCAAGAGAGAGTGTCGGTTTTGACAAAAAACAGTTTAAAAATACTAAATTGACTGCAATCATCCAACCTATCCTTTACTATGTTGGGAGTGAGATCGGAAACCATATCATCAGACATCCATTGTATAGAAGAGCGGAGTTTGTCATAATCCCAACCTGTCGGATAAACTTCTTCCCCGATGAATGATTTATCACAAAAGGAAAAAGCTGAAAATGTTTGAAAGCAGTTGTCAGAACTCGATACCTAACAGCCAAAGATAAAACAATTGCACAAATATATAGCACATAAATCCGGTAAAATTACGAGTCACTAAAGCTTGTTTAAAAAATAATAATTAGCACTTTCTAGCTTTTCATAAGTCATTCTGTTATGCTTGACAAATGGCAACCTTTTTTCTGGCTTAAGTCTAAAAATGGTTTTCCTCAGTCCTGTTTAACACGTGCAATTTCTCTATCTTTTGTGAATCGGTAATTAATCAATCTAACAAACGCAACGAATGCTTAGCAACTGAATCGACGGCATTTGACTACAATCATGATAATGATGAGTTTGCTGGTTTGTCACAGATGAGCAATCAGCTACTTTAACAAACTATTCAACAAACACATTTACAATTATTGAATCGTAATTACCTGTTGATATGTGAACAAAAGCATGAAGATTTTTAATTTTGCGACAAAGTTTCAGCAGCTCATGCACACCGTTGGTGTTGACCGCGTACGATAACCTGCATAAAAGTTAACGGGATAGATCGCCATTATTAACTTTAGTACTAATAATAAGTACAAACATTCCTTCTGGTTAATACATGCAGGCATAACAGTTGTATGGCATATCGATCGTGTTGTACGCCTAGTTGTTTCTTGGATGATGACACTATGTAGTTAAAATACGAATAGAGTCGCACGTTAAATGCTCGTTAAATTTCGTGGTGGCTGCGGAATGGATAAACACGTTGACTTCGTCCAGTACAAGTTGTACATCTTCATCACTGAGAGCAAACCCTGGTTTTTCAATGTCAGCTGATACAGGGATTAATTTTGATGCAAACCCTGGTTGTGTTTTCCTTAGTTTGTCAAAAATCTAAACAAACAAGAATAAATCGTAAACAATCCAACGAAACATATTGCCATCTAAAATACCCATCTTTGACATACCGGTGGCTCTATTATCTTTTGTAGACGCTCAGTGATGCTTTTACCCTTTTTCGATCTTATCAACAAAATGAGACCTTTTATATCTGGGCAACTACGAAGGAGCTTTTCTATCAAAAGTTGTCCGATAAATCCAGTTGCTCCAGTTAAAGCCACAGTTTTTCCGGCAAAAAATTCAGGGATCCCAGGTTTGTTACGACTGTCCTTGATAGAGAGTTAAAACTATTCATTAAAACTGTTGATAAAAATACCGATATTTAATATGATTTTTACAAATCTAACCATTTTAACAAATCATCAGAAAATGGTGCTTCTTTATGGTGCTTAAAAATAGTGCGTGACGTTACTAACAGCCTGTTACTGGACTATGAGACTACCCACAGAGATGTTCTAGGGCAAAAAGCACAAATTACTTTGCCATAAACAAACCAAAAATCTCATTTCATGGCTATTTTAGTAAAATAATTGAGAAGCAGGTAAGATAAGAAGCAAGGGTTTTGCATGGATGTGCACAACTTGTAGGTTTATACTGTTAATAGAATGAAAATATTCTACACTACACCTACTGGTATAAAAGCAGCACATAGTATAAGCTAGATACCAAAAATACAGCTGTATGAGCATACCTGCATCGTCATTTGTGATTGACATGCATCAATAATATCAACAAAATCAATCTTCTTGTCTCAGCAGCAGGAATACAAACGTTATCATACCTTAGGTCCTGGGCATATAAGTAAAATTATTTCTGCGTATTATGGCTAGTTATCAAAAATATACCCGGCAACCCTAGCCCCTTAAACTGGATGGCTGGAAAGTGAAAACATCATCAGTACAGGCTAAGCTATTTAGGCTAATCAGTAGACATAAAATTCTATTCTGTCACTCTCATAAAGTGGGGAAACTTTAATCGGTTTGTACAGGCTGCAATATGTTAAACCATGGGTTATCAACCTATGAGTTGTGACCCAAAGTTGGGTCTTTTCCTAGCAACCTATATTTCGGGGACCCGGCATTTCATGACTACTTGATGTAGTGAACTTGAAACTGCACATAAACGTTTCTTACTCATCAATCAGCAAAGGCATGTCCATCTGGCCATTGAGAAACAATTTGTGACATTTTAAAGTGTTTGTTGTGCCATATCACGTTCTATGACAAATTAGCAAAGAAACAATGCATTCAAAAGACTTTCTGCTTCAGCAAGCTGGTAGGATATACAGTATATGTTGTTACCACGTACCCCTGATGCCGGCACAGATAGAACTTATGGTGTAAATGTCAAGAAAAAAGTGCGCCGAACAAAGCATTGTGCTGATTCTACTGCTGGCCATTGTTAGCAACCGATTACGTTGCAATTGTTATCCACAAACTCATGCAATTTTAACGATAGCAATGACGGATACGCTCAGTCATGTTAGTGAGAGCGCTTGGGGAACAATAAAATAAAAAGAACTCAAAGAAAAATTTGCAAACGTGTACAAGGCAAGAAATTTATAGCTAGAGAAAGCTCAAAAACGGGAGACAAGCGCCTTAAAATTACTTGGTATTTGCTCCAAACTAAATAAGCTCTCTATATCACTTGCTAACTATAGTATACCATAGGCTATGGCACTACACTACCAAAGTAAAAATGAGACACAATGAGACTCACTAAACACACAAAATCATGAGAGAAAAATGAAGGGGAATCCCAGCTTTATGGCGACAAACAGACACAACATAAGACTCAAATCAACGATATAAAGAACGTTCTTTATATCGTTCCTCAAATAATTTAGTTTAGATTCATAACTTAGCACCATTAAATGTGGTTTTAACAATTGAGGGCGGCTTACTAACAAGTAACGAAATAATTTATTAATTATTATGGTAAATTTGACTTTTGGAGAAAATGTTTTCCAGGATTTGCTGACTTAGTAAAGTAACTCAACCTCAACTGACACAACCACTACAAATCTATTAGCATATAAAATCCCGCAAACAGTTTAGTAACACGGGTGCCGCAAGGTAGGGGTGTTCAAAATGTAAACCTGAGTCTTATGGCTCAATTTATTATTGAAGAAATATATTGCTCTTTTCCTCAATCTATACTGAGTAAAATTTGCGACCTTGTGTTGTTTTTAAACAGTTTTGGGGCTATATACAAATCAAAAAACATTTGTGAGTAATTAGAATGTGCTGCAATCGGAATATTTGTGACAAGCAGACTATAAATACTTGCCTTACATATGGTTTTGTTAAAGGAAAACGTTTGAATTGTCACCAAGCTGTCACAGACCACAATCACCATAGTTAAAGACTTTTTATTTAATTTTTTGTTAGTTTAAAATTCATCTAAATAAATAAAAGTAAAATATTAACTTATTCAATCAAAATTTTGTGGAGTCAATAAAGTAATTTTTTTTTAATTTTCAAATCAAATTTTTAGTTTTTAAAACAAAAAAAAATTGCTGTAGTAACCTAGTTATTACCTATGCATGATAGCTAATGATGTGATGAAAGAAATTGGAAGTTTTAAATTGGGCTTGTTTTGGCCAAGTTCTTGTCACTAATTGGGCTAGATAAATTTTAATTATTTGACAACACGGACAAGTGCCGAGAGATGGCGCTGGGGCAGACTTTATCAGCAGTTACAGTTCGTTCGCTTTTTTGTCAGGTATTTCACCGCCATCAAATCTAAGAGTTAGGCTGGAAAACTGCCGTTGACATATACTAATGATCAGAAACATATTCACAGCGATTTACTCATGGGTAGTCTTGAAAACGAGCGCGTGAACTTGCACAGTCGTCTTCTTGATGCTGTTCGCGCCTGTCAAACACATTTAGGTGGTAAAAAGGAACTTGTTACTGAAACCAGCATTTGGTGAGTTGAAAAAAATTACTTGGCCTACCAATTTATGTTTGTTAGCAAGTTTAAGAATCTCTGTGGGGCGCTTAATAAGCTCGGTAGCTGGGAGTTGAGTGATTAGGAATTATCCCTAAATTTAAAGGCTTAGTATACAAGTGCAAGACCACAGGATGCTATTGTATAGCTGCTCAAATAGTGACGTTATCTGGTTGTGGACTTGCACTTGCCAACTAGACCCGAATTTAAGTCGTTTAAAACATTGGGTTAAGGTGCATCATCTTTGAAATTTTGCACATACTACATAATAACTGTGCAGATGATGGTTCACTAAGTTTTTGTTAAACTGCTCCTGGTACACCATTGCGGCTAACTTGATATTATTGTATTGGCAAATAACATGTGCCAAAGCTCAGGCGTAACTTGACGAGGAGAGACATCTCAAAAGAGCGTCTGTATGGCTCCTTGTCTAAAAGACGAAAGACTCGAAATGCGAACGAGTGATGAAGAGAAAAAAAATAATTTTTTGGGCAAATAAACGTGAAGTCCTGTCGCTATCTATCAGACAGGGTGGTAAACGCCACACATACCCTAGTGTGTTCCACATAAATACATGTTCATTGTTTTCAGGGTCTCATGTCTGTGCAGCCAATTTCAAGCCGTACTTCAACATCGCTTGAAGCCTGCACTTTATGCCACTGGAGCTTTATCCGCTATTAAGCAAGTCGCTGTTGGGGGTTCTGGGGACGAAAACTCGTATTGGAATTTTGTGAAAAACCATCTCACGAAGCATGAAGTTGAACGGTATTGTTTCTGGCGCTATTGCAGTGTTATGCTTACTAGGGCCTAGGGTTTATTTCTTGATCGAAACCACAGCTGTAGACTATGACTCATTGCATTTGCATACTATTTTTCTAACTTGTGTTTTATTTAGATTTGAATTTCTTCCAAACATTGGAACTGACATTGGTCGAGGGAGAGCTTGGTTGCGCTGCTGTTTGAATGAACATTCACTGGAGCGATATTTTCACATTTTTTTAAGCGATGTTAATTTGCTCAGGTAGAATTCTCTGCTGCATCATTAATCCAACCTTATTTCTCACATAAAATGGATCACATTGTTTTTAATTAACACTTTTAGTGCTTGATGAATGTAGCTTTAAATTTGGCATAATAGATATCATTTATCATTTTTTTCATGTTTCTTTTCATTTCTTTCAGGGATTATTACGAGCCTGAAGCTTTTATGCTGGACCAAGAAAGATCAAGCACACTGCCTCAAATGGCTGCAGGTTGTCATTTCATATGAAATTGTCTTCATTCCCACAATATATCTATCTGTTTTTAATTCATTTGCTTCAGGCCTTGGGTCTATTGTTTTTAAAATTAAATATGACGACATATCATTGGATGGGTCGGCGACCAAACCTCAACCTTCCTTCGCATCGAACCTGATCCCAAATTTAATAAACGTTGCATCAAGCGGCCTCACATCAAAGTCTGACTCTGCAATCCCCAACTCCTCCTTAGAAGCTCAATCCAGTGGCAGCGTAGGTAATGAAAACAACAGTTTGAGACTTTTTCAATCCATGTTGTGTGACAAGTTTTAGCTCCCATGCTTGGCAACGACTGTGAGAGTGTTTCTTCATTATTTGGTTGGTTTCGATTCAATTGCCAGTGCACGCTGCCACAATTATTTTGTTTTTTGCTAGACAAAATAAAGAAGAAGGCAGGACGTAAGAAACGAGCGAAGATAATAAGTTTCGGTGATGATGACCTGTGTGAAGGATCAGCCACGCCGGCACAGAGAGGGGGACCTGGATTCGTAGTGGTCCGCTCATCAGCCATTTATCCTAAATCTACCGCGCCGACCACATTGGAGGCTAGCTCAGCGATCTTGAGTGAAACCAACATCAATGTTAGTGAAAATAGCAAAGAGCCAATGAGGAACATGGTTTCCACACAGCTGCCAGATAGCATCATCAACAGGTCTTCAGTCAACAATCGCATCTTTGCCAAAGAACCTGATTTCACAAACACAACTGGTGGACAGACCGGCTCAAACAATATAAGCGACATTAATTCATCACAGCCTGTCAATCCAACATCAGTTGAATCAAGACTTAATTATTTGACTTCAACTCCTGATAAAAAAGCAGAAGCAATTTCATCACAGGCAAACAATGACTCAGCAAAAAATGATGAACTTGGAGAGGTGACTCGGCATTTAATGTCCATGCGACACAACAGCGCCCTCGGCAGGTAAAAACAGAAATATCTTTTATCAATTGATTGCACGTAATTTTGTCAAATGATAATTTGTGCTTGTAAGTTTTAATACGATATCTATGAAACTATTCTTTGATATTGGAATATATTTACAATATTTAATGAACAAAATAATTTGCTTTATTATTGATCTTGTAACACATAAGTGAGTGACAGTATCTATATCTTTTAATTGTATAGCATGTATACACAGTTGGTTGCTTTCGGTTTGTCAAGGAGTACAAAATAATTTAACTATTTAAATAAAAAACTAAGCCCTATTTAAATATATTTCTTTCCAATGAGCAACATCTCTTATGTGCACAAACTTAATGTTTGTAATTGAGCTATAAACAGAAAATTACTGAATTTTTGTCAACTTTGTAAGAATATGGTGATGACTGTGGTACTTTTTTGTCTTAAAACAGCCACGACCTCATCATGGACGACTGGTCAGTGCAGTCTGGCTCCAACTCCGGGATTTGTTTACAAACAGACAACACTTCGGGTGAACTTTATCCTGTTCGGGGCGACGATGACATTCAGTCTAGTGGTGAGCATAGCATGGCACTCATAAACTCACATAGCTAATTTGATAACTCATGTTTCACCATAAGTTTATTTAATGCTGTTGTGCTGTGTTTATTTTAATGGAACTGTAGAACTACTTCGTTTATTTAATGGCTTTTGATTATGTATGATACCTTCTAGTTATTCTGATTTACACACGATGTGAATTTGTTTAGATACACGAAGCGACATTTTGACTGGAACTGACACAGAGACTTCAAGCAACATCGTGCTTTCATCGGCACATAAAGCTGCACCAGAAATAAATAGGTATGTAATTACCATAATGAACAGAAATGTTGGGAAATTTGTACATGTTTGAATTTTTAGAACAGGCTTACAACGTAAAATAAATTTGTTATTGATATTTTGCAAACCTTAACATTTCTTTGTGGTTGACACTATACCTATAGAATCAGTTTTGCACAATTGTTGTTGAATGTAAACAGGTCTACAGCCAGTTGGCAACAGATGAACGTTAGGTTTTGTGGCCATGCAAGTTGCTTGATCAATAAATTAATATCACAAAATTACAAAATTAATTTTTTAAGCTATTGCTAATCAACAGTTTTCCTGAAATATTTGGATTCAGCCCCAAAACTGGATAACAATAAATTCTTTTCATTTACGAAGCAAAAACAATTTTTGAAAAATTGTTGCCCAGTTTGCAGTGATATGTTTTGTGATTTCCCTCCACAGTTGGAAGGAAACGGCAGCAGATCTGCAAAAGAAAGAGAAAAGCGAGATGACCGTTGGTGAGTGTGTTTCTGAAGCATATTTCTGTTTCAAAAATGATTTTTAAAAACTGAGCATGTTTTTTGTTCAGACGAACTTCAACAAGCTTTCATGGCCGTCATGCAACGCAAAGATGAAATCGAGGAAGCCAGCAGGTTTGACATTAAATCTTCAAAGCTAGCTTCAGTAAAACTGCTCTATCTTGTAATACTGTCTAAACATTGTGGCGCTGACAAGTTAGCAGCAAGCACAAGCGGAGTGTAGGTTGACAAAGACGATTATTCAGCCGGCAAATTTTGCCAGGTCGACAAGATCTTTGCTCGACACTGAAATGGAATATTCAGCGTCGCTGAGACTGGAAATAGAAACCTTGCAAGCGGCATTGAAAGAACAAAGGGAGGCGACCGCTGTAATGCAACAGCAGCACATAAGGTAAGCCCCTCTACATTGTTATGCAATACATGCGTCTATTAATTCACAATGCTCGATGCATTTGTACTTTATGGTCAATTGTTTGTTAACAGTTAGAGGTATTTATTGGCCGTCTTAATATTTCTGCTTAGACCGTTGCATTTTCCTCTCATTGTCAGTATTTTTTCAAGGAACTGCCAATATAAATCATTTGTTATTTGAGCATCTGTTGTCGTCCAGCGTCTTGGTATAAACTTGACACAACAAGGAACCAGTCGCACCACATAATTATGACTTTGAAATATCTTGTGCAGGGAGAATGAAGTTTTACGCAACCAGCTGAAGAAGTATGTTGGAGCTGTACAAGCCTTGCAGAGGGGCGATAAAAGTGTCGATTGTAAGTTCTGTTCGGGATAGATCCAACTGCAGTAAATGTACTCAGAAGCAATTTGAACTTGAGAGCACATTTACGTCTGAGTATATGATCATGAGAAATCCATACCTGGCCACCTGTGTACTATTACGAGCTGTGGTGCAGCTATCAGTTAAGCCAGCAATGTTTAAAAATACAAATATTATTAAATAATGCCATTGAAAATCATTGATTTGTGACCTGTCTATAGTGCCACTTCAGCCAAGCCATAACACCAAGGATCAATTCGTTGATTCTGACGAAACAAGCATGTACGAGAAAGTAGGTTGTTCTATGATGTCATAATGTGCATTAAAAGTTAATAATTACTCACGGTTATGCTTAGTGCAATTGCACCAGTCTAATGCGTACGAGTTTTAAGAACAAACATTCCTTTGCGTTACCTGTGCCATTGCTGTCAAACTGAGCTAAGTTATTGTTTAAGTAAGGGTCTCGCTCCCTCTTTGATAAATAGCAATTGTTAAACCACCGTGCTTTAAGAAGTTGCTCACAAGAAAGCTTGCAATTGGCAATTGTGGTTTTCTGTGTTGTTATAGATGTGTCTCTTTAAACTGGAATTGCGAAAACTGCTGATGTTTATATCTAATGACAATTGTGCGTACTGCCTTTTAAATTAAATATATTAACTGCTGGTACGCTTTAAGCTGATTATTCTACTTCAATAACTAGTATTCCGTGAAGGATATAATTTCTGATCAACAATTATGAATTAACTATTGATTGGTAACAAGTTCTAATCGTGCCAGCGTTAACTATTCTAACATCAGAAATTGATCGAAGTGGCGGAGATGCATGGAGAGCTGATGGAATTCAACGAAAGACTCCACGTGCGTCTGCAATCAGCCGTTTCTCTCCTGCACAACATGAAGTCTGAGCTCGTAGACCTGCGTGGACCGGTAAGTGGAGCGACTTGGTGAGCACGGTAACAAACTGATCTCTTGGTACGTCTGATGAAGCTGATACTTGCGAAAGCTTGTGCTGAGCAAATTAACCCCTAGAGTGCTACCATTATCTGCTTTTTATTTTATTATATAATGAACTGGATTGATATGATTTCGCCGCCATCAACAAATTACAGAGCACGATTCATATGGAAGTTTGCCATGTAAAAAGATTTACTAGAAATTTAGACCCCTGCACGATTTTTTGCTACTCTTGTAACAGACTCTTTGTTTGAAACTTGCTGAAAAGCAGCAACTAGCAAACGTTGCTAAGACTGATGCCTTGCTATGGTTCCCTCAAGTTTCTCTTTTCAGTTGCTGTTTAATTATTGAATTTCTTTTACTCTTTATGTGTTTGTGGTGCACTGTAACCACAGAATTGCACCCATAAGCATAACTTGTTATGTGATTAATCTTATATTAACTGGTAAAGTACCACAAAAGTACATATTATATTATTATGTTAAAAAGCTGATTCTGATTTCTCATTATCATTAAATTAAAAGTTTAGTCAAGTGAGTTTCCGCAGAAATAGTGCTAAACTGCTTCTTGTATTATTTCAGATGCCGAACGACGATTTGATAAAGAAAATCGAAAATGACAGTTTATCAGGAGCAAATGATTACTCGCCTCCTATTGGTCGAGCTCTGATAAACATCTGGATGCCTTCTGTGTTTCTGAAAGGGAAAGGTCCTGAAGCTCATCACCTGTATCAGGTACTTTCTTCACTGAAGACAAAGCAAGAAATCCTCACAAAATCTGTATCTTTTTAAAGCATAATTCTTCACTTGTAAGACAGCATTTCTCAGGCCATTGCACATAAACCGATTGTGGGCAGCCAGGACTATACCGACTGGTCTAAAGTATTATTTGCTTACAGTTATCGTAGCAGAGAACCGTAGTTGGAACGTATGGCTAACAGGCAATGAGTGGAACTGTTTTACAAATAGTTTTCGACTATGTCAAAATTTGTTTGAAAATTGCTGCAAAGTAAAAATGCCGATGTCAGAATAGCCTGTTGATGTTGACATGATTATAACTTTTCATAAGTTCATTGTCGCAACTTCACATCTTTGTCCAGGTGTATGTGAGGATCGGGGATGAGGAGTGGAACATCTACAGAAGATACTCTCACTTCCACGAACTACATATTCAGTTGAGGAAGAAATTTCCAGTCCTCGACTCCTATGGTTTTCCACCAAAGAAAGCGGTTGGGAACAAGGCAAGAATTCAGTATTTAGTTTTCTTTAAATCATAGCAGATAAAACAACGCAACCGATGGCTTCTGATGCATTGTATTGCAACATTGGTCGCTCACATTTTAACTTCCTGCTTTAGAATACTCCCAGTGTTCGTATAACCGTGTTTGTGGCTGAAAGCTTTAGCATTGTGACAACATCAATTTATGGCACTTGTTTTCCACTTTGTCAAATCTTTTGCGTCGTCATAACAAAAGATCAAATTGCTTTCAGGGGAAGAAGTTTGTGGAGTATCGCAGGAAGGCTTTGCAGACCTACCTCCGCCTGATGATGAACAATGTTGTGCAAAATAATGAGAAATTGGTGGAGAGTCCTGCCAAGAGCACTCTAATCGCCTTACTGCCCTTCTTCAGGTTAAAGATGTACTTATTTCTGATAAGGCTGCAGTCCTCGTGCTAATGCTTACTTAGGTTGTCCGCAAGACCATTTTATCCAATGCATTATCGCTCAATCACTGTAAGCTGGTTGAGGTGTCTAGTTCAAGCACTGATATCTGTTGGTTATTTATAAAATGAAAGGCAGCAAATTGCATGACACCACACAGCTCAATTGAATCTTTGCACACCTGATCATAGCATTACAATTCTCTTGAACAAGGTATCAACGTCACTTGCTCCTGTCCAGTGCTACTTGTGTGCCCTTTTCAATTTGGTGATTTAAAAGAAAACGTGGAAGTCAACTAAAACTTACGCAAAGGCAAGCTTGGTAACTGAGGCTCAAGTGATGAGGAATCATCGCTGGATTTAGCCATGCAAAGACTTTCCTCAGTTTGATGATAACGATAATAATCAAGCCGTAGCATATTATTGTAATTGGTTAATTACTTAATCATGTAAATACCTCTTTTCCAGTGAAACCCTGCATGCACCAAGCGAATCAAAAAAGCAACGTAAAGGGCTCTCCCTCAGAAGAAGTGACAGGAATTGAGTACGAATTCTTGAAAGCTGATTACGAATTGTGCTTGGCGAAATGCATCTGCATCAAATTACTGCTGATATATTTTATATTGCCATGTGGCCTTCTCCACTTAATTACTTTTGTCCTAATTCTTAAGAAATTGAATTTTATTTTATCTTTCGACCAGGTAGGCTTTGATGTTTGTGGTATATTGCGATTATTTTAATGTTACACACTCCATAGAAATCATACGTTCACAGAATTTGTGGAACCGTGAACAGTCAACTAGGCCGAACGTAATTGTTGAAGAAAATTCCATTTACTTCAGTTACTTTTAACATCTTTGACGTAAATGTATCTAAGTTTAATCGCAAAACTATTTCATCTAAGTTCTAACTCTACTGCAGTATTAGCAACCTTTTTGATTTTTCATTTGCAAGTCGAATTTTGATTTATCTGTCAACCACCTCTGGAGACTATGATCGTGGTTTCTATGTCATTGCTTTCCATTTTATCTCCCGTGTTGTGCAATTAATCCCGTTACCTATCGTTTCCAAGCAAGCCACAATAAAATATGTTTGTCTGCATTTGCCAAGCATGTATAGGCCTGTCATCCATACAATCTGCTTGTGATGAAATTTAATCAAGCGCCCATAGTAACACATAAACTTCACCACAGAATCTCATGAAACCAATAGTTAATGCGACCTGGACCAATACTGTAGTACGGACATCTGCTAAGATACAAGAAATCTGTCAAAAGCAGACATGTCTTCATGATTCCACTCAGAAATCAATTGTTGGTATTAGAACTTGAAATGCATCCTTGCTTATGAGTCAACCTTCACATGAAATTTGATTGTTATTTACGGCAAACAAACAGCTCAGATATTAGGTTTTATTGCACTTGGAAAATTTTGTTCATTAATTACATCAAGACTTCTACAAAGGAAATGAATGGGTTATTTTTCGTACAATGTTAAATGCCAGTTGCACCATTGTTCACTTACATATACTGTATATGGAATAATGGTGAATTGATAAAATTTGTTTAACATATAAATGCATCAATTCAATACAGAAAAAAACGTGACAAGCATAATCAGTTTTCAACAAATTCGCAAAAAAGCACTTTAGCTGCAAAGTATATGTAAAGAGTGGAAATGAACAAGGCATTCAACTAATGAAAAAGTATAATGAACTGTGAAGATACAGAAATTTCATTACAATGATGTAAAAAATAATAAGTTAAACTTAATCTTCGCTTTCCAGCATCATTGCAATCAAATCTGCTTTTATTTCCTTTTCAACAAGTTTCTGGTTTGGTTTTCCCCATTTCATTAGAGTAGGCACGCCAGTGAGCTTCAGATTTTGTCGAAATTCATTCCTTTGGTCTTTCCAGTACTCTCTTCCGCCAACAGCACAATAAACAAAGACGGCATCGGGATCATCGAGCTGGTCCAACGAACTCCGCACAACGGGCTCACTCACAACACAATCAGGACACCAACTTTTGCCATTTGCGTCCTTGTCACCGCAGAAAAGACAGAAAATAGCCTTTCCCTTCAAATCGTCTGACGAGACAATTTTCATAAACTCAGCAAATCCATGCGCTTTTATTTCCTTCATAGTGGAAGTTATTCTATACACGGACTTATAACCTTACAGACAGGTTCAACAACTGAATGACTGATTCACACAGAACGAGCCCTCGTAGGCTCGTACTGACATTCTGTAAGTAAACAACCCATAGCCAGGGTTTCCATTCTTAATTTTGATATTTTGAGTAATGATTGTTTTTGTTTTAGCTATTAAATTTATTAAAATGTTTATACTGAGGTCATTTATACAAATATAAGGCTACAAACAATAACTTATTTACCAGAAACATTGTTTACTAAAAATTAAATTGGTTGTGTTATGTGTTAAGCAGCCTCGCATTGCTGCCATTGCTTGTGAGTGAGTGATAACCGGTTTTGACAACAATTTTGCATTAACAGTTTTCAGTTCACTATTAGATAATGCATAACACATACTGTAGCAATCTGATACGAAAAAAGTTTTTACTTCCCTTCAAATTTTCTGAACAATTTCAGGGAAATAAATCATATTCTTAAATTTATTCCCATCCAGGTTACGCTTGCAATTAAATTCTATTAATACCACCAGTAAATGCATACGGGAAGTAAAGAGGATAAAACTTAATTAACAAGAATTAGGAGGAATGGTGTTTGTTTAAATTTGACCGGAGTCATTCGACCGACTTAATTCCAAAGGAGGCAATACGGTAGTGCACACCTGATTAATTCTATGCTTGAGTGAATACTATCTATTTGGTAAGTTGCTTTGTAAACAACGCGGTCGCTTGCAACAGAAACCAATTTCATCCCCATTGCATTGCCGCCTGCCGCGATTTTTTTACAGGACGGAGAAGGTGATTTTGCACCGAAGTAAGATGCAAATAACTCGCGTTCTCCCGGGGACATCCTGCTAAATTTGATTTCTTTCAATAACAATTTGCATTTTTTTGCTCTCGTAGTTGAAAAAGCCGATGCCATGCAGCCATGCGTGCAGCACGCTGCGTTGCTAATACGGCACGATTTTGCTGAATTTGCAAAGTCGCGTTTCGGCTGTTCTGTGAAAAAAATTACGACGTAAGAAGGCAGGATGGTCAGATGATGTTGTATTCTCTTTCAGGAAGGAGTAATTGTAGTAAACCTCTAAGGAAGCAGTTAGAATGTCATTACGTGTTAAGTTCCGATTTTGTGGTAACTTGCATATGCGGTGCTGAAATCTTTATGACAGAAATGAGGTCAAGTGAATTCCAAGCCATGTCTGCTTATTAGGCTAATAGGGTGTAGAAATAGAAAAAATCAAAATCTTGCGATCATTTCTAAATAAGTTTAGCAGAAATCTGATTCGGTCGGCAATGCGGCATTTTTGCTCAAACCTTTCTTTAAGGCAATTTAATGGATTAAAAATTTGGTGTAGCCAAATATAATAGTACATTTTCTCTGAAAAATATTTTTAAAATATGCTGATAACATTCACAGCCTTGAAATTTGTGGATTGCAATACTTCAATCGAAGGAAATCATATAATTTTCATAATGTTACCAATGTTTTGTTAATTAAGTGCAGCAATGACTGTCAATATAACTAAATAGAGCGGTCGATAAATCAATCATCCTCCACAAATCCTTGAATCTGGGATTTCACTTTAAAAATTCTCTAAGACATTATTTTGTGCATGGATGAGATATTTAGAATTTAAGAAAAATATCCGCTTTGTCGAGTTATTGTCGTGTACAGAATGTTCTTGAAGTGGAAGATTAAGCATCAAGCACCTCATCAAAGCAAAGCTAATACACTGCTTGGAGCAATCAAGTTGTGAAAATTAAATATTCCCCTAGCATGACATAACTAGAGTTTGGTATAAGTATAAATTTGGTTACAGAGAGGACTTCATAAATCTATGTATGGTTGTTTGTTGTATGTTTTTTCTGCTTTGTAATCATGACATGGATAAATGAATGCAATGGCAAACAAGTAAAATATTTCAAGAACATGTGGTGCTTGGGAAAGTTCTTCATGCTTTTACTTTTAATGAAGCGAGACCTTGTGATGGGAGCATCATCGTACCATGTTTGCAACGATACATGCGTTGAACAGGTGGATGATTTTTTTATTTATTAATATTCGTGAAGCTGTACTAGTTGATGAGCAATATTAAACCCCAGCTGCTCAAATTGTGACGTTATCTGGTTGTTCACTTGTATGCAAGAGTCTGGCATATATAAAGGAATTGTGTATGATGTATTTGTTCAAAGGTATTAAATGTGTATGTAGTTGGAGATGAAACATTTATACATTAAGTTATATACTTGATCAATTCAATTTGTTGAATATTAAATGCAGGTTATGCCACTGCTTGAAAAAAGTGATCGTTCCACAGCAACATCACAATTTCTGCGTTGTATGGGAAACTGCACTTTAAAACCGGTGCTGCAAGAAGCTAAAAATGGTTTGAATGCAGCCATTAAAATTCCTATTTTGTAGGCATTGTTAAAAATGTTTGTGTGGCTTACACTTCAACCAGCTTTCAATTTGAAGTAAAATCCATCTTGCACAGATTGAAAGCTAGCAGACCTTGACTAGTTTTCGCAATTTTATGAAACTCTTGTTTGTTGCAATCTGGCATGCAATTAGCATTAGCAGTTAGCAGGAACTCCTATATTTGATCATCAGAGGTTTTGCAACTCTTTCTATACATTATCATCATATTTGGCGAAGCATATTTATTTGAAGTGGTTAAATATCTTTTCCATTGCTAACCGTATATCTATGATGTGATAAATTAAGGTTTGGCTATTTTTAATGTTGCAACAGGACTATTAACAATTCATTGTTGTTTGTATTCAGAGATCGATTTCAAATGTAAAAGAGAAAGTTTGAACCATCCACTTGAGTTTCCACATCATGCAGATATAGATGTGCATTGGATTCGTGTAAAGAATAGAAACCTGGGAAAATTTGTTATTTATCCCATTCTTGAGTTGAAACCCAAAGATGCATCTATTGTCGAGCTGAAGGGCTTTATAGTACGGTTGAATATTCTTTATGTTTGTAACAACATTGTCTCTATGCTTGCTGTATTTTTTGCATTTATTTTGCAAGAATATTTTGTGTGGTCATTGTTAAGCAAATTGCAAATGATGAAAATGTTTAATGCCAAAATTTTCTTCAGCTAATTTAACACCCAATATAACGTTTAACCACACATTGCCGTGAAGACTCTTAGGTTAACTCTCCAACATTAGGTTATTGTGCAGCATTGAATCAGTAACTTACGAAGAAGTAGTAAAAATTTCCAAAAGATATTTTGCAATCCTTTCAAATCTCAATGTAGAGTGTTCCATGAACAGATCATCAATAAATCACGCGAAATGAGAATGATTTCACTGACTAGTAATTATAATATTTTTATGCTATGACTCACTGCTGGTTGATCACTTGTGCGCTGAAAGATTGCTTGAGGCGAATGACCAACCACAACCACTTCACTTGATCCTTTTCCTTTGATTTATTAAAACACGTTTTTGTAATTGAAATTAGTATTTGAAAGAGGATAGCTGGATTTTACTACAATGGAATTGGCACTTTGTACGAAATAGAAGGCAATAATCAATTTGCTGATAAACTGACATTATTTGCAGTAATAAGTAATTAAGCAACATTAATAACAAAATATTTTCAAAAATATATAAATTGTTTTTTTTGTGACTTAGATAGACGTTTTTGAAACTACTCCATCTACTGACGATGGTTGTTATAATCTTTCCATCATATCCCCCCTATCTCCAGCTGAAAATCAGGTGAGACTATTTGCAACGTTTATGTTGTTGCACAGTCTGTGCATTATGCGCAATGCCAGATACTTTTGTAATTCAAGTCATAATAACAACTACATTTAATCTGGTTTGAAAACGTGTCTGTTTTAATTCTATTTTACCAACTTAGAAACTCAGCTTTCTGGTGCCTCGTTATTATTCGTACCAATCACACATGAACTTTGAGATTAGACATCGTGTAGACCAGCAGGACATCGTATTCGATTCGACGCCTAAGGAATATCTTGAACAAGCTCCGTGTGAGAAGTTTATTTCTACCTTTTATAATATTGACATCATTTCTTGACTTTACTGCAAGTTGCTTGAATTTTGTTTTTTTGAATATAGGGTAGAATTTGCCAGTAATAAAGTTTGTCAACGATATCTTTATTCGCTTAGGTTTCTTTTGGAATTTTTTTGATTTCCTTTGTGCATGTCAGAGGCATGTCAATTAGAGATAGCTCAGACCTCTTAAAAATACAACCTATGGACATTAGGTGACGCTTGAACCATACATGTCTGGGGTTCCCAACTGTGCTTGCACCCCCTAACCTTTTAAGGGGTGCAAAACCTTTGGAAAGGCAATTAATTGGATCCAAAAGTAGTTAATCTTCTGTTAGTCAAAAGCTGCCTTTCACAGAGGCAAGGTAGTGCAATCCCACATCAAATGTGTTATATGCATGAGAGGAATAATAAAAGTTAAATGGTAAAAATATGTTTTAACTACAAGTAACATTTTCTGCATATTCTTCCTCTTATATCAGAGTTCAGCAAGAAATCAAGTTTTGAGTTTCGCGTTACAATAAATATGGCATTCATTGTAATACTGTATCAATGTCGGTAATTGTCATGTAACAACAAAATACGTATGGTAGTATGTCCACTCCTACTTTGTCTTCAAAATATTATTCTTCCTTTTCATGTCACCTTCCCATTTGATATCATTCTCCCATGATTGGTGTTGATTACTAATCATTTTGCTGGCTGGTATTGCACTTGGAAATTTAGTATCGCCATTTTTACCGTTACTATGAAATGTGTTTCCAGCACAATCATTCTAAGAAATTTATTAATGCATGTTCGCAGCTTGCCAGGAGGCGTTTGGAGGCTGGTCGTGTGAATGCAGAGGAGGTGAGTTGATGATGTGATTTACAGAACTTGTGAATTTCCAATACGGTCGTTATGTGGGAATTTGATTTTCAATATAACACTATACCAAATATTTTCAGAAGACCAACAACGTAAGGTCCTATACACAGCTCCGGATGTTGTTGTCAACGGTTACACGGTGGTTGTGAGATGGAAGCCGATG
Organism: Clavelina lepadiformis; assembly: GCF_947623445.1. Classification (NCBI taxonomy): domain Eukaryota; kingdom Metazoa; phylum Chordata; class Ascidiacea; order Aplousobranchia; family Clavelinidae; genus Clavelina; species Clavelina lepadiformis. The sequence continues at coordinate 19,664,419 of NC_135246.1, read as the reverse complement.
GATCCTTGTTTCTCTGTGACCGACTACACTGTGCAGATCATTGTGTCCCCCAAACATCCTAAGACTGGGACATCTTATTTGTGGGAGGAAGGAACCCATTATTCAATCGTGAATACTCGTGAATTATTTTCAACTTAATGTTTATACAGACCTTCTAGTTTAAGTATAAGTTGCATCTTTTAGATATCGTTTAGCCTACAACTTTATAAGGAAAGATTAATTATTGATTGATGATTTTGTCAGGTATAGAACTTTTTAGGCTCAAATATTGTTTTTGGTTGCTTCATATTTTGTTGTCCATGTTCACAATAAACATTCATTAATAATTTTTCGTACATCTGACTCAGTTCACCTTTCAACATTATTGGTTCAACCAAAGGCACGATTTACCATTAAGACGAGAATGTTATTGAATGCCACATATTTTTTAGCCAATCCGTGTAAATTTGCATTTGACTACGTATCTTGCATTTACAGGTAACTGAGATTTGTTTAAGCTTGCTTGTTTATTTGTTTGTAGAAAAATAGTTCGACACTTGAATACACCTTCTCACATATCTACGAACCAAAGGAAAGTTTTGTATTGAAGACCAGGGTAATCTGGTTCTCATTTCATTGTATGCGGCAGAACAATAAAAATAAGCTTTGCTTAAAATTTTAATTTACAAAATATATAAATCCTTAAATATTTGCGTTTAGCTGAGAATCTATGCCAATCCGAAGGGTATTAACAAACATTTTGCAGATTCAGAATATACTCATTTTGAAATACATGGTAATTATTCTTAGGAAATATTTTTGTCAAAACGTCTTGAAAATTGAACATTTTTACCGGTCAAGCTGTGTCTTCTTGCAAAATATTTGTACGTTTGTACATTAGCATAATCTTTTGCAATTTTTTCTGTCGCATTTTGATGTTTCCTTCATGGCAACCACAAAATCCTGGCTAAAATATTAATTTCCATTTCAACAAAACAGATTGGAAACTATTAACATCAGATTTGAAGGTAAAAGCGCTTCCGTTTGCTTCAACCATTGAAGTGTCGTTTCCAGCTGCAAATTCAAGTTACGACATTAAGAATTACAACATCTGCCTAAACAGCTCCAACTACAGCCATTGTGAAGTGGTGGCGCAGGTATTATGATGTCATAATATCACCATTATTGAATGTTATTTCTATCTACGACTGTTTGTTGCATCAGTTTTTATCGTGCATAGACAAAGATATTGTAGTCAGGTGATCAGTAATATTTACTTCTGGAAGAAAGTTTTGTGAAGATTTTTTGCACAAATCATGAAATTTTTAATCAAATAACTGGATCCAGTGACGTTTCCATGTTATTTAGCCGCCGGAGGAGACTGACAAAGTGGTGAAAGAATTCAAGCTCAATCCTGGATACTACACAGCGCAGGTATAATCATTGCGTAGATTACCGGATTATGATCTCATATTACAGCAGTGTGTAGCATATCTGTTGCTGATAGAGCTGGGACGTTCATAGCAATGCAAACAGCCCAATAATTGGCATTTTTATTTTTAAATTGAAGGTCTGTTCATTGGCAGTCTTTCTGTGGTGCACATGCATACCATAGCCAATAAAATTCAGTGCAAATTTATAATCTTAAGCTAATACTAATAATTAATCATTATGGGTGTTTTTTTTTCATATCAATTTTTAGTCACGGTTCAGTCGCTAAATTATATCATCAATTTAAAATAAGATATCTACAATTCTCCGGTACGTCAATGAATTTACGGGGTTCATTGGACCAGGACTTTCTCATTCTGCGACCCCATTTTAGAAAAGAGATTTCTGACCTGTATTTGGCCATGCACTCTTGTTTCATTAGGACCTTTATGTCGTCACTTCTAACGTGCTTGTTACATCACAATGATAGCTTGGTTACAAATTTAGCAGGATTTGTTAAAAAATACTTTTTATCACGAAACGTCTTGCAAATACTTTCTCAGGTTCGCGAAATCCGCAAACCATTGCCGAAGCGCACTCGAAGTACGAAGTGGACTAAACAAACTGCCATTCTCGAGCCAAAACCAACTGTCACTGTCGAGACCACTGTCGAGACAAAACCGTCATGTGAGTCACAAATAAGTTTTTGTCGGTGTTATGGATGTGAAATTTCGGGAAAATCTATGTAATTTAAATTTAAAAAATGTTTCTGCAAAAGCGTCAAAATCCATGCAAAGTGTCTTGGTTCATTTTTCTATGTTGTTTGACTTTTCCAATTTCTGGTTTTCGACCATGACCTCGAAAAGTTTCTCGGAAAGTTGTTGCTGATCGTGTCCTGTGGTAGTTACCGTAGTCAGAGAAAGTTTCTGTTTTTATTATTTTTCGCTCCACGAATCGCAGAGACAAAGCTATATCTACATTACATTAGCTACATTTGCTATATCTCATGTTGCTCAGTCTATTGTCGCCCGTGCACCATGTAGCACTTATTCGCGCTTGCGGTTGTCACGTCACAGAGAAATCGTTTAAATCTGGGCGTTTACAAAGCTGAGTTCTTGGAAGTATTTGATGATTAGTTCCAAATAATGTTGACCACGTAACGCTGCGTGGTATAATTGCACCACAGTCTGACTTATTCTCATGGCTTCAGGCAAAATACAATTTTCTGTTTTCATCAAAAGTATTTTTATCCGCTCGCCTGCTTATTGCAACTCGCTTAATCATTTCTTACAACGTCATTAACAATTATAGTGACGTCACAAGACGCGGAAATGCACCGGTTTGACGAGGAAACTTGAAAGACCTTCGTTCTTAGGGTTGTTGTTCAAAACAAACTGGTACCTTGACGTTTCGCACCGAACGACCTCATTGTTTCCATAGTACCCCATGCTCTTTGCTAACCTTTAATGCTAACAACAGTGTTTATGACGTCACAGATCTACTGTTGGTGGCTGTAACGGCGGGGATCGTCGGCGTCTTGTTCGTGGTGGTGGTCGTCTTCTTCTTCGCATGGAAGCGAGGTGAGTTTATTTCAAAGTCTCCCACAAATTTGTGTCGCATTTTGACGCGTTTTGCGGCGCTGTAATAATCGCTTGCTTTGATCATGATGTCGCAAACATGTCGATCTGTGCTTAATTAAACCAAGATTTATCGCGGTTTTGCCTTCATCGCTCGTTCATCTTTTTGTCGCGCATTAGGACACTGCAGAAGGCTCCGGATGTACCTTCCCGCGACAATCGCCGAAAAACTCGACAAACAGACAAAAACTTTCGAATCTCGCTCCCTGTTGCTCGTCTGGCAGAGGGACCTCAGATCGACCGAACTGGACGAAACACATTCCGACAATATCAGGTTTGTGACGTCTGAAAAGCCATTTATTTCGTCATGTTTGCGTAATAACCGTGAACGTTGAGTTCTTTGAATGAAACAAACTTGCAGGAAACAGTTGTTTTAATTATCTTCATGAATATGCGCTCATTTTTCGTGAAACACCGCGTTCGAGACGCCAGCACAATTAATATCTTACATTTGGGCACAGATACCGAATTGAAAGATTAGAACAGAGTCCCCTAAACCTACGGTAATTCATGAATTTTCCCCACAGGCGAATTCAGTGCGTTAGGGCCGGGTTGCCGGTAGCAGAAAATTGCAATTTTTTTTTAACAAAATGACCAACTTTTATCCACGTGTCATTGAATACGAGCGTAAAAGAGAACATTATTAGCTTTTTGCAGACGAGAGAAATTCGTACATTTCTCAGAAATAGGCCTGTGTAGGTTTTTATGAATATTTAATTAAAAATTGAAAATGTATTGATGAGGTGGAACCACCGCCAGTCGTCTGCGATTTAACCTCATTTTAACTTGTAAATCTCAACCCGCAAACCAACTTGGTGCGCTTCCTCTATAAAGACATCTCGCCGCCTTCCTGAGTGTCGTCTGTGGTCTTGACGTCATACTTGATCTATTCGAGGACCGACAAGTTTGCGAAGGAATATCGAAGTGGATTCAATCCGCTTATGACAAGGCCGAGTTTGTCGTCTTCATTTGCCCGCATTTCGACTACACCAGACCCGGGCCAACCGCACAAAGCGTCCGATCCTTGATTGGCGACTTCGACCGCATATACAAGTAAGCGCTGGGTTGCGGACCCCGTTGTTATATCTTATACGCAGTTCTCTTACCTCCTGTTCTTGCCTTAAATGCCGATGTGACAGCGTTTAATTAGATTTGTTCTGTGTTTGAATTGAGCTTAATGTCGTGATGGCAAAGCACTAATCACGTGATTTGATGACGCAGTTATCTTGAGAACGAGATCGGAGTCGGCGAAAAGCGGAGCAAATTCGTCACCGCCCTGTTGCCTTATTCGGACATCACGTGCTTCGAAAAAGCAAAGTACTTGAAGAAAATGACCTCGGTTTATAAACTGATGAACCAAATCGATGACTTCTTTCTTCACGTGCAAGGTGACCAAGCCAGTGGCCTGGCACGAAGCCACATTTAGCATTGTGTGGTCACCGTCACGCATCCAATCTGCATTTCTAAGAACTTAAAGTTGTATGCAAATTTTGTTGTTCATGGTAGTTTATTGCACGTAATTTCTGTCCAGACCTGTTGAGTGTTGTCCGCGATGTAGTTGAGGAAGTGATGGCGACCGATGCAATCTGCTCTAATTTTATCTTCGATGAATTTTGTATTCTCAGGGAGATCGAAATTGAGTCCGGATGGCAAGCTGGATCTTCAAGTGGTGAGCAAGAGAGGATACATCGACACGAATGAAGGAAGAGCGATCCGCGAAGGATTCATCAAGTTTCAGCAACTTCTGAAAGATCACTCGTTGTGTGGCTCCCACACAGGAAGCCGAGTCGATGATGAGAGTTCAGCATCCGATAATATCTCGGACTCGTACTCGGTGCATCAACGCTTATTGGATGGATCAAGGAGTGACCTGACGTGTCCGGATTGCTATCGGCATCAAAGCACAGATGAGGAGCGAGGAGCACCGATCATGGTCAACGTGGTCGATAGAATTCTTCCTCCTAATCCTCCAGATTGCAACTTCCACATCCGGCAGCAGGTATTAAATGCTCCTCCATCTTTTGTGAGCAATCCGGAAGAAGAGATTCTCCTCATCAATGCAGAGTCCGGGAACCTCCCAACATCCGAAAGTCTTCTAGTTTCCAGCAATGAAAGCATCAACATCAATCCAGGAGATCGTATAGAAAAACTTGAATCTCATGAAGTCGAAACTTCTTCGAAAAATTTAAACTTCACTCATTCTCCAACATCCGTGCAATCCTCCTCTGGAAGTGAAGGCATTATTACGTCACAGCCCAGCTCTTCCAATCCAATGATAATTCTACCGGGCAATCTTCATCCAGCACCTTCATCTGAAGATAGCGGATTCCTCTCCAACACAGTTTGAATCACAGAGGACATTGTTTCATCTCCACCAAGTTACTGTAAAAAAATCGCTTCGAAAACGTGCTCCCAGCTTTGAAGATAACTTACTGTCTGTCTATACACCATAACGTCATAGATTTTTTGTGCACAAAAGTATTTTGTTTCTATGGATCGAAGGGAGCACCGCGTTTTCCCTACCTTGGGATAATCCTACCCATGAAAATGAAACAGCATCACAGAAGCCTATTTCAAGATGAAGCCCTAAGTTTTGGTAAGGTTCTAAAAAATACAGTAGAAATTATCACGATTGTGTGGTGGAAATTTTAATTGCGGCTTTCGGATTATTCCGGCGTTGGAACGAAAGTGTTGTCTCCGATCAATTTTATATCCCAATAGGGAAAGTCTCTTGCAATGCAGTTATTTCATTTTTGATTGAGACTTATGTTAATTTTTGAAAATTCTTCTACTTCTAGTTTACAGTAAAATTAATGTAGGTTCATTTTTCCATCATTGTCGAGATTTATACGTTGTTAATTTCCTGGCGGTCATTTATTTGATTGCATTGTGCCAACTAGTACAGCCATCAAGATAAGATTTCTATTGTCTAATTAATGTTTACCTTCGTCATAGGTTTATATTTTGGGTGTTTTTGTGCTATTGGTTTTGACCAAAGTGCGGTGTTAGTCACATTGTTCGATTGTGATCGCCTATTTTGTTATAATGTTCTTGAATTGGAATCAATCCTAAACTCCGATTTAGTCTTGCAGAGCGCTCTGTAGGTGTCAATCTATTGTCTTAGTATTTTTACGGCCGCGTATCTCATATCGTTCTCAAGTACATGCAGTAAATGCTCAATTTCTTATGCAACTTGTTCTACTGAACACCATAAGCCGCATTTTTATGGCGTACTTTGTTCAAGCAGATACCGTATCTGTGTGTACTTCTGTCAGTCTGTGCTTATTTTAAGGGTTCAAACGGTACATCAGCGATTTATTCCTTTTATAAACGTTTTCAAAATGCGTGTATAAAGTCAGCAAATACTTTTATTACTTTATTTCACCATCAAAATACGTTCTCGGTTGTGATTATTCCTCTTGCATTTATTGCTTAGAACTTAGATGCACCTCCTCTGTTATTACGTTGCAACGTTACTCATTTTGCAACCGCGTCACTCTGTTGTTTATGAATAAAATCTTTGTAAATATGTGTTTAAAGATATTCGTCGTTCATCCAGGAAATATTGTATTTATATTTGCCGAATAGTGGCGCAATTTATTCTTTTCTTTAAACACTGGGTAAGAGTCGACAACTTTTCAAGTATATCATCATACTGCATCATCAGGCATTTTGTGAGAGCAACAACAAAACCTGCGATTATATTTTTTTCAGTTCAAAATTTTGCTAAAAAACGCTTAAAACGTCTGGTGCACCCCCGCCTACAGTCTCAAGTCCCAGTAATAAAAGAAAAAATCTGCCACAAAAGAAAAAACTGCTGTAGTGCCTGTGCTACAGGTAAGTTGGACATCAATGTAATTTGAAGTAGTTCCTTAATTATAATAGCTTTGAAAGAACATCTGTTCGTTTGCAACAAGCCCCTGATACTGTTTTGCTCATCCTTTCTGTATCGCCCCCAAATGTCTAACCCCGGTGCTTCCCCACAGTTGCGGCGAAAAACTTAGCCATAACTGGTTTCCATGGTTACATCTGAGCTAGCTTATTATACAAGTATTTTGACAAGTTTCATGGCTGGTTTTTACACAACGGAACTCACCAAAACGATAATAAGTGATTGTAGGAAAATTCCCACGGCCAAATCCTTCACCTAACCAAGCGTAAGATAACATAATACGCCGTTTATCATCGACTTTCAAAGTAAGGCGACTAGCATTATTACTGCATTGTGTCGTATCGCAGCAAAAATGCAGTTTTCGCCAATCAGTTCCACCAGGATTATAACACGCCGTAAGTTTTTGAAATGCGTGGTCGCAACTTTACAACAAACCTACAGCGGATTGCCTAGCCAGCAAATATAAGATCTCGGGCGCCACCTCACGATAAATTTATTTCACAAAATTTGCCTGAACACGATTGTACATCACAGAAACACTGCGTAACATTACCATATAAATGCTGGACATGAGCGAGCGATATATGAGCAAAGAAACAACAACCACGGGGAAATATGCTGAGCTCAATGAAAATTAACAATAAAAGGAAAAGTGCGCAACAGGCACATGCAATGGCCGGGGCAGGAACACAAGTGCACACCGTGTGATATTGACTTTGCTCACCCTTCACAATATGAAAGAGAGAATCTCTTTTTCAGAATGGCGGAAAAAAGCGAGACGATGCTTGCCAGCGTATAGGTTCATAACCATCCTCTCTTTCATATTTTGAATGGTGAGTAAAAGATCCTTTCTCACAACTTGCATAAACATCAGTACAAGTGAGGAAGATTGGGATGTTAGGAAAATAAATCTGTAATTTTGAACGCTCTGGAAGGTTACGTAATGTGCTAGGTCAGATTAAATAAACACTTACTGCATTATCGCTCAATAAAAAGAAACACTACTGTGCACTGTTACTCAATAGAAGTAGCCTGCTTATGCGTGAACAATATGACTGCATACGACAAAAACACGCAAAGATATGAGCAAATGAGTGGTATAGGCAAAAATAAATGGAAACGCTGATATAGAAATTAAATTGCTAGGGTAAAACTGGAAAGTGCAAAGAATGAATAAACTGTGAACAACTCACCTGATTCTGAGCACGATGTACTCTGGACATGCCACAATGCACTTGGACTCATTACCATGATGACGTCACAGAAGAATTAACTCTAAACCTGATCACCTCGATAAAAATTAACTCATTACACTATTTTGCGGTACTTTCCCTACTTGGATACAACTTCGATCCATAGAAACATACTCTTGCGCACATGAAATCTATAACGTCATGGTGTGTAGACAGACAGTAGGTTAATCTTCAGAGACAGGAGAAAGTATTCGAAGCGATTTTTTTACAGCAACTTGGTGGTGATGAAACAATGTCCTCTGTGATTCAAACTGTGTTGGAGAGGAATCCGCTATCTTCAGATGAAGGTGCTTGATGAAGATTGCCCGGTAGAATTATCACTGGATTGGAAGAGCTGGACTGTGATGTAATAATGCCTTCACTTCCAGAGGAGGATTGCACGGATGTTGAAGAATGGATGAAGTTTAAATTTTTCGGAGAAGTTTCGACTTCATGAGATTCAAGTTTTTCTATACAATCTCCTGGATTGATGTTGATGCTTTCATTGCTGGAAACTAGATGACTTTCGGATGTTGGGAGGTTCCCGGACTCAGCATTGATGAGGAGAATCTCTTCTTCCGGATTGCTCACAAAAGATGGAGGAACATTTAATACCTGCTGCCGGATGTGGAAGTTGCAATCTGGAGGATTAGGAGGAAGAATTTCGTTGATCACATTGACCATGATCGGTGCTCCTCGCTCCTCATCTGTGCTTTGATGCCGATAGCAATCCGGACACGTCAGGTCACTGCTTGATGTTTCCATGGAGATTCCGGGAGAAATTTCGTACGACTCCGAGATATTATCGGATGCTGAACTCTCATCATCGAATTCGCTTCCTGCATTGGAGACACATAACGAGTGATCTTTCAGAAGTTTCTGAAACTTGATGAATCCTTCGTGGATCGCTCTTCCTTCATTCGTGTCGATGTATCCTCTCTTGCTCACCACTTGAAGATCCAGCTTGCCATCCGGACTCAATTTCGATCTCCCTGAGAATACAAAATTCATCGAAGATAAAATTAGAGCAGATTGCATCGGTCGCCATCACTTCCTCAACTACATCGCGGACAACACTCAACAGGTCTGGACAGAAATTACGCGCAATAAACTACAATAGACAACAAAATTTGCATACAACTTTAAGTTCTTAGAAATGCAGATTGGATGCGTGACGGTGACCACACAATGCTAAATGTGGCTTCGTGCCAGGCCACTGGCTTGGTCACCTTGCACGTGAAGAAAGAAGTCATCGATTTGGTTCATCAGTTTATAAACCGAGGTCATTTTCTTCAAGTACTTTGCTTTTTCGAAGCACGTGATGTCCGAATAAGGCAACAGGGCGGTGATGAATTTGCTTCGCTTTTCGCCGACTCCGATCTCGTTCTCAAGATAACTGCGTCATCAAATCACGTGATTAGTGCTTTGCCATCGCGACATTAAGCTTAATTCAAACACAAAACAAATCTATTTAAACGCTGTCACATCGGCATTTAAGGCAAGAGCACGAGGTAATAGAACTGCGTAAGATTTAACAACGGGGTCCGCAACCCAGCGCTTACTTGTATATGCGGTCGAAGTCGCCAATCAAGGATCGGACGCTCTGTGCGGTTTGCCCGGGTCTGGTGTAGTCGAAATGCGGGCAAATGAAGACGACAAACTCGGCCTTGTCATAAGCGGATTGAATCCACTTCGATATTCCTTCGCAAACTTGTCGGTCCTCGAATAGATCAAGTATGACGTCAAGACCACAGACGACACTCAAGAAGGCGGCGAGATGTCTTTATAGAGGAAGCGCACCAAGTTGGTTTGCGGGTTGAGATTTACAAGTTAAAATGAGGTGGTAAGTCGTTAAGAAAACAGAAAGTGGCCCAACACCACAGCTGCACGAAAATCTCTTTTATTTCGTTGTAATTCAACGCGCGATGACCACAACCTCATGACGAAATAAATGGCTTTTCAGACGTCACAAACCTGATATTGTCGGAATGTGTTTCGTCCAGTTCGGCCGATCTGAGGTCCCTCTGCCAGACAAGCAACAGGGAGCGAGATTTGAACGAGAAATGAATCGACCTCTTTGCGGTTTGTTTGTCAAGGCGCAAAGCGACACCTGCCGGAAGACAAACTCGAAGCTTTCCGCAAATTCCTGAAGTAAATTTAGCTAGGAATGAAAATGTGCGCGAGATGTAAAATAAAAATCAGTCTCACCTCGCTTCCATGCGAAGAAGAAGGCGACCACGACGATGAGCAAGACGCCGACGATCCCCGCCATGACAGCGACCAACCATAGATCTATGACGTCATAAACAAATATAGTGACGCAATGAATTTAAATAAACACGCAAAAGCTGAAAAAGTTCTGCCGCCAACCAACTGGAAGTGAAGAAGAAACGTTTTTTATTTTTCTTTCTATATAATTAACAATCCGTTAGTGGGCGCATAAGTGGCCCGGCCTTACAAAGTGCAGCGGCTTTAGTTTTGTCGATTTCCATAGACAAGAAAAAAAATTCTATTTTAGCTTTTTAAGGAAGTTGAACGTATTAAGTATTTACGCGGTATCTCGGTCGACACGTTTAAATTGTAAGTATCGTCTGATATGACGACAATTATGACGTGAAATTACGTCAAAACGGGCATGGACGTTTTCTGAAACGCCGATATTATCACATTTATATCAAAACGAAAGTGTGATTATGACGTCAAAATAACACACCATATTTCGCGCAGCGTATCAAGGAACCCGGCAATAACCACTTTAAGCGACGACGCGTAGCAATAATGGAATAAATTTACAACTCAAACGAGTTCAAAACGGTTTGAAGAATAACGGTACGAAAAAAGAAGAAACATGAAACAGAAAACTTTTCATCATTCGCAGATTTACCGGGAACCTTCCCATAAAATCAAAAGCTGGCCTAAAGAGATATTTTCTGGAAGTTTTACAAAATTATTTTAGTAAAAAATCACGCACCCTTCCAAAGCACCACCGTGTTTAAGCGCGACCCAACTTACTGGAAAGTAGCCGATGTATGGAGCAAGGTGACAAAACAAAGCATATTTGACAAGTGCTGCAAGTCTAGTTTAAAACGAATGTTGAGTAAAATCACTCCGCAAACACATTCCTTTGCTTTTGACGTCACTTTACAAAACGTTGGGTGAAAACTTGGCGTGAAATTGAAAAGTATTTTTAGAAAATCGTGTTGCCTTGAAGCAATGGAAGAAGTCAGATTGTATCTAACTATATCGACCGGCCATATACAGGATGACGTCATGCGGGTGAAGAAAATTTTGAACCTCAAAGCTGCACTAAACCAATGCATTTCACAAATACATCTTTCAGTTCTACAATATTAGTCTTATTACCATTAAGTTTTGATAAAGTTTGTTTACCGATGGGCTTTGTAGAAGTTGAAGATGGCTTGGGATCGAGCACGATTCGACGTTTGGTCATTTTTCTTTCTCCAACAAACTCGCGCTGCGTGTCGCGAACGTCGCCAACCTGGAAACATATTTTTGGTCAATCTTTTTCCACCAAAGTTCTTTGAAGTGTTTTTAGAGATCGAAATAGTCTCTAAAATTTCTTTCAAAAATTATAGTTCTGCAACCACAGCAGAAAACCAGCGGTTCTTTAACAGTTGCGGTCTCTTAAAAATTTTTTGCGGTCGCCGAAGTCAAGCCTTGAATAATTTGCTTATAACCACAACGACGAACGACACGAGTCATATGTAAGTATCATAATCCAATGTCATATCAACCAATCCCTGGTATTTCCACGGCTATTTTGACTACTGGGTTATTTCAAAGCGTCATATTTAATATACATGACGTAACAAAGTCAGTCAATTGTGACTGTGTCTTTATAAGTTCCGCAATTATTGGCATATCTTCCACATAATTGGCATTCTAAGTCGGGCTTTAGCTTTTGCAAAACCTAAACTGAGATATAATATTTCGTTCACTTGACGCAATCAAAGAACTAGTTTCATCAATAAACACAGAAGCTTTCTTTAATAACAACATAAAATTATGAAAACAGGAAATATATTGCCAATTATTGGGCTGTTTGCATTGCAATGAACGTCCCAGCTCTACCAGCAACAGATATGCTACACACTGCTGTAATATGAGATCATAATCCGGTAATCTACGCAATGATTATACCTGCACTGTGTAGTATCCAGGATTGAGCTTGGTGAATTCTTTCACCACTTTGTGGGTCTCTTCCTGCGGCTAAATAACATGGAAACGTCACTGGATCCAGTTATTTGATTAAATATTTCATGATTTGTGCTAAAAATCTTCACAAAACTTTCTTCCAGAAGTAAATATTACTGATCACCTGACTACAATATCTTTGTCTATGAACTATAAAAACTGATGCAACAAATAGTCGTAGTTAGAAATAACATTCAATAATGGTGATATTATGACATCATAATACCTGCGCCACCACTTCACAGTGGCCGTAGCTGGAGCTGTTTAGGCAGATGTTGTAATTCTTAATGTCGTAACTTGAATTTGCAGCTGGAAACGACACTTCAATGGTTGAATCAAGCGGAAAAGTTTTTACTTTCAAATCTGATGCTAATAGTTTCCAATCTGTTTTGTTGAAATGGAAATTAATATTTTAGTCAAGTTTTTCTGATTTTGTGTGGAGAGTTTTTAAAATCAACACACAATTAAACAAATTCTATCGAGAAAGCCACAAACATGAAATTCAATCCATGCAAGGAGGCAAAACTTTGGCTTTTCTAAAAGTTTTCCAACAAAACTTTCAGCTTTAAAGAAAATTAAATTAGGTAAATAAAAAGAAAATAAAGAAAATTAAATAAATAAAAAATTCAGCTACGGTTGGTTAAGGGCAGTTACCTTGAATGGAAACCGGAGCAAATTCTGAATATGCAAAAAGTTCCTGAAAATCTTTTGGTTTGGCCCAGATTAGCAGCTAAATACCCAAAATTTTATGATTTAGTTGCACAATATAAAACAACATCTGTAAAAAAGCATCAATTTTGTAAATTTACAAGCAAAAAACTTAAAGCACTTATCCAATAAATTCTCCAAATATTAGTTTTGGAGCCACATAGCATTGACATTTAAATAAAATCATTTTTAAATAAAATCAAAATTACCCTGGTTTTTAATTCATATCCTTCAGGTGGTTCGTAGACGTGCGAAAATGTATGTGCAAGCGTGGAGGTATTATTCTACGTACAAACAAGCAGGTTTAGAGAAATGTAAGAACTGGATCTACACTGGCAGCTAGGAAGGAAACAACACAAACTGACTTACTAGATCCAATTAAAAATGAATACTGCAGCAACAAACAAATATGCAAATTATTTGAATTTTTGCCACATGGTCAATCTCTTGGCGTGTCTGAAATGATTTCTGCACACAGTAAACTTCCAGTTCAAAATAATTTTCATGGACTTACATCAGCCAATTGCACCCCACGAAATATTGGCTTGTCGCCAGGAGAAACATAAATTTGCACCACGTAATCCTCAACCTTGAAACAAGGATCCATCTGCTTCCACCTCACAACCACCGTGTAACCGTCGACAACAACATCCGGAGCTGGATAGAGGACATCAGATTCATGTCCCACTGAAAATATTTTGCAGCTTTGAAAGTAAATTAAACCAGCACATATGACCCTAATACATACAGTTATACACGCATGTATACATCACTCGTATATTGTGTATAGAATTAGTAAATAGAAATTTCTAATTACACAAATGCACTTACCACAGTTACAAGACCAATTTCCGTTGATCTTTTCACAAGCTGTCAAAAGAAAGCGAATCAATAAATATGTTCAATATGTGAAGCTTAAAGTAATAAACAGTCAATTTCAGGGGCCCTGGACTAGGTGAAGGTTGGTCAAGTCATAAGCACCTGATTGACAGTTGGCAGGTCACGTCCATTAATTTATTTACGTTCGTTTTCTCTGCGGTCAATCAAGCTAAAACATTGTTTTAAAACTGCTTTCTGCATGACAAGTGGTGAAAAGATAGGCCAATTAAAGAAACCGCAAAAATTGATAACAATGATAGCGTCAAGCAGTCCCCGGGGCAGGACAAGACGAGGGTTTTTATGGTTTAGTTTAGGGGTGTCAAACTCAATCGCACCAGGGGCCAAAACTAGGCCGTAAAGATAAAACTTGATTGAACGTTTCGTGACACGGGTACATGAATTGAAACAGGCAGCGAAACAACACCAAATTTCTGATGTTTTTGACGATTTTTGACGGGGTTATTTTTGATTATTTTTCTCTTACGTCATTATGTTTCATTGATCTCCTTGAAAAAGCATCAAAGAATTAACAAACAATAAAGAAAAAAGCAGCCCAGATTCCAAGCGTTAAAATAAATCGATTTATTCTATCGGGATTTATTCTACCGTATGGTGGGGCAACTGCTGTGCTGCTGTATTGTGCGATTTGTTATAATCTTGTTTCTTGCTTGAAAAAAGTAAGTTATACTGTACAATGATCTCGTGGGCCGGAAATAGTTCAATGTATAAAATAACATTGCGGGCCAAGTTTTATTGCAAAGCAGGCCGGATGTGGCCCGCGGGCCGGGAGTTTGACACGTATGGTTTAGTTGGTTAAAGATCATTCTGGGGTTGACTTCAGAAGGACGTCATCGAGAATAATCACAGAAATTTTTTCACAATTTTATTTTATCATTTACAACTATTCTTCAAATAGTTCAACTATGTGTCAAGATTTATCTTTGGCGTGAGTTGTATTTATGAAAAAAAACATGAAAATTATCCCAGTTGCCATTATTTTTGTCAGTAAGGAGAAATGCTTGAAGATGTGGTTCATATATCTATACTTATGTATGCCAACACAGCTCTGTTACTACATAAACTTTGCCATTTTGCCCAAGAGCAATTTGAAAATGTCTGATAAATTTTGCTATTACAAAGCATTCAACTGATTTCAAATTGAAACGTCACGTTGAAAATGAAACATATCAACATCTAAACCGGCCAGTTACAATTTAAGCTGCATTAGTCAGTGAATATTTATCCATAAAACATCATAATCGCGCTTAGATTTCAACTGACAAGCAACCACTTAATCAGTTACATTGTCTTTAAACAAACACGAAGTGAGACGGCAATGACACTTAACTGCACCTGAACTTGACTGAGCGCTCAACCGTGGCACAATGCTATTGACACCGTTTTACCACAGCAAAGATACAAGCTTACAGTTTTGATGGATTCTACCTCAACTTATTCGAGTTTTAGCATATCAGCCAATATTTCATGTATTTTAAAAATATGGAGCTGTTCCACTCACAGGGAGCCTGTGCAGCAACCTCCAGGAGCTGGACTTCTCCATTAGCATCTGGAGTCTGGGGGTAAAAGAGTGGTAGTGGGATGATCTGAATCCCGAAATGTGCTTTATACGGGAGGTAGATCGGCAGCAGCACACTTAGAGGGGTCTGTTTCCATCAAGCAAAAAAAACAAGGCGTTAAAAGTTAAAGATATCTTAACCAATGCTGCCAGTTTAAAAAACATTGTTTTTATAAAAAAACGACAACTTAATTAATAAGTAACATAATAATACACACATATAATCATAATTAACAAAAATTAAGTCATAGTTAATGAGATGCAGCTACTATAAGATGTATGTGCGCACATCACTATATATGCATGCTGTAGTAGACATGACATGCTGATACAAGCACTAGACATCACAAAATACCATTCTTACCTCACTATCCGTTGACGATAACTGGCGAGAAATCGAAAAGTTGTAACAACCAAAATCAGACACTGAGGGAACCAGGTATAGATTAATCTGGAGAATAAAACATGATAAAGTAATTTTAAAGCTTGTCATAAAAATACGACCCAGATACCATAGGCGTCAATTTTTTAAAGAAAGTGAAAAATCTGGGATACAAATTAAAGATCAGGTATTTTCCCATCGTAATAGCATTGTTGTGTAGTTATGTAATGCTTTATCACAATGCGTTCTACATGTTTTATATTGCGACCAGTTTTTCGGACTTGTTCCTGAAACAAAGCATGCCTGCTTTAAGACTATAAGCTTAAAACAGCTTTCGTTCATAGTTTAAGGAAGTAATTATCATAAAAGACGTTATTAAAAACGATTCTAAGAACAAGAGAATGGACAGGTTGACCTTTCTTCGACAAACCAGATACTTTTAAAGGTTTCTTCTGTTGTAAAAACTGTTAACAAACTCATTTTGTAATGCTTTTTAACGCCACGCAGCATTGTGACACTCCAGTTGTCCAATGATGAACGAGTTGAATGAATAGCGAGAAATTATATCTGTCACAAATTTCAAACTTAAATTCGTGGTGGCTTGGCTGAACATTTTGAAGTTTATTTACAGAGTTGGAAGTTGTTTGCAACCCACAAGTTGAACCCATTTACTTAAAGAACTTTGTAGTGAAATAGGTTACTTGGCGGGTTCAATTCTCGGTTGTGCTACCACTGTAATACCCTTGACCAAGGCAACAGTGATGCTTCTGTTCTGTGGTCTTGATGAACAGTTCCAAATTCAGGCAATAGAATATGAAAAAAATGAAATAAAAAATGTGCATCCAACGGAACTTGCACAAAAAACAAGCTCAGTAACCAGGGCTCCATCATTTCCAATCATAAGCGATGCAAAGACTCTCCGAGGATAAAAATTTTGATACCATACCTTGATCGGCAATTAAACTGACTAACAATTGTACAGTACAAACACAAAGGTGCTTGGGGTGGGCCAGTCTACCACAAAATTTAAATTGGTTTGAGCCAGCTGGAGTATTAGTTTGACACCAAGGGCTCTTAAATGATGTGTGATATAAGAGAGGCAATGTACACAAAAAGTCTACATATTAGTTTAACCCTAAACAATTCTTTGCCATTTCACTGACTAACTGAACAGAATATGCAAATTGAAGACTGTTTATGTCTGAGCAGATGTCACAAGTCTAACACGATTATGTCTTGCTGATGGTATTATGGTTCACTTCAATTGAAAAAGAGAATAAAATATGTTCTGATATACTGGTATCAATGAAACAAGGGCCAAATGTTCCCGGCTACACCAAACCAAACACACTGGTACAGTGGGAGTAGCTTAGTGTAAGCACAGTTGGCTCAATAGCCAAGTGGTTTCAGCGCTGGCCTGGCAATAAATGCAGCTTGTGTTCGTGTTCGATACCCAGTGAGGCACTAAACTGTTGTAATGCCTTCGGGCAAGGCATTTATGACACTCAGTCCTGCTCAGTGGACCTGGTGGACAGTACTAAATTCAGGCAATACTATATAAAAAATCAGAAAACAAAATAAAAAATGTTTGACGATCGTTACTTGCACAAATGCTTGCTCAGTAACCATGGCTCAATCGATGACAAATCATCACCGAGTTTAACTCATGCAAAGACCTAAAATAAAAAAATTACCATAACATACCACTCTGGAACCGATTTGCACACTACATGCGTATAGTACAATGCCTATAAATCTAAATGGCTATGCTCAAATGCAACAATATGTTGTGCGGTGACAAGTACAAATTTATAAGAAAATATGGAAACCAACATTTACTCATTAACTGTCATTTCACTGAAGGTTAGTTTTTATATAAAAAAAACTTTGGACTACACAAAAACGGTTGTCAATATTATCTGTGGTTACAATAAGTTGCTTCTACAGTACTGGAATAAAAAACAGCCTCACCACATAACCAGTCATTCTGTCAATAGCTGGAGCACAAGGCATCCATTCGATTACGGGGTAAATGACAACTTCGCCTTTAACTCTGTTCCTCACATCAACCCAATCCACCGTTACAGTACTAGCAAGAGGAAGACATGTAGCTTCAAAAGATTGTGTGGGTTCACCATTGCAATGAAAATCGGCCTCTAAAGTTTTGATTTGATCGTGAAGTAACGTTAATGTAACAATGGCCAACTGCACAGGGAGCTTAACAAATTAATAATATTAAGGTAAGCTATCTAATTATAGGACTATCTTAGTTTTAGCAGCGCTGTGAAAAATAGTTCCCTTGGCCGAAACATAGTTTACAACGTCATAAAACGTCATTATGTAGTTAATTAGCATTGACACTATATATACTAAATTGGGCAGAAATATATATCACATCTGCTGATAAATATTTTAAATTCGAAAAATAATTTCATAATTTTGCAAATTTGATTTAAATTCCGGATTTCGAACACCACCATTTAGTTTAACTTGTATTTGAGTTTTAGTTTAAAAATTATAACAGACAAAAACTTCTTAATTGCTGGGAAATAAGTCCAGAGATCTATAGTTCTATAGAATTAAATGTTCCTTAAATTAAAGTTCAGAGTTATTAAACATATGGAGAGCTGCATTCAAACCATTTTTAGCTTCTTGTAGGACTGGTTTTAAAGTGCAGTTTCCCATACAACGCAAATATTGTGACGTTGCCACAGAAGCATCTGATTTTTCAAGTCGTGGAACAACCTGCATTCAAAATTCAATACAAGTTTATTAGACAAAGCATGAATTTTGAATTTAAAATATCTACATTGGCTACCGATAATCTATTAGCAAAAAACAGATTTTTAAGTGTAATGTGCAGTATATAATATAAAAGCAGATAGGTTATGCAGCTTTAGCCTAGTTTAATAGAAGCAATAAACGAATCATGTTTCGCTTTTGAAGCAACTATGAAATACTGTACAGGAAACAGACAAATAGCTAATCATCATTAACCTGTTGAATACAAGGACGGTAACAGTCATAATATGATGATGCCGCTTCCTTTGCCAGCGCTTGCTTCATAAACAATATAAGAAGAAGAAGCTTGTCGAATTTGTGCGTGGTTGTAAGTTGCATAATACTGTTGTTTGATGTTCATTTATGCGTTTAACACCCAAGAAAACCACAGAGATTCACAAATATGTCACATCATTTTAATGCCCAGTTTCTGTTAAACGCCAACCAATAAAACTTAAACCACAAGCCTGGAACTACTGAAGTATCCTATCTGAAAATAAAAGACTGAATGAGTGACATTCTGGTACATTGAAGTCACTTGAAAAGAACATTTAAGTTGGTGCATATGTACAAGAAAAATACAACGAACTGCTTTACTCATATCGTGCTGAGCAATTTATGTGGTTAAGTATCGCCCAGGATTTTGTCTTGTTCATTGGCAAGTATTTTATAAGTTGCAACATGAACCAAATGGTGTTTAGAAATGGTCCAACCTCAAAACTCAGTAACTGTTTATACCCAACATTATAAAATCTTGCACACACATACGACATAGCAAAAACACATCAAAAACAAACATGTTTTTGTTTAAGGTTTGAGAAACACATCAACAAATCGCTTTATTTTTTGTCAGCACTGATGGCGGAAACTAAAGTGACTATGATGATCACACGGCGTATTTAACAAACTTGCCAAAATTTACCAGTTGTTGAAGACATATAGGCTAGCTTACTAATTCTGAAATTTTTAAAGTCTAGCCTATCTTTGGCCCAGATTCCCAGACTGCAAGCAGGATATCAGTGTGTTCAAGCATTTTCTACGCCAGCAACCTAGGCCTATGCCCCCGTTCTGTACCAGATTGGAAAGTTGTCAAAGTACATAGAGGATTAAATTTAATTGCCCATGAAGACCTAATTCCTGTTGTTTTATCCTGTTGCGCGAGAGATTTCTCACCGAAAAACAGCAAACTTTCCTATCTGGGTCCTGTACATCAACTATATTCCAATGTTAAGGTTCATTGTGATTGTGACAAATGACAATGTAATTGAACCTTAACTCTGCCTTCTGGCCACTCTGTCGTAGGATACCAGATGTTTTATTGATATTATCCATTGGTGACATTTAGCCCCAGTCTATCAATCAACTTACAATGTTGTAATGCAATCTTACCGCTGCAATCCTTCACAGCAAGCAGATAAACAGGAAGTTTGAACACTAACGCAGACATTTCATTTAAAGATTTCAGAGTGACTATTTCACCGTATGTAAGTCACACAGCCCATTGTTAAGACAGGCGATTACTTGAAAATGGCTATGCAAAAAGGTAGTTTTAGCTATTTAGGACTTAATTGGAGTTAAATTTAGATTAGAAGGTAGATTTAGGTTAAGTTTAGGTGACTGTGTTATAACATTTAAGTTAGATTAACAAGAAACTGTGAAAAAATAGCTTTTAACGCACGATTTTTTCCGGTGAAATAGCCTTGTGCAGTATAGTGGCAGCCTAAAGATTTATTTATTACCATCTGGTTGGACATGAGTGACGTATCTGACCATCTGCTACTTCCACTCACAACAAACCTGTGTAAAAGATTCGTACCACGTACACAGGCCACCTGAACGGGAAACTAGTCCCATGGATGGAGTTCATTTTAGTGGGGTTTTTCTTCTTCCATCCAGACACACAGGTCGGTTCCATCTTGATGGTGACACAACGCTTATGTCCTGCCAAACTATCTGCGTAACTTCTGTTTTATATTAAATGTGTTTAACTTGCGTGTTTTTGTGTTAAATTATGTTTGAATAATGTGTTTATAATTTGGGTTTGGTGGCCGTGCTGACGCTAATAACTTTTTTATTTTCTCTGATTGGTCCATAATGCACGTTTTTGCCCTCGAAGTCTTGTCAAATTTTTTCTGTCCAATTTGTGGAAAATGTTGATAACTACTAATATGTTTGCAACCACTTACGTCAGAAGAATGTTTTCGTTCCCGACATTGAAGACGAAAAATAAAATGAATGAATGTTAACGCGAAATTTCCAGCGTGTGCAAGTAAATGGTTTCTTTAAGCCTACGCTATATGTTCTATATGTTAAATATATAACGGTATATCGTCATCATATACAAACTAAACATAGTACAGGTTAATTTGATGTTAATGGCCGGCCTCTTAATGCAGTGTTTTTATTTTTCGACTTCAACTTTGCGAAGCAAAAGTCACGGTACGACGAAAGACTGAAAGTATGGCTGCCAGGCTGTGTGCTGGTGTAGAAAATCTGCTCTGCCATTAATTTTCAGTTTGCTAGAGGAGGTGATAGGCTTGCCGAGCGCCTGTCTGATGCGAGGTTAGAAGACTTAGCCTAAGCTAGCCAGCAGACCGGTCGTCCAGAACTCGGTCCAAATAAAAACAAGTTGAACTTGCCGCGCTTGAATAGTTTTGGTACCAAACATGAACTTTGAACTTTGATTAACGATATCTTGGAATTTTCCAGTTTTCTCTGAATGACAATTGCTATTCTAAAAGCAAATGCTGGTTTATTTTAAGCTATATATATGAAAATAACGCAATGAAAATCCTCATAAATCATAAATCGACCATAATTGACCTGCTACAACTGCTTTTTTAATTGTCATTAGATAAATTTCTCGTAGTTAACTGCGACTGAGCGAATCGCTCAACCGTGACCCCGTTTAAAGCACAGAGCTTAACTATCATTATTAGTTTTGAAACTTCTAACACTTTCCGATCTCGAAAAAACATAAGCAAAGAAAAAGGACGAGTAATAATCTAATCTCGTTCTGTTTACCCTGTTGCCGACTTACCGAATGACTAAGCACTGGAACAAAACAGCGCGTATCGCCACTGTTGAAGCAATCGCTTTGACGTCACGCGAAACATTGAGATCGCTAATTGGGCTGAGTATACCCCCAGGCTGAGTCTACTGTAACATTTTCATAGTCTACAACATATTTTACGTTTTTAACTTTGCGAGCACGCCCTCTATAACGTTTAGAAACATAAAATTAGCTTACATAAAACTTCGCGTGTAAGCTATTCGTTCTAATACTGTAGGGCAGGCTATAACCACAGTGAACTTTTTCCACTATTTGGGATATCAATGTGTTTTGTCCGATATTTCCAAAGCATTCAAATTGCCTAAAAAATTTACATTCGTCCATTTTGAGACCCGGTTACGGCTTGACTAACAATGCGTGCGTTTTTCAAGTTTTTTTGTTACAAAGCGAAAACATATTTTTTACTTTGAAAGACAACGTTTCGTTTCTATCTTGATAATGACGTCAAACGTGCATGTATTTAGCTTTTTATGCAAAATATGTAGGACTAAGCTTCGAGCCACTCATTTTTCTCTACAAGTAAGTTAATATGTGCAACTGCCATTTATTGAGTTGATCTTTCTGGGGAGAAAATGCATATATTAAATTTGACAAATTGTAAACTTTTTTTCTGTTAAGGATAAATAGGAATTTCGGTTAAATTCTTGTATTACGCCGCTTGCTCCTGTTCAGTGGGCCTTGTGCGCAGTTCTAAAATCGGGCAATGCGATTTAAACAAATCAAAAAATCAAATAAAATTGTGTGGAAATCGAAACTTGCACAAAGGCTAGCTCTGTAGTTGGGGTTCGAGCGATGCGGAATCATCACCAGGTTTAAGTCATGCAGAGACTTTTCTCAGTCCGAGGATAAAGATTATCATATCATGCCGTATCGCAAGTGAGTAACATATTTAGGCCTGCTGCATTTTTATTAGTTAAAACGCAAACTGTTTGCTTGACTTGCAAGGTCCATCAAACTGAACTTGTACTAAAACGTTGGGTTAAAAAATATTATTACTTCTTTCGGATTTTATTTCTTCGTGATATCTTCAAAATCTTCTTTTGTGGATAACTTTGGTAGTTCCAGTTGCGTTTTGTTGAATAGATGCTGAAGGAAAGAATTGTATAAAAGTCTCTTTGTGATTGCGATGAAAGCCAAGTTGGAAGTTGCGCTTGAATAATAATACTTCTGTCCAAATTTCTTTCAAAGCATGAATAGCTGACGTCTTTTCACTGTATTGCAAAACGTGACTTTTTATTGGAACCCACCATCAAAACGTCTGGGAGTTTCCCTGTGGCACCAGGCGAGTGCTGTTGCGTTGTTAGGCGAAACATGTTCGATAAATTGGACAAGTGTCGCTCTGCAGCTGTTTCATTGTTTAAAAATGTTTGGTGGTTGCATTGCGGAAGCGTTGTTGTTTGTAAATATATAAGAAAACTTTCAGCTAGTAGCACAGGAAGGCAGCTATTAACTGTGTTGCTTCGCTTTTACCAAAGGAATCTATTAAACGTTAGGTTAGAACAATCGCAACGCACGCTTACTGGCGTCCATGTTTCTGTTAACCACCCGATTATAATTGAATAACATTTGCATGACTATTCCTGGTAGAGATATAAGGAAGCGTACATCAGCTTATAGCCATAGTCTATAAACGTGCGACCTTTTCAAGGCTACTGCATCCATTCAGCACTAGAACATTACGTTTAGAGCCCTGGACTGTAGAGCTACATTCTCTTTCTGCGAGTCATTCAACGAAGGAAATGTTTTGTGATAAGAATCATATGACGTATGTGGCACGTGACACACACGTGCAGCGTTATTTTGACGAAACAATCAGCAGATCGGTGTTCTCTCGCGAAATCAGTTTGATGCAGACGAGGAATGGGAAAATCTAAACGAACCAAGTAAATTGTGTATTTTCCTTTCGTAGCTTGTTGCACAGAGGAATGTCAGAGTGATAGAATAAGTAAGGGTGCCGGTATACCAAGTTAGCACAAATCGCAGACATTAGAAAGTGATTGCAGCTGAAGCATGTATTAGTTTGACACCAAGGATTCCTAAATGATGTGTGATATTGGGACGCCAATGTTTGCAAAAAAGTCTACATATTAGTTTAACCTTAATCAAGTCTTTGCCATTTCACTGACTAACCGAACAGAATATGCAACTTGAAGACTGTTTATGTCTGAGCAGATGTCACACTTGTAACACGATTATGTCTTGTTGATGGTATTATGGTTCACCTCAATTGAAAAAGAGAATAAAATGTGTTCTGATGTACTGGTATCAATGAAACAAGGGCCAAATGTTCCCGGCTACACCAAACCAAAAAGACTTATACAGCAGAAGTAGGTTAATGTTGGCTCGAATCAGCAGACGAGCGTTCTCTGGTGAAATCACTTGCGTCATGAAGCGATTGCGTATCGAATGTCGACGCGGTAGACGAGGAATGTGAAAAACTAAACGAACCACGTAAATCGTGTATTTTAGTTTTGCAGCTTGTTGCACACAGGAATGTCAGAGTGATAGAACGAGTGAGACTGCCGATATACCAAGCTACATAACTATATTAGCTGTAGCTTGTCAGGTATGGTGAGATGCAGTTTAGGAGGTGTCATGCTTTTGCACGTGCAGCGGTGAAGAAGGTCGAACTTAGCGTCTTAGTATAACACATTCCTGAACAATTTGCCGCTTAATGTACGACAGTAGCTTCGCGAACAAACAACGAGTAGGAAAAAGCGGTTTGCAATTATGACGTATGCTAGTATGTCAATCGTGTTCGTTCTGTGCATTATCCACGGCGCCTATTGTATAGCATGCTATTTAAATGTCGTACTCAGTCACTAGGTAAGAGTTGTTGGAATTTTACTTTGCGTTCGTGTCTCAGGAATCACAAGTTCTGAACAACTACAGTCACAAGGCGATAAGATTTAGAAACTGAGAAAAATAAAAACATAGAAACTTAAAGTCAACGTCGTTCAACGTTGGAAATGGAAAACGACTACACGTTTAAGGTAACATTTGTGTGTGTGTGTGTGAGATTTGGTGCAACTATAAGTTGATAAGCGGAAATCCGCTCTTACGCCCAGCACTGAGTGTGTTGTTGTATCCATGTGTATCATCCATGATAGGGCAAGCAATGCTTTATGTTCAGGTGTAATGTTTATCATCGCAGAAAGCGTTTTACTCGCGGAATACTAAGTCGATTTTATCACCACAAAGCGTTGAACATTAAAAGCAATCGCTGGGAATTTGAAACGTTGTTGCTGCGTTTAAAGAACTATACGTCACTTGTTTACTGAAGTTTTTTATGACCTGTGCGATAATTTCGCTGACTCATATTTGCATGGACCATTGACCTCAACAGATCAAACGAGGTCAGACAACTTCGCTGTTTTCGCGTTGGCTGGAGGCGCATGGATTATATTATTCGGTTTCAACGTCTATTGCCTCGCGGCCATGTTCTTTTCTGTGCGGTTATTTCCCTGCTTATTGCTGTCCACGGTTCTAGTTATTTAATTTCATCTAATCCATGTTTATTGATGTCGATGGTTTAACAGGTCATCTTGGCATGTTTGGTCAAAAACTTAATTTCACTTAAAAAACTTGAACTTTAGTGAACTTGATTGTGAACGTTGTCTTCGTTCTCCAGGTGCTTGTTCTTGGTGACCCCGATGTCGGGAAGAGCAGTTTTGTCCGTCGCTACGTCGACGATCGCTTCTCGTCGTCCCGCGCTCAGACGAAGGATGTGGACTTCGCGCTGAAGCACCTCCATTGGGACTCGAATACGATCATCCGGATTCAATTGTGGGATCTCGCTGGTGAGTGGGAGGTTAAAAGATGACTTTTTATCGCAGTTGGGATTATTACGAGAGCACACACACAAGGTTACAAGTCCGTGATTATACTGCTACTGCGTTAATTATGTCATTTAGCGCTCGTATCATGCTGTTGTATCGGTCAGCTATTCAGTTTTCGCTCACTAGCGTGACGTTATATAAACAACACGACAGCTTATAGGTCCCTTAAACACTTTCACTCAATTCACGAAAAGTTTTGTATTTTGCAAAAGTGCAAGTTAGACAAACTAGACTCGGCTCAACAAGCGACGTCTTTTGAATCGACGAATCTTACCATTACAGTATAAGAAATAATGTTGGCATTTGGACAAATTAAATTCGTAATGACCAGACATTTGTGAAGTCGTTTGCGCAATTATTATTAACTTGCATGTGGTATGGCTTAAAATTTTAAAAATGCTAAAAAATCAAAAAAAACTTCTTTCTATGAAAATTTACTTGAGTTGTCAATTTCACAGGCCAGGAACGATTCTGCAATATCACCCACATCTATTACAGAGGGGCGGTTGGGGCCTTTTTCCTTTATGATGTCACAAGGCCATCGACGCTGGAAGCGGTGAAAAAATGGAAAAATGACCTTGACCGCAAGGTATATATAGATATATTGGTTTCAATCATATAATCCAGAACCTAAATAATGCTTAACATGCAATAAAACATACTGTGATGTCATGACGTCAGATTAACCCTTTTTATCAAAAATAACTGTTTTGGAATTATTAACGAATTTTAAGTTCTGTGTTACAGTCTTTTTTCGGTTATATTTACGCGTTCCTCCCAGACATATGTTGACGTCATAAAACCAGTTTTGGTTTTACAAGTGTGTCTAGATGTTACGTCATACTTATACTTTGTTACGAAGTAACTGATTTCAATTGGCAGTCTGATGGCACGTTCATTCCAACCGTTCTCCTGGGAAATAAATGCGACCAAGTTTGCGGGAAGAGGAAGATGGATGGAGGCAAGATGGATGACCTTTGCAGGGAGAAGGGCTTTGACGCCTGGTTCGATGTCTCAGCCAAGGTAAGTCCTTGTCTTTCTATTGACGTCAGTTTCGATGGATTTGGCTGCAGAGCTAAGTTTAATTGTTAATTCTGTTAAGTTTTAAGTGTTTTTTTTACAGTAGTCTGTGGTCTAGTCCTAGTGTAGATTACTGCAGCTGCAGCTAGTACTAGGCCGTAGCCACGTTGTGGCAAATGAGACGATTGCCTTCGTGAATTCTCCGGAATTCTGGTACATGAAATTTTAAAGCTAAACTCTATTTAACAACATACTTAACCGGGGACGTACTTGACGTATCTGTCTCCGTAAAAATTTTGCCCTGATTACGGCCTCGGTTTGCAATGAGCGCCCTCTAGCTGGAACCGGTATATTGTGCTAAATATGAGCTCTATCGACAACAAAACTGTGAAATTAACCAAAGACGTTTTTGAAACCTTTCTGTAGAACAACGTAAACATAGACAAGGCGACCAGGCACTTAATTGGCCTAATCATGGCCAACGATGCCCTGTATTCCCCGAACAACTTCCATGACTCGATTCAGCTTAGCATGGAGGTGAGCAGCATGAACAGACCAGAAGAAACTAAGAAAGGTTGCTGCTGGTAGACCACATGAGCGGGACAAACTTGGATGAGAGATAAGTCATCCGGTTTCGTGGAGCTGCCAGCTGCAATGGAAGTTCCAGCCAATGGGCGTGTGGAGAGTATGTCACGTGACGACTATGAAGTGAAGATAGTATCTCGTTCGTCCACTGGACACTCGAAGTGGACGCTGTTCAATAGACTCTGAATCCAATGAATAGGCTGCGTACTCTGCTATCATACGATAACGCCGTCGGATATCTACAGTCGCTATCAGTGTCTTTTTAAGCGTTTTACGTCTAATGTCGGTTGTGTACAATTCCGTTTGTTTTTTTGTGAAATATTTATTTCTTTGAGAATTCCTGGCGTCCGCTAGGTATCACATAACAGCTTTCTCCTGCATTTTTAATCAATTTCTGTTCTGGTTTTGTTCAAAATTCTTACTTTGATGAATTTGCTGTGCTTTAAATATAAAATTGTGAGTCATTTTATTTTCTCATTCTTGTTTCCAAATCAAAATTTATTACAGTGAGACCTCGTTAATCCGAACCCGAACAACCGGAATCCCCGTTATCCGACACAAAACTGCTGGGAACGGATTTCTTCCTATGCATTTTACCCCTTTATATAGGAAACCCCGCTGTCCGACTCCGACACAAAAGTTTTGGAACAAATGTGCAAATAAATAGGAATAAAATCCGATAAACCGGATTCTTAAGAGGGAAGCGAAAATGATTCACGATTTTCCTAGATACAGTAGTTAGTTGACGAAAACAATAACCCATTATCTATGCATAATAATGTTGCAGTTTCACTCTTTAAAATCCTACGCATACTTTGAATTGGAATAACGTGGGTACTGCTTTTTGAACACGGTGCTGCATTTGCAAGATAATTGATTTTTCGCTTTCCGATAATCCAGATTCCCCGCTAAACCGACATTTTGTGACGAAACAAAGTGGTCCGGATTAACGAGGTTTGACTGTATTTAGAAATTCAAAATACAAAATTGAAAGTCACTCACGTTGTTTCTCGAATACGCTTGTCATATAGTGTGACGTCAATCCGCGATTATAAATAAGAGAGAATATGATGTGATGTTTGACGCGAGTTTATTAGCCGATGAAAGTATAAATGATGTGCCCTCCATCAAAATACCTGGTCATGTTAAGTTCGCTGCAATATTAGATTATATTAGATTGCTTCGCTCTTAATGATGAATGTATTCGAAGCAAGATGAGCTGGAATGGCAGTTGCACAATTTTTCGAGACAGGGTCGTGAATTCAAAATAGATTTTCGAGTTAAATCAAGTTCCTTCAACAACCGGTTCCAAGATGAGCGCGTTCTTAGCAAACCTACGTATAGCTTCTATCTCAAGCGAGACAATCTTTGAGGAATACGTGAATTTCTGGCGGAGGATTATGTGTGAGACGACTTGTCCGCTTTCAATTTCTTGATTGAGTCAACCATCCGTGAAAGTCTTGATCGATGTGTGAAAGTGACGTCACAATGGCAGGAAACGGTGAAACTACCGCGGACGGAGCGATGCTTGTCTGTTGTTGATTGTGCTCCCGGTAAAAACACAAATATTTGCAGAAAAACGTTTTTATCTGACCTTTTCAAAACATCATTTACAGACTAAAGTAACAAAGTCTGTCACCTGTAAGCCGGGTGGTAAACAGCTTTAAAGGAATAATATCGTTTCACTTCGCACTCTTATTAAACTATTTTAAAAGCTTAGCGTCACAGAGACTGATAACAGTAAAATAATATTAACTAAACAAAATATTTACTAAGAATGAAGCATTGTTAATATACTGTTCGTTTTACAGATTTTTACGCATATAGCCACATGTGTGTATATATGTCTTATTGGATAAATATATGTTATTTACGTGTAATGAAAGATAAAATATGAACCGAAAACTGTACCACATTAAAATCAATCTAAGCAATAACTCGAAACTGTCTTTCGTGTTGAAAACTGAACTTGGTGACTGAATTAAAATTTCACTCAATATAAAAATTGTTCGGTATAAAAGACTCAACTTAAAGCGACTCTTTTTTAAGCCAATTCGATTCAAATATTTTAACTCTTTATTTATTCATTATGAATATTTTCAATCAAAAAAATGACTCTTTGAAAAAGTAATTTGTTTGACTCTTTAATTTTTAGAGTGACGTAACTGACATGCCTGATGGGTCTGTCCTGAAACTAAAACATTCTGCTGATTACACTTAAGACGAAAATAAGGCAACTTTTAAGACGACAACGTCAGATTTAAGGTTGGAGAGTTAAACCCAATCATGTACCAATGAGGATGTGAGCGCGCACAGACAGTTGGAAGCGTTTCATGAGCTAAGGTGTCTACAGTTGGTGCTTGCATTAAAGAAATTAGCTTTTAACCATGTAACTAGCAGCCTTGTCTGATATTCAGATATTCATAAAATTAGCAAAGTATTTACCGCGCGTGATCCCAATGGGCTTTGTGACGTAGAATCGATGAAATTAACACGTGATCATGATTCACGACCCGACTTGATTAATTGAAATGAACAAGATGGCACCGTTAGAGGTTAATTGAGCCCATCTAGTATGACACTAGCCACTTTGTTTCATTAAAGCGCTACCAGTCTCTTTTGAGTAATCTAATTACTCTAATAGGCCGCTTCAATTTGCTGGAAGATTGTTTTACAACGCCAGCTCCGACAAGACTGCAGTCGCTTGGGACACTCTTGTCACGTGACCTAGAATCGTTGCGCTGAAAAATGTTTTGATTGATACGTCACTTTCAGATTAAGTGCGTGGGATTTTTATAGAACAGAGTCAGAGTCTATTAATTATCAGGAAAGTAAGCGGCGAATTTTCGACTTTTTCAGAAATTTTGCCGAGTTTATGTCCACGATCATTTCTCGGTGTTTGTTTTGAGAATCGATCGAATCGACGAAATGAAATTAAAGAAATCGATACCTTTGTTATGTAACAATATGGAAGAGGCTCTGCAAAAGCGAAAGCGAAAGTATTTTGTGCGTTAACACGAATATTTTGAACTTCCAGATAAAAAAAGATCTTGTGACGGTGACGGAGAAAGATGTTGTCATGACAACGAGCAGGGCAGAAAACGCGATGACGTCATTTACGCTACCGTTTCCGGTGGTTTTCGTTCGATATTTCGTCATCGAAACATGATTAAAATCGGGAAACGGAAAGTTTTCAGGCTCCCTCCAAGGTTACGTATGAATTATTCAGACTGTTAGATTTATTTTACTTTTCTTTCCAAATGCAACTGCTTCAGCAGACAACAACAGTGCATTAGTGTGGTCCATGTCACACAAGTTGGTCAGAAGCGGTTGAGGTCATAGAGTGTATCATTGTGGCATCACAGACGTGTTTCACATTCCAACTTTGAATTAGTCATCAGATGATTGAAAATTACGAGAGAATGGATTCTGGGGAAACCTAAACTCTGAAAAAAATCGATAGTTTTGTGAGAATTGTTTTTATTCGCGACGCATCTGCAAAGTCGAGGTCGTTCACGTGAATTTATTTGGATCAAAGTCACTCGCGGTACTTCAAATAACTTCTCACAATGCCCTTTATGAGCTACAATTGCCCATTGCTTTTTTGTGACTTCAACTGTTTGATGTTCACCGACAAGCAGCAATTGTTTGCGCAGGAAGTTATTCAACTAATTCCAACCTTGCTCGCTTCCGTGGGAAGAAGTTGATCATAACAATGTGCATTGTGACGTAATATGTAACACCGCGAAGCGTCAATGACCTAGAACTTTGTTTCGGGTCAGTAAATGCGGAGGTAAGACGCGACCCCAAGTAAACAGGTGATGAAGTAAAAGCAAAGAGAAAAACGAAGGTCGAAAGTTGTCTGAAGTAGAAAGCACATCGACTTAGCAGTCCTCATAACGCAAGTGCAGAGTCGATTTCACAGCAACAGATGCGAAGTCAAGTGGGAAAATTTCAGATAGATTTCAGATTTAGGTTTTTTGCGATTGGGCATCGTTCGTAAAACGGCTATTTTAATTTTAAGATTACTGTATTGCTTAAGAGTAAATGCACTATCACACAGATATGTCCATTTGAAAAGGTTTATCCTAGTTTTCAAAGTGACCGCCCCGGAACGTTCTGGCAACGCACCAGCAAAATTGTCGACCACAATGGAAGTTTTCAATTCTACGAGTTCCTTCTATGACATCACTAATGAAATTGATACCAACTACGTCACAAGTGATTTCAGACCAGAAAACAAGGGGACTTCCCCAGCTACGTACACCGAACAGGTTTTGTCATTTTCATTTTTGACCCTGTTGTAACGCTGATTAAGAGGAATTACAGCAGTCATGCAGATCATAAAATCATATTTCACATTTACAGATTGCCATAGCAACCGTGATCGCGATCTTTGGAATATGGAGCACATTCGGGAATCTCGTCACCATCTTGGCGATCGCTCTTCATCGCGGAATGAGAACCAAATGCAATTTGTTCATTCTAAGTCTGGCGCTGTCTGATCTCATCTCGGGCGTGGTTGCCTCACCGCTCTGGCTCTATAGAAGGTATGACTTGGAAATTATTTGTTAACGTCATAGACACTCTTGAGCATGGCAGAGCGACTTAGTCGAATTATTCGGGAAAGCCTATACAGCGCACTATATTAAAAAATTAAACTATGCTTAAACTGCTGGAAATTATTACTGGAAATTATTTGTTTAAATAAACATCTAATAAAGCTTAGAAAAAGCTTTGACGTGGAAACTAATATTTTTCACATTTACAAACTTTTTAATCACGGAATGTGGTTGATAGAAACAGAATCAAAACTAGCAAAAGTATAAAGAAGTTTTACGACGAAAAATACAAATTTTTTTCAGCAAACGTTTTCAACAGAAATCAAAACGTTACAAGCATTTTCAGTGGCGGTTACGGTCTTATAAATGTTTAAAATCTTAACAATGCTCAAACGAAATTCAAATATCATAATTTGAGCATTGTTACGTAACAAAGAGATTTAAAGTAATTGTTAAATGGCAGAAGCTCATTAGCCAAGCGCAATTGTTAGAATATGGGCGTTTCTCCCTGAGAAAACAAACATGGCTACAGTAGAACGACTGAAGCAACTAACAACTTTTTAATTAAGCATTTATTACCGTTCTATATATATAGCTCTGATTGGTGGAACTCAACAGAGATATTAAATGTCAATGGTTTGCTGGAATGACGTCATTCATGAGATTTATTTTCAGTGTTTTTGCTGCTGTGGTTGTTGTGGCACTTTTAGCCTTGTGTTGTGCAAATTGTACCGGTTTGAAGTTAAAACAAGGATAAAACAGCTCCATTCATTCCTGTACTTCTCTATGTAGGTTGCATGATGCGCTCAAAACTATGCTTAAACTGCTGTGCATTTGACATCGAGGTTTCAATTTACAGGACTTGGGGTTTTTACGATTGGGAATGGGGCGAGTTTCTTTGCAAACTTTTCTGGTTCACAGACGAATCTACGTCATACTGCACGGCGCTTCACATCGCGTCGTTCGCGGTTTGGAGGTTAATCGGGGTCAAGTGGCCACTTCGGTTCGAAGCTATGAAGAGAAAGTAAAAAGTTTGAAAACATTTTTCATTGATTAAAGATTTGTGACGGTCCAGCGCATTTCAAGCCCGGATAAATATCTTCTTTAAAACCATGAGAACCTACTTCCCTTATTCTTCCGGACTTTCAAAGCTAGAGTGTTATGAAATCACTGATGCTATTAAAGCGTATTAGAATCTGTTCAATTGAAAATAATTATCTAAAAGGTCATTTTCATCATTCAAAGATAGAGGTGCCCCCCACAGCGTCGTCGTAGTCTTAAATGTCACTTCCTTGAGACCCCAGTGACAGTTTGAATCGATCCAATTCAAAGCTAATCTTTGTAATTTTGCAGAAAAGTTGCGATCTGGCTCCTTATTCTCTGGCTCGTCTCAATAATCTTCGGAGGATTTATCTTCAGTTATTTCTACGAAGTCGCCGTGAAAGGAGAGGAGGCAGTGTCCGGATGTTGGCCGATGTGCTCCATACGACTCTCGCATCACGGGTAAGGCGTGAAAATTTGCGCTTCTATTTCAGAACAAAACAGACTACGCCTGCTCATGTGTCGCAACATTTCATGTTATTGGCCTGAATAATATTTGCCCTGTACTGTTTGTCAAGTTTTTTCCAAAATTGAGCGAATTTTACGCATTTTCAAAACTAATCTGGCGTCATAATGACAATTGTCTTCCGATAATTGCGTCACCAAAACTCGTCCAAGCGATTCGGGCAAAGTTACGGAAATGGTTCGATTGGAAAACAATGGAGTGTTTATGCGGTAATAAAGGAAATGTGGGTCGAGTGTATATTTAGATTATGAGCAAATAAACTATAGAAAAGGTCGCTCGATATGAGGTCGCTCAAGACTACGCAAGTAAATAAGTTGGAAAAAATGTAAATGCGAAATAAATTAACTTGACTTGACATATTAATCTACGTCAACTCCCCAAGCCACTTACATTGTATCTTAAAAACGAAACTAACCATATTTAATTAGCGGTTGATGTTACAACTTGTTTTAAGTGTGTGCACGTCTCCGGTCTCGCCACTCAGCCGACATCGATTAATTATGAATTGTCTATTTATTAAACAGGATCGAAATTCTATAAAAAAGCATGTTTATTGTGAGATTTTTATGTTAATTTCCAGAGTGACGCAACACAGGATATATTACACCTTCACCACAACCTCCTTCCTCCTATTCCCTATGCTGGTCCTCTTTGCGTCTTCTCTTCTCCTTGTGAAGGAGCTCTACTTCCTGAAGGTAGTGAAAAGTGCCAACCGACGAAAAAAAGGTAACTCAAATGCTTTTCAAACGAAACTCAAAAACAAAAATTTCCGTCATTCCGTGAAAAAATACCTCTTTTTGGAATTTTAGAGAAGAAAGCAGCTGTCCAACTCGCTTTGATTTCGACTTCGTTTCTGATTGGCTACATTCCAATGTCGTCATACGTGATGTGGACGACAAGGGTGACGCACAAATATCAGCTGTAAGTACTATAACGTCACAAGTATTACAATAAAGTAACTTTCACAGTATTCACAGTAGAATTCACAGTACACCTGAAGAAGCAAGCTTATGCTTGCGAAAGCTCGTGTCGAAAAATACAAAGTTAACCTTAAGAGTGCCAAACTATATCCTGTTTCTTATTTTGCTTTAAAATTTGGTTAACTTTAAATTGGTTAAATTTGGTTAACACGGTTCAAACAACATCAATAAAGTAACTGTTTGTCCAAGACTGCACCAAACCCATATACAGTCTGTCCAGTAATTTGTAACCACTACATATATGTTTGTTTATATTTAATGGCGTGCTCCATAACCTCATGTTATTATGAAGGCCGACCTTCTGCAGATTCGATTACTG
This sequence comes from Clavelina lepadiformis, assembly GCF_947623445.1. Taxonomy (NCBI): domain Eukaryota; kingdom Metazoa; phylum Chordata; class Ascidiacea; order Aplousobranchia; family Clavelinidae; genus Clavelina; species Clavelina lepadiformis. The sequence continues at coordinate 19,629,762 of NC_135246.1, read as the reverse complement.
GTTCCACGTCGCCGCTTATTTCGCGCTGAGGTTCTCGGAATGTCTCAACCCGGTCATGTACAACCTCGCTTCGACCAAGATGAGGGAAGCATCAAAGGATGTCCTGTGGACGTTGAGGTTGGTGGTGTCGTAAGCTTAACACTCTGATCTATTGACGTCATAACACAACCCTGCGACTGGTGGTTGTTCAATAACTGAAACGTTTTGTGATTTTAATCAAAAGAACTTTAATTCTAGAACCTGCAGAAAATCAAGCAAAGAAATTCGATCTTCCCGCCAAGAAATTTCAAAAAATCCCGGATCGCCAATCAAGCTGCGACCCAGTCAGAAAGATCAGCTATTCGTACCAGTCAATGACGTCACAAGATCGATATTCTGACGTCATTTACAGCAACAGTGGCTGACTGGAAACAAAATTGTATGCACTATGACCAGAACGCCTGACGTCACAAAGAAAAACCCGGGCACTTGGAAAGGTGTTGAAATGTTGATAAGAAGCGTTCTTGATCGCCGACGCCCTCTTAAAACTTTTCTCGTTGATTTGAATAACATCTTAATCTTTTGAAAATAAAATATTTATATTAAAAATACTCGTCTTTAAAAACCGTCGCATCGACTGACTTTCTGCGACAGTTCTCTTGCTTTGGCTTGTCCTAAAACTCTTTACCGCCACCTTGTGCCACACATCTCACAAAACTTGCGAGCGTTGTTGATCAGAATAATGCAAACCACTTGCGTATGTGAAAGCCATCAGTCATTGGGCGTGTCAAACCGACCGACAATTGTCACGACCTACGTCTGTGATGAATGAAGTCACGTTGGATATAGAAGAATGTTGCTTGTGAACAATCGAGATCTCAGCAAAAGAATGCAGGTGTGCAGGTGTGCAGGTGTGCATGTGTGCAGGTGTGCATGTGTGCAGGTGTGCAGGTGTGCAGGTGTGCAGGTGTGCAGGTGTGCAGAACGTGGATCGTCAGGAGCCACACAGCACAGCGTGGCACTCAGGTGCCATGGCGATGAAATGTTAAAAATATCGTCTCGCAATGTGCGCGAAAACCCGTACTTGTGCGTTGGTAGAGATTGCTACCTTGGAGCTTAACCGAGAAAATGACGTTCTCTGTGCAGGCTAAAGTTTTATAGGCTGGCATAAGCCAAGCTTACAATTAAAAAGACTGTGTTCCTTTTTGTAGAAGACGGGACTGACTCGTTTTAAAATTACTGCAAAGCTTTAAAATTAGATTTTAGACGATAAAACGGAGACTGCCTATAAATGTATGATGGCATTTAGCAATGTAGGGCACATTGTTTAAAATTTAAAAGGGTATTGTTATAAAGGATATTGATATTGTAAGGTATATTGTTTAAAGGGAAGGCACATATCCTGTAAAACATTTTTTTAAATTTTCACTGCAACGCACCTTTGCAAAAAGGCAGATGATGGAAGATAGAAGAGGGCAGTACATGGGTGGGTGTGTAGTGGGTAGTACATACTAGATGAAGTGGTCAACCCCAAGTTAATAGAAAACACAAGTTGTGCGGACAATTGACCCCATTGTTAACTCGATAATGAGAGAACAATTGGTCTCAAATCATCGATACGCCTATCCTTAACAATAGAAAATACCTAATTTTCGAACATGATCAGAGTTAAATAATGAAGTAGATGCTACTGTGTGGGCTTTTGTAAACGACGTATGAATATTCCTCTGAGATAACTAATTTGACTGAGAACAAGTTATGTTTTTAGAAGGTTTAGGGCGATTTTTGTGCGTTTTCTCGACAATCCAAGCACCATACCGATGTACTATAGTACAGTATAGTGTAGTACCATGGCATTCATACATGAATTTTTCAATAAATCAAAGCGCGTGGCGGAATTGCGTCGTGTATTTTTATTTATAGCTTGATAAACTTTGATAAAATAACACCTAAAAGCACTGACGTTTTTTTAGCTAAACTGGCCATGTTTCTATGCAAATTATTTTATTCAAAACTTGTTTGTCACTGTTTAAAACCAATCTGCTGCATACGTTTAGATTCAGGATGATTTCATGTTACGTTCCTCGGATCCATTATAAAGAAGTTTTAATCATCGCTTAAACGTACAAGTCTGTTAGTGGCTTTTCTTGTATGTTTTTAATCGACAGGTTTTACATTATAATACAAGAGAGCTGCTTTTATTCAAAACATTTGGTTTGAAGTGGATCGTAAAAACGGTAAAAGAGCACTTGGCAGACTGATTCTGTAACAGTTATGCGTTCTGTGAAAGTTTGGCGTCTCTAGACCCCTCAGTTGAAAAGTCTTTCCGGTTAATGACTTACACAGAGTGACAGACGCCTGACTGAGTAAATCCCATATATGCAGGGTTGCCATCGGTCTGGACTCAAAAATAAGGACGACTAGGAAACGAAAGAAGAACACCTTAAATATACCTTAAACAGTGCACAACAGGAGAAGGCAATCAATCTTCCTAAAAAAAACGAGACACTATTTTCATGTTCTTAATTTTGTTAGCTCTTTGGTACAAAATGGTTTACTAAAGGTGTCGAAATGCCCAAAATAGAAATCTCTACCCTAAAAATGAGACAAAGCTAAGGTCGCAAGTGAAAATAAGGACATTTCTTAGAAGTAAAAACAAAAATATTTTCTAAGACACAGACCTTCAAAATAAGAACAAATCTTAGAAAAAAGAACAGTTTAATTACAGTAGCGTTTTTGTCCTCCATTGACATAATATTGACGTACTCTTATGACGACATACGTATTGCATAATTTGCTGTTTTATTCTGAAGAAAATGAAACTTCTGAACGCTTGATGGCTTCCTCAAAACTTGGAAAAGAAATTGAGAGAAATCAATAACTTCCAAGTATTAATTAATTATTGGTTCTAATCTGTGAACCTTCTAACTTCTCGACTTCAGTTAGTTTTTTTTTTGAAGATCGATTCGAGTTTTAGTTACGAAAGACAAAAAAAACTTTTGTTTAGACTATTCAAAGTGAATTGAATTTTTTTGAGTTCTGGCATAGTTTGACTAAGATGGCAACACGAAACACCTTTTTCAACTACACAAGCCACTGGTTTCTCGATTCCACGACCCCCTTGTCCGAGTTCTTCGACCAAACCACCTATTTTGTACACGCCGGGACATCGCCGGCATCTTACTACGAGCAGGTACTGTGACGTAACTAAGGAATTATTATAAACAGATTTTGATTTAACGCCAACGCTATATAATGAGAAGAATATAAATGGAATGATGTGAAAGCCAATTACATTATTAAACCATTTAAAATAGGCACAAGCACAAGTAAAGCACTGATTTCTGCATGTTTATCGGACTAATATTATAGGAGATGTTACTAAAAAAACGGAAAAATGCGTCTTTACAGATTGCCATAGCAACCTTGATCGCGATCTTTGGAATATGGAGCACATTCGGGAATCTTGTCACCATCTTGGCGATCGCTCTTCATCGCGGAATGAGAACCAAATGCAATTTGTTCATTCTAAGTCTGGCGCTGTCTGATCTCATTTCGGGCGTGGTTGCCTCACCGCTCTGGCTCTATAGAAGGTATAACGTGGAAATTATTTGTTAACGTCATAGACACTCTAGAACACGGTAGAGCGACCTAGTCTAATTATTCGGGAAAGTCTATAAAGCGCACTATTTAAAAAATTCTGCTGAAATTATTTTTAAATCAATTCAGCCGATTAAATTAAAAGAATCAGTTACTTCGTTGCCTAAATTTAAAATAATTCGAAATAAAGAAAAAAATTACTTCATCAATAATTAATGTGCATGCATTTGACATCGACGTTTCAATTTACAGAACTTGGGGTTTTTACGATTGGGAATGGGGCGAGTTTCTTTGCAAACTTTTCTGGTTCACAGACGAATCTACGTCATACTCCACGGCGCTTCACATCGCGTCGTTCGCGGTTTGGAGGTTAATCGGAGTCAAGTGGCCACTTCGGTTCGAAGCTATGAAGAGAAAGTAAAAGTTTAGAAATTTTATGAAATTGTTCATTCTATCAGAACTACTTTGTAGTTTTCGCAGTGTTTGGGTGGAACTGGCCGGTTGGATAATTTTGACAAAACTCAGATTACCAGAGAAATACTTTAATAAAACATATGCAATATATCAATACGAATACATACACACATACATATATGGTACATCTATAAATATAGAAAAATACATTAAGGCTGATCTCTCAACGCCTTTCTCATGCATATAGGAAGTTGGCGATCTGGCTTCTTACTCTCTGGCTCGTCTCAATAATCTTCGGAGGATTCGTCTTCAGTTATTTCTACGAAGTCGCCAAGAAAGGAGCTCAGGAAGTATCCAGCAGCTGGCCGATGTGCTCCATACGACTCTCGAATAACGGGTGAGGCGTGAAAAGTTGCGACGGCAGGGGGCGTTCGTCAGCAATAACATAAAGACGTCAAGTTATTGCATTTTTTTATATTTTCAGAGTGGCAGAACACAGAATATATTACACTTTCAGTCAAATTACTTTCCTTTGGTTTCCTCTGTTTGTTCTTTTTGTATCTTCTCTTCTTCTTGTGAAAGAACTCTACTTCACAGAAGTTGCAAAAAGCGCCACCAGACGCAAGAAAGGTGAAATAGATAGGTTGTTTCCGATTATTTCTATTTTTTGTTTCTCAGTTAAAAATCAACAAATGAAAATAAATGAACTTGCAGAGAAAAAAATTGCTTTTCAACTCGCTTTGATTTCTACCTCGTTTCTAATTGGTTACATTCCAATGTCGTCATACGTGATGTGGACAACAAGGGTGGCGCACAAAGATCCGCTGTAAGTGTTATGACGTCATCAACAATTACAAGTTACTTTAATAAACTTTTACCTCTTACGTCATAAGTTCATGTATATATTTGAAAATGCGTGGTTTTTAGATTCGATTACTGGTTCCACGTCGGCGCGTACTTTTGTCTGAGGTTCTCGGAATGTCTCAACCCCGTCATGTACAACCTCGCTTCGACCAAGATGAGGGAAGCATCCAAGGATGTCCTGTGGACGTTAAGGTCGGTGGTTCATGCTGTAAACTTACAAATTAAATTTACCAACAACACAAAATGTAAACTGAGTAGATTTGTAGGAGTGCTACGTCATCGACATGTTAACTGTCGGTCAAACGCATTTTTGGTGAGGTTTTAGTTAAAATTTCGGCATTTTCAGAACTTGTAATCAATCAAAGAAAGAATTTGGGTCTTCTCGAGAAATGTCCAAAAGTCGGATTCTATCGACTAGTCAAGTCAAAAATTCTTCAGCTCTGCTTAAAAAATCAGTTTCTCCTTCCAATGAATGAAAGGTCCAAAGTCGGTTTTGTATAATTATGATGTGGGCCAGGGATGAGCTTTTATCATGACATTAGAGACTTTGTTACCAAAGTTAATGTTGAACTTGCAGCAACAATCCGACAGAGGAAGCGTTTACAATTTCTGCTGCGTGTAATTCAAGCTGTCTTTGCTTAGATCAAAACATATTTTGCACACGAGCAAACAGATATAGAATTAGAACCGATATAAAGTTAATTGGACTTTTGCGATAAAGTTGGAAATGTATAAAAATTTTGATTTGTTCCATTGTAAATTATTGTGCAGATGTTTGTGCTTGAAATAAATAAAAAATCCATTTATAACCGGACTTGAGTTATGGTTTGCGTGTATGTCGCATAAACCATCAAAGTAGGCTGCAAAATGAGTGCCTGCGTGTTCTTTCAAGTTTACTAAATATCAAAAATAAAAAATTATAATCCAAATTCTCAAAATTAGTTATTCAAAAATATCAAAATTATTATATAGTGTGATTAATTATTCTTTGTCGATCACGTGTCTTTTATACAAAAGAAAAACAAAAAACAAATAAAACATTTTCACTTATTCAGTGGAAATTCATTTTGCACTGATATACACTGTTTATACAAACTTTAATTTTGTATGTCGGTTTATTGCACAGCGGGTTTTGTGATAAAAATATCAAATTTGCTAATTAATATAATTACAAGTGTATTCGAATTACATTAATATAATATAATTACAAACTACATCATCAGGAGCTAATGAAACAACTCATTGATTTGGAGCGCTATAAACTCTAACTTGCTGGAAGCCACTCGCTTGTAACAAGGCGGTTGGAGTGTTCTTTAATTTCTGTGTATCTGCAAAACACTAGGGACGTCCACAGCGCGGACATTAGTGATTCGTGTCAGTTTTGCAGTAAACATTTTAGGACCACTGATCAGTTTTAAAAAAAAAAGCGAACCAAGCAGTTTGTCTAACATCCATGTCGTGATTATAAGACCGGTCTCAGTCATAGCATGAAACGACGTATTAGAACGCACACAGGCGCACGTCATCATGATTGGGAAGTGTGTGAGAAACCATTTCCCCAGAAGCAGATCTGCAGGTGCCGCTCTTTTATGCTGTAAATTATAGTAGCACCGTCATAATGTTACTACTACTTTATTAGCTGCGCACAACGTATGTTGCGTAATACGCGGCTGTTTATGTCAGACGCCGATGTGAACATTAAACAACAAAAACGTGTTTGTACAACATGAACGTCGCATTCAGTGTAACTGCAGAGCTTTCATTGCATGGTGCTTCTTTCGTGTTAGAAAATTCAAAAAAAATTCCTTGTCAGCACTTCCGTTATTCTCGTAGCGCTTTGTGTTGAGAGGTCCATGCATAGTGGTAATTAAGGTCATAAGCGTTTTTTTTTTTCAAATATTTTCATTTTTACGTAAAGTCGAGTTAACGGTTACTAGAGGGGTTAAATCTATAATTTACTGAGTCAAATTTTTGCTTAAAAGGTTGTTGCTCTTGTTGCTTATTGGTCTTCAAGAACCCAACCCCGTGAGCCGAAACCACGACGTGGGGTTTTTTCGCGCATTGTTTGCGAACAACCTTACAACGCAACTTCCGCAACAATCCTATATCGACATCACTGCAGAAAAATTGGTGGTAAATAAAGTGATGTCACAAAGGAAGACGTTTAGAAAACTTTTTAAGTGTTTTGTTCATTTTAAAGCAATCACTTCCGTCTAATTCTAGAATTTCCTGTATGACGCAAACTACTATAGACCGATTAGATAAAACTTCCTTGTATATGAGCTTATTAAAATCTCTGAGCACTCAATGGCCTCCTTATTACTTGGTAGAGAGACTGAGATAAACATTCAGGGACGGAAAGAAATTCCGATTCTCTAAGTGATATACTAATGCATTATTGATCCTATATAGTCTATTAGCTTAATAACTTCTGCTGGAATCCATATATATTTCTTTAAATTCAAGTTATTGTTAAGTTAAAGGACAGAAATACTGTTGCAAGGAACTTATAGCCTGCATATTGTTGGAGACGTTTTGAGCTGTAGCGTAATTTGGTCGAGATGGCAACAGAAACACCACCTGTCAACCACACAAGCCACTGGTTTCTCGATTCCACGACACCAAGCTTGTCAGCATTTGTCGAGCAAACCACCCATTTTGTACAGGCCGGGACATCTCCGGCAACATACTACGAGCAGGTATCGTCTTAAAGCCGAGAAGCCCATCATGGCGGATAAATTTTGATTTATTTAACATAAATGCTACAGATTTGGTTTAAACAAAAACGCTTTGAAATACTGTAATATAGATGAATGATGTGCTATTACATTATTCGAACGGTACGAACAGCACAATTGAAAAAGAATCGATTTCTGTGGACACAAAACGTTAGCAGTAAAATGTTTTATTAAAAAAAAATAAAAAAATATGCTTTAACAGATTGTTATGGCAACCGTGATCGCAATCTTTGGAATATGGAGCACATTCGGGAATCTCGTCACCATTTTGGCGATCGCTCTTCATCGCGGAATGAGAACCAAATGCAATTTGTTCATTCTAAGTCTGGCGCTGTCTGATCTCATTTCGGGGGTGGTCGCCTCACCGCTCTGGCTCTATAGAAGGTATGACGTGGAAATTATTTGTTTAAATAAACATCTAAAAAAACTTAGAAAAATGTAAGAAACGGAATAAAGTAGTTGGTGACGATTCTTAAATATTTGACCTGTGATGTCAGATCTCTTGGAATCTTTTCTTTTCTGTTTTCAAAGAAATCTTAAAATTTTGCAGAACTTGGGGCTTTTACAATTGGGGTTGGGGCGACTTTCTCTGCAAACTCTACTGGGGGGCGGACGAAACTACGTCATACTGCACGGCGCTTCACATCGCGTCGTTCGCGGTTTTGAGGTTAATCGGGGTCAAATGGCCACTTCGATTTGAAGCTATAAAACGAAGGTAAATTATTGAAAAAGATAATTGATGGATGATAGAAAAAGAAATTCTATCGTATCTTTCAATTAAGCCACATCAAGCTTCTCTTCTATATAACATAAAGATACATTTTACTTTTGCAGGACAGTGGTGATTTTGAATTCGATCCTTTGGCTCACCGCTCTCACATTCGGGGGTTTTGTTTATACGTATTTCTATGAAGTTGCTGAGAAAGGCGGCCAAGACGTTTCCAGCTGCTGGCCGATGTGTTCCATAAGAATATCCAACAATGGGTGAGACTTGGGCGTTGCAATAATGGTCTTTAAAATTGTTTGGTCCGATTCTTTTTAACTAAAACATTTGTTCATTTAAAACCGTTGACTCTATTCTCACCAACATAATCATTTCGTGGCGTGCGTGGCGTCTGCTTATTCATTTTCACCAAAATCATTTTAGTCCATTAAAATTACAGGTTAAATATTTTGTTTGTTGTTAACAGGGTTTCACAGCTAAGAATCTATTACACTTTCTCCTCGACAACCTTCCTCCTCCTGCCTATGTTTATTCTGTTCGTATCATCTGTACTTCTCGTGAAGGAGCTTTACTTCCAGAAGATTGTAAAAAGCGAAAACCGCCGCAAGAAAGGTGAACTCGATATTTTTGTAGTTTGCACGTTCACTTGGTTGTCAGCTTGCGTTTTCTCTTCATAGATTGATGCGAATTATTTATCAAACCTGCTCCGTTTTTAGAGAGACACGCCGCTTACCAGCTGGCTCTGATCTCAACTTCGTTCTTGATTGGTTACGTTCCAATGACGTCATACATGCTATGGACGACGAGATCAACCAAAAAACACAGTTTCGGTTGCGGGTTCGATTACTGGTTCAACGTCGGCGCTTATTTTGCGCTGAGATTCTCGGAGTGTCTCAACCCGGTCATGTACAACCTCGCTTCGACCAAGATGAGGGAAGCATCCAAGAATGTCGTGACAAGATTCTTGTGAGTTATTCGAAGTTAGCGGGATGGTTTAAACTCCATTTACAATCTCAGACAGCGATGGTTTCAACTTGAAGCTAGGAAACAACCAACAACCTTAACTTATAGTATAGGAAACGGTATCCAGCGTTTCCGGGTTCGATTCCGCGCGTGGTTAAAGTTTCTTTTCTTCGCAGAACATGTGGCAAGGTGAAAAAGAAGCTCCGCATCACGAGCAAGAGTCAAGAAAGATCGAAGAGTCAAGGGTCAAAGGACCATCTCACTGTTCCGATGAATGACGTCACCGACAGTTTCAATGCACGTCATAATGGAACGCCTAAAAAGTAGACGCCAATAACTTCCTTCACGGAAGGCGGAAGCCATGAGAACGAGATTTTTTTTTTGAAATTTCTAGTAATATGAGTTAGTGAGAGCGGAAGATATTTTGAACCATGTAGCATTGTAGCATATACGAACTGTACTGAGATAGTGTCTTAGTACAGCATGTCATTGCATTTGCGATATGTCTTTGTCTCAAACCCGTTTTACAGGTCACAAGTCTTCAAATACGTAATAAGAAGACAATTGTGAGAATTAATTCCGTCCTTCAGTGTTCCTCCATAGCGTTGTATTTTTCCGTATATGACGTATACATGTCGAAAAATATACTATCAAAGCGAGTGACGTCATAGTTCATCTGAGGTCAAGCACGGCGCAGGCTCCACAAAGTCTCCTCGAAAGTTTGCTGCGCGGTGTCCAGCCCAAAAAAACAATGATAAAATCAAAATATAAAAACATTTATTTAAGTGCTAGCGCGTACTACTATACTGACTTATATACGATTCGGATTTATGCGCTGCACCAAATTGGACAGCGTGGATAGAAAAGTTTACGCCACCTTGTGTCACTGATTATACAATGGTGTGGAACAGTTGAGGGCGATGGTGGTCATCGTTATATGAGTTGGTGTTTTGGTCAGGTACATTAAGTAGGCGTCAAACACCAAAAATTACCATAAAATTTTTGTTTGTTTTATTATACAGTGTATTTACTAATAAACTGACTATTCGAAAAATCCTCCATGGGGCTCTCTGAAATTTTGCATGTCAATTTAGTATGCTTTGGACTACTATTCCATATAATGCCATTAAAAAACCATGATTCAAACTTTTTTTACAGAGGTGCAAAAAAAGAACTAGAATTTTTGATGTAAAAAAACCAATTTTAGCTACTTTCATTCTAATATTTAGCCAAATTTTGCACGCGACCTGGAACATTGAAGCGCGCCAAACTGCTAGGGTAATTCCCAGGCTAGAAAACAACCCCAACCATGCTGCATTCTGATTGGTCTAAATAAGTTTTTTAAAGCCCTACGTCAGGCGTCCAACAAATTCATAAAGATGTATTCGTAAGAAAACGCTTTAAGCGTTTGACGCCTCCTTTAATACATTGTATCGCAAATATTACAGACAGCCAACAGCTTTAACTACTTGGAAAGCAGGTTATGGGTTCGATTCCGCGCGTGGTTTAAGTATTTTTTCTTCGCAGAACTTGTGGAGTAGTGAAAATGAAGCTCTGCATCACGAGCAAGAAAGATCGAAGGGTCAAGGGTTAAAAGACCATGTCATTGTCCCGACAACTGACGTCACAGATAGTTCCAGCCCACGTCACAATACAACACCGAAAAGCCGCCCCCATGTAGGCCTACTTCATTCGACGAAGGAGGAAGGCAAGCGAAGAAAGAGGTCTCCGTTTGAAATGTCCAGCGACTCGAGTCAGTAGCATTATACGCAATCACGACTTTAGCGATGTTTTGGACTTTGTCAAAGCTTAGTCGTCGTTCAACGCTCAAGACACTTTATAATTCGCAAAGGTCCAAATTTCTTAAATGTACCGGTTCGGTTCGTTCGGTTTTATTTTATACATATAACGTTTTAAAGTCGAAAAATATACTATCAAAGCGAGTGACGTCATAGTTCATCTGAGGGCAAGCACGGCACAGGCGGTTCCACGAAGTCTTCTGGGAAGTTTGTTGCGCGGCGTCCACGTGTCAGTCTCTGGATCGTAGCTCGCGACGTCGAGACGATGATCGGCGAGATTAGCGCGACATCCCCCGATAAGGAAGATCTGATCCCCGTGTTCGGCACATCCGCATTCGATGTCGCTCTGATGGAAAGGACACAAGAATAGGATTCAAAGATTTACTCTGACGCGTGGCTCGAATCACTGTATAGCATAATTCATACATCACAAAGTTATATAGAAAAAGACGTGTTCCGTGTTAGGCTAAAACCACACTTCGGAAACTTAAATATACCTGGAATGGAACCTTTTGCGCCACCTTGTGCCACTGATCACACAGCGGGGTGTAACACTCGAGGGCGATATTGACAGGTTGGCAGACCCCCTGAGACTCGCTCTCCCCGCCGAAAACGTACATACGATCCCGGACATACGCCATGCAGTGGCGACTCCTAGCGCATCGCATCGGCGCTAAATTCTGCCACTGGTTGGCGTCCAAGTTGTACCTGTTTATGAATCAGAAAGCAAGCTAAACAAGTGAAAACGAAAGCGTCACAAAGGACAATCGACTATAAACAACCTCATGGTATCGACCTTCGATGACTTCTTAACAACACCGCCAGTGACGTAGAGGTGATGTTTGTACACGCAACCGGCGTGTGCGAAACGTGGTTGCTTCAGACAATGCGAAAATTCCCACCTGGTTCAAAGCATAAAACGAGTCAGGTGCAGAAGGTCCATTGCCTTGTACAGGACGCCCTAGTCTCTAGACATGTAGGAATGCCAACTACTGACAGCATATACTAAAAATTTATCCATGCCAGAGTTTAGATGTACAGCCGTATGCGAGCATTTTTGTCAAGACATTTTAAAGACCCTGTGCAGCGAAATGTAGGACATCACGACATGTCAACTGCTTACCTTCTGGACAGAATACAATACTTCTCGACTGACGTTCGAATCACTTTGCTGCTCTTTCCTCCAACAGCAATCAAGTGTTCATTTAGTGAAGCGAAACAGAAGAAAGCTCTAAAACAAAAATTGAAGCTTACAAACAATTTACAAAGCTAAAAAGAAGAAAACTAAAGGTATTATCTGCTTTGTTTCTAGTGTTCTAGACATGTGTGTCTAGCAGAGAATACAAAAAGATAAGTTTAAGTCCGTAAAAGACTTTGTTCACTGTGAGGGTATTCTAATACAGCAGCATCAACGACTCTACTTGACACCACACTGTCAAGTGACAACGAGTCGTCGACGGTAATTTGATAAAAAATCCAACCTGCCGTGGAGCATGTCGGGCAGAGTTTCCCATTCGTTCTTTGACGGGTCGTAACTCCACATCGACGTTAGAGCTCTCACTCCGGCCATCGCCGTGTCCTCTCCGCCCGCCACGTACAAGACGTTGTTCTTCACCGCCACCGAGTGGTGGGAAAGCGTCACGGGCATCCGTGTGATTTCCTTCCAACTTCCGTCTTTTGGATTAAGTTCTTGGATCTTAAAATCAGCGTTTAAAAACATGAACTAGACGCCACACGTGGATTATACATACAATGCAGATATATTGTCCTGAAAATAATTCTGATAATTTGAAAAAATATCAGCAAACTACCCAAAAACCGCCGATAAAGTTGTAACCTCGTTCATCTTACCTGGGCTGTGAGCTGGTCATACAGTCTCCCTCCAGTGACCAAAACTGCCGGACGAGTAACAGCGACGCCGTCGCCATGGTCACCGCCGGCTAGCTGATGGGTGGAAGGATTATGTTTTTCCTTCAACCTACGAAGAATGCGCTTCTTGTCGACTCCGAGGATTGACTCAATGATACCTGGAAACATGTAATTGAGATTTCTATGGAATAAATCTTGCTTGATGTAGGGTGGACAATGCAAATTGCGATTCACCGCCAAGGTTGTGTTGCTTACACAGCAGTTCTTTGTCCTTGTTAACAATATCATGAGTCAGCACATATCCAGACAATGTTGATTGCGGAATCTTCTGGTAATGAACACATTTGAGAAGTTTTAAAGCAGAATCCTTTCTGTCTGGGTGATTCTAATCACAAAAATACTCTTTCTTCAATAAACAACGAATGCAAGAAATATCTCCTTTCATCCTTTTCAAGAAACACTCACGTGGGCTTCCCATATAAGGATTGCATCAAAGAGCTGCAATTCTGGAATAACCGAGGTATTTGGCAAAAATCCTGAGCGATGATTGGCTAATTCCTGAAATAAAACAGATTTTATCGAATAACGAACTACACCAAGCACTAAGATCTTTAAGAAAACATGACACCATTTTATTTGATACTTGATTAGTAAAACAAAACACAAAAATCCATTAACAATTTTTAGGAAGCAGGCGCACAAAATATTCCCCAAAATAATCAAACGTTTATGATTATCCTGGCTTCCATGTTTCTCCATTATACAAAAACAAAAGCTTTTCGCCGGTTAAAATGCCGCTTTTGTATGTGGTATAACAGTGGTTCCCAAAGTATGGGTTGCGAAGAGTCAAAGAATGGGTCGCACCAAGGCGATGCAAACCTACGTTTGTAATAAAATACATTGTTCCATACTCCATAGTGAATGGATCAAATTACCCCTGCTATGTATGTCTGTAGCGTAGGCCCATAGCTACTTGAGAAAAGAGTAGATTGCTAACATTGCAAACGAACTTAGCAATTTAAACTAATACAAAAAATCATCCATACAATCGTTAAACCAGTTCGTGTTAAAATACTGGAGCTTGGGCCGTGAGATGTTCACCAAACTCGGATTTGGGTCGCGCTCAAAAAAGTTTGGGAACCGCTGTGGTATAAGAACAAAGCTCGCATGAAGTATATAAATCTCAATTTATTATTAAGCAAACTTCAGTTTCGTCGTCATAAAACTACAAAAGTAAATTGACTCAATGAAACTTTGGTAAGTTCAAACTTTCAACTCTTCATTACAACAACTCGTCCCATACTTCAAGTAAAAAGTTTTGGAGCATTTAAGGCAGAAAATAGTTACGTGAGACTGCGTCCAACATAGAAAATCCAGTGCAATGTGATGATTCAGTTCATAATAGCTTTAAAAATAGAGATTCAAACCATTGCTCGCAACTAAGACTTTGATGCACCTGATATAAACGAAAATTTATGGCCAGTTAGGTAGACATGTACGTAATGTCTTTGGCAAAAGAGCACATACGGTTTCAAAACACACAAAAATTTCTTTTGAGCTGTCACAGCTAAGTCTGTAGCGGGAACATGACAGCATGGAAACGGTGGCAAGTAATCCAACAGTCTATGATTTACGTCTCAACGACGCGGGGATGACGTGCCGTGTGATGTGGTTCTGCCATTGTACTGCTGATTTCTATGGGATGAAATCTCAAAACCGGAGTGGTGATTCATTGAGGAACCCCCAGAAGCTTTGCCCTTGACAATACCGATCCGTTTCCAGATGTCCATGTAATTTGCCATCCACAGGAAGACCTTTCCATCATCACCAGTGGAAAGCAAAATTGTGCCAAAGTCGTTCCACGAAAGTCGAGTGACTTTGGAGTTGTGGTCTGTGAAGTGCGCCACCTCCTGGAGAGTCAAGTCACTCTGTTCCGCTGAATTTTGATTGTTAAGGTCGTCAGAGACAGGGTTTAAGTTATAAATGTGGACATCTTTGGAAGCAATTGCCAAAACATGATGTTTTTTGCCCATATTTGGTGCAAAAGCAACGTCATTCACAGGGTCAGTGATTTTCATGATCATTTGAACTTTGACCCAATCTCGCTCGGTGTCATTATATTCAAAAATGAAAACTTTTCCACCAGTTGAATTACTGGGATCATCGCAACCAACTGCCAGCATTGGAGCATGATATCTATAAGTAGATGGATTCCATGATATGCAACTACATGACATCTTGCACAGGAGTTCGTGCTGCATTGACCAATGAGTTAAATTCATTGGATCTGGCGCTTCGTATATTCTGACAACTCCATTTGAAGAACAAGAGGCAAGTTGAAGACCAAGATGCTTTGGGGAAAACTTAACGTCTTTAACTGAAGTTCGGCTGTCTACTAGATTTGTTTTGTTGATCCAGATATGATTTAGCTGTGATGAAGCATTTTCGACGATGGATTCTTCCCAAACAGCCACTGTTCGATCGAACGAACAAGTCGCCAAAACCTGTCCAAATTCCGGATGCGCCCAAGTGACTTTCCATACAGAAGCAGAGTGAGTTTTCCACGAAGATGTGCAAATCCATTCCTCGTTCTCGTTTAAATCCCAAACTTTGACACTTTGGTCGCTCGAGCACGTTGCCATTCTCTTTCCAAAGAAATCAAAAGACACGTCGTGAATGAGGTCTTTGTGCTGAGAGTTGATCCTCATGGCAGTGTAAGTATTATTCACGTAAGAATCACCCATTTTGTACAAGAGAACAGTTTATCGAGTAAACCAAAGCGACTACAAACCTGAATGAGAAACAAATCACTGAAATAGAAACAGTTGGAGTTTAATATCAAATGAAACTGCAGAGATCATGTCCATACTAACTTAAACAGTGACAAAAACGAAAATAGAAAACATAATTAAACTAAATGGCATTCTGCAAACATTTTGAATCACTTGCAAACAAAATATTTTAAATGGAACAATGACCAATTAATGAAACATGATTTCAGGCAACATCCTTTTTCAACTTTGGTATCATGATAAATATTCTCTTCATGGCCTACTTTAACTTTTTTTTAAAAACAGTTGTCCAATGTCCATCTTATTCCCAATAGTTATGGACAAAAGCTTTAAATTTGTAATAAAAATTCTTCCTGTGTAATGTCAAATTAGAATTGAATTTTTATGCCTGACATGGCATCAATACACACAGGTGTAATATAGTTTACAGAGAAACAATTGAAAAAAACGGACAACGAGTAAATGGTTGTTTGAAACATCAAAATTAGAACAGTATATGAGCAGGACAACTGCAATGCATTTGTGCACAACATCACGACGTCTACTTAATCTCAAGCGATGAAAATAATAGAATTCTAACTTGCATCTATAAAAAAAATAGTTAAAAAATGAAATCAATAATTAATATATATACATTGCAATTGACGCAAAGTTAAAATAAAAAAGAAAACAAGAAAATGTAACAAATCAGTTACAGAACATTGAACTAATTCCTATCTAGAACTGGCATATTATGAAAACAAACATAAGATAATCATATAATATTACACAGTATTAATAAATATAATTTAAAGAAAACGGGAGTTTTAGGCTGTAAAATATCTTGTTTAAATATTCAAAACACCATACACAGATGGAAATATCACTCAAATTCTGTAAATATCGTTACTGCACCATAAACCAAAATGTGGTCTTGACTGTTTGTGTGAACAAATTACAAATATTTCAATATTATGAAGAAGGCAAAATAATCTTAAGGCTTAGCAGGCATCAATAGTAAGCCCCCTTATAAACTGGTTCTAAAGGTTTTTCTGGTGGAGGGCCACGAGTTTGGGTGAATCGTTTGAAGCTTATTCGGCTTGATTTCTGTCCTGATGTTTCTCCACTTGAAGGTACATTTTTCACTAATTCAAACTCAAATTGGTTCAAGGAATCATTTTTGATTGTTCCGACCTGTTTCCAGATGTCCATGTAATTTGCCATCCACAGGAAGACCTTCCCATCATCACCAGTTGAAAGCAAAATTGTGCCGAAGTCGTTCCACGAAAGTCGAGTGACTTTGGAGTTGTGGTCTGCAAAGTGCGCCACCTCCTGGAGACTTATGTCACTTTGTTCGGATGAACTTTGATTGTGTTCACCGTTTAGTCTTGGGTTTAAATTGTAAATATAAAGTTTTTCTGAAGCAATTGCCAAAACATGATGTTTTTTGCCCATATTTGGTGCAAAAGCAACGTTATTCACAGGGTCGGTGATTGTCATGATAATTTTTATTTTGACCCAATCACGCAGTGCATAGCTGAACTCAAAAATGAAAACTTTTCCACCAGTTGAATTACTGGGATCATCGCAACCAACTGCCAGCATTGGAGCATGATATCTATAAGTAGATGGATTCCATGATATGCAACTACATGACATCTTGCACAGGAGTTCGTGTTGCATTGACCAATGAGTTAAATTCATTGGATCTGGCGCTTCGTATATTCTGACAACTCCATTCGAAGAACAAGAGGCAAGTTGAAGACCAAGATGTTTTGGGGAAAACTTAACGTCTTTAACTGAAGTTCGGCTGTCTACTAGATTTGTTTTGTTGATCCAGATATGATTGAGCTGTGATGAAGCATTTTCGACGATGGATTCTTCCCAAACAGCCACTGTTCGATCGAACGAACAAGTCGCCAAAACCTGTCCAAATTCCGGATGCGCCCAAGTGACTTTCCATACAGAAGCAGAGTGAGTTTTCCACGAAGATGTGCAAATCCATTCTTCGTTCTCGTTTAAATCCCAAATTTTGACACTTTGGTCGCTCGAGCACGTCGCCATTCTCTTTCCAAAGAAATCAAAAGACACGTCGTGAATGAGGTCTTTGTGCTGAGAGTTGATATTCATTGTTGTATATATATTACTCAAATCCACCACATCCATCATACAAAGATTATTATTTATAAGCAACAAAACTAGGCTACTTGCAACTGTAAAACAGTCACTTGTATCATTTAACTAAGCATGACACCAGCAGTCCAGCACAAGCCCACAAGTATAGGGTGAGGTTGCTGTTATGAAACTCCAAGTAAAATCAAACAGCTTTTATTAATGATAATGGCGTTAACCAGTGTTTCCATTCTTGTTACAATTTTGCGGGTTTGGGTTAGTTCCGGCATCAGCACCGTATTAAATAAACTTGAAGAATTTATTAAAAGAATTAAGCAATGAGAGTTGGATTATTGCTGTGGCAGGAATTTAGATCACGATCTATGTTAAAAAGAGTCGTTGTTATAACAGAAATTACCGACATTTTCTAGCACACCCATAAAATAGAGGCCCCTAGGTTCAACACATAGGCAAGCCTAGCCTACAGGAAGGTAAAAGACCGTTTAGGCGAAGCCTAGAGTAGGCCTAGCCCCGTAGCCTACATCCTACAACAGCACCAGGTTTCATTCACATCGACATCATTGAGAAACGTTATAATTGCGGACATAAGAAATGCACCGGTAAACCTTGCAAATAAGCTACAGTTTCTAGTCGATTTCCACTCTCCTGTCCTCAGTAAAACGCTTATTTCACATTTCGTTCGTTCGCTTATTTCACATTCACAAGTCAAATGAGGCACCAAATGCAAAGCTTCGTGACGTCATTCTTGTTTCTAGTTCGGGGAATTTCCGTACCATGCGAATGAGGTTTGCAAACGAATCACAGCAATGACAGGTGTAATGCAATACTGATTGTGCCTATGAGCAATAACTCCCAACACTTTCCTACTAAGACGTGTTAGTGTACACGTCATGCCGATTTATGATAAACAAACACAAGTTTTCATCGAAAACTATCATACCGCTCCGCACAGGTTTTGGCGAATAATATACAATACAGTTTACAAGGAAACAAGTTTATTCCATTCTAATTTTTTCGGCTGTCAATAAACATGTTTTTAATGTTAGAAAACATGGCCTCCACTTCTTCCAATAGTGTAGTTGTTTGTGTTATTTTGGCTTTAAATTCGTCTTTAATTCGGAATTATTTTGAGGGTTTGGTGGCCATGCAAACCTTCTATCTTAGAGCACAGTTCTATTACAGCAGGGGTGGTATCTACCGTTATATATAAGATTATATATAATCTATATAAGATTAGAGCAGGGGTGACGAACCTATTCGATGACGCGGGCCACTTTGTCAGTTACGGCTGAGCAAGCGGGCCGCACAATTTTTTTAACATTTTGCTTAATAATTAGCATTCAAGCACAACCGCTTCATTTGGCAGATTTTTAGCTGCTCCCGCGGCCGCAAAAAATACATCGATTGAGTGCGGCAATCTATTGAAGACATACTGCTGCGACTCAATTGTGCTATCAGCTTTTGATATCGCATTGCGCAAAGATTAGAAACAGGTGAAAGAAAGTTCAAGACTGCTGGTCTCACCGGACGCTTCGTTCAAGACTGCTGGTCTCCCGGACGCAAAATTTAACCCTAAATTCCGGACATGTCCGGAATTTTCCGGACGGTATGGCAATAATATGATATGATAATATGACGGTATTCTTATAAGTTCTATATGCCTTGCATGTATGGGCGTTTGTCAAATCGTTTGGTGGGCCGCATGCGGCCCGCGGGCCGCAGGTTCGTCACCCCTGTATTACAGCAATTAGCAACTTGCAGCGTGACAATTACCAAAGTTATCATTTAACCGACAGAAAAAAGTTTATCTGAGTGCGAAATTTTGAGAGATAGGCTGCTGGTGCACAACCTTATGATAGTGAATTGAAACGAATCCCACACGGAACTATGGCGACTTAAAAGAAAAGCCTGTAATAACATTGTAACGTATCCGAGAATATTTGATCTGTAAGTAGTCGCTGATGCGTCTTCGACAAGAGCCTTGCAGACGCACCATTATAATGTTTCCTTACAGTAAAAAAGGCTCAAGCACACCAACAGGGCGTGACGTATTAAAACTTGGCAATAAAGACTCGTAAGCCAAAACACAATTTTGAAGCGGATGCATTTGAAGGGAATAAGTTACAAGATAAAGTCAAGTCTATTCAGTAAGCGTATTAAAAAAAACAATCTACTAGTTAGACTACTCAGAATGAGTTCCTTCCCTCTTTGGTAGCGACAAGCGCAGCAAAGAACATTCCTCAAGAAACGGAAACTGCTCCGAAGAGCAACATCCGATCAAGCTTCATGCTCAGGATGAAACTCTTCAACTCATCATCGTAGTTGGGGTTTTGTCATGCTTGAATGACGTTTTCAAGAAACATACTATAGAAATGATCCCTAAAAGTATGATCTTATCCAAACATCCCAATTCAGTTTTATGTACAGTAGAATAAATTTCTTGCGTTTGTGGTTCGTGAAAAGTGTTACGCAAGACTGACAGATGAGAACACTTTTAAACAACAGGAAGCTGAAGACAAGCTACCAGTGTTATGCTAATGAACTAACAATTATCCAACCGAAAAGACTTTATCAGAGTGCGGAATTTTGCCTGGGATATATTGCAGGTGCACAACCTTATGGAAGTGAGTGGAAAATTATTTTACGCGAAACTGAGACCAAATAAAATAACATCGTCTGAAGGCATTTGCAAGATAGCAAAGAAGTAACAGAACAAGCTTGGCCGACGCGTCACCAACATTTTTTTCATCAGAAGAAAACCCAATGCCATCTGTCTCATCTTTGAACTTAATGATAATGACAGAAAAAAGAAATGAAAAAATCTGAAACAGGCGCAGTGGCAAAGTAAGTCTGCTACTAGGTCGATGCCGAACCTACATAGAGAGCGTTGAAACATAAACAATCTGCTTGTTCGACTACTTATAACCAGTTCCTTCCCTCCTCGCCAACGACAAGCACAGAAGTATGGCGGTGACCGGTAAGGATGTGCGGCGAGGGAGATTATTCTGGTTCGTGCGAACCCGAATATCATGAAGGTCGACACGAACGAAGCACGAATCACCAAACAATAAAATTTCATTCAAAAGTTGTCAAGTCTTGCTTGTAACATGACGTAATCGATAAGCAAATCGCTTTGATTCAAAAAATAATGTTTTAAAAACGATTGAAAAAGCACAAATCGTATGGAAAATGACTTTCATTGCAACTATTGCTGACTCTATTTTACCTTCGCCGGAACGCTAGACTAGATTACCATTTTCTCCCAAAGCCAGTAAATCTATAAGTGATATTGTATTCGGCTGCGCTATTGTTGGTATTTGTGTTCGTCCGAATCTTCCACAAAGATGATATTCGGTGAATCAATTCGGGTTTGAATCGGCCCATCCTTAGTGGCCGGTCAACAGTTGGTAAATAGTATTTGTTTATCATGTAGCACCTGCCGTGCTCAAACACAACATGTCACTCTACACAAGTATTGAGTCTCGGATGAAATTTTTAACGAAACTACTCAGAATGAGTTTTTTCCCTCTTTGGTAGCGACAAGCGCGGCAAAGAACATTCCTCAAGAACCGGAAACTGCTCCGAAGAGCAACATCCGATCAAGCTTCATGCTCAGGAAGAAACCCTTCAACTCATCATCGTAGTTGGGGTTTTGTCATGCTTGAATGACGTTTTCAAGAAACATACTATAGAAATGATCCCTAAAAGTATGATCTTATTCAAACAACCCAATTCAGTTTTATCTACAGTAGAATAAATTTCCTGCATTTGTGGTTACTGAAAAGTGATACGCAAGACTGACAGATGAGAACACTTTTGAACAACGGGAAGCTGAAGACAAGCTACCAGTGTTATGCTAATGAACTAACAATTAACCGACCGAAAAGAGTTAATGTGAGTGCGGAATTTTGCCTGGGATAGATTGCAGGTGCACAACCTTATGGAAATGAGTGGAAAATAATTCTACGCGAAACTGAGGCCATATAGAAGAAAATCGTCTGAAACCATTTGCAAGATAGCAAAGAAGTAACAGAACAAGCTTGGCCGACGCATCACCAGCATTTTGCTCATCAGAAGAAAACCCAATGCCATCTGTCGCATCTTTGTACTTGATGACAATGACAGAAAAAGTAAATGAAAAAATCTGAAACAGGCGCAGTGGCAAAGTAAGTCTGCTACTAGGTCGATGCCGAACCTACATAGAGATCGTTGAAACATAAACAATCTGCTTGTTCGACTACTTACAACGAGTTCCTTCCTCCTCGCCAACGACAAGCACAGAAGTATGGCGATGAACGGTAAGAATGTGCTGCGAGGGAGATTATTCTGGTTCGTGCGAACCCGAATATCATGAAGGTCGACACGAACGAATCCCGAATCTAATCGTATTAAAACCAAACAATAAAATTTCATTCAAAAGTTGTCAAGTCTTGCTTGTAACATGACGTAATCGATAAGCAAATCGCTTTGATTCAAAAAATAATGTGTTAAAAACGATTGAAAAAGCAAAAATCGTAAGGAAAATAACTTTCATTGCAACTACTGCTGACTCTATTTTACCTTCGCCATAACGCTAGATCACCATTTTCTCCCAAAGCCAGTAAATATATAAGTATTATTGTATTCGGCTGCGCCATTGTTAGTATTTGTGTTCGCCCAAATCTTCCACAAAGATGATATTTTGGTGAATCAATTCAGGTTCGAATCGTCCCATCCCTAATGACCGGTCAACAGTTGGTAAATAGCATTTTCTCATCAAGTAGCACCTGCCGTCCTCAAACACATCATGTCTCTCTACACAGGTATTGAGTCTCGGATGAACTTCTTATCGAAACTACTCAGAATGAGTTCCTTCCCTCTTTGGTAGCGACAAGCGCAGCAAAGAACATTCCTCAAGAACCGGAAACTGCTCCGAAGAGCAACATCCGATCAAGCTTCATGCTCAGGAAGAAACCCTTCAACTCATCATCGTAGTTGGGGTTTTGTCATGCTTGAATGACGTTTTCAAGAAACATACTATAGAAATGATCCCTAAAAATATGATCTTATCCTAACAGCCCAATTCAGTTTTGAATACAGTAGAATAAATTTCTCACATTTGTGGTTCCTGAAGATCTTAAAAAAATTTCGACGCTCATTGAAATGTATTCTAACTCTTGAGTTTTTAATGAAAAGTAGGTAAGGTATGCATGCTTCAGTCGAACTACCGGTAAATATCTAAAATTATTCTACTGATCATCATGATCACCATTCACCTGCATTTCTGCTCCGGTAAGTTCCAAAAAGCAAGCGGTGTCGACGAACAGGTCAAATTTCTCTATCGCTTGCTCTAACGTGAAGTCTCGAAGCTCGCTGATGCCAAGTTGACATGAGAGGCGATAAATACGTTGGAAATATTCCAGACGAAACCTGCAACAACACACCGGACAACGTTGAGTAAACGATTATGCGAAAATGATAGCAAGAGACTGTGCACACAACAACGCAAGTAAATGATCAATATTCAGATAAGATACGTTTAGCTTAAAGTATATGCATGGGCTGAAGAATGTCTTCTTTAAAATTTTAGAAAGTTATTTTTCTCTCTAATTCAGAAAAATCTTAAAACAACTCTCAATACTTACTCCTTCTGTATTTCGAACAAACACCGTCGTTTGAGTGAAGCGATTTTCAATTTCATTGCTGCCTCAAGGACATCAGGGATTAATTCAAGTCTACTGTCAAGCACAGCCGAGTACATGTATTTCAAAACCACCTCTAAGGCTGCGGTTCTAATTGGAAAGTCAAGTATTACAGTGCTGGTGTTTGTGGCCGTATCTGTTTGGGATGTTTCGTTGCTCACAGGACTTTCCATCGTAGACGAACAAGCATCTAAATAAAAAGGAAGTACAGTAGTTGAAGTTTACCTACAAAAAATAAACAGCCTGTATGTCGAGTAAGTCTTCGAAACCTGCTGGTAACGTTGCTCCAAGCTTCTCTCGAAAGTACCCGCTGGAAGCCGCCAGCACACATTTATGGGTGTAGTGCTTGCGTTGTTCCTTGCTGTCTGGGTCTAAAAACTTTACTTTTTCAACATTCTTTCGCTAAAGTACCCATAGAATGGAACTGTGAGTTACTTACAATTAGAAGAAAACTTTTTCTAAGAATACGAGCTATCGTCACATACCGAAAGCGCATATGATTGCGTCACAAAAGGTGCAATTATCTCGCAGGCTAACAAGCCCTTCCACAAGTAGATTGATGTGTTCGTTAGAATGCTGATGGGGTATTGAAAGTATCCGTGTGTCATCAACACTCGAGCTCACACGTCTGGTCTTGGATGCGTTTGAGCCTATAGTAAAAAAGTCTTTTAAAGGCGGCAGTAAAACTCAAATCATAGAAATATGAACACAAGCGAATACGGTAAGTCGTGTACGGTAAAACCCAAGGTAATATTTGACTACTACGTCGTTGTCTGATTTATAAGCTTAATATGAATCCCAACTGGTGTCCGGACCAAAAATTACTGTACTGTCCAAAGTTATATCTAGTCAAGCTAATACTTAATTCCTTACCCATAGTAAATTGCTACATGAAATTTCAATAAGGCTAGTTGTACCTTGATGGTAAACTTTTCTACGCATCTGTAACGATACTTACAAAACTAAATTAATTTCTCAAAACTCGAGTTTTAAATATGGCTAACTAACGTATCAATTGTTACGTCATAAAGATTCTTAATATTTATTTCGCCGGTAAAGGGTTTGTTGTAGTAGAATGGTTGACAAGAAGAGTAGGCTACGGTAGAAAATTATTGGCTGCCTTTACATAATATCTTCCTTTTGCTCTGAAAACTCTTTGCGTGTAATTAAGTTTCTGTAAATACACACTTGTCGATCTTCTTCAGACGCGGTGCTTAGTCTAGTGAATGACCTTTCCACTCGAGTACTCTTGACAAGTAGCAAGGCAAAAACTAAGCTAAAGGTTGCTGGGTAAAATATTTAATCTAGTCTCAAATTTTTTGTTTAAGTGAAACCAGAAGAGCATGCAATACCATTTTAAAATTTTCAAAGGTTAAAGTTCAGCATGTTATTTCTTCTTTTTTATTGGTATTGTAGGCTACTGAAGTTTTGCTTTTTTTTAATCAAATTTACCATTGTAGTGTATCATATGACTAAACAACGTATTAGTGTGTGTAGAAGACACAAAATAGAATTAATTGGCAATAATTTTTGCTGCATTTTGATTTACGCTAGACGGCTAGAGTGTGTGACATCAAGTTTTACTGGAAATTTGCTATCAATAATTAATTTGCTATTAATTAATTTGGAAATTTGAAATAATTGCTCTACAGAAGATAATTGTCTTCAGCAGCGTTGTATTGTGACTTAATAACCAATGAGTATTGAGCTTTGATTATGAACGTCTTTTTACAGCCAGATGCGTCTACTGATATACACAATTCTTTTTGGAACCTTTAATAGATGGATCTTGGGCCTAAATCTTTTGCAATCTTTTTAAATGCTTTCATTATGCTTTTGAGTGATTTATGTGTTATTTTTGTGTTCTTTGAGTTATTTCTGAGATTTATATACATTACAAGATTAACAACCACGCACACTGAGCTTGTTTGATTCATATGGACACCTAAGGTAGATCCGCGGTTTATAGGATCCATTTCTCCTGGAACAGAGATGGATCTTATAAGCGGCGACTATAAGCGGACCTTATAAGTTAGAAAATTAAAGCCATACATTAGAATATTGTATGAGTGACGTGACGTAATAGTAAACATGGAATCGCCAATGATGTAATGAGTTAAGAAAAGCGTATGAGGTCACATCACACCAGTTTCTAAATTCTAACTTTACGTAAAATTATAAAATTCGTCTTTTGAACAGAATGAAGAATTAGTTTTCCAAAAGAAACACGCTTAACTAGCCTATTTGTTAAAACTAAGCTAAATAGGTTAGTTTAAACTCTAAAGGGCGGAAAGATAATTATAATCTCTGTCCTCTAATCATCTTAGTTCTGAAATATTGTTTGCCCGCTTAATTTCTGTAAAACTAGCAAACAGTTTACGTCAGACAATTTCGTTGCTACTTGCTAAGCCTAGCTGAGATTTCTGCCACCTTTGCAATCTGCATTCATTGCATGAAATGGGCCAGTGTGTGTGTGATGTTGTCATGATATTAGGCAGCGGTTTTGCCACAACACCTGGTGCAGTGATGGTGTTGCCGTAATAGCGTGCTTAAATAATTTGACAATATATTACTGGTACCGCTTACCGGTAATTGTAACATATATTACTGGTACCGCTTACTAATAATTATAACAAACTCTTTTAGATTTATCACATTCTGTGGTTGCAAATTAATTGGGCTGCCACTGTCTTAAGCTATAATACTGAGTTAGAGATTTACTCAAATTGTGGTAAATTTTATAGTTTATAAATAATTGCATTTGCATAATGGTTGTTGCTTACTGTAAACTGATTTGGCTATGATGGCTCACAACTGAAAGCCGATTTCATACTATTGTAATTATTATTTTTCTGTTCTAAGGTACATTATTTGGTTTTAAAGGCAAATAATAGGCTTGAATTTTCCAAAAATAGTTTATTCATATGGTTCGCAAGATGAAGTCTTTAATGCTCTTTAAATCATTCGGAATTTCATTGTTGAATTCTTGTAAAAGTCAATCCATGCGAGTGCCTGGTGTTGCTGCATCAAGATCGTTTACTTCTGTTCTTCCGGATCAAGATGCTCTTCCAGATACTCACCAGATGCTCCGACAGACTTGTGCAGATTTTGCTGAGAAAGAGCTGAAACCGATCGCCTACGCAATTGACAAGGAACACAGATTTCCATCAGAACAAGTAAAAATGATGGGAGATTTGGGTTTAATGGGGATAAATATATCAGAGTCACACGGGGGTGCGGGACTTGACGCGCTGGCATATGCAGTTGCTATGGAGGAAATCAGCAGAGGTTGTGCCACTGCTGGAGTGATTATGAGCGCCCACAATTCACTCTATCTCTATCCTCTTCAAACATGGGCTGCTGATAATCTTGTTGATCGGTACATCACGCCTTTTCTTAACGGCACTAAAGTCGGCTGTTTTGCCCTCAGCGAACCCGGGAATGGTTCAGATGCTGGGGCTGCATCCACGACAGCTCGACTTGACGGAGACTCGTGGGTCTTGAACGGTACTAAGTCTTGGATAACAAACAGCTATGAAGCATCTGCAACTGTTGTGTTTGCGACAACTGACAAATCCTTAAAGCATAAAGGCATCAGTGCCTTTGTTGTTCCAATGCCAACTGAAGGGCTTAGTTTGGGGAAAAAAGAAGAAAAACTTGGAATTAGAGGTTCATCCACTGCGAACCTGATTTTCGAAAATTGCAGAATACCAAAAGAGAATCTTCTAGGAGAAGCTGGATTTGGATTTAAAATTGCAATGTCCACACTAGATGGTGGTCGTATCGGAATAGCAGGCCAAGCACTAGGCATTGCACAGGCGGCACTAGACTGTGCTATTGCTTATGCAGCAGACAGAGAGGCATTTGGTGCACCGATAAACAAACTGCAAGCCATCCAATTCAAACTAGCTGACATGGCTACGAGAATAGAATCTGCTCGACTTTTGACGTGGCGTGCTGCTCGACTCAAGGACAGTGGACAGAACATTACGAAAGAAGCGGCAATGGCCAAGTTGGCTGCCTCTGAGACTGCTACGAAGGTAGCTCATCAGTCAATGCAGGTTCTTGGCGGAATGGGCTATGTAATGGACATGCCTGCCGAAAGGCATTATCGTGACGCTCGTATCACAGAGATTTACGAAGGAACAAGCGAAGTTCAACGATTAGTCATTGCTGGACGACTCTTAAAAGAATATAGCGCCTGATTAAATGTGGCAAGGCATTTAACTAGTTTGTAAGATATTTGAAAGTAGAGTATAGGAAGTATATATATATATAAACATTGTTAATTGTTCCTTCATGTCATTCTTCTAAAATTGCAACTAGCAACACTTTATTTGTAATCTCCAACATACCTGTATATATTTTGAAAGGTGTCGAAAATTTCATTACATTTTTTTACAATTTTTAGTTCACGTAAAAGATTTTTATGATGTGTTATCTATGATATCTATGAAATGTCAAACAATTTACCCGAATGATCTGATGATATGCTGCCTGTCAATTCAATTTATAGTTTCTACCTTAATGAAATCAGCTTAAACACAATTATCCTTGCAATTTAGGTAACTTTCTGAGTGTTTAATTTGTAATCAATTATTTTCCTGAAATGGCTCAATATGCCTGTACAAAGTGCATGCAGTGGTTCAAATTTGATCAGCTTTCAAAAGAGGACCAGCTGTGTTTGGTTGGTATTTACTTGTCAGAGCTGCTACAATTATTAGTTTGCTATGATCTAGCACAGGGGTGACGAACCTGCGGCCCGCCAAACAATTTTGTGCGGCCCACCAAACGATTTGACAAACGCCCATACATGCAAGGCATATAGGACTTATAGGATTTAGGGTTGCCATACCGTCCGGAAAATTCCGGACATGTCCGGAATTTAGGGTTAAATTTTGCGTCCGGGAGACCAGCAGTCTTGAACGAAGCGTCCGGTGAGACCAGCAGTCTTGAACTTTCTTTCACCTGTTTCTAATCTTTGCGCAATGCGATATCAAAAGCTGATAGCACAATTGAGTCGCAGCAGTATGTCTTCAATAGATTGCCGCACTCAATCGATGTATTTTTTGCGGCCGCGGGAGCAGCTAAAAATCTGCCAAATGAAGCGGTTGTGCTTGAATGCTAATTATTATGCAAAATGTTAAAAAAATTGTGCGGCCCGCTTGCTCAGCCGTAACTGACAAAGTGGCCCGCGTCATCGAATAGGTTCGTCACCCCTGATCTAGCACATATCTTTTGGCATGGCCAGATAAGATCATGGCATTAAGCTTGTCTGCTTGTAATGTTTTATGCCAAAGTTAAAAGTTAGTTATAATGTTATTGTGGGCACAAGTTTTTATTAAAAGTAAAATGTATTTGTCAGGTTTGTGTTTCAACCAAATCTTCAGATGAACCTGAACCGAGCAGCAAGAACATAATTGGTGGATCTATGAAGGAATCAAGGAGACCAGTTTGTAAATTCTGTAAAACTGATGTTGCCACTAAGACAAAGATTTGTGAAAGATGTCTCAAAAATTACAACGAGCATGGAGAGGTACTTTCAGACGCGCTCTTGCGACTTGCATTGTTTATTTACGAGAAACTTTGGGGAGTTACTCCTCATCCACACAGTGAACATGAGTCGATTCGATCAGAGCAGTGGACCTATGTTCAATACCCAGGAGTGCTCCAATTGTAATGCTCTTGAGCAAGCTTAGAACCACCCTTGCTCCTATTTGGTGGTTCAGGTGAACAGTTCTAAATTTGGGTGATGCAATATCAAAAATTAAGAGACCACACAGGTAAAGTTTGACAATCAGAACCTGCACAAAGGCAACTAGCAGCTACCAGGGGTTTATGTTTAAGTCGTGCAAAGACTTTCCTTACTCCGAGAATAAAAATGCCGTTGCTTTGTGTGTCAGTGTTTAATGTTCCTGAGTGAGACAAAGGAAATCACCATGACATCATAATTTGTACGTAGTGTGAAGCAAGAAGTTTAGTGACTCTAAGGAGACGAGGTAATCCATCATTGCCTTTAACTGTAAGTGTTTTGAAATTTTCAGCCTCGCATTTGCAAGCATTGCTCCCTTCAATCGGCGTTCATCGGCTCAAAGTGTCAAAGGTGTGCTAGCAGCCAGAAGAAGTATGGCAGTCCGGTAAAATGTCATAAGTGCGACAAACTGGCTGCGTTTGACCATTCAAAAGCGAGGGTGTGTACATCATCATTGTTCAATTAATGTCAACAATAACGCCTTTTTAAATATTAACTCATATGACACTCGCCAAAGCTGTTTGCAGTTTCGCTAGCAAGCAAACTCCAGCCTTTAAAGTTGCCTCTAATCTAAGCCCATGCAGTACTAAATATAGTTATAACTTATAAGTTTATTTTTCTTTATTATTAGATTAATGGACAAGTTCTATGTTGGCTTTGTTACATCACAATGCAAAAGAAAATGAAACGAGCAAAGAGGAAGTTGGGTCATAAGGCCGGCAGCGAATCACACTCTAAGGTAAAGTTTTTGTGCTTTATCGGTTATCTTGCATAAGTACCGGCCTGTTACTATACCCAGTTCGACATATGTATCATATCTACATATACTTTTGTTCATATATCAGATGGATTGTTTTTGTTCCGCGAGTGCACTAAATTCTCTGTCATGCGTCACAGGTGCAGAAATATTGCCCAAACGACCCCTACATAAGAAGGGATGTGTCGTCACCGGAAGATATTTCAGAACCTCGTCTGGATCTCTCCCCAGAGGAAGTCTGGAAAGAGCTCCTGGGGGAAGGCAAAGGAACAAAAGTTGATGCTTCATCGAAACCAATCCTGGAGAATAAAACCAAGAATAGTTCTCCGTCAAATCGATTACATGTTCGTAGCAAGGAAAAAATACTGAGAAAACGTGCGCAAGAGAACTGTAGGAAAGAACGCTACGACCAGTTACAAGAAGACAGTTCCATCCACACATCACTTGACGTCCGTCTCAGTAAATTTAAGAAGAATCTGAGTGCGCCAAGCAGTCCAGTCAACCTGTCACCGAGCTTTTCCGGCAAGAAGACAGAAACTAAGACAAGTAGCAACAGAAGCACACCGAGGTGAAAGTTTCTACAAACAACCATCGTTGCCTAAATCAGTGGTTTTCATCCTGGGTCCCACGACTTGCACTTTTATTCCTCATAAATAGCCTGTTAAGTAACAATTTTGAAGTTGGGAGTTCGCGGGAAAGGAATTATTGCAGCCAGGGGCCCGAATGTAGAGAAGCGTGGGAACCACTGTCACAAATTTCATCACAATTTTTGTGACAATATCCTCAATTATGTAACTTAGGTTATGTGTGTAGTTATTATAAAACAGCTGCTTTTTATCTTGTCTTAATCAGAAACGACGGCGCGTCGTCCGATGTGAAGTCTGACACAGAAGCAGCAACCACTCCTGGCTCAAGCACTGCATTGAGTGATAGGATACGAAATGGTGCGCCACTCGACAGCATAAGTATGCCCATGTTTTTAACTTACAGAAGGTTAGATGTCATTTGTCTTACTCCTCTGCAAAGATAATTTGATAATAATGAAGCTTTATTACTTCACTATGTAGTTTTCTTATGACATCATAAAGTTTTATTATTACATCATACTAACTTGGTCGTCATAGGTGTCATCCCACCTGTGAATGATGGAAACATCGTCATAGTTTCTAAACTTCGCGAAGAAATCAGCAGCCTTAAAAAGCAACTTGCCAAGAAAGATCAGCAACTCATTGAAAAAGATAAACAGGTTCACCAATTATTTATATTGGTGCCGATTTTTAAATTCTATCGTAGCATAATCATGATAGTTTTGAAAAAGTGGATAAATTTCATTAATCTTGAAAGTTTTAGTTTAGTCTTGAAATTGTTGCCGTGTTCAAGGTCTCGATGTTAAAAGTTGGACATTTGACTGAGATAAGAGCACTGCAGGCGAAGGTCAAATCCAACGAGGAGGATTACTTTAGAAACATGGAGAACTATCGCAACAGAAATCAAGAGCTACTCAAGAAAATTGCACAGATTTCAAAAGGCAAAGCATAGATGGGAAAGCTGGGATCGCAACCGCTTAATGCTTTCCAAGCAAATAATTTGCACCAGAAGGACCAGACTTTCAGGGGAATTTTGTCCAATTTTTTACCAAACATTTTATGCTCGTTTTGCCAATTAGAAACCCGCCACTGTAACAACAGTGTTCATTTGTAAACGCTTGAAGGATTTTTTAAAAGTTCAAAGAGTTGAAAGCAGCCCTACCAGTGAGTAGTTGTCCCCATTTCCTTGCCGTTCCACACAAGCACTTTTCTTACAATTTTACTCGGATTTTTAGATTGATTCGTTGCATTTCAGTGACAGTTTCACCGTTTAAATCATTCCATTTGATTGACATCTTTCAACTGCCGTACATCTATTATATTATTTGAAAATTCCTTTCTGGGATTTTTTTTAAATTGATGGAAAAGCAGATATATGCAGGCGCAGCATGTTTTCACAATTTGTTTTTTGTCATTGCTCGAAAGTGTCCTGTAGAAAAATATTCTTGCATTTAAATCGTATTTTGCTTGAATAAAGATTTCTATAGATTTAAACTTGTGTCAGTTTAAAACTGTAATTTTCTATGCAGAGGAATAAATAAAAAAAAAAAAAAAAAAGACAGGTGGACGGGTTAGCTTCTGGTTTTCTTTTGACTTTTTTGTGGTAAGGTCAAACAGACCACAGTCATCTTAAAGGACGCGATCTAAGACAAGATAATTCCGTGTATGACTGATCTTGAAGTATACAAGTTGCCATGTAATAATTTGCAACAACTCAAACTTATGTTAAGTTGTACGTGAACTTGGCGTTGGTTTAAAATCCGAGCAAGTAATCCGGTTTCCTGCCACACATGGGCGATGACTTCAGAGCGAGCAGTAACTTATTAAACTACCAGCATTTTGTACCCGAGTAAGTTTAAAAAATAAAAAACAAAACAGAATAAGCTAGTAACTTCAGGAAATTGTTGTTTTTGAAAGTTTTAACCATCTGCAGGACTGCATGCTTGATTACATAATATGTAATTTTACGCGTTAGTAGCAGCAGAACGTCACAATCAATGACGAGCATTGTAAATCTAGTGAATCAATTTACAATGCAAATTATGTTCCATTCTATGAGTATAAATTAAAAACTGGCGAAAAATTTAATTTTATGTTGTACAGTGCAGATGTCTATGTTTTAATGGTTTATTAAGTATTGCATAAGGGATATTCCCGGAGGCAGATTAACATTTTGGGAAAGGAAGTGGCATAAAATTTTGCTTTTTTCGATAAAGCTGCTTGTGCTCACGGAACCGATTTGCTAATCTTTGCTTGACTAGGGCACTAGGCCTACATCCTGGAAGTTTAAATGTCATCAAGTTTTCAGGGGAATGTTTATAGTTTATAGAAACAATTGTAGAAAATACTTCATGAAAACTGTGGAAATAACAGAAATGAAATATTTGATCTACATTTGTGTTTTTATTTGTCTGGTTCGTAGTAACCATTTTCCAGTTTACAAATTGCTCATTGATATAAACACATTCAAACTTTACAGTGCAACTAAGGCTACTGTATGTTTAACTGAAACCATTACCACTAACCTTTAAGTGGTAAATATTAGGCCTTGATATGAAAACGAAGCGGTTTTTACATTACAATAATGCAGCAAAGTTTCAGAGGATTAAACAAAGCTACGTCTGCAAAATTCTTTCAAGTTGTTATAGAATCATGGGGTCCAGCATACAAGTGCACAACCCATTAGACCTTCCCCCCACCCAGCTACTCAAATTGTGATGTCATCAGGTGTCATCTGGTTGTGCACTTGTCTACTAGACCCGAATCTTGTAGCTTTTCAAACGTTAACCTGCACACATACTGTAAGTCTTTAGTGTTTTTTTTTGAAATATTTCTAAAGGATATGTGCACCAAAGACCCTGTAAGATGAAATAATTTGTCATACTTGTTCACCGAGGGTGTGGGCATTATATTTAAATAACGCATTCAGCAGTGAATGTATTTAGTTAAAGCGAATAAGTTGATATTAGTTTTTACGTTACATTAAGTTTCATTTTTTTTCAATCATTTATCCAGGCATGAGGATATCAAGGTCATTATTAACGATGATTAGGTTGTTTGAAGGGGCCAAACACACAGAGGCTTATGCTTCTTTTCGGCCTCAAACACCCCTAAAAGTTGCTGAAATTATGATGAATTATTTGAAAAAAAGAATGCCGCCTTCTTCATCTGGCTTGTATCAGAAAATGCTCGACGTTGGTTGTGGCAGTGGGCAGTCTGTGAAGATATTTTCACCCTACTTTGAGACCCTCGTTGGAATCGATCCAAGTTCAAACCAAATCGAAATGGCAAAAAAGAATATTAATGATGCTAAAATATTATTCGATGTGGGGTTTGGTGAAGACATAAAGTTTGGCAACGAAAGTGTAGATTTGATCACGACTTGCCAAGCAATTCATTGGATGGATTTCCAGAAGTTTTTCAATGAATGTCATCGTACCCTTAAACCTGACGGTTGTCTGCTAGTGCATGGTTATGACAGGCCACGAATTTTTTCCCATTCAAGCAACAAGATAAAGCTGGATTGCGCAGAAGCTGGAAATCGTGCCGAGAAAGCGTTTAAACGTTTCTATGCCAAATGCAAATTCCATCCGAGACGAACTCATATCGATGATCATTATAGCAGAGTGTTTGACTCTTTACAAAGTGATCACAAAACGAAAGATGAATCAGTCACAATACAGAAGACGTGCTCATTGGCTGACTTCATCTCTTACATAGACACGTGGTCTGGCTACATAAAGTACCTGGAAGATGCGAAGAAAGTTGCAGATGGAAAAGTTGAAAATATTCTTGACATTTTCATCCAAACTATTCTGCAGGAATGGGGCCTGGTTGGCCATAAACTGGATGAAATAAATGTTGATGTAATCTGGAATGTGTTTATGATAATGTCAGAAAGGCCAATGTTTGATGCCTCATAAATGTCCGCATAATCTCTGTAAACTCTGCTTCATTTCCTGTGTTTGTTGAATACTGAAGCTGTTTATGGTGTTGTTTAATCTTTTGTTTTTATTTTGATGTTAAACTCCAATGATTGCCATGTATAGGTCTGTATTTTTGTAAATATTTTAATTGATGAATTTGATTAAAAAAAAAAACACAACTGGCAGATCAAAGCCAGAGGTATTTGTGTGGTGAAAAGATTGAAAGATCATATTTTTATTGTACTTTGTTTTTTAGTATAATTATAGGTCACTGTAGGGGTTTTCCCTGTATGGGGGATGTGGAAGTGATTTTTAAACACTTGTGCTTGCAAGCTACTGTATTCAAATACAAATTGATACGCATTTTTCTTTTAATGGGTATACTACGTCCAATAAAGCTTGTACAGCTGGTGAAATACGCCACTGTGCAAATCACGGTTTTTATCAGTGGCGGTAACGAAGAAGCTTCAATCTCTGGGTTTTCCATGCGTTATACCCAGAAACTATCTAAACCGCTTTGTTAAAAATGGGAAAAGACACGTTCTCGTTATTTACAAAATCCATCTTGTCTGCAGGTGTTGCGATCAGCGAACATACCTTCTGAATACGTAGGTCAGCCCTAATTAACTGCTTTGATTAAGCCCACAGCGTTGATTGTGACATTTTACTGACCTGTTCTGCTGCTTGTTTACACTCAAGAGGGCAGAGTTTTGTGTCATATTTATTCACTTAATTGCTTTGATTAGGTTTGGTCGCTTTTCAGTTAATTAACACTCACGTAAGTAGATTTGATGATGGCTAAACCGTGTTAACCCAACCTATAGTAAAATAAAAAACAAGAAATAAGTTGGCACTTTGAGGTTAACTTAGTTTTTGATTCTTCTACACGAGCATTTTTGAGTACAGCTTGCTCTTTTAGGTGTACTAAAAGTACTACAATAACACATTATTTCAAAATTGCTGGGTAAAGATCAGCTTGGAAAGAACAAACTTAATACCCCTACTTGCATATGTATTTTTGTATATGCTAGTATTTTATTCTGTCTTATACCCAATATAAAGTTAACCTCAGAGTTCTAACTTATATCTTGTAAGCAGATTTGCCGTAAGCCAACATGCACTTGCACTTTGTATTCAATTTCAGTTTTAAATCAATACTTGGGGCTAATTTTACGGACGTTTGAGCATTGAAGTGTGTGTTGCGATTGTGTCGTAACTATCGACGAATTGCTCAATTGCAATAAGAGTTGTTGAGTTCTCTAATGCTGCAATAACTTATATCGCAGGTTCCTCATTCTGATGTAACGATGCTAGCCATGGAAAACGCTATTGTGACCTCATCGAGCATATTGTTGTTTACATTGTTTCAATTTACAACTCGCATATTATTATTATTAGCTTATGGTTATGGACTGTTACCATATACTTCAGTCAACCCATTAATAGCCCATGTCTATTGTTTAAACTAATCTCCTTAAAAACTTTCGGACGCCGCCGCAAGTTTTCAGACAATCAGTTTTAGAGAGTTAGGCACGCACGTATAAAATCCGATCCTAAACTTCCACCTTGGCTGCTTCCTTCTAATCTAATCCTTCAGCCAAATTTGCATTATGCAGCTTCAAAATTCAACTCATACTGGCTTTAGTGCTTCCATAGCCTAAATGAGAAAATAATTTCCGAAAATAAACCGGAAACAATTCACTGATCTCAATAATAAATCGCTACGGCTTCCTCGCAATAATGGCGGGATTTTTGTATGATGTCTTTTGTGACGACATAAGGAAGTTAACAGCAGTTTTTCAGAACAACTGCTGTAGCAGTGGTTGGTGCTAAGTTGGCGGATACCGCTTAGCTTTTGGCAGTGATGATGAAAACGCAGCCAGTGTAGAGGGGGTTCAGGTGGACCAATTGGCCCAGGCCTGCGACTTTTAACGAGACTTATTATTATTTGCAAATCACAACTTTCCTCACGCTTCGATAAAGGGAGAAAATAAAAATGAAGGTTAAAACGTATTCTACAAAAAATACGAATTTTTGTACTTCTATCCATTATATTCCAACAGCGCCGTAGCTAAGCATCTGTTTGTGCCCATGTGAGCGAAATGTGGCACCTCAAATTGTGTTGTTGTTCGCATCCTAACGCTCATTCTGCGGTAGGTTTATATATTTTGATAATAATGACACACGTTATAAGGAAGTTCTTCTAACGAAATCTTGTGAAATATTTACAGCATTAATTACATATAACACAGCCAAAAATAGCGGTCAGTGTTGAATTTCACTTGTATTTATGACTCAATACAGATCATTGTTGGCTAATAATTAATTAACTGATTAACATTATGACGCCTTTTATTTTTTGAGGGGGTACGAATGGACAGTTGATTGTTTACTCTGTAAAGTGCAAAAATAGCTGCTGCAGCAGCATGCACGTGATTGACAGCATATTTTACAAAATTGTGCTGCAGTTTTCATAAATAGTTCCAGGCCAGCTAAACCTCAAACTCAGACATCGATGCGGGTAATGCGTTAAACATAACTATGATGCATTCAGAATGCAGCAGCGCTAGTAGTGAAGATATCGACGAACGCTCGAAGTTATTGCCGAGGGAAGGATCGATTAACTTCAATTTTGTGCTGAGCAAGATCGGCAACCTTGGCCGCTTTCAAGTCTGTTTGGTTCTAGTAGCTTATCTGGTACCGGTACCGGCTGGTCTTCATATGATCGCGCCAGTCTTCGTTGAATATACGCCAGATAGCTGGTGCGCCCTGCCACCGTTGGACAACAGAACTTTGTTTCCTAATCTGACCGCCGAGCATCTTAAAGAACTCGTCATTCCGTTTTCCAATTCTACGAACGTGAGTACATCTACATTGCATAGATGTACAGGATGAATTTGTGTGGTGCTTAACGCTTTGGATGGAGTGAATTTTAAAAGTGAAACGTTAAAATTACCAGCCCGCCGTTGTCAAAAGATTGTGCGGCGTGAGCTTATTTGCCTCGTCAAAACCTGTTATTTTGTTGACTGGCAAGCTATTTGGTTAAGTTTGCTTGCCTGGCAAAAAAGTTTGTTTTCTATTCTTTTGCGTCGCTTATCGTGCAACTTACTGCTTAGGCCATTTCAACAAGACAATTGCAAGCTACGACCTTTGCTAAACCTGATTAAACATTTGATGCCTGTACATATGTATAGGATCGCCTACTACTGTATGTGCCTATTATATAACTATATTATATTATATATAATTATTATTTTTACACGTTTTAAGTTTTTTGGCTTCATCACTTGTCACACTATTAACAACTGTTCCCATCGCGCAATAATGACGAAAAATAGAAATGATGACGTAATGACACCAAGAGTCACTCGTGGTAGTGAAGCTAGGTAAATAACGGTTGCTGTGTTCGCAGGAATACGACAAGTGTCAAAGATACAACTATAGCTTGACTTCTTGTAACCCCGGGAAACTGGATTGCATCAGCCCCTACCCGCCAGTGTCACCGCTAGTAACCAGCATGCCATGCGATGAAGGCCACACGTTTAACAACTCTCTCTTCAACAAGACTGTGGTCACCGAGGTAAAATGATTTCGCGAAGCAGAAACCAAACTTAGTCAATTTCCTTAACTTAATAGCTTGCCACGTGCTTACTAGCGGGCTGCGACATTCCGCAAAGTTTGCGTTGGAGTTTCAAAAGTTAATGCTATGATTTTTGGCTCAGTGGGGACTTGTTTGCGACAAAGCAACTCTGAAATCGGCGACTGACTCCATCTTCTTCGTCGGTGTCTTGTTAGGGGGCGTGATTGGAGGAAGTTTAGGAGACAGGTAGTAGCCAGCAACACGTCACAAAGCTCTTTGTTAGGGTTTTAGCATCATTTTAACCCTGACCTCTTAATCGCCCATATA
Source organism: Clavelina lepadiformis (assembly GCF_947623445.1). Lineage (NCBI taxonomy): Eukaryota > Metazoa > Chordata > Ascidiacea > Aplousobranchia > Clavelinidae > Clavelina > Clavelina lepadiformis. Next base: position 19,591,298 of record NC_135246.1, on the reverse strand, counting down.
GGTTCGGTCGAGTTCCTGGTATGTTCATGAGCCAGCTAGGAGTTCTTGTGCTTGGTATAGGCTGCTCGTTTTCACCTACGTTCGCTTCCTACGTTGTGATTCGATTCGTCATGGCAGCATTTATACAAGCTGGATATCTAATATGCATAGTTTACGGTAAGCTGACGCAATTGATTGAGCCACGTTGGTTCGAATGAAAAATCCGACTTCTTTATGACGTTATAATCGCTGTTCTATTGTGACTCACAGTGATGGAAATAACTGGACCAAAATGGCGGACTCTTGTGGGAATTAATGTCCAGACAATGTTTGCAGTTGGCGCCGTCATTGTCTCGCTCTTCGGGATGAGATTTCGCGATTGGAGAGATCTTCAATTCTACAGTTCCTTTGTCCCCGCGCTCTTTTGTCTTCTTACTCCACTATTGCTAGAATCGCCAATGTGAGTGACACCGAAGGAATTTCTATAATTGTAGAGGATATTGTTGCTGCGCTCAGCAGAACTGGAGTCAGCTTTAATAGTTTCTTTTGTTCTGCTATTTGCTGATTCTTTGCTAAGTCCCGTCGCTTGTTTTTTTTTTTTTACACAACACAATGGAGAGGGAAATGGCAAACCGCTTCCTTATTTTGCCAAGAAAACTTTTTGAAATTCCTGGTCCACGACTGAGTGGGACCTGAAGATGATGATGATCATCATGGATCGGATTCTTAAGCAACTTAGTCGAAAACTTTTTGGTTCATATGGGTGACGTCAAACGAAAACGAGCCTTGCTTTTATGACCTTTATCTCCAGGTGGTTATTCAGCAAAGGAGAGGACGAAAGAGCGAAGAATATCAGCGAGACCATGGCCCAGAGGAATGGCCATCTGCTCTCGCCCGACATCTGGCGGGAAGCGACTCAGACGGGAGCGACTCAGGTACTTGTTGACACACTTCTTTCAAAACAAGTTGCGCCACTAATAAAAATGAATATAACTCTTTCAATTTGTATCGGTAATAAAATCCTTTTGCATATAAACGAAACGTACACATTAAAATAATGAAATTATTAAAATTAACTTCATCGAAATTGCATAATTAATACTAAATTTTATATTGACGCGAAGGAAACGAAGGCCGGCTCTGTTGGCGTCGTCGAAATATTTACAAGAGTGCGCATGCGCAAAATCACCATAGAGCTTATATTTCTGTGGTTCGTCTGCACTCTGGTCTATTACGGTCTCAGCTACAGCGTGGGTACATTATCAGGTACCGGTACAACTGTTTTCTTTCAAGAGAACACTTTCAAAATACTTCAGTCGCTTTTCTTTTGTGTGGGCTGGGTTTGGTTTTTTAAACTAAGTTGAAAGTGAAAGCCAATTTCTTTCGGTTGGAATACCAACACCTATGGTTTAAATCTCATCAACAATATGTTTTACGTCATAAAGGCAGTTTATTTGTGAACAATATCCTGATGTCGTTGGTTGAACCAATTGGTTACGTCATAATAATTCCACTAATGGACCGTGTCGGACGAAAAGCGGTGATCTTCAGCCCGCTCCTGATTGGTGGAGTCGCGTGTTTGATTTCGACTTTTGTAAACAACTTTGCGAAGCCAACAGTCGGTAAGAGAATTTTTTTCTGCGAGTAAAAATATTTAAAACTTGCTTGCAAAGTTTTAACATGTCTACCATCTCCTTGCTTTTCAATACGCTAAATTGCTCTCACTATACGTCTAATCACAACAAGCAATTACAAGTGGGTGATTCCCCTAACATGAACCAGCCTCAAAAATTTACTTTATTTCGATCCAGGCGTCGGGACGCTCGTCACAGCAATGAGCTTGATCGGGAAAATGTGTGTTGCCGGTGCGTTCGCCGTACTCGCAAATTATACAGTGGAGCTTTACCCGACAGTTGTCAGGTAAATATTGGATTGTTGGTCGATGTGTTCTGAACTCAAATTGCATTCGATCTACATCACTGTGCAGTACTAGCCTATAACTGTGGCCTTTGGTCTATCTAGAATTTATATAGTTTTGACCCTATAGAATAGACTGTATACGACCGGCAAGTAGTGTTGTCGTCTCGTTAAAATTTTCTACTATTAATTGATAATTGTGTACTTGTAACGTTTGACATAACGTTGAAAGGTCCACTGCCTCCGGATTGACCATCATGGGGGCGAGATTAGGGGCTGCTATTGCCCCTTTTACGTTGGAACTTCGAGTAATTGAGCCCTGGATTAGTGGGGTAAGTATATAGACTGGATAGCGGTGAAGTTTTAGATCTATCAACATCACATGCGTCACAGGAGATGACGTCACTCTGATAAACTTTGCACAAATTGATCCTTTTCCGGCAATATTCGGAATTTTTGACAATAATGATAATTTTTGACATTCTGTTTAGACAATATTTGGAATTTTGAGCTTAATTGCTGCATTTTCGTCGCTATGGTTACCGGAGACACTCAATAAACCCATGCTGACGTCACTAGATGAAGCAGAGCGTTTCTACAGAGGTGAAAAGTCAGAAGAGGACGAGAAAGGTTGCTGAAAACATTTTATACCACTACGGAGATGCTTTGTTGCTTGAGCAACTACGGACCCACACGAGTGTTATAAATGTTCTGAGTGTCATCATGTGCTTATATGTGCGTCTTACGTTTGTTCGGGTTATTTCATGTCCTGCTTGTTTCTAATATACCATAACAATAAGGCTTGTTTTATTTGACAATGTAAAAACGTAAACCCAGATTACATCTCTTCTCGAAACACAGGCGCTTTTTAGCGAGACTATGTTGTACCACATCTCAACGTTAGGTTTCAATGTTGGGGAAATCTTCGCAGCACTATCGCCAGTTTTACGATTTTATTTACACTGACTTGTAGCAAGCAAAAAGCTCGTAAATAGAAAACTCAGGGATCCAATTGTTCGTGTAGCGGCTTCACGTGGCAACATACGTCATAGCACCGTCTAATACCATATTTGTTAATCGGGACGCAAAGAGCGCTTCGTGATTACAATTGCAGACGAACATCGCCATTCAGTGGGGGCGCGAACAACTGTGACGACAGATGACACGATGCAAGCAGAATATAAAGTTGGTTGCTTAGATTCAGAATAATAATCAGTTCATTCAGTACAGCAAAGAAGCAAAAATGTCAGACTCCGAAGAAGACCAGACCGCCCTGGTATGCGAAAACGTTTCAGATCAAGTCTAGATTTGCAGGCAACGATGCGCCAAGAGCGGTTTTCCCTTCCATTGTAGGAAGACCAAGACACCAGGTAAAATATAGATTCGTAAACTATTGGTTCAACATGATTTGTACGAGGCAGCTGGCTAAAAGCATTACTACTACGGGTAGGTAGCCTACATGAATATATTCGTGGGCAATAGTGAACTCCTAGGGACTGTTTAACTGCAGGGAGTCATGGTCGGCATGGGACAGAAAGACAGTTACGTCGGTGATAAAGCCCAGAGCAAGAGAGGTGTCCTCACTATGAAATATCCCATCGAACACGGCATCATCACCAATTGGGATGATATGGAGAAGATCTGGCATCATACTTTCTACAACAAGTTGCGTGTCGCCCCAGAAGAACACCCCACGCTTTTGACCGAGGCCCCACTGAACCCCAAAGCAAATCGCGAGAAGATGACGCAGATCGTGTTCGAAACCTTCAACGTTCCAGCGATGTACGTCGCCATCCAGGCTGTCTTGTCATTGTACGCATCCGGAAGAACAACTGGAATCGTTCTCGACTCAGGCGACGGTGTCTCCCACAACGTCCCAATCTATGAAGGTTATGCGCTCCCGCACGCCATCGCCCGGTTGGAATTGGCCCGTCGTGACTGATTATCTATTGAAGATCTTGACAGAGTGAAGATATGCTTTCGTCACAACAGGTGGGTTAGAAATGCCCATTATACGTAATATGTCATCATCTCTATAAGCTCTTGTGGAATACAGTTACTACCAAGACAACATAAACTTAATGTTAAAATCTCTGCAGATGGTGCAGCTGAACGCGAAATCGTTGGTGATGTCAAAGAGAAGCTTTGTTAAGTCACTCTTGACTTCGAGCGGGAGATGGCGACCGCTGCTTCCTCCTCCTCATTGGAGAAGAGCTACGAGTTGCCCGATGGTCAGGTGATCACCATCGGAAACGAGAGATTCCAATGCCCTGCGACACTCTTCCAACCATCGTTCATCGGTCAGTTAGATATTTTGTTCAAAGTATTTTTAAGCTGATATTTTCTGTGGTTCGCTAGGAGTTACATCAATACGAAATTGTTTTTTGTGTTTAGTTTGACTTTTCATCGAAAGAAGTCTTTGAATATTGCAAAAGTGTCTTCAAATTCAAACCAAAACGTTATTTCACAGGAATGGAGTCAGCTGGCATCCATGGAACGAATTACAACTCTATCATGAAGTGCGACATCGACATCAGAAAAGATTTCTACCCCAACAACGTGCTCTCCGGAGGCACCACCATGTATCCTGGCATCGCTGACAGGATGCAGAAGGAGATCACTGCTCTTGCTCCGAGCACCATGAAGATCAAGATCATTGCTCCACCGGAGAGGAAGTACTCGGTCTGGATCGGAGGATCCATCCTTGCTTCTCTCTCCACCTTCCAACAGATGTGGATCACCAAGCAGGAGTACGATGAAGCCGGACCGTCGATCGTTCACAGAAAATGCTTTTAATCAAATGTACATTTATACGCATTTACAGTCATTTGTATTTGAACAGATTTTCGGAAATATCTTTAAATAATCAGGCAACGATTTCTTTCTGTTTTCTTGTTTTGTTTCTGTTTTTTCTTCTCTCCTTTTCTCATGAAACCTTAAAATAAGATTTACATCGGTTTTTCCTTTAACTTCCTTTTACGTCATTTTCACTTCGAGGCGTCTGATTGTTTTCAAATTAAGGTGAGCTTTTTTTCTCATTTTCCATTGTTAAAAGCTTTCAGCTAACGTTTGAAATTCGTCATCATTTCCCTTTTCCTTTACTCCGTCTCTTCTCTTCTCTTTCTTCCTTTTCTTAATTTTTCTTTCTTCAGTCGTTCATTTTCTTACTCTCGCGCCCTCCCTCTATCTCCCACTCTCTCTTTCTCTGTTTTGTATCTCTCTCTTACTTTATCTATCTATCTCTCTGTGTTTCTGCATCTTTCTAGTGATATTTTTTTCAGAGTCCTGACTTTTTTCTGTCGCTCTCCTCTTTCTTTCTCTTGTTTTCATTTTCCTCAATTTCCAAACAAACTTTCCCAAATCGTACATTGACCATTATTTCGGCCAAGTAACTTTCAAAGGAAAATCCACTTCCTCTGGCTCGTTTTGCATATTTTTCGTCTTTTGGTTACAACATGAGCCCACTGCAGCAATTGGCTGTAATCAAAGTCGCAAATGTTGTTTAAAAGATTTAATTGAAGCTATAAAATTTTTTTACCTGAAACTTACAGTCAAGTTACATCTCTTAAATTTACAATTGCTTGCAACAAGATCAAAGTAACTTGCAAACAATACGCACTTTTGTAAACTTGTAGTTTTCAGTGGATTTTTAACTAAAGTTTGCTGCAATAAAATGAAAGATTTTCAATATTTTGGCGTTCTTCATTTGCCCTTACCTTTGTACGTAACCACTGGTCTTACCAAGAGAAGTCAGCATGAGCCTATTCTAAGCAACCTCATAAGTTTTATGTTCCATTTATTTACCTACAAAATCTTGAACTTTCAAATCTAACCAACCCGGGTGAAATCGCAAAAGGCCAAATATTTGAATGTCCCTTTGCCGACAGTTTATACCATTAGGCCAGGGGCGGGCAACATACGGCCCGCGACGGGATTTTGAGCGGCCCGCAGACAGTTTCCGTTCTTACATGATAATGTGGCCCGCGGCCACACTCTGCCGCAATCCCTCACTACTTGCTTACTACGTCAAATAATAGTGATTGTTAGTTTTTCTTTAGTTCTTTGTTTTTTTTTGTGTTCTTTGATTCTTTGTTTTCGGTTTTTAGCCAAGTGACAAGCATTTCGTCATAAAGGGCCTTTCCATCTTTTTCTTTGTCTTTTGCTTGAATCTCCTTCAGTCTCAAGCCGGAAAAATAGACCAAAGTGAAATTGGGCTTTTTAGTGTAATAATTAAAAGCGGAAGACATGACCTCAGCAACTATTGAAGAACATTACGTTAATAAATTCATTAAATACTGTTTTTGGTCTCTATGCTTTAAACTTAAAGTTTATATTAAATACGATTTATTCCTTGTATAGGTGGATAAATACGCGAGCAATGTATCAATTCAGGAATCTGACCCGCCAAGTACTTTATTTTCCGCCAAGTACTTTATATTTATCGGGACCGCCGTCTGGGTAAGTTGCCCGCCCCTGCGTTAGGCAATACTTAATCGTATGATTTCTCCACTCTTGAACTTTGATTACAGAAAATTCATAGAAATGGTTATAAAGAATATTTTTGAAATGAAGGGTAACAGAGGAAAACGTTTTGAGCTTGGCATGTCAACTTGCAGACATGGTAACTTAGATATATAATACGTAGGCCTACATTACATAGCCTACACCTAACATATGCTACACCAAAAAGAATTTCCTTTAACTTGGTGCAAGCCTCTAATAAAGTGTTGCATGAAGCATGAAGCGTGTTTGGTAAAGAATATATTTACAGCGGAATATGAAATACATGACAAAACTGTGTCTTTAAGTCGGCTCACGTTTGTAATTAGACGTAACTACAAGTTTACAACAAACTTGAACGAATTCAAACTTAGCAAAACTTGGCTAAATAAATCTTTCAAAATTCCTAACAAAATATTACGCTTCAAGAAAAGTTGAACTTTAAAATTGTTTTTGAAATCAAAATTTTTTAAACTTCTACATCTTTAAAATGAAAATATTTTACCTCTTTCGGACCACCAGTGCTAAAATTCTTGATTTTTTATTACTTTAATTTTCTGGGGAATTGCCTATGTGCAATGTACAGATATTATTTACATGTACAAGATATCTATAGATCAGTCTGGTACAGTAATTTGGCGAATTAACGTTTTGGCCCAGCTGTATTCAAGATGTTGCACCGGTGGAACTTTCTGTGTTTACCAGATGTCTACTGTACAGCCAGTACTTTACGGAACTGTCCGAGCAAACTCATAAAACGTTGATAAATAGGTGTGAAATAAGAGTAAGAACTCATAACTTGACAGTCCAAGCAGCTCTCTAATTCCAGAGTCATTAGCGTACAATTCAAGCCTCAGAGATGATTTGCGCTCAGATTACTTAAGCTTTCTGTCAGCAGCGCACAAAATTGCCGTGACCAAATTTGAACGCGCAGAACGTTTAAAGTGCACGCGCTACATGCTCGAAACTTGTAGAACTTATCTATGATACATACCTGCTGTTTATAGGACATATTTTGTATTTATACTAGACCCCAACTACTCAAATTGTGACATCATTTGGTTGTGCACTTCTGCACTAGACCCGGTAAACTAATGTGCAGGAATATTGCTTTGTCTCAACTAGCTTAAACTGTTACTATATTAAATGTCTCGTTTTTAGCATATTAAAAAATTGGTTTTTATTTTTGCCTTGTCAAATTCTAACCTACGTTGTAAAGTAATTTTATTCATGCAACTCTCACAAAGAGTTATCACATAGATATGCAAATATTTACATAAATTTACGCTGGAATTAATTGTTTGCTAATTAAACCGTTTCATAACAGCAATAGGTCATGATAAATGATTGAAGAATAATGAGCACCCATGGACATTATCAACATTCACAACTGGAACAATCAACAAGTTATTCAATGGTTTAAAGGTAAATCTTTGTTTGTTTGCTGAAACTTCAAAATTAGGTACTTGATATGTACATAGCCTATGCATTATATGGTTATCTGAATTGGTTAAGATTTGTGAATATTGAGTGTGTCATTTATAAATTGTAAAAATGTGTTCTTGTGAGTACGGATTTTACTGACTGACTTCAGAACTGTTTTTAAACATTGCCCGAAGTAACAAACAAGACAAAAACTTTTCACTTTTGAATTAACCTTAAGGTAGTGAGATGGTGATGTTGTATTTAAGTTCAGATTTAATTGGAAAACTATGGGCAAGGCCCTTATTAATTTTGTCAAAAGAATGAAATCAACACGGAAACAAAATCAAAAATTTTGACCATCACAGAACATAATATGATGTACATAAAGATACAACAACCTTTTGCTTCGGTGGAATTATTCAGGTCATTTTGAACTTATTCCAGTGATAATATTCTTCTGTCGATCATATAAAACAGATTTCTTTTTTCCTTCGTGATGGCGTAGTCTCCACATGATTCTCCTGCTGCTCATTTCAGTTCCTTAGACCAAACCAAACTGAGGAAATTCAGTGTGTTTTAATTTTTTGTATTTGGCGCATATCCATGTTAAAATCAAGTTCAAGTTCAATCCCATTATCTACTTATATATTTGTCATCGATTGTTTCGCACCGTCTGCTTTATTGATAATATTTTTGTTAACTTGGAAACATTGCTTTACAATGTTTCTATTTTTAACTTTGGACCATGCTAGTAGTTCTGTTTCTAGGATTGTGATGTCATCATGTTATGTTATGAGAAAATAACATTGATCAAGGATGCAATGCCTCCAGAGGACCACATTGATATCTTATAATTGTAATTGTATAGACCCATTCTGTTTTGTGAAGCATTAGTAAGGCACTTTGTCTTCTACATGCAAATCTTACAAACAATTCCATGTTCCATGCATACATTAATGTTCTACCATACTTAGTATAAGTATATGTTAATATTGCAGTGCCCACTCTTATGAGTCATTGAGACTTAAAGAAAATTCTGCTTTGTTTAGCAATTCCTGCCATTCCACAGCACAGATGACTCCCATTTCAAAACCACACATCACAAATGTGATAAAGGTGGTCGTTCTGCCGCACCTTACAAAATGTTGTTGTCGCTCTTTTGTTGGTTGCTCAATCTCAAGTATAATTTGGGCAAACCTCAACTAACCCATTTTATATGCATACTGCAATGACTGTGTTTTCACAGCTGCTGTTTTGAAATTATATATATATTAGCTGCCAGTTATTATTGTAGAAGAGAATGAGCATTTCCCCATTTTTGAGTGAGAATCATATTTTTGCCCTTTGCGTCATTTTTTATACTGATCGTTCTTTTTTTGATCATTGGTTTGTTTAAATCAATCTTCCATTAATGATGTAAAAAGTGATTGTTCTGCGTATCACAACCTAAAGATTATTTAAATGGATTATGCTTAATTTTAAGCACACAACTTAGGAGGTAATTTAAAGCTTAAAGCTATTTATTGCAAGCAAATTCACAATGTTTGGTTCCAGAAACACACTTTCACTGATTAATAGTTAAGAAATGTTTTCGTGCAGGTTTGTGAAAGAAATCTCCTTCACTGTAATTAATCTCAAGTATAGATCATATATAATTTCTGCTTTGTTAGGCTGATGGAAGAATAGGCATGTTAATTATTATTTATCAAACTGAATAACTATGTAATAGAAAGCATGGTATGAAGTTAAAACTTTTAAATATTAATCAAGTTTAATAATGATTGATTGATTGATTGTTTTCCAATTCTGTTAAATTACAGTATATTCATTGACACAATTCATAATACTTAGTGTTTTTGCTCAACCTTATTTTAAACGCTCAACGCAAGGAAAATATGTTTCAGTAAATGTTGGCTTAAGTCGGTGTTCATTCTGAGCATCTTGAGCCGTGTCATATTGATCTACAAAATCTTGGGTGATCTTTGTGCTTTGGCAACAAGAAACATTGATTTTTCAATGTTCTACAATTCTGCCGTAGAGTTGTTCCACCATATGTTCCTCTTTCCAACTGACATTTTCTTAGACGTTGTGCTACTATGGTTAATCTTCTCTTTTTTATCAAACTGATGTTTGATCAATGGCTGAGTAAACACACAGTCAGGTACACAAGGCATGAGTTTTATTTTGTCAACGTCATTAGAGTGTATCACATTCCATTTATCATCATTTGTAATATATTTAATTGACATAACATCATCAAATAGTGTACCACACCTCTCGTCATACTATACCTACAGTATACACTTGACCTAGAGTGATGTAAGCGCTTTTGTAATTAAATTTTCACTAGGCGCGCCGGTCTGCATGTAACCACTGAAACCATTTTGTGATTTAAAAGCGTCAAGACGCTCGTAATAAATGGTGTCATCATGTCCCGTCGTTTTTGAAACCGATTGTATTTTCTTACACCCATTATCAAGTTTGGATTGGTGTTGGTTTTGCGATTGGAATGTCTGCGTTTAACCACTATGAAGTTAGATGATAGGCCGATCTCAGTCTGACGTGCGTGAGCCATTCACAATTCGTCATGGCCCAAACACGACGTAATATTTATATCAAACATGAATTCGCGGTTTGTCCGGATGATTTAATTTCTGTTTTAAGGAAAACGAAGTCGACTTGTCTCTTTTCACGCCGTGTGTGTTGTCGATCTGTTTCGAGGTAGCGTTAAAATTCACCAAACTGCGTTTTGTATCAAGAATTGATTGACACAGAGAACACAACCGAGCTTCGATTGTGGCCGCATTTACTGTTCCGCACTCACAGCGACAAAGTTTCAACATTTTTCTTTGTTGTTCTTAAGCGAACCTCAAAACTAACGTTCCACATGACCGACTCTTGTGTCACCTGACACCTTCCATCGTCGCTGTGTTTACTATTAAATGGTGACGTCATTATCTATGCTGCGCAGAAGTGTCCGATACGTAATTGTTAAGATCCATTTCTCTTTACACTCGTTCTATGCAACGCGCGTTTGTAGTGAAATAAGTGAGCTTCGGTCAGTAACGAAATACGTTTCTGTTTTTCCGGCGCCTGTAAATTTCTTTCTTAAAACAAGGGACATTGTCGACGTCCTGTTAAATTATTTATGAAATTCAGTGACTTGTTTAAATGATACGTAACGTTATTGCTCAAGTTTGAGTTTTCCGATCGAACATGATCTTAAACACGACCCAGACGGCTGATAGAGCGCCTTCTAATAACACTTCCTGTGTTTCTGGCAATAAGACTGTAACGAGCTGACAAACAAGAACATAATTTTCCTTTCTCTGCCGACTGTTCTCATATAACGGTAACGCGCAACATGAAAGCCATATGATTACATACAAGGCCGCCGTCAACGCTGTTTTGGTCTATTACGAGGACGACTTCCAGTAATTGTGAGCTTACAAGAGATCCCCGCGATCGTGCTTTGAAGAGAATGTAGGACATGTCCATGCTCCATACTATCGTAAGCAATGATTGGGGACTTCACTCATCTTTTTATGTCATTTCTAATTCTGCTCAATCATTGGCGACCTAGCGAAGCAATTACATGGCGTGGCCTCGATTTCTCGTGGCTTCGGTGGTCATCCATCATTTGTCATTGTAATTTGCTACTGGGTGGTCACGGTTTGTATATTTGAGACGGGCAGGTGACACTTGTTACAGAGTACGCTGTAAACTTCTTTCCATTTTGGCTAACAACTGTTGCAAACTTGCAACTGAGCATTTTGTGATTCCTTAGTCAATAGCTCTATTCTCAACCAATTAATGCAAGCAATGAACTAAATTAGATTAGGCATAGCAGGGTTGCAAACGGTCTGTTACACTTCTTTCCAGAAAGTTATTGAAGGTGTGATTGGTTCTTTAGTTTGTGGTACTATGTAAGAGTGCCACTTTTGGCATAAGTGAGATCAAGTTACCGACCACCTAATTACATCAGACACCTACTCACGTTTTGTTGATCTTGTTCAGGTCTTGATGAGAACATTCAAAGATACGAATCCCATCTACGAGTCGCAGATGTATCCGGAGCCCAGTTATTATCCTTAAGTCACGAAGATCTTCATAAATTGCAGATCCATCTCGTGGGTCACCAGGAATTGATCTTGGAAGCCGTTGCTCTGCTGCAGCAGTTGGTGAGGTCCCTGTTTAATTGTGAAGTCAAGCATTTTAGTCTCGTTAACATTTAACACATTCACTCCAGGATTACGGCCTCGAGACTGAAACGCTTCAGTCGAGGGCGCTGTGCTTAAAATGTCGTTGCCGGGGGTTACGATCCAGCATCGTCACCCGACGTCGTGAAGCGGAAGAGTATGAATATGACGGCGGAGCCTCATTGCAGAGAGGAGCTCCTAACCAACTCCTCCATCTTGCAGCAGATGTCCTGGACGAGGGGAAGCAACTGGTCTTGTGGTTAGACAGGTGAAAGATAAAGATGTCTATGTTATTAATTGTATTGCGTGGAGCTATCCATATCCATAATGTATTCTACTTTCCATTTTAGCAATGTATAGAACAGTGATTCCCAACCGCGGCTCCAAGGTAGCCTTCTTGCGGCTCTCATTGACCCCTGAAAATCCCACAAAAATATAAAAAATCTATTTATCATAATTAGGGCGATTATTTTTTGTCAAAAGTTAGTCAAAATTTGTGTTATTTTTCTTGTTAGTGTTGCTATTCGTTGGTACATGATTTCATGCTTTAAAAATTTCATTATAATTACTTGAGTGTTTTCATGCGGCTCCATACGTACACTTAAGTTTGAAATTCGGCCCCGACACCAAAAAAGATTGGGAACCACTGGTATAGAAGGTGAAGTACCACCAGGCTAAGTTACGAGTATAGGACATTGCATTGTCTTGTCTGCTCCCCTTGCATATGTTTAATGTCCAGACTGCAGTGTGCTATCACACTACGCTGTGTAAGTTTGTAAGTTGTGGAAATCTCACATAAAAGTTTATTGTATTTTAATTAGAGCTCCGTTTAACACAAAGAAGGATTTTGGTTCAACTCGGGACAAATTAGTGCAGCTATGCTACGAATTAAGTGTCACTATGCAACAGGTAATACTATAAATTATTTACAGCCATTAAGCTATGATTTGATTTACATTTTTTTACTTTTAGTGATTTTTTGATTTGATTTGATAAGGTCCACACTCACTAACTTTTCCATTTTCAAATCTTTCTGTTCATCGTGCACTTCAACTTTACTTAAGTTATACTATCTTTTTGTTTAGCCTACGAATCATTTTATTTTGCATGTTTCGCTTTGGTTCGTTTTGCAGAGTGTGTTTGCTTGTGTCATTGAAGATGCGGCTTTGAACATTTGCACGGAGTTGGAGAACTGCGCAGACGGGTGTGAATATATCAATAATACATTGAGCTTTGACTTAAATTCCAACTCAAATAAAAGTTTTAAGCATTTTAAAATGGTGTTTACTTCAATGGAGAGTCGCTGCAAAACATCTCGGTTTTCTAGTTAAGGATTTAACATCTGACTTATTTGCCCTAAAAAACTTTGCAATATCAAATCTTAATTTTAACATTGAGATCCAGCGCCAGATTAATGTGGTGAACCAACTTATCACTTGTTTTGTTGACCATCGGTTTAATTTTGAGTCCCCGTTTCAAAAGTTGTCTTAAATTGTTCTCAGAATCGTCCAATCAAATGACTCAATTACAGTCCATCCTGTTTCACTGGAGCAAATCAGTCTTGAAGACATCAACCCGAACGAGGGTCTCGGACTTTTCATCAAAGCCACATTCGAAGGCTATCACGTTGTGACGGGCACCAGGATCGGATCAGTCGCTTCAAAAGCGAGAAAATTAACATCCGGGGATGAGGTTGTTGCGGTGAACGGGAAAGCTGTTGTAAGTTTGTTTATAATTTTATTGATTTTTGTGCTGTCTTATTGTTCTTGTTCGACGAATATTCTAATAACTGAAAAGTACCTTAAAAGCTTTCGTTTATTGGCTTATTCAATATCTTATTGTCTAACAAGGGTTTAGTTATAGCTTGGGACTTGCTTCTGCTTTATTGATTAATTATTGAGTTTTTTACAAAATCGATTTTGCCCATGTTATTCTTTCTATACTAAGAAAAATTTTTTTAATGTTTGTGTCTTTATTTTTCGTTAAAACGTTTCATTTTTACCCAGGTCGGATGGACGCTCAGTTCATTGGTGGCCGTGCTCAAAGAGAAAGTGACCAGTGTGAGATTATTGATTAAAAAGCGACCTCACATCGTCAGCTCCGTTGCAACAAATCTCCTGGTTCAACGAAATGAAAGGTGAGAGCAGAATATTTGTCAAAATATCTTCATGATAATTGAATGTCGCTGTTGCAAGAATTAGCTACTGTTCGACTTTTTGGTTATCACTTATTTTGCTTTCAGTGGCTAATGTGCATATGCTGTTACGTCAGTGCATGTGTGGCGAGATTTAACAAAATGAATATGAGTAAAAGTTTACGCTGTTGAAAACTTTACAGACCGAGCCAAGTGTTTGCGCCTGCTCCTGTCAAACGCATAAATCTTCCAGCGCAAGAAAAATCGAGTTCGCAGCGAAGATCTTCGCACAGCTCGAATGGGACGTCTTCGTCAAACAGATCCCAGAAAAGTTTTAACAATCCTCCGTCTGAAACAATTTCATCGCGGAACGGCTCGGAGACAAAGTGAGCTCCCATGAAAATATTACGAATCGAGTTTATATCAAAGAGTTTCGTTTAAAAAGCTTGTTAAGCTCTGTGTCTTGTTTCGGGTCTGTTCTACTTTTACTATGTTTTTTCCAGCTCCATTGATTCCGGCAGCTTGCATGGAAAGTTCCAGTTTTCAACAAAACAAGAAAAGAGAGAAGCTTCACAGCGATCAAGAAGTAATTTTATTAAAACTTTTTGTTTCTATCCATATTTCATGAGCTGCCCTAAAAAACTCTTCCCTTTAAAATTCATCACTTTTTTCTTCAGGAGTCTTACCGGCTCCTAGCAGACATGCTGCTCCCGACGAACCTTCAAGTCCCATCGATCTTTTGAAAATTCCGCCACCACCTAACGTACCATACTCACCTATGTGAGTCTACCGTGACATTTAATTTATCTTATGCTGACTTCCACATTACAAGTTTATCTTGTTTTCGCAAGTAGATTACATCCATGAATATTTCAGTCAAACTCTTGACGATAAATAATTAATTGATTTTGAACTTGCCGCTATTTATTCCATCATTTCAAGAACATTGATGCTCGAGTGTGATGTAGTTTGTGCCAGTTGCTCCAAACACCGCCTGGAGCTTTAGACATGACCAACTCAACTTGAGCGCCAACAAAGGATCGAATAATTAGTTTTAATTTTTTTGTATTTTCTTTTACAGGGGGGAGCAGCCTGAACGGAACCCACGGGCAGCTTCACCCAATTCTATGCTCGATATTGAACACCGGAGGCGCTATACAGTCATCGGTGATTCAAATGTCGACCAAATATGGTAACACTTATTCCAGGCCAACGCTATGATTCAATTATTTTTGCTTAATTTATTGTTTACTGGAAACCTTAATCTTGAAAGATTGATGAAACCTTGTTGTTTGCCTTGATTGAAAAATAACAAGGTTTTGAATCACTTTGTGTTGTGTTTGAGTTCACGACGTCACGCACTGATGCTGCAGCATCGCTTTAATATTTGCCAATCAAAATAGTTTACAGATATTAGCAAGCTGTGCGTGGCGCTGTTATAACAATAGCTGTCAAAGATAGGAAATGATTTGTCGCGATGATTTCATCCCTTGCATATATCTTGTTTGCCTATGAACAGCCAGTGTATTGGGGTGGTGCTGTACAAGGCTTTTTCTGGTCACTAGTGAGCTTGGTGTAGATGCCAGGGGAACAGATTCTTCCATGTTTTTGGGATTGTGGAGCTCAATGAGATTGAATCCTTTAGTGAAGCATTTAAAGTGCTTAAAATTATGTAATCTAATAAAGTTCAAATTATTGTAATCACCGTCATAACGGTCTGAGTTAATAATCTAGTTATCTGATAATCCCAGTCAAGAATTTCCCAGCCAGTTGCTAGATATGTCTGTATGTTGACGATATATATGTGAGCATAAATAGAAGTTAATCGGAGCCGTCAGATTAATTATTTGTCAGATTCCTTGAGAATTGGAAAAAGTTTCCAATGAATTTTATTCAGAACTTGAAATATTTTTCTAGGTACGAGGATTTCCTCGCTCAGCTTAATAAGTGTGAATGTGCGACATCTAGTGTTGGAACATCTCAGGACCCAATCTCATCCACGGAGGAGGTTTTCGCAACTCCTCCTAAAGCTTACTCATCTGCATTCTATCGTGGCAAGAGTGGTAGAATGTACGATATATTTGTTTGTTTTTCGTTAAATTTTGTTTTGCATTCCACGTGTGAGTAAACCAAATTGTTAAAAATGCACCCAAATTCTTATAAAGTGTTAATTCCTGTTGTGGTTTACTTCTGTCGTATGATTCAGATCGTTTCAAAGTTAATTATATCCTGTAAGTGTTGCCATTGATTTTCTTTTTTTCTTTTCAGAATACAATCGAGGAATGTGCCCGGTTTTCGGCCAATGTCAATGCCCCCAAATTACCACACGAACTTGAACATCGCCCAACAAACTAGAAACACGTCGACCCCTCGTGGTTTGCATGGTTACCGTGACAACAGATCCGGCAAGTTTCAATACCAAAGGTTGGTCAAGCGCTTTGAAATCTGTTCTTCTGATGCTGCTTTATTTCAAAGTCTCGTTGTTCATTTAAAGTTATCAATTGTGCACACTTTGCTATTCGGGTATTTTCAATTGCTGGTGATGATTGAATCTCGTTTTAATTTTAATTCTATGAAATTCAAAGCCAAAGATTACTGTTGTCAAACCAAGCACGGGATCATCAAAATCTTCCAAACAGCCGATATAATCCCCGGTTCGGACGACACAACTCAAACAATCACAACAACGTGAGCAACAAGTCGCTGGATCATCTAAGTTCAGGCAGGAATAGCCCACAATCCACTTCATCGAACAGATCGAAAAATCCTCCTAAACCACCTCCGAGAACGTCCTCTGTGACGAAACTGAGCAGGAACTCGTTGGATTTGAGCAGAACGAATCATCTGGATAATTCACCACAGTCGAAATCGGTTTCCTCAACACTGGATAGCAAACCTGAGTAAGAACAGTTGTAGATGGTTTCTTTGTTGGCAGATGTAGAATGAAAAGTTGTAAAACAATAATCACAGCACTAACATTTACATCCATCTGAAATATTTCAGGGCTAAGATGATTCTCTCGTAGTTTGTTTTCCTGCTTTTGCTGCTGTTAATTTTCACTGGTTTTTAATGTCAAGTGGACAAACAAAAACAACATTTTACTGCTGATTTTTGAAATTTGATGATTTCCCTTTAGCCTGGACTCTTCTTACGCTGGGAATCCATTGGAGGGTGGAACTGGTGAGAGCGGAAGCCTGTCGCTGAAGAGTTCGCGGAAGAAATTGGCAAAACGTCTTCGGAGCTCCAGCACCCCACACCTCATCACCACACTTCAGATCTCCGACCAACTCAGCACCGGGAAGCAATCAGAGAATAAATCATCACCCAAGCATGGGAGGAAAGTGAAATTGGGAAGTCGTTCGAGTTTGGATCATCTCTTTCAGAAGATGAGCAGCCTTGGATCATCCTCCAAGAAGGAAAGCTGCTCCTTAGAGGAGGTCAATCCCCCAAGTAGCAACCAGGATACAGCGAGCAAGGAGAAGCCAGTGCCAAAACCACGAAACAAATTGAAGAAAAATGAACTCGGTAAAATTTTTGGTTTTAATTTTTTTCTTTCGCTTGTCAGTAACAAGCGCTTGATAAAAAATGGCGGAAAATCAAAATTTATTCAATAAGCGAGCAAAGATTTTAAATTTTGGTTTAGTTTTCTGATTCATTAAAATTTGGTTTCTTTTCTGTGCTTCCAGATCCAGAAAAGCGGGGTCGTTCGAGTTCGCAGGGAAGCAAGAACTCAAGACTCCTCATTCCACCTGTCCCCGCAAACAGGAGGAGGAGCGCTGACCCTGTTCCCCAGAAGAACAAGATCGACCACATTCTCGAATCACTCCGGAACGATGTAAGTTCTTCTCTTTGTCCATGATTATAACGTCATCGTCAAGGTAACGTCATTCACGACATCGCATGCTTCATGACGTCATTAACCCCTTCACTCCATGTTCAGAGTCACGAAGGGTCAGACGGGTCCATTGAGGTACCTTGGAGGCGGTCGCCTGGCAATACCCCTCCCACTGCCAGAATATCTTACAACGCCGCCATTGACTGTGAGCTATTCTGACGTCATTGTTGATGACGTCAGTGTTTCGATTGTCTTTTGCGGTTTAACTTTGAAAACGTCTGGGCATTTAACCATCATAAAACATCGATTTCAACAATTAGAACTCTTTCATTGTCATTAAAGTTCAAGGTTGTCTCTGATATGGTTGGACGTTACGTCATTATTAACAATACGTCACATTCTCCCAGATAAATACCAGGATTACGGAGACGTTCTGTTCCCTGACGACATACCTCAGCCTAGTGACAGGTACTGTACGCTATCGTGTCATAAAATACTATTGTTGTGTCATAAAGCTTGGACTTGCGTTTTGAAAATTTAAAATGCTCACAGATGTAAGTGGGTCAAGTCTTTTGTGTTATTTATGAAAGGTCAACGTGCACTTCTGACAGCTTTGTTTTTGATCGTATTTTGTGGCGGTGTGTTAATTTATTTTGGCCTGTGCCTCTCAAAATGTTTCGCTTAACTTTATCGCCGAGTCGCTGTGGCTGTGGTTTCGATCACAACTACCTACTGTAATAATATTGCTGTAATTACTTGGATAACTTTTTGAAAAATATTGTTAATTCTGCTGCGAGTTTTTGGAAATTCTTCCGCAATTTGTCATAGTCCTTAAACCGCTTTTTTAGCGATTCATTTATGGTTGTGTGGCTAATACGTAATGCTTGTTGCCTGTGCCCGTGCTTTGTGGTGAGGTGACCGTCGCTCTAGTCTAGCGCTTGGACAAGTTTGACAGATACATTTACGCTGGCGATGATTACGTGTTAATTGGTTTCACTTGCCCTATTTTTACACACACGCCATTAATTACAACTCTTAAAGCTTAATCTCTTACTTTCATGCACATATGAGGGCATTCGTTGAGTTTATCGAGCTGCTCTTTATGGAAATAACTTTGCCTCGATGTTAGCTGTCGTTATCCGGCAGTCATTTCTTTACAGCATATACAGGGATCCGGTTTCAACTAGCTCAGTTAAAACTGCCTGAAATGGTTTTGTCTTACTATTTGCCTACGACATTTATTCGTTGGTTACTTATTAACCAATGTCTTCGGGTTATAAAGCATCGTGCAAGCCAGCAATGTGGCAAAAGTTTCGCGCCAACTAGTATTTCGACACTCGTGCATGCTGAAACTTTATACACGGAGGAATGTAGTGGGCTGACGTAATTGTTAAGTCTGTTGTAGCAAAGCGGTAGTTGGTGCGACCTGATCGAAGTCTTGTGCTGGCATATGACGGAAGGTGAGATCCATTGTTGAAAAGCCAGCACAATCGTCGTCGTATTCACTTGGTAGTCGCGTAGGATGTTTTCATAACATAGGAACTTTCTATACGAGTTTGTATGAAGTATACAACAATGACAAAAAGGTTGAAGAATAGCACTGGTTGATAAGTGAACGATTGTTCAAAAACCACCATCTTCCGTGGCAGGAAGGCGTGGTATAGTGTCGTCATTTATCATAGTGAGGCGAGTCACGCGCATTGTAGGTTTTTAGAAGTCGATTCAGTCGAAGCCATAAACATGATGAAATACTGCAACACCGCGTCTGTTTGTTGCTAAATTTGCGTCTGTTATACTAAGTGACAATTATTCAAATGGTAATACGTGGTTTCAAAAACGTATCGCATACCGTGCGTTGAAGCCACCGAATTTGCTAGTTGTCACGTTTGCGGGACATTTACTTCGCTCATCAATTTCATGGATTTGTTTGGCCAGCGCTAGGTAGTTAAGTTTACAATAAGTGACGTAGGTTGCTCACTTTTGCCTGAAGCCTTTCACCATCGTTTTGCCAATTCTCTAACACGCTCCATTTCACAGACCGACTGCTCAAGTAGCCAGGCGTAAATTAAAGGTAAGTTTTATGTAGTTACTTTTTTTGGAAATATGTCTGGTAAATCTTGCAGAAATTTGTCTGAAGGTCGGATCAAGGCGTCATTGTACACGGCTACATTCTTGTGTTTTCTGCCACGAATACCCACTTAAAGTGTGAGTTATCAGTCGTGTTGCTGGCCTGGTAAATTTAGCCTCGATTCCTGCGCGTTTTGCGTAATTATAGAAACAACAATGTACTTTGTGATCCGGTACCACAAAGCTTTGTCTGTTGTTTTTTTGCAAACTAGGCTCGTTGTCTGTGGTTGCTTGAGTGAGTTAGTTGTGATGTAACACAGCACAACGGTAGTTGCATGGTAAGGAAACGTCAATTCATCTATTAGGAAGTAGATTATGCATATCTACAGAATGGGCAGCGAGCCAGCGACGTTCAAACGAACTTTTGCGGTGTTTATAACGAACTTATCATGAATAGTTGATAGTGGAGTTGTTTGCATAACCATCGGTGGGCATGCTAGGTATACTGCAAGTTTAATGATTAAGCTTAGCAAACTCCTGATCAACACTGAAATTTCATGTATATCAGACGTAGCTGGTTTCAGTTTAACCTACTAGTTGTCGTTTTTAAAGCTAGGTGTTGCCGGCGATTTTGTAATTTGATGTTTGGAAAATGGCCGGATTTGGCAGGTGGGTTAAACAATTGTATTAAGTTGCTGGAACTTTGTGTTGTTCAGTTATGTTCTGGTCCCTTTTCACTTGAAGTTGACCGCGACGTCGTTTCTCTCTATTTTGATTGTTTTTTTGTCTGCCGAGTATGTCTTGAAAATAGTTCTTCAAGGAGACATTTATCAATCTCAAGTGTAATCAAGGCTATGTGTTGTGGAGTTTAAAAATGATTGGCCAGAATATTTCTTGGAAAACTTGATTAAATTTTGAATTTAACGATAAGGCGGTATAACACAGCTTAACCAGACAAACGTTCGCGTGTAGCTGACTGCTATGCACAGCAGTAAGCAGATATGACGGGCGCATCGTGCAAATGCTATTTCCTGGTGGCTGTGCTGATGAGTGGAAAAGCTCTTTGTGATATGGACCTTCAGCTTATAACAACTCACACTCTTTACACCGCCAATGTAGCTTGCATGCATTTATTTATACTAAGCCATAGGATTTTGTGTACGGTCTGCTCTAGTGCCAGGAACGAAATATGATAAATCGCCATCAAAGTACAGACTTAACTAGGCGTAGACAATGCACAATGCACATATTAAAATAGCATTGAATTAGAAAATTGAATCATATTGTTCCTGTTAAAGTAAACAGCACAGTCCGTTTAAGGTAAAGTGAAAGTACACATATAGGTTTGATTCCGTGCTGCTCCTTCAAATGTATTGAGTGGAAAGTTAATCATTAGAGCAAGTTTCTTTTTAAATTGAATATTGTGGAAACATAACAAAGCAAAGTTTTTGCCAGTTTCATCATGATCACGCATAACTTATCAATTTTGTTCGTTTGTTCACTCCTTGTTATTTTATGCAGTTATGAACTGAAGATCATTGCCGGTGTTCCTGTTCGCTTGAGAAAGGTAAAAAAACATTGTGATGTAATAAAGCAAGTGCAACACTAGCACAGTGCCATGAAGTAACGCAGAAAGCAAAAACATTTTTTTGTTTCTTTAGAGTTTATCAAGACTTGGCGCAGCTGCACAATCCAAGGTGAATTTAAAATTCTACATCAATCTCTTAATCTCTGTACTTTTTCTATCACGTTTCTGAGTTGAGTCCAACCAACTCATCTTCTAAATTATTTATATTCAGGGCTCTCCTGAGAGAAGCAGAACCGCTTTGAACCCTTCAGTCACAGGTGAGGTTATTTGCTAGCACCACATGCAACAGTACACAGTAGTTACAAGAAGATGTTCAATTTCAGTCGTATATGAGTAGAACAGAATGTTCTAAGACAGAGGTCGGGAACCTATGGCTCGCGAGCCATATATGGCTCTTTTGATGATGGCATCTGGCTCTCCGATATAATCTAAGCTGGCACTTCTTAATTAGCATCTTAATTATCAATATTGCTGCAACTTTTTTTGTAACTTTCCATAACGTAACAATCCTTTCGTAACAATTATGCAAAACAATAGATGGATTCGTAACAATTGCGCTAATGCCAGATTGTCAGCCATATTTCGGTAACTTGAAACCTTGAACTTCTTTAGCAAAGTATTTCAGTAAATCGAGTTGTTTTTTGAGAGATTATTTTATTGAACAGAGTTTTGCTATTGCAGTAGATGAGTTATTTATTACGGATATTGAAACAGGTCGTCTGTTACATTTTGAAACATTGAAAGCATTTAAAGATGCATTCATAGTAAGCAACCCTACTCAACAATTTAATATCCAGCAGCTGGTAGGCTTCACAACTAATCTTCTGCAGTCATTCAAAGAACGCTCTGAAGAATTTCGGGAGCGCACTTCTCTTTTTAAGTTCATCACTCATCCGCATGAGTGTGCTGTGGACGAAGTCGACTTGAGTTACATCCCTGGTGTTTCCGTCAGAGATTTTGAGTTAGAAGTTGCTGATCTGAAAGCTTCCGAGATTTGGGTGAACAAGTTCAAGTCACTGAATGATGATTTGGAAAAACTTGCACGACAGCAAGCAGAGCTTGCTAGCAACCACAAGTGGACAGAAATGAAAAAACTTCAACCCGTAGACCAGTTGATTGTCAAAGTCTGGAATGAGCTGCCTGTCACGTATCACACACTGCAGAGAGTGTGTACTGCTGTAATGACCATGTTTGGCTCCACGTACGCATGTGAGCAGTCGTTCTCGCACTTAAAAAACATCAAGACCAACCTACGATTTCGTTTAACTGATGGAAGTCTTAACGCTTACAGTATGAAGCTTAACCTCACCAAGTATCAATCAGACTACAAAGCCATCAGTAATACCATGCAACACCAGAAGACGCATTAACTGTAAAAAGCGTGTTACTGAAGAATAAAGAGTAAATTCACACTTTTACTGTTGTCTACAATTGTTGGTTTTGCTTTAAAATGTACATGTTAATTGCCTTAAGTTTAGAAAAATATCATATGGCTCTCACGGAAATACAATTAAAAATATGTAGCTTTTATGGCTCACTTTAGCCAAAAGGTTCCCGACCCCTGTTCTAAGACATCTGAATACATATGGTACAAATAATGTCGTGTTGTATGTTGAGTGGTAGTGGCTGTGGTAGTGGTACAATTCCATGGGCCAGGATTATAATATGTCTATTGTGCGCATCGTTTAAAGCGTAGATTCATGAATCGCTGCAATGTATCAGTTTCTCTATTTAGCGGAGATGAAAGCACAACGAAGGGTTTCTTGTCGGGACCTGGGCCACGGGGACTGTGAGGGTTGGCTGTGGAAGAAGAAAAGTGGGGTCAACACAAGTGGGCCCGGCCCCCTGTCCCAAAAGTGGGCGAAAAGATGGGTCATCATAAAGAACGGGGCAGTCTACTGTTATCGAAGTAATTCGGATGACGATGAACAGCGAGCAGAGTGCTACATAAGCCTTCCTGGATATCAGGTATTTATCGTGAAATCAGTCGTATGAAGCGGGCACTGTTACCTGCTGCGCCTACTTGCTTGTTCGTCGCAATTTATGGTCTTGTTGATCTAACTAGTAAATTTTACGAACGCTTTGTTAAAATATGTCACTTCCGCTTTTTAAAGTTAGTTCGATATTTCTAAGCTCCGCTGATCCAACAGATTGCTCCTGCTCCGGAGTGCAAAAGGAGGTTGGCGTTTCGCATCTCGCATCCAAAGAGGAAAACCTTCTTCTTTGCCGCCGAGCGCCAGATGGACATGTCTCGCTGGATGAACAAGATGGGTCTCGCATCCATCGAGTACAAGTTCGAGGAAGACAAAACGGATGGAAAAACCAAAGGTGCGAAAAAATGTCCTGTCTGGATTTGTTTAACGCAGCACGTGTGACTTTTTAGAAGGAAAATGGAATAAAAACAGTTAAGTTAAGGCAGAACATCATTATTAAGGCCGTAGCTTCCCTACTGAGAAAATGACGTAGAAGGGTTGCTGTGTGGTCTTCTGACGTGTGTTGGTGTTCATCAAAAAGACATTTCCACTTTAGCAGGTTGTGTGCTGGCAATGCTAGAATGTTGTGAGTTATCCCAGCATATGTTGACAACAGCTTGATGATTAGAATTGAGTAAGTCTGATTGGTGATGCAGTGATACACGAAGTGAGATGTCTGTGAGAACTAATTTGAGCATTCTCAGCATTTTGCATTGTTGCTGAGTGTTTCAATTGACAGTAGATGAGAAAAAAATGAAATAAACTTGAACTTTTAAAAACGCATGACCTTGAACTACAAGAAAATATAAACAAGTCATTCACCAAGTCTGTTGTCACCTCCCAAGTTTGAAAAATATTGAATAATTTGAACAGAATCCGACTTAGTCGAAGTCACGCAAGTGCCGCCCAGTCTAGGCAGGGTCCTAGTTACTTTAAGTAATGCAGCTACTTTTCATTGGGTGTTATACTGGTACAACGTGTGATGGTTCCCATCTCAATCCAAACGCTGGAATAGTCCAAACCAGACAAATAGAATCCTAGCCACGAAATTTTGCTAATCTTCCAACTTTTATCAGTGCCATTGGTCTAACAAATTATTTTCAAAATTGTCCAAAAATGTTAGAAATATTGAAAAATTTTAACTTTAGGGCTGCTATTGTCCGTGTTGTGGGATTAATCTGGCGTAAACCTGTGTAATTATTTTGCTCCATCTGGGATTGTGATAATCTTGTGCCCTATGAGTGCATATTCAAGTAATCATGATTTATCATTTTAATTTATGCAGCTGACGAGGATTATTACAGTGAGAGTGACAACGACACCAAGGAAAGCTCGGATGATAGTCCGGCTAAACAAGCGTCGAATGAAGCGCTGGACGAGAAAGTTGACGATTTTCGAGCGTCCGTGCACAGCAGTACAATGGACTCTTCCACATTCTCTCTGAGCAATGGGAACATGCGGGACAGGTCGAAATCGGAGTCGATTAAACGCATCGACGAGGATGCTGAGGCGTCAGTTTCTTCAACAGAGGAGAGAAACAAACTCCTCGCTCTTCCCCCGTCGCCATCGAGGAGGAAGCCCATTGTGACATCAGAGCAACGTCGTCATCGTGGCAAGAAAGGTGTGGAAAGAACTCTGTCGCGGAGCCTGGAATCACTACCTGGTTCTCATCTTAACGACAATTCTTCAAAGCGTCAGAAATCTCAAGAAATGGCGGCCAAAAAAGTAAGCACCGACTAGCTATGCACGAAAGTTGATGCGAGTCTCGTCATTTCTTGTTCTTTTGACCTCAGGCTGAAGTGATGAGAATGCGTCGGATTTCATCAAGTTTTCCTGATCCAGCTGAGAATAGGAGTCCGTCGGTTCAATCACTCTCCTCCCTGTCATCTCCAAAGAATACATTTGGGACAAGGAACTCTGCTCCAAATATTTTTCGAGTTCAATCTTCAGAGGAGCTGAAGTAAGTCTTGCCGCATTTTTTCACTATCTGCCTTATCATTAATAATAATGTTATTAGTTAATAAGTTTATTGTTTAATTTATTAGCGCATGGTTACAAGGTCATTCTTTTCACTGCAGAACAATTTTGTTACTTATTAGTTTATCTTACGTTTTTATTCTAAACATCAACATCTTCTCATTCCTCCGTAGCAAGTCGATTGCTTATGATAGAACCAGTCCGTCGCACTCCTCTTCTCCATCGCTTCTGTCCCCGACCAGAGCATCCTGGGCACAACCGGGAAGCAATTCTCGACGGGATGCGGCTGGGAGACCGAAACTCAGCGATGGCGAGCTCCCCGCTTCCCCATCATCATCCCACGGTGAGTTGAGAGGATTTGGGATGTTGCTCGAATTAATCAGCGCCCTCAGTTTTCTGAGCATTGTTACTCGGCAAAAACCTTTCAAGTCACGATTTGAGCGAGTCGCTTAAAATCTTTCTGGAGTCATGTTTAATGCATTGATGTGACAGATCCGAGCAACGACGCACTGAGCACGAAGCAGAAAGCAGACCAGCTGAGCCAGCAGCTGCAGCAAGACCCGATGGACGATCTGTGCAAGAACATTAAACATTCCGAGGTCGATCTGCGCGGTGTCAGTCGAAGAGTCACTCTTCGTCGAAAAATGACCATACTGTCGCGCGATCCGAATATAAATGAAAAAATGCTACGTAGGAGGGCGCTAGAGCGCGAACTCAAGGTAAACGATCATGACGTCACGATGCAAATATTTCTTGGAGGTTTTAGTTATGTTGGAAAATCGTTAAATCTGTGTTTTTGCTATTTTTTTGTCTTTCAGGCAAAGGAACTTGAGCTGGCCTATTTTGATAAACTCACTTCGAGAAAGGAGATCAGCAAATCCGAGCTCCACGACTGGATCAATCAACATCCGTCTCTCGTCGCCGAGATCGGAACCATCAGGAGGATGTCTAAGCGTCAGCGCCACCGAGTGCCTGTCGCAAACACTATGGAATCGTCACAAATGGGCAGTATGAATCGCCTGTCGACTGTAACGTCTGAAGACGGAAGTCGTTTGTCAGTTGCGTCAGATCACGTGAATTCCCAGGACAAGGAAGTATTCAGCGATGACGTCACAGAGAGTGCCAACCAGAACAATAGCAACAATGCGAGCGGTGGACAGCGACCGCGATCTCGCGCGCTTACCGACGTCGATTTTAATTATAAAGATCTCCGTAAAACTTCAACTGCTGTGGCGTCTGCGCCACGACCGTCAGCGTCCGTGCCACGCCGCAGGAAGGTCGTTCCAAACCGGTCTGTGGTTTCCCGCGTCAAATCCGCCACCCCCTACCTTGAAACAGACCTGTGACGCCATGTATGACGTCGTTACCTGCAGTAACATTTTTCACCGCAAGTGTTTCGAATTTCTTCATTGTTTCAAGCTTGGTTTCATGTTAGGGGATTTTCGTTGATGCATTGTTATGCAATAATCGTTTCGAGCCATACAACAGTGCAATCTCGTTGCTAGGAACTAACACTGTCCTTTTGCCTGACTCCAGGCTAATAAACGTGTAATGGCAGTACATGTGGCAGTAATTTTATTTTTAAGTTGAAATATTTTTGAAACCGTTTGATTTGATAGCCGTGGATCGACCAATCTACAAGCGCTTCGCACGTGACGTATTGCTGACGACAGCTCGACCATTTGCTGTTCTACGGTGTGGCGTCGCACTAAAAAAGTCTTTACACGAAACTCCACGATGATTCCACATCGCTCGAGTCTCGGTCACTGAGCTAGTTCTAGTGCATTTTCTCTCATACCACATACCTTGCCCATGGACATAATGTCTGTGCCGCGTCTTGTCGCGTGGTTGAGACATTGGCAAGATAAGCTTTGATTAGCTTCGGAATATGTTTTGCAAGTTTAGTTTGCGCGGCACGCAAGGAATACTGCCCTACAGTGGCGGAAATCCAGAACCAAAAGTGAGCACGCGGCAATTGAGCGTCGAAGTGTATAGCTTGTCTGATCTGTATAACTCTTAGGATAGTTATTGGAGATTTTGTCATATCTACAATGCTTTCTTAGTCAACCACACAACGATAATAATAACTAGCTTAGGTTGCTTAAGAAATCAAGTTACCAAATTATAAATACCTTAAATAGTCCTGAGCATTTCTATGGCGCTCAACACCAGATCAAAACCGCTCAAAGGCGCTTCACAGAAAGCAGATGAAAACGATCAGTTATACACGAAAATATGATTGAAATATTTTCAACCGAAGTTCAACACTTCAAGAAATTAACGCACGAGGAACTGGCATTAAAGTGTAAGAAGGTGAATTTCGCTTTATTTGATACTTTGCACTTATCGATCAATTGTGCAATTAAAAGCTTTTTTTCAAATTTATTCTGGAATAATCCACAATGATTTCAAGTTTTGACAATATACGTTAAAGCTTATGATCGGTTAATTATCACGATCAACATTCACAGCGTTGTAAATCGAGAAATAAGCCTTTGAATGTTTGTAATGACAAGTCTATGAATTTGCAACTGCAGTTCATGATTTTACATTGCTGACCACTCGGTGTTGACAAAGGGTTAATTCAGATTTCATTGCATGACTCAACAATATCGCCACCGCATTCTGTCATCAGATTTCCAACGTTTATGCAATCATCGAAAATTTCGGCGATATCGAGGATATTAAAAATGCTTTCTAGTCTATTGCTCCATCTGGTGAATTTACAAATTCTTTATTTTTGGATTTTTCCTTCAACTTTTCCCGTCACCTGCTGCATAACCCGCATTTTTACTTCTCTTGTGTTGTTGAATGAACGGGAACGAGAAGTTACGACCCAAAATAAACCAAAACTAAAACAATAGAAAACATATTTTATGGCGAGCGATTCGCTCGATATCGTCGTCTGTGCTACAACTACTTTTAACAATCAATGCAAGTTGTTTTTCTCCATTTTGGTTCGTGTTTGTTCTGCAGGAGTCGTTGCCTTTTGCCTTTTGCCCTTTGCCGGCCCAGAATCACATTTTTCCACGTGCGTTGGTTTAGGCCAATCTGGTGCTTGTGGAAAAACGCCGTCGCTTTTCTGTAGAGCATAATTTTGCTTCACCAACTTAGGCCTACATGCAGTAGGTCGGACTAACTGAACCATCTGCAGTAAGTTTCTATTCTACTAACTTGAATTACAGCAATTCATGGGTCACAGTTTTGTGTATGACGTCATCATTTTAGACCTGTTATTGACGTAATAATAGGTTTGGTTGTGAAATCTGCTTCTTGACACGTGACAAGCTGTAAAATGTCACATCCTGTTGTTCGCGATTGCACGGTGTGGCATTGGCATTGACGTTGAGTCATCGATAGTGGATTTCATAGTAATTTATTCGAATAATGACTCATGCTTTACGAGGATTAGCACAGGCGATTATTATCAGCTTAGACGAGTAACATTTTGGAGCTCAGAACGTCTGCGTTCCGGTCTTAAAGTTCGATTATTATTCACAGCGCTTGGGTTTGGGCTAGCCCAACTTTTGCTTCATAACTCGTTTTTGCAACTTTGCTCTAGGCCAAGTCAGGCCCATCAAAAGCTATGAAACCTCTGTTTATTTTGGTTTTAATAGAATTTCGCCCAAACGTTAACCTGCCGAACCAGGCTAAGTGCCACTGCTGCCAAACCTGACCTTTTGTTGAGCAGCGGGTCTATGAATGTATGTGTCGGATATGAAGAGGTAAGCAAGTAATGGATTAAGTGATACGGTCACATTCCATGTTAAACAACTTCTATATAAAAGATTGGCTTGCTTAGCGCGGCAATTTTCAGAAATACTTTTAGATTAGAACTATCGAAAGCGTGATGCGTAATGACGCATGCCACGACAAGAGCGTGAAACGTTCTGCGTCATAGCGTCGTCATACCAAATACGTCAAATTATTTCTGGCATGATGACGTGGTTTCTGCGAAAATTTGGTGAATAAATATTTTGAAAAGTTTTTAAAACAAATAGAAAAAGTAGAAAAATTTGAGAAGCCGTTTTTTCAAAAGTTTACGAGTAGTCAAAATTGCACAAGTATACGCTTTCAAGAAACTTTTCATGTCCCAACAGGCTATATCAGTAGATTACTAAGCCCTGACATTTAAACACTAAGTCGCAATAAGCTACAGCTGGTAGTCAAAAAACTCCAGTTGAAAAAATATGATTAGCTTCTATCGAATCGATTTAACGAAAATAAACTGATATGATCTGTCGTTTTCATTGCTCGAATTTTCAACGTCTCTTGGTCGATCTGTTTCTGTTAAATCTGAAATAATTGTTTCTAATACTCCAAGAAAGTTTTTTGGTCATCAGATTTTCCTCCCTTGGATCTGAATCCTATGAATCCTCTGAATCTTTTTCAGCTTGCGTTCACAACATGACACCCGATGATATGTAAAGTAATTTCGTGACCCCTGGGGGCATGCGTCTATGACCAAATAGTTGAATTTGGCGTATAAGCGATAAAAGCCGGCAAACGTAATCACTAATCAGTAAGCCGGCTGGCATGTCAGGTTGACTTGTTTCAGCACTTTTCTGTTGAGTTCAATTTCAGCCCAGGCAGTTGGGTGGTGAGCTGCTTAAACTGTACCAATGTAACTTTTTGAAAGTGACTTGAACCTAAGCAAAAACTTAGTCTTGGATCATTTCTTTCAGGCTGTAGGCATTGACCTTGTAGTGGCGATATTGCTGCTGTAGTGATTGACGTCATTGTAGTCGGTCAGGGTTATCGTCAAAGATATGAGACAGCACTTTATATGATGTCATCAATTACGTTATCACTGATGATGTGTTTAGTTTTTATTCCACATCGTCTGAAGGCAGTTCCTTTACGTCACAATGAAATCGAACATCGCGTTCGAAGGTATGCCGCAGTCAATGACGTCAGCACGGAAAACATGAGATTGCAACTTCTGAGGCGAGCTCGCCAATTACGTGGGATCTTGCACGCATGGAAGGTGAAGTCATTGTGATGTCATTATTGGTTTGCGAGCAGAATAGCGCTATCGCTGAGGTTAGAAACTGAAATAACTAAATCAAAGAACACGTCCCCTGACGCGATGTGAACTCAACAGATGTGGTAATGACGTGTCATTGCTACCGAGTCTTGAGAGGTTCATTCAACGATGACGTCATCGGCATGATATTTCACCAAGATAATAGAGCTGAATAAGATCATGTTTTATTTGTCAAAGATCTTGTTTTTTACGAAACTGAACTAAATAGAACTCTTGAATGATTTTTGACATAAACTTGAAGGCAGACACCTTGTATAACTCTCTAAACGTTGCCAGCCTGTATAGCATGGCAGAGCTAGTTGATGCACTCCTCCTGTTTATGATGCCCTGAAAGTTTCTGCATAAGTGAAACACGAAAGATTGTCGAAAACCACAATAACCAGCTCGCCATGACTCAATAAATCCGCCCACTAGGCCACAAAATTTTCTGTTACATGAACGGTTGACTCAGCAATTTAAACGAACTTCCTTTTGTTTCTCTCGTAGGACAACGGCGACGACGAATGCAGATTTCAAGTTCCCTGGGGAACGGTAAGAAGTTGGTTTAGTGATTAAAAATATTTGCTGCAATCAATAACCACAGTTGCACGAAACTTGCTACTGTGCTTATCGTCAGCGATAGGTCACAGGACGGTTACGAAATTCGCCATAAACGTAGAAATGCTTTGCCTAAAAATATCACAGATAAAATATGACTTTATCGCAGAGTTTCTCCAAAAGTGATAACTTCGCATCTAAATTTGATCTTGACCCGAAAAATCATCAATTTTGCTTGATCTCCGTTGCATAACGTTTAATCACGGGGTGAGGCATACAACGTGGTTACACGGGTCAAAACCATTTTTTATGTAGCAAAACAGAGGACGCTTTAGTTTGTTCTAAACATCGGTTTTGAAGCTTTGCCTTGATAATCAAAATGCAATAAATACAACTTTATTGACTTTAACACTTCAGCAACCAAGAACGGTCCCCGACTGACCAACCTGTATGAGATTGATCGAGACCGTGTCCACACCTGTCTTTTTATTCTGGTCAATGTCAG
Source organism: Clavelina lepadiformis (assembly GCF_947623445.1). Lineage (NCBI taxonomy): Eukaryota > Metazoa > Chordata > Ascidiacea > Aplousobranchia > Clavelinidae > Clavelina > Clavelina lepadiformis. The sequence goes on along the minus strand of NC_135246.1, from coordinate 19,559,615 downwards.
TTTTTTTGAAAGATATTTGTCCAGCCTGAGTTGTTAAAGTTAAACGCGTAGCCTAGAAGTATTCGGCCTGTTATGCTCAAAATGTACCGGAATTGTATTCATTTGGGTGATTTAAAAACACAACGATATTGTTACTGTTTGAATTTTTCCAGTCGCTCGCCGATTTTGCCTCCAGTAATGACGCCATTCTGCATCTGACAACCGGTTTGACAATTTTTGATCAATTTCTACGATTTTGTCCGCTCGAGCCCAATTCGCTTTCTAGATTCTCTCAATTTCTTGATCATTTGCGGGAATATATCAGAAGAAAATCTCCCACCGTGAGTTACAGTTCTCTTTTTTAATAATTATGTCAAATACTTTTAAATCCCTGATTATTGTTTGCCTGGTACTTTGTCAAATAATGATCGCAGACGGCACAATAGAAGCAGAAAATGCCAATTGCCGCTTTTTCATTGTATAAAAAAGTTACAACCGAATCTTATGACATTTTTTCAAAGCATCCCGCACAAATCTCTTTCTCGAATAAAGTGAGTAATTCACACAGAAGAACTTCCTTCTCTCATCTTTGTGTGACGAACATTCACGATTATATTCATGAAGTTTTGAGAAAAAGCAACGCAGCTTTCAATTCAAAAAGAAATGCAATCACCGGCAGAGATTTATACAGAAGATACCTCACCAAATGCAGAAGATGAAACCAAACCGTGTTTACGCAATTATTTTGCACGTACGCTTTACATTTTTGTCTTGAAACATGACTGAAGTGTTTTGCGATAGAATATTGTTTTGAATCGCTGAAAATGATTAATTTTGTTAAACTTATTTTATAAAAATACTTTTGTTCTAAAAATTACTAGTTAAAATATCATATATTTATTTTACAACCATTGTTTTACAGGTTTCCAACTTTTTCGTGTTTTACTTGCTTGTCACGTAACTTATTGTTCTTTTATAATAAAATTTAGAACCGATTAGTGGTTATCAAATTTATAAGAATAATTTTAGAAACTTGGTTACAATTTTAATGAGGAAATAACGAAAACGTTGGTATGCAATACTCTCAGCCATTGCGCATCATGTGGTTCAAAAATAATTCATCTTTGCTAACAAAAGCTTTTTTTGATAAAATTTTGCCTAAAGTGAACAGATATGCTGCTAGATTATTGCTCCGTTTTAGTTTTTAACTAAAAACAACAACAGTGATTTTAAAACCGAGTTATAGCTTTCAAAATTTTAGTTGTCGCAATGATGACAGAAAACATTTTAAAGTTAAGCATCATATAATTCTGTGACGTCTGAAGAAAATTACTGATGGGAAAAATGGCGGTTCCTTTTCCTTGATCGCGATGTGATAGTTGAAAGAATGGCACATTTTGACGTAATTGTCACCGGCGTGCAACTTTATACTTCTCAACATCACAGAACTAACGATTACTTCACCGCCAACAAAATTTAATTTTAAGAAACTCATGAATTTATTTTAACGTATCGATAAAATGCACCGCCAGTAAAAACTTTGGTTTACAGGAAAAATTTTCTTAAGTTATTGAAGCGTGAATAACAAGCCATTGGACCATGATTGTATTATATAATTTCGTTTTATATCTTTTAAGATTAACAAATTCAGACAAACTATATATTCTCTGCTGCCCTTTATAGGCGTCTTAAAAGTTGTTATTATTATTGACTTCCAGTGAATTTTTATCAAAATGTCGGACGCGACAGAATAGAAAAATGACTACCGAAGGCATTTACAGCTTCGACCGATAATTTTAATCTACCTGCTAACTGTCAATGTACCAGTTTCCATTCATCGTGTTTATGTACCTAGTATTGGTACATGCACCGCTTGCTTTTGATGATTACATATGTGACGAAAATATGTTAATATTTATGTGTTATTGTTATTGTGCAATATGTGTGTTGTTTCGTATCATATATTTTATAAAGCATTTATTCGAATCTAAAAGCGTTAATTTATTTGATGATCAGAACCTTCCGTTACACATTCAACCCAGACAAGTCGCAAAAGTAACAGCAAAAATCTTTGCTGCCGGTACATTAAATATAACTGATGCTTCTGTTTCATTTTTCTTCATGATTTAAGGGAAATTTGTTTGCAAAATTTTTTAAGTGCATTCTTATGCGGTTCAAGAATATCTTTGATAAAATGGAGATAAAAGAAAATAGTTAAAGAAGGTTTTAAACCCTGCAAGCTGTTATCTCCTGCACATATACTTACAACATCACAAGATTTTGAACAAACTATTCCGTAAAAAGTTCACATTTTATCGTCCGCCCATTTTTGGCGGTTTAAAACGGTGCCACGGACATGCATGTCTGTCTAATCTTGCGCAAAATCTTGTAAAAGCGACGAAGACAAGCCACACCAGTTTATTTGACGATGAGTCATCGTAGAAAATAATATTTTTATGCTGTTGAATTTAGCAACATGATATTATCTGATCGCGTTTTTGTAAATGAGCGGCGATGTCTCCCGCATTGCGTAAAAATTATTTTAAACTTGCAAGCATTTTGATAAAATGACTTAAATTTTGGTCGTCGTAACTTTCACTGCAAATGTCACATGAGATCTTACTCGTATAAATCTTGCAAAAGCGTGCAAAGATCAAAAAACAAAAACCTCAAAAAATGCAGAATCGTTTATCGTGATTGCGCTTGCGTGATTGTGCGCGCGATATGCAGTATCCCCTACTAAAACGGTTTATCGGAATTTTGTGTAACGAGCTACCTTACTGTTACGTACATTAAATTATAGGAGAAACAGTTATAGTTTGACGAAAATAACAAGTCGCTTTAACTGGGTGGCTATGACGTAAATGCGTAATTGTCTCATGCATTGGATTCAGCCAATCATACCCGAATGTTCATTCGAAAAATTTGAATTGAGAAAAAGTAAAAGAACGTGTCTCTTTTTCAATTTTATCTCAAAAATATTGGAATTTTTTTGCGGTCTTTCCTCGGCCTTGCAAATGTGATTTTCCAAGTTTAACGATAACTTTTCCCTTTTTTCCCTTCGCTTAATGATCTTTGCATTTAAGTTGAGATGTGATTTATTCTACATGCACCGTTTTCGCTTCCGTTAATGACGGAAATAAAATGGATGAAAAAGAAAAACCGAAAGCAGACGCTTGTGAAGAGATTTTTATTGTCAAAAAAGTGAAAGACAAAATAATCGGCAGCCAAACTGAGGCGAAGTATAATCCAACTTTGAAAAGCGGCAGGATTGTTTACAAACTGGGCGGGGTTATTGGAGTCCAAACTTGACCGAGATCTGTGATGTCATAATGATCAGAGAGTGGCGAGTGATTGTGCACGTTGAAGTCAACAATGGTAGGGGAAGGCGTTTCGTACGGTAGTGACGTAACACTGCTCGCCGATGATGACGCAGTAGTGACGCAAGCTGCGTTAGGCGGTTGAGTTGCCATGAAACTGCTGTAAAGGAACTGCCGTAAAAATCAGAACTTCTCATTTTAAACAGAAAACCTGAAAAAACTTTGTGAAATACCCGTTATTTTGCTCCGCTACGACATCATGCGTTGTTCCATTTCCGGGATATATCGCGTTCGCATGACCATAGTTCCAGGTAGTTGAAAACTGCGTGACGTCATAACCATGTGACGTCATAGCCACGTCATGGGGCATTTCTCCGGACTGAAGTTGTGGGTTAAAGTCGAACGATGGGAAGACATCTTCGGAGTAAAACTGGTCGGTTACGAAAGGGTCTGAGGTTTGAACGGGGATGGGATCTTGGACCTCGTTCCACTCGGAGGGGTTGAAGTAAGCGGTGCCCGGATCGGGAGCGTTGGGGCAGTGAACGGGGTACCCCGTTTGTTCCTGGGGGAACTGAAATTGTGCTGAAAGGAAGAAAAAAAGGAGATTATTACATAAGAATAATGCACGGGCACGGGCACGCGAGCTGCTGCATACCTGGCGACATTCTTTGGTACACGTCACGGTTGACCGAATACGGGGCGTACCGATGGGTTTTTGACCCGGTTTGTGTTTGCTTCCCGTAGCATGGAGGGTTATGGGGGCTCATGGGTCCCATCGATGGGTTGGGGAAAGAACAGTTAGGGAAATTCCCTGGGGCTGCCACGCTTGATGTTGATTCAGTGCCAGGAATCATCCAGGCGTTGACTGAAAGTTTTAACTCGAATTATTTTGAATGTTTGAAGCAAATAATTGATTTGAGACTTACACCAAGCACCGAGAGCTCTTGTACAGTCACAAAATGGCGGAATAAGATGAGTAATTTATCGGTTGATTGACTGTTAGCTTGGGTTATGTAGTAAGTGCAAATAAGTGTTTAAGGCTTGTTCTCTAAAGTCTAAATCAACATAAAAGTGAGAAATATTGTCGCAAATGCATAATATTTGCCGACAACTAAAACGTTTTTCATCGTAGGAAAACAAAAAAACTTACTTTGCGGGTATTTCTGTGGCATTTGCTTCTGAGCATCAAAGTATTGTTCGCAACCTGCTCGGCTGAGAAAAGAAATTAATTTGTTAAAAAGCGAAATTTAAAAAGTCGAGTAGATGTAAAGGAGCCAAGTAACTACGCCACCGGTGTGATCTCACTACGCAAGGGACAGCAGCGTAGAAGTTATAATTTGTCCATATTTCTAGCATTTTTAGATATTTCAGAATTTGGGTTGACGCAAGTACCCAACAAATTTGAAGAAATTGCTAAAAACGTTAGTTAGTTAGTTTGTTATTACTTGAAATTATTAGGAACATAAAAGAACAGGAAAGTTTTATGAAACAAATTGGAAACTTTTCTCACCTTTCTTTTGCGTCTAAAAACGCCTTCGCGAACGGGTTGTATTTAATCTTCAATGACGTCACCTAACGAACAAAACGAACGTTTTATTTTGAAAAACTTTTACACATTTTGTTGCGACTGCGCAGATAATTTTCCACTCACATCCTCGTTCTGGTAAGCTGTGACCGCGATAAATCGCGTCTCGGGAAAGGAATGAGTCGAGATCATCTTCTGCGAGTCCGCGCCCCCCACTTTTATCACGTGGATGCGGGGCTCGTACTTATGGAGAGAGTTCAACATAATTTGCTGAAAAATCGGAATTATTTGTGAAAATCACGAGCAAGCAAGTTAAGTTTTATGACGTCATAAGTCATCTACTGTCATTTCGCGATTTCTTACCTGGGAGTTGGCGGTCGCTTTGTTGGTAAGTTTGACGCGGCTGAACCCGATTGGCTGCTTCATCCAATGAGAACCGAAGTTTGGTGAATCGGGGTGAACATAAGGGCACGATGACACGTGGGGTTCGGGTTTTCCCCCAGGTATCCACTCACCATTCACATATTTCCACCTTAGAGCAGGACATTGTGACGTAATAAACGATAATTTACAAGGAACAATAACTTACAGTGAGTCATGGGTTTTCGGCTCACCTGTTGTTATCCACCGGAACAAAGTCGAGCATTATAGAATACATAGAGCCGGGTTCAAGTCCCGTCACTGTCGCTTTTAAAACTGGGAACATTCGTCGTCCATTCTTCGTCACAATCATCTCGTTGACGAACTTGTTGAATTTTATCCACAGAGACTGCTCAAGTAACGACATCTAAATAAAATCTGACTCAGGGTCTATCGAAATATAATATATAAAATAAAATCTATAAAATATAAAATATAAAATAAAATCTATAAAGTCTAGCGGTCTATACTAAATGATGCATTGGTAGAACAACATTATCTTTACCTTAACACCATTGTTTTTGTCACTATGATCTGCTTGTGACATCACAGACGAGTTTAGGGCATCTTTTAAGTTTTTTGTGTTAGCTGATTCCATAGTAGGCGAGTTAACAGGTCAAAATCTGAAATAATAGAAAATATTTATTGTTATGTTTCTCATACAAACAAAAATTTCAAAATTAATTGAAACTCAATTTCAAAAAAAGAACAGAAAACTGAAAATTTACGAAAGATTTAAAATTGGGATCGAAACTAAACCTTGACCTTGACCTTACACCTCACTGCGATTCACATAAACTTATCATAATACCACAGCTGCTAATAAACATGCGTTAACATTTGTTCGCCAAATTGACAACTTTCCACCTTAGGCATATCTAGCCCCTTGCGATTGTCACGTGCCGGCGAAAAATCGCGAGCCGCTGTCAGCCGCTACCAATCTTGGACTGCCTCGGCTGGCACTTTGGTGCAAAGTTTATACCCACTACGTCACAATGCGTTTTTTTGCCATCACAATCTTCGTTCGGTGCAGATTGGAGAGCGGGGAAAGTTGATATCGTGTGACTCAGACAAGCGCCGCAGGTGGTCATGTTTCACAGCAGGTAGTCGCCGCACGTGGCATTTTTGTTTTTTTTTCTTACACAAGCAAGTTTGTTTGTTATCTCACAAAGAATTGATACCTTGTGTTGATTTACTTGATTATAAAACATCCTTTTTGATTGTGACGTAACGATAAAGTTGATTGTCTGCAGCGGAAGATGATTTGTTGTTGGTTTTTGTGGAATTATGGCTAAACTTCGTTTTAATGACCTGAAAAATCAATTAACTCGTTGAGTAAAAATTGGTCACAGAAGTTGGTGATCGAGTTAAAACCTGCAGATTGTTGACAGCTTTCAAGTTACTTTAAAAGTTTCAGAATTCTTTCTTTGTCAGTTTTGATCTCATTATTACGTCATAACCTTAATTAACTTTTGCACGACCTTCCGAATATCAGGTTAAGTTTATGACGTCACAAGAATTAATTTGATTTGGCGTCGACTGTCATAAGCGAAAAGCTTCATGAGAAAGTTCGCGACTGATTCAACGTGGGCTGGTAACAGTGGAAAAATATTCAAACGTGCAGCTTTAAACTTAACTCAACTCTACAGTTGACAACTTTTGATTGTCTGTTGACTCTTCGCTTCCCAATGCAATATTTGCTGAGCAAACAATGACCTTTTATTGTCTCACAATCGCCCGCTTTTGCACGTTCTCGCTAAATTCTAAATACGTCATAAAAGGAGCGGCTGATGAACTAAAAGCAATTCAGAAAGTCAAAGCAATGTTTAAGTGAAGACGTTTTCTGAAATATTTCCGATAAGCCATTGTTCCGTCATAAGACAAGCATTGTTATGTGCTATTTAACCTGGCACTGTGATAGTGGTATACTTAAGATTATTTCTTATATATTTCTACTTCACTTTTGGCAAAATATTCACCACGACAAGCGAGCGTGTCTAAGCGTTGCCTCGCGATTTTCTGAAAAAGCTAAATTGGTAAAACAATGCTTAACAGAATAAAATTCAATACCATTTATGTGTTTAGTGGCACTTGGTTAGAGATGCCGTGACGCCCAAAAATAAGAGTTATGGTACCGACAACTAAATAAAGCCACTTGTTGCGTCACAATATATTTGTGCTACCACGTTGCACCTTGATGTTCCACGCTCAATATTTCATCGTCTGCTGCTTTTTTGTTCCAAAAATATCGATAAGAAACATCTGTATCTTTTGGTAAGTGCGGCGTGATGCGGTCCTTTGATGTCTTGATGACTTCTTAAAATTAATCCTGTACAAATCTCTAAACTAAACCAAAACTTTCAAAAATGCCGCTTTTAAAAGTATTTAAAACATGGAAAGAATTTATTTTTGCGTTATCTTATGTGCAGCGACATTATTCCAACGTGGACAAAAGTACACGGTCTCACAGTAAAATCAGTCAACCGTGGCCAAAATCACCAATTAAACGAATTAACTTGTTGCAAAGTTATTAATTAGTTTCAATTTCTTCGTTGAAACTGCAAAGTAGTTGCTGCTTCAGCAAGAATCATCATTTTTACAATGACGTCATCAGACAATAGCATGACGTCATATTTTTCCACGACAAGCTCAGTGGTCGTGTGAAGCGTTCGTATAAGCTTCGGTGGCTTCAAGAAACGCGTCGTCGCTGAACTCTGGAACAAAGATGAAGACGATCTGTTCAGTCCATGGAGGTCCAACTCAATCGGACTTACCTGACGTTTTCCGTTTGTTTCGAATTTTGTCGCTCGCCTTCTTAACAATTCGCAGTTTGTCGTCTGTTGGCAAGAAAGGGGGTTAAGATCTTTATTTCCGTCGTCGAAATTCACCAGATATCATTTTTACCTTCTTCAAAATCTTTCATGATATTTTCGAAGGCGGACGAATACTTTAGACCGTCGGTAGAAGGCGCATAGAAGATGAGAGCAGGCTGCGAGCTCGGCACAGACAAGCTTGTCCTATCTCCGCTAGACGGCACTAATGAGTCGTGTTGAATACCCTGCGTTGCGTAGAGGTCATGAAGTCAACGCCACAAAATTATTTGAAATTTAGAAATTTGAACTTTTCAAAACTCACCCTATCTGTGAACCATCTATTGTCGTGTGACGTCACAGACATGTAGAGCATAAGGGAAGATGACAGCGTCACAATAAGCAGCATTGTGATCAGCGCACACGTCACAGAAGAAATGGCCGTTCCAGTTGCATTACCAGTGTTGCTTTGAAATTTTACCTAAAAAGAAAAATGCACGCTATGATTTAGAAATCCTTTGCATTCGCTACTATGATATACTCGCTTACTTCTTGAGAAATTGCCATGGTAACGCAGGCCAGCAAGCCAATCAGAAGCAGAGTAGCGAAACACGACGAAGCAAGAGCCAAGGCCGCCTGAAAAAAAATTACCCTGAAATATCTGCGACTTGTTGTGTGTTGTTGAAGCTGATAATTTATACCGCGGTACAGTATTTAGGTAGCACAGCACCGCGGTACAGCCCACATTTGATAATTTTTTCGTCTGGCTAACTTACGGAGTATCTTGTCTTTCTCTTGAAAACTGAAACTTTCGCGAATCCATCCACGAGAAACTAAACAATGAAAGCTTGGTGAGTAAATTTTCCAAACCCAGGAGTTTCAACTGGTTCGAGGTCGATTTAACCAACGCACAACCCAACCCAGGACGAACCGGCCAGTTCCTGTGGGTTGAACTACCCTGAGTTTATTTGTATATTGGTCGAGTTGACCGACCACCATTTCAATTCGAACCAGTTGAAGCCAAAATCTGGATCGTTATTTAATTTTGATGAAATTATTTCCTACAAAATGATATAAGATTTCTATTTGCAAACTCACCCAAAATGAAATCCACAAAAACGCCCCTGGTCGACCAATGAAAGACGGGGCTGGTGATGTGTTGCCTTGTGATTGGTCAAAAAGCGCCAAGCTCGCAAGAACGATGACGAGAATGGCTGTAACATAAAATCTCTTTGTGACGTTAAACTTTAGCTTATACGTCATAAAAACAGATCATCCGTCACAAACCAAGTATTATCTCAGTGACTCCGAGCTCCAGAACAAATCGAGGTATTTTGAACGGTACAGAGTCGCCTGGTCTCATCCACTTCAAGTAGAAGATCCTGCAACTCGTGCATTGTTCGTCGCAAACTCCCATCTCTGTTCTAGAACGTTGCCCCGACGGCTGCAACAGTTTTGTGCTATGACGTCACAACTTCTTCACGCTTACGTCACCAAGCTGAAGTGAGCACAGAATATTGAAACAAGTTAAGCTGTAACCTGCCCACTCATTTTACAAACTTCCAATATGGCATCAGCGAAATTCTTCAGAGTAGTTTGAAGCCTTTAGCGAAAGTGCTTTCTTTTATTACGTCATAGATGGTTTTGTGAAGTGTCCATTGATAATAAGCGAGCAAATAATGAAGAGCCCTTGTGTGAAAGATTTGATGTGTTTGTTATTGAGACAATCGTGTATTTTTGCTTAAACCGCTCAATCAGCTCAAAGACATTGGCAAGATATTTTGCGCATAAAAAGGAAACTGGATGTCTCTACAACCTGTGATGATATTGTACGAGTTAATGACGACATTGTATTGACGTCATGATTTTAACGATTAACCGTGTCTGCTCATCAGTGTGATGTCATAATTAAAAATGTGAAAACGACGCTCATTGCGCTTGGTGCTTCTTTAATTATAACCACAAGATGGCAGGAACAAGCAACTTCTTATATCTATATTTTCGAAAGTACAGACTTGCTTTCTGATTGTGACGTAAAAAGTACTTACCTCTGCTTCAGTGTGTCGTTGAAATTATCCTCTCACCCTAATATTGTATCAACCAATCAGATTAAACTGAGTAGAACTTGATAGCTTTCGACGTTTTATAAACATGGCTTTAGAATCATCAATGACATCACAATCAACATTGTTTTGTGGACTCTTTCGGCTTGGCCCTCGTCCAACTAGACGGTTTGTCTTCGTTTTGGTTCCCACGGACGCCGTCTCTCTCACAAAAGGAAACGTTTGTAATAACCACGTGATCACAATTTGCTCTGTTGTAACGTTTGATTTCGAATGAATTTTGATTGGTTGGTTCCATCCGGGTGCAATTATAGCTAATGACGTCATCATATTTGTAATATCATCGTTATTTGGGGGAGGCGTCGAGTATGACGTTTGAGATCATAATTGAGGAAAAAGTGAAACCTTGTGAAGGGATTTCACTGCCGGTTTCAAACTTTCTGCAGTTCGCGCTTTTCCAGCCACAACCTTTTAACAACTAATCGATCGCTTTGTGACGTAAGAAATTGACAAAGATGTTGACAAACAAACAGTTGAGTTTTTATAAAAACATTAGAGACGTCAATCAAAGTTTATAAAAAGCTAATCAAGGGAGCGGTTCATGCTCTGTATAGAACGCAACCTGATAGTCTGAACGAAACCAATTGATTGTGTCGTGATCACTACCGGTTTTGTGAACGGAAGAAGCAATAATTCTCGTTACGAGCGCGATTTCATTGAAAACGAAACGTCAATTAGCGGGACAAGGAGGTGTTGTTTGTTTGTTTGTGTTGGTTCTCAGGTTGCATTGACGAAGAGAGCAAAAAACATCGTTTCAACTCCACACCACGTGTTGCACTTAACGCTAAATTTTTAGCTTAAGGGCGTAAGTGTGATGTCATAATAAAGTAATGCGATGTCATAATAATAGTTCACAGTTATTGAAGAGAATTTCCGAAAGTGAGACTGCAGGTGTTTGTCTTTATGACGTAACACACAGCCATTCATTACACAATGACTGTAGGTATTCACCAATTTCCAGCGCTCCACAAACTTTATCAAAAGTTTTGACAACCAGCTACGAGGTTCACTTCAACTCAAACAGACCCTTTCGCCACGAAACAAGATTCAGGAAAAAAACGTCGCTAAAATATGAGGCCCCACCCCTCATTCTGCCCACGCCAATGTCAGTTCTTTTTATGGCGTTGCTAATGGCAACAAGACTTAAAACAGTGTTTATCAAATCTACACAGGACGAAGAAAAACCATTGATTGAAATGTTTACAGAACCTGAAAGAGCAAAGAGCGTCCACACGCTACAATAAACAATTGAAAACGAAAGAACATTTCTGGAATATTTCAACAAGTTCGGGCTTTTCCATTATTGTGATGTAATACTTAACAGAGATCACGTTTCTTTCTACTTATCGATCGCGTTATCGGTGCTAAGGAAGGTACTGAAGCCAGTATGTGCAACACTACATCGATATATCTTGTTATGTTCAAATATCCCGGTTCAAACCAAATTTCTAGCGCATATGTAGTGAAAGCATCTGCGTCACAATCGGTGTCTATTACACCATAAATGAAGCAAAAAGACCAACCGTGACCCAGCCGCAATTAATAACCATGATTTGGCACAAAACTACCACATATCACTGTAACCATAGCAACCTAATGTACATCTTTACAACATTGCGGGAAAAAATGGAACCAGCCCAAATTTCTTTTAAAATGTGATCCAGTAGGTTGTCGATATGGGACTCCAGTCACAGCAGACGTCCCGAAGTGTGACGTGAAAAAGGCGAGATTGTTTCGTCACAAATCTTTCTGAAAAGTTTTAAAACTATAGAAGTTTCTCTGACGAAAATGTGTTCGTTCGCAAGCAAGGAAACAAATTGTCGGCGCACGCCGCAACAATTGCTGTTCAGACAGAATTATTTTCATGCGAGCTCTGTCAAAGACTGCAAATGCTGAAGCCTTGTGCACACAAGTTAGCACACAATAAGTTAGCACACAACAAGCTAGCGTACAAAAGGGCATTAATTGCTGATAATCCTGCACCGGATCTGCTCATTTCGCTTTTACGGCCTCGCTTTACGACAGGGGCAGGCGACAGGAAAGCTAATTGGTACAAGACAGAGTTTGATTTATAGCTCCGGGAAGTTGGCTGAAATCGAAGTTTTATGTTTTGTTTGTCGAAAGCATCGCTTATTAACGCGACCGCATCGGTGATAAATTACTTCGAAACTTGTCAACTTAGTTCGATTTTGATTGCGTTTGTGCTCGTTCTGCCATAAATTACGCCGAGTTCTTTTCGAAAATTAGCTTTTGCGTTGTATGCCGATCGAGGTAGCAAAAGCATGTATTACGGGTTCCGCAACTATCGGCCGCTAAAAATACGTAACAATCCTATCATTGACGTAATAAAATTAAGCAAATAAGAATTGAAATGGAAACTTAAAACGGGCAGAAATCCTATCAAATTATTTATAGCTCCATGTTTTGGCTAAAATAAATAAACTTGTCACGTAGATGCCGTTTCCATGGGGTCAGTCCAAACTCGTTATATTCGTTTTATGTCGTAAATGAGCTCGTTGTGAAGTAATAATCGCGGCAGCAAACAATTGTGCATTGTGATATAACAAACGAAACCCTGTTTCAGCAAACACTTCGTCGTCAGGAAGTTTTTTATGATGAAATAATTAATCATTTACTATACGTTAACTTTCGGTTTTTCCGCTGTTGAACAAATAACATATCCTACCGAACATTGTGATGTCACAATGCGTTTTATAATTCATCATTTCATGATTTTCCTTTCAGCTTCACGGTGTCATAAAATTAAAAATTTCTCGGTCTACTTCAATCAATATTTCTCACCATTAAGCCTCAGTTAATTATTGAAATAGCGGCTCGTCTTGTGACGTCACAATATGCAGCGATATTGGAATAATCCGAAAGCAAAAACACTCCGACAGCCACGACCATATTTGGTATCGGTATCGATTTGAGTCGCTACGCCCGGGGCAAAAAAATGAAGAAAGAATGTTCAAGGAATGGCAAAATAAAACGAAAATCGCCGCGTTGCAAAAAGCGATTCGTTTTCGAACAGAGGGAAAGCGTCAAATGTCATATTTTGTGAGAAATTTCAGTGATAACGTTGCTTTTATAGTACGAACAAAATTAATTTAAAGTGGCCTGATTAATTCCAACAAAGCTATACAAGTTTTTGTGTCTTTTCCAAACTTAACCAAATATGGTCTTGATATAATTTTATTTTTTGATGTGTTTTTGCAACATTTTAGATTTTCTTTCCCTGTAGAGATCTTTGTTGTTGAAATTAATACGGACGCTCTTTTGCATCGATCATATGACCTCATAAAGCGATAAACAAACCAGTGATACGTAACAATATAACCATGACAACCGCAGACTTTCAAGAAGCAGTAACCAATCTGGTTTTCTATTTCTGACGCATCTGTCATGCGCTACGTTACCACGCACGGCGTTTGCGTCAGATTTGACGCAAAAGACAGGGCGTAGCAGTCGCGGGTATAATTTTATCTGAAATTGTTCGGATTTGGAGCGACTGCGTGCGTGGAAGTTCTATGTTTAGAAGCGACACTTTATCGTGTTGCTAATTCGAATGCGCGGCTAAAATCGACAAACAAACGCACAGAATCGATAAATTATTTCCAACAATCGAAAGTATTCTTAAATTTTGTGACGTTTGTTTAACAATTATTAGGGGAAAAGTTATTCTCGTTATGACGTCACTCTAGAATACAGGAAATATCGGTTGAAGCCAAATTTGTCTGAAGAGAAAATATGAAACCGAAAATACCGGGAGCCTATGCAATTCTGACGTAACAATGCTCTTATGGTCACAAAATGAGGACAGCAACGACAGCGAGCATCAGATAGAAGGTTGAACGACCTGTTGACGTTTGCAGTCAACAGACAGAGAGCTTTCCTGCCCATTGTGACGTTTAGTGCAAACAAAAGACCATTTTTGTTTCGGTTTTCCTCTCCATGGCAAAGCCTGGATGCAGGGTTTTGTGACGACAGGTTAACGTCACAATGGTTGTTTTTGCAAGGCAGGTTTTTTTAAAGGAAGCCCAGGTTGGTTATTACGTAAAGAAATCGTGTGATTATGAATAGAGGTGATTTGATTGGCGATTAGGGCCAAACAAAGCATTGTTGCATAATAATGCGTCACTTATTACGTGACTAATAAGTAATAATGCATTGTGACACCGAAGTCAACCTTAGAGAGCTTCTTAGAGCAGAAAGCTTTCCAATATCGGAATCATCGCGAGGTTAAACAGCGCGAGGCGTTTAATGGTTAATTCGCGCCCGTATTTGCTAAATGGGCGTCGCTGGAAGTTCATAATCACAGACTACGAGCGAATAAAGGGCATTGTGACGCAGCCAGGTATAAGCGATTTTCAATTCATTTATTTTATGAACGAACTGAAATGAAAAGAGCTCGGATTCGACTATTTCGTCATAAGCATTTTCATTATGACGTGGTAAGAAAATATCAGAAAGAACGAAGCCAGTTTTCCTCAGACCACAACTCATAGTCAGGCTAAAGGTGAAAATGCATTTGACCGAAAGCTGTACAAAATGATCATTGTGACGTCACAATCGTTGTAGTTAACCTGTGCAGTCGGTAACGAAAGTGCATGGACGAGATAAGAAGGTTTGAAAAGGAGATGCTTGAATAGCTTTGGTCAAACAAAACCGGCTCAAAAGACAACCGCGACACATAATCTCGACAGTTCTAGTTTAAAACGCAGAGCGCGCCCGAGCCCTGTTACACGTCGCTGAGCTTGATTGACACATCGTGCTCAAATTGAAACCTCTGCCGTGTTTTGGAGGCGAGGTTTCGGCAAAAAAAGGAGAGATTTTCGGGATAAGATTGGAGCCGATGAGTATAAGTTGAGAATTGTTAGAAAGAAACAGTGCGTCGTGATGATTAGTTTAAGAAGCTGCCTTGTCTAAGCTGAAACATATTTTGGTGAGTTGTCGAATAATAATTTTGTCACTTTTGGATATTTTGTAATCACTATTTACATCTGAATGCGTTCGAGTAAATTTGTGGTAAAAATTTCCCTACAATATACTCTTTGGTCATAAATGGATATCTCTGTATTTTTTGCTTGTCATTATGACGTTATAATCGACTCAATTTGAAAGTCATGTGATTTTCGTAGCATGATTAACTCCGAGTAAAACTATTAAAAACTTTGGCGGGAAATATCACGTGCAAAATCCTTATAAGTCAGTTTTCTTAACTTACCACGTCACTGGATTTTTGCAAATAAACGTCACTTGTTTGTTCACACCTTCCATTTTCCAAGTAACAATCGGGTTCTGTGACGTTTTTTGTCGTGTGTGGAGTCACAATGTTTTTCCATCATTTGTCGTTGTTGCTGTTTGTTATTTTAAACTGTTTCGCGGACTCTGACTCAAACTCCTAAACTTTACTCAACCAGTTATCTTCATTATTACGCCACAATCTCAACATAAACACTACTGTAAAATGTTGAAAAATATTCAAGTTTTCTTGAATCGTGAGGGGTTAGGCCCGGCTTGTTATTGCTTGGGGCACTATATGGTCACTTTGTTTTTCGCCTTATTCTCCGACCGAAGCAGAAATTCTAAATGTTCCTCTCTGATAGATACTAATTAAGATTTGACGTCATCATATTGGCATTGCAAAAATCATAACCGGACCAAATTCTGTCAAAAGTAAGAGATGGTTCGAGAATTTGATGCTGACGTTGCAGTAACAATGTGTTTTGAAGGTGATGTGCTAGGCAGACGCGATGGACTTCAAACGGAAGCCTCAGATCCTATTTTTGTGAACTTTCAAGTCAGTTTTATCAAATAATTCCGCTCCAGGGCGAATTGAGAATTGAGAAGTGGCAACATCCCAAATTTAACAAAAAAACGTGCAAAAAATTAACTTATAATTAGCAACTGCAATATTATAGAGACCAATACTAATACGACAACACATCCCTGCACCTTTACCATTGCCCACCGATAAACAGATTACAGTTGAGATGTAACAGAAAGTCCCGGGTTCAAAATCGTTCTGGCGCTGGTGGCTGTAAATAGATTAAGCGCGAACCTCGCCTAAGCCAGTTAACTCGAATCAATAATTTACAAATCTAAAGTTAACTATACGTGAATAAATTACGATCTTTGACTTCTAAATTTGACGGCTCACTTTCAGGTGACGTTTCCACGTGACAATGCGTTTATTTTTCTTGACTTTGAGTAAATTCTGAATCATATATGGCTGCTGTCTGCAAATTTATCGTCAATGACGGTCAGTATTTTAATGCTATGCTTTTTCCTCAATTTGAAAACAACGTTCGCAAAAGGGCTTGTTAAAAAGTTAGGTCAATTCTCGAAAGAGAGAAGAGTCGAAATCGCTTTTGCTTTTATGTGAAAACGTTAAAAATTTTATAGGTATGAAGTCATAATAAAATTGATTGACTATTTCTTAAGAATACTTTCCAACAGGCGTGAGTTTTCAAATAACCTTTGTGGTAAGATAATTTTTAAAAGTATTTTTGCTGTTAACCATTTTGCTGCATATTTTTATAAATTTTAAAACGAAATCTGTGATCTGTCAAAATACTCTGTTTGCAAAATCTGTCAAATATAAAAGATTAAATTGTCTAAAACAAAATTAGCCTAAACAGGAAGCGTCGTCATTTTCTGGCAACGATAAAATAATGTGACGTTATTTTAACTTCCGGTTTGTCTATTGGCATGCATGCAGTAAGTCAGCAAACACGTCACAATGCATTTAACAATAGCACAAAACATTACCTTTCAATCGTATCTATTTGCTTTCTTACTCAGCGTAGACGTCGTGACTTATATTCGTGCAGTGTGTGCCATTATACCAGGAAACAAAAATAAATTTTATTGCCAGCGTTTTTCCGGTTGGTGGTTAATTTGGAAAAAACGGAAACAATGACGGATCTTTTCATCTATTTTGGAAACGCCCACAAAATTTTTCAGAATTTTAAACCAAAAAGTCCCGAAATACGTTGGTATTTTATCCCCTGACTCTATAAGCGACTAGTAAAGCGCTAATTACTAAAAGTTGCCAGAAATGAACACGATTAGCGAATCGGCGTGCACATTTGCAGCCTATGCGTCGCTGCTGACTAATCGCCTGCATAACACCATGACTTCTACAGTAGCCTATGCCTGGGAACCACGCTTTATTATTGCGCGCCTTTTTGTGTTATGCGCGCCGTTTGTCGGCCGGTAGATTGTCCGGGAAATAGGTCTTTGTCTGCATCCTGGTCTTAAACCTTACACCGCCATGTACGTTCAAGGAGGTTGAACCAAAACTTATCACCAGCGAGGTGTGCGATGTGCACCTCCATATACGTAGTTATAATAACGACTTTCATAAATAATATGACGTGATCCTGTGGTCGTGATGTCATAATGACAAAAGCAAATTCGTCAGGATGTGCAACCAACCGTGTCGATTTAGAAAGATTTTACCAAAACGAACCATTTAAGCAGAACGGTAGAAAACTTGGATTTTTTTCATGTTTTTCAATTTTCGCAAAATCGTTCGGATTTTGAGAAATTTTATTTTCCCCGTTAATAGCAGGTCCAAGTCACGTGGTAACATTAATAGCCTGTCGTGTTATTTGCAGGTCTTCAATCTAAATGCGGCATATTGTGCACGTTTTATGAGCACGCCTTTACATTGGCCCGACTAAATATATATTTTGCGCGTTATATAAACCTGCCCGTCATTTTACCGCAGTTTTAGTCGTGAAATTTGCCACATCGGGTCGGACTTTCATTCTATGTCCGCTTGAGTTAAAACTCCAAGGAACAGGTTTAAAGTGCAAAGTGAGACGGATGCATAAAAAGTTGGATTATTGTAGAAAAAGTTTTGTGGAGATATTTTTCTAAATGAACTTGCTCAAATGCGATTGGTCAGGAGTAAAAATGTCATAAACAGGTTTCTGCAGATCGACAGAGATAATTATTGCGTAGCGGAAAATCACCAACATGAACCAAATAAGTAAATTTAGTTAAAATTTGTCAAGATTGTTTGAAATAAGCGGCTAAATTGCCAAAAATAGCGGATTATAGAAACACACGACAAAAGCGACATTTAAAATGTCAAAGCTCTTAATTTTTGGTGATGCCTTCGCACACTTTGTAAATCTCCTTCTGTTGCAAAGTCGGCAAAAACATTTATCGGAAAAACCAAAATTTCATACGTTTCGCAACAGAAAGTGAGAAAGTTAGCCTCAAATTATGTTTTGCAAAATGTGGTGGAGGAATTTTTCACAGAAATCGCTTTTTTCGCTTAATCGCTTAAATCGGCTTTTGCGACCTCGCGGCTTCGCTACAAACAAGGAAACTGATTTGCGAAAACGAAAGCGCGAAAAACCGCGGTATTCTAGTATGTTAGTGCTGCCCATATCTGGTCTAGCAAACGATTTTTTATTTTAAGTAAAAGATTACTTTTAAGCTAAAAAATTGTTAAAATTAGATTTGATATAGCAAAGATGTCAGAATCTGCTTATAAGCTTCTTATAACGTGATATAGCAAAATAAATCAAAGTCGATTAAGCCAAAGTTCAAGGCTAAATACCAGTAAGTGGTTTGCAACATTTACAAAATCCATAATCCAGGCAGCCGGGTTACTGTTGAGATATTTTTACTAAATTCATGACGCTTAGAAAAAGAACTTTGCACCTTGTTTTTGGCGCAAAACTAAAAATCGAACCTCTTTCTATCAGGAAATCTCGTTGCCAGTTTAAAATATCTCTTGCACTTTATCGAAACAATGTCAAAATCGTTGCTTCTGGCCATGTTGCGTATTTTTAACCACCTGATATGTTTTCTACGCACGAATCGTGACGCTTTGTACGCGCTTCGCGTGACAATCGAAGCTTAGTTCTTAAAGAAATGAATTTTGCTGAGCAGCTTTGGAGAAAAGTTTCGATCAAATCAAATGTCATTTTTTAACCTTCACTTTCAAATTCTTTGCGCGTTATACGCCTACGCATTGGAACAGCCATGGCAGGTGTTGTCTCATATTGTTTTATGCTGTATGCTCCATCTACATTATAGTCTACGTACTTCTTGGAGAAGTACGTAGACTATAATGTAATTTTTGTAATTTTTTAATTTTCGTTTCATACTTGAAGATTACTATTTATTTATATAAATAAAACTACTAGCTTGATTTTAATTATCCTAAGGCCATATTTCTACATTAATTACTACAGCTTAAACAAAGTAAATGTTCAATTGTTTAACATAAAACCGAACGATGATGATATAATTTTAATGCAATGTTTTTCACCAAATTAATTAAAATTGCAACAAATTGGACTGAAAAGCCGTTTGATTTGAAAACGTTTTCCATTCTTAGAGTTGCTTTACCTGCTAAATTTTTATTGTTTTGCCAAACGATATCCCACTCAAAAATCTTCTATTCTAAATATACACAAAGCCTACGTTAGCCTTGACATTTGGGATTGCAACCTTGAACATAGACTTACGTTCAGCACAACCCATATTTAGCTGCGGTGGCCAATCATATAGACGACGGCGGGAGAATTTACGCTTCAGATTCGCCGGTAGCCGATGGTAACAAGAGATACGACGCGCGAAGTGGCTTAATTTTCCTTTGCATCCAATACAGATTAACAGGAAAAATATTTAACCAAATTTTCCAGTTTGGCAGAGTACGCTCGCGGTTTCAGTGGCTTTTTTCCCGCCTTTAATAGTTGATAAATGTTTTCGGAGAACTTCACTTAGCAGAAGTGTTTTTACGGTGTTCAGGTTAAACCATGGGTGCTGTAAGCATTTATTTCTCTTTAGCTACTGTGCTGTTTGTTTGTTAAAAAAAGATGTTAGAGTATAGCATAGTAACCAATCAGTCTTTCTGCTTTAGATTGTAGGTTATAACCAGTATAGGTGTATACACTATAATGGATGCCAAAAGCAACGAACTTAACTCTTCAGAAAGCGACAATTTTGCACCGGAGTACCGAGACAGGCTAAGAACTTGGCTGATTAAGATGATACACAGGTGAGAAAAATTTGATGTTTTTTGTAGAAAATTTCAAGTAGTAAATCGAACCCATAGAGCGAATAACAAAGAAAAGTATGTGCCAAGAAATATACCAAAGCGTAGCAAGCATGTTAACAGAAAATCAAATGTTCCTCACGTTAAAATCAAATCGAACTTAAAGTGACGCTTCTGTCCATGAAGCATCTGAAATGTTGTTAAAAACAGGAACACAACCGTATAGCTTAGAATTTACCAGTAAAAGAACGTTCTTATTGTTGTAAACAAAGCAAACGTCGGAGACAAAGGAGCTTGAAAGCAAAAGTAAAATCATCCATAATAAGCTGTTTATACAAAATCTCACTTTGTGTCTGCTTAGTGAGACGATTCCAGGCCTGAGGTGGGAGAACGATGAGAAAACGATATTTCGGATGCCATGGAAACACGCGGGAAGACAAGATTACAACTTAGAGGAGGATTCAAAGATTTTTATGGTTAGTTTACTTTATGACATCACAAAGCACTTTTTAGTGGTGCTTGTTTGTTAATATTTAACCATTCTTTCGTTTATTCTTTAATCTGTTGCATTCTTTATAAAAAAAGCAAATATTTTAAAAAAATTGTCTTTCAATTATTTTCCTCCACAAAGAGATAAAATTTTTTTTAAATTTTGCAAATTAAACAGAAGAAGATCTAAATTAACTTTCTAAACAATTTCGAAACAATTTGTAGGCTGAAATAATTGTACAGCCCAAATTTCCAGTCGGCCTAAAAACGTCGCCATTTTGTATCGCTTTCGACAAATCTTTTTCCGCGAAAAACCAAAATCCGACTTTTATCACTTTTCACAGAAAACAACAAATTTGTTTTATGCAGGCGTGGGCGAAACACAGCGGAAGATACAGGGAAGGGGTCGATAAACCGGAACCGATTGTTTGGAAGACAAGGCTCCGTTGTGCGCTCAACAAGATGCCAGACATTCGAGAATTGCCCGATCGCAGCAGGTTGGACATCAGTGAACCTTACAGGGTCTATCAGCTCCTTCCGCCCGTACACAAAGGTAAGAGGAGCGACACAAATGTTGTTGGTGTTTCGTTGTACGCGTAACTTAACTGCAAAGATGAGTTTTTGATTTAACTTTTTCTTTATCTAAACTATGTAGCTGCTATGTATGTATACAGTTATAGTTACACGTATGTAATCTCGACTCAATACATATCCTACTTGAAAAAAATGAACATCTTCAAAATACTTCCAACTTGATTTTCATTAAGTCTGTTTTAACCTTATTAAAGTACTTAGGCCAATATCGATGTGTTTAACATTAAAAGTGTTATGGCAAATTATGGTGATTAGCGCAATCTACTTGAAACAAAATTATCATAAATTACTTCATTCAAGCGATTGAAAAGTCTAGCGATTAAGTAATGACGGAAAATAAAAACATTTGAATATTTGCTTTTCTAAAATTCCAAATATATTTTGTTGTGCCAAAACCAGAAATTTTCTGTAGAAATGATCAAAATTGATTTGGATTTTCTGCAGCCTCCCAAATTCGACGAAGATTATACAAAAGGAGTCAAAGTCAGGAACCGGACCACGGTCACGGCTTTGGCGAAGTTGGTCAAGGTCAAATATTTAAGAGCGGAGCTTTTGAGGTGAACGGAGAAAACTGGACCAAGCCGATTTCCGCTCAGAGAAGAAACAGCTCAATCGACGTAAGTTGACGATCGTGCTGCAATTGGAAGTGATAAAATTAGCAGCATTATGTGCAACATAAAGCTTCTATTGTTTGTCCATAAAGACGCTATAACTTTTATTGAGTCACTTCTTGTAATCAGCAAGGCTTACTAAAAAAACTTTGTCTCATGGCGCCATTTTCGTTGATTCTCCATATTGTGATGTTAGACTGCAGGCTATGCTGGAAAAACATCGCCGCAATTGCTCGAGGCGCAGGCATTATCTTCGCCGCGATTTTGGTTCAGTCCTCCCGCGCAGATACCGTTGAAATCGTCAATCTCTCCAGTCCTATCAACGATGCACCTTTCCCGTCCTAATCCGGTTCCTCTAGATACAGCGGCAACTTCCGTCGGACATTCCGCTTATCCGTTACTTCCTCCTTTTCCAACGCCCTTCACTTTTCCGCCTTCCACCATTCCGCAACTTTTGACAGCTGCTGCTCCGTGTTTTGAAGCTTTCCGACAACAACTCACACTTGCTGGTCAAGCACTGGCACCGGGGCAAAGAAAAGAGGCGGATATAGCTTTCGCATTATCCAGAAACGTATCACTTGAACAGGTGAGTTGTTACGATGATTTGGCCAGTGCATGCGTGAGATGATTCATATGCGCAATATGCTGCTTAACCGGATTTTCGCCGAATTGAAATCTTGTAAAAGGTCGCTGCAAATACTAACATAGTAAATTCATGTTGGAAAACCCCGTGTTGTCAGACTAAGCTAAGACCTGTGTTTGTTCTTGTAAAGGTCAACGCCAAGAAATCGCTGGAGAGCGTCAAGTTAGAAAAGGAAGACGTTATCCGGCATAGGCTGTCTAAACTAGCCGAAGGGACAGACGACATAGGCCACAACGTAAGTGCTCGAATTCCGAGACTTGAAAACAGTTGATTAACGCCTTAAGCCGATTTAATTAAACCAAGACGCCTGACCGCTGTGTAGTGTTATGTTTATTACCCAGTCGCGTTTTTAATTGTTATTGCCGTTGAGATAGGGAATTCCCACTTTCGAACCTGGTATGGGCTCATTAAGATCAAAGCCAGCAAAAGTGGTTTTAATATGATAGTTAAGTTCACGCCCAACTCTGAAACGCAATTAACGAAACGTTGTCGTTTTATTCCAGCCTTTCATGCTGCATCGTAAAGCGGCAGAATTAGAAGAAGTTTTGGCAAGCTTGAAATTGCTACTCGGGCAAAATTCGTCGGAACAACCGGAGGTGCGTAAACACCGACGTCATCAAATCGTGATCGATTCTGCTTAATCGGTGTCGATGTTTCTGACAGGTTATTTTGTTCTAATAACGATTATTACATCAGAGGTCGACATCGCGTATGAGACTCGATGAAGCGGAGAAAAGAATCAAAGTTTTGGAGCGAGACCTTGCCGAAAGTCGTACTGCGCATGCGCGTGAAAGGGAAGCACGAGAAAAGCTGGAAATCGAGCGCGAGAAAACGAAAGTAGTCTTGGAGCAGATGGGAGATGGTATAAGAAGTCTTGCTGTGCGTATTCATCCGCGGGATGAGGAAATGTTGAGCGCATTTTCGCGACAGACAGCGATCCAACCAATTAAGGTGAGTTCTAATCCGCTTTGAATAAAACTTTAATGGGAAAGTACCGAATGTGACGTATTCATCTTTCCAGAACTCCAATGACGTGTCCAGATTCCAGAAGGAAAGCGAACTCCACTCAACTCAGACAACAACAACGGCGTTTAGTGACGTCACACAAGCCGCAATTATGAGGCCACACACGCGTTACTTTCAAGTGGAACCAAATCGTTTCGTGGCGTCGCAAAGTCCCACTCTAGAGCGCCATCTATCGAAAGATGCGTCATCGAAGCGATTATCGCCGTCGCCGTTGGACCTGAGCGGTGAGTGGCGACCATTTGTGGAACATTTTCATTCTATTTTGATAGATTAGAATTTCCTAAAAAGTTTTTGATGTGAACTGAACATCTCACCTTTGATATAGTGACGTCACCGACTAAGAGAAAAAGGACTTCCACCGAAGACAGCGACACCTATTGGGGAATTCCATCAAAGTCTGTGAGGTCATCATTCAGTGCCGGGAGGTTGACGTCACTATCACCTTGCCATTCATCTGACGAAAAACGAAGTCCGACGTCACCGCTCTCGGCTTCAAGCGAATCATCTGATTACGTCACAAGCAACAGAAAACCAAGAAGCACTGACCTACGTAGCAGCTCTTTGTCGCCGCCCCACCGAGCCGGTGGATTACTGCAAAACCACCACCAGGGGACTATTCAAGTCAGTTGACTAAAAGAACAGCCCCACAGCCAAAGTTATGTACATGACTAATAACGTACTTGGCCGGGTGACGTACTAAGCCTAATTAAGACGTACAAAGCCAAATGACGTACTCGATTTAAAGATTAGACTGATTATTGCCTCATAAAATAATTACTGATTCGTGTTGGTGCAATCCAATTTGTAAGTTGTTGAACGAGTTATTTGAATTTTCTGTTCCATTTGTCAAAATTTGTGCCAAATCCACTTTAATCAAGAATGTGCGAAATATTTTACAAAAGTTATAACTGTTGTTGTCGCCTTAACATATTGCTTTGTCTAACGTCCTCGCTCGCTTTGCTGCTTCGCTTTGACCAATCATAACACAACGAAAAGATGATAAATTTTATGCCATAGAAACATGTGTTGGCTTCGTGGGTTACATTAGACACACAGTCTCATTAGATCATTCATTCTATTCTTTTCGATTTGATTTCAACAATTGACTCTCCTGCTTCTTGTAAAATGAATTTGTCCAAGAAGACATAACCTGTTCAAGTTTAATCATATCCAAATTTGAATCAACTCCTCATTTAACACTGCGGCAGAGATGAGAAAGCTGTGGGTTATGCCACGTCGACCAGACTCTGTTCAACAAAAGATTGGAAACATGAGATATCGATTGTATAAGCATGTTCTAGAATTTGCAATTGATGAAACCTGAGATTCAACTTTTAGGAAAATAGATTTTTCAAAACTTGACAAATATTTTGTAGATAAGGCTGTGGATGAATTCTAAAATATGACAAATAAAGTTTGAAGTTAACTGCAAATGGTTGCCAATGACAGCTGTTTTATTCTGACCGCTCATGGGTTTTAGTGCTCAGCGGCCAATAGTGATGTATATGGTCCAAATAAACCAAATGTGCCCGTGCTATTGCATATTTGCATTCCAGCATTCTCTTCCAAAATTAGCCATTCGCAGAAAATTTGGCGCACATAACCTGTTACTTCAAAAGCTAAATCACCTCATGCGCATAAGACAAGTGATAAGACCGTGCTATAGGTTATGTCATTGCATTGTTCATGAAACACAATTTCGGCTCAATTGAATCGCTTTATTGGTTAACAATAGGCCTATGTGATGTAAACACAGACAGGGCTTGATTTTCGAGAAACGTCTCACATGAGCAGACGTAGGCTACATTTTCATTTTTCTTAAACTCTCTGCGCAAAGATTTGACGGAGCTGTAGAACTCAAAGGTTGAGCTGCGAGTTAAAGCCTTTCAATGCAATGTTACTTACCCTTTTCGCCATCAAGCGGTAAATTCTAAACACAAGTTGCCAACTTATGGTCACATATCAAAGAGCACTCTTCGCTGTATAATATTGTGAAAGAATTTAAGGTAACTTTTAGCGGTTATGTAATTACAATATTGCCTATATTTTGTGGCTGGTACTACCTTCATTATGACACGCTTGGCGGATATTGTGACATCATATAGAAACATTAAAAGTCCGTAGCAACATGAAACTTGCTTGCTGTGAACGAACATCATGAAGTTTTGCATCGAAAGGGAGGTTAAGCAAAGGTGATAGCCAGCAATTTGTGATATGATTATGTCGTGTCGTGTAGCCTCATATTTTATTGCCTCCTTCTTCTTATGAAATTTCAAAATTGCGCACTTTATCAGTGGGCAAAAAATTTGCATCTCCAAAGCTCCAGCTTGCTGTGATATCCTTTGAAGCTTAAACTTGGTAAACATTTTTTTCGATTGCTAGCCACAAGCTGGCGCGCTTGGGGCATTTTAGAATCGTGCGAAGCGGTTTGTTTCGTAACAGCTATGCAACAATTTTCCTCATTTATTGGAGCAAAAAACCACCAGGATTCTACTTTTGGAAAAGTAGCGTTACTTTACTCAAGTGAAATACTCAACTCGAGCAAAACTTTTGTAGCCTTAGATAACAGTAGGGTTGTTCATTTTGTCATTATAATTGAATCCACTTAATGACTTTTTAAGATACTTAAACTGTTATAACTTCCTTGTTTTATCAAATTCTTAGTACATTTCTTGTTATTCTGCAATAAGTTTATGAAGCAATAATAATCTACAGTCAATGACCGCTCGTCTATATAGTTTTCTTTGCCTAAAGATTTCCACACGATCTTAGGCCTAAATTTGACCAATCCGCAGAAAATGGATATCGGTGTTGACATATTTTCCACGATCTTTATTATTCGTCGTCAATGAACCAAAGCACTTCTGCACACATCAATATCTACTTGCTGCCAAGTATTTCAAGACAAAGTTAGTATCCTATTTTCTACAGTACTGTATACGCATGAGACTGTTTCCTTGCTCCTTTGTGTCCGCCTGACATCGGGGGTTATTGATCACCAACTTGCGCAGCTAATCGGCTCTAAACAACTTCCCAATTCTGCAATTTTTGGAAGAAATTTCCATTTTTTCTGACTGGTCATTGCAATAAACCACATCGTCTACGCTTTCGTATATTTTCATTATTACCTAATAATACGCAACAAGCAAAGACGAGCATAAACGCTATTCTGACGTAAGTTGTGACATCATTGTTTTCACCGTCACGAAAAATTGTAAGATTTCTATCGAATTTACTGTTTAAAATAAGGAACTGATTTATATCAATTGAAACAAGTTGAATACTAGAATGGTGGAAATTTAACTAAATAGCCGGAATGCGAACATTGAAATAAGAAACGGGCGAAAGAACAAAACAAACGAAACTTAACGGAGACGAGAAATGAAATAAAGGCACAGAAACGAACTTTTTCTTTGTCGGCAAAGCAAGCTCTTGATCACTAGAACTAAAACTGCATTTCACATAATTCTAACTCCCGTGTAAAGAAAAATTACACTAAAGTTCATTTCCTATAACGAATAGTTTAGGTAGAAATCGATGAAGGTTTTGTGATGTCATAAATGTCAACGACCGAACAATAACATGGCACATTAAAGACATCTAGCGGTGAGAAGGCATCATGTACTGCAATAGGGCGGAATATACAACACCTTAGCCCCGATCTATTTACATAATAATAGACGTCACCTTCGAGCTTTTATGATCGCTAAAAATCGCGATATACAATTATGACGTAGGCGACACCAAGCTTTACAAATCGACCAGTCGGAACTTAGTAATAAACGTTGAACTTTACAAATAATTACGAAATGGTGACGTCATAAGAGAAAAGAAAACTAATGACGTAAGAGCGTGAGCACCTCGCAGAGCATTTTTACACTTTCACACGCTATTGTTAAACATTACGACGTCACAGACGCCGCAGATCATGTACAAAGCTCGATGTGACGTCGTCATAAGCAAACAGCGCCACCATGCAGATACGAAGAGCAGCTTTTTATGAGAAGACGAGGCCCATGAGCTGGAAAGTAGAGGCGGGACGGACGAAGTGGTAATCACGCGCGCTACAATGGGGGCAAGTCTTCTGGCTGCTGTAGTCGCTGAAGTAGGTGAGACCGCGCCTGATGTTGACGATGACCCCTCCTGTAATTGTTCGAAGATGTATTAGCGCGATTGTTATCACAACATTCCAGATTGTATGAACTGTACCCACCACAATGCTTGCAGCACAGTCGATGCTGGCAACACGGGGAAGCGGCAAAGATGTCGTACATGTACAGGGTCCCTGTTCAGTAGAAAGTCTGTTCAGTAAAATGCAGCAAAGAAAAACTGACCTGGCCGGGAATCGAACTCACCCAACTGATGATGCAGTCCTTCCCATCTGGTATTGCACAACCTGCACACGATGTTGTGGAGCCCTTCCAGACAACGCATGCAGACAGCGTGTACGTATTCGCACTTCGAGTCGACTTTTATCTGCAAAAACGACTCTTCGATTATCGCGTCACAAAACATGCTATTTATATTCAGCAAATTGCAGCAAAAAAGCGAAATTTCGGTAAATCGTGTTCTAAAATTTGCATCGAATCCAAACAACGTGACCTACTGCATTGACGCTACCAACATGATGTGCCCTCAGATCTTAATCGATCACGTAATGTCTTGCACAACAATGCAACATTGTCACGTCATAATTACCTTGAAACAATTCCTGGTGCTTCTCTCGTTTCTTTCGGTGCTGAGGAACATCGTGCCGTCGACCAGCGGGAAATGGTCGTAAACCGGCAAGTCGACTCCGCACATGACGCAGTTCATCTGCGAAAAAAAATTTCGTAAACTTCTCGTTAATTATTACGTAATTAGCCGAATGTCGACTCTCTTTGGTCAGATGTTCTAGAATTCATCGTCATAGCGCGCACCTGTGAGCACTTCGCCTTGCTCAAGCTGGCCAAGATGAAGTTGCGAAGATCGTCGCTCCCGTAGCCTTCGCCCTCCATCTTGATGTGGTATGGGTTGACGTGAGATCGCGACAAGACTCCCTGAACACAATACGTTGACGTCGTGATGACGTAACAAAAAGCAGTGAAAGCGAGCTTTGCGTCAATCTTACCTCGAAGAGCGAGAAGTCGTATCTTTTGCTGAATGCGGTGGAGCGCATCGGCACCAACCGTATCTCGGTGTGGCTCCTCTGACGACCGTTCTCGTGCGGGATCTTAATCACCTGCGTGACAATGACGTCATAATAAGAAAGATTTCTGCGCTATCGTACATGAAATAGGTCGCTGAAATTACCTGCGGTTTGTTTTCCTCTGACGTCATCATGCTCAAGATGTATTTGTTCAATTCTCGTTTTTCTATCTCTCGCTGCTCCTTCTGACGTAATGCCAGCATCAACTGCGCGTTACGTTGCTCCTGATTGATGATGTCAGCGTACGAAGACGTCATTCCGTTGCCCAAGCTGGAGAGGTTCTGGTTGCCCTGGTTACCGAACGCGGTCATTGCATTACGCGGAGCTGACGGTGGAAAGCTCATAGAGTAAGTGAGGGGGTGGGGCTCACTGTAGGGGGTGTTGGGGGCATCCGGGCACAGATTGAGTTGGGCCATTCCGTTTGTTACGTATTGGTCGCTGGCGAAGGTTTCGTTGTAGGGTGAGTGGCCTGGCGTGGAGCGAGTGCGGCGGCGCAGGTTGTCAATGAGGGTGGTCATGGCTTGGATGTCACTGGCGGGGTGGGAGGGTACGTCCCCCGCACTGGGAAATAATCGGCGGATCTCGTTCTCATAGACATCAGATAACTGGTTGTTGCGCCTCTCCATGGGTTTCTGCACAAGGCCTTCGTCGGGTGACGTGGGGGGTGTGAACCCAGAAAGTGGGGAGGTGAACGGAGGATCCATCGATGTGGGAGAAAGTTGGCTTTGTGGGGAACTCCCGTCATCGGGGATTTCGAGCAGGGGTGAAGTGGATGGTAGATGCAACCCATTTGATGTACGAGACTGGGGAAAATTGTGAAACGGGAACACAGACCGTTGAGTGGAAGGGGGCGAAAACACGGCGGGACCCATCTCCGTTGTGTTGGGGGAGGCGCTGAGATATCCTTGATCCACAGATGGGGTGGAACTTGTCGAACTGTGACGCATGCGGGCGTCTTTGCTGGAAAAAAAAGCAGCAAGTTAGAAGCACGTTCAGTAGGTGGTCGGTCAACTCAACCAAAAGATGG
The DNA here is from genome assembly GCF_947623445.1 of Clavelina lepadiformis. NCBI lineage: Eukaryota > Metazoa > Chordata > Ascidiacea > Aplousobranchia > Clavelinidae > Clavelina > Clavelina lepadiformis. The sequence continues at coordinate 19,529,833 of NC_135246.1, read as the reverse complement.
TTAAACCCATGACAATTCAACCCGAGGACGTATGTCAATCGTGTTTGGGTTGAATTTTCCGGGCCAAGATTTCTGGTGGGTTGAATCGACATGGAACCAGTTTAGTCAACAGACGGCTAGTTCATGAGATTTCACCCGACTGCTCAAGACAATAAACTTCCCTAAAATTCCAAAATTTTATCATATTCTTAAGAGTTCGGGGATTAAAATTGTTAAACTTCAATCAATCGTGACCATTGCGTGGATTCGATTCTTGTCACGTAGTTGGCATGACCCCACCAACAAGGTAAAAAAGGAGAAAATCCAACAAATAACTTAAATCAACCTCCGACCCAGTGTTTCTGGTGACCCCGAACAGTGTCTAAAATTCCTCTCAAAATTTATACTTTTGCGACCACAGAAGAAAAATAGCAGTTGGTCTTTGACAGTCGCGGTCTCTTAAAATTTCTCAGCAGTCGCCGAAGCCGAACTATTAAAAACAACCTGATCTGACCTGTTAGGGATTGGTTTGGACTTGGTCCTGTTGAAGTTCCCGTTCAGACCGACTCCACTTCCCAGACTTGGAAGATCTTTGTGTTTCTTCCTGTTTTTCTTCTTGTTGTTCAGATCTTGCTCGGACGCTGCGGAACGAAGATCACTTTTTACATCGACATCTCAATATAAAAAAAATCATCACTATTAACTCACCACCAGATGGAGATTGTGGGTTCCAGTCTAGATCTTTCCTAAGGTGTCCATGCTTACACTTGCACACGCACGCTCTGTAGGCGAGGTCGTAGCCTTTCTTTGTCCACAAGTTCTGACGTCGTTGCTTGTCAGACCAGCTCCGTGCCCGACCTGGAACAAAATCGATCAAAGATGACTTCATGAGCCTATGACGCTGCCATTACCACTGTTAGCCATTGCATTAGAGTCGAACCGCAAGTGCGCTACTGGCTGTAACAGTCACAGTAGCGCGTTCGTAGGAATGAATATGTCTAAACGATGTGACACGTAACTAAGTCCTATTAAGCATTGATGACATCATCGTTTTGTGTTCACTTCAACGCCATTGCTTCGCCGAACAAGCGGTCGCCAACGTTTGCCAAGCGCGGTACAATTAAGAAGCCAATTATTTCAACATAATCCAGCTCAGATTGAAACAAACACGAACGGTATTGCGAAACAAACTTTTCGCTTCAAGGACCACGCGGGTTCACCACTGAAGTGACGTGCAAACAATCACCAACTGACCAGTGGTGGACAGAGACTCAACGCGACTCACTTATAAGCATTTGCGACCAATTCTCCAACACCGAAAGTATTTTAGACTGCTTCATATCATCGTAACTAAGCTTTACTGCCCAAACTGTTCAGATTTTGAAGCTTCAATCTACGGACGTCGGACGTTACCTGTTGGTCGGCTCATCTTGGATTAGGTCGCGAGTGGAATCAACTTAAAAGTTCCTGAATCCCGCCCAGTTTTATCCTCATTTGAACTCCGGTTTTAATGGGAACTGTCTTAGAGAGTGGACGGGTTATTTCGATGGTCGCGTTCATCTCAAACTTAATACTTTTGTTTTAAAAGATTTGAAACTATTAAGCTGACGTCGAAAACATCGAGTTCAATCAAGTTCAGATGCCAGCCTTAAACCAGAAGCGCGATTGAAACAACAAGTTTTAACGATGCCTCATATATTCTGAATGCAATTGCAACGGACATATACTGACCTTTCAAAGGTCCACTCACAACGAAGCTACTTAAACGAAAATTGATGCTCCCGTCGTCAAAATGTCGTTAAAATTTCCTGATACGTTGAATTTAAACTCGTTTTCGTTGCCTGCCACGACTATCGCGGATTCTACAACTGGACGCCCGACACGTGCCCGGCATACCAAGCTAGCTTATCTCACGATGCTCATTACGTAACTATGATGTAATACTTGGTGGACTCGCCGTTCTGTACGTTACGACAGGTATTCGGTTACTACAACGTGTTCCGGGAAAATCAAAGCAACACGAACACATTAACAAAAGTAATTGATTGCTATCGAATTTGTCGTTCGCAGCGAACACAGATTGCGCTAACAAACTGTTCCCTTCCTGAATCGACAGCGTCTCTATGACATCATAATTAATTGTTCGGCGAGCTTACTGGGAATGATGCAATAGCCGTCGCACAGTGTGCACATGATCACGTAGCTACAAGACGCCAATAAATTATCCCAGAAATTTTTACGCCAGTAGCCATTTAAAACTTGAGCGACGCCCACGTACGCCATACACTTGTTATTGTGCCCACCACTGACATATATCAAAAATATAATAAGACGATTAAAGGCCATTCGATTGCCGCAAAGACAAGCTAAATTTGTTGCCTTATATGGCATAGAAATAACTTTAAACGCCTTAATAAGACGCTTTGCTGTGACAATCAGTCATTGCAACATACACTTATCCATAGGCACACCCAGCAATTAACTATTCACAAATGTAAACTTGGAATTCATTTCTGCATTTCCAACTGTAATATCATAATCCACTTTTGCAAGTGTTATTCAGTGGAATCGTGTGGTTTTAACTTTCATTTCAAGTCTAATCTAAGAAGCTTACCGTGAGATCGGAGGTAGCTTAGTAGTCCGTCCTCCCAGTGTGTGAAGCACTCTGCATGCATGTACTGGCTTGTAGGACATGCATCGTAAGTGCATATCACTTTCACCATCTGAAAAATTTAAAGCTTGTTAAATTTTGGTGCCTTTATCATTGATACTACATACACAACAATATAAATAAGAACACATTCCCACAGGACTAAACGCATATTTTGATGTCACAACTTCTGTACAAAGTAGCTCAGCCAATTGTTGAACCAGTTCACACAATTGTTGTGTCAACAAACATCACGACGCCCTAATTGCGAAAATATATTACCATTTCATCAATGCAACTGGCCATTTTTAAAGCTTGGCTTTAGCGACTGTTAAAAAATTTAGGAGACCAGAACTTTTAAAAGCGGCTACTTTTCTGCTGTAGCCGCGGAATTTTGAGACAATCAATGACATTTAATGTAGACTGTTTTGGTCTCCAAAAGCACCTAATGCTGCAATCAACATTCACACATTTCAAAATTCAGGTGCATTTAGGGAAAACTCACCAAATGTTCGGGGGCCTCAGCGTCTTCCCCAAAAGGGCATCCCATAGGGAAGCAGCAGGTTCTCATAAGGGTATCCCCACTGTCACTACCCAGTGATCCCGAGCTACTGCTTGAACATGCTCCTGCAGACAAAATGATTTATAGCTGGGGCAGATTGAAGTAACTACTTGTTTAAATAGAATTGCAAATTACAGGCAGTTCGTGCACTAAGCCTAAGCATTCTTGTGATTCTAGCGACGATGGTATTTGAATCACATAAAAAAATGCTCACACTCTAATGCAATGAACAGACAACTCTGCAAACTGAAGCTTGCATGACCCACACATTCAAGAGCAAAACAATTCTATTCCATTCACATTAAAACCAACCATTAAATAAAAAATTACAAAAACTGTCTCCGGAAACAAACCTCCACAAGGAGAATCATCACCAGGAGGCACACCAGAGCTGCATCCACTGCCAGCAGATCGGTCACTATCTTTACGATTTCGTTTTCCAGCCATATTTGACTTGTATTCTTCGCATTAACTCCAATTTTTACTAATGTGTCAATCTAAGAGACCAATTAATTTCTACAGGTCAAACCAGCAACAAATTTTTGCTACATCAAACATTCTGCAAAAATATGCAAAATTAAAGTCTTAGTTTGTTAGTTTCACAAATCACATGTGTACAAGTAACTGCACAATCAAACTTCCAACGTATAATATGCTGGGCTTCTAAGTGTTAGGCTAAAACATCTTAAGTAAATGATGCTTTGAAATAAAAATATCTGCACTGGACATAGACTACTATCGGTAACCTATTTTAATGAAGCCGTAATTCGAACAAAATAAGCGATTAATTGCTTAATGATCTACATTCTAGATTCTAGACTGTCGCAATTCATCAAAAAATAATGCAGAACATTCTGACTGCAAAGTTAAACCTACAACTACAACGGAAATACCACCATTTACTCAAACCACAAACTAACAGCCAAGTTTATGCATACACCAGAAAACTTTTCGTTAAACCTCAACAACAACTTGTAAACCACAAATTTTATGATCCCTGAACGCAAAAACCCCAGCATTGCAAACCCTGTCAGTTCCCACATTCTTCAATACTGCTGCTGTGAAGACCATGCCGTCGACAAGTTGTTTACGTCGGTTACAAACCAACCCTCGACTATCTGCAATTTTTCTGCGTCTTTCTTCTTTTATCTTCTTCCAGTCCCTTTTATCCAATTGACATGCGCCGTTTCGCTCCCTAGGAGAAGCTTTTTCTCTTTCATTATGAGGAAGCTTCGAGAAAAACAGCGCGGTATTTTATTTAGAAAAACAACTCGAAGTGTTTCTTTCATGGAGCATGGACGATGTGTTGTGGTTGTGGCTATTACTACACAATCTTATCAATTGTTTCGCCTGATGTCTATGAGGAGGGGGTGTGTCAGCGAGTGACCGTGTTTAAACCTGATCACGCATCGAGCGCATGATCGGGCGGAAGCATTGGACTTGTTTATCGCCAATGCGGCCTTGCGTCATTTTTACAGCATTCCAAGAAATAATGTTTATGAAGTCGTGCCTTTAGCTGGCTAGCCGCTGAAATTTCGTTTATCATTTTAAGTGGGCATTGGCCAGTCATCGTCATGATATTGTGCAAATCGTCAGTCTAGTCATTGCATAAGTTTGACGAAGCGTACAGTGCGCACTAATCAATTGCTTGCAATGTCCAAACATCTAGTCTAGATAAATAGAATAAAAATTAATGATAATGACCAATTAGGATTTGCAATGGCGGTCACAACAATATCATACATGTCTAAACTCTTAAAAATACCAAGCTATTGTGAAAATTTTGTGACGACAAACATCTTTACCTTTTTTGCATTCGAAAGCGTCCGGTACATGTAGCAGCTCCAAACGTGGCTAATTACGCCCTGTTTATACAGTTACTTGTAGTTATTTAGGTTCAAAAAGCAAAGTAAAAATATGCAAAGCCCATACCCAGCCTCACTAGTCACAGCCAAGTTCTTCATGCAAGAAACCTCACTTTTTGCAAAGTAAAACTCAAGTGTAAAATGCTGCAGCCAGATTACATCAGAATTTTTAAGACCTAACTACGTGCATAAAACCACGCAGGGTGCTTGTGTACACTTTTGCACACAACAATTTTGCAAAAATTCAAAACAATCTGTCATTCGGCTGTTACTAAGCAAATTGATTTAATTTACATTTAAAAAAATCAACTTTTTTACCACCAACAGCTTCTATCAGCAATGCTTTCCATCTAATACTGGAACAATTTCTCAACAAAATCTCTAAAACATCAATAAACTTTCCCTGAATGCTGCAATTGATCTACACGTTTGTGATGTCACTATACAACGTGCAGCCGGCACGTTTACTTATTACCACGTGGGCCGCTAGCAGCGCTACAGGTTACTCGAATGATAGAGCATGACCGTGCGTTGGTTACGTGTCTAGCTTCGTGGTCTAAAGAACATAGCTGAATGCAAAACCGTATTCGATGAAGAATCACTTTTTTGCAAATTGCCGATGCTTTTTGCAAGGCCCAAATAAAGCCACTAACTTGAAAACAACCACGTTGCACTGATGGTCTGCAATCTGCATTGTCAATTATTCGAGTCAAGTATGCAATTGCACATCTGTTTGTGAAGACTATGCCCTATTGCCCATATAGAGACGGAAAGGGAAGAAATTATGATGTAATAATTCCTAGTTCTGACGTGGACTTTGTATATGCCCCACTAGTTAACCTATGCATTGCTTGTGATTTTGTATTTTTGGAAAAACTGTCATTATTTCACCGGAAAAAATCGTACGTTCTCTTAACCCAACCGTCTATCTTTAACAACGGGCTGCATGAAATACCGGTACTTACCGTAAAACAGTCACTGATGTTCTAAAAAACTTTTCTACAAAGACAAAGACCTGGAAATAGCATTTTGACAAAACATTCTTACAATCTATTGCTTGACCTTGGTGTCTTGATGGCTAACAATTTCTATTATGACGTCATAATGCAATTGAGTTGCATAAATTCATAATGAAAAAAAGTGTGAGAATGAATGGTCTGACTGGGAAAAGACCAGTCTATTTACAAGAAGATGATTTTGTTGATATGTTTATGGCAGCAGAGTGTATTACAGACTTGCTTGGCGTTTTTCTCCTGGACAATCATACATTTCTTCTTGGACTTCAGTTTAAACCAACTCGCCGTAACCGGTCAAGCTGCGGCAGCAGGCTCTGATAGACGAGGCTTAAAAGTGGTCCGATCATGCCAGCAGAAAATCTTAAAATCGATTCGCGGTTTATTTGATTTATCCCATTCCGTCCTCGTCTCGATCTGGGCTTTCCTGCTCATCACGTCACGCATGAATGACGTCGAATCGCACGCGTTCCTGCTCCTTTCAAGTCTCGGTTACCATAGTTACTCCACCTACTGGTTGCTGAGAGAATTCTTGGACAGCAAGAAACGGGACCAACTGGAAAATAATTCGAACAATTCATCCTTGATACGGTTAATTCATAGTTGTCTGTCGCTAGCAATCGTTGTCTTCAGCATTAGAGCAATCTCTATAGAAATGGCGGGATGGCGAAACACGGTGGTTCCCCTGATGATGGACATGCACCCCTCTTCCGGGTGGAACCAGCCCACAAACGTACAGAGGAAAGCTCTATCGCACCACCTGCTGGCTAAATCATCGGACATCGCCTGGCTTTTGACCTTGAACCTTCTAGTTCATGAATTGCCCGGTATATTTCTGCACACAATTCGACTGATGAAGATCTCCGACCCGACTGACGGCCAGATAAAGGAAGAATCTTGGACCAACGACGTTTTCCAGTCTGAGCCGGCTTCATCAGCAGCTAGCATTGGCGCCGCCGCGTGGCGAAGAGAACGCGGACTGAAAATATCCGACAATAAAAAGAAAAGGAACTCTGTGGCGGAAAAGGCGCTGTCAATATTACATCGCGTTTCATTCGCGTTGATTCAGGTTCTAGGCGGTTTTATTGTCATCCACTTAGTTTTAGTGAAGGAATCACTCGTCCGTGACACATGTTACGTCGCTTCCGCTTTATTGCTACACGGCATGACGCTCTATTTGTTTGGCGGAATCATATCCTACACAACTAAAGCCAACTCAGCTGGCGCGGCTCGAGGCCGTACAAAGAGAAGCCTCTCTTATCAACTGGCCACGTCTGTCAACGATTCCTGGTTGCGCTAACCTTGACAGTAAATTGAAATTTCAATTTAAGAAAACATTAGGCTAAAATATGTTGCTTTGTACTTATGATTTGTGAAGTCGAATAAAGCATTTTACTTTCATGGGGAAGTTCTTTTTGACCACACTGTTTTATAATACGTCATAATAATCTGCTTTCAACGATTATTTAAAACATCCTTTTATGACGTAATAAAGCGATATCACGCGCTTAAAGTTAATCTTCAATCTGAGCTTTCACGTGACAAAGAAATAAAGAACATCGGGTCAAAAGCTAGTGCGTGCAAATCTAAATCAATTGTGCGAAGCTTGCATTGATTGAACTGCATTGTTTTAAAACCTAAAGACCGCGTACTAAGCAAAGTGCAGAGATATACAGACGCTTGTTCGTGTTTCACCTGGAATCTTGAAGCGAGGTGTTAACATCTGGGTTTGATTTGACGCCTGACAATGGCAGACAAGAAAGAATATCTTTTCAAGGTACCCTCTGTACTTTAAACAGTCGCTCAAAAAGCGTTCGACGATTAGATTATGACGTCATCGACGTTCCAATGACGATATAGACTATAGAGTATTAACGCTGCCTAATACGTCATCATTGTACAGGTGCTAGTAGTAGGCGACTTGGGAGTGGGCAAGACAAGCATAATAAAGCGGTATGTCCATCAGATATTCTCGCAGCATTACCGGGCGACTATTGGTGTTGACTTTGCACTTAAAGTTATCCACTGGAACGACGACACCCTGATAAGGCTACAGCTGTGGGACATTGCAGGTAAACAGTGACTTAAATAAATGCTTGCCTGACTGCAAGTCTGAAGCTGCTAGTGGCTTCAGTTAATTGAAGAGGCTATAAAATGGCTGTAAAAATGTTTAAATTCTATCCTTGGCGCGTATAGGGATGCACATTTCAAGATAAGAACGCTAGGAACCGGGTGTCTTTCATAAATAAATGCTTTCATTGGTACGCGGCATTTATTAGAAATCGTAAACGCGTCTTTGTCGTGAAGTTAAACGCATCATATCAATTTGGCAACTGCGACCTTACTTGAACCATTGATAACATTGTAAAGACGAAGAATAAGCACCGCTGAGGCTAGCACTTTTTGATTACAAACTAGCTAGAATAGTCGTGTGTTTTATATTGTACTTTCCTATGCCTACCTTTTCTGCTAACTTCAGCTTTATTACAATATGGCTGCCACCAGGCATAATAATCATCAAATGTAACTGGTGAAAAACAGAACTTAATCGCCTGCTGACGTTTCATTGAACCATTAACTTAATTGGGTTAACTGTTTTTCACCAGTTGTGCCTCGTATTTGATGTTCAGTTTTATTATTTTGCTTGGTGTTAAAACTGTTTTTGCAACAAACAATCATTATTACGTCATAAAAGCAATTATTGCTTTTGGGCAAGTGTAATTGAAAGTGGACGATTAAGCCAAAATGAAGAAACTGCGCGGTAAACTCGGTGAAATTAATCATTCCTTATAACTGCGGTTAAAGTACTGAAAACTATCATTGCAATTTACCTGTCAGTATCTGTCACATCGCAACCACAAGTTTGCTGCCCTCCAGTGTATAATTTCACTTTTGCTTTCTATTATGACGTCAAAATCTGTGTTTACTCTACTGGACATAAGATTTTTCTCTTGTCTTGGCTAACTGTGCTCTCTGCAGGACAGGAAAGATTCGGGAATATGACGCGGGTTTATTATCGAGAAGCGGTTGGCGCGTTTGTTGTGTTCGATGTCACAAGAGCATCGACGTTCGAAGCGGTAAATAAATGGAAAAACGACCTGGACAGCAAGGTGGCGCTATAGTTGGGAACTTGCATATTTTGTCCTTCAGTTAACTTTCGGACTTTTTCATTATTTGTTTGTTATTGTTTTTTTCATTAATTGTTGATTGTTGTTATTCTTTTTGAAATTAAAAAATGGACAAAACATTGCCCACAGACTGTGGTTATCATTCTACAACAACATGTAATGACAAATTATATGCACGTGATGTCGATCGCGTATCGGACTTTGACAATTTATCTTTTTGTTCAGGTGACGTTGCCCAATGGGCAGAATATCCCGGCAGTGCTTTTGGGAAACAAATGCGACCAAATGAAAGAGGGCTTGACCAAGAATAAGTCTCAGATGGACCAATACTGCAAAGAAAAAGGTTTCGCCGCCTGGTATGAAACGTCGGCAAAGGTTGGTCAAATATTCCAAAGCTTGACTATGGCTGGCATCACGTACGAAGTGTTTACCGGAATCTAAATTAGCACGTAGCGCCACGATGAAAGAATGCCAAAACATTACGTCATCAGGTGTTTACGAGGCTCGAACCAGACTGACCTGTGCTGGCGAGAAAAACAAGAACGATGGTAAACAGCCTGCTACAGCGTGATGATATTTCATACGCAGCTATTGCACAACTTTATTTCATATAATTTTCGGGCACGTTCGTACGTTTGTTGCCGATTGTCAAGTCTGAATCATGACTTTACGTACTGTACTACAGTTTGCGCGACTTGGGGACATAACTTCAACCTTTTTCCCATGGCAGGCAAACATAAACGTCGAAGAAGCGGCAAAGTTTCTGGTTGGTCAAATGTTGGCCAATGACAAAACGTACCCGAGCAGAGACATCGATTTGAATAGCCTGGACTTGAACATGCCGCTTGAAGAAACGAAAACAGGATGTTGTGGTTGAAGAATTTCTTGCTGAGATTTCAGCAGTGAGAAGATTTATAAAATTCCTACAGATACAATGATTGCTTTTCATTTATCTTACTTTTTCTTTCATGCAAAATGTAGGTGATTTAACTCTGGCTTTTGTTTTCAAGTGCAACTTGATAATACTGTTGTACAATTCTGTATGTTTGGAAAATCTACAATCTGATTAGGATGATATTTTTTGTATGTTATTACGTTATTACCACGTTTATGTTATCCTTGTCTTCTAAGCTATTAGGCTTATTATTAGGCTATTACTTAGTGTTATTTAGGCTCTCAAGTGTTATCTAGCGGCAATGGCAATAACGTTTTGGATTTTATTGCATCGTTTAATAAAAATTTGATTTGCTCAGTTTGTAGTTCTTCACCGCGTTTAAAATTGTGTTTTTATTCTTCCGCGTAATCGCGATACTTTTACAAGAAACTTTGAACAAGTTTAAAAATGGGAAATCAGGCCACGCACCAGATCTATTCAAAACCGGTCTCTTCTGCGCCACCAGGAGGCAGGATCGTATCAGCTTTATTTCAATGCGAAAGGCTGCAATTATGGACAAAAAGTCAAGAAATCGTTTTGCATCCTCAGTGATATAGGCTGGTTGAGCTACAAGCCTCTACTTCTGCAGTTAATTTTGCAGACTAAAGCTACTGTATGTGGCATTTGCGAAAGCTTTAGTTAGCTAAAGCGTTTGTGAACAAAATCCTTTCGTCTCTTACGTTTTACAAAAGTGAAAAGTCTGACTTCATAATAACACGTTTTTGTTGTCATTTACCACTTTTAACAAGTCATAATATCAGTGTTGCCTAAACTAAAATACCAGAAAGTGCATCTAATGGAATATTTGCAATGACAAGTTCGGTAATAGGAGCTCGAGCGATGAAGAAGCTTAAGAGCCGAGCTTAAGTTAAGTCATGCAAAGACTTCTGCCGTAGGATACCATAAACATACCAAATATCAGTTTCGGGAAAATTCGATTGCTTGACTTGGCTCGACCAAAACAAAAGTTATTTCGTGTCGTTTATATTTCAACCTTGACCGTGGGGAGCGAAAAGTATCGTATAGCCTCGTTGTAGGATGTGGATTTGGTGGCCGTGCTGACAATCTTAAACTTATTTGTCATGATGCATGTTTTTACCTTCGAGGCCTCGCCACGTTTCCTTGCTTTAGTTTTGGTGTATTAACATCGTTGCTAATAAGTTCTACTATCGGAGTCAGCATAATTTTTTGTCCCCAGCAACTATGGCTAAAAATAAAATGAATGAATAGGAAAAAGCGACTTTCTAGGTAGTCAGGCAGTGGAAGGACACCTCCTTATTTTGCCGGAGCATCCATCAATTTCTGCTTGTGCTTCGTCACGTGTTGTTAGTCCGTGGTCAATCAATAAAATACGTTCGAGCTAACCTCAGTTATGGACCAGGAACAGCTTAAAGATATAAACATATTTGCTGCTTTGTGTCTTTTTGTGCTGTACCACAGTCATGGAAGGTAAACATGGGCACTATTATAGGGTTCTCCATTTCTTCATATTCAGGTCATGTTTAAAAAGTTCAAGTTAAATAGACTAATCCTATGCTGTATCAACCAAAACTAAACTTACAAAAAAACTTTTGAAAAATTTTAACTTTCTGACCCTGCTCATGAACCACAAAATTTTCACTTAAACGATTCACTAAATGTGGGAATTCCTCCAAACCGAAAACGCTCAAAAACTTAGATTTATGAAGCTGTGAGAAATTTAAAACATTTTTTGTTTAATATTCTTGAAAATGTAACATCAGTAAACATCTTTAAAAGCATTTTCTGTCATATTTAGTAATAAAAGCAAGATTGTACTTTAAAAAAATTGCACATGTTATGTCCAGTATAGTAGATTTTGGGTTTTGTTCAAAACAAGTGTATAGTTCTGAAACCCAATTTGCTGATTTCATAATTCGGAATAACTCTACATACAGCACACGATGAACGCAAGACCACAGCGTTGTAAGAAAATGATTCAAAGCTTTCGCCACACGCTCATGCTTTAACCACTCGGCATGTTACCGAACCGACAACGATCTCACTAGCAGAACTTCAGAAGCACAACTAGTCTACCATTGGCCGACGGCGATCAACAACGAATAAACAGTATATTGTTGCGTCATAATTACTGCCGTCCCTGAAATAAAAAACGCATTTTTAAACGTTTTGGTGGTTATGCACCTAGAAATACTTTATCTGCAAGCTCCAAAATTATCCTGTTTCTCGTTAGGGCTAAGAACCTCTTGTAAGCTGTATAATGACATCTGGCATGTGACCTGTTAATACTGTTCTACAGATAAATAGCGCAAGGAAAATGTCATGTTATCTGTGGGCTCCGTTGTTGAATCTGAACCGAGACTGCGATTCACTTGAGTTTTTGATTTTTCTTGAGCAAAGAATGGTCCAAAATTAATTTCAGAACGAGTGTCATTTTCCATGAATGGACCAAAAAGTCCTCTGCCGCTACCTAGCGCTACCACGGCTTATCAAGTTTCACAATTTTTGTTTTGACCCAATTGCTTGCAGAAGTTTTGAGGGTAACTTGGTTAATAATGAGCTTTAAAGTTCAATGTACTGCTCATATAAATTGTTCTAAAAAATATCTGTAACGTTTTATAATATTCGGCGCTCGCAACAACGATTACGCTTGAGCCATTTGTCGATATCAAAGCGCATTTTTTAGGGTGATCAAGGTTCCACATCTCACGTGACCGCGTCTTCCGCTTATCCCAAACTCGAACAACCTTTGAGAAAAAGTTGATTGCTGTAAACCGCTGAAAGAAGCGAGAAGTAAGTTAAGGTTAAGCTGATGCCTAGAAACGTGTTTGGCGATTGAACGTGATTGTTCATGTATGGATGGTAGGTGGCGTATAGCGATTGTCATAAGAGCGACCGCAAGAAACGTCAATGGGTCAAACCAAGTGTCAAACCAGTGAATTAAAAAGAGCAACCACATAGTACTTTAGCTACTGCAAAATATCAGACAACAAAGAGTTAAATGTAGAAAAATGATCAATTTAACGTGGAACGGGAAATGCAAAATAACCTGTAATTGTGAAAGAATGAGATTTTTTGATTGTGCAAAAAAATTGTGGCAATTTATGAAATCGATTACAATACGAATAAGAATTACAATTAGAATTAATTATACGGTAAAAGGTATAAAAGAAATCATGCCATCACATCTTATTGCAAGTATATTAAGGTGAAATTTACATATTTCATTGTACAAGTTAGATTGTTAGAATGTAGTAACTTATAGGTTTCTAAATGATAACTCGATTAAAATGGTTTAATTAAATGAGAACTCTTACTTGACTATTCAAGTATGTACAGTCCCAAATTGTGGTTTGCTTAATTCGCTAGTTAAGTCATTGTTTTATGAAATGAGTTAAGGTAGAAATAGCTATTTTAATAATGGATGTTTTAAGACTTTTGCTGTTTTGAAGAAGTTGTCCTGACTGTCCCGACAGTCGCTGTTATGTCCATTGCTGCACTGCAACCCATCCAGACATTTCTTCGTTTTAAAGCTTTTCGTTCTTTGCAAGTATGTTTTGTAGCAAAGCAAATAAGAACCAGGCATGCGAATCTTGCAGCCTAATTTCCAAAGCGACAGCCTCGTCAATGTTTTATCGCCTATAGCCTAACTCGTAATTAAAGACGAACACTCGTTTTTACACGAAGCGGTTGATAACGTTTAAATCAATTGGTAAAATCGCTTTAAACGAACAGCTTTGGGACAAAAAGGCTTCATTAAGTTTTTAGAAATATTTTCTTGTTCGAATGACAACCCTGCTTAGCAAATCAAATATAATCTGACCCCACTTATCACCAACAAGCCTTTAACTTTACAGTTATTACAAAACTTCTAATTACGTAGTTTCACCAACTGTCTATCGTAAACATGACGATTTGCTAGACATGCATTATCACGGCTCAAACATTTTTTTGTGCAAAATCAACAAAAAATGTTTGAGCTTTTGAAAGAAATATAAACGATACATTATGGAAATATATGTTTTCAATAGGACTATTGCAGTGAGTAAGAATTTCAAGTGATAACCATTTTGTTTTTCAGCGTTCTATGCGATTTCTTAAATTTGGTATCGATTGATAAAGTGATTATAACAAGCGAATTAAAACATCTACAGACACTTCCTTTACACTTCTCCTTATACATTTGTCATGACGGTTAGATTTACACTTTCAGCTAATTTATCTCAAACAAATTTATCCCTTCACAATTTCAATACAATTTATTCATTACAATCATCGGACACAATAATCATGGCTCACCACAACACCACAAATCTTTTCCCTTTCAGCTAAGAAGATGATCGTGTAAATATGCGGCCGTTATATAGGAGACGAGGTTTGGCTGAACAAGACCATTAAAACTACTACGTCTGGGTTCCAGTCCGTTGTAACGTATCTGAAGGTCGGCAATGTCATTTAGTGTTACGTCATTGAACTTGTCAGTAGCTCGATATTATCAGCAAGTTGAAAATATATTGTAAGTAGGCCTATGCTGACCTATTAATCCAAATTGATGTAAAACTTAGTCTTAAAACAGTACGTAGACATTTCTTTTGTGAACTACAGTACGTTGACACTGCTATTATAATTTTAAACAGGGTCAAAATAGGCAACTAAAACACGACAAAAGTCTTCTGGAAGCTCAAGTAGCGGAATTAGAAGAAACTGTGAGGCACTACCGCCAGGCTGTAAGTGATATATCAAAGATACTCTCAGTGTTTATTCGCTGATAATTAATAAACGTTCGTTTGTTTTTATAATTTTCCACATATCAGTCAAAATAAGAAATAGAACTTAATCTGATCAGACGATGTGTATATGTTACAAAAACTGTATTCTTATCTAAATCCAGTAGCAATTAATGTTGGCGTTCTATTACAGATACCTTAAAAGTTTTAAAGGTATACTGGTGTGTTGATTTGATTACAAATTCTTATCTTGCAATTATTTCTACATTTCCAATATAAAGGAGACGCAAAGCGATGCCCCACTGTCGCAACCACCACCACTTGACACCCTACCATCGATGTATTCTCAGTCTGAGTTGCCTGCCTCTTCCTCCTCAGATGAGGCCCCCGAACCCGCCTCTCTTCTCTAGTCCCAACCGCACGCCCCTCAACCGTCCGTCGGTACGCTAGATTTCTATGCATAATGTTCAATGCATCGTTTGACAAACGCTGGTTGAACATGTAAAATATTATCACAGCCGCTGTCCCTATGGAGCCAGGTTCCCCAATGTGACAGGTTTTTCACACCATCACAGATCCAACTCACATTGTCACATTTCCAATTTTCCATTTTGTCTGCTGAATCAGAACTATACTGATACACATAAAACTCAATTTTCCTTTGGAAAACTAGGAGGCAGGAAAGAAAGTAAGCTTGCATCAGGATTGGTGATGATGTCAACAACTAATTAGATTTTCGGCAGTAAACCACTGCCCTGCTAGCCTCTTTAATATACTGCTCCTTAAGACTTGCCTCTATATCTTTAAATGGACGTTCCGGATTTCCTGCTACATCTTTCAACTGCCGACTTCCTTTTTCACGTTTAAATGGATTTTCACCAAATTCATATCATCAATTTCAAGTTGCCTGTCCCAATTCATTCTCCCATCTCTAAACTGCTTTCTTAAATTTACTTTCTCACCTTCAAATTGCTTGTTCTTTACTTTCACCTTCAGCTTCTTAGAACCAGAAGGCTTAAATTTGAAAAATATATCTTAAAAAAATATTAACTATGCAAATACACAACGAGCAGTGTAGAATATGCATTCTTCCATGACGTAATCATGCGACCACGCATAATTTATCACATTTGCATGAGGCAATTGATGCTTCTTAGTCTGAAACGTATACAAGTTCAACTGAACCTTATTTCTATTTGTTGGCAAGGTGCTAAAAAATACATTTTCAAGAACCGTGAGTATAGTTTCCAATAGCTACAAGAAAACATATGTGCACAAAAATAAAAAATGTATTATTACAGGAAGTTACATAGAAGCCAATTTAAAACACATTTCAAGGTTTTTGTTTATGACACCGTCTTCACATAATCTGTCCTAACCATAGATATCCTATAAAACACTAGATCGCTCTTCTTATCTAGTGTTTGTATAGGATATCTATGGTCCTAACTAACAATATTAGTGACAGAGCATTTGTTGCTGTAAACTCTACTGTAAAAATTTGTTCACCGCTTGGCTTTGGTTATAAGTATGTTTCCAAAAGATCACAAAATTTTAGTATTACTGGGCAACTAATGAGCAAATCCTGGGAATTTTCTGGGAAAATTAAGTAGTGTTTTTTTACAGTAGCCTATACCATACCTATTTTAAACTACTAATTTAAAAATCACGAACTTTTACGCTTTTATCGATTACATTCCAACAGTGTCATTGCTAAACATATATGTCTGGGTACTGTTGCACAGCTCTTCTTTTACAGTGGTTTGAATCCTATGTACTGGACTAGTTTTATACAAAGTCACGTTACTTGGTCAGCGTAGCATGCAACGTGAAATGCGTTAGAGCTTGCGAGGTATCTGTGGCGCGTTTAAATGTAATAATTCGGTTTGTATATGCTATCTAGAATGATTATTTTAAACAATGTTTGATGTGCCAAACAAAATTAGCCTGTCTAACGCGCCGCAGATCACACGCAAAAGCTTACACATTTTACGTCGCATTACTACAAACAACGAAGAAAATTATTCCGAAATTTCTTACATTCCGCAAATTAGTGTTGGCACTTTTCCGTAATTCCTCACTTTACGTAAATTAATATTGCATTACTTAATTTCCTCAGTTTCGTCATTCCGTAAATTACTGTTGTCCTAACGAGTGTCCACTTAGCGCAACTGACGAAGCAGGCTCTCGCATTGGTAACATATTTTTCTTTGCAGATGGCAGTAATCTCATAAATTGTTTGCTTCGACTTGTTTGATATTTGCTTGTATTAACACATATAGTGCTTACCTCAGCACAGTCCTACTGAACACCTTAGTCAGTTACTATACCTTTGTTTCAATATCTTGTCAGGCAGTTAGGACCTTAAACCTCACACTTGATTAAGAGCTGGAATATGACAATGGGTTCGGAACCACTGACATTGGAACGTGACATCACTAGAGCGTGTGAGCTCATCGATATTTTGAAGGTACCGGTAATAGTCTCTTGGTGATAGGCTGGCTTAGCTTAAAACACTTTATACTAGTCCCTAAAATAGCTTCTTATTGCACTAATATGGCTTTCTTGTGTATATATGTGTTTGTATAGGCCTATAGTATATTACCTTTGTTATATTTAATTTTCGTAAAATGTCGCATTAATATATCCATGGAGCAAAATACAAAAATGCGACGATCATTCGTTAATGGCAAATCTGCATACGAGATAATTTTTTAATGATTAGATTGATGTTATATTGCACTAGATAAGCCTTGCATAATATATCAAAGTCATATGAACCTAACTGCGGAGAGAAAAGGTCATGATAATGATGGTTGGCATTACTGTTGTGTTTCTAGTCTAGTGGCCAAGTTCCGACACAGAAGTTGGAACAATTGCAAGCTGTCCTTCGCAGTGAGTTTTTGCAGGCGGTACGCGAAGTTTACGAGCATGTTTATGAGACCGTTGATATATCGGCAAGTCCTGACATTGCTGCAAATGCAACTGCAAAGGTATGTTCCAGAACATTATCAGCTTCACTTTGTTTTTAGTTGGGATTGTTTCATTTAAATCAAGGGGTGTGTCAGACAAAAGTTTTTAAGATTTCGACAACCAATGATTTAATGTGTCTCCACTTGAATGAACCCAGCAAATAACAATTGTTACTCTTTTTTGGTAACAAAAGTATATAAAGTTACTTGTTTTCGTAACTTTTCAAAATTTAGTTTGTATAATTAGAAGAATACAATTTGCTGGGCAAGCTAAACATCTCACTGTCATTTACATCATAAACGTGCTGTGTCATGCTAAATATCTCACTGCCATTTACATCATAAACGTGCTGTGTCATGCTAAATATCTCACTGCCATTTACATCATAAACGTGCTGTGTCATGCTAAATATCTCACTGCCATTTACATCATAAACGTGCTGTGTCATGCTAAATATCTCACTGCCATTTACATCATAAACGTGCTGTGTCATGCAAAATATCTCACTGCCATTTACATCATAAACGTGCTGTGTCATGCTAAATATCTCACTACCATTTACATCACAAACGTGCTGTGTCATGCAGGCAACAGTGGCAGCATTTGCTGCGAGTGAAGGTCACGCACACCCCAGAGTGGTTGAACTCCCTAAGACTGACGAAGGCCTGGGCTTTAACGTGATGGGTGGAAAGGAGCAAAACTCCCCAATTTACATCTCACGAATCATTCCCAGTGGCGTCGCAGACAGACACGGTACGCTCAAGCGTGGCGACCAGTTGCTGTCGGTCAACGGAGTGGTAGGTTTTCATGACACAAATATTTTAATTAGATATCATTATTATTGTTTATTCACATACATTTGTGCTAATTGTTGCTTTGATAATTGTCCAAACCAGTGGTTCCCAACCTTTTTTGTTGTCGGGGCTGAGTTTCAAACTTCAGAGTACGCATGGAGCCGCATGAAAACACTCAAGTAATTATAACAAAAATTTTAAAGCACGAAATAATGTACCAACGAGTAGCAACACTAACAAGAAAAATTACACAAATCACACAAATTTTGACCAATTTTCGACTTTTTTTGACAAGTCAAAAAATAATCGCCCTAATTACTATAAATAGATTTTTTACAATTTTTGTGAGATTTCAGGGGTCAATGAGAGCCGCAAGAAGGCTAGCTTGGAGTCGCGGTTGGAAATCACTGGTCCAAACCAATTTACATCTTGAAACATGCTACTTACTTAGCTGGAAGTGCAATCTGTTTAGATAAAAGAGTATGTTGATCTTAATGCTGCAGATATGGCACAAAATCGCCCTTTTGTGATAAACTTATGCAAATGTTTTGTCTGTGACAAATTCATTCTTTATAATACACTGTAATATTTGAGGTAATAACCCTACAGCAGATTGTATAAGGCAAGTGACAGTGTTTGTAGTAATTTTTATGCAACCCTGATGTATAGCCTAATTTTCAACCTAATCACCATAATTTTCAACCTTTTGCTCCATTTTCTTCCAATTGACAGAGAAATCTTAAACTGTTTGAAAATATATGGCGTTTCTTGTCGAAATATGACAGTGATAATTTGATATACACGTTGGTTGGGTATTCAACTCAGTTATTTTTGATAGAATGGACAAGCTGGCATTTATACCTGCTTGAACCAAACACCAGCTATCACACATTTTGATTTAATTTTGTCACAACAGAATCAAACAAATCCAAAGATATTGCAAATTTTCGACACATTTTTGGTGATAAACGTCTAATTACATCAAATAATTTAATGTTTGGTATTTGTATCGAGTCTTTCTTGGTATTAAATCAATTGTTACTTTTCACCGCTCTCCTAAGCTTTTGGTGACGTTTTAATTACGTTAGGTTTTAGCATGTTAAGATGGATGTTACAACAATACTTGATCACTTCAAATACATCTTTGAATAATACATCCACAATGTGGATGTATATGTTAGGGTTTTGTAGTGCAGCCATTTGTGACCTAAAGAAATTTTAAGGGACCGCAACAGCTACTTTTTGCAGCAGTTGCAAAAGTATAATTTTTGAGCGACCATTTTTGTCCTCAAAAGCACCTTAAAAGAACTGTGTAAAACACTTATATATGTCCACTTGACATTTAAGCAAATTGATACTGACCCAACATGTACGAGAACGCACAAGATTTTGTTACAGTTTAAGTGAAAATTCCTCGTGCTATTAGTGATTGCAAATTTTGCAGTTTTTCAATTTGATTTTACGATAAGTTTCTAGGTGCTGCAACAGGAACAGTTTAGTTGGCAATTTTATTGCTAAAGAAGGTATGCACTATTTCCTGGGAATTGTCATTAACTGTGGTAATTTATCTTATGTTTCTATATCGTTCAGGCCAGAGGTTTAGCTATCGCCGAACAAAGTCGCTTTCGTGAGTTACGTCTCAAACGTCCTTGACTTGCTGAGTTATGAAATATCTTCAAAACATGGAAAATTCACATTTACTTTTGCAATGCGTCGGTACTGCGATACTGTAGTACTGAATTACTGTGCCGCAGTGCTTTTTCAGTACTGATACCAGTACTGTCGGTACTTTTTTTCAAAAAGTACCGAATTACCTTTTTCAATAAGTCAGTCACGGTACTTTTAAAATGATTTCTTCAAGGTTTTGAGAAGGAGGTTTTTTAGAACTTCATTTTACTTAAAACTTAAAGCCAATTTTATCGCTGTTTGTTTTAATCTAAAAATGTCACCCAAATCGCAAAGAGTGAATTGACATAGTTTTTGACCTGAAGTGACCTTTAACGGGGTCATAATGTGGCAATAATTGCACTTGCAACAGGATCCATGTACAAAAAGTACCAAACTACTTTTTTGAATTATTACCAGAACCGTTGGTACATTTTTTGCCAAGTACCGGTACCGTCGGTATTTTCAAAGTACTCCCTGCCAACCTGTGTAGATTGATAAGGATAATGCTCAATTACACATCCATCCTGCGTCATTTTATTGATGCTGTATCTTTGTCGATGATCATTGTTTACATCATATACATCATTGTTTCGTCATATACATCATTGTTTACGTCATATTACAGTCGGTTGAAGGGGAGTGCCACGAGAAAGCTGTTGACCTCCTGAAAGCTGCTCAGGGGAGTGTGAAGTTGGTCGTCCGGTACACACCGAAGGTCCTCGAGGAGATGGAGAGTAGATTTGAGAGGATGAGGCTTTCCAGGAGACAGCATCAGCACAGCTCTGGTTGATCAACTTGTTTTAATCATCTTTTTAACTTTCTCCTGCATTTCTTGCTATCAAATGAGTGACAGCCGAAGTATCTTTCCTAATCACATGTTTAGTGGCGAGCTCATGTATACGGCTACACGCTATTCCAAGGTAATCGTGTTTTTTCCTTGATGATGGTTTGACTTTTGTGATCTTAATAACACTTTGTTGGTATATAAATTATCGTTTATGTCAGGAATAGCATTAAGTTGTATAGTGAACAATTACGTTGATTTTCATCTGACTATTTATTTCAATCAGACAAAATTATCCCATTCGAGTTTGAATAACATCTTGGCTAAATCATAAATGAAAAAGGAAACTGCCCTGGCTAACTGACGTCACTTCCCACCTCTCACTAACTCTGTTTGTTAAAATAGTAATTTTAGGCCTATGCTGTATTAGTGTATTTGCTGTACTGTCGGTGCTAATGAGTAATGCATTAAACACATAATAAAGTTTATTATGTCTCTATTTGCTGCATTTCTATCTGCAAGTTTATTTAGTCTGTCAGTCACAAGCGGTAACTTCGCAAAACTTAAACTAAGTGTAAAACCCTTTACAGGACACATTTAAACGCCCTTTGATTTCTGCTTGATCGGCCTCACTTTGCTTTTCGAGAGAGAAAGGGAAAGCATTTCCATCATGCCACGAAAAATTGTTGAACTTTTACGACAACTGAAGGAAAGTTGATAAATTGGGCAGATTATAGCATTGGTAGCACGACAAAGACAACTTGTGGCCGAGAGGTTGATGCGTTGGTCTGGCAATTGTTAGATCCTGCCTGAAATCTCGCAAAAGCGCTTTTTCTCCATCAGCCAGGGTGAAGTCGTACAGGCAGAAATAAATGTAGAAGGCAGAAGATGATCGAGAGAAAGAAACTGGCCCAATCCTCTCATTAGTGCCGCTGGAGCAATTCTCATCTCCCAAGGCTGGGAATTAAATATGGGGCTCGCCTGTTACCTTTTTAACGACAAACGCTATTTCATTATTATACATACCTGGAGAGTGGTATAAAGCAAGAAGTTTGTGAGAATGCAAAAGTCTAAAAATAATATAACCATGTCATACAGTCTATATACTTTATTTATTTCTACACGAGTTCTTAACACAGCGTTTCAGAACGTTTAGCTTCGAGTGCTCGTCTGACTTCACGTATTGCTTTGTGGTTAAAGGTAAGGGAATATTGGGTGATGTTTTTTTCGATTCGCCAGCTACACAAAACAAATTCTAGAAAAAACAAACCAAAATATTTCGGTCAAATCATGCATTCATACACTATCTTGCTAAAATTTCCTGTCGTATACGGGAACAAAACGGTGCAACTAACCACAGCTTATAATTACGTCTACTTATAGTTGGCGCTACGTCAAGCACTTGGATTTCCTGTAAGGTAGGCTAATCCTGGGAGATACAAGTAAGGTAATACCATAACTATGAAGTAGGCCTGTATGTTACAAGTATATAGTTTTTCCGCAATGTGGAAATTATTAAGCGATAGTAGCAGAAGTTGATAATGATTTTAGCACGAAACATGGATTAATTATTTATATCTACTTACACGACGCATAATTACTCTTTTCCTCGTAGCCCTACATGAAATAAAAAACAAAGTAAAATAACACGAATAACGCACGGAGAAAGAATTGAAACCGCGTCCAATCAGACAAAAATAAACATACAGAGTGACGTCACTATCATCAGTAGAAGCAAATAACCCAAAGCCCAAATCCTTGCAGTAATCGATCGGCAAAGCCAAATGAGTTTGACAAAATCGACAGAGATTTCCAGCTGTTAATCACACGCAAGATAGATCAATAGTGTTTTGTTAGGCAACAATCATTAATTTAAATGGGATAGTGAAGGTCAAATGAGTCTTCTGTAGGAAATCGAGCAACAATAAATCACTTTATAGCAAAATTGTCATCGCTACGCAATATCCGCAGCTGTTCGTGATCAACATAAAGATCATTAACATAGTTTTTGGTGATACGAGTACAAAACAAACGTCATTCTACCTGTCAGACGTATGCCAATGAAGAATGCTCTACTAAACCAACCCAGGTATAAACCAACCCAGGGTTGCCATCGGTCTGGACTCAAAATTAAGGACGATTAGGAAGCGAAAGAAGAATACATTAAATTTACCTTAAACAGTGCACATCATGAGAAGGCAATCAATGTTCCTAAAAAAACACACCATTTGCATGTTCTTAATTTTGGTATTGCTTGAGTACAAAATAGTTCACTAAAGGGGACGAAATGCTCAAAGTAGGAACCCCTGCCCTAAAAATAAGACAAAAATAAGCACAAATCTTGGAAATAAGCACGGAATGGTAACCCTGGATATAAATAAACTGTCATGTCAAACGGAAAATGATTACATAAGAATACAACAGTGACTTATAGCGAGATGCAAGGCTTATTCAGTTTTTTGGTAATATCCTTTTTTCACGGAATAGAAATACGTTTGCAAACAACAAAAAATTCTACTATTGGAAGAGAACTGGTCAGCATTATCTATGAAAATGTTTGGTTTTTTATTTCAGTGATCATACCCAACCTAAGCATTGTAACGTCCCACACTCCAAACCGCTTGGTGGCAGCAGAGAACTTCACGCTTTATTTAAAAGAATGTTTTTATTGTGTTTTTTTTTCTTTTAGTCACAGTGTTTGATATTCGTTGACACGTCTTTTAGACCTGGTAGCATACAGATATTTTCATGAAAAGTCTCTTCAACAATCAAGATTTATTTCGTTGTGCAATTACAGTTTGATTAGGCTAGTAAGTTAAGTAATAGCATAGTTGCTTTTGTTGCCCAATCTGCAAATACGAGCCTTCTTAACCAAAGTCGAAAAATTCCTTTACGTTGCTGGTTACTACTAGGATTTTATAAAATAGGCCAATAATTCAATAGCTAATCAGAATTGTTGGTTACATTATACGTAAAACGACAAAAAATGGTTAAGGTTAAAAGATTGGTAGTGCAAGGAACCCCATTTTTTGAGTTCTGAGTTATTGAATCAAAATTTGAAATTGAATCATACTTCTATTAATTCTAGAATGAAAGAGTATGCCAGATATTTATTTTTCTTTCACAAAAAAAACATGAGGAGCGCAACCAACAAACGTTACAACTTCAAAAGCGATAAAATCTAGTTAATTGCACAAAACAAACTCAAAAAAACAATGACGTCATTTTTGCTATCCCGGATGTAGTTGAGCATGCGCACTCAACCCAACAGCAATCTTTGGTTTACAACTGACCTTACGCTAAAAGAACTGGGTTCGCTTGAATAAAAGGAAGGTAAAATTGGCTACCGAAAATCCCATATTTCACCATGGTGGTGCATCTTAACTGGGTATTGCGTAATACTAAAATTTTCCTTCACCCTCTGTAGTCGAGTTCAGTGAAGACATTCGAAGCTTAAGCCTCATCGGTCATTTGTGCAGTACACATCCGAATACGTTACAGGCCTAGGCTAACTGCAGTAACAAACGTCAGAGCTTTTTGAATGTGTACTGTTTTTTTTCAGTTTTTATTGTACACCACTTTTCCTAGTTATGCATGTTTATTAGACTGGCGGAATGTTTTTTTAACAAAGATCTTATAAAGTTATTTTTATAGCCTAGCTTGTCGTCTCTTCATTACAGACTGACAAACTATGTTGTTGAAGCCTAGTGCCAGATTTCCAACTTACTGGCTCTAGTGCAGAAGTGCACAACCAGGTGACGTCACAATTTGAGTAGCTGGGGTCTAGTATACAAAGGCATCCTTTAGGCTAGAAATCTATCAATCAGGTTGTAGTAAAATGGAGCTCTCCTTTTTAGAGTTGTGCCAAGTTAAAAAAGATTCGGATTCATGAGCCATAGTAGTCACTTATTCATTTACTTTTCGTCAAAAGTGCAATGGGGACGAAAAATCAAGCCAGTTGTTACTAACACGCGCCAATGAACAGGAAAAACTGACAAAGCCGAAAATTCTTAAAACTTGCTCAAGAAAAATAGCGTTAATAATTTAATTGCTGGTAACAACTAGCACGACCACTAAACCTATACTTAGTTAAATCCGTAAAACATAAGTTTGAAAAAGCGAAAAATTAAGAAGACGAGCAGGTGGTGTGTTCAAGCAACTGATGATGATTGAAAATTGCCTCAATGCTGTACATCAGTAGTAATCCTTACTAAAAAAAATTGTGTAATGTGAATAGAAATCCGGCGCAGTAAGTTGGCTTTTGTGCCAATTTGCTGACACAGAATTGCTGTTTTGCCCTATATTCTGTATCAGCGTGGTCCAACTGCAGGCCCGTGGGCCAAAGTTGGCCCGCGAGCACCGATTTTTTGGCCCGCGAACTGATAGTCAGCTTTGATAGTCACTATTGTCGAGGAAGAACCTCGACCGCAGATGTCACATTGATCAGCATTTAAATTTTATCAGCTAAATTTTGAACTATTCTAATTTCAGTTTTAATAAAAAAGAACTTTTTTCAGTTCTAATATCAATGTCACATTGTTCTTCAGTTCTAATTTAAAAACATTGGCCCGCAAGATAAAAAATTTTCAGATTTTGGCCCGCAATGAAAAGAAGTTGGACCACGCTGTTCTGTATTATAAGTGTTACGTTGGCATGGTGCAAACTCTGGCATTAGAATGTTTGGGCGCGCAGAAAGCAAACTTTCCAGTAGGGCTAGAAGTGTGGTTCCTGCATGCACAAGATTCATCGACGTGCACGCCTAACTTTTTCTTTTTACACCAATTTATAATGAATAAAGAAAATCTGGTTGCTTACACTGGTGGCAAGTTTGCATTGACTTGGAGGCGATAAACAATTTTAAAATTTTTGCTGGTTAGTATATTTACTTTACAGTCTGGTTTGATGTTTTGTGCCCTTGTATTAGCACCAACCTCCCATTGTAAATGAACAAAGTTACCATAAGTTAGTCACACAGACCGTTCTTAAAATTAAAATCGGCGGTAAGGATTCAGAAGAAAGGACGTGTTATACATTGATTTTAGTTATTTAATACTAAACTAAATCTAAATTGGATAAAATCAAGGTGTTCAAGGAACCAAATAGAGTAAAACAGACAATTTTTTAATAAAACATTGACGTTCCATATCGCCTTAAAAAGAGTTAAGCATAACTCGAAATGTCAGCAAATAAAATAAGAGCTGCTGTTTAGGTTATAATATTTATTCTTTGAAAAACCTGCACAAGCAATAACTTTCCTTTGAAGTGACGATCTTTAATTAACAGATTTAGCATGCTAACTTTTCGTTAGAACTACTTGGTATGAAAAACTATCTTTGATTTTTTGTGAACTCTTTATTTTGTTTGCATCTCATTCAGACGTATGACAAGTCTGTTTTCATTTTAAGTTGCGCAAAAGCTATATTAAACACTTATCAGGTGATGAGGTCGTATCGTTCTATCAATAGTCAAAACTAGGCAGACTATTGGACAGATTGCACAGAAAAAGAGCGCATTCCTGCCGTTGCATTGTTTAGAACAGGAGCTTAATCGAAATAGGCACAAAACCAATCATAGACGTTGCAAACGTGTCAATAATTAAATGTTCCTTTGTTTCTCGTTGTGTTATTATCCGGTTAATATCATCCCAATCGAGATTGCTGTTACTGTCTCGGGATTTAGTCTATTCAGGTCGAGATGACGTGACAACGAAGGGCAATATCATGACAATAATATCAGGTCTATTCCCTGAAGAGCGGGGAGCAACACCCAAACACCCCCATCTAAATCCTCCACAGATACCCAGGTTGTAGTTGTAGCAGTTATAAGGTTTGTTTGCCAATTGTCAGCATTAGAGCAGAAGAACTCTGCTTTACCTTTACCGCTAATATATATGAACTTGCTGGAATTCTTCGAGCTTTTAGCGATTTTCCAGTTGATGTGAAGTCTACAACAAATGAAGTTTTATCTTTCAACTCAACATCAAACACAATATTAATTAGTTAGATTAAATTCGTTGCATTCCAGTATTGTTGCTGCTAACCTTACCGCCCATCTTCAGATTAGAAGCTGCATGATGTAATAGCTAGTCTCATTATCTTTACCACATGTACAACTTTTTTTGTAGTATATTAATATATATATACTGGTAAAACAAAACTTTGTTTGAATACAGGTTATGAGAACTGAGGCCTAGTCAATCTTGTAAACCAACAAAACCATGCCATTTCATACTTTTAGCAAAATATTTTTGACAGCCTAATGTAAAATAGCATAACGCATATGGTAACATTGAAAAATGGATTTGTTACAAGTATAACTCATTTGAATGCAATAAGTAGCCTAATATTTTCGCTTGAATATTACTGACCCATGTTAAAATGGAGGATCTGGCCTGCTTCTGGAATTGCTCTGTGAAAGATTCAAAGTCCTGGTAACTCACCGATTGTTGCTACAGATGAAATCGGTTAATCGTATCACCTATTTGCCAGACGTTTCGATACGATTATCCGATTGATCCGTTTAACCAATATGCTAAAGAATGTTTATCATGAACAGGCATTATTGTTGATAATGTGTATGAGGTAACTCGGTTACAATGAGCATTACAGTACTGTACAACTCTGTGAAACAATCGTACAACGTCAGCTGACGACAATTCTGGTTAAATTATGTAGAGTTTATTACAGCTGGCTACATTGCCAGCTATCCCCCAAGAGCACGTTGTTGATTAAAGCATTTTTTCGGCAAACTGCTTTAATCGGACTTTCCTTCTATCGTGAATGGTCTCTGTTACGTCACAGATTTTTTTTCAAGCATAATCGGTACCGGTACTGTGTAAAATAATTAATTGGTTACTTGAGATGACCGCACACATGACCTCATCTCCACTTCGATTTTAAACGTCAACACAATTACGCGAAAAGGCATTCTCCATTCTCCTTTCGCTTATCGGTAAACGTGAGATGCGCGACTCATCTTTGCTTCCGAACATCTGGCCGAAGACGATGATACGATTAAATGACAGCAGCATGCAAGTGAAAAGCAAGTCCTTATACCATAATCCGATTTGTTCCTTTAAGTGTGATTCGATTAACCGATGGTTTTACATAACATTAGATAGGATTTGGTTTGGGATTTCAGATTTTGATACCATGAAACGATTGATACGTTAAACCAGTATAGGATTAACCGATTTTGTCTGTACACAGCCAGATAGAGTTTAAAAGGAATATGTTTGTCATCTTTTCAACTACTGTACTTATAATATTTAACTGAACATAGGTTTCATTTTACAGACTTGAGCCCACTAAAATAGCTTACTAAAGATTGTCCGACTCAGATATTTTCTGCAAGTTATGGTGTCTTGCCGCAGTGAAAAGTGTGGCATAGTTTCTCGATATCAGTGTCTTACCTAAATTGTTATAGATAATGTTTTTGGAAATTATTCGCATTGTTGTGGAAGGGACAAGACATAAATACAACTAAACATAAGCAGTGCATTCAAATTCAAAGTAATTCGATCCTAGGAGAATTTTTCTTAAATTTACTTTAAACTTAGTCACTAACTTATTATATTTTGCTAACATTTTGCCTCCCCCCAGATAATCTGAAAAGTAGACACCTATGAAAGCAAGTCACTATATAAAACTTGTAAAATGCATTGTGATAATGGATTACATAACAATGTCAACTTTATGCTGCTCTTATGATGGGGAAATCCCCAATGTTTTTGTATATATTTGCTAACACTTCATTATAAAAGAAGTTTATATATCGTTTTGCAGATTGTCCATGTATTTATATATGTTAGGCCTATCAACAATTGTATCTTACTGATGGGGGCATTTTTAGACAAACCAAAGGTTGAGAAAGAGAATGAGGACGGCCGTGGTAATGAAGTGGACTATGCCGTCAGCAGCATGCAAGGCTGGCGGGTGGATATGGAAGATAGCCACACTGCAAAGTTGAGTCTTGACGGCCTTCCCAATTGGTCATTCTTTGCCGTGTTCGATGGTCACGCTGGTTCCAAAGTTGCAGAATACTCGTCACAGCATCTTCTTGAAGTCATACTGGAACAGAAGAACATTAAACAACTAATCAGTGATGGAGGGGAGAATGAGGAGGAAGAACTGATCAAAAAAGCCGTCACTGAAGCGTTTTTAAAACTTGATGTCACCATGCGAGAAATATCAGATGCAAAAAATGGTTTTGATCGCAGCGGATCTACATCGGTATGTGTCCTCATATCTCCTTCACGGTACTATTTCATCAACTGCGGAGACTCCAGAGCAATGCTGTGCCGTCAGGGTGAAGTTCATTTTGCCACCGCAGACCACAAACCCAACAACCCGATAGAGAGGGAGAGAATTCAGAACGCAGGAGGCAGCGTGATGATTCAACGAGTGAACGGATCCCTTGCCGTGTCCCGAGCTCTTGGCGATTACGAGTACAAGAATGTCGAAAACAAAGGACCGACTGAACAATTAGTGTCCCCAGAGCCAGATATCACAGTGATTGAGAGGAACAGCAAGGAAGATGAGTTTCTCGTCCTTGCCTGTGACGGTATCTACGATGTGTCGACCAATGAAGAGTTATGCAGTTATATCATGTCAAGGTTAAGAATCACTGAGAATCTCACCGACATATGCAACGATGTAGTAGATATGAGCTTAAATAAGGTAGGAAACCCTTAATTTAGTGCCGCATAATACGAATCAAACTTACACGAATAATTAATGGTACTTAATCAATATTATTGACGAAAGTGAATGGCTATTGTTGAAATTAGTGTAAAGAGCTCCTTTCCATGATCACATCTCGTGTGTAACATACTGAGATTATTCTGCTGTTGTGTAAGTGTGTGTATATCGCCTTGTTTGTTTGACTTCAGTTTAAAGTGTCATTAGCACTCTTTTAAAGTGCTTCATTCACCCACAAGCTAATACTAACTGGATCATGTTCAAATAGATGAGATAATATGTCTTCATCTGCAGGGAAGCCGTGACAACATGACACTCGTTCTGCTCGGATTTCCCGCAATTCCGAAACCAACTGAGAAAGCGAGAGAACAGGAAAAGAAGTTAGACGATAGTCTCCGTGACATGATGAAAGGTATCCACGCTACTCTCTAGTTACGTCACTTTACACAGTTTTAAATTGTTTGTTCTCGTTGAGCAGACATCTGCACTAGAGCAAAGGACTCCCGAGGAAACAATGTCGATTTTTCATTTGTCCTCGAAACTTTTATCAATGAACATGAGAAAATAGAGGGTCTTCCTCCAGGTGGTGGGATATACTCTAAGTGAGTTAAACAGGAAGGGAAACGACTTAACCAGTCGGTAATAACTTTTACTCAAAAACCTAATTTGTTTCAGGCGAGGTTTCCTGGAAAGTGTATACAAGGAATTCTTCCCTGAAGGCAGCAGCGCCATCAACGGTGATGCGTGTGATATCGATGAATTGGGCCCAGATTCAGAGACATCAACTCCAATGGAGGTGAGATTGTTGCTTGAAGGTATAGTTTAAAATATCCCATTTACCGAATGTTGCTATCGACGCAATAAATGTAGAAACAGACACATTTATTTACAACAAAAAGTAACTAGTACGTTTTGGAATATAGTGCAGTTGTAACTTATTCTTCTTGCGATGATGCATGTTTTCAACTTTGTCACATGTTTCTCTCGCTAGCCTCCATTGTTTTATATTAGATTTTGTTTTGCATTATTATCTTTGTTACCCATCATAAAACCCACGAATTTTTTTTCGGTAATTTTATACCATAGGCATTTGTGTTTTAAATAATTTTCGCTACGATGAAAGACCAGAGTATAGTTTGACACAAGTTAGATATTTTTATTGTAAAAAAATGTGTCTATTTCTGTGCTCAAAGCAGTGATTGCAATATTTTGGTATTGCAAACCGATGCCATCTCCTTAAATTCTTAATATCTCATTCATCTATAAATTTCATCATTGGAAAGATTGATTTTAGCTTAGAATATTGCTTTTCCGATTATGTACAATCATCTCAACGTCATGTTCAATACGATTGATTCGCCATGCATGTAATCTTTTATTGGATTGTAATTTTTTATTTTATATTTTTTTATCCTTCCGATAAATCTTTTAATTCACTGGTTCAGATTGTTCAATTTTCCGTCAGTGTTGAACAGTCATCAAATAAGTCCGATGTTTCCAATCTTACCAACGCCTTGTATTTAATTTGTAGCAATTGTTTCTCAGCGATTTTATAAAGTTTGGCCCAAATACAAGTATTGTCATCTTTCTGTTGCTTTTGTGCCCATGTATATTACATAAGTATATTAGTCTATAAATGTAAAATGAATATTCTGGATTTTTTAAAGTTATAATTTGGCGCACGATAAGAATTTTAAGAGACCACAAGCTTCAAAGACTAACTGCTAATTTTCTGTTCTAGCTTCAAAAGTATATGTTTTGAGACATTGTTTTGATGTCCAACATCGCCTTAAAAAGCGTTGTATATTATAGGCATATTGTATGCACCACACGTCACATTATATGCTGCAAATGCGCTAACTCTATGCAAATTTTTGTGTTTTTCAGTCTGAATCCGGTGTTTAAATGATGTACTTGTAATCAGCTATGACATCATAATTGGTCAGCAAGTGCAAGGAATTAATCTTCACAGCTCGAGTCTTTTTTGGCTGTGATACTGTCGACGGTGGCCCATACGCGCCACTGATGACCGCATTGTGATATCAACCAAGTTTCTTTGCTAACTGTTGATTCTTTAAATTCTGTGTCATATCTCATGTTTTTTAATGTTGTTTTTGTAGGGCACCAATTGCTTGTAGAGTGATTTGTTTCGGTTAATCCCCGTCTGTTAATTGGTAGTTTAGCACCGTCACCGGCTTTCGCGTAACATTTTAAAGTTAATTTATAATGCAGTTTCATTTGTATAAGGGCGACGAACTTGTATTTGAGCATATTCACAGTGATCCTTGTAATTATTTAGCAAATCGCACAATATTTTGGTTTTGAAACTGTGGTAGCTAGACCCAAATTCACAGAGTACTTCGTAAACTGTGTTGTGTGTGTTTTCTATTCCCGTTTCTAATGGCCGGCTTCCATGTAGTGACGTCACTTGTCTGGAGAAACCTGATTCTATGTAAAGATTTGATGGATTTGCACTTCATTGACAATCTGGTCACGCCGACAGATAATAAAATAGACCTGTCGCTTTAATATCCCTCCCTCCTGTCTATACTTTCTGGTTCCTTTGTCATGTGACGTAATCAGTAACGTCATACGCCGCCCAAAAATATAGTGACGTTATGGCGATGTGAATTCTCGCACCAGCTCCAATGCAACCAATCGTCGATATGTATTATACATTTTTATGGCAACCTATATCGTAAGGAGGGTTTTCCGCCATCTGACCGTGGACTTCCGTCAACTCTTGATTGTTCAAAAATTCCTTTATTCTATTGTTGATATTATGTATTACGCGGTCTTTTTATATAATTCACGTTTCCATTTTTTTGCAAAGACTAATTAAAAGCGTCGCCTCGATACACGAAGAACTTTATTGTACGTCACAGCTTTTAGCTTCATCCCCTCTGCAACAACTTGTATAATTTCTCATTCTTCGCAATTATCATTTTTATAAATTGTCAATGCAACAAATTTTGGTCTTAGTGGCGTGGCCTCACCGTCACTTAGATTTTGAAAATCTCCGACACTGGAATATTTCGTCAGTCTCGCCATACAAGTGGAAGAATTTGGTCGACAATTGCAAAGTTTTCCGAGTATGCGAACAATTGATTTTGCCAGAGGTGAATGACCAACTCCAGTCGAGACTCATTTATTCGAAATTAATGGAATCCATTAAGTCTCAGAGTTTTTGAGATTTTACGTTAAATTTTGTCAACGTCACCAAGGTGGGCTTCGATGTCAATAGGTTGAGAAATTTTACCCCGTAGCAAAGGCTTGTTCTTTCCAGTTAACACCAAGCCGACCAACAACTAAACACAAAAATAACTTGCAAAATAGACACAAAGTGGTAAGTTCGTAAACAGCGCACGGAAAGATCAGTCATGCACATACGGTTATTCGAACAGACGCGTTATACTTGTGACGTCATAAATGGTGTGCAACTTGCACCAGCGACCACAATCATCATGCTTACCATCCCAATTTTATATAAAACACTTCAGCTACAAAAAGAAAGTTGCAGTAAAATTTACGTCATAAATGTGGAAGCCTATAATTTGTCACAAAACTAAAACCTGAATGGTGTTGCTGCTTTTTATTTGACAGTAGGCTCATTACTGCTGTTCTAAATTCAGGCCGTCACGTTTCGCTTTGATCGCGTGCGGTGTAGGCTAAGCCCTGTATTTTGCTCCTCCTGCGCATGACTTGTTCTTTATGTTTCTTGATGTGTTTACTTGAATAAATTTTCATTATTTTTGAAACGCCGAAACCAGGCGATATCGACGTTCAGCAGCAGGGACAGGCTTAGGCTAATGCAAGTGATGCGACTGTTTTCCGCCCGGTGGTGCTCAGCAGCAAATCTCAATGTTATTTCTCATATTTTTCTCGAAAAAGAAACTTTTGTCGAAGAATTACCACGAAGTAAAACTTTTATCAGACCTGACTCGCAAAGATATTTGGTTTAAGCTCTTGTTATTTTCATCATTACATTTAGTAAATTGATATCGGCAAGAGAAACGTCATCAGGTAGCCTACCATTCAGTTTTTGCATTAGACCCCACGCTTGCTTGGGCCGGCACTGTTCGCTGCAAACCGTACGTACGTCCTGGCTGACAACATTAAAAGGTAACACGCATAACCTACTCCTGAATATAAGGGAAATATTTTCCTACCAGGCTCATTATAGGCCTGGCAACTCACTTTTTATTTGTTGTTATGAACTAAATGTTTTCTTCTTTACTGCGAGCAAATTACTCCAGACTTGTGACGATAGAAAACATCTTCCTACTACTTGTGACCTGTTGGAAATATGTCTGTTGACTGCAGTTTGCTAAACAACAAACACGTAACGCTTCGTGTTAACAAAGCGTGTTGGCGTTTGTCTTATGACGCCAACTTGGCCATGCTGACGTAATTCGATTGATATAAATTGTTCGATTTTTAGCGTTTTCCAATCTCTTGATGGCTCGATTAGGCTGAAGTTGAAGCAAATAATAGCTTTTCTTCTAGCGCCTGATTCCTTTATAGCCTATATTTTAAGGAAGTTAATTTAGACAAGTAGGCCTATAGGCTATATATAGGCTTTTACCACGCACTCCTAGAATTACGTTGATGCGGTTTTTCAAGAGCTTGTAATGGAATGATTGTTTATCGTTCCTTAGCCTGTAAGGACGATCACTTCAATTACAATGTTTGTCTGTAGAATTGCTTAATGTCCTCGAAGTGAAATGAGTCTCAGGTCGTTGTTTCGCTTCTCTTAATCTTAGAATCAATTGTACACCTCGACAACTGTATAATCTGGTTATATTGAAGCTTCATTGAACGAATAAATCAAGATAGAACATTGTGACAGCAACAGCACAAAGACATGTTGCGGCGTTGAACGTAGAAACCAAAAAGACTGAATGAATCAAAATGCACGCACAGGGGAAGCAGTCGATTACGTCACGCAGTGTTATGCTTCATTGATTCCATAGATGAGAATTCTATGTAGTACACAATTTTATATTATATTAAGTGATATATTTATCACAAGCTTAAAAGCTAGGCAGCCTACTAGCCTAGCCCAAATTAGGCCAGTTTTTATACGCAGTTTGATATGTTTCTTTCGGGAGGGTCCCCTATTTTTTACGCCGACTAAACATATCACCCTAAGCACAGAAATTTCTCACGATTGCTTTGCACTTTTTAAACGTTAAACCGAATTTACGAGCAATCTCTGTGTAGAGCCAACGTAAAAGGAATAAATACCTGCAGTCAGCTTAGATATTAGCCTACAATTATTTGGGCAAAACGTTTTGAGTCGATGTCGTTAACACGCAATAAAGAGTTATCGCTGTTGACAAACCTTACATAAGTTAATAACTTCTTTCATAAGACCGTCCGAATACTTGTTTATGGAAAATTGGATTCGTTACAAAGAGCAATGCGTTGCAATGCTGGCTGAACATAAAACCAAAAGCTGGCAACGTTTACTTTATAACGCCTTGAGATCTTCAATGAAACGATGGCAGCTTCGGTCATAATCATAAAGTATCGTCATAAACGCCGGACAAAAGCCAGAGGTTTGTTGAATAACGTTTCTAACAACCATAACCTCGTTTCAGAAGCCATACACAAATATTTGTCTGCGATAAATTCTATCACTCTGCAAAGACATAAAGTTACTAAATCCTTCACATAACTCCAAAGCGGTCGAAGGACTGTAAGCTCAAAGTTTGTCAAAGTTGCTTATCGAGGAGGAAAATGGATGAAGAAAGGAAGATCTTCTGCATCCCGAGCATCTCCACCCTGGTGATCGTGATCACTCCGCTCCTGCTTCTTCCTCTTCCTGTCTACATCCCTGGGAAGGCGAGTCGATGCTTGAGCGATTTAACTTAAAGGTTTTATAAAGGCGGACATAACCGGACTTTCTAAGTCATTTAACTAACTCGGACAGTTTCGAGTGCTTAGGGCCGCTCTCTTGGCTGGATAAGTTACTAGAAATACGTGCTGTGTGGTTAGTTAATTGTTAACTGAACGTAATTAGAGCGCTGTTTAATGAAGTGAAAGGTTCTAACCATAGGCTGTGCACTGAAGCATGACTTACCACGTCAGTTAACTGTAAGTTGTGATCTTCTACGTCACTGCAGGAATCGTTGATCGTCTACATCAGTCTGTTGGTGAGCGTTTACTGGGCTTCTGCTTGTCTGCCTCTCAGCGTGACTGGAATCATTCCTGTCTTCCTATTCCCGGCTGCCGGTATCCTGACCAATAAAGAGGCAACTTCCGCCTTCTTTTTCCCAGGCCTCTGGCTCTTCACCGGAAGTATCATATTCGCGATCGCGGTTCAAAGTTCGAATCTTCACTTTCGGATCGCGCTTAAAATGTTGCTGCTGATTGGAACGAGGCCGAAGCGGTAAAACTCCTTCGACGATTTTCAAACCAACACGAACAAGAAACTTTCAAAACAATGAGTTACATTAAAAATAAAACTTCAGTTCTTATTTAGAAAGGTTCGCGCATTTCTTTCAGATTATTGCTCGGTTTCATGGTGACGGCATTTATACTTTCGATGTTTTTGGCGAATTTGGCGGTGGTTGCCATGCTGATGCCGATAGCCGAAGAGGTCTTGAACGAAATGGAAAAACCAACCGCATCTGAAGAAAGATTAAATTTAGAGGTTATTCATTAGAACTGTGCTTTATATTTCCTTATTACTTGAACATGTTGTGCTCTTATTAATAAGCTAAACGTCATCTTCGGAACTTAGTGTTTATTGCTTCTTATCGCTCTTAAACATGTTACATTTCCGTTAATAAGCTGAACGAAAGCAAGTTGCTCAAAATTAATTTGACGGACAAAGAAGATGCGTCACCACTTATGGAAGATGGAAATAACCAATCAGAGCATGCGCAAAATCACGTAGGTGGATATCCCATCGCTCTATGAACATTTCATCAACTTTCCATGTCTCTAAATGTTTGTCGTCCAGGCTAATCGAATGAAGAGGTTCAGAGTGGCGCTTACACTGAGTGTTTCTTACTCCAGCGCAGTCGGAGGGATCGGGACAATTCCCGGAAGTGCGGGGAACGTGGCTGTTGTCGCCATGTTGAAGGAGTAAGTTAGACAGAACACGTTTCTTAACACAACTTGTAATATGGACAATTACGTAATAATTTGAAAATGAATTATTTCGATATTTTTCTCATCAGCCTTTACCCGGATTCCCCAGAGATATCTTACGGCCAGTGGTTTCTTTATTGCACTCCCTGCGCCGCCGTCACTCTCATCTTGATGTACGCCTGGATCCTTTGGTACCACCTCGGATTTAGGTGAGAATAAAACACCAAAATAAGATCAACTTATAGGTAAATAAAAATATTTTCAAAGGCATTTTTTATTTCGAGTTCTAAAGAAGAAATGGACGAAAACTTCTCAGCTCGAAAAATGATGATGAAAAAATACGACGAGTTGGGCCCGATAACGTGGGTACAAATTTATGTGAATTTGAAATACTTGAAGTAGCCTTAAACTGATTTGGAATCACAGACCATGCAGTTTTCAGTTCGCCAATTTCAAAGAAATCTTACTTTTTAACATTTCAATGCAGGAATTCATCATAATCTTTTGCCTTGTCCCTGTAGTCATATAGTCTTATTTTTCTTTCAGTTGGGATCAACTTTGGATCTTGATACTTTTCCTCACAACTGTTGTTTTCTGGTTCACGAGAAGTCCCGGATTCTGCACTGGTTGGGGGGATGGTGTCATGGATGGTTACGTCGCCGACGGCACGGTTGTCATGGCAACGTCTTTTCTTCTTTTTCTCATTCCGAACCAAAAGCCAGTCGTGTTTGACCGCCCCGGTGAGAAATCGACATTGTTTAGTTTTTAATCCATCAGCGCATAAAAATACAGATGATGGTTTCGTGTCTTTCAGACAAAGCGAAACGTCGATCTGTTCCGTTGTTGACCTGGAAAGTTTTCGAAGCAAAATTTCCGTGGGGAATTCTCTTCGTGGTTGGTGGTTGTCTGACGATCGCCAAAGCTTTCGAGGTTTGTTCAGATCGAACCCACCATTCGCAAGGCGGATTCTACACATTTTGACAAAGAAATCATCTTTTTATACTTCATAACTATCGCCGCTGACAACCAATTAACTATAATATCTGATTTAGTCGTCCAATTTGCCGGATATTTTGGAGGAAGCTCTCTCTTTCTTGGCCTGGATACCTCCTTGGCTCACTTGCCTTGTAGCCGCGTTATTTACAACTTACGTCACTGAGTGCATGAGCGGGATTGCTGCCTTGACTTTGATTTTTCCAGTGATGAAGGGAGTGGTGGGTGACGCTTAAATCCAATTTTAGCAAAGTTTTAAGGTGGCAGGAACAATGCTACAAGTTTTAGTTTTTGAGACTTTAGTTTTGTGGCCGACGAGCCAACAGTGCCCAAGTTTAAGTGCTTTGTCTGCTTTGATGTGAATTATATTTTTTGGAAAGGTGACAGGGATGTTTTTGTTTCCTTGCAGGCCAAAACCACGCACATCCATCCGTTCTATTTTAGCATGCCGCCTGCTCAGGCCTGTTCGCTGGCTTTCATGTTGCCCGTGGCAACGGTCCCGACAACACTAGCTTACAGTTATGGCCACTTCACCATCAAGGATATGGTAAAGAAAAGTTGTCGCCTTTGTTTTCTGCGTGAAAAATCGTCATACGATTATCCTTTTCAGATAAAATATACCACGTAGTAACATAGAGTATCTATGTAATATCTTGTAACAGCAAGATGTATATAAAATGGATACATAATATATAGATCATGCTTTCCCAGATAAAAACCGGCTGGTTGTTGAACTTAGTGGGAGTGTTTGTGATCATGCTCGGCACGCACACATACGGCGGATTCATCTTTAACTTTGACCAATACCCTCTCTGGGCAGAGACGTTGAACGCATCGCAAGCAGGTAATACAACCAAGTTCAAGGTTAAGTCAAACTCAACAGGAGTTAACAGAGTTGACGTGAGGTTTCTGCAGCCAACATAAGTGGAAAAGTAATTTGGCCCACATCTCATATATTTCACTTGGAATGGAGCAAGTTTTCATGCTTGTTGTTGTTGTTGTTGTTCAACATGTTGCTTTGGTCCAGCAGTATTGGACCATAGGATAGAGAAAAAATGTTTCAAAAGTAACACAACCAAGTTTAAGATTATGATTCATGTCGAAATAGCTCAAAGGGCGCAATGTTAAGATTTATTACGTGACTTTACTACGTTATTATTACTTTATTAGGCTTTATTACATTTTGAGAAAATATTTTTATTTCAGGTGAAATTTACAATCTAACACTAAACAACACTCTTTGAGCATCAGCGTTTATCGAAATGACGAATTGCAATACTGAGAGCGACCGCTTATTTGGAAATTGTATCGAAATCATTTACAACTCTGCAAGCGATATTTGCGGCGTACTTTCTAAAGCGAATTGGTTATACTTCCGTCGCGATTTATTGCGTCACGAAAATCGTTGATTAGCACAATTGTTAATTTTCAATAAAAAATGAATTCAATGAATTTTCAAAAGTTTTTTACTTTTTCTATTTTGTTGTTTACATTTCTTTAGCATTTCTGTCAAAGTATATTCACGTTACGCTCATTATCTTAATCAGTTGTACCTGAGCTATGGGAAAGATCACAACAATATACCAACGAAACGAAATCTTTCAGTGTTTATTTGCGTAGTGTATACAACCTGTCAAAAACAACACAGTCATATAAGCCAAACAAGTTTGCTCGAATGGTGAGGTCGTTGACAAAAATGTTTGGTATCAAATAAAAGTGGAACATTATATTATAGTTGTATAACAGACACGTCGAAACGTAGAAAGCAGCAAACGCACGAACCAATGAAACGTCATGAAGTTGCAATGTGACATCACAAACAGCAAGGATGTACATGAATCAGGTAAAAGAGAACACATTGGTTTGGTTATAATTTCAGTTTCCCAGTTTTTTTGAAATAATTCACGTTTCCATTTTCTGCAAAAATCAATTAAAATCGTCGCCTTGATACAAAGAACTTCATTCTTTGATTCAAATTCATTCATTTATTATTCTTTAAAGCACTAGGAACAAAACAAAAAGATTTTTTGATCATTTATTAATCAAGTCATAACTTTAACGCTGCTACTAATTTTTTTCCATTTTATGTTCCATGCACAAAGTTTCTACTGTCTTTATGGGCGATCCCAAAAACCTATTTTATTTACAGTAGTTTCGCAGGTATTGACTCAAACAACTGTAACGAATTGTTTCATTTGTCACAACTGAGAACTTGTTTATCTACAGAATTACTAATTGCGACGCGACCAGGGTCCGGAAAAACTTGCATTCACGCTTCAAGGCCTTTAGGTGCAAGAAGTGGGTAATATAATACTCATAAACACGTGGACTTAGAAAACACTTAAGCTGCAGTTTTTGGTGTTAACCTTTTTCTTTCCTCTGCGCCAAGTGTTGGCATTCATCTATCGTGACGTCATATGGATGCTTTTGTTGTAATTTTTAACCAATTTACTGTGTATGGTTTGTGCTAGTTGGTGTTTTCAGACAATGGTTATTTATGAGTGCAATAGAATCCGCTTATCTCATCCATCTCCGGCCCAATCAATATTGGATTTAAAAAGCGACGGAATTATGAGTAGTTCCAATGGCGCGGCATGGGCGGGCGGGAAGGGCCTTCAAGCTGCCCCGAGAACCCAAAACTTACGCTGCTCTACTGGACAATGGCTTTGTAAACACGGCCAAAAACGCCGGTTTGAAGCATGTACTTTGCGCCAAAGACAACAGCGTAGCAATTCAGCTTTCTTGTTAAACATTAACAGACCTGCTGATAGTCAATACGCGATAATGAGGTTGCCAGGTCGGTCATAGCTCTAGTTTGCTCATAATCGCAATCATTTTGAAACCAGCGACAAGATGAAATTGATTGTTTGTTCATCCGAAGCAGTACTTTCAATAGATGTATTTCTTTTTTTGATATTGAGGATCACAAGTGAAATTTTATATAAGAATTTGAATGTGCAATATTAGCACGTCAAGTGTCTAGTACAAAGTTCCGTCACCAAGCAAGTTAGAAATGTAGGCCTAATAGTCGGTTGGTTTAGGATTGATGGATTCAGTTAAGGCTTTCAAGCGGATTTTACTGTATTTTTATATAAGTTTGTTGATAAATTGGTATTCTGAAACTTTTTATTGTCCAAGACTGCTTTAATGACATATTTCGTGTTAGTTTTTTCTTCTTCCCAACCGAAACTTGTCCATAAAGGAGCCTATTTGCAATTGTTGATAAAATATTTTTCCTTTTTTTAATCGAAAGTTTAGAATGTAACTAGTAAGTAAACTTTCAACTAAACTAAGAAATGAAAGAAACCAAAGCACAGATCCACGTCAGTCCACAGCGGTCCATGTTTGATGAAAAAGTCAACATATCTGTTGAAGGTGAGGTCCATCTGCAATAAATTTAATGAAATATTTTTTCTCATTTTGCGTAGTTGGCAGTTTTATTTTTCCCCACACAAGGAAGTTTTAAGCTTTATACCTGCGTGATACAGTACCAAGTGTGCTATTGTTACTGTTAGTGTTACTGCTTCTCCTCACTACAATGCAATGTTTCTATACAGGTCTTCTACCCAACAGAACATACACCATTCATTCATATACAAATGTCAGCAAGGAGTCAGCCTTTGAATGCTTTGCTCATTATAAGAGCAATAAGCATGGTGAGTTGATTACGTATTTCACATTATTCCTGCTAATGGACATTGACTCTATTGCATGCAAAGCAGTGGCGCCAATGATACTGCGACGATTTGATTCGCTAATATCATCCATTGTGTTGACTAAGAAGAGAACACCCCTATTGTTGATATCCAGATTCTCGAACCCAGTCACAAATGTATTTATTTGCTGTCACAACACAAGATCACCCCTAAATGCCTTAATGCTTCTAACATATAACTTAAACTGTGTTTTGAACCAGGTGTAGTAAGCATAAAAGATGATAGTTCGTTGGGTGGATCATATCGTGGAGTAGAACCGATGGGTCTATTCTGGGCAATGGACCGTTCACCAGACAATACAGTGAATATTGTTGTGGTCAATGCTACATTTTGTTGATTAATCAATTTTTCTACCAATCTCGAGTCTATAAAAATCTTTTTGTAGAACCCACACGCAAGGATGGCTGAAAGGAATGCGTCTAAACCAACCATAGTTGACTTACATGTCTATGACCTGATCCTTCATTCCTTGGAAGAGATCAGTCGCCTGAGGAAGCAAGGAATCCTGCAGAAGCACGCGGTGTCATCGAAGCAAGTTGAACGTCGTTATCTGGCAGATGGTGTGAGGAAAATGTCTCTGACTCTTGAAGACGATGGAATCTGGGCGAGTTTGTTCATTCCACCCGGTAAAGGACCGTTTCCAGGTATAAAGTTTGCTTTTTGGAGTAGTCGCGTTTATACTTGGGTGGCTACGTATCATATTGTTTCACTCCACGGTTTGCTTTTGCAACTAACGACATGTTTTTTTTTATTGGCCATTGTTTACTAGACTAAATTTCAGTTTTCTTATCACGAGATTTTAACGTAGGAGTGATCCATCTGGGGGGAGGTCGTCCTGGGTTAGTAGAAAACCAAGCCGCTCTGTTGTCAAGATACGGCTTTGCAACAATGGCCCTCGCTTCTTTTGATAAAACTCCTGGAAAATTCACTCATTATTCTGACAAAGGATTTGGATTAGATTATTTTGAGAGAGCACTTAAAGTTTTCACGAGCAATCCTTATGTGGATTCTGCATGCGGTGTTGGCGTAGTGTCATTTTCTTTTACCACAGCGTTTGGCCTTTCCATGGCGCAACATCTGGACCAAGTTAAATGTGTTATCTGGATAAATGGCCAGACCCATGCGACGTATTGTCCTTTGATTTTTAAGGAGGTCACTCTGCCATCTATTCCGCCAAATTTTAAAAAATCCAAGTTTTCTAAAGAGGGTTTCGCATCAGCTAGATATGCTCATAACCTTTGTAATGATCCTTTGCATGAGAGTATTGCTTCAAGCTTAATTAAATTCCATTTAAAGCCAAAAGTAGGTTATTTATTCGTTACAAGTTTGGATGACAAAGCTTCGCCTTCAGAATTAAACGTAAATCGAGCTGAAACACTTCTAAAAGAAGTCAATCACCCCAATTATGAGATTCTAAGGTTACCAGGCGCAGGGCATGTTATCATGGCCCCATATTCACCCATAACAATCACCTTGGATCAGGGAAATTTCAATATAAAAATGGTCCAAGGTGGTGAAAAAGTAGCTCATTGTCGGGCTCAGGAAAGTGCTTGGCATTGTCAGATTGAATTCTTGAAAGCCAATCTAGATCCATGTATGGAAAAGGCAAAGTTGTAGCGTATAATGTAAGGAATGAATGTCTTCATTACATTCACTTATTTCGATATCCTCCTTTATTGTAGCCTAATTAGTAAGTTGTGTCTATTCTGATTTGTCATCTACTAAACCTTGTATTGTAATTTATCTTAGCTCTTGTTTGAATGATTTTTGTTTATTACGCCAGTTTGTTTCCAAATTTACAGTTTTTGCTGCTGGTTAAGATCTTTGTGCATTTGATGATATTATGCAGCAACATTTTTGCTGTTTGTAATGTTGCAACTTCGGCAACGGATGGAATTCTACTAACTCTGCCATCTGCTACAATGCGACGTTAACTTTGGTACTTGTGACGAAGTGCATTTGCCACAGGTTCAAACTTGTATTGCTTATGTTTTGGGGTTG
Source organism: Clavelina lepadiformis (assembly GCF_947623445.1). NCBI lineage: Eukaryota > Metazoa > Chordata > Ascidiacea > Aplousobranchia > Clavelinidae > Clavelina > Clavelina lepadiformis. The sequence continues at coordinate 19,486,267 of NC_135246.1, read as the reverse complement.
TCTTTACAAGCTGTTTAATATAAGGTACATGGAAATAATTCCTGCATTGTTTTCGTTGTTCCATTGCTCTGATCTTTCTGAGAGTTTCACTTCAGCAAGTCATGTACGCCTAAGCTATTTCCAGAATCGTCATTAAACTACCAAAAAATATATTTGTCTCAGCATCGTATAAATATATTCCTGGTATTTTGAAACGATACTATGCTTAAACTGTAGGCTATAGTCTACACGTTGCAATTGAACTTCTAAGTCACATGTTCAAGGCTGAACCATTGTTTCATATTGTCTGGTGATAATGCTTGTTTTGTGACGTCTGTCGACATTATTATAAAAAAGTTTAATCACTTTCGTCAAGATGAGACCTTGTCGTTTAAACAAATTAACCCTCAATTTTTTCTGTAACATTCCCTCGCTTACACGTTCCACTTTATTTGACGAAGTCAACTCGCAATTTAAGCTGTTGAAAAACCGCGTCAACATTAAGAATTCTAGAGTGCGTGGTAAGAGCAGTGCGTGAGTCAGTCACATCGACTCCTGCCACGAAAGCCTATAGGCCTACTTGTTTAAATTAACTTCCTTAAAATATATCAAGGTATCAAGCGCTAGAAGAAAAGCTATTGTTTGCTTCAACTTCAGCCTGATCGAGCCATCAAGAGCCTGGAAAACGCTAAACATCGAACAATTTATATCAATCGAATTACGTCAGCATTGCCAATTTGGCGTCATAAGACAAACGCCAACATGCTTTGTTAACACGAAGCGTTACGTGTTTGTTGTTTCGCAAACTGCAGTCAACAGACATATTTACTACAGGTCACAAGTAGTAGGAAGATGTTTTCTATCGTCACAAGTCAGGAGTAATTTGCTCGCAGTAAAGAAGAAAACATTTAGTTCAAAACAACAAATAAAAAGTGAGTTGCCAGGCCTATAATGAGCCTGGTAGGAAAATATTTCCCTTATATTTAGGAGTAGGTTATACGTGTTATCTTTTAATGTTGTCAGCCAGGACGTACGTACGGTTTGCAGCGAACAGTGCCGGCCCAAGCAAGCGTGGGGTCTAATGCAAAAACTGAATGGTACCTGATGACGTTTCTCTTGCCGATATCAATTTACTAAATGTAATGATGAAAATAACAACAGCTTAAACCAAATATCTTTGCGAATCAGCTCTCATAAAAGTTTTGCTTCGTGATATTTCTTCAGCAAAAATTTCTTTTTCGAGAAAAAAATGAGAAATAACATTGAGATTTGCTGCTGAGCACCACCGGGCGGAAAACAGTCGCATCACTTGCATTAGCTTAAGCCTGTCCCTGCTGCTGAACGTCGATATCACCTGGTTTCGGCGTTTCAAAAATGATGGAAATTTATTCAAGTAAACACATCAAGAAACATAAAGAACAAGTCATGCGCAGGAGGAGCAAAATGCAGGGCTTAGCCTACACCGCACGCGGGCAAAGCGAAACGTGACGGCCTGAATTTACAACAGCAGTGATGCTATTTCTTGATGTCCGGTAAAGATTGATCTTTATTCGAGAGTTTGCTCAACAGATTTCTGAGTTCTTCCTCCAAACGATGTTTCCTCATTTTCTCTTGATCCTCTGATGATATTTCTTGGTTTTCATCTTCATCACCTGTCGATGATTCTGAGTTTAATCCATGTAGTATCGGTAAGCTCCCGTCCGGGATCGAATCAAGTTCTTTCATCTAAACAATGACTCATTAAACAAACTTGTTGCTTCACTCACAGCAACCGATGCAGAGAGTCTATACTTCATTCTCTGCTTCCAAGAGTACGTCATCAAATTCCGAATCCACATCCTGTTCACTCTTCACGTCAGCGTTACACCGATGACTCAGCAGAAAGGCAATCAGCAAAAATAATATCAGTCTTGAAACAAACATTTTTAGAGAAACTGCAGAAATAACAAAGAACTTAAGACGATTTCGAAATCAAACATGGACCACTGCAACTTTCCTGTAAACCTGTTATGGTTTCTATGGCCATGTGCTCTTTTGTTATAAACTTCTCAACAAGCTTTAAACAAAGCCAGAGAAAAAATACGATTTCAGCTAATATTGTAACAGTTACTGTAACTTTGTAAATAATAACTTTCAGACCAAACCCTTCCCTAACGTGAGTTTCAGTGTACAAGCCATTTAACCTCTGCATTAAGTAACATTAAGTTTAGTTTTTTGCACTACAAATGTTCTGTTACATTACCTACGCATTTACCAAACAAATTTTCTATAAAGAAGCCAAATGAATTTGATTTAATATAGGGTCAAGAAAGGTCGCTTAAAAAAAAGCTCTTGTTAATGGTCTTTATGATACTTTATTCTCTCCGATCAACTGAGAATTTATTCTCATTTAGCTTGGAATCTCTTCACACTTTTAGCATATGGACAATGCCGGTCTATCCTCCACATATTAACAGGAAGCTGGTGGCAATTCAACTTTAAAACAATGCGGCAATCATCACAATGTCCTAGTTGCCTCGTCATGCCCTAGGAGGAAATGCATGCAAATGTACAAAGTTAAGCCAAACTCAGGGTCGGTTTATGCTGGTGCTAGGCCTGCAGCAAAAAAACTTTGCTGTGCTTTAACGCTCTTAAATTAACGGCTGCCACTATTTCATCGTAAAAAAATTGTTTAAAATTAAAATTAAATTAAAAAAAATCTAACCCCAATAAAACCTTAAACAACTTAAATCAACTTTTTGCTTACCGATTCTCCTAACCTAACCGTCTATCTTTAACAACGGGCTGCTTTACCTGCATACGATGAAATTGTCACTCTCTAAATTCTGATCCATCGAATTGAACCAATTGAATACTGACTGATTTATTTCTTTAACTTCTTAGTTTAGATCTTGCAAAATCCTACTGTAGAAAGGGAACGATACTCGTCATGCCATTTAACGAGGCGATATTTGGTGGAGATATGACTACACATGTTTTTCTGACCTAGCGCTAGATTATCGTCAAATAAAATTTCAAAAGAAGGTTGCCTTTCAGAGGCTTAACTTATCTTATGTTAACTTAATTTACCTGTTGAATTATCTGACTCTATTGTTGCGTGCGGTTAGAATACTCTAACCTCTTGTCAGCCAAAAGGTTTTAATATTACAACAGAAGTAGTTTACAAGAAAAGGTTGTTATTGTAGGTGCTGTACACTTTCTCAAAATTACGCATAATCAAGAACATAGTAATACCACTGCTTATAAGACGTCTATTGAGTTGCAATCACAATGACTAGCTTAAAAAGCTCATCTGTTCGTTTCTGTGATTTTCTCCATCTGCCTCTGCTCGCTGGTAGAAGTGCGAGCTTATAAAATGTGAAGCGATGGGAGTGAAAATGTTCGACTAGAAATTCCAAATTCCAGAACATGTGCAGCGTAGAAAACAATGTGTTGGTAATGGGAGTTACATGTAGTTAAAGCTGACACGTAGATAAATCGCGTGTATATCATCTGAATGACAGTTCATTTGAGTGACAGTATTTGAGTGACATAATTAACCCTAACCCTAACCCTAACCCATTACTGTAGTTTGAACAGTACTTACCAATGTGTCACTCAAATGAACTGTCACTCAGTTGATCAACTACCAGATAAATTATCGGTATAAAGTTAAGAAGCGGGCATTTCCAATAAAGATTTCTTATCAGCACATGTGCTGGAAAGTTCATAAACTTTCATCAATAACTAGAAAACACTTTTCCAAGAAATGATGTACTGGTATTAAAAATGCCACCCAGGCCGCAACAGCTTGAAAACTTTGAACGGAGCTGCTAATTAAATATTTTCTGTTGCACCAGAGCAAATTTATTTATAGTTTCAAACTAACATGCAAAAGAAATGTAAATTTAAGTTAATATGATATCCAGTTCCAAACATTTCGTTAATGAATAATGTTTGGAACTAAATTTGTTTGGCACTTTTCATATTCATTGTTTTTTTAATCAGATCATGTCACTTCATATATTTGTTTCGGCTGTTAATATCCGTGTTTTTAATGTTAGGGAACATGTTCTCTTCATCTTCCAACAGTGTAGTTGTTTCGTTGTTTGTGTTATTTTGGCTTTACATTTTTTTAAATTAAGAACTATTTTGTGGGTCTGGTGTCTATGCCAACCTACCGTTTTATTTATAGCACAATTCTATTATTGCTGTATTGCATGTTTTAAGCCTTTGCGTTTTGCCACTTCAGCATTTGCGCGCCAATGTTATTGTTTTTGATGGCTACAGGGTGTCAACCAAAGATTCGACCCATCAAAAACGCTCTGGTACGACGTCTCAAACTGTTGAATTAAATAATCAAAATCCTTGCCCAACTGAAAGGAACATCTTTTTCTCAAACTATACAAACAAACAAAGATTTGTGGTGGCTTTATCGAAACAACTGGAGGTGAATGGTTTCAAAGTTCATTTGTGCCCTAGTGATGCAGATACAACAATCGTTCAAGTTGCTTTTGATTCGGTAGGTGGGACACCTGTAACTGTGTACTCCGACGATACTGATGTCCTTTGCTTGCTAGTGCATCATGCTATGCACCGCAACTATCCTGATATCTTCTTGACAAACATTACAAGAGGGAAAAACTGCCAGCAAAGATAGTGCTACAGAGTTAGAGATATTATTGCGAAGGTAGATGTTATTGTTTTGGAGTACTTGTTATTCGCTCATGCATTTACGGGCTGCGATACAACTTCAGCAATTCATAAATTCGGCAAGATATCTATATTTGAGAAGTTGAAATCAAGCAGTTTGCGAAATGTTGCCGATGTTTTCTACAAAGACGACGTGTCTCCAGACCAAGTTGGCAGGGCTTCGATACGGTTCTTCGAATTTTTAAACTCGTCTACGTATACTTTATCGCAAATCAGGAAACAGAAGTACGAGGAAATGGTCATGTCTAATCGTTCTCACGTTGATCCAGCTCTCCTTCCACCATCACCACGAGCTGCATATCACCACGGCCTCAGAGTATATCACCAGCTGAAAGTTTGGAGAACTTTAAGCAACTCAGATTTGAAACCCTTGTCATGGGGTTGGCAAAAGAAAGATGACATGTTTTCTCCAGTAATGACGGATGTAGCTGCTGCACCAGAAGATGTCTTGAAAATCATTCGATGTAGCTGCAAGGGATCATGTAACAGACGCTGCTCTTGTCGGAAAGCGGGCTTAACATGCACATCGTCATGCAAGGAATGTTGCGGAATGACATGCACAAATACTACAGTCGTGTTTGATGACGAATTGGGAGAAGAAGAGAGACATTTTATGGATGCGTTTGCATGATTTTGATTGAAATGTGTTTATATTTTATTAGAACTTAAAACTGTAAATATCGTTTTTACATCTTTACAGTTGGTTTAACCCTAGCAAGACCGGGCTTTTTTGGCACTCCAGGACTGGGGGTGTACAGATTTTTGGTGTATTTTTGTAACAAAATACCCTATGAAATAGCATTTTAACTAAATACATTTTCACTACGTCTTAGATAACTTTTATGTGTTGCTTACATGACCTTGCTTATAAAAGAAAAACCTTTTATTTCTGTGAAATCTCTCCTATTATCTCCGTCTCGGTCAACTTTTACCCCCTTAAACGTGTGATAAATACCTCTTAATAAAGTTATGTTTTATTTTTTTTGCTGTCCTATTGTTAGTTTGCTTTGCTGATAGTAATATTCCAATTTATGGTGTTGTATTCTGTTACGAAGGTATCGTATTTTAGCTTATAATTGTATTATAATGTTAGGCAAAATAGTGTTTTACCCCCTGGCACGTTTTTGGTCATAACTTTTTTCCCCAAGGTAAAAAAAATGACAAAACCTATCATTGAAAAGCTGATAAAATTATCTTTCCAACAGTATATAATACGTCTTTATAAGAATTTTTTCTAGGTTGACCAAAAATTCTACAGGACTACTGCTTGTTAATTGTTCGTGAACATGTGTTTCATTGTGCTATAACTACAACGGTTAGCATCGTAACTTTTGCTCCGTACAGTTAATGGCGAAAAATAAACAATAGGCCTACAGTACAATACAAGTCAAATTGACAAATAGTCGACCAACTTAGTTGTTGAGTTAATTTTGGTATAATTAACTATATTTCCAACAAACTTAATTGTTTTTGAAAATTAAATTTTCTGGCGATTTTGTTTCCCTATTTTCTTTTAAATGATAAACGGAACATTTTTGGATACGAAATCACAAAAGTTTCTTGTCACCAGGTGCTTACGTACCAGCGTGGAAGTGTCTTTATAATAATTAATTGAATGTTTAATCACGTCTTGTCTTATGGGTTTCATAAATAGCGACGACCGCTAATTCGCCCAGAGGGACAGTTTGAATTGATTTAATTCCATTCCTGTTGTAATTCTAGGCTTTTTCGCGTTTCCGAGAGTTTTGCTTTAAATTTGAATTTTATCCGCGATAATATCATAAAACTATCACTGTACGTGACCAAATATGTCTTCGAAAACGCGATAATACCTGTATTTGACAAGAAAGTTGTCGAGACAGTGGCACGAAAGTTAAATTTGAGTTCGGAAAAATTTCTTCATATACTTTGACCTGACGCATGTCGCTGTGTAGAAATCTTTACCGCCACTTAGTGTTAAAATATTAATATCGTCAAAATACGACAAAATTTAACAATTACAATTTACCGCTGAACAATTTAATCCAAGTGTAGAAATTCAACATATTCAAGATGTTATTATTCATAGAAATTCAAGATAAATGGAAAGTAATCGAGTTGTGTGGCAAAGTAATCTTCTATCCTGCTTCATTTCAAAGTAGTGTTCGCAATTGTTAAAGTTTTAGTTATCGGCGGTCCACCCCAAAAACAGGGCGGATGATTATCCAAAGATAGATGATGAAAGCGCGCGCGATACCAGCTCATGACTCTTTATGATGTAACAAGAATATTTGTTTTATGTTTGTGACATCACAGAGACAATCCCCTTTTCCGACATCTACTTAACACGGAAATTTATGGAAGTTTCGCGCATCGTAAAATGCGAACCTAAAGTTGACGAGTTTGCAAACAGGTGATCAACGCCAAGTTGTCATCTACTGACGTCATCCGACACAAAACAATCACAACATCATCGCGATAAAAAGATTTCTCAATAACCCCAGCGAATAAAAAAAATTCCGCCTCAAGCGGGAATCGAACCTGGGACCCTACGCACGTTTCGGAGGTTCAAAAGGCCTGAGGTCGTGGATTCAGTCACGTCGTACTACTTGCATTGCGCTATATTGGGCCAATCGCGACCGCATCGAGCTTAAATAAACTTCTCTCGTCGTTCTTACTACGATAAGTAACCAGCTGATCGCGGTTGCGTTCTCGTGCTTGTGACGTCATTGCAGAAAGAAATCGAAAGAGTCCACAGAAGAACTTTGAAGTTGCCATTGCCGCAAAGCAGCATGGTGTGAATGTCGAAATAAATATGCAAAAGTAATTAAACATTCTAGAAAAGCGACAAACTTTTTTAAAACTATAACAACGAAACAAAAAATCTGCTTATTACGTCATCACCATATGACGCATTTATGACGTGGGTTCATGAAGGATCCAACAACACAGTCGAATGCTTTTGAAAACGTTTTCTGTTGTAAAAGGCCGTACCTTGCTTACCACAAACACTGGATACGCTTGGGCCACAAGTCGGCGTGCACTCCGGCTGTTTCCTTGCACACCAGAATTGCGCCCCCAAGGTCTCGACGAAAAGTGACATGCTCTGAAGTCCGGGATGTCCCGGTCAAAGATGCAGTTTGGCTTTTTTTCTTATTTACGTAAAAACACAAATTATTCACTGAAGAAATTATATCAATGTGCGATGCATAGGTGGAAAACAACAGGATTGCAGCTTTAAAGATTACTGGATACTGAAATCATACTTTACATTAATTTTACATGTTATGTTCACAATTAACATGTATACACGTTTTACATGCGTTTACAAAATGATGAAAAAACCTTGACAATGAATCTACACCACAGTAAATAGGATGAAAGACGATATTTCAGATATCTGAGTGAGTATTTGAGATAACTCAGATATTTGACAACTGACAGCAATTGACTGCCCGGCTCGGTTGTGAAAGCATGTTTAGTTCTAACTCATAGAGAGGGGCGCGCCTCCCAAGTTATGAATCAATGATCTACACGGGCAGAGATTAAGATCGCAAGATTACGATTCTAAAAGCAGCACAAACCACATATACTTGACTGAGGAGAATAATCAATAACAATCAAAAGAATAATAAGAAAATATTAGGAGAATAATCAAAACCAAAGAATCAACATGGAGTAGCAGCACCATACTGCACCAACAAAAACAGAAACAGAATCACATATTGCAGTTTAAATGAATGAATGTCAAAGCTGCTTAACATTAAAACATCTTCGCGTCATGCGTAGACAGCAGAAAGAGGACTTCAACATCACAACTTTGGAGAGAAATCCCGTGTTAAATTCTCTCTCAAAAATTGTATTTGTTTAAGCCAAGCGTCTTCTTGAGCTTTGCAGTGGATGTGAGCCAATCCGCCCCAGGATCTCATGGTTTGGCCAACACTGGCTGAGATCCTGGTATGGTTTCCATACGGAGGCTCGATGGAATGGCCGGTGGCTGGATAGCGAAGTAATTTGTAGTCGGGATGTTTCGCAGCTTTCAGCTTTTTCTCGGCATGATTGAGACAGAATTCTGACGGAGTCTCATCGTCATCGAGACCAGCAATAAACAAAAACGAGATGTTGTGTTTGTTGTAAAAATCGATTTTAATGCCGATGTCATCATGGTCTGCATTCTGTATCAAGTTATCAAGCAAGTTTCTCGAGGACAAAATACTGTCCAGTGGGGCACCAGGGAAATATAGCACTGAGCAGTCCATCGGGGGAATGGAGATGTTCTTGTATTTAATCCCTGGGAATGTGCCCATAGTGAAACCATTGATGCAAACCACACATCTTATACCGGGGAGGAACTCTGCCATTCTCAGAGCCACCAATGTGCTCATCGATAAACCGATTACACCAATACCATCTCGTCCATCAATACAAGGCTGTTTTCTCATGAAATCCACAACTTTTTCAAAATATTCTAGATCCAAATACAAAGGACTTTCAAGGCCAGTAACGAGACCAGGAACACCAAAAAATGCCAAGGCCAAAGTAGCAAAGCCGTGAGACGCTAGGAGGGCGGCTTTGAATTCTACTACTCCAGGAAAGCCACCAAACATCGATATCACACCTACAAATACAAACCAATTCAAACTGATCTTAAACCTATTTTAAATTATTGTGTATAACAACCAAAATCTGAGGTCAGGGGGTTCTCTTTCAGGCGATCACCCTATGATAGGATAGCACACGCAATAACAGTTGAAGTAGTTCTCGAATAGTCGATTGGCAGAATCGAGAACTACCTCTGCTGTTATTGGATAAATATATTTCAAGTTACTGTCTTTATTTATTTCATCAATTTCCAGCAAAGACAAATTTTCTAACAACACAATCTTGAAATAACAACAACAGTGACCTGGAAATGGACCATCTCCTGGAGGAATGAATAAAGTCCCATGGAAACCATCTTCCTGGACCGTGTATGTCTTCCTCTTCGTTCCGGGAGCCATAAACAGTCGACGAACTTCAGTTACTATCAGTTCGTGCCGTTCAAGCTCGTTCTTCTTTCTCAATTGATGAAGCTCCTCCACTGACTCGATCATGATGTCAAGAACTCTTATTTTAACCAACATCGGCGTTGTGACATCTTTTTGCATCAAACGAGCGTGTGGTCGCTGAAATGAAGAATATGTCCGTGTAGGGTTGTAACCATCTCATTTTGTCTGACTTAGGTCAAGTCAAGTGAAAATTAAGTTTTGACTCCAGTCAAGTTGAATCAATGCCTTTCACCTAAAATCTATTGTAAGATCATACTATATGTTGCATTAAAACGCTACATAAACGGTACAACTGTCAATAAATTAGCCTGGTTGATAATTATTTCAGAGAGTTGTAATTGTTTAGAAAAATATCAAATTTTGTTACAAAGCATTCAATGAAGGTGATAGATGTGAAAAATAAAAATAATTCCTGCTAATTAATTAATTATTCGTGTTTCTGGAATTAAATAATTAGACAACGACAAATAAATTAATCGTGGTTTAATACACAGTATACGTCACCACCTTGTTCAATGGTGATGGAACCATTGCCCAGAATAAACCCATCGGTTCCACTCCAGTGAACGTACCTCCCACCGACTGATCTTCGCACAGATCGATGAAACCTGAAATCAAGAAAGACAATCAGTCAAAGAGACCTTAGATGTGTAAAGAATAATTATTGCCCTAAAAAACTCAAGTTCATAATGCATGGACCAACATTAAAATCACTCAGTTAGGTGATAAATTTAACTACCATTGTCGTTGGAGCGATACACAGCAACACATTCGAATGAATTCCCATTTTCAGTTCTAGTTATTGAATGCAAAGTGAACAGCTCATTCGAAGCTAACCCTGCAATGTTAAACAGACTTGACCAACAGACACATGATACATTGTTAATTACAAGTCACAGGCGCACTAACCTTTGATAGTGATGTGGGCCTTCTCGTCAAACATGGAACGTTCAGGATACACGTTTATCGCTGGTGATGCCATATTTTGAATGGCAAGGTCAGTTTATCCTAATGATATAAATTTTGCCTGAAAATATTGTAAACATAAAGCTCATCTGAGGTCCAGAAAGGAGATCATACGTATTGTCCATACTAGAATAAATTAGAAAAAAAAACAAACTGCATCTTTGACCGGGACATCCCGACAGGCCGGACTGCAGAGTAAGGCACTTTTCGTCGAGAGCTTAGGGGTGCAGAAACAAATATTTGGTGTGCAAGGAAGCAGCCGGAGAGCACTCCGACTTGTGGACCCAGGCCTATCCAGTGTTTGGTGTGTACAACAGAAAAGGGAAAAAAAATTGGTGTCTCTTTTTAGAGAGATCGCTTTTCTCCCAGTGTGCAATTCCGTTTCGACCAAAAAATTTCGGGTATGCTCCTACGGTTTGTAGCAATGCTAATTATAACAACGGGTTCTGTTTGTTCCAAAAATAATTTTTCATAAATCCCGAACTCTCAGTAACAGAAGCTCAAACCTCAAGAGATGAGAAATTGATACTGACTTTTTTGTCATACAGAAACTTTCCTCAGTCTCAAACGCAAATTTTGACGTGATGACGAGCACCAAAGCCTTAATTCTTTGTTTATTAATTATAAATTGGCGTTCAAACAACCAGTTTTCTTTTGTTTGTTTATAATACATCGATGTGAAGATAAAAAATTTGGCGTGCATGTGGATGAATTATTGAATCTGTGCGTGCAGCTGGCACACTTTCCACTGTGGTAAGTAACCAACTTGGGTCACATTTTCCACAATTACAGAATTAGGAGCTAAACAATTCACAACAGGAAAAGCATTTAAATAAATGTCTGTTCAGGTTTACATTCCTTCATTCCTTCATTTATTTTTTGTTAAAAGCGCAGTGGAGACGAAAAATCAAGCCAGTTGTTACTAGCACGCGCCAATGAACAAGAAAAAGTAGCGAAGCCGAAAAGGCTTAAAACATACTCAAGAGAAATAACGTTGATATTTGCTGGTAACAACTAGCACGGCCACTAAACCTATACTTAGTTAAATCCATAAAACATAAGTTTAAAAAAGCGAAAAATTAAGCAAATGAGCAGGTGGTGTGTTCAAGCAACTGATGATTGAAAATTGCTTCAGTGCTGTACATCAGAGGATGGGAAAAGAAACCTACTGTAAAGGAAACCCCATCTCAAGCAAGAACCCGGTTTCTGATGGCCATAGCACTAAGGAAGGGCGTTGTTGAATAGCCCGACTTTGTACAGCATGAATGCACACATTTGCAAGATGGAAACTTCTCTGGTACATCGACAATGATGTACGGAAAAAGATGCCAATGCTGTCCAATAGATGGTAGTGCTAAATCCTCTCTTGATCCGAAGTTAAACACATGAGTGGCGCTAGTGGTGACGTTTCAATTCAGTAACTGGTTCCAGTCTTTTATTTTGAAAATATGTAAAAGCGATCAGCAGTAATTGCAGTAAATATCCGAAAAAGTTGTAATGTGATTACTTTTTCTCTCCTTTATCAGGATCGAGTAGCCTAATTATTACGTCATAATTTCTTTTCTATATATTATCTCCTCCTCATTCAAACCTTCAATTTGTCGGTCTGTATTTCATGGCAGAATTCACCGAGGGGTCATTCCATGAAAACGGGACAAAAAGGCTAAACAGTGAAAAATATTCCGACGTTCAAAGTTGATGTTAAAAAATCAGATTAAAAATAACTTTTTGAAAATGTTGGGTCAAATCTCGGGTCTGCGCAGCCAGCCAAGTGTGCACCTTGACTCGTAATCAAATCATCTTATAGCACAAATGGAAGAGAAGGCATTGTCAGTTTGTCTTGCTCTTTTAGAGACCCACCTCGTTTTGGCCTGCGAGTACGCATTGTCATTTTGACCTAAAAATCTCGGGTGTGCTCTTGCCATAAAGTACAAACCAGTCAAAACCTGTGCAATGTGAAATAAAGTTAAAATAAAATCAAAACTTATCTTCAAATTTTTATTTTTGAACCCGGGCTGATTCAAAAAAATCAAATTCCAGAATTCCGAATTTGTGACATTTGGTTTCCGGGTCTAGTGCAGAGGTGCACAACCAAATGACTTCACAATTTGAGCAGCTGGAGTTTAGTATAAAAACTGACAATTGCATCCTTTGGTTGTGCAGGCCAGTCAAACACAATTCATGTGATATAGCCCTACCTTAGAATAGGAAGTGGGATTTATGAATGAATGAAATTAAAATTACTAAAATAAGAAAATTTCTTTGAATACTTTTGAAGTAGTTTTCTAAATCTATGACTTCCGGTTTCTATATGATGACTGTGTTAAGATTCTGAGGCAGAATGATGGCGAAAAAGACAACTTTCCAATTCAACTTTCTAAGATATTTAACATAGGGGAAGTACCAAATAAAAAACTCTTACGAAAATTTTTAAGTTAATTGGTCAATTTGACTTGTATAGTTTATTTTTCTCCATTAACTCTACGGAGCAAAAGTTACGATGCTAACCGTTGTAGTTATAGCACAATGAAACACATGATCACGAACAATTAACGAGCAGGAAAAAATGGCAAAGCCCAAAGGCTTAAAACATGCAAGATAGCAATAATATAATTGCGCTATAAATAAGACGGTAGGTTAACATAGACACCAAACCCACAAAATAGTTCTTAATTTTAACAAATGTAAAACCAAAATAACTCAAACAACGAAACAACTACACTGTTAGAAGATGTAGAGAACATGTTCCCTAACATTAAAAACACGGATATTAACAGTCGAAATAATTATATGAAGTGACATGATCTGATTAAAAAAACAATGAATATGAAAAGTGCCAAAGAAATTTAGTTCCAAACATTATTCATTAACGAAATGTTTGGAACTGGATATCATATTAACTTAAATTTACATTTATTTTGCATGTTAGTTTGAAACTAAATAAATTTTCTCTTGTGAAACAGAAAATGTTAAATTAGCAGCTTCGTTCAAAGTCTTCAAGCAACCTTCTTTTCAAATTTTATTTGACGATAATCTAGCGCTAGGTCAGAAAAGCATGTGTAGTCATATCTACACCCAATATCGCTTCGTAAAATGGCATGACGAGTATCGTTCCCTTTCTACAATAGGATTTTGCAAGATCTAAACTAACAAGTTAAAGAAATAAATCAGTCAGTAGGCTATTCGATTGGTTCAATTCGATGGATCAGAATTTAAAGAGTGACTATTTCATCGTATGCAGGTAAAGCAGCCCGTTGTTAAAGATAGACGGTTAGGAGAATCGGTGAGCAAACAGTTGATTTAAGTTGTTTAAGGTTTTATTGGGGTTAGATTTTTTTTAATTTAATTTTAATTTTAAACAATTTTTCCGATGAAATAGAGGCAGCCGTTAATTTAAGAGCATTAGAGCTCAGCAGAGTTTTTTTGCTACAGGCCTCGCACCAGCATAACCCGACCCTGAGTTTGGCTTAACTTTGTACATTTGCATGCATTTCCTCCTAGGGCATGACGAGGCAACTAGGACATTGTGATGATTGCCGCATTGTTTTAAAGTTGAATTGCCCCCAGCTTCCTATCCTATCCAGCTTCCTGTTAATATTTGGAGGATAGACCGGCATTGTCCATATGCTAAAAGTGTGAAGAGATTTCAAGCTAAATGAGATTAAACTGTCAGTTGATCGGAAAGAATAAAGTAGCATAAAGACCATTAGCAAGTGCATTTCTTTAAGCGACTTTTCTAGACCCTATATTAAATCAAATTCATTTAGCTTTTTTATTGAAAATTTGTTGGGTAAATGCGTAGGTAATGTAATAGAACATTTGTAGTGCAAAAAAACTGAACTTAATGTTACTTAAAGCAGAGGTAGAATGGCTTGTACGTTGAAACTCACGTTAGGGTAGGTTACAATATTAGCTGAAATCGTATTTTTTCTCTGGCTTTGTTTAAAGCTTGTTGAGAAGTTTATAACAAAAGAGCACATGGGCCATGGCAATATAAACCATAAGAGGTTTACAGGAAAGTTGCAGGGGTCTGTGTTTGACTTCGCAACCGTTTAAAGTTCTTGGTATTTCTGCAGTTTCCTTAGAAATGTTTGGTTCAAGACCGATATTATTTTTGCTGATTGCCTTCCTGCTGACTCAGAGGTCCAACGCTGATGTGGAGAGTGAGCAGGATGCGGATTCTGAATTTGATGACGTACTCTTGGAAGCAGAGAATGAGGTATAAACTGTCTGCATTGATTGCTGTGAGTGAAGCAACAATTTTGTTTAATGAGTCGTTGTTTAGATGAAAGAACTCGATTCGATCCCGGACTGGAGTTTACCGATTCTACATGAATTGAGCTCAGAATCATCGACAGGTGATGAAGATGAAAACCAAGAAATAGCATCAGAGGATCAAGAGAAAATGAGGAAACATCGTTTGGAGGAGGAACTCAGAGATCTGTTGAGCAAACTCTTGAATAAAGATCAATCTTTACCGGACGCAAAGATCGAGAATGTGGAAGGGATTCCTCCGGACGCTGATGATCATCATGAGGTAGAAAAAAGAAGTTTAAACCGAGGTTCGATTCGCTGGTTGATCTGGGACATACTTAAAGGTTCCAAGAAACGCAAAGCCGTACACACCGCGACCGGTAAATCGCCATTTATTTGAGCTTATGCTTTTAATATTACGCATTATACGTATTTGAGCTTAAGGTTCACTAAATTTATTTCTTTACTTCACGTCACATTTAAGGCAAATTTCCTCGGAAATGCTCAAAATTTCACAAGCCGCTTGGTAACTCAACGGTGACATCATGTGGAAGCGCAACAACGCCACTTGGTCCAATAGAATGGTGCCACGTCACTTGCAGGGAAGGATACATGTGGGTGATATGACATTAACATTCAGTTTCAATTCCAATATTGCGTCATCAACAATCATACACTCACAGGTGGAAGGGCTCTTCGCCTCAATTCGAGCTTTGTGGCGCCGCCACCAAACACCGATGGTCGTACCAGCTCAGAGGCCTCAAACGGCCGGAAGAGAGATGCCTGAGTGGTGGGTTCCGTCACTTCCGTTAAGACTGCACATTCTAACGTCACATCCTGTTATAACTCCATCGATAAATTGTTTCAGGTTCCACGAATCAAACAATAGACGTCTGCTTGACGCCAGAATGCCTGGCAACAGGTTAGTGGTAAACCGAATGAGATCTAGATGTTCTGTCATAGCCTTGTGCGCTTCTAGATTTTAATCGCGTTATCGACTGATGACAACTAATTTACTGTTCAGCGGCTTACTACATGAACCGGATTGACTTTTCCGTTAACCCCTGCAACGATTTCTATAAATTCGCTTGCGGAAGATGGATGAGCGAAACGTCGATACCTCCCGCTGATGGAAAATATTCCACTTATACAATAATCAGAGACAGAGTTCATAGAGAACTTTCACGTGAGACGTTTGTTTATGACGTCTCAATTAATAGCATTAATACTTGTTTTTACAATTATTACGTCACAATAAAAATATATACGTCATAACGGTTAATAAATGTTGTACTTTCAGAGCTCCTGATGGAACCAATAAATGCGACTGAGTGTGAAGCGGTCGCAAAAGCGAAAACAGCGTACAGAGCTTGCTTAAATGAAGGTGGCGTGTCCTAGCACTTTCTATGCTTATCCGTAGCCCTGGTGTGCCGATGGGCCACTACTTAATAAGTAATTAATCGTTGAAGCCATCATGGGATAACTTTATGCTTTAGAATTAATTGAAAGACTGGACAGTCAGCCGCTGTTGGACATGCTCCGTGGCGACATGGCGTGGCCGATCTTGGACGAGTTTTGGGATCCGGACGACTTCAATTTTGAGTCTACAGTCGCGAGTCTCAGGGGAAAGCTCAGCAATAAAGTTGTCCTGGACGCAAAGATGGGAAAACACAAGGGCAAAAGATACCTAATGGTAAGCATGTTAAGCTTTGAACGTAACTCGCGGTCTTGCATGGAGTGAAACCCAGAACCTTAAAGACAACCACAATATTTCATTTCATTGTCAGACTTTAAAAGGGACCATGTCCATCCCGTTCAAGTTCTACATAGACAGCCGTTACGATGACGTGAGATTCTTTTGTTGCACTGTAATTAGTACTTCTTACGTCATCAAATGCTTACTTATGACGTATTATACTTTGCAGAGACTGCGCGCTTATTATGATTTGATGTATGATGTAGCAATAATGTTGGGGGCAGACCCACAGGTTGCGCGGAATGACGTCATAAATGTAAGAAGGCTAGAACACAAGCTGGCAACCCACAAGTACAGCGACAATGACGTCATAGTGGAAAAAAGCATCGCGGAAATGAATAGAGACATACCGGGGGTGAGACGTCACAATAGTAGAAGTTACGACGCGGTCTAATAAGTTTACGGGACAAATCAATATATTCCCTGTAACGACTTCACAAACTTTTAGATAGACTGGCTTGATCTGTTTAAAAGAATGATCACGTCACATCCGGTGAATAGTTCGACGCAGATCCTCGTCTGGGATGAAGAATATCTGACCCACCTGTCCAATCTGGTGCAAAACACAGATCGAAGGTAATCTTATAATTCTGAGATGGTATGACAGCTTAATCCTCGGAATCAGTCTTTGCAGGGCTTAAACCCGTCGACGATTCCCCGTCGCTCGAGTCTCGGTTACCGAGCTAGCCTTTGTGCAAGTTCCAATTGTCGCACATTTTTCAATTTTTTTTGATATTTCATTTTATATGTTATTGCCCGCATTTACAATTTTCAACCAAGTCCACTGAACAGGAGCAAGTGTCGTTCACGACTTGCCCAAGAGCTTACCACGGTGGCGCAACTGGGAATCGAACACGGAGCGCATTATTGCGAGACAAGTGCTCCAACCACTCGACTACTAGGTCGACCATATCTTGATAATGAAGTTGATTTTATGAAATAAATGAAAACAAACGTCAAAAATTTCTCAGAACCCTTCAAAACTACCTGGTTTGGACAAACGTCAAGCGACGAATCCAGTCTCTCAGTTCCCGTTTCCAGCAAAGATACCTCGAGTTTGAGGAAACCTTGTTCGGCAAACGCGCGCTCACATCGCGACGGGAGCGATGCGCTATGGACACCATGTACCTCATGAAAGGACCCACCGGAAAGTTGTACATCGAAACATATTTCTCTGAAGCGAAAAAGAAAGTCGTGAGTCTTTCGTGATAGGACGTTTTGTGAATTGAAGCAAAGTGATGTGATATGAAAGCGATGTGATATGAAAGTGATGTGATATGAAAGTGATGTGATATGAACGTGATGTGATATGAAAGTGATGTGATATGAAAGTGATGTGATATGAAAGTGATGTGATATGAAAGTGATGTGATATGAAAGTGATGTGACAAACTTTATTCACTTTCATATTTTGTTGATGGAGTCAAAGAAACAATAAAATTCAGCTTCGTCGTTGTTACAGGCCGAGGAACTATTCGATTTTATTCGGAAAGGATTCCTTCATTTATTGGACAACGAAGTCACGTGGATGGATAACAAGACAAAAGCTTACGCGCGACTCAAAGCGCTCGGCGTTAAACGCGACATCGGCTACAATCCTCGCATTTACAAGAACGCCACCTACTTGGACCAACACTACAAAAACGTCAGTGACGTCATGCGAACTTTCCCATCTTAAAACATGTTGCCGCAATTATAGGCGATGTTTATTACGTAACTATTTTACTCTTTTATGACATTACAGGTTGTTATTGACCCGAACGATTACTTCAATAACGTCATCAGTCTTTTGACCAATCAGGCTCAGAAGGAATTTCGTTTAATGGGGGGGTTGTACAACCCTCAAGTTGAACCTTTCAACATTCGACCAACGATGGTGAACGCGTTAAACAATCTAGAACACAACGTCATGAGTATGTAAATGACATCACAATAGCATCTGTTTTGGTTTTGATTTCGATTAACGTAACGTGTGTATCTTTGCTCTGCAGTGCTCCCTGCCGGCGAGATGCAGTACCCCTTCTATTGGGGAAATAAATTCCCGGCGTAAGTAGAAAATAATAATGACTCCTGATACAAAATAACTTCTGTATTAAGCGTCATCCAGGTTGAAATCTTCGTCAACTTTTATATCAAGGTGTTAAAATAATCATGAAGGACCTTCATGTTTTGTCACGTGGTTGTGCAGGATGTTTCAGTTCGGAGCAATCGGCACCATATTAGGACATGAGTTGACCCATTCGTTCGATAACAACGGGAGGAAGAGAGGAATTGACGGAGAGTTGCTCAGCTGGTGGACTCCAAGCTCACTGGATCGTTTCAAGAAGAGAGTGAAATGTATGGAGGAGCAATACGACCGGTATTACTTTGAACCTGCAGGCGAGAATGTGAGTTTTGTTTGGGGGAGTGCGTTTTTACGCTGAAAGTTTTTATTTATCTGAAATAAACTTTTTGGAGGCAACTTTTCTCCTTTTTATAGTTAAACGGGAAAAAAGACCTGGCGGAAAATATTGCGGATAACGGAGGAATTAGAGAATCTTACGCGGTACATCATTAATGACAATCGACAGCACAAACAAACTCGTGATCTTTATTTTAATTTGGTATCGATTTAGGGGTATCACCTGTGGTTGAAGGCTCACAACAAGACAAGTGAAAGACTTGAACCCGCATCGGGGTTCACAAACGACCAGTTATTCTTCATCGGATTTGCGACAGTATGAGCTTTGCTGCTACTGTTGTTGTTCTTTTTGCGCTGTTTTGTGCTTGTTGAACCAGAACTTCACGTTTTATTTCGTCACACAGGCTCGTTGTGCGCTGTACAAACCGGAAGCCGCGATACATGATCTTGCCGCGAACGTCCATAGTCCGGGCAGGTTTAGGTGAAGATAAAATATTAACATTTTTTACATTTGACTTCAAACTATTTCTCGATGACAATCTGACAACGGTCCCATTTAAATTTGCATAAATCTACTTCCACTTATTGCATTTACGTTTATATTAATATAATTTTAATTTGCTTATATGTATTATTGTATAGAAAGCGTCTTTGATAATAATTAAGGGTTTTACGAACTCCACTTCACTGTGGTGCATCTCTGCTCTAAGCTCCCAACCACTTGTAAGATGTGAATTCATTTTGCAGAGTTATCGGGTCTTTACAAAACTTCGACAAGTTTTCAAAAGCATTCGACTGTCCTGTTGGATCCTTCATGAACCCACGTCATAAATGCGTCATATGGTGATGACGTAATAAGCACACTTGCGTTTTTGCACAAATTTTCAATTTTGCGAAAAATAAAGCAACGAGCGATCAATGATTGTGACGTCACCAAACCAAGTTGTGCAAAAAGTTCAAGTCAGATCAAGCCGTTGTGACGTCACAATTTTTCGCTATTTGTTGAAGATTGCTGGCGGTCACGTTTGAGTAAGCAAAACCTTTGACATGAATTTGCCCGTCAGTATAAAGTCCAATTGTGACGACACAGTGCGAACTGTTAACAGCTCCAAGGTGCAAGGTTGCGTAAAATCAGCGAAAGCTTGGCAGATGTTGCAAGAGTTCGAAGTTAAAGTGGAAAGTGCAAAGTGCTAAGTAAAAGTTTCTTTAAAAAAAATTGGGAAAATTACAAATTTAAATCATTGTATTACTATAACTAAAATCTTCTTTGTCGCGGGCTCGTCCTTCAGTTGACATCCGATATATGAAATAGTACGCGACAGCTCTTCTGTTGTTGAATGAATTCTAAATGAGATTTATATTCAGTACAACCAGGGCGCGTTATAAAGAATAATTGAAGATTCAGACCTCGATTGACTTGGAACGAAATATCGAAACGCCAAAAATATCCAGCAGTCGTTGCACATGGAGGTCCGTAGTCGGAGGTCCGTAGCCTATGACTTTTACGTGGAATCACGCGATCGGGTTAGAACATGTGAGAGACGTCACGTAGTTACTTGTTCTATAAGATGATTACGTCACTGTACAGTGACGTAGAAAAGGTGGTTTATGAGAGGGAAGGCAGATATCGGAGTTTATTTGATCTTCATCGTGGCAGGTGGGATCATAAATTAGCAGTCGTCGCTATTTATGAAACCCGCAGGACGAGACGTAATTAAACATTCAATTAATTATTATAAAGACACCTCCACGCTGGCACGTAAGCACCTGGTGACAAGAAACTTTTGTGATTTCGTATCCAAAAATGCTCCGTTTATCATTTAAAAGAAAATAGAGAAACAAAAGCGCCAGAAAATTTAATTTTTAAAAACAATTAAGTTTGCTGGAAATATAGTTAATTATACCAAAATTAACTCAAAAATATTTTCGATTTCTTAATTTATAACGTTGATTAAAAAATGATACGGAATAAAAAAAAAATTGGTTGTTATAGTTTTAAAAAAGTTTGTCGCTTTTCTAGAATGTTTAATTACTTTTGCATATTTATTTCGACATTCACACCATGCTGCTTTGCGGCAATGGCAACTTCAAAGTTCTTTTGTGGACTTTTTCCTTTCGATTTCTTTCTGCAATGACGTCACAAGCGCGAGACGCAACCGCGATCAGCTGGTTACTTTTCGTAGTAAGAACGACGAGAGAAGTTTATTTAAGCTCGATGCGGTCGCGATTGGCCCAATATAGCGCAATGCAAGTAGTACGACGTGACTGAATCCACGACCTCAGGCCTTTTGAACAATCCGAAGCGTGCATGGGGTCCCAGGTTCGATTCCCGCTTGAGGCGGGAGTTTTTTCTTTATTCGCTGAGGTTATTGAGAAAATCTTTTTATCGCGATGATGTTGTGATTGTTTTGTGTCGGATGACGTCAGTAGATGACAACTTGACGTTTATCACCTGTTTGCAAACTCGTCAACTTTAGGTTCGCATTTTACGATGCGCGAAACATCCATAAATTTCCGTGTTAAGTAGATGTCGGAAAAGGGGATTGTCTGTGTGACGTCATAAACATAAAACAAATATTCTTGTTACATCATAATGATTCGCAATCAGAGTGACTCATTGGTTGATATCGCGCGCGCTTTCATCATCTATCTTTGGATAATCATCCGCCCTGGTTTTGGGGTGGACCGCTGATAACTAAAACTTTAAAAAATGTGAAAACTACTTTGGAATGAGACTGGACAGAAGATTACTTTGCCACACAACTCGATTACTTTCCATTTATCGATTTAAGCCTTGAATTTCTACACTTGGATTAAATTGTTCAGCGGTAAATTGTAATTGTTAAATTTTATCGTATTTTAACGATATTAATATTTTAACACTAAGTGGCGGTAAAGATTTCTACACAGCGACATACGTCAGGTCAGAGTATACGAAGAACTTTCCCGAAAATTTTCCGAACTCAAATTTAACTTTCGTGCCACTGTCTCGACAACTTTCTTGTTAAAGACAGGTATTATCGCGTTTTCGAAGACATATTTGGTCACGTACAGTGATAATTTTATGACATTATCGCGGATAAAATTCAAATTTACAGCGAAACTCTCGGAAACGCGAAAAAACCTAGAATTACTTACAGGAATTGAATTAAATCAACCCAAATTGTCCCTCCGGCCGTCAATAGATTATGACGATTAAATGGTAATTATCGTGGTTTATCTCTTTTAACAGGCCGCGCTCTCATACAACAAGCGATAGAAGTTTCGTTATTTTATCGAGCGTTCTAAAGCAGCGATCCTCGACCTGTCATGCTTGGGGTCCGTAAAAAATAAAACAAATAAAAGAAAAACCTCAAAAATCCAAAGCGCTCCAAAGCCCAGTTAATAATTTTTGGCTTTTTACCTTCATAATTCTTGACTCCAAGTTTGGTCGATAAATTTTCAGCGATTAGCCGCTTAGTTTAATTGGATTAAGGTTGTTCTTTGAATAAACGCGTCGCCCGCGCTGCACAGAGTTGGTGTTTACAAAATACCAGGAGCAGCAGTGATGTTGCCGCAACAATGGACACAGGCAAACTCTTCGATTTACCACAAAAGTCTTGTCTCGTATCTGCAACCGTACCCGGCACTTTGCAAGATACTTTGATGGCTGCTTCGGTTCGTATTTTGACGCAACCTATAACCGCGGTGGTGGAACCAATCATTAATTATTATACAGTCGCTTGTTTTTGTGGAAAAAAATCGCGACGAAAACCGCTTTCACGTAGTTGGCTCACCACCATTGTAGTAATTGAAGAAAATAACTAGTAACTGCTCTTTCTGAAGACTCGAATGTGGTAAACAGGATCGTTGAATTGATCAAGAACTTGTACTCGGGTCGTCTGCGGTAATTTAGGTTGTTTAAGCGCAAATCACGCCCAAAAACCTAGACACGCCTTTTCGAAATATGCTTTACTTCTTCCTTGTCGAGTTTATATATAATTAATCGATTTTTGGACCTTGCAAAATTTATGCCAACTATGAATGGGCAGAAAATTTTGCGTTCGTTTGTAAATCGCAAATAGTTGTTTGATTCGAAATGTTTTCTAACGCTATTTACAATGTAACGCCTGGATTTAATGTCAAGCAAAATTTGCTTTCTAATCTAATAAATCACGCAAAGGATCTCCAAAATCGCGAAAATAGGAAAGGGGAAACAATTCCCCTTTCTTCTTCGTTGTCTAGATTTCTTCTGATGTGGTCGAGCTCAACCGACGTTTCAACGTCGAGCACGTATTTCAAATGTTTGCACATATTTGAGAGCATAATGACCTCACAATAGGCTTCAACACCGCTTCTGGAGTTAACCGAAACACGAAAAGCTGCACCTGCTGGCACAAGAACTCCACTAATATGGAAGCACCTTGACAAAGCTTCACCACCGCCGCAGCAAACACAACGAAGATTTTATAAAAGCGGATAATCTTGGGCTGGGGAGAGGTCTTGTAATTGACTCCGTTCAAGCGATGATGGTTCCTGGTCGACTAGATCAATCATAAGCTCGGGGCTTTGGCTAAAACATCAGAGAAAGTTATACCTGGTGCGTTTGTAACAATTAGAAGGCTCGGGTTAAGCCTGAAACGTTCCGCATGAAAAACTTTGAAAATTTGACGTCATACTCCTTCAGCATATCGTGTCTAGGTCTTCATTTAATACATAGGCACGGCTGTAAAGTGGTTTGTAATAAGGATGATTTTCAAACGACAGCCTTCCCTATCTTCTCTAGATTAAACCATTAAATACGTTATCGTCATGATCATAACTGTGACGTTTAATAACGCCCACGTTCCATAGGCCAATCACAGCTACTCAAGATAACTTATAAATTAAAATATCAACCAATGAGAAATTAGCCCGTAGGGAAGAATGATGTAATAAATAGTCAGCGATTGAAAACTGAAGCTTTGGAGCTGAAGTTCTGAAGTTTCTAAAATCAACCAACGTCCACCAAACTATAGAAACTCTGCATTCTTAGCAACAGTTTAACCATTTAGCTCGTTTTGACAAAATGATTCGCACAAGCTGCTGAATTAAAATCTCTGAATCTCTAAATGTCGTAAAATTAAATGCAATGAAATTGTGGGACGCAGGACCTCCCTAGAGTAGAGGGTGGTTCTGGTGCTTCGTATCCTGGTGTAATTGAATTAAATTCAGAAAATTTTTTCAATTCGAAATTTGCTTATTGAGAAATGGAATTTTTGCCTCATAGCGACATCTTCAGCATCTTCAGACTCCTAATAATTAATCGAATATAATCGATTCCCAATATAAATGTTTTAATCGATTCTTGGGAAGAAATATTGCATCGATCAACCGCCGACACCAGCTCCGGCGCAATCAATAACGATAAATTGGTTTAAGTGTACTTGTGCATGGGGGTTAAGGGTCACAACCAATTGACCTTTGACACGATGACACTGAGTGACGGCTTTTCAAGATATTGGCACTCTCGTGTAAAAGTCAGACGATCATTAGGATAAAAGCGGTTGACGCCGCGACAGATCGCGAAGACCACTTGGGCTCCCACGCACCCCGGAGCGAACAGAGTGGGGCGTCACGGATCGAAATGGATCACGTGACTTGACAGGGCAGAGTGATAAGTGACGTTGTGGTTTGTAGTGGAGCGACGAGTGATTGGTTAATTAGTCAATGCATTTAGCCTATCACTTTCAAGGCGACTCGACGGAACACGGGGGCGCGGCGTGAAGTCAGGCTTTGGATTCATAAACACCAGAAATGTCAATGAAAACATCGCATTCTCGGGAAAAAGACAACGATCTCGAGAACTTAAGTGTTGCTGCCATTATGACGCAATAAAGCCCTCATTCTCTCAGAATAAATAAAAAGCTCAATAAGTGAAAACGATGCGGTCGCAAAGTAGAGCTTAATTCAAGAAGTTCACGGCAAGGAATTCTGTGGTTTGCTTTGATCTTTATCGAATTTCGTCGCGTTTTGGCTTCTTTCCAAGACACTTTGAACTTCCAGTGATTTAAATCAACTTTGGAATCGATCTGCACTGTGTGAAGTTTTATTTAATTTGAACTTCAACGGATTTGCAGCGCCCAGTTTAAATAAAAAATCAAACTCTCTAAAAGGACATTGGTCGGGCTTATAGCTATTCGCCTTTATACACAGCACGCGATTTACCACAAAAGCGGCGATTGTGACGCCTAAATGAGCGTATTTTTATAAAACTATCCTCTGCGGGAGTCTAATTTTATGGCGATTTTTCATAAAATGTGGGAAAACCAGCGCGAGATGAATAATCTTGCAAAAAAGCTTTGAGCTTTGCAACTGCGGATTTTTGCATTTTGTAAAATTTTTGTAAAATATTCTAAAGTTTTGTTTTTATAGTGAATATGCGTTCGATTTAGGAAGAGGTTCAATAAAATTCATTCCAGAAACCCTGCAGACATTAACTTAACAATAAAAAGAAAAGTTGCCCCTTTTGCTCCAACAACACACGCAAATCTTCACAAAGATATTGCTTTGACCCTCGCGTCCTATGCTTAACCGGCCACCGTCGTTGCTATTGGGTTATTTCGTTGAGAATAAATCATACAACTGATACCGTCATCGTGCTTGATCGTGTGTATGAAGTAGCCCATCGATTAATCACGACTTTGTGCAAACTTTAACGCAGAAGAAACAAACAATCTTCATCTCGCATTTCTGCTGCTGTCCTGTTTACTTACTGTCGTCTCTGGCAATAATGATTCGATTCCCTACCCCATTATCTGATTGGTTCGACAAGGACGATAACGATCGCTGATTGGCTGATAAGCATTGATACGTCATCAAAGTAACAGCAGTGTAGCAGATGTTAGATCGCATCCGGGTTGTAAATCCCCCGCAAAATGGCAAAACCACGAAAACTTTGCACCAGACTCTCCCCGCGGTAATGGGCCTTGGGAAATCTTTTTTATCTCGGCCATTTTCAACAGACTCCAACACAAAATGGAAATGAACAGACAAACATGAAAGACAGATGAAAGCAGACAATTAATGCGCTTGCTGCTGTTGATCACGTGATACATTTGCGCCGTTTCGCTTCAGTGATTTTCTAAGTTCTGTAACATCACGTGATCTTAATCGTCAAAAATCGATGTCGGTCCCCCAACCCCGTTCTCCAGACTATTGGATGCGCATTATTAAGTCACAAAGCAAGAAATCCAGATGATTGAAGTGACCGATTGAAACGTGCTGCTTTATAGTAGAAATTTGTCGAGTCAGCAACATGGGTGTCAAATTACTCAGCATAAAATGCCGGAGTCTCTGAAGCCCGAAATAGTTTTCGTTGTTTGTTCCAAATATTTCGGCGCATGAGTCCGACTCATCGCAAATAAGTTTACAGGCTGAATCGCGGACAACAGAATCATGTTTTATTTTAGAAGCGAGAAAAGCTGTTCTAGTAAAACGTGAAGATTTTGGAAAACAAATTTTCATCGGGTTTTTTATCATTTTGCTTTCCCGCGTGTTTGCTTCAGTCAACGTGACAGAAAATCGTGGATCGATTTAGTTGCCTTGAATAATAATATAGGAGTGAAACTAGTCACATATCTAACGCAGTTAAATTGGATGAACTGAGCAGACGAGAAAGTAGAACGGATGAGACTAGCGGCTCAACTTACGCGGACTTATTGTGACTTTCGTTGCAAGTTGTGCAAGTTCAAGTCCAACAGCAATCTCGTTAATAAATTCAAGTTTAAGAACAAAAACAGGTTTAGCATGATCACACCTGTCAATCTCAAAAGCTTGTAATTTAAACGAAGCCTTTCTTGTTCATTATGACTTCACAATAAGAGGGTTAATTGATGTCAAGTCGCTATGGGGTCAAGGCTGGTACAAACTCTGACCCAGCGACCCAAAATCGAGCGTTTTGGACTTAAAATCTGTTTACATTATTATGTCACACATTGCGTGACTGCATCATTTGTTTGAGCAGGTTGTGGCCATAGAAATCAAATAGCGCATAAAGCACAAACGGAAACTGATCGTAATCGTGTCTTGACCGAAATATTTGCCGGAATTGGCGGCAGAGATGATTTACGAGAGAAGCCACTACGACGTGACGTAGAAAGTTTTAGATTTGAAGAGAAAGTTTTCTTTCTGCTCAGATTGGTCGTAAATCGCTTGTAAGATTTATGACGTAATAAACAATATTCGTCATGCAAGTAAAAGAAAAATGCTACCTCCCACAAAGTATAAATGACGTAATTTTAATGAACATTTCTTAAAAACCTGTAACAACAACGTATGTGACGCAATTAATCACGTGTCGAGTGCTTTTGCAATTTGCACGTGACGTAGTCGATCACATCAACATCTTCGACACCATTTATCGATCTGTGACATCACAAGCGATGTTACAAGTAGCAAACGATCTTTTTGTGAAGAAACAAAGATGTGATTATGACTCAACAACGCAGTTCCTTCCATAACCAGGTGTGCAGAGCGGAGTGCAAGCTGAAAAGGTAAAATATTAACCGAGGCTTGTTGTCGACGAACGTAGAGAGTTACAGATACGAAGTCCACACGGTCCGCGATGTTCAACCTGACCAAGTTGACCGTTGGCAAGAAATATCGCTGCGTGGTCGCGGTTTGACTTCAATAGCTCGGCGCGATCTCATGGTCGTAAACCGTCGCGTCTGACATAGTTGAGAACACGCTCACAAAGCAAACAATAGGCGTCGAACAATCGTTAAGCGTGCAGGCTTTGTGACATCACAGAGAAGTTATGCATTACTATAAAAAGCAGCGGGTTAAACGTATCAAGAAAGTTGTAATAAAAAAAGTCGAAGGCAATAATCGTATTTCATTGGAACTGTTGTCAGTCACTTACTGCAAAGAGGCAAAGCGGGCACTGGCGCGTTTTACTACAGCAACGAAATGGACTAAATTTTCTAGAAGCTGTGAGGCAGACGGTGCTTGCGTCCAGCGTAGAAGGAATTGCTGAACCTTTTTTGTTTTACGCAGATATCTTCGTATATAAGAGCAGGGATTTCTGAAATTAGATTATTGTGTTGTACAGCAGAGCTCCACAATTGTAGAAAGTTTTTCACATTTGCTAAAAATATTCGGAACTTGAAAAATTTCGAAAGATTTTCATCGCGTAATTGAAGATTCGACGATGACGGATTTAAAAGCTTTATCGAGATCAAAAGTTATTGTTGTCTGCAGTCTCTGTTTGCTTGTTTTCAACCCTTCTCCAGTGCAGGCTCGGAGACTTGTCACGACAATTGGCGGGAAAAAAGACCTCGCATCACCGCCAAACAAAGACTTCATGCGCCGAAGGTAAGTCGCATTAAATACAGAATGGCCTAATGACCATGACTTAGTCCTGTTCAGCTTTCTTTGTGTAACATATTTTTTATTTCAAATCAAAGTCTAAGAATTGGCAGTTGGTTCGTACAATGTATAAAAAGCTCAATTAAAATGAAAATATAATAACTCGTCCAAACGACGCAATGTAATTTCCGCGAGGATAGGAAATTGTTATTGGTTGGCTTATCTTACGAAGAACCTTATCAGTATGAGAACGACGCGCCTTGAATATGTTTCAAAATCCTTTGGTATTTCCAATACACATTATAGCCAAGTGTTTTATGTTGCATGTAGTGACATCACGGTCATCGTCTGCTTGTATGGTGTTGTTACTCGAAACAAGTCGCAGGTATGAGATACGTTCCTTTAATGTCACCAGCTTGTCGGACATTCTTGATCTTTTGATAAAAATTCAAATTTTTGAAAATATTTTTTGTATTTTTTTGGACAGTTTTGATGGTTATAACTTTTGGTGATGGTTAATTGTTGTTCAATTTCCTTCTTAAAATCTTGCTAGTTTTAAGTTATTTGCCTTAAACCGATCGCGTTTGTATAAAACGAACGTTTATTGCGTCATAAAGGTGTACGCCTTAAGTCCCGCCTCAAACTTTGTACCAGTTGTCCTCTGTGACGTCATAATCACAGCGTGTGGTGCTTTGTTGTCATTGTTTCAAGGAGGCCAGCAGGTGAATTTAAGTAGATGAGATTCGCCGCCTCACACATCCGAGTTATTTATAACTCGGGCCGTTTTCGTCACGAAGGTTCTCATCTAACTTGATTGGTTGGTTTGTTTATTGCGATTTTGTTATTTTAAGTCGGAAAACAGGATTTTGAAATTTCTCCGAAATAAACATTCGTGGCAGAATCGCTTCGTTGTTCCGCAAGACTGCACGAGGTAATCTCATTTTTGTTATTTTTATTGTGGCAACTTCGCCATTTTAGATTTGAGCTCACAACAATGCAGACAACTTGTCGTCGGCGGTTGATGTGATTGAATGAGCAGCGAATGTTTTATGATGTCATAAACCTAATGGGCGGCAAATCCGTTTTTACGCTCGAAAAGTTTTAAAAAAGTTTCAGGAAATAAGATTTATTTTTTGGCCAAAATCCAGATGTAAAAATCGGCGCCATCTTTCATTTGCCGACCTTCTATGCTGCTGCTACAGGCCTAATCCATTATGAGCGAATAATCGGTATCAAACGGCGCCTGGTTAGGAAATAATCACCGTTGTGACGTCCCCGATGAAAGAATTCATAAATTGTGATCATGTTCTGGTAAACACAGGGATGTCAGCTCGGCTGATAGGTCGTTGACGTTTTACGCTGAAAACATGTCAGATAGCCCCGTGGCGTTTGATTTATACTTACACGTCAGCCTACGTTGTAAGGGTGAACTTCAAAGTGCGTTTTAAATTAAAAAAAGAAGTTAAAATAACTTTTTTTTAGATTTATTTGGAAAGAACCAAACTTGCTGAAACTATTTCTAAAAATTTTCTCCCCGCAGCTCCAAAAATCTAATTTGTAGAACGAAAGTTCGGCGTTTGAACCTTTTTCAAAGATCTTTGTTGAGGTCGGCCCTGTTTATGCGATGCCTCCATCTTGTCTGCCGCCGCCCCGCTGTCTATTATTGTGTAATAACAAGTTGATTGTTATTACAACAATGTAATTGATGAGCGAATTACTGTGGTTATTGCTGATGACTTCACGGCTAAAATAATCAAACGCGTTGTTATTCTTAGAAAACGAATTTTTGAAAAAAATGAAAAAATTTAGTTTCCAGAAGGGACACCTAAAACCGAATATTTAGTCACTTAATACGATTACGAAACCGCTACAGCGACGACCACCTACGAACTTGACCTTGTTATTGCGGCCCACTCTTCTGTGAGGAGGTAAAACGTCACTAAGGTTTTCTTCTCACGTGATTAAAAACTGATAAAACGGTGAAAGGATTTCATCTTTGCGGGGTCACCAACCAACTTTCTTCGAAGATTTCGTTCGCTCGCTTGACCAATGAAGCAAATACAACCGAGAAAGTTGATGTTTTAAACGAATTTGTGAAACTTTCAAGGCTTTTAAGATACCTTGTCACCTACTTTCATGACAAGACACTTCAGTTGGTAGAGCGATTGAGATAATTCTTTTTTTAATAGAAATCCGTTTACCTGGATAGACATAAATAAACAAGATTATAGCTCTTGTCTTTCATCGGCTGCTGGTCGGTGCAGGCTTATAAAATCACTAATTACAGCCTGACGCAGTAATATCGGACTTCCAGAATATTTTTATCTGCCTTCGGGCCTCGACGTTTAAATACCTCATTGGCATGCTGCTAGTTCGAACGAGACGGTGACTTGACGGATTTTTCATTGCCTGGCATCGGCAAAAACTTGACGCTTGATCACGCGCGAGACAAAACAGATACCTGTGCATAATTCTTCAGCTCAAAATGGTCGCAGTAATTGTTCCACCGCTTTATTACCCCACCCCCCATCCCTTATCTCCGGAATAAGCATCGCGGCGAGCTTGGGCCGAGACACAGCGTCGCGTGTTTGAGGGATTTTGACGTCGTCGAACCACCAACAGACCTTGACCTTGGACTGAAGTTTACACCGAAAATGTCAAATTTGTTTCGGTGGTTTGTAAGAAAAGATGACGAAGTTTGAGGCTTGGTTTCTCGCGTAAATGTTTCGAGCTAAAACGCGAAAACTTTGCGATGTTCTGACGCTTGGCGGTTTGAGATTTAAACTTGACGTTATTAAAAGCGGTCGCTGATATCAGAGTGAATACTTTTAAACTTGTTTACTGCGCGAGCTGTTAGTTAAGTGCGCTAAAGTGGCCGTAAACCTTGTAAACGACCGGGCGAACACTGCCAGCTGCCGAAGATTTGCTACGATGAAAGATCCGAGCTACTGCCGCCTTTGATCAATTGTTTTGAGTCCATCGCAGCGATTCAAAGTGTCACTTGACTTCATTGCAACAGCCATCTGCTTTCAATCTCGGGCGCTGCCGGTGTTGCGCTTGGTGCTTTTGTTCTTGACATTAGTAAGCAGTTATTTTAGACGACTGTCGAGCGTGGCAGGCATCGTTGGCTTAACTCGGTTTCAATTACCAGGAAAAATCAGCATTTTTAAGCAATGAAAGTTCAAGGAAACCAGGTTTTAAATTTCGCTTTTGGTTTGAAAGCATTTCCAGAATTTTCAAGTAAACCTCGTCGACTTAGGCTGTGCTGCCTTGACTAACCACCACAAAACGCGTCAAAGCTCATCCCTTTTTATGTTCTCTTTATAAAATAAATTTAAATACTATGGAGATGTTTTGAAGTTTTCTTCTTTAAACCACTTTTGAAGGCATGTACCTTAACGCTTTCTTGTCTTAGACAAATTGTAAAGTTTGTTCGTTCTGTAGTGAGACTACGATTATTCATTCAAATTTGATCATTATATCAAATAATAAGAAATAATTTGAAAATTTGTAAAAATTTAATCGTCGCACAAATGTTAAATACTTCAAGCGAACCTTTACTCCCATATTTGTCTCAAACCTTTGTTCAAGACCAGTCCAGAAAGATTATGAGGCGGAATGTCGTCTCACTTTCTTCCTACTGCCAGGTCATTGTAAATCTTTGATAAAACATTGGACACCACATCTTGTTTGACTTGCTCGGGTGTAAAAAATTTAATAAAAGTAGGTTCCATTTAGACCATTGTCTTGCAGTGTATGCGCAAGGCTGTGTTTTTGCTTATGCTTGTGTAAATGTCGCAGATGTACGTAATTGGCGGTAAAAACATGTTTGAATCTTAACCTGGCTTTAAAATGTTAAAGATCTTGTTGTTGATGACTGCATTGATGAAGAATATCCCTTTCAACATGTGTTGTCGTCTTCGTCGGTATCTTTGAGTTTGTTCTAAACAAGCGTTTCATTGGGAACCAGGGTCATGAAAGAAATTACACGTATACGACACAAAAGTATAACAAAGACCTCATTGTGACGTATTTGATTACCAGCAGCGCCGTACTTGGCTGTCAATTTATAGACATGGGTGCGTCGATATGTGTGAGAATAAATGCTGTAGTTGCGGTCAGACATTCAGCTTTGTCCAGGAAAATTTTCGATCGAATTTCCCCAGGAGACTTGAACTTGCAAAACGCGATGGTACGAGGTACTCGACGCAATTTAAACAAATTAAAATTCTTCCAGTATTTCAGCTCGCTCCAAATTACAAGTTAATACGAGGTCGTATTGTGACCGCAGCCGGCGAGAGAATGCTCTTCAGGTTTCGTGTTTCAATTTCGCCTTTACTTTGGTTTCTCAGTTATGAAAAATTCAAGTTATAATTTCAGTCAAATTTTCTAATTCTACTTTTATCTTATCGGTGTGATGTTAGTTATTTGTTCTCTGATTAGTTATTTAGTAACTATTTCGTATTTAATACCTTTAAATTAGGACGTAAACTTGCCCAATATGCTTATTTTATTACTCATTCACAGTAGTAGCCGTTACACGTTACTTAGCTGCTTAATCATCCACTTGTTTGTCGAGGAAGTTATTTAGTTGAGCGAGTTGTAGTAATAACTATTTAACTAATTAACGAATAACGAATTACTAGTAAGCTAGTAATTTGTAACCAATTTTGCGCTGTTTATGTTCTAATAATGTTATCAGTGTTAGGCTGCTCAAACTAGTGGGAGTTTCTTGAGATTCATTTGTTTGACGTCATAGATATTAGTGATTGTTTCGACACAAAACAGACGCAAAGCAGAGTTTTTTAATTCCCTGGTTGGATTTGGCGGCAAAATTGCTCTCGTCACAGTTCACTGATCTTCTCGGCCGGATATTTTCAGGTCAAGCACGATAAACGATCTCATTAAATCAGGATATTTTGTAAATATTTGCTAAAATCGCTCGATTATTGTGTTACGCGATTTCGGTTTGGGATGAAAAACGCGAACGATTTTTTTACGTATCATAGAATGCGTGGGTATCGCGGTTCATTTGAACAAGATCATTTTCCGTATTTAAGAAGTCAATTGGCAGCTTATTATCTTATCTGGATCAAGCAGAACATCATTCACACATACCGATGTCATATTCTTGACAGGAGTGCTTTGATTAGGCGTGAAAATATTAACTTACTAAACAAATTGAAACATATAAAATTGATTGGATATACGTCAGATAAACGAGTACTATTACGTGATTAATCCGTTTATGACGGACAATGTCGTTAATCATGCGAGTTGTGAAAGACTGTTGTTGTTTGTTTAAGCTTTCAACGACCAACAGTCGCGTAACGTCAGTCACCTTGACGCGAAACATTTCGATTTTTCCAAAAATCACTCGACGATTTCGTTGCTTGCAGATTGACAATATGAGGCGCCCGCGAAAATACAACTCCATATAAGGAGATCGCATCGATAAATGCGATTTTAGATTTAAAACTTGTCTAACTGCAAAAACCTGATTATTATGTTCTCTTTGCATCAATTACCACGATTTCGTTTCTCATTTCCTTTGCTTTGATCTACCAACTTGAACTTCGCTCCGATTATTCCGATTATTGAATGTTACGTTCGATTACAACTGATCACAGGGGTAGGCAGCGCGTTCATCGCGATTAGAATCGATCAATCGGCGAAAACCGAGCACGACTTTTCTCGGCATTGTCGTTTGCATTATGACGTGACAGGTATCTCC
The DNA here is from genome assembly GCF_947623445.1 of Clavelina lepadiformis. Classification (NCBI taxonomy): domain Eukaryota; kingdom Metazoa; phylum Chordata; class Ascidiacea; order Aplousobranchia; family Clavelinidae; genus Clavelina; species Clavelina lepadiformis. The sequence continues at coordinate 19,452,131 of NC_135246.1, read as the reverse complement.
AGTCATTCCGGCAAATGTGGGAGGTCTGTTTTGTCGTTTGCCGTCAAACAGCGATATCTCCGCGATAGCGCGATGGCGGCTTTGACATCTGCGAGCCTCCCCAAGCCTTAAGAGTCGTTTCAGCGTTTGCAAAGAATTTAAATTTGGGTAAGAAATTAAATTGTGAAGGAATTACGACCAGACTGAACTTTGCTTTGCGCGGAAGCTTCTTCTTTCGAGCAACTGTAAAACATTCTCTGCCTGGCACCTTACTTTCATGTGGTTAGTTCCTAACCTAATCAAACAAATGTTATGGCGCCTTGCCATCGGATTTCTTGACGGCACAATCAATTTTCGAAAACTTAAAAGCTTTCCATCGATTTTGCTGCTTTGATTTTGCAATTTGCTGCTGCGTCCCGCCGGTTGCTAATGCAGCGGGTTGTGTAATTACGTCCCGTGAAATACAATCAACAATAGTTGATTTCTCCCGGCAAATTTTAAGTGGGTTTGTCTGGTATTGATTGAATTTACGTCAAATCAACTGAAACTTTGTCAAAATTTGAAGAAGGAAAGTGTGAAAGTAAACAAAAAGGTTTTCTGCCCTGCACCCGACCACCTGGTCTAAGCTGCATTAATGGATGCAACCTCGGTCGGTTTTTTCCGAAGAGCAAATTTACATTCTCTTTTCGAAGCGTGTTTGTTTATTAAAAGTCGGCTGCCGTCAAGCACGAAACCATTTTAATAATGATGAGTGCTTTCAAAATCGAGCACGCTTGCTTGCAGCCCGTCTGTAATCATCTCCATCAACGGAAAATAGACAATACCCGGGTCCGATCAAACGAGGTATTTGCATTCTGCGGCCTCTCATTATGCAGGTGATGATGTTTATGATAGTCAGAGACGAACGCGATATAGGGGCGCGTTCATTGTCATGTCGAGAAGTTTAAAGAATTTTATCGACGATTGTTTACCCTTTGGATGGGTTTGAGTTCGAAGCCGCCAATCAGGATTAGCTAATTTTGGAATTCTCCTTTCAAAGCCCCGAAAGAGACGGCGACCGACAACTTGCACAGAATCCCCATTGTCAGTGGCTGGGTCGGTAGAGGTAGAGGTCACATGATCACATGACTACAAGACTTTCTAGGGTCGCGGTGATTCTGTTCCTTCTACTGCGGTAAATTTATGTTTGTTTGTCGTATGAGTTCGTTTGGACTTTGAGGTTCCATTGCATTGTGGGCGATAGCAAGGGGATGGTAAATAATTCGGGGTCATCTCAAGACGAACTTTAATCATCCCTAGTTAGGGGGAGCATGAAACTGTTGTTTTTGGCGGAATGCAAACAAATAGCTAAAACAAACCGCGAAAATTTCGTTATTTTGTGTCAAACTAAAAGTTTTCCGTCATAAAACTCAACCTGTAACACGTGACTCATGCACTAATTTAATCAACTTGTTTTTAAAAATCGAATTAACTTTATGACGTCATACTTAGCGTTGTTACACGCTCGGCCAGTTACGTGTTTTGGAAGTAAAGTATTGACCTTGGAAATAAATTACGGCTTTATTACGTAACAACAACAAACACTGATGACCGCAAGGAGGAGGAAATTGCGAGGCCGGTGACGGTTTTACTGGAATTTTATTTGAATCTTGGCCGTGGATGAAATTCCATTTGCCGTCATCACCGATGATTAGGTTCGATTCTCACGAAACCTTTGCTGTTGGCCTTTGGTGTGTTTGTCCACTTCGTCCGACCAAACAAGCAGTTTCCAGGCGCGACCGTCCCGGCAACCCAATGTTAATTATTAATTAGTTATTAATTAGTGCTTGGGCGAGGTCAAAAAGGGTCACTACACAGGTTAAGCAATAAGCGGACAGACGAGCTGCGAATGGTATCGGGTTTAAAATTGGGTAAAATTTAGATAAGATTGGGAATCTTTGGTTACCAGATGACGAAGTTTAAACTCGTGTTTTGACAAAAGTACCTGTTACGCTCCGTTGCATTTTAGAGTGACGCATTTAAACCGCGCAAACACGTGATCCAGAGCCTGCATAAACTCTGCAAAATGAAAATTTTCTGCGGCAAACTTATTCATGACCGGAAGCGTTTACTTAAACAAACATCGCCCCGATAAGCCAGTAAAGTGGCTTCTATTCTTATTGGCAACCGTGTTGTTTATTACGTGATAAGGGAAAATCGATAAGGGCCACGCTCGATGATCAGGACAACAAGTTCGTTTTGTAAGGTTCAGGTCTTCAACGACACTTGTGTCTTTAATGACGAAAGATCACCAAAAGTCATCAACGTCACTTGTTGAAGTGCTGTGTTCTCACTCGCTTGTCAACAGGCCATCAAGCACGGTATAAGTTATCGTGGAAAGTGGAAGGTATCTGTTATGTGACCAGTGTCGGTCGTAACTAATTGAACGAGCGAAGTGTTTCTCCGCCGCCGACAAACACAAATGCGATAACAGTTCGGCTTTGATGTGGCCGCCAGATTAATTCGTGAAAAACAAAACGGAATGTCAACACGTTGGGACCGATAGCAACCTCTTCGAACGAACAAATATTTAAGCTCTGCAGATGGTAGCGAAAACACGCGATTTCCATTACCATGTAATAACCACAAACGAAGGTTATTGTCGAGAGAATTGAAACCGTAATTTGCGCAGTTTTGAAAAGTTTCCTTGAAGTTTCTCCCGGTGATTCGCTCGACTTAAGAAATTGTAATAAATCTCGAATTTATCAAAGCTTACTGTGACAGATACATAAGTTTACATGAGCCCTCTACCCCAGGATACTTTAGATTTCTCAGCTTCTCCACTTTTATTACAATCAGGGATCGCATTTCGCCTACTCCCGGTTAGGCCCCAGTCATTGTGTCGGGGTCTTGCACGTCATTAACTGCAAAAATGACTTATGCGGGTTAAATTGCATTTTCCTTCCCGGGCGGTGGCAATTTTTTGACCTTTTTTGTTTAACTTTGAGTGAAAATACGCGCCAACTGCCTACGTGACAATCTTGTTTTTTTTGTGTGAACCACCGACAGAAAAATATTTTTGTTTTTCACGAAAAATTATTTTCTACAGCAAACGCCACGTGGCGGATTTGTCGATCACGGACAAAGCTTCACGGAGCCACGCCGCCAATGAACGTCAGATAGCTCTCCTTCAACTTCTACAGACCGCTGATACAGCCACGGGTGGAAAATGCGGATGTCTTTTCGTGAAGAGGTAGCCATTAATTAATTGGTGAAATCGACAAGTTTTGTATGATTTTGTAAACATGTTCGGTCGTGAACAAACCACAGATGTGTTTTGACTCGATCAGAGCCTTTAAAATAAATTTTTAGGGAGTTGTAACTGTTTTTTAATTTTTCCATAGAACCGGACATCGTCACAAGTGTCACTGTGACTTCACGTCGTTGCTATCAACTCTGATAAATTCCCTGAGATCTTCAGAAAGCGGGACCGGGAAGGAACTGGACAGAGTTGTGAGGAGTATGGACGACTCACAGAGATCGGTGTTCCTCAAACTGGTCCTAAAAGAGTTACATAAAGCTCGCCGTATGAGGGCGCTAGGAAGGAATAGGTTGATGCGTTTGAGGCGACGAGTTTTGTTGCGGAAAAGATTTCTTTCGAAGTACCCGAGGGCTGCGTTCGATGGAAAGCAGATGATATCATTTTAAACTAAAATTCTTGCTTTATTTATTTCCTTAAACTGGCAGTTGTAGGCCGCGGCCCTGTCAGACTGAAGCGCTCTCCTGGTGGCGTGCGGAGATACTTTGGGGCAACCATCAGCTGTCGCACTAACACTCTTTATGTCACGCTTTTTACTGATCAGCATTTTTGCGTCGAGTATTTCTTGAAACTTTTTAACAAAATATTTGATTATAAAAACGACACTTAAGTTCTAGTTCGAGTGGGTTCGTTTTTTGAATATTTTTGTCGATACTTTTTCCCGCATATTTCTTCCTTTTCGTCTCTTTTTGTACGTTTTGTTGTTATTTTTCTCTTTTGTCGCTCCCGTTTTAACATATTTTTTCTCTTTCTTGTCTTTCAAGTTCAATTTTGCCTTTTTGTGCAATTTAGACCAAACTTTTTCTTTACGTGGATTTCCTCGTGTGCTCATTTTTCTAATTTAATTCTCAAAGCGACGAACTGGGCCGACTCAAATTTTGTAAAGTTCAATTTGTTTAATATTTTACCAAGGTTTCATAATTCTAACCTCGATAATGTTCCATATGTTTTTTGATGTTTGTAAAAATTAATAAAAGTTTTCTCAATTACTCATTGACCGTTCACTTGATCGCTCCAATGTCTTGTTTAGATGGAACAATGACCTTTTTCAAAGTAGGTCCATTTTAAACGATTTTGAAAGAAGCGGAGAATGTTGTAAATCTTGACAACCTTTCATCAGCCCTATGATTAGTCGCACAGCGTCAGTCAGCCAGAATGCTTAAAGGGTTCCAATTTTCAGTCTCAGGAACCACCCGATCAAGTCCAAACAACCCGCACACCAGACCGAGAAAGTTGTTTGTACAATGTATTTTTAGTAAAATCCTCTTCCACCGAACTTGTCGATTCTCACGCGAACGCGATGGACGTCACGCTTGAATGAACTCAAGGTCAGCTGAGTTCGTGCTGAGACGACAGAAAAGGCAGCAACCATTGGCAGAAAATCACGTGACCAGACTTATACCCGCGTCAAAGAGGTTTTGAATAAGTGTTGCGAAAGAAAGACGCAAACGTAGCTTTTTTCGTGCGTACGTGTGTCACAGCAGGGACCTTTTTACTTTTCCTGGAAACTTCAGTGTGCCAAACGATGAGCTGAAAATCCTCATTTTTAGATTCTTTGATATGACCCGGACCGTAATCACGGTGTGGCGCTATTCCAGTACAGTTTTCTTTTATCTCAATTCAAATTTATTGCACTCATTGAATAGACAAATACACAAGTCTAACGAATAGCACTTTTTTACGCACTTTTATACTTTTTAACGAGCACTTTTTTACGACGTTTTTTACTTTTTTTATGAGAGAAATGTTGTAGCTTTGGCACAATGCGCCAGCTACCGACGAGTGTTTTTATGGCCCAGCATGGTTTTATAAAAATCTTCTACAAAGCACCGTTTCATTGCGTTTATTGTGATGTCATAAGCTGCGTTTGTCAAAAAAGAATAAATTTTAGAATTGCATATCGACCAATCGCGTCGTCGTTGTCGTAAAAACTTTGAAAAACGCGTTTCCACGAGTCCATTGATTCCGTTCATTTGTGGAATTTATTTCTCCGCTTCACACCGATTTAATTTCACCTCAACAAATAATATTATTTAAAATGGAAACATTGCACTAAATTCGCTCTTGATTAAGGGTAAGCACCCTGACACAATCTCACTTCCAGCGAGTAGAAAAAAATTGGAAATATTTCAACCAGAAAGCACAATAAGCAATGAAGGCGCATTTTAAAATGCCGGATAATCTCGGATTGTTCAACACAGGCTTAATGTAAACCATCGCTGTTTTTATTTGTCCGTTTAAATCACTATGACAACATGACGTAATGCTTTAAGTGTGACACAATCTATGTTCAAAATGATAAGTTAAACTACGTATCTGCATGAAGTCATCGATGTTTATGTAAAGAAATCAAACTGAAATATTCACAAGGACTGATCCCAATTCGGCAATGTTGGTCCGACAGGACATCATTTACTTCGACACGTCACTATATCTACGTCATTGTATCTAATTCGGTTAAGGGAACTTCCCGAATAATGTACAGTATAGGGAAAGTGACCAAATAACTACATTTCCAGCATCAGCGCTTTTTCCAGAAAAAGTTAAGATGTCATTCTTACCGCCAACCTGGAGAATGGTCATCTTGGACCACTTAGGCGTCCCCTACCGGTCAAGTTTAGCTTTTGATAACAACCACGCACTTTGCTGTCGCAATTTTCTGTTCTGCTTTAACTTCGACCTTTTTCTTAGCATTCGCTATGGCGCGTATGGGATTGAATTTTTTTAACTAATTCAATACACATTGGTGACTTCGATGCTTTTAACCACTTAATATTTTTAACTACTTTACTAGACTTGACAGGATATTGTTTAAAGTCTACTAAGTTTTCAGTCAATCTCAGTGGTAACTACATAATTTCCTATCTCGTCCAATATTAAGGTTTGTCACTTTCACATCTACTTTGTTTGCCTTTATAGTACGTCCAACAACGCTGCAGACTTATAGTCATCATTATCGCATGTTGTTATATTTGTCCTCTGTCGTTCTTGCTTTTATCTCTTAATCCCTATGATTATATCGCATAACCCTGAGTATATTTAACTCCATCTAAACCGGGTGAGCGACATTTTGATCTTGTCTTTGTGTGGCCGACACTGCACACACATTTTCAATCGTTAATTACTCGAAAACTATACGTCGTAAACCGATCGGATTTTTACAGGTTGGTAGCAAAAACATCTGGCTTCCTGTATGCAGCATAATTGCAAACCTAAAAAGGTGCATTTAGTGTAAATTAAGTATTTTTACAAGTAATACATTTCTAGAAGTTTTTCTTTGTTACGCCGCACTCCCGCTGTGGTTAATCGCCTGGTAAACCAGCTGACTACGAGAAGATAACAGATCCATATCACATCCGTTTTCCTCTAACTGTCATCTAGTTAGTTGTGCGTGAATGATTAAACGAAAACAATGCGCTTCAATGCGCTCATGGTGGCAGCACAGAGCAAAATTATGAAAATAACACAATATTTCAAAAATTACAAAGTCTAACTCTATAAAATAAAACATGGACAGATAACTGAACCTTTTTAAGAAAAGTCTCCAAATTTTAAGTTTCTACAGCAAACAGTGCAACTGTACGCCACGTTTTGCGGTGACTGTTTGCAGGGTAGGCCACACAAAGTTTAGATAGGGTCAAATGCCTTTATCAACCGTTTCTTTTCGATCTGGCTTCCAGAAAGAACAAATGTTCTTTAAAACATATTTACCATTTAATAAAATGATTTTACCTGCTTTTGAGGCGCTTCTTGCAACCAGCTGGTGTGTAAAACGCGGCTCAATTCAACCAAAGTTACATTCTTTTTCCTTCAGACCGCTTCCTGCGCTTTCTATTCAAGTAAACACGGAACCCTTTTGTGAACGCTCATTTTGATAGAATTTTGCGACCAGCAGATGTCAGCAGTGACCAGAATTTGGCGATTTTTACCGATCAGAGCAAACAGGAAGCTTCATAGTTCCTTATGGCTCTGTTGTTTGCGCACTACTGGTGTGTGTGTGTGTGTGTGAATCAATGCTTGTCCGAAATCGACAACGCATATTTGAATGTAATGTTTTGTCCTTCATTACTTCTAATGTGTCATATCTAGAGTATTAATGGTGCTCGCGAAGCTTCAACGAGCGTTGAAACCAGACCAGTGCTGTTATAGAAGGAAGTGGAGGCAGTATCAGGTTAAAGCTGATCACATAGTTCATCCATTGCGCGAGTGTGACATCACAATGTATCCTATTATATTACAGAACACAGATTCCGCACACGTCATATTTAATACCAGCGAGTATCATTGTGTAAAGTGCGATAGTAAATTGTCCTTCGGCGGCGTTCGCTTCACTAATATATAAAAGTAAATAGCGAGACCAATGACAAACGTTCATTGCAGTGAATAGCGCGCTGCAGGCCGCGTTCAGCAAGTGTTTAATATTTTACAGCTGTTTAGACAGATGAGTTATACCAGCAGTGAGATGGTCTCACAACTAACGTCGGTTTCAGCCTCTACCGCGCTGAAGTTTACATTTAAAACGAAAGCAATTGTGATACTGACTCGGCGAATATTAAAAGCAGACGCCGCAGCGCAACAAGCAACTTACTGAGCAGTTACAACGATCGCTGTAAGTAGATGTGCTTTGGTAACTGTACCGGATATCTGAGGCAGAGTTTTAAGTAGTTGCACGTTTTATGCCTGGACATGTTAACATGTTAAAGACCTTTCCTCAAGAAATTTGTTTATTTTTTGAGAAGGCAAGCGATGGACCACAGGGTAGGTAAATAGACAGTGTTGGTTCTTCGGCGCTAAAGCGACATTATTAGGCTGAACATAATGTGACGGATAATGACTAGAACTGATTGGGGTTGTCATAGTCTTTGCCAGACTTAATGCTAAATTTTCTATGTAAAAGGTTAAACCGGCAAACGTATGGTTGCAGTTAAGTCCTAGACAATTAGAAGCAGATGAGTTATTGAGTGGATTTATGAACTATCAGTCTCAAACCGTAGAAACGATAAAGTCAAATCAACTGCTATGAAGCTAATTATACCAAAGTTAGCAGCAGTATAAACGAACAATGCATCGCTGTTTGCTGATTAAGAAAGGCCAACATCGTGTGTGACGTAACACTGACTGGTGACGTCAGATCGATTCTTTCCCGGCCTACAGAGAAGCAGCCAAGTCGTGCATACCAGGCTTTGCACTGTTTACATAAATACTTTGCCATTTGTGCGCGCAAATAGTTGTTGCCTGTTGTGGTTTGGAATTTACAGGGCGAGCTGCTGAAAGTGTCATTGGAAAGTTTTTGCCGGGTTGTAAAAACAGCTTTGTGGTTTGTCCAATGCAGATTCCCGGCTGGTGTTAGGAAAAAGTAGCATTAGAAAATAAACACAATACGCTATTGTTAGTCCAAGTCTGAACAACTTAGCATCGTGGAAAAAACTGCCAGGGTATTTCTCAGTGGTTTGCTTTCTATTTGTTGTTATTGAACTGTTTTGCAATTGAATGCTGACGTCATACTAGATTGCACTTGATATTCTAGAATCTAGTTGAAGTGAAGTTCGTTCAGTTTTTGATATTAATTGATATTAATCGTCGACGTTCAACTGCGTTTTTAGCCCCGAACCCTCATTTCATTTTGTTGCGTCAAAATTACACATTGAAACGTATGTATGACGTATGAGGAAATTTTCAGCAAGCAAGTTTCGGGCGGAACTAAATTTCTCTGTTATTATGACGTCACACTGACGTTATGCAAAACCTCATAAAAATTCATGTGACCCTCATTGTGTGTTGGCGTTTTAAACGCGGGGCAAAATCGATCAGGACGCATTAACGAGAGGATCGGGTATTGTATATTTAAAGCTTCAAAAGACTTTCACGTAATCTGAGTAACCATTAATCATTGTTGTAGGTCGGTTTTAGGGACAGTTTATGCGGCAATGGCCTACCCACCAGGTACTTTTAAAGGATCATTCTGGGAGACAGACTTTTTAACTCAACATGGCTTCGACGCTGTTGTATCTCACGTCAAGGAGGGGCAACGTTCGAGTAAAACCCTTGAGGACTATCTCAAAATGAGGGCAAGAGCGGAGGACGAATACTCAAAGGCGCTTCTGAAGCTGACCAAGTGAGTTTTTAACTTGGTTATTGAGCAGTCATCTCAATAACTCAATCATCTCGTCGTCAAATAGATGTCAGTGCGACATAGGACATAGTTTCACAGCCAATGGCTCTGCTTCCATACAGCATTTTCCGCAGGGAAGTATGTCAGCATTTGTTGATTTTCATTTCAGCCAGTAATGACCCTACCCCTTAGCTGGCTGGTTAAACAGGCCACAGATTTCATTCGGGGGTTTCCGCCGATTCACAGCAAATAAGAATTGAGCCGCCATTGAGTCGTTTTGATGTTAAAAATAGGATCGTGTATGACAATGTTCTATTTCAGTCTCCATGTATTCATGTCTTTCATGCAAATATATTGCTACTTTATTCCCCCCTGTCAGCAACATGACAGCATCAATTCAGCAATTATTTCGTCACTATAAATCGTCCAAGATTAAAGATTATTTGCAAGCTGCTTGAAAATGGGGCCTTTTCAATTGCTTTGTCGCGCTATGAATTTGCTTTTGACGAATAAACTGTGATTGTTATATCATTCGCTCTCCCTTAATCTCGGTGTTGCCCGAGTATAAAACCGTATAGTTCCCAGCATATGTCCATTACCAACGTGTGGCAATATAGTCACTTTATAAGCTTGGAACAAGGAACCAGGTTTTGACCGAAGACAGACGTGTTTATGACGTCAAAGCTTTATTGCATCGACGAAAACTCAAGAATGATCGATCGTCCTGCAAACCTGTTCATTTATCCGTAGATCGTTCCCCGTTGATTATGGAGGCCTGGGAAAAGCGGTCGACGAACTGAAGGCGGAAGCGGAAACGGAAGCGACCGTGCACGCCCTGACTGCTGCCAAAATCCAGGAAGAGGTCACCAAACTCACTGAGTTCCGGGAAAAGTAAGTTCGGTTTTTCACTGAGTCACGTCGACGAGGCTTAAGTTTTGGTGGGGGATTTAAATTTAACGGATCTACAGGCAGAAGGAGGAACGGAAGAAAGCGGAGGAGGTTGTTCACAAATCCCACAAGTTTAAAGCTGACCTCTACCGGAAGATGCTTAATTGCAAGTGAGCATTGTTACGTCATAAACTAACATATTAACGAATGTTTGCGGTTTTTTACACGCTATAGAGATTCGGGCAGCCCTTCTCAACCAAATTTTTTCGCGACCCAAAATCAATTGTCAAACAGTTCAATATGTACAATGCCCACGACGCTAAAAATAGAGCGATTAGTGTCCATTTGAATTTCAAAGAAGCTACTGCTGCTTATGCTAAACAAAATCACGATCTATCAGTATCAGTATGTCCAAATTTGGTCAGCGGCCCTTCTGGTTTAAGAAGCAAACTTCCATATCTTTAAACTTTCATATTTTTAGAAACACTTACGAGGGAAAGTTTAAAGCGGCGGAAAAGGCGGAGTCGGACGCGGAAAAGCTAAAATTCGGAACCAAACCGAAGGAAGTGGAAAAAGCGCGGAAGGTGGCCCATCAGTGCCAGGCGAGCTCCATGAAGGCGGATGAAGATTATAAGATGTCGGTGACAGCGGTGGAGAATGCCCGAAAATGTTGGGTGAGTGGAAAGTTGGAGGAACCTCGCTTATGTTGCTTGTGCACCGCGATGCTGCGTCTTCCTTAATTTAAATGGCGCTAACACGCTAACACCGAATGACAACCTTCAACGAAGCCCGTTTTTAGTTTCGAGCTCAGCCGAAAGCTTTCCGAGTAGAACGAGGCAGTTTTAAATCGCCTGCAAGCTTTGAGGACGTAACAAACCACAGCAGGCTTTAATTTCGGAACCTGCGTTAAAAAGATTCCAGTCGACACATAACTGGTGCAATCACAGCACACAGCAGCCCGATGGCGGAATGTTGCGTGTGACGATGTTTGCGACAATTGAACTGTGAGCAATTGTTTGTAAAATCCTTCAATCATTCCGCTCTTTACTACTTCCGCCGTTTGTGAGCAAACAACCTGCAAACACCACTCCGCGACAATCACCTTTTTGGAATGATTCAGTCGGTTTTTTTTCCAACGCTGAGAATCGCTCTGCACTGGAATTATTTAGTAAACTTGATTCACAGCTGCGTCAGTCGAACTTTGTAGGTAATGTATAAACCTGATGTGATTAGTGGAACGTTTTTCCCTTCGTGAAGATACTATAATGCATTGTGAGTTCATTTTCATCATTCGTGATCTCTGTGACGTCACGCCAAAGCGATGTGTTCGCGATGTCTTTGTTCGTGCATAGCCGCGAAGATTAAAACGCTTAATTTAGTAACCTGAATAATTCCATCAAAGCAGCGTGTTCTTGTGACTATTTTTTAATTTCAATTCTTGAATACGGTCTTGGTATTATCTGACTTTGGTTTCACTCCAATAATTGTTTTCTATTTGCTCTTATAATTGGTTCCTGAACCAAAATCTTCCCGAAATGTGATCATGTTTCAATTCCAGGTCCGGGAGCACGCGGACGGATGCGACACTCTTCAGAGATTGGAAGAAGACCGGATAGTGTACTTGAGGAATATGATATGGATCTTTACAAATCTCGTGTCTGACCTCTGTGTCCGGTTGGACGACAGTAGGGAGAAGATTAGGCTTGTCGCTGAACTCTGTAACGAAGATACCGACATCCAGGACTTTATTAAGGCCAAGTCCACCTCGACCAGCCCGTTACAAGCGGTCGAGTACATCCCATGCGGGGCGCCCGACTCTGTACAAAACCATCCAACGCCGAACCACAACAACATGATATACGCAGCGCCGAAGCCAAAACTGTCCAACTCGCGTCACATCTACGAAGTGGGCGAGGACCCAGATGACCTGTACGAAGCCATTTATGACTACTCGCCTGCGAACGCCGATGAGGTTGGCATGGAATGCGGAGATCGAATACAAGTGACGCTTGGCGCCGCCACGGAGGATGGCTGGCTTTACGGACTCAACACCCGTACGCAGTTGAGAGGCCTCCTGCCAAAGAATTACGTCCAGGAAGTTTAGAGATTTTGGTCCAGGGTTTTGAAATGCCAGAAGTTGTTGTTGTTCCGTTTGTTTCCGTTTTACTTTGTCCGTCTTCACCCATTTTTTGCTCGAGATAAAGTTTTCAGCAGATTCTTAGCTGTTTTACAAATAATTTTGTTGGAAACACTGATCTATTAATAATTTCGCGTTTTTCGCTGAGTCACGAAGCCACTTTTTTACGTCATATGTTCCTTGTGTTTGTCATAACTCGTCATTTCCGATGAAAATAAGAAACTCGTTGTGCAACGAACTTTATCACTTTCGTTTGAAGGGAAAAGTTCTTCCGAAAATAAAGCGCCATTAAAAGACTTTCAAAACGCAAGAAGAAATTTTCTTGCACTAAATGTGAAATTACACTGAATTCTTGTAGAGACTGTCATGCAATGACGTCACACAATCTTATTCTAGAAACGTGCAATAAACGTTGTATCGACCTATGACGTCAGGGTTCGCTCAATACTGTTGCTTGTTGAAAGTTATTTATTTTGTCAACACGTTGCGCGATGTCACGTGCTCTTACTGAAGCGTGAACGTCTTCTGCGTATTTTAAATTGTTGCGTCATTTTTGAAATAAACAAACATCTTTTTAAAAAGTTATTTTTTCTGTTTCATTTGGTCACGGAAACGTACGATAGTATTCCATTTTAGATCAAAAATATTAAATATAACGTAGGCTATTGTGCCGTCATAATGCATCTTTGTCAACACAGCTGCAACTACAAGAGGCTGGCCGAGGTGTGATTCGTAATTGGACAGGGTCGAAGGTGAACTGTATTATTACGTCATGTTCACTTTGGCTTGTAAGTGGCGGCTTTAAGATCTCATGTCCGAAACTTTTTGTCAGACGAATTTAAAATACCCTGAACAATCACGTGAAGCGAGGAACTGGAGACCGCCTTCCAAAGCGTACTAACAGCTGATGCCTTTTTATCAATAGAAACACACGACTCTGACCGAATAGGCTGCTTATGAAGGCATTTTCACATCATATGGAAGTCAAGCTATGTGAGCTGAGCTGCTCCATATCTCCACCGAGCGGCTATATTCATCGGCAAAGTTCAGGAAAAAAAGCGAGTTTCATAGGAAAGGTCGTTGAACGGTGCAATGATAATGATGTTAAGGTCACTGACCTCACTTTCAACTTCACGAATTTGTGCTAAACTTGTAAAATATAAAATAATTTAAAAAAAATAAAACTTACAATTTTGTTTCCATTATTTTCGTGCCGTATCATGCCTGAATTTGTAATGAGCGGAATAATCGTTCGCCGCCAAATCGTAGCATGTTTGAGTTAATAAGAAATCTGGAACATTTCTCCGATGGAGCATCAATTAAAGACCGAAGGGCCGGGCTTAGACAGGCAATTATCATTAAACAGCACTCTACGTCGGTTCTTCAAAGCAATAGGTGATTTAGGTGGCTCGGGTCTGCCGGGACTGCATTTAAGTAAACACCGAGTTGTATAAAATCTGTAGCGCCGGGCTTTGACGCTCATTTAGTAATTGACGAGTCGGTAAATAGATCGCATGAGTTCGAGGCGAGTTTCCACAACAAAGACGGAATTTCTTCGCGATTCGAGTCGCGCGCATCGGAGAACTTCAAAGAAACGAGATAAATTATTGCATTAATATTTGTATGACGTAATTGTGTTGTAAGTCTGTGTTATCGTCATCGCTTGTACAAAGACTGGGTTGAACTGGTCAGGAACACAAAGTCTAAAAAACTGGAAAGTCCTGGGCAAGAAAAATGACGCGTTCAGTTTAAGGTTTGCGTTTTTAGCGTGAAATTTGACGTTGAAAGTGCAGTTGAAGAAAACGTTGAAATTGTGAGTTCAAAGTCTTGTTGGTTTTATCAAAGTTGATATTTTTCTCACCAGGTATGTTTAAAACTTCTGAAATGGTTTTGCAATGTAACTACTCGCCATACAGAGAACCGACGGAGTTTAGTGCAAAGCAGGAAACAAACTCGCCTCCACCGCCATTCCCGCATTTCAATTTCAACCAGGGATTGAACGAAAGGGAGGAGATTCCACGAAGAAATCTGAAGAGGAAATTTGACAACCGAGGTAACAACGATGAACATGAATATTTTTGTTTATTGCAGAAAACAGAGTAGGCGATGGTTCCCATAAGATGCTCTTGTACGTATAGTCTAAAGAATAAGTTTAAGCACACTATAAGTTACATTACGTTTAAACATGTATCGAAATTTCTTGGATTAAGCTATTTTATATCATTTTCTCAGACAACAATTTGATTGTGACGGCAAAATCGGGAGGAAAAGTGAAAATGGAACAAAATGTGACGAAAGTCGGTGAAAAGTTAAGGAAGTCTTCACAGCAGAAGAATTCGTTGGGGAAAAGGAGAAAGATTGACCTCACGTTGGAATGGTGAGCATCGCTTTAAAAGTAGGAGGAGTCATCTGTCGTCTACGCATCTTCCTAATCGGAGCGCTGTCTTTGCAGGTTGGAAGGAAATTACATGATCTGCGAGGGCGTCTGCCTGGCAAGATGCATCCTCTATAATCACTACCTGGACTTCTGCGAGAAGAATAATCTCGAACCAGCTTGTGCGGCTACTTTCGGAAAGGTAAGACAAAATGGCTGACTTCAGCCCGTTCAAATCTTCATAAGAGCTCAGTGATTTGAGCGAGATTGCCGCCATCATCGTACTTTCCGCGTACTGGCATCTTCCGTGAATTGGCATATTTAGGAGAAATATCATGTTTAGTAAACTCTCAATTACTAGCAGGGTTGAAGAACGTAACGAGTGAAATTGTCAGTTAATAAACCAGACAAAAGATTTTTCACTAACACACAGTGGTGAAGCAATTATTGTCAAAGCTACGTTGCAAAAAATCGACATAATTATTGTTAATTATGACATACGTAATCGCAATGATGACGTCACAATGTAAGGCCCATGTGCATGGCGTCGGTGTTTCGATCAACAATGGTTTGAACGTGACGAGCAAGAGACAAGAAATGATGCGTTCTTCAGCGAATGACTCAAATTAGTCTTAACCTATACCTTAGAGTTGGCGTATTTACGCGAGTAGATGAAAGATGTGCTATTGTTGAAAGTACAGTAGATGCTATAGATCGTACATTGTGACGCCATTATTTCCGCCATCTCCGTCATAATTAGCGGTCAATTTCCAATACATTTTTGACAATAAAAACGTTAAACGGCCAAACATATTATTAAAAAATGCCTTTTCCGGTACGTTACTGTATGGCAACTATTCTTTGAATTGGAGACCACTCCTTTCAGCCCTCGCTCCCGCTTTAAAGAAGTTGGACAATTAAACATAAAATTCTAGTGAATTTTGAGGTAGATTCACTTCCAACTTCCCATACCAAATCATAGGGAGATTTTTGAGCCTTTTGTCAAAAGAAAGTGCGTTTTACACGAATCACATATGAACGTCTCCAGGAAGTGCAACATGCTGTAGATGGCGATGCGCTACTGGGTGTAGGTTTCCTAGCGCAGCATTGAAAGCATCATTCCCTGAATTTGTTGTGCCGTGTTAGACCCACGTCATCAGCTATGACGGACCTTAACCCACGTGACGCCGAGAGCTAATGCCACGTGCTTTAACTAATTAATATTTTCACAGACCATACGTCACAAATTTCCGCGGGTGACAACGCGAAGATTGGGAACACGTGGTCATTCGAAGTGAGTAAATAGAATTAATTGGAATTGTTGCATTTGTTTGTGGACGACCGTACCATCCAAGTGTTGCCGCGCATCGTCACTTTCCTTACAATTAAACTAAACCCATCGTGGCACACGACCCAAATGTAATCAGTGTTCGGCCACAAAGCTTTTCGATACGTGCTGTTGACCGCTTTCTAAGTCAATACGGGTCTAATTATGTCAGATTAAAGAACATTCTTTAAACAAACACTATTTGCAAATAGATTGAGGCAAATGTATTGCGCGATGTACAATGTCAACAAGATGCTGAGTCATTTGTGGCTTAATAATCTCAACTTCGAGACACCACTATGGCGCCATAATGCTCATTTACAGTAAATCAAAGCTGGCATTGTGACGTTAGTATGATAAGTTGAAAATTAATATTTCACAGTGTTAATGAAAACAAAGACGTTTAGGCAGCGTTCCACTCTCAACCAAGGGTGTTTGGATGAAACTTAGGACGCGGTATACGCGGCTAATCAATCGGCGCCGTCTTTTGATCTTAATTTACTTCTTTGATCCCGATTTAATATCGATTTGTATTTGCGCGCTCGTAAATTTCAGTCTTGAAAAAACATCACTCGCCTCAAAGAATATCTTAAGAAAATTTATAAGTCGCGTATCTCGGCCGAAAGCTTTGATGACGAACTTTGAACAAGGTCCAATATAAACAAAGTAAAAACACCAAGATTTTACAAAATAAAAGAACTTTTTAATAAAGTTATTGAAAATAAATAAATTTTGTTGTTTTTCAACTGAATATCGGCTTATTCAAAGATATCATTACTACGGGATTGGGATCCGAGAGACAAGCATTTATTACAACTCAGTGTACGCAGGAAAAGGACTAACAAGGTAAGACTATGACGGTTTCGGTTTAGATTCGAATACCAACAAAACTAGACAATAATCGATAATTTATTTGCTTCCAGGTTCTCGCCAAAATCAAAACACGAGGAAGTGAGAACTTTGTAATTATTTTTTCTGTTTATTTTATGTCTATTGAGATATGATCTTTGTTACAAACTACTGTTCGGTAACAGACAAATCTTGGAAAAGCGTCTCTTAACAAAGACGGTACAAGTGGCTTTTTCGGGGAATTCCCAGATGTGAGAAACTTTGCGTCAGATTTTGAGAATGGAATTTCAAGGGCCGAAGTGAGTTTATTAGAAGTGAAAATATTAAAATCGATGATTTCCGAGTTATTCAGAATTATCACATGAAAATGATTTCGATTCAGGTCCAAAATTTTGTCGAACTGTTAAAAGCCTTCTGCGAAAGACTTCTAAACGCAGCCTTGAATCGAGATTTGGAAGCGGTAAGAGAAAAATTCAAAATCTTGCCGAGTCTCTTTGTGTTAGAAATCGAATTCTGTTTTCCGAATTTTTGAAAACAGGTTACATTATGACGCAATTGTGAAGCCGTAGCGAAAGTATTCTCTTCATTGCTAAGAAATGTCAAGATGGTGATTTATTAAGACTGACTGACCAATAACCTTTCACTTACGAAATGACTTGAATTCGGGCCGGGTAAGCAGCGAAGCCAATGCAACACCCAGAATCTGATAAAAAATAAGTGAAAAGTCCGACCAGTCTTCATTGATAGCCACAGAATTAGAATAACAATGCATAGGAATTGAAGAATACACTTGTAATGACGCCAAGCCACATTACGGTGACGCCAAACCACATTGTAGTGACACCAAGCCACACTTGACACCAGTGGTTTCGTTTTAGGGCAAGTATATAAAACTATGTTTCACAACTGTAGAAGAAACGCCGACACTTTGCCAAGTAATTAATTAATTCAATTAATATCCTATGCACCAACTTCCAGGGGTGAAACATCAACGTGTGGCGACATACATTGACTCGTATTAAATTAATAAAATTAGTCTCTGTTACTTTTTAAAAAAAACGAAGGTAAACATTAATTCTGTCACAAAACTTTCATCGTCCCATCACTGAGTGTTTAAACAAAGTAATCACTGAGTATAATTTCTGTCAAAATTGATTATTCTTGAAAAAATTCATATCACTTAACCTTTGTGACGTAGATTCCATCGATATTACATCATTGCTGGACAGAACTTCCATGCCAGACCAACAGCGTCCTGCTGCATGACGTCATTGTTGGTGACATCATCATTCTGTGTGACTCTTTGCTCAATGAGGTAACAAATAGACTTCAGATTATGAAGCATTTCAATGTTTTGATAATGAATTGTGATTTTACTGAAAACAAAAAATCTTATTGGGAATTTCCCTAATGATCTATCACGTGACAGGCCCTGAACGAGATTTTTCTTCCAATTCCGTTCGAGAACATCGATGAAAGGTCAGTGTGGTTGTTATGATCTCATTTATGACCCTATGACCTCACCCCGTATTTTGTTTGTTGTACAGTAGTACATTGATAATTATGTTCTATTTGAATAAAAACTATGATGATGCCGTTTAGGAGAAATCTAAGAACAAAGTAAAATAAATCAGTGAACCGTGAACTACTTCTGCAGTTGTAACAATTATTGCACTTTCCAACAACAACATTTTTAAAAATTTAGGTTTTTGCTGGAAATTGAAACTTTCAGCAAACATTGGGTCGATTGGTGCAGGACCTCTATGACGTCATTACCCGCCGTTCTCGTGGGAAAGAAGCTAAATTTGGCGCAACAGTTTTCTCAGTCCATCTCCCGACAGATCAGCATCATAAATCTCAGCAGGGTTGGTTCGGTTTGTTTGTCTCGAGTTATGAAAACGAACAAATTATGATCAGTCTGATAAACTCTTACTATTTGCACGCCTTCATTTCAACCATTATTGTGTAATTAAAGATATGATTTACTCGTCACAATGGGCTTTATTTGATGATAAGTTGTCAATGTTGCGATGGCATTGTCCTGCTTATTTAAGGAATTCCGCCAAGTTGGCGCCGAGTTTTAATCATGAACTCACTTTGACTATTTTTAGACTTAACCTACTATTAATAAAACTTAACTAATTGAACACAAAAAATTGATTAACTCGCGATGTTCACGCGATTTTTCGCGCAGACTGTTCGTTCAATCTTCAACAATCCGGCCTCGTTTCAGCCGATGTTGAACGACGTTGAAATGATTAATTTAGAAAACATCGGATCGCAAGCTTTCTACCCGACCCAAGACGCCGACGACAGAGAACAAAACCTCAACTCTGATCGTAAGACTTTTAAAATAAAATTAATGGGGGCCTAGTATACAAGTGCACAACCACAGGATGCATTTCTATGCTAGACACCAGCTACTAAAGTTGTGACGTCATTTGGTTGTGCACTTCTGTACAATTAATCTTACAAAATCGTAAGAATTCATGCGTTTTTTTCTAATTAACTTTTATTTTTAACGTTATCACACATGACTGTAAATTTATAAAGCTGAAATACTTTTTCCAGTAAATTTAAGTACGAACTTTTAAAAATATAGTTCTGAAAGATTTGAAAGATTTGCTGAAGAAACACTCCCCAGTTGAAACGCTCATCGAGTGGTTGGACACCCTCGTTGACATGAAGGTGAGAAAATTGGACAAAAACAGCGCAATAGGAAGACAACGTGTATGATTTCTAAAATGCTTGTCAATACATAAATAGGTGATCAAGCCGAGCAGACAAAATGGCCGCTCCTTGAAGAAACGAGCCCAGGATTTCCTCTATAAATGGTCCTTCTTTGAAGCTCGGATAACTCACAATCTGACGATCAACAAAGCGGTCTCGTTCAGTGAGTTGCCACATGCCACCTGCCACATGCCACATGCTTTTGCGATTTTGGACAAATTTCACTAAACATTTGATTTTGGGATTTGGGTGCACTTAAATCGATTTATTGAACTGTTAATTTTACTTTGTTGCTAATCGTAAGTTCAGTCCAGTTTCGAATAATTTCATTTCCGCTTTTTGCAATTCATTCATTAATTTTACGGCCACTGCCAAATCGTGATGATTTACTTGAATTTTACGTTGGTTGATTATTTTATTTTTCAGCAAATTTAAATTTATCGCCTGAACACACAATCCTTTGCACAATAATTTTCTATGTGATCGTTGAATTTTAGATCACTTGCGAGAGTTTGTGTAAACGCAATCCTGTTAATTCTGTTAATTCACGAGTTGTTACAGAATCAAGTTTTATCTATGCAGGTAAAATTTCTCAAATTAATTTCAAATATGTTCACTGATAAAACGTGGTCAAGCTCAATAGTTTTTATGTTTAATAATTTCTGCAATATTGAAAATTTCTGAAACTTAATATTTTAGATTCTTATCATTGCCTGAGAATGTTAATGGACGAATATATTTTATTTGCGATTGAAACTCAATTCTCGAATGAGAAGAAACAAGAAATAAAAAATACTGTTTCCAAACATGCAAGTAGGTTATTTTGCTTTAATTCGGTTAATTTAACTTAATATCCTGACAGATATGCTCAAAATACATCTCGTGCTTATTCGAGATTGTTACGCCACAATGCAAGAAAGTGTTGTTATGTTACGTCACAATAACTAATTGCAATTTGTGCTGACTCACCAGAACAAGTACGGACTAGTCACGTGGTTTCATCAATGCCCGGTGTCTCCAGCAGCGAGTTTTGTGCTTACGGTTCAAATCCCAGCCAAGCCACTTCGAGCTCTTTCAATCGCGTCAATCCAGCGCGAGGTTCGTGCGATTATGAGACCTGGTATCCATCGAACGTGCACGAAAAGTTTACTGAAAGTAAGCTATAGGTTTATTACGTCACAAAACATTTTTGTGACACTGCATAACCTACTAGATCTTTCTTCTGAACCATAGAGTGTGTTCATAAAAATCTGAAGTAGCTTTAAAACCAGCAAAAACCAAACCTGCCTTAACGGGCTTCAGCATTTCACAAAACGTCCAGTAATCCATCCCTACAACAAGCTGGAACTTTTAATAAATTCTTCTTTTGATTAAAATTGAAAATACGAGAGATGCGTTCGAAACGCTTCATCGTTCAAACAATGGTCCATTTGATAGCATCACTTTTGTCTCTATATACGCTATTTAACTTTTCAATACATTTTTTCACGTTTTGAGTTAACTTATTTGCAGAAAACGACACGAATTCTTATTTTCCGTCGCAATTAACTTTCAATCGTGAAGCAAACCAAAGTAACCTCTATCAGGTAAAACGGAAGGGAATTCCCCAAAGTTGATTTTTTATAGGACCAAAATTTAAACTGCTATTTTCTATTTATCAGGAATTCTATCCACAGACATCTTACGCCGGAAGTGCGGGTGAATATTTTGCGGGGTATAACCCACAAAATAGCATCAGGTATGACGTTTTCTCGCAATTGCAATCAATTGTTTGAAACTTTCGTTGTAACAACAGACATCATATATTTCAGGGGATCTTACACAAACGAAAACTGCCCGGTTTTTACGAACCTTCAATCTCCACCAACTTCAAGAAATCAAAATTTTAATTTTTTCTTACAAAGTGAACCTTCCGCGTCCAATTATACCTCAGGTACGTTGGTGCTTTTATCTCACGGAGTTGGTGGACTTCGATTATGAAGCAGATTTGCACTTTTATTCAAGTAGAGACCAGACTGGTTGAACTTGAAAGGATTGAAAATCACTATTACTGATTATTGCAACATAATGATAACGATTTGCCCTCATCAGATTATTATGGAACGTTAGCGCCACCGAGAGAGTTGCAATCTTTGACGTTTACACCACTAGATGACGGAAAAACAGCAATCGAACCCGTCGATCATTATGACGTCATGAATGTACAAACAAACGCGCAAACTGGCCTGAGAAACTATGATGATAGTCAGCTGACAGCGACAGCATCGACTTCAACTTCGATTCCAGAATTTCTTCCACTGACGTCACACAAAATTTACGGAAGTGAAAAACTGTCAGCGGAAGTGACGTATAACCTAGCACCAATGCAACCAATAAATTGCTACGGAGGTTATGGTGGAGATTATCAATCGGAGAACAAAACTTCACTGCCTAACTATGGGTGAGTGACTTGTTACAAACAGACTTACAATAATCAACTTACATTTGTTCTATGCTTGATGGTGGTTCATATTAATGACTCCAACTTACCTGAAAAACTTAAGTACAATCTCTTCTCAGACTTCCTTCCACTCAAAAATCCTTGCCAAGTCCTGGGTTCTCTAGCGCCATCTCGAGTCCAGAAATAATAACTCCGCAGAGTGATTTACAAAATATCAGCGGTAAGATTGTGTGCACATTACGTAATGTTTGCTGCAAAATGACGTTACAATAAACTTTATATATTTCTTTAGAAGGAATATCGTGGAGCGTTGACGTCACCAGCCCTGTTCTGATTGGCAAAGAAACACAATTAGCGAATCACGTGATATCTAGTTCAGCGAATGAGCAAAAAGATCTTCCCTCTATTTCTTCAGTCTTAAGCGGAGAATAGCGATTGGTTAAATGAAACAAAAGCTGTATTATGATGTAAATTTCATCAATGCGGGTGTTTTTTATTCAAAAATCGAAGACCTGGGCCTGGCTGTACATAGTTTGAATTTATTATTTACTTAAAAACAGCCTAAACGTGCAGTTTTGCCTACACTTGCTACGAAAAGTATCTTTGCCTGAAATGTTCCTTTTTTGCAAATTTACACAAAATCCTGTTTTTATTCGAATGTTGCTGCGCAAATTTGTGTGAGAAGGTTTTGTTTGTTGTGTGTTGTTCTGTGTGTTTGTTGTTTGAAAATGACAGTTAATGAAAAACTTTGTCATACTTTTAAACATTCTTGAATTGAATGATCACATTATAAAGCGCAGTTTATGACCAAAGAAAGGTTTCAAGTCAACAATCTTCGCCATTTTACTTTCCGTTAAAAAAGAAAGAACTTTTATGTGATGAGCTGTCCTGTGCACATCAAAGCAACGTCGACGTCCATCCCATAATTCGTTCATTCACGCATGTGAAACGCGTTCACGTTACGTTACGTTCACGCTACGCAAGCTTGCTTCATCATGCTGCGCTGTTCAAGGAACGTAAACGCACGTTTTTGTTCTTCAGAGAAGTTTTTCATTTCGTCGCGGGTGATCACGTGGTATTGGCCAGCCGTGTTCTGTTGGAGCAATAATAATAATACGCCCTACAACGATTATTCTTTCCAACTTCAACGAGCCTGTGAAGAAGTTGAGCGGGATGCTAACAACTTGACAGTCTTGAGCTAAACTAGTGCTTCTCAAACCGGGCCACTTGGCTCACTAAAGGAGGAATTTTTAGTTCCAGGGAGGAAATTTGCTCCAGGGAGGAATTGGGGAGGAAAAACTGAAGACGAAAAAAACCTTAATTTTTTAACTCACACGCTTTTTCTCCTCGAGTTTCTTTATTAACTTCTAAACATGAGGCTCACGGTTCTCACTAACAATGAACAACGATTTGTTTGTAAATTTGTTTGGTTGTTTTGTAATAGCGTTCTTTTGCAATTTTTAATTTTATTCCTGAGATAAATCCTCAAAAGACATCATCCAGGGACAATATTCAGGTAGTGTAAAATTTTGGCAATTATTTTTTATGATTTTTTTGGGGGGAGGAATTGACGGTGTTTGGGTTGGTAAGGGAGGAATCAGAAAAAACTTTGAGAACCACTGAGCTAAACCAAACTGTGTATGTACTGTAACCACGAAAACCACGTTTAAAATTTATTGAGTTTCATCTTTTCACAAAATATAACAAAGTTCTATTGACGCGTTGAATTTCCTCCAAGTATCGTGAATCATTTTGAACATTCACAAATATATGAAACTGAATTGCTGAAACCATTTCATTGACTTTTTGACAAAGGCATTGCATTAAATGAAAGCCATCAGTGCAAAGGAAATTTCGATCTCGGTTGTCAGCTTTATTGGCGAAATAATAATAATGATAATTGTTTATTCGACTCTGTCACATTTAACCCATGCTTGGTAGTTATGGCAACAAGTTCAAGGTTGTTTAAGAAAAATGACGTCACGCTTAAACTAACACCAAGGTAGACGTTGGCAGTTTATCGTGGTGTGGCACCCGAGCCTTTATGGTTAAAGCAAAAACATGAATACGTAGGAAGCCATTTCATGACATTGCAACATCTTATGCTGCCGTATACAAGTTTAGGAAAACATCCTTACAATAAAAGCACCAGTTTGTACTTTTATTTGGTGAAACAATTAACTTAAAATGGGTATTAACTTTGGGATTCTATGTACGCTACTACAAAGCCAAGTATCCGAAATATTTTGGAAAGATAAATCATTTGATATTTCAATTGGATTACAGCTTTAGATGAACAAAACTTTACAACTTATGGAAACAGGCTCAGTCAGTGCATTGTCGACCTGACAAGGATTCATCTAATTTCCAATTAAGCCCGGCACATTATAAAGAATATGGAGGTGGATAATCTTGTCCGCCCTCTGGCGGTTGTTGTGCTGAATCGAGAGCTTCTTGTTGTTTCTGCTGAACAACGCTGGCGTCAAGAAGCTGACCAGATGTGCCGTGGCTGGTTGTGGCGTGCGTTTGCATGGGAACTGGCGTGCCTGGCTGTTGACCCAAAATCGGCGCCACTTGAACGAAGTTGTTGTGTGGCGGCTGACCAGGTTGAGCGCCTTATGAAAAAAAAAACAAACATCACAGTATTCAACAGCTAAAGCACCGCAATGCACAGCTATAGAGGTCTTGGTAAATATCGAATATGTTTTTACTTTGAACGAGTAGCGGTTGCTGGGTGGAGACAGTCTGTTGGTAAGTCACCTGATGGCTGCCCACACCTGCAGTATTCTGTAACAAGAATCATGTTGATTATGTTGGCGCTCAAAGCGTTTTCTGCCGCATGCTCATCAGTGACGGTGAAACCTCTGTCAGAGCGATCTGGCATGCAAAGTCTATCACAACGGCATTTTTGTTTTGCTGTAAGTCTACCAATTTTTAATATGTTAGGTTTTTAAAAAGCGGAGGGGCTTTCCCTGTAAAAATAGTGGGGGGTAGGCCCACTGGAACCCTTTGTTCCGCCATCTGTTACAATCACCTGGTTGCAACTGCCACCGCAACATCCGAATTTGTTGATCCCACAGCAAGCATAGGAGGAGCTCACGATGAGAAGAACAAAAGACACGAATGTTATCACTGTTGTGAGGCTGACCAACACTTTGCTCGTTAAATCCTGAAACAACATGTTTCAGAAAGTTTATTTTTTTGTTAGTGATTATCATGACTTCTTCACAAACGTCATCGCGAGGAAAATTCCTTAACTGCGTGTTTTATTGAATCAAACGGTACTTTCAATGCAGCAAACACCAATCTTTTACAAGTTGCTATGTTTTGTATTTTAGTGTGAATTGACGTTTTTGCGATGCAGACAAATACCGAAACGAATATCGACCAATTGAAAAACTGACAACAAGTAAAATTAATCGTTTATAAGCAGACATACAAGATAGCAGAAGGCGAACACTTATATGGAAATATACCGAAGCATATACGTATAAGGGTAAGCGTCAATGCTTCCGCATATCAGCTTAAAAGTTAGTGCTTCTTCCTGCCCGAAACAAGATTGACTGATAATACAGTGACGTGTAAAACCTTCGCTAAATGAGTTAAGAAATATCTCACCATGTAAAAGGTCGCAACCACGATCGCTCCATAGATGAAACTGATCCCAGTCAAAACCGCCGATGCGATGGCGAACCCCATGTGAGTGTTGATCTGAAATGTTCGAGAATCAAAGAAAAAGGTTGTTGTCCTCCTCGTTGTGTTCTTGCGTAATTGGCAAGCTTTCAACCATGGGCGGTTTTTGTTTAACATTTCAAAATAGTTAAACGTCATGTAAATGAAATATACTTCGCACTGTCGCAGCTCAAAGGTCGTGGCTACATCGATGCAGACGAGGCGTTCGCCTTCGTAAATTTTCAGGAATTCGGGCACAAAAATCTTTAGTGCTAAACTACATTTAACGAGATACTTAACCGGGGACTGAATTGACTTGGTAAACATTTTACTCTGACTACGTCAGCCCTGGCAGCCGTTGCTACTTCGTGGCATTCAAAAGTTTCACCCCACTTTATAAAAGTTGCGGGCATTTGACGGCTACTCACCAAACAGGGGGAAGATTTGTCTCCTCCGGCGCGTATCCCGATCCCTCCTGCAACCACCACCTGAGGAAGAAGAACGATTAAGAAGAAGATTAATTTCAGCCAACGTTGCATTTGGACCGATGTTTAGTAACAACTTCGCCGAATTAAAGTCCTGACTTGCCAAAATACTAAACCAGGCCATCAAGTCGACCATGGTCCCATGATGTATTGCCAGCCCTATAGCCGGCAGGATGGACAAGCACCCGAGCACCACTTGCGCAATCTGAAAACAAGAAAAAGGTACCAGATACTGAATGCTCCTTCCACAGAAAGTTGTAATTGGATTAAAACGCATTCAATTATTCACGGGTCTCACCGCTATTCGTCGGAAATTTCTCATTGTCTTTGGGGAAACGGTTCTGACTATATTCGGCATCAACACAATCTGTGTCTGATACTGACCAACATCGACTGAATCGTTGGCTGCTGCGTTTTGCTGGCTGACAGTCGCCATAATCAGTTGTAGATACTCGTGAAGTTTTACACAGAAATCTTTATCAAACGTTGTAATGTTTCTAATGATAAAAATCTTCTTCAACCTTTTCTGAAGTAGTTACACTGAGTATGCTTTTCAAGAATGAGTTGGTCAGTGCAACCCGTCTAACATTTGATTACAACGCAAACATTTACATATTTGGAGATGTGCCTTTCTCAATACTTTCTGACGTAAATCGCCCTGTTGTTGAAAAACAGCAGCAGCAATCTTCTGTGTGATTTGAACTCGTTCATTCTACGTCACCTGTAGTACATTGTACACATCGATCGTTATGGTGATATCCGTAATCGACTTCTACCGTCTTGTTGGCTGACCCTAGTTGAAAACCATTATTCTATCGAAAGTTTTCCTACTGTTAATCAGAAAACTAACAGCATGAACCCCAGGTAGGCCACCTTTGACTTAAAGCGAGCGACTTAGTTTACCACCATGAGTGTTCTATGCTGGTTTCAATAATTCGGAAACTTAATTCCTGTTCCGCTGTCTGTTGACTTTAGGCAAGCACCGAGTCGCATGACTGAATAACTACTGCTTGCTTAACACAATACCGCTGTGTGGGCGACTTCTTGTCAAACATAGCACAAAACATGGGCCCTTTATCAATACCTAAACCCCAGTATGCCTTGGAATGTTGTACAATGCAGTTCCCGTGTTTAAGAATAAGCTGTGTATGAACCTACAGGTAAGACCAAAAGTTTGCCTTCTTAATAGCCTAAATGTCTGATTTATCGGCATTTTACACTTCAACTTGGTAATCGAATAACACCAGTCTCAAGGAAACGCGTCATGCATGACCAGCTTTGTGAACAATTGTCTGGCAGCTGTCGAACATTGTCAACAACCCGTTGTTGGGATATTTTTCAAATAGCTTCCTGCACGGCCTGTATGTGCTGACATGAATTCACGGTGAGTTTAACCCTTAAACTGTAATTACTGTTCTGTTACACAAACAGCGATTACGGGCCTCTCTGGCCAAATACTAACATAATATGAAAAAGTAAGTCAATCGTATCTCAATTCATTACATCGGCTGTATTCGTTTTGCGAAAATGATTTTAGGCCAAAGTTGCCTATAATGCACGGAACCACGGATGTAGCAACAGGAATGTGAATGAATGAATGTTTGACAAACACAACCCTAACCGCAGACGCTCCGAGCATCTCGCTAACCCGGTTAGCAGCGGCGACACCTAACTATGCACACATATCACATATTTTGGTTGTTATTGAGTGCGCCTAAAAAAGAACTCATCTTATTGAGATCCACTGTACAAATGCAATGTAACTTACATTGATTAAAATTCTAAAGTTTACTCTAAACTACAACCGGGCCTCCGAGGCCCTAAATTGCAATTTGAGGTGTACTTTTGTTTTTAGCCTACAAAATTTTTTTTGGACTTACTAATCCTTACACTCCGGTTTTAAGTTTTGCAAACGACACTATTTTAGGCATTTCTGGAGCAACAGCTTTCAAAACCAAAAAAAAAAAAAAAATTAAAAGAATTTTCTCTCTCACCGGGTCTCCCAGGCCCGTAATTACTGTTTAAGGGTTAATGAACAACCACGTTGGTTTGTGTCTGGCCCTGCCAAGACTTCTAGTTACTTCCTGCGT
Organism: Clavelina lepadiformis; assembly: GCF_947623445.1. NCBI lineage: Eukaryota > Metazoa > Chordata > Ascidiacea > Aplousobranchia > Clavelinidae > Clavelina > Clavelina lepadiformis. The sequence continues at coordinate 19,423,750 of NC_135246.1, read as the reverse complement.
CTACCCAGCAACTACGGCACATCCAGTGAACTTCGTTTTATACAAAATCATATGTAGCTTATCAATATGCGCTGTCTCTGTTCATTCTGTGCACGTGTTCGACTTTTACTGAACTTCTATGCACGAAAATAAATCGACTATTTATTTGCGCTATGGTGACGTCAACAAACACGATATTCCTTGGAAAGTCGAAACATGATACATGCAGAGCATGTTGCGTCATCATGACGTCATAACCTCGTACCAAGAACTTCTCTTTCACACCAACTCATACCCAGTTCCCAAACTCTGACGTCATTCCCGCACCAGCCTTTCGTATTCGTTCGTCAATCCAGGATCGTTGCGTCGATGTTCGAGCGAAGTAACGCGGCGAGTTGAGCGCAGTGCAAGCCGCGATTTGCTGGGAGGCGACCCCGACCAGGTAGAGGTTGTCATTCCACTCGCACACCAGCCCACCACCGCTGTCGCCCTGTTGAAACTGGAACCTCTAAGCAAGCTTGCACGTATCATTATCGTACAATGGCAGAGCTCAATATTTAAAGAGAGGTATATTCTAGAATTTTTCAATTTCACTGAAAATGTTGGACTTGTGCCAAATGGTTTAACCCAATTTACACTAGGTGTGGCTTCTCCTGCACACAGTTACAGCAAAATGTTGCGTACAGTTGCATTGTTTGCTGTAGAAACTTGAAATTTAGTGACTTTTTCTAAAAAATGTTCAGCTATCTGTCCATGTTTGTTTTATAAAGTTGGATTTTGTAATTTTTGAGATATTGTCATAATTTTGCTCTCTCTCTGCATTGAAGCGTATCGTTTTCGTTTACTCATTAACGCACCAATAACTCGACTAACTATTCTCTCGTGTTCTCTTCTCGCGGTCAGCTAGTTTTCCGCACAGCGGGGCGCGGCTTAACAAAAAAAACTTTTAGAAATGTATCACTTGTAGAAATACTTAATTTACACTAAATGCACTTTCTTTAGTTTTACAATTATAATGTATACAGGAAGCCAGATGTTTTTGCTACTAACCTGTCAAAATCCGATCGGTTTACGACGTATAGTTTTCTAGTAATTAACGATTAAAAATGTGTGCAGGGTCGGCCACAACCTAGTTAAATTAGTAATGTCGCGAGTCCGGTTTGGATAGGGTTAAAAAGGTATGTTCGGCCAATCAGAGGCCGGTATGTCCGGCGGTGTTTTTGAGTACGGGGTTGCCCAGAGTTAACAGCAGTTAAAAACTCCCAGGTCGCATTGCTGGGTAAGGCTAAAATGTGATTGAAAATTGCGGATTTTGACTTTTTGAGTCCAAAATTACTTGTTATTGTTATTTAAAAAAGTTATTTCGTATCGTTTGTTTTTCAACCTTGACCGCGGGGAGCGAAAAGTATTGCACCAGCCTCGTTGTAGGATAATAGGATGTGGATTTGGTGGCCGTGCTGACCATTGTCGAAAACGCGCTTCCCGTCTTCAAAGTAACCCAATGCGAATAGTAAAGCGCCACTTTATTACCCTCAGACAGTGAATGCATTTAAAGTCATAAAAGAAATAAGCTCACTAGGGGGCGCGTGTTTTTCCTAAAATCTCACAATGCTGAAATAATTCTCACATTGTTATTTCTATTTACATCATAATTTCTTGTGTTACGTTTTACTTACGTCACAGGGAGCCTGTCGGGTTCCGTCAAAGTGTCCGGCACACATAGTGGTGTTCGGGTTCAAACGATGACCGAACATTCGAGCTGACATTGTGACGCAATAACGGTCGGACATTGCGGGTAGTTGAATAGAAGCAAGTCCGCCATCTAGTGGACGTTTAATTAAATATTTGCACATGATTTTACATCTACCGTATATACTATGTATAATATTAAAGTTATTGTATATAACAAACAGTATGAATGTACAAGAACGTTCTACCGGGAATATCTCAGTATCTCGCCCCACAAGCATGAGACGATTCGAGTTTATATCGAGGGGCAAGTCCAAAAACAAAACAAGCCGTCCAAGGACAACCACGACTAGTTTTGGACTTGGCCCGCGGTCTACGAATGAAGCGATGTTCTGACTTTTCTTCTATTTCTGCTTATTCCTACCTTCGCCCCAACCCGCCATCTTGCAGTATAACTTCGGTAGCTCCACCCTGCCACTGAACCCCGACGACGTAACATCCGCCGGAGGAAAACAAACCGGAAATACGTCACTGGTCCAGGAAATTGTAGACGAGACCTGAACGTGACATCAATCAGATTCTGGAATGTTCCTGTTTCATTTGTGACGTCACCTGCAACAGCGCGATGTCGTTTTCCATCTTGGCGTTGTAACCCGGATGTACGAAAAGGCGGGAAACGCGAGATGCAACAGCCCCAGCCACGTCATCAAGTACGTCCATATCGTCATTGTGAAGCTTTGTGACGAGTTTCAACAACATCCAGGACTCTGATGAACCAAACGCGACAACAAGAGACTTGACTCTGCGTATTTCACATCGTTAATGTCTAATATAACTCACTGTATAAGAACATAACTGGATATGTGACTCAGTAAGAGGCAATGAGGATATTACGTGAAAAATATAAAACAAATAGAAAAACAATGAAACACCGCATTACGCCTCAATCAATTTAAGGGTTTTCAAATTAAAATTTTTTCAACCATAATAGTGCTGGCACGTTACCCTTCCTCTGTTGTGACGTCATCGACACAATGGGCCGCCGTCAGCAGGTACCGGTCCCTTATTATAGCAGCCCCGCATATGGGGGCGGTGTCGTCCCCAAAACCCACGCGATACAGGGAAGCGTGCCAGGGTATTCGCTCGGTTGACTCTTGCTCGCCACCTACCAGTCGTGCAAAGTGTGGAGAATTTCCACGTGGTGTCGCTTCCGGCAGTGGGCTGGCACAATCTAAGATCATAGAAATATAAAAACGTGACGTCGGAAGCGAATTCCAAATCCTTTAAATCAAACGACCTTCCATCGGTTTCGGGAGTTCTTCCGCCGTCCATCGCGCGTTAAAACCTCGCTTCTTCGAAATCACGTCATTGCTTTTGAATTTCAACATCAGCCGACCGTGACGGGACGTGAATGGACCAACCGATTCACGTGACTGACCTGAGGGCAGCAAGATTTAAAAGATAAGCGGTGCAGCGAGCAGCAGGTGTGCGGTATGTCACTATTTACTATGGATGTGCCTCGAGGAAGATTATTCTGGTTCGTGCGAACCCGAATATCATGAAGGTCGTCACGAACGAATCCCGAATCTAATCGTATTAGAACCAAACAATAAAATTTTATCCAAAAGTTGTCAAGTCTTGCTTGTAACATGACGTAATCGATAAACAAATCGCTTTCTTTCGAAAAATAGCGTTTAAAAAACGATCGAAAAAGCAAAATCGTAAGGAAAACGACCTTCATTGTAAATATTTCTGACTCTAGTTTAGCTTTGTCGGGAAACTAAATCATCATTTTTAACAAAAGTCATTAAATTTATAAGTAATATTGTATTCGGGTTCGCCATTGAAGGTATTCGTGTTCGCCCGAATCTTCCATAAAGGCGATACTCGGCGAATCTATTCGGGTTTGGGTTCGTATCGGCCCATCCCTACTATTTATAAACGACTATGAAATCGTCCATCATTACAAGGAAGGAAACAGCAGCGAGATGATAACGTGGGGGAGTCCCCTGAATAGAAACCCATGAAGTTTTAACTGAGCTCAGAGCTTTCAATTTCAAGAATTGTGAAGAAGAAGAAACATAGACACGTCATAACTCATGGGACTTACCACAGATTGTGAGCAGGATGTGCGAAGACTCGACTTCAAAACCACCGCCCTCTGCCACGATGACGTAATCTCTATCGCAGTGGGTCGTTGACCCGTCCTTGCCTTCTGTGACGTCAATATCGGATATCCATAACCGCAAGACATAGCCTGGCACTGCCGAAAGGGGAAGATATTTCACGCTCCATAAAAGTTACCGCGCATGATTTCACCTACTCTCTATCTCCCACTGGCAGATCGTGTTTCTTGGGTAGTTGCTGGGGTATCCGGGCGAATAAATAGAACCTGAACTTGACCTGAGGTAACCCCCGCACATCTGGCTGCAAAACATCAAACATCGACATCAAAACCTCGTTTACAGTTACCCTCCATCCAAGGTCGATCTTCCCTGGACAAGCGTCATCATCAAACATAGACATCTCACCGACACATTGTGTTGCTTGGCGTCATGTTGTCACGGTTGAGTTGGTTCGCATCGATCGCGAGAGCTTCCCAGTCCAGCAGGTGGCGCCGAGGCACGGCCACCAGGTGGAGCAGCCCATCATATGGATCTTCGTCAAGTGCCAGCCACAGGACGCCAGTGCCGACGTGCAACGAGTACTGACGTAATGATACGTCACCGCAGTGGAAACTCTGGCAGAGCAAAACTCCAATGTGTCTATGACATCATCAACGAATGACATTGGGGGAATTACCTGCGTAGGGTCGTTTCGATCGCAAGGGGAAAGTCCCAGGACGACCAGAGTCTTCTGACGAACAGGGGCCCAACAGGACCCGGGGAATTCCAGGCTTTCGACCAGGCCTTTATCCAAGTCCCGCCATTTCCACTGTAAGTCTGACTGCACTGGCATTGTGAAGTCACAATCGCGGGAAAGGCGAACAAGGCTGCTGTCATTGTCAGCCTGCGCAAAAGATTGGTTTAGACTTGATGAGTATATTAATTACATAACAATCAATGAATTACATCGCATATATCTGAAGAATGATCTTGGTTCATATAGTAATGGCTCCAGTGCCCCAGATATTTCTTACTTGTAGGCAAACGTGGACTCCACGATCAAGATACTTCTGATGAACGATGAATGGATTCTGAGCAATTTCTAAGATTTCAAACAAAATTCAAGCTAAAGGGCGAGATGAATGCGAATGGTGTCTTCATCTTTATCCTTGGACTGAGAAAAATCTTTGCACGACTAAAACTCGGCGATGATTCCTCATCGCTCGAGCCCCAGTTACCGAGCTGGCATTTGCGCAAGTTCACACATTTTTTTATTTGATTCTTTGCATCGTTTCGCCGTAATTTAGAACTTTCCATCAGCTCCACTGAGCAGGAGCAAGCATCGTTAATACCGTGCACAAAAATATTGCGACATCACCAGGAACCGAAGCTTGGTCGCATTTTTACAAGACCAACACTCTCACTGTTGCGCCACCGAGTGGGCAAACGGAATAAATTCCGACAAAAACATAAATAAAAGAAAAATTTCTGAACCTTGAAGACTTCCCCCAACACATCGCGGAGTAGACGGGGACCACTTTCCGTCCGCTCCACAGTGGACGATCGCATCCCCATCCAGGGTCCAGCCCTGTTCGCATCTCACCATGCAGGACCCCTCTGGCTCCTGGCTCTCTAAGGAGCACGAGCTTGGGACGATGCTGCCGTGATTTGGAGGCTGGAGGGGAGGACATGTTGCTGGAAAATGAAGAAGTTATCAGGGAAAAAGTTTCCTCCAGGACACATTCAGGTTCATCGACGTCGTAGCGTCCAGGTTCGGTTCATCGACGTCGTTTTTTGGATGTAGTTTGTTTAACACAAGCGATGTTGTGACGACATAATGTAGCGATGTGACAAAAAAAATTAGGAAGCTTCTACCAAATGACAATGACACAGTGAATTGTGGTGCCTTGAGCTTAACAAAGAAACGCTTCCGCTCAAAATGCCACTGTAAATGGCTTTAAACGATTAGAGTACCTGTACATTTTGGCAGACCAAACAGCCACTGGCCGTTCGACATGCATCTCCTGGTGGAAGGTCCGTTTAACTTGTAACCATCCTTGCATGTCAATCTGATCTCCGTCGCTGCCCCAATCGCACGACCGTCTATCCTGACAACAATACGAAAAATCTCGACTTTAATCCACTATTATGACGCAACAGTCGGGTTGTGTATTTCGTCATTATCTATTGAGAGAAATGGAAAGTTTGACCGCTTACAATTCACTGTAAATAACGTCTTCCAATGCTGCCTTGTCCTTGTCAATCTCCGTGCACAACGACAAGGGCGCGCATTCCGGAATCTCGCCTGCCCACTTCCCATTGGTGCAAGTTATCCGGTCTGGACCAATCAGAAGAAAGCCAAGATTGCATCTGTGATGAACGCAAGAGATGAGACGATAGGTTTATGTGATTACGGTGGGAATTCTACGTAGCTACTACCAGTAAGTTGTGAACACCAAGTTAACTTGGTATTAAAAATAATGATGCATTGTAATGGGATAATGTAACGCACTTTTAATAATAAAAAGAATAACGTGGCAATTTTCTTGACTCAATTTGTGTTGGGAATGATTTATTTAAGTTAATGTCGAATTTTGGTCGCTTGTCACATATTCAGCATTAAAATCACCGAACAATTACGGTACTCAAGTTCTTTCCAGTTTATGACGAAGCAATTAGATCATAATGGGAGCCCTACACTTATCTTTAACGTGAAACTTAAGAAATACTGTTATGCTATAACCTGAAATTGCAAGCGTTTTCTTCATAATTCTTCTCCTTCTTACAGCGATCTGGATAAACGTTGCCGCTAGTGGGCGGTAGCACGGCAGGACAATAAGCTAAAACAAAAAGATTTTCACTAAGCCTTTGGTTTGAGTGAAACAATGCAGTTATGACATCACAATTCTTTTTTTAAAGGAACAACAAAAAGTCAGAGTATTATTAAAACAAAATTTCGTGAATCTTTGTGTTATCCGAGAAAAAGTCACATTTAAAAAACTGCACAAAATTTCAAGCATTAAAAAAACAGGAGCTGACCCATGCACTGAGCTTCACTGCCTGACCATGAGCCGTCACTTCTACAAGTCCTAGACGCCACCCCGACCAAGTTGAGGCCATCATCGCACGTCAGTGTGCACACTGTGCCCAGTAGGTTGTTGGGGCCATAGCACGTCATTGGGGAGATGGTGGCCCCCTGCACGTATGATAAAGCCCCACACAGGGGCTTGCAAGATGGGGGAAAACCCGCCCATGTACCTAAAAAGCGAAACCAATATTACACTTTTAACAATATACCAGTCCTCATTGTACGGCGCTTGCTGCTGTTGCCGTGCTGGTCACTTCCAAATCCAGATCAAATTTAGAATAAGCATCAAAGCGTGTAGAAATTTTTCTTCACACGTGGCATGAATTGCGACCTAACGCGACTCGCTGGTGAAACAGAATCGACGTCATTAATCACAAATTTTCACAAAGCTTTTCATTCACCCTTGTCCTGGCAAGTTATCATTCTGTTGCCGACCATGTAGTGGTCGTGTTCGCAGAAGAATTTGCAGCTGTAACCCTCGGAGACCGCCTTTGATGAGCAAATCGATGGCTCTACTTTAACTGATGGGTCGAGTAGGGTGACACCTGGGCACTGATAAATGCCTGAAATGACAAATAACCGGTGATGAATTGTCAACGACTAATGTGTTTCGCCACATGTTTTCTCATAACATCATATACGCCTTTTTCTAAGACTGTCGAAGTGCTGCAAAATTTTGAAGTCTATAACACTTGTCTCGACAGAATAAACCTTTCACGGTGTTTAGACCTTACTTAAAAGCTTAGTTAAGCCTCAACCTCTGAGGTGATTACATTTCCGATAAGAAACCTCTCTCATGCCTGAGCCCTAGCAGCACATAGCACACCTGTACAAACTGGTATCGGGGTACTCCAGGTTCCATCTGAACCGCACACCGCCTGCTCTGTTAGGTCTAGCATGTACCCGGCATCACATGTAACACTGCAGACCAGGCCCTGGTAATTTATCAGCGCGGTAAAATTTATGTGATGAAATCAATGAGCTCATCCATTCTAATACTCACCTTGACAACAGCGGAATGGTCGTGGCACGAAGACGGCGATACAACTCCGTTGAGTATTTGAGAGAAGGGTGGGCACTGCTTCGTGCTCCTCATCGAGCAAACTGTGCCTAAATATGATTTCTATGAGCACAAAGCCTGTGGTGTCTCGTGAAACCACACTAAAGAGCTTTGAGTCCTTAGCAAGTTGGAAATGTTAAAACATTACAAAGATGGCAGAAAAATAAAAAAATAACTTTCAAAACCTGAGACAAGTATATCCTGTCATGTCTATTTAGAGAACGAACCTTTCCCAAAATGATGTCGCGCAAACCATTGACTCGTCTCATAATAATCTGTTTCCATGACAACGTGCAGGAGACCCTCAATCGGAGTCGGTAGATAATCAGCGCTGGGTCCGTTGTCCAAAAAGGAACCTAGAAATGGTTTCAGTCACTATCAGTGGGCGATACAGAAAGCGCACCGGACACACTCACTCGAGTTTCGGAGACGGAGGCTGTACTCGTATATGCCTGAGGACTCTCCACAATCCCACAACTGGTCTGGATCTGCGTCGGAACAATTTGATAAACGAATCTGGAAAATAAATGTTTTCTCTATGAAAGAACTTATCTGTATGAGAAGGTCCAAGAACGCTGAAGCATAGAAGATGCTAGATAATAAAAACTGAAATTCCTACAAAAGATGTTGAACTTATGCCAAAGAATTTAAAGAAAAGACCAATCAGAGGGCAGTATGGTTGGTGATTTGGCAAAGCATGGAAGTTATCCTTGCAGATGATGTATTCAAAATCTCCCAGTTGTAGCCAAAAAAACATAAAGTTTGGCGTCGTACTTACCTTGCCCCATGTCTGTCTGCTCCCGTTCACGCACTTTCCACTATCCGGATGGACAAGCTGATCGGAGGTGAATCCCCACTTGAACAACTGAGACCCATCGTTGCTTTGAAGAGGTGTGCATGGGGCTTTTACCAGGGGCTTATCGGGGTCCTTATCGACTGTCAGGCACATCTCCCTCTCCGTGGACGAGCCTTTTAAAATGATGCGGAACTGAATATCCTCTGAAATGAAAGAGTGAGTTGATGTACGGCAGGTTAAAGGTTATTGTTGATGATAAAGTGTCAAGCGTTTGTGCTTTGTCGTGTGTGACATAATATGACAAGAACCCTATGTGGGACGTTTCATTTCACAAACCAATAAACTCAGCATTTTCAATCCAAAGGTTGACTTTGATTAAATCCAGTGTTTCCAACCCTTTTTATTACTTATTTTTTTTATTTGCAATCCCCGAGCTGCAATCTCTTTCTTGCGGATCCCATCTTCTAAATTGTTAATTAATAGATTTTTGATGACAAATTAAATTTTAACCCTCGGGTCCCCTTGCACCACCTTCACAGACCCCAAGGGGTTCGCTGACCCTGGGCTGGGAACTTCTGGGAACCTCTTGGATCTTTATCTAACTAAATTATTTATTCTTGAACTTTTCATCATGTTAGAATCATAATATCTAACTTACGAATGCATTTTGGCAGGACGTTATCCCAGCTGCCGTCCACGCAACGAAGCTCACGAGTTTCTCCAACCAGGACGTACCCGGGTTTGCACTTGAACTGGCACAAGTTTGATCTGCACGGCAGTGGGCTCACTTCACCATTCAAAATTCCAAATATGCTCGGGCAAGTTCCTGCAGACGAGGTCATGGAACGTTCATTTATTGATCTGCCCAAACGATGCAGCATTCGCTCAATTAACCCAACAGGACAAACTGATAAGCGCGATTGGTGACTTTATATTTTGGTTGAGTTATCCTTTTGAGCTATGGGTTGAAAACCTACCGAAGAGAAACCTGCACAACATCTTAGAACCTACTGTGGCACTGGTATTGAAGAGGGGACCACGTTCCCGATGGTAAGCACTCCCTGGTGTCGTTGCCATGGAGATCATAACCACTCACGCATTTCGCCGCACATAAATGACCAACCTTGAGATAGTCGAAGACACAATCTGCGTCGATCAGGTACGAAGAAGGCGCTATATCGCCAGCTAGTGGTTCGCACAGATCTAGACAAATCATGGAAGTTAGTGCTGATATATTTGCAGCGTTAGGGTACAACTGATGCTATTACATAGATGGAGTGGAGATTAGCGTAGACACAAATACTGTAAATTTCTTTGTTTAAACTGGCCAGGTAATTGCAACACATAATCATCGCCTACAAGAAAATGCTCCAAGTCTGCTTGAAACTTTGTTGAAAGTCAATCTAGAGTGAGAGAGAACGCGAAAACTAAACAGCTATAAGCTTCTGAAGAGAACCCAGACTTACTGGTGCAGATTGGTGGTGGGTTCATCCATAACCCATTGCCCATACATGTGGTGAAATCCTCCCCATGTAAAGATATCCCTTCATTGCATTCATACGAGCAGTGCTGACCCGCCCTCACGTTGTCCGACGTACAGTTGCCCACCGGTACCACGCGACCACCTTCTGGGTTGGACAACGGCGGGCAAACACCTTGATAGCAAGAACATTTAAAAAGTTACAACACTGGGCAATTGAAAGTTCTTTATAGAGTACTGTGGGTGGGAATGAATAAATCGGTGTCCTATGGTTGTGGTGTCCTAATCCTAATTGGTGGGCGGCGAAGTTATGGCAAGTAAACCTGGAAGAATGTCAAATTGTTACGATACAAAACCTGAATACTGTAACGCGAGGTTACTGTGAACCTGGAGGGCAACTGCAAACATAATTTTGCAAAAAGATTGTGTTTAATTGGACTTGTCTGTATTGTGTGATTGAAAACAATGTCAGTAAAGTTTGGTTTGGTTCTAAATTAGTTGGTCTCAAAAAAACTATCCGCAAAAAATGAGCAGTGAGTTGAAAAATGTTGACTGACTTCCTGGTCTGCGGGAACAAATGCTGGAGTGGGTGAGGGTAACAAGGTCAAAGGTCGAATAGTAGCTGTGTGAGTCGCTCCATGTTTGCAGGATGACCTCTCCGATGCTCTGAGGAAGAAATTTTGTTTCAATTTTTCTTGCACCTTCAAACCCAAATATACGGCAAGGTGTAAATTTAAAATTATTATGAGCACGTCTGCTCATTGTTAACTTCTGCGACCACGACGACCACACGAATCTTTAACATACTCACAGAATAGAAAGTGGTAGGCGCCAGGATAGTTCCGTGCAGAACGACCTGAAACGGATTATGGACGGAGCAGTCCCAGTGTTGGAGTGGGTGGCCTGTGTTACACGGGACAGTTCGAATCCTCTCATTCTCAGAAGCGGACCTCACAGCAATGCAGTTCCCAGAGTGGGCGTTTCTGCAACAAATATATCGCCGCACTGTCACCACTAATGTTGCCGAAAACAAACCAGCAATAGACATAAATCAACTTCATCTGTAATTATTCTCCTATTACTATAGTCGTCAATCTCTTTAACGTTCTATTTTCAAGACAAATCAAAGTAGGCAACGGGCAATAATTTCGAAGAATTGTTTAAATGAAAGAGATGTTGATAATTTTTAGCCATTATTGAATGACCAGGGATAGCAATGCACTTACTGTATATTATATTGATCCAACCATCTCCATGTTGAAGGGTTGACAAAGTCACCGTGCTCTAAACACTTAGATTGTGACATTTGCACGACCACGTGTTTCGTTTCATCTTCAGTCAAACACACGGAAGTTGATCCCAGGGTTTGTAAAATATACATGGCAACACCTGTCTCTGTTACAAGTATGTGCTTGGTATGTAACAAGCGATTGGTTGTGAAATATCAAATATTATTCATACAATATAAGCCCAAACATTAATGTTGTCACATTTCGATGCAATGAGGTACCATTGTGCTGCTCTCACAGATTCCATTCAAAGTTTAAGCTATTTCATCTGGCAGCAGAAAACCTCGGGTAATATTCTTGAACCACTCTCAGAGAAACATCGTAACTCACCGACACAGTCCGGCACGCTTGGCCTCCACTGTCCATCATTCCTGCAGGTGAAGACGGTGCTGCGCGTGGGTGAATAATTTACAGCGCACTCCACCCGGCACTTCGTACCCCAGGTGAGCACGTGATCATCGACCAATCGTTGCTCTGCACCATCAATCACACACATCACATGACCGCGGTTGACTTCGGGATTGGCGCATATCCCTGTACAAATAACAATGGTTCAGGTGGGAAAGAAAAAGGAGTTATGAGCTCTATAAAATCCATAGATACCAAAATACAGTTATAACTATGGGTAGGTTACGTAGCTTCGTGTAAGAGTACGATGTCAGGGTGCAACATGTGGAGTTCTCTCAAGTTCTCAACACAACAGCAGCGAGGTATTTGCAGGAGAGCAAAGTGTATTTTTGAATAAAACCTTCTAAATACTTTCTACCTGGACTTAATAATCTCCTCACAATATCAATTAAAGTGACCTACTGTTACAAGTTGGTGGTTCGTTGTTCCATTCCCCTGACTCCGTGCACTCAACCATGTCGCTGCCGACCAATAGGAATCCATCGAGACAGGAAAAAGAACACTGCTCTCCCATTGTGATGTGTTCGGTGAAGCACGACGTGATTGGTGATGCTTGACCATTATATAGTTGTGGCAGCGCGGGACACCTCCCTTAAAAATGATCCATTACCGTGACAAACCAGCATCACAATGCACAGTGTGATGTCACAACTCACGTTTACAAGTAGGCGTCGGTGACGACCACAGCCCACTCCCATTGCACAATGTTGTTACGGCGCCATCTAGTGCGTACTTATCCATACAAGAGAAGGTGCACGTGGCCCCATCACCCATCTGGGTCATGGTGCACTCTATCGGGTGGATTGCCCCGTTAGGGGGTGCTCCAAGCGAAGGACACTTTTCTAAGACATAAAATGACTCCAGTGATCAATTTAACTTAGCATTTGCAAGCAGGTGTTAAAGCCATCTAGGTTAGGTGCAAGAAATTGACAAATGCATTTAGTCGAGTCCTGATCTACTGCAATAGCATGGACATAAAAGCAGAGGATTACTCAAGCAAAATCCCAGAGAGCCATCCCACGTTCCATCGTGGCGACAGGTGACAGAGGGAGTTCCCCTCAAGATAAATCCTGATTCGCAGACAATCTCACATTTCGATCCCACTTTATTCCTGTGATGTCATAGAACAATATGTGACGTCACCATAATGACATAATAAAAAAGATTGCCGTTCGTGTAAGTTAAGACAGCTAAGTGCAACAAGTCAACCTAGTGGGCAATAGTATGTGGTAAATGTCTTAACACAGGATGACCAATTATTGAGTGATCAAGAGCTACAGTAGTGGAAGCCTGGTCAAAATGATCGGCCGGCGAAGTGGTTACAACCATTGCAAAATGTATTTGATTATTTAGGCACTTTACCCATGAAATACACCTATCCAATTGTTCTGGCTTATCAAAGCTTTAAGAAAGTGAGGAACAACGTCGATGTGTGGAAAATAAAAGAAAAGTGGTGACAAGAAGAAATGTTATCAAATATTTATTGGTGTGTGATTGACACTTCATGGAGCGTAACCCGCATATTAAGCGCTGGATAATTTCCCATAACGAGAAATTACAAATATTTTAACATGAACTGTTCTTCCAGTTAAATAAGCTGAGTGGTTCCTCAGAATAATTTAACGAAAACAACTTAATAGTGTCACGTACACTGCCTATGATGTCTATGCAAATGTTTCATGTCTTACTTCTCCGATGCGCACTTGGACGGGAGCAAGGTGCTTCGATTGGCTGCCACCATCACCAGCGGAGGGCAGTAGAAATCACAAGTCGGGATCAGCAGTTCATAATCGTCGAGGCCATAGACATCAAAATCAGAATCGAGCAGTCGTTGCGTAGGGATCCATTTCCCACTGTGGCAAGTGACATTTGACCACTCGCCACGAGCAAAATACTTCTCGTTGCACTCAAACGCGCATGATGTACCTGCCACTTGTGGGCGCTCCACACATGAGAGAGGACGGACCTGCCGAACATGTTATAAGATGTCAATGAAAGTAACAAAACTTTGTGGAAAAAATATTCCTGCCAATAAAAAAGCATTCTAATGAATCAAAAGCATTCCTGTCAATCAAGCAGAAAAATCATAACAATGCAAAATGTTAAAAAGCAAAGAGTTAAAATAAAACAGGCAAATTATAGAAGTTCTCACGAAGCCGTTCTTTGGATAGCTGAGTGGAGGGCAAAGCGGGCCGCAATCTGGCTCCGATGCGGACCACTTGCCATCCGATGAACAGGAGAGGTGGACCACCGTCTCATAACCGTCATCATTTTCTGTGATGTCATAAATGGTGATTGTTACAATGCTATTACGGGTTTTATTTGTAGAAAGAAATGATGAAACACAAAGCAACACAAATTTTTCAAAAAAAAGTCTGTAATAACTCGTTTTAGAAAAACATTTCAGTGTAACTGCACCACTTTGCTTATTGCTGCAGTATCCTTCATTATCCACGGCAGCTGTCATGACACTGGAGTTGGACTGCGTGTTGCATAACGCTGAGACACTGCGAATGGCATAACCATCGTGGCACTGATAGCTACAGATGCTCCCTTCAGTCAACTCCGTGGTCAGACAATCTTGGTTTAAAACTTCGGCGTTTTCAGCAGAACTCAACACCGGACATACTCCTGCAGTTGTTTAATTGACAAATGATATTGTTTTGTAAGAGAATTGTCACAAAATAAATTGTGATGTAAGCATTAACAGCAATTACAAACTAAGCATCCTGCCGAAGCGGATGGGACATTATCACATAACAAAATGATTGACAGTTTCATTACAACCATAACAAGGTCTCACGTTTACACGTTGGTTGACGAGCATTCCACTTCCTGCTTCGCAGACAACTCAAGATCGACGGACCGTCCACCAGCCCCCACCCGCGGTTGCACTCAAACGAGCAGGTGCCGTCCTGGATGACACCCGTGTGGTGGGAGGAGTCTTCATCATCGCTGTCGACGTTCTCCACGCACGACGGAGGGAAGATGCGACCGTGTGCCGGAGCTGGGAGTCTCAGACATAGAGCTGTGATGAAACAATAGAGCATTGTGATCTAATAGAAAACGGAAGTAAAAGATAATCAAGTTTAAATGGATGAGGCAATCAGGTGTTTGTGATGCAATAAGTCAGGGGTGGGCAACCTTTTTGAACCCGAGAGCCGCTTTGGTTGTTAAATTTTTACTGACGAGCCAAGTCATAAGAACTTATGACGTCATAAATAGTTTATGTCGTTTAATTGTTCCATATCTGCATTCCTCAGTCGAAAAATATCATTAAATTTGGATAATTAACAACTTGTCATCAATGCTGGTCTAAATAAGGAAAAGAAAAAGAGAGAAACGTTCATAAACGGTACTCTTGGTAGTCTTTGCAATTTTATTGAAATTTTACGATTCGACTAGAAGAGCCACAAAAAACATGCCGGAGAGCCGCAGTTTGCCCACCCCTGCAATAAGTCATACTCACTAGCACAAAGTCATGAAGCAAAGTTCAAATTAAATTTTAGGCCTAAACTATAAACATTTGTTTGCAACAAATCTCAAGATTTCATCAATTTACAGATTTGGAGCAAATATGCGAAAGTAGCGAATATTTGAAACCACCAACCAGTGCACAGTGGGGTCGCACCACTCCACAGCCCATTCTGTTGACACGTGGCCTGCGTTGACCCACCAGTAAGTTTGTAACCGACCACGCAATCAAACTGGCACTTTGTTCCGACGTGAATGCCCATCTCATTGCCAGAGCATGCGTATGGATGGACCTGTGCTTGCATTCGACAAAGTTTACTTATTACACTGTTAAGATGTCTATAGTTTAGCGTTAGATACGAGCATTTAAACAAAAGAAATCTTTCTGATCGGTTCCTGCTCATTCAATGAGTTAACTTCACAAGCAGAAGCCGAGAACAATGCCTCAAGGTGTAGAGCCACTAAAGCAGCAGACAAACAAGTTTAAACTCACACTCCCATACGCCGGTGAGCGCAGAGGCGAACAGATCCCATGATTTAATCTCATCGAGCACACAGTGACTGGTGGCGATTGCGTCAGCGGCGTGTAACCATCTGGGTTGAAATGCCTGGCATACCTACAGCAAAATCTCTTCAAAATGGTCTTGATGTTTTGATAATGAACAACGTGGTGGACAATCATTGTCTACCAGGATAAGCCTGTAGCCTACAACACTGCTGAGGTGAAATAGCACGTACCAGTGCACTTCATCGTGTTTTAAGTCGATCGACTCAGTGTTCATCAACCAGACATTGGTCGATGAAGCGTGACCATAATCAAGAAAGAAATTTGAAGCAGCGAGTCTCAAAAACCACGGCCGACCTGAAACGGCATCACATGACCACTTGTTGTTTGTGACATCATCGCAAGCCGTGGTTCGCAACTTCTCGCCGACTTCGAGATTTTCAACGGATAAACAGCGACCTGCCACAGGCACAAGAATATCAATCATCTGCGTGAATTCTAAGTTCAACTTGACCTGTTCTGCACCTGTCCCAGCGTTCTTTATCAGCCAGTTGTTGTACCAAGACCATTTATGAAGAAGATTCTGTTCTGTGATGTGATAAGCGATACGTTATGATGTAACAAACGCGCAGCACATGGCATCACAATCCAGACTCACCAGTCTGACATTGTGAGTAATCCTTTTTATTGACAGCATCCAGATCGTCGCCGTCGGCAACCAGGCAAATATGAGGTTTAAGATTTGATTTCGATGTTCTACGAAGAAACACAGCAAACTGCTCCTCCCTCTCACAGGTCATGGCCTGGCCTGTCCACGTGGCAGAATCGTTGCACTGGCGTGTCCTGGAGGAGCCGGCTGCGAGGCCGAAGCCAGATTCACATTCCACTGAGCATCGAGATCCGGAAACAAACTCTGACGAGGATGAACCGATGACGTTACATTCCATCACTGAGTTGTCTGTTGCCGGCAGTGGATGGCATTTGGAACGACAAACCGCTCCGAGGTCGTCTTCAAACAAAATTTTAACTCGAACTCAAACAAATTTAAAATTATTCCTCACAGTTTATAAGAAAAACTTAGCAATAAAATAATTTGATAGAAATTCATGTTCAATTCTTGCTGATTTGCATTGAAAAAACAGTAACCAAACAAAGCTGGCATCCTTCTAAACCAAAGAACTAACCAGTAACAGAGTTGGTCCACACACCATCAGAACCACACTCCCTGGTGTCGTTACCAAAGACCGCATAACCATCGTCACATTTCACCTTGCAAGAGAAACCTGCTGTGCTTGACTGAGTGGTGCACAGCACAGGACTTATCTGTAAAAAAACACCAAGTTGCTGTGGAATTTACGACTACCACATGTTAGCCACTGATTAACTCAGATAAAGTGGGATAAACACAGAATCAGAATATTGCGAAGGTTGACGTTTCTGTAGAAAACACAATCCACAAAAGTCCACAATCACGCAGGAATTCATTATTAATAATCAGATGCTGTGCTCTGGAATGGGTGCTACTCACTTACTTACAGTAATTGAGAAGAAGAAATTAATAAAATAACATTTAGATAAAACAAATGTTACGTAAAAAAATGCATCATAATACCACATACAATGTGTCATAAAAGACATCATAAAGTCAAAAATGAACACAAAATATCTCTCTCATCACCTTTCCGTTCGGGGGATCTTCCTGGGCACTGCAGACCCTTACACACGAGGGCGCTCTATCTGACCAGGTCCCGTTTTGAAAACATGTTCGGGTGACCTCCGAACTGGCATCCAGTGCGATGGATATGCGGTATCCTTCCACGCACGTATACAAACACACCGTGCCAGAAATGACGTCACTGTCCTCGCTTGCGCACTCTTGTGGTGAAACAAGCGCATTGGAAGGCACAGGGAGTGTTTCGCATCGCTCTGTGATCGGTTGACAACTTAAACACGTTATGTTGGTGAAAAACTTACGCTGCGACCCTGAATTACACTGAAACATGTTTTGCACACAGAGGTAGCCAACAAGTACGCACTCGCACAGAGAACAGTGACGCCAGACCATCTTCCATCCCACTGACACACACGCTGAGAATCTCCTATTAGCTCATAATCTTCGTCACACGTGAAGTCACATGTGGATCCCTCTGTGAGCGAGCTTTCATTGCAAGCTCTGTATGATGAGGACAACAAGATTACTCGTGAAGATTTGGAACCACACAAATAAAGTGACGTAATAAAGAGTAGAACACAATCCAGTTTCCCGATCTAAACAAATGTTTCTTACGAAATTGCCCCATGTTCAGGAGATGCAAGATTAGGACAAACTTGAAGACATTCAAACTCCAGAGTTGACCAAGTACCTTCACGTAAGCACTCAGACGTTGTCGATGAATCTGAGGGCAATGTGTAACCAGACCCACATTCAAGCGTGCAGTTTTGTCCCTAAGTTTAACAAGAGTTTTCAAAGGTATTTACTTATTGCTGGAATGCTTCCTGTTCAATTTAAACCTTTGCATGATAATAAGTCAACGATAATATTTCTCTAACATATGCACCAGCCCTGCTAATATGTATCGTTTGATGTGAGTATAAAGAAGATTTTAAATGGTTTCATTTTTTTATTGAAACATATCGCCACCAAAATAAATAGAAATAATCTGTCAAATATTAATAAAGAAACAATCGTCGCAAAGATTTTCTTAAAATACCAGATTATACTAAACTATTTAAAATGTGTATAACGTATGCACTATATTAATTTACCTCTTGCGACCACGTTTCCGCACACATCGAAGGCTCCATCACGCCGCCTAGTGGCACAACAGACGAGAGTGGGGGACACTGGACAACGGAGGACTGTACGGCGCATAGCGTGACGTTCGTTACGCTTGGTTGGCTTTCATTTAAGGCCACCCACGAGACACCGAGTTCGCTCGAATTCTTTTGAGAATCGGTGAAGAAACTTGAATGGAGCAGCCTCACTCCGTCGCTGCTGTTACCTTCGTCATCGGAAAATGTAAGGTCAAAGTTTATGGCGAAGCTTACACCGGGAACTTTTGCATTTTTGTGTCGTAAACAAGAAGAATCAACTGAAGTTGATTTGTTAAAGAGTGGATATGTTTGAACGAACCCACTTTAACGAAATTAAAATAGTTCTAGATTAACTAACGCACGCACGATTAAGCCAGGATGACTAAACCAACATCTGTAACTTTAATCGTAGGTTGGTCATTCTGAGTTTATTCAACCTGGGATGAATAAAACCCTCAGATAATCCATCCAAGCGTCAAACTTTCTAATGTTAGCGGTCTCATGTTTCACGCCGCATCTAAGAAGCACCACAAGCACCATACCGGTCAACACAGATCCAGCGACCCACATAAACTCATCATCGGATCTGAGATTGATCCGATGAGGATGGTCGGCAACATCCGAGCATCTCCACTGCTGGAGCTGGTCGAGAACGTTGCACTCCTCCAGCTTCAGGCTGCAACGAACAGGAGGAGGATGAGCTTGGAGCTGGGCCAACTGTGATGCATTGTCTAATACAACTCCAATATATAAAACTTTGGAAGACTTTCAACTTCTACCAAGAGCTTTTAGGTGGTATGCTGATCATTATGTTACGGTTTACAACCCTTCTTGAATTTTATGTAAAGTTTTAGATGACAACTTCTTTATTGTTGACAGGTCTGCATCATCTGTATGGTCAAAATTCCTCAGCCAATCAGGATTGTTTACCTCGATCCATGCTTGCGATCGGATGAGGAAAGACAAAACCCGCTTCGAATGTGTCGGATGAGCGAAGAACTCTCCCAGGACCAGAGCAAATCATTCTGGTTCGACGGGCTGCAACTGGCCAACATCACTTTGGCATCGATGTTCACTTTCCCATTGTGGCTGATGCAGATAGAATCACCCGACGATTGCAGCGAGCTTTGGATTTTGAAGTGGGCCTTATCTGAGGAATTGTTTTCGCAAGCATAAAGTTATCACGGTAAAATGACACATTAAGAACCCCAGCATAAATTAAGCAGAACAATACTAGAGGCATGCAACGTTTTAGGTCATGGGTGACCAAACGACGGCCCGAACCACATGGTTAATTTTATCCGGCCCACCTCACTGTGCCGTGAATGAGCTCATTGTATTGCAAACTATTGAACAAAGCATTCCAGTCAGTTCTTATGCTTATCTGGCCCTTTTCAAAGAAAAGTTTGGTGACGCCTGATTTAGGTGAAGAACGCACCAACACAATATGGAAGAGTGTCACTCCAAGTGCCGTCTACGTTACAGAGCAATCGATTGTTTCCATGAGATATCGTCTGCTGCGCTTCACACTCGATGATGCAATACTCTCCTTCCACTTTACCAGAGCATTGAGTACTGATGTCTGGGCACAACCCTGCAAAGACACAAAAAATGATTGACAGAAACTAGGCGCTCAACACAGCCATCTTTTATTTCCAACATGTCTTTGCAGCGCACAATTTCAGGCAAAGAGTTATCATCTGCGCGAAGTCTTAGAATGATCTGAAAACTTCTTTGACTGGAAATCCATCAACACCTACTTACGCTTGCACAAGGGCGGGGAAGGCCAGGTATAGCTGTTGGCGGCGCAGTGAATCGTATCGCCGGATGGAATCTTGTATCCAGAACTGCAGCCGTAACTGAAGAAACAACAAAACAAATGAACAAAGTTCCAACTTATCACATGGAAGTGAGTGCACTGTGAATGAAAGATGTTGGTGACTAACACAGCACAAAGTCGTTGAGTGTCTGCAGGCGTGGTGCAATTTTCAACGCGTAACAATCTTCCGACGTACTGACTGTGGGACGGCGGTGTTCCACAGGATGAGTCGCTGCATTAAAAGCTCAATATTGCAACAAGCTCGATTATTATAAAAAAAACTACCAACAAAACCGGTTCTAGTTTTAAAGCGAGAGCAGCCAAACCCACCTGTAAGTGGTTGAGGCTTGCGGAATGTAGCAGGTCGGTAGAGAATGATCAAACGATCCATTCGACAAACAAGTACGCGTCATCGACGTATTTCCCACAGTGTACATTGGATTGCAACTGTAACTACATTCATCATCGCTTACAACTTGAGAGGCGAGAATGTCGTCGTCATAGAGACAGTTGCCGGGGGTTGCATAGACAGTCTGGTTGGCAAGCGTGTGGGTTGAAGGAGCAGGATGGGGGCAGACACGGATGCAGGTGGGTGAAGTGGAGGACCAGGCCCCATTCAGACCGCATATGGAGTGTGGTACACCTGTGTGGTACAAAATTGAGAGAAGTAAGCTGGACTATGTTGAAAACTTCAGGTAAAGATCTAATCACATCTGATGTTGTAATATTCGTCTTTGCACGACTAAACCTAAGCAACGACTCATCACCGCTCAAACTGTGTGTACTTGCGAAGCAGAGATCAAAGCACACCTATCATTTGGTTGGGTTCGTCACAAGTGAAGTTGCAGACATCTCCAAATGTAGCGAGACCATTTTCACAATTTGACGAGAAATTCACAGATGATTGAACAGACATCCCTGGACATGGCTGAGTGCACTCCAGTGGAAATGTATTTACAGTGTCTGTCAAAGAATAAAGTATTGATATCTGAGCAATACAGGTAACACATACTGGTACAGTGGTCCCTATTGTATGTTTGCAATTAAAAGACAAAAACTTGAATTTAATAGAAATCTCATTACAGAAGAAAAATAAACGAAACAACCAAACGAAAGCATATTTTGCATGAGTTCTTTAATGGACCATACCATTATAATCCCATTCTGTTTGGTCATTGCAAGTGGCCGATATGCCGGTTGTTAGAATGTGGCGCAATATGTACCCGGTGGAGCAGGTCACAATGCATGTGGTGTTGATACTCACAACATTTCCATCGCTACATGAAGACGGGGTGACAGTGGCATGCTCAGGGATTACAAGAGGTGCACACCTGTGTGCCACAAAAACAGTTCGCATCGCTGTTTGCTAAGATAAAACATACAAGCACTGTATCCTAGCATGACGTATATGTACATTGTACAGCGATTGTATGCAGGCATACCAGCTTGTCACGAACGCATGGCACATGCACGACAATAAAAAATCCTAAAGTAAGATAAAAACAACCAAATTTGGAGTTTATTATGATAAAGTATCCAAGTGATGCATATACTAACACTGGGTATGACAAACAAAGCCCTACTCCAAAACTATGAAATCCTTAACATGTTAAAAGTGAATTCTACATGTCAGACGGTTTAAGACTTGTATTTTTGTCGTTCAACGAAAGTGTTAGGATGTGGCCAAGTTACGCATGGGTGAGCCTCTATTATGACATCACGCACCTGTCAGTGTGCAGAGAGCATGGAGCCACGGCATGCGAGTTGTTGGTGGCATCGACTCCGAGCCACAGCTCCTTCTCGTTGATAATGTGGCCCACCGGGTGGCGATAAGCAGCCGCCTGGTTGGAGTTTGAATCTCCGAGGTGGACGTGGAGTGGGTGGTGGGTGAGGTGGAGGAGATGTGGATCTGTTGGGGAACAACTCCACTGCTGGGAAAGATCAGATGTGGAGCAATTCCTCAGGAGGAGAGGAGTCAACCTGTGGAAGAGGAGACAAGTTCAACACAAAATTTACACCATTGTTGTGTTGAGGGACTGAAGCAGTCTCTTAAATTTTTCCAATGATCTTTCAAAATTTATACTTCCGCGGCAACAGTACAAAAATAGCAGGTAATCTTTTAAAGTCGTTGTCGCTCTAACTTTTTCAGCGGTCGCCAAAGTTAAACTTGAAAAAAGCTGCACATGACGTCAATCAAGTTATCACAAACTTATGAGTCTTTCAAATCCAGAAAAACACTGGATTTTAGTTCACATTTTAAGTTGTATTTGGGCACGATCTGCTGTGGTTATTATTGCAATTATATTATAATATGCGATGTCTTACAGTTATTAATCTATTCGGGTTCATGATAGACCAACTGCTGTGTTGCCCTGACACTGACCACGTATCATAATAGTTGCAAAATTTTGCACATCACCAACAATAGCAATAAAAACCATCATATTCTGACCTTTTTGCGTTTTTGTCCAAAACTGCCAGGCAATATCGAGACTGGACGTGCTTGAGTTGATGAGCACTCGACCATGTCCACAGAGCATTGGTTGAATTTAAACATGTCGAGATGCTGTCTCGCTTCAGGACACGAAGATAATCGAGATGATTTTCGGCCAATGACGTGTTAACCTCGAGACAAACTGGATTTGATGAGTCTTTTATTTTTATGACGAACTGTGTTTCCTCTGCAGAAAAAAAGATGCGATTTCGAGTGAATACTCTAATTTATTCTTACAATTTCAATTTCTACCAAGTGGAAACTAAAGTCTACGTTTGAAAGCTTCTTAAAAGTGTGAGTTTTTATTTTTATTTTTTCTTCAAAGTGGAAGTGTCTTTGTGGCACTAAAGATGTGAAAAAAACAAACAAATGATGGAGTGACCTTGACATTGAAATCCATCCATGGACCACTCCCCATCAGACTGGCACGTGGCAACCGGACTTCCTTGCACACCAAAACCCGTGGAGCATCTAAGTTCACATCTTGATCCTTCCACCTTTCTACTGCTGCTGCAGTTGGATGGTTGCAATGTACCTGAGGAGACAGAGTGATCCTCCACATCAGGACACAATGTTTAGGGCACAGCAAATTAAGGAATAAATTCGTGCAAAAGCAAAACAGCACTGATACCAGTTTTTATGTAACGTATGATAAATACATTTCACGACCAAATGACATCTCTCGTACCATTGCTCGGAATGGAAAGTTGCTCACACACTGACACACACGAGGGCAGTGTTCCGTTAAATGTCCCATTCGCTCTGCATGTTCTTGAAATTGTTCCGCTGGGTCCAGGATCAGCGAGGAGCGTGGTGTCTCCACTTCCTGGAGTGACGGACGCAAGGACGCGATGTTCCTCGTCGCCGCATGAATATGTGCACTGGTCTCCCTCCCACAACTCGTCAGAGTCACATGACACATTACCACCACCAGGGGGAGCATTAACATCATAACATCCTTGTTCGCAGGAAAAATTTCCGAACGACCAACTCCCATTGGTGAGGCAAGTTAACGACGTTAAAGTCTGAGACAAGATGAACACTCAATGAACAAGTCACGCAATCCACAACAATTGCGACGCGGAAGTAATATTTCACAATTATTAAATATCACACAATCTCACTAAGTTATTGCGTAATAAGCCTTCAAAATAAGTCATGCTTTCTACGACTGACAGAGGAGTGGCTGAACTAGTAAGCTGTGACTGCCCAAGTCAGCATGATGCCTTTACGATGAACGTCACGCGAATCATGATGAAGAAGCAGTTATTTCATGAAGCAGGTTATGGAGATAACCACAATAGCTGTAGTAGAAGCTGTGACAGTATGTGTGGAAGCTACCTTTGCCTTGTAAGGTTGTTCACAGCTGAGATTGCAGCTTGCACCGATGGAGCTGTCGTCAGCGGAACAAGATGATGGAAAAAGAATTCCATTTTCCACCGCATCCAACTGAGGACATCGCACTGTAAAAAGCAGGAGCAATTATGTTGTCTGGTCTTATTGCCAGCTTTCCTTCATGACACCTTTCCATTTTGGTTTCTAAACGTAACAGTTGTCTAACTGGAGAAATGAATTAAAATCTGTTGAGTGTAAAGTTGCAATCAGTTCAACGAAGAAAATATTTCTTATCCGAGTTTGATTCGTTTTGTACCGACTAATACTTTTTCCTCAAAACAGAAATACTTGGAGGTTAAGACAATGAGGTAAATACACGTAGTCACGCAGTGCTTTTAAAAGGTGGTTTTGGGGATCAAAACACTTTCATAAATTTCTTTAATGGTTTGTCAAAATTTTTACTTCTGTAACTACAGCAGAAAATTAGTAGTTAGTCTTTAAAGGCCATGGTCACCTAAAACTTCTTAGCGGTCGCCAAACTTCAAATAAAACGCTGCTCACATGTACAAGCCGCTGGTGAGGTGCTCCAGTTGCCAGTTGAGAGACAGATCAAAACGGCTTCTCCTTCCAAATGATAATTACTTAGCGGACAGTCAAATTTACAGACTTTTCCTTCATCCTGTAGCCCTGACTGACATTCCGCTGTTACTGTTCCGTTGCCGCTAGGGGGCGATAATGGTTGACAAGCAGTCTCACCTGAAATTAATCGCTCTCTTAATGCACGGCGTCATGATGATGGAACAAGATGGCGGTTATATATACAAATTCACCGTATTAGTAAAATTATTCTTTTTTGACGAAGATTATTGGGCGTAAAAAGAGATGAATATGTGTGGAAGCATTAATTATGATAGGCTCCTTCAAAGAGTACCACTATCATATACCCATCTATGTACAACAAACATAATTCAAACAATGACACATCCAGTGCAATATAAACACCAACATGTTGGGTATGTCCCATTCCATCGACCATTACTGCAGCTTCTGTTTCCTTCTCCAACGAGTTTACGATTCTCCGCACAGGAGAAGGAGCAAGTCGTCTCATTGACGATAGTTTGATTTTCGGCACACGCTGTCGGAGAGATGTTTGTGAAGGAAGGAACACGGAGTCGTGGACAGCTACATAGATATCATATTTTACAGCTTAGAATTTTTCATATCCTGATATTATTATAACATCCGCTATATAACCTTGACTGACCTTGAGTTGGAAAAGGTGCTATAAAGCGATTGCTGTCCACTTGAGGTCACTGCATACCACGTTAATGCATCACTTTCCTCAACCAACATGATCTTGCCAATTGAAGCATAGCCATAACCAAGCTGTAGGTTTGTGTTCTGGTTAAACAAAAATTCATGCTTTATCACATCACTATTGCATCACAAACGCATCACTAAATTTGAAAAATTGTTCTAGCAGATTAAAAGATCTTGAAATCTTACATAATCAAAAAATGCTCTTGTTTTGATGTCTATTCCCATGACACCTTAATCTAAGCTAAATTATTAAGACGACAGAGATTATTACTGAGACGACAACGACTTGTACGGCATCAGAATTTTTATCCTCAGACCGAGGAAAGTCTTTACACGGCTTTATCACGGCAATGATTCCTCACCGCTTGATTCCTGCTCAGAGAGCTTGTCTGTGCACATACTCACATGCAGTGTGACGTCTCCATTGTCGGTCCAGTCCCATTTTTGCCGCTCATCATCGTCAGAGCAGTCCTGTAGAGTGAGATAGGAGCCTACTTCTGTGTGCTCCACTTCAATACATTTCCTCAATGCCACATTCCGTATAAGACCTGGAACGATTGTCAACTTAATTTCCGTTTTAATTCAAGTTTTGCAAAAACAATTTCTGCTAAGCACACACAATTGGATGGTAGGCCGTGAAAATCCTACTGGAACTTCATTACAAAATACGTAGAACCCCAGACACGCTAATTATCCATTCATGATTACAGCAAGAGTGCCCACCCAGATCCCTTCAGGCTGCATGTTGATGCTTACTAACGTCTACCACTCCACATGCTTTGATTTGGCACCAGCATAGGCACATGAGGCAAGGAATGAAATTTAGGCGAATAACGAAAGCTAACGATGAGCTGAACCTTGGCTGAGAATAGTCCATCGTTGGAGTCGATTGTTGAACGAGCATTTCTTGATCTGCTTCTTCTCGACAAATCCCGTCACCGTATTGATATCCAGACACACGTCTCGATCGGCCGTGGTTTGTCGAATCAGGAACTGGTTCTCGGCTGCAATAAACGACAAGTGGAAGGTTATTTAGTTATTAACTTAGTGGGTATTATTATTGTTATATAATTATTATTATTATCATATGGTTAGGTTTATTAATAGAATTATTAACTAAGGTAATAAACTGGATATAAGTTATTACCGGTAGGTTAATAACTAGGCATATTAAGTAAACGTAATTGCACATGTGAAGTTTTTTATATTTGAAGATTCATTAAAACTAAAACCCACGGCAACTTAGGTCTCAATAAGTCAAAGACCGTATAACGAGTGAAGAAACGAAAAAATCTCACCGACGCATTCAGGGGGATCCCCAGACCAGGTACCATCAGTTAGACAGGTTCGACTTTCGTCGCCTTCCAATCCATAATCACTGTCACAGATGTACTGGCACTCAGACCCCTGAAAAAGTTGAGTGGCCGAACAGTTGTTGGGGGTCAACGAACCGTGTGAGGGCGGGGTAAGTGAAGGGCAACGCTTCAAGCATTCTCCGAGGTGATCTTGGGAGAAACAAGAACTGAATTACTGCGCAAATTTATGATGAAAACTCCAGTGGAGTCAGAGGCAGCTTAGAGTCAAATGTCTCAATCTTCAAACATAACAGTAATGTAATATACATTGTGAGATGAGAAGCGTTTCCGCTGATTGGGTTCAGTGGCCGTGCTAATCATCATCATGCCGTGCATGTTCTATTCCTTATGACTTTGCTTGTTTGCTCGGGGAGTTATTATTTACGTCATCTCGATATAATGGTTAGCATTTTATCTCTCGTCCCCCACAAGCATCGATAAAAAAATAAACGATACGGTACAATCTAAAATAAATGACACCACATCAGTCTGTCTACCTGTCCATTTCCCAGTGGCCAGACACTGAACCTGCATTGGTCCACGCAGCTCGAATCCATCGTCGCAGTCGAGAGTGCATCTTGTGTCCTGGAGAAGCGGATTAGCCCCGTAGCAAGAATCAGGTGATAGGACCCCGTTCAACACCTTTGCATGCGAGCGGCATGTCCCTGGTGAACAAGTTGTAAGGGTCACTTTAAAAAAGAGTTTTCAAGCGCTAATCTACAGACATATCAAAAAGATAACAGGCTTAGTTTCTTTAGCACATTTTACAATGTTGGTCAAATCTTACTTATACAAGCGTCAGGAATTTGGCTCCAAGATCCATTACTGAGGCACATAACAGCGTCTACTTCGTTGGATGGTTCAAAGCCGTCGGGGCAAAATAATTCGCACTTTTGACCCTCAGCGAGCTCTGATTTTCTTTTAACATCAGTGCAATATGCTGGGGAAGCCCCCATGAGCCTTGGGAGCTTCAGAGAAGGACACAGCTTGGAGCAGTAAGTCTGGGTCAAAATTCACGAATATTCATGACACAGCAATCGTATTTTCCTTGAAAGTCAACAAAGTATGTAGAATGGAGGACAAAGGGCTTCACACTACCTTAATGCAATTATCTGTATCACACAATAAACTGGTTGCTATGAAGTCTGAACAATAAGCACTAACTATGCACCTGAAATGTGAGTAAAAACGTTATAATACAACAAGACAGGTCAACTTGCTTCATGCATGATACCATACCCTAATTCTTTCCTCTCATCTGATTTACTTGCCTCCTCTCCGGTCCATATCCCACCAGTCGTGCATAACCTCTGTGTGCTTCCTTCCAACCTGTATCCTTCACTACACCAGGCAACACAGATGATTCCTTCCATGACCACCGCACGTCGTCCCGCAATCACAGAATTTTCTGCACAAATCGAGGGAAAGATTTCACCACTCGCTGGCGCTAGCAGAGGAAAGCATCCCTGTCGACAGGTCGGGGCGGGAAAGTTCCATCTAAAACGGATCAATAAAGCAGTAAGATGATGTTTGCATAGAAACAACTGAAACAGCAGCTGCATACTGTGAAAGACTTACAATGGCTGACAATGCATTGCAGTCTAAGCAACATATTAACAATAAAAATGAAGTGTGTTCGAAGCTTTCCTTCATTAAATGTTAACTACTTTCAAACATTCCAACTAAATCTCAGCTTGACCTTCCGTCCATATCACAGAGTAAAGTGGGACTTCCAGCCAATGCGTATCCTTCCCGACATGAAAAACTGCAAACTGTCCCAGCTGGTTGCAGGTGGTCTGTGGAGCAGGAAGTTGGCCAGATGTTTCCGCTATCGGGGATGCTCAGTGAAGCACATGTCCCTGTCAACATCGTAAACTTGTGTGATTTACGGACATGAGTGGGTTAAGCCCTAACCCACTTATCATTTATCTGAGCTGTCATTAACTCAGTGAAAACTTAAATTCTTAAATCTGGGTTAAAAAACATTCAAATTTAAGAAAAGCTTTGATAAATTTCACTCAATAAACTGCAGCTCACTCCTGCAAACTGGAGGAGTCCCACTCCAAGCTCCTGCTCCAGTGCAGACGCGAGAGGCGTCCCCATCGAGCACGAAACCGGAAGCGCAGTGATGGAAGCAGTGAGTGCCGGCGAGAGACACCTTGTCGGAACATGACCTTGGTTGAACTTCTATGCCAAATGCTTTTCCCAGCGGCTGGCACTGAACTGCGTGATGGATATTTTAAACAAACTCGCGTTTACTTTTTCAGGTTATTGACAATCGTAAAAGTATTATTTTATGCAAAGGAGTAGCAGGAGGGGTTTTACTTCATTCACCAACTGATACAGGAGTTGTTTCTTAAAATAACTTAATCTGCAGATAAAAATATCAGGTGGCTTAAAACAAATGAGAGAAGTTTTCGACCTTTGCATAACGGTGGCGAATGACTCCAGTGCCCAGTGGACATGCACGTAATCTTGCCCTCTCCAATCAGTGTGTGGTTGACAACACAAAAAAAGAAGCAGGTGTCTCCCAATTTGGAATTATTCGCCACCAAACAAGTCAACGGAGAAATAAAACCATAATCAATTGTCTGAAAAAAAAACATACCCATACCTTGAGTACTTGTTCACGAGAACTAATGAGATTATAACTAGATAACTGATGATAAATACCCTCAAAAAAATAGTGCTACCTGCAACGTAGGGCATGTTATTTTGTCATCATTTATTTCGGGTCGTGTTATTCCACTTAATTCCACATGTGATAAATCGTATCGACTATCGGATAAGAAAGTCTCAAATGTGTCAAAAGATCTTCCTTGAAGCTTTGGGTCCTGTTTGACAATTACACAAACTCATATCGAGCACAACGCTCATTTTGCCAAGACATTATTTTTTGAATTTGACAAAACCAAAGGTAACAAGATTTATTAAGACAAAGTTAATGAATAAAACACAATATCTGACAGGAATGTTCACAACGACATACAGAGGTAATTTCCAGCGAATCCAGATCCACAACCATTTTGTTGTCTTTCGCAAAAAACATCACCAACTTGTCTTTGAAGTCCTCTACCTCTTTGGAGCTGTTGATCATTTGACTGAGCTCAATTTTAAAAGAAACTTCAACACCTCGATTGGATGCTCCAACCAAACGAGCAAATTGATCTTCTTGAAATTTCATCACGGAAACAGAGTCGACCTCATCAGCCACTTGCATTAGTGCGACCTTCAACTAACACGCATGGTCAATCAAGCATATCCTGAGCGTAATTTGATTGAGAAGAAAAACAAAATAAACAGAGGTGCGAAAAAATTAGATCAAACTAACTTGATATTCCACCATCTCTTTGGTATGTTTGGTTTGATCATTTTCAGGAATTTTTAAGATTGAGCTCCATTCAATTTGCTCATCTTCAACCTTTGTGATTCTAATTCTTGCGAAGAGATTGCTTCGTAGATGAGGACTGTCATCGGTATGGAAGTACAGAAAAAGACCTTGAAATGAAAAATATGAAATAATGCAAGACTGCTTAATGCAAAACATAAACTGCGCCTAAGTAGGGCTACTTCTAATTTTGTCTTGTTTATATTATATAAATATTTCAACAGAAGAATGTGCTATTCAGGTTAAGTAGTTAAGCAATAAAAAGGGTTCAAGAAAGTAAAGTTTGATTATAAAGCATACATGAACTATAGTCTATCAACAGACTACAAAGTCAGTACTAGCAGACTGGGATTAAGTCTAGAGAACAAAATAAGATTAGAATTAAGCTAAGTAGTACTATAGCATAACTTTCAACTCGATTGAGTTAATAACTGAATTTGCAAATACAAATTTTTGGTCAGACGTACGCTATGTTTAAAACTATAAACACTGTCAGATACGACTTCTATTTACATACAAGTTTATGACCTAGAAGTAGATGAATCCATCATACCTACCTATAGTTAAGGAACACGCCACCAAGGAGGATGAAACAACAGCAGCCGAAATACACAAAAGTCTTTTTCGATATCTTCGAAAACTCTTGTTCATGACAAGCAACTGAGAGCTTCCAGATGTAGAAGCCATGTTCATCACTGTAAATGAAACATAAACACTAGGCTGTCAATTACAGGCTTACAAACCTACAGGCTTGGCTATAAGCCTAAAAATCATTTCACTGTAACAAGAAAACTATCGTTTACACCAAATCAAAATTGGGTTCGTTTGATTCATAAGCACCCATAGTGAAAAGTGTGGCATCTGCAAGCACACCAGATTGCAGAGATTTGCATAGGTGCAATCAATTCTGTTTTCCACGAGCTATAGTGGTGCACTTAAGGTGCATTATTTTGCACTTAATGGCTGGGATGGCGCATTTCAGTTTTAATAAATTTTGAAAGTAAGTTAGTCAAACTGCACACATTACTATGTAATTGCGCACAGGAAAGTACGACAGTTTACGACGAGAAATCGTGCAAAAATCATGCAAAAATGCAAATTTTGGTGTAATTGGATGCACTATAGACTCAAATTTTTATTTATTCATTATAAATTGGTGTTCAAACAACACCGGAAGACAAGCGATCTTTCCAAAAAAAGAAAAGGAGATTTCTCCGTTTTCTATTGTAAAAGGCCGTACCTTGCTTACCACAAACACTGGATAGGCTTGGGCCACAAGTCGGAGTGCACTGCGGCTGCTTCCTTGCACACCAGAACTTTGCGTCTGCACCCTCGAGATCTCATTTATTTTTAATTTTTGCCTTAAATGTGGGGGATAAAAAATTTTGCTGACACAGGTGGTGGCAAACATAATAGCAACAGAGCAATAACGATGATAATTACCTCAAATATGTCAGGCAAATGCGGCAAGGCCTCAAAGGCAAAAACGTGCATTATGACGGTGTAAAGTGAAAAAATAGAATTAAAATTTCAGCAAAAACTGCCTTACTTTGCAGTCAGGCGTGCAGCTGCCACATTTTCCACTATGGGTAACTGGCAGCAGGTACAATTGACGATGCCTATAGTGGTAAACTACAATAGTGTTGGACTGCTACTGCTGCAAGGCTATATAAAGATAGATAAATCACACGTCCACCAAACCTACTGTATATTTAACTAATCTAAACTAGACCAACATAAATTACGAAACTGAATTTGGCCAAGCCTTTAACCTGGCGGTACCACACCATATTACATCAACCCTGTTAAGAAACGAGAAGTCTAACCTAGCCTAGCTGTTATGAATAAAGCAATTTATCAGAGTTGTAAGTTAGGTACCAAAAATGGAAAGATTTTTTGTATAGCTACACACTTATTCCCAGAAATCAAACTCATAAAATTAATTTAAGAAAACCTACCTGGTTCTCATCGACTAGGTCGAGCCTGGTCTTAATTTTTGAATCCAACTGAGATCAGACGAACTATTCCGCGCGTTTCTTCAGGGAAATTTCCCAAACTTTTTTTGATTTCTATGAGCTTGGTTTCCAAGTTGCTTGTGACATAAGTTTAGGGGCATGACTATTTCAAACTTCTTGCATACAAACACTATTTGAAGAAACTGCATGAAGTGAAAGACAAACGTAATACGTTTACATCGTTTGTAAATCATTGCTTGTAATGAATTTTTTCTTTTGTTTTGCGATAGTAAATACATACTCGCTTTTATACTGGTTGATCATTTTGACCCATAGCAAACTACTAAGCCATGATCATGCTATAACCTTGTTAAAAATATTGAGCTATGGAATAATGCATTGTTTGGCATTAGATTAGTTAAATGTTGACATTAAATTTTCAACTTAACTTATTTAAGTAACTTTGTGGTAAAGCCAGCTCCAACAATTCAATATTTACAAAGTTTAAGCCGTCCAAAGACTTTTTTGCATTTACTTACAAGATAAAAATAAACGATGTCTTATCATAATATCTAGACACACGTTTGCAATCCTGCTAGTCGCGCGATGTCGCTGTCAAGCTTTACTCCGTCAAGGCGAAAAAAGTGAACCACAAAGTTTGTTCATTACCACCCGCAAGGCATTAGAGCCGACCAGGTTCAAACCACTTGAATTACAAACACAGTCACCAGGAAATGATATCCCAGCATGCCATTAAGTCACGTTAATTTAGGTTGAAGATACCTTTCATGAAAACTTTCTCAAATGGTTCCCACGTCCCTTGGGCGCCAAGAAAAACTCTGTAAAATCCGTATTTGAACTCGATCAAGCAGGTTAGTCTTAACTGGATTGAAGAATGATGAGTAATCCAAGTGTTCTAGATACTACGCTGTTATTTCGATTTCAATTGTAAGTTGTTTGTTACGTTTTTTACAACTGTGACGTTTTATTGCCCTTTGAGCTTTTTTATCATTATTTAAAATAAAATGTTTTTTTAACCTCTGTGCATATGACCTACGTATGGAGAAAATTAACGTTTCTTATGCATGTTTCAAAGCAAGAAATTGCCTCAAAGTTTCATAGTTTTTGAGTTGATTGTTGATTGATTTGATATTTTCCAAACCTTTTACTTTAATTAATAACATCATAATAAAGTTATTAATGAACCGATTGGGCACTTAATAAAAATTGATTATTCATGGTTGGGTCAACACTTCAGCTTCGACGACAATCGTTGCGTTTCACCGCTGGCACCTCACAATACAGGGAAGCCCTAACACATGATGTAAGTCGTGAGAAGCAAAAGAATTTACGTTCATCGACCAACCCCAGGCTTCTGTTGATGCCCCAGAGCGTCTAAGCCTGTCGACGGCGCCAGATTTAAGCAAACAACTCAGAAACTTGGCTATTTAAAACGACCGAGCGCTTGTACTCTACTTGTTTAGCAAATAGAACTTTTCTTGTTCGACATCGAGACGTTGAGATCATTTTTCTTCAACCTTGAAACTTAATCTTTGTTTGTGACGTGTGTCCTGATTCTTCAGCAAATGATCTTGTTGCCTTTGGTAAGAATTTGAGAAAATATTTCAATGTTATTAAACTTCTGCCGCGTAAACAGGACATAAAATTAATCCCGAATTGAATAACCGCGCACGCCTGATCGAATCCGAACGATTAACTTCCACGATTTTGATCGTGACGTCACAGATGCGCCAAAGCGACGTGTTTCTGTTCAAGGGAGCAAGTGCAGTTTGTTGTTGACGGTAAACATGGTTAACTCATTCTCTTTAAAGATCTCTGGTTTAAGGTTCAAGGTTAAGATGAAGAATTTCAATAAAACTTTGTGTGGAATCAGGTCCTTTCTTTATGTCTTACGTCAATTTTGAATTTTAATCGTTGATCACAAACTTACGAGATTTCTGCTGCAATCTGATCTCAAAAACCTTGAGTAACCTAAAACTTTTTAACCTTTCTATCGATAAGTTCACTTCGAAGCTTATATAAGTAGCACAATGAAACTGTGTTTTACAGACGCAACCGTTCTCATTTCGGGTCATTCGTTTTTTTGTATTATATGATTTAATTGTTTAAGGGCGGTTTTTGCAAACTATCTTTCCGAAATTTCCCAGATTGCTTTTTCTTAAAAGCAAAGTTTGTCTTTTTCCATTGTTTGAAATCATTCTATGGAACCTGCCCTCGTACGTGACAAGCTCCATAAACGTTGCCCGTTAAAAAACGATCGTTTCCGGGCGCGTAAATGCACTGTCCCCGGCAAACTAAACATTATTAATTGTTTCCCTGATCGTACAACTCGTTTACAAATTCAGATAATGCCATTGTTGTGGAAAGCTTCTGCAGATATATTGTGGACTTTATTTCGTATCATTGTTTGTGTCCTTTGTTGGAAGACTAAATCGCTTTTGTGCGTAACCATACCCCGGCAGTTCCACAGCTTGTCCTGATAGGTTGGGTCTTGGTGTCAGCTTCTTCGCTGAATTACTGTTTCTCTCGAAGTTGTTGTTTTTCTCCCGTCGTCCACAACATTCCTCGATTCAGGTCCCGAGCATCATCTTTGTTTGTCCACTGAAAGAAATTTGTGCGATGCCGGTTCAAGCCCTGCTCCGTGTTCAAGTGTACAGAAGCGATGGAATTCGATTAATCAAAAATTCCCTGTCGCAACTTTATTGTGATGTAATAATTCCCAGGTCTGATGTTGGATCGTCGCCAAATCGTCACGTGCCCGCGATATTTTAAACTTCCAATTAAAGTATCAATGGCGTCTGGTTGTCCACCTCGTCGCGGATAGATTGAGATATTTGCCACAGAATTTCGATGAAAATTGGACGACGTCCGCACCAAAAGTGGCTTCGGTCACGTTCCAGTGTTTGTTTCCCCATAATCATCCGCGATTCCCAGCAATCGACGGCATTGTGATGCAACAATTGATCGTATTTTCTCAAACCGGTCTTGGAGTATTTCGCCACCGCCTGCCCATGACTGGAGAGAGATTTTATTTCTTTCCCTCCCCACACACAACTAGATATTCCAGAATTTATTCCACAGACGCTTGGTCAAATCGTTGCGCCACCTCGTGAAAACATGACGTCAAGTTTACATACGTTTATGACGTCATTCTCGACATTATTATTGCAACAAACATCCATAAATAAGTTCTTATCAATGTAAAGTTTGGGATTCGATCCTCAAAGAAACTTTGGTGGTTTCGAGTCCGCGAGACCTGTTGACAATCTCAGCACGACATTGTGAGAGAAATATTCTTCAAATAAAAGATAGTCCGCCCACATTTCCTGTCAATCAAATGATTAATTTCATCAAAGTGTCTGACGTGTAGTTTCTTCACAATACTCCCTATTGTTACGTCATAAAGCGTGAATTATTCCCTGTCAGATGCATTTTAATAATAGTGCGACTTTAGCAGGCAGAACGCTGACCATTGATGCGTGTCACGTACGTAAATAGAGGAGATCGCCTTTGTGACGACGAAAAATCGCTTCGCTATCTCCAGAATTAAATAAAATTCCCTTGAAATGAGTTCCTTATCGTCCCAAACTTCGCGCGAATGCTTCTCCTTCAAAAACTTCTTGGCGCCGATTTCCATGTTTTATTTGCCATGACAACAAGCCACAGAGCGCCGTAGTGGGGGAGGGGTGGTCTTTTGTTTGCCCCCAATCTGGGTCTGGTCGCGCTTTCCTGTTATGAAAATTTTGAAAGAAATTTTGCTTTTTGGCAAACTCCCGAAACCGCAGTTACATCATCCTTGGTCCTTTATTCTAAATTAGTGACTTTATTGACGTCATAATGAGGTCTCAAAACGATTAGTTTGGATCGTATCCAACAACATCTTGTGATAAGCGATAAGCAAACAGGATTAAACGCGAAATGTTTCCTATTTTATAGGAAATGTCGACGTGACGATACTCTGGTTTATTTCATTAAAATCGCGGGCTACGACGATTTTTGGCGACAGTCATTGGTCGAATGAAGCTTACTCTCTCTTCCGCCAATTTAAAGTAAGTTGAATTAGGAATTCTGGAACGCCGATATGGCACGATTCCAGACTTGAACGAAGGCTGCAGCGCGCCAGCTTCGATAAGGGTTCGATGATTGATGGAATGAAATCTCATCGCTTGTTTACACAATGGCCATTATGACGACACAAGTCCTGGAAGATTGTCGTTTGACATTTTTCAAGCTTATACTAAATTTATTGATAATTAGAAAATAAACCTTCCTGAGAAACTCGCACGATGCACCCTGATGACATGGAATGATTTTAACCTCTGACCTCGACAAGCGGCGGTTTGTCGCGAGCGGTCGCCGCTTTCATCTCGCCGACTTGAAA
Organism: Clavelina lepadiformis; assembly: GCF_947623445.1. Taxonomy (NCBI): domain Eukaryota; kingdom Metazoa; phylum Chordata; class Ascidiacea; order Aplousobranchia; family Clavelinidae; genus Clavelina; species Clavelina lepadiformis. Next base: position 19,386,995 of record NC_135246.1, on the reverse strand, counting down.
TAGCGCCAAGAATCGCGTTTTACTTTTGATTATTTTTGGCACTGAGCTCACAAAACTACGAGCGATTATATCACAATCTGATAGCGGTTTTATGTTATGCGTCATTTACGTTTATTACGTAACAAGCACGCAACAAACGCGGAAGATCGACAACGTCGTGGTCGGGCCGCATAACGACAACCAAAAATTTCAATTTTTCCTGCTGTAGAGTCAAAGCAAATGGTTTTTAAATCGACGAAACCCAATTCTAGAAATATCTTTTCCATTTTCAAGTATGTTGGGGCCGAATTACCCCATCGCGATTATTTCTCATGGGTATCACGTGATTATCACCGACCCCCTTATCGACCTCGGTTGTCGTCGACAGTTCTAAATTTGTCGCGATAAAAGATAAAATCGCGTTTCGTCGCCATCAATATAACTTCAGGTTAATAAAAGCCCAATTCCCGAATAAATGATGTCATTGTGACGTTTCTATACAAGGAGCATGGAGTTGACAGGAGCAACAGCTGACCAGCGGCGCTAAGTCTGCAAGTGACGCAAACGGTGACATCATCATTGATCATGTAGAGATCTGGAATCGAAGTCTGCATCGAAGCTAATGACAAACCTGGTCACGACGTGCTCATTCAAGCGTGTAATTGACGACGACGAAAAGGGGGATTACAGAAACACTCTCATTATGGCGTCATTATAACACTTCGAATTATGATGATACTGATAAAGTAGAAGGCTTGAGCGACTAGACTCTGTATTTTGAGCGATTTAATGACGATTTTCTAACCGGCGCTTACTCAGTTCACGTTTCGCGCAATATAGCTTGCGTCGGTTTCTTTTTATCCCATTGTTTGCAATCACGTGATCAACAGAAGCTTTATGATGTGAAAAAGACCCTTTTATTAGCTCGTGAATAAGGTCTGTGTGCCAGAGTGTGACTTCACAATGGTAACTGTGTCTAATTTCCTTGATTTCGATTTCTTTTGTGACGTAATAAGCGTGAAAGGGGCTGCACAAATGAAGACAGCGACTTTTTGTTGAAATTAATAAAACAAGTGATTTTTGAGAATCGTTTATGGCGTGGGAAAATGGCATTGTTCGATCCTTGTGGCCATTTTCGAGGACTGTGCGTAGAGGTCCAAGCACTCTAGAATTCGTCGAAGCGTGCAAGCCACAGCAGATCTTGGACCGATTGGACTTCTTCGAGTAATTCTTCCAATTTCTGAGTTTTCCTTTAAAAACTCTCCGTTTGCGAATGTAATTTTTAGCAAATGCTTCTTGTAAATTTTTCGAAAACATTCTTTATTCTAAGAACCCAGCGGCAACGTTTAAAATTTATTAATGACGTCACAACAAACAAAACAAGCGATGTGTAATTCATCCAACCGCAAGGCGGAGGTAATTCTAGAACACCTCCTCTGGTTTTTACAGGGTTTTGGCAGGAGAATGTTTGCTTACAACAGAAAGCGTCATATTTTTCTCTAGAAAACTTATGCAGTTTTTTCAATTTTGCTTCTGCGGCGCGCTCGGGTGTTGAAAATTGCGATTTAAACGGATTATGACACGCAAGGACCGATAATTTTTCAATTAACGTGAGAGGGTTTCGGCTCTGATCCAAACTATCCTGTTGTCTTCATAAAGCAAAGGCTGACCCTTCTGAAAGCGATCTTGTCTTTCAAAACAAAATTTGCGGTCCCTTAAAAGCGTCTGGTACAAACAAACAAACATTCTCGACATCTTTCGTGAAACAAGCGCTTAAGTTTTATGACGTCATATAAGCCCTTAATCAAGTTAGGCACCCCACTTGACGAATTTAGGGGCGGGGGGGGCAACGGGCCCGAAAACTGAATGATTGATAAAGAAAGCAAATCTACGGTGGGTTTTGAACTCATGAAAATTATTCGACAAATTTGCGGAATGCGCACATTTATACGCAACACATTTTTAAGGTTTTTATCTTTCAAGACTTGTGAATTTTCATCGCTGTGTGTCGCCCTACACCATCTTCATCTGTGCTGAGCGATGTTTCACAATCACGTGACTTTGCCCTGACATTCCTTATTTGGAAACACAGCAACAACAAATTATGACTTAGTAGATTTTTAATGAAGGTGACTCAGCAAAGAAAAATTGGCGTTGAAAAATGCGCTCATAAACTGAAAAAATTGCAAAAATAAAACATACAAAGAAACAAGTTTAAAAAGTTTGAAATGGCACGTCACGCCCGAAATTACAGTTCACATCGCTGTAGCGAGTTTAAATCAAAAAACTGTCAGGAAATTTCCCGGGAGTCAAACACAGAGTTCCGTATGATTGGGAGTGGAAATTGGACTGCAATTAAACAACCAAAGAACAGTAAATTCGTGGCGAAATCAATTTTTCGAATTTTAGAGAATTAGGATCGATGAAAGTCGCTTTGAACCGCGCGCCAGTCGTCAGTCAGTTATGACGTCACACCGGAAACAAGGTTTATCTTTATGACCTTACCACCCCTATCTCTGAAATTTGTCCAAGATTTAGAGTGCGTGAAAAACTTTTCATCGCTACTTATCTGCTTTATGTCGTCATAATAGGAGTTTGCAAGCAGGTGACTTGATTTGCGGGGAGGCTGAGACATTACATTGGCTTTGTGTGGCGCCGCGCGCATTTTGTCGCTCTCTGTTTCATCTCAAGGAAGGATTTGTCTGATGTCAAGTGTTATTCGAGTAATCCGCGATTTTCTTTCTCGAACTCGCCCAATTTTCGACTTGACCGCGAAGTTCGAATTTGAAGAGGGAGATATTTGTGGGAATTTTCGCCATAAAAAATCATCTATTTAGGACTAATTCTTTAGTAATTCTCGGCGCAAAGCGATTTTAAATCCCAGGGCTGGTTTGAGAGAGGATGCGCCCCCTCACCCAACCCGGGGAGGGGGGGGTGTATTGTCTATATCGCGAAGTACGACCAGTGGGGGGTCGGCGCCGACTTTTCCGCTGTTTAACGAAAACTCCGGCTGAGGTTCACCCGACCGCTTCGAAAACAAATCAAAAATCTTGCAAATCATTGTTTACGTCATAATATGAAATGTACCAAGAGTTATTATTACGTCATCATGCAACGAAATCAAAGAAAGAAATGAAGAATAAATTAAAAAGGAAATAAAAAATTTGGCCGACGAGACGACCGTCGTTACAAAGTTGAACGTTATCTTTAAGGGGAAAAGTCACTCGCCTCTATTGTGACGCCACAAGAGAATCACGACAGATGCGCTGGAAAAAGTTCTAAAGTTCTACTCCACCTGCACCCTCGCGACGTCGTCACTTCCGCCAAGGATCCGTTTTCCAGATCCAGCTTCAAATAAAAACGCGCGATCTTCCGATCAACATTGGCATTTGCACTCGGAAATGACCGGATATTGCATCTCAAGCCACAAACAATACTTCCGTTCTAGAATTCCCTGACAATACCAGCGGAGGAGTTTGATGTCCGATTGTTGGGAAAACTTGCATTTCATCCCTGCAGGGATCGAGCAGGATCGCGACGAGTCGCAATAACCTTCTTTGACGTAACGAGGCCAGAACCGGACGCCGAGATCCTTCCAGCGATATCTGACCGGACAGGCTGTCTCCTGGTAAAGCCACGACTGAAGAATCTTCTTGTTCTTCATGATCTTTTTCCACGCTTTCTTCGGCATTTTAAATCGCGTCGGCCGCTTCAGGAGTTTCCTGATCTCGCTCGGGATCTTCCCTGTTAAGGGTTTAACCATCTCCGTGTCGTGGAAGTCGGCCGGCTGCGTCGGAGACATGAAGTCGGGAAGATAATCCACTCCGAGCCGGTCTCGAAGCTCCCGCTCGTTGATATCGTGTGGCTTTGGGTCGTATTCGTCGTTAGGATCTTCAGTCAAAATTGGCAGGGGCATTTTGTTGGTCGGCATCGGGCGAAGGTGGTTGTAATGCTGGCCGAGCGCTGAAAATTTTCCCGATCCCTCAAACACGGCGATGACCAGGAGTAAGCAGACACAATTTAAACTAAACATTTCAACAATCATTGACGTCAACTTATCGCTGAAAATTAGAAATAACAATAAAATAAATAAATTGCAAACTAGACTACTTAGACCACAACAAGAACTGTCATAATATAACATTTTTACAGGACAACGTACAACTGTCACTATATTATGATGTAATAATCCACATCAAAATGCTTAATCCAACCGACAGCCATACTGCCATAAATCGTTTCGCATTCTTGTATTATTACGTAATAAAGACAATTTATTTTAACAATTGCCTTCCAATGCACAACGCACTTCTCATCTTTAAAATCATGGGAATTCTATCTTAAATTCTGCGGAGGTACAACGCGCAGTAAAACAGGCGCAAACAAACACACGATTCTTTGATGCGTTTCAAATGAAAATATTGAAATTCCATTCGTGTAAAATCCGGTTGTAAATATCTCCCGACCGCCACCCCCCAAATATATCGCGTTGTTATTTCGCGCTCGGCCGAACTTCTTTAAACTACTAAGCCTGACTGTATAAGAATCGACACAGACGCCAAACATGCACCGCTTTGATCATCTTTCTTACTTGTCTCGGCTTAAGACAATCGCTGAATGCAACTTTTATTCGGAAACTTTCCGCCTTTTATAAGCGTCCCGGTTAATTAAACTTTCGGCGTCTACACGCAGCGTTTGTTATACGTAAATATGGAACCTGGGAATGCGGCTTAGCGCGATTACTAGATAAACAACCCGGCCTGTCCGCGCTGGACAGATATTCCACAAGTGACAAATCGCGATTGGGTCTCTCTCTTTTTTATACGGACTTTTTTCTCTCCGACGACTCTCGTTTTAAATTTCACCTCACGCTATTCCTGTTTTTGACTTGCCGGACAGATATTCGATTTTTAGGAAAAATTCGAACTTATAATTAATCTATGCATCGCGTTTTTTGGCAAAACTACACGATGGCGCCCTGATTTGAACTCGAAAGAACTTTCTCTGAAGCTGAGAGAGAAAACAATCGTGATGCGAACATGACCGCGCCACGATGGCGGCGGTAGAAGGCAATTTTATCCATGTTCCCATCAAACGACACTGCGCAGCGTCCAACAGGTTTGTAAAATAAAGTTCCTTTTTACTTTGACTGAAGCGAAATCGCGGCTATTCGATCCTTTCCTCTAAGTATCGCTGATTGGAATCAAAGTTTCGCGATTTCTTTTTTCCAGACAACGAGACCACCAGCCGACCCCAGAAGTTGTCTTTAAATTCGAGCGAGATTTTTGTTTTTAATCAACGCAAAGCTGGTTCGGGTTTTGTCGAAGCTTTCCCGCGCCCTGAAGTTCTCTTGCCCCGGCAGATTGGCGCCGGCGAGACTGGGTCACTGCCGGACCGCAGCCGAGTTCGCTGCAGGAAAAGCTCCGATGCATGATGGCAGCTTTTTGATGTCGCGCTCTGCCGATCGAAAAATTCCATTGTGACGTCATAACGCGTCGCCTGGAATAAAGCTCGAAGATTAGTTTCGCAAATCGGAGACGCGCGTTGGACTCGGTCAAACTCGGGTCATGCGAAGCGAAATTATTTTTCTTTTTTCATGGTTTTTGAAAGAACTAACCGGCCAGGTTGTATCAAGTTGACCGGAAAAGCACTTTCCTCGCCGTCAGCGCGCGAAACTTGTCAGATTCGTCACTTCCGCTCTGCACCCGCCTTATTTTTACAGTTTACTTTTGTAGATTTTCATCCGGTGAAATTTGAGGGTCATCGCCGATATATCGCTGTTTTTCGTCGCGTTCTTTCCTCCCCGCGACTTTGTTTACAAAATCATCGATTTTTCTGGAAATATCTCCCTCTCTTTTCGACGTGAAAGTTGGTTGTTGAGTTTTTATCATTGCGGAGTTTTCTATTGTTTGTTGACAATTTTCCGATTATTTGGTAACAATTGCCCTGAAAACGGCCCCTGCCATTATACAGCTCTCATTGTTTTGTCATATTACGTGACCAATCTGACAACTATTGCCTCATAATTGTCCATCGCGACGCGGATATTTTTGTGACTTCTCATAACCCGTGGAAAGCGCGAAGTTTGCAGACTGTCATCGCGATCTGACGACCCAAGACCTCACAGGTTGGGGACGCGCAGCATATGTTGCGTCACATGGACCTGCTAATAGGACACGTGCAGACTATTTTTATGGCAACCTGCCCTTATTAAAGGAAGCATTGTTACGTCATAAGAAGGAGATGTGGAGATGGTATCGCGTGATGGATTGTCAGATTATTGGGAGAATAGAGATCGATAAAGATCAGAATGAGAATCGTTGACATTCGAATTAGAGTTTATTTTATTGGTGAAATGTTCGTCCATGACAATCATACTGCCCCGCGACTACGTCTCACAGGCAGCTGGCTTCAGACGCGATTTTCAATTCAGCCATTTTATTTTTCGTCATTTGCGCGGTGGGGACGAAAAACGGTCCTAGCTGCTATTTGCGCAAACGCAAAAGTTGAAAACGTGCATACAGCTATTTGTGGCGACGTTGATGATGACAACTAGCATTGCTTCCAAATTCAACTCCTCGATCTCATTACGTAAACTCATCTACGATACTACTCATTACGATCTCATCTCATCTGGTCTTTGTTTTGCTTCATTATAGGTGAGATTTTCCAGGAACGCAGGCGCTGACCAAACACCGCATGCAGCCTACATCTACACAACGTTGTATGTGAATTACAAATATTAAGCATCAGGCCTAATCCGTGTGCTTTTAGATGATTGTGTGCTTCATAGTTTAATGTGAACAGACACGAAGCTTTCTGGGCACTTTCAGGAAAATATTCGACAAAACTTCGAATTTCAATTGAGCGTTAAAAGTGCGAATATCTGTGGGAAAATCTCTGTCGGTTTTTCAAATCGTTCCCATACCGAATATTAACTAACCGGTCGTTACGGATCGATGAATTTATTGCTGCACGCGGATGCTACATCGTCGCGACAATGAAAATCGGCACATCTACAAATTGTCGCGTAATTCGAAGCCGTATTCGCCCTAAGTTACCGCCGATGTAATACATCTCAAAAGCTTTCGAGTGATGGTTCAAGAATCGTCGTTATAACATTTCAATTGTGACCCCTTTTCCCTCTCAAAGATTTCTTTTCATTCGAGATCTTCGTAGCCCGTGCGTGGGAAAAATGTTCAACAGATTCAAATTTTTCAGAAAATGTCTCCAATTTCTGAGACGTTCCGAATTAAAAATTCGACACAGTCGTTTTGTTAAGAATATTCCTGCCTCGAAATTTACATTTATTTTTGTGCATTCTGGAACTCTGGAAAGGTTTCGTAAACTTAAAAAAAAACGCTCCTTATACCCTGGAATTTACATGTCATTTGCGGTAGTCGAGGAAAAACTTAAATTCAAATGTTTCAACATGACACAAGACATTCCAAGCACTTACGAGCGGCGTTTCCCTGTGATTAAAACGCGGTTCAATTCCGAAATCTTTGTTGCATTGCAAACGATTGTCCCCAAAGCATTGTCTGCTTAAATGCTGTCACGCTGTTTATCTTGACTCTCACAACTCACAAGTCTGGCCCTTTGTTTGCATGTAAAAGTATCCTTCATCATAACAATCACATTGTTGACGCAACAAGGGTGCCATTCTGAACTCATAATTAAACAAGAATGGGATTTTTATTTAAATCTTGTTGCAATAGTTTATTGCCAAAATACAGAAGTTTCGAGAATTGCCTTTAAAAGAGATGCGTTGGTTGCATGTATGATGGCTATAAATGTGACCCAAATTTAGAGTGTTATAATAAACCAGTGGATTTCACCCAACCTGGAACGAATCACGTGATTCTTCACAGATGGACTGAAAGCGGTGTCAGATTTGACCTGTGACGTCATCGACGTAAAACGTGTTATTTTACGTGAGGCTTTGCGTGGGTTTGCGTACGTGCGACCGGTTTTGTTGAAAATGTTGGACGTTTAAAACGAAAAAGATTGGAAACCTTAAAACACCCGCGTGGTGCGCATAAAGCAACTGCCCACGCAATACTTAACGAAATCGTTTTTTCTTAAAAGATTTGACCTTCCCAAAATAGCCCCGCCCAGTCGAGTGGCGCCATATGTTTTAAAACGATGGAATAAAAGTGTTTGTAAACATTTTTTGTGGTTTAGTTTAAGAAAGAGGAAATAAGTTTTTTTGTACAACAAAAAATCTCCGTTTTGATTGGCTCTGTCTCACATTCCACATAGCGCTTGAAATGTTTCAAATATTTTTGTGGCGCTCTTGGACGGTTCTATAACTGACAGAAAGTTTTCAAAATCTCATTAGTTTTTTGCTGAAGTCAACACGCTGTTGTATGAGGCGACCATGAGCGCTGGTTGTTTTGAGTTATTGAAAAAGTTGTAATGTTTCCATGAACCATTATCAAAGCGCCTCGTCTTCAAAATTTGATCCCGGGGTTTTGACGTTGATCCCTCCGCTCATCCAGACTAAATCTTTCCTCATCGGATTTTTCTTCGTAATTTGTTAAGTTGCCACGTCAACAAAGGCATTATTAGCAGGTCCTCAGCATGCAAGAATGCGATCCTGGCGCCACAACTTGGCTGGCTCGTAAAAATATTGCGAGGAAATCGCCTACTCGCTTGCTCGCTTGTGACATTTTCGTATCATCAGAAACAACATTGTTACGTCATATCATGTAACAGTGGAAGATTGGCAGCAGAGTAATTCTAGGACAGGTTGACGTAGAAGAATGTATAACATCGTGTAAAGGGGCGGCGCTGTATCGTGTCAGCTTGACCCGCAGTTCATTCGCATATCTTCGACGATTTCTTTCAAGTCCAAAGAAAAAAATCACCTGATCTCTATTCTCAGTGAACGTTCTATGTGGTGGGTGGTTGGATGGCCCAAGTTTCGACGAAGGTGGAGCAGTTGTAAATATCATCTTCTCGATGATGTGATTTCTATGTTGGATAAACCTTCATTGCCCCGCCCCTCCGACGCTCTGTGTTTTTTCAACCAACTCCGCCGTTGTTTTCGACGTCACTATACACGATATCGCGATTGTTTCCACCTTGTTCTCGAATTCTTTCCCCATCCGCTCCAAGCCATAATCTTCCTGTGAAAGGCGCGCCAATCGTATTCGCACTTTATTACGAAACAATGGGATCTTTACTTACAGCATCACGTGATACGCAGAGCTGTCTTTTCTGACGTGACGTCAACAAAACGTTGCATTATGACGTGTAAGCCTGAAATATGTTTCATAGTTTTCGATGGATGCCAATTCTATCGCGTTCATTGGCGATTTCACGATTTGTTCACTCCAGCTTTCAAGTGACATTCGAGAATCGTAAAGCCACGTGACGTCAACGCGGCTGTCATTGGTCGATATAGATGGATGACCTGTCCACGTGATGACCATTGGATGCGCGTCTTATATAAACTCCCGCGATATTTGGAGTGGAATAAAAGTGGGCGATTTACCTTTAAGAAGTCTAGATTAATTTCGATTGGTCCGATTGATCACAAGTCGAGTTGTTATTAAGACGTCATAAATAAGTAAAGTGACGTGAAGGGTCCTCATTGGCTCCGTGATATTTATTCGCTTTCATGTGAGGGGATTCAAAAACTGAAACCGTAATTTCTCACACATAGGTTTCTTTGGGCATAAAGTTCACGTTTTCGGATTAAAACCGAAATGCTGCAGGGTGGAGTATTACGTTTGAAATGCAATAATCCTCTCGCGTATGTGACGCATGCTGATTCTGGAGAGACGAAAAAACCTTCATACAGTTATCGTCGCCACAAAAATTTTAGTTAAAGTAACTTTCCTCATCGTCTTCCCGTGATGAGAGATCAGGAACGCGATTTCCTTGCTTTGAATCATTTTTACATAAAAGGCTTCAAGTTTCGCCACAAATGACGTCACTACTGCGTAAGTTGTGTGAAGATTTCACTCCGATGAAGTCAAGAGCTTAAACACCGCATTGAAAACTGTATTCTTCAAGATGAGGAAAGTTTTACTGCTATATTATTGTTGTTGTAACGATATATTTCGACTCCCTGATGCGGTTATGAGAGATGAAACACTTCCTGAAATGGCCACTGCGGAGCGAATTAGACTTCATCATCGTTGACCGCAAATTTCTTTGTTTTTCGTATAAAGCTTCTAACGACGAGGCGGCTTTTTTAAAGGTCGGGATTTTTTGTGAAAATTTCAATTAGATGACACCGTAGCTGTGAAATTCCTGCGAACCTGTCAGATTTTTTCCGACCTCCAAGTCCCAGGACTCACGACTTTTCCGTCGCAGAGTTGAAGAGTTTGAGATTCGGATGATTCCGCCATCACCTCTCGTCGGGGGGTCGGCGCCGAATCAATTATCGACTCTCTGCGGACACTTTCGCTTGATCAAGCCCGGGTCAAATCAATAGTTGCCCGTAGCAACGCCGCAAAATTCACGTCACAGTACCTGGCGAGAAATTCGCTAATTTTATTTCATGAATTCGATTTGTCGGCAAATTCGATGACACGCAAGTATGTGAGGCTCCAAACGTCGTTTCAAACAAAGTTTTATTCGATTTGAATCGATGTGCACGCCGCCATTTTCTGCCCTAATTTGTCAAAACATTAATGACAAAATAATTAATGGATGAGAGACTCCTAAAACTCGCGTCAACACGTCATCAAATTGACCAATCACCAGTTTAAGTTGTGTTGGCGAAAACGAACAAAAAATGCAATGGACAAAGCGGCTGTGTTCCTGTATTTTTGGCACAAGATATTATACTCGGTTTGAGCAGCAACCACAGGCACTGCGGCTGTTATGAATAAACACGAAGAAGTGGCAACCACAAACCCAACATGAAAGACTTACAAAGCAAACCTGTAAGATTATGTAAGACCTGTTGCCGTGAAAATAGCATTGCGCATTAGCTCATTATAGACATCTTGTGGCAATGAAATTTGAAAGATCGTTTATGTCGAAAACTTACTTTAAAACTTGAACTTCCTAATCATTAACCTAACTTGGATTTTGAGTTTTTCTTTAATTCTCTGTTTTTAAAACATGTTGAATGGACATTAGCATAAAACAACGTCAAACATACGTTAGTGGCTTCGAATGTGCGGGCATTAGGAAAAAACTTTGAATTTATGGTTACATGTTCCGTAAAATTCGAATTAATCAGCTTAAAATGAAACCAAGCCTTAACTTCCATTCCACCTGTGGTCAATGGTCTGCGTGTAATGAAGATATAATGATGTACTTTTAAAGTCAAACTATCACTTCAAAAAATGCAAATCCTTTGACGAAAGAATGTCGGGCCTCAGGCATTATTCGAGACGCACCTGCGCACTCGTTCCAAACCATTGATCCATCGATTAGGTTACTTATTCAGCCATACAAGCTTTAGGGCTGATACACGTCGCTGAATTAGAGGATATCTTACTCATTATTAATCTATGTACAAGAGGGCCGGCGAAATGTGAAAGGGGCCTACATTCTCACCACTCTAGCATGACTAATAAACCTTTCAACGTTGTTGCGGCAAAGCCAGCGTGATGGGGAGTTTGTAGCGGCCGCGCACCGCCAAATACATCTTACCGATAACACATTTTGTAAAACAGCAGGAGAGTCTGATAGATTGCTTTTACGCACATGGAATGACGCAGTTCAACCGGTAAAGAGCATCGGGTTCATACTAAAGCAACGTGGGGTCGATTCCTGGCGGTGGTGCCAGTGACAGAATGCCGTCAGTCAATTCGAAAAAAACACACAGAAAAAAGTTGGTGGCCTACATTGAAAAGAACCTATCGAGTTTAAATCGTGCTTAGACGACTCCCTCAACCCCTTTCCCCTTACCCAATAGTTAATGATGTCACTGCCACACGATGATGTGACCACTTCGTTTTGCCTGTCACTGTCTCATGGAGTTGATCAAGTGCCATGATGTTACTTACTGTGATTAGCCAGCTTCGATGTGTAAAGCGCTGCTGCTTTCCATACTCGGACCTGCCAAGAAACAAATGACTCCTTGTGCATAAATTGAATTCGGCCAATATGTTTACGAATTACTTAGAACCAGGTTGGCGACAAGGTAGCCATAACTTCATCAAATTTGCGTCAGATTATTTTCACAAAAGTTATTAATTCGAGTTACCTCTAGGTATAGCAAGTCTAATGAAACCGAGTCATTATCCATATCAATACGGATCAAGTCAAGTCTGCTGCAAGCGCCGAACTCGCACAAATGCAGCCCACGTTCGATATCTAGCGTTGATACGGTCGCGATGCTTTTGCCCAGGGCATGAACTAAGCTTGCTCCAGTTCAGATGAATAGCTCCAAATTCTAACAAAACGATATTCAAATCGAATAAAATACCAACAAAACAATGCGTGTGTGTCAATCGAAATTTGTCCAAAGAGAAAGATTCTGATGCCATTTCCTGTTTGTATAGGCTGGTTCTGAATTAAATGCTGTCCGGGTCCGGTAACAAAAACAAAAATTTCAAGTCGAACCATCTAATAAAGGTAATTTTGGTGAAACCTTCTAGATTTTTTAAGTGAAGTGCTTTCGTCGCATTGAAAACAGTTTGTGGCAACGTTAACTGATGAAAGAACAACTGAAAGTTCCGACTCCTCGAGAAGGCTGACTGTCCTTCCCAGAAAGCACACAGAACTCACACCAACCGCCAACTAAATGTATAACTTCAACGTTCGGCAGATCAGAAACTATAAATCTACCTTCTATGTAACATGTAAACTAAATGATGAAAATGAACGCAATTATGAAGGTCAGGACACAGGAAGATACGGAAGGTTACACAGAAGTAGACATTAAAAGCAGATGTCCAATTACATCTTTTAAAAAACAAATAAATTTAGGTGTGGCACTGACCGCCACAAGTTAAAATTAAGTTCATAGATGTGATAAATATATCAATTAATGTAATATAAAATTGTGTACTGCATAGAATTCTCATCTATGGAATCAGTGAAGCATAACACTGCGTGACGTAATCGATTGTTCCCTTGTCCGTGCATTTTGTTTTACTCAGTCTCTTTTTCAGTCGTACGTTCAACGCCGCAACATGTCTTTGTGCTGTTGCTGTCACAATGTTCTATCTTGATGTATTCGTTCAAAGAAGCTTCAAATATAATCAGATTATACAGTTATCATTCCTGTGTCATTATTGCTGAAGTCTATCAAAGTTCACTGTTGAGATATACACAAGGAAACAGACTTTGTAGTGTAAGTGGGTAAACCTTTCAGGCAAAGGTACCAATATACCACTTTTCATTACAATAGACAAGTGAATACTTTGAAAATTTGGCAAAAAACAAGCGACATGTCCATTTCAGCAAAACGACATCGACCCAAAACTTTTTGCAGCTAAGAACCATTTCAACCAGCTGCGCTATCTGGGTGTTTTAGTTTGTGCCTTGCCTACTGCTGCTGATTATTTAAGTTCTAGCGTATCCTAAAATTTATTCCGACAACTGTAAAACGTTTTAGTTAAGTGAATCAGTTTATTATGTAAATAGTAATGTTATCAATATCATAAACTATATGGAAAGCACAGATATGCTTTGGAATGTAGCTTACTACCGTTTTTGTTTTTCGCTATCCCGACTAAAATTTAAAAATAATACGGTAATCTTGAAAGTATTGTTTACCCTAAAAGGCTGCGTAGGTTTTATTAAAACTTTAAGTTTTAAGTAGGTTAATCTTATTTTGTTTTAGCTGTTTATCACACAAAATATAATGGAATCATTAGATGAAATTACGTCATAATAAAGTTGTTTACCGGCACTAGAGGCGCTCTATCACGGCTTGTTTTCATTTGCAAGGTCAGAAAACAACGTGGCGAGAGTAGTTGAGAACGATGACAACAAGCCCTGTTGACATCGGCGCTAAAGCCAATATGGGAATTAAGTCAGAGTCAGTATTAAGCGAAATAAACCCTGAAGACACTGCCAATGGCGGTGAGAAAGTTTTAGCAAAGTTAAGTGGTTCTGATTTTGAGTACCGGATCACGAAAGACAAGGTAGTAATCGGCCGAAACAGCTCACACGGGAAAGTTGACGTGAACATTGGAACTTCTTCCTATGTATCACGAAGACATTTACAAATCACCTTCGAACGTGGAAGATTCTTTCTAGGCTGCCTCGGAAAGAATGGAGTTTTTGTCGATGGACAATTTCAAAGGCTGGGTGCCAATCTTCTGCCTTTAGATAAAGCGTGAGTTGTGTTTGTTGATATAGCGGGCGCAACGCCGCCGCTCGAGCGTGAGACAAAGCTCTCGTGCTATTGGCTGTAGAGCGATCACGTGGCTCGCACGTAAACAAACGCTAGCTAATGGAGCCTCGTGTTTACTCGTTGCGACAGCAGCGATTGCGAAATATCTGTTTGTTTCTTTTTATTTTACTATGCTCTTTGTGCACGTGTGTATTACGATTTGACGTTATATATTACACCAAAACAAAACACAACATGCATTCTTATTGTTTACAAGTTAAATTTGTCCGGTGTTTTATAGAAACACGACGTGAAACAGTATAAAGAACAAGTTATGTAATAAAAGTACTAGGCCGTTTCATTCTCTAATCAAATATTTTGTCACTTGGGTGTCTGGGGTTTACTTAGCTTTTCCAAAACAAATCATCCCATGACGTTATTGCTTACGCTGTTAGCATAAAACCAATGTTGTTTCGATGTTAATTAAATGATTTGCAAAATACGATAGCATCCATTTATAGTTATTTGTTCTAGCTCCACAAAAACCGCTCATTTTGAGATTGTTACGAACCATTTCCACATTTGTCTTTAATATGTTATAAATTGTTTTCAACAAGTTATTTATCCTACTTTTATTGCAGTTGTGTGATTCGGTTTCCAAGCACAGACATCAGACTTCATTTTACTCCGCTGCCAGAAGAAACGAAACAGATAAATGGAAACACAAACCAGAAAATTACTGTCCCGGTATATCTGCAACAAATGCATGTTTGTTTGCATCCATGCATTTGCTTTTACTAGATATGTAATATTTGCATAAAACTTTAATCTACATTTGTGGAGCAAATGATTGTATTTTTGGCTTAAAGATGAAACATATATTGTTCACAAGAGTATGATAATATTGCTGTAGGTGTTATATCGTTGTACTTCAAAGAAAGAAGTCTATGAAGTCAGCATTTTGGTTGAACTTGTTTTGCAGGGTCACATGACACCTGTTATTGTTTCACATCCCGACTTGAAACCAGCGGAATCAAATTTACAAGCTCCTTTAAAACCAACAAAATCATTGTCTCCAGCATACCAGCTGGAACCTAGCGTTAGAGGAGATAATCCGGAATTAACGTCATCACCGTCGCTGAAGTATGTGATACCCAGGGAACCTAGAGGATTCCTAAGTGCGCCGCCGTCTCCTACAGGCACCATCAGGTGAGGTTTTCTCGCATTCCACAATCGCAGTGTAATGTTTCCACTATTGTAACTGTTGTTTATTTACAGTGCCGTGAATTCCTGTCCGGCTAGCCCGAGAAGTGGTGTCACCCCTTTCGTTCACAACGTCACAGAAAATCTTAGCGCAGCTGCTTCAGCAATCGCCGCTGCTGTAAGTTGACCTACTCGTTAATTTGTGTGTGATTGAATTGACCTGATCTTCTAATTTGTGTGACTGGTGAGGAATAGCTGTACTAACATTGTTCATATTGTGATTTTCCTGTTGCTTAAGGGAAAAATTAACATTTAGTTTCTCCTATGTTTTATTGTAGTCATAATTTTATATCCGGATAATTTGTTGTTTTGCTCGAAAAATTTACATCATTGTCATCCGGATCGCATATAGATATGTAATTCTTTAGTTTATAAAGTGTTACTAAGGTATTCATTTTTAGTACTTGTAGTGTGTGCGATTTTGTAAACCCCGTGCTTATGAAGGTTGGGGAGGAACACAACGAAAAGGGTTCGAATACGGAAGGGATCGATTCCAAACCGCCATATTCTTACGCACAACTTATTATACAGGTTTGTTGTTGTTTTTTAACCGTAACTTTTGATTTTGCTCAGTTTTTATGATAAAACAGAAAAGGCAAAATATTTGACCCTAATGTTAATATTTATATTTTGTCGACACAAGGTACTTTTTGCTGTAAGATCTGATTTTGTGATAATTTTGGTTTGTTTCCCCACACAGGCTATTTCATCTGCACCTCACCGTCAGCTCACATTAAGTGGCATCTACGCACACATCACAAAAAATTATCCTTACTACAGGAATGCCGATAAGGGCTGGCAGGTAGTTGGCCGTAAACTTTTGATTTATTTTGAAATTTATGCCGTATTACAACTGGAAACATTTTCTTTTGAGTAAATTTATTTTAAGATTTTTGGATTGAGTCGTTGTTTTATTTTGTAACAATGAAAATATTTACAACTGATGAAAATATTTTCCAGAATTCGATTCGTCATAATCTCTCGTTGAATCGATATTTTGTGAAAGTCCCTCGCTCCCAAGAGGAGTCCGGGAAGGGATCATTTTGGCGTGTTGATCCCGCTTCCGAGAGAAAGTTAGTGGAACAAGCTTGGAGAAAGAGACGGCAACGTGCTGTGCCGTGTTTCTGTGCCGCACCATTTACGACAACCGTCTCAACTATAACACGGTGCTACAACTTTCCTTTGACTTTTTGTTATTTTGAAAGATCATTGCTGCATTCATGATTGATGTTGTACGGCTCTGACAACAATGTGAAAAGTTTTTGCTGATAATTTTTTTACAACGTAATAATGGACCCTCTCCAACCTTGTTACCACGCATTAACTTTTAGAGGTCGTGAGAGTAAATGTTTGTGTCATTGTAGATCAGCTCCAGTCTCGCCGGAACACTCAAACCCGATTTCACCCATCACCATGCCCCACACGGTCCCACTAAACTCCTCAAAAGAGGAACATGCCCATCTGCTCTCAAACTTCAGCAATGACTCAAAACATAACCTACTCCAACTCTCGTCGAGGTAATTTGATACTTTCATCAGTTTCAAGTTTTTCTCGACTAAGTGCCATCGACGCCAGCTCCACACTTGTGTTTAATTTTTTACCCAGATACCCCCAATCTGCACCTGGGTCTCCTTCCAGGATCGCCATGACGACAGTTGTTGATAGCAAGGTCATTGCAGGTCTACAGCAGCACCAGGTGGCGATAGGGAGTCCAGCTGGAAATGTACCAATCGTAGCGGACCCGACCAAGATGGTGTGGCCGATGGAAGCCATCAATCAGCAGCAACCAGGTTCGTACCAAGGTTGAAATCGGGTCGACTCGATTCAAGTCATGGGAAAAAGTGACTCGAGTCATCGCAACTTTGCTTATTTCCTCGTTCAAATTGTGAAGGGTTTAAGGCAGTTGAATTGGGTGGTGAAAAAGACCATTGCATTTTAATCAGTTGCTGCTTGATCAGATGTTTATCATTGTCGAGTCCAATCCATGCAACCATTGCCTTAACCTTGTTACAATGTTAAACATTTTGCTAAATCTTCTGTGTACAGAAATAAGCAAAGTCAGACAAATGCTACTTTGGTGTTTGTGATCTTTATCGATCTGTTGTTTTTTCAGGATCTCAGTCTTATGTTCCAGCTAATGCAGACAACGGTGCAAAGCCCAGCCTTGAGCATAACATCACAACTTCTATTACTACCTACACTCCCGGTGAGCTACTTTTACAATAACAATTACATTTTGTGGTCGATGACACATTTTCTAGTGCTGCTCGTATGTTTATAACAAAGCTTGCCTCAGGCATGAATCGTTTAAAGTTTAAATTGTTTAGCAAGTATGCGCAATAGGAAAATTTTCACTTAAATTTTATGCAAAACTCTACACAGCTTTCTTGCTGTGTGATAACTTGGCAGATTTTTGATTAATGTGAAATGATTTAAATTAGTGACTCTCAAGGATGCTTAAACATTGCATCTGTGCTACTAGAATATTTTGGAAGCTAAAATTAAACCTGATATTTAAAAAAATGCTGATTCCTTGGCAAGGAACAAAACTTTAATGGAAATAAATCACGAATCACGAAGCAGTAGATGAACCTTCTGGGTAAATTTGTGTGTAATTCTTTCAGCTTACATGATGACGCAGTAATTAGTAACCAAGAACTGTTTATTGGTGTGGGCTTCATAATACTCTAGGCTCTGACATTAGGAGAGCTTGGAAACTATTGGTTTAAATGCTTGTAATATCTGATGTCTTTTTGGTCCATATTTTTTAGTTGAGTTTGATGGCATACAGCAGTGGTTCCCAACCCAGGGGTCTGGAAGTTTTACCTTAATTCCTCATAAATAGCCTTTTAAGTGACAATTTTGAAGTAGGGGGTTCTCAAGAAAGGAATTATTGCAGCTTAGGTCCACAAGTATGAAAGGTTGGGAACCACAGATATACAATTGTAAAAGGACTTGAGCCCATGTTGACGTGCTATAAAAGCGACGATACAAATACCAACTGCTAACTAAGTATTTGTTTGTCACTGATAATGAGTTTATGGATATTTAGGGATGAACTGATACGAATCAAAACCTGAATTGATTCAGGCAAACTAAATTACCTATAAATTTATGGACTTCATCAAGAAATGATGATCTAGCTGCGCTAAAGTAAGGTTAATATTCCATACAATGAAGGTTATTTGTCTATCCATTGTACTTCCGCAATCGTCATTCAGACTTTATTTTTATAAAGCAAAATAGTTTATTTAGCAATTGGCTCATATTACAAGCGAGATTTGGCAACTTTTGGGCTAAAACGTTTGGTGCTGATACAAACAGATTCGGGATACATCACATCTTTAGAAATATTTAATTGGCTTTTAAAATTTTCCAATAGCTTGCTTTTAAATTTGATATTGTGCTGGAAGTAAACTTTAAAGTTCTGTCAGAAATCTTCCTTGTGAGTAGAATTAACTCACTTGACTTGTTTCAGCGAACCCAGACAGTGCCAAAGTTTCATTCATAATGCAACCGCCAAATGCCGGAACCGGTGCAACGATCGCTTTCACACCACAGCAGCATCAACAACTGCTACAACAGCAACAGAACTTTGTAATGACTGGCGGACAAAATGTGCATTGTATCCCACAGGGGATTCCCATAAATATTGGGACTCTTGTCCCGACATCTGCTGTCAGCTCTGCAATGCCATTCGTTGTTCCAGGTAGGAAAATATTTTCAAATTTTTCACGATAAAACATGATCTTTCACCATTAACTTTTTATCCTGAGGTTGGCACTCAGTGTGTACAATTCTTTGGTAGTCGAAAAATGTTAGCACAATTATTTATTCTGTATGAGCATTTGCTTTTTTATTCTGTTCAAGCATCAGTGTTCCATGATGAACTTGTTATTTACTGTTAAGTGCTAACCTTCAACTACAACTTGTGTTTTGTTGTTTTTTTTGCAGCGAGTCAGCAATACGTTGTAAAAAGAGTCAACGAAACTCCTATAGGCGAGTCACCCCACTCTATGAAAAGGGCAAAAATCGAAGGCAAGTAGGCTTGTGATGAAACAACCAAGTTTGTTCCCTGCTATGATTACTTCCAAATGATCGGAAGTCTGTTAGAGCAATTCTTATTCAACTCAACCTTTTAAAATTTATTTTTTGTAACAGAAACCACAGATAAACCAAATGAGCCGCCCATTGTCAACAAAGTGGAGTGACCTTAACAATGGAGGGGAGTTAAATTGCCGTATCATGATGACAAAGGAAAATGTTGGATGTGTTAATTGTTGAGTGGAACCTGAGTCACAGTGACACTGCATGCGATCTTGAAACGCAGCCTGCCCGTCTCGTGCAGTGCGGCGTATTAAGTTCCTGGTGTACATAGATAATATCGAGCAACATAGTTGACGTGTAATGCCGTGATGCAAATTTTTTCAGCGCGTTGCCAAACCACATCAAGGCTGTGTTTGTGTAAGTTTTGTTCTCGAACAGTAATCCATTTTGCAGCGGACTTTCTTAATTTTGTGTTGAGTTTTTTTCCTGCCTGCGCCCGTGCTGTGAAAAGTTGTTTTGTGTTTCGTGATCTGTTACATCAGGGGAATTCCCTGCCCGGCAACAACCATCTTAAGCCACACTTCCTCACCTGACATACCTCTAGTTATTATATTCATATATTTGTGAAAAAATTACCGGATGATTGGAATTAATCAATCATTTCATTTTTGATTATGGATTAAAATCGTTTTGAAATCCCAATTAACCAACTTTTGAGAAAATTAATTCAAGAAACCTTTCCAATGATTGTAAGGATTCGTATTGGTGCAATGTTGTGAGTGTTCCAGTGTAAAAGTTCCATGGCATCTCAGCTGGAAAACCTGTCTTCAGCAAATGTACCAGTGCTTTATGCTGGTTTAAAACTCTTTTAGGCCCTGTTTGTTGATGTTGTTAATTTGGCCGTTATTCACCACTCTATACCATTTTCATCCGAAGAGTTTTGCATGCTTATTTGTAACTCCGCAATGAAACATTTTGCATCAATTGTTACGCAATATCCTAACCTTGTTATATATACGTATATGTGATGCCAATAGCTAATAATACTGGCTTCTCATGGTGCTTCAGAACATAATTTCGGTATCTTAGAATAAGCAAATTGTTTCACCGATGTGGTTTTGAGGATATTTTTATGTTTGTCACGGGAAATTCATTGGACATTTTTATTGCATATCGCATTTTGTGGAGTACATTTGCCAGTTTAAATATTTGTGTTGGTATGTTATCGTTTTCCTGGTGGTTAGAGCTGCAAAATCTAAGGCAGCTTGTTCTAATGCTGTCAGAATAGTTTCTTCTCAATGGTCAGTGACAGGAGAGCCCAGTCGCTACAGCAGCCTGATGGAAAGCAGTGGACGCAACTGAATGACTTATGTCTCACGCTGATTTGTCGAACCCAAATGAACTTCTAGCTAGCCATGTCGCTGCCATACTTTAGAAGGGTCTATATTTTTGACCGGTGTACAACGGGGTTGGCACCATACTTTTTGCTCCCCATAGTCAATGGCGAAAAATAAACAATACACTTGACCAAGTTTTTTCACCTTACAGTTCCAACTGCGTTATTATATTGTATTTGACGTTTGAGTAGCTTGTTTCAACAAGTGTGTACCGGCAGTTAGCAACATTTCACTGCGTGGTCTCATCCTAACGGCGTAAGATAATGAGAAGCAAACTTCATCAGCAATCTGCAGTATTTGCATACATGCAGGTATAAACATTTGCATTAATCGTTCATGAATATTTTCTTTTGTTGCAGCTACGGCAAAAGGTAGAACTAAGCAATCTTGTACGGGCAGAAACTGTAGGCTACATACATTATACCAGTGTTTCTCAACCCCGAGTCCGCGGACTCATTTGAGTCCGCAAGCCCATTAATTTACCGTATATAATTAGGCATAGGTCGTAATTTTCTCAACAAGTAGGGGTCGCAAGAGATACCTTAGTGTGTTGGAAAATTTTGGTAATTGCAACATCCATTGTTGGTAATTTAAAATAGTCTGATAAAGAGCCTTGCTTATTTCTATTGTTACGCTGGTGGCAAATCCAATTCCTTAATTCTTCTGTTCTCTTCTCCTTCTTCCAACTCCTGGCGCGCGAATCAGCTCCTTTTTTCTCTTTTTTAAAAGGTATTCCCATGTGTCAGAGCTTTTTTTGTTTCTTTCCTTCTCTCGCAATGCGATTTCGCCTAAACAAGTTACACCTGGTTATGCTCACAAATGTCTGTGCATAGGAAGCCAGATTAGGCATTATTAGTGGCGAAAAGTTAAAATATTTAACAACTTAATTTAATATCTGGTCATGGCAAAACGAAAGCAGGTGTTTGCATATAATGATGATTACTTGACGCTTCGATTTACTTCGGTCGAGGTAAATGGTGAAGTTAGGCCACAGTGTGTGTTGTGCTTAAAAGTCTTAGCGCATAGCTCTTTGAAGGAAGCCAAACTTCGTCGACACCTGGAAGCAAACCATGAAAAATTCGTAAACAAACCTCTTGTTGTGTTTAAAGAAAAAGAATATCAGGTAAAGAGAAGTCGCATTGATCACCCAACCGCTTGGGGAGGAGTTTACCCTCACAGCAAAGCAGTGCGTGCTTCTTTCTCTGCTGCTTGGAGAATTGCTCGAGAAAAAGCACCTCATACAGTGGGAGAGAACTTGATTAAACCAGTAGTTGTAGAAATGACCAGGATAATGTGCGGTGATGCTGTTGCTAATAAGTTAGCTATGGTTCCTTTGTCAAACGACACCATCAAGCGGCGTATCCAAGAACTCTCAGAAGATGTTCTGCAACAAACTATTACTTCTGTAAAGCAGAGTGGAAAATTTAATTTGCAATTGGGTGAGACAATAGATATCGGGAATGATGCACAGCTCATGGTGTTTGTGTGATACGTTGACACAAATGACTGTGAGGAGCAGTTTTTGTTTTGCCGTGCACTTGCCAAAAATACCACTGGAGAGCAAATATTTAAGAAAGTGGATTCGTTCTTCAAAAGAACATCAGCTTGAGTGGTCTGACTGTGTGTCTCTTTGCGCTGATGGCGCTCCGTCCATGATGGGAAGTAAAAAGGATTTTATGAGTTTCGTGAAAAAGGAAAACAAAAACATTTCAGTTGTTCATTGTCTTCTCCACCGAGAAAATCTGGCAGCAAAAGAGATCCAAGAAGACCTCGCCATAGTTTTCAAAGAAGTTGTTTCTGTGGTCAAGTTTATTAAATCTCGTCCCTTGAACACTCGTTTATTTCGTGTATTATGTGAAGAAATGGGGGCAGAACACAATGGGCTTCTGTTCCATTCAAACATTCGTTGGTTATCGCGAGGAAAGGTACTGGAGAGAGTGGCCAACCTAGGAGATGAAATCAGCACCTTTTTGAAAGAACAGAAACATGAATTTGTTGATCGCTTTAGCGATGACATATGGATTGCCAAATTGCTTTTCTTAGCTGATTTTTTCAGCCATGTGAACCAATTGAATGGCTCTATGCAGGGAAAAGATAAAAATATTTTAGATGTAACAGAAAGCATTGATGCGTTTAAAGGTAAAATAAAATTGTGGATACATCGAATGGAAAGTGGGAAGATGGCTGCTTTTCCAACGTTGAACCTATTTGTTATATTTGAACCTATATTCATCGAATGTTTCTTGAGCACCTCAATACATTTATTTCTGAGCTGGATCGATATATTCCTTCCCTAAATTATAACAAGAGATTTAACTGGGTACGAAGTCCTTTTGAGGTGTCAGCGTTAGAGGTTCATTCAGAAATAGACTGCATTGCTGAACAGTTAATTGAACTGCAAAGTCGACAGATGTGGAGAGACAAGTTCAAAATTGTTTCTCTGACTCAATTTTGGGCGAATGTTCTGTCGAAGGAACCTAATCTTTCTGACCTCTGCAAACAAGCAACAATAGCTCTTTTGCCTTTTCCGACTACATACTCGTGTGAAGCTGGATTTTCAATATTGGCTATGGTTAAAACCAAGTGCCGGAACCAACTTCAACCGGAAGATGATATCAGGTGTGCATTGACGACCATAATTCCTGATTTCGACAAACTTGTGAAGCAAGTTCAGGGACAAGGTTCTCATTGAGATAGGTTGAGCAAAGGTCGTCATTTTCAAGGTTCTCACTGAGATTTATAGTGCATATGTGCCCAATAAACAAACCGCTTCTGCTTTTTTATCTTACTGTTTTAGTGTTGAAATAACTTATTTTTTATTCATATTACCTGAGTCCGCGAATACTTATGCTAATGAGAAAATAGTCCGTGGGCTAAAAAGGTTGAGAAACACTGCATTATACAGACCAAGGTGCGTACTGCATTAGGCGGATATACCTACTTTATGCTGGAGAGTGAAGCCAGTGTGACACGAAAAAAGCACTTCATAATTACGTTGAACTCGAGCTAGTCAACGGTTTTTTAAATATCCAACAAAACCAAAATACTTCAGCTATCGGCTTGGCGTCTGACAAACAGTAAATATAAGTACTGTAACCGCAAACAGATCGACATATGGTCGTTTGGGAAATCCTCTCCAACCACGCAACACGAATTTTTCAAACAATTGAAAACCAGCTACGTCACTTGAATGGACCAATCAGAGCGCGTCTTCTTTATGTGCGAGATTCAAACCGATTTAAATGACCGCGTCAGACGCGTGAAAAGGACGCCGAAAGAAACAAGACAGCAGAATACGTTTAGTCGTTAAGTTAGATTAATGTTTACTTGATTTGTTGTTAGAAACTGCTTTTAAAATTTAGTTTTCAGATTAGCCTACTCTTTATTTCACTTTCATTGATTAAACGGAGAACTTAACCAGCTTTAACCTACCATATGAGGCTAGGTTTGGTCTACCTGGGAAAACTTGCAGTTGTAAAGTTTAAGCGCACCGATATGTCGTTACTTAGTCTAGATTTAACAGGCCTAGAATAGCCTAGATAACTCATCTAAGTTTTCTGTTTTTCACTGTGGCCGAGGCCGTGTTTCTTGTTTTATCAGTCTAGCCTAGAACGTCTTTGTAGTTCCATAGGCTTTTTGCTCCTGGCAGTCAATTGCGAAAGATAAAAGATGCAAATATTGTAGTAGGCTAAGTTTGAGCCAACAAAGCCTCTTTGAGGAAGTATGTCTGACTAATAATAATCTTCTTGATTAGTGAACTTTGCTTGTATATTTATAGGCTTGTTTGTGTATTTAACCTATTTTAAAAAATGTCTCGCAAAGACATACCTCAGAAGGAGATTCCCAGCATCTTACATGATGTTTCAAATGGAAAACGCTATGAAAAAGGAAAATTTCTTGGCAAGGGAGGTTTTGCAAAATGCTATGAAATCACTGATCTTGACACAAGCAAAATTTTTGCTGGAAAAATTGTTCCCAAGGTTATTTTTACAGCCTAACTCTTAAATCTTATGCCTATCTACCATTGAAATAAATATACCTATGGAACTGGTGTTCTAGTAGACTTATTCTATCTAATATTTGAATTTGTATATTATATGTTGCAGTAATCCTCTGAAAGTTGGCTTCCAGCCCATTTTTAAAAAATTTTTATTTTTCATTTAAAAGGCTTTGTTGGTTAAACCACATCAGAAAGACAAAATGTCACAGGAAATCGCTTTGCATCGTAGCATAAAGCATGAGAACGTTGTTGGTTTTCATGGATTTTTTGAAGATAAAGACTTTGTTTATGTTGTCCTGGAACTTTGCAGACGCCGGGTAAAAAATGCATGTATTACCTACTGTAACATCAATTGTAATTTTGGTTTTCTGACTGCACCGATGTAATACCTCACTGTAACTCATTTGAAAAAAAACTAAAATGAAAGGCCTTAAACAATTTTCTTTATAAAGTCATTGATGGAATTGCACAAACGAAGAAAAGCTGTAACTGAACCAGAGGCACGATATTACATGCGCCAGATAATAACGGGAGTCCAGTTTCTGCATGACGCGAAAATCATTCACAGGGATTTGAAGGTAGATACAGGTTTTTGGTATCAGCCATCCAGTAAATTACAATAGCAGATTTACCTAGAAAATGTTAGATATGGCAATATTAAAAAGAAATTTTGATAGCATGTTTCATTATAACAAAAAGTTTGATCTTGGTTACAGTTAGGCAATTTATTCCTGACTGAGGAGATGGAAATTAAAATCGGTGATTTGGGTCTTGCCACACGTGTTGATTTTGAGGGTGAACGCAAGAAGACACTCTGTGGAACACCCAATTACATTGCCCCAGAAGTTCTAGGAAAGAAAGGCCACAGTTACGAAGTTGATATCTGGTCTCTTGGATGCATCATGTTAGTAATTTGCAGATTGTCGTACCCAGTGAAATAATTCTACCTTCATGAAATTTGGACGCTACTACGATAGACTGATGATTAACATAGTTAATTTTCCCAACTTAAACCTGTAGTTTTTCACCAATATGCAACTGGGGTTAATCTTCTTGTCGGCATTTATGCACAGTATGAGTCGTCATAAGGAGTAGTTGAACAGGGGCTAAATACTAAGACTGACCATGTTTTCTTGAGTGTGTTGAAGCAGCCCTATGCTACCAACAGAGTAAAAAGTTTAATAATTCGACCATTACACATTAAGCACCTTCCAAATTGCAATTCCGATTCTTGAAAGTTAAAGCTGTACGACATTTTTTACAGATATTGGGTTCGTTTGATGTTTTCGTTTACATCGACCCATACCGATAGAGGTTGTTAACGGAATGATTGAGCATTTTGCTTTTGGTAAACAGTCTTTTGAAGTCCATGATTGAGAAATTAACAGACTGAGTTGAACTGCAAACGTATACATTTATAAAGAGTAGGAATAATTTTAAAGGAATGATTCAACGTTACAGCGAATCTTTCAATGACAATATCCTCTAAGAATGTCCCGTTCTGGATACCGAATACAGCCAATTGTCTGTTCATTAACAAAACACAATACACGGCATGATGCAGAATGTTATGCAATACTCAACCAAATACGATACTCGGCCTTTTCCTGTTCGAAATATTGACCGACATATGATCTGTGTAGTGTGTTTACCAGATATTGAAGCGTTGTCCTTTCTACCAGGTACACCCTCTTGATCGGGAAACCACCGTTTGAAACAACTTCGCTGAAAGAAACTTACTCCAGGATCAAGAAGAACGAATATCGCATCCCCTCTCACATCTCATCTGTCTCTAAAAATCTTATAACAAGGTACAAAAATAATTGGCCTGAAAGAATCTGTGCTGCAACAGATCCCAGAAATAAAACAAAATACAATTTTCCAGAATGCTGCGAAGTGACCCTCAATCAAGACCTTCAGTGAGCAGTTTGCTTTCGGACGAATTCTTCTCCAGTGGGTACCTGCCCCCGCGCTTGCCTACCACGTGCCTGACAATGGCCCCGAGATTCGCCCCAGAACTGCTGCAGTCTGCGCAACGCAAGCCTCTTCATGACATAAATAACAGTACGTTTCATTGCAATGTTGAACGTTCGACTGATTGTACATAGGTGTATACGACAGTGCTTGCAGAGCTTATCACTGTGACAATGCGTGATTCATTTTTACAGCTGGTACAGTGAACACAGCTCCTGGCGTGAGTGGGAAATGTGAGCAAAATGAAATAAAAAGCAACGAGTCTCCGGACTTCCACATGGCTGACCTCATGCGACAGTTATCAAAACTCGTCGATTCCAATCCATCTCAGCGAAGGGTGATTCAAATGGGTATGTTTGACAACAACAGCAGTTTATTTTGGGAAAGTAGTTTTTCCTAAAATCATGTTGCTTTCCTTGTGATGTCACAATCTGTTTCTCCGTATATCGCGATCTTTGACACAATTTTAGCCCTGGGTTATGCTTGATAATGGGGAGGAATTGGCCCTACTGCAGATGAATAGCAACCGTTATTTCAAACCATTTGCTTTATCCAGCTGCACAATTTATATCTTTGCTCCAACGTACAAGCTGCTCGCCCATCTTACCAAATCCTATGTTTGATAATAATTATAATTATCCTGCGTGACCGGGTTTTATGTTTGTGCAGACGAAGCTGAAGACCCAGCGGCTCACCCAGTCCTATGGATTAGCAAGTGGGTCGACTACACCGACAAATATGGACTTGGTAAGACGATTGGGACTGTACGATCGGTTCGTAGCTGTACTTTATCAGAAACTTGTGCCTTTTTATCCAACACTGATTGTTTTTGTTTGCTTAACAGGCTACCAACTGTGTGACAACAGCAACGGAGTACTTTTTAATGACTGCACTCGCCTTCTACTCTACAACAACAATGAACAAATTGAGTACATTGATAAGGACATGACTGAGGCTTACCACACTCTTCGTTCCTACCCTGAGACTCTTGTAAAGAAAGTGACTCTTTTGAAATACTTCCGGAACTACATGTCGGAACATTTGCTGAAGGTAGTTTTATTATAATAACTTTCGTTGCTGGTAATAAAGGTTTTTAAGAATTTTCACCTGCGTGCACACACGCACACATGCACGCCCTCTACAGTGGTGGTTCCTAACCTTTCACTATTAACGAAATAGTCGGACTCCTTGCCGCAACAATTTCTTTCCCACGGACCCCAACTTCTAAATTGTTACCCAATATTTATAAGGAATTGAAGTAAAATTTGCTTACCCTGGGTTGGGGGCCACTGCCCTCCAGGGTTATTGTTAAAACAAACTTTGTTCTAACTCTGGCACAATCCAACACCAAAAACAAACCAAAAGATTGAGAAACTAAGGCACATACCTTCCACAAAATTATTTCCAATGAGAGCATCTTTTTCTTCCTCCAACGCAGGCTGGAGCGGGTATGGCTCCCAAGGAAGGGGACCAGTTCTCTCGTCTTCCGTTCCTGAGGACCTGGTTCAGAACTCGTAGCGCGATCATCCTTCATTTAAGCAACGGAACTCTGCAGATCAACTTTTTTAATGTTAGTGATTATCAACTTTGACTTTGACGTTGTGTTATTTGTCAGCAAACTATTTCGTAATCATTTTATTTAAAGAAATGTTCAAGTTCAATCAAAACTTTTTCGTAACATTACAATTTCTAACATCCAGGACCACACGAAGGTCATCCTTTGCCCACTGATGGGCGCTGTCACCTACATAGACCCCAGCAAGCGATTTCTTACCTTCCGTCTGTCTCAGCTGGAGACGCACGGATGCATCCGCGAGCTGGCGCACAGGCTTCGCTACGCACGCACGATGCTTGAGAAGTTGATCAACAGCCGGTCGACCACAGCCCGACACAAGGAAACAGCGTGATCGTCATCGCCTGGTCGAACTTCACTTCGATCAAGTTTGCTTGTAATCACAGTTGTTGACCAATCCTGTTCTATCTTAATTCCTTAACCATCCCACTGCCCATATAGGCGAGTTCTTTAGGATTCTATATTTTCCTTACAGCTGCTGTATTTGGAGTGTTTGCTCGCTGTGGCCTCTGCACAATGAATTGCGTTGCGAACGCATTTTTCTCTCTCTCTCTGGGCCTTCACTTTGTTTTAGGATCATGTTTATTTCTTTTCGTGTTGTCTTAGTGACGCATCCGTTAATTTTTTGTTTTCCGACTTTTTTTATCCTCTTCCAGGATCGGTTGTTGTCGGTGCTTCAGAGATATTGGCCTAATTATTTCTTATTCGACTGTGTATTATCCAAACAATAAATTCTGCGTGTTTTTTGTTCTGCAAAAATAAAATTACTCTTGTAACTAACTTGGCTGGATTTTTTAAATCTCGCTTATGCTGTGATTTTGATAAAGATATGTCCAAGATATCCGCAATATGCACGTTCCGCCAAGGCCTTATTCTTTTAGGCGGCCACTATTTCACCGGAAAGAATTGTGCTTTCGAAGCTATTTGTCACAGTTCCTTGTTGGCCTAACTTAAATATTAAAACACAGCAACCTAAATCTAACAAAACCTTAATTTGCTAAAATCAACTTTTTGAATACCGATTCTCCTAACTTAACCGCCTACTATATTTATTTAACAACGGGCTGCGTGAAGTACGTACAGTGAAATAGTCACTTCGATTCACTTAATTGGAGGGAACTTTCTACTAAACTGTCTTTGTGGCGTCACAGAGAGGTCTTCCGAATATTTTGTCGCTTGAAAATGATTGTAACAGTTATTATTCTTAGCAATCTGAAGCCAACCTCCATCCTTTCTATTCATTCATAATTGCTGATTATGGCGTCACAAGCGAATGTTGAACAGGATAAATGATGCCACAAACTGACAAAACTTGCAAGTTTCTTTCAACTAACCAACACTGGATATTTTTGCGAAGATAATCTTTTAAGGAAAAGGCCAAGTAAAGCAAAACTTTACCTCGTGGCATGGGAACAGGCTAGACAAATAACGAAACGTAGGGAAACATAAAGTTACTAAAGCAACGCCTCAAAATGAGCTCTAAAGAATCAGCAGCACCCCGTAGAAGGCATTCATCCAAAGGTGAGACTTCTTCACAGGACCAACTAAACCCATCCGGAGCAAGATACGCCATAGCGCGCCATTTAGAAGACCCAAGGTAAGAATGCTTTCAATAAATTAGCTGAATGTTTGAAGCAGAAGCAAATGCTCTGTACGTTCTCGTGGTGTTGTTTACATAATATGATAAGGTACCAAAATCTATATGAAGGAGGAATTTTTTTATTCCAGACAATATGTCGATTTTTTGAGGTTTCAATGCATCTAAGCGGAACAGATTAAACATGCCACACTATAACATAACATAGTATAAGTTAAGTAAACGTTAATGAAGATATCCGCCTTTTTGTGGGGATTTGGGCGCTTACGTACGCTACGCTTGGAACTTTTCCATCAAATGCCGTTATGTTTTCGGTGATTCTATTGAACCATTTTCAGATTCGACATCGACGGCAGATCTACTTACGGAGACTTCAGCATAGGTTCGAAACCTCCCGGGAACAGACACTTCATTCCTCGGCGAGCGAAGCTGAGGGCGGCCGGAGGTTAGGAGGCAAAATTCCGACTTATTTAGAACAATCAGTTGTAATCGTAGGCTCGCCCAAAGGGCTCAGACTTGTAATAGGCTATTGGAAGCGAAGATAAATTGTGACTTGTGATTAAAACTTTCTCCTATCAAAGCTTTATTGGATTTAAAACTATAAATTACTTAAGTTTCCTGCACGTAATTAATACATGTTATTTTGACCCTATTTGGCCAGGACAAAAGATACAGATAGATGTGTACAATTGGATATAGGCCTACATACGGAACTGCATACATGTAACCAGTTTTAGGCTACGTTTTCACAGTTCAAGGCGTAAGCTAACTCGCGAATTTTCACCCATTTAGCCATCTAAAGAAGTTTGAAAAAATGTAAGTATGTTCACAATCAAATGTCAACGCGTTTCAAATCTTTTTTGCAGGAAAGTCTATTTCGTTGTACGAGAAATGGCGGATGATGCAGTTTCAAACAAATTGCATCATGAAGAGATTTCTCGATAAACACCGCGTCAACGTTTCTGTGCTGCCACCTTGCGTGCATTACGATTTATGGAAACACCCAAAATGGAAGGCAGAATACGAAAAGGTGAAAAAAGAATATCACTTACTTTAAAGTTTAAAGAGTTCTGTTACTAATTAGTAACAGTAAAGTAGTAATAACTAGCACATTATTAATTAATTAATTACACACTAACTCGGCCTTGTTACAAGTAACATATGTATTACTTAGTAGCATTAACGCTTTTTTATGAAGCATAACACTTTTCCGCCTTGATTACAGCCCCTTGATGAAGATCCTTGTCCCGATTGTGACGTAAGATTCACTGCAAATTCGGAGGGAATTTATAAGGCGAAGATCGCCCCCGCGAGCATTCTAGTTCCCACAAGATGGCGCAAAAGAACGTATCTTGTAAATCAGAATATTCGTTTGAAATTTTTTGTGTTTAGTTTATCGAGAATAGATTTGTGATAACGCCTTGCCCTTTACGCAGGACACAATCATTTTGATTGGTTTACCACAACATATTACCGTCGCCTACATCAGGGAAACGACCACTCAAGTCTACGTTGAATACGTTGATCCAGGTAGGAAAGTATTTTGCAGTTTAAAGCATCGTTTCACCGGCCCGTGTAGCTTCGTTGAAGATATAAGAAAGAAACTCCAAGAAATTATTTTTTCCGCTACAATTCGTAGAAACTAATGTGCAGCTTTCCAAATTTTAACGCCTTGAAGGTTGAGGTTTTACCGCAGTGCATTGTACTAAGTGCTGGTATAACCAATGTAAGACGCTTTGATAGATAGCTCACCTAAATATCTTGTTGAGCTTTTTTGTGGCCCATAAGTTGAAAGATTTCGTTTAAGTTTTATTCAAGAAAAAAGATTGGTTAAAACGTAGGCAAAAAGTTTGTGCGAAGAGACATCCCCGAAAGAACTTGTATTTGTTCGTGCTTCCTCGTCTAAACAACGGCTGCGTAAAGTCTTACAGATAAACACACTTCTCAATCAAACTCTTATGAATGGAAACTGAAGTGCTTTATCGCCGTCTAGCGGTCAGACAACTGAACCTCTGCAATAATGCTTATATTTTTACCAAACTAGCCGGACCGTCCGGTGACAAGCGAGGTTCGGAAGAGGTTCAGTTGTGGATGCACAACTACTTCGGCACACGAACCGGGAAAACAATCAAGTTCTACCAGGCCGCGAAAGGGATTAACTTCCAGGTAACTGACAAATGTTACGTCACACACAAATTTTTCTTACATCATAATGACGCGTTTGTTTGCAGTCGGATAAGAATGACGTGATGTGTCAGACTTGGATTTGGTATTGGGTCTATTTCAGGATTGTTCGGAAAACTAACAGCGATTTGCTCGCCAGGCACGTGTACAGGTAAGCGACAGCAGACACAGCCGTGTACAAGTGAAATGAAAACTAAGACGAAAATTGACGTCAAAATTGCAAAATACGTGACATGAATAAAATTTAGAATTTGAAACTCACTGCAAATCAGAGGGCCCGTTGAATTTGTTAAATTTTAAACAGATAAGTTTCAATTTTAACTTTCAGGTATTTGTAGTATAAACAACTTCAGGTGAAGAAATCACTTTAGATTTGAAACAAAAATTTCAAACGTTTTCCCAGTAATTTACAATGCCGGCGGGAATTGTTTCCTTGGCATTATTACATCACAGAATATGTTTATGATAAGGCTTGGATGTGAGAGAAAGAGCTTAGAGAGGATCCACCGCTTCAATTGCTGGTTGTCTGATCTTCACAAACTGGGATTTTTCACAAAGGCCAGCCCGTCCCAAACCAGAGTCGCCGAGTTGCATACTCCGCAGCGCCCACACCCGGCAGCGCGTCCGCAAAAGAAACCGAGTCGAGTCCAGGTTGTGACGTAATATAGTGCTGTCGTAAAATCGGACAATTTGTTTTATAAAGATTTATGTTTTTGAGCGGAGATTGGTCAACGTAACAATGACCCATTGTTGGCAGGTGGCCATCCAGAAGCTGATCAAGAAAACTTCCGATTCCTGTTTCTCGAAGACATACGCGATAGACTCTGACGAAGAAGAAGATTCCTCCTGTTCCTCGAGTAGTGATGGCACAACTGCGTCCGATAACATGTCGATTACGTCATTTTCGAGCGACGACGATTAGCCTACTACGTCGATCGTGCAAGCAAAGCCCATTGTAAATGTGACCTATCGCAAGTGATTTAAGTTAACGCCAAAACTATGCAACTAAATATATTTTAAGCAGAAATTTCGTGAAACTCTTTACAACTAACTTTTCTACCTCATACTACGAACTCCGTTATTCCTTATCTCGGTTCTTTGTTCGTTTACACTATATGACGTCACTCTTACACAAACTGCCTTCATCTAACGTCACATATCACGTGACGTAAAAGCAAGCCCGCAATAGGTTAAAGCAGTTTTATTCAGGAAGGGTCCAATCATCAATCGTTATACAATGTTTTAAATATCAGCCAACCGCCCGGAACCGGTCTGCCACGACGTAACAATCACCAAGCTGAGCCTTCAACACAACATTTAAACAAACATTCAATTGTGACGTCATAACTACAAAAAGTGCATGCAAAATAAACTCTACAATGCAGAATAGCATGGAAGTGAAACAGCTTGATATAAGAAAAATGTTGCAAAGAGGAAGAATACTGTGCAAATATCATCACCTAGTGGCAGTAGCAGGTCTTTACTTTCAACAAAAATAATTCTATAATGTCATAAAAGCCATGGCTAAAAGCAAAAACAAAGAATAATGGAGCACAATACGAGATGTGTAAGAGCACATGACAAAAAAAATGAATGGAGAGAAATTTGTTGAAAGAAATTCCTGTCTGCTGCAATGAACACCCAACGTTTATTTAAAAAGCAAAAAATATGAAGAAGAAACTATTTTGAGAGTAATTAAGCAAGGAAATGAAATTCTAAAAACAACAACAGACTTCATTGCACTGAATGAAATAACAAAATTATACAAAACATGTCAATAGCGACTATGATTGAACTATGCACCGCGAAATAAGTACAGCGTACAAAAGCTTATGTGCAAGGAAAACTGACTGTTAGCTGGCAAGGTACTGTACATTTAAAAACACAGACATTACAAATTTTTTCGAGGTTTGACGGCAGTCACCATTAGCGAGACATACGGGATACCGAACCACGTGTGACGATCGTGGGGCCAAAATCGGAGACGGGGGCATTGTTCGGGGACTTCATAGCTTGCGTAGAAGTATGCGTAACATACACAAGCCATGTATGATGCCAAACACACCATTATGTGCCTGGAGACAAGAAACAATTAAAACTGTTATGAAAGCATTGTTAGGTAATATTGAGCATTTTTTATTTGTTTTTTGAGTAAGAAATTGAGTTACAGAAATCAACAACTTAACTGTGGCCTAAGCTTTTCTAATTGTTTATTTTTACTAAAACTTTATGTATGGTGATTAACGTTTATGAAAAAATCAGATGAATTACTCTCTGTAATTAAAGTGAATCTGTCATTACATGACACTGGCAGCTGCATCAAAATCCCAATCTGTCATTCAATGACTTCATCTTTGAACTCATGCATTATAAGCAATACAGGCTTCTATGCTAATTGTATATTATTCACACAGCACATGCAGTATTTAACAACTCACCAAGCGCTGTGAAGATAAGGGAAATGGGTGACATGGCATAGAAATCTATCTGTGACCCAACAAAATACAGCGACCACCCACCATACTGCCGACATCGTCCCAACATGCACCACACGAGGGCAGTTGCACCTGGAAATAGCCCGAGTACGACATAAAGCAAAATTATTCGTCCACATCTTGTCAAGGGTTGTATTTAAAAAGCAGAAAAATCATTAATCACTGCGTTACTTTTTTAGTTCGAGTACGAGTAGGGATATAGCTGGAACTCCAAACATGAACAACAATCCGTGGTTAAATTCTGGTTTGATGAGTGCAAGGAACGAACTAACAACCGCCACACCAGCTATGATGAGCTGATATTTCCGTCTGATTCAAAAATCATGAGTTACTGTAGGCTGGCACCCAACTTAACTGCAACGTCAGAATAATCCAAACTCCGTAATAACAAAATTGTCATTTACGAAGTATTTATATACATATTTATAGTATTTACTAAGTTAAATATTTTGGCAATTTTGTCAAACACTAAATAGCTCAAATTTAAAAATTATCCAAAAAACAAGAATTGCTGACAAATTTTTTCCGTAAGCTGCTAACTCATGTAGGATGGGATTATTCTGGTGTAAGTACATCAACATGGTCCTTATTGTTTCCCATAGACGCATTACCCAATGCAACCAAGCAGGATTATTGCAACACATATTTTCAGGTACATATGATGTTTATGTGTCCTTGATCTTACCTATCGTCACGCAGGGATAACGGAAGATATTTGTTTGGCAGCCAAGCTCCCAACGCAGCCAGACATACCCACAAGATGGCGATCTCATCCATAAGCTGGCCAACTAAACTCAACGTCGAATGAAAATAAACTGATCCAGCACCTAAACAAAAATTTATTTGGTTTATTGTTGTTACATGGACTCCACAAAGCTTCAATCCCACTGAAGTTGGCTGAAATATATTGAATAATTTCAAATAATCGCACATAGTTGACATATTTTCATGCCAGTTTTTTGGGTCTAGTATACAAGTGCATAACCACAGGGAGCCTTTCCATACTAGAATTCAGGTACTCAAACTTTTATGTCGTCAATTGATGTCACGCCAAATTGTGACGTCATTTGATTACGCACTTCTGCGTAAGACACATTTTTTTCAGATCTAGTGCACAAGTGCCGACCATGTGATGCATTTTTATACTAGACTTCGGCTATCTAAATTGTGACGTCATTTGGTTGTGCATTTCTGCACTAGACACACGTTTTTAAGTTTTAGGAAACACAGAAAAGTTTCTCATACAATTTTACCCTACTACAAACATAGAAAAACATACAAAGGGTAGGCAGAGTTTTAGAGATAACTTGACTCACCAACAATAATGAGAAGAGACCATACCAAATTAACCAATCCACAGACTTGCCTGGCATATTGCTTAAACAAATATATCAGTATTGGAGGAATGATGAAAAATATGGAGTTGCTGATCTAAAACAGTTTAACACATTGCACTAATTAGAGC
The DNA here is from genome assembly GCF_947623445.1 of Clavelina lepadiformis. Lineage (NCBI taxonomy): Eukaryota > Metazoa > Chordata > Ascidiacea > Aplousobranchia > Clavelinidae > Clavelina > Clavelina lepadiformis. Next base: position 19,350,767 of record NC_135246.1, on the reverse strand, counting down.
GATAGTTGTTGCTAAAATGTAGCATTGTATGAACATAGGGCTCAGATATTACTTAAGTATTTTTACAGACAGTAGGTTAACCATATGCATTAATGATATCAAATTAGCCTAAAGTCATTTTATAAACATACTGTATTCCAGAATTCGGCCACAATTGGAATAATTTCGTAATTGTTTTCACACCAATCCACTTGCGAGGAAAGGGGCATAAAATCTTTCCACAATGACTGACCCATCTCACAAAATTACACCAAACACAACAATTAAGTTAAATTAAAACATAAAACCTGCAACACCTACATGCACTTGCTTTCTTTTAAAAAATGCACTGATCATTTCGCAGTTTAGCCTAAATCTAAACTAAAATATTTACAACCATTCTCTTATTGTTGGCACGGAATTGCTGGTTCTTCTACAATACAAGGAGGACACTGCATTTAGAGAAGTTCAGATCGGCAGTTGTGTCCCATTTTCTACGTCAAATTCACGCAGCGTTTTTTACGGCAGGAACTAATCTTTTCATTACCTAAAAACGGTAGCCTCATGCCAAAAACAGAAGACTATGTTACAAAAACCAATGTAAAATGTCTACTTTTAGTGTTGGTCTAATGCCAGGTTGGCCTTGTACTCAAGGAACAGCTGATTCGTAAGTTCTTTGTCAGTTGTCCTGTCACACCTTCAATACGCCCACTTTATTTTCTGGTAACCGCGCTTTAATAACGCCACTTAAAAATGAATAAGGTTCAAAATTTAGTTTGAGAGGGTAATTTTTGCAATTAACTTTCGCTGACATAAAGTTTTGGTGGTTACAGTAACTTAATTTTTTTTTAAAGGTTTCATCTTAATTTTGGAAATGAATGCCAGGAACATTTTTGATATTGAGATCTTTAACTGAACTTCATATTTCCTAACAAGGGCATAATTATTTTCCTACCTGTTACATGCTAATTGCCTTCTTCACGCATAAGTTTTGGTTACATTTCTCACATCTTTTTCTACTTGTTTTACCAAATATTTGGCCAATTTTAAAATCTTGGCAGTGCCAACTCCATTATGACAACACTATGCATGTCATTGTTGTTGCAAAAGTAAAGAGATTGGTAAAACAACACTGGTGCTGAAGAGTGAACAGTTCCTTGCTGTTCTTAGATTGACAGCAAGCACTGCTAATTCCAGCGAAGGGCAAAAGTTTTATCAGCAAAACTGTTTATTATGATTAGTCACACAAAACAATGTCAATACAGCAAGGAAAGGCGTTGAACTGCAAATACATGACATCACAGTAAAGAAAATGGTGCAAAAATATGACAATGCAAGTTATCTGGGATAAAGGACATCATAATGCCCAGGCCGGTACAGTAGATGTAGAGTGGGCTGACTATCTTCGGGGAAGTCGTGGAAACTCAAGTCGTCCCCACCGCGGTCCATGTACGCGACTCGAACAGAAGCACCTAGTGCACTGGTCAGTGCGATGATATGGATGTGGTCACTCTCCAAATACATCGGTTCGACTTCCTACAAATGTGACCGGTTACACATTCATCCATTTTCTGATTGAACCTATGTCTAGGATCTTCTATTGTCTAAGTTGTTGTATAAACAACACTTTATATTATTACACTGTCTATTTAACACTTATGAGGTTTTGCTTTGATTAGCAGAATTGATGATGACAAATATGCATATCAGTCGTCAACATGAAAACTAAAATCAAACTTTAGAAAGCATTTCTACACCATACCGTTTTACAGAACTCGACCAATGTCTTTCCACCATCGATGAAATTCTGGTAGAAATCTGAATCGCTCTGCAACTGACACGATGTTATCAGCCGCAGATAGACAACAAAATAATTTGACATTCCCTCCTCTCGGAATGTGTTTAGAAGTTCAGTATGAGAAACCCCTTCTTTAACAGAGTTCACGACAGAAATAAACTGAAAAGTTTTGACGTCAATGTAATGTCATTTATCTAATAAAGGTCAAGTATTAATATGTCTGCAAAAAAAACTACCAAAGCACATTACATTTTCAAAAAAGTCTTCTACTGTGAATGAGGGATATTTTAGATCCATAAGTTTCTGGAAGGAATTTGACGCATTTTCTTGAAAGCTGAAGAAAAAAAAGTCTTTGAAGTTCATTCTCAACGAGTTAAATTTGTTTGACGATCGCCAAAACATGTTGGTGCATATATCTCACATGCAAGAAGTACCACTTAAAAATTCTTAACTATGAGATAAGTTGAAGCATATTACATTGGATAATCTTTCTTATCACTTAGCATGTGTTCCAAATATCCAAATCCAAAAGCTCGAAAGAAACAGTTGCCATCACCTCTTGTTTTCCTCACATGGCTGTAACGTTTTTCAAGGTTCTGGAACACAAATAAACATCATTATAACAGTACATTTTCTATAACATGAAAAACGTCACCATGGATTACAAAAACTATTTGAATGGATCTAAGGATTTATCTTAAAGTTCCGAACCTGTATCTTCTTTTGATATTGCACATCATCAGCAGAATATTCATTTTTCAACATTGATATGTCGAGTTTGTCACCAAGCAAGTCAGTAGAAGCAGCAATCTGTGCACGACAAAATTGTAATCAAACGACGTTACTTTGTATATTTCATTTCGGGTGTTAATGTCAGTGCCTTGGATGCTAGTGAGCATGTCTTCTACATTTTCCAATACGTTTTTGCTGTTTGTAATATTTTTTGTAAATATGTTACACTTTGGAACTATTTTATGGGTTTGGTGGCCATGTTAACCTACCGTCTTAAAGCGCAATTCTATTATTTCTATCTTGTGTGCTTTAAGTCCTTGAGCTTCGCCACTTTTTCGTGTTTGTTATTTGTTCGTGAGCATGTGTCTTTACTGCCCTATAACTATAACGGTTAGTATCGTAACTTTCTCTCCGCACAGTTAATGGCAAACAATAAGCAATAAAATACAAATCTAACAGAGTAATATGGCATACTTTGGTGTTAACAAAAATACCTCATCCTGGATGGAGCTTTGCATGGTGTTTACAGCTTCATCAAACTCATGGTTGGGCATGTCTGAATATAAAAGGTTGAAAAACATTGAATAACTGGCTTGAGTTATGCCAACAAGAACAAAAATGCCTAAATTGAATTAAATTTAACCAATTACATTGGGGCAAAAATTTTAAGCAAACCCTTAATTCCAGATTAAAAACTCTAAACACTAAATGGTGAACCTTTCAGATAATCTTGTTCTTTTAAGTTATCATGGCTTCTATCGTTGTCCATCACAAAATTACAAAAGAGATTCTAAGATTAACAAATCAAATTGTTTATTTGTTTTTTGGTTGTTTAAAACGCTGAAATGCAGAAAGTAGGCAAGCTTGAAGGTCTAAACTATTGGGAAAACCAAGCCTTAGGTTTTTACTATTGTCGGTGCTCGGTATAATGTAGAAATAATGGGTCTAGTATAGAAATGCACAACCACGGGATGCTTTTGTATACTAGACATCAGCTACTCAAATTGTGACGTCATCTGGTAGTGCACATGTATACCAGACCCGAAATATTTATAATAGAGCAAATGCTGAGAAAATGTTTGCACCACTTAAGCTCGGCGATGTGATTCCTCATCGATGGAGCACCGGCTACCGACCCATATTTATTCAGGTTATAAGAAAATATTAATGATAAAAAATTTCTTTCAAAAAATCATCAAAAATAGCTCTAAAATCGCCGAAATACATTGCCTATTGTCGGTGCTGCTAGTCCAGTTCACAGAAGATTGCTGGTAAATGGTAAACATTAAATGAAAAAAGGCCTTAACAAAATCAAAGTTTTAGAGAACGACATCTCTTTGCGGAAGCCACATTAACCATACATTTTGACAAAAGAGTATCTGCCTTCATTCCTTTCTTCCAAGTTTTTGCACAACTTTTTTAATACAAAAGGATTAAATATTAGCTTAAACAGAGTTACTTGTTACTGCTTAAGATTGTTCTCATGTGGCGTTTTTCTCTAAGTCAACCATATTTCACAGACATGCTGCGAAATCGCAAAGGAATTGTGAAACTGTATAGTCATGTCACGTCATGTTACGCTTAGTCATGACGTTTTAGGTTTAGCTGGTGTTGGATTAAATGTTGCAGCAGGGCAGCAGGCTTATATGCAAGTAGTGTTAGCCTAGTATGACCCGTGCTTAGTTGGGGAAGACATTGCACGACCGTACGTTGCACCACTATTACTTGGCTATTTCGTGTAAGGAAATTTTCGAGAAACCATTGTTTGCGGAAACTATAGGGTGTAAAACATTGTACAGACACTACATTTCTGATGACCCCGACGTTCTAGTGACCACCGACATTTCTGGTGACAACCCGACGTTCTACTGACAACCCGACGCTTCGACGTTCTAATAAACCACCGACGTTCTAGTGATCACTGACGATCTTGTGTCAAAAACGACGCGTTTCAATTCTCACACTCTCGCAATTCGCACAGCCGTTCTTCACTGGTAAGTGGATTTTTCACTTTTTATACAACTACTTGCAACCATAGCTTGTAAATGCATGCTCATCGGCTTGTACCTTATTAAATTAGCTTAAGCTATTCTTATTGTGCTGCATTGTGCTGCAGTTTGAAATAAAAGTTTCTTGTTGTAAAGTATTTTTTGGTTCAATTGTGAACAATTTTTGCGGTGCGCCGCCTAAAACATTTTCTATCGGTTTTGATAAATGTCACAACCTGTGCCGACACAACGAAAAGTTACTTCGGTGCCTGGCAAAGCTAAGACAGAATACCACATGAGCACACGATCAACCGACCGTTCCAACGAGTCAATTAATAATACAACTATGTCGAACGAAAACGGGGAGGGATCTGCAAATACTCCCGATAATGGCATTGCTGGTCCGTCTGGTCTGGGTACTAGTAACCAATTACCAACAAACGCGCAACCACAGAACAATACTTTACGAAACGATTTGTTTTCACACGTTAAACTTCCTACCTTTTGGAAATTTAATCCCGAAGCGTGGATTTCTCACCTTGAACATAAATTTTCTCTTTATCAAATCACTTCTCAAACTAATCGTTACTTGTTGGCGGTAGAGGCAATTCCTGCGAAAGACCTCGCGCTCCTTCGGTTACCTTCGGCGTCAGCACAGAACTGCTACGACATATTGATCAATGAAATCTTGAGAAACTTTGATAAACGTGAGGACCATTTAGATTTTTTGTTGGCGGACCTGACGCTGCACGATCAGTCCCCGAAACATTTAATGCGCGAATTAATGAGCGCAGTAGGTCAAGAGAATCTTACTCCGCCAGTCGTCAAACTAATTCGTGCTAAATTCCTTAAAGCGTTACCACCAGACGTCGCAATTGCGTTAGCCAGCGTGGAACATCACGATCTCCAGAACCTTGCAAGCAGAGCCCACGAAATCTTGCTGCTTAAACAACCAAAAACTTCTTCGCACAACCTTTCCCTTGCCATCACTGATACGGATGACATTGACTACCCAATGCAACCGCAAATACAGCAAATTCAATTGTCTAAACCACCGCGCTATACACGATCTAACGCTAACAACGAATCTAAGAGTTCCGGGCAAAGAAATACGAATTTCACAAATCAAAATACGCCAAACCAACGCAATTCATTTAACTCAGCATGGCAACAACGATCACCACGCACAAACAATGGACAGTTTCACAAATCATACAGCAACAACGGGTTTAATCGAGATAATCGCCGACAAAATGGTTCTTCTTTTGCAAACCAACGCAAATATAATTTTTTACATTCATCCCCCACATTTCAGAAACCAGACTACCAACGTAGCAATTACCCTTGCGCGTCTGATGCTTCTAATGGCTTATGTTATTACCACGCCCGCTTCGGTAGGGATGCGCGCCGCTGTCACCCAAGTTGTAGCATGTGGGAGAACCAATCCCGCCCAACAAAAAACGCGTGGCGATCGACGCAACATTAACCCCGTCAGTCCCGTCGATCGCATCAACAATAAAAAGAGGCTGCCCCTTGTTAACTGTATATGATCACGCCAATAGTATTCACTTTTATGTAGATAGCGCGGCAGCAACTTCTCTTTTGTCCGCTAGTTTAGCTGACGTATCAAACCGCAAACCGCAAACACCGCTTTTCGCTGCTAACAGCACGCCAATTACTACGTATGGCACTACACAACTTAATGTTTCCCTTCATCCTCGTTTTTCTTATCCCTTTGAATTTGTGCTTGCGGACACACCTTTTTGCATATTGGGGCTGGATTTCCTCACTGAATACAACTTTGTTTTGGATCTTAAAGCCAAGCATCTCATAGATGTACCGAACCAACAGCAATATACGTTAGAGCCTGTTGAAAGTGATCCTGTTCGCATATCCATTCTCAGCCAGATAGATCCTGTTGCAGACCTTTTACATCAATTTCCAGACTTGCAAAAACCCATGTCAGCTGTTAAACCAGTGAAGCATTCCATCGTTCACCACATCCATACCACAGGTTCTCCTGTACGTGCACGTCCACGTCGATATAGCCCAGAAACAATGCAGATCTTGAAGAAAGAAATTGACAGCTTGCTGGAGCGAGAAATTATCCGATACAGTGATTCTCCTTATGGAAGTCCGGCCTTGCTCGTTCCTAAAGGCTCTTCTGGCAATAAATATCGTCTTGTCGTTGATTATAAATTAGTCAACAAACAAACAATCGACAGCTGTTACCCTCTTCCGTTCTTACATAGTTTTTCCGAGGTTTTGTATGGTAAAACTGTCTTCTCTAAATGCGATCTCCAAAACGCCTTTCATCAAATAAAAGTGGCTCCAGAAGATGTCCATAAAACGGCGTTTGTTTGCCCCCTAGGACAATTTGAATACACAAGACTCCCATTCGGTTTATCGGGCGCCCCACGGACCTTTTCCAGACTAATAGGGGAAGTAGTACGTCCCCTTCAGCACCTTGGAATCTTTGCTTACCTCGATGATATCATCATTGGAAGTAGTAACCTATCAGAACATCTTGAACACCTTAAGTTGCTTTTTCAACGACTTGAGGAATTTGGCTTAACGCTCAATTTAGACAAAAGTGAATTCAACCGCGAGTCTCTTGACTACCTTGGCCATCACATAAATTCTGAGGGTATACGACCAACTCAAGAAAAAGTGCAGGCCATTCTTGATTACCCACAGCCACAAACCTGCAAACAGCTGAAACGTTACTTGGGAATTTATTGCTATTATTTTCGCTTTCTGAAGCATTGTTCCACAACCTTACAACCGCTTTACAAGCTAGTTCCGAACAGTCGCAGCAAACGCGCGGCCCCTTTAACATGGAATGTCGAAGCCGAATGCGCCTTCGCCAGCAGCAAACAAGCTATTGCAAATGCTAGCACTTTAGCGTTTCCGAAACTCCATGCTCCAACTTATCTAACAGTTGACGCTTCGTTGACCGGTATTGGAGCGACATTAGAGCAATTGCAAGGAAATCAACTTGTTCCTTTGGCCTTCTTTTCAAGACAGCTGAACGCTACTCAACGTAAATACAGTTGCTTTGACCGAGAGCTGTTGGCCGCTTACAAGTCAATACGTCATTTCCGCTACTTCTTGACAGGCCGACAATTCACTTTGCGTACAGACCATCTCCCTCTGGTTTCAAGTCTCAGTAAGCTCTCCGAACATTACTCTCCAAGACAGTTCCGGCAATTGTTGTTTGTTTCAGAATATACAACAACCATTGAGCACATCAAAGGCTCTGCCAATGTTGTGGCGGACCTCTTGTCAAGGTCTCAACCTTCGGCACCCAACATTAATACTCTTTCGGACGTTCCGCCTCCTTTAGAGTATGAGAAAATAGCACAAGCTCAAGCCAATGATCCTGCTATTCAAAGACTACGCACCGCAACAACATCACTCAAACTCCAGGACTGCAAGCTGCCCAATAAGGACCTTACCATCCTTTGTGACGTGTCCACTGACACAGAGCGTGTTCTAGTTCCTTCCTCCTTCCAACGTCAAGTATTCCTGCACTTACATAATTTATCGCATCCTGGAAAAAAAGCCACAATTAAGCTCATCAAGGAAAGATTTATATGGATAGGGATGTGTAAACAAATCGCTACCTGGGTTCAACAATGCCCAAACTGCCAGGAAGGAAAAATTTTCCGCCACACTAAAACCGCACCGGGGAAATTTAAAATTCCCTACGGACGATTTTCTGATGTTGCAATTGACTTGATTGGACCACTACCAACCTCCCATGGTTACAAATACATCCTTACATGTATTGACCGTTATACGCGTTTCGTTCAAGCCATACCAATCCCTGATGCCACCACGGAAACCGTCGCCGCTTACTTTGTAAATCACTGGTGTTCCTTGGTCGGTGTTCCAATCATCCTCACAAGTGATCGTGGACCATGTTTCATAAGTTCCGCTTGGGCGGAAATTATGCGCTCGCTTGGTATTCAACACAATCTGACTACAGCTTACCACCCCACTGCCAATGGAATTACAGAACGTGCAAATGCAGAAATCAAGCGCGCCATCAAGTGTTCAGACGAACCTGAACGTTGGTTTCACAAATTAGGTTTTATTGTCTTGGCCCTGCGTAATCGCTATCTCCAGGATTTGAAATGTACACCTGCTGAGTTAGCTTTTGGACACACCTTACGGCTCCCAGGTGGTTTCTTTTCTGATTCCAAGCTTACCTCTGCAGTTCCTACATCCAGCTACCTCGGTGCCTACCGAGACTTCATCAACGACCTTCAGTTTACTCCAACGACCGCTCATACAAAATTCATGCAGTCCTACGTGCATCCGGATTTGAAACATTGTGACCGCGTTTATGTTAGATGCGATCATGTCAAACGTGCGTTAGAACGCCCTTATGTTGGTCCTTTTCCAGTATTGGAAAGATACGAAAAATATTTTGTAATATCCCGTCATGGCAAACCGGATCGCGTCTCACTCGACCGTCTCAAACCTAGCTATACAATTGATATTGATGCTCCCTCACCATCATCCTCCTCGCATCAACAAAATTTTTCTTTGCAGACTCGACACCCTGCTCCTCAGTCAGTCTCCGCTACTTCAGCGAAACAGCAAACGACACCACCTACTGTCACTGCTCCTGCTTCTATAAAACCGCCTGAAGTTGTAAAGACTTCTCGGACTGGTCGCAAAATCATTCCACCGAAACGGTTCTCTGACTAAACAACACAACATGTTCGTTTGTCTGCTGCTTACATGTTTCTTTTTGTTCACATCCGCCGCTCAGACGAATCTTCATCCGGATACACAGAAATTTCTGTTATGTCAGCGTTCGCATTCTCTCGGGTTATATACCTTTGATGACGACATACATTGTCAAACGCAGACACCCTTCTCCATACACAACTGCTCTGCTACCGTGTTTGCTCCAGATCTGCATCTCCAGAAGATTCCTGCAACAGTTTGCACTTCACAGATTACTTCCTGGAGCACTACTTACTTCTTTTTTGGGAGTTATCAAAAATCGGCCAACACCTTTGACGCACACCCACCGTACAACCCAGAATGTTCGTCGTGGAATAAAACCAACGTTTCATCACATGGACCGCTGATCCTGTCTAATCCTGCGGCGTACTCAACACGCAATGCAGTCCATTATAAGTTTGTCTGGCCGACTTCAGCTTCTGGAACAGTAACAAACGACTTCTTGTTTCACACTACAATTTACTACGATTACGTCACGGACACAATGACGTCGTCTCTTGGATCTCTTGCATCGTGCTCAATCGGGCGTGGATACTGCTTAACGGGCAATCGTATGTTTATATGGCGAGTACCTTCGCATATCAACTGCCCACCAACCAAGCCTCTCGGGACTCACAAGATGCTCCTCCATTACAACTCTACGTCCTTATATAGAGTTTCCTTACCTGATCTCGGGATCTCGGTACATCACTGGAGGAAATGCTCCTCTCGTGCGAAAAACTGCTATGGCAAACATATTCACTGCGACAACAACAACTTTATCTTTCGCTACCAACAATGTACAGAGCTCGACAGACTCGCTCTTTTTCGTCCTAACCGGCTAAGGCGTGCCCCTTTTCGAACGCCATACTCTCAATTCGAGCGACTTTTTGCAACCTTCGACACACAACAGGACGACCTTATTTCAGAAGTTCTCACTACCTTCAACGAAGAGAACAAGTTCCTACATTGCCAACTCACGAAGCTAATTGGCACACTCTACAAAGCAATTGGGAAGATCTTCCCTACTGAGATACTCACTACTACTCTTGGACATCAAACCATGGGTTCCAGCCTTGGAGATTTTATGTCCAGAGCAGCATGTCACTCTATCAACGGTACCGTCTTACCGTCACTTGCGTACCGAAACGCATTCAGCCAACGTCCTCTCATCAAATATCGCGATCAAAACGGCCACAGTCAATACGGCCAACTCATTTCAGACAACATTGTCCTACCGGGAGTGCACCTGCTGGAATCGTATCGACCAGCAAGAAGTTTTGTCTTCCGAGTTCTGGGACACACTGTCCTGTATCACAACTATACTTTATCGCACGAACATGTGCAGGTGCATCAACTCAACTTACCTTTGTCGCCTATACACGTCAACTACAAGGCACCCGACTACGAGAAAATTCTCAACGAGCTACCTGACTCTGACTCGTTTACTGATCTACAATCGCTGCTCAGCTCTATGTCTGAAGCCAACCTTCTCAAGGAACAAATGCGACATGTCATGACAAGCCTTACTACTACTACTGATGAAACTATGATCAACGGATCCTACGTCGCAGACACATTCGCACACGCCGCGAAACAAACGTTACTCCTTGCTCTGTCGCAAATTACGAATCCATTTCTCTCAGCCCTTATATTCATCCTGCAACTCCTTGCCATGATGTGGGCCCTCTTCCATACCATCGGGTTTATCCGATCGTCTCCGCACCATTTGCAGTATGCCAGATCCCTTGTATCCCGTGTCCGCGCTTGGCGCCACCAACAGCAGGCGCCGGTTGCAAGACCTCAACTACCACAACCGCTGCCCTTGCCTCGGCGTTCTCGTGATGAACCGTCTCCGTCCGGATCTGCTGATGACGCACCGCCCGCTTCATCTTCTCGTGATAATTTCGCGAGCACCCACACACTTTAAGTTTCACTATGTGTATCACCTTGCTTCAATACCGATAATGTCTTTTGCATGTACAATTTTGCCGTTTTCCCTTGTCGCCGCTTTCGATTTTGTAACCGTTTTGCTTCGTTGCATGCTTAGTAGCTTATTCTTGTGCTAGTATCGTTTTCACTTTTCCCGCCTTATTGCATGCTAACTATTCCTGTGCATGAGTTTAGCTGTTTCAACCCACCTCAATAGGGGGAGGTGCAGTTGCAAAAAATTTACCCTCTACCCCTTTAGTTTCTCCACAGACTTTGCTGCCACTACCATTGCTGCCAAAACCACTTCAGTATGTCGACGGTATCTGATTCCTCCGCTGACGTTCAAATTGACGAAATCACTTCAGTTACTGAGATGATTCCCGACTCACCCGATTCACCGGTTCAACAATCATCTCCCGCGCCGTATGTGCCGATCGTCAGACCTGGGGAGCAAGGCGCTCCTGCCCCCATGCCCCAGAGCGCTGATCTAGCAGATATACAAGCTACGGTGTTACAACCAGTACATAGACTATTTCGGCCGTTTAAAACAACCGTTACAATGCCGACCCTTGCGGTTCCTGCGCCGCCAACCACTTCGGCTGAGGATCTACTACTTTGGTTCCAGCAGCTGGATGAACTGTTCCAGCTGGTTCCTGATTTTGAGTTTATGAGCAAAATCCTTACCATGGTAGCAGCCACACCTGCTTTCCACATGGCCCCCTTGATGAAGTATATATCCAACGGGGTTACGGACAAAACCCTGGAATACGAACAGTTCAAACAATTTTTGCATGCCCGGTTAATCTTGGAGATACCCTCCAACATGTAGCTATATTACCATCAGTTATTTTAAGCATATGTTACAGTTCATTCATTTGTATATAACTTCAGTTTTTTGTTTGTGCTTGCTCGCCATTGCCACCTTCAGTACGTTACATGTTAATTGTCATCTTTTTCCTTCCGTAGCGGGGGAGGAATGTGGCGGCTTGGCTCGCTTTTGTAAAATCCTTACGTCTTTCGTAGAAATGTGTTTTCCAGAACAATTGGAGTTTTTAAACTTTCAGTCCCGCCACATCATTCTTATGAAAGAGTTTTCCAGCTAGTAAATGGAGTTTAAAACTTGCCTTTTCAGAACACTGCAAACTACCGTTGGTATATTTGAAAACTTGCTACGAATAACTTCGTGTGAAAGCTCCTTATTTAGTACGTTACCAGGTCGCTTCCAAGTAACTGTTTCCAACTTAACCAAATTTAATTTGCATTGCAAACACACCGATTTTCACGTTCACACGCTTTGAAATGTTCATGCCTTTTTTGTCATATATTTCCGCCACATCGCAGCACGTTTTATAAGCTTGAACTTTTGTGTGAGACTCCCTCAGAGCCTCAGAACCTCAGTCACAGACGCGAAGTTATAGACATATGTAATACCGTACTACTGTAGTTGTGGTGATTGAATCAGTAGACATCGTGTAAACAGTCACATGACTTGTGTTCTCGGTTATTTGTAATATTGAGAAAGTGTACAGCACCTACAATAAAAGCCTTTTCTGGCAAACGGTATTTGTTATAATATAACACGAACGTTCGGCTATCAGAAAGGTTAGAGAATTCTAACCGCACGCAACAATAGAGTCAGATACTAATGTAGTAGGTTAACTAAGTCAATAACGTAACGTAAGCTAAGACCGATAAACTCTGCATCTGTATCTGCATCTGTCGGCATCAACCTCTACATCCTAAAACGACCCCAACCTCTACAATGTTACGCTTAGTCATGACGTTTTAGGTTTAGCTGGTGTTGGATTAAATGTTGCAGCAGGGCAGCAGGCTTATATGCAAGTAGTGTTAGCCTAGTATGACCCGTGCTTAGTTGGGGAAGACATTGCACGACCGTACGTTGCACCACTATTACTTGGCTATTTCGTGTAAGGAAATTTTCGAGAAACCATTGTTTGCGGAAACTATAGGGTGTAAAACATTGTACAGACACTACACAAACCGCATCAGCTTATGTTTGGGGCATGTATACTGGTATTTCTGCCTTGGCCTATAGTAGCCCTATATTGTAGCCTATGATGCGTTTTAGTAAAATTAAAGCTCTATCTGCCTAGGCTGTACATGCGTCTGTGTACTGACGGAAGCTTCTTATTGTATTTGTATTTAGAAGCGGAATTCGGAAGTAGAATAAAGATATGATATTTTTTGTTAATCTAATCAAATTATGTTATTTGCTATTTAGGTTGCTATTGGTAACGTTGATGAGCATGCCCTTCTCGTTTCCTTATAACAGATTTTCATTTTTTGTAGTTTGTGATATTTGTGTGCACAATTTGATATTTTTAATATAAATTTAGTAACTTACTATGTTGTGGGTTCGGTGGCCATGTTAATTTACCATCCGACAGCGCAACTACATTATTGTCATCAACTGCATGTTATAAGCTTTTGGGGCTTCATGTGGATTCTTCTTGTTCTTTGGTTGAACTTGTTAGAATGTTTTTTCATATTAAAACAATGAGTCATGACGTCGTACTGTTAATGATAAACAGTAAGTGATAAAATCATGAAATATCTGCGATTCTTTTGTCCAAGAACCTGGGATAACAGAGATCAAAATACTGAAGTTTAGTCCCATTTCAAAAAACATATGTTTTAAATTGTAAATATTTTTCTATAAAGTGCCACATGGTGTACTACTTTGTGTCTGCATGAAACATACGCCAGGCAAGCAATGCACTTTTTATGTTATAATTATATATGTATAATATGTGTTAAATAATTATAGTATCAAAGTATTTTCAGGAGGTGAACAGCCACACTTCCTGCTGTATGTAAAAGGTTACTACAGACTGTAGTGGAAAGCTTGGCACACACATACAAAACTCACTAACATGCACATCATTTATAACGTCATACTTTTCAGGCTGGGCTGCAAGTAGTCACAGGTTTGTTTAAATTCATACAGGTCAATTTATAAACTGATACTCTATGTGTATAGCCTGTGCAGTGATAACCCGCTGTGACTGTTCAGTGCTTGGGTGATCACTTGAAGTGTCGTAAAGCATTAAAGCGTATGACTTTGTTTTTCAGTGCACAATGTTTCGAACAATTATATTTACAATAATTATTTTAAATATATTTAATATTTTTGCCAAAGAGCAGTTTGATCCTTACCAAGTATTAAATGTTGCAAAATCTGCCAGTACAGCCGATATCAGGAGAGCTTATCGTAAGCTAGCAAAGGAATGTCATCCTGATAAAAATGACTCCCCTGATGCCCAGGACAAATTTATTCAGCTACAGCAAGCGTATGAGGTGACGGAATTGCTTAATGTGATATCCGCCTGTGTATTGGATTAAAGTCTGGTCATTTTTGCATGATATATTCCGTAACGTAAAGTTTTATGTAGTGACATCATAATTCACTCCTAATTTCACCCGGACTCCCGATTTTTGAGTTTAATATAAAATGCCCAGTACAGCAGTATGTATCAACATGCTTATCGTTTTAGATTGCTGTGTTGTAAAATATGTAAGTAATTGGAATTTTATATTGCTATAGGTGCTGTCCAACGAAGAGAAGCGAAAGGAATATGACAACCACGGGTTTGGTAGCGATAGCAGCCAAAACTGGGCTTCCCAACGCACACATTTTCAGCAGAATTTTAGGTTTTCCGACTTTTTTGGAAATGACTTTTATGATTTTGGTGAGGAACATTGCATGTATGGTCAATAAATAGGGATTGGCCATTCAGAATAATTTAGTATTCTAGAATTATTCCGAATACTCTAAACCAGAGTACCGTTACATTAACTCATTTGTTCTTTACAGTGCTTACACACTGCAACCTTATTAAAAATTAATATAAAATGCTCACACACTTGTGAAGTTTTCCTTTTCCCAGACATCTTTACGTTAATAAATGAGATACAGTATGCTTGAACTCGAACAGCGAGGACAAACAAGTGAGTAACAAATGCACGTGTGCGTGTGACAAGTGCGAGTAATGGTTACGATTGTTTCCTTCAATCAATTGCATACAAGAAAACTCACAAGCTTTTTTTTCAATTTTGTGTGACACGTTCACTTCTCTTACTTGTTTCGTCGCAAATTTTTTCTCGCTTGTTCGATTGCGCTCTCACTCTCTTAAAACCGAATCCTATTATTCGGTTTAAATTGGCTTTTTGGGTTCAAATACTTTGAAATTAGTAATTTAGTATGCTGAATTGCCCATCCCTATCTACCCGTATAAGTAGGCTATGATATGAATCATATGATGCTGCAGTAACAACTGTTGCAGGTAATCTGTGTTAGTTGCACTTGATCACTGTCAACACTTTATGCTTCGGAGCAAAACTTTACCAAATTTTTGGGTGATTAGGACTTGAAAAATACTTTTTATGTATATATGTAGTATTTGTGCTAAACAGTTCAAACTTGTATACAGTTATCACTTTTGCCATTTTGTTACAGATTCTTCTGATGACGCTTCTTCAAGGTCAATTTCAAATTACAAATTTTACAAGCAAGTTCTTCCAAACAGCCATCACACTCCACAAGTGCTCTACGTTTACTCAACATTCTGTGCTCAGTGCATTGTCATACTGAGGACATCATGGGAACGAGCAGCACAAGACTTGGAGAAGTTAGGTGAGTTTGTGACTTTGTTTTTACTGTAGTTTATGTAATTTTTTAGAAGGTGTTTGTTTAACAAATGATTGCACTAGCATTGGCTAATTGTTAGATCTGTTGAACTGTCAGTGGATTCACTGTAAACTGTAAAGCTATTGATATCTTGTTTTGAAACACCGCAGTGCATCATAGTGTTGTTTACTTAGTTTTGTGAGAACTTAACGCTTGGTTAAGAAGAAATATGCCATCTACAGAATCTTTGCACCAACTTCTGTAGAAAGTACTTGCATGACCTGAATCTGCAGTTAGTCTGTTCATAAAACTTTGCTTTGTTTCATTTTCTTGTTGATTTGATTGAAGTTCAGTCGTAGTTGCTGAACTACTGAAAACTATTTTCCGTTACAAAACCCATTTACACTACCGCACTACCCATTTACACTACTACTGTTTAAAGAAGAAATATTTTTAGGTCTTGGAGTTGGGACGGTTGACACAACGTTTACGAAACGAATCGCAACAAGTCTCCGGGTTTCCAAGGTTCCCACCACAGTTGTCATATTTCAGGAACAATATTCGTATTATCAGGGAATTATTTCTTATGAAAATTTGAAGAACTTTGTAAATCAGCAACTGCCTCATTATCTGGTGAAAATAGTAAGTTTTTTGACTTTTTTTTAGGGATGTTATTATGATGAAAGTTTTAAAAATGAAACGGTTACGATATTTGTAAGGGATTATATGAAAAGTGTTCGATAGTATGGTTATTATTTTCGAGTACAAAATGCACATGAGCATACAGGCAACGCACTTTGGAATTATGAAATATAGTAAATATTTGTTCAACCTCATTTGCTTGTTAACACGTTGGATCTGATTAATGAGATCCTGGGTGTTGATTTTACTTGGTGGCGCGGAAACGAACACCATTATTTATCGCACTTTATCCGGTATGTCATTAATCTCATCATCATTAATCTCATCAGGTAACTTCGAGCAACGCGGATAAATTCCTCCGCAAAGTCGAAATGGACGATAAACCCCGAGTTCTTTTATTTTCGAAGCAATTGTCACCCACCCTGCTTTATAAGCTCATGGCCATGAAACACCAGAAATATATCGGTTGGATCTAATTTTGCAGCTTTCTTTGAATAGTTTACTGACTATGGTACAATAAGTGCACTACCCCAGACACTATGATCTCTCATTTGCCAGTGATTCTGACTCTAACTATTCTGTCTATTTCTAAAAATAATTAAGGTAAATTTTGATGCAGAATTTGGTTTTGTTTCCTTCGCAACAAGTGGCTGGTACAAGGTTGGCAGGAAGTTTGGTGTGAAGGACAGTAGTGGTCCGTCATTGCTTGTGTTCAAGGAAAACCCTTTAAAGCCGGCTGTCACTCTACAGGTAGTTTAGTGGAGCTGTGAACTTACTTAGCTTACACCTGTTATTGTCGTGTTAAACAATTTTCAAAACTGTAGCTTAAACTAAACTATGTTTGCCACCAGGCATTATTTCAACAATAAAAGGAGCTCAACAGGTGACCGAATTCTTTAATGAAAGTTTTCTCATTCTCTGTTATTGTAATCTGCCCTGACCAAGCTCACCCACACGGGTTTGCAAAACCCTGGTTTCATTAAAGAATTCATTCATCAGTTGAGCGTTTTAGCTTAAACTATTTATAAAAGCTTAGAATATCACATTCAACTTGGCGTCAATGAACTTTCACTGATTTATTCCTTGAACTGAGACCTAATGCTCACGAGTTCAGACTCACAGCTAAGTGTGTGCCGTATGTGTACCTAGTCGTCCGATATGCCACAAGGTGCAGTGAATGACCTTCTCAGCCGGCACCACTACATGACCGTTCCTCGCATCACGTCGCCCACTGTGTTTGATGACCTATGTCCGCCACCTAGTGACCACACTTACCATATGCAGTGAGTACAAAGAACGTCATGATTTCATGTGGCTTGGTTTGATTTAACTTGCACAAATTGACATGTGAGGTCTACTTTACAATGCTTTATGATGTCATAAATAAGATGAGTGCATCCATATACGAGACAGGCAATTCATAACAATGCAACATACAGGTTTTGCCATTTCCCAAAGCACACACCTTTTCGTTTGCGTATTCAATTAAGCTGTGGATATTTTGCACTGTAATCATGACATAGCATATTTTGCAGGTTTTGTGCTATTTTTGCAACGAACCCAAAACATCGCAGCTACAAAGAAGCAGTTGAAAATCTTCGACAGTCTGTTGCCATAGCAATAGAAAAAGATGATCAAATTTCTGATTGGCTGAAGTTTGTGTTTGTATTAGACTCTACACAGCCGGCATTTGTTCGTTCTTTGAGCGGCCGCGAAGATTTACCGAGCGATCCAGCTGTAAGTCAACATTTTAGTGAATTTGAAGCTCATTATGCTGGGAAATAGGTGCAATTGTTTAGCTCTCAAAACTTGTAATAAAGCGGATTGCTGTTGATGACGCAATTTTGCAAGCAGATAGATAGGTTTTGTAACCCGGATTTGAATAATTAAGTCATCGCCAAAATTAAACCACACCAATTATGGATTCTGTGAGGACAACATGAGTACACGTGTTTAAAGGAAAAGAAAATATCTTATTAGATTTACTTGATTTGGCGACGAGGGAAAAAGAGGGCGTCCGCCTCCACCGTATCTTCCGAGTTCCTGAATTCCTACAAGAACCTGGACTATGGCTTTCAGAAGTTTCTCGCACTGGCTTTAGAAACATCTAGACAGCAGCAGTTTGAGAGGGATGTCCAACTTCTACCAATCCAGGATGAACTTGGGCCGGTAAGTTTTAAAATGTTTAGTCTTGGTGACATGCATAGCAAGGATGAAGAGTTTTGTGGTAGTAGTTAGGCTTTAGATGAGAAAAAATCAAGTTTATTGCAATGGATGTTTATAGGTAATATTTTTAGCAAAATATATCAATTCTCTATATTTTAAACACGGCCCAAAACCTCAATATTTGCTTCCCAAAATATTGCATATATGCAATATATATGGTGCAATCGTCGTTTAATTGCATTCTATTTTCTTGCAGCATCTCATCATGCGTTATATTTATGATGCGTGGAGCTCCGTGGTGCGCTTCTACAACCAGCTTCATCTTCTCGGAGAGCAGGAAGTAATGCTCTTCCTCATCACGTCCGTCATCATGATCCTCTCCATCATGTCAACCTGCTCCGGCTTGTAAGTAGACGTAGTTCATCGCTTCGTTTATGTTTGTGAAGACACGATTGCAACTAGGTGGCGCTTTTTACTCGCTGTTCAAAATGTGAAAAGGAAAGCGCCATCTTTTAGATGTTTGCATAACCAAGTTTGCTGGCATAAAAGTTCTAAATCACTTGAACGTAATCATTTTGTCTTTTGAATGATAAGCAAAAGGCTCCACCTTGCAAATATATCGTATTTTCATTTTCTCAAATCTTTCTTGGTCATGACTTGGCTCGGGTCACAGTTTGCTGGAAGGTTTCAGCATTTATGTGAAATTATGGTTTGTTTGCGTCCGAAAGTGTATGGAGCAGCAAAACAAAGCAAATTTTCCAAAATTTGAAGCGTTTCTTGTGGACAGGAATGGAATATTTACCTTTTGTATGGCTTGCCTCCAAATATTAATTAGTTCGACTAGAGTCTTATTTGCCAAATGACTCGACTTGAATCGAGTCACTTCTTCCAAAGGACTCAATTTAACTCTGATCCAGATTCATCCCATTTTTCTTGTCATCAGCTTGAGTAAACTCCAGAAAAACTTGAGTCCACCGCAATCAGCTGGTGAAGAGGAGCTGCCACCATCCACGGAAGAAGAGGAAGAGTTTGAAGTGGAAGTTGAAGAGGTCGGTGATCCCGAAGACGTGGGAGGATTCCTTGATTGGTGAGGATCAATTTATTCATCATCATGGGATTATGTAGGCTAAAACCAGGAGAAATAATTCATGGAAAATTAGCTTTTGGGAGTTATTTAATAATTAAAACGATGAATAAAATTAATTAATTAATTTGAATGTTGAAATAATTGAATGCGTTAAACTTTTATCAACCAAAGTTAATGATTAATTACATAAATGAGATGCATGGAACGAATAATAAAAGTTTTCGCCAATATCAAATCGCCATAATTATGCCAGTTTTTATACGTTGAAAAGTAGCTTTCATTTGTAACCCTGGTGCACATAATCTTGCGCTCCACTAAAGCGAGTTGTCATGTTGGTGATCTCATTTTTGTCGTGTCCAGCGTAACGGAACTGAAACCTTCGACTTACGAACAATTCGTTTTACATCAGAAGCGTGGTCACATGACTGTCGTCTTCCTATTGGACGGGCAAGATCACATGACTGAAGATTGGATGAAAATTGTGAAATCTTACACAAGGTTTAAAGATAAGGTTTTATTTTTGCGTAGCAATGCTCCCTATGACGTCATCATGCATCATTTATAGAGATCCGAGGCTTCACTTTGTCTATCTCGACTTGTCATCTTTCATGAGTTGGTTTGTTGAGCTTCGAAAAGCATCATCTGCCCAACCGCATGGTGGCGACGGTGAGAAAATTCAAATTTTGTCCAAGAGCATTTTTCTTACTTTTTGAAATCTCATGTTACTGTCGGTTCAAAATATTCTTCAAATTTTTTTTTCAAATAACGTTTCATTGCTGTAGAAATTACAATGTTATTATAAAAGAAAATCGATCAATATACCAAGCAGTGATTATTATGAAAAAGTTTACGGCTTCGCTGGTCATGCTTTCTAGTAACTTTCAACGGTTTTAGATGACGTCATTACCACACCCGGACTTTCCTCTCTCCATAGCAACAGTGACGAACACCTGCTGCCATCTTGCGGAAAGCGTACTGATCTTTCTGCCCGTGGCACCGCGCTTGCTTTGAACGGTTCCAAGCATTGGTACTGCATATTCGTGCCCAGAGAAGGCAGGTCTCTGAATCATGGCAACGTCATACATGACGTTCCATATACGTCATCAAATAATGATGTGTGCTCGGGCGATAAACCTCAATCAAGTAAGGACAGTGCGCCACGAAACATAAATCAAACTCAGGCTGAAAGCGGTAATAGTAATCCGTCAGGTGGCGTTGAGAGCTTAGAGAAAGCCGGTCCAGCCGAGAGCGGCTCAAGTTACCTCGACTCTCTCACGCACTGGATGGATCGCGTCTGCGAAGGCCAGCTCCCCCGGCTTTACGTGCGCCAGTGGCCGGGACTTTACACAAGATCGCCCGATGTCAGCGACAACGAAGATAAATAATCTTGAAGGTTGTAGTAGCGTTGCACACGCCAGTATATTTCCATTTCTTTGTTTATTTGAATTTGAGGCTGCTTTTTATTTTGATGTTTTGACCTGAATTTCTTGCACGTCAACTACCAACTCAATTAGATTTTGTCTTGCCAATCAACTTGCGTTACGTATGTAGTTTTTGTATTTTGCATTGTTACGTCATAAACATCGTGCAATTTTGATCGTACCAATATGCTGAGCCGCTACAGAGTTACTTTGAGATACGCATTCGTCCATTAAAGCTGAGAAATTAAAAATCGTGTTTATCGTACATCTGCGTTATTACATCACTATGCCGTCGATTGTGCGGGGGTGACGTCATAAAGGTAATTATTTGTGAAGGACGACTCTGGCTGTGGCGAAGCGGGGAATTCCGTAGGTTTAGTTTCTGGGTCATTCACCCAAATATGGTTTCCTTGGACGTTATATGGGTCATAGTCGTCTATTATTGAAACCACGCCGTCTATTTTAAGGCGCTTGATTCACCGTGGACCACCAAACCGGCTCCGACGATCCAGGACCTGCACACTGTAACAACCTTCACCTCGCTGACAGACGTATTGTCTCCCTCCAACACCCAGACCTGGTCTGTTTATCCCAGCCGAGTGCCTCTGTCCCTCGTTCCCACGCTCTTTGTGACGTTGTTGAACGTCATAAAGTTTGTTATTCGTGCGATAAAACAGGCTCAAAATAAATAATTTTCGGGTCCACCTGAAATTTTTATTGGTTTTAGGACAAAATATTTGCAGAAAAGTGCGTCAGAGACCAGAGACGCATCCTTCATTATTCTTCCAACGAGGTCTGCTCTGTGTCCAGAATTTCGTGTCATTCCGAGGCAGACACTTCCAAGTAGGCCATTCTAGAATTCTTTGACGACTTCTAATGTCGGATGAATGGCCTGAAAGCCTTCATCGTTTGTGGCGCCTTCCTGACAACTTCCAGTAGGAAAGCGCCACGTCATATTCTCCATTTGTGCTCGAAAATGTCTTCGAATGAAATCGCGAATCGTTGTGAACTTTGGTGACATGACAATGAACAGAGTGGGGGCGATTTAAAGTGACTCTTGGAATGTGAACGATGAAAGTGGAAAAGCTTCAGCCAGAGACCGGTATTTGAAAGTAATTACAAGCCGACATCCGCCGAATTCATGACTTTTTGTAAACCTCTAAATGTTTGTGACCTCTATCACTCGAAGTAAAGAATTTATTTAAAAAGAAAAATTTTCGACTTTGCAGAATCTGTGGAACTTTAACAAAATTTTACTATTTTAAAGAATCTTCGTTTTTAGCATATTCCCGACCGCTTGTTTGAAATGTCGTTTTGTTTTCACTGAAATATGACGAATCATCGTTTTGGCGACTTTTAAAAGCGCTTTGAACCAACAGAGCGGCAGAAAAGCGACGTCTGCCCGACTCAACGGCGACCCTGGCCACTTTAAAGAAATTACAAGATTTGAGTCGATTTTTCATGCAGATTCTGCATCTTAAGGCAGAGGTTCTGGGCGCCTGCCAAGACATCCCGACTTTTCCGATAATGCTGAAACATCGCACATGAATAGAATCGTAAAGGTCGGTTTTTAAAACCACACGTGTGGCTACAATTAAAGCAGCAAACGCAAGAATGAAATTCACGGGCTCTTTAAACAAACATATTTCGGACGTGTCGGCATTCGCATCTCCTCAGAGCAACAATACAAGCGAATGAAAGATAAAAATGGACGTAAAATAAACAAGCCTATAAACTCCGCAAAAAAGTAACGGCTCGAACGAAACACGCAATTTAATCTTTGCGGCCGCGACAATAGGATCGCCGATAACAGATGCGAAAAATCGCTAAACTTACAAGGCGTAATGATAACGGACGCAACGTATCATAAGGTGCGAAGATTAGCGTAGGACAATGGCAACAACGCAAATGATAAATACGAGGTAACACGTGCGGTTCTCGACAAGCAGATTGTAAACTTTTAATAGAAATAAACAACGTTCTCGAAAGCTTGTTTGTTGACGTTTGGATTTAATTGTGCAGTCAAGTTCGTGGTTCTCGCATTTATAATCATCTTTACATTTCGTAAGATTTTAAAGTTTTCTTTGCGATTTCATTCTATGAATGTTGACCAATACATGACATGGTTTTTGAAAGAATCTGCTTGATACGTTTGTGTGTTTAACTCAGCTCCTGTAAAAGGGGCTGCATTCCAGCCAATGTAAGGTCCGTGGCATGCCAATCAATGCTATAACAATTCACTTTTTGTTGCCATACCATTGTGATCTGCACGCTTTGCTTTGTTCGCAAATTATTCCGTCACAAGCAGAATTAACCTACAGCACAGTGGGTACAGTGCTTTCAGATCTTCAATTCAGAATTAATTATGACGTGATAATTACGTTTAACCGACGCGAACAGACAAATTTTTCGACGATTTTCTTTCGCGTGATTTGGGGGTAATGGACCAGGTAACATGACACCGAAAATCCGCGATGCATTGGGTACTAGTTGGGCAATAAATCACCCTTTGTCATCTTTAATCTGGGGCTAGTGGGCTCCATGTTGGGTGAAAATCGATACAAGCTACCTGTTTGATTTGCGATCGCGTTTGACGCGGCGCGGGCAGAGAGGGAAAGGAAGAAATCGTCCGTGAAATCCGAGAAAATTCAATCACTTAATCGGCCGAGAAAGTTTTTTGGAAATCTTTTTCTGAATTGAAATCGCGGCCGACGCGATTGGCATCCTCAAAGATGAAAGCGCGAAAAGTGAAAACTTGTTACAAATGAACTGAAGAGGATCTTGAGAGATTGTTTCAACTTCAGTGGTAAAGTTTTGCTTGTTACGTCACAACTAGGTGAGACGATATCGCAATTATGACGTAACATGAGATATAACTGAGGTGAATCGACGTATTATGACGTCAAAATGCAATGAACTTTATTTTGTCAAAATGTTTGTAGCGAATGTGATGATTTTATTATATTCTTATTGATAAATAAACATCAGATAAAAATTCAGAATGTTAAATTTCGATGAGAATGCTTATAACAAAACTCTTTGTTAACGTCACAATCGAACAATGACAAAGTCAAACGAACGAAGATGTTGGTTAGTGACGACATTCCCAATTTTAAGGTGGAGCCAATCAACGTACAGTAGACGCGTTATCAGCAAAAAGCGCTGGAAGCGAGAAACGCTTTCGAAGAAACTGAACCCGCGATTTTCGGGCTCATTCCGTCCCAGTGTTCGCGTGCTCAGTTCTGGTGAAAATTTGTAGCTCCAGGAGGCTCGGGACTTGGCAGAAAGTGAAAATGACAAGTGCAGGATATGAGATATTTAATAGATTTAGGATTGCGATGTAACTCGCGATTGTCAGAGAAGTTGTAGTTTCGTAAAATGGCGGAGACGTCTCGCCGGTTGGTTAGCGATTAATGAAATCAATTATAGTTGTGTTTTGAGCAAACACGGCCGGTCGACGGTAGCTGATTTTGCAGCAGCGATTCTTAGCCGGGCGACGTGGAGAAGTTTAAATAATTTGCTCCCGAAGTGCTTGACCCCTTCAGGTTGATTCTATTTGCGGAAGCGATCGACGCCCGATCTGTGACTCCGTAAATGATTGACTGACACCGTGTCAGTACGAATATGAAGGGCCCGGCCTTGTTTGAGACCCGCTTCGTCGTTTATTTGTGAGCGGAATTGCTCAGTAAACTACGCAAAGCGAAACAAGCACAAAGGGAAGGAATTAATCATTTTGAAGAAGCAGCTACGTCGCCCATCGACCGACTACCTTCGATAAATAAAGAACTCGCAATATGCGGTTCGCTGAACGGCTCCGCTTGTAGCATTGAGGAACATTTTTGTGTGTCCAACACTCCAACCTTCGTGATGATGCGAGGATTTTATTTATGACATCATAGCTACCGGATAATAAGCCGCCTATGACGCATGACAAAAGTCTTTTTAATGAGTTGGGAGCAATTTTGAAAGTGATTAAGGTGGGTCGGTGTTTGCCGTAGATAGCTTCAATTAGGCAGAGAATTAACTTCATGTCGTTTCCTTTCCGGTGACATTTCCGAAAAGTTTTTTCAGCTGCGCTTTGAGGGTTATCCTGTCTTTTACAACCAAAATCATTTTCACGACGTTTTACGCAATCAACGTAATTATTAAGACCTGACGTCAGTCGTTGCCCGTAGTTACCTCACAAACAGTTTCATTAACAAACAGAATGTTTGTCCAACGTCGTTTAAATCTGTCAAAATTTGCTTACTCCTGGTCATAGTTTAGAGCTTTCTGCATTAAAAAAACTTTCAAAGTTGAAGGTAGAATGTTCTCAAGTATTTTCCATAACATACTTTTTATACAAAATCGTTTGGTGGGTTTAGTGTTTCCAAAATGTCTTAACTTTTGAAGGTGTTAAACCGTTTTGTTTGCTCTTTGGCGCTTTACTTCCCTCTTACCAGGAAGTAGCTTGTTCGTCAACGGTTGTTGTTGTTTAAGTTGAAATATTTCGCAGTTACCAAACATTTTAAAAGAAAAGCATGGACCAAACATTTCAAAACAATTTCTCTTCATTCTGAATTCTGTGCTGCTCTTGACAGATCGAACTAGTCTGTCCTAACCAGCAGTAGACTCATGACAATTGTTTAACTTTGCATTTTGTTCCACATCGTCGGCTGAGCGGCTTTCAAAGTAATAACTTTCCAAAGAGAAAGTCAATTTACATGATATTGACACCTTTTTTTTCAATGCTCCGTCAAGAATACGATTAGATTTTAGATAGATTTGTTCCTTGCATAGGTTGTTTAAATATTGATGGAAACACTTTAGTAAAATTGCATATTCTTTGTTACGCTTTTTAATATAAAATGAAGCTCGCTATGACTCTAACACGACGTCAGTGTGTGAAGTTTCTGACGTCATCGTTTTAATTATGATTATTTCGACAAACGCTCAAAATATTATTTGAAAAAATTAAATTTTTGCCACAAAATGTGTGGAATGACCGGGCAAGCTTGAATGAAACGTGGGTTGCAACCGCTCATGATTCATAAATTTCTTGGAATGATTTTGCAACATTTTCCCACCTGTCAATCATAATCGACAATTATTTTCCTCGCTTAATTCGCTTCCGACCGCGCGGCGTCGCTGGGGTCTCAATGTTTATTGTTACGTCATACGAGCGTTGATCTAAATGTGTCTTTGTATGTAGCAATTCCCGGCAGTGTGTTTGTGCCAATATTTGTGGTCGCCGATCGTCGGTTGGCGCTTATACTTGTTGTCTTTTTACTTGAGCGTTTCTAGCCCTGTTTGACTTGGATTTAGCAACACTTCGGCGACCCATCGATTTTAATTTAACCAATTAGCGCCCGACACTTCATAAAGCCCTCCCAATGCGCTTGCTTTGACTCGTTTGACGTCACAGATGCAACGTTGTGTTAATGTGAGGAATTTGGGTTAAAAATTGATTGCGTATTCCAATATTTTGAAAAATATTTGTAAAATTAAGCCGATATCATCTAAATGAAGTGATTCCGATACAATCTCACGTGACCTGTCGGTTGGTTTCGTATTTTTCAGAGACGAACATAAAATTACAAAGTTTAAAGATTCTATTTGTATCAAGAAAACTTGTGAAATTATTTGATTAAAAACAATTCCTGGATATTACTAATCGATTTACTGTAATAATAATCTTTGTCTCATTTGAAGTATCTTTGATGTAAACAGCCGATGAATTGGAAATTCCCGGTTCTTTAAAGTAATTATTTGCGAACAATAATCATTTGTTTGGTCAAGAATTATGATTCTTCTTGAAACCATTCCTTGTTCAATTATCATGATATGAGTTTGCGGGAATATTTTGGGGCATCACGCACCAGTGAGATCATTGTTTAGAGCTTTTTGTTATTGCCACCACCGGGGGTTAATCCCCGCCCCAAATTTCTCACTTTAAATTTTGTGAGGTTTTTTATCATTCTTTAGATAAACCTGGGCTGATGAAAAAAAACAAAAACTGGCGACTAGTTTTCAATTATTTTTAAACAGCAATAATTTAATTTATTAGATTTCTATGTGCTATGCGCTTGCTTCGACGGAGGGAGTCGCTTTTTAGCTCACAGGGCGGGAGCGAAAAAATCTAAAACCACGAAGTAATTTAACAAGCTCAAAACTTGTAACTTGGCCCAACTTTCATGTTTCTCGCAAAATCGAATCGCGTTTTCTAGAACTACGGTGTCTCGCAAAACGCGACTTGAAATTGGAACGACATCAGCGCTCTGCAAGCACTTGTTGTTTGTTGGCTTCTGCTGGTCGCCATTTTCGCCAATCAGTAGTCGATCGAGTGTGACGCCATAATGTTGTTTATTTTCTTCAATTGAGTCGTCACAGAGCCCATTTGTTTACAAGTTGCTAATTGTTTACTTCAAACAAGCCCATGTTGTTTTATGAAGGTTATATTCCAACTAAAGTTATTCATGAAAATTTCCTTGGTGAGATCAAAGGTTTTTGTCAGCAATTGTCATTTTTCACCCATTTTCAATAAAATTCAACATTTAAAGCGAGGCTCGACCGTCAAACATTTTATTTTTTAAATCCATACGTCAGGCGTGGCCTGATCGCCCGTCACAGTAGCGCAAAACGTCATAGTTTTATGACGTGTTGTATAGGCTTATTGGTGTTTGCAAAATACGTCGAACCACCATAAATCGTATTAAATAGCACCGATAGAGTCGGATAAATTTTATTGTGTTGACACAAAACCGCGGATTTCGCGCAGTGCTTGACAACTATCCCTTATGTCGTCATAATCGACGGAATGATCTTGGGCTCGAATCGCGATAGTGCGACAACCACGTGACTTGTTATCTAATCAGTCCATGCTCAAAAGTTGGCAGGAAAACTTTTATGAAAGGAGTGTCCCTGCCATTGTTGAGTGTTTATATTTTTATCAGACTCCTTGCAAGGTATAGTATTGTTGTGGGCCGGCCCGATGCACGTGTCCGCCCGCATAACCTGTTGCTTTCTTTCCTTTCTTAATCGGTTAAATTGCTCGACAAACAAGCTGAGTTAGATAAGCCACTCACTTATACGCGGCGGCGAGGAGCGAGAGGTCTCTGGTGCGCGACCGTGGACGCCATTTACTACCTCGAGTCAGTGCTTCTGCACCTGCCGATATTCAACCTCCGAGTTTAGGCAGAATTTGAGAGGTTTAGACGATGTAAAATATTATCTAATACCGTCATGTTGATATTTAGTTCCTTGTTTTGCAGAGCAGAAGGTTTTTGTTCGATTTTTGTTTTGGTTTCAGTTGATTTAATTTTGAGTTCGAAATCTGAAAAAGCGGAAAAGATTCCTCAGTTCCGTAAAATGTATATGTCAGATCACACGTCATCAGGTGGTGGAGTCCTGCAGCCAACCGGATCCCATTACGTCACAAACAACGAGCAAAATTTGAAGTTGAGCGTCACGAAGTTTGCAGATGACGACGAGGGTGGAAAGTCGATCACGAAGTAAGTGAAAATTAGTAAAATAGTGTCAAGTAGCAGTAAAATTTTTCGTTAACTTTCGTCTTTAAAAATGGCCTCGGCAGCACAGTTAGTAATTCCATTTTGTTTGTTCAAATTCGCTACAAGTTCTAATATAATGTATGTTTATGTCAAAACGTTTGTTTTGTTGTGTTATTAACAGTAAGAATTGCAAGTAAGTTTGAACGCATTTAACAGCGAATGTGCAAAGTCGCCATATTTGTAAAAAAATATTAAAATCAAAATTTAGCTTGTTAAGCAAGAAAAGCAAAAAATTGCAAAACAGAGAAACAAACAAGTTGTTGCCAAATCTTTGGAGTTTGACTAACTTCTCAAATTTTGTATCAAGTGGGTCGCGTTGGAGAGTCAATTTCAATTGGCCGTGTCGGGAAAGCGCGATGCGGCGGCGACATTTTTGTTGTTTTTGCTCGTTTTTGGCGGAGTAGTTGGCATCAAGCGAACCTAATGCGTTAAATAAATAACCTGATTAACTGACTTCTATCCTATTGGGTTCAACTGTACCAAGTCCGGGATTTAATTCATTCGTTGTGAGTTTGAAGTCCCAGAACTAATTAATCGGCCACTTAACGTGACCAACCGCCGAAATCTGTTCGCCATAGATCAAGTTGTTGCTTAGATCGTCGTAAAAGCTTCGGCATTGGCGCCTTAACCGCGACATAAATTCTAAAATTCTAGTTGCGAGTATGTTTGGGGCCATGTATCACTTTTCGCCTGATTTTCTGGACTGTTGGCTGATACGTTTTATCGCAAATTCTTAAGATTTTGACTTATTGTGCTTTCGGAACGTTTTCTAAACGCCATAACTGACCGTTGTTAATCTACTCGATTGTGAGATATTGACCGATTACAATAATTGTATTTGCAGGTACGGTAGCGGTGAAATCGAAACACCCTTTTACGCTGCATACCACGGTGCAGAGAAAGCCACCGGCCCAGATGAAAACATGAACAGTTTTCCAGATCTTTCAACAAAACCCGTACAGTCGTCCACTTCTCCGCAATCTTTTTCGTCTCCCCTATCCGATGACGTCATAGCGGCAGGAGGGTCGGATGGGAGCATGTTGTTCGGATGTCGCGGGACCGATTCCCCGGCCTCATCGTGTGACCTGGCCAACCCGTCAGCTTTGGGAGGTTGTGGCTTGGTCACGGGCAACGTCGACCTTGGTATCAACCCGACAAACAGCACCATAGAAAACCTGAGGCGCGCTTACTCTTACGACTCTAAAGAAGACGAACTTCAAAATCGCGAAAAATCGCGCGATGCCAACCCGACAAATTTTGGTCCCGTATTCGATGGTTTCTCGGCTAAAAGCTTGGACGCTTATTCGTCCCTTTCATTCAAGCCCCATGCTGGTTTGCCAATACTGCCATCGGGAAGCGATTACGTCACGAAATCGAGCCTCTACCAACAACTAGGCGAGAGTTCGGGATACCACACGACGGGGCAGACTCTGGGGTCCATGAAAAGCGGGGGCTACGCGATGCAGGGTTGTAACAACCCCCTGTACGGCGCCAACCAACAACCAAGCTATCACCCATTCGCGAGCAGCTCGTCTTACGGCGGACAGAATTCGTGTGACTACAATTCTCCAGTCACAGGTCTCACCCAGCATCCAATGACTGGTAGTAGCAGCCTTTCAAGCAACCCTCGCTACGGCTACGTTGGTCACACAGACCTGTGGAACCCTGCTGCCCCGGCGATTGGGTACGACCCCAACGGGGTCGCTGCTGCAGCGGCTGCTGCGGCCGCAATGAATTATGGAGCGACCATGAACCACCAATCATACATGACCGGCCTGACGTCACAATATGGTAAGCAGTTTGGTAGCTTAGCCTGTAGTATTGTGATGTAGAAACGACGTGTAGACTGGTAAGGTTTTACAAAAGTTCATTGTATCGTTTTATTACTCCGGTTCGAGTTTGCAATGGACGCGCACTCTTAATCTGTTGCGGGCGCTCGTACAATCACATACGGGTGCTCCGGGTTCAAGTAATATACTCCAGCTAAATGCTAAATCTACTTTCTTCGTTGAGTAACACCACTGTACGTTAGCTTAACAATATTAATCAGCAGCGGTGTATGGTTTATGGCTTTTTACATTTGAAATAGGTGGACTTAGTACTAATTAAGAAACATTTTCAATGACGTTTCGACAAAGTTACCGCGCTTAAAAAGCGAGAAAAATTTCTTGTCGTTAAGTCTCCGTCATCGCCTGTGAGGAATTAACCTTTACAGTAGAATGGAACAAAAGTATGCTCACATACAATCAGTGAAAAGTGTGGCTGCTATTCGTGTCTTGCGTCTTCGTTTTCATCGGTTCCGGTTGGATTTGCGTTTAGAAAAATTTAATATACGTATTAGATTCCGGTTCCGGTTCCGGTTCCCAAGAACATCCGCTCAAATCGATTTAAACGTTTGTGTTCGGTTCCGGTTCGACACTCTGGTTTAAATCGCTTTGCTTGGAATAGCGAAGGGCCGCGCAACAAGTTTTAAAAGAACCTTCTCATACTTCAATGACATGATCTATCAGAGCGCGGTTATAACTCTATTTCTGTACTCAGTTGATCAACTATTATATGAAGTAGTAAGTTGTGTACTGGAGCTGTCAAAAACCAGGTGTCCAGGCTTTCTGGATATTTATCATTACAGCCGACGTAGCTGGGTTATAGCCAATTTCTGTTGCGGTTTCTTTCCGTAATGATTTTTCTGAATCTTTTTTTCTCCAGGGAATTAAGCAACCGAATAAAAATATTATAACTAGCGCCATGTTTTGTTTTCTAAGCTTATGACCGCATAATGCAGCCATTTCTACGCGTTGCGGTTTGTGGCGGCTCGCATTTTCAGTTGCCGACGAAAGGCCAAAAACAACCGTTTTGATTGCTCAAGATTTCAGAAAATGATATTTTATCAGCTAAATTTTACTAACAGCCAATAACCAAGCAAGACAAAAATTAAACGGCGCCGTATGACTTTGTTTTGTAATTAGATGTCGATGTTTTTTTGAATGGTTCTCGCCCTTGTCATATCGTTTAGTTGTAACGCCCTTGGGTAGATAATTTAATTAATCCATCTTTGTTGCTCGTTAAAAGTTTCCACTGGTCAGCTAAATCTGTTAAGACCCGGTCCGCAGCTGCGCTAAGGAAGTTTATCAACCGTAATATTTTCGCATCAAAATCACGGTCGTTTTGAAATCCGACGTCATTTCTGATTTATTAGAACAACAAACGCGGAGGCGCATAAACTGCTACTTTCAGTCTTTTCATTCAGTTCGATTCGACGTTGACGTAAACATCTGGCCTTGCAGCTGCGCAGACGATGCTCCGTTCAAATTTGTGACAAGATTTTGAAAACTTTGAACGATCAGACCAAATCATTTTTTAACTTTCCAAAACTTTCTGCGACCTCCGGGGCAGCTCGGCCGCATCTTGGACTCCCAATTAAGCGAAAATTGTTGAAAATATTTTTATCGAATCAGTTTCAACATGTCAAAATGATAAGCATTGCTGGTTGCTTATTTCTAAGTTGATCCAGCTCGGAATAGAGGTTCGCCGTCTACATGGACAGCACCGTTTGACGGCGCAGGTGCAAAGATTTGATTTGGGGAGTTCGCAAACTCATTTAGACAGATATCCGGAACACAACTACATGCACGCATCACCACCTAGTGATAGACGAACTTGTATTCAAAAGTCCAACTCACAATAAGTACTTTATGACCTCAATGCCTTTCTATTGTGACGTGGGTGGCGGTCGATGATGAATGAGAAGGTTCTGCGTAAGACGTCGCCGACATTTTGACGTCCCTTCGCTTTTTGTTACGCAAAAATAAAGATTTTAACGACATGATTCCATGTACTCATTGTTTCTAAAGTAGGAATTGTTGCATCATAAAGTGGGTTATGTTGACGTGTTTGCGTGTTGGCCAATCGTCGGGTTGGGTTCGGGATGTAAAAGTTAACCAAACAAATCTGAGCCTTGTCAGTTTTCTTGGAACTACGCGCAAAAGCCTTAAGCAAACTGCTCGGCAGAACAAGATCGACCGTTCAACACACGCGCGTTCTTCATTCGTTGAGTACACTCGACATTTCTGCGTGACATGCCGGTTACGAGGTTGTACTCAGGTGGAACACGACATTTTGTGTACGATTTGCTGGTCGGGCGGACGTGGCCAGTGTTAATTTGTCGATTTAATTTAGGGCTCTGTCCGCACGCTTGTAGTTGAATGTAGATTTCGTGTTTATGTTCGTGTTCTTTCAACGCTCAAACCGCTTTCTTTAATTGCAAACTTTTGCAAGACAAATCTGTTACAAGTTTGCACGTTATAACAACCTGCTAATATTAAAATCCAAACAAACACGGTGACGGCGCAGAGAGGAAGTCGGTCTTTCAAAATGTCCTCATTTGACCTTGGAGTTCCCGCCTATCAGTGCCTGGTGGAAGCAAACATTACCTTTGGTTGGCCAACTCTGCAGTTTAAATATTTGCGAACCTTTCATGCACTGATGGTTCCAAACTTTTCAAATCATTCGTAATTTCGCTAAATTTTGCTCGGTATCTCAAAGTCAATCCTTTACTTTAATTTGCTGATAAATAAATACATTGAAATTGATGTCAAAACTCAAATCGACGATTCCAAGTTTTCCACGTTTATTCGTCCTTATAAAGCAGGGGGGCAGCAGGCACGACTCTCAGGCATGACGTAGTAGGTATCCGGTAAGGCCGGACCCGAACTTGTGCTCTGTCAAAATCGTGTTATGAAAATTCGGATCGATTCTGTAGAATTGGCGGCCTTGTACAAATCATTCTCGACACTGCAGTTATTAGGCCGTTTCGTTGCTCAGCGGAGGAGTATTGTGCGGCTTGTGGCGGAATTAGTAACAGGAAGGTCGATCACCGCACAAATTGCATTCCCACGTTTTGCTTAACCACGATGGTGTTCACCCCTCACAGGCCACGGCCAGAAATAAATAGCTTCGATTCCGCGAAAATCTTTTTAGACTTTCACCACTGTATGGATGTACGTTTATTGCGCGAGCTTCATAAGCAGTTGATATTTTTGTTTGATATCGCCTCGTCATAAAACCCCTAGCATACGTCACAGAGGGCTCTTGGCAAACCTGGTTATTTACAAAAACTTATTTTTCTTGTACAGCTGACGCTCGAGAATGCGTGCATTGTGGCAGCGTCTCTGCCTCGGCGTGGCGTCGCGACACGAGCGGCCACTTCGTTTGCAACACATGCGCCATCTGGCGGAATGGAACACAAATCCGGAGCACAACAAAAGCAAAAGGAAAATTGGTGAGAAAAATATTTCAATTCATTTCATCCGACACCGGAAATCGCGCGTTTGATAAATTGAAACAAAATCTGCAAATTAATTTGTAAACGCGATTTGGCGATTGCGATAGATCGTTCTAAAATAGTCGCGTGTGTTCTCTAACAGGTCTCATGTCATCGACAGGTCTGCTCAAACTGCAGCACAACAGTCACCACTCTGTGGCGGCGAAGTCCCGATGGCAACCCGGTCTGTAACGCCTGTGGCCTCTACCAGAAACTACACGGGGTAAGTGGCGCCCAGTAAGAAACACCAAGCCAGCGTTATGCTTCCAATAACAACAATCACAGTTTATTACGTCACAATTGTCTAATGAGCTTTAATATCATCGCAGGTTCCACGGCCGCGCACGATGAAGAAAGACAGCATCCAGACCAGGAAACGAAAGCCTAAAGGTCAAGGCAAGAGCAAAGGTCAAAAACAGAGGTCGAACAAGACCGACAACTTGAACAAGGTCAACAACAAGGTGACGTCGTTAGCGGTGACGTCACCAGCAATTTCCGTATACGGAGGTTACGTCGGCGCCGTGAGAGCGGAAGATTTATCGATGCCGGAAAGCGCGGTGTCAAATTCTACGATTTCCGCTTCCATTCTCGATTCGACTCTAACCGTGGGGGTCACCAATTTAAGCTCGGTGAGCGCGATCGTAGACGGAGACGCCGCTTCTCCCGAGGTATCGACAAAAAATTGTGGATTCGTCGGATCGTCCCCAGATTCCGGGATCGGTAATGCTCGAGCGAACACAACAGCGGGAAGCAGCGAGGAACGGAGACTGAGCGAAGTGAAGTCGTCCCCGGAGTCGAACGGGTACAGCCCCATGGGACAGTTCGTAGGAGGGGAGACTGGACACGAATTAGACCCTTTTGATAAGAAGCAAACATCGTCTGATACAAATTCCCCCAACAGCTTGGGGTTTGGGGTCAACTACAGCGTCGAGAGCGATCAGAAATCGAACTCGCAATTTGATGGCGTGGCTTCAAACCTGCTCAACCGCCCCACGTACCTGGAAAGTCAAAATTTTACGTCAAGTCCGGCTTCCGTGGACGCGGACAACCACGGGGTTCACTACAATGGACTGACAGCTTTCTACGCGGGCGCAAACCCGTCGGGTGCGTCAAGATCAGGCCAAGCTTGCCATTTTTCGCAATATCACCCTTACCCGCGATACTCGAGCCATCGGCCGACTTATATAAAGCCAGAGTCGGCCGTTAATTAAAAATTGCTCGATGTCATTAATGTTTAGCGAAATGAACACTTAATGTATTTCGCTAAAGTGTAGGTTTCACAGTTTTCTGGAAAATTTGTTGTTTTTTCGGAAAATGACGTCACTAAAATGCTGCTATTTTCTAAAACGTCTCTTATTGCACATGACATCTCATAAAACTGCCATTTTCCGGAATTATTAGTTTCACGTTTCATCATCAAGCAAATCCAGCTTTATTTTCAGCTTAGTGTTTCTTACAACTGTGCCAGAATCACGTCTAAATACCTAATATATTTATGTTTGCTTTCTTGTTTGTTGTGTAACAGCGGTTGCTCCCGTTAGATGAATGCATATTTGTGTTGTTTGCATTATTTCGTGTTTGTTTTTCAATTAAAATAATTTCAATTAATTTGCTTGCAGCTAGAGATGTTTTGGCACACCTTACGTTGTTACGCGTTTTTTCGCGATTACCACCCAATTCTTAAAGCTTTTTTGCATGACATCAGTGACAATGAATTTTAGAAAATATACTGCTCCATGTATCAAACATTTGTTGCGTTGTCTTTAATTAATAGTGACGTCACAACAGATGTTTGACTGAATAATATTGTGGTTGTGCAAAAATGTTTGTTGTCCGTTTTTATGCTTACAAAGTTTTCTATGAGATATAATTCTATTTTTGCCATCTATTTTGCGTCTCTTTCATATTGTTAATGTATTATGATGTCATAGTTTCTGCATTATTGTACTAGCATTGTTTCTTGCCTTTGTAAATAATTGTGACGTTTCTTAAATCGATTCTTGCATCTTCGAAATACAATCTTTGCCTAAACACATCGAGTGGCGTTTACACCAGGGAAGTTAAGACAAGATTCGATGCATTTTTTGGCGATGGCGCGCAGTTTTCGAAGCGATTCGTCTTCGAGTTTTGCAACAATTTCTCTGACAAATTTCTGATCAAACATTCTCCCGCTAATTGCCAGCAATCAGCTACAGGAATACCCTAGAATATTTTGTGTTGAGACTCCGGCTTTGCTGGACCACCGTGGCAGCTGACAATCGCACATAACACGAATGCTTTTTGTGACGTAACAGTAATCAGTCATACTTGTGTCAAAATTGTTGAAACATTTCTAAAAAGACTTTAATTTATGAGAATTATTGTCTAAATCCCAACATTTTTCAATTGTTATGTTTGTATTAGCGCGCGTTGAAGGGCGGGGACGTAACGATATTGTGACTACCCACCGACATAGCCCACTACCCTTCAAGCCTTAAATCACCAATTACAGCTAATTACGTCATTTTAATCAGCGTTTAAGCGTGACGGCGCCGACTAGGAGAGAGCCGTCTCGAAGATTTCGCGAGAAGTTTCCTGGCTGATGTTATTTTTACTCGCGCGCTTTTTAAAGCCCGTCATTGATACACGGAACTGGCATTTTAAGCTAATTGCAACTCTCCGGGTATTGTTACATCACAATACCCTTTTATTACATCGCTCCTTGTGTTTTATAACTGTGGGCTTAAATTGTGCAAACAGCGTGGCCCCAATTAAACCCCAGCACCGGGGGTTCCTGTAACCCGTGACGGAAAAGTCAACAGACCCACGCGCCAAAGTGGGGATGACGTCGCGGGCCACAAGATAGCGACACTTCGATAAAAATCAGCGAAAAATTTCGGGCTGCCCGTAATTAGTCTCAGAAGCGATGAAATTGTTTTGCTTATAGATGGGATAGAAGATGTTTATGTGAGTTTGGCAGAATACTATCAGATGTTTATGGCGATCCTTGTGGGAGGTAAATCGCCTTTTTAACACTAATTATTTGATCTCTATGTATCGTTGTCTCACTTTTTGCACCTTGTAAACAATTATCTGATAAACGTAAAACAATGTTTCCCCAAAAATATAACCCTTTTTTGTGCTTGTGTGTGGCCGGGGAGCTTCGAGCTTCGATTTTAATTAGCGGACTTTGAAGCTCTGAAACAGCTTTCGCCGATCAATGAAACCTGTTGGCTATAACTGGAAACGATTTAAAAGAAACATTTGTCATTTTAGAGACTCCAGCCCAGATCTCTTTCACTGCTCAATTGTAATAAAGTGCCCGAAGCCCTTGCGCTAAATTGCAGTCGCCTTAACAAATGTCGTTTATGCCGTCACAATGACGTCCGCTAAATGATTCTCCGCCCGTCAGCAGCATAAAGGTCTGGTCAACGTCAAATGATCCTGATAAGAAAGTTGTTTTCCCCTCTTAAGTGTGTCGCGAAAACTCGACCGTGGCCACTTTGTGTCTATGACGTCATAATTATATATTCTCCAAATGGAATCGCTCAGGTCAGGGTTTAGATTTGGAAGTTACGAAATTTTATTTTGCTTTTTGTTTAATCTCGTCTCGAGGAGTTCTTTTTTACAATTTTACAATAATTTGAGTGCGATTTATTTTTGACAGCTTTTGACAGATTTTATAAACTTTAATTGCATGAAACACAACATAATTGCTTCAAATATATAACTTTTAAACGGTGAAGAGTAGAAATAACTCACCTGATGTTCATGCTCACACATGACTTAACATGACACTTCATAACTTCATACGTAACTCACTGACGCTGTAAAACAGAGCAAGTTGTGTGCGAGGTGATTGAAGCATGATCGGGTCATTTGCTATAAAAAGATAACCATTAACCAGGTAATAAATTCGTCAAGCAATTTGTAAAAAGATAGTTCAAATTCAATTTGTTATTATCTTGTTCTACCTAGCGGAAGCAATTATACTAAGTTTAAGTGCATTGTGCCACTAAACTGTATTATATTTAAAAGTGTGTGGTGTTTTGTCGCCACCATGCGACTTGATATTTTGTTTACTATATAAAGGCTTTGTGCAAAGTTATTTAAAACACAAAATAGTTTCTATGACCACAAGTTAATAAACAAGCATATTTGACGGTGTGTTACGGCTCAAGTTAGTCTAGTCCACCGTTTTACCAAGCACCAACCTCCTTTTGTGTAAGTTCAGGTGTTTTTGAAATTGTTCCATCGTTCTCGGCACGTCTAAATAATGACGTCACACAGTTATATTGATTATTAAGAATGTGTGCTTTGAGTCTATCAACTGTGGCTTATGTAACAAACCTTTGCACCATCACATGCTGTTTGATGTTGCAGGATACTTCTATAGGCTGTCTGTTATTTTTTTCTCTCTGTCACTCGTGCAGAAAATATTTCCACCCGGTCACATTATGTGCAACTTAAAGTCATATCAAAAACGTCTAAAACCGTGTTGACGCCGACTATCGATGTGTTACGTTGCTTAACTTTACATAAATTTCCTACTTTACATAAGTACATAACGTACATAACTAACTGTACTTATTTTTATTACATATCATACTTCATGTTTTATGCCATCTGTCGTGTTTGTTTGTACACAATTTAAAGCATGTCAATTTTCAATTGTCTTTCCCTAGGCATGAAAGCGTAAACGCCACAATAGTGAACGATCTAGTCGATGTTTAGTCGACGGTACCCGACCGATGAGGATGTTCGCAGTATCTCTAGATATTGGGCAAAGAAACTGACGTAATAAAGTGAGGTGCAATTTGTTCGGCTGAAACTTACTCTTACATTTGTTCAATGTTAAAAATGTGTGAAATGTGCAGGTGCTTATGGACCTGATAGGTTTACGTTTTACTCTTTTGCTATCTGTCAACGTCATGTTTTTTACATCAGGTCGTTTTTCAGGTTTCGTTCTCTCTTTTTAGATTTTTTTTCGTTACAATTTCTTCTTTGATTTTTAAATTCGCCCCTGAATTTCATACGAAGCAACTCAATCTTACTACGACGTTGACTTTTTCAATATATTTTTGTATGCAGAGTTTTTCGTTTATGTGTAGTTATTATTCGAAGTGGCTATTTTACCGTATGTAGATGACGCAGACTGTTGTTAAAGATAGGCGGTTAGGTTAGGAGAATGTGTTGGCAAAAAGTCAATTAAAGCTATTTAAGATTTTATTGAAGTTGTTTTATTTTGGCTGCCACTATTTTACCAGAAAAATCATGCGTTCTAAATCTAATTCCAATAAAGCCTTAAATGGTTAAGATCTACATTTTGCATGGTCTTTCTCCTAACCTAACCGCCTATCTTTCACAACGGACTGCGTGACCTATATATGGTGAAATTGTCACGCTTTTTTACTTTTCCTTCTCCAAGAAGCGATGTCGAGAAAAACAAAGCGATGTTATTGGAACAATTGCTGTAGCTTACACTTTTGTAGACAGGCATAAAAGACCTCGTTACGATATCAAGCAAACAATCATGCCCGCCATCGTTTTTCAACAGACGCGATTGGTGCATTGAACAACCAGAGATAAAACAACACGTTTTGAAAAGGGCGCGCAAAATCTACGAGATCATCTTTATGCTTTAGAATGTGGGTTGAATAAATAGAACAGGGATGTTCAAATGATTTCTGCGATGATTCACCACAGTCAAACCTGACAACGTGATGATCCACTAAATACGAATAGTAAACATATTGGACATGCTTTAATTTTTATGGTGCTTTATATATGTAAATATACCCTACATTGTAGGGCCTACAACATATTAATAACTTTGTAAAATTCAAAAGTGAAGTGTGCTACAGCTGCAAGATTGTTTCAGTGAGAAAAATGATAAGTTGGTTTAGATCCCACAATAGCATCGAATCGGGGCTTTCTGTCACTTACTGATATCCTCAAAAGCTCATGAAGATGAGCATTTGTGAGTCTCTTTCTATGCTTGTTTTTTTACAAAATTCATTGATGAAAACAACGACTGACAATTGGTATCCACATGAAAATACTGTAAAAAGTTTTTTATTTCAAAACTACATTGGAAGATCCACACAACAAGTTGAAAAGATCCGGATCCGGATCGAGATCCGCCATTTGAACGCCCCCGAAATAGAAGATCATCAAAGGAAAATAGAGTACGACAGGTCCACATTTTAAATGCCCCTATAAGTAAATGATACAAGGTGGCTTTAATTTATTTGTTCGATTACCTGTTTAGGAAGATGCTTTGTGATTGAAACCGATGAATTGACTGAATTATTGCGCTTGTGACGATTACGTCACGACTCACGAGTTGTTTTGAGATGTTTGGAATTTAATTTGGGATCTTGTAATTCAGTGTTTACCAGACTTGAGTTTTCCTTAATGACGTCAGATAATTTCCTCGCTTGAACTGGTGTGTCACATATAAATACTGATGTAATGTTTTCAATCTTCCTTTTTACGTGATCGATTTCACTGGTTACTACAGCGCTATGTAACATTCAGTAAGCTTTGCCCGAAGGTGAAAACCTTTGTGTTATAATAAACAAAATGGAAACTTTATAATTTAGTAATATGCATAGACAGAATTCAAGCAACTAACAGCATAGTCACGCAATTTGAGAAATGAAAACTCATACCATCGAAGCAGAAGTAAAACAAGTTATCAACCATCAATCGTCCTCGCTCATATTCAAACAATTACCGCCAGCATATGCGGACGTTATGACAGATATGTTTCTTGTGTAATACTTCACACGAGTAGTGCACAAGTGAATATAAAATTTGTCATACGCTTTCAAAGCGACTACCGAGCTTAATGTACGTCCCGAGCCGACTAAAGCTGTCATTACTTTTGGGAACTTGTCTTAACCGGTTTGTGATTTGTTGCTGAATGTCATATTTTTGTGTTGATAAGCATTAGCTTACTCTAGAATTGAGGTGCAGCATAGGCTAGCACTACGGACTACAGACGTGGCTGGTGTAGCTTACACCTCGTTATTGGGTCGTTGGTAACAAATTTGTCAATTGGGAAGGGACTATTTTACCGAAAGTAGGTTCCCTGTAGTAGAGGTGCTGCATTGTTATTAAAGTTAGACTTGTGGTAGAAGACAGATTTAGGTCAGCAGGTCAGTTTTATGTGGTCTTCTTTGAACAACGTGCTTCGCTCAGCAAATCGTCATACCCTACGTGGTAATGAAAGTTTGTCGCCTGTTATACGGTCGGTATATACAGTTCTGAGTTCTCTAGCCTACCCAAGAAGATTAGCGTGAGAAATATATAATGTAAGTATTATTACCAAAGGTATGTTTTACTATTCTGTAACTGAATGTTGTATTACCAAACTTTATAAATTAAGCTTGCATAGCCGGGAAAACTTTGAAAAGGTGCGACTTATTTCTTCTTTGTCATATTTCCTTCGTCTCTTAATTGCAAGGGAGCATTTATGTTATTTGTGCCATAACAACGGTGAGCACCACATTACTGCTCCTCACAGTTAATGGCAAAGGCAGACATTTTAACTGCAAAGGTTTAGCGATACGATACAAAGGTGAGGCTGCCATCACTACCGTTTTTAACCCTCGCATAGAATTACCGGATTGTTGGGCAAAAATATCGCAGACATTTTACAACTAAACCATTTTTCTCTGGTATATATTTTACTTGGTAGTGATAATTGGCTGCCATTGAGTGCCGTCACATTAATTTTGCTTATGCTTATTTGAGTTTGAATTTGAGTTTATCGCTGTGTGGCTCCGAGGCCTTTTTTGCGGCTCCACCACATTTGCGTTTGTTGTTAAAGTTTTGTTTATTACTGGTCAGGAGAAGAGGTTAATTCAGTTGAAGCAAGCCTGCAGCATAGAACAGACAAAGCGATCCTAACTTTGCATTCTGCGATGTACAGTAGGCAAGGCTGCCACCTGGGCAAACGCCCTAACTTTGTCTAAAATAGGTCTAGGGCTAGACCTATGTTCCCATTTTGCAAGTAAGTCATGTAAGTGGTATCTGCACATTTTGTAACCTCCAGCTGCTACTAATTAATTAATTGGGCAACTATATTTCCGTTTGGTAAACAAGTTAAAACATCTGGAATTTTGTGACGCTGACAGACTAACTTTGCTTGATTGAAATTTATTGTATAGGCTACAATGTAATATGGTTGGAATGTGTTTGTTTCAGTACAAAAACGATTTCTTCTTTCACCTTAACTTAAGCAAGAGCTGACCCAAAGCATTGAGATGTATTAGTCAGTCGAATCAGCTGTTAGAGATAGATCAAACGATGCTTGTGAAAAGCACAAATAAAATTTTGCGCCGAGGTTACTGGCACAATTTTGTTTGAAACTATTTTGAAGGCTTAAATGTTTGTATTTAAATAAACTCTCACTTTAATACACGTCTCACTGTATACGCATTTGGTTAGGTTTCTGTTTATAGAAGTGTGTGTACTGAATTGATATCATTTTTTTGTGGATGTACGAAGAAATGATGAGATTTCTACGATTTTCTACGGGTGGAAAAACATCAATTGGAATTTTTTTTATCCTAATAGTCATTGCTTCAAATGCTGAAGGCACTGCTACACTTCGTAATGTGAGTCCTGTTCTTTTTTGTCGCTTTCATTTTAACATACGATTCTTACTTGCATAGGTTAATGAAGGTTTGATTTTATTTTCAGGTTACACTTGAGAAGATAGATGGCCCTGGGAACAACAGTGTTGTCTACATAAGATCTCAAGTATATTAATTTTCACTTTTTGTACTGGTAATAATAACGGTTAATTATTATCAGATCATCCAACTCGTTTTTAAAACTGATTTTACTATTTCTCCAGGCATGTTGTGACTGGATTTAGTGATAATATTTTGTCAGTATTATATTTTATTGAAGTATTGATTCTAACACCACGTTAGGCCGAAGTTGATTGTCTTCATTACGTCATCACGACAGTCGGCCCCACATCGCCGACTCTCCTTCTGCTTAAAAGTGCCAGCAACACATCTCGGGTCCATATTTTCTGGGATAAATTGCTTCACCCCAATTCATCAGTGGTAGAAGGCGCTGTTCATCTCGTTGACGAAAACGGTAAACCGCTGCCAAAATCACCAAAAACAAGTTTTTACATTTTTGATGAGGTTTGTTGGTTTTGTTTTTCCTTAGAATAATTCTCATTTATTTTTGGTAATTAACAAATGAAACAGTGGCCGCCCTTACGCCCAAATGCTTCAAAAAAAAAACTGTGTCCACAATGCAACTGACAAGGTGGTGTAAAAATGAACACATATGACACTGAGTGATAAATAAATCACCCGATATAGGTTGATAAAACAGGAGGTGTAGTGCACAGACACCAAACTGTAGCTCTAGTAATGAAAGTGCAACTTCAACTATAACTTACTGATGTGCTGACATGACTCTATTTTACAAGAAAACTTTAAATTTCAAGTAAACCTACCAACCTGCGAGCTTCGTATCTTGTGGCCAAAACAAACTGTGTTATAATATCAACTGTTGTGCTTCATTGTGACAATTGCAAGTGCGGTGATATTTTTAGCTTATGTGCCATGGGCTTAAAAGTTTTCAACACGATTACTCTATGACCAAACTTAGTTGCGGTATTAGTGTACGTACTATTTTTTGAGCTTAATAAATTTGCTATACTTTGCTCTGACACAGCTGCTTGAATACGAAGACCTCCAGAATAGCAGCGACATCACTGACCCTAAGAATAAGAACCTCACGAGCATTCGTCTCGATGAGTTGTCATGGGCCGCCAATGTCACTGGATTCACGGCCGTTCTGCAGGTGACTTCACGTCTTTGATTCGCTTGAAATCAACTTAAGTTGTTCACATTTTGCCGAATATGTCATGGATT
Source organism: Clavelina lepadiformis (assembly GCF_947623445.1). Taxonomy (NCBI): domain Eukaryota; kingdom Metazoa; phylum Chordata; class Ascidiacea; order Aplousobranchia; family Clavelinidae; genus Clavelina; species Clavelina lepadiformis. Next base: position 19,306,877 of record NC_135246.1, on the reverse strand, counting down.
CTTTAACACATTCATGCAATTTTCAATTCATTTGCTCATAGCAGCTGTATACGGATGGTTTATCAACACGATATGATTTAATTCGCAAACAAACAATATAATAATAATGGTTACATAGTTATACCCATATTCTCAAAGCGTATTTTGCTTTCGAACCAGGGCACCGACAAGAATTCAAGCAAATTCACCAACACTAGTAAAGTGGAACTGCGCTTCACTCCCTTCAGTACGAAAGGTCGAAGGTCAGTCCTCCCGAGGATGGCACACAATGAACTCTCCGCGGATGTCGAGTTCATTGTAGATGGCATCGCAGCATCTCGTCCAAGTTCAAGGTACCTTCCGTGAATGTCATTGCGTTTGTGTTTTGCGCGATAACGTTAAATCTCAAACATTTTACTACTTTCTGCCTCAATAATGCAGCAGAAAGCAAAAATTACATATAGGATATAAATGTTGTCTATGTTGTGTGTCCTTCTGTTCCGTTTTATTTGTCAGGTTAGTATTTTTCTCCAAAAAATATGACTTTAAATCACTGCTTTATTATATACATCATATTATTCAATGAAGCTTGATTAGATGGTGGATTGTATTCACCTGATAACATTTTACGACTTTGTAATAACTTTTGTTGATTTTCATGTCAGACCAGTTTTTTCTTATATCTCATCTTTCTCAGATTTGCCGTCATGCTGGTTGTAGCCAATCCTGGAAATTCTTCATTTTTGCCGAGCGTCAAAGTGACAAGCGACTCAGTTGTTGAACAAGTTTCAAAACGAATCATTGATGATGAATATGCACCAACTATTTTCACATTTGGCCAAATATTCTCGAAAACAAAACAAAATTCGGCGACAAATAATTTCTGGCAGTGGAGGACGGTAAACTTATAAACTCCTTGTTAATGCAGTTTGATCTACTCTATACTGAGCTCACATTTTCCATCGTTGTTCCCGCTGTGCATTCTTTTTTATTTCACCAATTGATGGATTGCATTTGTTTGTAAAGGTCTGCTATGTCATGCCGCATCACACCAACGATGACGCCACAGATGTGAAGTCAACCACGCTGACTGGCAACCAAACTTATGTGGCACCAGGTTAGTGTCAGTGACTTCATGACTAATAACTGAATTTTATTTCAAAGCAGGGATGGTCCAGAATATGCAGCATTGAACCTGGTTCTAATGAAGTATTTGCTACAAATATGTATAAATGTTTTGAGTTCTTTTTTTCCTAGTCATTGTTGAAATGACAAGTCGTTCCAAATATTATGCGCCAAAGATTTTGTTCAACTTGCATTAAAGATGTTCATAAAGTGCCAAATTATTTAGATCATACCTGCTGATACGTGTTTAATCCTTCGATTTTGACATCTTAATTTGGCTACTGCCAAGTGCCAACAAGGGCAGCGTTTCTCAATCCATGGGTCATGACCCAAAACATAATAATGGTGCTGATCCCCAGAGTTGTATTGACAGGTCTCCAGTTAATCTTGTTTATATAAGCAACTACAGTTGTTACAGTGGCTTATTAAGTAATTAGGTGTTATCTTTTGGGTCATTGTGTAAGACTCTTATATTGTCATTCATGGGTTGGGAAACACTGTACTAGGGCAATGGAAATTAATTCTAGGAGTAAGACATTAATTAGAAACGCAAATATGGCTCTAATATTAAGAGTAAATAGTTTCTAAGCGTAGTGTTAGTAGGCAAATAGGTCATATACATTCTTTGTAACATTCCCTTCTTGTTCCAACTAACAAACGTTAGAGTTGCTTAGTCAGCAGAAATTCCTCCCTTGTCACATGATTTGAGCACCATTGTTACCGCTTTACAGCTCTGTTGGATAACAAGCTTCTACAGGGCTACTTTGGCTTCAGCAACCTTCAATTGATTGAAGCTAGAGCGACAATTGCTGGGTTTGGTAAAGAGGACGACGGTTACTACAATGCGACTGCCTACATCAGCTGGTATGTGTATGGCATTGGTAGTGTTTTCGCTGCGCAAGCAGCGAAAAGCAGTTACATCATTACATCATATCATTACATAGTTACATCATTACATAGTTACATCATTGAGTGACAATAGCTGTTTAGTTTAAAGCTCATGCATTGCTACACGCACAAGTCGCACAGCTGTTAAAGCCCCACCTTACTCTGCTCTGCTTAAGGGCACTTTTCTTCAACAATTTCTGCATGATGCTGTTCCGTACAAGTACATGCGAGTTGTTGTAACTGCTGCTCTTATCAATCTTATTACCAACCGTTGCCATTATTGCTATAGTTGATGTAAGGCGTAAAGATAAGGCAACGTCACGTACGTAAGATGTTTCAAGCTCAAACGCACACAGATCTCTGCGGCACTCATAATTACAACGTGCTTATAAGTACGAACGAAATCCATCTTCATCGATGTGGTGAGATAGCTTCATATCATCTTCCCCATCATATTCATTATCTTGCCTCCTCAGGACCTCCCTGGTCGGATTCGGGACGCCTCCTCCCGAGAGTTTCTCCATCACGGTCATCTCCATCCTGATTGCTGGAGTCGGCATCCCTATCGTAATTATTCTCATCGGTTCGGTTTTCCTCCTCAAAAGAAGGTTCTGTGACGAATCTCGTATTAGGAGGAGTCAATACGAACCCATTGAATAACGGTCATCTTATATATTCACCATCTTCCGATTTTCCGCATTCGATTTACATTGTGCGGTAGTTTGTTGTTGCATTGTTTGCGCTTATGCAGTATTTCAACTACGATTTAGTACACATGATGACGTCATTATGAGAAATTAACTTGAAACTTCGTTTACCGTAGTTGAATTGCAAATTTTTGATCGTTTGTGTTTTTCTTTTAGCGGGAGGCAAAGAACAAATTTGTTGCACTTTTTATCGGACTTAGCTTCTTACGTCTGTCTTAGTGCGAAAAAATGTCTCATTACCTCGTTCTGGTCGCATAATTCGCCTTCACGGTTTAAATAAACACAAATGTTTGTTTGATGCCACTGTGGACCACAATGACTTATCCATGTCCAGTGTTTCCCTTTGCAATATTTTTTGTGTCATTTTCAGCAATTACGTGTTTTTACATTGCAACATTAAAATAAAAGGCACTGTACATAAATTATGTTTATACTGGAGTTACAGGTATTAACATTTTTTAAATTTGAAAGTTCCCTGCGAAACAACCGACAATACCTGGTGAGATGTGTTGACTTTATGAAATGTTCCTGCGTGCTTTTGTCACCATATCAGCTTTTATGCCGGAGTTAATTGTACAGCAGTTTTTGCGTTAACTCAGAAGTAGCTTTTGAGAGGATCTGACTTATTTTATCGAGGAGTGATTCGTAATTTATATAAATAAAATCTGAACGTCGTCAGAAAAGAAGCAACAAATTTTAGAAGGCGATTCGAATTACGATATAATATTTGAAATTGACACGAGGTATTGTAGTAGAAAGCCGACGTGGGCAATACCGCGATACTTTTTAGAAGGGATACCGGTGCCGTCGGTACCTTTTACTGAAAGTACTGATTCCCTGTACAGAAATAACCTTTTTCAAGAAATATAAGTCGATCCCGGTAGATATACTCGGTATTTTTAAAATGATTACTTCAAGGTTTTGAGCAGTATATTTTTCAAAACTTCGTTTTAATTAAACTTTGATGCCAATTTTAGCGCTTTTTGTTCTTTTTTAATCTACAAATGTCTAACAAAATCGCAAGCAGTGAGTTCGCAAATTGTTTGACCTGATTAAGTAACCTGCAGGGAGGTCATAATAGCGGCAATAATTGCATTCACAACAAGATCCGCTGTACAAAAAGTATCGAATTACTTTTTTGAAATGTTACCGAATACCATGTGATAATATTATAATTAATGTAATGTACGGGTTTAAACAAGATTTGGAAATCTCGTCTTTAAGTATCGAATCAGCGAAGCGTAACATTGCGTCATGATAACTTCCCGTTATAACTTGTGCTATAAAATTTTGTGTTGCCTTTTTTTGTATGCGTTTAGCTTGCAGTAGAAACTTTTCAGTAGCGCTTATCTTTATCAGTAATGTTATGCAGTTGACAATAGCAAAAAGTCTACTAAGCTCAATGCTGTAAAATGAACTGTTGAATAGAATGCTGTTGATGTGCCAATGTTCTGTTCAAATGTAATCGTTCAAAGAAGAATCAATATAATCAGTTTATACAATTGTGATTCTTGTGTAAACTACAGTTGAATTCAATTTGAAGAAGTTCAGTGTCAAGTTAGACAACTTTGTTGTCACCTTCACAAGACAATTATTCGTTTAGGTGAACAATTAAGTCTAAGGTTGAGAAAAGCAGACAACGACCTTATGAGACTCATATAACATCGAGCGCAATAAACAATTCGACAATCAAACATTGTAGTGGAGTGGGTCAACCTGTCAAGTTCAACAACCATAAACCATCATTCTATTACAACCAGAACCGTCCGTGAATGTTTTGCCAAATATCGGTACCGTTACCGACTGCAAACCTCTGAAAAAAATCATTATTGTCAGAGTTAAGATATAGTTTACACTTTTTTATGTGTATCGGGTAAAAATTTACTTCCGTCTTTAAAATCTCGATGATGTTGATGAATAGGATTAGGCCAACAGCAGGCTAGTTGCGGAAAAGGTCCATGAAGCACAGGGTTTTACGAAGGTGATTTTAAACAATATAGGCCTATAGCGCTACTTGGTATAATCAGATAACTTCAGTTCTCCTTGAAGCAAATTGTACAAAATTACACGACAATTAAATGGTTAAAGTTTGAGATCATCAAAAATCTGCTACAAATTTTAGCTTGGTAGTAAGCATTCGACTCACAAAACCACCTAATACGCTTGCTCTTGTTTGGCGTCAGCGTCAAACGATAGTAAAAGTGCGTAAAACATAGAAAACCACACCTCTTACCCAATGTTCCCTCTAATTTTTCACGAGTCTGAGCAAACACAGTAACTCCCTGAGCGGTACCTTGGACCACCGTGAGCAACATCAGACGTGCCACGTGCGCATTGTGGCCATAATTATGCGTTTATTTTAATTTCAATTCAGGTTAGATTTTTTTCTTGTGCGCAGCACAGATTTTCTGTGCGCGGAGACCGTGTCAGCAGTGCGCATTTGCGCACGCGCGCAGCTTAGAGGGAACATTGCTCTTACCTAAAGCACAGAAACAAGTTCGGTAACAGGGGTTCGAGCGATGAGTAATTATCTTTATGTTTGAGTCGGGCAAAAACTTTCTTTAGTCCAATGATAAAAATTTCAGATACAGTGTTACCAAACCAGAACTAAAGTTGACTAATTTAAGCATTGTTGTGAACTGAAACCACTAACAGCTAATATGAGCTTTATTCAACTGAAATTCAAACAAACATAAAATCGAACATAGTGAGCAGGTTTAACTTCTACTCAAATAACACGTGTAAACGCAGTGTACTGAAACAAAGCACGCAAAACAACTAAATAAGGGATCTTGGTGAAGTGCGCTGCAATTGAATTAGCGACACCATAGGTTTCGGTAGAAAAATCGTGTTTCCAAGCACTGGAAGACTCCAATCTGTTGGCTTGTTGCAGGATTTGTAGGCTTACCATACGTCCCGTTTTAGCCGGGACAGTCCCGCTTTTAAAGGCTTTGTCCCGGCGTCCCGATCAGTCAACTAAAAGTCCCGCTTTGGCATTTACTGAGCCAGCATTGCCCCACACTACACGAATATTAGCATGATGTGATTGGTTTGTTTAGCCAATTTGCTGAAAAGCAATACCCGATGCGTGTTCTTGTTTCGTTGTGTTAAATGTGAAAGTAATTGTTACATCAATGTAGCGGGTAATTGGTCCAGTGGTGAGTTGATTGTTAGCGCATTCGCTTGTTCACTGTTCAGTAATAGTAGGCTAGGAGGAGGAGATGATCTTTTTGCAGTTAGGTTATTGAAAGAACTTATTTCGTACGGTTCCGGTACTTGTTTGCATTTTCTTCTGCAAAAACCATTTGAATGTGAAAGCCCTTATCACCTGCAAAATTAAAACTGACTTTTCCTGCTGTGGTTTTTATGAGAAAATAAAGTTGAATATAGACTTCTGGAAGAAAGTATTGTCTACAGAAAAGTATGATTGGACGATTATGTAAATTTACAAATGCTTGAACATTGTTTTGTTTCCTAGTAAAATGCATTATTTTAGTTTTTCTTGTTGTCTTACTACTTCAGTTGTCCCTGACGATAGGAATCCAAAATAGTCTCATACTTTTAGTAAAATGTAAACCACATTTATCTGATAGGGCTTGTTGTTCTGAAGCGTCCCGCTTTTCAATCAAAAAAATATGGTAAGCCTAAGGATTTGGGGCAGAAAAACATTTTAATCTGAGCCCTAGAAGTTAAATTTTGTGTGTAGCATAATGCGATTTTTGTAAACTTTTAAATCAAACATAAAACATTTCCTTAACATAATTTTAATTATTTTCATGTTTTGAAATGTTGTCACGTTTGACTTCTATTAGAATTTTAATAATTTTTATTTTTTTAGTTTGGAAACATGGTTTTTAACGGCATTTATTGTGCTTTTGCAAATGCTAGGCAACGCACAGCTGGTCTCCATGCTTGAAGGTGCTTGAGTCAGGCTATGATTCAAACTGTGCTTATATGTCAGGGGTGGGCAAACTTGTTCAACGAAAGAGTCACTTGCGGAAAACTACAAACACCAGCGAGCCGTAAAATCAGTAGTGTCTATACAAATACAGTAAACAATGCATCGATATAATGAACACTAGGCTATTGGATATTACTTGTTCAGCTAAAGCAGCCACTAAAACATGTCGCCGAGCCACAGTGTGCCCATCTTTGTTAAAGACTATACTTGCTAGCATTACATGTCATCGTTTTCGTTTTGCAGTGTATTTAAGTAGACTAAACTGAGCTAAAGTTTACTGTCTTAGCAGTGAAATTGCGTTGACTTGCTGTTAACTAACTCTTCGGATTCTATGTCTAGTGTTACGTCATAAACGAAATGCTGGCCTAAATAAAGAAAAAGAGAGAAACGTTCATAAACGGTACTCTTGGTAGCTTTTACATTTTTTTGAAATTTTACGATTCGACTGGAAGAGCCACAAAAAACATGCCGGCGTGCCGCATGTGGCTCGCGAGCCGCAGTTTGCCCACCACTGTTATATGTCAATTGGAGTACCGAGTACATCATTAATTGTTTTAAGTTTTAAACAAGTAAAACGCTGATGTTTCCTTTTATTTTCTTGCCATGGTTTATTGTAGTAGGGATACCTTGTTTTCTGCATAGGTCTAGATTTTTTCGAAGAAATCTTTTTGACTTTTGGAGTAAGACATGTTCTGATGTTCATGATGTGAGAAATTAGATATAATCTAGCTAAATGAATTATAAGTCACTGGGGTAATCGGAATATTCTTTGCCCAACTCGGAAATATGGCAGTTTTTGATAAGAAATCGTCTGTTCAGTCAGACTGTGACGGTTACGTCACGAATCATGAATTGTTACTTTTATCACTCACTTTTTAAGACTGTGCAATGACGTCAGATAAATTACCTCGCTTGAACTGGTGTGCCCTATATATACTCTTGTGTTGTTTGCAATCAGGACCCTTTTTTTACGTGATCGATTTCACTGGTTACTACCGCGCAATGTAGCATTCAGTAAGCTTTGCCAGAAGGTGGAAGCCTTTGTGTCTGATAATAAATAAAAATGAGAACTTTATCATTTAGTAATATGTATAGACAGAATTAAGCAACTAACAGCATAGTCACGCCGTTTGAGAAATGAGAACTCATATCATCGACGCAGAAGTATAACAAATTATCATCTTCAATTGTCCTCGCTCATATTGTAACAATAGCCGCCAGTGCACGCGGCCATTATGGCAAATATTTTTGTTGTGTAATACTTTACACAAGTAATATCAAACAAAACTAAAATTTGTCATAAGACAATGGTATCGACCAGAATCACAATTTTGGCGTGATGGCCCAGATTGGAAAATAAATTGATGTTTTTGGGTGAAAAATCCTGTGCACAACAAGATAAAAAATAAGCCCTTTAACCTATTTGTGCAGTTAAATTTAATCCCCTGTGCACTCAGCACCCTTTCCAATCTGGCTGATGGTGTGTTCTGCAAACTTTTTCTTGGTTTACCTATCAGCTTTCAAACAAATACCTTTCGCTTGATTGTTTATTACCCTATGAATTGAGTTTTATGCGTGAGTATGTCACGTTTTCTGCCAGCTTAGCCAGTAGCGTATGGAGTTTTGAAGAAAGATGCCAAGACCACTGGTATTTCCCATATAAGGTCCAGCCTATATACTTCCACATCTGGAATAAATCGGACATAGTATTTTTTAAAAAAAGCTGTTTTTGCCATAATGTTTTCTTTGTTTTTTTGTTGGTGTGTGTGTGTGGAGCTGAAGTGCAGTAGCTTGGTGGAATTATCGGCTTGGTAGTCGTAGGATTCTAGCGCCGCCCTCGCGGCTTGACCTTCCATGTTTTATACCGAGTGGCGCTATACCGAGGTAGTGACCTTGGGCAAGGCATTAATGAAACTTGCTCCTGTTCAGCGTGACCTAAATAAATTATTAAAATTTTGGCAGCATGAAATAAAAAAATCAAAAGACTGGATTTAAAAGAATTTTTGACTATCGGAACTTACGCAAAGGCTATCTCGGTAACTGGTGATTGAGCGATAATGAATTGTCGCCAGGTTTAAGTTGTGCAAATACTTTCCTTCATTCAAGGATAAAGATTATTGGGCCATGTTTAATAAACTGCAATTGACACAAAGTTTGAGGAGTTAATAAACTTGCCAACTTTGCCCATTTTACCCAGGTTTTGATACAACAACCATTTTCAATGTACTTAATAGTACGCCGATCAAAATGTGTGTTTAATAAAATGTTTTCTACTGTTTTGCCTCGTGTTTTCATTTTCCAATGAGTCATTACTCCCAACAGTTTGCTCCTGACAGGATAACAGTTTGTTATAAAAAAGCTGTAAAAGATGGCGTCTGTTTCTGTGGAACAAATGGGCGATGGGCCGAAACCGAAGTCAATGGTTCGCGCAAAGCGTTGGGACGACGAGGTGGAGAATGCTTACCGCTTCCAAACGGCCGGATATCGTGACGAGATTGAATACAAGATCATCAAGAAAACAGAGGCAGAGAGATGGCCGGTGGGGCCAGGTTATGTGAAGAAACTGCAGCGGAGAGATGGAACATTTTATTATTACAATCGCAAGCGTGAATGCCAGGACAAGGAGGTTCATAAAATCAAACTTTATCAATATTAATCTCGAGAGATTTTTACAGACTTATAAACATTCCTACGTTTTTTGAATTTTTGAGTTTTCTCTCAAAATCTTCTTTTGTTAAGTTTTGTGTCTTTTTTTTTCAGTATTTTTATTCCCGTTACAGTTGATTTATGAGAACAGTTTTTGGTATAAAACATGTATAAATATATAATTACATAAACCACTGTATGAGTTATGTTATTCCTGTTTTGAATTTGCTTTGAAGCCTTTATTTTCAAGGTTTGTATTTCATAGAAGCAAAACAGTTTTACCTTCCATTTGTAAATTTTCATGTTTTTTGCAGCTTGGAAGAGAATTTTGTCAGAAATATTGTCATTTTTTGCTCCATTTATACATAAGTTCTTCAATTTTCTTGGCTGCTTTTTTAATTGTTGTAGAATTTACATGCATTGCTAATTTTAATCCTATCTGTACCTTATGTTTGGTTGTTTTACAATCTTATAGGTGAACCACGTAGGAAAGTTATTGTTTTTTTATAGCGAGTGTACGAATATATGAAAGCAGACATCAATTATTTATGACCTGAAGCTTTCAGCAGAGAACTTGGGCAAGTAACTTAGCCGATATGTTTTGTTGTTGGAACATTTATTGACTTTTGTCAGTAGGCTTGGTGTTGTTTGGCATCCAAACAATACGTTAGTTGAAATACTTTTAAAAGATCATTTATTTTATCTAAGTTGAAATCAAAACCAATATTTGCTTCATGGGCAAATGACATGTCGCATAAAAAGCTTTGGTACAATTGCAAAGGTGTTCTGACATAACAGTAAAATGAAGACATTATGTAGGTGTATGACAGTTTTACACTTCTGACTAACAAATGCTGCTTTTGTCAACAATAGTTGGAGCTTCTTTGTGACACTGACCCCATGTGACCCCATGTTGTTGAACAAAATCTGTGGCAGGTCTGCCATTCTCATCTCCCATTTATTTTTTTATAAATTGTTAGATATTGTTTCAAGATTTCTATGGAAGAAATTCGTTTCTGAGGGTTTATCGATTTACACCGTGCATGTGTCTCACTCAGCAGTTTGTTAATTTTTATCACTTGATTTCTATGCGAGTCATCTGGCAAAGTTTCGTTTAATATTTCATTCGAAATAGCCGGGATCTTCCAAACGTCGGCCTTAATTGTGACTTCATGCTGACGTTGCGACAAATCTTCTGGGCATTCTTCTTCATTGTATTGCTCCTCCGGTGGCATAAATTTTGCATCGGACAGTCGGCACTTTGGTTCGTTGCTGCAAACAAGAATGTGTTCGTTTGGATTTGAGTCTGAGATGGAACATTTGTTGTTTTAACATCTTTCAAGGTTCATGTTCTTAAGGTTTTGATGCCTTTTTTTGCCACTGATTGCTCAAGACATGTTTTAATTTTGCGATAATTGTTAATATCCTACTTCCTCCTGGACGTCAATGGACAACAAAGTTTAATGTCCTACTCTTATGGCGGGAAATGAATCACGGAGATAAAGTTATACAAATGAAATATGTTTGATAAGATTTCAAGTTTTAAAACCATGTATATTTGGTGCACAGTTTTTCTGTCATTCACCATTACAAGCAAATTTACTGACCGACACGTTGCTATTTTATTTTTAGCTGGATTGTCAATCGGCAATTCGTCAACGTCACTGAGCACAACTCTCATGTCGTCAGTCACCAAAAACTGACCAAGGGCCTGGAAACAAATAAACAGATTGTTCAATCTAAGTGTATAATTGTTTATCAGATTATAAACTAATTTTCACAATCTTCTTTTATCCAAGTCACCTGTTTCGCTTCGTGGGTGTCACAATTCACTCGTGGCTCATCAATCTCGTGATGAAGGAAGACATAGATTTTTATGATGTCTATGATAAGCCTCATGCGTTTTTTGGCAGACAATTTAACATAATTTGGAGAATTCAAGAGATCTGTAGGCGTACCATACTTATTGCACGATTCCGTTAGAAAGATTGTATTGTTGCCTTCTTTGCAAAGCCCAGTTAACTGCAACGTAATCTCGTTAATGACATGCTCGTGAATGTATAGACCAGTGTTTCCTTATTTGCATAGAAATCTTGTAACCTGTATTATTTCTCTATGGGGCTGAAAACTTGCTAGAGTTTCCGCTGCGATCCTTGACCTGTATATGGATCCTTTTCTCGAAAGACTTTTCGGCATGACCATTGCAAATTTGTGACCTTTCCACTGGACAAGATGAACCTATACAAACGAGATATTCAAAAGAAGAACCTTAATCTTTGTGAGTGTTCTCATCAAAAACTCCTCGAACTGGCAAATTGAAACCTTCTGCGAAAGCACAGTGGTCAAAGCATTGTGATGTGTTGAACCTGTTTGAACCATCCCTCGCCCAGTTTCTTATTTTCCTTCTTCAGCAATTTGTTGATCTCGTTACAACCGAGCCACTTTTCACACTCTACCATCTCATCCACTTTGAAGTATCCGTGCTCACATTTTTTGTCGTTTTCTCGTGTTATCGTCTGTCTATGTTCCGCTTTCACTTGCTGCTCGTTATTCGTTTCTGTTCTCTCGAGGAGAGGTTGGATTTTCCTGGTTTTATTTTTCACACTGATCTGCTTTTTCTCATCCAGAAACGCTAAGGTCTGAGCAATCAAGCAGACTGACACGATCAGAATGACAAGTCGGATAAAAAGTTTTTTGCAATTTGTCAACCAAGTCATTTAACTTGTTTGTGATTTTGTCCAATATTATCCACTTATTTGACCAGAAGATTTTTTATTCACTTTTCAACTTCAACGACATCAGATAATGTTTAATGGCCGTCATGTGGTGTCCAGCCGACTACATCGGTTTGTAGACTTGCCTCCAGCTATATAAGAGAGATCTAATAATTCAGTGTCTGTCACAACGATAACCTGCTTTTAAAATGCCACATCAATAAAGTTAGGATGTGAATACAAGCAGAAGCGCTGAAAATGCAGTTTTATGCATCAATTCAAGTTCATATCAAATAAAGGGTATTTTAAGAGCATGTTTTCTTTAAAGGTGAAAAGTGTCTTTTTGTCCTTTTTGCCAATATTTTTGTGGTATAAAATTTGACATTTTAAGTAAATATTACTGTCATTTGTTTTAACAAAACTGTTCACAAATTCAAACAAATTTGTGAAAATCTTATAACTTTTCTTTCTCAAAACCTTTCTTCCTTGTCAATTATATGAAAAGAATCATAATTAGAAATTACATGTTAGTTAATGTAGTTGTTTAAATTTTGCATAAAGTCTCCTGCGCTGTCTTCTACAACTGCTTTAACCACGAATGTAAACAGACTGACTGCACTTGTTTAAAGTTAATCATCGCCTCAGGGCAAGTTGTGAAAACATTCACTACGTCCACTGTCAAGCACGAAAAGAAATCTCTGTTGTTTATTTAAGGAATAATCAATCAGTTTAGTTGAATACTTTGCTTGTTTCAGAATGTTGTCCGCAAAAATTCAAATTCAAGAACCTTAACAGTGGTTATAAAATTGCTTCCACCGCTATTATTACTATTATTGCAAAATTGCTGTCATGTCAGCGAAAAATTACCGCCTAACAGAAATTACCAAATCACTTTTAAGTCAATGTTTAGTGTTTGTATTAACACCAAATGTTTTTGTTACAGCCTTGTACCTGTTGACATGGAATCAAGCGAGGACGTTGCAGATTTGGTTGAAAAACTTTACCAGTACCGAGATAATTTTGTCGACACTCACGGTCTAAACAATATCAAAGAAAAACCAGGTTTAGTTAAATGTGAAATGGACAAGACACTGTGCAGGCTCAAGGAACAGGAATCGAACTGTCAAAAGACAATGTACATGCTTCTCTATGCAAAAGTTCTAAACATTGTCCCCGAGTACAGCCGCGAGTGCGAAGAATATTTATCAAAAGTTGTCAAACGCGACCCGTCATTAATCGAAGCATGGAATATGTTGGGGGAGACGTTCTGGAAGAAAGGGGACATCTCGGCCGCCAAGGACTGCTTTGAAGGAGCATTGAAGAGATCAAAGGAGAAAGTTTCGTTACGATCGCTCTCAATGGTTTTGAGACAATTAAAACCTTCTAAACTCGGGGATGAACAAAAGAACATTTTGCAAAGTGTGGAGCACGCCAAGGAAGCCGTACAATTAGATGTCAATGACGGCACGTCGTGGTACGTCCTTGGAAACGCGTATCTATCACTCTTCTTCTCAACAGAGCAAAATCCAAAGGTAACAATCTGAGCTTTTTGACTTTATTAGTTTGTGGCAAGTCTAAGGCAGCTTCAACTTATACCGTAGTGCATAAATTTGCTGGCTTGAGTGCTCTAGTATCGTTTCCAGGTCTTGGCGCTTTCCCTAAACGCCTATGCACAGGCTGAGAAGGTTGATCCATTGTCAGTGCACAACCCGGACCTCCACTTCAACAGGGCGGCAGCTTGTAGGTCAGTGGAGTGCTAAGCAGAGTTGTGCTTGTTTTAACAACTGAGTAATTCCCGTTGACATTTGCAACGGTCCCCTCTTTTCGCAGATTTGAATTGGTATACAGTTGATGTTCTTTAAGCGATTATTCGGTAATAGTAGGAATGTCATTTTTCTCGATTATTATCGTCATGGTCTTAATTCTAGTCCTTGTCAGGTACGAGGAGGCTTACAAGCTTGCGCTGGAAGGTTGGTTGAAAGCGGAGGAACTTGATCCGACGTGGGTAGAGCCGAGAGCGAAGATATCGGAGCTGTGCAACTTCCTCGACAAGCTAAATGAGCTCGTTAAGAAGAGAGGGAGGCTGAAGAATAAGAGGTTGCAGAACCTCATCTCATCAATTAAAGAGAAAGATCTTGGTTAGTCGGGTCGTATATTTTCAGATGAATTTGTGGTTAAAACTGCATGTTTTCTTTAATCTTTTGTATACGTTGTAACCAGTCGACAGTGTGTCTGGCCCACATTATTTTCCTGCCAACTTGCAAGAACTGCATTTTATTTTAGAATGCATTTCTACTACGTAATGCAGGATGTCGTTTTGGGCAAAGTTTGAATTGAAAAGTGTCAAAGATTTTTCGTGACGGCTATTTCCAGTCGTATTCAAAGCATTTTGTAGATACTGGTAACTGGTAACAGTGTGGCTGACCAGTTACCTATTGCAGTGTCACCATAACACAACCATTCTCCTCATGTTTTGTTTATTTGGTTGCGTGGATTAATAAAAGATTCAGATAACCAGGTCTTAGCTGGTTTGATGCTTTGAATCTGTTACTAGCGCCACAACGTGTTGATGCAAAGTCAGAGAATAACATATTATAGTTGATTTGTGGTTTTTCTGCCGCTCTTATATCTGGTGATGTCATTTTTAGGTCCTTACCATGGCGAATTTGTTAACAAAGATAAGAAAGTGACGCTGACATCGACAAATATCAAAGATTTGAAAGAAGGGAGGAACGAAGAAAAGGTAGTTTCCTGTTTTCTGCTCCTCTAAGAAATTTCGATTTTTTTACTAATAGATTCGTCCTTCGATTCAAGAATAAGATTGGATCACGAACAAAACAGTTCACAAACAATATCTAGGAATTAAAAAAGCTTTTAAAATATACGCATCTACATATCTTGCTTGCTCTTAACAAGTTTTTGATATGACCTCAAGCCAAGATTTAACAATGTATAACGTTGGACTGCAAACGAATTGGTTGGTCTTAAAAAACTTAAAAACTTATAATCCATCCCAGTGGAATTCCCCAACGTTTTGTCGATGATGATAGAATTTTTTCTGGACCTCAGAACGTTATAATGCAACACACCCTCTCCATACAATAGCATTAACACAACCAAAGTATTATTCAACTTACATGCTTGCTATGATCCTGCAATTTTGCAATAATTTTTACTTCGCACTGTTGTGTTCTTCGCGGTCTTAGAGTAATGAATTAACTCAGTAATTTGCAATATTTACGGTTAGTTTTACTGGAAATTTTCGTTTTTACTTGTTTCTTGGCGTAAATTTTTTTCACAATAGCACAAGAAAACTGGAAATAATTTACAGCACCGTGAATGTTGTAATTTTATTAGTAACAGCTAGTAGTAAGGTTTGGTCATAATGTATTGCACGTTATAAAAATCGATTAGTTTTCGCAGTAGGATTTGCTTCACAGGATAAGACGATAACTCAAACTGTGATCTTCACTCGTTTTAAATAGTTTGTTTTTTTATTCCAAACAGTCTAGAACTTCTGTGTTTTTCAAATAAATTTAAATAAAAAATTCTGGCTGTCGCTGTTTCACCGGAAAAAAATTTTACCTTTGAAGCCATTTTTCAGTTTCTGACAGTAACTTAAATCTTTCTTCTAATCTATAAATGTAACTTCAATTCAACTCTAAATAACTCAAATCGACTTGTTGCATACCCGTCCTCCCAACCTAACCGCCTACCTTTAGCAACAAGCTACCTGACATACTTGCCTGGAAGTATTCACTCCCAAAACTTCAACATCCTTCATGTTGTAATATTCAGGTTCTACTCGGTCGAGTCGTTTGCAACCTGGCTGACCTCACGCTGGTCCCCTTCACGTTCGCCATCGTCGATTCATCGGGATCCTGTTGCGCGGTGACTCTCTACAACCTTGCCCAGGTGAGGCTCGTACATGGCTGTCTTGCCTGTATTGTTTGGAGGGCGCATGTCTTGCAATCGAACAGTTGTGTCTTGGTTTTATATGACTTAAGTTTTTGTATAACCGACAACCTACATGATACTGTAAATGTATATGACCACAGACTTAACTTAACCCAGCATCTGATCTTAACCAAACCGTTATGAACGAATTTTGAATACAGTATATAGCAGTGGTTCCCAGCCTGGAGGCCGCACATTATTCTTTAATTTCTCATAAATAGCGCATTAAGTAACAGTTTTTAAGTTGCGGTTCGGCGAGAAATGAATCATTGCAGCTACGGGAAAGCGAGTAGGAAAGGTTCGGAACCACTGGCATATAGCAATGACGTATCTTTTCCACTAACACTTTTATTTACTACCGCTACATGGTGCCCCTGAGTGAGTTAACCTCCCATCATGGCAGGGTCGGGGCATGATCATCGGGGACTCGGTCGCCATCCCCGAGCCTTACCTTACTCATCACGACATCGAGTGGCAAGGTGGCAGTAGATGGAAGTTCAGCAGCATCCGGGTCACCAACCCGGTTGTGCTTGTCGTGAACGGGAAGAAACTGACCAATGAACATTGCGGATACACCAGGGTTTCGATGACACCGAGCGATTTGTAACGTCATAATGTGTTTATATTTTATGTTGGTGTGACGTCGTTTAGGGCCGTTTTTATTTCGATGTGCAGTTGTTTGCTTGAAAATATATACTTTCTATGTTTGTTATAGTTGGCTACTGCACAATGTGTCCATAAATTCCATAGAACAAGTGAATAATCTATGTCTACATTATGATATGCTACCGGTACACTGACAGAGCTTAACAAAATTCAGTATTCATCAAAGGATAATGTTGAGGTTGTATGGTCGTATAAACTTGGAGTTGCAAAACTTACGTAGACTAAAAAGTTGTTTAAGGAACCATCCACTGTTGGCGGAACCTACTTGTAAGGAAGTTGGAGTAGGTAAAAAATTGCAACCATAGAACATACATTAGGATAAAATTTAGGGTTATAAAACAGTCATAATTGCTCTGTTTCGGGATTAGAAAAGTGTGCTCGCTAGCCGAGTGATTGAAACGGTGGGCTGGTAACAATGCGATACCCAGCGGCACTACAGTTGTGATGTCATGAGAAATGCATACGCGACATTAGCTCCCGATGAGCAATTCCAGATACGACATACTGTAAAAGCCAAATAAACATTCATTGGCAACCTGCAAAAAGATAAGCTAGATTCTGGGCCTGATTGACGAGGTATCCTCAATGAATTTAAGTTGTGCAGAGATTTTCCTCGGTCAAGGATAAGGATTGAAACCAATTGAACGCATAATGTGACGTCAAAATAGTTTTTACGTTGAAAAGTATTGACCGGAGTCAGAAAAAGTGACTTGGTTACAACCCTGCTTTGACGGCCTTTCTGACGTAACACTTGATCTCACAGTGGCCGACCCCACCAATGTTTAGGCAAAGTCACCAAATGCCGGCATTCTAACACCACGACCGTTTCAACAATTTTCAAAATTCCGAGCTCACACACAATTTGAGAGATTATATTTGTAGCGCGTCATATGAACGTAACAGCGATATATACAACACGTGTAAGTGTCTGTTTGCCAGAAACAATGATAGAAATTGGGATCAACTCTGAGGGAACAGGAACCGAAATAAATAAACCGATCAAAAGATGGCGCTAAGAAGCCGAAACTAGAGTGTTTGCTTTTCTATTTTCAGACAAGGCTGCACCAACGTCAATGATAACGTAATCGAAGCAATTGGTTACACTAAAATATTAAAGATAATATATACAAATAAAACATGATTTGATTATAAGAAGTTATTGTTACAGACCGCAGCAAAGTGACGCTGCAGTGAAAAAAACTATAATGCACAGACGGGGAAAATTTATAAAGAAATCGACAAAACTGACTTAATTTCTCATCAATTCTTTGACTCTCATCCACAAAAACAATCGAATTCGAGTGGTTTCGAGTGTCCAAATCAGTTCAAAGGATTATCTGACGATGCGGGAAAAGACGGGGCGGATCATTTCTTAGGGCGGGGTTTTCTTCCTCCGTAATACCAGACAATCTCGCCTGGATCCGGACACGTTTGCATGAACTCTTCAGTCGCGTCCGCTGCAGCCAGGTATCGGGCGATGCCGGTGAACTCCTCCGGGATCTCGTATTTCAGCATCTCTCTTCCCGCCACCTACACAAGCAAGATGGACAGACTCAAGATAGCTTTGAAAATCTTTGTAACATTGAGTGACGGAGAAGAATGTGACGTGAACTTGCCCGAATCATGTTCAGCTTAGGAAGCATGTTGCAATCGGCGATCGTCATTTCGTCGCCATCAATGAACCTCCTCTTCGAGACTTGTGGTTCGTCCCCGTCGTCATTCTCGTCAATCTCGTCATCCAGTGGTTCGTTTAAATATTTGTCGAATTTTCTGAGAGCATCGTTCAACTTTGTTTCCAGCACTAAAAATGCAAAAGCAGCAGATTCGATTGTGATCTCACAGCTATCTTTTAACAGCCGGTGCAACTAGAACCAAGCCTTGAAGAACACAATCCACACTTACTCTTGCGTTTAGGGTCATTTTGGTTTCCAGTGAACTTGATAAAAGCAGAAAACTTGGCGAAGACATCGTTCCCAGCCCGGTTGCTCTGTTGGTGCTTGCAGGCGAGCTTGGGATAGCGAGGGGGGTAAAGTTCGGCCTCAATGTAGTCCTCACTCTTCTGGATGTCGGTCAGCTCCTCCCCATTGAAGAGCAGAAAGGGGGGGTTGGCACCCAACGCGATATCTTTCAGTTGTTTTGGTTTTCTGTGAATTGACGCAAAAGTGATCACAACCCTTGACAAGCACATACAAATTTAACAACAAAATTTACGTTGCTTTGTCGACGGTTGTGACGTTGAAGACAACCCCCTTCAGCCAAAGCATCATGAAGAGCCGCTGTGAGAATGGGCAGCATCCAACACACTCCCTGTCCGAGCCAGCCTAGTTGAAAAAATTTTTTTTAATGCACTGGAAAAAATGCTGCCAAAACATTTATTTTCATCAATTTATGCAGATCTGTTGCATATAGGGAATGCTGCAGCTTAATAAAAAAAAACTACAAAAGGCATTTCTCATATCTTATAAAAAATCCTTGACATGGTCAGCAAAACCTGTTTTTTAAGAACAATTTGCGGTATTATTGTTTTAGTTTGTTCATTGAGCAAATTTGAGTGAATATTAAGCCGAGCATAAAATATAAGAAATGCTTTTCGGATTCAAAAAGGAATTTGAACACAAGCAGTTAATACAGAAAAATAAAAACTTATCAAGAAACAAAATCGGATGGGTGTTAAATTTGAGTCCAGCTTGTTAAAACAAAGCTTAACAAAACTTAAAATACATGCAAAGAAATGTTTCAACTGAAAATCTCAAACAATCCCACGAGTTACCTCTGCTACGAAGCTGTGTTGCAAATCTAAACAACATCATAAATATAGAACTGGATTCGAATTCGTAAAACGACATTATGGTATATAAAGTCTCATCAAGTTGAGTGCTACTTGGTGGATGACAGGCATCATTGTGTAACAGATGGTTAGCATTTGTTGGAATAAGGTGTACAGCGTACTGTACGTCTGGAGTTGAAAAGGACGAACATATTGTTTTGATAGTATTTCAGCGGAGTTATTTCAAAATTTGCGAGGCAATGATTTATTTTGTTCTTATTTCTAGATGAAGCTGGCTGTGTTGGTTTATCACAACTTGTTCATCACCGATTTTTTTTAAGAATAGATTTGAGTTCAGTGATATATTCGAAAACTTGCAATGAAGACTTTTGAGGCAAAACTGCAAAGTGGAAGTGAATGTTTTTGTCATGATTGTAAATAGAATTTGTCTCAGTCTTCCTTTAAATGGTTTGAGAAGTGAGAACCAAAGCTTTCATGTTCAAGACAAAACTGGATTGTTCCATTGTTACAAACACACATGTCACAATGGAATAATCCTTTCTACTATTACTTCCTCTATATCCACTGTTTTGCTGCAACTGTTTGTGATCAACTTGTCCGGACTACCATTGTAAGTATGGGAAGTTCTAACGGCATGGCAAATGAGGGTTAAGTATTTTAAGCGATTATATTAATCAGATTTAATTAATCCAAAACTTTAGGGCTTGTGGTCACGCACTATTGTGAGCAAAAAATAGCGGGATTATTACAAACTATAAATTATAAAAACTTATGACAGTGAAATTTGTTTTAAAAATTCAGTCAGTAGCTTTAAAACAAATCCCATTTAAAGTAATCAGGCAGTCATGAAGGTAAGTTATGCTGCCACAGCTAATACATGGGACCAATACATTTTGAATGTCGAGAATAAATTTCATCACAAGTTGTGCGTGAAGATTTCCACACTTGAAGCAGCAAATTCACAGCAACAAGATCCACAATAACGACGTAAGCGCGCAGGGTGAAAAAACAAACAAACGGGGAGTAAAATGAAAGAGAGAAGGGAGACAGTTGACTCACCAGCACACAACAACCGCCATTATACCCACGCAGAGGTCGCACCCGACTATAAAAGGCAAAATTCCAAGTTTAGAAGATCAGTCATAACCTGGTGTACTTCCAAGCGCACTGACTCTTAGCATGGTTTGATATATAGTTAGTTGGAGGTAGAAAAGCTGATTCAAATGCTATCAATTCGCTCCAAGAGGCGCGTTTATGAAAGGGCGTCGGCGTCCTACTCCAAACAGCGTTGGTGAGGAAATACGTCAATAAAGAAAATTCCATGACATTCCACGCTAGCGCTGGCCAATTGATAGTAAAATAATGAAAATATTCGATAGGAAATGTAAGCGCGTGAGCCGGTAACCGCTCAATATCAACGCTACGACTAAATAAAACCCAACAACAACTTGGTTGCCATGTCAACTGTAAACGGGCGGACGTAGCAAATATGCGGCTGTGGGTAGGGTATAGATTCCGGCAATCACAATCAGATACATAACTTCAAGACATATGTATTCACTAACACATGATATTTAATAATATTTCTACAAACATGACAACACACCTGAGCATTACCGGCGCATTTAACAAGATACAACTTTCTAAACAGCAAATGAATTCGCGCATTTGAACGCCACTGCTTTTATATCTTGTTTGGAACAGAAAAGGCCAACACAGTTTATCAGCAAGCGACCGCACAAAATATGATGATGACGAGTTAGTGCGCATGCGCAACAGGCACTTGAGCTCTCAAATGCAAACGAAAACAACATGATGACGTCACATGTTTCTTGGGCGCGTTGCTACGAAAAGGAAAAAAAATATTTTCACCAAGCAAAGATGGGGTACTTGAAGCTCTCTCCGCTTGCGCTGTGTTAAACCATTCACACAGTTTCCATCGACAGTCATACGCAAATTACTGAAGCAGCAAACGTATGCTGTCATGCTAAAATTACCTCAGATTACCCAAGAGTGAGTAAAAGGTGGCCATTGACACTTAACCCTTCCACAATCGTGCCCAGACAGCACTTACCTTCACAAAGAGGTTGATGACATGCTTTCGGTCAGCGAGCGAATCTTCTTCACCGTCAGCCCCAGAAGGGACGACTTCGCGCGTGTTTTCCTCAGCCGCACTACTCACAATTTCCTCTGACATGTCCTATAGTGATAAAGTTTCCAGTAATTCCAACCTAAGCGTTTTTCGTTTCAGGCACGAGTAACAATTTCATCTGCTGTACTTGAGATCCGTGCGTTTGCACAAATATTCACTTGAGCCTTAAACTCTATAGAAAAACCTTGAATCTGGTTTGAACAGAGAATATCGAGTTTACATAAAATCGCTCGCCTGGCGTAACTCATCGTGTTCCGCTATCCTAGCATATACGAAACGTCTAATACCAACCCGACAACCCATAATTATCAACAGCACTGTCGGCAAGAAACGTGCAAATATGGAAATAAGTCGGAACGAAGTTGTAAACATGGCCGCGCTTGCGTTAGAACCGGGTGGAAAACTCGTCAAACATCGAACACAGTCCGCGGCTGATTATGACGTTTCTGGAAGATTCTAGATTGTTCAAACTTCACCTCGGAGTTGAAATTCCACTACACTGCAGTAAGAATTTAGCAGGAGTATTCATACTGAGCGACCAATCAACGTAATTCGAAAACTACCAGCGCATATGAAGGCAATAAGCCAATAATGCTCCACCAAATTCGGTGCTGACTGACGTAACTGAATATTCTAAACACAACCATCACCATAAATGACGCAACAATCAAATACTTGGCGCGACTTCTATTTACGAATTGGGCGGTGGCCGCGGACAACGACTCACAGGTAATTTCGTCTAATAAGGTGACGTCACAAACCGAAGAAGTCTAACAAATACAGTGATGTAATTACACAAGACGCCATGATCTTTTATCTCAAGCGAGGTCCGAATCAACAGAACATTGACGATCACTGATGCGAAACAGGCCATTAGCTGTTGTCTAAACTACCACAGTATCCTGACAATCTCGTGTTATGCTGCAGCAAACATCGTGTTATGGGATGAACGCAGATTATCCAAAACTAATTAATACCTTCGCTATAAGTAGCTAGTATAATACCCAATAAGCTTCTAGTCGAACAGTTAAAGCGATTAGGTTATCAAAAGCATAACTTCACAAAACGCAGCACGTCACACTTAACTGTTTCATAGGTTTTCTAACAACGCCTGTTGCTCGAGATGTAACCTCACTGTGCGCATTCAACCTTGAAATTCTTCTCTCATCTAAACAATTATGACTTCACAATTCCCTGCTGGCAGTATTGTGTGATATTGAGTTGCAAATACCAGCATTGCCTTGGGCTATAGGGCGTTGTATAAAGCGTGATGTCATACAATGTACGGTGTCTTCTGTCCAGGTTTCTACGCTCCAAGCTCAAGCTCGCAATTGCGAAGCGGCATTGCGGAAAGACAAGAACGGAAGCGAAAAACAAGTTGCACATAGTTGCAAGGTTTTCAGCAAACGGTTGGCTCAACAGAAGAGTTTTGTGACCTTTTCACTGAAACGGTAAGTGCAGCTCATTTAAAACTTGCAAAGCTATAAACCACTTGTTACTTGCTAAACATTAGCGCAGATAGGCTAAAACACATCGTCGTAATACTAAGCGGCCGCCCGCCACGTTAACAAACACACATAGCATCTGTGAAAACATTCTATAGCAGAGGTTATCAGTTACTACCATCACAAACTTCTGTATCGAATTATTACTAACGACCTACAGACTGATCTACCAATCAAGTTCAGGTTTAAGCTTACTGAGCTAGTCTGGCTGGGTGGGTTCTAAAACGGACTAAATCCATGAAAACCTTTAAAAACGTACTTTGTTGAAGTAGCTTCAAGCCAACTAATGAAAGACGTCTGTGACGAAACAAAGTGAAAACAAACTTTGCCATTTTCACGCTTCTCTGGACATATTCACCATTCCTGGTTGTCAAACATAAGGTGGAGCAGTTCGATCCAATAACAAAAGGTTTCAAATTTAATTTGTAATTCAATCCATCCACTTCAAGAAGTGGCCACTACAGCAACGTTTGCGTTGTGATGTTAAGTTAACAGTGGGGCATAGTGAGGTGATAGTATTCTATGCCACAGCGAATATTGGCATTGCAATCAATGTTTAACATTACTTTATAAATTGCAACTTAATCTTATCGCCAGTAAAAAGATAAATATATTTATATGCAATTATAATACGATAATATGTATGTTAAATAATGTAGTGTTAAGCAAAGCCAGATAAAAGCTTTAAAATTATTGCATGTTATACTGAAGGCTATTATTGCATGTTATACTAAGGCTGAAAGGGTAGCCCTAGTTTTTATGCTTTGTATTCGTTAAAATTTCATTGGTTGTGGATGACTGTGTCATATACATACACAACGTAAGCATAGTACACTCATTTTTAACAAAAGACCTTTTATAAGAACAGCTTATAATAGACTGTTAGAGATTAAACCATTCTACTGCCAACTTTGAAAGATATGCTATAAAATTTGTGCCCAAGCCTAACAAATTAAAGGTCAAGGTCAAACCCGAAAAGTGTTAGGCTATAAAAACTGAGAGTAACTCGTTCATAGGAACATATACAAATGAAGTTGTATGCGACGTGTGGACTTAGATGCTATCATGGAACTATTGAAGTCATAAAATTATATTTGAAGCAACATTAACTTACTTTACAAGTGTATAAGAACATACAAACAAAATCTGCTGAGATATACACAGCCATAAGATATACTTATATATGTTATTCTAGTTCAAGTGCACACAACTTGGAACTGACCTTGACAAAAAGCATAATTTTAGGTTCCGGTCGTTGAGATACTTGCTGAGGTTCATCAATGGGAGCATCTCCATTCACTAATATTGTCTGTGGGTCCTCGCTTTTGTTTGATTTCTATGTTAGTGTTCCATGCATAAATGAAAACAAAAGAGAACAGAAATCACCATGAAAATCAAATAATGACGGAAAAAGTATCGTGTGTTAAATGTCAAATGTGGAGTAACTGCTGCCATCGTGTGGTGAAAACACAAATGAGTGAAATTTTTCTGAATCCACCACCATAACTCGCAGCTGAAGAGCAAAAATAAAACGTGCACCAAGACAGCATTATATGATGTCTTTCGGAAATTAAAAGGTGAGTTCAAACTGAGTCTTGTCATAGAACCTTAATAAAGAGATAGATAACTTTCTCAGTTTGACTTCCACCCTCGTTGATGGTGCGGACCTCATTCTCTTCCTGAAATTTATTTTCACATTTGTTCAGAAGATATTTGTTTTACTTTCATTCATTTGCAACTGGTTGAGGCTTAAGTTTT
This sequence comes from Clavelina lepadiformis, assembly GCF_947623445.1. NCBI lineage: Eukaryota > Metazoa > Chordata > Ascidiacea > Aplousobranchia > Clavelinidae > Clavelina > Clavelina lepadiformis. The sequence goes on along the minus strand of NC_135246.1, from coordinate 19,282,031 downwards.
GGATTTGATCATCTTACACTGCTTTTGTATGGAGTCTAAGTTTTATCAATTAATCAATAACTGGTTAATAGTAAATGTTAGGTAATGTTGGCTTGAAAATCATTCTCATAAATCATCTCGACATCTGGTAATTTGTAGGACCATCATAAAAACTACACCTTAGTAAACAAATTCACAAACCGAACAAACATGTACAATATTAAATTTAACATCCAGTATTTATGAGATTATGCATCAAGTTTAATTCTACTTCTGTACCTCCTCAGTGTTAAGATTCTCGATGCCTTCAACCACAAGCTCAGCCATACTTCCGAGAGGTTTAAGAGGTGGAGGTTCACTGTGTACTTCTTCTTTCTCGCTGACGGACGATGCGGATGACTGCTGGTCGAAATCGTATCTGTGCTCTGGCTCAGCAGCTGGTGGTGGGGGCAGGTCGTCTGCTACGTCGGTGTAATGGTCGATGTAATCTTTACCACCTTCACTGTATGATGCCACAGGGGGATCCTCACTGGGTACCTCACTATAAATATTCTGTACATAAAATAAAAACATTATGAAAACTTCAATTGTGTGGACGTCATAGCATTACATGCAACTGCGTTTAGAACAAATGCTAAAACAATGTTCACGTATAGTAGCCTCTGTCTGCAAGTTCTTTGCTGTGCATTGAACTTGGCCTGGTCCAATGTTCCCTCTAATTTTTCACGAGTCTGAGCAAACACAGTAACTCCCTGAGCGGTACCTTGGACCACCGTGAGCAACATCAGACGTGCCACGTGCGCATTGTGGCCATAATTATGCGTTTATTTTAATTTCAATTCAGGTTAGATTTTTTTCTTGTGCGCAGCACAGATTTTCTGTGCGCGGAGACCGTGTCAGCAGTGCGCATTTGCGCACGCGCGCAGCTTAGAGGGAACATTGGCCTGGTCCACTTTGGCGGATCTAAACTATGCACGTAGGTCTATATGCTTGATTGGCAAACTAGCTTAATATTGTGCATAAATGAATGTCCGGAAGTGACATTTGATTGCTATTAAATGCTTAATTAAATTGTGCGTTTTGCACTAGGCCAAAACGGAACGCGAATATTGATACAACAACGTTAAACACGCGCACTTCATAGCTCGTAAGCTCTGTTTACAGTCTTACAACACTAGACCAAATGCAATTACGCGGCTCAAGGAAAATACACTTTAAATAACTGCAATATGAAAACCTGAGAATAAACTCAAATGGGGCGATTCATTATCGAGATCTTTTAGATTTGTAAGACTGCTAGGTGCGAAGCTATTGCCTGAAAGCCACTTCTCGCTATCATTAACACCACCGACTCTCTTCTCTATATCTGGTCTTTATGCCATTCCCGAAAACCGCAACTGAATTCCTAACAGTTCATCGCTTTCCCAACAACAATGCGACGCTGTGCACGCCATTTTACTTGGTGCCACTTGACGCACTTGAGCGGCGCACATCTTTGGATAAACTAAATTTATCAAATCCAGGCCGAGCGGCCATTGGGTTTAAATTCTGCAAAGTTTCAAAACAAGACGTGAACATGAAAACACGCGAAATCGCTTTGCAAGACGCCAAGAAGGCGCATGTATAACTATGTAATGTAGTCATCCAGTGGAGGATTGTAGGGTGACGTCATATCCGCACAAATCAGATAGGAAGATGACGAAATTGAGTGGGTTGCGTACTCGCGAGATTTATTGTTTTGTATAATGCAAAGCGTTTTCATGCTTCTTAAATTTTAAATGACATTATAACTCAATGTAACTGTAACATTTTCTACTGCGACAAATATCCTAAACACAAGTGTTTTAAGTTTCATATTTCGGTGAAATGGGCAATATTTTGGCCAATATTACCCCGTAAATTACTGTGGTACTTTTTGTCGTGACGTCATTCTTCCAACCTCCACCATTGTGCTTAATTCCTTAACCATTGTCTAGCACTGTAGTTAAAGGACCCGCTCTCGCCCACTAGTGGCGGAAAGGGTACCTGTCATTACTCTTTAAGTGTTGTTGGGTAGTTTAAAATAAACGAGTTTAATTCTATGAATTTCACATCAAACAACATGACTTACCTCTTCTGGGTGTTCGTACACGTTATCCCCGGGCTCATCCATTTTAAGTGGCTTTTCAATAAGTTAAGCAATTAGGAATATTGCACAAAACCTACCACACCCTAAAACACAAACAACATTCAATCGTTTCAAATCCAAAGAAAAAAACTTCTATGTTCGGAATGGAAGCCGTATCAATACCACGGGAATAATCTCAAATTTAAACCAAACAAGTTCTCACTTTGACACGAGCACTTCAGCAAGTCCCACTCGGTTACAAGTCACTCTGACTAGGAAACCTTTCTCGAAGTTTTTAAAACAAAATGTTTTTGTACCGTGAGAACGTGATGTCTCTCCATAGAATTAAGTAAACGTAAGGTGGGAATGATTTGTTCACGGGAATAAAAGTGGTGGAAAACTTTTTAAAAGTTCAAAGTGACGTCACCACGCCAAGTTTATTATTGATGGCATTCCAGAATAAGCCACAAGTTCCTGTCCTGGCTGTAAGTAAATGTTGATCATTAGAATACAGACCGATGAAACGAATACTCATTAAAGATTGCATTAAATCCCTTTGTGAGTTAACTTCAGATGGTAGGTCAATTAAATCCTCGCACGATTTAACCCAAGATGATTAAACCAATGGGCGTTGGTTGGGTCGTTCTCGGTGTAATCATCCTGGATTGAATTGATCTAGAGCAGTGGTTCTCAACCGGGGTGCCATTTACGTTTAGCAAGGGTGCCGCAAGTTATTGTGCACTAATCACTAGACCAGGAAAACGGTTGCGAAAATTGTTTTAATTTAATGCAGAAACTTTTTTGGTTTGACTGTGGGTGCTGCCAAATCTTTTGGTTGTTTGCAGGGTGACGTAAGCGAAAAAAGGTTAAGAACCACTGATCTAGAGCCATGACTTCTTTTGTTTTAGGTCTTGTCTATCCATGTTTGGTCATAATCGTCCTTCCATAAAAATCACGTGAGTTACCTTTGAACTTACTGAAAACTGCATTGATCTAAATCAGGTTGGACAGGATTAATCAAGAAATTTCTGGAAAAAGCACAAGTTCGTTATAAATTTAGAATTGTAACGTCATAAATGTGTGAGTGCTTTCGAATGTTCTTGTCGCTACTTCGAGTGCTGTATTTGTGTCGTCATAGACTCTATTCATGGGAACGGGACGTAACAATCAATAGGAAACGATAAGTTGAATGACAATGGAATGGATGATACGCTCAGATTAATCTTTATATTGACAGACTCTTACAATGAAACCCTCCGGGCAATTTCTTTGTCAAATGTCTTGATCACTTCTCTAGCTTTATCCTGCGCTTTTTACGTTTAACCTGTTAGCAAAGTACTATCTCATTTTAACATGTTGCAATGTTCAGTTACAGCATTACAACACATTTCTGTCTTTATCGATATAATCATCAACTGCAATAGGCAGCTCACTTTATCTTCAAGCCTAAACTTTTCCAAGTAACTTGCAAATTGATATCGCGTTTATAACCACGCAGATAAAACCGGGTTTGGTTATATATTAATCCAAGGGTGGTTCACTGTTTACACAGTGCGCATTATTTCGTGCTCGACAACATAAGGTCGTGTTTTCCTGCACTGACGTTGATAGGTTTTCCAATGCTTGGTTGGCTGACGACTTCAATTTACAGATGTTTGCTAAGTAATTTGCTGACGTCCCGGGTTTTATGACCCGATTTGGTTGCCCCATCGTAGGCTTCGAATGAAGCAGCGCGTGTTGTCTCTGTCAGATAGAGTTCATAATAGGCCTCTTGAACCTGGCACCTATATCTGAATTTAAGGAGATTCCCAAACTTTTTGGGGTTTTTCATAAGTTGCTCTTCAAATATAGTGGCGGCCTACCCTGCAATCCAACTCAGTCAGCCAACTGTGGAAGGTACAGTTACTTTTAAGCAGATTGCAACAAAAAGGATGCTTTCGGTTCTACTCAGACCTGCTACTGACGCAATAGAATGCGGAGGCCTAGAGCTATAAGTTTTGTGGCAGCAATAAAAAGTTGAAACATGCCATACCACCAGCTGAAATGTATACAGAGAGCTTTCAAAACTTTCGGATTAAAAATACCATAGCGCGCCGCATAGAAGCAAAACAAATATCACCGCTGACTTCTGCTTCTAACACTACGGGCTTAAACTCGCGATTTACAATGCTCGGTATGTAAGCTCTTGCCTTAACAAGCCCGCTTCGACGAAATAGTAAAACTTTTCTTCAAACAGCGCACTCAGAGTCGAACTTATTGTGTGAAGTGCCGCTGAAGTCGACGTGTATTCTCTTAAAATGGAGAATATTAAGGTTCAGCTGTCTCTGTCTCATTCACAGAGAAGGCGTTGAATGTCGGGTTCATTATTAACTAACTATTCGCTTTGTTGGTTCTTTGCCTTTATCTTTCAAGAGCTATTGAGTTGATGGATTAATACGTTCACGCATCACCTTTTAAGAATAATTGGTTAATTTGTTGCTACTTTGTACTTGTACAATGACGTCACCTGCCTTCAATCTTTTGTTGGACGGTTTTAGACGGGGTCACACCGGAAGTTACTGGGTATCATCAAATATTAATTACAGTATTCGCTTTGTTAACTGAAGTCAATATCATTACCATACTCCATTGAAGAGGACTTGTCTCGTTCAGACGCTTTTCGAAGGCGCTCGCCTTTTGTTTCTTTCAGATTTGTTCTTGTGCACCGTCTAGCGGCTGCATCAAGCGTAAATATGAAATTAAATGCGATCTTAAAAACTGCAAATACAGCCATAGGCTACGGTTCAGTTCAACTAAAAAAAAACAGAAAAAATTGCACAAGAAGCTACTTTATTACAAAAACTACCCAAATGATTCTAGAGTACGCAGCGGTGGTAGCATATGGCATTCCTCTCATTCATCCCAACGAAATATACCATTAGTTCGATATTTCATTTAAACTTGGATATGGCCTATACCAGTGTTTACCGTTTACTCAAAACCTCGTTGCAACAATATGCAAATTTTTATTTCAGGAATAAACCGGAAGAAGCATTCGCAAAAAGATGTAACGTAATTTCCGCTCACAAACAAACGAACAAAAGTTCGCAAAAGTATGGCTTCATTAGAAGAATAATACTGTACTTTTATTAAAGAAGTGACTAGTTCATCGTAAGTGTGTCAGTCACGCAACGCCATTTTTAAACTAGGGGGTTGATTTTTGAAATTGGGCAGAATGAAAAAAGTCGATTTTAGTTGTTTAGTTTTTTAGAAGTAAATTAAGGTTAGTTTTAGATTAGAAGGTAGATTTAGGTTATTGAAGAGCAGCGGGGTTACGAACAAGCTTGAAAAAGATGAAACACCGGGGATAAAACTTTTTACGATAAAAATTTACGACTTTTACGATATTTTACTAAAATTACGACAAAATTTTTTAAAACGAATTTTTACAAGATGCAAAAACGTGAAACCCTCGGGGGCAATTCAGACGTCATCGCGATGTAAAAACGGTTATTGAAAAAGAGAGAAACATTTTATCGTAAAATAGAACAATATTTTAAGGTTTCTTAACTATTTTGCATGATCACAAGCAAAGGTCAACGCACAAGAAAGAATCTATGAAGTTATTTTGAAATTTTTCAAAATTTTCTTTTTCATGGTAAAAGCCTTCGAACAACTTTAAGCGTGACTTGAAATTTGGCAAAGAGAAAAAATGCAAAAAACAAGACACGAAGAAATATTTCGAACAGACAAAAATAAATAATATCATTTTAGATAGCTTTATAAATTCGCCAATTACACAAAAATTTAAAAAGTGTAAAAAACAACAATAGAAGCAGATGCCATAAAAGCTAAATAGCCCACGCCCAATGTAAAGGGGAGTGGCTTTATATGAAGCTTGATACAAAAAGCTCAGTGCTGGGCATAACCTGACACAACATCGCCCACAACCTGCCCAGCCTATGTGCTTAAAAATATTTTAATTGAGTCTGAAAAATTTCTCTTCAAACGAAGGGTAATTAAGAAAATTGGCGTTCGCTACTCACACACACACACTCGCGCGTGCACACACACACCTAGCTTGTGTCCACTGTGAGGTCAAAGCGAGCAATTTACAAATTCACGTGATTTACGTCCACCTTAAATTTACCGTTTTACCACGTTTTGGTCACCATGACGACGGTTAAAGTGCTCTAGAATTATTGAAGGACCGTTTGTCAACTGCGCGGATGATATATCAGGTGTGGATTCATGCGCGGGTGAACTACGGGGGTCAAAGCGCGTGCAAATTCAACGAAAAATGATTCATTACACAGTGATGTCTATGTCGTCACGGTGCAATACCAGAACAGCATGTAACAGGACTGTGTATACTTTCTGCAGATAGAGATTGTCAACCTTTGAATTACGATGTCATTTTGGTTTATTTAATTAAAACCAGAATCGATTCTTCAATCTATTGTATACGCGAGTTTTAATCACGTGGTCAGAGATTAACCTTTCGTCGGGAAGTGTTCCTTGGAAACCGGTGTAGGCAGAGTTGTCTATTTGGATTATACTTATAGTCATACATTGGCAACTTTGTGTCTTGACGACGAAACACGGGGTAAAATTATGGAAGGTTTCGTTGTACAAGTCCACGAATACCGAGATAACACATCTGAGCTGCGTTGGAAAAATAAACAGGAGAAAAAATTTCTCCCTCGAAGAATGTTTATTTTAATCTCGGGCACGGCGCAGACAAGTTCATTACCAAGTCGAACAGGTTTTGGTTCAATGCGAGGCGTCGCTGCCATTTTCAGGGTAAAATATTTCCTAAAATTTTGAACGTTGTCCACTCGTAATTGAACGTTTTTGTACCGGAAATTTTCCGGACAAAATCGAGGCTTCTCACATTCAAAAGCGATCTCAGTCTTAATTTTGAGTTCATCAGCGGTTGTCTATTACGTCATCCTTTTCGTTTTGGATGAAATCAGATCAATGATGTCATTACTGTGCAGACATCCCATAAATTTTATTACGAATTAATCCAAAGTTTCCAGTAAAATCGCGAACTAATGTGTAAAATATTTTACGACGTCATATAACCATCAACCCAACAAATTTGCGACCGTTTATTTGCAAAGCATAGTCACAAGGTTCTCTTGTTACATCACGACGTGTAACAATGGCTATTACGTGACGTTAGCATTAGTCGTTGCTCTTGCGCTTGCTAGCTAACTGGCCTCGGGCGAGTTCTAAAATAACAACGAGAAAAGTCAAAGCGATTGCAGAATTTTTAACTTGATCATCAGTCCGGAGCGATTTTGAAGATCGACTTCGTGTTTCAGTGATTTTCAAGGCTGAGAATATTTCTTTGAAGCAGGCATCAGTGGACCGTAAATCATATAATTAGCCAAAACAGATTTTTAAACGAGATATTTGTAAGGAGTTAATAACAAGCCCTGTACAAAACAACAAGGTTAAATTAATTCTTCATACCGCGCATAATCACAAGCATTTTGGCCAAATGGAGATAAATGATCTAATTGGCTGGCTGGTTAGGGTCAGTCAAGGTTAGTTCAAATTGGATGAGACTGGACGATGAGACAATAAAATGCATGAGATTAATAAAAATCAAGGTAGTTTGGGGACAAAAAAAAATCGTCTGTCGCAACAATTGAGGGCAAATGTCGTTCAAAACGACATAAAAGTCGTTAAGTGGAGACCAAACGCACTTGGTAGCGGAAATCGTGAAAGGAATACCGTAAAGAGAGGCGAGTTGTACGCAATTTAAGATTCAAGTTACAAAGTGTCCTGGATATGTTCAACTGACTTCAATTTAACGAAAAAGTGAAATTTCTTCGAAAGATTCTCGATAAAAAGTTTAACTCTGTTTGCTTGGTCCAGTTCCTTATACGGAGAGAATTCTTTTTGCGCAGTTCAGTTTCAGAGACTATGGTAGTTGTTATAGGAAACAATTAGCCGATTAAATGAGCATTTGTTCTGTCACAGTTTAGTTAGTAGTAATAGCGCTGTGGTGTTAGTTCTAAAAAGTTTTAATGTTTTTTTTTGTAGTTGAAGGATTGGTGGAAAATTTTCAAAATCCACCAATGGAATAAGCGAATGTTATAAACTTGGCTGTAAGGACAAACCTGAATTTGGAAGCTTTTTAAGCGAATTTTTTCAAGATCAACTTAAGCTTCCACGAATCAGAAGATGATGAAGTTGACCTTATTTCTGATTGGATTATTTTGTTTGACCGGAAGTGGTGAGTCTGTTACGACATAACTTCATATTAATGACGTGAGATGCGAACAAAGAGAGCCTACGGTTTCTAAAAACGTGCAGAGAAAAGTTTTGTTAAAAACTCGGAACTTGTAAAGGAATGTTTGAAGTCATTTAACTTTTAATTTAGTCTTAAGAACTATAACTGAGAAAGTTCATTAAAGCATTTAATCGGCGGCAACTCTTGCTATAGATGGACTGCTACATGTTACATCCTTTAAAGGTTATATCTGTACTTTCAGTGCATGACTAACGCTTTCAAGTGTAGAAAACCAAACGTTCACATATTTGCGTCTAAAGCGACGGATTATCGCGAAATTTTCGTGTTTTGAACTGATAATGTGATTTGAAATGTTTATCTTTAAGACTGGTCGCGCAAAATTTACTTCAGCCAGTATAGATCGATATAACCGTATAAGTGGAATATTGTGGTAAAATTAAGAACAAATATGGTCAGCGAAAGCGAATGTTTCAATGCATTTTTACCTGAATTGAGAAATAAAACAGCTTTATTGAATCAAATAAAAGGCACAACTGGTGAAATACAGAAATTCGCATCTGTCAAAGTTTTGTTAACTCACTCGGGTTAACTTCATCAGGGCAAGGTGAAATATTTTAGAGGCAAACCGCTTATTTTATAACCATAGTATTATTAACTTCATTAAATGTTGCAGGAATTTCCCAACGACTTCCTACTGTGGTGGGCAGGAATATTCTCTCTCGCACGCCCACCACCGTCCAGGTGGAATGGAGACAACCTCCCGGAGTGACGTACGCTCAGTTCAACGTTAGGGTCAGTCTTTTAAACGTAAATTTAGATTGATTGAAATCTGCCGACTTATGCCGCGTGATTAAAACAAAAGACGGACAACCGCAATTATTTCGTCATAATGAATCACCCGAAATCTTTCATGTGGGCGAAATTTTACCGCGGGGCAAAGACTCTGGCTAAATCTAAACAAAAGACAATAATTCAGGAATTTCAAAATGTATCGAAAAATGTTAAAAATAAAGTTGGCAACTGCATACCACAGTACACGAAGCCATGTACCTCGCACACTGCAAAATCATTTCACAATTTCTGTAGTTAAAATAATGTTTTATGACGTCATGTATTCCGCAGATCCGACCGCGCGCGCGCATCGGTCGGCCGTCGAGTCGTTCTCAGACGAGCAGAACTTTCAGCGACCTCCGGCCCGGAATGAGGTACACCGTCAGCATCGTCGGGGTCACGGAGCGACTCCAAAGATCCCCTCCTTTGACCTTCCCACTCTGGAGCCGTACGTTTCATTATGACATCATTATTAACAGATAAATTCATTATGACGTCACAAAAATAAGGAATACTTCTGCGAACGAAGATTTTTGCCTTGTGATTAGGAGGTGCATGGTTATGCAGAAGCAGGTGCACCTAATTTATTGGACGAATTTATTTTGACGTGGTCTAAATCGCAGTTTCTCTTTTGATTGATTGATTGATTGATTGATTGAGCTGTGAGAAGAAAACTCATATAAAAAGCGGAAATACGCAATAAAAACTTGTTTATTCGCTAATAGAGCAAAGCATTAAGAAATCACAACCACTTTTACTTGATCGATGTTTATGAAAAGTTTTTAGTTTTAAACAAAAATAGATTAGACGACGATTCAGTTTGACGATAAACCATCTTTGTTCGAGATTAACACGATGAGATGGATTATAACGGCCAGACATTGCCTTTTTACGTACAACGCCAAACCGGATTTCACATCTGTTGTGATTAGAACTAAACAATGAGTTAAAAAACAGGAAAAACGGCTGCATTATGTATTTAGTAAATTTATAAGTTTATTAAAACTTAATTCACCCAAATAAGCTATACTTATGCATTCTTCAAGCGATTTCGAACAGAAATAATTCCACTCAATCATATGCAAGTGTCGGTCTCTATCTAATGTGACGTCACAATCAAACCTTTATTTTCATTTTAGAACCTCTATCCCCAAGCAACCTGAGGTTAAGAACGGTCAGCGAGGTGATGCTTTCTATCCAATTGGCTGAATATGATCACGTGTATACGGTAGCGACGGTTGGACTTCACGCGGACTGGGACGCAGCGGAAGGAATGATCGGTTTGAAAACGATTATTATTTTTATTTTTGTAAAACAACGCCTTTTATGACGCAATTGCGTTAAGATATTACCAGTTTTATGTTTTAGTCGTACAACAATATCTGTTATAACGTAATATTACGCTAATTGTCAATTATTACGTGGATTGTGTAGCAATAGGTAATTAGATTTCCCTTTCGGCCATATTGTAATTTTCAGTTGATTCGAGAATGTTTTGATCAGGTTGTCCCTTAGTTTTATTTGTTGAATTCAAATCAACAAAACGCATCGTCATTAATATTAAAATCGCGGGTTTTCTAAACGTGACAAACTCCACCAAAACGCGGTATGTAAGAATTCAAAGCTGCCGAGAATACGGTCGGATACTTAGCTCATAAACATCTCATAACTGAGTCGAGTTGAAAAACCAGCCAGGCCACATTTTTGTGGAGGAGCAACAGCGGCTTTATTTGGAACAAGGAAGAGAGATCATAATATTACCTTACCCTGGCCAGCAGGCAGATAAAATATCTATAATCTTGCCTCACAATTACCATCTATTGTCACGTAATGAACAGTAATTATGACCTATTTGTGAACCACTTAAGTCATATTAGAAACAGTTTCAATACGTGTCAATAATTTTCGATATTTTTTCGATGAAAACGTCTTTAATTTTTAGGGCTTAACCAACAATCGACAAGTTCATTGCCAACTTCCTCGTGTAAATTATCAATTTAAGACGAAAAAAATGTCGGCTTTAAATTTACACGCCTTTGCGTTTGAAGTAAAATTTAAACCCACCAGCCCACAAAATTGAAGTCGACTTTTTCACCCAGGTTCGTTCGGATATGACGTACGAATCAGCCCCAAACACGGGACCGAACTCTACCCACAGGAACTCGCCGAAGATGACCTCGACGGGACCAGCAGGGTATTCACCGGACTGACCCCAGGTATGACGTCAGCAGCATTTCCTTATGAGTCTGACTTAAAAATTATTAACTACTGCTGCGTTGTGACGTAACAATTAGAAGCCAGGTTGAATTTGTGTGGCGGTCACGAACAACGGTTGTGTTATTGCAGTCATCACACTTATTCTTAGCAACGACATGAAATTAGTGGTTGGCGAAAAAATAATTATCACGTCACAATTCTTTTCGTTCTGGATGCCATAATGACAACATAATTAACCGCTGTCATCCCTAATAATGTTGTCAATACGTCATAATAGAAATAAATTTCATATTAATGCCCCACAAAATAGAAAGGGGTAAAGCATAGATCTAAACGAGAAATTATTAAGTCATAATGATAATGACGTCACTATCGTTTCAGGGGAGGAATACACGGTGTCCGTCCGAACGAAGGCGGGATTTCCCTTTGACCTGGTCTTCAGTGAGCCGGTGTCCATGAATGTGGTCATACGTGAGTAGAAGTTTTATGATATTATGGGGTTTTTTGAGCATGAACTTCGAATTAAAATATAAAAATTGTGAAAACTATTTGATGGATTAAAATCGCAAAATTACAGAATAACCTCCATCTCATCCCCTACTGGCCTACAATCAACGCTGGGATAACTATAGTTTCTTAAAATAATAAACACTTATCGGGAAATATTTAAGTTGTAGGCCATACCTCAAACTGTGATAAATTTTCAAAGATATCCAAAATTGGCAGAATTTTCCATAAATCTGAGGTTTACGCTGCTATCTGACTGTGTGCTGTTTCAGGGAAGACAGAGGCACAGTTTTTAAATAATTTTAAAGACTAAAAGAAGATTATTTTTCTCTACTTTTCTGCTGTAGTTGCAGAAGCATAAATTTTGCGAGACTGTTGGAGACATCCAAGCGGCCCTTTCGGTTCCTAAAAAACGTCGCACTTCAAAAAGCGTTGGTTAGAGGTAAAACTGTTCGTGCGTTTTGCGAAAAATGTTAAATTTTTAGCCTACACAGCTTTAAATCGGTTAAAGTTTTCCGTAAAGTTATTTTTTGCTCAAATTTGAAAAACATCAACCGCTTAGTTGAACAAAACCTGGTCACGGTATCGTGTAGTTTGACAAGTGATAATTTTCCACTTGACGTATCCAACCGTCAGATCAACATTTGACCAACATCGCTTAATTCTTGATGACATTTTGCGAAAATATAGGAAAACACTTCAAAAGTGGCGCAAAATGTTAAACTACTTTGTGACGTCAGAAAAGACGCATCGCAAGCAGCGAGAATCTTTCAATCGGGAAATAATCGACGCGAGTTCGAACGCTTTCACATTTTGCGAAAATTCTTCGCAAAATGTGGTTTGCCGCAGGCTGCGCTATGTACAGTATCTGCTTGTCCTGAAATTTGCTGATAAATCTCGTGCCGCAATCATTTCGCCTCAGCGTACGCCCGAGGCGCCCGCGGCCTACAAGACAAGGCACAACACTCAGCGACTGTGATGCTCAAAATTAACTTGGCTCGAACAAAAAATTTCTCAAGCTCCACCTTGGTTCAAACTAATGATTATGATGTCATAAGCGCTGAATTGTTTGAGTTATTATGTCGAAATAATGCTGGCCACTATCGCTAATGTATGACTTCATAGTTTTTGTCATAAACATGAAATTAACTCTCGCACGTGACCATACCTTCAAAAGCGGTGAGAAAAAGCGATTGAGACAAACAAAGCCATTATTACGTCATTATGCTGTGATCAAAATGATTTTCTGTGAAACTGAGCGCTTAAATATATCTGCGTAGGGATGATATCAAAACACAAGCGAACTAAAAATTAAACAAATTGTCAATGGTTGTCAATCGGAGGATAACTTCGGGAGTTTAGACTTGAATTCATTGCCCAGACCGTGCAGATGTATGTTTCTTACCACATGGTCTCATTTATCTTAACGTTGTGATTGTGATGCGGGACCAGTGAAACAAGAAACGTTAATTTTACAAAATAATCAGTAAAAAGTTATTTCACTTGTTGTCTGCACGTGGGTATGCTTTTGTACCTTTTGTTGCTTTGATATAAGAAAATGTTTTATTGTAACGTCATAGCTCCCATTATGCCATTTACGGTCGACGAAATCGCAATCGGGGCCACGACCGCGCAGATCAGAGCAATCGGTCCAATGAACGGAATCCACGACAAACTGTGAGTTTACTGAATAAAAAACACAATGACGTCACAAAACGGTCACTGATGACGTCATTTCATTGACAGGGTGTTCCAGATGGAGCCTGACGGCGGGGAAGTGGGGGGCCCGGAGCCGGACCCGGTTTATCAGACTTACGACATGTACTCCATCACTAATCTTACCCCGAGCACCAGCTACACGATCGACGTTTTCACCTCGTCGCAAGGTGTCCTCAGCGAGGAACCTTTCACGATTAGATTCAAGACGAGTGAGTTCATTCGAACTGTTGTTTATTGCTTGTGAAGGGCTGTTGATGATGAATGATGTTGTTTATTGGATGAAGGGATGTTTATTGCTTGTGAAGGGCACAGTGCAGCTGTGCGGCTCTGGTTTTCACTTTGAAACTTATTGGGAAAATTCAGAAAATAACTTCAAATTTACTGACTTTTATGACATCATAATAGAACCTGCCGCACCAATGGGATTAGAAGCAACCGATTTTGATATGACGTCAGTGGAACTGCAATGGGAGCCACCGGCCAACGTGATGGAAGGTGACGTCACACAATACGTCATCGAATATATAGACATCAGAGTAAGTTCAATAACCTCCAAAAATGCGTCATGACGAACCAGGGCGTCATCTTGCGGCTAATCACAACCACTCCATTTCTCATATTTGAATTAAATGCAACGTAACCCTCTACCGCGTGTGGAGTTGCTTGTTAGACAACAAATGTCTATTATGACGTCAATTTTTCCGCTAGAACCCGGAAGAAGTGATGAGCACCGAGACGGGTGTGGTGCCACCTGGTGGCCAGTTGGTTCACACCAGACTGCGGGGTTTAACGCCGGGTGTGACGTACAAGTTAATGGTCTTCTCGGTGACTGATGACGTAAGAAGCGAGGTGCAAGCAGAACTCACCATCACAACTGGTGAGTTATTTGTGAATTCCGTTTAGGTCTAATCAGTGCAAGTTCATTGTCAAGTTAAGCTTGGAAAAAAAGCCTATCAAGCGTTTCATCGTCATAGTTCCTCCAAAACCCACCGTCACCCTTCTGAACGTCACGGATGATGGACTTCAAGTTCTGGTTGAGGGGCCTCCCCCCGACGAAGGGGAATGTCCGTTCGTGAGAGTGAGTTTAAGCCCGGGTGAGGATGGGAAGCAGACACGACCGTTGCTTTACGAAACGGGATCGGTAAGCGAATTAAAACTTGCGGGAAAACGAAGCGATTAATCCGGGCAAATAATCGCTTTAAAAATGCGACCAAATATGACGCTTGTCGACGTTTTCAGACCATTTTCTTTCACGGGACCAACCGCAATACCCTGTACACCATCCACGCTCGATGCGTGAGTAATAACGTGGAGAGCGAAGAAGACGTGGAATTCACGGACATTTTGAGCGGATCTCGCGGTCCGGACGACACCCCGGCCGAGATGTTCGTCCCGTGCCTGATCAAGAAAGGTGAGCATCGCTAACGACAGGCTATGTTGCCATGGGAACGCTCAAGTATCGCTGGAATCACCCCGCCAGAAACATGCGAGACTCGCTCAAGAATTTAGATCCGTTAAAATACCGACATTTTCGAAGAGTTTAAGCAAGACATATCAAATGCACTGGAAAAACTGTCATTAATTTAGAAATAGAATTGTTTTGTACAAAACGTCGATTATTCTAGCGTTAAGCAGTCGTATATTTATTGAAATAGGATGTTTATGTAGTGATTTAGTCCGCTCAAAACGGTCGCCTTTTTTCTTCCACCCACATGCAGTTCACCCGGGCCCGACCAACCCAGACACATACCGACCCGACGCGTGTTGTGGGGATCTCCCTTATCACTCGGCGAAGGAGGAGTGCTGCGGGGGCATTCGAGTTCAAAAGAGTAAGATTATTGCGTCATAACGGTTGCGTACTAAAGCATGCAGATCGGTTTCTGGCGACGTTTACCGTTGTGAACTCGATTGAACTTTCTTCGCAGACGGCGAACGACTCTGCTGTGGGGAGCGACCGTACAGGAAGGATGACTTCGTTTGTTGCGGGGACGATCTCGTTCACCCGAAGATTCCGGGATGCCCTAGCGAGATTCCCTAGATGGCGCTGCGCAGCCACAAAGCTAGTCAACAATTCTTATTTAACACTAAAATACATTCCACCGCTGCAGAAATTATTTGAGCAAAAAGTTCAGATTTTTTGAGGACAAACTGGAAGCTTAAACCTCATTTCATCCAACCAGGATTTGCTAATCAACAATTTTTGCTTCGGCGCATATAAATTCTTACGTAACAATCTCTCGGTGACGTGTTAAAAAAATTGTGCTCGCTTTTGCTTTCAGTTGTTACACGATGTTACTTTAAAAGCGAATCATTTAACCAAATTGAAAATAATCTAATCTCTGCTCTGGACTGTCTATATGCCATGAGATTCTTTGCTATTCTTTTTACTCTCGCAATCTATTGTACCCTACATTATGCCGTCACAATAGCTTAACAGGACAAATACTGTGCGTGTCCAAATAATCGCCATTTTGCATTCGCGTCGTTTCATACTTGGAAAAAATTTTGGTTTCACCTCATGCAGTTTAGCAACTACTTATCGCTTGGAAATTCGTGGGATCAAGTAACATAAAAACTCTTGTGACGTCACAATTCTTTTATCAGTAAAATTTCCGCACCTTGCTTCGTGACGACACAAACCGCTGAATATAAAATATTGAAGCTATTTATTGCCGCTCGTGGTAGCTACTGAGGTTTCTCAAAGACCGTGTCAAGCTTAGAAGGTTTAAGAGGTCGCTAGAACGTGTCCCGGTTCGAGCAGACAAGTTTCCAGAGTAACACAAGCTTTCGGGTTAAACCCCCACACTGGTAACAGGATACGGAAAAGTAAGAGGACCCAACGAAACAAGGTCACTGGGCTATAGCACTAACTTTAGTCATCACTGAACGCGATAATATTAGATTACGCGCCCTTGCACGCGAATCCTATTCTTTTTCGCGAAAAAACTCGGAAATGAAACCGTCATCAGCATACGACGTGCACTGAAGTGTGACGTTACGTGATTGGGTCCAAGTCATCGGCGCGCAAAACTTCAAATTTTTTTTATAAAAGTTTAATTATTATGATATCACAATAAGGGTCGTAATTAGTCGTTAATCTTATACCAACCGGTCGGCATCAAATCAAACCAGAATTAATCAGTGACGTCAGAGTTAGGCTAGCGCGCACCTGTGCTCAACAACCCGCAACAGAATCGGGTGTAAAGTCACAACATTTCCGGGCTAGCTTGGGGTGCAGCGGCCCGCGAACGAATCGCGTTTCGGCGTCGACAAGCCGTGAATGCTGATCTGACATCGCTCGGAAATCGACTTCGCGTGACTCGATACGTAAAATCAGAAAACAATCAGAGAATTGTTCAACAACTTTACACTTGCAATGAACGGTTCGTTGATCAATATCATTGGCAAACTTCGACCATAACAAAGTTCTTGCAATAGATACGTCATAACCTGTATTGCGTCATCCACACCGGGACGTTGGGAACGGATAACAATCAATGGAAGGTTTGAGAACGAAGCAGTAGGGGGACCAGATGTCTGCAGATACTGGAGAAGTTGTCACAAACATTTTCCTAAAAGTTTTCAACTCGTATCCTATAGTGAAGTGGGCGGAGACAAGATGCTGTGAATCTTTTCCGCGAAAGCCGAGATGGAAGAATCAAATCCGAGATGGGAAGCGGTTCCTGGATTGCTCACTTCGTGGAAAAATCAGATATTTAATTGACATATTATTCAACTCGCAAACGATTCAAATAGTTCAGCTTTCGCGCGGCGGAATGACAGAATTGACATCGACACTTTAACGCCCATTGTTACGACGTGAACACGTCACTTAGCTACTCGTATGTAGAAGGCAGATGCAAACAGATGTTCTGTGAAAAGACTTCTGCGAAGGGCTCAGTAAAATGAACCAGAAATACGGTCACTTTTAAACATTAAGCTGTTGCGAAAATCCGTAAGTTCCCGGCCGAAATCGCTCAACCTAATAATTCTCTGCAAGGAATTATTAATAATTTACGGAAAACTTGTTTAATTTCCGACGTGCGGCAAACAAAGGTTGATATGATTAATTGCAGGAAGCAAACTCGCTGTTTGATTAAATTCAACTTGTTTTTTTTAGTGTAGGTGCTCGGCAAATATGCAGAGACTCATACGACGGGTTATTGTTAATGTTAAAGAGAAATTATGGGGTTATGCAAACAAATTATAACTTTCCAATAATCCGCCGGGATATTATAAGCTCAATGCATCGGCAGTTTAACAACAAGGAAAAACAAATTCCACGGCTTATATGACTGGGAACATTAACCACCACAGTAAACAATCAACATCCGTGTCAATACCGATTTGTGTGAATGAAAGTTTGAGCAGAGAAAAAAAATAATCAGAATAATATTTTTTCTGTTTTAGCACAGATTTATCGGCCATTTAAGAATTCCTGAGTTTTCGTTTCCATGCAGCGCACATAGATATCTCATAATCGCGTTAACTGCAATAAAACGCATGCGACTTGAGCTCCTTATCAATGGTGCCAGGTACAAATGCACACAGTCAGCCAACGGTGCATTAGATTTCTAAACTTTGGCGAAGTTATTCCACCATAATGCACTTTATCTTAAACAAACAGAAGACAATCAGGTTGAGCGATAGTGACCACTGTGTTTAACTTTCGCGGAGAGTATTGACATAAATTTGACACCAGTGCCACTTATACAAACAAAATTATTTTCTGCAGGGGACCCCGACCTAGCTGCTGGCACAATAAGCGCGTTAATTCTTGCCAGGTCCTCGATTTAAGCAGGCGCGGCGACGACAAGTGCTCGCATATTACCACAGTAGGTTGGGTAAGCTCAACTTCTTTCAGATGCACCTTATTTTTAGTTATTCGGTGGCCCAGGTGACGAAACGAATTCATGCAATGGACTGATTAAAAGCGTGATTTTGTTATATCAGAGAAGCGCGTAAACTTTATACTAGGATAGCGACAGACACTAAAAATATAACAAACTGACGTAATAATAGATTTGAGGAAAAACCACGAGATACCGCGTTGTTGTTTGCTTCTAGAAAAACGTTTTCAGCCCAAACGGCAACTTGGGAAAAAACGTTCTGAGTCTGGGGCTTTAAGAAACCCAACCCCAGACTATTTATAAGCCAGTGCAGCCGAGATAGGGTTGAGGTGAGCCAGTTCAAGCGAATGCGTCAAAATGTCGGCATCTTCAGCTCCGCAATAAATTGGGCTGAGCTTTAGACGCTCAATCAAGTGAAACAATTCAATTTAAATTTTAAAAAGAGGGTGAACTAAGTTTTGTTTATAAGTATAAATATATACAAAGATGGTTGATTTAAAGCAAGTCATGAATTTGTATTTGGAAAACAGACAAACTTGCTGTTCGTAGGTTTTATAAAAGACCTCAGCTGCAGTGAAATCCGCATTAAGTTCATTTGGATCGAACAACTTTTGAAAAAATGCAATCTGAGAAAATGACGAAGCCCGAAAACGAAAAGGAGAAAAAATTGTCAAACTTTTCAATTCAGTCCCTTTTAAGCAGAAGCGTGACGTCACCTACATCGGACAGCGGGTACAGCAGTTCAAGCCCGTCCCCTCTTCATTCTTCTGTTGACTGCCATGATGAAGATAGGACGCAGCAAGGAGACTCGGAGAAGATTGGAGAAGATTTTCATCCTAAAACTTCTGTCTCCTCCATGCCGGCGCTCGTAAACCCAATGCTGACAATGTGTTACCATCACTTTCTGAATACCGTGAACCACGCGATGCTCGTGCAGAACCCCGGCGCGTTTCCAACTATTCCTGCCGGGTCATGGCCGAGGAAAATGCTGCCGATGACCAAATCCGACTCGATGTCTGAGTTTTCTTTCCCCGAACCCGAACGAGAACTTTTAAGCGAAGAAGTGAAACGAGAACACCGGCACAGCTTGCCTCCTCTGAACTTCGGAGCTGCTTTGGTTCCCGCAACATTTCCGCCCCTTCCGCTCGCCGACGAGCTTTACGCAAATCATCTAAAGCAGCTTCTCTGGCAGAACGCCCTGATCGCGAGCAGAGTCGCTCCTCCTCAAATCAAGATGAGGAACACGGAGGATTTTTTGACTTCGATGAGGAAGAATGGATCATCGGTTGATGACAAACAACATCACCAATACTCCCGATCCGGATGTGACGGTGAGATATTGTTGACGTCATCCGTTCTATCTTAACCCGGGTTTCATTTTTGTTTTAAATAGATTTAAAATATGATGTCTATTTAGGTCGAGTTTCTTTAACGACGCGAGAAGTTGGCCACGTGATGGTCAAGTCACCTGAGAGCAGCAGGTAATAAACCGGATGAGAGGGTAGTTGCGCGCATGCATTTTACACTAAAGTAGATGTTTGGATTTTTCAACTAGAACCTCTTCACTTCACAGTGAGGACTTGATCTCGCCAACTGTTTGGAAGAAGAAGACAGCATCTGGTTACAAATCGCTTCCCTATCCGCTGCGCAAGGAGAATGGAAAGATCGTGTACGAGTGCAACGTGTGCATGAAGAGGTTCGGACAACTTTCCAATTTAAAGGTAAAAACCTCGACAATTTGACGCCAAAAGCCTTTATAGTCATCCCTAAGACATACAGGAAATTCGTATTCGCGTTTTATAAACAGGACATCCAGTTTAATTTAAGCTCAAAGGGCAAAAGTTTTTATTGTGGCCTCATCGTCATCCAGGTTCATCTGCGAGTTCACACCGGGGAGCGACCGTTCAAATGCGATACTTGTGGTAAAGGATTCACCCAACTCGCCCATCTCCAAAAACATCACCTCGTCCACACAGGGGAGAAACCGCACGAGTGTGCTGTTTGTCATAAGCGGTTTAGTTCAACGAGCAACCTCAAGACTCATATGAGGCTCCATGCAAGGTGGGTAACATCGCTTTGAAGATGATGGATCGATCCTTATATCGATTTTAACGCCATTTCGTTTCTTACAGCGGCGATTACGTCACCGACATCGGTTATCCGCTATCTCAAACCCCCGATGCAGCTCACGTGACAAAATTCCACCAATCACGAACCGTTCCACTGAGGCCGTGGTTTTAGATCAACCAGAAGCCGCCTTCTATTACCTCACAAACACCTTACGATTTTAATCGGCAAGTGTGGCGTTCCATGGTGGTTGGGCCACTGGTTTGGCTTCAATAGCTTTAGAATAGGCGCCAATGGTAGATTTTGTTTGATTTAATATTTTTATTCAGTTGCGTTTTCTGAATCGCTTTAGAATAATTCACATTTCTGTGTTTTATGTCTGCCTATGCAAATACATAAGCCCTTGATTCCATCTCGGAGCCTATGCGTGTATTATGACATCAGAAGGTGTGCATTGTGACATCAGAAACGCAATTAAACCTAATAAACCGGGCAGATTAGTTCCACCAGAAAGACGATCGTGCTTTGAAATATGTCAGGAGCGCATTTATATAAACATTTCAAACCGACCTGTCACTCATAGGAGTGAGAAGAAAATTGAGCTTGGCGCGAGGAAATCTTTTATATCCAACGTATGAGCCGTTGTAGTTTGCTTCTACAGGTTTCAGGTTGCGCTAAATTGAACAATGACATCATAACGCAATTAGATTGTGACGTAGCATGAATCAGCACCGACAAGGGCGCGATATCGGGCAGGTGGTGGGGGGCACGATGCTGGCACTCTCCCAAAAGACCAACTTTCGTTGATGTGAGCCGGAGATGCGACCGAGATGTATACAAATGAACTTGTCAGGGTGACTTTGGCTTGAAAGAGCGGCAGAAAATCAAAGAAATTCTCGCATCTGCAGTTTACGTTCACTCTGTCAGCGGCGTCGAAAGTTTCGGCGAGAAACGCGAAATAAGAAAATCGCGATTATTATCGAATATAGCGGAACGTGAGACGGATGAGATCCAAAAAAACGTTTTTGAAAAGTTGTCAAAATCGACAAAGCGAGAATGTGAACTCTCTCTCAAGCCCTAAGTTGTCATAACACCTATGAAGGCGCGTTGAGTGACAGGTCGCAGACCTGTTCAACTCAAGCGTGACGAAATCAACGAAAAATTACTTCAGATGATTCATAGTCGTTTTAATGATAAAAATGTCTTTTAACATCTTTTAATGTCAAAATGTAGAAATAATTTCTATTTTATTTCAACCAATCAGGTGTGAGCTAGTTAGTGACGTAACCGGAGTATCAGGTAAACAAATCTAATCAAGGAATCAGTGAAGCGTGACATACCTTGCGCAGTGTAGAAAGTGCTTGCAGTTCCCATGTCGACGATTGGCGGGAAAGTAATTAACACCAAACATCTATGACGTAACAATGCTCATTTTTAAATCATAATCATTCGTTTCGCGTAAATCATGTCGAACAAATTTTTGGTGAAACGATGTTTTAAGGAGAATTCAATACGTCACAAATGCAAAGATCGATGCGTCATTTGTGTTGGCGTGCGAAGATGAACGCTACATCACAATTAAGTATTGTGACGTCGACAAAGGAATAGCGCAACGAAAAGTTTCAAGGAGCTGACGATGTTAATCGAGTGAAGAGACGGATACTTCTCGTGAAATCGATACCGGATGTGACGTCATGTTTCAAAAACTCGTCAGCAATATGTCGGAGAATAATTCCATAATTGTGACTTTGTAACCGAAATAAAAAATCTTTCTAAATCTGAAAAAAATTGTGGATTAAAACCAGACAATGACGTCATAAATAAATCGCGACTCAAAACAAAAAAGAAACAAACGTGAAGAAAATTTGCTTCCTTTCAAGATTTTGGTAGAAAATCAGCTCCTTTTCAATCGCGATAACACCACGTGACAGCAAGCGAGAGTGGTCGGGGGGGGGGGGAGGGAATCTACGGATGATCGAATTCCGTTTCCTAAATGTCACTGTAAACACTCGCCCACTTGAGGTCGAAGCCGAATTTCTCACGCGCCAGGATCTGCCAACGCCGTAAATCGACGAAGTTGAATCAATTCTTTTGGATTTGATTTGATTGACATTTCGAGCCACCGCGTACCCAGCTGTGTGTTATTAAATAAAACTTAGCCCCATTGTCAAGTTCAAAGAACACGTTAAAGCCATTTGAGGTGAGCCGCCGCCCTACACAGGTTTCACGTCACATGAAATCGGAAATTTAGATGTAATTCGGGCGGCCGAGTCGCGAATATTCGACAGCGAATTGTCGATGGCGCTTTGCCTTGATCAAACTTGACAAGTTTTTGAAAAAATTACACGGTCCAATGAAAGATGACACCATATATTGCGCGTAAATCTGCATCTAACATCATTTCTTTCCGAAAGTAGAGTGTGATTAATCGAAGTTATTCGCCATTTGACTTTTCCTGTTTTCAATCTCGCCACCAACGACCACCTGTTCGCGTCGTGTTCCATCGCTTTGTGACGTCAGAGCCTGTGTATTGTG
Source organism: Clavelina lepadiformis (assembly GCF_947623445.1). NCBI lineage: Eukaryota > Metazoa > Chordata > Ascidiacea > Aplousobranchia > Clavelinidae > Clavelina > Clavelina lepadiformis. The sequence continues at coordinate 19,258,972 of NC_135246.1, read as the reverse complement.
GAATAGCGTGATTATGTTTTAAGAAATAAAAATTGGGAAAGTGTTTGCAAATGCACCGTTAGAAGAACGGACAACTTATTCTCAGCGACAATGAGCGACAACTTATTCGAATGCCAAGAAAATTCCAGCTCAATATGTACAACCGAGACCTCGCATCACCGAAAAAGAAAATTTTAAAGTGTATATTTCATTTCCAGCAACGGGATGTGTTGTTAACTAAAGCTTAACCGAAATTTCCGGGCTATAAATCATCTCACTGCACTTCCAATACGCCGCATCGGATAATTAGAAGAACTCAACAAGTTTTAGTATCCCAGGGACTTCTCTACACGGCGTTCGCGACTCGGACTTTGACCACAGAGCGATTCTCCGCTCCACATTGAGCAGATTCAACAGTACAAGTCAAAACTCGAGCAATTACAGAGCGGAAAGTGGAGGAATAATAAAGATTTGTTCAAGCAGAAGGGAGGGTGTATTAAATTACCGTAGGAGAACCTGTCCCCCACAAAACAACTTTTCACGGAAAGCAACAAGATCTCTGCGAGCACGTGACGTAGGCGACGAGGAAAACAAGTCTCAATAAATCAAATAGCTCCGCTAAAAATCTCCTCAGCTTGCCTAAAGTGTTACCTTCTAATTAAACTTCCAATAGAAACGTGAGAATCCCAACCATAGAGATTTGGGTAAGAGTTACGTCTGCGTCAGTCTCCGCAATAATCACTGAAACACTTGGTACAGCGGAAGTGCAAGAAGAAAGCAGACGCGGGAGTTTTCAGGTCGAGAATTATCCTCAAAAATCGTCTTTTTTATCTCATCAATCTTGGGATGAAAACATCTCCCAAATTTCGCGATTTAGCACGAAGTGGTTTCGAATACGACCCGGGTCGTCATCTGCTTCAATGGACGCCTTCGTGGGTCTAAGACTTCGAGATTGAATTACCGCGCTTTGCACGCAAATGCGCGTCTTGTCAAATTCAAGACAAAGAGTCGGAAGTGAAACGCTAAACTCGACCACAAACAGACAACGAAGAATCTGCATCTAATTATGTCGTCACAAACCAAATCGAGTGTGACGTGACATTCGGATGTTCTTAAACCGGCTGATCGCGATTTGGAAGACGAGACTCGCAAAGTCATCCAGGGACAAGAAAAGAGTGAATTTTAGACTTTTCTCTGTGAAGAAGCTTTGCCAAGTAGGGGGCGGGGGTAAAAAACAAACCGGTACAATGAATGGGAGCGCGGAAGGAAAACCGCGGAAACAATTATCAAAAATGTCCGGAATTTTTCAAAGTATTATTTCCGCCAGAGAATTCCGCAGGTGTTAAAAATAGCTCCGCGTAAAAACCGGGAATCAATGCAAAGTCCGGTCCTGTTTCAGTTCTTACACTGTGCTGGGAAATTTGTGATACGTCACAAACAAAATCAATTAATGCGTTAATGAAAATCATAAGGTATATTTAATTTGCATTGTGCATCTTAATGTATCTTGTGTTCTTTCATTACAATTGCACAAATTTACAAAACAGAGTGTTGTCGTAATATAAGTTACAGTTTGGTCGCTTTTGTAAAATGATTGATTGAAAGCAGCCGATGATTTGGCCGACTAACTCGCAGATAATCCATCAAACTCCAACCAGGAAAATGCAAAGATGCGGAAGATCTACAATGAAATGTGAAGCAGCGACGAAGTTCATTTTCTTCCTCGATGAAGGTCGAAAAGTGAAAATTTTAGTTTGTTTTTACGAGTTCCGAGAAACTCGAACATTTCCGACCTGGATGATTTCGCGTGGAAAATAATTTGAGGAAACATTTCGCGCCGATGGAAGTTCTCGATGCCAGATTAATATCGATTGATTCCACTGCCACACCGTTTGTGACGCAACAGATTGCAGGGTTTCCTATTGGACAGCGCATCTTCCTATTGGAGCGGTTGAATTGATGGAGTGAATTTTAGCTGTGACGCCACAATTAAAAAAGTACCAAAGCGGAAAAGCAAATCTGTTAATGACAACTGACAAGCTGCGAGCACGATTAAGACGCTTATCATCGAAGAGCCGAAATAAAACAAACTGATTTGTATAAAACGTAGCGGCAATTACGGACGAAGCCCGAAATTTGCAAACCAAACTCTCCTAGAATAACACTTAAAGTTTCGGGCATAACTCGCCGATCGCTGGTGGTTTAGGATTACCAAGACTTGCAGAGCACTTGACATAGCGGGTCACTTTTCACTACAGCAACTAATACGTCATCCATCGAGGATTCCACGGCAACTTGAGGTCAAGGTAGAAAGGCCTCTGCAGATAAACGACGAAACGCACGTTAGGATTTGGCAACGCTCTGCGCTGGTAAGGGAGGTCCCTTTAAGACTTGTAAGTTGGTCACATCTTCGTGACAAGAGCGATCGACTTAGCGAAGGTGATACGGCGTGCTTCCCGCGAGCTTGTTAACCTATGCTCGGGATATTCGGTATCGGGCTACTTGAAGTAATTAGCTCGTCCGGGCTCGGCAGAAATGCAAAACCCGATTTCACCATCGCGGACGCATCGCGCGCACCTGTCATCCTGTAAGTGATAGTCGTCGGTTGCATTCTAGAAGCTCAACAACTTGACCCTTGAACTTAATCACGTCATTAGCGGCTTCGCCCGAGAGAGCGATGACAACTTGCAGATTGCACGAGCGAAGTTTGTTGAACAAGATCGAGTATTTTTGTCACTTTCACTGGAGCAAAATGTCAAAATATCTGACATTTATTTATTCGAGTCAATATTTACAGCTTCATTGGCGTAGAAAAAGAAACAAAGCTTGGAAAAACAAAGCATTCTCTGATAAAGAACTTTGAGCTAATTAAAGTACCAGCACCGCAATGTTATTATCAATTCACATTGAATATGAATGGGGCAACATAACGACCATCAGGAAACAACTCGTTTATCAGCGAGCAAGATTAATTCTGTGAAAACAATTCAAACAAAAACACCAACTTTTACTTTTAGTCACGGTTAATTATGCTTAATTGTATTTTCGAAATTGCCTAAAGCGTGTTTTCCTGTTCGTTGTTGATTTGAATCAATAAAACTGTTTTCTTACTGACTGCCGGTATAAATAGAACAATAAAACCTACCAAGAAGTAAAATCGATGGCAGGAAAAGATTATTTTTGCGAAAACGTTTCAAAAAAATCATCGTCCATCAGTTTCAGCCACGGTCACTTCAACGTTTAATGATTTTATTTTCGAAATTGCCCCGAGCGTGTTCGTGGTTGATTTCGTTCAATAAAATCCGTTCATGTGGTGGCAGCAAAGAGTTATTTACTCAAATTACAGCAATGCCCATTGTTAGGTTTTCACCAGTTGCTCATTTTACGTCATTTAAAATCTAATTATGTGAAGCTGATGTTCTTCGACTCAAAAAATGGAGCTTTCTTTAGGAAATGAGATTTTGCAACAATCAGGCACAAACACAGATGAAAACATTAGCTATGACGTCATTGTTTGATGATTTCATCGAAAGCATAAAAACTGGGTCGAACATTTCATTTCTTGTCTCCTATGAATGGAAATGTTTCGGGGTAGGATCACGTGATCATGTAGGAAGTGAGTTATTCTGTCGACATTAAGCGGCGACCTTTCACCGGCTGCCCTCGTACCAGTTACGTCATATAGCTATATGCAAGCATAGAAATCACATTAACCATCGCGTAAAGTCGGTTGAAAAGGCGCAAAGCAGCCACAATTTGATTTAAATGAAACAAACAAAGATTTTAAATGGTTTTAACGGCAAAGACTCAGTCGATATTTATTGAAAAAAAAAGCTGAAGCGATTGTTATTTTGCATTCAGTCGATTCTTTTAATATTTAAAGGCAGTCAGCCCATCAGGTGAGGTCTATTTAAGCCACCTGACAGCCTAGGAAGTATATTGTCTTATCTTCGCATAATTACCTTTAAACTGAACGGCATAATACCGGCAACACGCGCACAAACTGACAATCGGGATTCAATTGTTCTTCGGCGCGATACACGAGCCGAACATTCTGGCCGAATCGGAGAACAGATTCTGCTCAGGAAAAGACATTATTTGCTTGATCGACGGCATAATAGCGAACCGCGAATGATTCACAAAAATGTTTTCCACGAAACGACGGCAAGCAAGAGTCGGCAACGATGCGTATTTCGCCCGTGCGAATATATCGGCCCCGCTTCGGGAGATAGAAGTTAGACAATGGGTCAAAACACTTGTTCGTCGCATTAACGTTCTATAGGACAACTAATCGCTTCACAAATCGGGGCCTTTCCTCGCCAACAACGGACACAGAATACATGCGCAGATGTAAAATCAAAACCAACACCTGTCGGCCGTCAAAGTAGTTGTGAAACTGGATTTAGAATAGGAAATGTTTCAGGGGATCGAGGCTCAAAGTCTATGATACAGACATTAGACCCAACCAGTCTTGTCGTCTAATTTATCTTCACTAAAGATTAGTATCAGCATAACAATGTGACGTCACAAACCAACAGTAGAACGAAGCCTGGTACGTTTCCGCCATATTGTTATGAGAAAGTTATGAGCGCAGCACCCGCTCGAAATGTGTCATTATCAAAATAGCGCACCAACGCTTTGGTGTTTTTTCGCAACAAGGCTTTGGCGCTTTGAGGCCAGCAGCGACTGAACTGAGAATGTGAAATTAATCAAATGCTTACAAGTGTAGTTGACGTCAGTGTGACGCCATCGCTTTGGTTAGGCTTGAATGACGTAGTTTGCGTTCATAGGCTGTTGAAAGCGAAAGACAGCGCGAGTGTAATTTTAAGTTAATTATCTTCACCGGACTTGAAAATGTGAATTAATTGTCGCATCCGCTAATTGCAGATACCACCCTTTCTAGACAATGATGAGGAAGTTGTCGTTTTATTCCAAGCTTCGTTCGTCAAAGAAGAGTTTTGAGACAAGTCAAAAACAATTCCGCGCAACGCAAGTTCTTATCAGTGTTGCTTTTGTTAAGAGCGGGCAAAAAGCGATAACATTATGAAAAAGCAACAATCAACTTGTCCCCGATTGCCGGCGACGAGGAAAAATGTTTTTGTTTGTTTTTCATTATTCAAGACAAACCTGCAAATACAAGGCCGGATAAAGCGGCCCTGTTTGTTTAACTTTCACGCGACAAACTCCTAATCCTAACCTGGCGCACAAATCGGCTTCAACAAATCAAATAAACAAGACAATTGACATATTATGACGTAACGAAGTGGATAGGATCGCTGGCGGTTATGTGGCGTTTAAATCACAAAATCTAAAAGCACAAAAGCCCAGTAAGTCATATAATGCAAGTTGGTTTATGAACAGGAAGAATGTGCGCCATCATAGCTCACCTGCCTACGCGTTCGAAACAATGCATCAGAGCGCAGGGGTGGAAATTCATAAAGGATTCTCTAAATTTAATCCCCACGATGCTCTACCCCTACACGTGACAAAAGCAACACTTTATTATTACGTCACAATTACTTGTTGCAGGTTGAAGTCAATTTTAATCAACAAATTTGCCCATAAATGAGGAAGAGCTCAGACTATGATTACGCGGTAAAAATCTGTGGGTTGTAGATTGTCGAAGGGGGTAAAAATATTGCATTGCGCGCTTTAAAAGTATACGATCAAAACCTTTCAAGTTATTTTAATAAAATGATTAAGTCGTCAGGTCTGTTGCGAGAAAAAGGCGAAGTGGAAACAGCGAGTTGCGTGAGAAAAAGGGTTAAGTGGGAATAAGTATTAAGCGGTTACAAGCGATCGTCGCTTCTACACGCACAGCCCAATAAAAGCGAATAAGCGACACAGAAAGCTCATCGATGTGTAATTACTTGTAACAAGATGAACCTACGCCCTGGCAGTTGTAGTTGTCAGTTGAATTTTGCGGTTAGTCGCTTTAGCTTGGGATCATAATTAAGTTAAGTTGTAGAGCAATTACTGACAATGCAATGCAGAGATATTTGCGTAATTTCGAAGCTGTCAGCAAAAGAGAGACAAGCTTGATTTGAGACAGACTGATTTTATTTTGGGTAAATTTTCAGTCATTGTTAATGCAGCAGATTTTATTGAGTTTAGGCATTTTTTCGATTGACGTTTTGTAATATTTACAGAAAACTGAAACAAAATTTTAGTGAAAAGTGAAGTGTTTTTTGGCTATTTAGTTTGGACAGGAGAACTAAGCCTTATATGAACATAGACTATTATAATAAAAACATAAAAAATATTTCTGAATTATATTTCATTTTAGAAATTCTTATTCAAACTCAACTGAAAATAAACCGCTGCATAAACTTCTGCACGAAGCATGAGTCAAGCTAGGGCTGATCGACCCGTCGTACTGTGGACGGCTCCCCGTCAAGCTAATACCGTGAAACCGGAGACCGGAAAAGCAACTCACGACATCAAGTGCAACATTATGGCGAAACGCGACACGAAAACCCAAGAGTTCGCGAATAGGTCGCCCGAGAAGCGAAGAAACGCGATCGCTTCGTTGCCGTCCCTAAAGCTTCCGGGCAAGTCTCGATGCAGCAACTTTTCGGTGAAGTCCCTTCTCGATCAAGACGTCACATCCCCTTCAGATAGTGGGTACGGAAGTGGTAGCCCCAGTCCCAATGAAAGTAACACCCATGTTCCGTCGACGTGGAAGGACTTGCCCCGGAACCGAGTTCTCGAACAATTTTGGCGAAATAAATCGACCGGAGATATAAACGAGACAGCAACCGATGAAAAGAACACGACATGTCTGCCTGTCTACTACCAAAACCTCCTCTATGCCATGAACTCGCATTTTTTGGCAAGGCAAGCCGAGGAACAGAAAAAATATGCTCGGCCGGCCGGATCTGAGCATTCCCAAGCCCCGCAGACATTTGGCCAAAACGTCGATTCTCAAACAAAACCGGTCGAGTCGGACAAACGTGTGGGTAAAGATAGAAAAATGGGCGCAGATGACAAACTTAATCCACCTTCTAGTGAATTGTCGGCTAAATCAGATTCTTCGGATTGTCAAGAAGAAGCCTTAAATCTTTCCACGACTGAAAAACGCGATGAAATAAAGTCCAGCTCCCAGCCGAGCAGAAGAACCTCAAGCGTAGAAGCCGCTGTGGAAAGTGGGAAGCAAGAAGTGAAGCCGGCGAAACCCGCTGATGATGGAGCCCGTGAGCCCGTATCATCGGTCCCCGTCCCTCCATTTGCCAACCCCGGTTTTGTTCCGGTGCTCCCGCATGATTACTACGTCATGCAGATGAACAAGATGTTGTGGGATAGCGCTCTGTTCCACTCTTCATCGGCATCAGGAAAACGTCCTCCACTTCAACTCCAGGGATCAAGTTACGTCGACCACTTCCAGAAGTTGATGGAAACCTCGGGAAAAAATGCTCCGAATCCCGCGACATTCCAGCTCCCAACGTCGGGGTTGGGTGTTGGGCTCCAATCTCCTAGCTGGGGCCTTTCCACTCATTCGACCTTCCCAAGTGAGTTGAAAGACCACCTTTACAAGTTGAGAGTCGTGAAATGCGGCAAATAATTCTTTTCTCTTTTTTGTTTATCAAGAAATTCCGTTCCCGTATTCGGCACGACGCGCGGCTCTGAGCGAAAAATCATCATCATCAGCAGATACGTGGCGAAGTGGTCAAAGAGTTTTCAACTTGCTCAACAACCCACTTGTTAGGTTCAACTCGAGTCAATTCCAAACTCACCAGAACCTCCCCAGACCAGCCCAGTCGACAAACAGAGGCGCTTCCTCCCCAACTAGCAGGTACACGAATCGCGTGGATAACGCGAAAATAGCTGATAAACTGCTGATAAACCTGAACTTGATAAATATCTCTCCGTGCAGCGAATCGTCGACGCCAGGCTCGACGCGGTGCAAACGAGGTCCCAACTCCGGCTACAAATCGCTTCCCTATCCGCTGCGCAAGGAGAATGGAAAGATCGTGTACGAGTGCAACGTGTGCATGAAGAGATTCGGACAACTTTCCAATTTAAAGGTAAAAACCTCGACAATTTGACGCCAAAAGCTTTTATAGTCATCCCTAAGACATACAGGAAATTCGTATTCGCGTTTTATGAACAGCACATCCAGTTTAATTTAAGCTCAAAGGGCAAAAGTTTTTATTGTGGCCTCATCGTCATCCAGGTTCATCTGCGAGTTCACACCGGGGAGCGACCGTTCAAATGCGACACTTGTGGTAAAGGATTCACCCAACTCGCCCACCTCCAGAAACATCACCTCGTCCACACTGGGGAGAAACCGCACGAGTGCGCTGTTTGTCATAAGCGGTTTAGCTCAACGAGCAACCTTAAGACCCACATGAGGCTCCATGCAAGGTGGGTAAAAACCAGGTTTAGTTACAAATGGAAGCAAGTCTAAAATCATATGATGGACGTCACTCTTAATGAGTAAATTTAATTTAGCAATGAATTCTCGTCGAATCCGATGAGGACGGTTTCCACAAAATCTTCCTACTCAGCGTCCTCGCATCCGTTCCACCAAGGAAGCATTCCACAGATCCTGCGATGGTTCTAAATCCAGGTGAGGAAAGCGATTAATCCCTGGAGTAACAGGAGCACGATTGTAACGAGAATTAGGTTCCACTCAAGGAAAATAAAACTCGTACAGGTCTAATAATATCCCATTGATTTTACAGAAGACGTGTTTTGGAAGAAATCAATTATGACGTAATAATCCACGTCGCTGCTTCTGCGTTTGATGAATGCAAATGATGAAATAAGATCGAACCAACAGATATGATCCTGATGTAATCACGGCAAAGCAGATCAGATCCACTGAGAAAAATTAGCGCCACCAATCGACTGTATATCTTGAACTTCCTATACATAGACATGATATTACACAGCAACATGAACGTCCACTGTCCTTTTGTCGATAACTTTAGATTTCACGTGACGTCTATGCGTTTGAAATTCATTACGCCACGTGTATGGTTATACTCTGTTCTTTTAGCCAAGTTTATATATGCGCTTATAGTTCAAGAAAGTGTAATATATCAATCATACAACACAATCATAAGCTGTTGATATAGACCAGGCAGCGGAAGTGCAAATGTGAATTGAAAATACAAAAATTCAAAGAAATTCAGTTTGATTCGGAAGCAGTCGTCAAAAAATCCGAATGAATCCAAAATTTGTCTCCAATGCGACAGAGCAGACATCGCAAAAATAAAATGGCGTCTTGCTCTAACGACGCATCGCGCACGCAAAATGATCGTGACGTCACTGGGAGAGTCGCATGGTAGCCGCATCGGATGTAGCCTTTGATCTCAAGTGCTCTCAACGAAGTCGGTTTCTACGGGGCGGTGAAAGCTGTTGCCATGCATGATTGTGACGCAGGCGTGCTTGTTGCTAGGGCGTCGCAGGAACATTTGCACGGCGAGGTGGAAGTCAGGGAGAGGTTGTTATCACAAGGCCAGTCTCATGTTATTGGCAACGCAAGTGCAATTAAGCAAACTAACTATTCTTGTATAAACGACCCGAGTAAAAAGTGCACCTGCGTATAAGCGAGATTACACATCGACAGTTATAAGTGGCGGCGAAAATAAACAACAACGAAGCAGCAGATTGCGATGAGCTGATGAAACAGTAGCTTAACTCGCCTAAAAGAGCGAGGGTCGAAACAAAACAAGGTAAACCCAAAACGTCTTACATCGTCATACAGGCAAACGACTTTCTCATAACATGCTCTTTTTCGTAGCTGCTAAATTCGATTTCTAAGAAAATTGTAGGAGGTGTGCTACAAAATAGGTCTGCTTCTGTCAGCCCCTTTCCGGACAGAACAGCAGTTGCACTCAACCTATCATGTAACAGTATGGGCTGTAACTAACAGGACTAGTTTCGTTTGATGAGACTAGGCTCATAACCAAGGCATACTTCCAGGAATAATTGAAATAAAATCAAATTTCGATGTTACTGTACCAGTCAAAAGCCAATAGAATTCAGAGTGGCTAATGTTCCCACGAAGTGTAGTCGATTCATATCAAAAATTACATCGCCACTGGACAGGGTGTATCGCAATAGAGACGACATGAAACAGAGGCAACAACAAGCGAACAAGATTAACAATCATAGAATAACAACGCGCACTCTATAACGTTGTTTCAATTATGACGTGATAATCAAATCGCTGGAACGGAACGGAAAGTGCAAACAATGCAACCTACGCGTCGACTCGTTTCCTCTTTGCACGTGCACCTATAGTATCATCGAGTAGTGCAATACAAACCACGGCTCGATGTGCGATGGCGATTATTCTAATATTTCACGAACGTGTCGAGTTAAAACACACAAATGTAAAGCAATTGTAACATCTTGTCGTGCAAAGACAACTTTCCGCTTCGATAAGTACAATTTTCTGATTATGATTTCACGTATTTTGCGAAACAATCGCGTTTGTTAGCTCTTATTAATTATTGTCGGAAATGTCGTCGAGCGACGTCAGCAGAATGCAAACTTTATGAGAATCGCTTGCTATGATATACAGCATAACCGGGTCGTTTTCCCATAGTTGTTGTTCTTTTAAGACTGAGTTTGATTGGTTTAAAGCTGTTATATTTATTTGCTAAGTTACATAATTTTGTTCGAAGCGATCTGCTGGCGTCGTTTTCCACGATCAAATTCCTTTCCGTATTCCTTTCTATTTTGTTAAATTCAATTCGCCTATTTAAGGTTTCATTGCAGCAAGTGATTAATGACTTGATATCAGAGTAATTAATCATCTCTATTTCTTGCCCTACTGTAGAACAGCAGCGGCATAAACAGGAGCGAAGACCTGGTAATCATTGGAAACAAGCCAATTCGCAAATCGACATGCCAGCCATTTGTTTGTGACGTAACAGACAAGGAACTTGAAGTTGTTTGTTTTCATGTTTACTTTCACAAGTTGATTGGCGTGATGCGCAGTAATGACAACAATAAAAAATTGCTGGGGAATTAAGAACTCTGCAAAATCTGTTTTCCCGCGCAACAATCACGAGAGTTGCAGCACTTTGCAGCGGAAAGAGGCATCGTGGGCGTATCCTTCGTTGAAACCGAAACAAAAACCCTCAAAGGAAAAGCAGTTTATTATCTTTGAGAGTTCGGAAACTATCCCGATGGAACAGAAGCCTTTTTGCATAGAATGGCGAAGTTACAAGGACCAAATATGCCAATCACACTCAGTGTAGCGAATGAACATATGTTAGAATAAGTTGATCGAATGAAAACAAAAAACAAACCGCAGTCAGTTGTCATTAATCTTCCTCCGTCACTTAACCTGGCTTGATTTCACACAGGGTGGACAAATGAGGCAAAATAGGAAAGAAATATGAAACCTAATTGAAAATTCTCCCCGCTTCCCAGTAAATAGTGACCCCGCTATATATAGATCCCACCCAATCTTGAACAATTTTCCATCAACTTCTTTGTTTGAATCAGGAATAGCCAAAGACGGACCTACATAAGAATTTTAGCAAAAAACAATATTCAGAAAAAGTTTTAAAATTATTTTCGCTTTCAGCGGAGATAAAGGTTCGGTTACGTCATGAAGTGTCATTATAAAAACGGGGCCGAGATAAAAAAAGTCTCCCAACATTTTAGAACATTCTCGACAGAAAACCACCTACACAAAACACAAATATAAATGCATCCCTACACTACACATGAAACAGCTCTTTGTTTATTGCAACTAAAATAGTTGCAACGGAAAGGGTCTTTGATGGGGTGGTACTAATTATACCTGAACAATTGTACATCTTACTCACTGTTTGCATTTAAAACACGAACCAACGAGCTGTTCAGCAAGTTTCGATAATCAGTGTGACGTAACAAAGTACTGCCCCCTTTCCGCAGTTAGATCTATTTCTATTGCACCTAATTCTGGAATAGCGGGTGACGCTGTAGGTATAAAGACATGTGGCACCGTGAGTTATGACAGGGTCCGAGCCACGTCACACGCAGGCAAGTTTGCAGTTCAAGGTCATATAATTTCATCCCACCATCGAACTTTGCCGAACGTCGGACATTTAAAGTGGGGTTTTGCACAGAAGAAGGCTGGCAAGTCACGTGAAGATTCTATTTCGTTATCATGTGACGTCAGAAAAGGAATGAAAACCAAGTTTTAACAAGCAACACAAGCATCTTTGTCTCCACCTAGTGGCAACAGGTAATTACTCTGTTTCAATCAAAATACGGCAAAGCGCATTCCAAGCTCGGGCATAAATAAAGGTTAATAATTAAGAAATGTTGCTCATTTGTTAATTACTACTTGCTGCAAGCAAGAAAAATGAAACGAAAAATAATGTTTTTAAACCAAATATCAACAAAACATCTACATACAGCGCAGCACCAACTCTTATGCGCGTTAAAAAACAACTCAATTCGACGGGAACTTTTAAACCGGCGACATGACGTCACTTCCGGTGCAGAGTCTGCGATAGTTTTTGGAAATTGTGAAAGAACTTTTGCAAAATCGAGATGAAATTGCGATTGTTTGACAGGAAAAGGCAATGACCATAAAGCGCTCGCTCAAATGCAATCGCGAAGGTCGCGCTTTTATGTTTCTGCAACACAGGCGTCGCGAGTATGTTGACGGTTTGAAGTTGAAAATATAGTTTGGTGTTTCATCACTAATCAACGTTGACAACGTCGCATTATTCAGAAGTTTTAAAGTCACAAACATTCAATCAATCAATAAACAGCGTTTGCTGAACAAATTAGTCAGTGCCTACGTACCAAAGAAACTTTACAAAATGAGCGCTGTATATCTGACCATGCAGCAAGAACCTGACAGAGACAACGAGTACGCCGGACTATACTGAGCTAATTTGAAAAGCACCTTCACTACGCGCGAGGAATTTTGTAATCAGCGAGTTTATTGACTGCACCTTGGAGCGAAAGCGCGCAAGATTTGGAAGTTGCTTGTAACAGTTTTCAAGAAAACGTTTCACTGAAAGTCAGAAATGTAAATTTTGTGGGGAGAGTAAGTTTTGACTTTAAAAAGCTAGAAAGCGTTCCAGGAATAACTTTGGAAGTTAGATAGGATTTTGGTTCATGGAAGTTGCGGATATTTTAAGAACCATGCGGTTACAATACGAAGCAATAAATTTAGAAATGATATTTATTAACGGAATAAAACTGCAAGATACGTACCAGATGAATAGGATTCTTGCATTTACTGCTTTCATTGCAACAGTGAAGCTTTTAAAACTGATTTCGACTCTTCCTAAACCGCATTACAAATATTTCGTTAGTAAAATGAAAAATCAGGATATTCAATGGGGCTCTAGGAGTAACTTTTATTACACTGCTCTAAACAAGCTTTCTCGAGCATAAGATTGCTGCATCAGGTGTACTAAGAGAACGCCTAATGAAGTTGTACAATCAATGAAAAGATACAATTGAAGCAGCACAATCATCTCTTAATACGCCCAATGAAGCCGATGCTTGCGAAAGCTTGTGTGAAGAAATTAGGAATAGAAGTAATGTTATTGTTATGTTAATGTTATCCTGGGTTAACACGATTCAGACATCATCAAATATTTTGCTATAATTTGTTACAATTAAAGAGAAACGCTAACGCTTCTAATTTCTAAGCAGGAATAAAACAGCCAGAACCGTCATGGCGGCAATGTTCCAGCCTTGGAAGATTCTTAATTTTTGTTTCTCGTTTCTGGTCACTCTACAAAGTATTTCAGGATAAAATGAACAACAAACTTTCAAAAAAAACTTGGCAGCCCTGGCAGGTCGACAACGAAAATGACGTAGGCAAAAACAAAAGGCAAAACACCGCGACAAAAGACGAAAATTCGACTCTTCCGTATAAATGCCACGCGTGGGATTCGACTTCAAGTAATCACGCAAGAAGTACCGCCGACGCACCGCCTATGACGTCAGAAGAAGGTCCACTTGACCTCTCGCTATCTTCAGCGGCGAAGAGGGAGAGACTCGACCAGAATAACAACCAACGTCATAATGATCAGCGCGTCATGAAGAACGACGAAACGCAGTCCTCCTCCTCCTTCTCCTCTCCCTGGAGGAAAATGCTCGATTTCGCGAAGCTTTATACCGCCCTTGTCCGCAACCAGATGCCGCTCCGATCGACATCGGAGGATGTGGTGAGTTACAGCGACAACTACAACGCCTTCTTTGCCGCCGCCACCGCCATCTATCCCCACTTGCTGCGTTCCTGGCTCGCCAACGTCGCCGTGGGTAATTCGGTGGGGAATCACCAAGAAGGTGCGTTCAATGCAGGCCCCGAAGGCTCCTACAAACCGGACGTGAGCGCGCATTGTGACGCAATTATGTCGACGTCGCGTTTCAACGAAGCTCGGCAGCATACAGCGGCGTTACCAGGTTAGACATTACATTTTCTGCAACGTTACTTATTATTACGTAACAAGGCACACCGATGCCTAATAATTAGTGACGTTTTATATAATGACCACGAATAACCACGATCTTTATAATAATGAAGTCGCTTCTACAATGAACTTAATGGAGCATTAAGTTGATAGATTTCTGACGCCACATAAAGTTTTGCATTTTAATGTTTTTTGCAATATTTGTTAAAGTAAAACAAGCCTTGGATGATTGCGCTGTTTTGATTTGTCTGCTTTAGAATCATATGGGAAAGCCCCTCTAAGAAGAACTAGTCTCTATCAAAACGTCGCAGAGATCTCGCATCCCTCTCATAGACATCTTACTCACATGCTGTCCCAACAACAAGAAAGCAGTGAAAGCACGTTGGCCCTCTATCAACGGTAAAATAAAAATCATCCGTTATTGGAGACAAAAAACACAGCAAAAAACTTGAAATGTTGACAACACGCCACACTTCTAGCAGCGAGTCCCATTCAACGGAGCAGAAGGTTCAGCTGAACTTACAGAACCGTAGAGGATCTGGCTACAAATCGCTTCCTTATCCGCTGCGCAAGGAGAATGGAAAGATCGTGTACGAGTGCAACGTGTGCATGAAGAGATTCGGACAACTTTCCAATTTAAAGGTAAAACCCAACTTAACTAGACGACACGTGTCAACTGCATATGTGACCAAGGCAAAGGTCGTTGAGGTTTTAGAACACGGAGCCCTAAATATAATTGTTTGATTTTTGCGAATCTCCATCATATTGATGGTCTTAAACGAAGCCCCTTAAAATTCATTCAAAGACCACTTTGGGATCCGTGGACTCCAGTTTAAAAAAAACCTGTCACTTACACATCCTTACTTTCTATTGTGGTGCATCTAATCGTTTTTTTCCATTACCAGGTTCACCTTCGTGTTCACACCGGGGAGCGACCGTTCAAATGCAGCGTCTGTGGCAAAGACTTCACCCAACTCGCCCACCTCCAGAAACATCACCTCGTCCACACTGGGGAGAAACCGCACGAGTGCGCTGTTTGTCATAAGCGGTTTAGCTCAACGAGCAACCTCAAGACCCACATGAGGCTCCATGCAAGGTGAGGGGTGTTGCCTAGCAACCAAAACGATTATCGATTAACGATTATGCTTATCAGTTTCAATCTCGTAATAACAAAATAGCGTCATCCGCCTTTCTCTTTCTAGCATTTTCTCACCGGGAAGAGTTTGCCAGCGCGACAACACACGGCCATCGATGCCCGGGAATTCCTCTCGTATAAATAGCGGCTTCGATGAAATGTTGAAAGCGCGCAGTGACGTCGACCAAAGATTGAAACGCATCGATCTTTGCGCGAATCTGCCTCGAGCTGTTTGCCACTTTTCAATCAACAGCGACACCAGCGATCAAAGAAATCTAACCCCGGGAGGAAATTCCGCGCATGCGCACGGCGGGTTTACGACGTGCCGTCCCATGTCAACACATTTAGCAAACAACGCTTTCGCTCCAAGTTTCCATGACAACAAAGCGCTGTTAATCGAAACTGGACGTAAAATATATCATCGCGATGGAATCGTTTCGACCAGAGCGACCACATCTGGAGATCTTTCGAACAACGTTGGATCAGTTGCAGATAAATTTCCGACCAAGATCACTTTTGAAAAAATCTAACGAGCCCTAACTTTTTCATTATGGGCGAAATGATGAACGACCGAGTTACCAGTTATGTGCAAGCTTGTTTATAAATCGGTAAACAATCGCGGTTTTTTGATGAGCAAATTGCTTGCAGTCGTGCTATATGTTAACGATGACGTGTAATTGGTAAACAAATAGTAACAAAACTTGAAAGGGCAAATTGTGGCGTTCTTGTTCAGCGCATGGCTCGTTAAGATCTTTATCGTGAATTCCAACACATAAGTTTGCCGTAAAGTATGTAATTATACCTGGTAGAGCGTGAAAAAACGAAAACACAAGTTTGAAAAGCAAATACTGATAAACAAAACAAATACCGTAGCAAATACTGATCAAATACTATCAAATCAAATATAAATACTGACCAAATGAAACACAAGTCACAGCATTTTGAACCGTGAGTCAAGTTATTACAAATAGAGTGATTCGCACGTATTTTCCATCACCGGAAACCGCAAACTTTATATTGAAACATTTCTACGAAAAACGTCAAAGTTACCAGCTCATGATTGCAACCTAAACGGCAAAAGAACAAATCAATAAGCTAAAACAAGAACGCTTGAAAACGGTTTGTTACGTCATTAATATGAAGCATGAGATCATCGGCTTGTTGACGTTTGAAAGGCAACATTGCGGTGTCATTATCTGAATACCGTAGCTTTTAACAATGCACCGTTTACGATAACTCCATGTAAGTTAACAGGTGACGTTTTTAGCAATTCACCACCCAAGCTAAAATGTACTTTAAATTTTAAAGATACAAATAAAACAATTTTAACAAAAACTTTTATAAGAAATTTAACTAAGACTTCATACAACGCTACAGACTGCCATTGGCTGAAACTTTAAAATCTTTCAAGACAAGCATCACATACCTGGACTCATGTTTCCACTTCTATCAGCTTCCTCCGTGAAGTCCAACCTTCACTTTGCTGTACAGGTCACTGTACACTGTACACGTAGCTTGTCTTTAAACAAAAAAGCTTCTCCGCAACGAAAGTGACAAAGTTCAAATCACAGCAACGCAACAGCGAGCGGTAAATTTTCATAAAACGCCGAAAGTCTTGGCACAGAATTATTACATCACAAAAGATATCACGCAATGACTAAACAAGCTATACCTTATATTGTTCAAATGGAACGTTGTTTTATATGTTAAAAAGCAAGGCTTGCTTGTCAAAGTTATAACCTCAACCTAAAATGTGACGTGAATACAAGGCTTTGCATAGCAAACAGCTATAGGTTATGTTTTTCAAGTAAATAAGTCATCAAACGGCGCTCTGCAAGTTGCAACACAAAACTGTAGTGTAGTATTTTTCATTTTTCGTTTCTGACTACCAATTTGCTGTCAGTAAAGCAACGTGTATTGGAACCCGGGTGGCAAAAATGAAGTTTAGCAGGTATCATTGGCCTTATCGTGATTCCATTAAACGAATAAATCATCAAGAAAAAGTCATAAATTTTAAAGTGAGGTTACCACCGAATAGCGAAGGACCAATAAATATGGTTTTGAATTAACTTTGGAAAAATACTTTTGCTATGAGCATAAACGAATTTATACTTTTGATGGCCGTTTCCAGGCTATTTTGAAGTTATGACGGTTGTGAAATTGTTCTGTTGCAAAAATAAAAACGTGTCTACGTCATCAGAATCTGTCGGTTGCCAGATTGTTTATACTTTGCACTGGCAGAAGCTGATTTTATTTGTACGACTTGCGTATGACGAATCCATATGATTTGATGATGCAACAATTTATCGCTTTGCGGTGCATCCTCTTTATAGAAAATATCCGGTTTTGTTTTTGAAGAAGTTCTTTTTGATGAGTGCGCTTTGATGAGCAGATGTTTTTGAAGAACACAAAACCAATCCCATCTAGATCATTCATCGCGAGTTTGCGAAGTGAAATCGCGCAAAGTCGGCGGCGAGAGTGCTACTTCGTGTTCAAATTTTCATGCTGCTGACGCACTTCAAATGAATGTCGGCTGGTTCCTGACTATATTAAATTTGCAACAAGTGGTACTTAATTAGAATTCAGAACCAGCGACGATGGTGCTTGGATATGAATGGGGCGGCGCATCATATAAATGATACTCTTTTATTTTAACGGAAAGTAAAACGGATGAGGTCGGGATTTATTGAATTAAAAAGTATTTTTTCTTTTTCGCAATCTGCACCTGGGACGAATGAAATCATTTTAAGAGCTCTCACGTAAAAGATTCAAAAGTGTTATTAAAGCAAGCTTGTCAACAAAAAACGATTTTATTCATTGCCACAATTTAGTTATTGCGACCAAAGCACGTCAAAAAACACACGAACAGTAGCAACAAACTTGCAGTAACAGTTTCAGTTTTCGTACATTTTGCTGTAACACTTGTAAAAAAAAACATAATTTTGTTTTAATTTGCAAAAATATTTAGAAAAAATGCACTTTTTGCCAAACTGGACACTGGGCAGTGGTAGAAAATATTCAAAGTCGTATACACTCTGACGTCACAATCGTTCAGCTTTGAAAAAACAATAAAATACGCAAGTATTGACGGTTTTACGTCATAAGATATCTGTGTTAGAATCAACCAGGCATTGATCGATCAACATACACCAGCAAATTGAGATATTTGCCTTTTATCTTTGTCATCTTCGATATTTCGTAAATCACGCTGCGAAGTTGTTATTTCTGGACTCGAGATGGCGCTAAAGAACCAAAACTTGCACAAACCATTTCCAAGTTGAACAAACTTTGAGATAAGTTCAAATTACTTCAAGATCAACCGCCATCAAGCATACAGCAAATGTAAGCGGATTGTTGTAAGTCTGATTGTAACAAGTCACTCACCCGTAGTTAAGCAGTGAAGTTTTGTTCTCGGATTGATAATCTCCGCCATAACCTCCGTAGCAATTTATCGGCTGCATCAATGCCAGTTTATACGTCACTTCCGTGAACGGTTTTTCACTTCCTTTTTCACTTATTACCTCAATTTGATGTCTGAAAATGGTGCCTAGCTGTCCGTAAGTTCGTGATCAGCTGAAAATTGTCATAATTTTTATCTCCAAAATTTGCGCTTGCCTATCCGTTTATGACATCATAACGATTAATGGATTGATCGTTGTTTCATCGCCATCTGGCGGAGTAAATGACTACGCTGGTAAACCTCTTGGTAGCGCTAATATTTCGACTTAATCGATGAATGACAACATTTAATTAGGCTTTTCTCCCAATTCTTTGAACTTTTTCTCAATTTTCCAAGAAATTCCAAAGTATTAAGTGAAAATCTACTTTGCGCTCATCCGTTCTACACTTACTGACTCGTTTACTTGTTTGAGGCTTGGCCAGAAATTCAAGAGTCATTAGATTTTTATTAATTTGTACAAATTTACAAAAAGCAGAAATTTGATATATTTATTGCCAACCATCGCAGAAGTAAAATAAATATGAAGCATTGTTACTTTCTAGCTGTAGTGCTAAAATTAAAAATATTTTGTAAAAAGCTCACGTGATTGTAGACATTATTTGAAGTTCATTTATACGCAAAAATATATAACAGTTGTAATAAAGATATTTATGACGTAGTAAATAAGAAACCCGTTTCAACATTGGTAGTCTCTATACAGGCCGGTCTCGGAGTGGATTTAACCGGACTTAACAAGTCAGATAATCCAGGCGTACGCTGATGCGGCCGTGAAAGGTGACGGTAATAAGTCTGAAGTATCTCGCTCTGATCGGGTTCGGCAACATATTCCGCACACGAGTCTCACGATCAGTGTTGCTTTCAAAAATCTAGAAAAAGAAACACAAGATTAACCATAACAGATCAGTATAGCCTGACATAAACAGGTAACAGCTTGGAGCTGAATCACAAACTTACTATTTCGTTACCATCGACATCTGTTATCACTTGCATTTGATTGGTGGAATTTCCAAACGATATCTTAAAGCTCGACACTCAGCAAGTCGTGCAACCTGCGCTCCCTCCACTTCCCTGGGTGACCACACCTGTCACTGTGGTCGGCCCTCTTAGGTCAACTTGAAGCCACTCTCCTGGCGATTCTGCAAGAAATTATTACGTCATTATATCGTGGCAGCATTGACAGATGTTTTAATAGCTACTGTAACGTCCGTAAATGACTGTAACGAAATGTAGGTTTTGTATTTTTGTACTTTTGTATGTTTTTAACGTTTCGTGTCGTTCGTCATATATAGCTTGTTTAATTGTCGTACAGTCATGCACGCGCATGGTCGCTTTGTGTCTGCTTGTCGCTGCAAGCGACGTTCTCCACTCCACGTAGAGTAAGTTTGTGGTCAAACTTTTCTCATTTGTGTCTTTATGCACAGATGCAACATTTAGAACGCGCACAGAGTTAAAGTATATTATTTGTTTTTAATCACTTGTTTAAGTTGCGATTGAAACTCTCACGTTTTATAAATTGCGTAATCAGCCTAAGGTGCGGAATTGCCTCGAAATCCATTTACGCTTTCCCCCTCGAGACAAGGAACGCTCCATTCTTAATTAGCTTGCTGGGCGGCGCACTGGATTTTGGCTGATTTTAGATTCATTTCTAGTGATAGCAGCGATTGCGAAAAGTGATTTTGAATGAAGTTCTGCCCCAATTATGAAGGTTTTTACGAAAATTACACAAAAACGCTGCTTTTATTCTGTCGGCAGATGCCGGCATTTGGGAAATTGTAGATTCGGCTTCAGTGACTTGCCCTAACAGCGGGAAGTTCCCTAAACTGTCGCGTGGCATGACTCTAATGTGTAATGACTAATGACTATACAGTAAGCAAACTTACCGTATTTCGATACGTCAGGATGCCAAAAACCGTCTCCATCCAATCTTCCTTGATGAGCAGCATAAATTTGCAAGTAGAATGACGACGCGGTCATCTCGTCATCACGCACTTTCCCACTTTTCACACCAACCAAGCAAGTGTCCTCTGCAAAATGTAAACGACATATGTAAAGCTATTGCTGGATTAGTTTAAGTGTGAGAGTTTCCAAAACCCATGGCCAGGAGTTTCAGGATTGAATGCACTTCTTCGGAAAGAAGAGCCCACTATTCGTGTGCAAAATGATTAATGAAATTAAAACCATAGACAGCACATTTATTAGGGGATGCTTCGATTATTACGATTCAGTGCATTGATAAAACTGGTCAGCGGAAAATTTTTGAGTGAAAGTTTTAAAATTTCGATTTCATATCAACTTTAAAAACAGATTAATTTTTTTCGTGACATCATATTTTAGAAATACATTTATTCTTCACCATAGATATAGTATAAACATTTTTATGTTACTTTTTTCAGGATGTTGAAATTATTATTTCGTCAATATATTTCCGACACATCTTAATAAAATTTTAGCATATTGCAACCAACTTACTAATACCTTCGTTGATAATTAATTTACCTCGAAGAGCTTCGAGCAAACGAAACAACTCTTCTCTGAGTTGGACGACTTCCCTTAGATTGTACTGGCACTGGCCAGTTGGCCCGACATCGCCCTTAAACCCTTCCGGGCCGCGAGGCCCTGGTGCCCCCCACTCAGGAACAGAGAGACAGATTTCGTGGTTATTATGACTCAGCACAACAGCGAACACTAATGCTAGAACAAGAGCTATCAATGACGTCATATTCAATTGTTGTTCTGCAAAATGCAACAAAATATGAATTGAGACGAGTATTTTATGCAACACAGATCTGCGCACAACCTTTCATGATCAAGTCGATCAACAAAAGAACGTTTCAAAGCAATTAAGGAAATGCATTTGCCCGACTGAGTGTTGACCGGCTGAGAAGTATAAAACTTGAATACATCAAACAACAAATCTAAGGGAAGATAAAGCAGCAACGGCAACCACTACGCTAGTACATTGGGGCGCAGCAAAATCTCTATAACCACAACGTGTTTTAAAATTTCGAGGTAGAAATACTATGACCAGATCGACAGGTTAACTGAGAAGAACTACGGGACTTGTTCTGTCTTCTCACCAACACTCACAACCGAACAGAGGAAGTTTGTGACGTAAGCAAAACGATGCGGAACTGCTGCTGTAATTAAGGATGACGCTACGCGGCCAAAGGCAAAACAACTAAACTTACAAAAGCTTGTGCTGCAGGGAATGCTAACACTGTACTGTTCGTGCAATACAAAACAACGCACAAAATAGATAAAATGAAAAGTACGTGGCGACAGAGAAACCAGCAAACAATATGCCAGATACCGGTAAAAATCTACAAGTAACGAACATATAAACATATTTAACATAAAAAACCGTAAAATAATTAAACTAAACGTGTCAAACACCTAACAAAAACGTTATTGTTGCACTAGCGCTGGTGCACACGCAAGGCTGCTGGCTACGCAAGATCTTTAGTAGTACAAAAAAGTTCCTGACCCTATCTAAGTGCTGGATCTTGCGCAACTTTCGGGTCATGTTTTTCGTTGGATATCGGCATAAGCACAAAAAGTCCGTTTCCACTCTTCTCCAGTTATCGATGTTAGCTTGGGCTATATTTATATCAAAGTTACGTCACTACCTTCCAGACTGCACTACTTTAAATTATTGGCTTACTCAAAATTGAGTAACTATTTCGCCGTAAATATATATCGGCCACGCAGCCCATTGTTAAAGATAGGTTGTTAGGTAAGAAGAATCGATGTTCGTAAATGTTGATTTTAGTTATTTAGGGTTTAAATTAAAACATTGAAATTAGATTTAGACGGGAAGAAAGATTTTCGTTACAATGCTATAAAATTTAAGCTCGTTTAATAGGACAGGAAAAACAGCTTTGAATGCACGATTTGTTCGCGTGAAATATGCTGACAGGTTATAATCTATTCTATATAATTAATATATAATATTATTATTAAAAATTACGATTGACGAGACTTACTAAAAAAAAGAAAAACTTTTCTTTTTTCTTGTCTTTTTATCGTTTCCCGAAACGTTCTCTATTGCCCTCGCATTTGCAATTGGCTTCGTGAAGTGAACAGATAAAGAGGCAGAGACCGTAAATCTTACCGTGAGTGCACTTCTATTGCTATACTTGGGCTTCTTTTTCGTCGACTTACAGTGTGGCAAGCCATTGAAAATTTTGGTCATCTTGCCATTCAAGGAAAATAATTCCCTAGCGAGCCCAATGATGCCACGTATATTGATCAATATTACTTAAAAGTAAAATACCTTGGCAATAAACATAAACCTACACTCAAGTCGGCACCAACAAACTAAATGTAATGAGCTTCAGTTAAAGAGAAAAAAACGTCAGTGCCTTAATTACAAGGCAAGCAGCCACGATAAAACGAGACCACGACCCAACTAGGCTTCAGGCGACACAATAAATTAGTTTGGGCTATGAAATCTGTGCCTATAACCTAACCGTCAGTTTTCTATGGTATAATTAAGTGGGGCGTAGACAACTTTCTCCAGAAAATGTTTAAGAAACGTTCAGGTTCACGAAAGTTTCGTTTAACGATTGTTTCTATTTGCACTGTACATTTTAGCATATTTTGCGACCCCTTGGTTTAAACTTTAAAGCGACAGTGTGCGGTTTGCTTTCTCGTGACACGCCCACTAGCGGCAACATTTGCATCTCCCCATTTGCACGGGTTGGGCGAAACAACCAAACGTCGGTTCGCAGGCGGTCAAACTTACCCAGACCATTCTGGGTGTTGATTCCCCGGTGAAGTGGGAATCGGAGCTAGTGATGAAATTGTGAAGTCTGTTTGGAGAAGTTTAATTACCGACAACTACACTTTGATTTAAGGCCAATTTGTTTTTGGACTTGCCGCTCACTTTGAGCAGTGACATGGAGAGTTGGACACGTTATATAGTTGAGTTTCTATAAACACATGAATAAAAGAGGTATATAAGAAAACATAATGGAAATATTCATGACTTTAGCAATTATAGGATATCCGTTTCAACATCGGTTGGTCATGTTGTTGTGAACTTTACAATTTTCGTCTTGTGGACTTCAGATGTCGCGAACTTAGCAAGTCAGATACTCCAAGCGTAACTCGATGACGGCACGAAAAGTGAGGACAATAAGTCTGAAGTATCTGGCTTCAATTGGTTTCGGGAACATATTCTGTACATGACTATTGAGATCTGTGTTGCCTGGGAAAATCTACAAAGTAAAGCACACGATTAACGATTAACTAACTAACTATAACTAATTAACTAGAACTAGTTGCGATAATAACTAATTAACCATATAACTAAATATAACTAATTAATTATAACACGATTAATATAAACAGCAGAGCTGTGTATGGTGATAGCACGACTAATTCGTATGCTGGTCTATTTCAGGCCACTGTGGGAAGCGAAAACAATATCGCTAGCATCGTCACAGCGTAACTGAATGTAAATATTCCCACAGACAATGAGACAACAAATAAATGTCGAAAAAGCGGAAAAACCGCACAAGCTTGTTAGCAATCTTCAGTTTGAAATCGTTTCTGAATTTTGATTTTGCTTGAAAACTTGCGATCAAGAGGCAATTAAGAGTTTTGGAGTTTAAGTTACTCTAGAATGCGGTAGATTTTATTCCACAGACAACGATCTGCAGATACGTTCTGTGCAACGCGTGCAACCGAGGTCAAGAAAGGGCGTCGTGGTAACAATTGAACTTACGTCTTGTTTGAAACCTACCACGTCGTTTCCATCGACATCTTGTATCACTTGAAGCTGTTCGGTGGAATTTCCAAATGATATTTTGAAGCTTTTTACCCACCAGCTAGCCCCTCCCTGGGTAACTACACCGGTCACTCTCGCTGGAGTTCTCAAGTCAACTTGAAGCCACTCGCCTGGCGTCTCTGCAAGAAATTATTACGTCATCTTATCGTGGATGCCACCATGGATTGTTTATTGCCGAGAAGTACAACTTACCCCATCTTGAATGATAAGGCGTCCAAAAGTTTCCTATTCTGCCTGAACTATCCAATCTTCCTTCACTAGCGGCCATGTTTTGGTCGTAGAATGACGACGCGGTCATTTCGTCATCTCGCACTTTCCCACTTTTCACACCAGCAAAGCAAAATTTCTCTGCAAAATATAAATTTGAAATTTTTGATAAATTCTTGAATGTAACAATTTAGGACAGATCTGGAGCTCAAATATTCTGGACTTATCTGCGCTTTTACGTCCGCTATTTGTGAGCAAAGTTTGTTTCAAACAACACGGACAAGATTAAGTTACTGCGATACAGAACCAAGAAGAGTTACTGCAGATATCAGTAAAACACAAAAACAGAATACAATGTGGCACTCTATAAGATTATCTTTTATTTTTAATTGTACTTCACGGGCTTTCACAAGCAAAAGCTTCATCAGGTGCGTACTAAGAGGTGCGATATTAGAACATCTCTGCGTTCTCAAAATCAACTTTGCTCTATTTATACTCGTGCCATGGAAAAAGAGCGATTTTCTCTTACTTAAAACTATACAGGAAGCACAAGCCATGATACTTGAACCCAATTCTATCCACAAGTTCACAGAAATGTGTTTCAGAAATGAAAAGACAAATTATATCAGCAACAGAAGTTCAGATAAAACAATTTCAGAAAACTTGGGTGAACCTAAGTTTTTTACCTTGCAAACGATCAAAAGTTTTTCGAAGTTCCACCACTTCACTCAGATCGCATTTACATCGGCCGGGAGGACCGGGATTCCCCTTCATTCCTTTTCGGCCACGTGGTCCTGGAATTCCCCGTCTCTCAGATTGTTCGTTCTGGCCTCTGCCTTGGGGTGGCGCTAGAGCACCACGTTGAAGAGACAGACAAATCTGTTCATTTTGACTCAGTACAAACGTCGCCAGATTAACAGCAAACCCCAGTGCTAAGCAGGCGGCTGTCAATGACGTCATCTTGAATTGACAGTCCCTCTGCGAACTGAAACAATATTTATAAAGGCCAATAAAGTGTAGGAGTAATTGACGGATCTGCCAACTAACTTATTTTGGATCTTAGCGGCATCTTGTGGTTAATAACAAGATTAGCCTTTGACTTTATTCTAGGCGATTTTATTTGTTATATTTTATATAAAAATCTAATTAAAATAAAGTGTACTTTTGCCTTCAGCACGTTGAAACCTGAAGTTGTCAAGAAACCGTCTTGAAAAATTACGAAATTAAAACTACCTAGTCACGAAAAAGTTTAAGAGATAAACGCAGACTTGAGCGGAAGATAAAATGCAGTCAGCAGATTTGTTTAAATCTGAAAAACAACTGACTCTGTCACTTTTGCAAATGTCATCGAACAAAAGTACCAAGTTTGTGAGCCGACCATAAGCACGAGTTAACTACATCTCACTGAACCAGAGCTCAGTCAGCAAATGGCGCTTTTAAAGCAAATTTTCCAGCCACTAATCTTTTTCTTTTGCGCGTGAAGTTAAAAATGGAACTACAGGAAAGTTGTTTTGATGCAAGCAGGGCTTGAAGCCAATGCGGCCGACGCGATTTCGTTGGGTCCCGCACAACAAAAATAACAATTTAATTTTTATTTCTCGCAAATAACAGTATTCTTTCTTAATCTGTTCTCAAAAGACAATGTTTTTGTACAAATATACCACAAAGCAGAGTTTTGAAGAAAGCTGTTTTGAATACTCGACTTATAAGTTAACGTTTTTCCAATTGGCAAGGGCCCGCCACACAATTTTCCACAAGTCGAGAAAACTTATAAGTTTTAAGCAACATTTTACGTACAGTGCGCACGTTGTTAATAACACACATTATCCACACACAAGAAACGTTACAGGACGTGGTTGTTGGACATCGCAAGTGCGTCAGAATGATTATTATTACATCACAGAATGCGGTAATGAAAATGCTCTTTGTGAAATTTG
Source organism: Clavelina lepadiformis (assembly GCF_947623445.1). Taxonomy (NCBI): domain Eukaryota; kingdom Metazoa; phylum Chordata; class Ascidiacea; order Aplousobranchia; family Clavelinidae; genus Clavelina; species Clavelina lepadiformis. Next base: position 19,232,073 of record NC_135246.1, on the reverse strand, counting down.
TCAACGACACCAATATAAAAATAGCAAAATAAAAACAAGATATAAGTTGGCATTCTGAAGGTTAACTTTATTTTGATTTTTCTACAAGAACTTTCAGGTGTCAGGTGTCTTAGTACAGGTGTACTAAGAAATGGCAAAAAATATTTCAAAATTATTTGGTACAGATCTGCTTGGAAACAACAAATGCAATTGTGACGTAATATCTACATGGATCCAAGCAATCACAAAGTACTTAATGACGTAACAAAATAAAATAAAACCAGTTGGTAAATAAAAGAAAAACGGGATAAAGTTGTATTAAAATTAAAAACGAATATTTATGTAAAAAGTTCAATAAAAACGGAGTCTCTGTTAAATAATAATTAATATAAATTAATACAATTAAAATAAAATTACTCCGAGTAAAACTATTCAGGTCTTAACCAAAACTATTAGAACTTGTTTTGCATTGTTTAGCAATTGTGAGGTGACCCACGGCAATACAGTCGAATGGATTTTCAAGAACTCGCTTTCCACCTTATAAGGCTTGAAGAAATGGAAAAGCTTGATTGCAGGAAACTTTGTTGGAACTTGAAAACGGTCAAGTTGACAATTCTGGAAATTGTCAACAACACTTCTAATTGTTTCCTCATACGGCAGCTTAATTACGTCAAAAACGGAACTTGTTTGTTGGTTTACATTGATTTTAGCCAAACCTCACCGCCAACATTTCTCAATATAACCCCGACAACGGAAAGCCTGGAGCCTGCGTTTAAACAATAGCTCGGGATATATCAGTTTGTTGAAATCGTCAAAAAATATTTTACAGCCAACTCTTACCAGTTTCAAACACAAAGTTGGCAACGTTGGCTGCCTTACTGTGGAACTGAGACCTGCGGAAACAATCAGTCGGTTTTTAATCCGGAAATATTTGGTAAACTTTTTAGCAATAAAAATGCCGATGGTTTCCTGTTATGGTTTCTTTCTAAGAACGAAAGTTATTTGTTAAAGTTTGCTGCTGATAAGGGAAGATTTTTTGAAAACATTTCCCCTTTTAAATTCGCTAGCAGTAAAACTGGTGCCTGTGACGGTAACAGTAAGTAAAATGGAAAATTGTTGGATGGAAATTTTGTTTCAACTGTGATAAACAAGTTTGTTGGAATTAAATTTTGTAGGTCGCAAAATAGTTATTGAGTGAAAAATTTTAAATTTTGAAACGTATTTGTTTTTTAATTCAAACTATAACAGACACAATCACATATTTGACGTCGGCTTGCACGAAAAGAAAAAAACAGGTTGCTACATCGTACTACCGGCTACCTGCTGCGCGTATTGTGGATAGTAGTAAGAAAGGGTAAAAAGGGTAAGATACACACTCGGAAAAAGAGAAAGAAAAATACATTAGAAAGAAAAAAATTACCAATTTTTGACCCATTGACGCCACCTAAAGAGCAAAATGGTTTTACAGCTTTATATTTTATCTTTGTTCGTTTAAACTAAAAACGATAAAGTTATACATTTCTGGGAAAGAAACTTCTTGAAAAGTGTAAACAAACTTTTCCATACAAATGCTTCAAAAAAATGCATAAAATAATCATCAACCAAGAAAACAGCCATATAATGGCTGCGGTAGACCACATCAGATTCAAATTAAGGTGAGATCCACTAAAAAGGGAAGTTTTTCCAAAGATGATGAACATTTCTGGCGTATATAGTTGAATAAGAGAAATAATTACAATACTATAAAAGAATAGACAACTTAATGAAACACAGAAGCACAACCAAAGCACGGATAGAGGAGTGTTAGCCGCATTCTCGTCTTTGCAGATTACGGAAGTAATCTTTGGACACATTTGCATACCGGTATCCGTTTTAAGAAACATACTATTTAGGGCTGGCACGTCATGTCGTAGCTTGTCAGTTTTGGTCAATTCATTACCTTTGCTGTAATTTAAAAGCTTAATGTGTTGTTCTGATGAAACAATTCTTCAGATTACATGCATGTATGTAGGCATAATGGTTAGGGTTCTGTAGGTCGATCTTCTTTACTTTAGGTGGTGGTCGAATTAGGAATAGAGTTAAACAGAAATCTGTTCCGCTTAATCTGGTTGAGGTTTATCAATTATATGTTAATGAACTGTCGCAAAAATGTTTAAAAATGCTGAAGACTAATAGCAATGAAAGGGTTGATTTTTATGTTTTAGTTCTAAAAAATTGATTTTGTTGTTAACTTTTAAATTCTGCAAACTTATTTCAGACCAAAGCGTAGTTGGTGTTCGTCATCACATCGGCAGACATAGGTATGGATCAAGCTTCGTGCTTGGTCAAAATAACGATCGTTTTAATAGTTGCAATTTCACAACGAATGGAAAACCAAATTACTTTACTTGGCTCCAATACGGATATTTCAAAGCTCAAATTGATCATGTTTATCCTAATTCCGGAGTCTGAATACGAGAATGTGTTTCAATCAATGTGCTTCACGCATAAATTAGAAAAACCTCTGATTCGTTTCGCAAACATTTGACGTTTAATTCATTCACCGAGTTTTTTAATTAATTTGTTGTTTGCCCGAATCTCAATTGATGTCTGTATTTTCGCTTTACGTGCTAATTACGTCTGGTGCATTGGTTCCCTGCTTAACTGTACGCTCGTTGAAGGAAAGTTTCTGTTTCAAGTCGAGATTGTCAATCCCTTCTTATAGTACATATCTCGTGTCAAAAAATTTTGTTAGTTTATGATACTGGAGCAACTGAAACCTAAAAATATCGGCAGCTTCATTTCCTACCAGTATCAAAATCGACTGTTACCGTCATTAAAGGTGGCTGATTATTGCGTCAGATGCAGAAAAAGTTTATATACACACAAAGGTCACTTTGCATTTACGCAACCCAATGCCCACGCTGTTCATTAGATTTCTGTATTAACAATAAGATATTATAGACTTATTATACGCTTTTTTCTGTTTCTGTATACACACACGAGTAGTTATTTTAGCAGCTATAATTAGTGGTATAGTTATATTTTATAAGAGCAATTAATGATCGGTATTTATGAAATCGTTTCAGCGTCGGTCGGTCTTTTCAGCATCGGTCGTTTCGTGGTCTCAGCAAGTCAGGTATTCCAAGCGTAAGCCGATGTATCTGTGGAAAGTGACCACAATAAGCCTAAAGTATCTGGCTTTGATCGGGTTCGGGAACATGTTTTGCACGTGAGTGTTATGGTCAGTGTTGCCTTGGAAAATCTGTAGGGTCAGAAACAAGTTTGAAATAAACAAGATTGTAAAGCACGACCTGCGCTCAAGCATAAAGCTCACCACGTCGTTTCCATCGACATCTTGTATCACTTGAAGCTGATCGGTGGAATTTCCAAGTGATACCTTAAAGCTTGTCATCCAGTATCCAGAAGCACCCTGTGTAACTATACCTGTCACTGTGGTCGGAGTTCTCAAGTCAACTTGAAGCCACTCGCCTGGTGACTCTGTATGAAAATATTACGTCGTTAAAATATTGCGTCATTACTCATTACCATGCATCACAGTTTTCGATTTTCGTCCGTGTTGTCTGCTTGGACAGAATAGTTACTGAAAAAAAAAAAAAAACTTACGATACTTGGATGCATCTGGGTGCCAAAATTTATCTCCGTCCAATCTTCCAGCATATGAGATATAGCGTCTGTCCCAGTAGTTCGACGATGCTGTCATATCCTCATCCCGGACTGTCCCGCTCTTCACACCCACCGAGCACATTTCTTCTGAAAAAGAGGTAAAATTGCTGAAAATTTTCAAATATGGTGGATCTCCAGGACTGACAACCAGATATTGTAAAATTTAATACAGCTCTTCGTTGGATCGTAGCAAATGGTAAGTTACGATTCGTATACATGGCGAACAATAAAATCACTTAAAGTAAGTATTTCTGCTACAACAAAGCACTAAAAGACGATATCAGAAGTATTTGAGTCAATAGCAACTTATTGTTTGCGCGTATAAAATAGCGTATTTGTTATAGACCAAGTATATGCAAATATATTCATATGGCCCTCCTTAACATATCTTTTTGTCACAACGCATCTAACCTACTTTAAAACTGTTTGCAGTTTACCTCGAAAATTTGGATGCAAGCGAAATAACATTTCCTTCAGTTCGACGACTTCGCTTCGATCGCACTCACATCGACCTGGCGGACCAGGGTCTCCCTTGGTTCCTTGCGGGCCTTGAACTCCGGGTATTCCCCGTTTTCCAGGCGGCCCTGGCACACCATTAATATTAGCTACTCCTTGCGGGTCGCGTCGGACGTTCAGACAAATTTGTTCATTTTGACTCAGCACAAGTGTCGCCAGATTAGCAGCCAACGCCAATGCTAAGACGTGCGCTATTACCGACGTCATCATCAATGTTGTTCAACTAGTTGTTACGAAATTTGATACTTTCGGTTAATTTTTAGGCTGAAAATAAGATTGTTAAAAGCTTGGTTTGGTGTCATCTCGTTTGTATATATATGTATAATGTTCTGAATGTTCAGTGGAGCATTACTTGATGCTCACGTCACTAAATTACAACACCGAAGCGTTGGCATACGTTGCTTAAACTGACTCGTGGCTATTACTCTTAGTTGTAAATCTGGTACAACTTGTTGCATATTTTAAAAAAAAAATTGAAAAGACAGACCGACAATGCATTGGTAAAATTTGTTTAAACCGAGTCATCAACAGTTGAGCGCAGGAGAGCACGAAAATTTTGCATGTTGGTGCTGTCGAAAAATTGCCTGGGGATAACAGAAAAAGTTGAGACAGATTTCACTTGAATAAAATTGTGTTGCCAGGATACTCTTGAGTCAAGAGTCTTGACTGTAACATTAAATCAAGCGCTCTGCTCGTAATGCCACAAGACCAAGGTTCTTAAGGGACCACACGATCCAGCCTGCTGATACGCTGTTAGACGAAGGACGAAACATTACCTTAATTATTTCCTCACAGATTGCCAAAATGTTTTTCTGATTCAGAACCTCAATGAAGTAATCCAACGAGACATCGGTGGTTCGAACACTGGCGTAAATGTTGCCCGTGTCCCCGTGTTCGATACCCTGTGGCGCCACTGTTGTAATGCCATTGAGCAAGCAAGGGATTAACGACTCTTGCTCCTGTTCAGTGGATCTTCTGGACAGTTTTAAATTCGGACAAAACCATATACAATCAGAAAAACAGATTATAAAATGTGCGACAATCGGAATTTACTCATAAGCTAGCTCGGTAACTGGGGCTCGAGCGATGAGAAATGTTTGACGTTTTTAATTCGTGCAAAGATTTTCCTCGGTCCGACCACGCCATAGGCTACCACCTCTGCGAACAACACGGCATTTAAATTGATTGAAAAGCATGAAACATGACACATGAACGCTCTAAAACATGAAGGTTTGGTGCTGGTGTCCTGCTTAGAATTTAGCTTACTTATCGGAGTTACAGTTTACAATGAAAGCTTGTAAGTGCATCGATCGCTTCTTGACTCAAAGTCACTCAACCGCATGGTTATAGCAACAAAGTCACACAGTAATTTGTCACAAAGATTTTATTAATATAGCTATTAGCATATTTAGGATTGCGTTGCGGGAGGGACAAAATTTATAACTTATAAAGCTTAGCAAACTTTCCAAGTATGTCAATGCCAAAAACGCGCAAACACAAAAATCTAGAGTTTTTAAGTCTCAAAAATTGCTTTAAAACGCCTTGAAAAAAAATGTATTCTCATATTTACATGCAGCTTATATAAAAGTTGCCAATTTATGGTGCACACTTTTGAACCGTCGTGTGTTTTGTAAGGTTGTGTACTGTATGTAACTTTTGAAATGCCGTGTTATTATAAGGTTGTAAATGTAACGGAATTTGGTCGGTCCGTTCTGTCAGGCTCTTGCTGTGTAACGGCTGCTTGTTACAGCCCGATAAAACGCTGGAAAGTTTGCTTTCAACGGCTTTGTTTTAAGATGGTACTCGTCTAATTTTAATACCAGTAAAAACGACTTCACAAAACAACTCAGCAGAACGTCACCGACCTTTACACCTTCGTACCGTCTCCGCCTGACTGTTCTCTCTCGCCATCACCAATACAACAATTAATTATTATCATCACTTAATAGCAATCAGCTTAAGTCAGACGCTTGGGCAGAATTAGTGCTCTGGGAGTTGCAAACAAAACCGTACAAACCACGCATGCAATTAAGACGGTTTTTTGCTGCCAAACATAGTGATCGTGGATATAGTGAGAAAAGCGACAAGCTGAAAATAAAAGCTTAAAAGATTTAACCTATACGTGTAAGGTGAAATGGCGACCACACAGTACACATTAAAAACACAAGCCAAAGCTACAATAGTAAACAAAACAACTAAAATATTCGTGGCATATATACAGCGATTTTGAAATACCTGATGGACCCGCGCTTTTTGCATGTTTCCTTATAAATTTTAGTAATCGTAAGTAAGCGCGAAAAGGAAATATACGACGCAAAAAAATAGACCTAAAAAGGCTTATGGCCCAAAAAAATCAGGTTCGTGAGCTCCCTGTAACTACCCCATTAAATACAACTTACGTTTTATCTTTGCCTCCTGATGAGCTATTGTGTACAGTAGTTATTCCAGAGAATTGACATTTTAGTTTTATGTCGGTTTGTTTGTTTGTTTGTTTGTTTGTTTGTTAGTTTGGTCGGTACTCGGTATAGGCCTACTAAGCAGCCTATTTTAATTTTGTATTTATACGCGACATAATATCAAAATCACAAAGCTTGAATAATTCAAAGAAGTTTAAGCTTCCCTTTCGGGCAACTATAGGCTATAGTTCTCCTTGTAGTTAGGCTTAAGTCTGCTTCAAACAAGCTGGGATACAAGTTTCTCATCACAGACTAACTTTTTAAATGGCACTTAGGCTCATATAGCAGTTTTCTAACCAGAAAATTATCTTTCGTTTGCAATAACATTCTAAAACATCTAGCTGTGATTTTTCTTCATTGAGTTGTTGCTTCCAGACTGTTCACCACCACAACACTTGAAATTTCTTAATTTAAACTAAATTTCACTCCTAGACGCCTTGCATTGAAAACGCAATCGGTAAAACTTTTCTCTTCTTGTCAGAATAAACCTGTTCGTTGAAATATGTTATTTTAAACCGATTTTCACTTCCGAATGCCTTTTATTGAAAACGCGTTATCGGTAAAAAGTCTCACCTCTTTTGACAGCAATGCGTCAGAGTAAATTTGTTTTTCGAAATTTGCTTTTTTAAGACAAATTGTACTGCCATTTACGCTCAATTAAACACACAAAATCGCCAAAACAAGTGCTTGTATTTCAAGCGTCACATCAGTAAAGAATTCGTTTGTTGAAAATTGCTGTTTTAAACCAAACGTCTCTACAAATTCTTCCCAATTGAAAACCAACATTTGCTAAAACGATCACTCGTGTTTGAATTAACCAGTCAGACTAGAACTTTACAATGGAATTTTTCTTATCTTAACCAATTTTCACTACAAATTTTTATATCAGTAACATTCATTACGTTATAAGTTATTGCATGTCAAGTGATGGCCTACATGGCAAGAGAAACTCTAGATAAAAGGTTTGTTTAACCTTGTGAAATTTTATCATAATTTTGTTTAAATATAAATACAATAGAGCGATAATTAGTTTTGCCTGGAAACTTTTGAAGATTTCTCAGAATACAATCATCTTTTAATTCAAAACAACGCAAAATGAGAACAAATAACCTCAGTTTGTGCAACATGAAGCAACTGAACATCGGCGAAAACTGTCATAAGAAAAGGCTTAATTGTCGGTGCCAGCATTTTGTCAGTATTTTCCACTACTTTTTATGATCGTGTCACGTGCTATAGCAACCTATGCAGTGGTGTGATTCAAATATTTTAACATCCCGTTCTCTCACTAGCAGAATATCATATTGACCCGGGGCCGATATACACATAAGCTTATACATACGCTTGTTAACAACCGGTTCGCGGAGGTCATTAAAATTCCAAGAACCGTCTGAATCCCACCACTGGGCCTATGTTGTACAAATTAATCGATACTTGAATCAAAATTGAAGGAAAGGTTTTGCCTTGCTAAGTTCCTTTATCTTGCAGAGCTTATCAATGCAGATGCAGAGCTTACTTACTGCAGAGCTTAGTTTAATGCAGAGCTTATCTGTCTTAACTTATGTTATGTTAACTTAATTTACCTGTTGAATTAATCTGACTCTATTGCTGCGTGCGGTTAGAATACTCTAACCTCTTGTCAGCCGAAAGCTTTTAATATTACAACAGATATAGTGTGACGATTACGTCACGAGTCACGAGTTGTTTTCGATATGTGAAATTTAATTTGGGATCTTGTAATTCAGTTGTTGACCAGATTTGCGTTCTCCGTAATGACGTCAGATAAATTTCCTCGATTGAACTTGTATGCCACATATAAATACCGATGTCTTGTTTACAAACTTCCCTTTTCCCTTTTACTGTCTCACTGATTACTGAACGCGATGTAACATTCAGCAAGATTTGCCCGAAGGCAAAAGCCTTTGTGTTATAATAAATAAAATGGGAACTTTATAATTTAGTAATTTATATAGACAGAATTAAGCAACTAACAGCATAGTCACGCAATTTGAGAAATGAAAACTCATATCATCGAAGCAGAAGCAAAACAAGTCGTCAACCATCAATCGTCCTCGCTCATATTCCAACAATAACCGCCAGCATACGCGGTCTTTATGACAGATGAGTTTGTTGTGTAATACTTCACACAAGTAATACACAAACGAATAAAAAAATGTGTCATAATAGTTTACAAGAAAAGGTTTTTATTGTAGGTGCTGTACACTTTCTCAATATCACGCATAATCAAGAACATAGTAACAGCACTACTTATAAGATGTCTATTGAGTTGCAAACACCATGACTAGCGTAGTAAGGTCATCTGATTCTATCTCCGTCTTTGTGTGCTCGCTGGTAGAAGTGCGAGCTTATAAAACGTGAAGCGATGGGAGTAAAAATATTCGACAAAAAACGCAGCATTTCAAAACATGTGCAGCGAAGAAAGCAATGTGTTGGCAATGGGAGTTACATGTAGTTGAAGCTGACACGTAGATAAATACAATCAGTATAAAGTTAAGAAGGGGACATTTGCAGTGAAGATTTCTTATCAGCACAGGTGCAGGAAACAACCTGGGAACATACTAAAGGGATTGTTTACACGAAGTTATTCAAAGTAGGTTTCCAAATATCAAACGACAGTTGAAGTGTTATCAAAAAACAAATTCATAAACTTCAATCAGTAACTAGAAAACACTTTTCCAAGAAATGATGTGATGATGTGTATTAAAAATGCCACCCAGGCCGCTACAATCTAAAACAAGTTTTTAAATCGTAAACCAATTTACACTTGTTGAATTCACTCGTGAATGGAAACCCCGCTTTCCGGTAAGAATTGATTAATTACACTGGACAACAATTTACAACTTATTTTTTATTCCTCGCTCATTTCAAGTTTACCTAGACTAATTTTGCAATGCTGAATCCAAATCTGGTCTTAGATTTTTTCTAACACGTCACGTTTTTGAGATATGATATATGCTCACGACAACCCATAACTGTGATTTTGGCTAATTTTGGCTGAGCGGAACAAAACATTACATGTAATCAACCCAGTAATTTCTATTGAAAATAACAGCATTATCATACTGCACAATTTAACACAACCCAGGATAATTAAATCAGACAAAAATAACATTATATTCCCTCAAAAGTGCTTTATACACTTGCTCTTTCGAGTATGTTCAGTGTCAGTTTCACGCTGAAGAAACCAGCAGTAGTCCCCCATCATGTTTGGGTTAAATCGACCTCTATACCGCGATTCCATCACAGAGATGTCTTGGTGAAATCTTTCCCCATGCTCGTCACTCACATCACCCAGGTTTGGCGGGAAAAATTCCAAGTGTGAATGAAGAAAATGCAGTTTAACCGACATTCTGCAGCCCATTTCGCGGTATGATTCCAGCAAATTGTCCACTAGTTCCGAGTAATTTTCTGCCCTGTACTTCCCAAGAAAATTTTGTACAATCTGTACAAATGCATTCCAGGCTTTTAATTCAATTGAATTAAGCTTGGATGGAAATACTGGGTCACGGATCAAATCACGTATTTGGGGGCCAACAAATATTCCAGCTCTCAGTTTAGCATCACTTGGTATTGCACCAAATTTTTCTTTTATATGCAGGAATCCATCTCCATTGAAATCCATTGCCTTCACAAATTGTTTGATCAGGCCCAGTTTAATGTGAAGTGGTGGCAAGTACACTTTGCTCGGATCAATTAGGGGTTGGCACTTAACATTATATCTTCCAACAATGTAGTCCGTTCTCATTGGCCATTCAGTTGTGTCATAGTGGTTTGCATCGTCTCGACTGTCCCACAAACAGAGAAAGCACATATGCTTGGTGTAACCCAACTGCAATCCGAGCAAAAGTGACACAACTTTAAGGTCTCCACATATGTCCCCCCCCTACCCCTACCCCCCCCCTCCCCTCTATAGTCATGGCCAAGAACATTCAAGAATGCATTAATTGTGAAAAGATAGAACATTGCATTTACAAAATAATGTCAATATTAATCTTACATAACATGCATTGTGACATAATATGACCAAAAATTCGCTGGGAAAGAAAATTGCACAATACCTTGTACTGTAGAACCTTATAATATAGTGCCAATCAATGCAAAATCCGAATTTCGTGAATTTTCATATCTTGAAAACCTGACGTGATAGACCAATTCTGATTTCAGATTTGGAATCAGCGTCCCAAAGTTAGTCTAGGCAGTTTATTTTCATTTGAGGAATAATTTTGCTGTTGTCCAGTGTTATAAATTGAACTTGCGGAAAAGTCCCTAATCAAAGACGTCATCGTCATTGTTCATGACGTAGTGATAATGTGTTCCAGCCGTTACAAGGCTTTATCATTTTGTCATTTTGCAAACACCCCACTGATTATAAAGACGGCAGATTACTGTCTTAGTACGGCAACTAAACCAAGTTATAAACGACGGGGTGTGGCGTAGGCTATCTATATGTCAAATGGTAACTTTGATACAGAATATAGGAATGGGCTTGTAAAATTTAGTTTTTGGCAAAATCGAGGCTTGCCAATCATCATTTGGAGGTGTAACGCTTGTGGCGCATAAAGAGAGTGAATATTTCATAAAATAAAGAGAAAGTAAAGAGTGCTTATTTGATAGTTCGTCAACCGAGTGGTTCGAGAACTGGCGTCGCAATAATTGCGGCTCAGGTACCGCGTTCGATACCCGTAGCGCCATACCGTCATATTCACTTGGGCAAGGCAATTACGACACTTGCTCCTGTTCAGTAGGTCTGGTGTCGTCGGGTCTGAATCATTGTTCGGTTGAGCCGTGCAAAGACTTTTCTTAGTCCGAGGATAAACATTATCATACCATACCATTTCATTGTATTCGTATGTAGGTCACTTAGCCTGTTGTTGTTGTTGTTGTTGTTGTAGCTTGTTAAATATAGGCAGTTAGGTTAGGAGAAAAGCTCAGAAAGTCGATTTTAGTTATAGGAGTAAGACTTGACTTGAACGTACATTTAGGTTACTATGGTATAGGATTAGGTTAAGTTAAGTTAGGTTAACAAAAAACTGTAAAAAATAGCTTTGAACGCACGATTTTTTTTTCGTTGAAATAGTGGCAGCCTAAAATAAACTGAAAATTTATAACTGAAAGTTATACATACTCTGACTTCTCAAGAAGGCTGAGTGTACTTCCCACCACGCACTTCAACATGAGAACGCCAACAAAACTTCTATTTCAACATTTGGTTTAGGCTAAACAGAGCAAAACTATGCGGAAGAGAGAACGTCCTCACTTCAGCATTTGCTGATCAAAGTGAACCAAACAAGGTCGCAAGGATAAACGAAAACGTAAAGTACTTTAAATTTAAAGGAAAATTTTCCAAAAACAAGACTACGATTCTTTTACATAAATTTACGACACTCATGATGGCCTTGACCGCCACACGTAATTACCGGTATGACAAAGCAAGTTTTATATAATTTTGAAACGGATTGTTTGTTTCCGTATGATTGTGCGTTGTAGTGGTAGTCTTGTGTCGATTTGGCATGAGACTGTGAGCAGAGTCGCTATAATGTTGGCTGTGTTCGATACCCAATGCCGCTATTGGTCGGCGACGATTAAAAGTTTCCTAACTAAGTGCCAGGATGAATATTCTGATCTACCTTCACCATAAATTATTATCTCCGTCTTTTATTTTCGCCCTATTTCACCGGCCGGTCACCTACAGGCTTTTCTCATGTGATTGTAAGCTGCTGGAGAAGCAAGGTTGACGTAGAGTGCTCGTGCAGAAGTGCACAACCGTGTGATGCATATATATACTAGACCCCTAATACCCAAATTGTGGCGTCATTTGGTTGTGCGCTTCTACACTATACCCAAAATTTCCATTTAAATACGGGCATCATAATGTTACAATTGAAGCAATTGATCACTGTGACCGTTACGTCACAGAGCCGACAGACTGACAGCTCTGGGTTTGCTACAGCATAAAAAGCAGCACCTGGCAGCCTATGAGTGTGCACTCTTAGGTCTTTTGCACACCCAAGATCTTGTTGAAAAAGGCCAAAAAATCCCATCTGCTTCATAGGCTAGCCCAGACAGCCAGGCTACTTGTAGCCTAATGTCTACGCCTTTACGACATTTTTAAATGCAAAGGCTAGCTTGTATATAGTTCAAGTTTATTGACTTGGCATGCACTGTTTTAAATATCGCATGCAAACCTTGGAAGCTGAAGCTATCTATGACGTGATATTTATCTTACTTTATTATGCCAGTGTTGTCTAATCGGTTCTACTTTTTTCTCTGGCAGATTTTTTAATAATTGTGTTTACCTCATAAACCTACAAAATGAACCCACAGTTTGCGAGGCAAAGCCTATCTCGAATTCGTCAAGCCTCTGTTCGATTTTCATCAAAGTTATCTTTGAATGAAGTTGTAATTGCCAGCGCAGCTCGAACGCCGATGGGATCGTTTCATAGTTCACTGAGTTCTCTTCCCGCTACAAAACTGGGTTCCATTGCAATTCAATCTGCTGTTGAGCGAGCAGGAATATCGACCAATGATGTACAAGAAGTGTATATGGGAAACGTACTACAGGCTGGTCAGGGCCAAGCTCCTACTAGGCAAGCTGCATTAGGTACTACATATATGATAGCCGGGTTTAAAGTTTTATTTTACTTTGTTAAGTTTGTGTTTGCATCATCTGTTACTACTGATTGGCAAATTGCCGCATTTGCAGTAATGCTAAGATTAGTTTTTAACGAAATAAATTAAACAGTGTGCACTCTCTACGCAGTTAAATCATCTCATTTTAACCCGACTACTATTTTGCATAGCTTATAAACTATATTATTTAGTGTGTATATATTTATGCCTGTGACAGTGACAATTCCGCTATCAACGCAAATGCTGTTTTTTCTGTACTTAAGTGTACACAAGTAACATCTGAATCCAGGCAATATTATGTCGATAGACTATATAATGTGCAATATGATCGGGTGTAGCATGCCACGATGCGTGAGTGATGCCTCCCACCTGTGATTTTCTGCAGTTTACTATTTAGGCGTGGATGGCATGAACATGTCTTTTTCACCTTTACATATGAAATCCAGAAAAATCGGGGAATTATTACGTCATAACTTTCTTTTGTTTTACTTCACACTAAGCCCCTCCCATTTAGGTCTTCATATGGTCATTTATAAAAGTGAAAACACAACAGGTTGAACTCACTGTGTGGTGAATAAACTGGCATCCATTTAAAATCTGATTCTCTTCAGGGCGGCCTTTTTTCCAGCAAAAATTGGGTATAGAGATATAAATATTGACACCAGTGGTGACAGCTTTTTTTCAGTTGGGTATATGCACATCAAGTAATGATGACTATAGATAGTGTTTTAACTTAGTCTTCTTTTATGTACAATTTAATCTAATTGGTATTGTGTTGTATCAGGATCTTTATTCTTGGTCTGAGAAAAGTTTTTTGCTCGACTTAAACGTGGTAATGTGTTCTTCATTGCTTGAGCCTCAGCTACCAAACTCGATTTTGTTCCTTTTCCCATTGATGTATTCCTTAGAAATTGACAAGGTTTTTGACACTAAATCAAAACATTCCAAACGATTTTACACATATATATGTACTGGTTGTTTTTAGCCTTGTGATTAAATGGTGTATTCATTTTCAATTGTCATAAATTTGCTTATAGTAAACCAACCACAGGTAGATTGCCCATGATATTTGACTGGTACGTTCACTGCAAACAGTCACTTCCACACGGAATTTTAATAATGTCATATTGATACAGGAGCTGGTTTGTCTGAAAGTACTCCATGTACCACCATCAACAAAGTCTGTGCGTCCGGGATGAAGTCGATCATGTTGGCGTCGCAGTCACTTATGTGTGGTCACCAGGAAGTGATGGTGGCCGGTGGAATGGAGAGCATGTCCAACACTCCTTTTGTCATGCCTCGAACCCCACCCATGTACGGAGGGATTAAGATGCTCGACTTAATCGTGCATGACGGTTTGACCGACGCTTACGGGAAGATGCACATGGGAATATGTGGTGAGGACACGGCCAGTAAGTTTTCTATATCTCGTGAGCAGCAAGATGAATATGCGATTTCGTCTTATAAGTTGAGTGCCCAAGCAACAAAGGATGGCAAGTTTAGCGATGAAATTGTTCCAGTCACCATCGAAGGTAGGTCACTACCAATGTATTTGATCATCTAATCTTCCACTAATATAGCTTTCTTAATGTTTTTGCAACATTTTGTGTTTATGCAGCAGTTTTTGTCTGTATGGTGAAACAGTCCAAAAAGTCAAACATGCCAGTAACGGTGGTAACCTAGTGTTTACCTGGGTGTTTAATGAATGTCTAATTTCTTATGAAAGAAGTTACAAATGTTTATTCTCAACTCTGTTTTTACTGAATCGTTGCAACACCGATGATGTATTTCCAGGCAAACGAGGCAAGCCTGATGTGACGGTTGCTGAAGACGAGGAATTTAAGAAAGTGAATTTTGACAAGTTGGCCACACTGCGGGCCGTATTTCAACCCAAAGAAGGAACCGTAACTGCCGGCAATGCAAGCACTTTAAATGATGGAGCTGCAGCACTTGTGCTAATGACCAGACAGGCAGCTGACAGACTTGGTGTAAAACCACTCGCTACTGTTGTATCATTCGCAGATGCCGCACTGGCACCGATCGACTTTCCGACTGCACCCGCATACGCCATCCCTAAGGCACTAGAAGCTGCAGGTGTGACAAAAGACGACATTGCTATGTGGGAGATAAACGAGGCCTTCAGCGTCGTTGCGCTTGCAAACATCAAACTTTTGGATCTCGACCCGTCAAAAGTTAACGTCGATGGAGGGGCTGTGTCACTTGGCCATCCAATCGGCATGTCCGGCGCAAGGCTTGTCACCCATCTTGCTCATCGGCTTGGCCCTGGTCAGCTTGGCTGTGCTGGCATTTGCAATGGCGGTGGTGGTGCCAGTGCCATAGTTATTAGGAAATGTGCCTAAAATGTTGTTGCAACTTTATCATGGCTGTTGTACACAATTGAGAAGATTTTATGAAGTATGTTGTAGTTTATGCATCGCCTTCCTGTATTTGAATTGTATACTGTGCCGTTTTAACCACAATGAAAGATGAGGATGGATGAAAATTTCTGTAATTTTCTGTAATTTTAATTTATATTTAATTTTACTTCTATAATTTACTTATAATTCTATAAGTGGAATTTAATCATGAATGATTTGAACTGGTTTTGGCTAAACATCATATACATTGGTGTATCATGATTCATGAGTATCTTGAGCAGGTGTAGAATAGATGTAGAGTGAAATTTTTGTTTTCTTATAACAGTTTATTTGCTGATAACGTAATTCTTCATCAGCTACTTCTGTTGTTCCTTTTCTGCCCAGAAATTTCACACGTTACACATAGATTTCATTATTCAGGAATATTTAGGTATTTTAGTTCATGAAATAAACTGGGTATTTGACATTGATGACGGAAAACTAATTGACTTTATCTCCCGAGCTAGGGTGTTTGTTCTGTATTTACTCTTTCTTTTACCGTGCGTTTTCCATGTCACTCAGAATTTATTATAGCCATTGAATTATTGTTTTATTTTGAAAAATTACCTATTGATTTTGGCTTTGGCTTGGATTTTGAGTCTGTAAAGTTTAAATCTGTAATATTTTTTTCCTGAAATTTTAGGTTTTATTTAGAACACTTTTTAGCCTTATTATGAAATTGTGGGTCTTTGTTTTAATTCTTCTGCTGACTACTTTCGGTGTAAACGGAGACAACCGTAATCAGCATGGGGCAGAAATCGAAGATAATGAATTTGCCGAATTTGAAGATTTTGACGAAGATGTGGTGGAATTAGCATCTGAAGGCGACCTACCAGGTAAAGTGATGAATGTTACGTCAACGATTGTAGAATTTAATCGCATTTGTTCAATTGAAGTTTGCGAGATTATTTTGATGAAGAAATGAGTATTTTAAACATAATATTGTTAACGTCACATCTTGGTTACAGACAAGGAGGAACCGCAGGAAGTCGCCGATGATTTCCAGGATTTAGATGAAGAAGATGAGGACGCAGTCGTTGAAACTGAGGCATGATCAGTGTTTTGTGCTTTTCTTGTTCACTCTGATTCCACTTGTCTCAATATTAAGGATGTTCCAAAGCAAAAAATTGACTTTTGAGAACACAAATACTGTAATAGATGTGATGTTAATATCAGTGCATATCCAAATTTACAAACATTGCTAATTTCACTTGATCAAATGTCCTGATAACCAAGAGACGGAGAGAGTCAATGCTAATAGTTGCTGCTCTATTAGTGTATCATAGAAACCAAGATTTTTGCATATTTAAAAGTACTCGCAAACATTTCATTGTTTTTATCGTCGACTAAACTAGTATAAACTTCAATGTTTTATTTTCTTAATTTTTGCAAACTAAAAGGTTCGACCCGAATTTGCCCACAACACTTAAATGGATGAGAATAACTAAAGTTGTTGACATTCATGCCTAATAATATTCAGATTCATGTTCGATTTGGCACATCACTACACGATATCTTGTTTATGGTTTTATTTCCACAACTTACTGCTTGCTTTGAATTGCAATGGTTAAAACTTTCTCCAGGAGGATGAATTTGAATCTCTTGATCCTGATGAGTTTGAAGGACTTCCAGGCGATGATACGATCTGGGAAAATGAGAACAAAAAGACCAAGAAGGTTCAATTTATAAAGTTACAGCAACTGTGTCTTATCATCCGCAACTTTAAAAACAATGTTTGAATTGTATTGACACACCATTGTTGCGGAACTAACTTTCAGTGTCCGGCCTACTGGTTTGGTAGATTGACTAGCTTCATACCTTAAGTCTATCTTAATCTCAAGGAAGTTAAACTTAGTGCTTTTATGCTTGTAAATTTTTTATTATCTGCGGATGTATTTTTGTGATTTCCAGCAGAAGAAGTCGTCTGAGCCGGAACTGAAGATAGCAGATGTTCCTTTGCACTTGAGAAGTTGGGACAAGTATTACATCGAGTTCCTTATGGGGGCTGGTCTCCTCGTTTATGTCGTTAATTTCTTCATTGGCCGAGCAAAAAACAACAGCATAGCATCAACGTGGTATGATGTTTTCTCGGTCATGTGTCAACTAACAACAACTCTAGAGAGTAAATAATTATTTAATTCCGTGAGATCATAAGGTGTCTATTTTGTAAAAGAATATATGGACGCTCTTACCCAGGTTAAAATCTCATGTCGATCATCTTAACAAGCAATTTGAACTCGTTGGGGACGACCCTAGTAACAAGAAAGCTGCGAGCACCCACCAATTTGTGAAAGAATCTGAGCACTTGTACACACTTTGGTGTTCTGGACGGACATGTTGTGAAGGAATGCTCGTCGAACTTAAGGTAAATAATGACATCGTACGTTTAAGTAATAGCAGAGTAGAAACGTTTTCGGTCGCTAAATATGCTTCGCAAATAAAAACGGCCTAAAAGTCAATGATGGTATTTTTACTTAATGTTGCTAAATATGTTTTTGCAAATCCTTAAAACTATTACGTTACCCTCATGTATGACTCGTTTATCGCATATTGTTTTTAAGAAATATAAATAAACATAAACTAGTAAATTAAGTTCTAAAGATAGCCCGTCAATGATCTGTTTTGATGCAGTTGCTCAAAAGACAAGATTTAATCTCGGTGATATCGGATCGATTGAAGCCTGCAGTAGACCAGGTGGTGATAACCATCACGCTTACCTCCATGGACCCGTTCGTATTCTGCGTTGGAACGAAGAAATCGGTCGCAAACTTGCACAAGAACATGCAGGACGTGGTAAGTTGTGATAAGAACGTTTACATTTTATTGCTATGTTTGTTGCATCCAGGTTTCTAGGTTAGATTTATTGTTACACAAAGAGCTGTTTGTATATCTGGATGAGCATGGCAGGTTGATGAGTTGCCTTATTTCTGCTCCAGTTTCACCACAAAACTTAGCATGGTCCAGTTTGAAAGCTAAACCATCAGTTCTAACAGTGTTCATAACATATGCAGGCCACTGTCCAATAGCTTTTGTAGTTCAACGTGACTCAATCTTCATACATGTACAGTATGCACTGTAACAATCGGTCGTCTGTTATGACACCCAGACTGGACTGTCTAACTATGACATGTGGCAAAAGTTAAACACGCAGCGTGTGGTTTAGATTGTCAATTCTGTTGTAATAACTCTAACTATGGATTTTTTGCAGAACTCATTTTGCGTTGAAAAATCCAGGGGTGGAGAGAAGTATGGCCTGTCTTCTAAGTTATTTGTTTTGTCCGAGCTATTTGGGGAACTACCTAATGCAATACTTGACAATGCGGTAATATTATTTTTATGTAATTTGTTCTGAATATCGTCAGAGTTGAGCGGTAAAATTTTATGTTTATTCTTTTCTATTCAATATCTACCAAACCATCGGTATATTTTTGGAAGTTTATTTCAATCTAATTAAACTATTTACCATTAAAAATCAACTGTTTTAGGTTCGAAAAGTTCTGAATGAAAACGAAGGTGTTTTCGATTCCTTGCTAATCTCCGACCAATTCTCTGGACCGTTGCTCACAGACCAGTAAGTATTCTCCATTTTCTCTGTCGGGCCTCATATTATCAACCTTATTTGAATGGTTTTCTGAAGACAACAGACGTTTTCTATCCATATCTTCAATTTTAACCTATTGACATTATTTCGTCTCTTCATTATAGCATTGTCTCATACAACGTAAAAACCATCAACCTACGTCATAACTTATCTACCTTTTATGCCTAGCTTTGAACTTTGTGTGCATCTGCCAGTTTTGGTTTTTATCATTCAGGCAAGAACCCACCGCGAAGTTCCCAGAAGCCGAAAAGATAATCTCGCTCACGCTGAACAGTAAGTTTCAAATCTTGCGCCTGTCCCGCATCATCAGAGTTGGTTTTGAAATTAGTGAATTTCACTTTTAGTCCCGTCCGAGAACAAAGAAAGAAAAATCCCGAATCTTCTCAATCTCCTCAAGATGGCGCTCTACCTCACCGATAAAGTGAAGAAACACAGACTGAGTCGCGAAGTAAGGGGATGACGTCACATTTTGCGAACTACTTAACTACAAGCCTGTATTCCTTCTTGTTGCAATCACAACACGATTATAAGTAGATTGATAGAAGACGGCAGATATTTTTTGTAAACATTTCTGTATCATCATCAGTATGTTGTCATCATAGCAATTTATGCTCCGTCCATCTTACCGTGGTTTCAATTACATTTACTTCGTTATTATTAATAGATAGAAGATATCCCGGCAGACGTTCATTAACGTCAGTATGTTATCAGACAAATAATGCCTCTGCTTCACCTCACCCATGTTTATTTGTTGGCCCCAGAATAAGATGAAAACGGACAAGCACCGACAGGAGGCGATGCTGAAGTTGATGAAGCAAACTCACTTGCAACGTCAGGAAGCGGCCCAACTGAAGAAAGAGGAGAAAGCTCGCGCTCTCAAGGACAAGATGATGAACGAGGAGGACCCCGAGAAGCAGCGTCGCATGGATGTGAGTCTGTGATTTTGTAGAAGAGTAATTGAAATAGGTGGTGCAAAGACTTTCTTCTGGTCGAGGTTTGATAAATCCAGGCTCTACTGTGACTTGTCGAAGTAAAGGTAACATGGGTGGTGGCTGCTTCATAGTAAACTTGCTTTGGGCACTTGCAAGGTTGCTGATATAGTAAATTCCACCTCATAAAAAAGTCGAATATAAATATATCAGCTTAAGCTTGCGAAGAAGATTTTAATTTTGAAACTCACGTGTCGTATTCGCAGGAGCAAATACATCGGCGTGAATTGAACAAGAAGAACAAGAAGATGATGAAGGGTCGCCAATTTAAAGTGAAGGCGATGTAGATTGAAATACGAATGCTGCAGGTTGATTTTATGTTCCATGCATCTTGGGAATTCAGTTACAATTTTTCAAGCTCTCAGTTTAAGAATTTTAAAAGTCCAGAGCCCCTTTGTTCGAACCGCGATTTGACAAACTCGTGCAATTAGTGTCCGGACTTTTTTCGTCATTTGTGCAGTTTATGATGTAACAAACGTGTGTACCACAATTCGCAATGGACAGAGTTGATTTTAAAGCGTGTTGCTTTTTTGTGCGGAAATTCAGTTACTTGTTGTAAGTAAGCAGATATGGAAGAGTTAAATATCTCTGGGAGTCCGAATAAATATTGACCACTTAAAATAGAAAGCTGAGTGGCGACTCGTATTCGGGACATGCTGCGTTCACCAGCTTGGCAGATGGCAGGGAGACACGTTGTTTACGAATCGGTGTGAATGTGAACAGTTTAACCTAAAAGCTCACTTTAAAAGTAGTTGCGTCTGCTGCCTAGTAATGGTAAGGCGGACCAACACAATATCGAATCCTGGTCCGATTGGTCAACCAAGTGCCACTCGCTCTGTGTGAAGATTAACTTTGCCTACAACGCAATAAAGATCGTACAGAACTACAGACCATTGACAATGGGTTTGCCAGTGAAATCTATTTTGTTACTAAACAATCGTCCTAAATCACTAAAAAATATCGCGCGATAGTGGCGAATCGCTTGCTGGCGCCACCAGCGCAATATAAGACAAAAAAATAAAAGAATTATTACAACAATTTCATTGGACGGATAAAGGACGAGTACGCTTCGGCGTTCTTAATGGCGGCAGCGATGCGAAAGATGTCAGCCCAATGATTGTCAGTCATTCTGGTTCTCAGTGCATTTGGTTAAGACTTAACAATGAGAATTTTTGCCTTGTAGGCGCGTGGATTCAGAAGATTTCTTTCATTCTGCCATTTTGATGTAACACATTCATGACAACACTAAACGGTTGATTGTAGAAGGTCTCAGGGTGGGTGAGACGATACAAAAAACAGTTCTGTTTAGTTGGTGTAGTTGCTACCCAACAACGAAACGTAACTTACAACTAATGCACACAAGTTAACACTAAACGCTTGGAAACATAATTTGCGTTTGATTAAGACGTTTTCATCTCAGCCATATTGAAAACGTTTGTTAACCTTGTAATAATAAAGGGACTTTATAAGGTACCTGTACCGAATAAGGCCCGGTCCCTAATAAGGCCCATTGCTCATATTTCGCAAACCCGTGCAAATAAATAAAAGATTTTGTCCCTACATAAAAACTAATATAAATTCATCATGGTTTACCAGATTTCATCCTTGTCACGTGATCAACCGATTCGCTAGAGCACAACAAAAATTTGATATTTGCAATTAAGGTGGTTTTGTTAATTTAGAAAAAAAGTAAGTGAGAATTTGGCCGGTTAAATGAACTGTTGTCAGCCGGTTGAAGTTTTCATGTAACAACCAACTTAGTATTGAAAAGGATAATGCACTTTTTTTTGCTAAAATTTTTCTGATGATAAAAATGTGACATTTTTTTCGTGGATGCCACATGCGCCTAATAAGGCCCATACAAGATGCTTGGCTAATTGATGTCCAGACTTCAAGAGTGGTTCCAGTCATCAGTTGGCAAATTGTTGCAGTTACTTTGATGCGCCTAATGGAATCTTTTTAAATGTTTGTACAACTTAAAATGTGAAATTTCTAATAATGTTATATGTTGTCTATTACTATGTTTTGAATCAAAATACTCACAAAATTGGTGAGCCTTATTAGGAGCCTATGCTCCTAATAAGGCCCATTTTTTGGAATTTTTAATTTCTTTATAAAATTTTTTTGGGGGGTTGTCAGGTATTGTGGTTTTAATATGTTGTAGTCATATACCCTCACTAATAGAATACGATTTTTCAGTCTATTCTCATTTTTGGTTCTTGAGTTATTTTCAAAAAAGTGTTAGGTGGGCCTTATTCGGTACAGGTACCTTAGTATACAAATCGAATAGAATATAGAATTCTTATTTTCAGACGTCTGCTTTACGAAACATGACGTCAATGATAGATAACATTGCGTACCGATAACTTTCTGTTTTCCGTTTTTAAGTCGTGACATAAATATCGCGCCTGCCTATATCTTGCGTGAGTTATGCACAGCTGTTCAATGCATTCATTCTACTAATAACTAAGATGAACACTGTAACATGGACGTCTTTTTGCTGTTGCTGTGCTAATGTTTTGTATAATTGTAATTGTTCAAGTATATACAGTTGTCATTCCTGTGTAACCATTGTTGAATTCTATTGGAACAAGTTCAGTGTTAAGATAGATAACTTCATTGTCCTCTTCGCAAGGCAACAAGGAATTTTGTCCTATAATATAGCAGTGGGAAGTCTGGTGTTCCGACATCGGTGGGAAATACGCTTTTCATTTCTCAAGGAATATATGAATATATTATCAAACTGTTCAATAAAATCCATCATGGAACATCTACGCATTCTGAAATAAACACACGAAATCTCGGAACACTCATTTACCATCGTGGGACATCTAAGGACCGTGGAAGAAATCTTCATTCAAACATTCGGTACATGGATTTTAGTTGTTTTAATGTATTGTGTATTTTCTTTCATTAATGAATTCTAAGTATAATATTCTTACTTCTCTTTCTCGCCCCTATCATAAGTATATTGGTCGACGACTGACTTCAACATCTTCGAATTTACGTGCAAATAGGCGTAATTTGTTTGATTCAGGATACCCTGAGAATAGTAAAATTGAGTTTAATGCTAATGAAGTAAAATTTCTTGGCTTTACTGTAAATGAACATGGAGCAAGTCCTATCAAACCCAAAGTCGAAGCAGTTGAAAATTACCCATAACCTGTGACAATTAAGGAGCTTCGTCGCTTTTTAGGAATGGTGAATTTTTATAGACGATTTTTGCCCAATGCTGCAGGAATTCAAGATACACTCAACAAGCTGCTGGGACCTAGAAAGGGTAGAAGACACATTGTTTGGACACCAACTGCCAGACAGGCCTTTCAGGAAACAAAGCAGGCGCTTTGCACAGCTGCTACATTAGGTCATCCGGTCCATGGTCCGGAAATAAGGCTTTCAGTAGATGCTTCAGACTCAGTTGTGGTAGGGTTTAAGAACAAGTTATTGATGGTTCTCCCCAACCTCTTGCTTTTTATTCAAAATCATTCTCCAATGCCCAACGTAAATATAGTGTCTATGACCGAGGATTGCTTGCTTTATATCTCAGAATCAAGCATTTTCGTTACTTTTTATATGGTCGACAGTTCTGCCTGTTTACTGACCATAAAGTCTTGGTAACGGGCATTCCCTCTAAATTGGACAATGCCACAGCACAGCAATTCAGATATTTATCATCCATTGCACAATTTTGTCCGGTAATTGAGCATATTTCTGGTGATTACTTCAATTGAAACGTGTAACGTTACCTGACCACTATGTTAGCATGGTATATGATATGTCAACAAAACGAGCACGACCGGTGGTACCAATCTCCTTCAGAAAACAGAAAGTTACCGGTACGCAATGTTATCTATCATTGACGTCATGTTTGGTAAAGCAGACTTCTGAAAATAAGAATTCGATTTGTATACTATAAAGTCCCTTTATTATCACAGCCTCGAACTTCCAACGTTAGTTCCGTATTTCTTTGTCTTGGTTCGAAAATATGCAATAGCCCGATAATTAATGATAGCGGGCCAAATTATGCGGCAGACAGCAGTTGGCCAGCGGGTCTTAGTTTGTACAACCCTGGGTTGGAGCGCCTGACTAAATAAGTTAGCAATTATACGACCAACGTATGATACTACATGTTAGGCTACCGCTATAACGTACTTGTGCAATACATGAACGACGCTAGGTTGGTCCTGGCGAATAACTCCCAATACGGACAAAGAACACTAAAAACCAAATATAGATGTGTGACAATCGGAACTTGCACAAAAAATAGCTCAGTAACCGGTGCTCGAGCGAGGAGGAATAATTAATCGTCGGGTTTAAGTCGTGCAAATACTTTCCTTATTCCAAGGATAAAGCTTGATATTTTATAACATAACATTGTTTGTTCATTGTTTTCCCATTGTTCATTGTCCGAGGACAAAGAATGAAAAGATTGTGACACCAAACATAATAGTAATGGTGTCATAAATACCTACCTGTAGTAAAATTGAAAAGCAAGACATATGATGATACTCCAGTGTTAACTCTATTTTCAATTCTTCTACACAAACTGTAAATGTTTAGTTTAATAGAACTGACAGTTTTGACGAAACCCTGTGTAATATTAACGTAAAAAAGTGTTATTGTAAGCTGGTTAGGCTAACGTAGCCACTGTGCGTATTTCCTTTACAGGGTCCCTCGGATCTGTTAATGTTGCATCAAAACAAACGTATTCAAAGGTAATTTGCTTTCTGTCAATCGATACAATGCATGAGCGGTCGGTATTTGAGGTTTGTCATCATGTATAATATATTGTAATCGTGTGAGTTGTAGCTTTTATTGTTAAAGTGATCTGCGGGACCCTTCGCTATGGAAATAACGAGAATGGAATTAAGGTAAATATAAGAAATTGTATTAAGCCTGTATCTTGTGTGAATAGAAGTTATGCAACTGATCATCTGACGTCATCACATCACTTTATATCAGGTTTAAATTGTAAGAGAGCGATTTGCCGGTTAGTTTAAACTAGCTGGTCGCAGTTACTTGATGGTGATTCAGTCCCTGTTAAATTATAGAAGCGTCGTCTTCATGGCTTGTTATAGTCTCAATAAAGCTTGAAACTGTTCCAGACGTATTTGTCGCGAAACTGGTGAAAGAAAATAATTGTTCTTTGCTCACAGCGCTAGATACGACAAATGGATGCGTTCCTTTGGGTTGATAACTTATCCAGAAATCTACGCTGATAGCCGAGAGGATTTCATATGGCACGGATACAGGCCAAGTCCTTCATCCATTTCTTATTGTCTGAAAAGGTTTCTGTTTGAAGAATTTAAACTATTGTCATTGATAAATGGGCGGTTTATTATACACTCAGGAATATAAATCATAAATGTTTATAAACAAAAGAGTTTCCAGGAAAAATAAACGAATTATTATCATTCGCGTTACTATTACCACTTCCAATAGCATTACTGTATTGAAAGAATCGAGCTTACTTGGTTAGACGTAACTTTACATTTATTTTACATTTTGTAGCCTATTCTATCCCACAAACGAAACTTTAAACGTTTGGACCCATTTTATCCCGTTTTCATTGATGATTTGGAGATCGTACCGTATTTATCAGTCATTAGATGACCCCACCAACCCCGAGACTTATCCTTTCTGGTTCGAAACATTTGGTGAGGAAGAAAGTGTTTCTTATTATTTTTTGATTTTGCCAACGGTGTATTGACTAACTTCTTATGTAGCCTAAATGTCATGTCAACTTAGGCTTACATTAATTTAAGTTAACGTGAGCTTAGCCTAAGTGAACTTAGGATAGGCCTAGTATATAGCCGATATTTCTGAACTTAGGTTATGTTGGCCAAGGCTAACTCTGGTTTAAATTTAAAGTCTATATTCGAGACCTGAGCACTTAAAAGCGTTTTAACAAAGTTAAATTTTCGTAGTGGGCAAATGTGATCAGGTGAAAACACTTAGAAATCCTTGATCTAAAATTAATTTTTGTTTTAAAACGCAGCTCTCATTATCCTGTTTTTCTCAAGTTCTTGCGCTCATCTTTTCTCGTGTCGATCAGGAGAGGGTCGGGAAATTTGTTTCTGTATCGACTACGGCAGCATTGGAATAACTTCGTTCGCTCTGAGCGTGGCCACAAACGCTTACTTGTGCCCTTTACATTGCTATGGAAATTTAGAAGGTACAAGACATGTGAAAGCCTAAACTTTGATGGTAGCGGAACCGTGTTAATCCAGTTTATAGTAAAATAAAAAAACAAGAAGGTTGGCATTCTGAAGTTAACTTTATTTTTGATTCTTCTATACACGAGCTTTCGCAAGCATAAGTTTGATTTTTCAAGTGTACTAAGAAATGCCTGAACTTTGGAAGCTTTGCTTGAAAAAAAGTTTAATGGCGTATACTTGGTATTTTGAAAGTTTAGCTTATACCCTGGTGCCACCCTGTTTAAGTCAAATGCGTGTTACTATGTTTCATTTTATTTAATTTATCATCACGTCAACGTCAATATACTGCAATGGTCTCTTCGTGGAACCAACTAAGAAATGTATTTTATCTTTCTATGTTTAGATTTGTTCCTTCCATTTCCGGCTTTATTAGCTGTGGCGTGTGGCCTGATTGTCTGCGTCACTTTCATTTCGCGCCACCCGTCTTGTCAACAGTGGAAGACGTTACTGAGATTTTTTCCTTTCATTGCCCTTTGCTGGGTGCTGTTAACGCCGTGTTTCCATCGGTAACGCTTCAGTGTTGTGCTGCGCTAGTTAGTCGTCAGTTTAATTAACGTGTAATACTGTGATGCTCAGATAGCTTAATCTGTCTAACACATGCTTACAACTTCCGAATCAGGTTTAGGATTGGCCTATTAAGCATTACCGCACACATCAAGCTGGCAGAGTGTTTGACGCTAGAAGGAAAAGTTATTTTAATCGATAATTTTTCTGTTAAACGCTACTGTTTGCCCAGTTAAACTATCTAACTCAACTACATAGATTTAGGATTAATGTATAAGTTACAGTTCTCAATGTTTAGTTCTTTATTGTTCGTATTATTCTGATGACTTCGTTTTTTTTTATTAAGGTTCTTTGTCGTAAAATTTCCAGAGATTTTTGAAAATTCACGGCATGTTAATTTGACGGAATGCAACTTGGTAAAAGAAAGATTTCCTTCAGAATTCATTCTAATTTTGTGCTTGATGAACGTTACCTCATTGGTGATTGGAATTAAAATACCGGAAAGATGGTTTCCAGGTTTAAACGGCTTCAAAATCTATGTAGATCAAGCTCTGATCAAACTAAACTTAAGTGATTAGGCTACAATTGTTTTCAATTCCTTTACTTTGACAATCGATTTTTAGAGTGATACTAAATGCAAAAGTCTTTAAACCTTTCTCAAGCTTCTTTTGCTGGTTAAGCCGTTAAAGTTATAAGTTTTCAAGTCAAAAAGTATTTCCAGACTTAATCGAATGGAAACGCTTTTATATTTAAAGAAAAAAGTTTCCATTATGTAAAAAGTACAGTTATTTTTTATCAGTTATGGTGTAACTGTGCACAAGTTTGATTTACGTTGCTCTTGTAACAGGAATGTTTGACATAGTGGGGCATTCACACCAGTGTTTCCATATTTTATCTGCAATTTGTTTGTACATGACGAACGTTATGGCCGAAAATGGAATGCTAGATCTTATTAAATTGAAGCGCCAAGGGTAAGTGCTTTTCTACAATTCACTTGATGGTATACGTTTTAAAAATTAAGAATACTTCGAAAACGTTGTTTGCTATAATTGTTTGCTGCCCAAATGACTCTGATCGAGTGTATAAAAAGAAGGGGATGTAATTTCAAAATTAGACGAAAAATTTGTAATACTTCTTCCAGTTTTTAAACTGAGAGACAAAAGTTTAAGAACTTGCACCCTTCACAAAACGTAAAGAACAAAGTTGTAACAAAACTTCTCAATTTTTAGTTTATTAAAGAACGAGAACTTGAAATTCTCCTTCCGGGAAATGCTGATGTCTTTTGTATTTTTTTTGGCGATAATTTTCACTTCTGGCTTCTACGCCAGCAAAGTTTTGGGCAAAATCGTGCAAGAACAGCGGAGACGTAGCAACCTGAAAAAGACGTGAGAAACAACCGGATTTTTTGTGAAGCATTTACTTGGTCAGATTCCAAGCTTATGAGAACCCTTCTTAATACATCAGAAAATGCAGGCTATCGTTGTACTTATGCTTTTGCAATAAATAATAGACTATGCTGATTATCTTTAATATTACTTACATCGTATGGTTTGATATAGACTTATAATATAAGTAAATAATTAGAGTCATCCATTTTCGATAACAAACAAAATGCACTTATCGAAGATTTGATGTGTCTGACTCATATTTTGCCGAGTTTATTTACGATATTTATTTGAAACTAGGTATTGGGAATAGTCCAAGAAAAGTGTAAAAACTTAATAATTTGCACACAACTTATGTGAATTTGAGATGTTTCTTAAACTCTTTACTGTGTTATTATTCTACGTGCACTGTATTGTTGCTATTTTAATTTGGCCGTTTTCCAAGTTATTTTACGCGTTGCAGCTTAATAAAGTAAAAAATTACAAAATCAAAAAACTGGTGATCTGGAGCACAATTTCAAAGAGATTTAGTGAAAATCGTTTACAGTCAAATTATGATGTCTATAGGCTAACTGCAAGTTAGACAAATGTGTATTTTACAAGGTGGCGGCAAAGCCTGGTCATGCACACAGCTTAAATTTATCATGAGTTCATTATGCAAGCAACTTTGAAAACGTTTTTAACAGATCGAAAACAGAATAATATCATCAGCAAAATAAGTCCAGAATGCCCTGAATAATTCCTTCGTGACCAAAACAATAAGTTGTCATATTTTTTCCAAACTTGACTAAATTCGATCTTGGTCTTCTTTCAATATTTTAGATCTGTTCCTGTGTAGGTCTTACCTCTCTCATGCGATAAAACATGAACCCTCCAAACAATTTCACCAAGAAACTAACGTCGCTTTAAAGTTTACTGAATTAGCTTATTTGCCGCCTTATTACATCTTCAGAGATAGTGGCTCAGAAAGAAACGTGATGATTATAATGTCCCGCCTGTTCGAGCATGAGACCAAAACCATCAATGTCCTTTATAAATATTTCACGAGTGGAGTTGAGTTTAAGTACGACATGTCTGTTTTGTCAGTGTGCGAATGTATTTAACAAGAGTTGTACAAGCAAACAACCATCATCATGTCGTCAGCTCAAATCTGATTTATCAATACTCAATCGCTTTGCCTGTTGCTGATGATTATCTTCAGAAAAAAAGAGTCAAACATGAACTTTGCTTGATCAATACATTGCGTAGATTGTGCATCAATATTTCGTGCTGTAAGTTGTTTTATTGCAGCACCAAATCGCTTTCCCGTAGTTGATAGAATTAATATATTATTTAACGGGCAGAGCACGACGCTTGCATGATAGTATATAGCTATGTAGGGAAGATATAACTCACTGTTTTAATAGTCAAGCAATTTATGCGCAAGGTGTTATTATACTATACTCATAATAATTCATCAAGGTGTAGGGTCTAATAACAGTTTACGCCTGCGTAGGTCAATATGAAAGGCCTGAAGGGGGTTATGACATCATAATCTCTCTTACACTCGATCAGATATTAGCGTTCTAAACATGAACTACCTCAACTTGATCGTTATTTGCTCAAATAAACTACAGCAACACTGAGGCATGTAATGCATTTAGACAGTTTGCAATAGCTTAAACATATGTGGCTTTTTTGCGTATGATTTGCATAACTAACCTCAAAAGGAAGTTAGTAAAAGCGTTTTTAAGAGTTGCCATTTTGCCCGGGTTGAATATGCATTGCTAGGATCTCAAGCGTAGGCCGCCTTAGGCTAAATAACATGTACCGTACTTTAAGGTTAATAGCACAGGTTATTTTTCGACTTCTGCTAGTTTTGTATATTACCAGTGATGGCCAAGTTAGAAAGTTTAACGGCCCAAATTTCCACTACTAGGATGTTTTAGTCTATGTGTTGAAATAATAGCAAATCTTTACGGCTGTGTTTTGTATTACATGACTGTTAGTATCTTAGGTATGACATGTGAGGATGACTGATTTAAAAAGCACATGTGACTATTTTGGCTTACACATTATTGATTCTAAATCGACTAAATGATACATTAGTCATCATTAGGCTACATACAGTAGTTTTCAATACAGTGACTGTTTTCTCGATGACTGACTAGTAGGTCATCCAGACCGCAATAAACGTCGGCCGTTGGGTTGCTGAAGAAAGGTTAATTTGATTAGTTTGAATTAGGTTGAGGTTTATGACATGATAAAGTTGTAGCTGGATTTTGATTATTACATCGCCAAACGTATCCGGCTTCGACAGGCTTTCGTCGGTATGTGAGTGTAGTTGGTATATAGAGGCTTGAACCGGAAATTGCTTTGCTTTTCGTGTGAAAATAGTAAACAGTTGGTTAAACGTTGCCATGCAGAAAGCCGATTTCTGAATAATTGCAAAGCTGCGATGGTCGGGTCGGTTATTGGCGGCAGTGTATAAATTGTACATACGGTATTTTCTTGTATATAAACCGCGGCTACTATTTTTATTTTTGAACGTTTTGTGCTGCTTCTGTTCGAGGGCGGCTTCTATTTTTATTACATGAACGTTTCTGTCTTTTAATTGGCGCTCAGTGGGCATTTGAGTTTATCTACCATAAGTACTGGTAACAAGAAAACGGAAACAGTAAGTCAGCTGCAATTTTATTGCCTCTTTTTGTAAAACCGCTAATCCGACAGCTGCTATTATTGTCGCATCTGTGTAATTATTGTCGCATCTGTGCTTCTATTGTTTATTTTAAATCAAATCGTGCGGTTTCTATTCAAGCAAATACGGTAGAGCGTTTACGTACAGTCTACAACTTGATCTTCATGTATTTCACGTAACAATGCTCTGACAAAGTATGTCTGAAACTAGTTAGTTTCACTGAATTATGCGTTTCCCTGCAGTTGTATTGCTTTTAGCAAGTTCTTGGTAACTTGTGCTTTCACAACCTCATGTTTTAGATCGAAAACTACTTCTCAAACTACTTCATACTTGAGTAGTTTATGATGTTCTACTTCATACTTGAGTAGTTTTAAACGGCAATACTTTTACTTGTAGTGAAGCAGTTTTTTTCGGGAGTTACTGTATTTCTACTCAAGTAACTCTTGCGGTTACTTTGACCACCACTTGATAAAATCTACTTTTCACGTAATTTTTGTGAAGTTACATCAACTTAAATTATTCACCGCCTTGCTTAACAGGTTTAGCATGGCAATTTTATGATGTCTATGACGATAAGTTGTAGCAAAGCGTTTTGTTTGTTTCTGATAATTATTAACGCATAAACCCCCGCCATTGGAAGACCGCTATGCGTGACCAAAACGGGACCAGTTCTATCCACAAACATCCCAACGGCTATGTCAAGCATCGTTATGACGACGATGATGACGTCATATGCTCTTTAAATGGAAAACAACCCCGAAACGATTCCAGAATAGGACATCAGCTGAATTCAGTTTATGGGTACTTCTAGAATTAGGGCATTGTGTATTTTAGTATTTAAACATGTTTGATTTACCACGGTAAATTGATTAATGCTTTAGAATTAGATTATTGATATTGATTATTGCTTTATATTGGATATTGTTATTGATTGTCATTATGCCATAGACTACGCATTTAAGCAACTCCGTGGTATATACATGTTGTTCTCGTTTGAAACTGAAATTAGGTTTTAACTTTTTAAATAATTTCAGCACCAAGTACGACCAATGGCTGCGTTCCTTTCAACTGCGACCTTGCTGGGAGGTACACAAGGACACCGTAGAAGTGCATATATGGCATGGATATAGACCAAATCCCTCTTCGCTGTTCTACTGTTTGAAGAGGTTGATATTTTAGCTTTGTTTTTGCAACTTTTCAGTTCGATGTTGCTGTTTGTGAGTTCATAAAGTCACTTTTCCTAACGAATAAATCATTTTTAAACTTTTCCAGTGCGTTTTACCCCTCCAACGAGACTCTCAACGCTTGGACTCATTTCATCCCATTTCTTCTTTTCTGCTTTCGAATTTACAACGTTTATTGCTCGTTGGAATACCAAACTGATGACGTCACGTACCCTTTCTGGATTTTCTCCATCGGTGAGTCACTTTTTGTCGAAATATTTGAAATGCAGAAGTTGAATAAATGATCCGTGATTTGTGGACTAACAATTCCGAGACAAACTGAAGCAAGCCGTGGCTAGAGGTTTTTCAGGCCAGCACACCAAAGTCATGTTGTTCTCGCAGGTTGTTGCTTTGTTTTCCTGGTGAGTACATTGGCTCACCTGTTCAACTGTTATTCGGCTACGGCCCAGGAATTCTGTTATTGCCTGGACTACGGCGGTATCTCTGTTTTCGGTCTATCGTCCGCCATATGCATCCATTACTACATGTGCTCGTATAGATGCTTCGGCTTTGAAACAGGTACCATTAACTGCACTCGTTGAATTTATGTAAATCGCGACTTTTTTGCCAAAATGCAAATACGCTCTATCTTTTCCTATAAAAAAAAATTTTGGGCTGGAGCTAACAGATTTCGGGCAAGTAACTTGGGTTTCAGCTTTGAGCACAGATTTTGAAGCGTGAGTTTCTTGTAAAGTTTCTTAATTATCAAGACATAAACTTGTTTCAAGCCAAATTTCACTTAGCAAACTCCAAAACCTTAATATTATAAAATATTAACATATTACTGTCCAATATTGTAAAAATTACTAGTTAGTAGAAATCGGAGTTTACTGCTAATTTTTTAATATAACCTTACAATTTTATACATGTCGCATTTGAAACCAGCCCAACAGACAACGAATGGACTTGAAAAGTTCCTTTGCGTTGATTTGGCCTAAGGCAAGAAATTCTAACATTCCAAAAACAACCTTCCACATTTAGCTTTTTAAACTAAAGAGTTTCGAACTAAAGCAATTGTGCCTTCATAGCGAGCTGTTGTTTTATCACAGACCATCTCTCATTGCCAGCTTATCCCTATGTGATGTCACTGTTGGGAATTTTCGCCACTTACGTCACTTGTCAATCCAGATTTCCCTTTTGTCGACAAAGATATCTATGTCGTTTCGGACCGACGGCTATCTGTCATACTATTTGCACTGTACCCTGCATTAACCGGTACAAACTTCACTCATGGAAAAAAGAAAAGTTTTTAAAACAATCTACTGCACGAAAACGTGAAGTGACGTGTTTTATTTCTTCTTCAGAGTGATAATGACGCTGCAACCTTCATTACTTGAAGGTTTGAATTTTATTTCGACCGACCACGAGGTCTGTCATCTTGGCGACAATTATCTTCATTCCTTCTTCTTCCAGACCTGTTTTTATGTAGCGGCGATTGGTTTTGTTGCTACTAGGTTTCCAGAGAAATGGTTTCCAGGTATTTTTATGATGTTTCTGTTTTGCGGGAATTGTTAGATAGAGCTTTGCTGTAAAATGTTCCACCTCTGTAAATAAGTGTTGATCTACAGTTCTGTTGTAACAATCGACAGTGCTATAAAAGGCGAAAGTTGTGATAGAGGAATAGAAATAAATAACTGTACTGGACTGTAAACATTCGGTAGTAGTTTACATATAGGCTAAGGTCTGTCCAAGCGGTTCTTGAAGATTCACCCTCGGACATGTCATCTTTCGGTTCTAACAGGTACCTTTGATATTGTCGGTCACTCCCATCAGTGGTTCCACATTTTTACAGCTCTTGGCATGTACTATCAACACTTGATGGCGGAAGACTCGCTTCGTCACGCTCTAGCGCTCATAGAGGCCGGGTAAGATGTACGACAAAATCACAATGAGCTTTGACTGGGCAGTATTTCTTTTTTATTTTTTTAAATATTACGGAAAATAAGAAAACTTATTTATGGAAACTCATGTCACAGTTCATTTTACAGAGTTGCCTTTTCATTTTTAGCGAACTGGAAGAGAGTGTTCTTGGCATAAACGAGTGGTCAACAGTTATTCCAATGTTTCTTTTTATAACCGCTGTGCTATTCATAGTGTACAGCACAGCAAGCAAAGTTGGGTCTTTGGTTCATAGAAATCGCAAAGAAAATTTATCCTTTGAGCATTAAGCACATGACTGCCACCAACCTCCTTTGCATCACTTTGCTCATCCTACATACCTCTCTCTCTGCTTATTACGTCACAGTGAAAAAGTACTTGTCGTTAAAACTATTTCAAACAGTGCTTGTTACAGAATAATCTTCATTGTACTCAGGAAAGTTTAATTTATTATGTATCGGTTGCACCGACCAATGGGTTTTGCTTCGCATCTGCCTCGTCGTTGAATCCTGCTGTTGTTGACTTGAGTTACTATCAATAAGGATTTTATGCTTTCTTTTAATATGCAAACACTTTCTGCTGTAATTCTAAATGTCAAGAAATTTTAATAATGCCGAATGTATGTAACCTTAGAATATGGACCTGTTCACTTGACCGGTGTGTGGATGGTATTTGTCTGCAAATTTTAACAATTAGTCCGCCCCGGTGTTAAGATGTCAGTGGGTGAAAGGAGTCCCGTCATCTACAGCGCATTGTCCGAGCTTTGAGTTCTTTCAATTTCACCAATCAATCAATATTTCGACGACGTGTAATATCTGAGCTGTTGCAGGTTCATTTATTTTAATTGACAAAAAGGTTTTCCCTGATCGAGAATACAATTTACGTAGATGTACAATTTTATTTCGAATAAAATTTTTTGTCGGAGGAAAGCAAACTTATTTCAAAAACGGAACGGACGGATCAGTTGTGCACAATAAAATCGAACTTTAACGCTGTATCTAACAAATTATTGACACTTCGCGCCTGCTTTACATTAATTGCTTTCATGAATGAAGCAATGGCCTATTTTCGTCATCAAGCGTCCGACCAACTCCGAGCAATCTTCTTCTCCTGCGATCACAGACCATCACGAATCTAGAAAACACAGACGCTAATGACGTGAAATCTTCTTGTTCAAATGTAGCGGTCATTAACGTATTATTATTGTGTCGCTGGTTGGCGCAGTTTACCCATTTCGGGTTTTATGTAAACCTCGTATTTCAACCGCTGCATGCACGTTTGCTGTTCATTCTACCATTCTATGTTTTGAGCTCTCGAGGTAATAGTTTCCAATAGAGCACAGATGGGCTTATCTATCAAGTAATGTATGAGCGAGGATACTAGCAGCAGCCTTCAGAGTCAGGACTCAGGTATACCGAAAATATACCTCTCGTAGTATCAATAAATAAACGACCGAAGCAACCTCATCATACAAAATCACAGGTCACAAACTGAAATAGGAACTCACATTATCAATGAGATTGGAACGAGGGCGAAGAGAGAACCATGAAGCCAAACAAAGCCGTGATATATCCCGGCAGTGACCGAGTAAAGCAACAAAAACGAAACCGCGGACAACAAACACGATATGGTGCCAGTGAAAGACAAAAGAGCAAACGCAGCTCCTGTAAAGACAGATGTAAGATCAGAAACAGGTTATCATTCGTCAAAAAAAAATCTTCAAAATAAGTTTTCCCTACGAAACAAAAGTGATACATGTTTAAGTAGTTTTTTGTATGTTATTGTCAATCTTCAATGGGAGAAAAGTGGGGGTGGCTAAGTTTAGCATGGAACCTCATGGGCGGTTGTACATTATCATAGTAAAATTAATACTTTTTCAACGTCACAAATTCAAACTCAAAAAATGGGTTTTCTAATACATGGAACCTTGCTCATTTGCGGATACTAGGCTTGAAATCTGGGCTTCGATGAAAGATTTTCCTGGTGTAACGAATGGACCAAAGGATGCCGCTACAAATAAGGTTGTAGGCAGTAAGATTTTTATTCTTTAAGCCTTATCCATGGTTATGTCACAAACCGGCTAATTATTATGACATAGAACATTGACATAAATGAGGTATACAGTACAAATTAGACAATATAGTAGTATCAAACGCAACATATTGGCAATTACAGTACTTGACTGTACCAATACAATAACTTAAATGTACAAAAATTCATACCCAGAAACACCACTGATAACTGTGTAGCAAAGGACATGATCAAATAACCAATAGCAAGCGAGCTGAGGGCCAATATGATTACGACATGATTTCCAAAGTGAAAAACCCGCTGATAAAGCAACACAATCAATGGTGAAAGCAGAGAGAAGCCAAACCCGAAACCCTACAAATATGAAAAATTTCATGAATAAGCGCCATGTTTCTTTTGAGTAGAAACAAAAACAGCAACTTCACCATTTTAATCCCGATTAGGATTGGGGTGAAGCAGAGGGGTGGTGACAGAAGGAAAATAGTCTGAACCATTGTTGACCCAATTATGACATACATGGTGAAGGCGTAAGCGACAAGATAGAACCACATTCGCCAAACTCTGCCAGGATATCTTCCACCTCCATGCTTGCACCTTTCTGGAGGAAACAACAAAACTTGACAATAAGACACCAAAAACAAATAAGTTATTTGCAATAATTCTACATTTATACATGCTGCTACTTGTAGTAATTGCGGTGTAAACCTGAACGTAATTTGCCATTCTTGGATGTGTCATTGCAGGAACTGTAGCATTTCTCACAGTGGCTGTAATCACTACTGTACACTTTCCAAACTGCCCTTAGTAAATCCGCTGCTGTGTATTTCTCATGGTGCAGCAACCCTACAAAGTTGCAAACTTCTTTTAAAACCACACCAACAATCTTCAAGCCACATTGATCGCTTAACTAAGCCATCTCTGTAGAACACCCACCCCCATTGCCATTCTCTGCACTGTCATGTTGAGAAGTACTGCAAGAACTTGGACACTCTTCTATGCAATTGACATTGTCATTTAAATTGAATGTTCCATGTCTTTTAAGTTTAGTCTGTTCAGGTTGGTCTTGATGAGTTAGACTTGACTGTGTCTTATCTTTCATATCTCGTATTTTTCTTGAGTCCGGCAAGATAGGAATGAGGAGAAACGACAGAAAACTTATCCCTACAATGCCCACAACTGGCTTGAAAAAGCCCTCAGCTTTTACCCAGTAGCCAGTGCTCAATCCACCAATGCCACCACCAATATCAAGCGCTGTTTCCAGGATAACAAATCTGTAAAAAGTTTGAAATATTTTATGTCACTGGTATAATAACATTTATTTCATTCTTTTTACTACCCATGTTTGTGACTACAATTGTGTCAGCTACCTCAATCCGCGCTTGTCCAAGGATGTGATATCGCTCAGGTAGGCGCTGCCTTGCGCTAACAATGCAGCGTAATATCCAGAGATGCCAGCAAGAAAATAGTAAACAAACAGTGTGCTCAGCGACCAACTACGGTTGGAAAAGACAATAAATGAGACATTTACTACAACTAAAGTCAGTTTACTGGAATAAAAATTACCAAGGGTACTCACTTCAAATAGATAGAAGTTGAAAGCAATGCTGCACTGATTGTCATTCCTGCAACTGGAATTGAAAGGATAAGTTTACGGCCCACTCTGTCTCCCCAAGATGTAATCAAAACTGTTGTTAGGCTGGCAGGAATTGTCAAAGTCACGTTGAACAGAAGAGTCCAACTGAGGTAACACATTCACAGCACAGAGAATATTAAAGTATTTTTAAGAAACAGTGCAACTAAAAAGTTTATGACCAAAGATCTAATACTGCAGAACCTTTCAACATTAAGTTGAACATACCTCAGACCTGTTAAAAGTTGTTAAACTAAATCCCTTACCTTGATACTTCTTGCTGGACAAGAACGTCAGTTGGAGAAGTCTTGTTCTGTCCGCACCCTCCTGTCGCTGACTTTGTGGTGTTATGTGCCTCAGCAACTTTCTGTCAAAACAGTATCAAATAACAATATCTTTCAGTTATTCATCGCTTCTTTCTATCTTTTTTGTCAACTTACCAGTGACCAACACAGCAGCTATTAGGTGTATTAGGACTGGATAGGACACATATCAGGTATTTTACGACAAAAACAAATTCGCAAAACGGTTATATAATATGTTTATAATGAAAGGGAAACAAAATCATACCCTATATATGTATTCGCTTTTCAAAGCATTGAGAGTTAACGCAGCAATTGATTGCAAAGTAATAATGACATAAATAAGAAAACTTCGTTTTTGATGAGATTTGTTCATGTTAGCAAACTATACCGACTACTGTTTATACTTGGTCAAACTTACAAAAAATTGAAAATTGTAATGTATTTTGTTTCTAGAGATTGGCTACACATTGACACATTTCATCTTATAATTCTATTAAATAATGCATTATCAACATTTCTATCTCCAACAAAAATCCTGTCACATCTTGCATTGCTTTTACTTCTCATTTAACTCTACATTTTACCGCCAAATTGCTCCAATTGCTACCAGCTCTCAACAGAGGAAATAAATTAATAAAAACGTGACTTCCTGACAAGAAGTTTCATGGCATCAGCTTACAAGCTATCCATAGAAAATATTGACATTTTGTCGAAACTGAACAAGACACAGACATATATGTTATACAGTTAAAAGAAATTGAAGAGAGCATACAATGGAAGTGAACATTACTGGAAAAGTAGATATAATATTATTTAATAAGTTTACAGTAGTCTACAACATGCATATAATCATATATATATAATATATACAGCGTATATTTATCCAGTAATTGCATAGGTGGTATGGAGCATTCAGAAGAGGCACACCTAACATTTCTATTACTTGTAAAATCTACTTCTCTTAAAAAGAAAGCATCCTTACACAACTTATTTTCATAACCAAAAATAACATTTGCATTCTGCAGATTCAGAAGTTAAATGTAACGAAAGCTAAAAAAGCACAAAATAAACAAGACACTAATTCTTCTTGCATACCAATTCTTCTTGTGTCAAAAGACGTTGATTTGTGAGACGTTGCATATGAGTATAAGCTCATCAAAAGTACTCGACCAGATGCTGGAGCCAGCTCTTCATCTCCTCGTCCGGAACTCTGAGACTTTGAGCAGTGAAGATGAATCGATCATTGATGATGATTGATGAGTTGTCAACATCCGCCTAGAGAGTTCTCTTACTCTTGCAAATGGAGTTACTCTTTGGTTTCCAGGGAACACCACGTGGAGATTATTGACTTGTACCCCATAACACTAATTAAAGAGGTTCAATCAACGAAAGACAAGATTTGGAGTCGCCTTTCCGTTTACAATAAAAGTTACAAAACCTGTAAGTAGTTGTGGTTGTTAGGTGACATCTGTGCAGTAGACCTGAAGGATTTGCATACTTGATCTCTTGACCCACAGTCATTCTACTATGTCCAACCTAGAACAAAAGGCAAATTAAGAAACATCCCTGGCACTGTCTGCAGTCATAAATTTTAAAACTCCATTTAAATGATTCTTAACAAGTTGCGACTTGTGCAATGAATGTCAATTTTACAAAGCAAACATGAAAAATTTTTCTGCCACTTTTGAACATTACATGTAACAATAGTGTCTACCCAGAAACCACATTGGCACGCACAAAAAAATTTATCAATGGGTCGAATGTTTCCCTGCACATACGATTTATATGACAAAACAATTATTTTGCTGGTAAATTGCATTGTTTAAGACAAGTGGTTGCGATTAGGGAAAATTATACAGCAACAGACAGTTAAATTTCATTGACATTGTGACTTAATAAAGTTTCATTACAAGTTTCAATAACAAATAAAACAAACTTACATAACATATATAAGGTTAGTATGGCAAAATAAACAGTCAACGTTAACTGTTTAACGCAAGAAAATGCATTCAAAATGTGCTATTTTTACCTACACTAAATCGGTATCTGCTATCTATACTATCTGCCAGAATTTAGTCTTTACTATCTTGTTCACAGCAGCATGGAAATAAATATAAAAAATTAAGAATTATCAGGAGGTGTCTTCCATAGTGGAAAGGGCGGCAAATACACGTAGGAGTTTTATCAACATGCATGAATACATAAGTAGTGTTAAATTTTACGCCTAAGTTTGCCCATTTACCCCATTCTTGTAATACTCAAACAAGGCAAAGTTAGTTGTTTGAAAGTATATATCAGATAAACCAAGAACTTAAATCCTTTTTCATTACTGCAGTCATTATAAGCACTAAACAACTGCCATACATTTTAGTCTGGTGCGTGCTAAAAAACTATCTAGCATTAATTGAGACTTAAAAGCGCTCCACACCTATCGAGGAACTTATACATATCACTGTATCAAGTTGTGTGTAGTTCATAGTTCAGTTTAACAGTTTGGAAAGTGTTGGGGAAATTTTAACCTGCAGACTAATTTGTTACGAGTTGATTCTACTTGTTGCACGGGAAATTTGTTATGAAAAACAGGAAATTTTGCAATCTGGTCAGTTTGACAATTTTTCGATGTTAACACCAGACAATGAAAGGACAACAGTTACCGCGCACAAATCACAATACGGTACAGGTACTATATGCCTATCCATTTTTGGTATTTGTCAGGATACATTGTGACAACCAAACCACGTGACTCTGTGTCACGTCATAGCCTACGTGCAGAAAAACATCTGCATCAGAAATGATAATGTGAAGACCTTGATTGAACTGGTTCGGAAATTGGAAAACAAATACGTCAGAGGTCAAACTTGGCCAGGATGATGCAACTTTTGAAGAAAAACAACGAACGGACAAAAAAGATTTATGCTAAAAAAGGGGATGGTTTGGTTGCGAGTCTAAGAGAGTTGATGGGGATACAGTAAAACGAGTGCATTAAAACGTGATTACCTGAATTACATTTGTTGGGCGACTGAAGGCTATAATAAAAGTGTATTCTGTTGCTGCTGGGGTATTCATTATTTTTGCAGGCGATTTATCAATAGGTAAATGTACGTTAAATAACATTTACGTATTGATGTAAACCGAAAAATCAAACTTCACGGTCAGAAGTGAGAGGGACTCGTATGCCAACCAAGACGATAGCTAAGTCAAATACAGCTATCCATTGTGACGAAACCTAAAGCGTCATAACATTTCTAAGACTGCAAATGCATGTAAGTCTTTGTATACCTGGCCCACTTGCTCTTTGCTCACATAACGCATAACGTGGTTCCTTGTTAAGTCTGTAGGCCTGCGCAGACAGATCTGCTTTATGTGCAGATTGCAGTCAGCAATGTATGTCAACAAAAATTTCCCACTCAGTTGCAATAGTTTTGGAAATACCCAAATTCGATTTAACTGTTACAGCTATTTTCCAAAACCAGTGTTTCCAAAGAGATAAAATCATTTACGCAAAAACCAAAATAAAAAGCGGTTAAGAGTTTAAGACTGCGGTTACAAACCCCAGTTTGCTCTTGTAGGTATTCTGCAACCTTACTCATTCGACGAACAAACACCAAAACGAAAAGAAACGAAACAAATCAAAAAACATTTCTGAACAAATTGTGATAATATTGTGATTATAACCAAAACTAATATACAGATTATGTGAGATTTCAATTCTAGTACTTGTATGTCGTTTTAGCTAAGAGTAACACGAGCCACAATCACTTCCTGTACCATTGTTGTGACGTAATACTTTCGCCTTTTTCGTATGCGTTCAGTTTATCGAAAATAAGTTTGTTAGCGTATGGCAGTACGAATTAACAAGTCTGGGAATAATCAGCAATCAGCAAATTAATGCAGTTGAAAATAGCTAAGCCACAATGCTATTACATTAACTGTTAAATGAAATACTGTTGATGTGCCAATGTTCTGTCAATTTGTAATCGTACAACGAAGAATCAATATAGCCAGTTTATACAATCAACAATTTGTGCAAACTATTGAACAGTACAATTTAAGACAAGCTCAGTGTCAGGTCAGACAACTCTGCTTGTCGGCTTCACAAGACAATCAGCTTTTAGCTGAACAGACGAGTCTAGGATTGATTAAGCAAACAACGGCCTTGAGACTCATTATATCGAAGACAATAAACATTCAGACAATCAAAGATTGTATTGGAGTGACTGGTACAGTCAAGTTCAACAACAATAACCAATCATTCCATTACAAAATAAATCAGTATTTATTCTTTCACAGCATCGGAAAAATATGGTTTTCGAATAACTTATTGAAGCTTTAACACAAATAGGCAATAACTCTTTGCTTCCTGAGCAGCAGCTACCAAGCTGAGGGAGATCTATCTCATTTTTTATCTGGCATTGATATTTTTTTGTCCATTAAAATTTGAACTTTTTATGACAACCAGTGAAAAAGAAAAAAAGCATTGTCAATATCTTGTCTAAGTTCATTGCACGGTAGCGTAACGCCGCCGAGCATCAAACTCGGATTTTACAGTTAGGATAATTGCTAGTCTGGCGCTCTAGTTTCACTTAATTGGCATAATAAATTTATTGCCCTAATTGTGGCAACGTGTAATTTATTATGACGCAATAAAGAGTGAATATTGCAAGTAATTTGCCTACAAATAATAGCAAATATGCCCAGCATGTTATGAGAAAAGCTGATTTCCCAAATAACTGCTGTGTTTTTACTAAACTACCGGTGTTTCAAATACGAATGGATGTTGCACAAGCTAATGACGTTGTTCCGCAGCGAAACGGCTTTGCTTCAGAAGAAAGGTTATGTTTTAGGTTCAGACTTAGGCCAGGGTAGCTATGCCACTGTTAAAAGCGCGATCTGGCAGCGTCCCGGCGCTCCGAAGGGCATCAAAGTCGCCCTGAAGATCATAAACGACCCGGATATGCCTCAAGATTTTAAAGAAAAATTCCTTCCTCGAGAAATTAAAATCGTTCAAATTTTAAATCATCCAAATGTCATCAAGACAATGGAAATATTCAACGGGTGCAAGAAGACCTATCTTGCGTTGGAATTCGCTGGTCACGGCGATATGTTGTCCTATATACAGCTTCGGGGCGCGTTAAAAGAACAAGAGTCGGCATGCTTCTTCAAGCAAATCGCTCAGGGACTGTCCTATCTCCATGAACGTAACATAGTGCATAGAGACCTGAAGTGTGAAAATATCCTGTTAAATAGTAAAAATCGGATAAAACTTGCCGATTTTGGATTTGCCCGACAGATGTCCAAGCAAGATTTAAGCAAGACTTATTGCGGAAGTGCTGCGTACGCAGCTCCAGAAATACTTCAGGTTCGGGAGCAAAACACTATCAGGCATTTCCATGCATAAGAACATTAAGTTAGCCTATTGAACTTATAAAAAAACAGGCCGAACTGTTTCCAACTTTTTTAAAACCTAGTTTTCGTTCGTAGGTACAGTATAATCCATGTCAATTCTTACACGCAGGGCATACCTTACCACGGAGCCAAGGCTGATATTTGGAGCACTGGAGTGATACTGTTTGTCATGAATTGTGCGCTCATGCCATTCCGCGACGGGAATATGCGTTCGCTAATTATGGATCAACGCATGCCGTTGCGTCTCACACCCAACTTAGAACAGAGACTAAGTTTGCCGGCAAAATCACTCATGCAAGGCATACTTACTTATGACCTCAAAAAGCGCTTGAATATGAGGCAAATTCTTGCTCATGAGTGGATTCACATAAATAGACCCGCAGCTAACCGTGCTGGGTCAGATAGTGCAATTGTGAAAAGCGGGAACTCAAGTGGCCTTGAAACCACCCAACGTACTGTTTCGGAATCTGTTGCAACTTGAATAAAATTGGAATTACAACTTTGTATATCGTTTTATTGAACATGTGAAAAAGTGTTTGTTTTTAAATCTCTTTATTATTATAAAGTTTTTCGAAACGGTCGACTAGCTTGTAAAATTTTGTGTAGGCTATCTTCATTCACTAAACGAACTACTGTAATTTTCAATGACTTAAAAGTTTAACCAAACTCTTGTACACGAGTCTCATAAAAGTTGATAAATGTCGTGAAAAATATCATTTTTGATTTCCATCTTTTTATTTGCGTATTAACTTCCTTAATTATATGAGCAACCAAAAAAGACAATTACAAAAAAATG
This sequence comes from Clavelina lepadiformis, assembly GCF_947623445.1. Taxonomy (NCBI): domain Eukaryota; kingdom Metazoa; phylum Chordata; class Ascidiacea; order Aplousobranchia; family Clavelinidae; genus Clavelina; species Clavelina lepadiformis. Next base: position 19,187,748 of record NC_135246.1, on the reverse strand, counting down.
CATAAAGTAAAAAAAATTAGATGCAAGTAAACATTTTAAACGATTGTATTGATCTCATGCACAGAAACAGTTATTCCAAAATTACAATAAAGCGTATGCTTGCTACCAAATTATGTTGCCTAATCTCTTTGTATGTTTCAACTAGTGGCAACTCTGTTTTCGATTTTCGTGCACTAGAGGAGCTAAACGTATTGCCATTTTGCAGCTAATAATCAGCACAGCTAACACGATCAGGACCATGGGCACAATCGTTGTCCATTCGTTTATACCAAATTGGTCTTCATCTAAATCCCTGAACACATAGCACAGTATTAAACAGTAGGCTGACAGGTAGCTGCTTTAAAAGTGTCCCACAACAGTGTTTCAGTTATTTTCTCTGCATTAGTCCAATGTGCAAGTAAACTGGGGTATTGAGCTAAGCTTTCTTTCATAGCTTACCCGGCCTCTATGAGCGCTAGAGCGTGACGAAGCGAGTCTTCCGCCATCAAGTGTTCGCAATACATGCCAAGAGCTGTAAAAATGTGGAACCACTGATGGGAGTTGCCAACAATGTCGAAATGTCCTGAATATTCAAAGCACAAAATTATTTATCAGTCAAAGGCAATGATGCGTTAATCGCAAAGATATCTTAATAAATTTATGTTTGAAAATAACATGCAATTAAAAACTAGGCTACGTTTTGTGATTATTGAACACAACCTGAGTTATAAATTGATTTTAAAGATTAAGCAAAAGTATCTTTATATTAAGCAAAATTGCAAGAAAGCTTTTGCCTGGTTTCCATTTTTCCGGAAATCTGAATGCAACGAAAGCAACTGCAACAAGGTAGGAAAAAATATGGAAAAAGAACCAGTACGCGGGATCTTCGCCGAGTTGGCAGGTTGTAGTTTGACTAGGCGCCAGTCGAACATGATGTCGTAACATCGAGAACCTGAAGTAAACGAAGAGAGAATGATGATATTTTAAACATTCTAAAAAGTACCGAACAGCTTGGCTAGGCTAGGCTTAGCTAGGACTACAAAGTCACAGTTTGTGACTTCTTAACTTATTCTGACTTTTTTACCTCTTAAAAAAACACTTTTAGTATGATACCATACACTTTGTATTTTCACCTTTTTGTAACTTTGTTTACCTCACAGCACAAGGAAAAGTGCAAACAACGTGAGAAAGTACTCCGGGCATGAAACGCATCAAATACTTGGCTCGACAATTGGGAAATCTCGACTGGCAGGACACGTAAGTGGAGACCATGACCATGAAAAGTATCACGTACGGATACGGCAAAGGCATGTGTTCTATAGCATCAATGGTAGCAACATGAAATCTGGCTTTATTTGATTAGCACACATTTTTGGCCTACAAAGCTACAGTCTTAGTGCGCAGTGTCACTTCGGTAACTTTTAGGGTTACCAAACCTCATAATGGAACTAATGGCTTTTATGGTAGCCTATATTGCAAAATATTTCCCTGCATAGCTTACTAAAATAAACTTGCATTTAAAAGGTCGATTGTCTTTCCGTACCTGTGTCAAGCACGAAACACCCATAAGAGCAAATATAAAAGTGGATGCAAATGGCGGAAGAAAGACCAAAAACAAAAATGCCGCCATAATCGAGACAGAAGCAAAATTCCTGCGCCATTGCGGAGTGGCAATTGAAAAGATGAGCACTTGCACTAAGCAAGAAGATGAAACAGCATCCTGTATGTGATAAATATACGAGTTAGTTTTCTCAAGCTTAAAGTAACTTGATTGCGGGGCACGTGACAAATTTTCAGCGAAAAACTCATAAATGTTTTTATTTTTAAGGAATAGTTTCAAGTGCTTTAAAGCTAGTCGTCAAAATACGAAACACCAATTTAATTTTTCTTTGATTGCAAACGTGTATACAACTTGCAAAAATATTTGGATAAAGGAAGCAATGCCGTAAAATGAAAACGTTTTTCGGCCGAAATAATCACACCTTCCGCCTGACACGAGGCCCGTGGAAACTGCAACATCACAACGTTTGTCCGTTATTATTTAGTAATTGCTTTGATATAAGTGATATAATGAAAGAATTGGTTAAAGCACTTTAGCGCCACCAGCCCACCATTACTACCAGCATAATACTGTGGCACATAGCGCGGCAAAAACCGAAAAATGATTAATTCAAGTAGCCTACTTGCATTAAAGCACTTTAGATTAATTAGAACAGTCAATGGAATGTTCACCTACCAAAAGAGTAAATCCAAAATGGATAAGTTATCATTGCCGTCGGGTTTTCAAATGAAGAGAAAATGTTCTGTAGTCGCCATAGCAACAGAAGGCACGGTATGAAGTGTGTCCACACGTTCAGAGTCTCGTTGGATGGATAGAAAGCACTGTTTGAAAAATAATAATCATGCTTTTGTTTGTTCCAGGCTTGACTTGTCAAACATGCTGTCGCTTTACTCCGAAATTGTCAAGTACGTCAATCAACGATAAAGTAGCGAACTCATCAGATTCTACACGATGCCGCCTTATGACAATTAGTGCAAGCAAGTCCGCATTTGCAGATATTAAGGCAAGTGGTTCAAGAAATATAAATGTACACAAAACATACATTCACAGATAATAATAGTCCGTCCAATCGAGTAATATATTAGGCTACTTTTACAGCAAGTTCCGTATCAAAAGATACCTTTTTAAGCAGTAGACAATTGACGACGGATTAGGTCTGTATCCGTGCCAGATGTAAATTTCAATGACGTCTTTCGGAACTTCCCAACAAGGTTTCAGACCAAACGAACGTAGCCAGGTGTCGTACTTATTGCTACAAAACGAAATCCTTTGTATAACCGCGGTGTAATGAGGTTATGCCAACATGCTGCCCCAGATGAAAATAGAACACTTTTTGACTGCCGTACTTTACCAAACAAAATAGTTTATCGGTACTTCCATTTTAGAAACAGACAAAAGTATCTACGTAAGAAGTTTCTGTCGTAAGTATAGTCTTCACTCGTACATTGACCCCAATTATTGCCTAATATTAGCCGTGCAGGCTACACAAACCTTATCATGGCAAAAGACAAACAATAATTTTGATTGACGGGGTTATCAGTCGGCTGTCGGCAATGGCAATAAACACGACCGCGGTTGCCCTCGATTTCGCTAAAGACAAAACTACACTTACTTGTACGCGGCGCTTAGTTGTTGTCCAATTTTCGATTGACGACGCGGCTTGACCCCTTGTGTTGAGCAGATGTCGTCTTCCGAGATGACAGACAAGGTATGATTTTCATCGTCCCTGACCAAGTTACCGTTAGTTGCCCCATTTTCACCTCTTCTCATCTTGTTAGTGGCGCTTGTTTGCATTTACTTGACGCGGACTTTGCTTTAACTCAGCAAATGAAGACGCTTAATTACGTTATATGCGATTGTTATTCACTTATTTAGATGAGCAATGTCCGCTTTTCCAAAGTTGATTAGTTTTATGTTTTAAGCGAATTGTTTCCGACCTATGCTGTCAAATTAACTTAATTTTATTATAATTACCTTTTTGATATACTAAAATATGTTTTTTCCTACTCTATCGATCAATTATTTTTTAGGCTTTAACTTTGATTGCTTGGTTCGTCTGTCTATGTCGCAACGATGCTAAGACTAATCAGACGCAAAACTAGTTAAAGATTACCTTCTGAATCCGACAAACAATTTTCGAAAAGCAGTTTTTTTTTCAAAGAAAACAAATAAACCCTCACAGCGGAGACACCACAATACGGATCGTCGATGTACAGAAAGGCATATCGGCAGACCTGACAGACAGTTGCAGGTGACAGCATTAAATTGTGAATAATGAGACGTCGCAATCCATCGACATCTTAACACTGTTGATAGCTAAAATTTCTGACAAAAAAATACACAAGCCAGTTAATTTGATAGGTTCTAATTATAACTTTAGTTGAAGCTTTTACCATTTACATACTACAAAGTGTTTGCATGAATTGCAAGTGTTAAAATTGCAATTGCTAGGTTACAACGTGCTGAATTAGCCCACTTAGGAACAATTATGACGCATGGTTGTGATGTCATAATCATGCATACTTAACTAATACGGTGATAATAAAAAAATAAAACATATAGAATTACGAAGTTACAAAATAAAGTACATAACAACATTTCAAAGGAAAAATATAAACTTTGTGTTGCAAGCTAACTCTAACCAAGCGAAAAACTCAGATTAAATGAAGAAATGTAGTTAAACTATAAGAAATAGTTTTAAGAAGGAACGAACTATGTAAACTCAAGTTTGCTGAACGAAGTAAATGTGTGCATCCAATACAAATCAGAGCAGAACTGGTGCAACAAAATTTTGATAAACTGCTTTTCAACATTACTGATGTCAAAAAAGAGCGGTAGGCTACAAGTAGTCTACGCGTAAATGTAAACTTTTTTAAATTCGTCAGTTAACTCTAAACAAAGTTTGTCATTAAGCAGAAAACAGTTAAGTAAACATTTGTTAATTGTGTCAATATTCTATAGCGCCTACTTAAAACCCCTTTGGATTTAGGCCATCTTCCAATTTGCCGACGTAGGCTACGTGCCTTACTGTATAATACAACACCCGCGTATTGGCGTTGCAACACGACGCAAAGTTGCAAACAATGGTCAAATAGGCGGTTGCAATTTGTTTTTCATGCACCAATAAATTCTTTAAGGGGTTCTAATCAACGCAGTCTGCAAACGTGAATGCAGAATATTAGGAAACAAGGGGCGCTATAATGCATCGTCTTAAATGCTTTCAGTTGGTTTGGTGTTGCGCCAAGATAAAAAGTGTCGCTTGGCGTTAAGATTTGGTCAATCAACGCGCAATTAGACATTGTGTCCTGTTGTTCATTTATTAGCCTATCTGTCCAACAAAGCGGTACTCCTAAGTCCTAAGGTGTTTTTGGGAACCCAAACGATCTCTCACATTTTTCCAACGGTCTCTCAAAATTTATATTTAGTTATATTTAGCCTATACGGCTCCTCAAAGGCGACGGTCTCTTAAAATTTCATATCGGTCTCGGAATTCATGTGTTAAAAGAAACTGCATTGTCCTGCACATGTCCTGGGTTATATGCAAAACTATATTTTAGGGGTTTGAAAGCTAGTTCTTACCTGTCAGCAAAAAATTAGAGTTGCCCTACGTTAAAAGCAATTAAATAATTCAGGGTTCGACTTAGTAGCCTACATTAAAGTCTGTTACTGTCAGCCAAGTGACTTTGTTAAACGTCTCCTACGGGAGACTTTTATAGTTATACGTATTCTAATGCATTTCTAATTCAGATACAACATTTCCATTCTTAGCTACAACAGGAAAAAAATTCTGGTCCTATTTGGGTCATAAAAATGCAAATTGCACCGTTTATAATATTCAGTGTTACAAAAAAAAAGTAACCTAATAGTAATGACACGTTTGCATTATAATGTCGATAGTTTATACGGCATAGATAAAACATCCAAGTAAGGCTAATTGGCATGTGCTATAGGGGAGTGTTTTAGTATAAAAGTAAACAGTGTTGTAACTATCATGTACCTGAATGTAACGTAGGCTACTACCTCGGAAAATCCTCACCAAGAAAACCTTCCTCTTACGCCAATGGTGACGATGTCCTGCTGTGAAATATCCAACATCTTATCTTCTGTTAGTAGAGTGGCCGTGGCTGGCGTAAAACCAGGGATTGAGGTTAATCTTATATCACAGCGTGAAGCCTTAGCGTGGCCAGCTGTTACTGTTAGTTGCTGCTTATTCATGCAAATAAAGACCAACTTGCTGCCGTCATTTGCCTGATTGAAAAGTGTGCCAAGTACTGACTACTGAGGTTGGCTGTTGATGTGAAGTTTTACCAGGAATATGTGCTGATAGCACACAGCTACCTACTATGTGTGGATGAGGTCTAAATTTGAGAGAGAAAGGATGCTCCAACAGGGAATTGAGTTGCCTAATAATTTTATCGGCAAATTGTGTTGCTTCAGGCAGGCAGGCAGTTAGCATACTGTATAGGCAACAAGAAACGATGCATAGAAATTTAAATTTCCTTAATTGAAGTAGTAGCCTATAAAGTTTGACTTTAGTGGTTGGTTTAGAGCTGCGCTAATTTGTTGCTCGAAGTCGAAACCAAATTAAAATGTAAAGGCTCTGATGAATGCAAAACTTGTTTACTGAAAGTTAGAAATCTAAGAAACTTAGAAATATTTACAGTTTTAACTAAGTCCGTGTCCATTTAATTTGTCCGTGAGAATGTGTTTTATTGTGCTATTACTACAACGGTTAGCATTCTAACTTACTATCGGCGAACAATAGCTAGTTAATAGGTATAATTAGTTAACGGCGAAAAATAGTTACTAGTTAATTAATGACGAAAAATAAACAATTCATTAGAATACAAAAAAAGGAAACTAGGAAAATAGGAAAATTTTCAATCTTTCTAGAGAACGTTGTTTCACAGTCTCGGCGATATTTAGCGTAAATTGGTGATATCCAGATATCGATCACTGACAATTTTTAATCATTTTTATTTTTCAAAAAAGCGGTTAGAATTTGCTTCAAAAATCTTTTGTAAATACATTTATTTGTTTTATTAACTTATTAATGATGCTAGTTTACCCTACCCATTACAATTTATTTTCGTTATCAGTCGTTATAAAAATAAAAAATGGTATTTTTGAGATTTTGTAAATTATTATTTGCATTTTCCGAGATTCCTCAGACGCCTCGCTTAATTCATTCCGTAAACTATTGTTGTCCTTAGAGTCCGTGTGAGGGTTGTTCATGTGTGAAGAACTTTCCGCTCCGTCTTAGGCCTAGGTAGCCTAAGGCTTGCAGTAAATCAACTGGTAACTGTGACTAGTACAACAACTTTCACCTTTTGTTATTCATTGGAAATAACGCTCCAACTACTTATTTTTCCGGTGAAAAAGGCTTTTTGTAATTAAGTTAGTCCCAATTTGAAAGGTTGCGCGCGGATGACAATTAATAAACTCTGCAGCCTGCTGCTGAGTTAGCTTATTTGGTTGTTTGACTTGAACGAAGTCAGATTTGGAATGCAGATTGTCAGTTTGTTTGTCATTGGTCAAAATAATGAGAGAGAGAGAGTTTATTTCACCATTTAAAACAAAACTAAAAAGGATCGTAACATGATTGATAGGTGTGGGGCAGCGGAAAGACCTCACGGTCATCTAGGTCGTCTGCCCCAGTGTTCTTCAGCATTCTTGAACTGTCTGTCCAACCTTCTCTTTGTCTACAGAAGACGCACGACTTTAAACACGCATAGACAAACGCGATTTTATACAGCAAGCCCCATAGCCTATCTAAAAGTTCCACAAAATTTGTCGGCGCCGTAGTGGAGTAGTTTAAGCGCCAATCTCGTAATCATGCTTCCTTGGGAAACTCCCAGTTGTAATGCCGTTGTAATGCACTTGGGCTGGGCAGCCGCAGCTATGACAATTGCTCCTGTTCAGCCATAGTTGAAACTGTGGCAGTTACATGCAGAAGTTTCATCAACATTTTTTATCTTCATGCTCATTTATACTAAACAAATAAAAAAGCTTGTTGTTTGAACACCAAGTTACAATAAATAAACAAAGAATTAAAGCTTCAGTGTCTGCTCTGTGTCTGCTTTCAGTGTCACACCGAAATATTTATCTTTGCGTGCCCGATTTCTTGTTAAACGCTGTTGTAATTTCCAGTGATAGAAAACTGCCTCTTGACAATCCAGTAATGGAAGACAATCAATTGAAAATAAATTGTACACAAGTTTTGTCCAAGTCATTAAGTGCAGAAGTGCAAAATAACGCACCTTAAATGCAGCACTGGAATTCATGTAAATCAGTATTGAGTGCATCTGTTCCGTAGTCTGGCTATACCAGGGGTGGGCAAACTACGGCCGCATGCGGCCCGCGGGTCCATTTTCTGCGGCCCGCCGGCACTTGCAGAAACTCCTACTCATCACTTATTGTTTTAATTAAACAGGTTACATGACAAAATATTATTCCCTTTACGAGTGTGTTTTTCTCTTCACTTTCAGTGCGTAAACACACACACGTCAGTCGCGCATGTATTGCAACATACACTTCTCACGCATTGCTTGATTCAATTGTTTGATCATAAAATACAATTACGGTAGCGGCTACCGTAATACCGTAAGGCGTCAGTCGAGCATGTATTGCAACATACACTTCTCACGCATTGCTTGATTCAATTGTTTGATCATAAAATACAATTACGGTAGCGGCTACCGTAGGCCTACCGTAACCGTAAAACTGTGAACAGTTGCACAAGTCTCATTAAATTTTGTGATGATGATTGCATAGATTTAAACGTAACTGAGTGTGGAATACAAAAATTGTGCTTAATATGAATATGCGTTTATTTACACACCGGGTAAATTTTCCTACTTTGTAATGAAAATGTGCGGCCCGCCGGCTGCAACATTTTTTCAAATGTGGCCCTCAGTACGAAAAGTTTGCCCACCCCTGGGCTATACCATAAACTACATACCTACCATATTGAAAAATGGCAGAATGGCCAATAGCTCATTATTCTGAATTCAAAATTGCAATATTTGTTTAACCATTCAGTCATTCTTGCAAGTGTAATTTCAATTTCTAGTTTATTTAACTTGTTTGTATAAATTATAAAAAATAAACAAACAAACAATAAACTTGTAAACAATACTTGTTTATTGTAAATTGGCGCTGAAACAACTAATTGTTTGTTTTTGTGTTGATAAAAATCGATGTGTACATGAGGTTAAATAATTCAACATCTCATGGATTACAGCATGATTTCTGGGTTCTACTTGATTTGTCGTTCTGTTTCAAATACAGCATGGGCTGGGTCACGGAGATGTTAATAGGAACACTATGACTTGTCTTTTACATGCCTTTTGTGCTCTCTAATATTTTTTTCTAAGCTGAGGACACTCTCATCTGTTCATTAAAAACATCATCAATAGAATTCACTCAGTGGTTTCAAACTAAACCCCCACGGCAAAAATGAGATTTGTCAAGTGGCAGTTTTACAAACTGTTGCTAAAACCAGCACAAAGAAGTTTTGACATAAGCTAGCATATGAAGTGTAGCATATGAACCATGAAATTACACAAACGAGGCAAGTGAAATCAGTGAAATCATAATTACTGCCATGTGTTCTACTAAGAAATTGAAAAAACAATCTGAAATTGAAGTTTTTGTTGAGAGTACTAGAATTTAACACTAGACATATTTTTTTCGCCACTTTGTTAATTTGTTACTTCTTGGCTTTTCCAAGGTATATATCTCTTTACTATTGTGGGCTATCAAATCTCTCATTTTGTGTGCACAGGCATTATAAGCATTTTATCACGTATATATCTGCTCATTTCACCAGTTGCCAATGCTTAGTCCAGGTTAATTTATTCATAAAAAGACGTTTCAGGTGAATTTATCCAGTTAATGCGCAAACACTCATTGCCTATAAGTAGAATTGCAGCAGGATCTGGTTGTGGTTGAAAATGACCATGGGCCCCAAAGACAATGGAAGTAAAGAACAATTTGAAGACGATGAGGAAGTTTTGGAAATCAATTCCGTTATTGATAAAATGTTGCACGTTCCAATCGCATATCAGGAAAAGCGTCACTTGGAGAAAATTTCTGGCGCTAAAATAGTCGCCGAGTCATGGAGACTGAAAGAAAGGGTATCTATGTTTTCGATAATTGATTTTGAATTTTTGTAATTGCAAACCTAATATTTTCCTGCGATGTTAATATTTTTTATAGAAACACAGTAAAAGCCACCTGCAACATTGAATTTTGCTGCAGATTATACCAGTCTTTGTTTGCTATGATCAGATTTCACATATTATGGCCCTTTTTATTACATATTTGTTTTCTATTAGACTTCTTGCTACACACCATGTCACTGCACTTAATCACGTATATATACTGTTTAGTTTCATGAGAGTCACCTTTGAAACCTCAATTTTTGTATCTATGTTGTGTGCCATGTAGCATTTTAAATCTGCATCACAGTTTTATAATTGTCACATTTTTTGATGTATCTGATGACTGAGCTTGAGTTTTTGGCGTTAAAACAGCAGCTTAATCTTTATCTTCCATGCTCTTCTTTTTTCTCTTTTGTTTTGCAAATCATTATCAAGTTTTTTTCTAGTCGAAACTGACAGTTACTAGTTTACATTGACTGACTTTGTGAAATTCTGAGTTTGGTTTTTCTCACGAAACAAACTATTGTCGCATGAATAGGATGTTTATAGTCTGGCTAATCCTATTAGTGAAGGTCTGACTATAATGGCTTTATATGTGTGACAAATTAGGTAATATGACGAAAAGGGTCCAGTCTGAAAGAGGTCTTATTCAGTGGATTCTACTGTTCTGACATAACTACATCTTCTAAACGTAGCCCAGATGTGCAGATAGTATTTAACAAAATTGTAATTCTGTTCAGATGAAAACTGTCAGTGTTGCACTTGTCCTGTGCTTGAATGTTGGAGTTGATCCACCTGATGTGGTGAAGACATCACCCTGTGCAAGAAGAGAATGTTGGATCGGTGAGCGTCGATTAGCCAGCCTTATCCAAAGCTCAAAATTTAATCATTGTGTGGATTACTAAAACTGTCTCCAGTAATAAACGCTAGGTTTTGTAGCTACGATTCTTGACGTTTAGTTTTTATGGGAATTATGTTTATTTTATGGTAATCTGTGGTAGATCCTCTGATGAACAGCCCACAAAAAGCTTTAGAATCAATTGGAAACAGCATACAGAAGCAATACGAGAGATGGCAACCAAGGGTAATGCATTTGTCATTAGTGCTAACTGTTAATACAATTGATGTAAGACATGATGCCTATAATCTCAACGACAGGCTGTGTTGTCATGTTTAATGTCTCACAAACTCCAGTCCACTTTATTGCTGCGTGATGATTAAACCCCGTCCATAGCAATCCACTTTGCATCAAATATCATCCAGAAGTTTTTTATTTTCCAGGCAAGGTATAAGCAGAGTCTTGATCCCACTGTAGAAGATGTAAAGAGACTTTGCACATCGTTGAGGAGAAATGCAAAGGAAGAAAGAGTCCTCCTCCACTACAATGGACATGGAGTGCCACGACCTACAGCTAACGGAGAGATATGGGTTTTCAACAAAGTATGTGTTGATATGCTCAGAAGATGTAATTATTTAGGGCTTTTGCAACATGTTATGCAATTATGCTTACTAGCAAGTTGCTAATTACATTAATTAAAATCAAACTAAGCTACTGGTAAGTTTCTTTTTTATATGCTTTACATCTAGCATGTGTATTGTTTTGGTAAATATAGTTAGACTTTTAAACGAATTTTTTACATTTTACCGCCAAGTTTAATTTCTCAGAATTACACCCAATACATTCCACTGTCCATATATGACCTGCAATCATGGATGGGAAGTCCGTCAATATTTGTCTATGATTGTTCGTGTGCCGGCCTCATCGTCAGTTCATTTCAATCATTCGCCGAGCAACGGGAACAAGACTTTCAAGTAACTTGACAGACTTTACTTTTTGATCATAGAATCTGCACCATTTTGTATCAATTTAATATGTGGATGTTAGCTTTTATTATTATTATTTAATTATAAATCTATGCATTGTACATCACTGTATTGTTTAATTGGCGAGTAGGTGTCAGTGTGTCCTTTTGTAGGCTTGTGGTTAAATATCGTAACATGATAACAAAATAAATAACGTAGTGTGCCGTCACCGAACATTTCATGCTTCAGCGGTCATTGCTAAACGAGTGGCTTCACGTGATTAGTTTATGGCTTCAATTCAACGAACCAGGTTGCGGATTTCGAAACTAAGTCAATCTCGTAAATGATTTCTTTTTATCACTTAACAATCTTTTTGTTTTTCTAAGATCAACTCTCTACACTCACCAAGCTCAAACTCATGCGATGCCAAGAACTGCATTCAGCTTGCCGCGTGCTCAGCCTCCCAGCTTCTTCCCATGAATCCGGAGTTACCCGCTGATCTTTTCACTACTTGTCTGACTACTCCGATCAAGATCGCCCTCCAGTGGTTCTGCCACCAACGACAAGGATCGCTGGCGCCGGGTGTCACCCTAGATCTCATTGAAAAGTAAGATTTCGATCCAACTTGTTAACTGTCGTACATGCACAACGATGCTTTTATAAGTAAAACTGTCTGGAATCACTGATAAATAATAAAATCTTTCTTTATTGACTACCTATTGTCATTTTAATTTATTGGCTATCTCTTGGTTGGTGACTATTGTTTGTGATATATCACAATGTTTGATTCTATCCTCGCTGATACTGCTGCTTATTTGAAGGATTCCAGGTCGCCTGAACGATCGACGCACTCCACTTGGCGAACTTAACTGGATATTTACAGCAATAACCGACACAATTGCTTGGAATATTTTGCCACGAGGTGAAGCTTTACGTTATGTAGATTGCCACTTGTATGTTTTGCATAGCAGGTCTTCATAGTCTAATGCAGGGTGGTCCAAGTCCCCCAGCATCTGGGGCCACAATATTATTTCGAGCGTTGTTCGCCGGCCACACGTAAGTTTATTTTACACGAAAACCATTAAACCATAGTCAAACAATTCAAACAACTTTCCTGTTTATTGATACATACATCAACATCTTATCACTAATAGACCTTGCGAGAACTTTCAGAATACGCAGAGAGCATTGTGTCACAATTACTTTATTCGGGTTTCATGTGTTTATGACGCAACACTCCACGTTGTTCAACGAAAACCCAAAACTTTTCACTGTGATACTGCAACCTACTGACGAGTAGCAGTAGCCTACTAATGTACTGGTACTTGAATAGAAAAAGTTTAGTAATCACTGAATTAAATGATGTTCCGCGGGCCACAGATAATGATGTTGCGGGCCACATGTGGCCCGTGGGCCTGGGTTTGGACCGCCCTGGTCTAATGGAATATTGCTATTCTTAAAGCTGGTTTGAAAGTGAATGTTTCGTACTCTTTCAAGCTGTTTGTATCCGCCTTGTTTTTCCCAGAATAACATTCAAGCTACTGAAGCTAGAATATTTGATTGAATTGTTTTTGTTAACTGTTGTGTTCGAAACACATCAAACCGTTAATTGCAATCGATCCATGCAGTTTGTATGTCTTGCGTATTTATGTTCTGGGTTCATCTAAATCATGTGCATATAATTACTATTTTTCTGGTGCAGATTTGTTTCAAAAATTATTCCGACAAGATCTATTGGTAGCCAGCCTGTTCCGCAACTTCTTACTGGCCGAGAGAATTATGAGGTCATACAGATGCACACCCGTGTCAAGCCCACCAGTACCAGCAACTTTCAGGTTAGGAAGTTCGCCCAAATAAAGCGTATAATGCGTTTTTATACTTGAGAATTGTTGTTATTTCATGATTAATGTCAGTGGTGAAGTAATGTAATGTCTTTGCAGGCACCCAATGTGGGCAGCGTGGGACCATGCAGTTGATGTGTGCCTGTCTCAGTTGCCACAGTTACTCAGCGATGATTCATCAAATTACGCATTCCAGGTATGTTTTTTGTAGTCATATACTTATATTACACTTTTTCATGAATATGAATCCACGCAATCTATGTTCCATTCATCATGACATTGCAGTGTAACCAAGATAAGAGGAAACTTGTATCCACTATTCCACATACATACCATGATAAAGTATTCTTATATGCTTTGAGAATATTCAATTGTGGAATACTGTAAATTCAAAACTTGTAGCTGTGCAAACTCATGAATAAGTTATTGCAATTGGGTTGTATGATGCTTGTGTCTCAAACCGTGTTACTTATCGTTCAGAACAGTCAGTTTTTTGCTCAACATCTGACCGCTTTTGAAGTCTGGCTGTCCTTCGGAATTGAGCAACGTGACCCTCCCGAACAATTGCCCATTGTGTTGCAAGTATGACATCATAAACCTATTGTAGTCAGTGTTGTACTAACACAAGTAAGCGCTGTATATTTATTGGCATCATACACGGTGGACTAAATTGTTTAGCTGTGGTGACTCTTCTACTTACCATCAACCACAGGTCTTACTTAGTCAAGTTCATCGTTTGAGGGCTCTCGATCTGCTCGGAAGGTTTCTTGACCTCGGACCATGGGCAGTCAGCCTGGCGCTGTCTGTAGGAATCTTCCCGTACGTTCTTAAGTTGCTACAAAGTCAAGCAAAAGAGCTCCGTCCATTGCTGGTCTTCATATGGGCTAAGATACTAGCTGTGGATTCAGTGAGTACTTACGTGTTGTTTGTGCTTTGAAAGTTGCCATCGCAATTTTCACAAAAAAATAAAACGATTGATAAAATTGAGATAATAATAGTTCATGTTGATGTTTAGCAAGTATAGTAGTATCTAAGTAATTTGGTGGAAATAGAAATGATGATGTGAAATCTGATGTTGTTGTTCTAGTTGGGAAAAGGTTGGACAATTTAATTAACAGAATAACCCGGTTTATTTGTGTTAATGTCGAGTCACTGATTTTCAGACATGTCAGAGTGACTTAGTCAAAGATGGGGGTCACCAGTATTTTCTACGAGCACTTCAGGACCCACAGATGTCCGCATCTCGACGGACAATGGCAGCGTTCGTTCTTGCGGAAATCGTCAATGGAAACTCAGCTGGGCAGGAGGCATGCCTGCAGCGGAACGTCGTCTCGATCTGCCTCGATCAACTCGACGACGAGATCGTCATGACCACTCCTAAGCTGAAGCAGTGGGTGTCTATATGTTTGGGTGAGGTTTTCTTCATCATTTGGTGACCCCGTCTAAAAGTGAGTGTCACCTTATTTTCACATTCTTTGAAGGTCGTGTGTGGACAAATTACGACGAGGCCAGGTGGAGAGGTGTGAGGGACCAAGCACATGAGAGACTTTACGAGTTACTTGATGATCCACAAGCCGAGGCAAGTCTCAGTCTTGGATCTTTTTACTTACTACTAGTGGCCTGTTTTCTGCAGATCTTGGCGTTAGTCGTAGTGTCAATGAACTTGAAGATTTTTATGAAATATTGTTGAATAATCATATTTACTGTAATGAAGTAACTAATTTTAACTGTTATTGTTACATTTTTTCTGTAAATGTGAACGATTCTGTACAGTTTTTTCTCATATTTAACTTTCAGCTTTCATAGTTAGTTGACTTTGTTGTCATTTGGTCATGCCTTGTTATGGAGTTATGTTGGCTGTGAATAGTATTTATGGTGCTCAGGTTCGTGCCGCTGCCGTGTATGCTCTCGGAACGTTCGTTGACAACCAACCAAAGGCCGGCAGCGACCACGCGGCACACGTCAACCAGGCAGTGGGAGCGACACTGGCTCCATTGCAACGCCGTGAAGCAAGTGTGCTTGTTCGCTGTGAACTCGCTAGCGCCCTACAGAGACTGGTGTCATGTTACGACAGTAGTTTTGCCGCAATTGCATTCCGTTTTGTGGAAGAGGAAAAAAATCTGGATGTCATACAAGAAGGTGAGTTAGCGCAACACACCGCAAGGCCCTTATTTATCAGCTCTTCTACCAGCGTTCTTATCAAAACTTATCTTAACTTTGATGATTTGTGCGTCATTCAGTAGTAGGTACCTTATCATGTTACTCATACAAACATGTGCAATTTATAGTCGGAAGCAAAACGAAGACACGAACTGCTGGGAATGGCTCGGTTCATCAAGTGACGCGATCAAATTCACGTTCAAGTTTCGACCACACAAACCCACCGGCGAATTATCTTTCTATGATGAAACAAAGTAGGTCATGGTCTGTGCTGACAGCTTAGCAGATTGATGTTTAGAAATTTGGGCAGCCAGCTGTTAGTTCTTACACAAGGCCATTGTTTTAGGCCTTTAGGGGACCTAGGCAGCCGCTTAAATTTCTTCATCAACCTTTCAAAATTTATTCTTCTGCTGCCACAGCATGAAATTAGCAGTTAGTCTTTAAAAGTCGCGGAAATTGCGGCCTCAAAACATTTCTTTTCTTATTGCCAAAGCCATGCCTTAGAAAAGTTTTGTACAGCAGCTTTTAAAAGTGTTTAGCTGCTGTTTTTCAACCGTTGTAATCAATTCCATGTTTTCATATCATCCAAACTTTTGACTTCCCTCCTATCTTAAGAACTAATTATATGGCGTGACATCAAAAATTAAATTCCCGAACAACACTATTATGATATTTTCATGTCACATAAGCATAGTTTGTTATTATCCATGACATTATGCATATCATAAATTTATGATATCGGGGTATGAAAACAAACTCATCGAAATTATGAGCCGTTTGTTGAGGTCCTCCATGAGGTGGAAATCACAAGCAAGTAGATGTTGACCAAAAATTGATTCTCCTCCAGGTTTAGCTGGAGATGTGTCCGGACTTTCGTCTTCATCTGATTCAACCACCCAAGCGGCATCCGGGTACGATCAAGACACCAACCTCTCGGCAGAAAGATTAAATCGTTTAAGGAAAATCTCATTCTCTGGGTTACCTTCAATCGTCGGTGAGTCATCTTTTCCGTTTTTATTGACATCATTCACTTGCGAATACTGACGATCCGGTTTAAACAGTCAGTGCATTCGGATCGTGTATTACACGAACTTGTCAGGCTAACGACTTTTTTTAATTGACCATTTTAAAGTTTTGTGGGTATTCAGCATGTTTATACTGCGTTACATACATGTATGACTTAAAACTATTCCAATTTGCACAATATATATTTTACTTCGAAAAACTATTCCTTTTATATAAAAAATATCAACAATCAAAACGAGATTCCACCACTATGCCTGTAACGCTTTAAACCACTTGTCAGGATCGTCGTATAGTTCAGTGAACGCAAATATCTGGAAGGTTCTTCTGTCTCTTGCCGCAGACCCTCACCCAAATGTATCAGCGCTTGCCAAGTGTGTTGTTGCTGGAGTAATGGAACGTGTGGCTGTGAGTATTTGATTTCAGTCGATAGTGATTGCTGGTAATATCATGGCTGAGGGCATATAAGTAGCTACAATACATCATACATGGCACAAGTTAGCATATGATGTAATCTATATTCCTGGTTGCTGTGATTAGCGGAAGGTTTTCTTATGAAATGTTTCATATATACCGACTGCAAAACTTCCACAAAAATTTGAAAATGATATTTGAAATTTGAAGTTGAATTTAGCTGATGGCAAAAGAGCAAAACTGTCGTTACCTGTCGGAGTCCGGCAGTCCAAGACCGCGGAGAAGAGGAGATTCAGAAAACTACGGAGACGGGTAAAAGATTTAATTTGCTTGCCTATAATGCTGAAATATTTAGTCGTAATTAAACAGATAATCTTCTTAACAAACTGGCTAATGTGGAATTAGGTTATAGTTAACGCGTATGAGCGTCTACTACTTCACTATCGACACCGCTGTTATTTCCTCGTAGGTTGTCCGTCGAATCCAGCTCCCCATCACAGAGCAATAATTCACCTTTAATTCCTATTCAGCTGACTCCCTATTCCAGGACTAGGAAGTCGTTTTGGAAGGGACCGGATAGGTCAAAGGAGGTAATTTTGTCATTCTTGTGTTATGGCTTGACTGTGGTGGTCGCTAAGAAATTTTAAGATATCACGACCTTTAAAGACTATCTGCTAATTTTCTGCTGTAGTTGCAGAAAAATAAATTTTAACATAACGTTGGAAAAATGTAAGAGGCCATTTCAGGCCCCTAAAACACCGCGTATGTTTATTGGTAGATTTTCTATTTAAAAACCATATTATTTTCATTGAAAAGTTCTTGAGCCATCAGTTTTGGTCAAAAATTACTTCACTTTTAATCGGTTGATCTTCCTGAATAGACACATTTCGTTGCGATTGAGCTTACAGGGATATGCTCCTCACATCCATTTGTGTGACATCGCTGAACTTAATCTTGATTGTCATTTTCTTGTCAAATGGCCCACTGTTTTAACCCAGCCCTGTTTCGAAACTTCAGCTTAAAATGCACACCTTGCCTTCACAAACACAGGTCTTTCGTGCCTCGGATGTTCCTTCCACATCCATCGCTTTGGTACAGGATCGCCTCGTCTCAACTCAGTTCTGCTCATGGAGCACAACAGCATTTTTCGAGCCTTTGTGCAAAGTACGAGTTGCTGCAGTTTTTTTCTACGTCACCCATCGGTAAAAGTAGGGCACCAATTGTTCATATCGCATCGATAACGCGAATCTTCCATATCAGGAGACTTGTAACGAAGAAAAGGAAGAATTGATTCGACAAAAACGGCACTCTCACCTGGAGAAACTTCTCCTGAACAGAATCGAGATTGACGTCGCTCATCAGAAGCTAGGTGACCACTCATTGCTCTTTCAACAGAGCAAATTAGTAAACTTGTTGTGTAGAAGTGTTGTGTGTAAGTATACATGAATGACTAATTGGTCAATTACTATCCTCACATATGGTTATTATCGCATTGTGGTAAGAAGGTTGTGGAATATATTGTTTCATGGCAAGTTGCCGTTTCGTTGCCGGTAATATCTTCATTCCACCTTTTTTCAAACACGACATACTGCAAAATTTATGCCAAAAGGCATCGTTGATTCAAACAACGAGTAATAATAAAAGTAATACACACTGCACAATCTACAACAAATTATTGGCTATTGCAATATTAACATTTCTGTTTTTGCATCAAAATGAAAATTCAAAGTGCACTTGTTAATGCAGATATGTCAAGACTCGGTGATCAGCAGTTTTTCAACAAAAATCCCCAGCAACCAGTTTCACTTTTGTTTCATCCACACAACAACAATCTCCTTGTCGCTGATAGAACAGGAATCAAGTAATGAAGCTTATATAGACGCTACAGTATATATTATATACAAACTCCTATATAAACTATATATAACTTATTGTAATTACGACCTGGACGTCGAAAATAACATATGTGGGTTGAATAGTCCTGGATTAAACTGTCCTATGTCGAATCGTTTGTGGCTTGATTGAGCCAACCACCAATCAAAATACTAACTAAGCAAGATAAACCAGATTTGTGGCTTAGCTAAAATAATCCAACCATAAGTTATTCGGTTTAATTCAACCCAATCATTCTCGTCAGTGTATGGGAGTGGGAATGTGGCCAGCGGAAGCAATGTCTGCGAAATAATAACCCAACCAACTCGTCAATAAGCAGCATGCACTTCATCAACGAGCATCAGGATCCCCTCCTATTGGTCGGCTCAGGTAGGCGATAATTCATGGTGTTCAAAAGGACGATTTGAAGAAAATTGCAAAGATTTTTTATCGGTTTTAGATGATGGTTGTGTTCGGATTTGGAAGAATCCCTGCAGGAAGGAAAACCCAAATCCAGAGTTGGTCGCAGCATGGCAGGTTGGTTCAATGATCATTCTATTGCACTATTATCTTAGGACCCAGGATGAATATCAAACTTTCAAAAGATGATTTTAAGCATTATCGGAATGTTACTGGGAATTTAAATTGCAACATACATTCATTCGAAACACCAGTCAATGTTATCTGGACAAATCGCTTTAACTTGATCAGGATTGGATCCGATCTTTCAGCAACGCTATGTAGTAATCTCACTGTTGGTCATGTTCCAGGCAATCTCGGACATCATTCCGTCGTCCAGGAGTTCAGGTTTAGTCACGACCTGGGACCAGTCCAACCTCCACATCTACATCGGAGGCGATTCGAGACACATACAACTCTGGGACACTACAACGGAACGGAAGGAACA
Source organism: Clavelina lepadiformis (assembly GCF_947623445.1). Classification (NCBI taxonomy): domain Eukaryota; kingdom Metazoa; phylum Chordata; class Ascidiacea; order Aplousobranchia; family Clavelinidae; genus Clavelina; species Clavelina lepadiformis. The sequence goes on along the minus strand of NC_135246.1, from coordinate 19,168,023 downwards.
GGTTAAATGGGAAATGTCATTAAACGATCTCTATGTACTACCAGTATTTTTAAGGTATTTTGAAGGCCGAAGGGGTCTCCTAAATTTTACTAGGGCAGAAAATTATAGTAACTTTACGATTAAGAACACTTGCTCAACTATTTCCATCAGTGCCCAAATCACGTCTCGATCACGAATCACTTGTCATGTCGTTACCGCAGCAGAACCAAAGCGTGTTTTGCGGCCACAGTAGGTCATCAGATGTGCGCCAGCCCTTTCCTGAATATCTTCTTTGTTGCAGGAATTCCTCACCGGCGCTGACAGCTGCGTCACAACCCTGGATTTTTCCGGCAACCTCCTAGCAGCCGGTTGCGGAGACGGTAGTGTAAGGATGTTCGACACGCGCGACCGGTACGTTGACAGGTCAGGGGTCACTTTAACATAGTTCTAAGAATTTCCTTAAATTTTAATGGAGCCCGACCATTGGAAGTTGTGTTTTTGTGAGTGGACGTTTCCTGTTGTAAGTCGCACATGCGCGGTTGTTTTACAGTCCGAGGCATAAAGCCCACCCCGCCCACAACCAATGGATCGTGAACACGACTTTTCTGGAGAAGGAACTTCTGCTCACGGCAAGGTTGGTCAACTGCTTACTTGGTTTCGATTCCTAGCTTGATAATTTCGTTCGCAGATTAAAGCAGTTCTGCTCGGGACGGAATACCGAGCAATTTGTTGAACATTACCGAAACGTGCATTTTGGATAAATGTGGCTTAATAAGCGGCATTTGTGACATTCAGCTTCCATTCAGCTATCTTGTTTTTTGTGACTACTCTCATGTATGAGCTTAACTTTCCACTAGTATTAGATTATACTGAATACCTGTTTAAATCTAGTTCATTTAAGTTGGCGTCAAACACCAAAAAATGCCATAAAATCTTTGTTCGTTTTATTATACAGCAAATTTACTAAAAGACTGATTTCTCGAAAAATCCTGCAAGGGGCTCTCTGAAATTTTGCATGTCAATTTAGTATGCTTTGAACTACCATTCCGTTAAATGCCATCAAAAAACCATGATTCAAACTTTTTTTACAAAGGTGCAAATTAAACACTAGAATTTTTGGTCTAAAAACCCAATTTTAGCTACTTTTATGCTAATTTTTAGCATAATTCTGCACGCGAAGTGCGACATTGAAGCACGCCAACTGCTGGGGTAATTCTAGAAAACAACACCAACCATGCTGGATTCTGATTGGTCTGAACACGTTTTTTAAAGCCCTACGTAGGACGTCCAACAAATTCATAAAGATCTTAGTTTTAGGTTTTTGTCGCCTCCTTAAGAACTCTGCATTGTGTATCAAAACTCAAGCATATCCTGACGACGGTAGCTTTTATGTCCTTTTGCTTCTCGAACAGCAAACAAAGATGTAGTCACAAGTCCTAGGACAACCATTGGACAGAATTCATAAAATCGTGTTTACATTGTGAATTAGTATCATAGGTTTTTCTTACTTATTCTTTCATCTACAGTGAGCTTGGTGACGTCAAAATGTGGGACATACGTAAGATGTCAGGTGACCCGTATCGCACCATAAAAGTCGTACGCACAGGAGGAATCAGACACGTTGGCGTTCATCCAAATCTTCACATCATAGCATGGTAATTGGTAATCATACTTGATAGCGTTCAACTTTCCTTTAGGTACTGATCATATTACTTGAACACACTCGGGACCGGTAAACCAACTACGAGGCCCGTGGTAAATTTTCAGTTTTAAGTCGTCAGTTTAAGCTGTTCTTAAGCTAGTTTGACAAAGTAACAAACAGCTGTGTTATTACCCAAATGTAGCCAACATCAGAGAATAAATACAGTAAAGTGGAAAGTTTTCTCAACTGAATTATACATTAAAAACTGTTCATACTGAGTTAAGCATATAATTTACTTAAGTTGCCTCCGCCACTATTTCCATTACGTTGATCCGGTCATGCGCACAATAACACAATAATAACTGTGACAGTAACTAGAATAAAGTTTTGTTGTATTACGCTTGAATGCCCATGTTGAAATTGTATGTGACAAATTTAACAAAATTTTGCATGCTTAAGCTATATGTGTCAAATCTCTTCAATAACTTGTTAGTGGTTCGGCCGATCATTCTGTCAGTTTCCTTGGATTGGATGGCGAAGATCTTGGCACTGTCAAATATTACGAGGGATTTCTTGGCCAGAGACTCGGCAGGATAACTTGCATGGCCTTTCACCCTTTGCTTGTGAGTTGAATTCGAACAATTATTATTTTGTTAACAGTTATTATGCTCTAACCCATACGCTGTCGTACCGTTTGGTACCGGTGGCATTTTCTGCAGGCTAGTTGTACGCCGGTGTTAACTGTATGAAAAGCAATTTATGTGAGACTGGAAAGGGTTTATCCGTCTAATTAAATTACAAACAATATTTTAAAAGTAGGCAATAGCCGGCGAATAATGTTAGTTATGTTAATGTATGTTATGTGTCTCTGTTATCTCTCTAGATGTGTTTGCGCTCGCAGGTTAGTCAACTTAACTTGGTTTCATTTGCAGGCGAACCTCGCTGTTGGGACTGCTGACTGCTTTCTCACCGTCTATTCCGGGGAAAGCAAATCCCAGTCTTAGCTTTTATTTCTCAAAGATTTTAAAACCTTGCAATCAGCCGCTCACTGTCAATCACACACAACGTCATATTGTCAAACATTGTCGTCATATGTTTCGTATTTTGTCGTCATAATTATAACATCTCGTCTTACTGTTGTCGTTTACTGTTTTGCCGGTCGCGTCAGGTTACTGCGAGTTTTCTTCACCCGTTTCCGAAGCCGTCCAATACCAAAAAATGCCGTTAAAGTCTTGTTTTTTTTATTATACAGCGAATTTACTAAAAAAGCTGAATACTCGAAGACCCTTCCATGGGGTTCTCTGAAATTTTGATTGATACTTTGGTATGCTTTGGACCAACATTCCATAAAGTGCCATCAAAAAAACAGGATTCAAACTTTTTTAAGAGGCGCAAAATCAACACCAGAATTTTTGATCTAAATAACAAGTTTAGCTGGTTTTATGGCTGTTGTTGCACGCGACCTGAGACATTCAAGCACGCCAACTGGTAGGGTAAATCCCCGGCTAAAAAAACACCAACCATTTCGCCCTATGATTGGACTCGCCAGCTATTCAAAGACGTCCAGCAAAATCATAGACATCGTAGTCAGACAGTTCCTTCCATAGATATCTTATATATGATAACTAGATATCCAACTCTCGCTGAAAAGTGAAGCAAGCCTGCGATAACACATACGCCCAAAAGCGTTGGGCGAGAGTGAGACAAAGGCTAAAAGCCAATTGTAAATGGCAGTAGTTCTGTATAGTCCTAATTCTATGGAAGTTTTTCGGAAGGCCGAGGTGTTTGCTCTGCACAATCATTGACTGTTTTTGTAAATATTTGTATTTTTGCTGTATCAATGAGTGAGCTTGCCTAGGCTAATTGCCTACCGGTACCGTATAGGCCTAGCATAAGGCAATGTGGTAGCCCTTCATTTGAGTAAGAGTTGCATGATCCAAAGCAAATGATTAATACATAAAAAATTATTTTCCACAAAAATATTGCCAGAAACATCCTACCATTCGCACAAACTGCTCGCTAATGATACCGGTACGGTACGGGCCGTTCCAGTATCTGGGCCCATATTTAAACGCCAAACACCCTTTAACTATGCAATTGAGCTTCAGGAATATTGCTTAGCATCGTCTGCATCAAAAAAACGTCTTTCCATTTTATAATTATTTGCCAATCTCACATAATCCTTTCATATGTTGCATTCCACACATATGCGCCAGAGCATTTCTGGTCGCATATGTTGACAAAATGGCGGACACATACTGGCTTCACTTCTTAAAGCACAAGCGCAAGGTAGTTGGATATCTAGTTATTATATATAAGATATCTATGGTTCCTTCAGGGCACCAACTGTGTGCCTATTTCAGATAAACGTGTGTGCTTGTGCGCTAATACGGTTAGTACCCTACAAGGTTCTACCAACCACCACATGCAACTAAGACTGAAATGATTTTTTGAAAATCTTATGAAAGCATTTACAAAACTGATTTAACCAATCAAAGGGCAGCATGGTTAGCGTGGTATGAAAGTTGCAGGTCGCGTGCAGAATTTAGGTAAAAATTGGCACAAAAACGAGTGAGTTGTGTATTTTTGGCCAAAAATTTTAGTATTGGCTTCGAAGCTTTATTACAAAAGTTTAAGATGTTTGTGGGTGTGCGACAAAGTATAAGTCCAGTTTTTTTTCAAAACCATGGGTAACGTCACGCAGTGAGTCCATACGAAATTTATTTTTAGTGATTTCATTACGAAAAAACCAACAAGATTTTTATGCCGTTTTTTACTGTTATCGACAAGTTTGCTAAAATTATGATAATTGTGGCAAAAGCGTTTCTACTGCTTGTATCAAAACACCTTCTCAAGCTTTAGTAGCGGTGCTACGGAATGGCCCGCAAAGCTATTTCAGGTGGGAATTTAACTTAAAAAAAAGCAAATAGGCTTACCGTGAGGTGAGGATATTGTGACGCGGAAGCTATCGTAAAAGCATTTTTTGAAAAAGATTGCCATTACCCGGTCGTGTTCGTATTATGTGAGTAAAAAACATTGCCAGTAAAATATAGTCATTTAAATTACTGGGCCCAAATAGCAATTGTCAGCAAAAGTGAGCCGTGAGTTGAAGAAAGATAGCAAGTAGTTGTACAATGGATGAGCATAATGTAGAAAGTAGTGGTACATTGGATGAGCACAATGTTGCTACTGCTTTCACAAGCACGCCGTACCAGAAGAAGCCAATAGTTTTCTGAAGGGAGCTGAACAACAATTACTACAAATGCATTATACTTACAGTACAACACATTTCCTCAGGGGAACCGACCTTTTCTCTTGGAGGGTCTGAGCCTCTTTGGCCCACTTAATTGCGGGCGTGTACCTTCGAAGAGACCAGGAACTGTCATCAAAAAAAGTAAGTCAAACCGGTATGCATACCCCACCCATAGCAGTTGTGAAAACAAACCTTTATGAAAGTTTAAGTACCAACAGGAACAAAACGTTTGTTTCAAAACAAAACGTCAAAAAAGTGGATAATTAAGATTAAAGATAACCTGATATCTAAGACTTAGACTACTGGGCAAGCTTCATCTCCATTCAGATTACAGTTTTGCTTTGTTGAACTCCATCAGAGTGAACTCAGCGAAAATATTGATGTGGGTAGGTCAGTGGGCCTCGGGCCGGCCTCTGTGTTCAGTTAGGCTTACTGCTTTCAGTTCGTATCGCATGGAAGTGCAGAGCACTAACTTAACTTATGTTATGTTATGAGTATTTTAATTTAACTGTTGAATTATCTGACTCTATTGTTGCGTGCGGTTAGAATACTCTAACCTCTTGTCAGCCGAAAGCTTTTAATATTACAACAGAAATAGTTTACAAGAAAATATATTTATTGTATGTGCTGCACACTTTCTCAATACTACGCATAATCAAGAACATAGTAATACCACTGATTATAAGATGTCTATTCAGTTGCAATCATCGCGACTAGCGTAGAAAGCTCATCTGTTCGTTTCGGTGATTTTCTCTATCTGCCTCTGCTCGCTGGTAGAAGTGCGAGCTTATAAAACGTGAAGCGATGGGAGTGAAATTGTTCGACAATAAAAACGCAGCATTTCATAACATGTGCAGAGAGGAAAGCAATGTGTTGGCAATGGGAGATATAAGCTATGTAGTTAAAGCTGACACGTAGATAAATAATGAGTGTAAAGTTAAGAAGCGGGCATTTCTAATAAAGATTTCTTATCAGAACAGGTGCTGGAAACAACCTGGGAACGTACTAAAAGGAGTGTTCACACGAAGTTATTCAGAGCAAGTTTCCAAATATCAAACGACAGTTGAAATGTTATCAAAAAACAAGTTCATAAACTTCAATCAGTAACTAGAAAACACTTTTCCAAGAAATGATGTAATTGTATTAAAAATGCCACCCAGGCCGCTACAGAGGTAGGGAACAGATCGCTTGGTGTAATCGGCAGAAATATCAACAACGCCCCAGCGACCCTTTAGATAGGAGAAGATAGGCTACTGTGGAATAAAAATAGAAGTGTCTAAATGAATTTTAATTTTGGTATCCTCGGCCTTGGCAAAAATCGCTTAATATAACATTAATTAGTATTGAACGACTGAAAAGGGAAATTAAAATAAAGAAATTATTTCTTTCCCGATCTCGTATCTACGTTTACAAAACATTTGAAACAGAGCCTAAGAAAATTTGAACAATAGCAGATGCCAAACAATGGTAAGAAGGAAACGCCTGATCTGTCGAAATACAGCTATAGTGAACCTCCTGGTCTAACGTAAAAGAATAAAGAAATGTTAACGTGTTTCATTCTTTTGTCATCTGGTTCTGTGAATTTATATTACAGAGCGCAATGATTGTAAGTAGGCCTACCATACGTCCTCTTTTAGGAGGATTTGTCCTCTTTTCTCAAGAAAAGTAAATGGTCCTCCGAGGACGCTCAAAAATGCCCAAATGTCCTCTTTTTTCGCATTTCGAGTTAGTTGCTTATACTTTCAACAGGACTTTTAGGCGAGACGTTGTATTTATTTCCAAGAATTAGGCCTACTGTTAGTACTGTAGCCATGAAACATGCTGAATTGCTGTTTGAAAAAAGGTTTTCCAACAAATTGCCCTACCAGCCCTACTTTCTTGATCTTGTTAAAAATCGTGCAATTTTACTTTAGCATTATGGCCCATAATGCAAATGTTGAACGCATTTTTTCTTTGATGCAGCCACAATGGTGCAAAGAAAAAGACAGTCTATAACAGTTAGATCAGTTTCGAGCATCTTGACGTTTGTATATAATTTCAATGATTTTTAGTGTAAACTATTTCAGGATCTCGTTAAAAGTGATCGTTCCTTATTGGCAAAAGTTAAGGGAACCGCAACGTTTTCATGGGCTGAATCCGAAAAATAAATTGATTTGTTGTTTTTTTGTCTGTTTTTGGAACTTTTGCCTGCAACTACCAAGGAAATGTATAAAACAGGGGTTTGCAAACTTGTTCAATGAAAGAGTCGCTTGCGGAAAACTACTAACACCAGCGAGCCGCAAAATCAGTAATGATTGTCAATTTGGTTATTGTATTATTAGTAGTCATTTTGGGATATTACTTTTCAGCTAGAAGACCCATAAAAAACATGTCAGCGAAGCGCACTTTGACCACCTTTACCATTGAGTATAGAATCTACTGTATATCTGAAAACAATTTCGGATTCTATATCTATTGTTACGTCATAAACAAAATGCTGGCCTAAATAAAGAAAAAAACAGACAGAAACGTTCATAAACGGTACTCTTGGTAGCCTTTACAGTTTTTTTGGAATTTTGCGATTCGACTAGAAGAGCCACAAAAAACATGCTGGCGAGCCGCAGTTTGCCTACCCCTGGTATAATGCATCATCAAACTCAAACGTAACAATTGTACTTTTGTTTTACTTGCCGGCAAAAAAAATGTCCTCTTTTTGGGTGCTGAAAATATGGTAGGCCTAATTGTAAGAGATTAAGCCAGATGCATTAGTTACTAATATACCGTAGTTTGGGTAGACCGCACGCCATTAGGATTATTTTGAACGTTCGGTTGTTATCAGTTTTGTATAAATTACGAACAGATTGTTTTTGTTAGATCTTTGTTAATGCAAAGTCAACACATATTTTTGTCGAAATATAATCTCGGTACCTTTATAACAAAAAGGTTTAGCAATTTTTTTATAGCAGTTACAACTTAAGCTGATTCTTAACACAAAATGAAACTCAAAAATTGTCTGATACGCCTGTGCGCTGGAGTGTTAGGTGGACTATTAGTCATATCAATCCTCACCGACATCTCTACGAACAACTGGAATTACCTTACCTTGCCGAAACCAACGCAAATGAGATCAGTATCCCAGGAAATCTCCGTTTTGAAAAGAGATCTTTTGAAGAAACCGAGCTCGTCTTTGAAGCAAAGGTTTACAAAACAAAAGAAGGAACTTAAGCAGATGTTTGCTTGCCTTGATCAACAAGCAAATCGCGATAGACCAGAAACCCCAGGTGACTGTAATTTAAAAGACAGAATAAACTTTCTGCTGAACAAGCTTGACAATATATCGCATGACGTGCTATCGCCAGAAATGGATGGGTTAGCTGAAAAACTCAGATTGTACGCCGCTAAAAAATTTTACGACATACAAAACCCAAGGGATTGTAGTGACGCTAAAGTCCTAAATTGCAAAGTAAATGTCGAGTGCGGTTACGGTTGCTTAGTGAGGCATTTTATTACTTGCTTTAATGTTGGTATTTCACTGAATCGAACAGTGCTTATTACAACCAAACAACGAGGACTCGTGTTCAACTCAATGCATAAACCGTTCAGTGAAAGTTGTGAAAATGTCTCCTTGTCCTGCAATCACGTGGTAACGGTGGACACCGAAAAAGCTACGTTGGACAATGAAAATTGTCTGACGTTTGAAGTTAACATGCGCCCACCTGCCAACGAATTTTATTTGTCCTACAGTGTGCCGCGCGATATCTTCCCATTGATATTCGCTTTTAACAGCGAGCCTTTAGCTTGGTGGAATGGGCAGATTGCAAGTTTTATCATGCGACCTCAGAAATGGTTAGAAAATATCATAAAGCATAAAGAAGAAACCGCCTTCATAAAAAGACCAATTGTCGGGGTTCATATACGTGCTGGCATGGACAAGCACATACGCCATCCGCTCAGTCATTACATGGGTTACGTGGAAAAGTGGTGGGTTAGCTATGAACAGCAACAACAGCTAGCAGGAAAAGATGTTTCCTCATTCGGAAGAACACTGTACGTAGCAACCGACGTACTTTCAGTTGTGCTACAGCTACGACAAGATTACCCAAGTTATCATATCAGTAATGACGAAGAAAGCACAAATCATTCTTCGAGCACAATACGTAAAACCGACATGGGTGCAATAGGTTTTGTAACTGATGTTCATGCTCTGAGCAAATGCGATTTTCTTGTCTGCGGGTTTGAATCACACGTATGCCAGGTAGCGTTTCATTTGATGCAATCCCTCTACACGGACGCTAGTGATCGTATGGTTTCTGTTACTGGCGCCTACAATCCGGAATTAACGGCTCCGATCACAAGAAATCGATACCTTGCAGCCATGGACCACGTAGCAAGGCCTCAGTCCAAAGAGCTTAACATCAAGCGTGGGGACGTACTATTTATCTACGACATATCTCAATTCGAACGTTATAGCCATCCACCAGGAGGTTACTATTGGATGAACAGCACCGTCAGTGGAGAAGTAGGTTTAGTTCCAAGTTATAAAGTAGAACCATTCTTGAGAACCAACTCAGTTTCATTTTTGTGAAAACGTGACAATATCAAGTTAACGTTGGATCATATTTTGATTGATGTTTAGATTACGAAATAAATACCAGTTGCATAAAGATTTCCGTATACTGGCAGGCTACTTCTTTTTCCGGTGTATATTTGTTTCCATGTAAATATCACTTATAACTTAGTAGGACGATACGATTGAGTCATTTTGCGGTATCTCTACTCTTAATTTCAAAATAAAGTAGCTAGAACTGTGGTTTTTAAAGTAACTTTTATGAGTCTGTCTCTGGGATTCTAAGTCAATGCACGACTAACTAACTAATTAATTAATTAACTAACTCTTAACTTATAACAATTAAACTTTTATTTTGCGTAAATCGCATTATTTTGTGGCGGTCGTGATAGTAAATTGTAATAATTCATTCATTGGCATTGTAAAGAATGCACTGGGTTTGTCTCTCGCTAAATTCAATTCAATTCGATATTTGAAGTGTATTTTTCGTAGTAACCCGTTATTCAAACAGTTCCAAATCGATGTGTGACGTAGTGAAATGTGTCAAGTGGTTTTCTTTATGAAAAAGCTTAAAATGTGCAACATGGACACGTGTTATACGTGTCAGGGTAAAATATAGCATGGCGTTCGCCCATTGGTCAATTAGGGCGAGTATAAAAACTAAGTTTGGTCAAAATCGTTCTCTTCTCTCTTCTTCTTTCTGTTGAATTGAAGTTATTACGGAATTATTCGGAACTGAAGTCATTACTGAATTGCAGTTATAGCTTTGTTTAAATGTGAAAAGATGATGAAAATGTTTCTAATGTGATACAACATATTTCGGACAATATAACAATTAGACTTTATGAATCTGGTGTTGATTTAAAGAAACATTATAGAGAAAGCAGGTGCAACGGAGTCAAAGACACAATTGTCTAGGTCCTAGGAGTTCTAAAAGAAAGACTAATAGCCTTTGGCTTTAGGCCAACCTAAAAGCAATCCACTGTGGGGAGGGTGATGTTGAGATGTTTTAAGGTTGGCCTAAAGCCAAAGGCTTCAGTCTTACTTTTATGACTCCTTGACTATTTTATCCTTGATTCCGTTTGCGTGTGCTATTTTCTGATTGTCTCTTAAGTCAGCACAACTTCATAAAGCCTAAATTGTTATATTGTCCAATAGTCGTTGTCACATCGAAACCAATTAATCACCATTCCATATTTGAATAGAACTATCACTTGAATTCAATACTGAATAAGCCAAAACGTAAAACAGATCCAAAACTAAAAACCGAGAGAAGTACTAGCAAGTCCTGAAGAGACAAGCCCTTGCAGAGACTCGCCAGCCAGAGCCGAACCATTTGAACCAAGCTTAACCTTTTATATCATACACCTCAACCAATCAGCTAACGCCATGTTATATTTATCATTGCTACGTATTATATGTGTAATATCTATTATTCTACGTCATCCAAACATTTCATCAAGTACACTTCAAACTTTACGCCGTAAATACAAGGTACTTGAAATATTTATATCTGCGTCAAATATGTCAGTTAGAAATACAATTTGTTTGAATAACAGAATTTACCAAGTGTAACACAGCTGTCTAAATATTCAATTTTATCTAACTGGAGAAATACAAAAGCTTATGCAAAATGCCAATTATATAAGTTATTGCAATTATTATCACGATCGCCATCCCCACAATTTATTCTCAATTTGTTCTGGTGAAAATAAACAACAAAGCAAGGTTTTGATCGGAGCTGATTTTCAAAAAGTTGATATTTGGCTAACGTTCTTGTTATTACATTAAATTATATTTAAAATTGGCAAGTGGGCCCGCGCTTTCTGACGCTGACACTAAAGCTAGCCTTCGTGCAAGCTCCGACTGTCACACATTTTACTTGTTTTATCGTATTACCCAAAGTTAGAACAGTTCACCGGAATTACTGAACAGTGATGATTGAAAGAGTGCTTGTCTGCAGGCTCACCATACTTCTAAGTTCTAGCAGTTAAAATAACGGACTTCTTATTCTCACAATGACGCAGTTTATGACATTGTCAATTTTGTGGGTGTATAGACCGCGACGGAGATGATGGTTCTACTCGGCAGAGAAGGATACTTGGGCCGGTACAAGTTTTATCATGACACCAAAGACGTGTTGTTGAATAATGTCACAAAAGATAAAGAAAATGTCTTCATAAAAAAAACAGTTGTCGGGGTTCATAAACTATACGTGCAACAGACAAGCCAGCATAAAACTATTCCGTAATTTAACCTATGGCCCTCGCAGAAGAGCACCGATAACAACAACAACAACACCTGACAACAAAAAATATTTCCTCCGTCATTGGTTAAACTCACATGGTCTTGGACTTTCTAATTTTAGGCTTAAATGACGAGAAATAGGCCTCATTACTTTTCTTTTGTGTTAAAGTTGCAAAAACAGGAGCAAAGCGGCTGCGGTAGATCAACGTTTGTTTCAGAAGATCTTTTCCACAAGATTGAAAGATGAAGACGCCACTGCAATAAATTCTTACTTTACATGATGTATTTTTCAGGTAAAAATCCAGAAAAAAAACTCGCAAAACTAAATTGAAGTTTTCATTGCTGAAAAATACTTAGATAACAACACATTTAAAGTGTTTTAAATAACACGTAGACTATTTACAAGAGCAAAAGCTTAGACATTTGACCTTTAAGGCGCAACTCTGCTATACCTTTTTGCAGTGATGCTAGCCATTTATACTTAAGCTACAGTAGGTATTTAATTACTTCACATTAAAGTATAACATGGCACCGACAGGCAGCAATTTAGCTAAGTATGCTTATTTAAACAAGACTAATCTGCCACTGCAAAAATTAGTGTTGAAATTGGAGGTTTCTGCGGTGTTCGCTCAAATATTTTGATGAATATACCATTTTGAGGGTTGTTAAAACATATAATCAGTCATACCTGTTCTTGTAAGGTTTTCTTATTACTATTATTGTATTTGAAGTTCGTCTTTAAAAACTAAACCCCATACATTATTTTAAAATGTTTGAGAAATTAAATGTAAAGGAAATTAAAATGTTTGGCTTTGAAAAAATTATTTTATCTCCCAAATATAACAATTCAGTTTTCTGTTTTTCTGCCTATCCGTTGAAGTTTTTAAAATATTTATCCCAACTAAATCGGACAAACGAAGAAGCACTATTACACCTTTGCATTTTGACAACAGAGCAGAACGCCAAATTGTGCTTCATCGTTCTTCGTACGATTAATTTTAATGCTTCAAGTGTGCTCGTCTATGGTTACATTAAAGTAACCAAAAGTTAGTGCTAAATAGCAAGCCAAGATGACACAACAATTTGTTTACACCAATGTCAAAAGTCAAAACTCTCTCTGTTGAAATGGTTGGTGGTTGGGTTATGTTAAGGGGATTCCCTTCATATGAGAAGGATTTTATGCTCTACTACAAACGATTGTTTCTCTGTTCATTTGAAGTGGTTTAGAAAAGTTTGTTTGGAACAGCATTCATCAGTTGATAAGCACACATGTAAGTATTTTAGGGTCTAATATACAAGTGCACAACCAGATGACGTTACAGTTTGGGTAGCTGGTGTCTAATATACAAAGGCATCCTGTGGTTGTGTACATGTATACCAGTCCCGTATTTTAAACCATTGATTATATGCTAGCTTGATTTTCAGGTGGTGAAATACGCAAGATAGATCAACTAACGTAGGCAAGTCGGGGCTTGAGTTACCGGTGTCTGTTAGCCTAACATTCACTGCTCTGCTGATCGAGGAACTTTAGAAAATGATTTACTTTGTTGGAGGAAGACTACTAAAAACCTTAGCACATTTTACAAGGCAATCATGTGCTTTGTTACAGACAACCGCAACATCATCGGTATGTGGAAGCTGGCCTATCGTTGTACATTGTTTACACGGTTTATATTTATTTTCTTATCTCAGGTTATAAAAAAGCTAGTCTTTTTTGGCGTAGTAGTTTTGATAAATTGTCTATTTTGAAGCTGATGAAATTTTACTGTTTGTTTGGTAACGATAAATATTTTTCTCAGGCCAGTACATTAAAATTAGCAAGACATAATAAAGCGCCGCTTCCAAAATTAGGACGACCTGCCAAACTTACAGAGCTTCATCAGGTCTACAAGGTTGTTGGACGTGATAATGGTCCTAAAAACTTGAAATTCATATTAACAGAGGATGTATCAGGTATTACAATACGTTAGTTAATTCCAAGGCATGTCCATAATATGTTTACAATGTTTTTGCATGAGGGAACTTTCATAGACTTAGCTTCCTCATTATGAGCAAGTCAAGTTACCTGCCGTTTAGTAGGATGAGATTTTACTCCAGGAAAGAAACTTGTGAAATTCAAAGCTTAAGGTTTCTGAATTGAACACCAGCCCCCCTTCTTATGTTTAGATTTAAGCCAACAGTTAATAATTTCGCGATAAATTCTTAAACTGTTGGAATATTTATGATTATGTACACTGCAAATTCTCATCTGGCCGCATCGATCAGACCTTGTTACACAATCCCTTGCTGGAAGTTTCATCGCCCTATTTCAACTGACTTTTATAAGTTGCCTTACATTTTGTAAACATAGCTCAAGTTTTGGTAGCAAGAATTGGCTTGGAACATGCACTCACTTCTGATGAAACAAACAAGAGTTAAACATTTGAAAATGTATTAGAATATAGAACTTGACGGTTAGTCTGCACGTATGATGTATGTATATTAAGTGGTCTTGTATTGACGTTACAGAATTTGGTGTCAAAGGGGAGATGTTAGATTTACCTAAACACTTCGGCCGAAGATTAATTTTTCAAGGAAAAGCAGTGTATGCATCCCCTGAAAATATTGAGGAGTATTCGGCCCAACAACTGGTGCTTACTGACCGTATTTATAAATGAGTTGTGTGTTTCGCTTTCTCTCGCTGAAAACATTTTGAGAAATGTTTGTTTGAATGTTTAAGACATCACAATCAGTTTCCGGCCGTCGAATGATCCTCTGGCTAAAGGAACAAACCATTCTCCCCTGCTCCTTCCGAAAAGACGTAGAGTGGACATTAACCCCTGAATTATTGGCTCGGTCACTTCTTCGGGTGAGACAGTTCACCGAATTTTGTCATTCCGTAAAAATATGTGCAAGCAAGAGCTGACTGTTTTAGACCATTCTGTGGTTCTGTTTGAGCAGGTTAAAGTTATTTTGTTGCAGTCAAAATAACATAATTTATACTGAAGACTGCACAATTTCACCATATACAATTATCCCTTCCCAGACACACAACCTTTCACTTGTACCCTCAGCTATAACTCTGCCTGATTATCCGATTACAAACAGAAATGTTGACGAGGATCGCGTGCACGAGATCAAAGTAACAGTAAGTAAAAGAGAAGTTTATAGTTGCTTGTTATGTTTACTGTTTTCCAAATTTAGTATTGACCCTTTATAACAGGTAAACGAGCTCGACACAATTCCACTAAAAATCACCATCACGGGATGGGAGCCTACGGAGCTCAACGATATCGAGTTATCTTGATAAAAAGGCCTTGGAAGAACACGCTTCTTGTTACATAATGTTTTTGTATAATGGTCAATGTGAAAGGGTTGACCTACGGCCGAAAAACAGTCTGAGGGGTCATGGACACCATTGCTGAAACTTTGTTGAATAAAATTTATTATTTACAGTTCATCTGTGTAAAACTAGTTTGCATTCAACAAAATGGCAATTACATGAGTCTAATCACAGTATACAGAGCACAATTTTGTAAAGTTAAGGAAAAACAACAAAGATAAAAGTGAAATGAAAAAAAACTATCTGTCACACTAACAGCTAGTTGACCTGATGCCTAAAACGTGAAGGTCCGGGTACATTTGCTTGGTTATATAGGAAGTTTTTAGAAGACAGTTTATAAAAGTTTAGCGTACAATACAAGGCGTTCCTCAGTTGCAACAGAATACATGAACACATGGAATGCATTACTGGATGTCTAGCTAGTGTCTTCAGTTAAACAGTTATTTAAAAGCTTCACAAATGATTCTTCGCGCTCAGAACATTAAAACAGAAAATTTGCATTTGATTATTCTATAGTTTTTTAAGGTTGGGTGTGGCAGCTGCCACAAGTTTCGTGATGCAATAAACTGTAACACTGATTAATATTCCTTACTTTATGCCGACAATGGAACACAGGCAAACTATTTACAAATTAATTATTAATAATAGCAAGTTGATTATAAATTTATCTGCAACTACCGTACCAAAGCACTCTACAGTACCATCACAACAAAACGCAAATAACAGCTGAACTATGGTAACACTTTCATTAAGTTTTAATTTCAAAAGGCTCACTTAAACCTAATAAACATGACATTCTACTGCTATAATATGCGACACGAAATCTTCCATTTTTTTCAACTTCAAAAGAGGGAAATCGACAGGTTTGAATTGAGTCTTTTATCCTGTATTCATCTCCAACCGTTGGTAAATACACCCACGTTTTGTACGAACGAAAATCAGAAATGTTTTCCTGTGAACATAGCAGAAGTTTTGCTACAAGATTCATAGTCAAAACTATAATAAAAATAACGCTAAGCTTCTATATTTTGCAAGAAATGACAGAAAAAAAGTGCTAAGAGTTTGTGAAACAAAGAAGCTAGTACGATGAAATTGCACTCATTCATTTTGTGGATGGATTCAAACCATTGCCATCCAAACATGATTTCTATTGTTACAGTCAGCTTATTTTTATTGATTATTTTGTGCTGGCAACTATGGTGGAAATAACGTATTTAAACAAAGAGCCCACTGACCTCATAAAGAGCAAGATAGTCGTAACTGTCCGGCACCATACCGTTGGAATAAACAACACTGACCTCTCCCTCAAGTTTACTCTGCCAGGGTCCAACAACTTTTATTTCAACCAGTTGTTTTATGGCATTTCTGATCTGAAAGTGGAGAAATGGCGGATTTGGGGTGACTGAGGAAGTTAACATGTTGACGACTTGTGTTTTATGTAAATTTAGGCGAAGGATCGCTGCAGTTTGTAGCAGACTAGTTGACAGGCAGGTTCAAACTTGCTTAGTGGCAAATTCCAACCGGTAATTAATACTATAATCTTATCTTATGCTAAATAAAAAAAAAAATTATTTACTTTAATCTTGTATTGACTTGAGACAGGCTTATGGTCGCTGCTTTTGAGTTCCATGTGACTTCTGTATGACCCTTGTTTAATGTACTCATATGACCTTTTGTAATCGCATTGCTCGAGTGAAACATTAGACACTATAAATAAAACATAAGTCAAATTATTATCGATGGAATTTTGCCAACTTGCTGAATGTAAAAACACTGAATGATCAAGCAAATTTGAACCATATAATTCATAATCACAACAAATCTGCTAAAATTCTAGTGAGATGTTGCTCACTCTAAATATACAAAAATACTGCTTTGGCGAAATAAGCAGATATCAAAGTTGAAAGTTTTACTTGTTGGAATAAAGTAGTAACAATCTACTCACCCAAGCCAGCCAGTGCTTCAACGTCGGGGTTAATTCTGTAGAGAATACGATCGGTCCAAGCTGGCTTCCGCTGCTTTTCACTCGTGTCATAACGATCAGTTCCAAAATCAAACTATTATTTAAACAAAAGCATAACAACAACATAACATGCACTTATGTGAATTCTGTGAACATGTCAAATTTTCAATCAAATTAATGACAGGTAAGCTCTGATGAATATTGAAGTGAAATCAGGCAATAGAAACAATATTATACAAATTATTATCAAAATATCAGTTACACAAAACGGATCCATTGAATACTGAATTTATTTACCTTGTAGGTAGGTGGGAAGGTGATTTCCCCTTCAATGAAATCTGTCATAATATCTTTATGTACTAGGTGCCTCTTCAGCTGCATACAGATCATTCATTTATGCCATAGAACATGTTTTGTCATGTTATGGTGTAGCTTCTTGCAAACCACGCAGCCTTATCGCTATAGTTGCACTTATGTGTACATTTCATTTACACATGTTCCTACATGCTCGTATATAATAAAAAATTGCACGTGATTAATTTGTCTTCAAATACAGAATCTTTTAAATAACTTGGCAATGTTTAAATAATTACCTGGTCGCCTTGTAAAAGATCAGTGTAAGCTTTCTTCTCAATCAAGTCCAGGATTTCTTTTCGAGAAAAGCCATTTATTCGAAAATTGAGATCTCCCGACCAGAATATCACGCTGTTGACAAAACAGAAGATAAAGCTAAACGAATCATGCCATTTGTCTCTGTTGCAGGTGCATAAAACCACAATTTCTTTTAACCAACCACAGCAAAAATACCATTCATAGCAACTCACTCGTGACTTAAGATTGGTAGCGTATTATCAAAATCCATCTGTTCGATAATATCGGAAAATTGCTCCACGCGTGCTTCATCGTACTCGAGATGTGCGGGGAGATGGGTGTTTAAAATGCAAATTTTTTCACCGTACACCCTGGCAGATATCGCTACCCCACCTTTGTTGCCCTGGTGCAAAAAACTCTGGTTGAAACGGACCATGAATGTCACTGATACTGCTTCGTTAGTTTTAGCAGCAAACATGGTGCCATTATTATATCATATCATTAAATTATCATATCATATTATCAGTTATCACGATATTTCAAACAATGAGCATCCATGTGAAAATGAACTTTGAAGTAGAAATTAGTATTTGTAATATCGAGAACGTACCCAGTTGCCTGCCAAACCGGTTCGAACGATATGTGTCCTCACAAATCGAACAAACGGAAGATGAGTGAGGTGAGCGAAAACCGAAAGAGACAATCCTTGAACACGAACATTTTCAACCTGAATTAAATCAAAGAAATATATGGCAGCTTTTTTTCAACTTCCACAAACCACTTTAGCATCTATGTTCATTCGACATGTTTATAATTACAAGTTATGACTTATCTTTGAAGCAGCTATGTATTGATAAATATATCGTCTACATGGTTGATCTTTCATGACAATGAGCCGCTTACCAGGTAAAATCCAAGAGAAGACAGAGTTGACATAAATAACTTGGCCCAGTCATCATAAGATACAAAGCTTTTTGCGGTCTCGAGAAATCCCGTTTCGATCTCTTGTAGACTAAACATTTTCAAAATGACATCAGGCAAAATATTACCGAAGGAAACATTGTTGTTAAATTTATGAATATCAAGAAAAGTTAAACGAGAGTACCTAATTACATAGACATCAACCGGGTTTGCTTTATCCAGACAAAGCAATTTGGTGAACTGATCATTGTTTATTGTTTCCGACCCCCCCACGTTCCATGTGATTATCTGCAACCTAAAGATAAGTTCATAGTGAAGTCAAAAACTTCAACTGAGATGAATAAGCAAATATAAAACAATCAACTTAAACGAATTCATTGCTGATTAAACAATAAATCCAACCACTGCTGCGTCCTATTTACAATTGGGTGGAATTTTTGCACTGAAAGCAGTAAAACACTTTATGATACCGTGATATTCTCTTGTGTGCGAGATGTATAAAGTAAACAATAATAACAGATTTTATTTCATTATTTTTGGTATTTTCAAGTGTATTTGCTTATACATTTACTGCTCACTAAATAAAAGATTTGCAGTGAATTGGAGGTGGATTCTACTGCATCAACATCCCTATATTTTTCACAAACATTTCAAATCAATAAGGAGAGTTAAGAAGTAAACAAATGATCAAAGTAGTTGTTACAAACACCATTAAATGTTTCTATAATTCTTACCTCAACTGCTTCATGATGTACATCTACACACTTTAAGAGAAGCTAACTTACACCAGAGAACCTACATTTTATCCTTAGGCTAGAAATCTGATCAAGAGAGCAAACACTTATCCTAAATGCATTAAGCGAGCAATGAACCACTTTCCAGTAAGCTATAATAAACATTAAGTATTGCGGCATCTAAGTCCTTAACTTCATATGGTGGTCACGTTCACTTGAGAAATATAATTGGCATATACAATTACATACAACACATGAATTAAGGTAGCGCTATATGCCAGAGACATTCTCAGTTCTAATATGTAAAACAATCTCACTGAAAGTCGATATCTGATGAAATGTAATAATGCCAATACCTCGGGCAGATTGGTACTATAGTGAAATTAGTAATATAGTGAAATATAGATGAAACTTATTGAATCACAAGTGGGCTATTTTATTTAAACTAACGCTGTTTTGAATGATCCTCGCCTTTGTTATTTTAAAACTTAAACTTTTAACATCAAATACTCCTGCATTGGTAGTGAACGAGTAAAAACAGTAAACGCCACTCAACAAAAACAAAAAATGTAGACTGACACTTGACAATTTACAAACTTGCAGCTACATCAACGATTTCTGCACCCAGAAATGAAATATCACAACATAATATAAAACACATAGACATCAGCCTTATTAATACGACAGCGTGTAGGTCACTCTTACTCAGTCGAACACTTCTGTAAGTTATAATATAAGAAGATCGTCTCCTTTTAAATAGACGAATGGAATGCAATTTAGAAACAACGGAGCATCAAGTAACGATAAACTTCAAGTATGACAGTGGCGGTCTTGATTTCTTTTTTCGAATTGCATGTGACCACACAATGTTCGATATGTAAAAAAACACATAAATAGGTTAAGCTATATTTATAATCCTGACAGATTAGAAATCGCTCATTACCTTTTTCTTGTTAGACTGTTATCCCACAGAATGAATTAAATTCAAATTGGATTGTCACTAAATGGATCAGTCAATATCAATGCATATTTATATGTACATGGTAAACAAATCTCCAAAAACAGAACAAACTAAATATCATCATCCCTACATCACAATGAGCTAACCACAACCAACTCTCCTGACCAAGATGCACAATAATATAACAATAACATGTACAACTTACAAAAAATAGGTATACAGCAAGTATTTCTTATTGAATATTCTCATAAGTATGTTTTGAGTGACTTATTTCTCAACTATACACAAAAGCTTTTAGGTTCAATAAGATGTGGAATTAAGGGTGAAAGAAAGTTGCAAAGGCAGAGAAAAGTGGTAGAACAACATGTAATGTCAGTTATCACTCAATAATATTTAAAGTATCTCTTCACTCCTGTTTAGTATAAACAACCAGCTTTCCATTTCTATGTGACATCCAAGTTATCAAATTACAAATGAATGCGTAAGTTAATTGTATTTTTGTATTTCACATTATATACAGAACGTTACACATTCATTGTAATTTTCATTCATGAATGAATGAATCTGGACATTTCCATTTAATTAACTAGAATCACATTTACTCGCCAAAGTGTATCTGTAAACATCAAGACAACAGAAAAAAATAAAGTAAAAATACTAGCACAGTAAACGTCAGTTTTTGTCGCCTTTCAGTTATTTCCAGTTAAAATAACTTCTGCCGCTGCTTGGTCTGCTTTTTTTCTGCTCTTTGAGGCTTTCTTCTGTTGCTCGCCGGATGTCTTCTTCGCTAAACCCATCATTTTCAGGGAAAGGATGCTTCCGGGAAGAGTGATGAGAGGAAGTTCGAAACGACGAGCGGTCCTGGATCATGTCCACGGGGCTTCCTTCATTCTCCTTACTTCTTTCAATTGCCAGTGCTTCATTGTCTGCTTTTCCGTTAATTGTAACAGATTTTATTTTGCCGTTTTCTCGTACTTCTACTCTCTCTTTACCGTTCTCAACAACCTTCTTGGTTTCAACTCTGCGTCCGTTGACAGTCTTTATTGTTTTTGTCACAGATTTTCCACGAAAACCTCCACCGCCACTGGAACTGCTACTGAATGTTGTAAAACTTGACGCACTGCCAGCACCACCGGCATCAGGAAATCCAGAAAATCCGGAAAACCCTCCCATTGACGAAAATGTAGAAAAGCCAGCGAATGGGTCATGTCCGGTTAAACCTCCAAACCCAAATCCTCCTCCACCCCCAAAAGCTTCCGCAAAAGGATCATGTCCTCCGAAAAATTCTTTGAAAATATCTTGCGGATTGTGAAACTCAAAGTGAAATCCACCTGGACCACCAGGTCCTGCACCATTTGTGAGTCCCTCTTTTCCGTAACGATCATAAACTTCTCTCTTTTGCTTATCGGATAGCACCTCGTATGCTTCCGATATACTCTTGAACATTGCTTCAGCCTCTTCCTTATTATCAGGGTTCTTATCTGGATGCCACTTCAGGGCCATTTTACGATAAGCTTTTTTGATGTCTGCTTCCGTCGCATTTTTTTTTACGCCCAATGTTTCGTAATAGTCCGACATTCTTTAGTCTAGCAAAAATTTATATGATAGCAGTAAACAAAACCAATGATTAAATTATCAGTTTTAACTTTCACGCAAGCAAAACTTATATAGTTATATATATAGTAAGCTTCTTAATGCATAAATTCAATAACTACATGACCTAATACAAGATTAGCATTTAACATCTATATATAATTGATCTGTATACTGTGACATGAATTGTTGAGTCATGTCACATGTATTGCTAAAAATTTTGTTAACCAAACAAGTTTAGTGACCAAATTTCAAATCAACACAACTATTGCTGACGTGTCTCCGATGTGATTTTAACAGACAAGCTACCTTTAAACTTTGGTCTAAAGCAAGGGTCGGCAACCTACGGCCCACCATGCGAAATCGTCCGGCCAGAGACATATTAATTAGTTATCACAAGAATACGGCCTGCCGTTTCTTGTTGAGTTTCAAACTGCAGTGTTAGCACTGTTTGAAAAAATTGTGGTATGGTTACGCCATAAGTACGTCGTACTAGTCTATTGTTACGCCATAAAACTGGTGCGAAGGCGGTAGACTAGTATCTCGTACAAGTCTGTAGAGTAGACTAGACTAGTCGTTATAGATAAAAAGAGAGATGCACACGAGCTTTAACCTAAACTTTTTTATAATGCTTAGTTGTTGAAGTGTGAATACATATATTTTGCTCTTTTTGTGATTGGTATGATTGAGATTGCAACAATGTAGCGTAATATACTGAAGTGAGTGTGAATTATAGTATTAATGAAAATTCTGGCCCGCCAAAGAGTTGTACATTCGACATTTGGCCCGTGACTAGAAAAAGGTTGCCGACCCCTGGTCTAAAGCAACGTTTCTCAACCAAGAGTTGGCAAACTCAAATGCTTCAGCAAGTCTGTTAAGATTAAAATTACTTGATAATAAAGGATGCTCTTCTGTTGCTTGAATTCGTTTCAATGATCGAACATTCGCGAAACCATGCACGCACGAGATTCATCAACGTGCACACAGAATTATATTAAATCAACATTATAATTATAATAAATTTGGCATGATGGCGTACAATGAAGCCTAACGTCTTTGTTTATTTATTACAAATTGGCGTTCAAGCAACGAGTTTTTCTCTGTATAATTACCGGTACAGCATTACAAATCAGAGTGATGAGAAATATATTTGGCTTGCAGGTTGATAAATGTCGTGCGTGTAGGTGCCACAATTTTCACTAAATGCAATCGAAAAAATTTTGTCACCTCCAAAAAAAATGGCGGCTGTAACTTGAAAAGAGCCTATTCAGTAAAATGCACTGTGATAACAACAAAATTTATTTTTTACAGTTGTAGAAAATTCTAATCGCTTCTTTCTATTCTCGATAAGCTAAATAAAATTTTCAAAAAGCGTGAAGCTGATAAGCCCTTGGCCTTGTCAGCGTTTGATAGGTCTACATGTAGGACTATACTACTGGTGTACAAGAAACTTTTTTGGGGTATTTTATACTTTTGCACTCAAACTCGAAGGCATGAATTGAATGGTGTCTGAAGGTATTAAAGAAGAAATTATGACGTAATAATTCAATACTCGATCCTAATATGGAAGTGCAAAAGTAAAAAAGATCCCATTTTCAATAGGCTATAGGTAGGAATCTTTGCCTGTTAATGTTAAAAATGAGCACTACTTGTGTATGTAAAAGATGAAATTAACTATTGATCACTTTCTACAAATAAGCATATAAACCAATAACCGCAAATCTTTTGATTTCTTGGTTTCATTTTCAACTTTCCTCATCCTTATTATTATTCTGTAAGTTTGCCTGGCTCAGATCCATCCGTATTGGTTGGTTAACTACAACTTAAGAATTACGAGATTTTGATGCAACCCGATTTAAAGTAGCAGGCTCTATATTTTCCATGTCACCTGATCCACCAAAATTAGCATCCGGTACGCATTAGGCCAGCTCTGAGCAAGTTCTCGAAATTTCTGCAATTGAAAATAACCTTATAGGGAAATTCCCAACCAGTGTTTTTGGTTTGGTCATAAACGCTCTAATAATATTTCGCAAATTACTTTTGTTTCAAAGCTTGCATAACTAGCTCGGTAACCAGAGCGGTAATTATCACTAAATTATCGACTCGGTTACGAAGTGGTTAGGCCGCTGGCATTGGATAATTGCGGCCCGTGTTCGATACCCAGTACCGCTATTCCTGTAATGCCCTTGGACAAGGCACTAAGGCCACTTGCTCCTTTGCAGTGGTGCTAATATACATTTCCAAATTCGGGCAGTAAAAACTCAAAAATCAAAAAAATGAAGTAAACATGTGTATCCATCGAAATTTGCGCTACCACAAGCTTCGTAACCGGTTCTCCAATGATGAGGACTCATCGCCGAGTTTAAGTTATGTAAAAACATTTTCCTCAGTCCGTGGATAAAGATTATGATACCATTACCAGACCATACCAAATTTAGTGGGCGACCTTGCAAAATCCTCCCCATGAAAATTTTCTGCATACGCCAATGGTTAGGGATGATGTGGTATGATCATTATAATTAACCTTCTCTCTGGGACTGAGGAAAGTCTTGGCCAAGTGATGATAGCGCCAAAGGGCAAAATAATTGTACTTCTTGATGTGCTTGATAAGCATTGCATTAATTAGGCTTGTTGTTAGTATTCTGTGATTAAGCACTTGCTCTGCGTCAGAACAATTTTTTATCCCCTTACAATGAATGAATGAACCTTCCCAAAAAGGTGAGTTTGCAAAGGTTTTAGTAATAGTTAGATCAACTCCGGAACTCGGTGCTGTCAATCAAACATGTGTTATGATTAAGACTGCGAGCCTGCCACTATTTCAGTATTTCACTGGAAAAAAAATCTTACGTTCAAAGCAATTTTTCATGGTTTCTTGTTAAGCTAGCTTAAATATTACGACATGCTGACATACCGGTAGTAACCTAAATCTTCCTTCTAATGTAAAGCTAACTTCAATTAAATCTTATAGGCCTAAATAGCTTAAATCGACTTTTTCCATGCCATACCCATTCTCCTAATCTATCTTTAACTATATGGGTGGCGTAACCTAACCTACATATGGTGAAATGTTCACTCTGTATGATTAATTACAGTCTGTCCTGTGCTCCCCAAAATGGGTTTATATTGCCATCTACACAATAGTTCAATGAAAACATACGAGTGGCGTACGCTCATTTCATTCATCCTTTTTAGCATAGGCGGAAACATTTTAAAATTAAATCTTTATTTGAAGAATTTAGCCTATTTCATTATGGCACTTCCGATTGCGCCATTCTGAGTAGGCCTATATTGTAATGTCAGTTTTCCAGATAATGAGATAAAAGATGATTTTATGTGTTTATTGTGAATAACAACTATTGCACGGTCTAAATTGTCCGAAAACTTGAAATCACATATTGTTTCACGACAATTGAAACATGCTTTAGGTTGGATGGTACTCGAAAATAACTTCTTATTTTGGTTGACTTTTTATTTTTCCAGTTCTTAAATAAAGTGCATTTGATGAACAGCTTGAGCTTGGGTCTTCTTTAAATAATCAGTAAACAACTTCACGAGTATGAAGGAGGTTAAGTAAGTGCATGAACCATAGGCTATTTTGACCGTTGTAGGGAGCGCACATATTTTAAAATGTTATCTCTTTGGATAAACTGCTTATGTGTTAGTAACACACTATGTCTACATTACAAGATTTTTTGTTTTTTCTTCAAAGAGTTCGTCTTTGCACTTGGAATGTTGGCAACACAGACCCTGTTGTTGACGACGATATTGTCAAATTGCTGAAACTTGATTCGACAGAATGTGCTGACATCTACATGGTCGGGTGAGTTGCAGTTGGCTCCACTATTTGCCCGTGTTTTACTTGGTGCCGGTGATGCAATGGATTAGATTTGTGTTTCTTAATTGTTTATTAGGTTGCAAGAAATTAAAGTAGACTTTGGTGACACAGCGTCAAGAATCCTTAACTTTGCTTCTGAAACATATGACGACTGGGCTGAGGTTTTGCTGAATATTCTGTCGAAGCGTGACTATTTTTTGGTACATAGGGTTGGTTGGTTGGTTCAACTCCATTAGGTTGGTAGTTGTTTTTGTGTGTTTTTTGTATTTTGCAAATGTTTTGCATATTCGGTTAAGATTGAAAACGTGAAAGTCCAAGCGATCTCTCTCTCAGTATTTGCCCACATCTCACATCTTCCATTCATTCATTTCATTCGGACTGATGTGGAAAGAACCGGGATTGGCAGAGTCTGGGTTTGTACACGATTGCACTTTTTCATGAAATAAGAAATCATTAAGAAAAACCTTATAAATCAACAAAACAACAAATCTGATGAATTTCTGAAACAACTACATCAACCAGTCTAAAAATACATGGTTGTGGTGGCAAATGCAGAATTCTGATGGCATATTGTGCAGGGGAACAAGGGTGGTGTTGCGATATCAGCAAATATTTACAATGAAAACGTTTGCTTCCTCAATACGCATCTCGCTGCTCATCGGGACAAGGATCATGAGCGGATGGAAGATGTTTTAGAGATTTTCAAGGAGATCAATTTCAAGAGAAGAGCAACCATTCAAAGTCATGAGTACGTTATTTTAATATGAAGTAGCCTAATAAACATAACCTTGAATGTGTGACATTGGTTCATGTGCTGAAGTGAAGAATTTCTTCTCTACGAGTGTATTTAAGACTTATGCTGATTCATGATCTGTAACTTAAGAATTACAACTTTTGCCAATTAAGCTTGGTTTTATGGCTTGGTGACATGAATTGGAGAATTGAGAAGTTCTCAAAAGAAGAAGTTGTGTCAATGATTGTGAAGAAAGAATACGATAAACTCCTCCATAAGGATCAGGTCTTTATACAATCATGCTTAAAGCTATTTGTGCATAAGATCCAATTTTCCCAAATTTGCAAACTCAAATTGGTTTTTAGCTTTTCCATCATTTCAATCCATTGCAAACTTGATTGGATTCAAGTTGCAATTTGCACACTGTACGTTAATGGCAATACTTATTTTGCAGCTGATAAAACATATGAAACACAAGGGAGTTATATCAGAATTTTGTGAAGCTGCGATAACATTTCCGCCATCGTACAAGGTTGGTTGCATCAGTCAGCAAAAATATTTATATACAGCGTTAACTTGTTTCTTTTTAGTTTGATGTTGACTCCGACTCGTATGACACAAGTGAAAAGCAGCGAGTCCCAGCGTGGACCGATCGTATACTGTATCGAGTCAGTCCACATTCTCGTACCATGCGTAGTGCATGTGAGTGACTTTTACAGCCGTGGTTTGTTCTAGCAATGAAGTTAATTTTGAATGAAAGTGAAATCATTTTTTGCCACGAGATTTTGACGCACAGTACTTAACTATGTTTTAGTTGCAAGAATGCTTCACTTGTTTTCAATTAAACCACATGACTCAGTTCCGCAATCTGACATTCAGATAATAAAAGGGTCATATACGAGTCTCATGGATTTTCAGAACAGTGATCATAAGCCTGTAGTGGCAGAATGCATCGTTACAGTAAGTTGAAAATTTGAGTCCAATTTCCTGGAAGTATTCATATTTTATATTTTAACTCTCACTCAAAATATTTTGAAATTATATGAAGATCGAGTGCTTTTGAAATGATCATATTTTATTTTTTATAACTTGTTTTGTCATGCTAGTTACCACGGAATGATAATTCTTGCTTGGTTGACATTGAAATACTTGGTTCATGGGTTGCCAAATCAAAAGGTGAATTCCAAGTAACCTATAGAAAGCACATGCAACCCAAGGACAAGGATTATTTGGCTTTATATCAGGTATTTTGTGGCGAAGTTTTGAAAACATCTCCTTTAAAAACCTCATCCAGTATAATGTAAACTACTTTTAGATCACTTAAAATTATTTCAACTTAGTGGGAAGTGGAAAATATCCCACTAAAAATAATTAATTTCATTCATGAACATAATTAATTTAACGTCATAGTAGCTTCTGCATCAATTTGTTTCAGACTCCATTCACTGAATATCGAGCTTACAAAGCCTGGATGGATGTGCCAAAAATGAAAACAAAACCCAACAAAGCTGGAGAATTGACACAAAGCTGTAAGTTTTCAACCAGCAAGATAAAGGAAACTGGTAAATATCGTGTTGGGTATTACAGCAATAAGATGTCTTGCTTATTGGCTTTGAGCGATCCTTTTGAAATATCAACAATTGACAACTGAACTGTGAGTTACACGTTGAAGTTATTCGTTCATGTCACAGTTACTGCAGTGTTTCTTATTGAAAGCAAAACAGTACACACTTGAAGTGTTTTGCACTGAATGCACAGAGCCATTTGTGTTTACGTTATGTAAGTTTTCATATTTGCACATCATGCATTTTCTGCTACGATGATCTACTTTCATTTTTATATTTTAGCAGTTGTTGTTAGTGTTAAATATCATAACTATTGCTTGGACGTGCATTGTTAGAAAGTTACTCTTTGTGACAAAATACAACTCGCTTTGATTTAGTGTGTGTTTTGGCTAGTTTTGCCGCTTATTGCTACATTAACTCAATCATAGTATGGATAGTGTTGCTGATAAAGTGTTTCTGATAATTCTAAAATCATGATGAACCGTTCAATTTTAGTTGTTTGGCGTTCTTACTTGTGTCTTTGCATTCCATTTAGTTTTTGTTCTATCGTGCATTATATTAGTCAAGTTGCTCATAATCTAGAAGTCATTTCCTCTCGTGTTCTTGTATAATTATATTATTTAATCATGTGCTTCATATTCATACAATGTTACCTATTGTTATCGTGTATTATGTGATAAACTGCTTCGGAAGTGTCAATCATTATTACCCCAGCTCAAGTATCCCGATCGTTAATGCTTTGTCATTGGCAGTGAATGCGCTAATGCGTGGTTGTGAAGTGTTGTTCTTGTCATAATATCTCTACCTTCTGAACTTTCCGCTACTCAAAGATATAATATGTCACTGGGCTTTAGTTCTAATAAAATTTCTTTTATTTATAACTGATACACAGTTTTAACTTTTCGACGAGTTTCATTTATCTGCTGCCATTTCGTAACTAGTTGATTGCTTGCTGCACTTATTTCATGACTATTGTGCACAGATTTGAGTTAACTAAACGTTTTTGTATTACGTTGTGAGTAAGTTGGTGTTATTGCAGAAGAAAGATGATATTAAAAGTTACTTCGCTCTATAACCGAGACTTTTTTTACAAAGAAATTTAATGAAAGGTGAGTTTGCAAACGTTTTGGCTCATCTCCGTGTTGTCAATTTAAATTGTGTTTTTAATTCATTTCTGTCCTGTGCTCAACGAAGCGGAGAGTGACCGGCACCTACACAATGGTTTAATGAAGAAATATGACGTTCGTTCGTTCACTTTTTTATCATTTTCTCCGAGTCGGAAAGAACTGTAAAGCAAGTCGCAGAAAAGGGTATTTACTTGGAATGGTGTGTTCTGGGCCTGGTGACGAAATCATATCAGCAATACACCCATGTAGGATATTGTATGTCGTTTTATTTCCGAGATTAACTGCAGACAAAAAAAACTATGTGCAACGCGAGTTATTTGATATTCCAAACACAATCGCAAAGTAACCATAGAAGCAAAAATTTCCTCAATTCTCGGTCACGTGACCGGCATCACAGCCACGGCAGGGTACAGCAGCTCAGAGTCGGCTTCCTTAAGAAGAGCGGACCATTCGTCTCCTACCGGGTCATAGCACTCGACGGTGGTGTGCGTAACGGACGCGTCTGCTCTGAAACGGGAAGAAGATTTAAAGCTGGTTGTTTAATTTGCTTTAAGAAGCTTTGTCCGGCTCCACTCAAAGCGAGGGCTTTGTGATTTTTTGCTTCGTTTGCCATTTTGCTGCACGGCTACCAGGAACTAAAGAATTTTACAAACAAAGGTGTAATGCTCGGGCACGCTGGCTCTCAACAGACACGGAGTGTTAAAAAATCATGTATTGGCGAAGTTTAACGACAACCAAAACAAGTGCATTGACAGTAATGTAATGTTTATGCTTTTAATTATCTACGATGTCAATGGTATTTATTTCTTAGTACTTTTCGCAACTCACCCTCCAACGCAGTAAATCTTCCCGCCTACTGCGCATGCGCCGCAGCCTCTTCTCTGATTGGTCAAACAATCCACCGACCTCCAAGCGTTTGCTCTGACGTCATAGGCTTCGACAGTGTCCAACGGGGATTTCTTGTCGCCAGTTTCATCGCCACCTGAAGAACGAATGTGCGCTTAAAATAGGCCAACAGTGTTTTTGCGGTGGTTAGAAAATGAAGAGATTAGAGCTAGAAGCTTTAAGAGCCTTAGTAAGCTTGAAGGGGCTTAATCATGAAATTCTCTGTTTTTTTAATGATTTGCGGGCACATTTTTGTCTAAACAGGAAAATATTTGAGTCTAATTTAACAGGCTATTACTGGCAACAATTTGATAGATAAATTCTTCACCTATAGCGTAGATTGTGTCGCCTAGCACAGCCGCAGCCGGCCACCGTCGTGCATTCCTCATCGGGGCGATTTCTTCCCATTCTCCTGATCTTGCATCACATCTTTCCCCATTGGACAAAACTTTTCTAGTGTCGTGACCGCCAATGACGTAAACGGAGCCTGAAAAATTTTCCCGGAAAAGCAGCTTAACAAAGAATTTTTCAAGAAAGTTAACGAATAAGTTCTGTTGCTTCTGACAGTCATGAAAATTTGTCTCTTCTAAAAGTCGTTTGTCAGCAGTCATCAAAACAAAATGATAGGTCGCAATTTCAGTCTAAATGGTTTTTATTTAGGGGAATGACCTCTGCACACTGCCACCGCGTGGGCAGATATCATCTTGTTCATGTTCCGCCATAGATTCCACTCGTCTCGTATTGGGTCGTATGTTTCGGAGGATGCCAAGAAATATCCCATTTCGTCTGCTCCTCCCACCACCAGCAGATTACCTGAATGTAAACATACCTTTGTTTAAAGCAATTAGGCTGCTATATTGATGCATGATGATAGACAGTTGCTTCTTTGGCGTAGGCCCATGCGGTTAGCTTCCACGAGGAGACTATGCATGGTCACAAAATAAATTAAATGATAGTCTGGCGCTTTTTGCGTATTAACCATAGACACCTTAAATAGAGGTGTCTATGGTATTAACACATAATATATCAAACGATATCGTTTATTTCTCTTTATATTGTAGGCTATAGCCTAGTTTATTTTTGGCCATTGAGTGATCTGGATATTTACGATGCTACGGTGTCATAACGATGAAAGATTAGCATGACCACCCGATCCAAGCATCTGGTTTAGGCTTACAGCGTTCGTGCTACGCTAAAATCAATTTTGCACCTACCGTTCAAAGCTACGGCTCCTGTGACGTATCTTTTCTTTTTCATTGGCGAGGTTTTGACCCAGCGCTGCTGGCCGGTTTGACCAAAATCCCAAAACTCAACTTTATCGGTTGCTCTGCAAGTTGCCAAGTCTTGGCTAAGGCCTCCCACTATGTACACTCTGTCCTGGACCGTAGCTGCTGAAGACCCCAACCTTGTGTTTGTTGTTTTCTGGTAAAAGTAGGAAAATAAGTCTGTAATATAATTACATAATAAGGCCCCTTCTCGTGTGAAAACAACCAGCAGGAACTAAGAAGCAAAATTCTCGTTACTTGGACTTTTTATGTCTCTGCACCGACGGATATAACCGGACTTAAGTTTATTAAACTAACCGGAAATGTTCTCCATTCAAATTTGTTGGTGTCCAGCTGTATTACGTCATTTGTAGGGGATTTTCCCCCGAGCACGAGAAAATTTGTAGCCTCTGAAAAACAATTTTACAAACTTAGTTTTCAATATTTATTAATCTAAATAGATTACATCTAAAATTTTCAATCGCGCTGAAAGTCACAATCGGCCGCTGCACATAAAAAAATATGAAAAAACATGCACATAAAACTCACGGCTGATTTCACTTTCTCTCCGCCGGCGTGCTTTATTAAAATTGTCCCGCAAGGTCGCGACGTAGAGTTCGTAGCAAGCCGTGTTTTCTCTGACCAGTTCCTGAAACATGTTTCTCGTAAACTGACGTCATCTTTATCTCTTAAAACATTCTTGTCAAAACGTGCAACATAACATATAAGCAGGGTCAAGGTCATTTCTAGTTAATTGTTTTGTTCAGAAGAAAGCTTAGAAATTGTTGATTTAACCAAATGAATTTGTTTCAGAATAGCAACAATACAGTTGACTTCGAGAGTTTCAAACTCCGCAGAAGAATGCGGAGATAAAACGGAAGACAATTTGTCATGATGGGAACTATAGAAAAGAAGTTCTTTTGCTAAATTCTTACCTCGTTGGCCACAACTTCTTCCAATGAATAATGTGACATGCTACCCAAGTTTAACAACCGAAAAAGATTGGGAAATTTTTTCCTTCGATCTTCCTGGTTGTATTTCACCCACAAAATCAATTTCTTGAACATCGACTCTTCCGAAATCACCTGCATGTTGATAAAACCTTCATCAATCAAACCTCTATTTAATTGCTGTTTTTGAATTCTTCACGAATTTTAAGCCATCTTTCGTCTTTTGTGTCAAGCGTTTTGGCAATAAAATTTATTGGCAGGAGTTTTGAAATTATTTGCTCAACCTCAAACCTTTTTGTTCCTGGCCTGAATGCCAATTTTCATCTGGCCGGCCATCAGCGGATTGACGTCATCTTGATTACCGAGGATTTGTTCCGAATTATTCCTCAAATACGCATCCGCCATCTCCACCAGCATTTTGCTGTGATTGTTGTAATCACCCAGACTTCTGACAACCCAGACGTTTCTTGGGCACAAACAACGGGCGAGATAAAGGGCGCAAAACTGTTTGACCTCTGAAGTTGATAGGGTTCAAAGTTCATCAAACTAGAATATTGTTATTGACCAAAAGCATGGGTCTAAGTCTCTAAATGAACAGAACCCGGTAGCCTATATGTTAGGGTTACCATATTTTCGTGGCCTAAAATCCGGACACTTTTTAGTGCCCACTAGCGGTTTTTAAAAATGAGGTATGAACACATTGTCTGTCAATATGACGTCACACTAGCAATGCTTTGCCTATCCATTGTATACCGGAGTGGATTTTTGAACATAGTGTCGTGAATTCACTAGGCTATTGGGCTTTTTCTGATTTGACCTCTGGTGATCTCTAGGCTAGGGTTAGACTATGGTGATCTCTAGGCTAGGGTCTAGGTCAGACACGTCGCGTGCCACGTGTTGGACACCCCTGATTTACAGGATTATTCCCGCAATTCTAATTCCCCCAAAACGCCCATCATAAAATTCCGGACATTTGAGCATTTTTTAAAATTCCTCCCGGACGCAAAATTTAACGCTACATTCCGGACATGTCCGGAATTTTCCGGACGGTATGGCAACCCTACTATATGTATCTCTATTTTCACAAATTAGGTGCCTAGTTGTTAACTGAAGGAATTTCGCTAAATTTCAATTAAACTACTTAATACTGTATTATTTTTTGCAGTTAGGGTTCTGGTATATTCTTCCTCATTTTGACAAATTAGGGACCAAACTGTTAACAAAAAGATTTTTCTTAGATTTCCATTGTATTGCTTTCATCAGTTTATGTGCAAATGAAGTTCAGGTGTTTTCCGTCGGTGTAATTTCAGAAGACCGCACGAGCAGTGTTCAATTTCAACGTAAAATTCCGCCTTTACAGGATATGCAAATACGCGCGCAAATGCACACACAAATCTTAACTCAAGCGTGGTGTTTAGCCTCCAAAGAATTTCAAAGTCACACTGCGCCAAATATTTTAACCCTAAATTTTCCATAAAATGAAAGTGTTACCGTCAACACACAGCAAGTCGGCGGTCGCCAGTAGATCGTATACGTTCTCCTTAGTGACGGTGATCGACTCGGTGTAAATGAACTCTATCAAAAGTCGAACACTCTCCGCATCGGCATCCTCTATATTTATCACCTCCTGGTTTGGTTTCTAAATGTCGAAAACACGAAGATTAGCAAAAAGTGTGGTGTGTTTTGTTTGCTCGGATTTACCCCACTTGTACAGTATAAACAGCATTTTAAGAACATCGGAATTCACTAAAATGCAAGCAAAAACATAAACACAACCCGTTCGTTTCGTTATCAGCTTATAGCTTGCACTTATGAAAACGATAAGAATTTAACTTAGATTTGAGATTTTTCGAAAAATTATCACCAAGCCCACCAGCATACGCTCTTACCTTGACTGTGAATTGCTCATGGAAATATTTTGAAAAACTCCCCAAAACCATTTTGTTCGCCCCGAAGTCGCGACCATTCACGCGTATCGTGACGTCATTATAAAAACCAGACTGTCGGTGTCTGCAGAATAAAGAAAAGAAAAAGTTTAGTTTCGTTGTCAGTTGCGTGCTTGGAGGAGTTGCGTGACAGACTTCGCTGTTCATAAAAACGCGGCTAAATAGAGGTGTTTTGCGCTAACGGTACTGAGCTATGCCGGAGCTGCTTTACTCGAGTAAGGCACTTTGATGCCGGTCCTAACGCAAAATAAACACTTCAGTACTGTGAATGCAACAGTAAAAAGCATTGCTGAAATTTCTTATGAAGAAATGCCCGAAAACTATACCACCGTGAAAATAAACAAAAATAATGCATTTTTGCAACCTTCTATTACTTACTTGTCCGCAAGCTTTAGAAACGATATTTGACCGTTCCTGTCATATTCTACTTCATCTGTATCGGGCCCGGATAAAAACTCCGATTTTAAGGATGCCAGCATCTCAGATGAAGTCTTTTGCACTGGAGGTTCTAATTTGATTACAGAATCAATTTAAGCTAAATCCCAGTGAAAAAATTTTTAAATTACGAGACGTTTTCCTGACGCTGTTAATTGTTTCATATCATTAAAGTTCTATTGTGAGCTCACTACATTTTCTTGCTAAAACTTTAGCACAAAAAGGCTTGCATTGCATTGATTGACCTTGTACTTTTAAAGCGTTTACGCAAGGATCACGAGCTAACTTCCTTCGCGCTATTATTGCAAACACACGGCTTTTTTCTTTCGATTTCACCGCTTTTTTCCAACCCTGGGTAGACCAAGTTTTGTTATTTTTCTTCAGAAAATCGCTGAAGCAAATCAGTTTGACGCGGAGTAGAATTACGTCAACACTTATTCAAGTTTTGTCCTTGCTTCGCAAGCAACCTTTTCCTTAAATATGCAATTTCTGGGTTTTTTCCGTTTTTATACCAAAAGATAAAGGCAAGATACTAAGTTCACTTATTTGTATGAAAAAAAAGTGGAATAAGTTTTTCAAAGAATGCGTTCATTGCCTCAAAAAATGCATTGAAATCACATTTAACGGTTAAAAATTGCTTAAAGACACCTATTTGTTCATGTATTGCAAGTCACAATCTTGTTTTTTGAGCATTCATTTACAAACAGTTTTACAGTTTAGCAATGACGTCATCTAAAAATGTATAAAAAACTTCCGCTAAATGACGTATTTTGTTTTATTTCTCTTTGTTTGTTTATTGGTGCTATCAAACGTGTAGTTATACCTTAGGAAGTTGGTGTTGTTCGGTTGTGACCATCACATGGTGTCAATGGTAAAAGATTCTAGTTGCGATAGAATCCTTCCACTTCACAAGAAAGCATGTTGTAGGGATTTCGCTGACCAGTGGAAGTGATCGAATAGAGATTTCCTCGTTTAACTTTACGTGGTTGGACAAAGAAGTAAACCAAACAAGATAATTATATTGTTTTTTACATGTTAGGTAAACATGGGCAGAACGGTTGCCCGATGTTCCACTTTAAGGCGTGGGAAAAAAATTTGCTTGTAAACATTGTCATTAATTCATTACAATATACATCGAACTGCCGAATGTTATCAATTTTTCGAAATAAGATGATGTAACGATGGTAACGGCTATTTAGGCTTGCATTGCAGTCAAAATATATTAAAAGAAACGGCTGTTACATGTGTACTGCAGCAAAAAGCGGCCACAAGGTAAAAAGTTGATGAAAAATTCTTCTAATCAAGGAATGCAATCAACCAAGCATTCCGTCTGTGTGTCAATTTCGTTGCTTGAGGCTTGCGGTGGACTTGCTAGTAAGAAAACGTTTTGTGGATGTAAAGAAGTCGTTGGCCGTTTAGCCTGACGTTGCTAAACAATGAGCATAGCAAAGTTTTTTTGAGGTACCGCCTGGAAAGTGTAAGAGGCCTGTTTGTCATAAAACTGAACATTTTCATTTGATTGCTTCCACGGGTTCATTGCAAGTAATAGACACTGGTATGGAAACAATTATTTTTCTCTGAAAAATTTTACCTTAATTCCAAATGTAAAGATGTTCAGTTAGCATATGTTTTATTCAATCGCCTCAAGCACGGATTCTAACTATGGGGATGGCGACTATTTCTAGCGCTCGCCAGTCGGGGTGTCGCCACCGCTGAAGTGCTTCATTGCAATACTCGGCCCAGTTATTGACGGTAAGTCGCGTGTGCAGCTGCATGCCGCTTCGGAAAGGCTTTTATTCACTGTACGAAACATCAGTAGCAGCATCACCATAAGCAAGAGAAACAAAGCTTTTTTGTGGAGAAAGACAAACAACAATATACTAAATCTCTCAAACCAAATGTAAGCATGTTCATTTACGAACAGCTTGAAGCGATGATGGAAGGACGTTGTTGAATACTTTGCGCTTCCGTGTTTGATTCAAGCTACTGCTACTACTGATAGCGAAATTTATGGTCAAAATGAAACCGACTTAAAACTCATTTCTTACTCGGTAATATTTCAATGTTGTACAATGCTGCCGCATAGGGGCGCAGTTTTTACTAGGCAAACCTTGTGCGTGGATCTTCATCACAGTTTACATAGAAATTATGTTTCTTTTATTAAAGAAATTTTTTATGCTAAAGTTATAGTATCGTGAAAAGAGGACATTGCAGCTAGGGGGTTTTATAGCTTGCTGGACAATTCTTCTTTCTTGCAAAGTGGGTCAAACTTTTGAAAAAGCGGACTTTCGTAATAACTGTGCTTGTGCAAGCTGTACAGTGTAAGCCACTAGGTGACATTATTGATGTGTGTTTGTTTATCATTGTTATCTACAAAACATGTAGGTTCTTTGTACTTAACGTGATTTCTGTTTTTCAGCCACTCACATGTCAATTTAAATTGTCTGAGGTACTATCTTGTAAAATTTGATCGTGACGCAATCATTGGTTTCAGTGTTTGTTGAAGTTTCGAAACTTGCTGGTTGTGTATGACGTCCTGCTGTGATCACACAATAGCCTAGCCTTGAAGTTTATCGTAACGTAATTTGCCTTTTATGAAGTTGAGTATCGTCACGCCACAATTATGTTTCAACATTGATTTCATCAAGAGACTTTAATTTTGACAGTGCTGTAAGTTTCTGTTATCGATGCCAATTAAGGTATTTTAGTATCAGTCTTAATTTATATGCTATAATGGAGTTTGAAGGCCAGATGCGAACGAATTTAGAAGCACTTCAGCGCCAAGATCCCTGCATTTCAAAGATCGTAGATTTTGCAAGTCCAGTCGCGGTTTATACTTTCTGTTCCCAAAGTAGGAAATGGGTATGTTGCCTGTGTCAGTTGTGAATCTTTTTTCCATATGTTTTATGTTAAAGGCTCTGATCGATTATGTCCTGCTGGGTTTTTGACTTGACACATTGACTTTAAACATTTTGTTGCTACTTTTCAATTGTTTGTGGGCGATTTCTCATGAAAAGTTGAATAACTTAGGAGTTGTATATAAAAAACGGTTCTAACTCTTTTAAGGAGAAAACTGAAATGGAGGGAACGTTATATGTCTATACACGGTAAGCCAAGCTTATTTCCTTAATCTTGCATAAAAACTTGTTCCATTTATTGAAAATTCTGTACCAGTTATGACAGTTCAACCAGTTCGTTGACACACACAGCTTTTTGCTTTCACAGTGGCATTTTCCCTAAGTTTGGCTTCACAATTATGAACCAAGGAAGTAGAGAATATTTGGCCGAAGTTCTTACACCTGATCTAGAATTTCGGAACCACCGGGACGAATTCTTAATTTATAGGAACTCCAAATGTTGGTACACCTTTTAATTGATTGAGAGCAGTGAAAACATTCGATCAGTTTATTATTACAATTTTTTCTTTTGCAGCACCAGTAATGATTTACGGTCTGTGGTTCTATGTAGTGCACGATTTCAAACGCATTGGAACACTTTTAATGAGGTAAGTACTGTAACCGCTGCTTTTTGTAGTCTAGATTTCATCTTATCAAAATTGGTAGGCTTAGCACTAAGTTATAAAAAATTGCCCTTCAATACACAGTATTTATTTTACACATAAGCAAAGAATCGTAACATAGCTGTACAACCAAATGCCCATAAGTTCGATAAATAACAAAAATAAAAGAAGCAAATACTAAACGTATAAAATATACAAAAACCAATTTTTAAAGAAAAACCATATTAGGCTACATTTTATCTACAGCCTAAACGCCGACAGGAAGTGACATAAACATCAAAAATTTGTCATTGACGGTAATTTTTCACATATTTCTCAGTCATTGCAAAAAGGAAGAGCCTTTCTCACCTCCTAACATGAAACTGTCAGCGAATGACGAATCTGTTCTTTGGTCTCCGAATACAACATTCGACAGCGGCACTTCCTCCGTATATGAAACTGCCTTTGATGAGGTATTTAGTCAACTTGCTCCCAAAGAAAAGGTTAAAACACCCATAACAACAAATAGCTTATAACAATTTGTCAAACGTATGGATGTTCTATTAAACGTTGAGGATCCAATGGAGATAAATTATGTGTGAATAAGAAAAATTGTGCTAGTAAGCTTACAAAAATTTACAGAATTTTTTACAGATTTTTTACAAAAGTATTTTTTGTATACCACTGCTCAACATAGCAGACTTAATTGAAAGCATAACTGAACTCAGGTTTTGTTGATTGACTGTGCCAGTCTTGTCCAAATTTTCCGTTTTGACAAACCAGTAGTTGTTATTTTTTAATCATTACGAACGTTTGTGAAATAAAAATCTTCATTTAGAGCCACCATCTGCACGATAATAATATACAAAAACTCGCAAAAGAAAAGGATGGGTCGGCCAATGAGATTGGAAAACCTGTTTTAGCAAATTTGGATATTTGAAAGAAGGTCTATTTCTTAATAGTTCATTGTTGTTCTTCTATGTCCTTTTTTTTTGAATGTTCCAATGTATATCATACCAATGTTTAGAGTGTTCTAAAAGCACCAATTTACTAAAGAGTTTGTGTAGACTACAATTGTTGTCAATAAAATCCAAATATGTCTTATGTGTGACTTTTCAGTTAATTTGCAGCAGTGAGTAGGCTAACTAATTAATTCATGGCAAAAAGCACGACCAATGTTAACCTAAATCTTCGGGGTAGGCTTATAAACGCGTTATACTGTAATTATTGTCAGTCATAAAAAAACTTACAGGGCAATGACCAAATTTGGCTGCTTCAAAAACATGTTGTGATATCAGACGTATGGGGATTGGCAGCCATCTCACAGCTTTCCTTTGCAAAACATAAAAAGTATTTACAATGCGCAAAAATAAAGTTGTCATAGCGTTGCTCTTAGTTACCCGAAAAAGCTCTTATGTCTCGTTTAGTTTAGTTTAGCCGAAGTTAAAATATTTTATCAGTTTTATTTTTAATCTAACATCGTTTTCCACGTTGGGCCTAACTCAATCGTATATTGAGGCATTGTAGCCTACGTCTGAATGTCGCCTATATTGATAACGCGATATCTAAGCTCTAAGAGTCTAAGCCTATAAGGTGTTATAACATTCATGGTAACATGTTAGAGATGGAAAAGCACTTTATGATAAATCTTTACACGCAAAACACCTGTAATGAAGTGGTTGTTTATCGTTCCTTAGCCTGTAAGGGCGACCAAATCACTACAACGTTTGTCTGTTGAATTGTTTAATGTCCTCGATGTAAATGAGCCTCAAGGTCGTTGTCTGCTTTTCTTAATCTTAGAATTAATTGTTCACCTCGACAAATGTATATTCTGATTATATTGAAGCTTCTTTGAACGAATACATCAAGATAAAACATTGTCACAGCAACAGCATAAAGACATGTTGCGGCGTTGAACGTAATAGCAAGAAGAGACTGATAAGTGATAACTCGTACTGCACGCACAATAACAGGGAAGCAATCGATTACGTCACGCAGTGTTATGCTTCGCTGATTCGATAGATGAGAATTCTATGTCGTACACAATCTTATATTACATTAATTCATAATATTATCACACACCAATAGCAAAACATGAATGTTTGTGCTGTAACAATTTAAAATATGTTTTCTGTTGCCTTGGCTCTAGTGTTTGCAGAATCTTAAATGGTAGCTCGGTAGTCGAGTGGTTCTAGAACTGACTTTGCAACAATGCCGCTCGTGTTCCGTATTCTCCCAATGACGCTGCCGCTGTAATGCACTTTGGCAAACCAGTAACTGCATTTGCTCTTGTTCAGTGGACAATTCTAAATTCGAGCAATGCGACATAAAAATTTAAAAACCAAAATAAAAAATTGTAACAATCAGAATTTGCACAAAGGCTATAGCTCGGTAGCCGGGGCTCAAGTAATAAACAATCATTCCCGGGTTTAAGTCTGGGAAAGACTTTCCTCGATTCTTTGATAAAGATCATCAAACCATACAACCTTACCAACTCCCAACGATTTGCTCCTAAACAAATCCTCAGAATTTTTACTTTAAAGTTTTAGAATGAGTCTTTATCACACAGTTTATTAAAAAAACTTATGTTAGCTTTAGCATACGCATTCCTGATTGTCACCAAACGAAATTTGGCTATGAAAAATGCAAGGTGGCGTCTAAAAACAATACGAGAAGTCGATACGTTAACTTACTCAATGCTGCAGATAAAATTTATCAGCAAATGTCACATAAAATTTATGTTATGATATGGTACCTGAGAAAATGTAGTTATCCTAAAAACCTGATTCTATCCGTAATCTTCTACTTCTCTTTCTTGCTTTCCTTTTCTGTGTCAATTTCATAATCAACTTACGCTTTGTCATGCAATTTTTTTGTGACGTGGCGTCTTACCTCAAAAGTGTCACGTTATTAATCATTTTGGTTTTAGTTGAAGTTTAGGATCTTGCTGGTAAGCTGTGGATTGTAGAGGACTGTGCTATGAGAAGACTGTAACTTAAGCTATCCTACGAGAGGACTGTAACTTAAGCTATCCTAGTCTAAAAATTTGCCTTCATTCGATCATTAAATGTTTCTTTTTACAGTGTATTGTGTATATGATTGCGTTATCGCTCGTGATTCAAATATTTTGTATACAAGTGTGAAATGGTTGCAATAATGGCGTCTGAAGCCGAAACGCGCATTAATTTGACTGCACTTCAGCGTCAAGACCCATACATTTCAAACATTTTAGATTCTGCAACTCAAGTCGCCGTTTATACTTTTAATCATGGAAGTGGAGAATGGGTATGTTGTCTGTATCAGTTCACCTATTTTAACACCTATTTTGAGTTAAGGACGCTAATTTTACTATAATAAACTTTCTACTTTAACAATATGCCACAGGGGCTACTTTGACAATTTACATTTGTAATTTATATCACGAAATTTGAATTAGAGTTTGTAAAAAAATTACTGAATTTTTTGAAGGAAAAAACCGAAATGGAGGGAACATTATTTGTATATTCACGGTAAGCCAAACTATTCCGTTAATGTATAGCTTTTTATCCTTGTTTACACTTTTTGATCCTATTTTTCTTAGCCTAGCGGTATATTAGTTGTGCAGTTAGTACATGTCAGGTTCATTGATCTGTAAAATCTCATGATTTCACAGTATTGCTCCTCCCACCACTGGCTTCACAATCATGAACCAACTGAGCATGGAAAACCTGACTGAGGCTCTCACTGCCGACCTGGAGTTCCAAAACCAAGATCCTTTCTTGCTTTACAGAAATGCTAAATGTTGGTTCACTTGCCGAAGTCGATTATATAAATTAGCTTTCCAAACATCTGATTGCTTGTATTTTTTTTATTTACAGTAATGATTTACGGTTTATGGTTCTATGACATGTATGACTGCACTCGGATTGGGAAACTTCTAATTAAGTAAGCAATAACAACTTGATATATTTGTTTTTTATGTAATCAAAGTGTTGCAACATTATTACCAAAAACTTGGTTGATAACAATAAAAAAAACAAACATTATCAAACGCTGTGTGAAAAACCTGATAAAAAAGCTTCACACAATAGGCTCTATGTATATAAGGTATGGTGCTCTACATTTTTACTTCATGCTTACAAGTCCATTGTCGTCATAATATACAAACATTGTATATCGCTGAAAGCAGTTTTCTGCTGCCAAAACCCAGATGAGAAGCGGCGTGAGCATGAAAGATTTATCGTTAAGGTTAATGTTCTATGTGACACTTTTTCCCAGTCTCTGCAAAGGGGAAAAACCTTCCGCACCCAACAAGCAACTGGCAGTGAAGAACGACCTCGTTGTGCCATCACCAAATTCAACAGGTGGCAGCAGCAGTACCTCGTCCATATCGGAAACCGCCATCGATGAAGAATTGATCCAGGTTGCTCCGGACGAAAAGATTCAAACGTCCGCAACTACAAATGGCCCAAACCAACCTGTCAATATTATGGACTTGCTATTTAAAGCCAAGGATCGTTATGATAAGGTAGGTCAATTAGGACAAGAGTAATAATAGCAATAAGTTAAGACTTTGTGAACAAGTGAAGTAATGTTAATAAGATCATACACTATTATATATTAATACTACAGTTAATGCATGATAATAAGATTTCATTTTAGAAAAGCATTTATCAAACTGCTGCTTAACTTAATTGTAAAATTATATATGTAAAAAGGGGTTTACCTGTCTAGAGCTGAATGTAATTGATAATTTCTGTAAGGTGATTACAACGCAAAAATGTAACATAGTTATGTCTATTATCGTAGCGCTTGTTTGAAGCTATTTTTTGCATTTTCATGTAAACCTAGATACATAGCATGAGCGTGTGGACATTAATTCTAAACCTAATCTAAACCAACGTAAACCAATTTCAAATTTAATCCTAAATAATTAAAAC
The DNA here is from genome assembly GCF_947623445.1 of Clavelina lepadiformis. NCBI lineage: Eukaryota > Metazoa > Chordata > Ascidiacea > Aplousobranchia > Clavelinidae > Clavelina > Clavelina lepadiformis. Next base: position 19,125,112 of record NC_135246.1, on the reverse strand, counting down.
CAACCTTTTCACTTTTCTTATTCGCAGTCTAATTGACAATCTCCAAGAAAAGGCCATTTGTCCTACATACTCTGAAGTAGGCCTGGTCACTTCCAGTTAAACACAGGCCTGAATTAACTCTGCTCTGCTTTAGTTGCTCTAGTTTAAACGTTAAGGAGCGTGTAGGTCTGAACCAAATTATATAAGAAAAATATTTGTGTTAAAACCTCATTTTAAGTTTATCGTGTCGTATTGAATTAATTAAAAGGAACACAAAATTATTTAATATAAGAATAGAAAACAGCGTTGATCTGAGGACAAGTGAAATTATGCTCAAATATTGACGTACTAACAGCGTTGCCTACTAATTTTGCAGTAAACACCCTTTGTTTTTCTGAGTGAATTTCCCTGGGTGTACTGGCTCTGTAAAAATGGGTGCCCTCAAAAACTTTGGATGCCCAACTCTGGCAAACTAAGCTTGACCTGCCAACAGACACAATCGAACAATGTAGTGCTTTTTAGACCGGCTTCATAAAAGCTATGCTTTTTCTATCTTTAATTGTATGGTCACAATTGCCAGAGTCATTCCTGTAAATATATCTCTTAATACACCCCCTTCATGCTGTGCACGTAACATGGCATGGTACAGATAAAGCTTTAAAAATTGGCATTATCCAGACAGACAACTCATTTCTAGCCTAATTCGATCTAAATAACAACTTAAAGTATTGGTTTATTCTTTTCTGATTCAATTAGTATTTGCATTGAATTGTAAACATTGAACATATGCAAAAATTTTCTAAAAAAATAACGTTTACAGTTCTAATATTTCTAGTCATTTTGCTAAGGAATGATCATAATTGCATAATTTATAGCTGCTGAAGAGTTTTGATATTACATCCAGCTTTACAGCATTTCATTAAAATAACATTGGACCAAAGTTCCTGTTTTCTCTGGTGAACTGGCGGGCACTATTTTTCAGTCACTGTGAACTCTCATGACATAAACATCTTATTTTAGGACCACTCTATCGAAACTAATAAAGAAGAACCTACAAAACGAAACGACGCTGCAGCCAATGAGAATGCACAGCCCCATTTTGTGAACTTTGATAGTTCAAGGAAGGTGGGCAAAGTTTCAACTTCGTTGTGTTATTCTTAGCTTTAACTAATTTAATCACCTACTAAAATTCTTTTTATTGAGATGTTTTACTTTTGTTTGCTGGTTAATAGCAGGACTTCTTCAAGTATAACATGCTTCATGTACCTCTTTACGGTATACACAGGGTATAAATGCCGTTTTTACTTTTACCAATAATCTTTCTATTTAGATATAATGTGTGTTTCCAGGTCAGTGTTGCATCGTTGTTCAGTCAGTCCAATGCAAAACCTGAAAACCGTACTCGTCCGTCCTCCGCAGACATGTTTGAAAGAAGAGAAACCGAAAACACTCGCAATTCTACTAATACTTCGAACCAGGGAAATAGACGTTATGCCGCGCGTTCCCTCTCACTGTCGTTCTCAAACGAACAGTTTCATAACGCACACAAGAACATCGTTAATGGTGCTATTTCTGTTGAAGAACTAGAAAGTCCCGTAATGGGCAAGCCTTCAAGACGCTCACGATACCACTCCACTAGTGAAGGGTTGGTAAGGAATGGGCCTTCACCGCGAATGCCTCTTGCAGAGGAATCTGCCCTCAGTAAGCTTTTTGCGCCCGTCTCGAAGACCGTTGCAAAACCTGACAATCAATTGGCCACGCTGCCCCAGTTTGTTTCAAACTTTTCACAAAATCTGAGCAATAGCAATAAAGCCTCCGCGCTCAGCCAAACTGTCATATCTAGTGGTGGCTTACCGCCAAAACCACCAAAGACACTGCATCGTTCCCAGTCAATTCCAAGCACAGTGACGATGCTTGATAGTGGGGATCCCCCCAGAAAGATATTAACTGATGAAATTGAAGCAACGAAAGCCCCATTTGCATCGTCGCTCCCCGCCCCACTGATGGCGACCCTGCACGAGAACCCTAATGTTGCTGGCTTGGTTAAAAGCATGTCTGTGGCAAGTGGACTTGCTGGCATGAATCGAATGCCACCTGCCATGCAGCCAGTACAGCTTGCTGCCACGCTACATGGCACTGCGAAGAAAGACCGGGAGAAAATGCTGTTGTTGTCTCCACACGCTCTACAACCTGTGAGGAACAGACCTCGAAACGTGCAGTGCAATAATACTTCAGACACATGTGAGCATAATTTGTGTTCGTAAGCAGCAGTTTTATTGCGCAATCTTTTCACTCATTGAAAAATACTTACTGACGGTATACTAAACTAAATACAATACGTATTTACAATTTGGCCACTCTTTATTGTCATTCCTTGTCAACTACTTTTTTGAAGTTATGTCCAAGTTAGGGCTGGGAACATAGCCATTAGCTGCCATGGTTGCTAATTTTATCATGGCACATTATTAATCGCAGTCAAAACTGCTATTCACTATTAAGAAATGTGATTAAAGCTTGTATTAACAATTTATGTCATGCTAGACCAGAAAGTTTATCAGGAAAACGATGTATTCAAGCATTAAAATTATCAACAGAGCAGCAAATATCCGTGAGTCGATGGATTACCAAGAACATTGCCCCAATTTCTCTCCCACACGTATGTTATCGGCTAATGGCTAACAAAGTCTTTAGTTGCTGAGGTCTCTTAGCCACTAGCGGCTAGTAGCCGGCCAAAATTTCCCAGCCCTTGTTTGAACACCTTTTTGCTATTGGATCTATGGTGATATCTGTACTTTATGCAGATCTCATTTAACATAGTGCAATAGAGCACATAGTGCACAGGCGCAAATGCTCCCCATTTCTACTACTAGTTATTGTGAAATAATCTATTTACTATTTACTGTACTTATTCTAAATACTGTACTGCCAATAATACTGTAAGATGTTGATTATTGATACAGGTAGCAATACAACTCCAATAACAGCGACTGTGTCTCTGTCTACAGTTGCTTCTCCTCTGGTACAAAATAAAGTAAGTTTGTAAAACGTGGAATTTTATCTTATAGCTTTCGTATTTTCTGTTGTTGAAAGTGTTGCCTTTTAATGCAGTAAATTAACCAACTGGTTTATCTAAAATTCCTAAAGTGTTGTGAGTTATGAAACATTTCCAATGTGTGGTGATGCAATTTATGTGTAATGCAGCCGTCTACGTCGAACACAAAAACCTTGATATCTCCAGAAGATTTCGAACATTCCACAACAACGCCACAAAAAACTATGGAACTAAGACAACGTTTACTGCCAACCAAAGAACAACTGTCTCTGGATAAAGTACAGCTTTCAAAAGTTCTGATCCATTTATTGCAGGTAGAGCTTTCTTTTTAGACTGGGACTGTGTTGGCTATTAAATCATAATCAATCCATGTTGTATTTATATTTGAGCTGCCTTATTTTTACTATAATTTGAATTATTATTTTAATTTAATCACATTTTAATCAATCGGTACAATCGCTTAAAATATCAATACAAGCAATTAATTTTTGAGATCCCACTTTCAACTATTTTACTTCAATGAAATACAATTGAAATGTAAATAACTTCCAAAATAGTATCATCACACACCATTCATGCTAAAACCCATATTTGGTTCATCTGCGTAGATAGTTGTGGTTTAAAATCGGTGTTTTATTATTAGACTGACCAGACCTTTGTGGACTCAATTCACAAAGCTTACATTGTTGGAACGGAAGCCGCTCGTGGTGACGGCACCAGTACCAATGGCGTACCGCCGCTTCCAGTATGGAAATGACCCCCAAGTTGGTTTTGTTAAGCAGCTACAGCTTTATTTCTCATTCTGCTGAAGTAGTGAGGCAGTGTATATAGGCAGCAGCAATGTGTAAGAGCTGTCATCATTTGCAAATGTGCATTTGTATTAAGCATGCATTACATTTAGCCGGTATGGTGATTGTCATATTGACGCTGGCTTTGGATTTTTGCAGAATTTTTAAAAAAGGAGATTTTTTTCTGCACATACAAAACCATGTTCTTTCTCTTAATACTGCCAGTTAAAGGGCGAGTCATTGATCAGGCCATTCAATCCGTGTGCTTTGTTTGCTTGATGTTTTCGCTCTCATCGTATGTGTCTTCAATCCTGTATGTTAGTTATAAAGGCCAACAATTTTGCAAAAATGTTGGAACCTTTGAAGTCTGTATTTATTCCAGACGAGAGTTACGCACAAGTTCATGACTCTTTCAGGTACTCGCAGTGAAGTCATGACTTTTCTACTCATTTATGACGGACTTCGTTGAAATTGTTGTTTAGATATTTAATTTTTCAATATCAGTTTAGTGAAGCAGCGCGTAGTGTGATGCGAAATGCTTTTCCCAGTTTTTGTTTGGTTTTTGGAGACCTGGTCTGTTTGTCAGAATGTCTTTTTTTGCCAAGTTTCACGATCAGGCAAAGAATCTCTGGAGTCTTTTTGTTTTTTGCACTTTTGCTGCGGTGCTTTTAAAAAGCTCCTTAAATTGCCCAGGCTGTCTGTGTAGGCGCCCGTCTACACAAACTCCAGTTTTGGCAAATGTACCACACACAAACATGCCTACTTGAGAGTGGGGGCATTATGTAAGATTTTTTTTTATAATTTCATGTGCCTGCCTGTACATTGATTTTGGCGATACCCATGATATTGCCGATATTTTTTGGATTTTGTTTTGTTTTTTATGTCTATTCTAGCACAAAGAAAGCGACAAAGCAAATTATATCCCAGTCAGCGAGATACTTTGCGCTTTATGAGTAGATTACTGAAATTTTTCGTATAACACCTATCACATGTATTGACTGTACAGATAATTAGAAGTATTAGGACCAGAATTCCGTGAAGTCTATGGTTTAATTGTAGATAGTTGGGGAATAGCAGAGAAAATAATTGGGTGGGAAGCTGTGTTAACAATTGTTTTGTAAATTTGTACATTTATAATTTCTTGATTTTCGTTTTAAGTCGTTACGTCTGTTCACCACATAAATGCACTCCTTTGACGAAAATTATTTTTAAACGATTCCCAACCAATTTAGGTTAAGATTCTTAGGTACAATATGAATAATATTGAAGTCTTCTGAAATAGATTAGAATTATTCTGTAAATTTTAGCTACGAAATGCTGTCAGTAGTTCCACTTAGTAATAATCAAACGTCTTGTTGCATCACTAGATTACATAACTTTGTTGACTAAATCAGCACCTCGTTCACAGAAAATAGTCACTCATGTCTTTGTGTACCATAATATGTATGTTTTTACAAATGTTAAAATTCACATTAAGTTGTTATTTAGATAACGTACATGACCCTATGTTTACTAAGCAACACATTAATCGAATTTTTGGTTCCATTTTTAAAACTTATTATATAAGCCACTTTTAAATTCATCAATTTGGCGAAAGAAGAAATCCAAATTCCTTAAAAAGTTGTTTAAGCTTTGTAAATCGTGGCTTCCATTCAATTTGATCTTTTTATCAAAGGCTTAATTTAGACAACATACACTGTGTTTTGTATAGCAGTACCCTTTTAGGTTGGGCATTGTTGCACACGCGGTTTTATTTCATGCCTATGCAAGGTCGAATGCGACCGTTTGTCAACCATGTTCCAACTTCCTCGTCGTCCATGCAGGTTGTAATGACGACGACACCAACACCACTGTGTGCGACCCCCAGCACGATTATTACAGTGGCTGTTTTTTTTTTGGAGGGGGGGGCTTGTCCATTTAGGGGTGGTTAGGTTTCATGGACAAGAACGCCAAAGATTAAGCGTCTAGGGGTAATCTAAGGCGGTAAAACTTCAAGAAAAAATCCCCGTTTTCAAACAAAGGTCTCGCGATGAACTTTGTACGAATGTGATGAGTTAAACTTTTCTGGGATGGGTTTGTATGACTACTTTTCATAAATAAAAAACATGACACGTATAATTTTGTCACTGTGGTCACTTAAAGAAAGGATAAATTAAAATTACATATCCCTCTGACTTAAAGAAAATTATAAAGGGAAATGTTGCACCGTTTTTTAGAGTTTTACCACACAAATTTTTTTCTACGTGGTTATGTGCAATTTTTGGTGCAAGCTAATGCTATTCTGTATGAAAACTAAACAGGTAAAATTTTACGAGTGTCAAAAGCATACGTGATGTCCAAGCACTTAAGACTGTTGTAACCTTCATTATTTTACCGGCGATGTCCACTCAAATACTGCAAAATATTCTGCTCAGTGTCGGTATTTTTATTGCAAGTTAATATTTAAACTCTTTATCATTTGCGTTTGTTGAATAAATTCCATACGTTTTAAAGGTGTAAAAGCAGCAATGAAAGAAATTTCATTTTAGTTTTGCAACATTTTCTGTCGTACCACAGGATGTTTAATGGTGACCCAATTTTTTGATAAATGTTAAATTTTTGTTTTAGAAACAAGAATAAAATAACGCGTTTTTGTTGCTTAAAACTAAACATTAAAATCTGATTGATTTGTGTGATAAACTTTTCTCGGGTATTTCCTTTCAAAAGTTCAGTGTTTAACGCTTATTATTGCTTTTTACGTTATGTGCCAATGTTTCTTCCATGAGTCTTGTTACGAGATACCTTTACAATTTTCTCGCCTTTTCTTTCTTGGTTGCATCAACACAACTAAATTAAGCGTTCAGGTTGGTTTTGTTGTTATGAAGAATTTTTATGTTTCTAAGTGTATCTGCCTTATCTTTTAATTACTTGACTTGTGGAGATTCATTTGTGAGAATTTAAAATGTTTCAAACCATCTAAAATGATAATCATGCTTTGTTTCGTGGATTTGGCTGAAGATTCTTTTTATTTTCAAGAAAAAAATTAAGCTTTTCTTAAATAATTATTTGCCGATTTTAATTATGGCTTCTATTTTCTTATTAAGTTTTTGACAAATCAAATTAGAAATTTATTGTACTATTTCTTGGAAAGTTATTCTGTAAAAATTAGAGCCATAATTATTGTCAGATAAACTAAGCTTGCCGCTGCCATTCAGTATTTTCAACTTTGCATTTCTTAATAGTACATCAAAAATTGTATGACCTTGAATTTGCTATTACATCTTGTATTATTTTGGATATTTGATACGTCGGCGATAATTCTTTTTAAACTGAATAAAAAAGTGCAGCTGTCTCTCACATTGTGTGTCAATGTACATTCTGCATCTGTCTGTTCATTACTTTTGGGAAAGTTGTTCCTCAAGTTTGAGCCAGTTACTTTGAAAGCCCAACATATACCTACACTGGAATAGTAAAATTAAGATTTTTCAGTAAGTCGCAGAGGTATGGAAAAATGTCTAAGCATGGGACGGTCCGTGCAATAGCAGTACATAAATTGCAAAATTTTCCTAAAAATCAAGGTTTCATTAAGTTAATTCAGATAGACATCTCTCTGTCTGACCACACAATTACCCTAACATATATAACACAGCAGACATCATTGAGTACCGTTGTCACCTGACCGGAAATAACTTGTGGCCATTATTTTGCCATGTCTGTTCTTTCACCATTTACTGTGGGAATGGACGGTTTCGCTCCCTAACTTAATCAAGACTGGGCTCAGATGTTCAATAGTTTCTGGAAATTTCATTTTCGTAGGATGAGTCACATCGCTGCATCATCATCTCGGGCTGTAACTTTTCAAATCCAAACTATTTACCGTGGGCAAAAGTTATAAATTTTAACAATTTTCATGCCCATTTCTAGCTACAATCTGCCCACAACCTGTTATTTTTAAATGCTCCGTTTGCTAGCATTAGACCCAAGTTAAAATAACAAGTCCATCGATACGTACACGATGCTGCCATTAGTCTAAACGGATATCTAATCAGGTGAAACACAGGAGTGTAACTTTGCAGAAATCCGACATTTTTCTGTTTAAGGCGTTCTTAATTGCATCACTAAATACACCACGACAAAAAAGGAGAATGACAAGCAAGAAGAGAGAAATAAAACTCTAAAAATGATTATGCACGCTAAGACGACTGCTGATTGGTGGTTATCAACCACTTGTCATTTATTATACAACTGACGTACAAGTGCGGCCATATCAAACTCTTATGGCAGGCTTTGGGTGTATAGTTAAACTAACTGGCTTGCACAATTGCAATTGTCCGTTCTCATGATTGGTTGCTGATTCCTTCTGGCAGTTTTGAAGGACGACCAGCTTGTTGTGGATTTTCACGAAACTTAGCTTAATCACGCAGGAGTCCGACCACTGGGTGTGGCTGAGGTAGATCTAAAAGTAAGTTGTTTGGTATCCAATGATCATGTCAGAGAAAAAAACTACAGGAAGATTTATAAGATGGCAAAACTTTTCCTCATAATGCACAGTCGCTATGGTAACATGCTAGTTCACCAACGAACAAAATGTAAACTTTCAAAACAATACTTTTTACAGAAATATTAATGTAACTTCAAAGTTATCATTTAACCATTAAATCTCTTGAATAACGCAAGTTAGCCTGTTAAATAGTCACTTAAAGTAACATTGACTTCAGCAAACCTTTGATTTAATCTGATGTCGAAACGGTGACAGTTGTTTAACGTCATATGAGTGAAGTTCAAACAACTGGCAACTCATATCTGGATACATCACTCGTATTCTGTAAAACCAAGCTATTTACATGCAGCATTTACTTTTAACGGTTGCATGTTATACCAAATTTTTGTTTAAAATAACCAAATGACAAGAGGTCTGCCGCACTTCATACAATGCAGATTAACACAAACTACTGAGACTTTACACTCCAAACCAATAACAGGTGTTGTCACGGCACATATCTCACATGATACAGCACTTGGCTTGACATTTTTAAACCATTAGCAACCAATTCACCTGATTTCTGACACAGGGTTGACCACATTCAATAAAGTTGCTTCCACGTGAACACAGGCGGCCAATCCAGCGCTGAAAGTGATCGGGGCGTCAAAGCGAGGCTGAGGTTGCTGGACCACCACAGACGATCGTTGAACCTGACCATGAAAACAAAGCGACAATTTTTTGCCGTTTTTTTATAAGGTTTTAAGCTACCGATATAATAGAAGTAGGTAGATAATGAATTGATCCCGCAACACATAAACGGCAGGACAAAATTAAAAATTGTTCCTAGTTCTGATATTTTTGCATAAATGTAAGGATGTAGAGTATTTTTGGGCAACGACTTCATATAAAATTCAAAGAACGGATATAACTATGTACTGTAGCTATGGTACTTTTAGCATGGTGTGGATTATTACAGCATTAAGATAGTATATACTATCAACTGCCTAGTTACTAGTATTACTGCCAACAGACGTATATGGGATTTAATTCTTATAGTTACAATTAAAATAAAAATATTCTGTCAAACACGAAAGAACCCTGAAAGTGTTTTTAACTCAATATTTTCAGCAGTACAAATATCAAAGTCATAGAAATCTACCTTATTGTTGAAATCGACTTCAGATGCGGAATAATGCGAAAGTAGCGGTTGCAAGAACTTTATAATCAGAGAATGCTTCTGGGGAGACAACTTCAAAAGTTCATTGAAAAGAGTCCGTGCAAATGAGTCAGGTGTTAGGCTTCTGTCGTTCAAGAAAATTTGTAAACCTTCAACCATTCTAAAGAACTTTTTGCAAAGCGAAGTCAGCCGTGCATTGTCCTGTTGAGGTTGGCTGTGAAGTACAAATATGCTGGTAACAACCACACAATAACATCCAAGTTAACACAATTATGATGAAACATTGCTATGCACTGAAGACAATTGTATGCAATGAAGAATAGCAGTAGGCTAATAATCTTCTTTCAAAACTACGTCAGTCGTAAACATCACAACGACAAATCACCAGTTTAAGAAATGCATTAGTCAGAAATGTTTCACAATCAAATAGTCACCTTTGCTTGCCTGCTGTTAGCTCCTGCAGCTGAAGGACAAAGAGCAAGGCCTGTGCCTTGATGCGAAGTTGTCGGATCATTGCTACTTCCTCGTCACTTAAGCCCAAGTAGAGATGCTCAAGCTGGAAAAAGGAGGCATGTTGGCAAAAGTAAAACACATGCGGTGTTCTAAACATAAGTTAGCTAAATTATTGCATTGAACCCATCTGTCGCTAGTATTCAGGTTTTGCACTTAAGCTGTATAATGTGCACTTCAGCAAATTTCTTTTAACTATTTGCTGTTTTGTATGCCCAAGAACATTGTTTGTAAGGGTGGTTATCGGTTATTTCATACTGCACAGTCAAACCCAATTAGTCAACAAATGACTAATAAGCACAACAAAAAGCAGGTGATTGATAAGAGTAACGATTACCTCCAACGTGAGTTGTATGATCTGGTCAGCAGCAGGTTTAGCGAAGGCGATATGCTGACAACATATTTGTGCTGACCCGGACCAGCTTTTTTTATCGACAGCCTGCATCGGAAAGAATCGACCAAAATAGATTGTTTTAATTAAGAGAGTTCAATTGGAGAGCACAGACACAAAATGAAGCACATTAAAGATTTTGTCATGTCCATAGATCACTGTTTTTGCACATTGTTACATAACTTCTATTGTTGAGTTAATTAAACAACTTGTGTTAACTGACGTCACCTTCAACAGCAACAGCTGAGCTTGCAAAAAGTCAGCCGAGCATTGCGCAGTTGAGGAAAGTGAGGGCGCTATTTCCACGGTATGGCGTAGGTCATGGATGGTTCGTTCGAGAAGAATTCGTTGTGTGGATGTTTCGTGACTCTACATATAAAAAATTTTAAGCTTATACAATAAGTTTTCAAACCAACAATAACTATCCAGGACAAATTTTACCCTTTGGTTAGGGTTTAACTGCCAGCATCAATCTGAACGGGAAATGCCAGTTACCCAATGGTCATTTACTTCGGACATGCAAAGGCAGGTAGAGCAAGGTAGAGCATACAGCTTTGCAGAGAAAAATGAGTTAAATGATAGCAAATGTGCGAATAGGACCTACTTTTAAATCCCGGACTCTAGCCAAAGTTTGTTGCAAAAAAGACGCAGGGTCATTGTTGGAGTCACTTTGATGTGGTGGGGATTGAATGCAGAAGTCGACTCCAGATGTATTCGTCGTCAACTGAATATAATTGAAACCCGACTTGATTATAATAGAAATGGATTAGAAAGGAATTTTATACGTCTGGTAACGTTATTAAAAAATCTCCCAAGTCAGGAACATTAAAATCTCCAGAAACTTTTTAATACGACTTTTAGTGTTAACGTATCACAACCAACTCAGATATTGAAAGATGTGTAATTTTGAATGCCGATACAATGTAGTTTTTGAAAATGAATTGCTATTTTCAATTGTTGTAATTTGCCCTGATGAAGCTCAGCCACATGGGGCGGTGAAAAGCTGCTATAAAAGAAGCCGCACACGAGAAGAGTTGTCCTTTGTTGCTGACGATATTAATGTAACAAGTTGAATAAATTTACCTGAATATCCTGTGGCACTAACTCCGGTATGCTGTCTCTTAAGTACTGGTAATGACGAAGCACGTGCTCGGGAAAGAGTTGGATCATTTGCGGACATGACTCAGCGGCATTGAAAACCAGGATGAGAATCGAAATGTCTTTGTGATGTGGATAGCTAAGGAAGGTACCGCTCATTGTGGTATTATGACAAAAAGTTCACTTTTAACAATCTCGATATCTTGCTGACATATTAAGCAATCAGGTTATTGTCCCTAGCGTACCAACCAAATAATTTATCACTGCTGAAAAATTTATACAACTATGGGGTAATACTAGGTGCAAAGGATACAGCTAGGATCATCCATTTCAGGTTCAGACGTATCAAAGAAAGGATGACATGAGAGTAGCTGGGGCACCAACAGGTACACCAGCTCACTGTGATGCTTGCCAAGACGCTGCTGAGTTCTTCGAAAACAAAAAACATCAAAATGATTGATAATATAGAAACATAGAAATGAAACTTTACTACCAGAAGTATTATCACTTTGGCCGAAGTAACCCGCAAATGCATTCAGTTTGGCTAATTTATTTCAAATAAATGTGTCGTGTACGATATAGTGTGTAACTGAAACAATTGACATCTAATTTTCAGGAGTGGAACAATAACTCGCATACTTCCATACTGAATGACGATCTTGAGGGTATTTGTTAAGATTTTTCAATAACATCATAACCGTGTCGTACAAACAGGATTTTGACATTAACCTGAAAAACGAATCTTTGTTGAAGAAAAAATTTAAAAGATACTTTAAACAATAGATCACCATCTACAAATAAAAAAATTCATAAGGAATTGGTGAGATCATCAAATTTTAACACAACAATAGTTGCAAATCCATATTTAAGTCACCTGCAGCTGCTAAGCAACTGGTGAATCCCCGCTCTAATATCTCCAGACGAATCCTCCATGGCTGAATGCACATTATCAAGTTGGTCTTCAAGCAAAGTAACGTGCTGTGGTAAAAATAACAAAGATTACTCTTCAATGGGCAGAACATTTATTGTTGGTGTATTATTTCAAAGTTTAGCTTGAAGAAGAGTTTCTTATCAAATTTTAGGTTTTAAGTTTGAAAATATTTGTAAGTGACCTCTACAATCATGTGCAAAGAGTTGACGGCATTCAACCGAACTGCCTCAATTTCGTCATTTAAACAATCGACCAAGAAGTCAAGCGCAGCCTGGAAAAAATAAACTTGTCTAAATACGTAAAATATATGGAAAATAGTCAATATGATGTCAATACAATATGCTCATTAACAGGGTTTCTCAACTGGGAGACAATGGGGACGTCCTACAAGGGCCACGAGCAGATGACCCACTAGTGAGCTATAGTGTAGTGGTAGGGAAAGTCCCATGTCTTTGTGCTTGCTGTGCAAAATTAACGGCACGAAGGATATCGCACACGCAGTAGTGAAGTAAAAAGTGTTTTGCAATCAACAATGTACATTTTGTATTGATGAGCAAAGGGCCATGATTCATAAAAGGTTGAGAACCACAGCTCTATAATATATAATATGTATATATACTAAATATCATGTTATCGTGGTACACTGTTGATACGTGGCTGTAAAAATGCAGCTAAAAGTTTCCATACTTGCGCAAAACTTGAATTACTGCGCTGGGATGCGAGCTCTGTGAGTGAGTCTACTGCAGCAGTTCGAACCTCTGCAAAGAAGTTTTGAACATTGATCAAGAAATGTGACTGATTTCGTTTCAAGCCTAAGCTGCTCCACTTAACACAACAAAAATTCAAAAATAAACGTTTGAGATAAAACATGCGCGAATTTATAAGGTTAGATGTGTTTTTAATTTCTACTTTCATGTGGTACAAAGCCTTGCAGCAGACAAAAAATAATCCAAAATAGCTGACGAGCTAATTTATGAAAACTAAGGAAGTATAAACAACAATGTCAAACCCATCATTTCATCTTCCAAACCATGCACGAATGCTCCACAAGCACCACTGTTCATTAAGGTGGTCGTGTCTGGATTTTGTTCACGTGGGACGGCGTCATCAGCCCATTTCGCCCCAGAGGAGAATTCCTCAACGAAACCTTCTTTGGCCTGTTCGTTTAATGACTTCTTTCTCTGAAAACGACATATTGTTTAAAAACAGTTTATAAACGCTAACATCGTGTCGTCAGATTATATCACGACATATTGCTAATAACAGAATCTTTTTAACGTATACATATTGAATTTCTTTTCATGTAATTGTATATAGTTTGTCAAACTGTACGTAGGCTATCATGCTTATTTGTAAAAAAGTTTCATATTTGCTGAACCTTAGAATATACGGCACACCCTATTTTTTGAGAAATATTTGGTGCAAAAAATTTAATCGATACGTGAACATTTATGCTATGTTTGAGAAAACAAATTTTCCTTGAAGTTTTCAAAGAAATGAACAAGTCAAAACTTACCCTCAAATCTGACATGAGTTTCTTGTCGAGGGTTTGAAAGAGAAAAGAATCGCTGACAAGATGCATTGATCCAAGTAACCGCGCAGCTTCTGCTCGAACCTGTCATAGAAATATTAGGCATCGTTATTTCAATGACTTTGCACTAAAACTGACATTGCACCACACTAAGCTAACTAAAAATGACTAGGCCAACTAAAAGGTACAAATTTAACACATTTTCTGTCTAACACTGGCGCATAACAGAGGTTCAACTTTTCCTGTAAAAAAGTACAAGTAGATTACATCAAAATGCAAAATACTGACCTTGTATGAGCTGTCATTAAACAAGTTACAAATCTTTGCGAACGCGTCGTCCACAAGGCGAATTTTTTCATCAGAGCACGGAGCTTTCACTAAACTGAAGTAAGCAAATTTAGAAAATGTCCAGAATATTGTGGTTGAACTTGATTGAACTTAATTGAATCTACGTTCGGACTTTCCAACAAACAAACAAACAAACTTCAAACTATGAAATTGTGGAAAGATAATTTTCCTCAATTGTTCAATAGTTTAATTCTTGTATTTTCAGACTCTGACATTATCCAACCTTTCAGGGTAGACGTGGCTTAGAATCCAGACAAGTTCAACTGCAGTCAGCCTGACAACTTCATGATCGTCGTTTAAGGCTGCACATGACTGTTCATAGACGTTTAATTCAAGCCTCTGACCTCTCTGGTGCATGAGTATCTATAAACACATGCTAATGTTAATACCAATGTGCAGACACTCATAGTGTGTCAGTGAACTGAAAGCAGCACGGCACTAAGATGTAAATAGGGAGCTAGTAACTTTAAAAAAAATTAATTTAATTTAATGCAATTTTTTGTCAAACTGCTTCAATTCTATTTATGATATTGGTCGACGACTTTCAAAAATACAAGTTTAGCCGAGTGAAACAAAATCATGATGAACAGACCAAGGCTCGAAGAGAAGCACTTCGAACTCGTGGTTCGGGGTCAGCAAAATAATCAGCCACTAGAGTGTGTACATTCACTTGGTCCCATCTTTTTTCCGAAGGAAGTTTCGATGTGTTTTTATTTGTTGCAAGATTTCCGATCACATTCAGGCAACAGCACCTCACCTAAAATGTTAACATTTGAAACTAAAACAATTTCTGTGTGACTGCCAATACTCTTATTAGATCATATTGCGTTCAGCGATCTTATTGTCACATCCCCATTAGAAGACCATGTTTTGTCATATTTATGATATATACACCATCACTTCTGTTCACAGTACATGCTCGTTGATGAAACTAAAACAATAAATCTGTCTTCAGTCTGACCTCTTGGTGATGGTCTGTCAATCCCGAGCACGCCATTGTGACCAACTTCTGATGCAACGACTTCTCCTGTGTCAGACGAAGAGCAATGGAGAGGGCAGCAGACCATAACTGGGCAAGAACCTTGCCAGATACTGGAAGATATGTTGGATATAAAGGATTGGGTGTAAGATATCATGATTGGATCAAACAAAAATTCACTACAAAGATTTAACAAGAACTTTTGTATTGATTACATAAATATACTTATTTGTAAATTGTTTATTAATTGTTATTGTTATTATTTGTAATAAGATTACCATATTGAAGACAAAAAAATGTTATAAATTGCACAGAAAACATCCTCAATGAACAGCTTATATCAGTTGGAGGTGTTTCAACCCCTATGGGTTTGGGGAATGAGAACTATTCTGTCATATTGTAATTAACTTCGCAACATCACTTTTTATAAAGCAGGATGTTGGGTTTTATTGTTTTGCTTTATATACCCCAAAAGTTTTGCACAAAACTTCCAGTTCTAATTCGCAAAGTTAATATCTGTATTTATGCACACATTATAGTCAGTGATTCCCAAACTGTGTGCCGCGAATCTTTTTGGAATTTTGGAAAAGACCTGTATAAATATTTAAAATAAGACATGCAGACAAGCATATGCGACTTAAAAGTGCTCTAACTGCTTCAATAGCTGATAATAGGCACATGTCCATCCAATAAGCACATCCATCGCATTAACACGTGAAAATGTATTTTTTAAAGCAACTTTTCTTCTCTTGGAAGTGTGCCGCGAGCGTTTTATAATTTTTCTAGTGTGCCACAAGCTGAAAAAGTTTGGGAACCACTGTTATAGGTTGAAAGGTAAGATGCGAGCTATTGTTGCTGATGCAAATCATTTTCTTCTTGTGGAAAAGATACAAGCTACGAAACGAATCAAGAATCACTCGCCAATTTAAAGTTAATGAAAAATTCTGTTATATCACATGAACTAATGGTAAGCAACAAAATCAACATTATTACTCCATGAAACGAGGCAACCTTAAAATATCCTTTATTGCTAAGACAAGATCACTAACGCCGTTTACCTTCAGCGTCCATTAAGATTATAATCTTGTCCGCTGTCTGCAGTGGATGAAAGCCGAGTGTTGAAGAAAGTCTCCTTAAAAGCCAAGCAATCTTGGCCCGAACAGCTGTGTTCTTTTCAGAATGAAAATGTTTGAGCAAAATGTCACAGATTTGTTGTGCATGGTCAGCAGAAACAGGTAATTGCCTATGAGGTAAGAAAAACATAATACATAACTTAATCCGTGTACATAGAATAAAAACTTAAGATTTTAAATGGCATGCAACAGAAGTGATAGTCTAAAAGTATGCAACTTAGCTTTTTGCTGAATACACAGAAAATTTGAGAAGCAAAAAATTGCATGAACAAGTGAACAACTGCGAACAAATTTTTCTGTGGAGAACACGTTTCTGGAGCAAGTCAAACTCTATAGTCAACTCCATAATCAGTGACCATCATGAACAATGAATTTGAAAAAATAAAACAGTATATACAATATATATGGTAAGTTATATACTTGGAAAATTTGAGTAGAATCTGTAACACGACGTGTGACGGTTGACCTTCAAGATCAAGTTGAATGTCTTCTGACACAGCTGATAACGTTGCTGGCTCACTTGATGATGGTTTCGATATTCGAAGCTTTCTTAACTAAAATTATAGCTCAACATTTACGTCAGCCTGAACAAAATGGATTTTAATAATTAAAATTTTATGTACTCTAAATGCTGCTTCAACAAAGTAGCGGTACTACCACTACAAACTTGATAAAAAGTATATATACTGCTTCTAACCAAAATAAAACGTAACATTTTCTTGGCGTTACAACTACTTACACATCTTTTCCGATTTAATTTACAGGACAATAAGTAAATTAGCGACTTCTTAACTCTAAAGTATTAACCTTTTTTGATTGTTTGGTTCTTTGCAAAACAAGTAGCCTATAAACCAATACCTTTAGTTTTGGGGCTTCTTGTATGACATGGCCAAACTCTTCATAGGCCCGTTTCTTCAGGTGAACAGCCATGGTGGTGGTTGTAATTCACTTGGCACTAAATCGTACATGTAACTAACTGCAGAACTGTTATGGTATGCTAGTAGATAACGCAGAATTTTGCCTGTTGTGGTTTTCTGCTCCTTTTGTCTTCAAGTCTTACCAATTTTTCTTTGGAATTAAGCCAACAGGCTTTTAGCCTAATTTATTTTCTATAGATAAATAATTCCATTAAACTCGATTATTTCAGACTCAAGTTTGAACTAAATTTCAGAATTTCGACATCAAACAACAGATCATAGATGTATCTATCAAATAGGCCTATTCTTTTTTGTCTTGATCTCTGTCCTTTTCACCTACCCCAAACTTTCTTTCAAAATTGTTTAGCCTACTTGGCATACCAAGGCAGTACTAGTGGACATAGCATAGGTCAGGAGATTCCGGAAAATTGTTTAGCCTTGCAATAAATTACAGGCCTAGGTTATAGTTATGAAATTTCATTCAAGTCAGCTTTTGGTGTTAAAATTTGGAATGTTTCGCCCGAACCAATAAAAGATATACAAATCATCATAAATTTGCATGTGCTTTAAACTGCCACCAACAACTACAACCATAAGCTGTTTTTAATTTCTTTAACCTATGTAACATTGTTTACATAATCTAATACTGTATAGCAACTATGTACAGGTTAGCACACTCTTTTTCAGAGTTGACTGCCAAGTTTTTCTTTGCTTTCTTTTGTTAGATTTCATTGGTCGGGGCTGCACAGAATTCAATTGTGATGAAACAATTGTCTTGTCAAGCTGGCAAAGCATTTTCACTATCATCGGTCAAATTTAACATAATCATCATATCGGGTCTTCCACATTGCTGGTTGTGCTCATTCTAAATCGGGGATCTCTTAAAAAATATATCTTTTTCTGTTATTGTGTATTGTAATATGTTGTAGCCGAGTTATCGTAATCGCTAGTGTGTATACGTCATAGTCGGTGTATTCACTATTCATCACAGATACTGTGGTTGAAGGGAATGTAGAGGCATGATTTCCTAATAACATTGTTATAATTTTTATTTGATCCATAATGTCCATCTTGTAATGGTCTTCTATAGGCCTCAATATTGTTCCCTCTCTTGTAGGCGACAGAAACGGGATCCTGGTCCTTAGAATGGAGCTCCTTTTGTGCGGTTTTCTTTTAACGTCCATTTGTTGAGCACTTAAGATATTTATTGTCATTTTAATAAAAAAACATGTCACTTTTTACATTTATTTCGGCTATTAATATCTGTGTTTTCAATGTTAGGGAACCTGTCCTCTACATCTTCCAACAGTGTAGTTGTTTGTGACGAAACAAACAACAAAACAGCTATGTGCTATCGTTGCTATCTTGCATGTTTTAAGCCCTTGGGCTCTGCACCTCTTGAGCATGTGTTTTATTGTGCTATAACTACAACTGTTAGCATACTAACTTTCGGGACCGGGTAAAACCTGGACACGACGCAATCCGCGGATCGTCCATGGACGGTTGAAAATGGACGATTTTTGCGTAAGCGTCCATGGACGCTTTTACGCAAAACCGACGTTTTCCTTTAATCGTCCATGGACGGTTGTTGAAATAGGCTTAAATGAGTTATTTTTTAACAAAGCGTCCATGGGTGGTTTTTAGGATAAGTTTAAAGCAGTGTTTTCGAGATCGTCCATGGACGGTTGAAAATGGACGATTTTTGCTTAAGCGTCCATGGACGATTTTAGGAAAAGCTTAAATAGCGGATATGGGAAAATCGTCGATTGACGGTTGTGGGATTAGGCTTAAAAAGCGTCCATGGACGATTTTAGGAAAAGCTTAAATAGCGAGATGATGAAGTTTCCATGGACGGTTATGGGATAGGCTTAAATAGTGGATATGATGAAGTATCCATGGACGGTTATGGGATAGGCTTAAATATTGGATATGATGAAGTATCTATGGACAGTTATGGGATAGGCTTAAATAGTGGATATGATGAAGTGTCCATGGACTGTTTTGAGATAGGCTTAAAAAGCGTCCATGGACGATTTTAGGAAAAGCTTAAATAGCGAATATGATGAAGTATCCATGGACCATGATGGGATAGGCTTAAATAGTGGATATGATGAAGTATCCATGGACGGTTATGGGATAGGCTTAAATAGTGGATATGATGAAGTATCCATGGACGGTTATGGGATAGGCTTAAATAGTGGATATGATGAAAGTATCCTTGGACAGTTATGGCATAGGCTGAAATAGTGGATTTGATGATTTGATTTGATGGGCTTAAAAAGCATCCATGAACGATTTTTGTTATAGGATGAGCTGACAGGAGAGAAGTGACCATCATCGTCAATCCAGTAAAAACTCACTCAGTATTTGAATGTGAACGAGGGGGAGGAATATAATTAATTGGGTGTACAATGGCTATTCTTTTATAATGTAGCACAGGGGATTTCTCACCCAAGAACAGCGAACTTTCCAATCTGGGTCTGAATAAAGTCCAATTCCAAAAACTTTTTAAATTATGTGATTACAGACTTTAACCAAGTTGTTTTCATCATCACTCAAGCTTAATGTGTTAAATTGTACATATTTTACTATAACTGTGAGCAGCGTAACACCTAATCTCGATTTCATTTCGTCATATATTGCTTAAAATTGAATATATTCACTTTCGCGTCAAACACAAAAATTTGTATTAATCCATTTATTCTTTTTTGCAGGTGCTGCAAAATTATTCCTGCGACAAATACTGTATTAATGGTACACAATTCTGATGAACCCATCGACAACAAAGACTGCATTCAATCTGAAAAAACAATATAGACAATTAAATCCTGTAAAGTGATCTCTTAAGCAAAGAGGTGAACAGACAGCACTTTTCGTGTAAAAGATGCTGCAGCAAATGCAATATTTGCTGCGGTAAAGGTTACTTGTTCGCCATTTTGCTTGACACTTCTACATTAAAAAAGATCAACAGATGCTACAATTGGTATTAAGGAGTAATTAACATGTGTTTTTTGAACATAAACTTGTTAAATTTTAACTAATCACACGAAAAGTACTGATTACCGGGACTGACTGTAATTTCTTGAAAAAAGTAATTCGGTACTATAGTACCGCAGTACTGCCCACATATGCTTGAGCATGGTATAGGTCAGGGGTGGCCAAACTGCGGCTCTCGAGCCGCATGCGGCTCTTTAATGAATTACCGTTGTTGAATTAGAAATGCATTTTCCCGGTCTAGACGAGTTGTTTGATCAGATTATGAAACTATGCGTCCTATCAAACGTAGTAACAATGGACTCATTGTTAATAATAATCAAATTACACTCCAAAAAGGACATTATTGTACAGAAGTGTGCTAACTTGTACACTGTAGTTAAGTAAACTGTCAAATTGAAGCTGTACGTCAGGGCTGACCTAGTTTTAAGTCTTGGTTACGGTTATACTAATAATTGCAAAAAGAGTTGGTGAAGCCCAGGTGGAGACTCATAGTATCACCACGCAGCACTAATGTTTATCAATAGCTACACTTCGTTGTAAGTGAATAAATTCGTGTTTTTTATTGTTTTGTGTTGTGGCTCTTTTAAAACTGGAATTTGTTATATGCGGCTCGAGCATGAAGCAGGTCTGGCCACCCCTGGTATAGGTGTTCTATAAAGTTAAAACAACCTATCAAAAAAAACACAAGTCATTAACTTAGTTTTTTCATAAGTGTTTTGGAACCACGAGTGCAAAATTAAAACAACTAGAATTTTAAAAGTGATTTTAAATTTTCTAGTTGTGTTTGAGTTAAGTAATTTTTATGTACGGTTTTATGTACACAATTTTTGGTTGTAGAACAGGAATTATACAAAAATAAAACTATGCACTACTGGACCTGTGTGCTCGTAGACATTTATTATCTGTATGTAGAAACATAGAGTAACATCTGAAACAAATGAGCAAACTTTGTGCATGGCTTGTGTTCGATACTCAGTTGCAATGCATTAACAACGCTAGGTCTTTTTATTTAAACTGGCAAAAAGTTTGAAATTTGGGCAATATGATGCAAAAACCAATAAAAAATATGTCACAAAAAAAAGTGTACAAAGGCTAGCTTGTTAACCAGAGTATTGAATGATTAGGAATCAGTGCCAGGTTTAAGTCATGCGAAGAAACGACGATAGAGATTATCATGGTCCTGTTGAAGTATCAAGCTAAAAGTAAAAAGTTCAAAATTTGGCTTAGACCACAGTAAAACTGAAAATAAACTTCTCCAAAATCTAATATCTGCCGCTGCCCAGTTCGAAATAGTTTCACTACAGTGGTAAAATAGTTGCAACTTATAATACCTACTAAACTGTATGCAATGATGGTTAAATCTGCCTAAGTTAATATATTATATGATGAACAAGGTTTACCCATTCTGTCTTTTGCTGGTCAATTTCAGATGGGTCTTGATTGTGGCATATATTGCAAAAACTCAACAATACATCATAGTCTGCAAAATGAAATAAATCTATCTGCATTTTTACATTAAAATACTTTGTTGTGAATACAGAAGTATACAGTTTTTAAAAATATTTAGTTAACAAATTCAAGACCAACAATGTGCCAGTTACAAATACAACAACGAACAAAATAGTTAATCTGTTTAAAGTCAGGTTAAAAATGTTGGTGGTTTTCCTATAAATCTCTTTTACATTAACTTTATACATAAGTATGGTTTAGTGCTCTTCTGGAAAATTATGTGGTATACTTCAACGACCTTAAACAACAACAAGGTCACAACATGCTACAAATACTGCAGTTCTAATTAAAAGCCCAACAGCCTCTCACCGGTGGAATCAAGCAGTAAATTGCCAAAGTCCATGCGATACTTTTTGCAGGACTCGCTGTCCGTATCGATCTGTTCCTCGGAAGAACTTTCATTAAGGATTCTTTGAGCTTCCTGCAATATGCCACTTATTGATAGAAAAGCTATTTTTTACAATCCAATTTGATTTTAGGAATATACACGATTACACATTGTGATGTCAAATAGTTTGAATTAGTGATAATATATACTAATAATAATAGTGATTATATATATACTTAATCTTCACAAATTTGAATTCATCCTTTCTAAAAATACCTTTAAAGCAAGTGAGCCACAATTCAAACTGTCTTGTTGCCTTTCATGTTTGCTATGCTGAAACATCCATTTATCCCAAGTGCCACAAAAACATTTGCCATTAGCACGTAAAAATGATCTAAAATACACTTACAATATCAGAAAAATATGTATTGAGATCAGTAATGTTATATCTAAATCAGAATAATAACAACAATTTACAGTAAAGACACATAAATAAAAAAGTTGGTCATGCCACGAAATAATTACTCAAAATTTTCAACAGTCCATGGATTGTGTCGTGTCCAGCTTATAGATGCCTATAACTGTATCACTTTAGCCTAACCCAAAACCGTATATCCATCATTTAATTTTAAACCTAGATCCCAAAACCCTTAAATGGACGTTAATCCAAAATACATCATTTAAGTCTATCCCAAAACCCATGGACGTCTTTGCATGTCCCATCATTTCTGCATATCACCCCAAAACTGTCCATGCTTGCTGGATGCTGACATCATATCCACTATTTAAGCCTATCCCATAACTTTCCATGGACACTTTCATCATATTCGCTATTTAAGCTTTTCCTAAAATCGTCCATGGACGTTTTTTAAGCCTATCCCATAACCGTCCATGGATACTTCATCATATCCACTATTTAAGCCTATCCCATAACCGTCCATGGATACTTCATCATATCCACTATTTAAGCCTATCCTATAACCGTCCATGGATACTTCATCATATTCGCTATTTAAGCCTATCACATAACTGTCCATAGATACTTCATCATATCCACTATTTAAGCCCATCCTATAACCGTCCATGGATACTTCATCATATTCGCTATTTAAACCTATCCCATAACTGTCCATAGATACTTCATCATATCCAATATTTAAGCCTATCCCATAACCGTCCATGGATACTTCATCATATCCACTATTTAAGCCTATCCCATAACCGTCCATGGATACTTCATGATATCCACTATTTAAGCCTATCCCATAACCGTCCATGGATACTTCATCATATTCGCTATTTAAGCCTATCCCAAAACAGTCCATGGACACTACCGGTACATCATATCCACTATTTAAGCCTATCCCATAACCGTCCATGGATACTTCATCATATCCACTATTTAAGCCTATCCCATAACCGTCCATGGATACTTCATCATATTCGCTATTTAAGCCTATCCCAAAACAGTCCATGGACACTACCGGTACATCATATCCACTATTTAAGCCTATCCCAAAACAGTCCATGGACACTACCGGTACATCATATCCACTATTTAAGCCTACCCCAAAACAGTCCATGGACACTACCGGTACATCATATCCACTATTTAAGCCTATCTCAAAACAGTCCATGGACACTACCGGTACATCATATCCACTATTTAAGCCTATCCCATAACCGTCCATGGATACTTCATGATATCCACTATTTAAGCCTATCCCATAACTGTCCACGACATTTTCATCATCTCGCTATTTAAGCTTATCCTAAAATCGTCCATGGACGCTTTTTAAGCCTAATCCCACAACCGTCCATGGACGCTTTCCTCATATCCGCTATTTAAGCTTTTCCTAAAATCGTCCATGGACGCTTACGCAAAAATCGTCCATTTTCAACCGTCCATGGACGATCTCGAAAACACTGCTTTAAACTTATCCTAAAAACCACCCATGGACGCTTTGATGCAAAAGAACTGATTTAAGCCTATTTCAACAACCGTCCATGGACGATTAAAGGAAAACGTCGGTTTTGCGTAAAAGCGTCCATGGACGCTTACGCAAAAATCGTCCATTTTCAACCGTCCATGGACGATCCGCGGATTGCGTCGTGTCCAGGTTTTACCCAGTGCCCTAACTTTCGCTCCGCACAGTAAACGATGAAAAATAAACAATACAATTCAACGCAACAGTGCAACAAGAAGGTGATTTCCCACATATAAAAGCAACAGCAGTAAATACCATAGGAAAAAATTTAACTTTATGCAATTATTTTGTTGCTTTGCTGACCACATAGATATCCAGTTAGCCAATGTACCGGTTTTTGATTCAAGATTAAGAGTAAAGTACTAAATTGTAACAAACTATGGAAAAAAAATCACATGCTTTCTAATAATAATTAAAAATACTTTTTAACACTGGAGAGCAGTGTTGCCGATTTTAGCTCATTGAAAACTCTGCCTAGTTTTTTTACACGTGCTTATGAATTGACCGTACATTGCAACATGAGCGTCTTTGCTGAATATTTGTCTTCTATCAGTAATCCACAGCCTCAGTGCGATCCTGAGGATTACGTTTTTGAAGAATCAAGAGCTAAACTAGTGGAAAAAGATTTGATTGATGAAATACCGGAAAATGATTCCAACATACAACAGACATCTCAACTACGTAAACATGTATTGCAGAGTGAAGATATTAGCTTCCCTGGAAAGGTGGTTAGTAGAAAGGAAGCAGCCGAAAACTTTAATTCTTCCAGTGATGAGGATGATGCATTTGATATGCTTGATGCCATACAAATGGACGAGGAGGAAGAAGAAAGTATTTCAGTGGAAGACAACTTCGAGCCGATAATTTCACAAGAGCAAAAAGTATTAAACAGTAATGAAGATGCAGCACTTGATATATTTTCTGCCCAAAAAGCCGTCTCCAGAAACCTTCAATCACTAGCGACAGTCAACCAGATTAATTTGTGGGAACTTGTTCTTGAAATGAGGATAAAAATGCAGACACTTACAGCGGTTTCATCTCGTTTGCCAAAATTTTGTGTTTATTCAAAATTCACAGACCACGGAGGAGAAAGTCTCATCTCATCTGTTAAAGAAACAGCTTTGTCTGTAGATGCGCTGGGCACAGCTTTAACTGATTTGCAGTATGCACTTCTAAAACAAACTTCTGTTGAAAACGAATCAGAATTGAAAGCAGTCAACAATGCACCACTGAAGACCGATACATGGACAAAGAGAGCACAGAAAATGAGTTGCAGATTAAGGATTGAAAGAAACCATATTTTGAAATATTGGTACAACAAAATTAAGCTCTCTTCCAAACCTAACAAGTCGTTTTCCAATTTTGAGCATTCAACCGACGCCCAAATTGAGCATGCTCTGGCTGATTTGTCTCACCACATTCAAAGAACAAAACTTTGCCGCTTGAACTGTAGAGTCCTTGGCTGTACAGGAAGTGCAGATGAAGACAAGAATGATCCTGACTTCCATCTTAAACAAACAGATGAAGAAAATTTCAACGATGATGACTTTTATCAGCAGTTGCTACGACAACTCATTGAATGGAAAATGGCACCAGATGTTGCAGACGCTGCGGTAAATTCTATACAAATGACAAGGAATTGGTTGAAAATGCAAAGCAGGAAAAAAGTAAAGAAAAATGTTGACACTAAAGCAAGTAAAGGAAGAAATATTCGGTACCATGTGCACTCAAAATTACTCAACTTTACCGCACCTGTAAACAAAAAGAAATGGTCTGATGAATCATGCAACCAACTTTTAAAATCTGTATTTGGCAAACCAGGTGGAAGTTAACACAAAATATTGGGATTTTCTTTCTTATAACTATTTTCTGTTTACTTTCGCAAGAACTATTTTTATTGCTTCCAGAAAGACAGTAAACTCCAATTGTCATGAGAACAGTTTATATATATGATATAGTTTGATTCTCACCTAATTATAAAAATTTTTATCCATTCCTAAATCTAACTACAACTCCGTAAAATGTATGGTCGACATATTGGTGCCTGATAGACGCTGTTATTATTGAATGTCTCTGTTATTTGGTTTATTTATATCACCAAAGGCTTTGCCATATGCTTTAAAATCATCAACTGATGAAGTATTTGCTGCTTTCTTGGTAAACTCTACACAATGCTCTTTGTTGTACATTAATTCATGTTAGGCAACATTGTTTTTTGGAAGCTAATATTTAAGTGATACACACAGATCACAGTTAGTGTTATCTAACCTTCTGCTTCTATTGCTTATGTTTACCCTTGTTGAATTCCAGTGAATTGGGGATATTTTATAACATGAAAGAGTTTCAGTGGATAGAACTGAAGTTAATCAGTGTTCCAACTTATTTACCATCTTGTCATGATGTTTTATGCAATGGTGTTATTCTATAAAATTTTGAGCGATTTTTGTGTGTGAGTTTCAAAGGAATTAGCTGAAATAGTAGACTGGGTGCAGGCAATCTTCACTTTCTGAAACAATGCTGAGCCCACCAATACTGATACAGAAACGGTACTGCAATACAGGTAAGTCCTGCATTTTCTTTCCCCCAATTATAACTACCAATTAGGAACTGCTTACAGTACAATTCATGGTGAGCGACAGTCATAAGCATACTTTCTTTGCAATGTTCATTTGATTATACTGTAACATGGAACACATGAAACATAAACCAATTTATACATCAAAGAATAGCTAGTTTTAGCAACAATAAAAATAACTTGCCATCGTGAAATAACATTTTTGAGTAAAAGACAATATCTACAAGTTCAATTTTTGATAACATATTTGTGAAAAGCTGTACACATTTCTTTTTTGAGGAAAAACTTCAATTTTGGTGAAGAACTGCAGAAAAAGTTTCAGCAATACAATATGAAAAATGACCAGAGTAACATAACAATAAATGTGCAAGCTTGATTGTCTGGATGACAATCAAGCTTACTAATCGCAAAACTAAACAATTTGTAACGTTACAAACACCACAAGTATTTTTTCCTTTGATGTGTGCCCCGTAAAGTGGTTAAGTTTAAACAATTACGTGGAAGATTCTGTTCCAATAAAATTTTCACCATCCTCCAAAACATTCCACAACTTGTTGCCAATATCACCGGCAGACTCACCACTTCGTTCAAATGTCAAAGATTTGACACCTGACTTTTGAACAATCGTTGCTCTTACAATATTTGGGTTAGAAGTGTCTGGGCTATCCCATTTTATTGGGGCGATTAATTTTACCAACTGATTAATCGATTGCTCTCGACGTGCACCAAATAAAGTCTGTCGAGCAATGTCCAGTGATTCCATATTTGCTTCTTGCCTCGCTTGGGCAACAGCTAATCGAGATTGTTCAAGATTTTCCAGTTCGCACAGTGACTCCTTTTCTTTTTCTCTAAGGCTCATTACCTCTTTGTCAACATCATTAATCAACTGCTTCAATGCATGTTGCTCTTCCCACAGGCTTTCCAAGGATGATTGCTGATTAGCATGAGCCTGTTGCAAGTTATCCCATCTCAGTTGTTGTGCATTTTCTATGTGCTCAATTTCAGTTAAGATATCTGTATCCTTTTTCAAAGCAACAAATGCAATAGTTATTACTCAATAGAGACCAGCCTAGCTTACACACCAGGCTATAACACTTTTGGAAAAATCTATTTTCATTCATTTCACTTTTTTGTCATATACGATTGGGGTAAAAAATTGTGCTCACAAAAGTATTGATGACTGCAAGTAACATCAATGACAATGATAATAATAATTAGCAAACTTGAAGCATGAGGAAAAATGTGGCAATGTTTCGAGGGCCAGAACATATGCTACGTTATGACAAAACATAGGCCAAACTCACAAACATTAAAACCAGAATATTTAAGTGGTAGGCTATCGTACCTGAGATACAGCGGAAGCATTGCCTTCTTCCAAATCAGCAAACGAACTTTCATTTTGCAATTTTTCAAGAAAATCTTTTAATCTCTTTTTGCTTTCATTAATTAAATCCATGACGTTTTGTCTGTCTGCTTTTCACTTTCAGAGTATGCTCCTACTTTTTGAGCATGAGTAGCCTAGCCTATACCGGTAACTCATCCAGAACAGCCTATTCCCATAGTCCATTTATAGGCTACCGGTTCCTGTTTATTTGTAAGACAAACATCAAAGAAATAAGTATCTAAATAGGCCTAGTTGCAAAAATCGTAGAGCATTTCGCCGCTAATAGTGAGTTATTGAAGCCGTAAACAACAATTTAGGTAATAAGCTTTTGCTTTACGATTTCGGTAAACATAGCGCGAAATGTTTAAAAACAGCAGAGAAAAAAGTGCAACCTTTCTTGCTGCTTGGTGCACAAGAGCGGTCACCAGTAAATGGCCACAAGCCACTATTCGAGTGGCATGTCCTGCCTCGTCTAAAAATGCGTTGTTAATATAATCTGTTTTAACTCATACCAGCTTAAAATTTTAATACTGTTTACAACGTCAATTTGAGTACAGTAATTACAGTAACACCTAATGGACCAAAGTTTAACAACTTAATTGGTTGAACGTTTGATGATAATGGTATGGTAATTTTTATCTCCGAACAGAGGAAAGTCTTTGCAAGACTTAAATGGCACTACAGAGAATCGAACACGGAACACAAGCCACAATTATTGCAAGGCCAGCGTTCGAAGCGATCAATGGTTGACTGCTGAGTAAAATATATTTCTCTGTTAGTTTAAGCTTATTCATAGTTATTTGTTTGGCTGTTAAGTGTAAGCTTGACCGCTTACGCAGTTATTTTGGGGACGTTATTCAAACCTTCAAATTTTATTCTCAGTTTGGTTCAATATGCTTTTGTTTAATATTCATTATTCTAACTGCGTTAGCATTTATTTTCTGTTGATTCAAACCTATAGTCATATACACTACAGCGACGCAATGCCGAACAAGGGTCATGATATGATTTCTAGCGGCTCATTGCAAATTTGTTCATACTGTACATTTACGCAATGCTGCCATAAAGCAAAATATATTAGAGAGTTATTTTCAATAACTTCAGCCTCTTGACAAATTTTTCATCCAAGGTGTTTTTTTCTATGCCCAGAAAATAAAATTTGACATGTAGACATCCCAAATTTTAGTGCATTTTATAAATATACATAAACAATCACGTAACTGAAACTAGTAATGTTGCTTTTGACTGAGTGTACGACTGTGGATAAAGTGAAGGAAGTGAAGGAGTAAAAACATAACGTGCCATTCTATACAGTAGAATTCGCATAAAACGGGCAAGTCGGGACCAGCGATATTTATCCGTTATAGGCCTACACAATATCCGTTATATGTGATAACGGATCCGTTATAAGCCAGTTGAAATGCACTAAAAGGAATAGGAAACCATCCGGATAAGAATTTTCATCCTGTATTTATGGTTATCCGTTATTTGCGAGTTCTACTTGATAGGCTTATTTCCTTTAAATTATTTGTTTATAAAATTAAGTATTAGGCCGAGCGGTCATCATTATCAAAATATGTTAAGTGGTTTCCTATTTCTTGCAGATGAAAATTTTGCACGATTACAGTTCCTAGAGAAACTTTCAGAAAAAATTAATTATTAGTAAATGGTAAAGTTGAAAGATTGATAAACGCTCCGGTATTTCAATCAAATTTCGTTGTATAATACAAGGAAACGCGATTAAAGAAGTGGTAAAATTTATGAGCGCCGTCTTGCGGAAAGATGATTCTGTCGCACGGATTGCTGCACAGCGCCTTTTGGACGGAACGAACAATCTGGCTCAGGTCTTGTACAAATCCTTCCACATAGAAAGTCTGCGATAAATAATAAATTTGAACTTCAAATAAACTTTGGTTGCACATGCTTTCACGTGTGTAAGCTGCAAACTCCTGTTGTGTAGGTTTATTGTTAAGAGCCAGGCTACCTGATTCTCGAAACCGGTTATATCATTTACATTTTGCTGATAAGTGACATTAGGTTTGGTGCCATCTGGTGTATTTATATTGACCATCAAAATCTGAAAATTGGTAAAATCAATGTTACAATACAACGATGTAAGTGACGTAAGAGGGACGCTGAAAATTTCAATAACGGAATATAGCGAACTGATATTTCCAAACTACAACTAGAAGCGAGTTACATCTTGAAGTTGTTTCAGACTGTTTCAACCCTTTTTACAGGCTAGTGCGATAAAGATAGGCACCAAGATGGTTCTTCAGCTATTCTTGTCTTATTTTATTTATAGGCCTACCTGTACTCCGTTATCTCTCATTTGTCTAGCTGGTGTTATGGCGTCAAATAAATCTTCATGTTGACCTTGCGTCACAACAAGTAACACATCTCGCACGTTTGGTCGGTTACCATGAAAACGAGACACGAAAATCTGCTGCGCATGTCTAAGAGCAAGCGTCAGATTTGTGTCTATGACATAGCGGCAACAAGATTGAACAAAGTGACAAAAGTCAAACTTTAACAATGAACGACATTTTGTGAGAATAATCCAATTAGTTTATAAACTCACTTCCATAAGTCCTGCGTTTAAGGTTTCGGACACGTCTGTACAGTAAGTTGGAAGGTTTGATGTCGCTGTTGAGCATAAACTGGCTGACAGCATCCGGTTTCTTACCAAATGTGAAGAATCCCACCCTTGTGCCCACTCTGTCTGCCTGGACAAATGGTCTGAAATGGAATAATTTGGTTTTCAAGAAACTGGCCGCTCGATAACTTATTTATTCAATGCAACACCGTTTCTTTGTCTTACACTTCAAAAAAAACAAATAAAAAAAAGAGATGGAATAAAAGTGTTTTGTTGTTTTCTAAAACTGCATGTTTTGATTTGTGTTTTCTACATAGTATAGGACGTTACACAATTACCTTAAGATCGACATTGCAAAACTTTTGATAGCTTCCCAGATCGGCAAACTGGCAACAGTGTGTTGCATCGCAAAAATAAGATCCATACTGCCGTATGGCGGACAGGGAACTAGAGGTCGTTATAAAAAAAACAATTTGTTACGCTTTGGTTTATTCAAATAAAAAAGTAAGATAAACCGTTCTTCGGTCACATTATTTTTACAAACTTTTCAGAGGTTTATCTTAATCATAAAAACAGGAGTCGCTTCTTCAACTTGTCTATAACAGAACAAAATCGTTTTCATAAGACAGGCCTTCAAAAAAGCTATTCAAAGGACATTCTAGAACGCTTAGAAAATATCAAGCAGTCCCAAACAATTTCACTCACGAGCGCAGCATGGTGGCCGATTTGACCACTCAGCCTTTGCAAAACCTTTCTTCACACATGTGACGTCAGTGCTGCCGTATAAATCATAGAACCGATCGCACTTGAAGTGGCATCGGGAAGTGAGAAGATGGTCGCGCGAACAAGTCGCTTTTCCGTTTAGAAAAATACCTTCAATTGATGGGCAGGTGGGCTCATTTTGAGGCATTTTTGGTCTTCTGAGGAGAGCTAGGAAGAGAGGAGAAATTCAAGTGAGTGAGAACTTTCAAACCTTCTCACAAACACAACGCAACTCCTTTGCTAAAAGACCGTTGATCAATCATCCCTGCAACAAGTGTCTTTAAGGTGTTTTTGGGACCCAAATGATCTTCTACATATCTTCAACGATCTCATAAAATGTATACTTCGGTAATGACAGTAGAAAAAAACGCAATTAATCTTTGAAAGTCGCGGTCTCTTAAAATGTCGCCAAAGCAAAAGCGAAAAAAGCCTGTCCACGACTCTACTGTAGTTGTAGGCTTATAAAGTTATTCGAAACTTGTCCGATTAATGTGTTTAGATAGTGCTCATGACATAACCAAGAGTGGCTATACAGACCGTGCGATACAAGTGAATGATTAAAGCAGGTAATTTTCAGGTTTAGACTTCTAGTGTCATATCCACACTCACCGCTATTACAGGCTTCCATAAATCCGTAATTGCAAAGATTTCCAGCGCAGCAACAGCGGCATGCAGCGTTTGGAGTAGATGGTCCGTCTTCACCCGCACACTGGCGCTCTGTTGCTGCTCTGAAAACACCAGGTAATCCACCGACATTTTGCCGATAGTTGTTTTCGCAGGCCAGCCCTTGTTTGCAGCGTTTCGAAATCCTGATGGCTTTGTATCCGGTGCGCATTCGTCTAACTACGGTCATACATGCGTCCTATTGCGTCACAAAAGGTGATAAAATATTCTATTTGGAAAAACCGCTCCGGTGAAAAAACTGAAACTTGTGGTTTGGTGACCTCTACATGTTACACAATATATGACTTGTTGTCACCTGATTGTGGTGACATTTGACTATCTTCCCGATTCTAAGACAGTGTTTATTGGAATAAGCGTCGACGCATTCGTAGCAGCGTAAGTCTAAAAAAACAATGAAGTTGAAGTTCAGTTATAGGCTACAGCACGGACCGAAAACATTTTAGCAAGCATCTGTAACTTGAGATTTCTTTGCAAGAATGCTTTTTATTAATTGATATTTACATTAAAACCCGAACGTACTATTTACGAATTAAGAACGAGACAAAACTTACCACGACCAGCAATTGTGACAACACACAAATGTAAAATACTGACAATAATACCAAACTTAAAACTCATGATCTGCGACTAATGAGCTCTGGTGCGTATAAATATATTCTAAACTAAACTGGCAAGTGTTGTCTTGTCACGGTAACAATCTTTATGAAAGCTGTTGTTAGATTCCAGTAAAGCAACAAATAGTAGTATGTAGCCTGCTCTGTGAATAGTCTGTACCATGAACCTTCACACGAACTAAAAGTTCTTAATCTTCCCTTTAAGCTTCAATTCGTTGATCTTCTTATAAAGCGGGTATTATAAGTCCTCCTTGGTTCATGCTGCTGTGTTCAAGTTATAACGTCATAATCGAACTGACCTTTGCAACCTGATATTGGGTGGGTGACGGTTACCGTACAAAACGGTGCTGCCAGGAAAGAAAATGAACTTCAAACATCGATAAAATCTGAAGGCGGCCCATTATCTTCAACCATGAAAATCTTCCAGCCTTTTAAAAGGTTATCTCAAACTTTAACAATTTTTGAGCGATCAATTATGATTTTATATGCAGAATACATTGCTATAGAACAGGGGTGGCCAAACTGCGGCTCTTTGAGCCTTTGATTGCGGCTCTTTAATGAATTAGCATTGTTGAATTAGACATGCAATTTTCCCGGTCTAGACGAGTTGTTTGATCAGATTATGAAGCAATGCGTTCTATCACA
Source organism: Clavelina lepadiformis (assembly GCF_947623445.1). Taxonomy (NCBI): domain Eukaryota; kingdom Metazoa; phylum Chordata; class Ascidiacea; order Aplousobranchia; family Clavelinidae; genus Clavelina; species Clavelina lepadiformis. The sequence continues at coordinate 19,091,734 of NC_135246.1, read as the reverse complement.
CGTAGTAACAATGGACTCATTGTTAGTAATAATCAAATTACACTCCAAAAAGGACATTATTGTACAGAAGTGTGCTAACTTGTACACTGTAGTTAAGTAAACTGTCAAATTGAAGCTGTACGTCAGGGCTGACCTAGTTTTAAGTCTTGGTTACGGTTATACTAATAATTGTAAATTGCAAAAAGAGTTGGTGAAGCCCAGGTGGAGACTCATAGTATCACCACGCAGCACTAATGTTTATCAATAGCTACACTTCGTTGTAACTGAATAAATTCGTGTTTTTTATTGTTTTGTGTTGTGGCTCTTTTAAAACTGGAATTTGTTATATGCGGCTCGAGCATGAAGCAGGTCTGGCCACCCCTGCTATAGAATGTCAACAATAACACCATGTTCGCGTATTATTTTGACTGGAGGTTTCACGATCAGCTCTAAGTCGTATGCGATCGGTGCGTGTGTTTATTATTTTAATATTTTTAATTCTGTTTCCGTTCACGTTCCAAACCTTACTGTACATAATAATCCTTGTTCTTTGCGAAATGCGGCAAAGCATGTTTTAACAACTTTTTAAGCCTTAGATCAGAAAGTATATATAGCACATAATATATAGCGACAATATATAACACCATAATAATCTATTACAAATTACTTTAACAATTCAGCGAATAAGTCATGGTGAAGTGGAAAAAGCGCGTATTGTAATATTTTTAAAGAAACATGTACGCTTATGGTCTTTATATATTGCAACAATTTTCAAAATGCTGGATCGGTGCAAGCGCTCTTGTGCTACGGTGGCATCAAAACGAAATGCAGTGAGCTTACAAGGAAACTTTCATCAAAGACGAAGCAAGAAGCTAAAGGAAATGTTTCCGAATTAAAAAAAAGTTTCTGATATAATTTATGCGCAGTTATTTGCATTTCTAGTAACAAGTCTCCCTCATTCTGCGCTCTTGCTTACTTAAAATATTGCGCATAATTCTGGCCAAAATCGTGGCATTGCCGGATTATCCCCACAGTGTTTATAAAGATCAGTGATTATTCCAGATCAGATACAAAGCCTGCAAAGTAAAGGTAAAAGAACTTATTACTGTAGATATCTGCGTCTGCTGATAACAAGATGCTCAATTACACACACGTATTCAAAAATTATTTTATTTGAAAAAATCAAACTCGAACAAAGCAACTCTTTTAGGACGTGGCAAATATGGTAAAAATGTAGAAATAAATTCCGATATGGACTTGACACTACTGGTGGCTTATGGCAAATTTTGGCAAAAAAACGATGCGTAGGAGAATATAGTTATGTAAATTCGAAGTAAATACGACTTTTATAATAATCTCAAAGTCACGAACTTGATAAAACATCTTAAGACGCCGGTTCACAAAAATAGAACACAAAATTCGGGCAGATACGTTGATGCAAACGGATAAAATATATGCACAGGTTTGCAATCAGTTATGCCATGCTGATGCAGATATACGTTGTGCTGTCATTGTGCGAAGCCTAAACAAGAGTTAAAGTTCTTCATTTCTTGAAGTGTTTGAAATATGATGTTAATACACAACTGAAAAGTAATAATTGAAAACCATTAACAATGTGCCTGCCAGTTTTCCAAAGTAAAATTGAAATTTGTAAATTGCGATTTAAATGGAAGTTTAAAACTGGACGAAATAGCAAACTCTGATACGGGGGAAATTAACACGTTGGATGGAAAAGACTTTTCGCATATTAATTGATTGAACACAAATTTTAAATGAATAATGTTGTGTCAAGAGGTGATCACCATCACAATATTACACCAGGCAGAGGTTGCCACAATCACGCTGTTATTTTAATTGCGATTAAACAAATGACATTAATCTTTTACTCCAAATACTTTACCCAACCCACATTTATGAATAAGTAGATAAGCTATGGGAAAGCACAAAGTCTTAAAAGAAAAGTTAAAAAGAAAACTAAACTAGATACATTGCAAGAAATTTAAGTATCTCGTATCAAGAACCTAAACCTAAAATGTGACGATGTCACACTGCACATACAACATGTGAATAAAATTATGAAATATATTTACATTGCGCCTCTAATGGAAAGAATCAATTTCTCCCAGCTCTAAACAAAACCATCCAGTCATTTTGTGTCAAGTAAAACCTAATTTCAGTTAAATATCTATTGAAGTAAACCGTAAAGTAACATTTTATGAAACGCTTTTGCAAAATGGAATGTCATTATTGTGATGTTATTAACGTTATTTTACTTGTTCACATTCATAACACATGGTAACAATCTTGAAGGTGAAATAACGAAACTGTGACATTGACCAACTGACCTTTGTTGTCCTCGTTTAATCCACTTGTTGTAGTAATTCATACTCGAACTCATCATCGCTATGTACTTCATAGATCCTAAAATTCCGTGTTCGATATGCCAAATCTTGTTTTTCATAGACATCTTGCTCTTCATCTTGCATTAGACTGCACAAACGTACAAAAGATTAAGTGCAATGAAGAGTTTGTCGTTTTTTTGCCACTACCAGTCCGTGTTTCTGATGCAGACAAACGCTTGCTACTGTGCTTATATCTAATGCTTTATGTCAATTATTCAAAAGTTAATTGGTGCAATTCGCTTTGCCAATTATGTTAACATTTTCAGTTGAGCATTTGGTTTCAAGGTTACTACCCTTTTTTTACATAAAAATATGCTGATAGAAACTGATTCATGCAGGCTACAGTTACATACAGCCATGTACAGTAGCGTATTTTGGATGACGTTTATGGAGGACCAAAACGTTTTAGTACTAGGTTTAAAACTCACGCGTACGTCCGTTCCGCCAAAATTCGTGGAGCGCAAAAATTATATTTTTTCGTCAAAACACCGCTTAAAAACGCCTGGAAATAAATTGTAGTTTTCTAATTACTCTCGCGATATGTCATTTCTACTAAAGTCAAGGTCACCTCAAAATATGCACACAATGTCTTTTTATAAAAACACTTATCACAAAACGCTTTCGGTCATCTAACAAAGGAGTGACAATGGCACGTGCAATGTCAAATGGCGGCTCTGCGTCCGACAAACATTGGTATTTTTTTTACAAAAACAGGGAACGTTACTGTGATTCTTTTCTGTTACATCGCCGCTTACAACCTTGGTCGTTTCGGAAACTAACAAAACTTTCTGCTTTTTTGATTCTGAAAAATAAACTTCCCTTCCTGCTTTATGATCGACTTCACTGTACTGGAACTGAAATGTTGCTATCTGCAAAAAAACCCTTTATAAATAACTTTTCTCCCTGACAAAGCGATAACAATGGCGATTTGAAACAAACGATAAATAAATTTTCGTGCCAGCGGCGCCGTAAAACATGTGGGACTAAAAATTTACTAGAGCCCAAACACAATATTCCGACATGTCTGCACCATGCGGTTTACTGCTTTGCATGTCCGTTTTGTTTAACTACCATGTTCCACGAATCGTTGCAGACTCATTGTTTTCCTGACATTATCGTTTACTTCTGCACGTTGTTGGCTCATATTTCTTATCTACTTATTTTATTCTCTTCTTACTTTAATATAACATTGTGGAGTACTTAAATCGATAATTCAACTCCTATAATTTATTCCAGCTTCGATAAAGAACGAATGTTGTTCGAAACCTTTTTCGCGCCTTCTTAATAAAATATTTATACCTGCTTCTGTGGCTTTTATTGCAAACATTTGGTCTGTGTGTTTCTTCTAAAAGGGAACGCAATTAAGAGGGAGCTTTGTGTATTTGTAATTGCAACGCTTTTCGGTCAAAGTCGAAAGGAGTCTCAAAAATACGATAAACGAAGAAGCTTAAGACGCAAAAACGCCTATGGACCCCAAAAAACTTGGGGTAGTGATGGGAGCCATGGCCCAATGCCCCCTCCGAATACGCTATATACACATACAAGAACTTACTCAACTAGAAGTTGTCCGATTCGGTCACATTCTTCCACACTGGCGAAGTTTAAAAGATGAACGTAAAACGGACCTGCAAATAGATAATCTTAAGTAGCTCAACGTTCTGCGTAAGCTTATTGATATTACTAACTAATATACTTGAACCTACAGTCATATCTTGCGTATTTTAGAAGACCACTTTCGCGTTCGTTGACCTCTACGCTCGAATAACAAACCGGTTCACACAAGCTGCACAGTTGCAATGGGTCCAATATTATGAACCCATAGTAGGCTGGAACGTAGCTGTACAACAATGAGCGAGTCAGGAACCCAGGCTTAGAAAAGCTATTGTAGACGTTTAAGAAGCAAAACAGAATATAAAATCCAACAGTGAAATAAGATGAGGTTACACAATACGGTATTGAGCTTGGCTTACCTTGAATAAACAAATAACGTTCCCCTTATGATGAATTCTCCCTAAAAAATTAGAATCTGTTTCAATACTATAGATTATAGAATATAGATTGATAAATGGTGGAATAATTACAAACGAAAGCTATTAAAGTAACAACAGGTCTTTGTAGAAAAATTAAAAGTAGACTAAACCACAAAATGGGAAATGTGTGAAAAATTCAACAATATACACAAGCAACATACCCTGTTTGCGTTTATATTGCACATATAAGCTTCAACTTGTTTGGAAGAATCTAAGATGTGTGAAATGTATGAATTATGACGACGAAGTATTCTCAATACAATTTCATTCATTTCCATTTCAGAGAAAATTAGAAGAATTATTTTGTAGGTATATGCAGTAAAGCTGGTGTTTTAATCGCGAGCAATCTTATACATAAACACTGCAAAAAGAAATTTGTTAAAGTAAAGCAGATCCCTTAAATAGACTTACTTATTTAGTCATTCTACAGCACAGCAGCAAAAAAAATACCCTATACAGGTCACAGGTGTTGGACTACTTCTGTCAAAAAGTTCTGTAGGCTACTTGTGTATAGAGCTTATTCGGTGTCGAATGAATCGATTTCTTACGTCACAAATGGGGGTCACTATTTGGCACGACACCGGTACCTACGATCCAAACTTTCATCTCTCATGACCAGTGTTTTTTTTTAAGGTGTTTTGAGGGACCGAAACGGTCCCCCAAATTTCTCCAGCGGTTTCCCAAAATTTGGACTTGCAACTTACTACTACTTTTTTTGGTATTTAAATGACACACTTGCGGTCTCTTAAAACTACTTAGCGGTCACCCAAACCAAACCTTAAAAAAAACCCTGCTCATGACTATAGGCCTATGTTAAATTCAAAATAAATTTTAACAAAAAGAAAGAAATTAAACAACGGCAAGAATCGAACCCTCTAGCATACAAACTCCAACGTTGGCCATTACGCGTATCAAATAAATTTTGCTGAGCTGATGCTTCCCGTGCGTTATCATAACCAGCAGAAAGTATACTTCTAGCCTATATATATATAACTATATATCGTGCATTGTATCATTTACAACCCATGACCCTTGCCTGCTAGCAACAGCTAGCCTAGGTCAACTTGACAGAACGCACACAACATCCTTAATTGGAAAAAATATATTCAAAGTGACTACTGGAAGGTCACGTGATATTATCAAACAAATCATTGGTTGTGGGACTTCGGCAATCGCATGGAAATGAAAATACTAGAAAATCAGGTAAACTTCAAAACAGGGTTAAACTAAGAAAACGTACGCAACTGTAAATTATTACAGACATTTTCACGTAAAACTAACGAATATCTTTTACACTGTACAAATCGAGCAGCGTTTTAGATTGATACCAAGAGGAAATTATGTGCGAGTTCGATAACAACATGCAACGATTGGCATCAATAGATAAGTCACTGAACGTAAGTGCGAATTGGATGAGATGAAAATGAAGTGTTTGGTTCTTACACAACCGGTGGGGAAACAATGTGAGAAAAATAACTAGTCTGAGCAATATGACTTGTTTGCATGTCAACCTTGAATATGCAAAAGATAATTTCAAAATTTTGACAAGTATGTTTTTAAAAATATATGTTAATTAATCCTTAATACCAATTTTAGCATCTGTTGATCTTTTTTAATCTAAAAATGTCAAAGAAAATTTGCAAGCGATTAACGTCTCATTTTTTTTGACCTGGACTAAACTTTACAGGGACATAATAGTGGCAAACACTGCATTTGCAGCAGCATCTTTTATACAAAAAGTACCGGTACCGAGTACCGACAAAGTATCAAACTACTTTTTCAAGATATTGCCGAATTCTGGAACCGTCGGTACATTTTTTGCCGTTACCATTACCGACGGTACTTTCAAAGTACCGACTGCCCACCTCTGTATATTAAGAAGCCCAGGTAGAATATGATGAACTATTTTGTCAGTAAAATTTCTATCGACTTGCTCATGGAGCTACTTTTGCACTGAATTTTACTATCTCTCAGCAATAACTTGAATACTTTTTAATACTTTTAATACTTACTTACTTATTTACTTTTAATAATTTTTAATATTAACAATACTTTTTTATGTTAAAGTAGTGTCACGTTAAAGTGTTCTATCCAGAAAACTCCCCACTCTTATAGCTGCTGCTCGTCTCTGAAAACCAAACCTACAACTTCCCAAATGCCTCGATTTATAATCAGAATAAAAGCAAGTTTCTTTTAGTTTTCGTACAACCACCTTATTTGCAGGATCCCTCGATTCGATCACTTGTCACAATTGTTATAGCCGTCACTGAAGTTAACTCCAAGGCAAATCAAAACCAGAACAAGGTACAAAAACCTAAATAAGATTTGTGACAAAACGCGCTCCTTGCCTCGGGCTTGAGGCGCGGGAAGGAGATTCGTCACAATCGTGTTCATCGCGATGATGACTCCAAAGGAAAATTAAACACGTGATTAAAAAGAAATGTAAGTTTTTAGTTGTGCAAGTTACCAGCGCTATATCAGTACATTAAAGCGAGAAGCAAAACGTCAAACCCATACTTACCCACCTGAAGTGAATAATGCGAAATGTGCCTCGCAAACATGCAAGCTATGTATTATGTACAGTTGAAAACGTTAAAAACACAAATATGTTAAAATACACTAAAGTGTAGAACTACAAAACATACTTATCGTCACAGTAGCCAGTGCATTTTGCAATGTGTTTTGAATTGTTGATAGACCGATTATCTGATTATTTTAGTACAACACCTTACACATTATGAAACTTATACATCTTATGCACTTGACTTTTTAGGGAGAACCACTTGTCCATGCTCCCGGCACAAACTCTATTTTTAGGAGCCATAAGCGATTTTATGTTTTCGATTTTCCGTTCGTTACATTTTCTTGTTTGCGACTCCTCATCGGTTACAACCATTACAATATAAAGTTCTGGGAAATCTCCAGAAAGCATGTTTTCAAAGCAATTGCAATAATCAAGAACACAATGGTCTGATCGTCAAACATGGCAGGTTGCTTGTTGTTCTCGTTGTCAAGCGATGTGAGCTGATTCTAACGACCAACTTTCAAAAGAGCAATATGCGCATTGCAATTGTTAATAAGAATCCGTTTTTTGTTTAATCGGGTTGTAAAAATAAACTTAAATCATTTCCATGTTTCAAAAACGTATCTGTTGAGAAGAAATATGTCACAAACTTATTATGACGTTAGTACAAGTTGGGTGAGTATCCTGGCTTCGACGAAGTTCAAGAAACAAACAATGTGCGTGATAAATAGTCGAATATTTTGGGGTCATAAAAGTTTTTACGTCTTTATTGTTGTTCGTGTATCGCAGGTTCTTGTTTATGAACTCTTTATGGTTAAAATTACACAGTATCTAAGATTTACACTGTATTGATTTACATTGTATTAAAAATTCTGTGAAACCTCGTCAATATGATTACAGTTAACCAGCATTACTACATGCTGCCCGCACTCAATAACAGAATGTGATTTAAAGCCAGCGAACATCTATTAGTGGAATACAATTGAAAACATATAGGCCTACATAATATAGAGAAAAATAAGTGTATAGTGCAATAAAATATACGAGAGTGCTTGGTGCTGGAGTGCAGATTTACATACTGCATGATTACAATTCTCACATAGTGTCCTGCAAGTGTGATGATGAAGCAAAATAACTTTTTAATGTTTTATAAAAAATGTCTTTCGCAGTTTTGTGTTTGTGAACGCCTTTCTGGCTAAAATCATCGCACTATTAGGTGTTGTGAGTCACTAACAGCATTGTTATAAGTTTTATAACACAATGACCCTAGTCGAGACAATAATGGACTGATGGTGATCAAACATAGCAGGTTGCTTGTCGATCTGGGTGTCAACCATTGAACGAAATGTTTCCATGATCTAATTCTAAGAAAACAAATCACACTTTGGATTTGTTGATGTGGAGTTTGGTATTACTGTAAAACCGAGCCGCTAAAGCAAATTGTTTAGATTTTTGAGTTCGATGAGTGCATATGTGACGTGCAGTTTTTGTCACCTTAGACTTCCAGGAACACTCTTGAGTAACGGCCTGAGCGTTACGTTAGGCTGAAATTGTTTGATTTAATTGTGGTGAGCAATCGTCATAAAATCAGAAACAAAAATAATTGAAACACTATGAGAGGCACAACTTAAGCGAACATAAAAACAAGGATGTACCAAAACATCCGTTCGGTCGCTCACTCAAACTTGGAACAAATTGTAATTTACTTACCATGCACAACAGACATAGGAATAATTAACACGCTCAAAACGCAACGATTGCTTGAGGTTGCAGGTTTTCGCAAAAACACACCATCGATGCAAACATAAGAAACCATCCAAAAGCATAATGCGTGATCATAATCAATGCGCTAATATGACACCTATGAGTTAGTGGTGGCAGTGAATAGAAATATGTGATATCTAAACATCATGTTTAAAAATTAAAAGCGATGTAATACTGGAAGGAAATATTAAAACAATATTTGGTATTGGTATACTTTTGTGATAGCGAAAGAGTGTCTTTTTTGATGACACACATATGAAAGATTTGGAATTTGATATATTTAAAAATCTGAAAACCACTGGATATATCTTCCCGATATAAGCAGGTTGTCTAGCTTTAATACGAACTGAATAATAGTGAAAATAGTTGTGAAATATATACTTCCTTTACATGCGGTTACTTTCGTAAATGCTTGTTCCCAACTGCAAAAATGGTTCCCATCATTTATAAGTGACACATTGATATTTAAAAAGATTTTGAAAACATCTCGACTTTATGCTTACAATTGCATTGTGCTGGAGACAATAAAATCGTCTGATATTTCGAAATGCGTATAAATGCAGCAGAAAATTTACAAAATACATTTATTTATTTCTATGTTTAATATAAAACATAATCCAAAAACAAATATATATACGGGTACAAAATACGAAAAACATAAAAATTCAAACTTAATATAAAAGGCAACATTTTTAATCAGTTGCTAGTTTTAAATAAACAGCCAACAATAAAACAACACTGAACTTGGAAATCACAAAATATAAATACAAAACATTTTAATTAAAAAAAATCATAAAATTTAATCCTTTAGTTTAACAATTTCATTTAGTCCTTCAATGGGAGAGCCTTCATGGTCCATTCTATCTATTTGCAAAGACTGTAAAAAAAATCGCAAAAATATTGCCCAGTAATATTTGCTTTGATTTTTTTTATCATTAAATCAGCGTTTGTTCATAATGTTACCACTTGGTGTTTCATAGTAATATGTATAAGTTTATGTGCATCTTTATAATGAAGCTAATACTTACTCGTTTAGAAGATATCCCATGCGTCTGCAATCGACCATGTTTTCAAATTTCAAGCCGAAGCCCATTGCTGAAACATATAAAACATAAAATCCTATTGTCCAATGCATTCTCAACTTAGGCTACTACTACGGTATAATCGATCACATTGAATGCACTTACATTTAGTATTTCTGGTCACCAGGAACGGTGAGTATTCAAGAAACTCCAAACCAGGATAGAGAGTTTGGCTCCAATTATCCAAACTCTCTTGGTTCATGATGGTGAAGCCAAATGTAGGGCGATGCATAATGTCAAAACTTGAAAGAATTTATGTCATAAATTGTGGTAAAATTATCTGTATTATGTAGAATGCTGAACAAACAGAACAAGATTAAAGAACAGACAAAAAACACTTTTAATATTTCACAACCTACAGCAACACACAACTGAAAAGTCAAATTAGAAATTGCAAAATTATGTGCCCTACATCCTTAAAGTACTCGGGATATACTACTGCATAATGCGAAATATTGATTAAACGGAACAAGATTTAAAGAACACTAAGCAATAAGGTAAGTTAATAAGTTTGGCTTACCGTTTATGAACGAATATCGTTCCCTCCATTTCAATGTTCTCCTTAAAAATACAAAAAGTTTATTTTAATATAAGATTCCATTGTAGTAGAACTAAATAATACATCTTATTGGGAATCTTTTGTGCTCGGAAGCAAAGGAGGGCATAAAACTTATTAAAAAGTTGTAACTTTGTAATCTCAATCATCCAAGCTACCAAAACGAATCGAACAAAATTGCAGCATAATTTAGCAGTCTCGGAAAAGTTAAAATAAGTGATTAAGTTAAAACCATAGTTAGAAATGATTACTTAAGTTTATACCAACAACATACCCATTCTTTGCTTTCATCATTGAAAATATAAACTGCAACTGGATTTGCAGAATCAAGGATGTCCGAAACGCTTTGATCTTCGCGAAGAAGTGCTTTCAAATTAACTTCTACTTCACCTTCGAACGCCATTATGTACCAAGCTGCTATTTAACACTGACCTATAAAGAACAAGTCAATTGTGAGCAATAATGCAATCGTGTGAATTAAAGAAAGTAAAAAAAGGCCTTATGTGTTTATGGGTAAATACAAATTCAAGTAAGATGGTTGACTAAGCTATAGAGCATCATCTCATCAGACAACATTTCACTACTATCAGGCACCAAAACTTGACTGATCGATCTACTATAAATCTGAAGTCATTCATTGCGTCAAGTTTTTCTACGCTATACTAAGCAATGGATCATGCAAGGTAACTTAGCACAGAAGTAAATTGCTGGTAGTTACTATGAATAGACAAATGTGTTGAAAAAGCAGATCTTAACGCTCACCTTTCTCAATCGCAAATGCATGATTATTTTGCAACTTGATGAATTCATACGGTACAAGAAGGGAAACGATGAAAAAAGAGATGCTTGAACCGAAGTCTAAGTTGCAAACTGATTAACGTCCCGCAGTGAATAGATAAAACCAGCAGGAAACCTTCTATTGTTATCAAGCTGCGAGTTTGTTAATTTCTTTATTTACAGAGTCGTCTGATGTCAACTCAGCATAAACTGTTTAGAAATGTAAAAGCAGAAGAGGAGGTGTCGCTGATAGCGAGTGCGAAGATGATTAACGCGGACTTAACAACAACACAATGGGTGACGATATCATGTGATAAAGGCCTGGAATCAGGACCTGAAGGATAAAGTTGGACCAATTATCAATTTATGATAAGGAGGGGTTCTTCTAAAAGGGTGTTAGAGTGTTTGTTGGAAGACCAATGAGACTTCTCTGCAAATGAATGCAAGAGTCGAAACTTACAGCAATTACTTTCAATGCGAAATGTGTTAGACATAAACTCTAAACATTTTCATACTAGAAGTGCCTAATACTGCTCCGGTGTAAAACTATTGTTTTGAATTGTCGGAGAAAAGTTTTACAAAACGTATTATCTCGAAGCAAATATTAGGTATTGTTATGTTTTGAATAACTGCTTCAATTCAACAACCTAATTAAATTACTATTATCCATACATAATTACTTTTATCCATACTTAATATAAAGCTAATTGTTGAATTCTTTCCGTGTTCCTGATACAATACATTTACCTATATCAAATCAGTTCCACTTCGAGCATGGGGTTGTGTGTAGGTTCTTAAAGTTGTTCCTGTTAATGTGAGCTTAATTACTGTGAACTTTTTATCATAAGTCAACGCCTTTTTTGTATAGAGTATTCACATATAATTATACCAACCAACGCTTAATTGCGTAAAGACGTGAAAAGGATTTTTTGCATGGTTTTTAACACTTTTCGTTAAAGTGAAAGGACAGTCCAAAACAATTTAACCTTAACCCTATTTCTAACATGCTCACCATGTCGGTCGAAGGAACAAGTGTATTGCAGCGACGCACTCCTGGTTATACTTTACTGCATAGTGCTCGAAAACTACCGTGGTAGAACAATCGGGTTTTCACGACTTGAAAGAAAAATTCTTTGGCTTTTGAATCCTTGCATGATGTTAATTTTGTGCAAAGCACACCTTGTGAAAAACGCCAGACTTACCGCTCAGCTCAGTTTTTGTTACGTTGACTTGTCGCGCTCCCGCTGTTTTGTATCTTATGCTTATTACGCGCAGCAGAAAATCTGGGACATGAAAGCGAGAAGGTTGATCAGTTCGAGGTTGCAGCATACAACTGCCCAGCACGAGAGAGAAAAATGTCCTTTTGTGTCAACTGCGGTGATTAGAAAAGGTCCATCTTTTCTCTCGCGAAAGCTAGCAGCAACTACAAATTTTGACAGCCAGACCCCAAATATTAACAGGCGAATAATAAAAGTGAGGTCAACATAGAAGGTAGTAAGCAACATTTCGAAATAAATATGTTAATATCTCATAAATTTCGAAAGGGAAATTTATCAAAGTTGCAAAGTCTAATGGACTGTAAAATTTTAGGGAAAGTCATAAATCTCCAGGCTTGTCCATGGGAATGGGATTCCCACGGGAATCCCATGGGAAATGTCCCATGGGAGGGGATGGGATGGAACAGCACGAATTGCAATTCCCATGGGACATGGGAACCAGTACAGAGGTTATTGTTTGAAGCCATTTTGTGGGTGAAATCGATTTTAATTTAATATATCTATCCGAAAATGTAAATCTAAAAAATAATATCTGCCCGAAAATGTCATAGCTTCATTCTAACCTGCCAATTTTAAATGAGATGGGACATTGGGATGGGATGGGATGGGACAGGCATGAATTGCTATGGGATAGGATGGGATGGGACAGAAAAAAATGTCCCATGGACAAGCCTGTAAAATCTCAGCTTTGATCAAGACATACCTCTGCAATTCAAAGCTCTTTTATTCAGGGCGCGTCGTCCTGGCACAGTTGGTCGAAAAAGGGAATACGGGTCCACTGTCGTTGGGATCCTCAGACATTTAAGGAAGTTACTTCAACAAACTTAACTTATTTTGTGTCTTTTTACAGACTCGTTTATGTGCAATAATATCTGCAGCTTTAAAGTTTGCTGTGTTCAAGAAATTATAAGCTTATACCCTCTTTATTATAACGCCATTGAAAGGTAGCAAACGAGATCGTTTTCAAAAACTGATGAGACAATGTCAACAAAACAAGTGAGATAAATTGTATTTCTGCGAAGCAAGCTGCTGGTGAGGTGTGATGTTGTAAATATTCCTCATTTACAGACTCCCTGCTTACGAAAACTTTGAAAGAAAATTCACAAGTTTATCAGAATTTAAAGCCGATATCACTGATAGACTTTGCAAGTTGTCTTCTATTTCTTTACGATCTGCAAATTGTGATCTGGAGACGAGTACCGGCATATTGCTTCAGAAGTTAATGATTTACATACTGCATTTAGCCAGTGATGACGATTTGCGAATCCAGTTAATGAGAAATAGTTCTAAAATAACAAGCGAATATAAAATATGATGTATGCAGTCTGCGATATCGTTTTGAGCGCGTATACGTCGTACACAAGAAACCAAACACGATTGAATTATATTTGTATTTGCCGCTAAAACGCGTTCAAGACAAACTTCACAGATGTGCAGCAAATATAGATAGACATCTCAATGAATGAAAAATGAAGATTTTAATTAAATTTCAATAGCGATAAACAACTAAAATTTATATCAACATAAAATACGTCACTTATAATAACGCAATTATAAACGCACTTATAAACACGCACGCCTGATAAATAAAGTACAATAATCCAGGAAAGTTAAGAAAATATAAGTTAAACTTTGTTTCGACTATTATCGACCTGATAGAACCTGTATGTTGATAAAAATATTTTATTAAAAAAATAAATGATCACAGCTATCTTATAATAGGCTATATATTTTCCTCCGAAGCAACATCGCTTAACTCCTCTTCATCACTGCTTTCCGATGATGAATAATTGCTACTGGGATAGTCCGGAGAATTCTCAAACTCTTTCCAAAGGCTGTGAAAAAAGTGAATTTATTGCATAATGACGTGCAGTAAGTTATAATTCAAGAATAATATTGTATACTTGTTGCTTACTGCATATGTTATGTATATATTGAATTATCAGTATATATAGAAATGTTAGATTATTATTAGATATTAGTTAATTAATTATTAGATAGCACTTTGTAATTACCGCTTATTTTAAAATTCTCCTCACAAGTTTTGCTAAAAACAATAGAAATAACTGTTAAGATGCATAATGCTATCCAGAATGTTGCATTTTACTTCACTGTATTCTGGTTATATACTGGGCTCATATGATTCAGCTTTCATAAATTTAGAGTGTACTTTCTGTTATATGTTTACAAATATATTTACAGTAGCCTTTAAATGTTAAGAAACTGTAGCTTACTCCTTCAACAGATATCCAATGCTTATGCAGTCGAAGTAGTCCTGGAACATGAATCCGTAAGTTGCTGCAAATAATCAATTAAAATTAAATTAAAATATATCACAGGTTACTACAAAAGCAACTATAACAAGGGCACTAACATCCATAGTATTTGCAAATTAAAAAACAGTGTTCGGCGATCATCTCGGCACTAGGCGTGTTGGGTTCCGTCAAGTCTTTAGGAGAAAGTTTGTTGATGATTACAAAACCAGGTTTCAAAGGATAAGAACTGTTAAAACATAAAAACGTACACGTCAAAACCTTGATAACAAATACAATGCAAATTTTTAAACAAGCAGAACAAGGTTAAGTAAATGTACAAAGAAAGAAAATGATTTGACTTACCGTGAATAAACAAATAATGTTCCTTTCATTTCAAGGTATTCCTTAAAAATAGAAATTTATCTTTAATAATAATAATTGATGTAATTTTTGTAAAATTAGTTACGTAAAAAACTGTAAAATCAATAACAGTTATTTGCAGGAAAAGTCACAGTTGGACATTCAAAAAAAAAAACGTATAGTTGTAATTCCAATAAGTTATAACATTGGTGCAATTTTCTCAAGATTTCCAAACGTTGCAAACGACTTACCCATTCTTCACTTTCCTCATCAAAACGATAAACCGCCACTTGATTAGCATAACCCAAAATATTTGAAATGTGTGGGATGTCAGCAAGAAGTGAGTTCAAATTGATTATCATTTCAATGTTCGACTCCATTTTAGCAAGTTGATAATTACTCTGATAAACAAAAAAATTTAATCGCGAAAGATAATGCAAAGTTGCAACTTACTATAAACCCTGACAAAAACGAATTGAAAGGTAATAGATAGAATATAGACTAGACCAGGGGTGGGCAATATACGGCCCGCGACGGGATTTTGAGCGGCCCGCAGACAGTTCAGCAGTTCAGTTTAGCAGTTCAGTTTTGACTTCAGCAGCTATTGAAGTACATTAATCGTTAATAAATTCATTAAATACTGTTTTTGGTCTCTATGCTTAAAACTTAAAGTTTACATTAAATACGATTTATTGCTTGCATAGGTGGATAAATCCACGATTAATGTATCGATTCAGGAATCCGGCCCGCCAAGTACTTTATTTTCTCATATCAGGCCCGCCGACCGAAAAAGTTGCCCGCCCCTGGACTAGACTATGATGTCATTTCGTTTCTTGACACTATAACGTCAACTAGCACCAAAGCCTGATTAAAATATTTTGCTTAACATTGCCTCAAGTTTACTTTATTTACCACGCATTGCATCAAGCAATGTAACTTTACACAGAAGCAAACTGCTGAATTTACGTCGAGTACATATACATTGCAAAACTGAAATCTGTTAAAGTATAACACATTCCTTAGGGCTTAGACAGACTTACTTTTCAACTGCAGTCACTCTACAAGACAACTGCTTTTATAAGGCAGTCTTCTTATTAAAACAAAGGGATTGTTTACTAGAAAAAATTTCAAGCAAAAACAGATTTTGAAACCATGGCTCAAAAAGTAATCAACGACGAAATCAACGCAGGTTCAAAGTTGTGAATTGGTAAATATTGCACAATCATGGTTAGCACCTGTGCACCTGTTGTTCTGAGACAATGAGCTGTCTTTGCCTACAGACTCGCGAGATTTGCAACATAAAATAAGAACATTTAGAAATCCAGCAGCGTTTTAGATTGATATCAGGAGGAAATTAGGTGCGAGTGCGATCACAACATGCGACGATTGGCATCAACAGATAAGTCACTAAACATAAGTGCGAATTGGATAAGATGAACATGAAGTGTTTGGTTCTTACACAACCGGCGGCGAAACAATGTGAGGAAAATAACTAGTCTGAGCAATATAACTTGTTCGTATGTGAAACTTAAATATACGATAGACATTCAAAAAGCAAATTTAGGTTATAGGTGCTTTACAAGATAGTTAATGAGAGGAAATATGTCACAGAATTATGTCACAGGACGTATAGTCGTTCATAGAGACGGATTTTATGATATGTATCCTGTCTTTGCAGATACTGGAAAGCGTAAGCGTAAAATTATCAATTTTTAGGTTAGTAACAATTACTCATGTAGCTTCCTGCTTGTGTTTTCTGCGTCATATACTGTAAGTAGGCTAATGCAAGATCTCAGCAAAAAAAGTAGACTAATATAAGCTTGCTTAAATATGCTTTTTCGTTTAGTTTGAATTTGAATACAATGTTGAGCGGTTAAAATCGACCTTAAATCCCTGCACGTAGTTGCAATTGAAGCGACAACTTCATGCAAGAATGATGTTTATTTTCAAATTAGTTTGACACGTTTTGGACATAAACATTTCTTTTTTTGTAGATAACATAATGGAATAATAATTACTACGTAGAGTCGTAGAGGAAAGTAAAATTAGCTGTCCCAAAAAATAGTGCAAAACCTAAAGCGTTACATGAGCAAGATATGGAAAGTACACCACAAGGATAACATTAGTGATAATTGGTATTAAAAAACTTCGAAAAAAATGAAACGGGGTATGAAATTGCACCAGAGGCAACGTACTGTGCTATGATAAAATGAACAGTGGCGTTGACAATGTTGGATAACGAGAACGACACGGTGAGAAGAATGGAAAATAACAGGTAAGGTTTGGCGCTGGATATTGAAATAGGTCTTATGGACTAAATCTTTGCATTGAAAATGATTAAACGTTTTCAAATGCTTATTTGTTGATGATAGGGTTTAATTGTTTTATCAAAAAGGCGTCATCATCTTTGCTTTCATTGCCAGTTTTACATTTAAGGAAAATGTTGAAGTTATTCGGGCGTTACGTCACAACAATTGTATATGATGAAATGGTCATATTGTGATGTTATTAACGTTATTTTACCTGTTCACATTCACAATTCTTGGTAACAATCTTTAACTGAAAATAACAAAACTGTGACATTGACTAACTGATCTTTGTTGTCCTCGATTAAACCACTTTTTCCTCCAGAGTGTTTTCGTTGAACTCATCATCGCTATCGTCATCGTCGAGTTTTCCATCGCTATCGTCGTCATGCAGTTCTTCATATATCCAAAAAATTTGCGTTCGATATGCTAAATCTCGTTTTTCATATTCATCGTTTTCTTCCTCTTCTATTAGACTGCAAAAATATACCAAAGTTTAATTTCAATGAAAACTTTGTCGTTTTTTACCACTACCATTCCGTTTTTGAAATATAAGTTCGACAGAACCATGCTACACGTTGAATAAAAATTGGTTTAGTTATTGTGTCGTTTAACGGCAGAGTGTAAAAGTACAACACTTGCAGGTTAATTTATCATTGAAAATAAAATTTGCAAATTTTGAATATTAGTTATTTTACTATTGTTAGATTCACGGATAAAGTTAACCGAATTTAAAGAACTACGGGACTAGACTTCAATTTTAATAACTTCATTGCTTAAACTTAAGACAAATGTTTACTATAAAATTGTGTTTGTTTTGTTTAAATGCGTTCTTGTTAACGTAGTGAATTTAAAAGTGCATTGATTTTCAAAAACCATTATTTTCATGTTAAGAAAAGGGCATTGAAAATATGGTGTGTAAGCTTTAGTGTATATGTGGGGATGGCGGTGTGGCTTTGCTTTTAGGTTGGCCTAAGCCAAGACTATTAGTCTTACTGTTAGACTCCTATAGACAATTGTCTTTGACTTCGTTGTGTTTGCTGTCTCTATAATGTTTTTTCAAATCAACACCAACTTCATAAAGTCTAATTGTTATATTGTCCGAATAGGTTGTATCAAATTAGAAACATTTACACCATATTTTCACATTTAAACAAGCTATAACTCGAATTCAGTAATGATTCCAATTCCGAATAATTCAGTAAACCGAATAATCCGAAAAGCACGAAGAGAGAAGATCCCAATTTAGACCAAACCTTAGCTTTTATACTCCCGTATTTTGACCAATGGGCGCGTGCCATATGTTATTTTTGCATTCTTACGTACAAGCTATGTCACATCTAACATTATTCTATTGTCACCGAAGCTCTTGACCAAAGTACCATCAAAACGTTACACGGTAAAAATACAATATGGTACTTGAAACACTTCAAACTCCTTTGTTTGAATAACTGCTTAACCACGAATAATACATCTGTTTAAATATTGAATTGCCTCTAACTGGAGAAACACACAATCCGCTTTTTAAAATGCTAATTACATAACTTATTATTGTTTGTTATCACGACCGCCACATATATATGGAAGGACTAAGTTACTTTTACGTTGTAGCTAATTTCAAACCACACCAGTTGTTTACCCAACACGTTTTAGGCAGGTAGGCAGGATCTGAATAACTGAATCGTTATGATATAAACTAGGGAAACTATAACCAGATTGACGTCGGTGTATTTAGTCTTAACAACTCCGGAGATTAATTAAACGGATCTGGCTCTCGTGTAGTGAGTTTTGACATCAATACTTCAAGCTTATGTGATGGTAGATTTGTCATAACGACCGCCAGTTGGCGGTAGAGCACTAAGTTCATTCATCCATTAAATTATTTTATCATTGTGCGTAAAAGCCGTCTGCTCTATAAGACGTTTTTCAAAATGTGCTAGCCTATTTCATCGGCGCATGTTGTCTTCATTTATACAACAAAAATAGTCAATCCAGCATCCAGAGCTGTTTTTGTAGAGTACAGTACTGGACTTGACAACCCTTTACAATGTACTGGAGTGCTAATTTTCAGTAGGCTACTGATAGTTTTTGAAAGACTTGAAATGCTGTTTATCAATTTTTAGAAAATTTTTTCTTTCATCCAAACTGAGTCATCTGTCCAAGGATTTCTTTTCTACCATTCTACTCGCCTTCTATCAGTACTAGAGTACCTGCCTATCTATGCTGAAATCTAGGCTACCAAATAGCAAAATGTTTCAACTATATTGTGTAATATAAAATGTAATAAAATGTAGTATGCACTCATTCAGGTACAAATGCAATGGAAACATACTGCTATGCTACTAATCACATTTGTTAATAGGAAACTTGAAAATTGTAAAAATGAACAATTACAGAAAGTATATTATAAAAAATATTATAAATTATTATAATTTAAAAAAATAAATAACATAGTACAAAACAACACAGTGCTGCGTGAAAATTTGTGCGCATTTCAAAACATTTCTTGCAATATTGGGAAAGGTATATTTTTACCAAACAGAAAAAAGATCTGCCTATTGCTACACTTGATTTTTTCTTTTTGAAGTGAACAACTTGAAATAAGCCATCATGTCTCCAAAACTAAAAGAAAACAACAATTGTCAATCATCCCAGTCGCATCACATGATTATATAATGGATGAAAAATTTATTTGTCGTTGTAACGACTTAATAATGCCAGAGAAAAAGCAAATGTTTCAACTCGTACAGAATAACTAACCTCTGTGTTGTGTCTTAAGGTTAGTTAATCTGATTCTTCTTCTAAGTCAGGCTCATCAGCTAAAAGATAGCTTTAGTTAAAATGCGCTAAGAGGAGCTATACGACTAGTTTCAATGGTACATCAAAGAATGGCAATTGTGACACCATTACGTTATTGATTCCCAAATCTTGTCCAATAACATAAACCTCTAAATATATATAATGTTTATTGTTTATTATTATAATTATCTATTATAATTAATTGGGTCTACAATGCTATGAGTGTTTCAATTCAGTCATATAATTAGCTTTGATGATGTTAACTACATTCATATCGAGTGCTTCACAATCCCCGAACAGGCTTGGTTTTGAAAAACAAAGAAGCTAAGCTGCAGACCCAGATGCACAGAAAAACATCATTAAAACGTGAAAGATAAAGGAAGTGGTTAGACAAATGCTGTAACTTTTTGCTTAAACAGTTACACTTAATAGATTTGTGGATACAAAATTTAAATCGTATTAGCTTACATCTTTGAGAAGGTGGGATGAGGTGCTTTGGAAGATCGTCAGGTAAGACATGTCCTTCCAAGCGAACATTTATCAAATGCATTGCGAGTGCAAACTCTTCCTGCAACTCAACTCTTCCTATAAGCTTGCTTAAATATGCTTTTTTGTTTAGTTTGACTTTGAATACAATGTTGAACGGTTAAAATCGACCTTAAATCCCTGCACGTAGTTGCAATTGAAGCGACAACTTCATGCAAGAATGATGTTTATTTTCAAGTTAGTTTGACACGTTTTGGACATAAACATTTCTTTTTTTGTAGATAACATAATGGAATAATAATAACTACGTAGAGTCGTAGAGGAAAGTAAAATTAGCTGTCCCAAAAAATAGTGCAAAACCTAAAGCGTTACATGAGCAACATATGGAAAGTACACCACAAGGATAACATTAGTGATAATTGGTATTAAAAAACTTCGAAAAAAATGAAACGGGGTATGAAATTGCACCAGAGGCAACGTACTGTGCTATGAGAAAATGAACAGTGGCAATGTTGACAATGTTGGATAACGAGAACGACACGGTGAGAAGAATGGAAAATAACAGGTAAGGTTTGGCGCTGGATATTGAAATAGGTCTTATGGACTAAATCTTTGCATTGAAAATGATTAAACGTTTTCAAATGCTTATTTGTTGATGATAGGGTTTAATTGTTTTATCAAAAAGGCGTCATCATCTTTGCTTTCATTGCTAGTTTTACATTTAAGGAAAATGTTGAAGTTATTCGGGCGTTACGTCACAACAATTGTATATGATGAAATGGTTATGTTGTGATGTTATTAACGTTATTTTGCCTGCTCACATTCACAATTCTTGGTAGCAATCTTTAATTTGAAATAACAAAACTGTGACATTGACTAACTGATCTTTGTTGTCCTCGATTGAACCACTTTTTCCTCCAGAATGTTTTCGTTGACCTCATCATCGCTATCGTCGTCATCGAGTTTTCCATCGCTATCGTCGTCATGCAGTTCTTCATATATCCAAAAAATTTGCGTTCGATATGCTAAATCTCGTTTTTCATATTCATCGTTTTTTTCCTCTTCTATTAGACTGCATAAATATACCAAAGTTTAATTTCAATGACAAATTTGTCGTTTTTTGCCACTACCAATCCATTTTTGAAATATAAGTTCGACAGAACCATGCTACATGTTGAATAAAAATTGGTTTAGTTATTGTGTCGTTTAACGGCAGAGTGTAAAAGTACAACACTTGCAAGATAATTTATCATTGAAAATAAAATTTGCAAATTTTGAATATTAGTTATTTTACTATTGTTAGACTCACGGATAAAGTTGACAGAGTTTAAAGAACTACGGGACTAGACTTCAATTTTAATAACTTCATTGCTTAAACTTAAGACAAATGTTTACTTTAAAATTGTGTTTGTTTTGTTTAAATGCGTGTTTGTTAACGTAGTGAATGTAAAAGTGCATTGATTTTCAAAAACCATTATTTTCATGTTAAGAAAAGGGCATTGAAAATATGGTGTGTAAGCTTTAGTGTATATATGGAAGGACTAAGTTACTTTTAAGTTGTAGCTAATTTCAAACCACACCAGTTGTTTACCCAACACGTTTTAGGCAGGTAGGCTGGAACTGAATAATTAAATGGTTATCACTTAAACCAGGGAACCTATAACCAGATTGACGTCGGTGTATTTAGTCTTAACAACTCCGGAGATTAATTAAACGGATCTGGCTCTCGTGTAGTGAGTTTTGACATCAATACTTCAAGCTTATGTGATGGTAGATTTGTCATAACGACCGCCAGTTGGCGGTAGAGCACTAAGTTCATTCATCCATTAAATTATTTTATCTTTGTGCGTGAAAGCCGTCTGCTCTATAAGACGTTTTTCAAAATGTGCTAGCCTATTTCATCGGCGCATGTTGTCTTCATTTATACAATAAAAATAGTCAATCTAGCATCCAGAGCTGTTTTTGTAGAGTACAGTACTGGACTTGACATCCCTTTACAACGTACTGGAGTGCTAATTTCCAGTAGGCTACTGATAGTTTTTGAAAGACTTGAAATGCTGTTTATCAATTTTTAGAAAATTTTTTCTTGCATCCAAAGTCCAAACTGAGTCATCTGTCCAAGGATTTCTTTTCTACCATTCAACTCGCCTTCTATCAGTACCAGAGTACCTGCCTATCTATGCTGAAATCTAGGCTACCAAATAGCAAAATGTTTCAATTATATTGTGTAATATAAAATGTAATAAAATGTAGTATGCACGCATGCGTAAGAATGTACTCATTCAGGTACAAATGCAATGCAAACATACTGCTATGCTACTAATCACATTTGTTCATAGGAAACTTGAAAACTGTAAGAATGAACAATTACAGAAAGTATATTATAAAAAATATTATAAATTATTATAATTTAAAAAAATAAATAACATAGTACAAAACAACACAGTGCTGCGTGAAAATTTGTGCGCATTTCAAAACATTTCTTGCAATATTGGGAAAGGTATATTTTTACCAAACAGAAAAAAGATCTGCCTATTGCTACACTAGATTTTTTCTTTTTGAAGTGAACAACTTGAAATAAGCCATCATGCCTCCAAAACTAAAAGAAAACAACAACTGTCAATCATCCCAGTCGCATCACATGATTATACAATGGATGAAAAATTTATTTGTCGTTGTAACGACTTAATAATGCCAGAGAAAAAGCAAATGTTGCAACTCGTACAGAATAACTAACCTTTGTGTTGTGTTTTAAGGTTAGTTAATCTGATTCTTCTTCTAAGTCAGGCTCATCAGCTAAAAGATAGCTTTAGTTAAAATGCGCTAAGAGGAGCTATACGACTAGTTTCAACGGTACATCAAAGAATGGCAATTGTGACACCATTACGTTATTGATTCCCAAATCTTGTCCAATAACATAAACCTCTAAATATATATAATGTTTATTGTTTATTATTATAATTATCTATTATAATTAATTGGGTCTACAATGCTATGAGTGTTTCAATTCAGTCATATAATTAGCTTTGATGATGTTAACTACATTCATATCGAGTGCTTCACAATCCCCGAACAGGCTTGGTTTTGAAAAACAAAGAAGCTAAGCTGCAGACCCAGATGCACAGAAAAACATCATTAAAACGTGAAAGATAAAGGAAGTGGTTAGACAAATGCTGTAACTTTTTGCTTAAACAGTTACACTTAATAGATTTGTGGATACAAAATTTAAATCGTATTAGCTTACATCTTTGAGAAGGTGGGATGAGGTGCTTTGGAAGATCGTCAGGTAAGACATGTCCTTCCAAGCGAACATTTATCAAATGCATTGCGAGTGCAAACTCTTCCTCGGTCAGCATACCATCTTTATCGTGATCTGCCAAACGCCAGACCTTTGCCAGTGCCGTGTTTGGGAGTTTTGATTTGATCATTTCCTGCATACGAGAGAAAAAAATGCAAAAAACCAAAAACTTTTGTGATAGTATGATAGTAGCTATTGCCAGCAACTACTCTAGGTATAGGTTCGGACACATTTTATGCGATAATAGTAAAAGGAAAGCGATAAGTTAATATACACATGCAGCATATTAAATAAGTAACACATATGTTTTTAATTCGCTGAGAAAACAATGGGCAGTTTTTAGTAAATTTTTACTGGAATAATACAACTTTTATACAACTACGTGCATTTTGCACCAGTTATGACACCATAGTGACCAGCTGGACTGGTTGCTGTTATTATTTAGAGTACCACCTTCTTCGCTTCACTTCCTTTGACTTTGCCGTCGGCCGGATTCAGTTTCATGAAGACTTCGTCATACGCTGATTTCTTCTCTGAAACGATCCATTCTCCATCACAATCGCTCCCAGCGTTAACTCCGACTCCAAATGTATTGCTGAAAGGATTATCTTTGGAAGCAAAAAATGCTCCACCTGAAACAACAGACAGTGTGCTAAGGTTAAAGGTGAATTTTAGTGGTGATATCTTTGTCAAATAGTTTGTAAAACACACCATGTGCTGTACAGAAATGTAAATGCAAATACCTTTAACTGAAGGGCCTTCAGACTTGATTTTCTCGGCAGCTTTAGTTTCCTCTCTCTGAATCAACTTCATCAACTCGGCAATGTCTTTTGCAAGCATGTCGTCAACCTAAACAGAACTGATACATAATAAGTTGGAAAAGGCTGGGAACGACTGTTCTCCAGAATGACCATGCATTTAAAGGCTTGTGTCATAATGTGTGTGATAATTTGCGATGATTCAACAGCTTCTTTGTCTCAATATAATTCCATAAAATGAAAAGACATAGGTCTACTTTCCAAGGAAATAAAATTTAATACAGAAAGCAACACTGTCTCTGAGCAGTCAACATGAACATTTACTATTTCTAAATGAAAATTAAAGGGCTACTTCAGTAAATACTGTGCCGCGAGGAAGATTATTCAGGTTCGTGCGGCCCATCACTAGTAAATACTTTTTCTGCTAAGTTAGTAATAAAAACTCTAAAACGTGTATAAATAACAGCAAACATGACTTTAGTGAGCAAATAAGCCAATACCTTTTTAACCATGGACTTACTCAAGCTTCGTAATTTGCCAAAATCTGTGAGTTTCAGTTTTTCTTTCATTTTTTGTGCGTTTGGGAAATCACCTGCAAGACAGAAATTATCAAAGCAATCTTAATAGTAACACAAAGCCAAGCGAGTTTATAAAAGAACAAAATGAAACCAAACATTTGGAAAATAAAAACTGTTATTATTTTTTAGAAGTATTCTTGTATAAAGCGAAGGGCAAGTTCTAAAACAAGTCGATCTTAAACCAAATAAGAGATGCCAGGAAAAGCCCCGGAAAAAAATATTTTACAGCAACCGACACATTTTTGATTAAGGTAAACTTGTTTTAGCACTTGCACTTTAAAGCAGTTCTGATTGCAATGCCCTATCAAGTAATGTTAGTTTTAAAAACGACTATTCGTTTCGTATCAACACAATTTCACAACAACAACAACTACTTAAAGACAAATACCTTGGATGACTGACCAGACAATGTTTGTGGCTTATACAATGAATGTGTTCAATCGAGTTAGATAACACTGTGTAACACGATTTTTGTTCCCGGGTTCTAATTGATATTTCCTGATCTCTCTCACCTAGAAACTTCCAAAAATCAATATAGTTCATTCCAAACATTGATTTTGTGGTTAGGAGAGTAATTTTTTGAATTTGCTTGTATGTGCAATATTGTGCATGGTTATACTGATTTACCCTATAGGAAATGGATATTTACCAAACTGTCTTTGATCGCTGTAAGTCCATTTTTAATCGCTTGGCATCGACTAAGAAGTTATATTCTATCAATGTATTTACTAAATATTCTGACGCGCTAGTCGTAGGCTATCGATTGCTTTTTCGCAAAGCAAATTACAGCCAACTTTTGGCTATTTTTCTGTCTGGCAAAGGGTTAATTCTGAGTTTGCCTAGTAACAGGCAACGAATTAGAATTTTTGTTATTAAAATCAAATCACAAAGCACAGGCATTTGGTACATGGAAATTTGCACATAAATGTATCAACTGTATCCGAATCAATACCATCATTAAATGTTAAATGCAAAACTAAATAAGTATTTCAGGCTAAAACAGTTCAAGTATAAAATCAGTTAAAAATGGGATGTTTTGCGGGATTTTCTTTTGTACTCCACATCACTTTCCCGCATCAAGGCCCAGACATAATCTCCCATCATGCTTTCATTATATTGCCCTTGGTATCTCCTTTCAAAATCTGTTATGTCTTGATGGAATCGCTCCCCTTGTTCTTCTGAATAAGCTCCCATATTGTCTTTAAACTCGTCCAAGTGAGCATCAAGCATATGTACTTTCATGGACATTCTGCACCCCATGTTTCCATACGACTTTACCAAATTGGCAACGAGTTCGGCATAGTTATCTTCCTTGTTATTGCCCAAGAACCCATTCACCACATCTGCAAAGCTATCCCAAGCCTTCTTTTCAACATCATTAAGCATTTGGATAAAATCATTTGACTTGAGAATCTTTTTAATTTGTGGGCCAATAAATACACCAGCTTTTACTTTAGCTTCTGATAGTTCAGGAAACAAGTTTTTCAGAAACTGGAATGCGTCACCACCTTTATCCAATGCTTTCACAAATTGCTTTATAAGCCCAAGTTTTATGTGAAGGGGAGGCATAAGCACTTTGTTTGGGTTAATCAACCGAGTTTGCCCTACGTTTTTCTCTCCAACAACAAATTCGTTTCGTTTTGGCCATATTTGCTTTTTGTAGTGTTCTGTGGTAGCCCTACTATCCCAAAGGCAAAGGTGGCAAGGATACTTGGTGAACCCCCCTTGCATACCCATTACAAACGCTACCATTTTAAAGTCCCCAATTTTTCCCAGTTATATTGATCGTACTTTAAAACATTCAACAAAGTCTTAACAGTCTCATAGTTTTCTTTCAGGTGGACTGAATGAGAGTATATTAACATTTAAAAGTGATTAACATCCATCTTGGATGCTCTTTAGCCATATCTTTGATATCTTTTCTCAAAAATATTGCGATTTTAGAATTTCAGTCTCTAAACCACAAAAACAAAGTTTATATGAAATAAAGTTGATTTTCAACACTTACTGGTCCTAAGCAATAGGGAAAAATCGATTAGAACCTGGGAACAAAAAAATTTTCTTTTTTTGTTACATTGTGTAATCAAGCAAAATTTTATTTTAAATCGTTGCCTAACAAAAGCCATCGTACATTTATACACAACCACCCGTACTACAAAGTGTAACTGTGGTCTTCTTCACTGACATAGTTATGCAGCATAAATTAACCACAGGCCAAAAATGCAATAGCTTACCAAGTGAGATGCTGTGTTTATGAGACAGTTCGACAAAGATTTTTTCCAGATCATTAATTAGCTTATTCTTGGTCTTGGTCTTGCCAAACAGGGACGGCATGCTGTCATACAAATGACTGATGATATAAGCATGGACCTAAAAATAAGAAAAGTGAAAACATTAAAAGTCTATCACACTTGCATGTCTGATCGATGATGCACATGCACTATCACAAATGCATGTTTTCTTTCCTAACTTCAGCCGGTGCCTGAAAATAGTGACGCTAAACTGATGCCTAATGTACTGCCTTAACTAGAAGCAAAGTCAACTTACCATAAACACAGATAACATTCTTGCTGCCATTTGCAAAACTTATAATAACAAGTGTATTACAAAGTAATAGGAACATGTGTATATTGAAACTAATATCGAGTAGCTAAACTACAAATGAACGCATGTGGAGAATGGAATGTAAATTAGTCTGAAGAAACTTGATAATATGTTCACCTTTGCTAGTCTAGCTCTTTTAATTAAATCGTTCAGTTTTCTTAAAGCAGCATTCCTGGGCAGACTTTGAATATCATCAAAGAGATCATTGCGTTCAGCTTCAAACAAGAGCCTGTTTTCATCGTAGCGTAGTGGTTGGTCCCAGAATGACCCAATATACACCCTAACCACTTCCGGTGTGGTTATTACCTGAGATCACAAGCTTTAGCTGCACCCTTTGTTGGAGTCAGGTGCATAAAACTGTCAACTTTATGCTGTCTTTAAATATGTTTATAAATGATACCAACAAATACCAGTTAAGCACAAACTCATGACATCATACAGTATAAGATATATGTTTAGTCTTTATAAATGCAAGCAAAGCATATGATTATGTCATATCAAACAGCTCCAACTTTATCATTTCAGTGCAATTTGGTAAGAGAAAAACTATAATGATGTTAAAATCATACTGTGCATGTGGTCCCTACTGGAAGAAAATTCCATAATTTCCCCATCCTGCATAGATTAGCCTACCTTTCCAAGGGACCACATAAGAGCTCCATAAACCCTCATCAGTTGTTGAGTGTTGACTTGGTCCGACTTATTTAGAACAACGCGAATCTTGGAATCAAAGGTTTTAACGGCGTCGAGAGCTTCATGGAACTCATCTGAAATGTCAAGCTTGTGAGCGTCGAACAAGAGAATGATCCGGTCAACTCTCTCTGCTAACCAGGTCAGCACCTGAAAAAACTGAGGCTAACAAAAGGACTTCTAAATTCGCTGTAAACATTAAGGTAATTAAGTAATTATTTGTATTCATGGTAATTATTTGTCTTAAAAGGTAAACAAAACATAATACGAGCAAACCAAAACAAAAATTATCGGTAAATTTGATTAAATTAATTGCAAAGGACTATAATATGTACAAGTGTTACTTTAGATAATTTATGGCTCGGTTATGCATGTTGACGAGAAACCTCACTTTAAAATTACCTTTGCAAAATCATAACCTCGGTTTACTCTCTGCTTTTCACCAGACAAAATACCAGGAGTGTCGATGATGCTGATGCTGTTTAAAACTTCATTTTCCATATGAGAACATAAAAACCGAGATAAAAATGCATTTCCGAATGAGGAAAGGGCCCTAAAAGGTTTTGTATCATCGACAACAGCAGCATTTCCAGGAACAATCCCTTCATTGACAACTCCACTGGCTTTGTCTTTTGCACCAGCCATTATAGCAATAAAGCAGTCTGTTGTTGGTTCGGGGCCAATTCTCATGCCTGGAAAATCTTTTTCCAACAAATATCTAATGAACGTTGTTTTTCCGGTTGAGTACTGGCCTATTAGTAAAATCATAGGCTTTGAGTCAAAGTCAGCATTGTGTAATGCAGGTGAATGAAAGTTATGGAATTTATATGCCTCTTCCAGTGGTTTAAGTCTGCTTTTATAAAGATTCTTTAAACCCAACGACACGTTTTCAAATATCTCTGGCTCTCTTTCCTTCTCTTCTCGACATATCCAACGAAGCATTTTCCTTTAAGTTAGTGAAATTTTTGTTGCACAGCTCAACCTACAAACTTAAGGACCAAACATATCTAACATGATTGCTTTGAAGTTTTTCTACTGAGAAAAACGAGAAAAATTTCTTAACACAGGTTGTATATTTTCATCCAGCAACTGAACGCATAGGCAAAACTGAGCTGTAGCTTAACATCAATCTTCACCAGCATAAATACATCAGTTGCAGGTTAATGTAGGTTTACACTGGATCTAATAAAGACCCTTTTCATGTTACAAACTTGCACAAAGGCTAGCTCAGTAACCGGGTCTCAAGTTATTGGAAATCATCGCCGGGTTTAAGTCGTTCAAAGACTTTCCTCAGTCCAAGGATAAAGATTATACCACACCACCGCACCCTGCGTTAATGAATCTCATTAACTTGCACGCCAAACTTTTACATCTTCACACTAACTTATAGCAAATAAACAAAGCAAATCAGAATTTTTCAATGCCAATTGTAATAAATGAACAGACAATTGAGGTTTCCCTGCATGGCGTAACCTTACCAGAGTCATGCTAGCCTACTCATACATATTGCTCTTATATTATGACGTCACTACTGTACCACAAATGTCAAAATTTGCGTCAAATCTGCTTTTTTGGGACAATCTTTCGGCAGCAGGCTTACTTGTTTAACCGCACAGCATCATTTAAAAGTTTTTTCTCTGATATATTTACTATTCTGAAAAGTCAAGCCTAAAAGACAGCGCTAGCTTAGTTTGATTTATTGTCAACTTGTTTGTATTTTCCACTCCTTTCAGCATCAAAACCTCTGAGTAATAAAAAGGAAGATAATAGGCAATTACTCTTTTTACTTTCTAAATTAACCTGTCAGTATTATTTAAAGAAAGCATTCTGCAATTATATTACTTTTTATGTAGACTCCAAAACAACTAACAGCGCTGTTACATTTGTACGTAGACTTTTAATAACAAAAGTAGTACAGTAGTAGTACTGTAGTTGTAGTTTTAATAACAAAAGCAACGTCATTCTGGCGTTCTGATGAAATCAAAACATAATCATAGAAATCGCAAACAATAACTTGTTTTCAACAAAATAATGAAAATTATTAAAAAAGTTTGAAGTAGGATATAAAAATTGAAGAAAAGTACAAGAAAGACAAAAAATGAGAAGATTAAAGCTATATAAAGATATAAAGTAAGATATAAAGCATGTTTTTAGATGACACGTGACAATATTACGATTTTAAGTATAAAAAGCTTAGTTTAAGCATTTTGATGAAATTCAAAAATCAGAAGTTTCTTAAAATATCAACAAGCCTACCTTGTACATAGTAGCGACGTATTTAGGATTGCTCTGACGGAAAACGCCCAAAATAGGGTGCAGATATTCCACAAATTCTGTGCTTTTCTGCTTTCAAAATTGCTCAAAATCAATCGAAATATATTCTCATATTTTAATGTACAGTAAAATTCGTAACACTTCTTTCCACCCCCTTTATTCAAACAACCCAGACTCAAAGTTTGACAATTTATGGACCTCAACACTGAAACTCCGAATGCGATAATTTTGAAACGCCGTATAATCTGTCTTCCATGTGTTTTGCAAGGAATAGATAAGTTTTCTGATAAACTAAAACGACGTAAAACACTTTTCACAATCTCATGTATGAGGAAGATACTTAACGTTTTTAAGCTTGACAACGAACTTTTGTCTCTGGATGTAACATATGACGGCAACTACAATTCCATTAATAAATCCACAATGCTGACATTTTGTTTTTGAAATAAAGCGCTTTATTAAATGTGATTTAACTAAAGGAAGATTAATTCTAGATTGGATGGTTTTGTCTTAAACTGGAAAAAATTTTGTACGTGTTTTATCAGTTATAGTTCTCAATAACCGAAATGTTTTTATCCTCAACAGGATATACGTTTTGAATGTACTTGTGAAAACCAATAGAACTTGCAATGGAGATGGTAGGCAATTAGGGATATAAATAGGCTTACCATACGTCCCGTTTTAGCCGGGACAGTACCGCTTTTTAAGGCTTTGTCCCGGCGTCCCGCTGAGTCAACCCAAAGTCCCGCTTTGGCATTTAGTCAACCAGCATTGCCCTTCACTACACCAGTATTAGCATGCTGTGATAGGTCTGCTTAGCCAACTTGCTGAAGAGCAATGCTCGATGCGTGTTCTTGTTTTGTTGTGTTTAATGTGAAAGCAATTGTTACGTCATTCTAACGGGTAATTGGTCCAGTAGTGAGTTTAATGTTAACGCATTCGCTAGTTCAGTAATAGCAGGCTAGAAGGAGGAGGTGAACTTTTTGCAGTTAGGTTATGGAAAGAACTTATTTCGTTCCGGTACTTGTTTGCGTTTCCTTCTGCAAAAACCATTTGAATGTGAAAGCCCTTACCACCTGCAAAATTAACACTGACTTTTCCTGCTGTGATTTTTATGAGAAAATAAAGTCGAATAAAGACTTCTTGAAGAAAGTATATTCTACAGAAAAGTATGATTGGACGATTATGTAAATTTACAAATGCTTGAACATTGTTTTGTTTCTTAGTAAAATGAGTTAATTTAGTTTTTCTTGGTGTCTTACTACTTTAGTTATCCCTGACGATAGGAATCCAAAATAGTTGCATACTCCTAGTAAAATATGAACCACATTTATCTGATAAGGTTCGTTGTTCTGAAGCGTCCCACTTTTCAGTCACAAAAATATGGTATGCCTAGATATAAAACTAAATTTAACTCCTCCTAACTCCTCGACAGCAGCGTTTGGGAACTAAGTACGTCAAACCGGGATCAACTGCCTTCACGGATGGGATGCTTTTGCATGTTGTTTATTGTTGAATTTTTCACACGTATTCTATTTTATTGTGTTAACATTATCTGTACTCATATTAAGTTAAGCCTAATTTTGATTTTTCTACAAAAAACTGGTGTTGTTTTAACAACTTTTGCGATAGGTATAGCATACATATCGGTATATTACTGTACAAACATCCGTTTCTATCAGCACGTTTTTATGTAAGAAAAATGTAGTAACCTTGAAACCAAATGCTCAATAGAAAATTTTAGCCTAATTGGCAAAGCGAATTGCACTAAATAGTGTTTGAAAAGTTGACAAAGCATTAGATTTATGTACAGTAGCAAGCATTTGTCTGCATCCAAAACAGGAGAGTTCGATGATGACGACTGCTAAGGTGAGTTCAACGAAAATATTCTCAAAAAAGAAGTAGATTAATCGAGGACAACAAAGGTCAGTTATTTAATGTCACACTTTCGTTATTTCAAATTAAAGCTTGTTATCATGGGTTATGAATGTGAACAAGTTAAACAACTTTGATAACATCAAAATAATAACATTTCATTTTGAAAATACGTTTCATAAATTGTTGCGTTACTTCAATGGAGATTAAATCGCAGACAGGTTTTACTTAACACAAAATGACCGGATGGTTTTGTTTAGAGCTGGACGAAATTGGCTCGTTCCATTCGTGGCGCAATGCAAAAATATTTCATAATTTTACACACATGTTGTCAGATCGGTGCATAAAAATTACCATTTCATCAAATACAGACGCTGTGACGTAACGACCGAATAACTTCAACATATTCCTTAAATGTAAAACCGGTTATGAAAACAAAGTACATGAGGCCTTTTTGATCAAACAATTAAACCCTGTCATCAACAAATAAGCATTTGAAAAGGTTTGTCCATTTAAATAAAAAGCTTTAGTTTGTAAGATCTACACCAAAATTTAGCGCCCAAAATTAACAGTTACTTTCCATTTTTCCTAACGTGTTATTCTCGTTATCAACATCAATGCTCATTTTTCCAATGTATAGCACAGTACGTTGCCTCTGGTGCAATGTTATACCTCGCTTCATTTCTTGCAATTCCTATTACCATTTATCACTAATGTTATCCTTGTGGTGTACTTTCCATATCTTGGTCATGAAACGCTTTAGGTTTTACGTTATTTGTTGGGACTGCTACTTTTGCTTTCCTCCAAGTAGGCTTGTTCCTAAATTTCTCCTTTAAGTTATCTATAAACAAGTAATATTTGTGTCCAAAACGTGTCAAAGTACCTTGGATATAAAGATAATTTTTGCATGAAGTTGTTGCTTCAATTGCAACTACGTGCTGGGATTTAAAGTTCACTTTAACCGTTCAACGTTGTATTCAAATTCAAACTAAACGAAAAAGCATATTTTAGGAAACCTATATTAGCCTATTTTTTTTTTGCTGAGATCTTGCTTTAGCCTACTTGCAGTATATGACGCAGACAACACAAACAGGTAACTACATGAGTAATTGTTATTACTGCAAAAAGTTGATCAAATACGTCCCCGATTACGGAGAAGTTATTTATTTGCCTTTGTGAAATGGTAGGCAATGCAATTTAATTTACTGCAATTTTATCTAACATTAACATTACAAACTTGTAATAAGAACCTGCAGGTCTAATCAATGAAGCAGCTAATGAAATTTTAAAACACGCTCCATTGGGTCCATTGGACCCAAACCAGGGCAAAATGGGTTAAACCGTTTGAGTTACCTTTTGAAAAAAGAATGGTTTTCGTATATTCACATTTGACATGCGAACAAGTTGTATTGCTCAGACTACAGTACTTATATTTCTCATACACTTTCGCCACCGGTTGTGTAAGAACCAAACACTTCAATCTCATCTTATCCAATTCGCACTTACGTTCAGTGACTTATCTGTTGATGCAAATCGTTGCATGTTGTTATCGAACTCGCACATAATTTCCTCCTGGTTTCACTCTAAAACGCTGTTGGATTACTAAACGGTCTTATTCTAAGTTGTAAATGGCGCGAGTCTTTCAAAGAAAATTCCTTGTCTCAGAACAACAGGTGCACAGGTGCTAACCAAGATTGGGCAATGTTTACCAATTCACAACTTTGAACCTGCGTTCATTTCGTCCTTGATTACTTTGGAGACATGGTTTCAAATTCTTTTTCTTGCTTGAAATTTTTTCTTGTAAACAATCCCTTTGTTTTAATAAGATGACTGCCCTATAAAAGCAGTTGTCCTGTAGAGTGACTGCATTTGAAAAGTAAGTCTGTCTAAGGGATGTGCTTTACTTTAAAAGATTTTTTTGCAGTGTATTTGTACTCTGCGTAATTTTCAGCAGTTTGCTTCTGTGTAAAGTTACATTGCTTGATGCAATGCCTGGTAAAGTAAAGAAAACATGACGCAATGTTGAGCAAAAATTTTTAATCAGGCTTAGATGCTAGTTGACGGTATAGTGCCAAGCAACGAAATGACGTTATAGTCTAGTCTAAAGTCTAACCATTACTTTTCAATTCGTTTTTTGCCAGGGTTTATAGTAAGCTGCAACTTTGCATTATCTTTCGCGATTAAAATATTTTGCTTATCAGAGTAATTATAAACTTGCTAAAATGGAGTCGAACATTGAAATGTTAATCAATTTGAACGCACTTCTGGCTGACATCCCTCACATTTCAAATATCTTGGGTTATGCTAATCAAGTGGCGGTTTATCGTCTTGATGAGGAAAGTGAAGAATGGGTAAGTCGTTTGCAACGTTCGGAAATCTTGAGAAAATTGCACTAATTTCAACTTCTTACAACTACAGCTAAGTTGTTTTGAAATTCCAACTGTGCCTTTTACTGCAAATAACTGTTACTGATTTTACAGTTTTTTACGTAACTCATTTTACAAAAATTAAATTAATCATTAAAGATAAATTTCTATTTTTTAAGGAATATCTTGAAATGAAAGGAACATTATTTGTTTATTCACGGTAAGTCAAATCATTTTCTTTCTTTATAGATTTACTTGTTCTTATTATGATTGTTTAAAAATTTGCATTATATTTGTTATTAAGGTTTTGACGCGTACGCTTTTATGTTTTAACAGTTCTTATCCTTTCAAACCTGGCCATGTTATTATTAACAAACTTTCCCCGAAAGACCTCACGGAACCCAACACGCCTAGCGCCGAGATGATCGCCGAACATTGTTTTTTAACTTACAAGTACTATGGATGTTAGTGCCCTTGTTATAGTTGTTTTGTAGTAACCTATGAAAAATTTTAATTTAATTTTAATTAATTATTTGCAGCAACTTACGGCCTAATGTTTCAAGATTATTTCGACTGCATATGCATGGGAAATCTGTTGAAGGAGTAAGTTACAGTTTCTTAACGTTTACAAGTTACATTTATATATATAATTGTAAGCCTGTAACAGAAAGAATATTCCAAAATTTATGAAAGCTGAATCATGTGAGCCCAGTATATAATGAGAATACAGTGAAGTAAAAAGCAAGATTCTGGATAGCATTATGCATCTTAACAGTTATTTCTATTGTTTTAGCTTAGCTTGTGTTGAGCATTTAAAAATAAGCGATAATTACAAAGTGCTATCTAATAAATATCTAATCTAATATTTCTATTTGTGCTATATATGCTGATAAATCAATATATATATAACATATAGGCAACAAGTATATAACACTGTTCTTTAATTATAAGTTACTGCACGTCATTATGCAATAAATTTCCATCAAAATTCAGACAAATGGAATTGGAAGACTTGTTATTAAAACTGAATTTTGCACTTTTTTCACAGTGTGTGGAAAGAGTTGGAGAATCCTCCGGACTTTCCCTGCAGCACTTATTCATCATCAGAGAGCAGTGATGATGAGGAGTTAAGCGATGTTGCTTCGGAGGAGAATATGGCCTAATATAAGATCGCTGTGATCATTAATTTTTCTGATAAAATATTTTTATAAACAATCAGCTTCTATCAGGCAGCGTTTCAAGAACTGTTAAATTGTCGAAATTAAGTAACTTTCCTGGGTGCATGTATTTCATTCATAGCTGAGTGTAATTGAAGGTAACTGTTGCATAATACGCTTATATTTAAGTTAGAAACTGTAGTTTCACTAACAGCAAACCGTGGTTCCAAGCGTTCTTAAGCGTTGATATGGTACAATCATTACAACTTGTCGTTCTATCTTTTTTCTTTTTATATTATCACCATGAAGATAAATGCTGGAGCAGCCAGTAAGACTATGAAACCGGTTTCTGCTATTAACTTGTTGTTCACCGTTTAATAAAAACTAATAGCGTGTTTATAAGTGACATATTATTTTATATTCGTATATATTTTAGTTGTTTAATGTTCATTTGTAGTTCATTGAGATGTCTATATATATTTGCTGTACATCTGTGAAGTTTGTCTTGAACGCGTTTTAGCGGCAAATACAAATATAATTCAACCGGTTTTGGTTTCTTTTGTACGACGTATAGGCACAGAAAACGATAGCGCAGACTGAATACATCATATCATTTATTCGCTTGTTACTTTAGAACTATTTCTCATTAACTGGATTTGCAAATCGTCATCACTGGCTAAATGCAGTAAATAAATCATTAACTTCTAATACAATAATATGCTGCTACTCTTCAACTAAAAGTGTTTCCAGATCACAATTTGCAACATCAACAACAACAAGTCTATCAGTGACATCGGCTTCAAACTCTGATAAACTTGCGACTTTTCTTTCATAAAAGTTTTTGTAAGCAGGAAGTCAGTAGATAAAGAATGTTTACAACATCACACCTCACCAGCGGCTTGCTTCGCAGAAATGCAACTTTCCCCAATTGCTTTGTTGGCTTTGTCTGATCAGTTTTGAGCATTACCTTAACGTCTTTTCTTCAAAAAAGTCGCCTTTATTCGAAGAACCCAGACGTAAAGTTTGACACTTTATGGACCTCAATATTGAAACACCAAATGCGATAATTTTGAAACGCTATATAATCTTTCTACCATGTGTTTTGCAAGGAGTAGATAATTTTTCTGATAAATTAAGCTTGAGGTCTATATGGTTTCGCAGATAGGAGCCGTAACCGCACACAACCGTACTCGGGTTTTGTGACATATTTCCCCTCATTCACTATCTTGTAAACCACGTATGATCTAAATTTGCTTTTGCAGCTCGGTTTTCCAAATAATAACAATCAACTCCGCATCAAGAAATACAATGCGAAGTTTGTTTTGTTAGAAGTAGATCATGGAAACATTTCGTTCAATGGCTGACAACCAGATCGACAAGCAACCTGCTATGTTTGATCACCATCAGTTCATCTCGACTAGAGTCATGGTGTTATAACAATGCTGTCAGTGACTCACAACACTTAATATTGCCACGGTTTTAGCAAATAAAGAATAAAGACGTAAAAACTTTTATGATCCCAAAATATTCGACTAGTTATCACGCACATTGTTTTACTCCTGAACTTCGTCGAAGCCAGGACACTCACCCAAATTTTACTTACGTCATAATAAGATTGTGACATATTCCTTCTCAACAGATACGTTTTGAAACATGGAAATTATTTAAGTTTATTTTTACAACTCGATAAAACAAAAAAACAGCTCCTTATTAACAACTGCAATGCGCATATTGTTTTCATGAAAGTTGGTGGTTAGAATCAGCTCACATCACTTGACAACGATAACAACAAGCAACCTGCCATGTTTGACGTTCCGACCATTATGTTTTGACTATTGCAATTGTTTTGAAAAAATGTTGTCTGGAGATTTCCCAGAACTTTATATTGTAATGGTTGTAACCGATAAGGAGTCGCAAACAAGAAAATGCAACGAAAGGAAAATCGAAAACATAAAATCGTTTATGGCTCCTAAAAATAGAGTTTGTGCCGGGAGCATGGACAAGTGGTTCTCCCTAAATAGTCTAGTTACTCTAGTACATATAATATACAAGTTTCATAATGTGTAAGGTGTTGTGCTATAATAATTATTATATTATATATTATTATAATCAAATACATGGGTCTACCAATGATTCAAAACACAAATGTATGTTTTGTAGTTCTACGTTTTTGGATATTTTAACGTATTTGTGTTTGTAACGTTTTCAACTGTAAGCTACATAATATATAGCTTGCTTGTTTGCGAGGCACATTTCGCATTATTCACTTCAGGTGGGTAAGTAGGCCTATGGGTTTGACTTTTTACTTTTTGCTTTAGTGTACTGATCAAGCATGGGCAACATGCACAACTAAAAACTGATACTTGTTTTTTAATCACGTGTTTAAGTTTCGTTTGGAATCATCCTTGATTGTTCGAGTCATCATTGTGATGTACACAAACTGCAATTCTGGTGAAAGGACGCCGGTGAAATAGTCAATTTGATTCATGAATCAAGTTGTGGCGGATTATGCTAAGCTGCGGTATACCGGTACCAACTACGTCTGACGTATTCTGACAGATTCATGTGACTTATTTGCTGTGACGATTCACGTGACGTATTTGCTGAGGTAGCAACGATTGTTTCGTATCTTTGTTTTTGTTAAAATTTACTTTCAGTTTAATTTAGGCCTAGTTATGAGAGTTAAGAGTTTTGGATCGGAGGTACCGGAGTCGTGCCAAATAGTGACCCCTCTTTGTGACGTAATAAATTCATTCATTCAACACCCAAAAAGCTTACGACAAATACAGATTTCGTTGCTGTATTACTTGTGCGAAGTATTATACAACAAACATACCGTGTTTTCTTGAATAGAAACCGCGGCAACTATTTTTTATTTTTGAAGGTTTTGTGCGGCTTCTATTCGAGGGCGGCTTCTATTCGAAGGCAGCTTCTATATTTATTACATGAAGTACCGGTAGTGTGGATTAGGTGACATTAAAATTCTGCGCTCTCTTTTGACTACTATCCGATCACTACTACAATGTGACAACTGCTGTTTTTCGCATGTGCGAGCTCTCAATGACAGCCTTTATATTATACCGAAGCGATTTCAGCATTGTCTTCTGCTGTTTCTATGCGAAAGCGGCTTCTATTGTTTATTTTTAATCAAATCGTGCGGTTTCTATTCGAGGGCGGCTTCTATTCAAGGGCGGTTTCTATTCAAGAAAATACGGTGTTCGCCATAAAGACCGCGTACACTGGCGGCTATTGTTGCAATATGAGCGAGGACGATTGATGGTTGATAACTTGTTTTGCTTCTGCTTTGATGATATGAGTTATCATTTCTCAAACGGCGTGATTATGCTGTTAGTTGCTTAATTCTGTCTATATAAATTACTAAATTATAAAGTTCCCATTTTATTTATTATCAGACACAAAGGCTTTCACCTTCGAGTAAAGCTTACTGAATGTAACATTGCGCGGTAGTAACAAGTGACAGAGTAAAGTGTAAAAAGGAAGTTGTAAACATTACAACAGTATATATATGTGGCACACCAGTTCAAGCGAGGTAATTTATCTGAACGTCATTACAGAGAATTTAAGTTTGGTCAACAACTGAATTACAAGATCCCGAAATAAAATTCCAGCATCGACAAAACAAGTCGTGACTCTTGACGTAACCGTGACAAGTCTATACACAAGTAGCCTACAGAACTTACTGACAGAAGTAGGCCAACAAATGTAACCTGTATACAGTGTATAGGGTATTTTGTTTTCCAGTATACATGCATTCACAAAAGTTACTATATTACACTATTCAGCCATAGAATAATGGTACGTTTTCTGCTGAGTCAAATCCTTTATCAGACAATGAATTCATTACGTCACAGAGGGAGTTCAATATTTGGCAGGGGTGACTATTTCCCACTACACCAGTACTGTTCCCAGTATAGGCTTACAGGTCATACTATAACAGTTTTTAACGAAATTGTATGTGCTGAAACACATTTTCGGGCGAAGACATGCGTGGTGCGTTGAAAGCTTAAGTTATGGTTAATTATTGATAAATCGGTGTAGAAAAACGTCTGTTACGTTTCTTGCTTTCCTTGGGGGTTTATGTAGTGCAGAAGCGCATAGAGAGTATGTTTGTGCTTATTTCCGATTTTTATAACTATTAGGCTATCTTTCGATTGCTTATAATCTTAATGGTTGCAAGCTTCTTACTTTACGTCATACTGCTTTATCTAAATTGGCACTCACAGGCTGTAAAAGGTATACGTTAGTGTTGAAATATGATTTGTACAGCATTTATCAAGTTACATTTATGATACTGTATACTTTCAACTGATTGCTATTTTCTTTTGAAAGTGATAGGGCAGTCCATAAGCAAAATTTTACCTGGGTTTAGCGTACTTAAATTGGTAGAGTTATTGAAATGTTTAGAAGATATAGGAGTAGAAGAGGAAGCCGACCTATCTGAAGTTCAAGAGTCAGACATCACTTCCATTATCAAACCTATTTAAGCAAGAAAGCTTATAAGAGCTTGGAAGTCATATTGAGTTTAGTCATTTGTGACCTTTGTTGTAAAATAAAATCCTGTGCAGTAATGAATTTGAATGATTTTCCAAATTTTAGCTGCTACAGTTCAGGTGGCAGGAAAATGTGAAGTTATGGAAAAAGACAGCACTAGTATGAAAGCGTCGACTTCATCAGTGAGCTATCAGTCATACTCATGGCCAGCTGGATTTCAATATCCCTGTAACAAGTTTCCAATCATTTTAAACCAAACTTCTGACAAAGGCCTGATGCCAGATCTGGCAGCTATACCGTATATGGTTAGGGTTATTATTGAAGATGTAATGAAAGTTGCAAAAAACTATCACTTAGAGATTTACGGCTAATATCGTACAAAGTTATATCAAAGTTTCCTCAGCCAATTGAGGACTTTTGCGATGGAGTGGTTTTGGGTGGTGGACATAAGTCATTGACCAAGCAACTCAAGTACAGGCTGGAAACTGTGATAAGAAAAGAAATTAGAAGTTGGGAATATCTTTGGATTTGCAGGAGACGCATAAGTAAACCATCAAAGATCAAGGCAAAGTTAAAAGGTTCATGAAAGAAAGCTTTTCATTCAGTTAACCGGAAATTAGCAGTGGTGCATTACTGAAACTCTTACCAAAGAATGGCCATTTATCTTTAACGAAAAAGTTTATGCTTGGAATATGGTGCTATCACCAATCAAGTCACAACTTTGAACCTGTGTTGATTTCATCATTGATTACTTTTTGAGACATGGTTTCAAATTTTTTTGCTTTGTAATATCTTGCATTAGACAATCCCTTTTTTTAATAAGATGGAAGCCCAATAAAAGCAGTTGTCCTGTAGAATGACTGCAGTTGAAAAGTA
Organism: Clavelina lepadiformis; assembly: GCF_947623445.1. NCBI lineage: Eukaryota > Metazoa > Chordata > Ascidiacea > Aplousobranchia > Clavelinidae > Clavelina > Clavelina lepadiformis. The sequence continues at coordinate 19,050,149 of NC_135246.1, read as the reverse complement.
AGTCTGTCTAAGAGATGTGCTTTACTTTAACAGATTTCTTTTTGCAATGTTTGTGTATATGATTGCTCGCGATTAAAATACCAGGTTTACTGCATATCCGTGCAAAATAATTTCCATTTTTTTCTGAAATGGAAAAGAACGTTGTTTTGAGAATACTTCGGCGTCATAATTCATACATTTCACACATCATAGATTCTTCCAAACAAGTTAAAGCTTATATCTGCATTTTAAACGCATAAAGGGTATGCTGCTTGTGTATACTGTTGAATTTTTCACACATTGTGCATCGTTTACCAACTTACAACTTTTAACCTGTGTTGATCTCGTCATTGACTGCTTTTGAGCCATGGTTTCAAGTTCTTTTTTGCTTGTAATTTTTTTCTAGTAGACAATCCCTTTGTTTTAATAAGATGACTGCCCTATAAAAGCAGTTGTCCTGTACAGTGATTGCAGTTGAAAAGTAAATCTGTCTAAAAGATGTTCTTTACTTTCACAAATTTCTTTGTGCAGTGCATATGTATAATATTGCTCGCGATTAAAATACCAGATTTACTGCATATCTGTGCAAACTATTTTTCATGATGTTTTCTGAAATGGAAAAGAACGTTATTTTGAGAACACTTCGCCGTCATAATCCATTTATTTCACACATCATAGATTTTGCAAGTCAAGTGGAAGCTTACAAGCACAATTTAAATACACAAACGGTATGTTGCTTGTGTATTTTCTTTATTGTTGAATTTTTTACATGTTTCACAATTTATGGCAATGACACTATCTGTACTTTTATAAAGTTTAGCCTAGTTTTACTTTTTCTAGAAAGAACTGGTGTAGGTGTAACAGCGTTTGCGTGTAGTTATTCCAGCAGTTAATAATAATCTATTCTCTATATTATTGAAACAAATTTCAATTATTTTAGGAGGAATTAATCGCAGAGGGGACGTTATTTGTGTATTCAAGGTAAGCCAAGCTCATTACCGTTTTGTGTAATATTATTTTATTTTTTAACGGATTTTATATTCTATTTTGCTGCTTAAACGTCTATCATAGCTTGCATGAGCCGATTTCATGACTCGCTCATTTTTGGTCAGCTATGTTCGTCCCTACTATGGGTTCATTGTACTGAACCCATTGAATCAAAAGAGTTTGTTTGAACCAGTTCAATATTCTTGTATGGAGTTCTTCAATCTAGAAAGTCATAGCCTGAAATACACAAGATATGATAGTAGGTGCAAGTATATTAATTAATAATATCAATAAGCTTATACAGAACCTTGGTTGAGTTAAATTTATGTATTTGTAGATATGACATTCGAACATTGTTTAAGTTTCGCAAACAAAGGAGATGGTAATCGAATTGGTCACCTTTTACTTCAGTAAGTTCTTGGAAATGTGTAGCATACATGTCTGTATATAACTGCACAAATACCTGTCTATGTAAACCAAATGGTCAATTGAAAATTTTAATCTAATGACAAAGCAAATTACACTAAATAACTTTTGAAAAGTTGAAGTACAGCATTAGATTTAAGTACAGTAGCAAGCACTTGTCTGCATCCAAAACACGGACTGGTAGTAGCAAAATACGACAAATTCTTCATTGAAGTTATCTTTTGTATGTTGTCTTTTATGCAGTCTAATGGAACACGAAGAAGACGATGCCAAGGAAAAACAAGATTTGGCATATCGAACACAACATTTTGGGATCTATGAAATAGATAGCGATGAAGAGTTCGAGGAAGACATTCTGGAAGAAGTGGATTAATCGAGGACAACGAAGGTCAGTTGGTCAATGTCACAGTTTCCTTATTTCAAGTTAAAGATAGTGAAGAGGTAAAATAACTTGAATAACATCACAAGTCACAACAATAACATTTCATTTTGTAAAAGCGTTTCATAAAATGTTGCGTTACTTGAATAGAGATTTAACCGCAGATAGGTTTTACTTAACACAAAATGACTGTTTTAAGTTTTAGATGAAGTACTTACGCCAGTTAAGTTTTCTTACCATGTAGAAGTTCTTACTATGTATCTCCTCTCTTGCCTCTTACATCTTCACACAACATTATTTATTTAAAATTTGTGTTCAATCAATATACGAAAAGTCTTTTCCATCCAACGTGTTAATTTCCCCCATATCAGAGTTTGCTATTTTGTCCAGTTCTTCATTTCCCATTTAAGTCACAATTTACAAATTTTAGTTTTACTTTGGAAAACTGGCAGGCAATGCTTTTCAATTATTACGTTTCAGTTGTGGAATTAACATCATACTTCAAACACATCATGGATTTTTGTTTCTGCTTCGCATTAAGACAGCACTCGAATTTTGTGTTCTATTTTTTTGATCAAGGTCCTGATTTTGATTTCATCCTTTAAGTTTTGTTTAATTTTAAAAGTTTGTGAAATGTATTTTTGTAAAATGACCTCATTACTATATGATCTTGCACCACGTTTTTTGTTAAAATTGCAATTAGCAACTAGCACTTTCTAGCTGAAATAACAATTTCTTCTACATTTTTACCATATTTGCCACGTCCTAAAAGAATTGCTTTCTTCGAGTTTATTTATTTTTTCATATTATTTTTCAAACATAACAGTGCAATTTAGTAGAATGCTGCAATATTGCCATTTACCACGATTTTGGCCAGAATTATGTGCAATGTTCTAAGTAAGCAATGGCTGACTTGTTACTAGTAATGCAAATAACCGCGCATAAATTATATCAGAAACTTTTTTTTAATTCGGAAACATTTCCTTTAGCTTCTTGCTTCGTCTTTGATGAAAGTTTCCTTGTAAGCTCACTGCATTTCGTTTTGATGCCACGGTAGCACAAGAGCGCTTGCACCGATCCAGCATTTTAAAAATTGTTGCAATATATAAAGACCATAAGCGTAAAATTTTCTTGACGAAATATTACAATACGCGCTTTCTTCACTTCACCGCTCGTTTAATATCCCGGCTGGTGGCGATTTTTATATCGATCTATAAACTCTCAAATCAGTTCGATGATTTGTACCAAGTTATGTCGTCGGTGCTTCTTCATTGTATTGATTGATTACATTTATTATAATTATAAATAAACTTTTGTACCAAACGGTTTCATGGCTGAATACAATGAGCCGCCTTCGAGAAGCTTCACCAGAAGATAAAGAAGACAATGGTTCAGCTTTGGCGAATGTAACCAAAGATTTTTTGATCTATGAAATAAATATCAGGATGCATGCCGCAGAAGAAAAATTTATCTAAAAGTTTTTACTTGTTGCGATTTCGTGTAAGGAAGATTCGATCAATTTGATTAGAAATAATATTTTGCACAATTATTTTATAACAAAACCGAACTTTCTGCAAATTTTAAAAACACAAATTTTAGTTTAAAATCGATTAATCTTCAGTTATGTTCTTCACAGTAACGCTTTGCTCACATTTTGAAGCCACCAGTCTCGTTATTGCCAAAACCTTTAAAATTTGTTGTGGAAGTCGCGCTTGCTTCCAGTTATATCTGATTTAATTGCTCCTGGCTTTGTGGCAATACTTTTATCTCAAGCTGATAATTGCGTGAGACTGTACAAAAAGAGCCTTCGAAATATAGCGACTTGGCACCTGAGCTAATCCTAAAATTGCAATATCCCCTGCTTGCTTTATTTAATTTTACCAATCTTGCACCTTGTGTCCAAATCTTTATTTCTTCCCTGTCTAATCTTTCCCCATAAATTATCTTATTGGCGAAAACATTTTTTTTCGTTTGAAATTTCTGTTTCAAAATTGTGTTCTCAAGCGTTTTGGATCTGTCGTACGTTCCGTTCATTAGTCTACTCATCATACGTTCCAGACATTCGCTCCAATATGACAATTTCAATATTGCATGATGCAAATGTGTAGTAACTAGTAAGGAGTCGGAATTTTGACACAATAAATAGTTTTCGTTTTTAAATTAAGTTTTAGTACTTGCTGGTGAGGTAGTGTCTTGAGATGAAGCGAAAGCTCATAGCTTAGTCTATTTACTACGTTCTTTTAGTTAGACTTTTGCAGAAATATATTATTTCCACAGGGCTCAGTCAGTTTTCAGCGATTTCTCGCAGCATTTAACTATCATAAAACCAAACAATTTCCGCGTGCAGTGCTTAGAACAGATACGATTATATCACGATCAAAGTAGGGCCGGTTATTGATATTGATATTGGTAGTTTAAAAACTGTGCAAAAAGCACAAGTTTTACGAGAGCTTTAAATTTCAATGGGGTCGTTATATGTTGCTTTAATGGTTACAGCGAGTTGCATGACTTTGTTTTCCCAGGTTTCTAATAAACGGACTTATCTATTTCTGCCCCGTGTGAACGTTTCTTGTTTGGAAGCGGCTGGTCTCAGATAGATGTCTTGTTTGGAAACTCTGTCCATGCTTCGATGGAAGAGCGCGTTGTTCCAAAGGGAACTAACTTTTAATACTTTGAAAATAAATAAACTTCGTTTTGTAACTTATGTGCCATTCGTATACTGTCGTTGCAAACTATCAGACGGCAAAAAGTGTAATTATCTAGTCGCCTGCACCTTTTAACGAAAAATCTGTTTATTCTGGAGATACTCACAAATCGCGACGGACCAGTTGAGGAATAACCTACGCGTTGTTTCGTCACTTTGATTACGCTTAGGCTGAGTTGCTCTGAAAGAATGTTTAATCCAATATTCCTTAAAGTAATTTAATAAACTACTTACTAGGTTGCCCATCCTACTTAAAGACGTTTCAAACAATTATTTATAAAATGTTTTTGAAAACGTGCAAATCTTTTTAAAGACTTAAGACTTCAGACTTAAAAACGTGCGCTGATATAAAGAGGCCGAATGAGAATTCAAATTGATATAAGTTTACTCGCCTGATGGCGTTAATTGGTACGGTGTCATTTTGTTCAAAGTAATGATTAATCAAATAATGAATGTTTTTTGATAAAACCAAGTAAATTCCGGCAATTGACGAATCGATAACTACTAACCATTATACCCTGTAATGAAAAGTGGTATATGGTACCTTAACCTGTAAGGTTTACCCACTTCACTACAAAGGTTACACAACAATGACAACTGTATATTCTGATTATATTGAAGCTTCTTTAAACGCACACATTTAGATAAAACATTGGGACAGCTACATAATAAAGTCGACCACTTTCTAGGGTTAACTTAGTAGACTGTAACGCAATGAATAGCTATGAATGAAAGAATAACTCACGTCACGATTTATAACGATACACAGGAAGTTATGCATAGGCGACACGTAACGCAACGCTTCGCAAAGTAGATTTCCCAAACCAGGAAGTATATATTATTTTCCATCTGTGTGGTATAATATGCACCGTACATCACAACCCCAACCCTGCCCATTGTCCATCATGGCCTACACGTCATTTGGATGTTGTTTGTATTCCACTAATTAAAAACAGTTGTTTTACTAACATGATATTCCTGCCACATTTAATTTTATCTTTTTTCAATCAATTTAAAAGTTTGCAGTGATAATGTAAGGCACTGTCTTAAAAAATATGGTCCATGACCACGTGGTTCCATCAACGGAAAAGTCAACCGAGCATGTTGCCTCCGGGTTTTCTGTGATTTGACTTGGAATGGGCAGAGTTTGGTCGCCTTGCTCATGGCAAAAAGCGTTTCGATGTAAAGAATTTGGCAACTTTGCCCAACGTGGGCCTGTTCAAAGCAAAGAGGATATGTCAAGACTCGGTCGTGAAAACAGTAAGTACGACGTTCTCTATTAAAAGTTTACATTGCAGATTAAATCTATGTACGTTGTTCTCTATCAATAACATCGATGTTGCCAGTAAATATATATCGAGGAAAATAAGTGATAAAAACGCAGTCAAAAAGAGGTAGAAAGACAACAAACTTGTCATTAAAGTTAATTTTTTCGCCTTCTTCTACAGTACTTGCAAACAAAAACAACCTTCCAGACCGGTTTGGTGACACTTAATCACGCGACAATTAATCACGCGACGCTTAATCACCGACACATAATCACTAGGACATTTAATCACGCGACATTTTATCACGCGACACATAATCACTAGGACATTTAATCACGCGACACATAATCACTAGGACATTTAATCACGCGACATTTAATTACACATTTACAATATTTTTTTACATTTACAATTTACAGCAATGTTATGCATGGGAAATGTAAGCAACTGCACGAAGATAGACTAAAATCTCGCTTGACAGATAACGGTCAGCTGTGTTTTGCACGCGCAGTTTCAGTGCCTTGTACAGCAGTGGGGATCATTGTTTTAATTGCATCAAGGATGCGATCGTACGTTGCTCGCGTTTTATTTTGAACGAGGCAGTAAACTGCTGCAGGAATAAGACCGGGAACAAGTTCAAAATGTACTGTGTATAGTTGAAAGAACAAAGACGGTACAACCTTGAACGTTCCATCAGCTAGCCACAATTTCGCTCTGGCCAAACCGTCTAGCAGATCCCTGCTGCCAAGAAGAATCAGACGATTGTTTCCAGGTCCAGAGTCGTGCAAAATCATGCGCTGGAATGTTTCTGGTATTGTGAAATTAGTATCCATCGGAGACTGTAGAGCGGCCGTACAGTGTGCAGTCAGCATATCGCGACGTTTTCTCTGCAAGGTCCGCTTCAAAGATTGCTTTTTTGGCAGCGCCATGAGTACACCTGGTTCCAAGTCTCTGCTTACAGACCCGATGACGTTGCTTGTACTGGCTGACAGTTCACCCATATTCACCTTCATTTGACTGATAGCCTGTCTTGCCAAAGCCGTGATAGTAAATTGTAAACCGGTCGTGATAGTAAATTGTAATAATTCATTCAGTGGCATTGTTCCAGAGTTCCAAAATCGACGCTCTGACACAGTTTCAAGTAGCATTGTATTTTACGGTGTAACGTTTTGATGGTACTTTGGTCAAGAGCTTCGGTGACAATACAGTAGAATAATGTTAGATATTACATAGGTTATACTTTCGGACAATGTAACAATTAGACTTTATGAAGCTGGTGTTGATTTAAAGAAACAACGGAGTCAAAACAATTGTCGGGGAGTTCTAAAAGAAAGACCAAGGAAGCCTTTGGCAGTCGCATCCAAGTGATTATGTGTCGCGTGATTAAATGTCGCGTGATTAAGTATCCAAGTCGCGTGATTAAATGTCCTAGTGATTATGTGTCGCGTGATTAAATGTCCTAGTGATTATGTGTCGCGTGATTAAATGTCCTAGTGATTATGTGTCGGTGATTAAGCGTCGCGTGATTAAGTGTCACGTGATTAAGTGTCGGTACACCTCCAGACCAATATACAGTACAAGTTCTACTTGCTCATGAAAGTTGAACCATTTACATTAGATGTTGCTGCTGCCCATAATTGTTTCTAAGACTTTTGTGTTTAACTTATTTTGCAAATTGAAATCGTTAGAAAGAAGTTTCTCACTTGTAAGGAGTAAGGACTACCTTGGATTAAAAGGGACATTACTTGTTTATTCATGGTAAATCAAACCATTATTCGTGTTTGTAGATTTACTTGTCCTTGTTCTGTTAACTTAGAAATTTGTATTATATATTATATCAAGTATATAGACCTAATTTGCCCACATTTTCATGTTTTAACAGTTATTTTCTATTCATACGTGAATGAATTAATTATGAGCAAAATAACTTACCAGCATATGACCGAACATGTCATGCCTTAATATCGACTTCCATGAAGAACATGCGACGTGTTTTAAGTTACTGAAGAGATGGATGTTGGTGCACTTATTACAGTTGCTTGAAATGGTAAATCATGCAAACATTGGATAACATTTCGATTTCCAGCAACTTAAGACCTTTCATTTGAGGACTACTTCGAAAACGATTGTATGGGAACTCTTATGAAGGGGTAAATCACAGCTATACTCAATTTTCAGCCTAACAGATAAGGAAGATGTTAAAGGATCTGAGCGACAAACATTTTCAGATCTATGAAATGAACTATAATAAAGAGTTCATTCAAGACGTTCTGGAAAAAGTGCAAAACAATCACGACAAAAAACGACAGTTAAAAGCAACGTTGTAGTTTGGTTATTGTTGTAGTTTGGTTATGTAGTTGCCATCATACGACTCTGTAAATAAAGAAATATGCAGACTCACAGCTTGATAATGACACTGAGAACAATAGAAGGTTTCCTGCTGTGTTATCTATCCACTGGGCGACGTTAATCAGTTTGCAACTTATACTTCGGTTCACGCATCTCTTTTTTCATCATTTCCCGTCTTGTACCGTATAAATTGCTCGAGTTGCAAAATAATCATGCATTTGCAATTGAAAGGTCAGCGTTAAGATCTGCTTTTCAACACATTTGTCTATTCGTAGTAACTACCAGCAATTTACTTCTATACTAAGTTACGTAGCATTCATCCTTTGCTTAGTATAGCGTAGAAAAAGTTGACGCAATGAATGACTTCAGGGGTCACTTCCCAATAAAACGACAATTTTGTGCCGGCAACACAGTGATTGTGACCGTGTCGCACTCAATGCGTCATATTAAAAAAAGTAAAAATTTTCCGGTCCAATGCGCATGTGACGTCGATGTGGAGTAGTTCGTCGTTGCTTTGACGACAGCTGGTTCCAGGTCTAGGCTAAGTTGTAAATTTTGTGTGGGTTTGAATTTTTGTTTTTTTGGAGTATTTGTCATAAAATGTTAAGCTAAAAACTTGTTGTAAAGTTTAGGCAATTGTTATAGAAAACTGAGTACAAGGATTTTGTCCAAATTAAGACTGTAGACAGACATAACCTAGGTCTTGTTGCAAGCCAAAATTCAGGGTAGGTTTATGATGTAGTTTTGCGTTGGTAGCTTCTTGATTTAATGTACTTTGCATTGAAAAGCCTATCTCTTTGAATTGGGACATGACCCCTTAAGAAAATAACAGAAGTTTACTTTAATACTTAAAATTTAGTTGAAACTAGCTTATAGTTAATACACTACAGAGACGTAGGCGTAGCTAGGTCTCGAAATCAGCTTGATTTTCATCTAGACTACGCTAGCTTGATTTTCATCTAGACTACGCTTGCTTGATTTTCATCTAGACTACGCTAGCTTGATTTTCATCTAGACTACGCTAGCTTCATTTTCATCTAGACTACACTAGCTAGATTTTTATCTAGACTACGCTAGCTACATTTTCATCTTGTCAGATTTGAAAGTCAGGAGAAGATTCCGGAAACACCGACATGGTGGAATCTATCTAGTGATTCGAGAAAAGTGCCATTTTATCTATTTGCATTTCACATTAAGCACAGTTGTCGTGGCCGAGTGGTTAAGGCGACAGACTTGAAATCTGTTAGGCTATGCCCGCGTAGGTTCGAATCCTGCCGACAACGCCGATATTACTTTTGCAATTTCATATGGATATTCGGAAAAGTGCGATTTTATCTATTTCATCTATGCATTAAGCACAGTTGTCGTGGCCGAGTGGTTAAGGCGACAGACTCGAAATCTGTTGGGCCCTGCCCGCGTAGGTTCGAATCCTGCCGACAACGCCGATATTACTTTTGCAATTTCATATGGATATTCGGAAATGTGCCATTTTAACTATTTCATCTATGCATTAAGCACAGTTGTCGTGGCCGAGTGGTTAAGGCGACAGACTCGAAATCTGTTGGGCCCAGCCCGCGTAGGTTCGAATCCTGCCGACAACGCCGATATTACTTTTGCAATTTCATATGGATATTCGGAAATGTGGTATTTTAACTATTTCATCTATGCATTAAGCACAGTTGTCGTGGCCGAGTGGTTAAGGCGACAGACTAGAAATCTGCTGGGCTCTGCCCGCTTAGGTTCGAATCCTGCCGACAACGCGGAATTGGAATCACGCTTCCATAAGTGATTTGCGAAAAGTGCGATTTTATCTATTTGCATTGAACATTAAGCACAGTTGTGGTGTATTTTTTAAAAAAACCAATGAAAACATTTGGAATTCAAGTTTATACGCCGAAACGGACTTGCAAGGTCCTGGGTTTGAACCGGGAACCTTTGGATTGTTATTCACTAAACTTTACTCTCCACCTAATGTGCATCAGGATGCTGCGCCATTGGCCTGACTGAAGGCAGAGCGGGTAATTTGCAACATATTCTGGTTGACGAAAGCAATGTACAGTAACTAAAGTTTAACAGCCGTAACAACTACTGATGTTGGAATAATTTAGGTATTGCATAATAACAAGATATCAACACCGGTTAATACTGCTCTGGTTGTAAGTTGCCGAATATCCTCCCAGAGTTTGCAGGTTCCAAACCTTGTCCACCCACCTCCTGCTTTTCTTGCGAGATTGTAAGTCCGACTGCGTTAAAGTGCACAATAATATTGCAAAAACGCCCAAAGTCCTAAAGCAATAAAGTCAAGATGCGCAGAAAGCATAGGGTGGGTGGGGGGAACTCATAGCACAGTGGAAAAACCGGAGAACGTCGACAGACAAGCTGCAGGTTCAAACCAGCGAGCCGCAGAGCGACGAGCCAACAACCGTTTGATGACCATTTGACCGTCTAGACCACCAGCTGATTGGTGTCTAGACCACCAGCTGGCTAGACTCACATAAATCCTGAGTATTTAGGAAGCTGCCGGAAGCTGTAAAAAAAGTTGCAAAAGTTGCAAAAACTTGCCCTACTAATCACCTAATCCTAATCCTAATCACTTACCTTATATAATATATATAGATATCTATATATAGATATAGTCATAAGTAAAACTAAAATTTATGAATTTCTTCACGTTTAAGGGGTCACTTCCCAATAAAACGACAATTTTGTGCCGGCAACACAGTGATTGTGACCGTGTCGCACTCAATGCGTCATATTAAAAAAAGTAAAAATTTTCCGGTCCAATGCGCATGTGACGTCGATGTGGAGTAGTTCGTCGTTGCTTTGACGACAGCTGGTTCCAGGTCTAGGCTAAGTTGTAAATTTTGTGTGGGTTTGAATTTTTGTTTTTTTGGAGTATTTGTCATAAAATGTTAAGCTAAAAACTTGTTGTAAAGTTTAGGCAATTGTTATAGAAAACTGAGTACAAGGATTTTGTCCAAATTAAGACTGTAGACAGACATAACCTAGGTCTTGTTGCAAGCCAAAATTCAGGGTAGGTTTATGATGTAGTTTTGCGTTGGTAGCTTCTTGATTTAATGTACTTTGCATTGAAAAGCCTATCTCTTTGAATTGGGACATGACCCCTTAAGAAAATAACAGAAGTTTACTTTAATACTTAAAATTTAGTTGAAACTAGCTTATAGTTAATACACTACAGAGACGTAGGCGTAGCTAGGTCTCGAAATCAGCTTGATTTTCATCTAGACTACGCTAGCTTGATTTTCATCTAGACTACGCTTGCTTGATTTTCATCTAGACTACGCTAGCTTGATTTTCATCTAGACTACGCTAGCTTCATTTTCATCTAGACTACACTAGCTAGATTTTTATCTAGACTACGCTAGCTACATTTTCATCTTGTCAGATTTGAAAGTCAGGAGAAGATTCCGGAAACACCGACATGGTGGAATCTATCTAGTGATTCGAGAAAAGTGCCATTTTATCTATTTGCATTTCACATTAAGCACAGTTGTCGTGGCCGAGTGGTTAAGGCGACAGACTTGAAATCTGTTAGGCTATGCCCGCGTAGGTTCGAATCCTGCCGACAACGCCGATATTACTTTTGCAATTTCATATGGATATTCGGAAAAGTGCGATTTTATCTATTTCATCTATGCATTAAGCACAGTTGTCGTGGCCGAGTGGTTAAGGCGACAGACTCGAAATCTGTTGGGCCCTGCCCGCGTAGGTTCGAATCCTGCCGACAACGCCGATATTACTTTTGCAATTTCATATGGATATTCGGAAATGTGCCATTTTAACTATTTCATCTATGCATTAAGCACAGTTGTCGTGGCCGAGTGGTTAAGGCGACAGACTCGAAATCTGTTGGGCCCAGCCCGCGTAGGTTCGAATCCTGCCGACAACGCCGATATTACTTTTGCAATTTCATATGGATATTCGGAAATGTGGTATTTTAACTATTTCATCTATGCATTAAGCACAGTTGTCGTGGCCGAGTGGTTAAGGCGACAGACTAGAAATCTGCTGGGCTCTGCCCGCTTAGGTTCGAATCCTGCCGACAACGCGGAATTGGAATCACGCTTCCATAAGTGATTTGCGAAAAGTGCGATTTTATCTATTTGCATTGAACATTAAGCACAGTTGTGGTGTATTTTTTAAAAAAACCAATGAAAACATTTGGAATTCAAGTTTATACGCCGAAACGGACTTGCAAGGTCCTGGGTTTGAACCGGGAACCTTTGGATTGTTATTCACTAAACTTTACTCTCCACCTAATGTGCATCAGGATGCTGCGCCATTGGCCTGACTGAAGGCAGAGCGGGTAATTTGCAACATATTCTGGTTGACGAAAGCAATGTACAGTAACTAAAGTTTAACAGCCGTAACAACTACTGATGTTGGAATAATTTAGGTATTGCATAATAACAAGATATCAACACCGGTTAATACTGCTCTGGTTGTAAGTTGCCGAATATCCTCCCAGAGTTTGCAGGTTCCAAACCTTGTCCACCCACCTCCTGCTTTTCTTGCGAGATTGTAAGTCCGACTGCGTTAAAGTGCACAATAATATTGCAAAAACGCCCAAAGTCCTAAAGCAATAAAGTCAAGATGCGCAGAAAGCATAGGGTGGGTGGGGGGAACTCATAGCACAGTGGAAAAACCGGAGAACGTCGACAGACAAGCTGCAGGTTCAAACCAGCGAGCCGCAGAGCGACGAGCCAACAACCGTTTGATGACCATTTGACCGTCTAGACCACCAGCTGATTGGTGTCTAGACCACCAGCTGGCTAGACTCACATAAATCCTGAGTATTTAGGAAGCTGCCGGAAGCTGTAAAAAAAGTTGCAAAAGTTGCAAAAACTTGCCCTACTAATCACCTAATCCTAATCCTAATCACTTACCTTATATAATATATATAGATATCTATATATAGATATAGTCATAAGTAAAACTAAAATTTATGAATTTCTTCACGTTTAAGGGGTCACTTCCCAATAAAACGACAATTTTGTGCCGGCAACACAGTGATTGTGACCGTGTCGCACTCAATGCGTCATATTAAAAAAAGTAAAAATTTTCCGGTCCAATGCGCATGTGACGTCGATGTGGAGTAGTTCGTCGTTGCTTTGACGACAGCTGGTTCCAGGTCTAGGCTAAGTTGTAAATTTTGTGTGGGTTTGAATTTTTGTTTTTTTGGAGTATTTGTCATAAAATGTTAAGCTAAAAACTTGTTGTAAAGTTTAGGCAATTGTTATAGAAAACTGAGTACAAGGATTTTGTCCAAATTAAGACTGTAGACAGACATAACCTAGGTCTTGTTGCAAGCCAAAATTCAGGGTAGGTTTATGATGTAGTTTTGCGTTGGTAGCTTCTTGATTTAATGTACTTTGCATTGAAAAGCCTATCTCTTTGAATTGGGACATGACCCCTTAAGAAAATAACAGAAGTTTACTTTAATACTTAAAATTTAGTTGAAACTAGCTTATAGTTAATACACTACAGAGACGTAGGCGTAGCTAGGTCTCGAAATCAGCTTGATTTTCATCTAGACTACGCTAGCTTGATTTTCATCTAGACTACGCTTGCTTGATTTTCATCTAGACTACGCTAGCTTGATTTTCATCTAGACTACGCTAGCTTCATTTTCATCTAGACTACACTAGCTAGATTTTTATCTAGACTACGCTAGCTACATTTTCATCTTGTCAGATTTGAAAGTCAGGAGAAGATTCCGGAAACACCGACATGGTGGAATCTATCTAGTGATTCGAGAAAAGTGCCATTTTATCTATTTGCATTTCACATTAAGCACAGTTGTCGTGGCCGAGTGGTTAAGGCGACAGACTTGAAATCTGTTAGGCTATGCCCGCGTAGGTTCGAATCCTGCCGACAACGCCGATATTACTTTTGCAATTTCATATGGATATTCGGAAAAGTGCGATTTTATCTATTTCATCTATGCATTAAGCACAGTTGTCGTGGCCGAGTGGTTAAGGCGACAGACTCGAAATCTGTTGGGCCCTGCCCGCGTAGGTTCGAATCCTGCCGACAACGCCGATATTACTTTTGCAATTTCATATGGATATTCGGAAATGTGCCATTTTAACTATTTCATCTATGCATTAAGCACAGTTGTCGTGGCCGAGTGGTTAAGGCGACAGACTCGAAATCTGTTGGGCCCAGCCCGCGTAGGTTCGAATCCTGCCGACAACGCCGATATTACTTTTGCAATTTCATATGGATATTCGGAAATGTGGTATTTTAACTATTTCATCTATGCATTAAGCACAGTTGTCGTGGCCGAGTGGTTAAGGCGACAGACTAGAAATCTGCTGGGCTCTGCCCGCTTAGGTTCGAATCCTGCCGACAACGCGGAATTGGAATCACGCTTCCATAAGTGATTTGCGAAAAGTGCGATTTTATCTATTTGCATTGAACATTAAGCACAGTTGTGGTGTATTTTTTAAAAAAACCAATGAAAACATTTGGAATTCAAGTTTATACGCCGAAACGGACTTGCAAGGTCCTGGGTTTGAACCGGGAACCTTTGGATTGTTATTCACTAAACTTTACTCTCCACCTAATGTGCATCAGGATGCTGCGCCATTGGCCTGACTGAAGGCAGAGCGGGTAATTTGCAACATATTCTGGTTGACGAAAGCAATGTACAGTAACTAAAGTTTAACAGCCGTAACAACTACTGATGTTGGAATAATTTAGGTATTGCATAATAACAAGATATCAACACCGGTTAATACTGCTCTGGTTGTAAGTTGCCGAATATCCTCCCAGAGTTTGCAGGTTCCAAACCTTGTCCACCCACCTCCTGCTTTTCTTGCGAGATTGTAAGTCCGACTGCGTTAAAGTGCACAATAATATTGCAAAAACGCCCAAAGTCCTAAAGCAATAAAGTCAAGATGCGCAGAAAGCATAGGGTGGGTGGGGGGAACTCATAGCACAGTGGAAAAACCGGAGAACGTCGACAGACAAGCTGCAGGTTCAAACCAGCGAGCCGCAGAGCGACGAGCCAACAACCGTTTGATGACCATTTGACCGTCTAGACCACCAGCTGATTGGTGTCTAGACCACCAGCTGGCTAGACTCACATAAATCCTGAGTATTTAGGAAGCTGCCGGAAGCTGTAAAAAAAGTTGCAAAAGTTGCAAAAACTTGCCCTACTAATCACCTAATCCTAATCCTAATCACTTACCTTATATAATATATATAGATATCTATATATAGATATAGTCATAAGTAAAACTAAAATTTATGAATTTCTTCACGTTTAAGGGGTCACTTCCCAATAAAACGACAATTTTGTGCCGGCAACACAGTGATTGTGACCGTGTCGCACTCAATGCGTCATATTAAAAAAAGTAAAAATTTTCCGGTCCAATGCGCATGTGACGTCGATGTGGAGTAGTTCGTCGTTGCTTTGACGACAGCTGGTTCCAGGTCTAGGCTAAGTTGTAAATTTTGTGTGGGTTTGAATTTTTGTTTTTTTGGAGTATTTGTCATAAAATGTTAAGCTAAAAACTTGTTGTAAAGTTTAGGCAATTGTTATAGAAAACTGAGTACAAGGATTTTGTCCAAATTAAGACTGTAGACAGACATAACCTAGGTCTTGTTGCAAGCCAAAATTCAGGGTAGGTTTATGATGTAGTTTTGCGTTGGTAGCTTCTTGATTTAATGTACTTTGCATTGAAAAGCCTATCTCTTTGAATTGGGACATGACCCCTTAAGAAAATAACAGAAGTTTACTTTAATACTTAAAATTTAGTTGAAACTAGCTTATAGTTAATACACTACAGAGACGTAGGCGTAGCTAGGTCTCGAAATCAGCTTGATTTTCATCTAGACTACGCTAGCTTGATTTTCATCTAGACTACGCTTGCTTGATTTTCATCTAGACTACGCTAGCTTGATTTTCATCTAGACTACGCTAGCTTCATTTTCATCTAGACTACACTAGCTAGATTTTTATCTAGACTACGCTAGCTACATTTTCATCTTGTCAGATTTGAAAGTCAGGAGAAGATTCCGGAAACACCGACATGGTGGAATCTATCTAGTGATTCGAGAAAAGTGCCATTTTATCTATTTGCATTTCACATTAAGCACAGTTGTCGTGGCCGAGTGGTTAAGGCGACAGACTTGAAATCTGTTAGGCTATGCCCGCGTAGGTTCGAATCCTGCCGACAACGCCGATATTACTTTTGCAATTTCATATGGATATTCGGAAAAGTGCGATTTTATCTATTTCATCTATGCATTAAGCACAGTTGTCGTGGCCGAGTGGTTAAGGCGACAGACTCGAAATCTGTTGGGCCCTGCCCGCGTAGGTTCGAATCCTGCCGACAACGCCGATATTACTTTTGCAATTTCATATGGATATTCGGAAATGTGCCATTTTAACTATTTCATCTATGCATTAAGCACAGTTGTCGTGGCCGAGTGGTTAAGGCGACAGACTCGAAATCTGTTGGGCCCAGCCCGCGTAGGTTCGAATCCTGCCGACAACGCCGATATTACTTTTGCAATTTCATATGGATATTCGGAAATGTGGTATTTTAACTATTTCATCTATGCATTAAGCACAGTTGTCGTGGCCGAGTGGTTAAGGCGACAGACTAGAAATCTGCTGGGCTCTGCCCGCTTAGGTTCGAATCCTGCCGACAACGCGGAATTGGAATCACGCTTCCATAAGTGATTTGCGAAAAGTGCGATTTTATCTATTTGCATTGAACATTAAGCACAGTTGTGGTGTATTTTTTAAAAAAACCAATGAAAACATTTGGAATTCAAGTTTATACGCCGAAACGGACTTGCAAGGTCCTGGGTTTGAACCGGGAACCTTTGGATTGTTATTCACTAAACTTTACTCTCCACCTAATGTGCATCAGGATGCTGCGCCATTGGCCTGACTGAAGGCAGAGCGGGTAATTTGCAACATATTCTGGTTGACGAAAGCAATGTACAGTAACTAAAGTTTAACAGCCGTAACAACTACTGATGTTGGAATAATTTAGGTATTGCATAATAACAAGATATCAACACCGGTTAATACTGCTCTGGTTGTAAGTTGCCGAATATCCTCCCAGAGTTTGCAGGTTCCAAACCTTGTCCACCCACCTCCTGCTTTTCTTGCGAGATTGTAAGTCCGACTGCGTTAAAGTGCACAATAATATTGCAAAAACGCCCAAAGTCCTAAAGCAATAAAGTCAAGATGCGCAGAAAGCATAGGGTGGGTGGGGGGAACTCATAGCACAGTGGAAAAACCGGAGAACGTCGACAGACAAGCTGCAGGTTCAAACCAGCGAGCCGCAGAGCGACGAGCCAACAACCGTTTGATGACCATTTGACCGTCTAGACCACCAGCTGATTGGTGTCTAGACCACCAGCTGGCTAGACTCACATAAATCCTGAGTATTTAGGAAGCTGCCGGAAGCTGTAAAAAAAGTTGCAAAAGTTGCAAAAACTTGCCCTACTAATCACCTAATCCTAATCCTAATCACTTACCTTATATAATATATATAGATATCTATATATAGATATAGTCATAAGTAAAACTAAAATTTATGAATTTCTTCACGTTTAAGGGGTCACTTCCCAATAAAACGACAATTTTGTGCCGGCAACACAGTGATTGTGACCGTGTCGCACTCAATGCGTCATATTAAAAAAAGTAAAAATTTTCCGGTCCAATGCGCATGTGACGTCGATGTGGAGTAGTTCGTCGTTGCTTTGACGACAGCTGGTTCCAGGTCTAGGCTAAGTTGTAAATTTTGTGTGGGTTTGAATTTTTGTTTTTTTGGAGTATTTGTCATAAAATGTTAAGCTAAAAACTTGTTGTAAAGTTTAGGCAATTGTTATAGAAAACTGAGTACAAGGATTTTGTCCAAATTAAGACTGTAGACAGACATAACCTAGGTCTTGTTGCAAGCCAAAATTCAGGGTAGGTTTATGATGTAGTTTTGCGTTGGTAGCTTCTTGATTTAATGTACTTTGCATTGAAAAGCCTATCTCTTTGAATTGGGACATGACCCCTTAAGAAAATAACAGAAGTTTACTTTAATACTTAAAATTTAGTTGAAACTAGCTTATAGTTAATACACTACAGAGACGTAGGCGTAGCTAGGTCTCGAAATCAGCTTGATTTTCATCTAGACTACGCTAGCTTGATTTTCATCTAGACTACGCTTGCTTGATTTTCATCTAGACTACGCTAGCTTGATTTTCATCTAGACTACGCTAGCTTCATTTTCATCTAGACTACACTAGCTAGATTTTTATCTAGACTACGCTAGCTACATTTTCATCTTGTCAGATTTGAAAGTCAGGAGAAGATTCCGGAAACACCGACATGGTGGAATCTATCTAGTGATTCGAGAAAAGTGCCATTTTATCTATTTGCATTTCACATTAAGCACAGTTGTCGTGGCCGAGTGGTTAAGGCGACAGACTTGAAATCTGTTAGGCTATGCCCGCGTAGGTTCGAATCCTGCCGACAACGCCGATATTACTTTTGCAATTTCATATGGATATTCGGAAAAGTGCGATTTTATCTATTTCATCTATGCATTAAGCACAGTTGTCGTGGCCGAGTGGTTAAGGCGACAGACTCGAAATCTGTTGGGCCCTGCCCGCGTAGGTTCGAATCCTGCCGACAACGCCGATATTACTTTTGCAATTTCATATGGATATTCGGAAATGTGCCATTTTAACTATTTCATCTATGCATTAAGCACAGTTGTCGTGGCCGAGTGGTTAAGGCGACAGACTCGAAATCTGTTGGGCCCAGCCCGCGTAGGTTCGAATCCTGCCGACAACGCCGATATTACTTTTGCAATTTCATATGGATATTCGGAAATGTGGTATTTTAACTATTTCATCTATGCATTAAGCACAGTTGTCGTGGCCGAGTGGTTAAGGCGACAGACTAGAAATCTGCTGGGCTCTGCCCGCTTAGGTTCGAATCCTGCCGACAACGCGGAATTGGAATCACGCTTCCATAAGTGATTTGCGAAAAGTGCGATTTTATCTATTTGCATTGAACATTAAGCACAGTTGTGGTGTATTTTTTAAAAAAACCAATGAAAACATTTGGAATTCAAGTTTATACGCCGAAACGGACTTGCAAGGTCCTGGGTTTGAACCGGGAACCTTTGGATTGTTATTCACTAAACTTTACTCTCCACCTAATGTGCATCAGGATGCTGCGCCATTGGCCTGACTGAAGGCAGAGCGGGTAATTTGCAACATATTCTGGTTGACGAAAGCAATGTACAGTAACTAAAGTTTAACAGCCGTAACAACTACTGATGTTGGAATAATTTAGGTATTGCATAATAACAAGATATCAACACCGGTTAATACTGCTCTGGTTGTAAGTTGCCGAATATCCTCCCAGAGTTTGCAGGTTCCAAACCTTGTCCACCCACCTCCTGCTTTTCTTGCGAGATTGTAAGTCCGACTGCGTTAAAGTGCACAATAATATTGCAAAAACGCCCAAAGTCCTAAAGCAATAAAGTCAAGATGCGCAGAAAGCATAGGGTGGGTGGGGGGAACTCATAGCACAGTGGAAAAACCGGAGAACGTCGACAGACAAGCTGCAGGTTCAAACCAGCGAGCCGCAGAGCGACGAGCCAACAACCGTTTGATGACCATTTGACCGTCTAGACCACCAGCTGATTGGTGTCTAGACCACCAGCTGGCTAGACTCACATAAATCCTGAGTATTTAGGAAGCTGCCGGAAGCTGTAAAAAAAGTTGCAAAAGTTGCAAAAACTTGCCCTACTAATCACCTAATCCTAATCCTAATCACTTACCTTATATAATATATATAGATATCTATATATAGATATAGTCATAAGTAAAACTAAAATTTATGAATTTCTTCACGTTTAAGGGGTCACTTCCCAATAAAACGACAATTTTGTGCCGGCAACACAGTGATTGTGACCGTGTCGCACTCAATGCGTCATATTAAAAAAAGTAAAAATTTTCCGGTCCAATGCGCATGTGACGTCGATGTGGAGTAGTTCGTCGTTGCTTTGACGACAGCTGGTTCCAGGTCTAGGCTAAGTTGTAAATTTTGTGTGGGTTTGAATTTTTGTTTTTTTGGAGTATTTGTCATAAAATGTTAAGCTAAAAACTTGTTGTAAAGTTTAGGCAATTGTTATAGAAAACTGAGTACAAGGATTTTGTCCAAATTAAGACTGTAGACAGACATAACCTAGGTCTTGTTGCAAGCCAAAATTCAGGGTAGGTTTATGATGTAGTTTTGCGTTGGTAGCTTCTTGATTTAATGTACTTTGCATTGAAAAGCCTATCTCTTTGAATTGGGACATGACCCCTTAAGAAAATAACAGAAGTTTACTTTAATACTTAAAATTTAGTTGAAACTAGCTTATAGTTAATACACTACAGAGACGTAGGCGTAGCTAGGTCTCGAAATCAGCTTGATTTTCATCTAGACTACGCTAGCTTGATTTTCATCTAGACTACGCTTGCTTGATTTTCATCTAGACTACGCTAGCTTGATTTTCATCTAGACTACGCTAGCTTCATTTTCATCTAGACTACACTAGCTAGATTTTTATCTAGACTACGCTAGCTACATTTTCATCTTGTCAGATTTGAAAGTCAGGAGAAGATTCCGGAAACACCGACATGGTGGAATCTATCTAGTGATTCGAGAAAAGTGCCATTTTATCTATTTGCATTTCACATTAAGCACAGTTGTCGTGGCCGAGTGGTTAAGGCGACAGACTTGAAATCTGTTAGGCTATGCCCGCGTAGGTTCGAATCCTGCCGACAACGCCGATATTACTTTTGCAATTTCATATGGATATTCGGAAAAGTGCGATTTTATCTATTTCATCTATGCATTAAGCACAGTTGTCGTGGCCGAGTGGTTAAGGCGACAGACTCGAAATCTGTTGGGCCCTGCCCGCGTAGGTTCGAATCCTGCCGACAACGCCGATATTACTTTTGCAATTTCATATGGATATTCGGAAATGTGCCATTTTAACTATTTCATCTATGCATTAAGCACAGTTGTCGTGGCCGAGTGGTTAAGGCGACAGACTCGAAATCTGTTGGGCCCAGCCCGCGTAGGTTCGAATCCTGCCGACAACGCCGATATTACTTTTGCAATTTCATATGGATATTCGGAAATGTGGTATTTTAACTATTTCATCTATGCATTAAGCACAGTTGTCGTGGCCGAGTGGTTAAGGCGACAGACTAGAAATCTGCTGGGCTCTGCCCGCTTAGGTTCGAATCCTGCCGACAACGCGGAATTGGAATCACGCTTCCATAAGTGATTTGCGAAAAGTGCGATTTTATCTATTTGCATTGAACATTAAGCACAGTTGTGGTGTATTTTTTAAAAAAACCAATGAAAACATTTGGAATTCAAGTTTATACGCCGAAACGGACTTGCAAGGTCCTGGGTTTGAACCGGGAACCTTTGGATTGTTATTCACTAAACTTTACTCTCCACCTAATGTGCATCAGGATGCTGCGCCATTGGCCTGACTGAAGGCAGAGCGGGTAATTTGCAACATATTCTGGTTGACGAAAGCAATGTACAGTAACTAAAGTTTAACAGCCGTAACAACTACTGATGTTGGAATAATTTAGGTATTGCATAATAACAAGATATCAACACCGGTTAATACTGCTCTGGTTGTAAGTTGCCGAATATCCTCCCAGAGTTTGCAGGTTCCAAACCTTGTCCACCCACCTCCTGCTTTTCTTGCGAGATTGTAAGTCCGACTGCGTTAAAGTGCACAATAATATTGCAAAAACGCCCAAAGTCCTAAAGCAATAAAGTCAAGATGCGCAGAAAGCATAGGGTGGGTGGGGGGAACTCATAGCACAGTGGAAAAACCGGAGAACGTCGACAGACAAGCTGCAGGTTCAAACCAGCGAGCCGCAGAGCGACGAGCCAACAACCGTTTGATGACCATTTGACCGTCTAGACCACCAGCTGATTGGTGTCTAGACCACCAGCTGGCTAGACTCACATAAATCCTGAGTATTTAGGAAGCTGCCGGAAGCTGTAAAAAAAGTTGCAAAAGTTGCAAAAACTTGCCCTACTAATCACCTAATCCTAATCCTAATCACTTACCTTATATAATATATATAGATATCTATATATAGATATAGTCATAAGTAAAACTAAAATTTATGAATTTCTTCACGTTTAAGGGGTCACTTCCCAATAAAACGACAATTTTGTGCCGGCAACACAGTGATTGTGACCGTGTCGCACTCAATGCGTCATATTAAAAAAAGTAAAAATTTTCCGGTCCAATGCGCATGTGACGTCGATGTGGAGTAGTTCGTCGTTGCTTTGACGACAGCTGGTTCCAGGTCTAGGCTAAGTTGTAAATTTTGTGTGGGTTTGAATTTTTGTTTTTTTGGAGTATTTGTCATAAAATGTTAAGCTAAAAACTTGTTGTAAAGTTTAGGCAATTGTTATAGAAAACTGAGTACAAGGATTTTGTCCAAATTAAGACTGTAGACAGACATAACCTAGGTCTTGTTGCAAGCCAAAATTCAGGGTAGGTTTATGATGTAGTTTTGCGTTGGTAGCTTCTTGATTTAATGTACTTTGCATTGAAAAGCCTATCTCTTTGAATTGGGACATGACCCCTTAAGAAAATAACAGAAGTTTACTTTAATACTTAAAATTTAGTTGAAACTAGCTTATAGTTAATACACTACAGAGACGTAGGCGTAGCTAGGTCTCGAAATCAGCTTGATTTTCATCTAGACTACGCTAGCTTGATTTTCATCTAGACTACGCTTGCTTGATTTTCATCTAGACTACGCTAGCTTGATTTTCATCTAGACTACGCTAGCTTCATTTTCATCTAGACTACACTAGCTAGATTTTTATCTAGACTACGCTAGCTACATTTTCATCTTGTCAGATTTGAAAGTCAGGAGAAGATTCCGGAAACACCGACATGGTGGAATCTATCTAGTGATTCGAGAAAAGTGCCATTTTATCTATTTGCATTTCACATTAAGCACAGTTGTCGTGGCCGAGTGGTTAAGGCGACAGACTTGAAATCTGTTAGGCTATGCCCGCGTAGGTTCGAATCCTGCCGACAACGCCGATATTACTTTTGCAATTTCATATGGATATTCGGAAAAGTGCGATTTTATCTATTTCATCTATGCATTAAGCACAGTTGTCGTGGCCGAGTGGTTAAGGCGACAGACTCGAAATCTGTTGGGCCCTGCCCGCGTAGGTTCGAATCCTGCCGACAACGCCGATATTACTTTTGCAATTTCATATGGATATTCGGAAATGTGCCATTTTAACTATTTCATCTATGCATTAAGCACAGTTGTCGTGGCCGAGTGGTTAAGGCGACAGACTCGAA
Source organism: Clavelina lepadiformis (assembly GCF_947623445.1). NCBI lineage: Eukaryota > Metazoa > Chordata > Ascidiacea > Aplousobranchia > Clavelinidae > Clavelina > Clavelina lepadiformis. The sequence goes on along the minus strand of NC_135246.1, from coordinate 19,026,647 downwards.
ATCTGTTGGGCCCAGCCCGCGTAGGTTCGAATCCTGCCGACAACGCCGATATTACTTTTGCAATTTCATATGGATATTCGGAAATGTGGTATTTTAACTATTTCATCTATGCATTAAGCACAGTTGTCGTGGCCGAGTGGTTAAGGCGACAGACTAGAAATCTGCTGGGCTCTGCCCGCTTAGGTTCGAATCCTGCCGACAACGCGGAATTGGAATCACGCTTCCATAAGTGATTTGCGAAAAGTGCGATTTTATCTATTTGCATTGAACATTAAGCACAGTTGTGGTGTATTTTTTAAAAAAACCAATGAAAACATTTGGAATTCAAGTTTATACGCCGAAACGGACTTGCAAGGTCCTGGGTTTGAACCGGGAACCTTTGGATTGTTATTCACTAAACTTTACTCTCCACCTAATGTGCATCAGGATGCTGCGCCATTGGCCTGACTGAAGGCAGAGCGGGTAATTTGCAACATATTCTGGTTGACGAAAGCAATGTACAGTAACTAAAGTTTAACAGCCGTAACAACTACTGATGTTGGAATAATTTAGGTATTGCATAATAACAAGATATCAACACCGGTTAATACTGCTCTGGTTGTAAGTTGCCGAATATCCTCCCAGAGTTTGCAGGTTCCAAACCTTGTCCACCCACCTCCTGCTTTTCTTGCGAGATTGTAAGTCCGACTGCGTTAAAGTGCACAATAATATTGCAAAAACGCCCAAAGTCCTAAAGCAATAAAGTCAAGATGCGCAGAAAGCATAGGGTGGGTGGGGGGAACTCATAGCACAGTGGAAAAACCGGAGAACGTCGACAGACAAGCTGCAGGTTCAAACCAGCGAGCCGCAGAGCGACGAGCCAACAACCGTTTGATGACCATTTGACCGTCTAGACCACCAGCTGATTGGTGTCTAGACCACCAGCTGGCTAGACTCACATAAATCCTGAGTATTTAGGAAGCTGCCGGAAGCTGTAAAAAAAGTTGCAAAAGTTGCAAAAACTTGCCCTACTAATCACCTAATCCTAATCCTAATCACTTACCTTATATAATATATATAGATATCTATATATAGATATAGTCATAAGTAAAACTAAAATTTATGAATTTCTTCACGTTTAAGGGGTCACTTCCCAATAAAACGACAATTTTGTGCCGGCAACACAGTGATTGTGACCGTGTCGCACTCAATGCGTCATATTAAAAAAAGTAAAAATTTTCCGGTCCAATGCGCATGTGACGTCGATGTGGAGTAGTTCGTCGTTGCTTTGACGACAGCTGGTTCCAGGTCTAGGCTAAGTTGTAAATTTTGTGTGGGTTTGAATTTTTGTTTTTTTGGAGTATTTGTCATAAAATGTTAAGCTAAAAACTTGTTGTAAAGTTTAGGCAATTGTTATAGAAAACTGAGTACAAGGATTTTGTCCAAATTAAGACTGTAGACAGACATAACCTAGGTCTTGTTGCAAGCCAAAATTCAGGGTAGGTTTATGATGTAGTTTTGCGTTGGTAGCTTCTTGATTTAATGTACTTTGCATTGAAAAGCCTATCTCTTTGAATTGGGACATGACCCCTTAAGAAAATAACAGAAGTTTACTTTAATACTTAAAATTTAGTTGAAACTAGCTTATAGTTAATACACTACAGAGACGTAGGCGTAGCTAGGTCTCGAAATCAGCTTGATTTTCATCTAGACTACGCTAGCTTGATTTTCATCTAGACCAGGGCTTCTCAAACTTTTTTGTTCTGCGACCCCATTTTGGAAAAGATATTTCTATGCGACCCCATTATGGGGACATTCACGTTAATGACATTAAATCCATGTTAATCCATGTGCACAGGCCGGGCTGGTTGTAAAGTCATCAAGGACCGCTTACATAACGGCCCTAAAATGCAGTCATTTCCATGTGATTTTTTGAAAAACTTGGCCACTTCAGATTGACATCATGGCAAGACTACAACCTACCGGCACTAGACTAAATTAAACTATTTCATTACGACCCCAAAATTTCATTACGCGACCCCATTTGGGGTCGCGACCCATAGTTTGAGAAGCCCTGATCTAGACTACGCTTGCTTGATTTTCATCTAGACTACGCTAGCTTGATTTTCATCTAGACTACGCTAGCTTCATTTTCATCTAGACTACACTAGCTAGATTTTTATCTAGACTACGCTAGCTACATTTTCATCTTGTCAGATTTGAAAGTCAGGAGAAGATTCCGGAAACACCGACATGGTGGAATCTATCTAGTGATTCGAGAAAAGTGCCATTTTATCTATTTGCATTTCACATTAAGCACAGTTGTCGTGGCCGAGTGGTTAAGGCGACAGACTTGAAATCTGTTAGGCTATGCCCGCGTAGGTTCGAATCCTGCCGACAACGCCGATATTACTTTTGCAATTTCATATGGATATTCGGAAAAGTGCGATTTTATCTATTTCATCTATGCATTAAGCACAGTTGTCGTGGCCGAGTGGTTAAGGCGACAGACTCGAAATCTGTTGGGCCCAGCCCGCGTAGGTTCGAATCCTGCCGACAACGCCGATATTACTTTTGCAATTTCATATGGATATTCGGAAATGTGGTATTTTAACTATTTCATCTATGCATTAAGCACAGTTGTCGTGGCCGAGTGGTTAAGGCGACAGACTAGAAATCTGCTGGGCTCTGCCCGCTTAGGTTCGAATCCTGCCGACAACGCGGAATTGGAATCACGCTTCCATAAGTGATTTGCGAAAAGTGCGATTTTATCTATTTGCATTGAACATTAAGCACAGTTGTGGTGTATTTTTTAAAAAAACCAATGAAAACATTTGGAATTCAAGTTTATACGCCGAAACGGACTTGCAAGGTCCTGGGTTTGAACCGGGAACCTTTGGATTGTTATTCACTAAACTTTACTCTCCACCTAATGTGCATCAGGATGCTGCGCCATTGGCCTGACTGAAGGCAGAGCGGGTAATTTGCAACATATTTTGGTTGACGAAAGCAATGTACAGTAACTAAAGTTTAACAGCCGTAACAACTACTGATGTTGGAATAATTTAGGTATTGCATAATAACAAGATATCAACACCGGTTAATACTGCTCTGGTTGTAAGTTGCCGAATATCCTCCCAGAGTTTGCAGGTTCCAAACCTTGTCCACCCACCTCCTGCTTTTCTTGCGAGATTGTAAGTCCGACTGCGTTAAAGTGCACAATAATATTGCAAAAACGCCCAAAGTCCTAAAGCAATAAAGTCAAGATGCGCAGAAAGCATAGGGTGGGTGGGGGGAACTCATAGCACAGTGGAAAAACCGGAGAACGTCGACAGACAAGCTGCAGGTTCAAACCAGCGAGCCGCAGAGCGACGAGCCAACAACCGTTTGATGACCATTTGACCGTCTAGACCACCAGCTGATTGGTGTCTAGACCACCAGCTGGCTAGACTCACATAAATCCTGAGTATTTAGGAAGCTGCCGGAAGCTGTAAAAAAAGTTGCAAAAGTTGCAAAAACTTGCCCTACTAATCACCTAATCCTAATCCTAATCACTTACCTTATATAATATATATAGATATCTATATATAGATATAGTCATAAGTAAAACTAAAATTTATGAATTTCTTCACGTTTAAGGGGTCACTTCCCAATAAAACGACAATTTTGTGCCGGCAACACAGTGATTGTGACCGTGTCGCACTCAATGCGTCATATTAAAAAAAGTAAAAATTTTCCGGTCCAATGCGCATGTGACGTCGATGTGGAGTAGTTCGTCGTTGCTTTGACGACAGCTGGTTCCAGGTCTAGGCTAAGTTGTAAATTTTGTGTGGGTTTGAATTTTTGTTTTTTTGGAGTATTTGTCATAAAATGTTAAGCTAAAAACTTGTTGTAAAGTTTAGGCAATTGTTATAGAAAACTGAGTACAAGGATTTTGTCCAAATTAAGACTGTAGACAGACATAACCTAGGTCTTGTTGCAAGCCAAAATTCAGGGTAGGTTTATGATGTAGTTTTGCGTTGGTAGCTTCTTGATTTAATGTACTTTGCATTGAAAAGCCTATCTCTTTGAATTGGGACATGACCCCTTAAGAAAATAACAGAAGTTTACTTTAATACTTAAAATTTAGTTGAAACTAGCTTATAGTTAATACACTACAGAGACGTAGGCGTAGCTAGGTCTCGAAATCAGCTTGATTTTCATCTAGACTACGCTAGCTTGATTTTCATCTAGACTACGCTTGCTTGATTTTCATCTAGACTACGCTAGCTTGATTTTCATCTAGACTACGCTAGCTTCATTTTCATCTAGACTACACTAGCTAGATTTTTATCTAGACTACGCTAGCTACATTTTCATCTTGTCAGATTTGAAAGTCAGGAGAAGATTCCGGAAACACCGACATGGTGGAATCTATCTAGTGATTCGAGAAAAGTGCCATTTTATCTATTTGCATTTCACATTAAGCACAGTTGTCGTGGCCGAGTGGTTAAGGCGACAGACTTGAAATCTGTTAGGCTATGCCCGCGTAGGTTCGAATCCTGCCGACAACGCCGATATTACTTTTGCAATTTCATATGGATATTCGGAAAAGTGCGATTTTATCTATTTCATCTATGCATTAAGCACAGTTGTCGTGGCCGAGTGGTTAAGGCGACAGACTCGAAATCTGTTGGGCCCTGCCCGCGTAGGTTCGAATCCTGCCGACAACGCCGATATTACTTTTGCAATTTCATATGGATATTCGGAAATGTGCCATTTTAACTATTTCATCTATGCATTAAGCACAGTTGTCGTGGCCGAGTGGTTAAGGCGACAGACTCGAAATCTGTTGGGCCCAGCCCGCGTAGGTTCGAATCCTGCCGACAACGCCGATATTACTTTTGCAATTTCATATGGATATTCGGAAATGTGGTATTTTAACTATTTCATCTATGCATTAAGCACAGTTGTCGTGGCCGAGTGGTTAAGGCGACAGACTAGAAATCTGCTGGGCTCTGCCCGCTTAGGTTCGAATCCTGCCGACAACGCGGAATTGGAATCACGCTTCCATAAGTGATTTGCGAAAAGTGCGATTTTATCTATTTGCATTGAACATTAAGCACAGTTGTGGTGTATTTTTTTAAAAAACCAATGAAAACATTTGGAATTCAAGTTTATACGCCGAAACGGACTTGCAAGGTCCTGGGTTTGAACCGGGAACCTTTGGATTGTTATTCACTAAACTTTACTCTCCACCTAATGTGCATCAGGATGCTGCGCCATTGGCCTGACTGAAGGCAGAGCGGGTAATTTGCAACATATTCTGGTTGACGAAAGCAATGTACAGTAACTAAAGTTTAACAGCCGTAACAACTACTGATGTTGGAATAATTTAGGTATTGCATAATAACAAGATATCAACACCGGTTAATACTGCTCTGGTTGTAAGTTGCCGAATATCCTCCCAGAGTTTGCAGGTTCCAAACCTTGTCCACCCACCTCCTGCTTTTCTTGCGAGATTGTAAGTCCGACTGCGTTAAAGTGCACAATAATATTGCAAAAACGCCCAAAGTCCTAAAGCAATAAAGTCAAGATGCGCAGAAAGCATAGGGTGGGTGGGGGGAACTCATAGCACAGTGGAAAAACCGGAGAACGTCGACAGACAAGCTGCAGGTTCAAACCAGCGAGCCGCAGAGCGACGAGCCAACAACCGTTTGATGACCATTTGACCGTCTAGACCACCAGCTGGCTAGACTCACATAAATCCTGAGTATTTAGGAAGCTGCCGGAAGCTGTAAAAAAAGTTGCAAAAGTTGCAAAAACTTGCCCTACTAATCACCTAATCCTAATCCTAATCACTTACCTTATATAATATATATAGATATCTATATATAGATATAGTCATAAGTAAAACTAAAATTTATGAATTTCTTCACGTTTAAGGGGTCACTTCCCAATAAAACGACAATTTTGTGCCGGCAACACAGTGATTGTGACCGTGTCGCACTCAATGCGTCATATTAAAAAAAGTAAAAATTTTCCGGTCCAATGCGCATGTGACGTCGATGTGGAGTAGTTCGTCGTTGCTTTGACGACAGCTGGTTCCAGGTCTAGGCTAAGTTGTAAATTTTGTGTGGGTTTGAATTTTTGTTTTTTTGGAGTATTTGTCATAAAATGTTAAGCTAAAAACTTGTTGTAAAGTTTAGGCAATTGTTATAGAAAACTGAGTACAAGGATTTTGTCCAAATTAAGACTGTAGACAGACATAACCTAGGTCTTGTTGCAAGCCAAAATTCAGGGTAGGTTTATGACACCCCATTCGTCTACTTTCCGCCCATTAAAATGGTCCAGAGTACGGGAAATTTTTCCCATTGTAATGGCAGGAAGTATGCCTTTCTTACCCTAGAGTAAGATATATGCCTTTGGAATGGGGAGAATTTTACTTTGGCACAAATATGGTTTGTGAACCCCATTCGTCTATTTTTCCGCCCATTAAAATGGACCTGCTTTCAGCAATGGGGTTTCCCACAAACTATATTTCTGCCGAAGTAAACATCTCCCCATTCCAAATGCATATATTTTACTCTAGGGTAAGAAAGGCATACTTCCTGGCATTCTAATGGGAAAATAATACCGCATTTCCACCCATTTCAATGGGCGGAAAGCAGACGAATCGGGTGTTTATGATGTAGTTTTGCGTTGGTAGCTTCTTGATTTAATGTACTTTGCATTGAAAAGCCTATCTCTTTGAATTGGGACATGACCCCTTAAGAAAATAACAGAAGTTTACTTTAATACTTAAAATTTAGTTGAAACTAGCTTATAGTTAATACACTACAGAGACGTAGGCGTAGCTAGGTCTCGAAATCAGCTTGATTTTCATCTAGACTACGCTAGCTTGATTTTCATCTAGACCAGGGCTTCTCAAACTTTTTTGTTCTGCGACCCCATTTTGGAAAAGATATTTCTATGCGACCCCATTATGGGGACATTCACGTTAATGACATTAAATCCATGTTAATCCATGTGCACAGGCCGGGCTGGTTGTAAAGTCATCAAGGACCGCTTACATAACGGCCCTAAAATGCAGTCATTTCCATGTGATTTTTTGAAAAACTTGGCCACTTCAGATTGACATCATGGCAAGACTACAACCTACCGGCACTAGACTAAATTAAACTATTTCATTACGACCCCAAAATTTCATTACGCGACCCCATTTGGGGTCGCGACCCATAGTTTGAGAAGCCCTGATCTAGACTACGCTTGCTTGATTTTCATCTAGACTACGCTAGCTTGATTTTCATCTAGACTACGCTAGCTTCATTTTCATCTAGACTACACTAGCTAGATTTTTATCTAGACTACGCTAGCTACATTTTCATCTTGTCAGATTTGAAAGTCAGGAGAAGATTCCGGAAACACCGACATGGTGGAATCTATCTAGTGATTCGAGAAAAGTGCCATTTTATCTATTTGCATTTCACATTAAGCACAGTTGTCGTGGCCGAGTGGTTAAGGCGACAGACTTGAAATCTGTTAGGCTATGCCCGCGTAGGTTCGAATCCTGCCGACAACGCCGATATTACTTTTGCAATTTCATATGGATATTCGGAAAAGTGCGATTTTATCTATTTCATCTATGCATTAAGCACAGTTGTCGTGGCCGAGTGGTTAAGGCGACAGACTCGAAATCTGTTGGGCCCTGCCCGCGTAGGTTCGAATCCTGCCGACAACGCCGATATTACTTTTGCAATTTCATATGGATATTCGGAAATGTGGTATTTTAACTATTTCATCTATGCATTAAGCACAGTTGTCGTGGCCGAGTGGTTAAGGCGACAGACTCGAAATCTGTTGGGCCCAGCCCGCGTAGGTTCGAATCCTGCCGACAACGCCGATATTACTTTTGCAATTTCATATGGATATTCGGAAAAGTGCGATTTTATCTATTTCATCTATGCATTAAGCACAGTTGTCGTGGCCGAGTGGTTAAGGCGACAGTCTCGAAATCTGTTGGGCCCAGGCCGCGTAGGTTCGAATCCTGCCGACAACGCCGATATTACTTTTGCAATTTCATATGGATATTCGGAAATGTGGTATTTTAACTATTTCATCTATGCATTAAGCACAGTTGTCGTGGCCGAGTGGTTAAGGCGACAGACTCGAAATCTGTTGGGCCCAGCCCGCGTAGGTTCGAATCCTGCCGACAACGCCGATATTACTTTTGCAATTTCATATGGATATTCGGAAATGTGGTATTTTAACTATTTCATCTATGCATTAAGCACAGTTGTCGTGGCCGAGTGGTTAAGGCGACAGACTAGAAATCTGCTGGGCTCTGCCCGCTTAGGTTCGAATCCTGCCGACAACGCGGAATTGGAATCACGCTTCCATAAGTGATTTGCGAAAAGTGCGATTTTATCTATTTGCATTGAACATTAAGCACAGTTGTGGTGTATTTTTTAAAAAAACCAATGAAAACATTTGGAATTCAAGTTTATACGCCGAAACGGACTTGCAAGGTCCTGGGTTTGAACCGGGAACCTTTGGATTGTTATTCACTAAACTTTACTCTCCACCTAATGTGCATCAGGATGCTGCGCCATTGGCCTGACTGAAGGCAGAGCGGGTAATTTGCAACATATTCTGGTTGACGAAAGCAATGTACAGTAACTAAAGTTTAACAGCCGTAACAACTACTGATGTTGGAATAATTTAGGTATTGCATAATAACAAGATATCAACACCGGTTAATACTGCTCTGGTTGTAAGTTGCCGAATATCCTCCCAGAGTTTGCAGGTTCCAAACCTTGTCCACCCACCTCCTGCTTTTCTTGCGAGATTGTAAGTCCGACTGCGTTAAAGTGCACAATAATATTGCAAAAACGCCCAAAGTCCTAAAGCAATAAAGTCAAGATGCGCAGAAAGCATAGGGTGGGTGGGGGGAACTCATAGCACAGTGGAAAAACCGGAGAACGTCGACAGACAAGCTGCAGGTTCAAACCAGCGAGCCGCAGAGCGACGAGCCAACAACCGTTTGATGACCATTTGACCGTCTAGACCACCAGCTGATTGGTGTCTAGACCACCAGCTGGCTAGACTCACATAAATCCTGAGTATTTAGGAAGCTGCCGGAAGCTGTAAAAAAAGTTGCAAAAGTTGCAAAAACTTGCCCTACTAATCACCTAATCCTAATCCTAATCACTTACCTTATATAATATATATAGATATCTATATATAGATATAGTCATAAGTAAAACTAAAATTTATGAATTTCTTCACGTTTAAGGGGTCACTTCCCAATAAAACGACAATTTTGTGCCGGCAACACAGTGATTGTGACCGTGTCGCACTCAATGCGTCATATTAAAAAAAGTAAAAATTTTCCGGTCCAATGCGCATGTGACGTCGATGTGGAGTAGTTCGTCGTTGCTTTGACGACAGCTGGTTCCAGGTCTAGGCTAAGTTGTAAATTTTGTGTGGGTTTGAATTTTTGTTTTTTTGGAGTATTTGTCATAAAATGTTAAGCTAAAAACTTGTTGTAAAGTTTAGGCAATTGTTATAGAAAACTGAGTACATGGATTTTGTCCAAATTAAGACTGTAGACAGACATAACCTAGGTCTTGTTGCAAGCCAAAATTCAGGGTAGGTTTATGATGTAGTTTTGCGTTGGTAGCTTCTTGATTTAATGTACTTTGCATTGAAAAGCCTATCTCTTTGAATTGGGACATGACCCCTTCAGAATTACAGTAGATCGATCAGTCAAGTTTTGGTTCCTGTTAGTAGTGTAGTGTTGTCTGATGAGATGATACTCTATGATAGCTTAGTCAACCATCTTACTTGAATTCGCATTTGCCCATAAATACATAAAAAATTTTTGTATTCTCTTTAATTCATACAATTGCATTATTACTCAAAATTGACTTGTTCTTTATAGGTCAGTGTTAAATAGCAGCTTGGTACATAATAGCGTTCGAAGGTGAAGTAGAAGTTAATTTGAAAGCACTTCTTCGCGAAGATCAAAGCGTTTCGGACATCCTTGATTCTGCAAATCCAGTTGCGGTTTATATTTTCAATGATGAAAGCAAAGAATGGGTATGTTGTTGGTATAAATTTAAATAATCATTCTAACTATAGTTTAACTTTAATCTTTCTGCAAAGGCTAAATTATGCTGCAATTTTGTCCGATTCGTTTTGGTAGCTTGGATGATTGAGATCACAAAGTTACAACTTTTTAATAAGTTTTATGCCCTCCTTTGCTGCCGAGCAAAAAAGATTCCCTATAAGATGTATGAAATAGTTCTACAACAATGGAATCTTACATTAAAATAAACGTTTTTTTCAAGAAAAGCATTGAAATGGACGGAACGATATTTGTTCATAAACGGTAAGCCAAAGTTATTAAATTACCTTATTGTTTAGTATTTTTTAAGTCTTGTTCCGTTTAATCAATATTTCGCATTATGCAGTAGTTTATCCCGAGTACTTTAAGGATGTAGAGCACATTGTTTTGCATTTTCTAATTTGACTTTTCAGTTATGTGTTGTTGTAGGTTGTGAAATATTAAAAGTGTTTTTTGTCTGTTCTTTAATCTTGTTCTGTTTGTTTAGCTTTTTACATAATACAGCAATTTTTACCACAATTTTTGACATAAATTCTTTCAAGTTTTGACATTATGCATTGCCCTACATTTGGTTTCACCATCATGAACCAAGACAGATTGGATAATTAATTGGAGCCAAACTATCTATCCTGGTTTGGAATTTCATGAATATTCAACGTTCCTGGTGACCAGAAATACTAAATGTAAGTGCATTCAATATGATCGATTATACCGTAGTAGTAGCCTAAGTTGAGAATGCATTGGACAATATATTGGAGTTTATGTTTTATATGTTTCAGCAATGGGTTTCGGCTTAAAATTTGAAAACATGGTCGATTGCAGACGCATGGGATATCTTCTAAACGAGTGAGTATTAGCTTCATTATAAAGATGCACATAAACTTATACATATTACTATGAAACACCAAGCGGTAACATTATGAACAAACGCTGATTTGATGGTAATATAAATTAAAAGCGATTATTACTGAGCAATGATTTTGCGATTATTTTACAGTCTTTGCAAATAGATAGAATGGACCGTGAAGCGACTCCCATTGAAGGACTAAATTAAATTATTAAATTATGGGATTAAATTTTCTGGATTTTTTTTGAATTCAATTGTTTTATATTTATATTTTGGGATTTCCAAGTTCAGTGTTGTATTATTGTGTATCAACTGATTAAAAATGTCGCCTTTTATATTAAGTGTGATTTGTATTTTTTTCGTATTTTGTACACGTATATATGTTTGTTTTTTCGAATCATGTTTTATATCGAAAATAACAATAAATAAACTATGTTTTATAAATTTTCTGCTGTATTTGTACAAAATTCGAAATATCATACGGTATAAAAAACAATTATTTAGTCTCTTGCTGCCTTTGAAAGTTTCCTGTATCTAGCTGGTAGATATAAGCTATCTTTTAGTTTAACTTCGCCTAACGACGGCAAAACGTGTGGTGGAATAACGTTTGGGCTCCAAAAAGTTTTATTGTTTCCAGCACAATGTAATTGTAAGCATAGAGTCGAGATATTTTCAAAATCTTGTAAAATATCAATGTGACACTTAATAAATGATGGGAACCATTTTTGCAGTTAGCGACAAGCATTTACATAAGTAACCGCATGTATAGGAAGTATGTATAAGTATATATTTCACAACTATTTTCACTATTATTCAATTCGTATGAAAGCTAGACAACCTGCTTATATCGGGAAGATATATCCAGTGGTTTTTAGATTTTTAAATATATCAAACTCTAAATGTTTTATTTGTGTGTGACTAAAAAAAGTACACACTGTCACACTCACAATAGTGCAGCATTACCAAACATTATTTTAATATTTCCTTCCAGTATCACATCGCTTTTAATTTTTAAACATGATGTTTAGATATCACATATTTCTATTCACTGCCACCACTAACTCATAGATGTCATATTAGCGCATTGATTGTGATCACGCATTATGCTTTTGGATGGTTTCTTATGTTTGCATCGATGGTGTGTTTTTGCGAAAACCTGCAACCTCAAATAAATCAAGTTAGTACTACATCATGCAATCGCGTCGTTTTGAGCGTGTTAATTAACTATTCTTGTGTTTGGTGTGCATGTTAAGTAAATTACAATTCGTTCCACGTTTGAGTGAGCAACCGAACGGACGTGTTTATGATTGGGTACATCCTTGTTTTTATGTTCGCTTCAGTTGTGCCTCTCATAGAGTTTCAATTATTTCTGTTTCTGATTTTATGACGATTGCTCACCACAATTAAATCAAACAATTTCAGCCTAACGTAACGTTAGGCTGAAATTGTTAAAACTTAAAACTGTTAAAACTTAAAACTACACGTCACATATGCACTCATCGTACTCAAAAATCTAAACATTCATTATACTCAGTAGCGACGTTTGATTGCGATGAGGGAAACCGCCCAAAATTGGTGTAGATATTCCAAGAATTTTGCGCTTCTATGCCTCAGAAGTTTCTTAAAATCAATCGAAACGTATTCTCGTATTTTAATGTACGGTAAATTTCGTAACACTGCTTTCCTCTGCCTTTATTAAAACAACCCCCACGTAAAGTTTGACACTTCATCGAGCACAATATTGAAATAACGCACGCAAAGTGGAACTTGATTTTTTGGAAGTAGATCATGGAAATATTTCGTTCAATGGTTGACAACCAGATCAACAAGCAACCTGCTCTATTTGATCACCATCAGTCCATCTCGACTAGAGTCATCGTGTTATAACAATGCTGTCAGTGACTCACAACACTTAATATTGCCACGGTTTTAGCAAATAAAGAATAAAGAGGTAAAAACTTTTATGATCCCAAAATATTCGACTAGTTATCACGCACATTGTTTTACTCCTGAACTTCGTCGAAGCCAGAATACTCACCCAACTTGTACTAACGTCATAATAAGTTTGTGACATATTTCTTCTCAACAGATACGTTTTTGAAACATGGAAATGATTTAAGTTTACTTTTACAACTCGATTAAACAATAAACAGCTTCTTATTAACAACTGCAATGCCCATATCGCCTTTTTTGAAAGTTGGGGGTTAGAATCAGCTCACATCACTTGACAACGATAACAACAAGCAACCTGCCATGTTTGACGATAAGACCATTTTGTTTTGACTATTGCAATTGTTTTGAAAAAATGTTGTCTGGAGATTTCCCAGAACTTTATATTGTAATGGTTGTAACCGATAAGGAGTCGCAAACAAGAAAATGTAAAGAACGAAAAATCGAAAACATAACATCGTTTCTGGCTCCTAAAAATAGAGTTTGTGCCGGGAGCATGGACAAGTGGTTCTCCCTAAATAGTCTAGTTACTCTAGTACATATAATATACAAATTTCATAACGTGTAAGCCAAAGGTGTTGTAATAAAATAATCAAATACACTGTCTAACAACGATTAAAAGTACATGACAAAATGCACTGGCTATTGTGACGAAATGTATGCTTTGTAATTCAACACTTTAGTGTATTTTAACATATTTCTGTTAGTAACGCTTAGAACTGAACATAATACATAGCTTGCTTGTTTGCGAGGCACATTTCAAATTATTCATTTCATGCGGGGTAAGTATGGGTTTGACGTTTTACTTTTTGCTTTAGTGTACTGATATAGCGCGGTTAACGTGCAATTTGCAATCGTTATATCGTAGTGGTCGATATGCTAAATAGTGTTATCAATAATTACCAGAATCTGAAAATCATCTGGATCCATTGGACTCAAACCAGGGCAAAAAAGGGTTAAACCGTTTGAGTTACGTTTTGAAAAAAGAATATTTTTCGCATATTTAAGTTTCACATGCGAACAAGTTATATTGCTCAGTCTGGTTATATCTCTCACATTGTTTCCCAGCCGGTTGTGTAAGAACCAAACACTTCATGTTCATCTTCTCCAATTCGAACTTACGTTCAGTGACTTATCTGGTGATGCCAATCGTTGCATGTTGTTATCCAACTCACACCTAATTTCCTCCTGATTTCAAACTAAAACGCTGCTGGGTTTCTAAACGTTTCATTTTATTTTATTTTAAGTCAAAAAAATCGTGTGAGTGTGTAAACCAAGAAAGCTCATTGTCTCAGGGCAACAGGTGCTAACCATGATTGTGCAATATTTACCTATTCACAACTTTGAACCTGCGTTCATTTCATCGTTGATTACTTTTGAGACCATGGTTTCAAATTCTTTTTTTGCTTGAAATTTTTTCTGTTAGAGTTAGACAATCCCTTTGTTTTAATAAGATGACTGCCCTATAAAACCAGTTGTCTTGTAGAATGACAGCAGATGACAAGTAAGTTTGTCTAAGGAATGTGTTTTACTTTAAAAAAAATCTTTTTTGTAGTGTATATATAAGTTATAAGATTGCTCGCGATTAAAATACCAGGTTTTCTGCATTTCCGTACAAATTAATTTTCATGATGTTTTCTGAAATGGAAAAGAACGTTATTTTGAGAATACTTCGGCGTCATAATTCTAACATTTCGCACATGATAGATTCTGCAATTCAAGTTGAAGCTTATCTGTACAATTCAAATGCAAAAACGGTATGTTGCTTGTGTATATTGTTTATTGTTTGAAATTTTTTACATATTTTCCATTTTATGGTAATTACACTATCTGTATTTTAAATGTTTCAGTCTACTTAATATTTCTGCAAAGAGCTGGTGTTACTTTAATAGCTTCTCCGTGTAATCATTCCAGCAGTTATTAATCTATCGTCTATATTTTTGAAACAAATTTCAATTTTTTTAGGAGGAATTTATAATGGAAGGAACTTTGTTTGTTTATTCAAGGTAAGTCCAGCTCATTACCGTATTATGTATAATCTTTTCTCATTTTTTGATGGATTTTATATTCTACTTTGCGTCTATTTTCGTCTACTATAGCTTGTCTCGGCTGGGTTTCTTAACTCGCTCATTGTTTTATAGCTACGTTCGTCCCTACTATGGCTTCATAATATTGGATCCATTGCAATTAAAAACTTTGTTGGAACCGATGCCTTATTGTTGTACGGAGTTGTTCGACATTCGATCACAAAGTTTTGAATATATAAGATGTCCCAGTATGTCCAAGTATGTTAGTTGAATATATCAATAAGCTTATATCAGACGTTGGATTACTTAAGATTATTTATTTGCAGCTCCAAATTTTGATCATCGATTACAGTTTTCCGATGAAGGAGATGGTTATCGAATCGGGCATCTTCTAAATAAGTGCGTTCTTGAACATGTATAGCATACATATCTGTATATAACTGGACATACTTGTTTCTATCAGCATGTATTTATGTAAGAAAAATGTAGTAACCTTGAAACCAAATGCTTAATTGAAAATTTTAGCCTAATGACAAAGCGGACTGCACAAAATAGTGTTTGAAAAGTTGACATAAAGCATTAGATTTAAATGCAGTAGCAAGCATTTGTCTGCATCCAAAACATAGACTGGTAGTGGCATGAAAATGTCAACCTTGTCATTGAAGTTATCTTTTGTACAATTATACAGTCTAATGGAACATGAAGAAAACGATGCCAAAGAAAAACAAGATTTGGCATATCGAACACAACATTTTGGGATTTATGAAATAGACAGCGATGAAGAGTTCGAGGAAGACATTCTGGAAGAAGTGGATTAATCGAGGACAACAAAGGTCAGTTAGTCAAGGTTGCAATTTATTAAAGATTGTTACCCTGGGTTATGAGTATGAACAAGTAAAATAACGTTAATAATATCACAATAATAGCATTTTATTTTGTGTTACAGATTTTCTTTTGCCAGATCCTTTTCTACCGCTTTCACGGCCCACTCAAAGCCAACGAACGTTTTTCAATGTAGCTCGATTGTATTTTCAAATGAGATTAAAAACACTCCTCTCCGATTGGGGCTTAACTTTCGGGACACACGTTCAAAATAAGTCGATAAAATATAATAAAAGCAACAAGAGCAGATCTGAGGGACCAACAAAAACGACAGGTCCTCGTCCTGAACGCTCGTGTCCTTACTCACTTCCAAGGCCACGTTTTCTTAGGAAGGCAACCACTCCCGCCTGAAGCCCATGCGGGACACCAACCGAAAAATGACACGCAATGATTCCGCGCTCGGCTACATCGAAACACTTGAGGCGGCAAAGAAAACAACATGAAATAAAGCAGTGGACAAGAGAAATCATGGTGATAAGTGATAACAAACAGAATAAAAGCTAACTGATGATTAACTAACAAAAATAAAAGCGTGGGAAAACACTCGAAAAACAAACAAACAATGGGGCGAAATATTATTTTGCCACACGTGTACCAATCTTATGCTTCTGCTCCGAAACCAATAAAATTAACATGGTGAATAGAATAATAGATAACATCGTTGCCAATCACTAAGGGGCAGTAAACATTTACAAAGATGTTCGGAGAGTACTAAAACAGCGATGTTTCAACAAATGTAGGGGTCTCCCCTACATTTTTTTGCTTAAAAAACCTATATTTAGCCCCTTTCATGCCAATTTTTAGCTTAAATCTGCACGCGATTTGGGACATTGAAGCAAGCCAACTGCTAGGGTAATTCCCAGGCTAGAAAGTAACACCAACCATGTTGCCTTCTGATTGGTCTGAACAGGTTTTTTAAAGTCCTACGTGAGACGTTCAAAAAAATCGTAGAGATCTTAGACAATAACAAGTAGTAGCCTATTGTCATCTAATCTTCCAAACATTATCATTACTGTGCATTCTTGCTGTATAAACTCGGGCTAATCAACGACGCCGTTACTTAATTAGTGCTATGGCCACCAGAAACCGGGCTCTTCCCCGGGATGGATTTTCTTTTCCACTCGCTGATGTAGGCTACAGCATTGAAGCAATTTTCATTCATCAGTTGCTTGAACACACCACTTGCCCGTCTTCTTACGTTTCACTTTTTCAACTTTCGTTTTATGGAATCAACTAATTCGGTTTTGTGGTCGTGCTTGTTGTTACCACCAATTATTAATGTCATTTTTCTTGTGCCCGTTTTAGGCTTTTTCGGCTTTGTTACTTTTAACCAGTTATTGGCTCGAGTTATTAACTTCTGGCTTTATTTTTCGTCCCAGCCACGCTTTTGACAAAAATAAATTGATTGAGATTATTGCTCGGTTGATTGATGTTCCCAGGTTGTTTTTTAGCATCTATTAATAAGTTATTAGAAATCTTTATCGGAAAGGCCCGTTTGGCCGCTTCTTAACATTGATTAATTTTTATTTATCTATGTTTCAATGTATCAGCTTCAACTATATGTATCTCCCGTTGTCTAAACATTGTTTTACTCGCTTCACCTGGTACGAGTGCGTTTTTCATGTCGAGCATTTTCACTCCCATCGCTTTCACGGTATTTACTAGGAATGGGCCAATACGAACCCAAATAAGAATAGATTCGCCGAATATCGCCTTTATGGAAGATTCGGGCGAATACGAATACCAACAATGGCAAACCCGAATATAATATTTCTTATAAATTTACTGACTTTTGTTAAAAATGATGATGTAGTTTCCCGACAAAGCTAAACTAGAGTCAGCACTACTTACAATGAAGGTGGTTTTCCTAACGATTTCGCTTTTTCAATCGTTTTTTAAACACTATTTTTCGAAAGAAAACGATTTGTTTATCGATTACATCATGTTACAAGCAAGACTTGAAAAATTTTGGATGAAATTTTATTGTTTGGTTCTAATACGAATAGATTCGGAATTCGTTCGTGTCGACCTTCATGACATTCGGGCTCGCACGAACCAGAATAATCTTCCTCGCGGCACATCCCTAGTAGCTCGCACTTCTACTAGCGGGCAGAGTTAGCTGAGTGAATCATTGAAATCAACAGGCTAGCCATGGTGATTGCAATTCAATAGACATCTTATAAATAAGCAGTAGTATTGCTTATGTTATGTCCTGTTATTCGTTATATTGAGAAAGTGTGACGCACCTATAAGAAAACCTTTTTTTGTAAACCATTTCTATTGTAATTGTAATTTAAAACCTTTCGGCCGACAAAAGATTTGCAGTATTCTAACTGCACACAACAATAGAATCAGACAATTTAACAGGTAAATTAAGTAAAGATACCCTCACATGCTAAAAGGGTCTCTTCATTTCTGATTACCTCTGCTAAGCCTAAACAACCTTTTCAAAGTATTGGGTACAAAGCATTCAAATTTAGTCACAAAAAGTGAGCGTTGGGGTCGGTGTGGATTAGTTTTACATTAATTTAATGAGAAACGAAAACTAAACTAAGATGAAAACTAATCTTAAAAGAAAACGTAGTCTCATACAGAAAATGATTCCAACTAAATAATAAGCAGTGAAATTTATAGGACACACCAAAAGGGCTGAAATTAAAAACAGGGTTTTCCAACTATAGGCCTATTTTCTTCGTTTCAGGTTTTTAGTGAGATCCAAATTTATTCAAACTTTATTTTTTAGTAATTTTGTCCCACATTTCATGGAATAGTCCTAATTTTGTGACTTCTGTAGAAGTAGAATAGTGTTGCTAATAGTCTTGCGTATTAGTGTTTCGAGAAGCATACTCTCAAAATTACATGGGAATGCAGTTGCCATGCTTTTCACTGTAGCAGATACACTAGTTGAACACACATAAAATAGCACTGACACTTTTTATAGATCTAAATGACGATGTTGAAATCGTGGACCTTTTGTTGTTTTAATGTTAGCAAAATTTGTTATAGAAAGCTCTGTGTTGGCGCCATGATAAAAAAGTTGAAAACTAAACACCAGTGCAATATTGAAAAGCGGATGAAAGATTATCAGGAGAATCCAGTAAAAATGACCTACAAACCAAGATTGTCAGATGTGTGGTTGCCACCGCCATTGTGGAAACTATTTTACAAACAAAGCGATGCTATAGATTATGCAAAAACTCAGAAGCACCAACATGCTTTTGTGTTTTCTTTCGAAATTGATAACTCAAGACCTGGGGCCAGGCGTTATGTTGTGGCAAGTCTGGAAGAATTCTGGTCGTATTACATTCAGATGGCTCAAGGAAAGAGACATTTTTATGAGCTTATCCAATCAGGAGCTCTGTGTCATCTCTACTTTGACCTGGAATTTGATAAGACTTTGAACAAGACAAAAAACACAGAGTCAATGATACAAATGTGGGTCACATACACTTGCAAATGTCTGTACAATGAATTTAAAGTCAATTGTTCAAGGCGAAACGTTGTAGAATTGGACTCCACTACAGAAACCAAGTTTAGTCAACATCTTATCTGGCATGTACCTAATGCAGCTTTTAAAAATAATTTGGAAGCTGGAAACTTTGTTAAAAAAATCTGTTGTGATCTGCTGTCTTATCTTAAGCTGAAAAATGACGTATCTAGTGATGTTGATGCTATTGCCAAACATTGGATAACTTCTTTAGACCATGCAGATGACTTGAGCAACCTTTTGGTGACAAGTTCTAGTGGTGAAAAACAATTATTCGTTGATCAATCTGTTTATTCAAACAATCGAAATTTCCGTTTATTTCATTCCAGTAAAAAAGGAAAAATTCGAGAGTTGGAGCTTTCTGAGAATTGTCAATTTCCCTTTGAACCGGTCAACATCAGAACAACTTGTTGCATGCATCACATGATGCACACATCACATCACATGCATCACATGATGTCCCCAAGCAAAACCAAGAAGTTAAACGGTGGGCTCACTCAATGTAGAGATGAACTTATATTCTTTTCTTCGTTTATAACAAATGTTTTTAATCGTGATGATTTAACAATACTAGAAATGCCTGAACACGATAAAAAATCAAACGCATATGTTTCACCTTATAAAAATTCCCAATTGGTCAGTGGAACATCGCATAACATTGAGTATGACGAGTCATGTATACCAGAAGACAATGACACTGACGTACCATTCAAGGAGCTACATGCGTTTGTGACTGACCTAATAAAACAATTTAATTCGGATGCCTTCGTGCGTATGCAAAGGTATTTCCCAACCACCAAAACCATATCATATGAAATCACAGGAACAAGGTATTGTGGAAACATTGGTCGTGAACATAAAAGCAATGGAATCTTATACGTGGCCAACCTAAAAACAATGTATTGCTATCAGAAATGTCATGATTATGAATGCAGGAATTACAGATCTGATCCCATTCCATTTCCCGAAGCCGTCAAGGAGAGATTAAAAAATAGTTTTAATGAACTCTCTGATGATGAAATGGTTAAAGAAGTGGAAATTTGGGAAAGAAACCAGAACCACACTGCTCAAGAAAATGATAATTTTTGAAATGGATCTGTAATGGTAATAAATGACACATGTAAAACAGTTTGTCGAACGTAATGCTAATTACAAGGCACAACTTAAAGCTATTTTAAGGAATGTGCTGTGTTAGCAGATTCTGTTAATAATTTTTTAAACTTTAATTGTATTTTATGCCCTTGTTTCGCACCAGAGGCAGTTTATCAGTTTAAGCATAATTATTTCTTTTCTTACTTGTCTATATCATCAAATGCACTGGTGCGTATGGGGAATGCTATTGTGGATAAAAACCCTATATCATTAAATCTCTCATTTTTATACAATTTCATACTCGTAGTTTTTCAGTTAATACTTGGCATTTAAAAATTTCTGTTGCATTATTAGCAGTTTATTTTGATTTTATGACTACTCATCTGCATCACTGGTTGGATGTCCAAATGAGATGTTTGTGATAAAACAAAGTGTCTTTCTAAGGGTTGAAAAACACTATCCTTAACCCTTAAATTCTTTTTCAGAAACTAAAAGTTATCATATAGAATGGTTCGTATTTTAGCAAATGGTGAGATTGTGCAGGATGACGATCCTAGAATTAGAAGAACTCCAACCAGTTCTACTTCAAGAATTGTAAGTAATATCTAATGTTGTGCAAAATTTACCAGTTCATGTATCTTGCACAGCATATTCCACTTCAGAGTGTTTTACAATTTTTTCGTTTACTAGTTACAGGGAGTTTCATTGGAAACAATGTTCACTGAATCATATATTTGATCCAGTTTTGTTTTCATGCAAACAGCACATATGCTTCATGTGTAATATTGTGATCTAGCTTAAAAGTTAGATTCATTTACGTAGCACATGTCTTACATTACTTGCACAGTTGCTGACGTCAAAATTTTAACATTCTTAGGGAGGCGTGAACAGGGATGAACAACAGGAGGGCAACTACAGACAAAACGACGCCTATCAAGGAGGGCCAACGATCTTTGATACCTGGAATCAGAAACTTCTACAAGTTGGCATACCAAGATGGAACATAGGGTCGCACACAGTTGAACCGATTATGACGGTCGCTGCATTGCTGGTGCTCATCTTTGTCGGGCTTCCCGGGCTCCTGTTTCTCGGACTACTGTATTTTGTTGTAAAATCAAGTCAGCAAAGGACAGATAACGCACCTCCGAGAAGCAGAGGACCTAGTGGTGGACCAGGAAGAGGGCAGACAGGAGGAGGAAGGCGACTAGGAAGATGATGATCATTTCTCAAAGGTCAAATCTAACATTTTGCATTTCATTTATATTTTTTACAAATACTGAGCTGCTCATAAAATCAATAGAAAACTCTCCAAAATGAGAAAAATTGATTTTAAAATTGTGATGGGCACTTAGTCCATGAACTGAAAGTTGTTGGGTTAATGTGTTACCACTGATCTGCAAATTAATTTGTCAATGAATTGTCTACCTGTGCAATTTCTTCCGTTTTTAGCTTTTTATTGGTTGCGGCGCTACTGCTATGCAGTAAATCATTGTGTTCTCGCCATTTCTGTCATAATTAGTCAGAGTATGATTTCTATTGTCTGCTCTTTCACGATGTCCTGTTGCACTCATTTGAGGAATGTTAAAATTGCCACTAGAGCTTTTATCAGGTTTCTTTATGATGTCACAAGTATATTTAATAGTACATATCATTGTTTGATATAAAATGGATTGATAAAATGTCTGTAGATGAAATTATTACGTGCAACTGTTTTTAGATTATAAATGTGGAAATCATATAAAAGATTGTTATCCTGTCTAGGTGTTCAAATAATATGGTGAGAGATGTCACTTTACAAAAATTTTTAACTTTCCTGTTCATTAGAAATGTTTGAGCAGTGATAATAATGTTGACCAAACAATTAGCAACACCATTTAAATCGTACTCGCTCATGCGTAACTTGCTGTGTAGTAACTATTTTTAACTGGTCTAGTAGTAAATAGTATCTTATGAAGCTGATTTGATTCATTGTTAAAATTCAAAGTTTACCAAGTGAGTATGTATGTAAATTTCGCATGGATGCCATTCCAATCCATTTAAAATACTACGTAATTCCCCGAATAAAAAGCTACAATTTAATTTACAGGGAAGATTGCAAATAAACTGCTTTGCTTTCTGGCAAAGCACATAGTGAGAATGCATGCATATGGGATTTGGTACGGTAAGCAGATGCTCGTTAAGTTTAAGAAACGTTGAAGACCACCAGTAGTTTAAAACATCAAAGTGTTTTAATAGTAGAGTAATATGAGCGCGCACCTGGTAATGACATTCACATGATTGATACAAGCTGCATATTTTAATTATTTGAGTGATATTATCAATGATAGAGAACTCAAAATAATTTTCACACAGAAATATACAGACCTACTACAATCAAGCTTAAACTTACAAGTGCCTGGATAAGAAATTTAGGAAATGTACACAATACCTTGGAAATTAAAACACCATAAACAAATGCATAAAAATAAGGCTACAATGAACAAGTGCATAAGAGCAGATTAAATCTGGCATTATATAAGATAACACTTGAGCTTCATTTTACCAGAACTGTGTTTACAGTCTGGAAGGCGATTTAATCACACCTCAGATATAGGCGATTTAATCACACCTAGGATACGATAACAATGCTACTACAACTACTGCTAAAAACTTTGTATAAGCTTCAAACTACTTGCACAAATATACTTACTAAACACAGTTACACACACATTTACATACGTATGAGTAAGGTATCTGAGATTTTGTACAAATACAACCAGTGTGAGAGTAGTGATATAATAAACTACATCAAAAGCATGTATTTCCATTTCAAAATATCGCACTGAATCTGATGGCTAATTTTAAAAAATTATTTTTATTTGATAATATTTCAAACGAAAGTCCGTGGGATAAAATACACACAAAATCATAATAATGACAAACAATAATGCTGTTTGACTTCATTGCAATTTGCTGAGATTGAGATCAAACTTGTTTTGGAGACAGACATAATGACTTTGCGTCCTGGATTTAAAAGCCTTTGATTTATACAAGATCGTTCCAGTAGAAAGCTCATTCAGTTAATTAACTCCATATTCTATGTTTGAAGTTGATTTTTCTAACGTAAGTCGAAATATCAAGGTTTTCCGGACAGGGACTTTCTCTATTTCTTGATCAAAAGTTTAGCCAGTCTCGTCATTTCCGATATGACACTGTCAGAATCGTTGACGTCGGATATAACCATTGAAAAGAAGTTTAAAGCTGCCTCCTCCCATTTGCTACCTGTGGATGAGAAAAAATAATATTACAGCATAACATTGCACACTGGTTTATACATTCGGTGAACAATACATTCCATACTTTGATGCTTTACATCGGGGCTTTCTTAAACCTAATATATGAAGTTAAAGTTGCAAAAATGTTGTCTTGCGGAGGCTTTGCAGAAACAAGTTCACCAAATTTCAAAGAAGGTTTCTAATACGTATTAAGCTAAGAATTTTTCCCAGGCCTACTTGTTAAATAATTATGATCAAAACTGTGTTGCAGGTTTGAAGCACCTTTTAAATTTGTTTGGTGGTGATTATGACATCATTAAATGGAATCAATATGTGAGGAAAGTTGGAAGGTTCGTTAAAGATTGGGTGGTTTATGCCTTTTATATGCTGTACAATAAGGTCACATGCATATTTCCTAGCAGAATGAAGGGGCCACGAACAAAAATAGTTTAAAAACCCTACGTTACATCACTGTGATTTTGTCATTTGTTCCGGCATAACAAACGTCAAAAATAGGAAAAATACAACTTTGTAATTTATATAAAAATATTTTATATTTAATATAAAAGCTTTGTAATTTCTTTGTCCATCGAAGTCTTCTGCAATAAATTTACTTGAGACAGTGAAGTTCTTACCAAGTTCAAGCCTGAAATGTAAGCTCGGAGTCTCACTGTCTTGTTTCTTGAGCCAACTTTGAGCAACCGTTAACATTTCTTCAACCGTGGTGTTATATAACACATTCATACTGACTGCAAGCTGCCAGCAGAAATCAAAAATTGTATTGTTACGTTTGCGAACCCACATTTTAATGATGTATTAATGAACATTACACCCAATGACTTCCGGCTATAAAAATGGGTTTTCAAACAAAAATACTCAATGTTTAATATTTGACCAAAGTACCTGGAGAGCCCAAATCACAAAAGCAGTGCATATCATCTTCCACAAGGTGGCATAAATCTTTTCTCCTGTCAGAAATTCACGACTAACATTAATAAATGATGCAAGGACAAGTCTATACATTTTCTTTTTTCCTACCCAGTGATAATGCGCCAACTTCCTTGAGTACATTTCTGCAACTCACCGTTACTTTCTCAAACCTCTCATCTGACAAGGGAAGAAACCAAAAACTATGGCCCTGTGTCGGAGACAACGGCAAGATTATTGAACAAAAGTATGAAATAAATTAATGTCTTAAATATCAGATTTAACACATAACATAATTGAAAGAAATAGTGAACAATATGATTGAAAATATAGTGATAAAAAGCATGAAAACACTGTAAAACAAAGTTTCCTTTCATGTTGAAGATAAATAGAAAGAAGTCGAACGAACCTGCTCGAACTTTCCAAGTTCTACGGCCATTAAGCGAACATCCTCTGAAGATAAACGTGAAAAAACATCTCCAGTAATCCTGGTCAGCAACTGAGAAGGATTAGGCGGTGCCAAGTTAAGTAATTCTCCGATGATGCTTGGGCAGTTTCCTGCAACGCTTGTTAAACGTCGTCTTGACCTTCGCATTCGACGATTACTCTCCACGGATAGTTTCTGTTTATCTGGACACAATTCAGCCAATAAAGAGGTCTTTCGTCGTGCCCGTGTCGTTGTAAAAATTTCTGTTCCAAATATGCTTTCTAATGCTGGTGTTGACACTACACTCGGTGATGTGGACGCCTTGAGTGAGTCTGGTTCCTCAGTCAGCTTAGGATGAGGTGGAGTAAAGTTCTCTATGGATTTGGTAAGCATTGTTTTCTGTGGATAGTATGATGCAGCATTGAATGTAGTCGCGGCTGGAGGACGATATTGATTCGCAATTTCTGGCGTTTCTTCGCATAACCTGGTCTCTCTTTCTTGTGGTGATAATCGGTTACGACGCGGTGGAGGCCGTCGTGATGATGATCCACTGAATCCTCGGGCTAGTGGAGGTGGAGGGGCAAAGGCTCCAGGAGGTGGTGGAACATCAGATGAGAAAGATGTTGGAGGAGGAGGTGGTGGTGGCGCAGCCAGAGAAACATCAAATAACAAGTCACTCTCTAGTTGGGGTTGCACAGGTTTTGAGGCAGATTCCCACGATACCTCCATGGACTCTTCCTCCAAAGATGCTGGTGGTGAATGCGGTGCAGCCAAAGAATTAACATGCTGGGTCGGAGATCGTGATTTGGCTCCAAACAGCCCAGCAGGAATGTTTGCTGCACGTAATGCACCAAATCCCCCGAAATTCCCTGACGATTGTGAAACGCTTGAGTTATCAAATACTACTTGGTTCTGCGAAGAAGCCCCAAACAACTGCCCAGACACCCCTCCTGCCAATGGCGGTCGGACACCAAAAGACTGAGTCAGACCAGGCACAGGATCACCCTGTACACGGCGTGAGGATAGAAATAAGGCTGGTATACTTGAGGATAAATCTGCTTTTGGTGGCGACAGTGGTTGGTCATTAAACCTGGTGTGAGCTTGTGCAGCACCGAATGTTGCCGGACCTTCAGCCAACTTGTCTTCTGCATTTAGAGCCTTCCATGGAGAAATATCTTTCGTCTGGGCTTCCAGCGGCTCATCGGATAACAAATCACATTCAACCGTTGGCTCCAATTTCTCAATTTGAGCAAAACTTGGACTTGTTGGGATGTAAACTGGAGAAGATTTATCTTGCAGTTCATCATCAGCTGATCGCTGCAGCATTGAACTCATCGCGTTCGACATCATATCTCGAAGATAATCCACATTTGGTGAATCTTTTGAGCTTCTTCTCTCCCTGGATCTGCTTCTTGATCTTGACCTTCTGTTATTGCCATCAGGCACCACATCTCGAGCTGAAGATGCTTTCGAGAAAGCACTTAATTTCTTCCTCATCTTCTTGAAACGTTTCGAACTTGAAATGGCGTCCGGGCTAAATTCTCTAACTCTGCTGTCATCAATCTCTGACCCAACATAAGAATCTTTCTGTCCCATACCAACCATCACACCTTTGTGCCGCGGTCTTCCAACGATGGTCGGGATGGAAGCCTCCGGAGCAGGCTTCCCAGCGTAACCCAACTTCACAGAGTCGCTTCCTGCATCAATGACCACCGGAGTGGGACAAACATCCATGAAGCAATCCACCACACAGAATCCCATTTCATCATCGGAGCTTTCAGAATCGTGCGGAGCTCGACTTTGTCGGTAATTAGTTCTAAGAGGGGAAGATGATGAAGGATCGGAGTGTGAAGAAGAGGCCTCTGAATAAGAAGCACTACTAGACAGACCCCACATAGCCGCTGAATCAAAATCAAATGATGATGACGATCTTTCATGTTCAGAATATCTTTCATCTGAGCTCACAACATGATCCCTGCAGAATTAAATAAGGAAATTCACAAACTCTAGTCACATAAATTCTCATTCTTACACAATAGTTTTGCACTGGTTTGGAAAGAACTAAAAATGCAAACGAAAGAAATTGCTGGATTTGAAAGTTCTTAGTTTTACAAACAAAATATCTTAATATGAATAAGATAATAATAATATTTAAAGTAATTAACAGGTCTATTGTAATAACTATCTCAGCTGAGAAAAAGTTATTCAACCTACTTATGTGTTTGAAAAATAAAGTTGCTTCTAATTTTAATGCGATACAACAATAATGGACGACAAATACGATGACAATCAAAGATAGGATACTTACGATAGTTTATTTAGATGATTTTTCCATTCCATAATCTTAGTATCAGTGAGATCAGTGATATCTAACTTGCGAATCGAAGCCAAGAGAAGGGTCACCATCGGAATTATCTCCTTTGACTCGGCCGAACAAAGACACCATTCGGATATGTCGTGCGTTGACAAAATTGTGGCGAAAGTGCGAAGTAATTCCTCGTTGTTTTCTGATTTAGACAACAATTTGACCATGTCGCTGTTAACAGCTGGAAAAATATCGACAAGAAAATTGTCAATCTAAGCGCAAAGTTACATGGGATGAAACAAAATATGTTTGATTTTTAAAGCAATAAATCAATTGTAATAAATAAAAATTACAAAGTACTAACAAGAAAGTTGTAATAACAAATGTCTACAAGAGATTGACAAACTATAATTCAAATAACGATAAAAACATCTCCTAAAATACAGATAATAACCAATAACTTTACACGTTTGCAATGCTTAAAAATATAATACAATCTGTAAGGCAAACAGCAAATTTTCTAACGTACATGGTAGATTGGTTTCCATGTTTAACTTTGACCTGGTTGCAGCTATCCAAATCTCTGCTTCCTTCCGTTCAACATCACACAAACTGTCTGCTAGATCGTTTGCACTTTCAAAGTGGCGTTGAGATTGGAAAACTGAAGTTCCGTACGACACCTCAGCCGCTTCTAATTCCTTCCTCAAGTTGTCTATGGGAGTCTAAATATATCTCAGATTTTTAAACCGATCAATTTTTAAAAAAACTACGCAATGTAAGGCAAACATTGCATGTAAAATGTAACGGCTAGACTAGAACTGATGATAAATGACTGCATTAAGTGCTACATGATGGTGCATCATCACCTGCAAATGTCAAGTTGGAGCATTCCGCTCATTAAATTATTCATTATGACTTCTACAATCAATCTCAGACATTTACCAAACTGAAAGAACGATAAACCATAACGCCATATATTCGGCAACTGGTTTGGGACATTAGCACACTGTGTTTTGGGAGAGTGTAAACGCAAAATAAGAAATTCTATAATGATGTTTTACCGCCTTTTGTTTTGAGCATATATTAATACTTCAATTTATTACCGTGATGAGTTGTATAAGACCAAGCTAGCCAGTAAGCTGCGAAGCCCTGAATAAAAAAAAACCTGACAAGTCGGATTGTTGTTACTGTGTCGGCTCAGAGACTGGTAAAGTACAAGGGCTATTAACGCAGCAGGTTAATTAACTGGAGTCAGAGATTACGTTCGGGTATAAAATGGGCTGCATTGAATGACATTTTGTTGCATAATGGTTTGACGTAGACAAGTACAATCTCTCAACACACATAGCTGATACATTCACGGCAAAAAAGTATCTCGTGCCGTGCATGAAGCATGGACTTGAACAAGTTAATGTGAATTTTATCGATAAAATACTTCTGACTTATGATAAGAATAAAACACTTGACATTAATTAACTAAGATAAATCAACTCAATAAAAGTATCCGATCATCTTACGACGTCTTCCTCTATAACCTCCTCCTCCCATGCCACCTCAGGGATGACATCGACATCTTCAATCGCTACGAGCTCATTTATCGTCGGACCTTCGTTGGTTGTTAAATCTTCACCCTATTCCAAGTACAAACACCGTTCAGTTCAAAGAGATCAGTTTTGAATCTTTACAACCTTTCCACCTCTTCTCTCTTCTCAATGGCGACGAAGCTGGTGTAAGGAGAAACAACATCTTGAGAAATGCTCAGTTCGATGATGTGAGGTTTTCGTGTCGTCTTTATCTTGTCACGGAGCAACGGATCAACATCGTGCGCTCCGTCTTCGTAATCTCGGATCATCGCTCGAGCTGTAAGTCGATGAAGAGTCTGAAAACAATGACAGCTTTTTTAACCGTTTAGAGGTGAAATACACTCAACAAGAAATGTTCTTGCATATTTGCAATGCCATACATGCACAATTGTACCTGTTTAATCTATCGTTTTCAAAACTAAACAACTAAAATTTATGTTAGCAAATTCAAAAAATAGCAAAAATTATACACAAACTATTGATATACTGAGAAATAAATGAAACAGGAAAAGTGGAATGATGTTGTAATCACCTTCCCGGTTGTTATGCTCAAATCTGACGTCGACACAACAGCTGATATTTCACTTCCACAAACTTTTGCAAACAATTCTGCCTATGACAGGATAATACAGTCATTAAAACTTCCTTCATGACCATATTAGGCAGTTGCATGAATTTACCTGTGTGCAGTGAGGTATGAAACTGTATGCGACCAAGCGTGACGAATTGAAGAGAGATTTTATTTTTTCCGGAGCTTGTATCGGAAAATCGATTTCTGCGTTCATAAAAGCATCATCGAACCTTTTCCATTCAATCCTGATATCTGTCAGCAGTGGCTGACTGGATTTTTCCAACTGACTTTTAACCTGCATGCAATTATGAGTCACATTGTCACTTTCTCAAACTTTTATTGTCAAGCTGGTGGCAAAACATCATTCATTTGCCAACGTTGGTGCAATGAAAAGAAAAAGTTTATAGTAACTTCAGGTAATCTTTAGAAATTATCTAACAACTGCAATATAGAAAACATCTCCACCTCCAATTCAAAATTCAAAAGCTACGAAAGTTTAAGCAAAAACACTGGTTGTAATATTTCATGTTTTCTTTTAAGATAAAAAAGAACACTTTACACAAGATCATGCCAATGTTATTGCAATTCACTTTACAAACCTTGCCTCGCCATTTCGATTTTGAGTCACTGCTGAAATGCTCATGAGCGCCACCAGATGCAGTCGCAATGCCCTTCATCAAATGCTGATTGGCAGTTGAGCTACAAATGTCACGTATAAAAGTGAAGGGTCAGTGAAGTTCAAAAGTTCACGGCAAGAAAAAATGAAACAACTTCTACAGCATCAACTCACCCAACACTAAACGTGAATATCCGGGTGATGCCGCCATCCTTTCCTCCTCCTCCAAGTGATGCGGAGAGCTGCAGCAGGACCCCCTCTTCACTGAGGTGACCATCGGAAAGCAGGAATATGTTTGTGATCTGATCGGAATGACCTGGCGAGTTTTGGATGTTCGCTAACGAGGTCAAAGGTCGCCAGGCATCGGATGAACCAAGTATCAAAGCAGAACATTGCTGCAAAACATTTCGTTTTAGGAAAATATTTAAAATTCTCTTCAATAGAAATAAAAGTTGATTGATGCTGAACAAGTGACGATGGATCAATCTATGTCTCCACCTTGATTAACATATCAATAGAAATCTTCATGCAGTAAATATTTGCTTTAGTCTACGACAAGTCCTAAAAAGTATTACATCAAAATGAAAAATATTTGCATGATTTCAACACAGCAGGATGAGACATTTCAGGAGTTAAAAGAACACAAAAAGCTGATGTTTACAAAAATATTAGCTTTTAATTTTTTTCCGTTTTATGTGAAAAGTTATCGCTTACCTGGATGAATGCCTCCGACTTCTCTCGAATAATATTATCACTGAGCGGCTGTTCAAGGATGAATAATTCCTGATACGTTGAACCAAAACGAACGACATTGATTGTGCAGCATTGAGGAAGATTGGCAACTATCATTAACGCCAACTGAGCAGAAAATAATCATAAAAGCACTGGAAATAAGCTTTCATTGAACCCTAAAACCGAGCTAATTGAGGTGGTTATTGCTGATTATTTCACCTTTTTTACTTCACGTTCCAGGTTGTTTGGTGGCGTTGTTGCCATTGACCGTGACATGTCCAACATGATAACCGCCTTGTAATCTGATATTGGCTTGGCATCAAATTCGGGATAGAAAGCAACCATACATGCCTGGAACATTGGGATACCATAACATAAATATATAGTAAATAATATATAAGCAACAATATTACACACATGTAACACAAATCTATACAAGAAATTATGAAATGGTTTTTGCAAGAAAACCAGAAGTGTTTTCATAAAGACTTATTTTCTTTTCCAGTAGTTATGGACACGTTGACAAGCATATTATTTTATGAAACATACATAACAATCACCAGAAAAAAAAACTTTTCATAATAAAGCAATTTTTGTCTCTTTAGAATATGCTATAATAAACTGAGAATAGAATAAAACACAAAATTCACAAATTCGAACCTGACTGTCTGAGTCTTCCGGGTGGCGCTCTACCCACATTCTCGGAACATGAATTTCAGCCAGACTCACCAACAAACGAAAATCCCTGTCTCCCAGATTTTCTTTTAGCGCGAGACGTACGCAAGCTTTTGCAGCAGTTTTCTGCAAACACAAAAATCAGACCATGTTGATTAACTGTGAAAAGCAAGATCTGATACTTTTCAAAACTGTATTCGTTCTCACTGCATCAGACAACACGATTAAAATGAATTTTTTTTCAAATAATGGCTCCGCTTAGATTCCGATGACACCGACCTTGATATGAACTCTATGAGTTGGTGACTCAATTTTGCGAATATCAAACGGCATTTCAACCGACACAACCAATGACGTGACGCTGAAAGAACATAAAACTAAAGGTGAGAACAAATCAGCAACTCCAGAGAGCAAAAAGACCACTCATTCCAACAGGAGGGTCATAAATGAAATAAAACTCAAAATGCTCGATGCGAAAATAATTGATTGGCCACCTCGTTTGACCTCTGTCAGCCGTGACTCTGTCCGTCATTGTCTGGGTGACTGGACCGGATATCAGCATGTCGTTCCTCACTGATGGCGCTACTGAGGCTGGAAGATAAAACTGGATCGAATCCGATGATCCATCGGTGCCGGGGATAACGGGTAACTCGGCAACATAGGTTATTTTTATGAGAACTTTTGCTCCTGGAGGAAGATTCCCGACACTGACGGTGAAAACATCCTTCGTAGAGAAAAAATAGAAACAACATTCGATTTGAAAGATTAAAAATTTGTTAAACTGCTGTTTTGGAATTTTTTTATAAAAATAAACACTTCCGCTATGACATCACAAATCCGGCAAAGCTCATCTATCTTAAAGAACACAAATAGACCGCAGCAATATGCATGTAAGCTCATAAATACACAAAGAAAAAATTGTGCACAAACAGTAAATTATCCTCACGGCTTTTTCCTCATCCATTAAATAAGCTCCATGTCCAGCTTCCACTGCCTCCCGGTACTCCTTGTGAGCAACTTCCTTCTCCTTGACCTGTAAAAGATGAAGGTTTTACATCCGGTCTTTCAAGAAAAGGTCCAAGATTTTAACTGATGTT
Organism: Clavelina lepadiformis; assembly: GCF_947623445.1. Classification (NCBI taxonomy): domain Eukaryota; kingdom Metazoa; phylum Chordata; class Ascidiacea; order Aplousobranchia; family Clavelinidae; genus Clavelina; species Clavelina lepadiformis. The sequence goes on along the minus strand of NC_135246.1, from coordinate 18,994,088 downwards.
GACAAGATGAAATTGATTTTTTTAATTTTATGGTTTCAGTTTGAACAAAAAGACAAAGTTTTCAAATGTTGCAAAGTTTCCTTATGGAGATTTGAATTAAATGAGAACGATAAAAGTTGCATTTTCCTTGGTGGACATTTTAACAGACAAAACTGTGGTTCTATTTGCATAAAGTAAATGGCCGTGACTTTTGCGATAATTTTTCAATGAGGATATTGCATCATAATTAGAAACCTTGCCGACAACGTGTTTTCCATTGATGAAAGCTTCAAAACCACAAACAGCAGCAGAGTCATCGAGTGGAAAGACGTATTTTGCTTCAACGGCCGCATCTGAGTCATTTGCATAAGCTTGCATGACAACGACCTGTTCAAAGAATTGAGAACTGACATGTAAGACTGAGGTTTGAATATTTTACTGAACACGGTATTCTCAACTTCACCAAAGATGACGAATCAAAACAGAATCTAAATCTATACATAAACGAAATCTAAATATCCATAAAAAATGAACCATACCAAATACAAGCACCATAGAACAATAGCAAGTTTATGATATCTATTAATATTACACGAAATTAACAATGACATAGATTCCAACCTCAGCAACCATGTCCATCATCTTGGCTCTGACATGGACTTCCCGCAGCGGGACTTGAACTTCTTCTCCTTCATGCTTGATGAGCAAACCAGGCTTGACCTTGTCCAGTGGATCGCTTCTGAGTTCGATGTCAATGAAATCCACCTTCAGATAGAAGTTGAATATTTTTCTACATTAGACTTAAGCTTAAGTTACTTTGTGTTGTTTTGCAGATTGTGTTTGTGTAAGGTTGGTTGGGTGATAAACAAAAACAAAAAGAAATCAAATGGAGCGAACTACACATCCCGACATTGATGAAAAAACAGCAAAACAGTAGGAGAGTTAAGCATATAAATTTTCCATGGTTATTTGGGCTTAAACCTTGTTTGATGCCTTGACTGACAGAAAATAAGTTTTAAAAACATATCAAACACGACTTTGAACATTTAATAAACATCGTAACAATTTAAAAGTTTTTTCCAACAACCATGAACCCAGAATACCCACCATTTCATAACCTTCCATCTTGTTCACAATATCTAGGCTGGCAGGAGGACAACTTATTGGACATACCTTGTCATCCGGGAGCACAAACTCTATCAAGTATCTGCAAAAAGAAAGCTAACAATTAATTCCAAAAAATACCAGGATATATTGAGGGACGGTTTTCATAGCATTGTTCAATAATTTGATACGTGAGTATTTTAACTAATGGGAGCATTTTGCACACAAAAATCAATGTAAATAATCTGTTAAACTGATCGCATGTTCGCACAAGGTTTTTTCTTTTTTTCAACAGTTTTTCTACACACTCAGTACTAACAATGTCGGCAAGGTACACTGAAGTGATAAACAAAATATTCAGCAATGTGAACATTCAAAAACACTGATTTGTAGCATGTTAAAAAATTCCTTGTTCAAAATTTCAGTCTGAAATGAAGTTTCCACTCAAATCAAAAACATCCATAAAATGACCTCATTCTTTGCTGAGCCACGTTGTATATCCCGTATTCATTATTCTCAAACTCCGAGCTCGGATCATTTCGTCGCCCAATTCCCCGTACACTGTCATAGCCCTCTGGTGGGCAAGTGAGCGATGGCATATGTCTATTGTAGTCATGACAATGTCCTAGCGCAACCTCGTTGACAAGCATGAGTCGTGTTCCAGTGACAGGATTAACTTTTGAAAACTGAAGACTCGTCCTACAAATCAAGAAATTCAAAAATTGTTTATTAAGAAAATTGTTTGTTAAGAAAATATTCTACGCTAAAAATTTAGAAGGTTCCACTCCAGAAGATTAAAACTTTATCTTTATCTTCTAAACAATTTAAGATTTTCTGTGACACTTTCAACTAAAGCAGGAATCTGTTGGTTGATCTGACGAACCTTGCGTCATCGGCAAAATAAATGGCGTTTCCAAGCATCCCGACATCACTTCTTTCTCCTCCGTGCTCACTCACAACCACTAGAGGGGGTAATAAGCCCCGAGATAAGATCCCGATAAAGTTCTGATAAAAAAATTTTTCAAAACTACTTCCACTGGTTGTTCTACACTCGATTACAACCACGCATTTGAAAGCAGAAAAACTAAATGGAGGCCCACACAAACTAAGTTGCATTACGAATGAAAGCAATTGTACTTTCACCTGTGGGTTTGATGCGTGGAAGAGAAGCCTGGTGGGCTGAAGCGATTGTGTGAAATTTGAATCTTCAATGCCACGATGAACTCGAAAAATGTTCCTCACTTGAAAGCTAAAAATAATGGCATTTACGTGAGCTGAACTGTTTTTTTGGTAAAGACTACGCTAAACTCAACACAAATAATATGAAATTTTTTCAAACTACTATAAAAATTACTGTTTCAGAATAGTCAAAATATCGGAAAATCAAAAAAAAACTCTTCTACTTTTCAACGTATTTAAAATAAATGCTATAACTTGAAATTATAAACATCGAAGCATGAATAACATGGCCCAGGCGGCACACACTACAACTGCTAGATAAGACTGGTTTACAATTACAGCATCAAATAAATAAAATTTTACCTGTTCGATTCAGTTTCTTTCCTGAGAAGTTTTAGGATGTCGATGTATTCAGAATCATCATCTTCTAAGCAGACGATGGCGCTCTTGAACATTTTGTACAAAGGAGCGACGACAGAAAACTTATCGTCTTCATTTCTGTCTTTCCTTCCCAGTGATGTCATAATTTCGTTCGAAGTACTCTCGGAGAGAAGCATCGTATCTTTCAGAAGCTGCACGCAACACACAATATCATGTCTATGGGATTGATAACTTTTTTATTACCGCAGAACAATTTTATCCGCAACGGTTTTAAAAATATCAAATGAAAACCTGGACAAAGTCTTGTTTCCGAGACAAAACTTTTTTGTCGTTTATGACCTCACAAGGACCAGTGAGGGAAAGAAGAGAGTGAAAGTCGTTAGACAAGTCGGACGTGTCCATGTTGTTGTCGATTGATTTCCGGATTTTCATCAGGATGACAACTGCCTTGGTGATCTGGTGAAAGTCAGAAATTCCATTTTATAGTATTTCCATGGCAAACTTAAACTTATTCTATTTGTAAACTTTATATTGTTTCTAGGACAAACTTAAATGAGTTTTCCAGCAACTAGAACACCTCATCAGGAGTGATGCTTGCAACATCTCTGTGGCTCAAACCGTTTCGAAGTTCACCAAACGCAAGAGTGGCAATGCCGTAAACCAACTTTGTCACTTCAGGATGAAGCACACCACCAGATGCTCCCATCTCATCGAGCATCTGAGGATAAAGGATGATGAGGTTAGAGATGATAATGAAAATTTTGCCTGACTTTTTTATTACACAGATATGTCATGAAACATTCGTGGAACATTACAAAATCAACCAGACAATAATAAAACAACTGCAGCAAAATTTAAATGTTTCTTTCTGTAGTAATTGCTGTGCCCTATGCTACTTCACAGTAGACAGTGTATTGGGATGTATTATGTCAAATGTATTATGTCAATGTATTATGTCAATTGCTGCTTTCAGTGTCTTTAATGTATTCACACAAAACTTAACCTATTTTCCGAGCCAGAAAAGCTTCTCTTTTAAAAGAACGAAAACAACACTGAGTATAAACTTGAGGAGTAAATTTAAAAAAAATCATTACTTGTCTCAGTTTTGAAGAGCCAAGTTTTATTGACGGCATTTGATGAACAACCACCAAGTGCAATTTTGCAACTTTTTCATTCACCAAGTACTGCATATAGGTCAACGCCTTGGTGCAACTGCAAAACAAAGTGTCAAAAACAACATTTCAACAAGAAATCAAAAACAACATCATTATAATTATATAGCCCGGTGTCAGGTTTATGCACGCACCAGCTTATGCATAAATTGCATCAACAATAACCAACAGGAAACAATAGAACATCGGAAATGTGTAAACGGTTGACTCAACCTGTCAAAGAAGTATTCCAATGACTGCTTTTTGGTAACTTCATCAATCGATGAATTCTTTTCACAAGATTGCTCCAATATCCTGACGTAGTTGGCTGGATTTGCTTCACTTTTCAATGCAACGGGAACATGCATTTCCACAATGCACAAGATCTGGGTATTGTCAGCGTTTTTTCCTTGCTTTGCACCCTAAAGTGGAAGAAACTGTTGTGATTGTTGAAACATCATGATGATAATAGTCATTGTAATTACAGATTAGCATAAAATTCTGATAAATATTTTCATTCTCGCTTAATGCCCGGCATTACAACACATTTTATTAAAAATTTAGAATTTTTCTTGTTAGTTTCTTAATCACGTGGAAAATGAATGGAATAAACCTTGAAATTAAATGCACCTGTAGAATTGCAAATTTAACGATACTGAAATTTTCTGAAAACTTTGGGCAATCTTTTGCATGACTTTGATACCGACGTGATGCCAATGCTTGTATTTGTGTGGAAGTCAATTTGGTTTTGGTGTGACTTTTTCCAGAAAATGAATCCCAGTTTGACACTAAAGTTATAAAAATACCATCTTAATTTGTGCAAATTGTAAAACGTTCAATAAATGTTAAGTATATATTCATTTATTGCAGTGAGGAGCAAATCCAAAAACAAGTTGGCCTTAAATCAAAGAGTAGTTGTCAGTAAATATGGTGAAAGGATTTGTACTAATATGTAGCAGTTAAGCAGCTATTGCCATAGGTTAGTGGTCAAAAATGCAAATTATCACTTAATTATGACGAGGATGGCGGTTCTTATTACGTCACAATAAAACACAATTGGGATGACTCATGTATTTGGATCAAGTATGAACAGAATGTTTTCTGTGGCAGACAAGAAAAGATTAATAGATATAATTACTCCTTTCACTTCGAGTTATTTGCTTACCCTGAATTTTTCCTTTGCTAAATTTGTCAGTTTTTGTTAATCCAGCAGCACAATACTGGTCTGTGTCAACAATGCAATTTCTTTCGACGCAATCAAACACAAAATCCTGCGACACAACTGGAATTTCAAGCTGTTGCGCTTTTCGAGTCTTGTATGTATCTACCCGGATTCCTTTGCTGTGTGGGACCACAACAAAATGACTCTGAATAAGAACACTGTTATGTACAACGTAAAAACTTTAAGGCTTGTAGGGCAATTTTTTCTATTCATGTAAGTTACCTTATTCATATACTGGTGTACAGGCATACGTATATATATAGAGTTAAGCACAAATTTACTTGTCAAATAAAGTGTCACATAACACCTTTCTGCTTTGTCAACAAACTATAACGCACCTTCTTTGTCAAAATATATGAGATGGTTCCGCCATTTTCTGTGATCTTTTCACGAACCTTCTTCTTAGTTTTATGCGAAGCAGATCCAAGATCGAGGACAAAGAGTTTGTTTATGAACAGCGGGTTCTCTTCGAACAGCCCCATGATAACTTGTTTTATCAACACACAACAGAATTCATCAAAAGCTTTTTAAATCATTATAACACAGAAAACTTGAAATTTATGAAAATATTTACAAGTCAGCTCACAGCATTGCAACATATCAATAAGTTAATGCAGTAGCTTATGGTCACACAAATACCGGTAAGAAGCTGATGTTGCTACTTAAGCCAATATCATATAAATTCCAAACACAAAAAAGAAATGAAACGAAGTTGAAAATGACATTTGTTATAAGAAAATCGTGGCAGTGATGATAAAAATCATTAAAAACTCACAGAATTTACTAGTAGTGACCGTACTCACATAACAACTGCAGCACCAAACTAAAATGGATACATTGCTAAGAAAGATAACCATGCACAACGTACTAAGCAGTTACCGTAAACAAATGAGTAATAAACTAGCACTGAAATAAACAGAATTACTGGCAATTAACAAGCATAAAAATAACCCTTGAATGCACCAAATCTGGTTTTATTTGTACCAACACAAAGGTAGTATACAGACATTACTGACACATACTTGTAATAATAAGTTTTTAAGCACAAAAAAGTTTGCTTCAAGCTTGTCACTCTGGTATTGCCATCAAGAGAACAACAGGGCAATGGTCACTTCCCATAACTGACGGCTCTATGACATTATCACACACATTGTCCATCCATTTCTCTGACACAATGTAATAATCGAGTCTCCAACCGACATTCTTGGCTCGAGCATTGCTCATGTACGTCCAGAACGTGTACTTTTTTATCAAGTCGGGGTAGAATTTGCGGTAAGTATCCACGAACCCACTTTCAAGAAGCGTGCTCATTCCATCCCTTTCTTCCTGAGTAAATCCCGCATTTTTTCTGTTTGATTTTGGATTGGCAAGATCTATCTCAAGATGTGAAACGTTCATGTCTCCACAGAGAACGACAGGTTTTTTGGCATCAAGACTCTTTAAGTAAGTCAGGAAATCTTCATTCCACTTCATGCGATAACTGAGTCTCTTCAAACCTCTTTGAGAATTTGGAACATATGTGGTCACAAGATAAAACTTTTCATACTCAGCTGTAATTGTCCGCCCCTCTTGATCATGTTCTTCGACACCGATACCATAGTCAATTTGCATGGGTTTAGCTTTAGATAACAAAGCCACCCCACTGAATCCTTTGACCGATTTGGCTTCGTTCCAGTAAATTTTGTAATCACTCATGTCTTTCAGTTGCTTCGGAATATCTTTCTTAGCACATTTAGTTTCTTGCAAGCAAATTATGTCAGGACTTTCTTCACAGAGCCACTTGTGCCCGTCTTTTTTAACCCAGGCTCGAACACCGGCTACATTCCACGATGCAATTTTAAGATTGTATCTTCGACCATCAGCTGTTGTTTCCCGTGGCACAGCAGTAACATCACTTGATCCATTGTCACCCTGACCATTTTCTATAACCCCACTCACAGGGGCAACAATAGGGTCGTCTTTTGTTGTAATCTCATTATCAGTTGTTTTCTTTGCATTTGATTTTGCTTTTTTAGTGGTAGGTTCACTATTTCCCTTTCCACGGTTCCTTTTTCTGCCTGGTGCCATTGCTTGTAATCCTAACTGATAACTGCGAAAATTATTCAAAAAAGATTTTACAGCACTCCTTAGCATAACCTGCTAACAAAATAACTTTGTGGTGATTAGGCATAATTGATGTTAGTCTTTAAACTTATATTTGGCGATATCAATTTAACTCATTAAAATCAAAAGTTGGCATTTAGATCATTGCAGTGATTTAACATGTCACAAGGCCTAGCAAAGATATTCTTACATATTTAGGCGTAAACCAAACGGGAAATTACGTCAGGTTTCGATGGTAGTCTATGGCGGTGGTTCCCGAAGTATGGGTCACGACCCAAACAAGGGTCGCGAAGAGTCAAAAGATGGGTCGCACCAAGGCGATGCAAACCGATGTTTCTAATAAAATACATTGTTCCATAGTGAGTGGATCAGATTATTATCACTGCTTGTCTGCTGTGTCTGTCTGTAGCGTAGGCCCCAAGGTACTTGAGAAAAGAGTAAATTGCTGACATTGCAACTTAGCTACTGCAAAAAAATCATCTATACAATCGTTATTTTTTCGTGTTAAAATACGATGTTTGAAGCTTGGGCTGCGAGATGTTCACCAAACTCGGATTTGTGTCGCCCTCAAAAAAGTTTAGGAACCGCTGGTCTGTGGCATGACGCACAAAAGTTTCTTTACTTTAAACTGGATTTCAGGGTTAGACTACGAAAATACACAACCACCTCAAAGCCAGCAAAGTGTGACGTTATCAAAGCTCTTTATTTCGTGGTAACGGGGTAAATAAGTTAGCAGTCAAAACAAATAACATAAAAAAAATTATTATACTTCGGGGAAATCCCCGCCCCAAAGTCGAAAACAACCCGTTTTTGAAGAGCAAACCCAAATGTTTTCAATGTAGAATGAACATCACAACCAATAACTATGCCCTGTCTAACAATCAACATCCAGTAGCCTAGATCCTGTCTGTAACCAATATGCTGTAGTCTGTAACCTATCCCTCTCAAATTGTAACCGAAAATCCGAAATGCCATATAGGCAGTAGGCTAGTAGGCCTGGTAAGCCTGGTTTCCCAAAATAACATCATCAGGAAAAGGGGGAATCCCAAGAATGTGGCATCAACCAGACGCCATTTATAAAGAACAAACTAATAATCAAAGTTTCTTTAAAGTGTCGTATCTCCATCAAACAAATAAAGTATATATAAAGGTGTGAATAAGAAACCATTCAGAATACCAACAATATCCAAATATCAATCGTGTTCTCTTCCTGTTGCTTTACTTGCAATTTTGTCCCCAGTCAAGTTTCTGCGATTCGGTTTATGGTGCGAAAACACATTTAGTTCGACTTTGTTATCATTTGTTGTACCAAGCAAAGCGGTTAAAACGTTTTGTGTTTTTAATTTTATTACCAGTTTTGCAATGAATCGAGTCATTGACTTGACTCGAGTCAAGCTTTTCGATGACTCGACTTGACTCAAGTCAGCCTCCAAACGATTTGAGTCACGTTATGACAATCGACACAGCAAGAAAGACAACTTTAGGTCACAAAATCGGATATTTTTCTAAACAATTACAACACTCTGTAGTAGGTTAAGTAACAACCAGACTAATTTGTAGACAGCCATAACGGTGTAGAGTGTAGACCTACTGATCAGTTTATTGCAACCCATAGTGTGATCTCAGAATAGTTTTTAGGTTAAAAACATTGACTTTATTCGAGTCATAGTTTAAACCGGCTTGAGTGGAATCACAACTTAAATTGACTCGACTCTACTCGAATCACAACTCAAAATGACACGACTTGACTCGAGTCAGAAAAATATGACTTGGTTACAATCCTAGATTTGCCAATAGTTAATCATTTCGGCAAGGAAGTGTATTAAATTCTAATCATCTTGTTGTATCTACCAAGCTTAATAAAACGTACTCTGTTGACGTTTTGATTCATTCGCTCCTACACCACTGACAAACTAATAAGAAAATTATTCAACTTTTTTAAATTGTGGACAACTCGTCTTTAAAAAAACGCTACGATTTCGCGTAATTATGACGTTACTGATCACGCTTTATTCGTCTTCAAACTTTTCACTTCTGTTCGTGGTAATCGACAAGCAGCCATAGTCTGCCATCAACTCGTTGCATTGCTTTGGAGACGTAAGTATTTAAACTGAACAGAAAATGACAGAAGAGCAAGGAACTTTCCCCTCTGCGAAAAGCGAAAGTGAGTATAATGGCGAATTATAACTTACAACTATACTTATAACTATAACCTTAGTATGAAATTCTGGTAATGTACAGTAAAAGCTTATACAAAAATGATCATAGGTGTACTAATCTGTACAACTACACAGAGATTGGCCGTCGGCACTTCATAAGTACCGTCGGTAACAGTACCAGTACTTGGCAAAAAATGTATCGAGGGCCCCGGTATTTGGTACTATTTTAAAAAAGTATTTCGATAGTTTGTCGGTACTCGGTACCGATACTTTTTGTGTAAAAAATGCTGCTGCAAATGCAATGTTTGCCGCAACTATGCCCCTAGTAAAGGTTAATCTAGGTTAAAACATATGTGATGTTAATCGCTTGCAATTTTACTTGACATTTTTAGATTAAAAAAGATCAACAAATGCTAAAATTATTATTAAAGATTAATTACCATGTAATTATGAAAACATATTTGTCAAAATTTTGAAATAAACTATCACCTGAAAAGTACCGAGTACCGGGACTGACCAAAATTTCTTCAAAAAAGTACTTCGGTACCGAGTTTCGGTACTTTTTTTTTAAATACCGACAATACCGGTATCGATACAAACAAAGTACCGCGGTACAGCCCATTTATAACATTCCATAGACATTGGGAAAAGGTAGATATTCCAATAACTTCGATTCTGCTCAAGTATAGGTTATAATTGCTCACTGAAGCTGTTAAACATTGCAGTTGAGTACTTAAGGTCGAAGATTCTTGAATTTGAAACAACCTTGGATAGTCTTCAAACAACACTTGAAATTGAAAGAAAAAGATCAGACGATCTTTTTACTGACCTTGAGATGGTAGAGAAACGTAACGAGGAGCTGATAAATACGACTTCAATATTAAAGCAGAAGATAAGTCATGCAAATTTAGAAAACGATAAATACTGGTATGAGTTTCACAAGTTACTTATGATGCTGATCATTTTGCCGAGGTTTTATCCCTTTGGAAATATTTCTTAGGTCAATCTTGGAAGTGACCAACTCAGAGTTGATTCTTAAAGTCAAGGAGCTGGAAGAGCAGAAGGCGAGATACGAAGAATTGCAAGGAGAGCAGGCATCAGACGAGATGGAGATGTGGCAACACCATCCAGCCATGGGTGGACAGCAATATGGCACTAACACGGTTTGTTTGATGATGATAATCCTAAGTGTGTCAAATGATGGAACGAATTTAACTGTTTAATAGGTAATTTAATAGGTAACTGTTTAATAGGTAATAACTGTAATTTAATAGGTCTGCAAAACTGTCCGTAATGAAGAGAAATATTGCCCAGGAAATCTAACCGAAACCAAATCTCTTATGCCGGGAAGCGGGCAAGTTTCTTTTGAAAGCTATGCATATATATTTTGCCTTGCAGAAATGACCATTTATTTCATTTTTTGTCATAATTGTGTGGAACGATAAATTTGTCCTGACCATGAAAGTAGCGAATGTATTAGCAACAATGACAAAATTAACAAATCACAAGTAAAGCAGGAAAATTTGACAAGTCGTCGGTGGGGGAGGGGGTGACAAATTGTGCATCATAAAGATAAATTTTAGGAAAGGCAAATTTATAGCGACCGTTAAAGCACCAAACCTGTTTAGATACAAGTAAAAACTCTATCTGCTACAAATAATTAGGCCTACTCCGCATCTTCTGTGAACATAAATATGCTAATCATTAAGTTTATGAAGGGACTAACCCTTAATGCACGTCTATATGCTTGTAAGTAATTACCTTTGGAAAGAAAAATATTTGCATTGTACGTGCACTGGATTAGTTATGCCTCTAAAGCTAAATATTGAACATATTTGTTGCTTTAAATAGATTGCTTGACTATATTCGTATGCAATGACATCAATTTAAATTCTTAGTCAAAAACTCAGTTTTATCACGTCAAGCTTTTATCAACAGACGTGAAAAAGATGAAGCTTCTCAAAAGATGGAGCAGAAAAACAACTCTGAACTTAGTGCTGCGCTGCATCAAAAGCAGACTGAGGCTCGTAGGGCAAGACAAGTTTTTCACGATTTACAACAGTCTTTTAACAATCTGAAACTTCTTTTGGGTAACGGTTGCAAAGCAATGGTCCCTTGTTTCAGTAATTGACACTTGTCAAAGGAACATATTTTTGCAGAGACAATATAACGTGTCTGGAACAGATTGAAAAGGGAAGTAGGCATCTATCTGCACGTTGAATTCTTTCGGTCAATACTACAGTATGGTGCAACTCCCTGGCAGATGGATGTACATTGATATGACTGACTTTTTGCTTATTATTATTACTATATTGGTATCGCTTGCTTTGTAGAAATTGTGTTGTCCATCACTGCTGATAATTTAGAATTGGTTTAATCTTCTTCCATCCAGAATCAAATGGTACTTGAAAGGCCTATTTCTTACTGTCAGTAAAACTTATTCGGAGAAATCACGGATCATGGTTGTCCGTTTGTAGTCCAGCTTATTTATGTGAACGTTTCCGCAGGGTTTCACCTTGTAAATGTGTTTTTGACTAAGTTAGTGAACGAAGTATGCATCCTTGAAAGGAAGTGTCTCATAGAAGTTAATGAAATGATAAGTGTGGTCTGGGATTATTCATAAGCAAAATAAAGAATTAAAATGTTTTCAAAGTTAATTACTAACTTACACTTAAAGTGTCTTTCTACTGTCTTAAGCAATCTCCTTCGATCGTTTTTAAGAAATGTAGCCTATTAGACCACAGTTAAATATTTTTTCCCAACATTCAGAGTTGACAATGGTTAAGAAAGTCAAATAAACATTCAGGCAAAAATGACAGCATAAAACCCGATTTAATGTGAACATATCTATTAAATCAACTTTGCAGTACATAAAATACTTTATACAGCATTTTCTGTTTTTTAACTGCGTACGTGAGCCTAACGTACACAGTAGCATAGCACCGGACAAAGGTTATTACTTCAAACATGGATTTTAGGAAACCACAATTTTTCTAATGAAAATTACACAACGTGAAAACAGAAACAACATCTTGTCAAGTATTTCTACTACACGCCAGTTTTCAAAGGTAACAAACCACAAGCTGTGAATAATTTTACAAAAACTTTGTAAACACCAAACACCAGCATTATGACATCACATTAAGTACATAAAGGACGTTTTATGTTTGCTCCATTTCTTTCAAACATGAATCCAACAGGTCTTCAATTTTCTTGGTGTCTTTTATACCTTTATCCAGCCAATCCACGCGTTCATCGATAACCTACTACTTATATATAGACCTACTGATCAGTTTATTGCAACCCATAGTGTGACCTCAGAATAGTTTTTACGTTAAAAACATTGACTTTATTCGAGTCATAGTTTAAATTGGCTTGAGTGTAGTCACAACTTAAATTGACTCGATTCTACTCGAATCACAACTCAAAATTACACGACTTGACTCGAGTCAGAAAAATATAACTTGGTTACAATCCTAGATTTGCCAATAGTTAATCATTTCGGCAAGGAAGTGTATTAAATTCTAATCATCTTGTTGAATCTACCAAGCTTAATAAAACGTACTCTGTTGACGTTTTGAATCATTCTCTCCTACACCGCTGACAAACTAATAAGAAAATTATTCAACTTTTTTAAATTGTGGACAAATCGTCTTTAAAAAATACGCTACGATTTCGCGTAATTATGACGTTACTGATCACGCTTTATTCGTCTTCAAACTTTTCACTTCTGTTCGTGGTAATCGACAAGCAGCCATAGTCTGCCATCAACTCGTTGCATTGCTTTGAAGACGTAAGTATTTAAGCTGAACAGAAAATGACAGAAGAGCAAGGAACTTTCCCCTCTGCGAAAAGCGAAAGTGAGTATAATGGCGAATTATAACTTACAACTATACTTATAACTATAACATTAGTATGAAATTCGGTAATTTACAGTTAAAACTTATACAAAAATGATTATAGGTGTACAAATGTGTACAATTAAACCGAGGTTTGCCGTCGGTACTTTTAAAGTACTGTCGGTAACGGTACCGGTACTTTGCAAAAAGTGTACCGACAGTTCCAGTATTTGGTACTATTTTAAAAAAGTAGTTTGATAGTTTGTCGATAAGCCTACTCGGTACCGATACTTTTTGTGTAAAAGATGCTGCAGCAAATGCAATGTTTGCCGCAATTATGCCCCTAGTAAAGGTTAATCTAGGTCAAAACATATGTGATGTTAATCGCTTGCAATTATACTTGACATTTTTAGATTAAAAAATTATCAACAAATGCTAAAATTAATATTAAGGATTAATTAACATGTATTTTTGAAAACGTATTTGTCAAAATTTTGAAATGAATTATCACCTGAAAAGTACCGAGTACCGGGACTGGGACCGACCAAAATTTCTTGAAAAAAGTAATTCGGTACCGAGTTTCGGTACTTTTTTCAAAAATACCGACAGTACCGGTATCGATACAAATGAAGTACCGCGGTACAGCCCACTTATAACATTACATAAACATTGGGAGAAGGTAGATTTTCCAATAACTTCGATTTTGCTCAAGTATAGGTTATAATTGCTCACTGAAGCTGTTAAACGTTGCAGTTAAGTACTTAAGGTCCAAGATTCTTGAATTTGAGTCAACTTTGGATAGTCTTCAAACAACACTTGAAATTGAAAGAAAAAGATCAAGTGATCTTCTTACTGACCTCGAGATGGAAGAGAAACGTAACGAGGAGCTGATAAATGCAACTTCAATATTAAAGCAGAAGATAAGTCATGCAATTTTAGAAAACGATGAATGCAGGTATGAGTTTCACAAGTTACTTTTGATGCTGATCATTTTGCTGAGGTTTTATCCCTTTGGAAATTTTTCTTAGGGAAATCGTGGAATTGACCAACTCAGAGTTGGTTCTTAAAATCAAGGAGCTGGAAGAGCAGAAGGCGAGATACGAAGAATTGCAAAGAGAGCAGGCATCAAACAAAATGGAGATGTGGCAACACAATCCAGACATGGGTGGACAACATCATGGCACTAACACGGTTTGTTTGATGATGATAATTTAAAGAGTGTCAAATGATGGAACGAATTTAACTGTTTTAGGTCTGCAAAGCTGTCCGTAATGAAGAGAAATATTGCCCAAAAAATCTAACCAACACCAAATCTCTTATGCCGGGAAGCGGGCAAGTTTCTTTTGAAAGCTATGCATATATACTTTGCCTTGCATAAATGACCATTTATTTCATTTTTTGTCATAATTGTGTGGAACGATAAATTTGTCCTGACCATGAAAGTAGCGAATGTATTAGCAACAATGACAAAATTAACAAATCACAACTAAAGCAGGAAAATTTGACAAGGCGTCGGTGGGAGAGGTGGTGCAAAATTGTGCATCATATGTACTAATCATTAAGTTTATGGAGGGACTAACCCTCAATGCACGTCTATATGTTTTTAAGTAATTACTTTTGGAAAGAAAAATATTTGCATCGTTTATGCATTACATTGGTTATACCTCTAAATTTAAATATTGAAAATACTTATTGCTTTAAATAGATTGCTTGACTATATTCGTATGCAATGACATCGATTTAAATTCTTAGTCAACAAGCTTCTCAGGAGATGGAGCAGAAAATGAACTTCGCACTTTGTGCTGCGTTGCAGCAAAATCAGACTGAGGCTCGTAGGGCAAGACAAGTGTTTCACGATTTACAACAGTCTTTTAACAATCTAAAACTTCTCTTGGGTAACGGTTGCAAGGCAATGGCCCTTTGTATCAGTAATTGACACTTGTCAAACGAACATATTTTTGCAGAGACAATATAGCTCGCCTGGAACATATGGAAAAGAGAAACTACGTATCTGTCTGCACGTTGAAATCTTCCAACACTGCGGTGTGGTACAACTCCCTGGCAGATTGATGTATACTGATATGATTGACTCGTTACTTGTTATTATATTGATATCGCTTGCTTTGTAGAAATTATGTTGTTTATCATTGCTGGTAATTTAGAATTGGTTTAATCTTCCATCCAGAATTAAATGGTACTTGATATACTTGCTGTTGGAAAAACTATTTCATAGCAAACACGGATCATCGTTGTCCGTTTGTAGTTCAGCTTCTTCATTTGGGCGTTCCGTTGACCTTGTGAATGTGTTTTTCAAACCAAAGTAAAAATACGCTTTACAACGCACTAGTGCACGAAGTATGCAATCCTGAAAGGAAGTATCTCATGACTTAATCATATTCTGGGTGTCATAAGCAATATAAAGAATTAAAATATTTTTAATGTCAATTACTCATACACTATACACTTCAAATGTCTTTCTTCTGTGTTATGCCATCTCTTTTGATCGTGTGTTGTTTATCACTGCTGGTAATTTAGAATTGGTTTAATCTTCTTCCAACCAGAATTAAATGGTACTTGATATTTATTACTTACTGTCGGTAAGCTGTTTATGGTTCAGCTTATTTGGACGTTCCGAAGAGCACCTTGTTAATTAAAACTTTTCCTTACAAACCAAAGTAAAAATATGTCTTACAACGGAGTAGTACAACCCTGAAATAAAATCAACTAACTACAAAGCCAAGTAATGTTATTGTGTGTGTCTGGGATTCAGAAGCAAAATGAAATAATAAATAAATGTTTTCTATGTTAATTAACTGTAAGTTATTTGCTATAATAAGTGTCTTTCTACTGTTTTATGGTTGCTTTAGTCAAATACACATCTACAGCAAAAATGACAACATAAAACAGATTTATTGTGGACATATCTATTACATCGACTTTGCAGTACATAAAATACTTTACCGCATCTTCTAGTTTTTTAACTGCCTTGGTCTAGGGTACATAGTATAGCATGACACCGAATATGGACAACGGTTATTACTTAAGAACATGGATTTTAAGAAAGCACTAAAATTTTTCTGATGCAAATTACACAACGTGAAAACAAACAACATTTTGTCAAGTGTTTCTACTGCACGCAAGTTTTCAAAGGTAACAAACCACAAGCTGTGACTAAAATAAAAAAACTTTTTAAGCAAAACACCAAACAGCAACATTATGACATCACACTAAGTACATAAAGGACGTTTTATGTTTGCTCCATTTCTTTCAAGCATGAATCCAGCAGATCTTCAATTTTCTTTGTGTCTTTTATACCTTTATCCAGCCGATCCACGCGTTCATCGACAACATTCAATGCTTTATCCAACTCCTTCTCTAAATCTTGTAACTAAAGCACAAAAACGACAAAAATTACAAGCACAAGCTTGCAAATACCGAATTAAGAAGCCTACAGTAAAAGATTAATCAACTTTCGACAATAAAACACTTACCGCAGATGATGATGATTTTCTTTCCAGCTTACCAGACTGAAGAAAACTGAAACATATGAGAAATAAAGTATTATCTACCGTGCAAAAGGAGCAAATCATTGGCTAATTGTTTGGCTGATGTTTTCTTCAAAACGGCAACAAGCCAACAATAGTTCTTAAGTGTAAAAAGTTTGACCATACACAGCCTGCATAATTTTAAGTTCCCCAGTCACTCAGCATAGTAAGAGTGTTTTAGTATAAACGTAATGTACGAACTTTAATTCAAACGGAAGGTCTGCATTCGAGTGTAGGTTCTCACAAGCCAGCTCTTGATAAAGTTGGAAAACATTACGACTATCTCTAACTGGGTTCACGATCTGTTGGCAAGATTGCTGCTTAGCACTGAATGCTTCTTGCACCTTTTTGTTATAAATTGGTTACCTCTGATTGTAAAGTACAAAAGTGTTTATCCGGTAACAGACGGAGATGTATTTAATACTGATATTACTATCACACTAGCCTTGGTACTTACCACCTTTTCCGTATTCTTCTTTTCTTCCACATCTGTATTTGTTTTCTCCTCTGGCAGCTTCTTTTCGGCAAGAGCCGTCTTTGCATTAGTCAGTTTCAACATTGACCTGAGAAAAAATTTTAGCACTTAAAGTATATGCCTCATCGAATCGATCAGCATGAACACCATCACTTAAACGCTATGTATAGACACCTCAACGTATCGATCCGTTCGTGAGCATTATCGAGTGTCTTGTTCGTCTGATGGTTTAATGCCGCAGGCTTGGATGGTACTTGCTCTTGCTCTCGCTCTCTCTCAAGAACTGAACTAAGACTTTGTGATGTCTGCTTTTCAGTTTTAATCGAGGTGCTAAGATCAGCGGTGATTATCTTCTTCAATTGAATCTCTAACTCTAGGTATTTAACCGTAAATTTGAATGTTTTACTAATTACATAGCACAAATGAACAGTTAGTAAAAAGCTAATCTTTTTTTGTTTTTTACTGACATGAAATATATATATACAATATACAGGGCATAATGAATGGATAAAGGTTACATACACACGGTTATTTCCGTATAAACATAACAAATATGTTACAAACGTTTTTAAGTACTCACTAGGACTTCGTAATAAAGATGTAGCTTCAAGTTTCTCAGCCATTTTATGTTCCGGATTTCAGTCAACGATGTCTTCAATGCAATGAAATGAGCACAAAGCTATATTCACAAACAAACGTTACTCGTCGAATACCAAGAATTGAACGGAAAATTTTTATGCTAAAAGTAACTGCGTTAAAGTGCGTCATAATTACTAGAAGGAATGCGCCAGCACACACAGTCTTTCTTTAAAGGCGATTGTGCACAAGCTAAAACAAATCAAATCATTTGCATTGACACATCATATAATAAAATAAGAACGAATATGTGAACAGCGCCTAAATAAGTGAGTTTTTGTACAACTTGTATTTTATATTTGACATTTCTCAGCACTTTATCTCAATAAAGTAACTCAAGGCGTTTTGACTAACAACATATGTCGCACTAAATATACAACAGGAACATTTTAACGAGGCTTTTTGTTGTTCTAAAAAGGCCTTAGATAACCAACATTGCCCTCATTTGTTCGTTCTTAACCGCTCTTCTAACAAACTGCAGTCGTAGGAAAAATATTGATCTTTTTTAATTTGTGGACATATAACCTTTAAAAGACATTGCTCGCTCAAATATTTGTAGTAATTATGACGTACTTTGTCTCCTTTTAGCTCGAAACTGTGCGGTTCATTTCTTGGTAATCGCGCATTGCTTTGAAGACGTATATCTGGTTGAGTTCAGCAGCGTAAAATGGCAGAAGTACCCAATTCTGAAGGACCTGATTATGTAACTGCACTGCAAAATGACCGTGAGTACCGTGCAGTAGTATTGTGGTTTTAAATATGCACGAAAGACAAAAAAGATTTATAAAATATTGACAATGCATATAATGTAAACTAGTACACGCGTTGTTTTTATCTTATACTTTAAGATTAGAAAGAAAAGTTCGTATTTGCAATGATTTGTTTTTGATCATTGCAAAGCTTCTGACATTTCCCGCAGTTCAGAACTTGGGGGCCAAGCTTCATCAGGAATACGACGTCTCATCTGTGCTTCGTATATCGTTGAGAACTCAAACGGCGAGAGCAAACAGCCTACTTACAACTCTTCAAGAGGAAGGAGAAAACAGCCGGAAACTTGTAGCTAATATTGAGGCGTTAGAAAAGGAGAAGAGGAATATGAATGAAGAAATCAATAAACTGAGGTAAAGGAGTTTGGACCATAAGGAAACATTGACGTTGAATGTTCTATTGAATCCTGCTTTGGGCGGAAATGTTTTTTTCCTTACAGGCTCGAGTTAGAGGAAACCCAAGGAACGTTGATGCAGGATTCCATGACGCTTGAACGAGAGAAGTTGTTTACACAGACATTCGTAAGCGATCATTTGGACAAGTTCAAGAAACTCAAGCTAGATTTCGAGGAAGTAATTACGACAAAGCCATGATATTAATCTGAACAAGGGGAAACAATAAGATGCGTTTACACCAGTGGTTTCTAACCCGTGCTCGGCAAATAATTTTTTAATTCGTCATACATAGCTTATTAAGTTAACCCTTTTTAAGTCGGGGTCCGAGAAAAAGGGATTATTTCAGTTAGGCGACCAACGACTGCATTGGGAGAAGATCGGAAAACATTGATTTTAGATGTTTCCATGCTGCCATACATTTGTGGGGAAAAACTTGTAAGCCTAAAACATAAATTTTAGTAGATTCAAGAAACATACCACACTGAAGAAGAAGAATTGAGAATCCGACAGACGGAGATAAATCGGCTTAATGGAGAACTGCGTCGGCAAAACATAACGTAATGCTTTTTCAGGCTTATTCTTTATGCTCAGTGTCCAAGATATTTGAATATTCAAAGCAAGCACTATATATTTTGGGAGAAATAGTGCTTATGCACAGTAATGGGATCGAAATATTTTAACAACCGGTTCTGTCACTAGCAGCATACCATATTGACCCGGGGCCGATATATATCTGGGCCTCTACATACGCTTGTTAACAACCGGTTCACGGAGTCCATTAAAATTCCAAGAACCGGTTCGTACGAACAGGTGCGAACTGGCTGAATCACAGCCCTGCTTATGCAACATATTGGATAAAATTTAGCACCAATTTCTGAAAATGTCGAGTTTTTGCATCCAAAGTTTATATAAATAATTGTAACTTAAAACTAAATGCAAAATCGATCTTGCAAAATAATTTTAAATTTTGCTTGAAGTTTTCAGGGATTTCCGTTCGTTGACTGCTACGTTAAATTCCTTTTAAACCGTGTTTACTAGAATTAAGGACTTGAAAGCTGTTGCGATCGCAGAGCAAAAGGCAAACTCCAAATATCGTGCTTCATCAGAACTAAGGCAGACTCGAGCTCGTCTGATGGAAGAAGTACTAAACATTCTAAAGACTAAATTTGCGGATTTGGAACTTATTTTGGGTAACTGTAATTGTTTACCAGTATTCATAAATTACACTAATGTGTCCAGCTAACTTAAAAACGTTTTTGCAGAAAAAATGTAGCGCGTCTTCCTCAATCAATTGCGATGGTATGGGCAGTGGTGAAGACTTGGTGCGCTGCTTTCCAATCATTTAAAATCATTGTTTAGCAAAACATCAACGAATTAACGAAAAGTTTTGTCTCTAAACTAGATTCTAGTGCATTCCAGATTCTTTAGTTAATTCAACTAACAGTGCATTCAATAAGCGATAAAAGATTCAAACCTGAGAACATTCAATTTTCGATTGAAGCTGTACAACTAACTTTTCACAAAATTAAATTTGTCTATGCCTGTTCGATCCAGAATGGTATAAAAACTCTTTACACTTGCCTTCAGAGTCGGTTAGATTTACTCTATCCCGTTTTGTATTATATTTTTTGCTTTCCGTTGTTTATACTTTGTCGATGCATAGAAAATAGCTTAATACTGGACCTATTTCTGGGACATTTTTGTGGTCTATTGTGGTTTATTGTTATGTATGTTGATCAGATGACGTTAGCGATACCCAGATTTTGTGTTCCTTGTAACCGAAGTGCAGGTATCACAGGGAGAGTAGTTTAGTAGTAGAAAATAAAACGCTACAGAAATTTAGAACATATTTACAAGGAATATGTGTAGTGTAACCATTACAGGAACGCAGGTGTAGGTGCCTAACATGGCATACTTTATGACTCTTAATTGACTGACATGACCTAACATGACTCTTAATTTATTGGCTTATTAAGCAATAAGAGCCACTTTAACTCAAAACGTTTTATGTTCCTACGAAAAATGCATACCCGATCACAGAAATTGAGATGTCCGTCCACATTGCTAAATTTTCAATGAGTTGGCGATTGAAGCATCAATGTGGTCCATTGAGCTGGCGAAATAAACTGCGAAGTGGCAGCACAACCCTGTCTTTTGTAATTTCAACCTCAACGTCGATGGCCGCCAACGACCTTCCTTTCTAGTTACAAGGTAGCTTTAGTGTGCCTTGAGTACCTTTGCACCCGTTTTTGCTCCTTTCCGCCCAAATCTTCTTAATTAGAAGGTGGAACACTCCGCACTACGCGGTCTACGAGTGTTACGCTCAGAAGCAAACCGCAGACAATGGTCAGTGGTCATGCCTGCCTTTTCTATCTATCGCCCCTCGAGGGGAAGCCACAATCCATTTTGGATACCAAGTACTGCTGGATTCTCTTCAAGTATTTTTATTTCAAGCAATTTGGTAACAGATTTTACAAACGATGGCGAAAACTGCATAAATTAAAGATATCAGCAAAAAAACACATCTTTTATTCTTTATATTCCGATTTGTTTAATTCGCAATACAGCGAAGAGATGTCACGATCACATGAAGGGTATTTTAAGTTTGCTTGTATCTTAGAGATTTTAGCATGAATTCTTCTCTTCAATTTTTTTTGCGATTTCTTCATTTTCTTCGATTTAATTCTTCAATCAGTTCGATTATGTTTTTTTGTAACCTTCTCAACAATTCATCATTTTAATACGCAAAAAATTAATAGAAAACATAAATAAAAGTAAGAAAATGCTGAGCAATATAAAATGGCAAAACGTGAAAGCTAAATCTTTTTCCGACAAGGAAAAACACTCACAGTTTTGATTGCTTCTATCGCATTTACCTCAGAAGAACTGAAAAAATATAAGAACAATTTGAAATAGCTTTTGTGTGATCTATCATTCATATTAAAAAAATTATACAGGTAATTTTACTGGTCAAATTTATTTTTTGTGAATGGTATTTAAGTGTAGCTTATATATCAGGTATATGTCAAACTGCCCAATATCTGTAGCGACAGTCTTGTTACAATATATCATAAGGGCCATGTTGCCTTAATTCGTAGGCTTATGCTTAGCACTCACGTACCCGTTTATTTCGAATACATACGACTCAATATGAACAACAACATGCTTGAAAAACTTGTAAAATATATTCAAAACGTCAGTACGACTGTTGTTTTGTTAGGTAATCGCAAAGAAAGTATATAGGGTATAGGATATGCTCCCGATATCCGTCATTAAGGTTCTGAACTAGGGGATTCACGTTAGTACTTATAGCCGGTGCAATAGATTTAACTTTGTTAGCAACGACAAATGTTTTGACTTGAACAACGTTTTGACAGCTTTCAAATAAATACTTCTGCAAATCTGCAAGAGCTTGCCACTTGCCACTTGCCACTTGCCACTTGCCACTTGCCACTTGCCACTTGCCACTTGCCACTTGCCACTTGCCACTTGCCACTTGCCACTTGCCACCAGTTTCTTTTTATATTTTTTTACATTTTCTGTTTCGTTTGCAATTTATCATCAAGAGCAAATCTTTTAATCAATAGATTTTGACTTAACACGATAAATCAAAAGGAGTTCCACATACAGTACAGTACAACCTACTGTAGCTGCGTGTATTTCCCTAGTCTATCGCAACACTCAGCGGTAATAGTTTATCTGCAGAGCAAATACATTTATAAAGCGAAAAGTTTCTATGTTATTATACGGCTAAGCAGCGTAGGCCATATTTGTACTACCGCGAGAGGTCGTTTAAAGTTATTGGTAAAATTCTAAACCACAAATAAAACTACACCAAACGTCACTTCCCATTTAGCTTATACTTTCAGATAACTCAACATAAGCGCCAACTATGTACAAGGTTTAGTTGAACAATTAATTTACTGTTACTTAATTATTCAAACTTTGTTTTTCATAAGCGTAGGGGTCTATACTCCTAGAGTAGAGGAAACCTCTGGAAAGTAACAGAAGCACAAGGGGTACGTTCACAAACAAGAAACAGAAGCATCATAATACCCACAAAATGCTGTTTTTGTTTCGAATAATTTATATCTAAAAATATAAAAATATACATATAAAGATATATATTATTTGGTCAGCGCGATGTAAAATAAAAGTGCGATCTTGTAAAAGTAATGCGTCATACGTACTTTGATGTCGATAGAATATCGTCACATTCTGGGGATAATTGCTTAGAAGTCAGCTCCTTATTAGTTTGGGAAATGTCGCCACAATCTCTCTCAATTGCGTTCAAGGTTCGATGGTTTGGAGGTTTCTCTTCAACATTTATCGTTTCATAGACCTACTGACGTTTAAATAAGTATTGGTTAGCTGTTGCGTTTGTGCAAAAATAAACGGCAAATGTTGTCTAAAACAACGTATTTTTTTCTTTGTAGAAGTTTGACATGTTGTTATCACACTAGCCGTGTTATCATTCGGATAATATGGGTTCACCAGTTTTTCCAACTCTTCTCTCTGCGCTTTTCTTCTCATTTCTTTCATTTTCTGCTCTTCAAGTTCTTTACGTTCGTCTTCCGTAATTGTCAACATCTTATTAACCGCACGCAAACTCATTCTATAAGAATGAAAGTGTTTATACACAAAGCATACGTCATCAAATTGATGAAAACCTACATCAACTCTTCAGCAACTACCTCAGCGTATCAATTTGTCGCTTTAGTTTCTCGGCTTCATTACAACTCAGCTCAACCATGGCTGTCAATTCAAGGTTACGTTTCTGTTCTTGCTTTAGAGCAGAGAGCGTCTCTTGTGATCTTTGCTTCTCAGTTTCAAGTGATGTGCGAAGTTCAGCTGAAATTCTTTCCGAATCTTGAACCTCGGACTTCAAGCTTTCAACTGAACAAGATTTAACAGCTTCAGTAAACAAGTATGTGAGCAAACTGTTTTAAGAAAACAAAAAGTTTCCCTGTTTATTTAAAGGAAACAACAACATACCTAATGACTTTTGTATACATATTGATATTATTTCATAAACATTTTTATAACACTCACACTCGTTTTGCAGCGAAGTCAAATCTTCCAGTTCCGCCATGTTTTGTTGCTGCATTCAGCTATTGATGTCTTCAACGCAACGCAGTGAGCAATAAACAAAACACTAACAAACGGCATAAACCTGAACTGAAAACCTTTAATCCAAAATTGCTTAAAAATAACTTTTACAAACCGTTCAGTAATATAAAATCGAAGTTGGACAAATATATTTGTTACTCGTTGAGATGTTAACAACCTAACACGGCACTAAAGCATTGCGTTATCCAACTTGCATTGTGGCGGTGGCGAATAAGAAATGGCTGCCACTATTTCACCAGAAAAAGCGTAAATCCAAAGCTATTTTTCGTGGTTTATTGTTAACCTAAGTTAAATGTCATAACAAAGTAACCTAAACCTAACCTAAATCTACCATCTGATATACGGTACAAATAAATTTAATTAAACGCCAAAAGCTTAAATCGATTTTTTCCTTCCCATTTTCCTAATCTAACAGCCTATCTTTGACTATGTTCCCATACACAATAAAATAAGGTATAGGACGGATAGAACCACAATAATAATAATAATACTAATCCTATTCTTTAACTATTCACTACACATAAGGTCACTCTGTAAGAAATTACTTCGAAAGCTTCCCAAGATTTGTTACTTGTAAGGATTCGATTGATTAATTATTATGAAAGTTATTTTAGTAGGAAGGCTTTCTAAACAGTCCCGAAAATACCAAAACAAAGAACATTGAAAGCTAAGCAAATTTTTTTAACAACATGTTGCTCTGTGTAATAAGCTTCGCTGCTTTTGCATCCCGGAGTCATTTCGTCGGTTTGATCAATGAAAATCCGGAATAGTGATCGCATTAATACGTCACATTATTGTTGCACCGATTATTACGTCACCAGGGAAAATGCCTTATGACAAACATAAAGAGGTTATTTGATCAAAAAGAATATTACGATGTGAAATAGCATTTATAGGTCACCGGTTCGGATATCTTAATTACCCGGGCATTATCGTTTATTAAACTAATCACAAACCTGAGCCGTTTGTGGAACTCACAGAGCTGTAAGTATTTATTGTAAAACTACAAATCGGTAGAAAAAGTCATTTACGCATGTACAGTACAACACCACGTACACGAGAAGTTTTGTGAATTGTCTATTATTTATTTGAGCTAGCTGACTAAAACAGAGATCTTTGAAAACGTTTTGAGCGAACTAGTTACAAAAATGTGGCTAAACCTTTCCTATTGTTAGCTGCGAACTCCATGCATTTCTAACAACCTACTGCGCTGTAGCGCTGTATACTATTGTGCGGTGATTATAGCGATTATTAAGACGTGCTGATAGAAATCACATGCGCTGACCCAAAGAAAATGCGATATAAGACCGGAGGGTATAGTAGAGCAAAACAATCAATAGTACAGTATACGCAAATGCATTCCCACGAGAAAAGCAAGTAATTAACAGCGGGTTATTTGAGATTAGAAGAACCGGCATCGATTTTAATCAGCGACATATGGTGAATACTGGACGCTTAAATGTACCTAAATGATGAGACTTTTGCTATATCTTTCCACCAGTGTGAGAATGGCATAACGACGAAAGTAACCAATGCAAGACAAGACAGAGTCTACTCTATGTAACTTAAGTTAAAAGTGACGGCTGGCACTACAATTCACCGGAAAAAATGGTGTGTTCGGGGCTAATTTCATAGTTTGTTGTTAACCTATAACATAAATGTTATAAGTTATAACATAACAACCTAAGTATAACTTCAGTAAGACCTAAAATAGCTAAAATCAACTTTTTGCACACCTGTTCTCCTTACCTAACTTATCTTCAACAATGGTACACTGTCCTCTTTTTTTATACCAAAACAACACTTGATAAACACAAAAAATGCTTTTTTGGCGTTTCCTACCTGTTTGTGTGTTGTTTTAGATCTATTTTGCTTCGAAAACCGTATAAAACATATTGAAATTGAACACATAAACACGTGTTGCCTTAGATTTGATCAAGTATCACACTTTTATGAAACATAGAAAACACCACGAATAACTAGAACATGTTACACACGTGTCAGCGATTTGTGTCGCGTAAAAAAAAATTTTACGTCACGTGATGTTTCCAGTTGGTTGCGTTCTTAACAGATTTCATAGCGGTTCGAAAAACACGCGCCAGTACCCAGCACCGTTGTTGAAATGCTGGTAATAAACATGCGGCTACAGTATACAAGTGCACAACCAGATGACGTCACAATTTGAGTGGCTGGGGTCTAGCATACAAATGCATCCTGTGGTTGTGCACTTGTATTCTAGACCCAAAAATGCTATTTATTACCTAAAATGTTTCGTTGTTAAGACGAAGTTATGGGCTTCAGGCGGGAGTGGTTGCCTTCCTAAGAAAACGTGGCCTTCGAAGGCAGTAAGGATACGAGCGTAGAAGACGAGGACCTGTCGTTTTTGTTGGTCCCTCGGATCTGCTCTTGTTACTTTTATTATATTTTATCGACTTATTTTGAACGTGTGTCCCGAAAGTTAAGCCCCAAACGTAGAGGAGTGTTTTTAATCTCATTTGAAAATACAATCGAGCTACATTGAAAAACGTTCGTTGGCTTTGAGTGGGCCGTGAAAAAGGTAGAAAAGGATCTGGCAAAAGAAAATCTGTAACACAAGCTTATCTTTAATTACAAGTTTAGGAAACATACAGCGAAACCTAGGCTACAAGTTAGGCCTAGAGAAAGGTTTTGATGCGCTGTATATGTGCATCACTAGCAATTTATAGCCTAACGCCCTAACTTATTAATCAGCTCCTGCTGTACAGGTCTAGCTTTTTCAAGAATTAATCCCATTTGTATTTTTCTTAACCTATATTGCTTGCAAAAATTAAATAATTTGTGTTAGATTTATTATTTATTGAAGTCAAGATTTTGCTGCTTTTACTGTTAAAAAGTTTGTTTTGTGTAAAGACAAGGATGAAATGAAAAATGTATAAATAAAAATGTGTTGTGAACGAAAAAAAACAAAAGTGTTCTGGAATTCATGTTGCTCGGCCTGCAGAATTGCGTGCACCAAACAACCAAAAATGCGAGTTTGCAAAAATGTTCAGACGCAATGGAAGTGTGCAAATTTCGTATGCAGTGTGCAAATATGCACAGTTTGACTTATTCAATCTTCAAATCCATTGAAAATTGATTGCAAAGAACTTAGTCGAAGTCGTTAAATGCAAAATAACGCACCTTAAGTGCGCCACTAAAGCTCGTGACAAAAATAATATTGAGTGCCCCTATGCCAAGCTCTGCAGTCTCGAACGTAGCAGCCCAACCAGTTGCAACATATATCAATACTAGATTTTAACAATATTAGAGAGTTAAATCTTTGCCTAAGTGTAGATTATTGCCAAGACAGGAACTTTTGTCAAATTGGGAAAATATAGTATTAATACTCCCTGCGCATAACTGTTGGATTCCAGCTGCTTTTGCGCAAAATTATGTTAAACTCCGCCGCACAGACTAATGCACATCTCGACCGCACATTTGGGCAATAAATGGAAGCAAAAGTATAGATTACGTTTAATTGTAATTGTAAACACGATATGATTTTGTTCCAAACCAATAGGTCAATCGTACATTATGAAAATTCAAACTTAATCTATGCCGCATGTGATAATGTTTGATTGCTGGTGTGTTTGCCGCTATACTAGTTATCCTGGTAACTGTTTGATCTAGCCTCGCCATCGCCTCCCTAACTGCTACATTACCTAATGGGGAAACAGGTTGTTTAACTTTAATTGCCCATAAATTATTACAAGCTGTTCCTTGATTAAATGATTACTGTTGTGTCGATATCCTTCTGATTGCCATGACAATCCAAACCAACAGTCGTGTATGTACGTTGTGTGTGAGCTTATTCTAAATCATAGAACTGAGAGGTGAATCAGAACATTAAATTGCGCAGTATGCAAAGAATGCGGTTTAGATTGTTCCTTCATTGGTTATAATGTAGTTTGCTTCACCGATGTTATACTGTGTTATATGTATTTGTTTATTATATTTTAGCCTAGCCCAGGTGTGATTGCAAGCAAATATTTTAGTGTTAGTGTGCTATGCATATACATTTTTCTTTTTAGATAATGATGGTGTGTTTTTCTTAAAAAACAGTTAACAAACTTGCTCTGAAGATGTCCTTGAATTAAGTATTTTAATTAAGGTAAGTTGTTTTATTGGTGTTGTCAGGTTGTGACATTTTAGCCTTAAATGTAGCACCATTTACTCTGAATTAAGCATATTAATGTTTGATTTTAATTGTCCAGTAGAGAACAAAGAAAAATTCCCCAGTGTCATTTCCTCAATGTTCACCAAAAATTCCTTTGTTGGGTTTGTAGGATTTTTGCTGCTCAAAAATGTAATATCATGTATAGAAATGTTACATTTTGCTTTGTATAAGTTTGATCTCTGAGCACCATATTATGTTTAGGAATGGCTTTAATACACTATTGTTTACCTGAATTTTGAGAGTTTTTAGGGTTAAATAATGTCTAAAACAGTTTTTTTTTAGGAAAAACAAAGAATTCCATAATTGAGCTAAAATTTTATATTTATTATGATTTTCTAAAGTAATTGCTGTCTTATGTTTATTTTTAGTTCATTTTGTGGTCAATTCTGTTATTAATTCTCTTAAACTATGTTTCTTAAACAAAATATGATAGCCTGCTTGTTGACAGCCTAGAAGCAGTTATTAAACAGGATTGTGATTTTGAATGAGTTTTGTTACATGTTTCGTTTTGTACTTTCAATGTTTTACTTGGCCACTATTAATTTCAAAGTGTGTTTTCAGTATATTACCATTGAAAAATAAAACGCTACATGTGACAGAACACATTGAAAAAAGGAAACACATCTGATCAAGCCACTACAGAAGGTAAACACGTCCGATCAAAATACATACTCCTATTTTACGCAAATAGCTCTTTACAAGTTCCAAAGTACCCACTAACGTTTGTGATTCAGTTAGTAAAAAAACTTAGTTTCAAAACCGAAATTTATCCGATTAAACCGCGCAAAATCATAACCGATTAGGCTATTCTTACATCATTATGCCTATTATGACAAAACACACGGCAATAATGTAAAAACAAAATTTAATGACAATACAAATCCACTTCACCAAACCACATACATCCAAACGTGGCGGAGAGATTTTGGCGCTCGCTCGAATGTCGTCATAACTCTGGGTACGATTTCCGTCCAGGTCGCGATTGACAGAAAAAAATCTCGGACAACCTTTGTTTTTGTGGAAAAAAATGTTGTTGAGGAATATTTTTATTAAAATAAACGTAGAAATCGATCTTTTCTTTAAAAATAATTGTACGTACCAGTGTAAGACCTTACTTCACTTTTGCGGGCGAATCGAACTGAAACCGTCAATCCATACCTTCAACTTCTACAAATAAAAAGTTCGATAAAAATTAAATTTCTCTTTGATTTTCAACTCCACACAAACGTAACGAGACAAGAACAACACCGTGTCTTCTAGCTCGTTCAAGATTTTTTGGATCTGATTCCTTTCAGATTTGATTGCAGCTCGTCCTAATTCGATTCCATCGCCGCGAGAAAAGCAGTCCCACATATCCAGCTTCTCTTCAACTTTGGCAAAAAATTCGCGGGAAGGGATTTCTGGAATTATGTTTCCATTCATGTTCAACACCTGAATCTGGAGATTAAATGTTTGTAAATTTACACCCTCGTCTAATAATAAACTCCTGCACGTTACTAATTATCTAATTAAATTACCATTATCAACGGTTTAATAATTAACCATACCAATGCAGGCTTAAACCTGCTGAAGCAACAGAAAATTCATGATTTTTCAAACAAAATAAACGAATTTTGAGCAACCAATTACAAGCGACATCGAGTGCTGTATAGTTGCAGAAATATATCCTGGGATTACAGTCGGAAAACTATCTTCAATTTTTAAGGTTTAAATTTCAATTTTGATCAAATTTAACATGCTCATAATTGTGACGTCACATTGCGATGCAAAAGCGCATTATTACCGGATTTTCAATTAATCAACGAAAACGATAAAAAATGAAAAAAATCACAGACCTTTCTGGGTAAATTTATGATTGCCGAAATTATTCTGCCAACGTCGTCGGTGTTCGAGAAGCAGTCCCACAGATAAAGCTCCTTCAATTTATTTTGTTTAATCAGTAGCTCACACAAGATGGCGGTAGAGGACGAGTTTAGCTTAGTTCGGTTCAGGTTCAGTATTTGTGGGAAGAGTTCAGCTGCTTTCTCTGTCAACTTCTCATCAAAGAGTTCATGGACGTCAGTAAGCAAGGAAATGTATCTACGCTGGTTTTCACCTAAATAAACATAATAGTTGCTGAATCTGGCTATTATGTGCCGGATTGTAAAAAATTAGAATTAGAAATGTTTAGGCTACATTTATGACTGATATTGTTATAGGCCACAGCTGCAAGTGTTTGTTTGTGACGATAAATTGTACGACAAACATTGTTAACTGTCGCAAGTTGTTTTTAGAAGTTGTTATCAAAAGCCTACATATAAACATAATAAAATATGAAGCAATTATAAAGCCTTTAAGCTTGCTGTAAAAGCTAGAAAGCCTACATTACAATAAGCTATAGGTACAAGGTACAATAGAGACAAGCAAAGGTAGGTTGCGGTTAGACTGCTAACTTTTTTGTGTGTAATGGAACATTCGCTATACTGTGTTTTGTACAACACAAGGATATGTGATTGATGTACATTTGCACATATCCTGCATGCATTTCATACACTTTGTATTTTTGGTGTTCTTGTGCTTGATGTGATCTTGTTGGCGTGGATGCTTTTACTAAGCAGCTGCAAAAGTGAAATGAAATTACCTTTACACCACCAAATATCATCCCGTCCTTTCTTATAGAACCATTTCAGTTGTTTGATGAGTCTTTTCACCAGAATTTTTCGATTTTCAAGAACAACTGAATAATGATAGAGTAAAAAATAAGAAAATACACAAAAAAATAAGAAATACTTGATGGTGTGAAGTGAAAAAATTGTGGCAAATTTAGAAAAAACCGGAATATCAAACTTTGCCCACCGCCGTGTCTAACAAATTAGGATACCTAGACTTAATAAAAGTCATTTTTTCACTTTATAAGTGGAAACCCAGATGCTTTGATTGCATACAACAGCAAATATATTCCACAGCACAATGTTTTTCTATCACAAATCCACATGTGATGAAGCATCTAATGCTTCATAGAATTATTAAAACTATTTCTACCTTAGTAATTTAACTTTTAATAATTAATTTTTCATTCTTCGCGGCTCGACTGTCTTGTAACATAATAACTTAGTCATAGTACCATACTTAAGTTGATCTTTATTGCAGTAAACCTTGTTCTTTACATATCTATTTTAAACCACATAAGTACATATTAACTTATGGGTACACACATAGGCCCTATAGTTATATCATAATTATATGTTAAGTCATATCATTGTTATAAAACAACATGAACCGCAGTGAAATTACCTTGGTTTGGTGTTTTTGATGAAAAGCAGTTAAACACTGTGAGCAAATTGTTGTCTGAAACTTTTTGGTTAGCACAGGTGTCTAAAACCAAACAAAAGCATTAAAAGTTACAACGGGATATCTGTCATTAATTGGGTAAAACACTCATAAAACTTTC
This sequence comes from Clavelina lepadiformis, assembly GCF_947623445.1. NCBI lineage: Eukaryota > Metazoa > Chordata > Ascidiacea > Aplousobranchia > Clavelinidae > Clavelina > Clavelina lepadiformis. The sequence continues at coordinate 18,962,397 of NC_135246.1, read as the reverse complement.
AGAACTTGACTATTTCGCAACAAGTGTAAGATACGCAACCCCGACAGCCTTTCCTTATTTATGTGATGATTTGGGAAACAGTCTTGACAAAGTTTTTACTGCAGAGACAGTTTTGGAATGTAAAGTTAATGGACGGGAGGAAGAATTCTGTAAATAACACCGAATCTAATGGTACTAGTATATTTTTTGCACCAAAATGTGCCACATTTACGGTATATTTTATGTAGTAGTACGTTTTACATCCGCACCACCCAGCTCAATTTTTATATGTTTCTCGCATATAAAAGCGATATAGAATCGCACTTTTAGTTACTACTTCCTATTAATTTTTTTGAATAAAAATCCATACTGGATGATGGTTACTTTGTGTAATGACCTCACTGAACCTATGGGCCGCATTCAGTCTAAACGCAGCAGACAAACTTTCCAATAAAAGTGATCCCCCTTTCGATTTCGGGACTCAGTTGGTTCCGTTGAACAAATTAGAAGTAAACCACGTGTATTTGTTTCCCAAAAATTTGATAGTTATGCGTACATAGAAGTAGGCTACAATTCCAAAATGGATTTCAAAGAGAAGATTTATTGATTGTTCCCAGAAGAACGCAAATTCAACAGAAAAGCTGGATTCACACAAATATTTTAAGACTGCAGATTAGGCATTTCGATTAGTTGGTTATTTTACACAAACGTAAAACTTGCTTGCGAGAAATGTCGATTTGGATCCATACTAATTGTGAAATAATTACATCGAGCAGTCTTCTACACGGCAAAGACAAAACCCTTATATACGTTTCATTTAATAAACAACTTCTAGGTCTTAGCGATCGAGTGAAATGAGATGTTTGCCTGAACCTTTGCGGAATTCTGGCACAAAACATTTCTAGTGTTAAATTATATACTGTACTTATAACAACATACTTAACCCGGAACGTACTTGACATATTTGCTTCCGCTTCCGCAAGAGCTTTTCTCTGGCTACGGCCTAGAACGTTTCACAAAGAATTGCAAATGCTTCTTTTCTTAACAAATCAATCAAGTCAAACTAGGAACTGATTTGAACGTGTGACGGTTAGAATCACAGCCATGAGCCACCTGAACCGTGTGGCTTTTCAACACCTTCTGCTTTTGCGTATTCGAAGCGTATGCGCTATTCCGAAATTACTTAATTTGTGATTAGATGGCGTTTTTACCGCCAGCATCGTCAAACGTTTACGCATGTTTCAGTTGTTTTGGGGTCTCCATCATCTTAAACAATGCTCCAGAAATATTTGAGCTCGTTTGAGTTTTTGGACCATTCTTCTAGACAAAAGCAATTGTGACGTCAATTTTATTCTCAACGGACTGAATGGAAACATGATCACAAGAACAATGTACAGATGTGTTAATGCGTGATATCGGTTGCCCGAACATTTGAGTTGAATGTACAAGCATGGAGTATATGACGGTCCATAGACTCCATACTGCTGTACTTTCATTGAAGATAAACTCATTCTTCAACGTTTTTGTCGTCGAGTGATTTCTTCAAAGAGTGGCAGTAAAGTAGCATTCATTGTTGCTTTGGACATGTTAAGAGCTACATAGTAGGGAGCTTTGTATTGTTTTCACCTATCAAAGCGAAGCGTGTAACGAAGGACTAAATGCTAGACCATTGTTACGTTAGTGTTTCCATAACCGTGCTTTTTATTCTTTTTTAACCGACAAAACAATCGCCCGAAGGTTATCTGGGTCATTTTTTACTTAACAAAAATCATTTTGCAACTCTTAAGGCTTGATGCAAGTAGGTGTCAATTGTCAAGATTGGTAGCTGTTTTAAAAATTATTAAGTGTAAGATGTGTTTTGTGGCTTGTATCAAAATAAATAGCAATATTTACGTCATAAGACTCATATATATATATATCACAATACATGGTAAATGTAAAACGAAACAAAAAGCAAAGGGTCAAAATTGTTTAATTCAACAAGCAACAATAGTAAAGAAAAAGTCAAAAATATAAGATGTAGCAAAACAAACACACGCAGTCCACTTCTCCGAAAATGAAAATCCAAAGAATCTCCCCATTAGCGTATTACTACCATGTCCTTAACTTGAATCAAAAAACAGACAATTATCTTTTTGGCTTACAAGTTTAAGACAAATACTACATAGAAAAGTTTAAGTTGTGTCTAAATCACTGCAAAAAACGCTACTGCTTAATATGTTAAGAATTTGTTTGGTTTCGTTTCGTCTTCTGTAAGCGATCTGGACTACTATAGTGCATATTATCTCCATCAACATTCACGTTCACTTCAAGTTTCTTCTTTTGAACATAACAATAGCTTCTCTGCAAGATTTGTTATCTTTGTAATAAACTAGCTTGATAAACGTTTGGTTTATTACGAAAACATCTGATAACTTGTGAGCAATATTTACCCAAGATTGTTTGCATTTCGCTGATTTTGTGCCGCAGGCTCTGCATTTCATCTACTTTATGAGGGCTGTAAGTCGTTTTACAATCCAACGCGGCACGAAGCGCTTCACACCTACTCGACTCGGTGTTCTCATAATCTAGCATTTCCCCACATCTGCAGTAGAGATAGAAATCATTGATTGATGAAAAATTGGCATTTCGCGGACAATAAAGTTTTTTTAGTGTAATAAAGCAACGACCATTTCAAACCCAAACTTGAGTAATTATCATTACAAATGAACACATTCCATGCACAATCAGGTTGGTTTTTTTCTATAAGTTGTTACTCACTGGAACAGGAACTTATTACGGAGGCATGATTTTCTAATGTTTCAAAAGTAGTCACTTATGTGTTCACGAAAAAGCGAAACAGGGGCGTTCGTTTGAAATATGTTTCAACAAAGTATTTCACACGTACAGTACTGTGAGCTAAAACTTTACTTGTAACCAAAGCATGCACGCACATGTCATTCAGAAGTGCAATTTCTTTTCTAAATGTCCTGAGGATTTCCTGATTCTGAAAGCTTTTCATATGGAAATCGTTTTTCAGCACCTGAATTTTAATTGAGACTTTGTTAGTTAAATTTATTTAAATTAAAGGTCGTATTTTTCTAAATAAGGGACCAAGAAACGCTTTAATGCATTTCATTGATTCCAATTTTGATTGCAAATTGAAAGTGACCATTTTAGCGTGTTGGGTAGGTTAAGCAGTATATTGTTAAGGACAAACGGTTATTTTAGCTACAGGTATTTAACATTTCATTGAAGTAACATTGAGATAAATGTAGACCGGGGTAAAAAAAATTTTGTTATGTTAGAGCTAGGTTGCGTTTAACTTAGGTTAAGAAGCTGTGAAAAACAGCTTCGAACGCACAATTTTCTGATGAAATAATGGCATCCTAACAATTTTACTTGCCGTTAAACTTTGCTGTTGTTGTTCTATCTGTCTATGCAACATGTCTCCTCGTTGCTGCACCTCTAATTCTTCTCTTCTGTGTTGATCTTCCAACTCGTTAACTTCGTGTTTGGAAAATTCCAAATTTCTTTTCGCCAGCTCCAAGCTTGATCTGACAAAGAAGTTGGTTGTAGGCAGAAACAACATCACCAAAATATTGAATATCAACACCATCTTTTCTATCTCATCCACCTACGTCAATGTAACGATTTGGCGCTGGTCCTTGTCGTTGCACTTTCTCATGTCTTGGTCTAAAGTCGCAATATCGCATAATAACTCCAGGTTGCTTTTCTGTACGCTTTCAAGAGTATCAAGAAGATCTTCTGATCTCTTTTTTTCAGTGTTAAGTGAGGTGCGAAGGTCAGTGATGACCGCGTCTTCTTGTTCATTTTCAAACCTCTGACCCTCTATTGTAAACTTAAGTTATAACAAAATTATACCAAGCAAAGAGCAATAAGTTGTATAAACATGTCGTTCTATAAACTGACAATTAAGTTACTAAATTTTCATGTAAGTTCATTGTTTTCAGTTGGTAATTTGCCATAATACTTACGGTTATTGTCCATTGAGCTCATTGCTACAAGCTCTTCTAATGAATTCTGAAATCAATCAAATCAATCAATCTAAAACCTGAACGTCTAAAATATTCAAAGAAGTATATCGAAGCAGTTCTAGAATAGAGGAACATGAAACGTTCTTATTTTCAGGCTCTTGCTTGAGCTAAAACTGTTCCTTTTTGATTTTAGTTACGTCGACGTTTTTTTGGTGAGGTTTGACAACAGACGTTAATGATCTGATTGGTCACAAAGAACCTGAAACTAAAATTGTTAATGCCAGAAGGGAAAAGCGTGGCCAAACACGTCATAATTATGAGGAATGCCTAGGTAAGCGTGCAATGCTTTTAAAGGCGAATGATCGCAACCTGCAACAACCAACTGTTATTTTATTCGTACCTGAATGATGCAAATAATGGTTGCGTGTTTGCGTGGTTGCGTGGTTGCGTGGTTGTGTGGTTGCGTGGTTGCGTGGTTGCGTGGTTGCGTGGTTGCGTGGTTGCGTGGTTGCGTGGTTGCGTGGTTGCGTGGTTGCGTGGTTGCGTGGTTGCGTGGTTGCGTGTTTGCGTGGTTGCGTGATTGCGTGATTGCGTGATTGCGTGATTGCGTCGCACATAAAAAGTGAAGAAACAGTTTTTTTTATGGTTAGATGTTACTGTTCATTTTACAGTGTCAGGTGGCTATTCTTATTAAAATTTTGTTTATCGATTGCCAACTAACATGTGAAGTAGGCTATATGCTAACGGCTTGCTTACACTCTAAACAAAATCCGTTCTTTTTTATTCTTTTACCTCTCTTCCTTCCGAAAGAGTGTTTCCGTTTTATTCTTTTGAACGGATGGGAGTTTTACTCGAAAAAAAGGGAAATTTACTCTCTAGACAACAGGAGTTCTCAAGTTTTCTGTCACTTCTATAGTGGTCAATTCACTCTTGAAGTAAACGTTTTATTTTCTTGTATTTTACTTCTAAAAGAGTAGAAATGTCAAGTTCAATACAATGCTAAATAAACATTCCTGTATGCTTATTGTATAACTACAACAATCTGACCAAAATTTCTATAGCTATAAATCATTCGATCACTTATTCCATTGATAAATAAAAGCAAAAGCACATACGAAACAGCATTGTACAAAATAAGTTAAAATCGTTCACCATAATTGAAAAACAGCTGCTTTATGCAGCTTTCAGATAAAGGATCGATATAAATCAAGTAAATATTAAAAATAAACAAACAATATCATGTTACAATAAACTAATACACCTACGATTAGTGATTTCATGAAGCCTCTTGTAAAATTTCAAAGCAAAATAAATCAGTCATCCGTTAAACGACAGCTTCGTGCTATACAGTGATAGGCTAGAGCAGTAACAAATTGAGTTACCAGGGTACTTGTGGAGACGTTGCTTGGAAAACAGACCCTTTCCGATTTAACGCCGCTAATTTTATGAGGTGGCAAGATTTTTCGATCGCCTGTACTTAACAATGGAAATTTTTAACCCAGTTTGATTCATTTTTAAATTACGAACGCTCTGGGCATTGGATTGTAAAGATTTCGATCAGGTCAGTTGCATATGAATTCTTTTACGCGATAAAATGTTTGAAAATATGTCATTTAGTTCTTGTTATACAGTGCTTTGAATCCTACGCACTTCCTTTCAAGCAGAAACAAACGACTGCTATGAACAAGTCTGTTCAGTATGAACTATGCAAGTCAAGCACAAAGTTTATTTCGAATAAGCCTATGTACGAATAGGTATATATAGTACATTAGCGTTAGCGCCGACCAGCTGAAAACGACCTGTAGCCTATACATTATTTTGAAATTGCTAAACGTTGTTATTCGTTGAATTGAATGTTTACATTGTTTGACATGATTTTAACTCTGGTAGCTTAACTTGTTTTAATCTTGCATTTGCAGTTGATCCTACGCCTAACTTGTTTTTGGAGACCCAAAACTAGCTTTTTACATTTTTATCGTAATAGCTTAGTGTGCAGCGCTCATATTTAAAAGTAAGAGTATATTTTATGATACTATGGATTTTGGTTTCAAATTTGCATTGTTTTGGACAAAGGTTCTGTTGGTTAGAAATTACGTAATTGTTGAAATATATTTGTATCTCCGGCAACCCTGCCATATATTGATATTTTTGTTGTTAATTTAAAACTTATCACTAAGAGCATCTTCAGCAACTACTTTAACTAATATACAAGTATGTTATCAACAAGTAATTCACATTATTCTCATCACTAATGATTTAAACAAACTAAAATTAATAATTAAAATATGTAAAGTATCAGATTATTTTTTATACAAGGAGCATGTACAAAAATTGAAAGGCAAAATAAATCCATAAGCAGAACAACGTATTAAATAACAAACGGACACGCACAATTCGCTCGTTCCAAAATCCAAATTTAGAAATTTTATCAGCAACGTATAAACTACTATATCATTGAGGACGAGAGAATAAGACAAAAATAAAATGAAGAAAAGCGAGAATCCTAACTTATTATTAATACACAACATACAGTAGCTTTTAGAATACAAACAATATTGACAGCAAAAGTGTCGTGCAGGCATTTATTCTTAACTTGTACGCAATGAAAGTTTTCAAATGTTTTTACTGCAGTAAGAAAGGAAGATTGGTGGTAAGATTTGTGACATACTGAATAAATGTCTAATACTCTGAGGCAAAATTATGTTTTTGTCTGGAGTATCATGACACCGAAATGCAATGTTTGGAAGAATACGGCTTATCCTTTATTCGTAGCCAAGAATCTCATTTCAAATCTATTGTAGATATGCATCACATTTCCTAAAAAAGGTTTTATCGTATCTGTAGTTATCTTGATCAAGTATTGGCCCATTATATTATGATATATGCTAACCACTGATCAATAATACTTACAGGCAATATTTTGGAGGTTATCAATTTTATTCAGCATCTTCTTCAACGTGTCTCTTGTTGCACCGGAAAAAAACATTTTTTGTTGCAAAACAGTACGAAGGTTCAAACGTATGTCCCGCTCTGTTTCTCCTGCAGCTACCATTTCTTCAAAACTAGATGATACGTTTAGAAAAATGCAAAATTTGTTTATTAAGTCGTGGTGATATTAATCAAGAAGCTATCAGGTTTTAAAAAGATTAGGTCTTAAAAGGGTTTAATTAGATTTTAAAAACACAGTAAAAGCAACAAAAACAAACGGTTTAAAGCATCAAGCAAATGTAGTATTTAGCTAAACATGTATTTTCTGCGAGCATGAGTATGACTTATCTATCGCAAGAGTTTTTATTTACGAGTATAGGCGAGATCAGGCACCCAAGAATGTCGTAGGCATATGCTTACGTTTACAAATAAGGGAGCAGAAGTGTTACATCAAATAAATGAGATCGATAGTTTCAAAACTGTATTCAACCATGTTATTTGCTCAAAATTACAATATACCTAGATTACATACTTACTTGTTTGTCAGTTGCATAAACTCGTTTTTAAGAACATTTGCATTTTTCTGGTGAAATTCGCAAAATGTATTGCTCGATCTCTGCATCCACTAGAATTTTAAACCAAGTTAGCAAAATAAAATGTTATTTTTGACAAGGTATTGGTAAGAGATACCTCTAAGTGCAGTTCATAATTCGCAATATTGTTATCGTTATCACACTAGCCTTGATATCGCTAGCAAGTTGGTCACATATTTTTTGCATTTTTTCTATTTGTTGTTTTCTTTCCTCCCTTTTATTCGCGTTTCTCTCGTTCAGTTCTTTCACTTTATTTTGGGTAAAAACCAATTCCGCGGTGGTGTGATCCATCCACGACCTGGCAAAAAAGTTTCTATGCAGAGAAAACCTAACCAACTTCTCAATTCCGTTTTATACATACTTCAATGTGACGATGTGTTTGTGATTATTCTGGAAGACAACACTCATTTCTTGGTTTAATGCCGCAAGCTTGGTAGACAGCTGCCCGTTACATTCCTGTTCACGTTGAAGAGTGGACGAGAGATTTTGATATTTCTGCTTTTCATTTTGCAACTCAACTGCAACGTTTAAAAGCTTTGCTTAAACAGTGTGTAAGCACAAGCAAATGTATAAAATAGTGACATTTTCATGACGTTACTAATGAATTAATATATTAAAAGCACACACTTGACACTTTTACAAAGATTTTTGGTTTAAATCATGTAATTCTTCATAATACATACTTTGCAATGATTTTGCAGTTGGAGGTTGCTGTTCTTCGGTCATATTTGTAGCTGCAATTGATGCTTTAGGCCTACTTTGTTATTTTTACTCCTATGAAACAAATGTAATTCGTTAAAATAAAAAAGATCTTCATTATCTTATAACTGAGATTAGTGATAGTCAGACATGCCCATATGCCAATTATTTTAAAATCAAGCGAAGTAAGCTGGTTTGTTTGTTGGAATGATATCCTTCAAAGACGTCATTTATACTTCAACTGTCTTCAATAAAACGATTTCCCGGACCAGTTATCTGGTTGTTGCATTGAATCAGATCTTTCTTGCGCGGCAGTGATTCTGAATCCATACCAGCTACTAGGCGCTTACCGAATCGAAGCCCCTGTTACACCAACAAATCTACAGTTAATTGCTTAGAAAAACAGAAACCATGTTTACAACTTAATTACACGGGACGCGGGGCCACTAAATCACCCCACGTAACATTTGAGCCTTAAGCAAAAACAACTATACTGTAATTGGTTTAAGTTACCTAATCGAAAAGGAAAACTAAACAGTTTACCTCATAATTTTGGCACATTTTGCAACATTATGTTATAAAAATAGAATTGAGGTTTTCACCATGTGCTTGTAACTGATTGAAACATGTTATATTTAAGGATATTTATAACTCACAAGTTAAGTGACATCATGAAAAATTGTCATGTGCGAAATAACCGCCTAAAAGTCTGAATGACGAGCTCGTATTATCAATGACATCAAACGTTTGATCTTATAAAGTAGCTAAAACAACAACAACAGAAGAAACTTTGCTTAAACCCTTGCGAAGTATATAGGCTATGTGTTCAGAATGCCACTCAAGGCGTTATAGTATAAATTAGTTTAATACCCTGGTTTTGAATTAGGCCTATAAATAAAGAAATAAAACGTAAGCTATATGTGGATATTGGAACATGCAGACTCTTTTTCTTATATCATGGTTACGTTTTCCTAAAACTTACTTTTCTTGTTGTATTTACTGGTTTTATTTGTTATATTTTCTGTATTTCTTGGTTGTATTTTTTAAACTGCTTTTGCTATAGGCCTACTTCGGCATCAAACGTTTTAACTATAAATCAGCGGTTCCCAAACCATGGTTGTCATCAATGTAAATGATCGTCAATATAATCTTCTAGTCAGCGCCGAAAGCATAATTTTTATTCATGTAGCGACCTATAATTTTATGCTTGAAATTTTCACCCTTTATTTTCTTAGTGTAAGCTTATTCGACGTACAATAGGCTACTGATTACTGAATTGTAACAACTGTGTTTTTTGTGACAATGTACTTTTGAAGTTTTATAACTTGAACAATTTTGCAATAAGTTGATAGTAATTTTTGCGTTCAAAACGTTTGTCAAACTTTAGCTATAAAAAAACGTCAGAAAAAAAACAAAAAATTATTTTTTTTCAAAATCGTTGGACAGTTTTATTACGATTTACTCCTTCTCGGACATTACCGTTGTAATACAATATCGAGTACTATGGTATGATACTATACTACCACACCAACAACATTGATCACTAGCGGCATACTTGACGTGTTTGCCTCCGTAAAAACTTTACCTTGGCTACGGCCTTGAGGTCAGGAGTGCCCAATATGTCCATTGCAAAGACGGGGTCGTAACCAAAAAAGCGGCACCTTGCTATTGCTTAATTGCTGCTCAGTGACTGAAATGCTGCTCTTCGTGACCAAGGCTGCTCTTCGTCATCCATCGCATTAACACCTGAAAATTTTTTTTTAAAAGCAACTTTTCTTCTCTTGTAAGTGTGCCGCCAGCATTTTATAATTTTTCTAGTGTGCCACAAGTTGAAAAAGTTTAGAAGCCACTGCAATAGATGATGAAGAGAACGAATATGGCGTAAATAATGAACTTCCTGAGTGTTGGAATCAAAAGCAGGCTGAAATGTCCAAAGAAAAGTACGAATATTTGCTCGTCACTAACAGAAAACTAGGCTGCAAAGCATGTGCTGAACTTGGGACTCTAAATATAAAGTCTATAGCCTACAAATATCCAAATCATGGGCGAGTCATAATATCAAAGGACAAGGAAAAAATAGAATTATTAGACAGGCGTCTCAACGGAAAAATGCACGAACACTTCACATCTGAAGCCCACAATTTGTGCGTTGTCGAACTGAAACAACGTGGGAAACCTGAAATTCTCGAAGCTATTGACAAAAGAAATGATAGATATGTAAGTTCTACAGCAAAGGTTTTCAATACAGTTTAGAGTATTGCAAAACGCAACCTACTGCTTTCATCCATAGAAGATGAAATTGAATTGCAGATAAAAAGTGGATTTGATATGGGAGTGGAAAACTGCTGTCAAAATAGTTGAGCATATTGATGGACATATTAAACAGACAGCGTTTGGCAAAATAATTCAACAAAATCTGAAGATCTTTGTTATTATTGATGAAGCTTCAACAATATCTAGCAAAGCAGTTTTGATCATTTTCATTAAAAATGAAGATGATGATTTTTTGCCAACAATTTTCTTAAATTTAGTATAGAGTTGGAAGCACAAGATGCTGAAACAATACATGTAAATTTGCTTAAAATTTGAACAACGTAGAATTTGACAACCAATATTTGAAGCGCAATTTAATTGCCTTGTATTCTGACGGAGCAAGTGTGATGCTTGGCAAATTAATTATCTGAAGTTAGCACAAGGCATCAAAACGACTTTCCAGATGTTATCATTTGGCACTATTTGAGTCATCGTTTACAACTTGTATCTGCAATTCCATCATGAAACCTGTGTGAACGATTTCCGTGACTACGTTGAAAATGTGGTGCAAAATCGCTCAAATCGAAGGTTTCCTGATACAATCAAATTACATTAAAAGCAAAAAATATTATAAATACGATTGCTTTAAGCTCTGCTGAGGCAGAACGAAGATTTTCGAGCATGAATCTCATATATAGCAACAAAAGAAAGCGCCTCGTCGCTAATAACGTATCAAATCTTTTGATAATAAAATTGATTGGGCTCCCCCTTAATTTGTGGAACGCAAAAGATTCGGTTAAAATGTGGTTAAGAAAAAACCACATGATACCAGAGTTAAACATTCAACTGAAGCTTCACATAATAGCAATAAACTGTCTATACGGAAGTATATGGATTATTATGGTAAATAAAATTATTACCTAAATATTTGTATTTTTTATTACCCATACAAAGAATAAGTTGATCTTCAACAATGGGTATGTAGGCGAACCGGTTGCTAACTAGATTGAATCCCACCACTGTCTATACCAGTATGCCAACCGGTCATTTCGACTTCGACTTCGACTCACGACGTGAGTCTCACGTCATTATTATGACTAGAACACCGCAGGTTGCTTGTCGTTCTGGTTGTCAACCAGAAAGATTTGATGGCCTACTATCTGCAAAGTTAATCGCACGTTGCGAGTTGTTAAAACGAACTTAAGTCATCCATTAATCATGCCGTATCATCATCGGTATCGTATTTTCCAAGACAAATGTTGAGAAGAAACATTTCACAAACTGTTTGTAACGTGAGTAGGGTAACGACCCCTACGCAACACAAGCTATGTTCATCAGAAAACTTAATAATAAAACTTAGCTCTTGTTGTTGGTCACTTTTTTGTCAACAGATTGCAACACAACATGTTGTTCTTTTTATTGAGCTCATATGCTGTAACAAGGATTGTCACCATATTTTTTGGTGATCGAATGCGATGCGACTTTACGCGCCACCATATTTGCTGTTGTTGAGTATTTATTTACGTATTTTCCCGCCGGTTTTGAGCTATTTTCACTTCGCGCGCCCGCGTATAATCCAAATTCGATTCTCGTTTAGTTACAAATAGGCCTAAAGCTGATCTGATTATTATGTGATGCCTATACTCGTTGGTGCTAGTATTATTAGCGTACAAGTACCGGTCTAAAGTCTAATAAATGTTTGGCTTGCGCTTTTTGCTCGTACGTTGATTGTTCAAAAAGTGAAGTTTGTTACCGTTCCAAAGTTAGGACGAGACCAGAAGTGTAATTCCTGCAGTAGTACCGAAAGTGCGGACGGGACAGGCTACCGCTAACTTGCCGATTGTATACTTGCGTCTACTGGCCTATTTCATATATAGATTCTTAAACTATTAATATTTCCTGCTGTTTACTTAAGAATTGTTCTTTAAAACGACTGTTTTTATAGTTCTTTATAACAAAATAGTTTTCACTGACAGCATTACTGTAAAATGATCGCTTATTATTCGATGAATGTTGAGGTTAGGTTACTGGCGAGTTACATTATAATCATTCAAAACAAAGATCGGTAAGACACTGCATGGCTCTAGATTACCCTTTTTGTTTGTCGGCACCTATATATACATATTTACTTACAGCATACATAAACCATTAACTAATAAGCTAGCTTACTTAATTGGTTTGCTTCCTCTGCTTTGCACCTTCGCTTGTTTTATGTAATCTACTTTCTCGTTATGAAGGCTAGTTATTGTAGATGAAGTAAGATACCGGTACCTGATTTACTCAATTATGGTTAGGTCTACAATTGCATTTCTGTTTGTATTCATTGGTATCCAAAGCTCAGTTGTATTGGTCTGGCAACTGTTTCTGTTTGTTTGGTGATTTATCCCAAACGTTTCTGCCTTTGGTGGAAGTTTCACTTTTGTTTTGCAAACAACTTACCAATTTTGGGGGATTGCATTTGATTGCCGCATTAAAAAATAATGCAGTTTTTGATGAGGAATCTTGCATGTAGCGATACAAATTTTGGCATAACGCCTTTCATCGAATCCTCAGTTCTTTGTGTATACAGTGCTCTTAGGCCTAATTTTGTTGCAATATTTAGAGGGTTACATAGAAAAGAATTAGCGCAATACGTAGACTTTGATGTGATTCAAGCTGGTCTAGTTGGTTATGATTCTTACTTAACTCCAATTCAATTATTAAGCAATCTAGTATAAGCCTATTAACGTCCTGTGTTTATATTAGCCTAGTGTTTTTTCCTGTTTAAGTTGCTGGAACATATAAATCAAAATGTCTGCTGCAAAAGATAAAGATTTTTCAGGGCTTTATCGCAAAATTTACGGTTCCTACATCGACGTCACAAACTCAGAGAAAACTGTCGACAATTACAGCAAGCTCGCTGAAAGTTATGAAGAAGACTTTGTGGGAATGGGATACGACACACCGCAAGTTCTCGCTTCTGAAGCACTGAAACTCCTCCAGGAAACAAAGAAAGATCTTGACAATTGCAAGATACTTGATATTGCTTGCGGAACTGGTCTAGTCGCACAAGGACTGAGAAACGATGGTTTTAAAGGTTCTATTGATGGCATCGATGGTAGTGAAGGCATGCTGAAAATAGCCGAAGAAAAGGGGTTGTACCAAATTTTAAAAGAGCAATTTATTTCTATCGACAAACCAATTTTATTCGATGACAATTCATATGATGCTATTGTTTGTTGTGGAGGTTTCGGGCCAGGCCATTTAATTCCTGCTGCCTTGCAAGACTTGATTCGTGTTACAAAGTCAGGCGGGTTGATCGTCTACTCCACTAGGTACAACGAGGCAGCAGATGCTTATGTTAAGCAACTAACCAACGAGGCAGATGCGTTGGTGACACAAAATAAATGGGAAAAAGTGAAAATTTTCTTAGCTCCTTATTTCTGCGTTGATTTATCCGCTTCTGAAGAAAAGAAATCTAAACCACTCTTGGCTTCAATTTACTGTTATCGAAAAAAGTGAAACTTGATTTTTTGCAATATATTGCACCAAACTTGAATTGTAAATATTTGGGCAATATCTAGCATATATATGTTAGGAGAAAAGAAATATTGTGTGTGGATAAATGCTTTGCTTGTACAATATGCAAGAGTTGTATGCTTTTAATAAAAGTTTATGTAAATCTAATTTCATTAATTTTAATGATAAAATATCCAAATTTTGCACTTGTTTCGATATCAAATCAACCATGAATAGACGCAAAAATCACCAAATAAAAGTATTAATTGTGTAATTCTTGTATTAATCCATCACATGATAACTGAAGTGTTTCACTTTTTGTTACCAAGGTGTATTTTTTTAAATCAGGCAACTAATTTCTCTTGGAAAAATGAGATTCTTGCTCTTTGTGAAATGGACATTGCTAGATAATTATAATTTAACAACAAAAATGTACGATGTAAAAAGTTCCTTCGAATGTAGCGCTAAGGCCAAAGTACAAGCATTATGTTACAAATTGATATTAATCTTGAATCAAGTGATATGCAAAGTGCTTTATGTAACCATCCTTTTTGTGTTTATTGAGTTTGGAGCTTTTGCAATTTGTTTCACAACATTATTCATCACGTTATAGCCTATAGTACTGCATTCACATTTTGTCGTGTAATTCAATTTTATAACATTAGTGCACAAAATTGTATCAATATTATTGGGCTGGGAATTTAGCCGATTTCCTTTAACCGTTTGCTACCATAGCCGCTAACTGTCATGTCACATTGTTAATCACAGGTAAAACTACTATATTTATTTTTAGAAATAAATGTGATGAAAAGAGTACTATTAGCAACTTTTGTCATGCTAGGCCACAAAAGTTATCGGGAAAAAAGTATTTAAATGATAGCAAAGATTTAAAATGATTAACTGAACAGCAAATTTCTGTGACTCAATAGATTACCAAAAATTTTGCTCCAAATTTTCCCCTGCATGTACATTTTCAGCTAATTGCTAACAAAATATATAGTCGCTAAGAGCTATTTGCTGGCAAAATTTCCCAGCCCTGCAATGTTATGCATTTACTATGTTTACAGCAACTGTGTTTACTGCATTGTTTCGCAACCTTCCATGCAGCAACCAAGTTTTAGGCTTAAGAGATGTTGCTGTCTATTTTAATTGTGTAAATTTCTGTGTTTTGCAACGATTAATTTGGGTTTTATTACAATGCGGATTGACATTGGCAACCTGCTGCTGTTACATTACAAATGCTTGATCATGTGACATTTACCATTACTTCGTACTTCAATTATGCACATAATTAACCGGTCTGGTAGAAATTAAATAAAATTTGTGACAAAGCTGTTTTATTGTAGAGTTTCCACCTGTGAATTAGTTTCCTGGTACAGTTGTCCATAAAACGTGACGTACATATCTTATAAACGGCCACAAACCAACTTTAGCCTTGGTCGAGAATTAAAGATTTTGAAGCTTTGACCTACGGTATCATAATTATGCATTTATTTCATTACTTGCTCATCATCTCATGTTTTAAAAAAGGTGCCTTGTAGTGCTTTAGGTTTTTGTGCATTTGTCGAAACACATTCTCTGTCGCTATGGGTAAGTAGTTTTAATTCAATTGAAACACAGCTTGTATTGGCAGTTTTTATTCCAAATGTCGAGTAGCGTACTTACTTTGAATTTTTTCCAGATTCCAGTGAATGCAAGACATGTGAAGCAAATGACGATCGGAAGATGGAAAATGGAATAATTTCACATGATAAATTGGAGAATGGAATCTCCTTTTGCCACGATGAAAACCAATACCTTGATCTGATACGAAAAATTATTTTAACTGGAAAGGAAAAAGGAGACCGAACAGGCTTGTATTGCAACTTATCCAAATACAAACAAAAACAGCAGTTATTAGAAATAATATTTTTGAAATGTAGGCACCGGCACCAAATCCATCTTTGGAGCTCAAATGAGATTCGATCTTCGTACTTCCTTTCCTCTGTTGACAACAAAGCGAGTATTCTGGAGAGGAATGGCTGAAGAGCTCCTCTGGTTTATTAAGGGAAGCACAAACGCAAAAGAACTTTCTGAGAAAGGCAAGTTTTCAATTCTTCAAAGACAACATGATTAAAATTTCCAACGTAATGGTAAAACAAGAGTAATATGATGTATGCACAATTGCACATGTAACACATGCATGCCTTTCAAGATAGGAATTAATTGGTTGGGCCTTTTAGTGCTAATTGTTCAAAAAATATCCAGGAGTTCATATATGGGATGCAAACGGTTCCCGAGATTTTCTTGACAAACTCGGGTTTACCAACCGTGACGAAGGAGACCTGGGGCCCGTCTATGGGTTCCAATGGCGACATTTCGGAGCTAAATATGAAGACATGCATAAGGATTACACTGGACAAGTTGGTTTTTTCTGCATGTCACAAACATTGAAACATCACACTTGCAAACAGTTAAGAAGTTTTCAAATTTCTTGTTTAGGGCGTCGACCAGTTGCAGCGTGTTATTGACACAATTCAGTCAAATCCAAATGATCGACGAATAATCATGTGTGCGTGGAATGCAGCCGACATGAAGAAAATGGCACTGCCCCCTTGTCATGCCCTCTGCCAGGTATTTTTGACAACTTGAAAGAAAGAATTCGTAAGAAATTTTTGTTCAGTTTTAGTTATCGTTGTTACAGTTTTATGTCTGTGATGGGGAACTTTCATGCCAGCTGTACCAAAGATCAGCAGATATGGGCTTGGGGGTGCCGTTCAACATTGCGAGTTACTCACTTTTAACTTGTATGATTGCTCATATCACAGGTATAGCTTTGTAATAATTTTGCTTTGACTAATAGCTAAATACAGCACAAAATTTTAATTTAGGAGGTTTTGAATTGTGTTAGTTTATAATCATATTTAACTGAGCAACTCATACGTGAAAATAAAATACTTACCATTTAGACGTTTTACCACAACCTTGGTAGGACTTTGACCAGATAAATCTCTACTTTTTTGTGATTTGACCAAACTCTTTAAAATTTTAACGATTTATTCAAGTTAAAACACATTTTTTCAGGTTTGAAACCTGGTGATTTTGTTCATACACTTGGTGATGCTCATGTCTACGTGAACCACATCGAACCACTGAAAGAGCAACTCGCTAGAAAACCTCGTCCATTTCCCACATTGAAGTTCAACCGAACTGTCAAAGTAATCGACGATTTCAAGATGGAAGATTTTTGCCTGGAAGGTTACAAGCCGCACGGAAAGATAGTGATGAAAATGGCCGTTTAGCTTGAATGTCTTCAGCTGTCGATTCTGCCAAAGGTTGTTGTACATGTTTAACTGCAACCTACAAACTCTATGTGATTATATTCCACGTTTGTGTTGTATCAACACAATCATAAAAGAGTTGATGCCAAAGTTGGTGAATCTCGCAAAACCTTGCTGCTCATTAAATATTGCGACTGTAACTGCCATTGAATATCATCTCAGCAACAAAGGAAGGTAAAGCAACAGCGATGCTGATGTTATCTGATTGTGTCTTTACTTTGAACTTGGTAATGATTTACCTTTTATTAGAAATATTTTTAAAATTTGCCCGATTTTCTAAGCGGTCATGCTTGCCATGTGTCTGTTACAGTATCACAAGCGGACGTTTTGCCTGGAATGGTGGTGACTGCAAACTTCATGAATTGTTGTTGTTGTTGTGATTAATTCTCTTCACTGCCACGTTTCTCTGTGAATACGCTAAGTAAATGTATTGCGTTCGTTTTAACATTTTGTTTTAACCGAGTCGGGTAATCTTGATTGGTCAGGACGTTTTATGATCTGGGAACATGAATAGGATGTTGAGAATAGAACAGGATAATTTATCCAAAAAATACAAGCAGCAGCTTAATTTCAAAATCATTTGGCAAGAATTTAAAGAGAAATTTTTTTCTAGTGTATATCGTTGTCCTGTGGAAATGCGTTACTTTCCTCATCATATTTTCACAATAAATTAAAAGTCTTGCGCGAGTTCTTTTGCAAAGACAACAAACATCCCGATTCTTATGACCAAAAATAGTTTTGCTTGCAACTAACATCGTGGCCGGGCAATGAGCGGCGACGGCAACAAAATATCTACTAAGCGTTGAAAATAAGAAAAAAGTTTTCACGTTAGATGTAAATCAATTAGAAGTTTAGGACTGTAGCAAATAAGGTAACTTGACTGAGGTACCGGAGTAAGATATTTAGTGAAATTTATAACTTCCGGCTGTAACCGGTCGCCATCTCAATTGCATTTGCCCAACAACTGTACGTTTGCAAATTTCCACTACAGCAAAGCAAGTTTATTCATTCCACATTTTACATCAAGCAGTGGTTACTAGAACAGTTGAATTTTGTAAATTTAGATGAAACTACTCAGAATGAGTTCCTTCCCTCCTCGCTAGCGACAAGCGCAGCAAAGAACATTCCTCAAGAACCGGAAATTGCTCCGAAGAGCAACATCCGATCAAGCTTCATGCTCAGGAAAAAACCCTTCAACTCATCATCGTAGTTGGGGTTTTGTCATGCTTGAATGACGTTTTCAAGAAACATACTATAGAAATGATCCCTAAAAGTATGATCTTAATTAAACAGCTTCATTCTGTTGTACTTTATTCGTAAAATTAGCTTTTTATTTGTGGTACCCATGCAAACCTATCCACCGACAACGTAATCAATTGTTTTAGAAAGTTTTGTAAAATTTATTTAAATTATATTTAAGAATTATGTTTTAAACTTCCATTAATTTAATTTCCAAGATTCATCTTGTTAAGTTCTGTGCATGCACATACCCCAAAGCATACAGCATTTTCAAAGACGTCGAGTGGTTAAATTTAACAAGCAGTCTAAACTTCAGTAAGCTAGCTCTTTTTAAGACGACTGGCCTTTATTTATTTAGCATATGTTTGTGTGTAGATACCTTGCAGTATGATGTATGAAGTACGAAGCAAAAACTTTTAAGGTTTGTTACATAAATATTTGCGTCGTGCTTTAACCAATACAATGATCTTTTTATAAAAAATGGAACCTTTAACATCAACTTTGGGAAACTCCCTACAAAGAAATCATATAATGCGGCAAACGATTCGTTAGTAAAGCTATAATTTTTATTTATTTATTACTGTAATTGGATATTTTGGAATAGAACTGTATAAGAATGAAACAGAAACTTTGGTGTTTATGAAATTAATTTTCTTTTTAAACATTAAGTCCGTATTATATCATTACAGTATAACATAATCCACTTTTGTGTTTGTTTTTTTTGTGACGTGCTACATGGTCAGAAAAGGAAGCGAATAGTTCACCAAAAGTAGGTCACCTGCTCCTTATTTAGATAAATTCAGACAAACGGTTGTTATGAAATAATTCATATAAAAAAGCTGATTATAGTTGCTTGGCATGAAACTGCAGTAAAATTAGAAGATAATCAGCAAAAAGCTTTACTTTAGGCTTGGGTAACTAGCCCACAGCAGGCTATTTCAATTTATCTTGATAAGGTTACTTATACAAGTTGTCCTGAGTGTCTGTAACGCTAAGTTCAAAATCTACCTAATCCAAGGATATGACACTTTTTGAAAGATATTACACTTTTTTTCATTTAGCTCATAGCGCAGTTTTCCGACCAAGTAATCGTTTTGCCTCTATACTGACCGCTGTTTGAAGTGCTGATATAAACGCTTATTCTTTTAGAAAGGTGAGGCCAGCACAGACTTGTACAACACACGAACTTTAATGGAATAACTCGATTCTCTCGACTTGGCGCGACTTTGGTGTATACAGTATATGGCTGACTACAAGGGTTTGGAGTAAAATCTCCAAGAGAAGAAACGAAACGAGACAGCGTTTGGCAATTCTCTTCAGCGCTTGGTCTCTTTGACACTATCTCTATTCTGTGATTAATAAACACCCAGACTTGGGCGACCATATTTTGTTTCAGTCCTTGTTGCACATGATTCAAAACGTTTTCATTTTATTGCGCAGTAACGACAGTGCATTAGTGATTAACTCTGACAGCACATCGGCAAATTCGACAAACGTGCGAAAAACTTTCAAAACGTGCTCAACATTAAGTTTCGGTTATCACAAAATATGGCTGATGCTAAAATTTCATGCCAAGCCGTAGGAATATCATAAAATGAAGTAGATTTAAACGACAATTTTTAAGTTTTTCTAAACAAAGTTATAACGGTATTTGCACCATATTTTAATAAATATTTTTTGCAAACCACTGAAACACAGTGTTTGTAGCAGCTTTGAAAGACAAGTGGTCGCTAATATTGAATTATGCTAAACATTTTCAATGCAGTATGGCTAAGCTAAGAAGTACTACAGCAAAAAAATATTCTACTGAATATGATATCATGTGTATCATCATAATATTATGGTTTATTCGTTAAGTGGAAAATGAGATATACATGAAACATTTCATAAAATGGCAATTTGCGCTTAAATGTGTTCACTGTGTAATGGATATAAATAATAGCGTGGCATTAAACATGGGCAAAGCTGATAACACTTTGGATTACATGGAATTTACGGTAACACTGAATTTCACTCGTGCAAAACTATACCCCACAAAAAGAGAAATAATCAATCTTTTTTATCGAGTATTATAAATAGATTCTGTTTTTCTAGAGTGACGACTAATATCTACAAACTGTGACAAAAACTACAAAAATTAGCTATCTGTAAAGCACACTTTAATTTATAAATCTCTTTGTTCAAAAGGCGACAACATTGTGACATCACGATTGTGAAGAGCATTTTTATGTTTGCTTCATTTCTTTCAGCATTGAATCCAGTTTATCTTCGGCTTTTTTCACGTTGTCTTCAAAGTTTATCTTCAGATCTTGAAGCTATAACAGAGAAAAACGTAACCACAAGAGCAAAATTAAATGACGAAAAGCAAAAATTAGAATTTATCAAAAAGGAAGCACTTACAGCGGACTTGGCTTCGTTGAGATCCAATCCCACAGAACTACAAAAATGATTTAAGAAAAATATCAAATAAACTTTCATCTATAAATTATTATTTACATTAAAAAATGTTGTAGAGCGAGATCGATTTGCACATACATAAAAGATGTAGACAAGCTAGCACTGTTTACATTTTTGACTACCATGCATGTTATTCATGAACCTATTTAGCTCAGTTTTCCTATTTTAACAATTAAAATCACACCTCACATGGCAACAAAGCAGGTCACACGATATCTACATTATGCATCATCATTAATAAACTCAGGGAAAATCCTGTTGGCTAATCGGTATTATGGAAAGTAATTATGACGTTCAGATCAATAACGATGATCATTTTATCATTCTGTGTTTTTTTAAGCTGTAACATTGTAACCATCATGAACGTATTTTCAATCAATCATATCAATGCATAATGTTTTTGACTTGATTGACCAAGCGCAATCTACCCATGTTGTGTCATTTATCACAACACTTTAGGGGTCCAGCTGAACAAGGCATTACACAGCTGCCACTGTCAACATGCAGCTAAGCAACGTATGATTGCACTTTCACGGCAGTTTAATTAAATTTACCATCAAAAGTCTAAACTACCGACAGGACTACACCATATATGCCTCATATCAACAGATTTACGATATTGTCTGAAACACACAATGCATGCTTCACTCACCATTGGCATCGATAACGCAAAACTTATAAAAGTTTTTTTTTATTAATTTAAAGTTCCTTGCGAGTTCAAGTCATAAAAAAACTTAATAAAAATTGAAAATTATGCTATTGTTGAGAAACTGACTTAATTCTGGGTTAAAAAAAAATTAACTGCAAGTTCCAAAACTCAACAGGAACGAATTTAATTAACCAAAAGAGAATTATTCTGGAAACCAAAGCAGTAAAACGACATACTTGAGTTCTGTTCTATACCAGGTCTGGCAGTTCTGGTCAGTCTGAGCTTCAGCGTTTCTGGTGGTGGTCTGCAAGTATTAAAAGAGAAATAGAACGACTATGAAATGGAAGTATGGCTTCAAAATAACCGCACATGATCATTAACCAGCACAGAAATTTCACAGGGTTTTGCAAGGTCAAGTAACTCTTCATGTTAAGTCAGTTTGAAATTTTTCCACATATGAAATTTCATAAAAAAGAAATTTTTAAGATCCCTTTGCGTACGTTTAAGACCAGCTGATTAAGGCAGCAGTAGCCAACCAAAACGTTTCTAGAAACTATCATAAAAAAATTTGACTTATATTTCAGAGGAATACGATGACTTGTCAATGTCAATAATTACAAAAATAAAACACGTGTGACAGAACAACTCACCAGCTTGAACGTCTTCCGCTTGATTGGTGAAGCTTGTTGGACTTCCTATGTGACGTCATAACTCCATGAATTAGTTTAATGAAAACGTGATTATTTCAACACAAATAAATATTAATACGTACGAGCAGTCGTGTGATTCTGTTCACCTCATCAGTAAGTTCGTCGTTCTTCTGACGTAACTTCACGTTTTCCGTCGACATCCTAAAGGTCAATAACATCAAATAATAATGTTTAACATTATATTTTAAAAAGCATGCATTTTGAACATGCGCTAAAACCATTTCGCAAACACCACAGTATTTCAAAACTAAAAGTACATTACTGTTTGCTTTTATCAATTTGCCTTGCATATGTTTGCTTTGTAAATGAAAGAGCTTCATCACGGAAGACATAATAACACAAGTTTAAGATCTAATCTACAGTTTACTTGGCCATTTTATCTTCATCCTGGGAGAGGGTGTCGTAAAGTTTTTCAAGGACAAGACGAACGACTTTGTACTCGTTCAAAACGTCATCGATGGTCGTCGCGAGATCATCGCTCGCACGAATCGCTTCACTCAACTTGTTGATGTCATCCAGTGCTGGAAGAGAAGAGTGCTTTGTTGTGGGCAAATTTACCGTCAACTGATTTTGCCCAGCATAGCAGAGCAATGTATGTTTTGAATTAATTATCATAACTGACAACATTTAAAGCAAAAATAATAGAGGATAAGAAAAAAGGTTAGAAGTTCTTGCAACAAAGGTGCATTGGCATTAAACAGTCACGCAAACGCAAACTGGACGCCTACCGTGTTTCTCCAAAAATAAGACCTACCCTAAAAATAAGAACTAGCCTGAATTTAGAGAATGATTTTGATATAAGTCCTGCCTTTAAAATAAGACCTCGTCGATAGCGCGAAAGTGCAATGACCTGAAGTTACGCGTTTGAAGTTTGAATAAACATATTTCTCAACTTTGCTGTTAATAAATGAGAATAAAAGACATCCCCTAAAATAAACCCTAGTGTCATATTTTTAAGCGAAAAATAATATAAACCCTGTCTTATTTCTGGAGAAACACGGTATATATGGAAAGGAGTTGTAACATCGTATTACTGCAATATGGCGTTTTGTGTTTTCAGTGGTATACTTGACCAACGAGAGTCATAAATAACACAACATGTTTCACCTCTCCTCTGCAGAGGACTGGAATGCGATCGGGGACTCCCCACATTTGACCTTGATATGACCTCTGATGCCAAGCGTTCAGACACCCCGTTCAAACCTGGAAAAATATGTAAGCAGTTATAATGGTATCATATATATATACTATATATAATATCATTTCAACTGCACAAGAAACCGTTTGTTTAAGCAGACGTCACAACAGACCTTTGTTTAAGATCTTGTTGACGGCATTTGACGTCTCAGTGCTTGTTCCAGTCATTGATGTCATCAGGGCATCTGTCAAAAGCAAGACATAATCCCACGGTTATACATGAGCTAAGAGCGCCTGAGTTGAGGGTTGTGTTTGCAAATTCAACAAGATGAGCAAACAGAGTCCAGGGTTAAGTGAGGACGCGGCTTCATACCTTCGTCATCCTGTGGGCTTGAAATATTGCTCCGTGTGAGGTAATCTACCATCATCGCAGTGCTGTCTATGCTGGGGAGGTCCTGACCATAAAATATACACTTCTAGCAACTGTTAGACATGAATATAGATGCTAAGCACAAATGGGCAGCGTCTGATCTTACCGTCAATAGGCTTTGGTCTGTTCTGTCAATCATGCTTTCCTCTGCTAAAGTATTTTCAGGTGTGCGTGTTTTATCTGCAAATACATTCAAAGTGAAATTAAAGTAATAATGTCAATCATATTGTAGGTTCCAAGCATGCATAAGAAAGACTTGAGCAGAAGGGACGAAAAACCAGTGTCGCTACTTCCAAGGTTTTCAGATATTCTTGGAAGTTTGAGTATTAGTTTTAAATAAAATTGAAAAATTTACCCAAAATTATTAGCGAGCATTCTTACAACAAATTTTGAATTCTCACAGAGCTACGTTCAAGGTAGGAACCCAAACTGGCAATGAGTAAACCACAGACCTTTTATGCTGCATCTCCCTATGTCATGTCAATGGCGAATTGAGCCATTTCGGACTCTGACTTAAGTCAAGTCATTTAGAGTGTTTGACTCAAGTCAAGTCATGAAAAAATGTGACTCGACTCAAATCAATGATTCAAGTCATTACAACACTGATGTCAATAGCACAGCTTCAAGTCACTCACCATCCACTTCTCTTAAATCTGTTCCAGTCGTCGGATTTTTGTCAAACTCGGAAAAGACTTCCGCGTGATCGTTGGAAATCCTCGCTTGATTGTCAGCGGTGTCATCAACAGGCGTTTTTAATCTTCTTCGTGGGGAGATGCTGTCGCTGTCAGAGGAAGATCGAATCGATCGTCGTTCTGTCCTCCCGTACTTTTCCTCCGGAGCATAATTGCCCTCCTTTTTCCTGAAAAAACATTGGAGTTTTCAAAACTGACATCATTTACTTAAACTACTATTAACTTTGAGTGATCAAGAACAGGCTCATTTAAACCGAGAAATTGTATTTGTTTAACCACAAGGGCATTGTGATGTCACAAGAAATGCTTTCTTACACTCTCCACTGTCCAAATGTGACAATATCAGGATTTTCCAGAATCTGTCGATATCGTTCATTCTGGTGAAGGCGGTCTTGCCAGCAAGCGATTTCGACAGCGACAGAATCTCCTACACAAAAAGACAACACATTGAATGGTGGTTCAGTGAACATTGAGTGATATTTGTCAATCATACCACAAGATACCAGATTTGTAATTTACTCACAGAGCAAGTTGATATCGAAATAATGACATCAAAATGTGATTTATCAAACCTGAGCTGCCAAGAAATGAAGCTGTGTTGGCGATGTAACCGCTTTCTTCACTCACTCCAGAAATCATGCGCTGATGACAACCAAAATGTAAATAGTTGCAATGTGCTATTTAATGACACATCATACACTGATTTCTAAGTTGATCGAATAATACACGTGTGTTAGCAAGCAGCAACTCAATTTCATGTTAAAGCAAAGTTAGCTGCCATGACATTGTTGAGTTATAAATTAATTAAGAATATGATACAATAAACACAAAAGTAGGCCGAGATTAGACACCTGGTGGCGATGGTGAGCTACTGCCTCAGAAGCTCGACGTCTCTGTCGACTTCTCGTTGGTAGAGCTCCGTTTGGTGAATTCGCCGATTCAGCGGGGACACTCGCCCTCCGGCTGAGATGGACCAGAGCTGGCACAACAGACTCTTCCTCGGGGTCAGCTGGTTTGACACCTGCTGTGTCCTGATCTGGGGTTGTGGTGGGGTCGTCCGTTGAGTCGGGTTTGTCATTTTGCACACCCCTTCTTCGGGGAGGTCTTGTGACAGGTCGAGCGATTCTGGGGCTCCGATTGGCCGATTTTATTGTCTCACTCGACGATTTGTGGCCGTTGGACTTTCTACAAATTATTGTGATAGTATTTGCTGCTTTGTTAGATTTATTTCTAAACAAGTCAGACAATTTACTTGTCATAGAAATGCTACTGCAGGTATTTTCTTACAAGCTGCACTTTTTTGCATATATTTTTATAAAGAGTGTTCACATTTGTTAAGTGTTAAAATATGTCATTGCAAGTTTTACAAAACTATGTACATGAGTGAAAACAAGGCATAACAAGAGTATGAGTTGAAAATGCAAGCACCAACAGGATATAGGAAAGAAAAGAAGTTTTTACAGTGACTTTTGCATTGCCTACCATATGTCAGCACTTTCTGCTTGCAGATGTTCTGCTTCTGTCACTAATAATTTTTAAGTCAATCAACCAATCAAACAGAAAGAGAAAAGTGAGAGCTTCTAAGGTGATAAAATCATCACAAATTAAATTAGAAAGAGAAGCAAACGACAAGATTCCAAGAAGAAGTGTAAGACACACATTAGGGCCTTACAGAGGTATTTGAAAAGTTACCTTCCTCAGAAACAAAACGACGGTAACGGTCTATTCTTATCACTGAGCAAACAGTTAACGCTAAGACCTACCCAGAAAGGTCATTTTCATTCAATGAAGTTGACAAGGAGTCATCGGCATGCAATGTCTCTTCAGAATTACTGAACATCACACCAAATTGTTCATAATAACACAAAATGAACATTATAGAATTTTACATTATTAGCAATCAAAACAACTTGATGGTTAAAAGAGAGCAATTCAGCGTTCAGTTATTTTTCAAACAAAGCTAGAAATGATGCGTAAACAACAAAAAAATAAAAAGCATTGAATGAAAGTTATTCCCACAATGATGCATGCAGAAAACCAAACTTTTTTGAACAAGTAAAACTAACAAAGATGTCAGAAATTGTGGTTAGTTTAGAAACAGTTATCAGGTAATGATTAAACTGAACCTTATCAAACTCAGAAAGACCACTAAGATAACAAATTTACTTACTTTTCAACTCCATCTGGAGTCAGTTGCATTTGCTGTCTCGAACCACGCCATGATTTTTTTCGATCTGCTCGGTCGACACTACCATTAGACGCGATCTACGAACAACAACTTTTATTTTGTCTTTCCAAACAAGCAAAAGGTTTAGAAAAACGTAACGAACAGAAAACATAGTTCTATTAAATTCATTTTATGTCAATTCAAAAATACAACCTCATCGTCAACAGGTTTCCTGGAGTTTCGGCGAGCGAGATTCATCGCGCTGTCTATGTCGCTCGACCATTTCCCACTCGATTTTTTATCCATTACCGAATGGTTGGGGGCTAAAATTTTGCGCGATGGACGAGCATTTTGGCAAGTTTCATTCGCGGCATCGGAGAATAGGTTTGCACTGCCTCTTCTACGAGTAAGTGGCCTGCTAGAAGCCCTGGCAGTGTTTGAAGCCACACAATCCATTGCACTTGATGGGTTAACAGTGGTGGTTAATTTCTGTGGCAAGGTAATTTTCTTTTGCTTCACAATTGTCCGACTGGTTGTACTTTTCCACAGCTTACCACCTCCGATGCATTCGTTAACAAAAGCGCTTGTAGTGGTCAGTGGTTGTTTACTTATGTTACCAGGTGGAAAGTTCTTCACAGTGTTTGATTTCGTAGAATGACTACTTTTTTTCAGTTTTTTGATTCTCGATGTTCCAGCTTTGCTACTTCCCCCTGTGCTAGATGCACCTGAGTCTGTGTGGTTATCTTCAAGAAGATCTTTCACGTGCAGAGGTGGATGATAGTCGTGAACTACTTCATTGTTATTTAGCCATTTATTTTTTGCAGCTAAGATCTTATCTTTAAGGGCAGCAACTGTTTTGGCGCTAGAAAGGTTGTTATAGTTATGATCTGAAAAACACAATGTTTTTTTCCCAATTTAATAAACTTAACTTATTATATTACAAATATTTCTGGACTGTGTTGCATTCATATTTGCATCTCTAGCTTAACAAAATACGATACCAGTTTGGTGCATCAAGTTATCATTGCTGGAATGCTTGGTAGGTGATGGATCTGTTGAACATAAAGACAAAACTTCACAATTTTCTTCAAACTCTTGGCAAGTGCCATCTGCTTGAAGAGTGATTGACGAACCATTTTGCATAACGGAAATATTATTCACAGTGTCACATGTAACTTTGTCGTTAAGGTTTTCATAAAAATCTGTGGTTCCAGGTGGCACAAATGTCAATTTATAATTGTCAGAAACAGCGCTGACAACAGTCGAGTTTCTATTTGATGAGAGAGGTTCATTTTTCATTGCCATTGTTATCTTACTACCGCCATATTTGCTTCTGCCAGAGGCAAACGGCAACCTGGATGTACCACCAAAACCTGGGATTTTTGAAGGCCTGTAAATAATAGTAAAGTCACAAGTTAAAAATCTGAGGCAATACCAACTTAATAACATGCAATTCAAATGCTGTATACAGCAAGAGCATAGCAATAAATAAACTACAATGCTATAAAGAAATATTTTATTACCTTCCTTGTGGTATCCTTGACTTTACAGACATCGTCTGTATAAGAAGTAAGGTACTGGAGTCCTTTTTAAGTTTCTAAAAATATGAATCACAAAATACAATAATGATGCTGGAAAGTCTTTTCAAAACTTAAACAAAATATCCATTAACAGCAAAAAAGACACTGCACTTGTATATAAAAAAACTCAGCTCTGAATTACCGAAAGGACTTAGGTCACAATTAAATTAGTTTACGACATGACTGGAATTTTTATTTGTTAAGATACTAGTCAAAACGCTGAGTTAAGTGGTTGTAATTTATTATGCAACTTTTACATGATAATTTTAACGCTTTACTCCATGATATATAGATTACACCGTGTTGAAACTGATTTCAAAAGAAAACTGTAAAATATCGTACAAGTACGTGTTAAACAAACAAACAATAGAAAATACATCTTGGATTCTAAAATACACCCAACTTTAGAAAACAAATTTTAAAATCAAATATTAAAATCATATATAAATTAACAGTAAAGAGGCTGTAGACTGCATAAGATAATAGAAATCAACTGGAATAAAGCAACAAAGAATAAGCAATGTGTGAAATATTGCACAAACTATAGCCCAATACTCGATACCGTAGCTTTAGTTATAGCTGCTCTGCCCAAGTAGCTATCCTGTTAAAATGAGAATGTTGAGATCAAATGTTTTTAGTTTACTAACCACCCACGGTGAATGTTTCCATTGCACCGAAATAAATCATATGCTTCAAAAGACATACCCGCCACAGATAACAATACAAATAAAGATGTATGCTACAGCATATGAAAAAAATATAGTACAAGAAAAACTTTTTATTGACCTACACACATGAGACAGTGCCGAATAATTTATTAGCCCACGAGACCATTTAAATCATCTGATTAATATTAAAAATCTGACATTATTTATTTAACGTCACATTATCAGAACAATTTACGTCCTCTTATTAATATTGCTTTTCATTTCAAGAACCCACTGAAATGAACAGCAAGGCAAACATTAGCCTTTATATTTGGACGTATTCATTCCCTAAATTTAAGTACTTGCCATGTTTGAGCAGAGCAACTGCAGAGATACATTTAAGTATTTTTGAAACACTCTCACAATAACTTGCCTTTTACAACTTATCAACTTATTATTGATTTATCATTGAATTATATTTGAATTATCGACACAGTGCTCTAAATTTCTTTCACACAAATTATTTGCACACATGATGCTACTTGTGACAAACTTCTCTCACAGTGTCAGTCAGAAATATTTAAACGCTACAGCAATCGCCAGATGCAAATGACACAACATACACTAGCCTGGCAAAATTAACACTCAACCCATTTTAAATGGAGAAATCTTTGAACACTTACACACTTCAAATTCCAAAAAACTATTCATGTTCCCACTTGAATGAGGTAAGTAGTCAGTGGAAGGCAACAGATTGTTAAGTTAATAAGGACACAACTACTTTTGGTAACAGATTGAGAATATCCAATTATACTTTAATCTGACAGGAGTGGGGAAAAAAGCACTAAAGAATCCACAAGATCTTAAAAGCTATGTAAGAAGTTGAAAATGTGATTATATAATTACGGACATTGACAAAGCACAAAAGACAATCAAGACAGCATTTGAAAACCTTTTCAAATGTTAAGCAGCCACTTTGGAAATACCGTTAAAAAAGATTGTAAGATCCTACCAAGCACAATAAGGTTTTCACTTACCGTAGTAAACTACAAAGTTGAAGGGCTTCTTCCACCTCAATCACTTCAAGCAAGTTGTCATGAACCCAAAAGTATTTTAAAATGTTAACATCACAATAAGCGAAAAACCTAAAAGAAAAAACAAACTATACATTTAGAATAGGGTTGAGGCAAATCAAAAGCACTTGGACTTGCCAGATCCAACTAATTAAATTCGTTACTCGGCCAAGTAGTCGAATATGATGTCACAATGTCATTAATGATGTCACTTAGTTACACAAGTCAAATGAAGAGTAATCAAACATCGCGTGATGGTATGACAGCACCAGTGCTGGAAAACAACAACTTACAAAGCAAATTTTTGCAACTAAAGCACAAACATTGTCCCATTCTGACTTACTGTATTGATTCGAGTGCAAGTCACTTTTTTCGTACCAAATATTTAACAACAATTTGACTCAATAAATAACAACAAACAAAAACACAATCACCTAATAGCAAACTTGCATGGAGGTTGATCCAAGAATTCGCCTAACCATTTTGTGGTCTATGATTGGTTTGTTATTATTATCAATTTGTTACTCATTGCATCACATTTTGTACCACCCAATATTTGTAACAATAAAAACATCAACAAAAGACTCTGAAGGACCTAAACTAACAAGTGCTACAGAGAAAAACGATAAAAAATAATCAAAGTATTGCATTATAGTCAGTTGGGGCAAAAAAAAACATAGGGGTACTTGGGGTAAAAAAGGACAGCCCCCCCAACTCCCCCTAAGAATGATTTTTTTGAAAAAGCTTTGCATGGTTAGAAACATCATTTATTTGCATAGTTTTTTAACATACAATACAGGTCTAGAGGTAAGTACTCTTCAGGAACTATGCAAATCACTAAATTGACCCAAAAACGGTCCAAAAAAACTTTTTTTGCTGTTTACTAAACTTTTTGTGGATCAAAAACGATGGTTAAAAATCACAATCTTTTTATGTGTATCTACATGATATTTTAGTATGATTGTACTCCAGTACTTCAATTTTGATTGCTGTTAACCTTTCATTCTATTCTATGTTGTCTTTTTTTACCCCAAAACTACACAATGTGTTGGGGCAAAAAAAAACAGTTGTTTTTATTTTCCCAGTGCTTGTTTTTTTTTACCCCATCTTTAATAACTTTCATTTTAAAACGATTTTGGTTGCTATAAGGAATTAAACTAGCACTTTAATGCTTTACTTGCATTGTCTCAGTTTCCTGATCACTAGTAAATACATTAATCCTAATGTACTGATGATTCATTTGAAATTAAGTTAAGCGAGTGAAGTTAAGCGTTAAGTTTTACTCTCCAATCATTTTGTGTTGTTCTTTGTAGTTAATTGATTTATGTACCATTCCACTTTGTTGAACTCCTGCCAAATAGCTATTCAAAAGCTTAACCTTCTTGTAAGCATTTTCCAGTTTCAGAAGTCTCTGTTCAGTAGTAGTTTAACCAGTCCTGGTAGCATTGTGTTTCTCCAAAAGATGAAGAAGGCAATCCAATTTTGGAAAAGACCAGTCCACAGGAAACTGAATGGTCAAGTAATGTGGAAGAAATGCCATCCACCTCATCAATCCGCAACATTTAAGCTGTTTCCACACCGTCGACGAGCACCACAGTACAATCACGGATCAGAACAACAAAGGACATCATCAATGAGTTGCAACTTCACGCTCCCGAAGGGATGAAGTATGAAATACGGCTTGTGTCAAAAGATGAATCGGTTTCGATAGAAAGTGTGTTAAAATCAAGGGGACGACAAACAAATGACAAGAAGAAAAAAAGAAAAAAGAGTGAAGATGAATGGAAGCATTTTAACAAATGAAGAATTTAACGAGCAAGTTGAAAACTTTGAAGCAAATGGAACAATTGCAAAAAAGAAAAAAGCTGGGAGAAGGAAAAGGAACGCAGACGAAGATGAAGAAATAAATTCACTGGACTTGGAGGAGGAGGAAGAAATAGAAAGAAGGATGGAGCGGGAAATTCAAAAACAAATGGATGAAGACATGAGGAGAGTAGATACAGAGGATGAGATGGTAGAAGAGTCTGACGATGAATCTGAAGAAATGAATGACAAAACAAGAGAAGACACAGTTGTTAGAATGGAAGATGTAGAGGAAGAGAGAAGAGATGTAACTGAAGAAAGTGTAAACGAACAGAAGAAAGAAAAGAGAACATTTAAATTGGAAATAAACAAAAAGCAAGTTGGAAAGTACTTTGCAGTGTTTTGGGAGAAGCCAAAAACATATTATTGGGGAAAAGTTCTGAAGGTCTTCAGAGACGAGGTTGATGGAAAAATTGAGCAAGCTGAATTTAAGTTTTGGGACAAGAAATCAACTTCAGAAGATGCAGTGTATTGGGACTGGCAAACAAAGGAAGACATAGATATAGTCACCGTTGAAAATTGTTTTTGGGGTCCTTCAACCGCAGTGTTAACTTCTGTCGGACGTGCAAAATCATATTTTGGTTTTGCCGAAGAAGAGGAAGTGAAAGAAAAATTTGTGTTCCTAAGCAAATATGGACTTCATAATGCATAAACTTTTTTGTTTGTTTGAACAAGATGTTACAGTTTCATCCTCATCTGTATATATTGCTATTTCTTCTGCTTTGTGTTGCTTTTAATAAACAAAATTTGCTGTCAAAATTGATTGTTTTTTTTTACCCCGAGCATGGTTTTTATTGCCCCAAACACTGGGGAAAAAAAAGCAACACAAAATATTCGATAAAAATAAAAAGAATAAACATAATGCTCCAATTTTTTGGATACATCAATGGAATATTAATATTGATCAATAGAGGGTAAAACTTGACTTTTTGGCGCATTTTTTAGCGAGAAAATCAAAAGTTTGTCAATTTTGCATTTTTTTGCCCCACTTGACTATATTTAGAATGACAGACAATAAGTGAACTTAAACTGTTCATTCAAAGGAGGCAACAACACATGAAAAGAAAACGTGTACCGGGCTCAAATAATTTTCAATATCTAGCCAAGCAACAATTGATATGATCTGCCCACAGCAAGCATAGATACAGCCCATGGCACAGCACAATCTATTTAGCCATACATCAACATAAAATATCTTTGTATAGCCAAAACGGAAAGT
Organism: Clavelina lepadiformis; assembly: GCF_947623445.1. Classification (NCBI taxonomy): domain Eukaryota; kingdom Metazoa; phylum Chordata; class Ascidiacea; order Aplousobranchia; family Clavelinidae; genus Clavelina; species Clavelina lepadiformis. The sequence continues at coordinate 18,929,287 of NC_135246.1, read as the reverse complement.
ACGGCAGATTTCAAAGAGACTTCGTGCAGGCAGAGGTACAAATATTAATGTAAAAACATACACCAAATCAAAAACCAGCTTTCATGTATGAAAGTATATATATATGTATAAGTTTAAAATAAGTACCAGTATGGGCTGCGGCAATCTTAATCCTTAGTTGTAATCTATTGTCTATCATATGCATTTGCTGGGAATCGAATTTTATTAGAATAAACTCACGCTTAGTCTCAAATAATCGGTTGATTATTCAATTTGTAAGGTACAAAAGTGAAAAACAATTGATTTATTCGCTAAAAGTTTGCTGTTAATTCAAATTGTGATCAATTCTCCAGTCATATGCAATCCCACATAGAATTAATTTTAATTATTAATTGGTAATTTTACACAAGCAACAATAAATACTTGTTTTTCAACACTTAACCGACAGCACTGTCAATCAAGTATTATTTATTGTAAGAAACAATACCTTTAAGGCATCATAATAACTTACAGTAAATGTAGAACAACGTGCACTGCTTAAATGTGAAGTAAAACAGCAAAACTGTTTGAAGGCGTTGGGTTTATAGACATTTATTCACAATCTTAAAATGCTGCACAGCTTTTCATAGGTGTGACGCAAGTAAAGCCTGTCGTAGTCAATGCTTAGTTAAGATGTTTCGTGTCATTTCAAAGCTATTACAACAATTTTTTGGGTTGCTTTGCATTTGAAACTACTGCTGAATTCGGTTTATTTATTGAATACTTTATTTATTCTAGTAACATTCTAGAAGTAATCATCCAAGCTCTATAACGTGTATGAAAAGTAATCGATTTATTCATCTAAATCACACAGTTTATTCGGTTTAATTGGCCAAAATCTTAGACAAATCAATTGTTTAATCAAATAATGCACAGGTTCTGGTAAATTATTCCATTTTATTTGTAACAATACTCTAAAAAGTCCTATTAAAAATCGAATAAAACCAATTAGTTTAACATATAAGCAATTACTTATTCCATTACTTGGTAGACATAATCACTGCAAACCTGGTACCAGGGTTAGATGAGTTCATATAAACATATATTAAATGTTATATAATAATCAAGTACAGATTATGATGCCTGTGTATATATTTTTTGGTGCATATCAGTCATGATGGATTAGTTGTATCCATATGACAGAACTTGGCCATTTGAAAAGTGTATGATGTGGTTAATATTCCAAGTAATCTCTTCAGTTTCTTGGTGGTTAGAGTTATTTATGCCGCCAGTAACCTGTTTGAAGTGTAACATTGAGTTATTTTGCAGTGTTTAGAATTATCAGGCTTATTAAGGTAAAAATTGTTCTGAGTTTTATTGCATTCAACTGTGCAGGTTGGAAGTAAAACGGCCCAGAAAGTGTCTTTAATTTTTATTATTCACTTGTAACCTTGACTGCATTATTTACAATTTGTCTGTTTTATTACAGAGAATCAGTATTGTGGCGTGTATTTGTATTTTGACGCATCTTCTGAATTGTATTGTGCTTTGAATTGTGAAGCGCTAAAGTCTACATTGGGAGCTTCGCACATTTTAGCTGTCTCTATTAAGACGTCATTTGTTGTCAATAGGTAATTGCCAAAAAAGTATGTTAAACTTTAACTTCATGCTCTAACACAGTTTATGTAACAGGCAAATTAAATGTATGTTTTGCTGCTGAAACCTGAACGTGATAAAAGTGTGATGAACAAGCACATACAAAATCCATCACCATGCATAGCCTACCAAATAATTTTACAAGGCATATTCAGTTGTTTAAATGGGGATGCAATTTTTTAATTATTAACAGAAGAATATCTTCATTGGAACAACATCAAAATGGTCTGAATAAGTACACCATACAAATCTACCATCAGTCTATAGAAACAATAACAAAATAAATTCTAAAATGAAACCACCTACAATGAAAAACAAATTTTTGCGTAAGTTTTTTGCTTTGTTTTGTCTATTGGTCTTGCGTAAAAATAGAAAAAAAGGCTTGCACCTTGCAAGCTTTCAAGACATCTAGGCTAGCATATAAACTTCCCCTAATAAGCTAAGCCAGCAAAACCTATTCTTTGGTAATGTTCAAATTGAAACTTAATAGCCTAAATAGCTTACATCCGTAAGTGGGTCTAGAATACAAGTGCACAACCACAGGATGCTTTTGTTTACTAGACCTTACCTATTCAAATATTAAATATTAAATATTAGACCCCAGCTACTCAAATTGTAACATCATTTGGCTGTACACTCGTATACCTTACCAAACCCAGCCAAGCAACCTGTGAAGTTGAAGGTGCCAGATTTTGTCAATGCAGAACTTGGGCGAACACTAATCTGCGGAAGTGAGGAAATGAGGAGCTGCGGAATTTGCCATATTAATTTGTTAAATGGCATTTAGGGTAGCCTACAAATTGAAGTAGCAGTCAATTTTTAAATTAAAAATATAATAATATTCTCTACAAACCCTAAATTAACTTAAAACGAATTCCCATGGACCCAAATTTTAAGTATTTATGAGAAGACGAAAGAGTATAAAAGTGTAATTAACCAAAGTGTTTTATACTCTTTAGGAACACCCTCAAAACGTAACTTCTTTAAATCCATTGCTTTCGAATTTTGATTTACTTCATCAATTCTGCTCTTTACGCCGTCACTTTTGTAGATTTATTAATCTTGTTACTTCTGCAGATTAGTATTTTTCCTAAACTTGTTTTTTGTTGGCAAAGACAAATAAGTTTTTCATGTTCTAAACTACCTGCCGCGTTTTGTAACCTGATAGGGTGATCATCTGACCTAGCTCAACCGCAAGTTCATTCACACACCACAATCGTTTCCAACTTTACACGTCAGAGAAACTTTGTTTTATATAACTGCAGGTTGAATTTAAGAAGTGTTTGATTTCTTCAAGGCATGTAAGTGCTTTCGTTTGCAATGAAAGCAAGCAACTTTAGTTTATTACACAGCTTTGTATAGCCTAGGTATATATACTGTATATATATATATTAACTTAATGTAATTTGTTTTGAAAAGGCAACTTGATAGCTTTTCGTGTATCAGATAACCAGGCAGTAAAGGCCCCGGGGCCCAAAGACAAACAGCCTGAGCGGTCAAAGCGATTTTAGGAACTTATACAACGCGGCTCGATCTTTGATGAAATAGTTTTAGTTCGCAAGCTATCGAGCGCATTTCTGCTTGACAAAAGCTAATGCTCCGTTATGCGAATGGTTCGGCGGAAAGCAACCCGCTGTCAATCTATTTTAAATCATCTAATTCTAAACAATAGCTTTGCAGCGTTGAAGTTGTAAAATACGTACGAGGGTTGCTGCATATGGTTAGCTGATTATAACCTTGATAATTGTTTGCTTAACGTTTAATTTTCAGCATCTATATAGCACAGCTGTCAGGCGCCTAGAGACATGAAAATATGGGGAGTATTCAGATTACGTGGTTAATTTGTGGCTAATGGCTGATGCTCGGTGGTCCTGGTAAACAGTTCAAAACTCGGTACAAAACACAATACAAAAAAAAACAAACCATAAAAAATAAAAATGCCTGTTTTTATCAGAACTTGTAGTCTACAACGATTATCAGCAGTATATGGAATGATAGTCATTCACAGCAGTATATGGAAATGTGCCCATAAACAGTGTTAGAATAGTTTATTATTAATGAAATTAAATTCAGTGTTCGAATTGTACAAAGTAGAAGGCAGGCATAGTGACCTTTCTCCGTCAAATGTACATAAAGTTTTACTAAACATGAAAGTCGAAGTGGTTGGTGCCGGCATCAATGGACTTTCTGCAGCTTATTGCCTTGCAGAACGCTTTCCGTTTTGTGACATCACGATCACGTCAGCTGATAATGAAACCGGGAATTGTAGGTAATCTCGATTAATTATCGAATTTAGAATACTGTTTAAAAATGAAAAAATTCAATCAAAAACTTTATGAATAAATAAAATTGATGTGTGTAAAACCGCATTATTGGAAGGGTGTTTATTCTGGAGAAAACCATTATTTCAGTTATACCTCGATACCTCATTTAATTTGGTGTAAATATTCATTTACTTATTTCAGCGAACATGGTTTTGGCCTAGTCATTACCCGAAAGCTGGGTATAATGGACCACGATGACGTCACTAAATTCGTTCAAAAAACACGTGATTACTGTCATGATTTGTCACCAGAGGAAGCTAGAGAGCGGGGCATTGAGTTAATGGAGATATTCTCTTTGATTAATTTTCACGAGAATAATACAAGGAAGGCTCATAAACGGGGCCCTGTCACGCCCGTTGAAGGTTCGTGACTCGGCCAATAGCCCTAAACAAAACCGCTTTACTTCTGCGGGATTACGTTATTCTTCTCCCGGGTAACCTGGAAGATGTTTGTGCGACTAACAAGGCTTTATCTTGCTTTCTGTCTAGTTACAAACCTGATTGGTTCTGGAATCGACGTTCGCCGAGCGACGGAGCGCGAAATGCAAGAAGCAGGGTACGTAGAAAAGAACCGCGGACTGGCGGAGGTTCTAGAAGACAATAACATCAGCAATGTTTCTTTGCAAGGCTACATAAGTCATCATTACGTCATCGATCCCACCGTCTACCTGCCTTGGCTGAGAAGAAGGCTGGACGAATTGACAAAGAGGTTTGTGTCTCTTCAACAAAAAATGAAAATTTATACGAAAAAAGTGTTGGCAATCTGAAAAGTATTTTATTTTAAAACTTTAATTTTTTCCTTGATAGCAATGGAAGAATAAAAAGGGTTAATTTTGTGAATCGAAAACTGGTTCATTTTAGCGATCTTCAACCATGTGATTTGATTATTAATTGCTCGGGCGTTGGCGCTAGAGAGTTATGCGATGATCCATATGTGCTTCCTATGAGAGGTGAAAAAATCAGTTTCGTAATCCACAACCGCTTGTCAATGTACAGTAAACATTTAATGTGTGATTTTCTTCAAGATAGATTGAAGTGAAAATTGCTAAACTCGATTGAAATTGTTTTATTTGGTTACTGGCTGTCACTATTTCACCGGAGAATTCGCAGCCAACGTTCGAAACTATTCTTCCTTTTTTTGTTAACCTAATTTGAACATTAGGCCTATACTGTGACGTAGTAACCTAAATCTTTCTTCTAATTTAAATCTAACTTTAAAACCCTAAGAAAACCCCTAAAATCAACCTTTTGCGATATCTATCCTTTTAGGATGTCTTAAACCTCTGTTTCGTCTTGGCCCACGTACGGTGAAATAGTAACTTTCTTAATTAGGCTATCTATAGGTAAGATTTTTTCTCAGGTCAATACTTCAGCTTAACATGCCCAGTGAAGCGATGTTTTTGTGCTAATCACATTGTAATTGTCCCAAGAAGAAACGACACGGCGGTTGCTGGTGTTTATCAAGTGGGAAGATGGAATTGTCAAATAGAGCCCGAGGATCCAAACAATATTCTGCGGCAAGCTGAGGCCGTTTCACCAGCGCTGAAAGCAGGCGAAATCCGTAAAGTGGACGTTGGCATAGCACCTGGACGCATTAGTGGTCCACGGGTTGAAGTTGAATTTATCAGCGCAAAGGGAGGAAATAGGAAAACTCCAATCATCCACAATTACGGGCACGGTCCAAGAGGTATAGCTCAGCATTGGGGTTGCGCACAAAAAGTGACCGAACTTGCTGCAGAATACTTCAAGCTTTCATCAAATCTATGAGATAGTGCTACTTAATTTATCCAACAAAATTTGCCTAATTTGTGGCTTACCTCGAAGTGGTGGATGTTTGTGGTAATTAACCTAAACGGTGTGTAGTCTACTGTGTAACGTAGGCCTAATCATTATTTTTCTATTACAAGCCTATGTAACGTTACTGATCCTATGTGAAAAGGTATATTTATAATACTTAGTGCGCGTAAATTGATCAATTTTGCTACATAAAACATTGCGTTTGTTTTTGATTTTTGTAACAAATTGCTTGGTCCACCCTGCAGGATCATTGATCAAAAGTAAGCGATTTTTATACGTTGCTGAAAAACGTTATAACTTGAAAGCCGATAGGTATCGGAATCGGGTGACATTATTTTACTGTGTGCCGGGCGTTTTAACCAGGGCTTCGGAGCAGGCGTAAATTTTAAATTGCTCCAGCTCCAGCTCCGGAGCTCTCTTTTATCATAAATTAGCTCCAGCTCCAGCTCCGGAGCTCATTGATACCACTGCTCCGGCTCCAGCTCCGGCTCCATTACGTCACAAACTGAGGTTTAAGGATGAAGGCTCAATTTGGAATATATAGCTCAATGGGTCAGTCAGTAGTCAGTACCATCGGTTGCTACTATGAACATGTGACTGCTCTGCTGTCAAATCCCCAGTAATTCTTAATTTTGTGAAGGGTTGCTCTTAAATTATGTGAATTCAGCCAATAGTAGTAGGCTAGTAACATAGCATCTTATGAAATACATCGGAGCCGGAGCTATGTTTCAAACAACTGGCTCCAGCTCCTGCTCCGGCTCCATTTGAATTTCACGAAGAGCTCCGGCTCCAGCTCCAGCTCCTTTGAAAATGCACGGCTCCGGGGCTCCGGCTCCGGGCTCCAGCTCCGGCTCCAAAGCCCTGGTTTTAACCGTTCGGCAACTAAATTATGCCCAAAAGAAACTGCGTATAAGGATAATAAATGATGTCTATTTTTTAATGAAAGTCACGCAGCACCGTCAGATAACCCAAGAATATGAGAAAAGCGAAACTTGGACCAGTCTATACGCTTTTGCGATGTGCATGAAACTAATTTTTTTAGAAGTCCAAACGTGACAGTTTTCGTTTCGTCAAAATAGGCTGCTGCGTACGTCTCTGACTTGCCCTGAATGACTTCTGTTTTTGCGGTTCTTTTCCTTAAAAATATGCACATTTTATTTTCCACAATTGGTGCTTTATTTGAATGTCAATAAATTCGTTTGTTTTTCACGTACATTGAGTAATCGAACTAACCATATTTGGAAATAAATTACAAGCGGTTATGGAAAGGTACATGCGTTTAATTGCGATAGGTATCAGATTTTTGATTCATCATAAAAATTTTCAAAATCAAGTTGCCTAGCACAGGGTTTATTTATTTACCCATTGTTGGCTTTTCAGGTCCAAAACGTCACAACTGTCTCAATATTTATTAGAAATTTTCACGCCTTTTGTTTAGTTTACCGTCAAAGCATGAGTAGGTTACTTTGTTTATTTCAAGGATTATTTTTCCTCTTTGCATCTGGGGTTCGAACAATAAACTTGATAACCATTACGTTATGGCATGATAAAAATAGCAGCAAAAACAAATGAGAAAAAGCAGCAAAAACTTAAGCGTCTGGAATGAGCAAAGTTAAAATACAATCTAAAGAAAAAACGTAGGCTATTATAGGCCTAGTCTAAATTCTATAGTGATTACTGATTAGTACAGCGGCCAAATTTTACTAACTTTTACCCTAATTTAATCAGTGAATACTGCTGTTTGATATAAGCTAAATTTGTTTGCACGAATCCTCTCCTCTTTAACTGTCATCAAAATGTATCATCATCACCGAAAAACCTTAACATGACACACGCATGACGTAACAAATAATGCCGTTACCGGTGCATTAAGCGATAAGAACTGTTGCATGATCGAATAGCTTGAAACCGCGGCTGTACTTTTGCCAGTCTTTGCTTCTTCAAGGTGCTTCACAGTGTTACCGGTAGTGGGAAAGTTGTTTTATGCGATTGCAGCTAGCCTAATCGAAAGAAAAATGATTTGATACTGGATTAATTTAGGTTGTCATTATTTCACAGGAAAAACTTGTACGTCCAAAAATATTTTTTCTAGTGTTCTGTTCAAAACTTACGGATTATATTATACAACACACCGCGGGTAGACCGCTACTAATCTAAACCCAAGCCCTGAAGCCTGTCAGTGTCAGGCTTGTCGGCTTGTAACCCGGTCTGCAGAGTTGGACAAGCCTAAGGGCGCACTCAAGTGTAGTTTTCATGAGATTCAGTACCGGTAGCTCACTTCAGGTACGTTAATGCGCACAGTTACATGAATAAATATGCACTTGGCTGAATTTTGTCGCCTGTGCATTTAATCAAGGCAGCGTCTGTTTCACTGACTGCCATATACCGAATTTGGAAAAAGCTACTTCAGTAAACGACTAGGCTAGCTGGTTACGCAATTTCCTAGGCTATTTCGGTAAACGGCGGCCGGTGAAGCTGCCTAGACACTTATCTTAACCGCCGCCGCCGCCGTTCACCAAAGTAGGAAAAGAGGAATACACCATAGTGGAAAGTGTGACACCTGCACGCACGAAGCTCATCAATGTGTACATAAGGTGGTACATGTCTATGCCAAACTTTGCGCACTTGTATACAGTACTAGAACCAAACTTTTTTACCTTAACGCCGATTTATAATAAATAAACAACAAATGCTAGTCACCTGGATGCCAAGTTATAATAAAACAAGGGTCTAGTGCAGAAGTGCACAAACGCGTGATACATTTCTATGCTAGACCACTGTCATCCAAGTTGTGATGTCATTTTGTTGTGTACTTCTGTGCTAGACCCAAATGAAGAATTGAGGCTCAAGTGCACGCCTAAATTCACAGCTTTGCACGCACAAGTTCTCGTCGAAAAATGCCATACTTTCTAGTTGGATGAATATGGTGAATGGCAATTCTAAAGGCTATAGTTTTTAAATTGAAATGTACATACAGTGAGACCTCATTAATCTGAACTCTGAACAACCGGAATCCCCGTTATCCGACACAAAAATGCCGGGAACAGATTTCTTCCTATGCATTTTTCCCCTTTAATCTGGAAACCCTGCTGTCCAACTCTGACACAAAAGTTTTGGAACAAATGTGCTAAATAAATAGCAATTAATTCTGACAAACCGGATTATTGAGAGTGAAGCGAAAATGATTCACGATTGTCCTAGACACAGTAGTTAGTTGACGAAAATAGCCGATTATAGCCGATAATCTACACATAATAATGTTGCAGTTCCACTCTTTAAACTCCTACGCATACTTAGAATTGGAGTAAGGTGCATACTACTTTTTGAACACAGTGCTACATTTACAAGATTGATTGATTTTTCGCTTTCCGATAATCCGGATACCCCCGCTAAACCGACATTTTATGACGAAGCGAAGTGGTCCGGATTAACGAGGTCTGACTGTATGTGCTAATTTTGGTCTGTTGCACCAGTTCAGTTTATCTTACCCTATTTGTATTTTTACATTAAATCTGTACATAACTTGATAACCCAATGTTTGACAGTGTTTTTTATGTGACCATTCCTTGCCAATACTTGATAGCCTATGGTTCAATTTTGATGGAATTTTGAAGTTGGTATACATGGAGTGTTTTTATTGAACTGGAACAAAAACAAACATTTTTGTTTTTATAGGAGCAAACTATTGTGAGAGTTAAAGATGTCTCAGTGCTCACAAAGTACTGATGGCTTCATTAAGACTTTGTTTGGGCCAAGAGTGGGAGTTCTGTGCAGTCAAGATGCCGAGATCATAAGCCGTCGAAATAATCTTTCGTTCGCTGAGTTAATTCGTCCATTTTGTACGATTAACTCCGAGATACACGTTCATGATTCCAACAACCAAGCTTATGTTATCCGTGATCTTCACATAACAACATGTGATATGAGATGTTCCCCAGCCGATGAAAATGCCGTTAAACAATTGTTGTCAGATGTAGTGAGTGACGCGGCCAATATATTAGAAACATCAAAGACGCTTTCTCTTTCATCAGATGGCTACAGCGTTGCAGTCAACATGTCTTGCCCTTGGTTTGAAGCATATCGTGACACTTTGACAGCCACGGCTCCACAAAAGCCGCACGAGTTCATCAACCACTGTCCAGCTTGCATGTTGGTAGTTTCATCTCGTCATCCGAATCCGGTAGAAGAATTTGGAAAGCTTAGCCAACATCAAAATCAAATACAGCACAGCACTCAACATCACTCGGTGCGATGGATGGTACCAAATACTTTGAAGTATTACGTCCTTCTGCATGATAATTCTCACCCCGATTTTGAAAGAGCAAAGTCTGTGATGAATGATCTTCAATCTATGTACGGAAACAACAACTGCTACCTTCTGCGCATCAATTCCAAAGATGCCAGTGAGACTCAGCAACTACCTGATCCATGGGGATGTTTCCTGAATCGCAAACTGCCAGAGATGGCCACTGAAGCAAACGGCATTAACATGTCCGATATTCCGTCTAATGATTTGTCAGCTGACCCCCTTTCCGTATCGTCCACCGAAGTGCACCCGTCTGATAAGAAGTGGATGCAAGACTTGAAACAGAAAGCCAACATCTCTGATAAAGGATACGGATGCTGTCTCACCTTGGCCGATCATGAGGGGTTGAAGACATTTATGCACGATTTTGCTTCTCGTGGACTGATCCCTCACATCGAAAAGTTGATTCGCAATTTCAGTGAACAAATTGCATCAAGAAAAGCAATACATCGATCCATCTTCAGGGCAACGCGGACCTTTTTTGGTGGAGGAAAGACATCCAGTGCCCCCGCACTGAAAAACTATGGCAGTGGTGGCCTGGAATCACCAGAACTGCAAGTTCGGAAATTAGCAGATCTTTATTTTCTCTGTCAGATGTACGATCAGGCCTATCATTACTACCACGCCGTTAGAAAAGATTTCGCTAATGAGCAAGTATGGATTCACGCTGCTGGAGCTTCGGAAATGGCTGCACTAGCCAACTTCATGCAACCGCGCTCACAAAGAGCGTATCCTGCCCATTACGTGGACTCAGCAATCGATACTTATTCTACTACAACCAGCGACGATTACTTGGCTTTAAGATGTGGTCTTGTTAGTCTCGAATGTCTTCGAATGCAGGGCTTGTACGCTGAAGCATCTGCTCAGCTTTTTCGTCTAACAAGTGAAGTGGATGACCTCAGAAGTGCAATACTACTGGAGCAAATTGCACACTGCTTTCTACGTACCCAGAAGCCTCAGCTTCGAAAATTCGCCTTTCATATTGTGCTAGCTGGACATAGATATGGAAAAGTTTCTCAACGTTCTTGTGCCCTTTTATGCTACAGGTCTGCCTTACAGGTCTATCGAGGAAGTGGGTGGAACTTAGCAGAAGATCACATCAATTTTACCATTGGCAGGCAGTCGTTTAATTTGAAGCAGCTAGAAGTTGCATGTGAGTCATTTAGTAAACTGCTCAATGGCTCCAAACAGCCCACCAGCCAGCAAGCTATGTTTCTTCACGAATACCTCCAGGTTGCCAAGAGAAACACTGAAGCCACAAAAGCTGTCACCAATCTTCCAGTTCCTCTCATAAACCATTCTAGTATAGCAGCACGCAACGCAACATCTGGCGGAAGTGTAATTCCCGACTCTAAATGGAAGTTATTGGAGGAGTCTGTTCAGACTGTTGTCACGAAAGAATCGCCACAAAATTCATCAATCTTCACTGGCATTGGTAAGTCTTCGTCGTTTAAAGCTGTTGTTAACGAGCTCCTTTGGGTAGATGTCACTGTTTGTAACCCCTTGCAAGTTGCGTTGTCCCTTGCCAATGTCGGTTTGATCTATAAATTCACAAAAGAAGACGAATCAGAAGCTGAGATCAATGTTCCACCTATTAAGGAGTTTATTATCCCGGAGGACTCCACAAATGTTTTAACATTTGAAATAAATCCGCAAAGCGTTGGTGACCTTCAGCTTGTTGGGATCTCTTACCAACTCAGCATCGCAAAACTTACAGGATTTACGTCACAGACCAGCATTTCAACACTTGATTTAACCGGACAGCAGCTTTTTCGGTCCGGTGCTAATACCAGCATCCGTGTATGTCCATCTGCTCCCAAACTGGATGTGATTTATGAAAATTTTCCTCATAAGATGTTGTGTGGAGAGCTCAAGTCAAATAAAGTTTGTCTTGCGAATATTGGCCAGTGCAACATGAAGAATGTGAAGGTTGCATATGGGTCTCACACAAAATGCCTTTTCACCCCCCCTGACAAGACTTTACTTGATGCCCAGGCCCACTTCTTGAGAGTGACTGGCCAGTCATATGAAGGTGAAGTCTGTCAAGTACAGACTCTTGTCCACAGAGAGCTAAAACCAAATGAAAGTGTGGAGCTTCTATGTTGGATACACGCGCCATCCAGTGACAACATTCATCCCTTGAATTTATATTTTTATTACGAATCGGCCGGTAATATTGACGGACAGTTGAAATCTCGGACGTTGAAATACAGTAATGATGTTTTTACAAGGCCATCGTTATCTGTGCAACCTCTTGTAAATTGGGACAACAGTAGGCAAGGAGCTTTGATATCGGTCAACATGACCAACATAAGTCAGTCTTGTGCATTCAACGGTGCAAAACTTTTGTGCAGTTCCAAAGACTGGGTGCTAGGTGCGATATCACAGACACCATCACCAGAAATAGATGTCTTTCAATCAGCCAAAGTTTATTTCGAAGCAAATAACATTCATGAAAATTTGGAAGGAAACCTACAGAAGCTTGACCTTCTTGAAAAAATTGGAATGACTTCATCTGCGTTTTCTGTTGAAGGAAACAATCTTTCTTTCAAATCTGTATCAGACTTTGGAAATATTTTATCCCCAGAAAATCCTGGTTACCTGCTCGTAGCGCTGGAATGGCAGGCTCGGTGTCAAGGTGAAACCCTGGTTGGCCAACATTACTTGCACTTGTCTGAGTTGGTCGACAGCAAAGTTTCGTTGTCGAAAATCGGACTCCTAAAGAACTCGAACGCAGCTGAAGATAGCAGTCAGAGTTTAGTTGCTCTGCATCAGCTCGTCAAATGGAAACTGGAATTTGAAAGAAGCAAGCAGCATGATTTTATAACTTCCGGTGCATGCTTTGTAAAGGTTAAGATTGTTTTGCAAAATCAATACGACTGTGAACTGAATGTCGATGTTAATGGAATGGACTCAAATCAAACACAGACCACTGGAATACCAGCTGCCAGTACTAGGTTTTTGTGGGCCGGCAAATGTTTATCGAAATTTACTATGCAGCCTAAAAAGACCCACACGGTAACTATGAAAGCGTGTATTTCGTCAGCCGGGGTCTACAACTTAAACTCTTTTAGCGTTTGGGCAGTTCCCACTCGAATCATGAACAAAATTCCACTTTTACCACAAAACTGCCATTACTCCTGTCTAGTTACCATAAACGATGCAAATTATAAACCATAATTTTTCTGCTCTTAATGCAAGAATGGTTCTTTATTCCTTGTCGAGTTGCAAAATAAACCCCCTGTTCCTTCAACTTGTATTAAGCTCTAGATCAAGAAATATATTTTGGTTGTTAAATTTATCATTGATTCAGTATCATGTGAGGGGGTTAACCAGACAAGCCTACTCAAACTCCTTAATCTGTGATGAATTATAAGTTTGTGGTAATTAATCACTTTCTTTTATCATTGATTCTTGTTACTACTCTGCATCATCCAATGTTGTGTAGCTTTTTTGCAAATATTTATTTCTTATAGGAGGTAATTTGCTTTGATATACTCGACATTTGGTCAGATATAATTTGACTGTTCAAAATTCTAGACCGGTTGTAATTTGTCTTTTTGCAACCAAATATAGAATAAAGCAGAAGTGCAATAAAATAAGTTCTTTGCTTATATATATTTTGTATATAAGCATGTTCACCTTGGTGCACGTATTTATCACTTAGAGTTTTAATTACCAACTAATTTTATTTCGATGCGATGTTTTGGTCATTTTGTCATTGTGTTTTCAACACAGAACTGTTGTTGCCAGTGAAAATTCCTGGAAAATCAGGAATGGTTTAATAAAAGTGTTTCATATCATTGCAGTACCTGCGCAAGCTTTTATATGTTTGCTTTTGTGCACAAAGTTTGCCAATCACATAAGCATAAGCTGCAGATGTTAAACCAATCGCAAACAATCACTTTTCATGTCACATAGTTAATCATTCACAACGATGCCTTGTTTTTAAGCTTTCGTGTTTATTTGCAATGAATGTTTTTATTTCGTTTAAATGATTTGTGTTTTGACCGTGTTATCAATAAATGATATTACACCTCTACAACCAAACATAGACAGCACATTATACTCCTGTGATTCCGTAATATACAATATGAACTCATTGTGGTTTATTGTTATGTTTAGGTACTTAATTGGAATGCTTGTCATGAAAAAATGAAAATAACAATCTTTTAACTGATGCTTTGTGATTATTCAAAATCATGTAGTTTTAAAAACTACTTTTGAAGTTCGCTGGTGATATTGAAATGCAGAAAATATGATAATAATTAAAAAGTGTTTCTATTCAAACAATGAAAGCAATTCAAGTATATCATTCTTGGACCACTAAAACCTTTCATTAACCCATTTTTTTGTAATATGAACAAGCCGCCCCCATGTCAGCCAGATGAGCTATCTCATAACAATAAAATTAACCTGTTGTAATGAAAGCAAAAACGGAAGACAGGTTTGTGGAAAGACTTCATTTGGGTTTTAGTGCTTTAAAGACTCTACTTCACTCGTGTTAACATGGAAATTTTGGTTGAGTTGACTCGAGTCACAAAACAAATTATTTCAAATTCGTTTTTACATTTGTAAAAAAGTTTTACAATTTATTCAAAAATCACTATGCAAGACAATCTACTGAATGACAAAAAGCGTCAGAAATGAGATTTTATGCTTGTATTTATGTTATGTGTATTCAGAAAGCCGTTTACTTTCAACCTAAAATAAATTGTGAATTGACATGTGTTAAGACTTGAACTTGATAAGCGTTACTGACTCGACTTGACTTTGGATTGTAATTATAAAGACTCGACTTGTGTCAAGACTATTAAGACTTGTTTCCATTACTAAATGAAAGGTTACTGTCATCGGCTTATACAGTCGAATTCTGATGACCAGCAGTTTTGCTCGTGCAATCAGCTAAATCTCTTGTTATTTCTGCATAAAATGAGAACCCCATCTCAAAGCTTCATATTTAATCGCTTAAAGAGTTTGACAAATATCTTTGTAACCTTTTTTGTAAACAAACAACTTAATAACGAAATGGATGGCTGCGATTCTTGCAAAAGACGTGTAGTATTGCCAGCATTAAAGCTCAACTCCAGAAGAAATATGCTGGCTTCAGGGAATACATGGACACACTGGCTTTCGGCAAACTTATACATTATTATACCAGGTTATTTCTAGGATTTTTGATATAACTAACTCAACATATTAATGCTTATTGCCCACGAACAAATAAAATAGTTTTGGAAGACAGAATGAAATTAGACTTGTTTCTACAATTTACATAACGTCAAGATAGGTTTCACAATACCAGAGCATTCAAGAAAAATGTTTGTTTCATGATACAAGGCATAAGATAAAAAATATCAACAGAAGATTACCCAAAGATTTCAATTAAAACATTTAAAATTTTGCTTTCGCCCAAGCAAGTTCAAAGCATTAATAATTATAGCACAAGCTACTGAGCAAAAATACAAGAAATCAACCTCATGACATGATTTCAAAAATCGTGGGTTCTCAAAAGTGCACAATTATGAAGACAGTGTTGCAAAATAAAATGGGAAATTTACAACAAAAATATAACTCTGCAAGCGAATAAAAAAGATGATTGCCATGGATTAGCAGAATTAAATAGCTTGAATACTCAAAACAAAAATGCAGCAAGATGCAGCTTATACTTCAACAATGTCACAATTGAAGATTCTACTAATAATTTCACAGAGCACTGCACAGCGATAAGCATTGATAATTATGAACTAGAAAGTACGATTGTTACCAAGTCACACACATTACGGATTGCACATTGTAGAAATTACAACTATCAGTAAAAAACTGTCATTAAAATTATCATCAAAGTACGAATGCAGGAAAGTTAAGAGAAGATCCTTTGTTCAAAGTTAACACAACAAGGAACGGCATTATCATTAATATTGAAAACAAATAACAGCCAAGAAACCTGCCAAACGTTGCGTGGCGTTCTCTAATATCCGCCACGACCGTAACCAGGCCGCTGCTCACTTGATTGACTTTTTTCCGCTTGAACTTTGGCCGAAAGAGCAAGCAATAGTGGAGATGGACCATTTGGATCACTTAAAATTTCCTCGTAGACGGTTTCCTGATGCAAAAAGATTTTTTTTCATCATTTACAAACCTGAGTTGTCCAGCAAGTTTGAACTATCTAATCGAATTTTTACAAATCATTTGGGGTAACAGGGGTTTCATCTCCGTTTCACAGCATTTACAATAGATTCATGGTTCGTACCGTATCCAAGTCTTCCAAGTCCACAGAAGCTCCAGCGAAGCTATTTCTTCTCTGTGTGTCGTAAGACGATGGCACACCTGTGCAATAAAACCTTGATCAAAATCTTACACATTGGAAGGTCGTTTATAGAATTTTTCTTCTAGTTGCAATTGGCCGTATTATTGCTTTAGCCGTAACCAGCTGGAGTAGATTAGGAATGTTAGTTGCGAAAAGCAAACGCCGTCAATTTTGTGTTGAAACCTAACTCTTTGGACAGAAACCGAAGCAATAACAACACTATGGTGGGCTTGGTAGTGCTTAGAGCACTTGGCACACAATTGCGACCTGTGTTCAATGCCCTTAGGCAAGGCATCAACGATGTTCCTGTTCAGTGGATCAAGTGAACAGTTCTAAATTTGGGCATTACAGCAAGAACAAATAAAAACGTTTGCTGTTTGGAACTTGCACCAAAGACAAGCTCGGTAACCTGGGCTTGGGCAATGAAGAACCATCATTGAGTTTAAGTCGTGCAAAGACTTTCCTCACTTCATAAATAAACATTATGACCTCATAACAACGACAATAAACGGAGTCAATAAGAGCCACTGACCCTCCACGAACATGCTGCGTGGTCGTTGCTGATTGGCCAGCGCCTTGTGTAGCAAAGGATCCTTGTGTTCTCTCTGTCTCAGCGAGATCTGCGAGGGATTTGAAAATGATGTTGTAGCCATCTGCCCAAAGAAAATGTTGTATCAGCAAGTTGCAAGCCATTGAAAGAATCGCTTAATTATATAGAAATAAGTTTATTCCATCATATTAATTAAGTCATACAGGCTATTGCTAAAATTATGCGGTTTGGCGAGGAGAATGGGTATGCAGAAAGTTGATTTTAGCTATTCAGGGTTTAATTGAAATTAGATTTAGATTTTAAAAGAAATATTTAGGTTGCTATGTTATAACATTTTTATCAGGTTAACTAGAAGCTGCAAAATAGGCAAAATTATATCAACAAGATCACAGCATTATCATGATAAAGTTGCAGGTTTGTTGAATATCCTTTAAAGTGCAATCTGGCTAGAATTTGTTCAAAGGAGTGGTGTGATTTATCTTTCATGAGCTTCAGGTAAGTCTCATAAATGTTGCGCTATTTCATAACATTTCTATTTTACCATTCTCTCTCCAACCAAGTGGCTGGCCTGCACATGCTGGGGGTCAACGTAGGTCAAGACGTCGCCAGTCATTGGAGCATTGATGTCATGCTTGGGCGAGTTTCTCGCTGATGCGGATCGGGACGGACAGGGTGTACTTTTTGCTGAGTCACGATGATGTAGGATAGGAATGACATGCTGCAAAAGAATTCTGTGGTAAATGGCTGTAATATTCTTCGAGCGAGTTTTGAATTTGTTCAGCGCAATTAGAACAGGTAACAGGGGTGGGTCTGTGATAAAAAAAACTTGGTAACAACACAATTTAGGCTATGACCAGGATGCTAAATCGTGATTGAACAGTTGCTTCAGCTCCAGTTCAACACTCTGGTTACAACAACACACAAATACATCCTAGTCTTGATTCAAACAAAACATAACAAGCGATTACATTCTCCTTCCCGCCCTGGAAAGCCCCACCAGTGGGAGGAGGCTTCCCGTTCTGGTTGGCGACCGTCGATTGAAGCCACTTGAGAAGAAGTTGTTTGTCATCGCCCTGCAGCTCAATTTGAGCTCGAAGTGACCTCACAAGCTCTTCGTACCCCTTCGCTTCGCTGCTTTTTATGACTGCCCACACTCTGCATGAAATATGATGTCAATTGATCGCTAATTTAAACTCGATTGTTGGTAACAACGATCAGACTTTGACATGTAAATAATGTTATCACCATGCTACTTAGCATTCAAATTCTGGTGAGGATGAAATGTTTATCAAAAAACTTTGGGAAATATATTTTAAACGCGTAAGTCTGTAGATTATAGTGGTTTATTATTTTCCATAAAAAATCAGGCTGCTATTATTTACAGATGTTCACAAAGCGCATGTAAGTTTCTCTAAAAGTTGCACGAAGTTTGGAACTTACAGAAGTCCAGCAGCAACCGAGTAGAGGAACCAGACACTGAAAATTATATCCATGATGGTCGCGAACCACTGTCCTGACGACGTTGCATAAAGCGAGTTAAATAGATTTACCACGACATCGTAACTTCGATCTTGATCACGATATGGTCCACATGCCGTGGAAGGGACTTCCCTAATGACATCACATAAAATAATAATACGATCAGTTATGCACGTTAAAATGTACATTGTACATTCATGTAGTTATACTTCTATGTAAGACTTCTTGTAAAACAAGGATTCGATGCTAGCCGAAGCATCTGTAGAGTGGTTGTCAGTAAAACTGGCACTCACAGCCACAGAAAAGAGTACTCAGAACACTAGAAAAAGATACTCAAGGAACACAAACCTGAACACAACGACACACAAGAATATAGCAGACAGCAGGAAGCTCAGCAAGAGCAGTCCGATGAAGATTGTTTGGCTCTGTCCACCTCTCCATCTTTTACGAGAAGGACGACAATTCTGCATCACGCTCACCTGAAAATGATCTCAATTCAAGAAGTCGGATGGTAAACCAGTGAAGGAGCACAATAAAACTGAATATGCAGCGTAGGCTTTTAAAGCTCAATGCTGTAGGGTTGAATTATCTGCTCTATAACCTGAGATATCCAGAGTTGGTGTAACCATTTTTATTCTATAAGCATTTTCTAAAATCAATCAAATTGCTTTGAAATATCTACTTTAGGCAACATTAAGTTAACAAAGTTACGAAGTATGTTATTTTGTAGGTTTTGGGAAAATTGCACTCACAGTGCAGGAAACTAGGGCTGGTAATTTAGTTGATTATCTTTAGCTGTTAGCCGGTTGGCATTAGCCATTGGCTGGTGGTTAGCTGCCGTAGTCGCTAAATTGCAAGTTACGTTGTTAACTACAGGCAAAAGTACTGTTTATTCTTAAGAAGCGTGGTGAAAAGCATATGCATATATCATGTTAGACTACGACATTTATCCAGGAATCAAACTATTCAAGCATAAAAATGATCAACAGAGAAGCACGTTTCCAACGTTTTGCCGTTAGCGACTATTAACCAACCAAATTTTCTCGGTCCTATGGGAAACATTTGGGCCAAACAAGAAATCACTGCAAGCAAACTGTCCGAACACACTTATTAATTAGTAAGTTGCATTTTCAATTAGAATTTTGTAGCTAATGTTTCTATTTTGACTTGTCTGGTCAAGCGTTACCTTCTTAATGTAGAACATGAAAAAGTATTTGATGAAGACAATGCCGGCCAACAGGGGGCAGAAAAAGACTCCAATCCTGAAAAAAGCATAACCCCTTAACTAATCATGTTTACTAGCTACTTGATCTATTAAATACGATAATCAAACAATTCATACACGCCAAGTTGTCTGTTCAGCGCAAGACTAAAGCACATACCAGCATAGAGTTTGTCCGTATATCAAGTCCATGACACTGTTGACGATGGCAAATTCAGCCCGATCCAACTTTCGGCACATTTCCTTGCCATCAAGTAAGAGCACGAGAAGCCTGCGGTATGTTGCAAGCTGTTATGTATTATGCATCAAAGTTGCCTTTGATGACGTAGATTTTGTAACTAAACATGCACTAAGCACATTATGCATCCAATATCCATACAATGTTTCAAAAAGGCATTAGACAGAGTGAAGCACTGCTCTCACATTTACATTTTAAAAACAACTCACTTTCTCAAAAATTCAGCGCAAAATGTTGCAAAGAAGATTGTGAATAGAAAGTCAATGATGACCAGACGATAAATTTCTTGCCCAAGTTCAGTTTCCCAGCACTCCACCTTTCAATTGAACATTCTTTTAGAAGTTTGCTTTTAATTTGCATTGTAATGAGTAGTTGTTTAAGTTTATGTTAAAAAATGTGCACTTTTATGCTTATAAGTGTATTAGCTGTGTTTGTGTTTCGTGGTTTTCACTGAAACCGGACATTGTTAAGCAAAGGTGAAAAGAAAATGTCTGAATAATTGCACAAAAAGTTTATGATTTGTCTGTTGTCAGAAAACACTTAAATGATATTGCAGCGGACAATACTTACAGTTGCTGATCCATTGTTGTCGTTTGAAGTCGATTTTAATTCATCATCAGTCCAGAATGCACATATCACAGCAATCAATCCCATTTTAAGAATATAATTTCTAAAAAAAATGAAACATGATTCTTATCAAGACTGAGATAAAAAAATGATTCCAATTTGCGCATGCATGTTATACAAAAGCTATGATCTAAAACTAGAGTCTATTCTGCTGCTCTGGGAGATATTTTCAACATTGGTCGGTGGTTTTCATATTTTCCCAACACGTGGCCCACCACTAAAACCCAAGTTTTAAGGCCCAATTCTTGAGGCCCTTGGCATGTTTAGAAATTGAAAACACTCCTCATAACATGACAATTACCTGAAAACAGCGATGTAAATCTCATGTCGTGGGTATTTATACTTCTCCAAATGTGTCAATAGGTTTATGATAATTGGCATAATCAAGTTAATCGAAGACACTATGAGTGCAAGCGCAATTTGTTCCAGAATGACAATGCCCCCCAAACCTTTCTGCAAAAACAAAGACAAAATCGTTGAAAGAGTAACTCAAAAGAAGTAGGAAAATGTTAATAAACATTCAGTGCACTGTCCCCCATACCTTTATGTCGTCCAGCAAAAAGTCATTAACAAAATAGACAAGGGCCATGCAACCACCAGTCAAAGACAGATAAAGAGTCCAAGTGAGGAGCCGCAAGGAGAAAAACTTCAACTTCTCCTGAAAATCTCTGCTCTCTCCGGATCGTCTTTGCTCAGACAGAATTTCCTGCATTAACCGTTAAATTTTAAGTATGAAGTCACTGACGCCTGAAGAAAACTTCCACTAAATTCACAGAGTAAGCTTTGGTATGAAAAAGTCAAGCCAAGGCTAAACCTAAATTCCATCCAAGATTTAGGAAATGGCATTCTCTCTCAGAAGCTTACTTTCAATTCTGTGGTGATGGTTTTATGTTGGAGTTTGGCGGCAGTTTCCGACGTAATTCCAAAGTCCCAAGCACAGAATACTTTACTGATAAAATTATTGTAATCACTTCTCCCGTCGACATAATTTTGTCGAAATGATGACGCCGTTCTGAATGTTAACACATAAACTGGTGAAAAAAAACAGTGAGCGCACAATAGTATAAAATAATGTGGTTAAGTTTCTTAACCAATAATCTTCACTAATTCTTCACAAGAAAAAGTATTCAGTTTACTTCAGATGACCGATGTATTTGCACCCAGCAGGCATTTTAAAATTCAACAACATTAAATCGTCAATGATGGACTCACGTTCGAACGATCAAAATAAGACAGAGAACGAAGTAGCCGGCAGTGGCAAGAAGGTAAGCAAGCGGCATGTCATATTCTGAACCTGGTATGGCTTCGATTGTCCCATTGATGTAGTAGCCATAGTACATGATGGTCTCGGTGAGCCAGTTCTAAACATAAACTAATTCTAGTTCCCAACACATAAATTACACATTAATCTGTGCGACCAACTAAGAATAATGTTGTCAACATTAAAAGTACTATTCAGTACATTTAAATAAAAATATTGTAAGCTATGGGGTGATGTCATAATGCTGAATTGTTAACAAGAAAACACCTTTCAAGCGGCAGACCTTTCGGTTAATAAGTTACACATCCAGTGACGTAAATGGTAAACACAAGCAAATTTAATGTTGCACGAGATCAGCACTAACATAGGTTTTCTTTTCAATATATTTCTTTATTACAACATATGCTTGGCGTTTTATAGTGCGTAGCAAAAAGTGGGAAATTCCAGATGGGACGTAGAACGAGTATTGAAGCGAAAATGCTAAAGATCAATAGTTATTTACCTGGCAATAAAACTTATGCTGAATAAATGCGATCCCATGTTTTCACTTTGGTGTTTGTTTAGTGTAAAGAACTCACCTTACATTTATAGTTTATTGCTCAATAAATGTAGCTGAGTCTTTACCAAATATCCTTTCCTTAAATATTAATCAACGATCTACAATCACAGCAAGAAGCTTAAAAGATAGAATAAGTACTGAATTGCCAAAGCGTTCCGTGTAGTCCAATCATAGAAGTTATTGTCACGTAAAACTATAAAAATAAGCCCGATACATGCTAGGGCGCGGTACTTTTGTCACGATAATGATACAATTTATACAATGTGACAAAATTGGAGTACATGGAATATCACAGAACTTGTAGTTTATGGACTTTGGGTTTTGGTAACCAAGTTTATTTCTTCGACATGGCTGGTTTAAAAATATCCAACATGTTTGTATTGTTATACAGCATTTAGTTGCATTAGATAATTGAACAATGAAAGATTACATACGTGATTTTGAATATACCATAAAAAACAAATCTTTGAAACAAGGAATTGCTGGACGTTCCCATGCTCAAACCCTGACTGCTACATACCAGGCTAAATTCAACACAAATTGGTAAGTTTCACTCATACTTGAACCAAACACCAGCCACAATGCATACTGATTTCACGTTGTGACATCATAATTGCATTGCCATACCCTGTCAACAATTTGCGATTTCATAGTGCACATGTTTGGAGATAATTGCTTTTTACATGAAATATTTTGAGACAAAGATTTAGAATGTTTAAGAACAAGTCTTCTTTGATGTAAGGCCCACTTTTATAGTCATTAGAGCAACACATCACACACTACACACTGAAATTACTTACTGCACCAGTGAGCAGCTCTTCTCCAGTGAAGGTGATGTTGGGATCCGTTCTGTTTGGTTGCTGGAGAAGTTGAGGAAGGGAAATGAACGCAAAGTTGAAGATAAATGACGGAATCGAGAGAAGGAACAACCCACGAAGGAATGTGAAGTATGATGACACTCCTGCAGATAACACATAAAGATTATCTCCTACATAAAAAAGTCGGTAAGAAAAAGAGCAGTTAAAGCACCCAGTGTTTACCCAATTCAGCTTTTGATAACTCATGCCATATGCCCATATACATTATTAACCATGCACTGGCATATTCTTTCTACTCCTGCAGCAGTATTAAACACTGCTTTAAAGTTTACTCTTCAGAAAAATCTAATTTTAAAATGGTGACTTTATTGTTGAAATAAAAGCATATATTTGATTAATCTTGTCACAATGCTTGGGAAAATAGACTGAAATCAAAAATCACACAAGAGTACATTATTGGATACTGAAAATATTCATTGTACAAATTTACGTGATGTTGTAGTATTATGACCTCACAATGGTATACCTGTGCCAAAGTGGCCTTCCACTTGTTTCAGGTCGTGCTGCCAGAGACGAAAGTTTTGAGCAAATTTCTTGGTGTCTTGTTTAAAATGACGCCATTTCTAAAACAAACATGATCTTAGGCTCCTGCGTGAAGCAACTGGCAAGCAATCATTAGATTAAGTGCAATGTTTTGTCAAGAACTGCAGTCGTTAACGACAAAATAGCACTTTAGAATGCACAATGGAACAGCTATTATTATGTGAACACACCACATTCAAGTGGCACTTCCTGCTACCTATTATGACATCACATCAGGCTTTGTGAGTTTAGTTGAAAAACACCACTTAGAAAACACAACAGCTAACACCAGAACGTTTGAAATCAACTACAGAAGTATCAAATTTTGTAAAAACAACATCAAAATAAAACAGGACTTCAAGAGCACAAATCAACCACTGTTTACAATATGACATGGAATTATCTCCGCTACAACTTACAAATTAACACAAAAATTGGTACACTTACTATTGACATATTATATCTCCATATCTTAAAGGAACCAACGGTCCTGGACTTTTTCTTTTCACGGTTTTCATTTGCGTGAGATCTGTTTAAATTAAAATGTCCATTATCAACAATCTTAAATGTTCAGCGCACTATAAAAATATTCGTAATTTGATGATAATAACAAAGAAAATAAGACGAAGCCTAAGCCATTACCTGACTTGTTTTTTCACGGCCATGCTGACTGGAAATTGTCGGAGCTCTTCATTGTCAATTTCTGAAAGAACAAAATGTTTTTATACGAATCAAAAAGTTATTCAACCAAAACAAGACATAACGTGCAGAATGAATAAAAGTAGCAAAACAATAGAAAGTAAAACAACTCTTTGTTCTGTCACAGCCTGTTAGTCTGAACGGAGTCTTAATGCGCTGAACTTTACTTCAAAAAAAAATTGAATTAAACGTGAATTTAATTTGATAAATAAAACTTAAGCATTTTTTATGTTTTAACCTCCAGTCTGTTCATCGGCCAATTCCTCATAAAGTTCTTGAATTTCATCGTTCGGTCTTTCTATTCCATCAAAAGTACCTTGCGTAACCAACTGACGTTTGCGATACCTAGAAGCACTTCGCCGGGCCAAGGTAGCGTTGACCATAGTTCCAATATGGCCACCCATCCCTCTGCCTGTTAGAAAATTGGCATTACATTTACCTGCTACACATCATTATTTGTCAAAACAACTGCAGTGGGATAAAAGCTTGAACATTATTAGTGGCCTATGCAATGCTAACGTAATGCTAACGTAATGCTAATGTAAATGCTAATGTAAATGCTGGCCACTTTATTTGTGAATAACTTTAATTATCAGTTTTCAACAATTTTGCTCAAATTTGTTTATGAAATTGCCCAAGAAGAAAATTGTGACGGGGAAACGGAATTCTCACTTATTGTTCGGCTTGGCATTTCCATGATAATCTCTTCAATGCCACTTGCCGCTTCCCTGGCAGTAGGCATCCTATTTCGGAGTAATGCATCTTAACAAATAATTTCAAACATATCATTCCTAAAATTCATAGGGCTTGCCTTAGTCTAAGATTATCCGAATACTGAATAACCAATCAACCAATGCAATTAAACCAGATTAGATAACAGAGTAGGATTTACTCAGCAAAAATGTCATATTTATTCACAGTACTGAGCTTCCAGTCTTCAAATAAATTGACTGGGTTGTCGTACACATGAAATCATACACACCTTGAGGGTAGGGTTGATAAGGGTCATCATCTCTGTCCAATTCATTGTTTCCTTGATAAACTGCAGCAGGTGTGTAACCTTGGTATCCTGCAATAAAACAACTTGAGTTAGACAAACCGACTAGGATAAAACACTAATTGACATGCCAGTAATTGTCATTATCATCAGCGAGAAGACAGCTGAAAGAACCTTACGATAACACACTAACTACACTCTATCTGCAACATTCTGCAGCAATTGTCTGTTTTAACACTTGCACCAGCTGTCCTGTGATGGTCTGTGGATGTTTTTAGTAATTCTGTATCGGTCTCTTTCTCTCTTCTGTTTTTCTCATGATTTGGGTTGTATATAGCATATCTTGCCATGATCAAATCCTCACCTCATCTCATCTCAGCCAAAGATCTCAATTTTTCCTGGGGTAGAGGGTGTTAATCAGATGTCAACAGTTAACAGCTGCATATGCATGAGTGTACAGACCTTGACTATTTGATGAGCATTGTGAAAAGCATAATACTATAGCAACTAGTCAAAGAACTCTTTATCTGATTGCTTTATTTCTTTTGTTGTAACTGATGATTCTGAATTTCTGACGAATGAAAAAAAATAGACAAAAACAACGATTCAAGTAAAGGATTTTTAGTTAAATTTTTATGTTTGTAGACTTTCAAAAGTTACTCCATGTATGTCTACTTCAGAAATATGTGTATGAATAGACAATTCAAATACTTAAAATCAATCATATAACGGTATATTATGTGGATTCCACAAAGGTACAGAACATACAGTTATGCTAAATTAAATTCAATGCTACCCACCTAACTCACCATTGGTACTGTAGTTCTGATGTTGCTGAGTTACGATGGGATGTTCCTCCAGTTCTGTATCATAAACATTCATCGTCTAGCAGAGATCCTGCTGACTTTACACACATTTATTGCACAAATGTAAATACAACAGACCATACAGCTCTGTATATTACATAAAACACATTACGATTTAACAGAAAATTATTATGCACAATCATGCGCACTTAGCTGAGTTTTGTATGCATTTAATCAATTGAGGACACATATTTTATGCATTTTTACATGATTTATAGCAAAATGTTTTGCAGAAATGCTGACGTAGGCTTGTTAAAGCAGGGGTGTCCAAACTACGGCCCACGGGCCAACTGCGGACCGGCACCTGTTTATCATTGGCATGCGGCCATCATTAAGGTCACACTTAATGTCGTACCAAAGATAACGAAATATGAAACAAATGAAGTTGAAGTTTAAGTCTATCAAACTTTATTTCAACATGGCTTACATAAAACTGTTCAACTTCAAACAATTCAGGTGCAAATTATTTTTCCAAGCATTTGGCGGTAATTATTAATTTGCATTGGTTAATTGTAAGGTGACCTAAGTTACGGTACAATACTGAGCAGATATTGCGTGGACAAGAACAACACAATACTGTAATTTCTTATGGTCCCGCCTGTCACAAGACCCTGTGGTGCCTGTAAACTGCAGTTAACGGTTGAATGTTGTTACCTGTTACATCAAATATGGCAGAACCAAAGGAACTTTTCGAACACACGTACACAAATTAAACATCTTCATTGTTATAAGTCTTAACCAAAATATACTGAGAGCCAGAAAGACTGAGAAGCATTTATGTGATGTCTAGGGCAACCAGTTTTTTGACCTAAAAATTTTAAATTTTGACCTTAAAATTTGCAAATTTTGACCTTATTTTGACCTAAAAAGTTTAAATTTTGACCTCATTTTGAAAAACGCTATACTGATAGTCTCTACACTGTCTACAGCAACTTTCTAATCTAAAGCTGCATTTAAAAATGACAAAATGCTTTTCTAGTGTTGACTTTTTTTTCGTTTCTGCGTATTAAGATTGATAACTTGCAGTTTCAAATGCAATGACGTCACATCGTGACGTCACCAAACGCGCTGAAAAGCCTTCCCTCTCTTTGTGGCTTGGGTTCTAAGTAAAATTTGCGGGACTGGAATTGTTTGCGGTACAAGAAAAGAGAAAAACGGAAGAATAATATTACAAAATGGTTACAAAATTACAAGTTTAATAGATTTTGACCTAAAAAAAAGACCTAACGAAACAATTTGACCGTATTTTGACCTAACGTAACATTTTGACTTTATCTGACCTAATAACTTCTATACCACACGTCGTACAAAGCTGAAATTTGTTTTGTGCTTGTTTCATAGCATTCTGAGCAGGTAAAAAAAAATTGACCATATTGACTTTTGGTTGCCCTAGTGATGTCTTTACCATCGCATCACTGCGCCCACAAAGAACGTTTAAATATTGCCAATCTTTATCCGCCCATTTTGCAATGAAATCATTAAATTAATTCTTCTAAGGTTTTTTATTTATATAGGGCGGCATAAACTTTGAGTTTGTGGTACCTGTTAGTGTTGCAGGGGCAAGTGAGTCGCTACATTTGTGTGATTTTTTATTGCTTTGGGCGATATTTCCTCGGAGTACTATTTAACATTTTTAGTTAGAATTAATGAAATTTTCCGCCAATGCCTTTGTTTATGATCTTTACGATATTCATTGCGTTGAAGGCAAGCGACGATCTTCAAACATAGTAAGTGGCCAGGACACTGGTTAACTTTGCAGATATTCAGTGAAAAAGGTTTGGACAACCCTGTGTTAAAGCATCAAAACCAGCACCTGGCAGCTTGTGAGTGCCCACTTGAAGTACACTCTTAGGCATTTTTTGACCTTAGATCTTGTCAAAAAAGGTCAAAAAATGCAGTGTGGCAACATAGTAATGACATGAAAACCAACACTGTTATTTTGGTGCTTCATATATAGCTTAAATCTATACAAGCCGAAACAAACACCAAGAATATCTGTGTAATCACCTTGCATTTTTAAAATTCGATTAATTAATTATATAGACCAACGGTGGGCAAACTGTGGCTGACATGTTTTTTGTGGCTCGCTGAGTTGAATCGTAAGATTAAAAAAAATTGTAATGGCTTCAAAGAGCGCAGTCTGTGTAAACGTTGCTTCTTTTCCCCTTCTTCATTAATACCAGCATAATCAGGCGCTTCAAACATGTATGGAAAGCCAAATTGGATTTAAACTTAATAGTATTATTACTTATTACAAACTGATTTTTACAGATCTCTGGTGTTTTGTGGTTTTCTGCAAGTTGGCTCTTCCATCAAATACTTTTGCCAACCCCTAATATAGACCATAGTCAATAGTCAATTGCCTATGTTACCAATTATCGGTACTGTTATAATTAGTGCGTGCACAATAGTAAAAAATAAAACACTTGTTAGAGACTAAAGTACACTCACACTATAGACCACACTGGCAAACATTGCAGTTTTCGATGAGAAATCCTGCTTGCAGAGATCCAAATTTTAATGTGGCAGCAGGCAACTAGCCTATTATAAACAATGAAATCATAATTCTGGTCTAGCCTAGTGCAGAAGTGCACAACCAGATGATGTCAGAATTTATTTAGCTGGGCTCTAGTACACAAAGGCGTCCTGTGGTTGTGCATTTGTATACAAGACCCGTAACCGGTATTTGCTGAATTTAGCAATCGTGAGAACATCAACACAAAACCTTCGCAACAAAGGAAAAATAACACATTTATTGGCAATTTGGGGTCTACACTTGTAAAAACAATAAGCAAATGCTCATTGTGACGTAGTAGCGTGCACTGCCGCTCTAAAATTCGGTCTGTCCAGGCTGTAGTTACGTTACTAGCAGGGCTCAGCTCCACAAGCCCACATCAAACGATTAGGCTATAGGTATAGGGCATAGGCTATAGGCTAGGCCTAATATTATTATTTGTGAATAGTGACGTCTATTAGTATACACCAGGCATGCACAACATGCGGCCCGCGGGCCGCATGCGGCCCGCGAAACCTTTTCATGCGGCCCGCGAGCTATTCCGTGATTTCGCTCATTTTTGCTGAAAAATTTTACAAGAACAATCCAACCTTTGTTGCTTGTTTCTGCACAAAGTTGAGTTTACTGTTGGTTGAGTTGTCAGCATTTTGTGAAATATACAGTACCCCGTAAGGCCGTAATCGCGTTATAACTGAAAACAAGAGAAGGAAGATTGAAAATGAGGGCAGAATCTTTAACCGAGAATGGACAAGTAAATACTTATTTACAGAAACAAACTCGAAAATACTGTGTCTTGTTTGCCGAAATGTGGTTGCAGTCCCAAAGGAGTATAATCTGAGACGCCATTTTGAATCGAATCACCCGAACCTAGCTGAATTAGATGCTACTGAAAGGAACCTTAAAGCAGACAGTTTAATTAAGAATCTTTGCTCGGAACGAAATTTTTTTAAGCGTCCGGTAAATGTTACCGCTACCAGAGTTAGCTACGAAATATCAACGGATATTGCTGCTGCAGGAAAAAGTTTCACTGAGGGAGAATTCGTTAAAAAATGCATGTTGCGTGCAGTTTCTAGGATATGCCCGAGAGAGATCGAGAAATTTCGAAGCGTTAGTCTTTCACGTACAACTGTACAACGAAGAGTTGAAGATATTGCGGCAAACTTAACAAATCAACTACAACAAAAAGTAAATGAATTTCATTCTTATTCTTTGGCTGTGGATGAAAGTACGGACTGTACTGATACAGCACAGCTTTTGGTGTTTATAAGAGGCATTGACGATAATTTTAACGTGTCTGAGAACCTTGCTGGTATGCAGTCTATGAAAGGTCGTACCACTGGAAAACACATCTGCGGCGAAATTGTTGATTGCATTACTACAAAACTATCCGTTGATTTTAAAAAATTGGTTGGAATGTGCACTGACGGTGCTCCAGCAATGTGCGGAAAGACGAAAGGAGCGATGTCTTTGCTACAGGAGGTTATTGGTAGAAACATAATTGCTCACCACTGCATCATACACCAACAGGTTTTATGCAGCAAGGTTTTAAAATTTGATCATGTGATGTCGGTCGCAGTTTCGATTGTAAACTACATTCGGACTAGGAAAGTAAAGCATCGCTTATTTAAATCGTTTCTTGAAGAAACTGGTGCAGAATATGGTGACGTAGTGTACCACACCGATGTAAGGTGGCTAAGTCGAGGAAAAGTACTAAAACGGTTCATTGCTTTGAAAGACGAGATAAAGAAATTTTTGGAAACGGAGCCAAAAAAGTTTTCCGAGCTAGACGATTTGTCTTGGAATGAAGATTTATTTTTTCTTTGCGACATTACTTCACATTTGAACGACCTCAATATGAAGCTTCAAGGAAAAGGAAGGTGATTTTCGATCTTTTTGCTGCGGTAAACGGGTTCAAAGCAAAGTTACGACTTTTCAAAAATCAGCTTTTAGATGGAATATTGGTACATTTTCCAACCTGTTCACAGCATATTTTGCAAGAGAGGCATTCAGCAGTAGGAATCAAATATGCTCAACAAATCAAATTTCTGATTGAAGAATTTAACAGCAGGCTTTCTCTTTCCAGTGAAGAAAAACTACAGCTAAAAATCATTGAAAATCCATTTTCAATAGAGCCGGAAGAAGCACCTCCACATTTACAAATGGAGGTCATTGATTTGCAAACTTCATCTTTGTACAAAACAAAATATGGAGAAAGCAGTTTGCAAGAATTTTACAAGTCTTTGCCCAAAGAAAAGTTTAAAAATTTGCTTACCATGGCAAAACAAATTTTCAGCTTATTTGGAAGCACATATATATGTGAGCAAACGTTCTCAGTAATGAACTATAACAAGAGTAAGCAACGATCCTTGCTTACTGATGGACATTTGGAAGATATCCTAAAAATATCAACTTCCAGCATCTCGCCTAATTATGACTTGCTTGTTGCGAACAAAAGATGTAACGTTTCTCATTAAACTTCATTTTTTGATATTTGTCTTGTATGTAGATTTCTTGTTAATGTTAGGAATTTATACTTCGTTGGATTTGTTTTTGTTTGTCACCGTCGAGGGGTTACTTTTGTTATAAAACCGTCGAAACATAGTTACAAGCTCTTATGAGAGATAAATAGAACAAAACAATAATAAACGTTTCTCCACGGTTACAGTGACACCATCAACGAATCCGATGCTTTACCGCCGATAAGCGTTAAAAACTAGATACTGCAGTGCGAGAGGCAACCGTCTCTTGACAGTAACCATCTTCTCAACGATATCTCTTATTTAACGGTTACATTATATAAAGTAGGCTACACGTTAGTTACAACAACGTTAGCATGCGGCCCGCGAAAAATATTTTTTCCCTGAAACGGCCCGCGTACTGTTTTGAGTTGTGCATGCCTGGTATACACACTGTGATGGTGTGACGTCAAAATAATAGACATCACAAAAAGTCCTCTACCACAAGCTGCGTGATGAACTTTAGGCAAAAATCTCTGCCGAAACAAAAATTGGCGTTTTTATGATGAAGCTCTATAAAAAATCCATTAACTAGGAAAGAATTTGCACAACTTAAACTTGGCGATGCTTCTTTCCACCCAAGCGTTAGTTACCGAGCTAGCCTTAGTGCAAATTCCGATAAACACACAATTTTAATTTATTTATTTTTTGCTAATATAGTACGGACCAAATTTGGAACTGTTGACCTCGTCCACTGTACAGGAGCAGGTGCACAAGGCCATTACAACGTTAGTGCTACTTGGTTTCGAAAAAGGTGCGACATTATAACATTCTGGATTGTTTATGGCTTTGTTTTTTGCGTGGAAGTGTCCATTATGGAAAGTTGTCGCTTTTTCGGGAAAGCGTTTTTGAGGCTTAAGTAACAAATATGGTTCATAATTATAAGGGAGGGCTTGCTATACATTTAATTCAAGAAGTGTGAAGATGTGACCTCATCATAGACATATACATTAACCTGACCATGAAAATTATCACACAGAAAGTTAATCAAACGAGTCGGTCTTAGGCGAATTTGAATACTTGTACAGTATCTGCAAACATAAAGCTTTAGCAGGATTAAAAGTTTTTCAAGTGAAAAGATTATTTTGTGCCACCACCAAGCATTGTTTTATTTCATGGATGGCATCCCGCTCATACCCAAACGATATAAATAAATTTATACAAACAGCGGCAAACATATCTAAAATTGTCGAACACATCGCAAATGGTCAATAGTTTGGCAACTAAGAGGAGAAGCCTTCTTCCAGACTTGCAACACGCACATGAGATAACAACAGGATTTTAAAATAACAGGATTTTAGCCCGGTGGTCTCACGGCATTGCCACTGTTTTTCTTTATTTTGTTAATTTGTACAGGAGGCAGTTTCACTGACTTCTTAAACGGTTTCTCGGGAACAGCTTCGAGTCCGACACCAACTGGATTTTCCGGGAGAGGCGTAGTATTATTTACATCTTTTTGCGGCTTCAAACGCACCATTATGTGGGTGTGGGTTGGTAAATACGTCACTCTGTCCACAACTGTGTCCAAGTCCGAGAGTCCGTCGACGGCCATTCTCTCAGGGGCAGCTTTCAGCAGTTTATGACGTATGGTGTTAATGGGGTTGCCGGTATCGTGAGGGTGGCGAATCATCGTATACCTAAAAACACCAACATGCCATTGAAAATCGCTTTGATAGATTTACGGGTTTGCCCGTAATACGCAAAGTGTCAATACGCGGTGTAGAATTTTTCAATGGTAATCTTACCGTCCATACCACCAAGTCGGTCGCACTCGTTTCAAGCCGGATAATTTAATACGAACATTCATGTCGTCATCTTCGCCGCCCCAACCCCAGTAAACGTTTGAATATCCGTTGACTGCCCTGCACGTAAAATAAAATTTAGGTTTCTGCTCAGACGTGTGAAAATTGGCGACGAGACCTGGTCATTGAAAGTTTAACTTTTTCCTAACCTGTATTGCCACTCTCTAAACGCTACCACGCCGCCCACCGTAATTCCAATCTTAACATTGTACGTGTAGTTGAACTTGTCTATGAACGGCGACAGATGAGCGATTGCTTTGCCCTCTGAAACGGAGAAAATATGTCTTATGGCTAGCCGGGCCAACATTAAGTTTGAATCAAAAGTAGTTTCAGTAGATTTCTTACTAACTTGGACATTGATAAAAATTCCCCGGTACCTCTGGTATCATGTCAACATCGTGAAAAATAAAACAATCAAATTTATGTCCTGAATATGTAGTAACCCAATTGAAGGCAGTGTTCATCAGCTGGCCTTTGTTGAACACTCCAGTGGCCTCCTGTTCGACGACGAACACTGTAAAATACAGTTGCTGCATGATCAACGTTCCCAAGGTGTAGTGGAGCCAGAGTCTGGAAAAAGTAATCGTGATTTTGTTAAAATGATCATTGATCAGACACCCTTTTATGCTTTAACAAGACGATTCAAAAATCGGAACATAGCACACCTTGCAGCAAAACATCGTATTTTTACGTCACGTCAACCATTTTTTCTTTGTAGGTAAAGCTTTTTATTTTTCTAGCAGAGTAATGGCGTGCACCCAAAAAGATAATGACCCAGAACAGCAGCAAACAATAACACTACAGATATAGCCAGGGGTTGCCAAAGGCCCCCCGAATTTCTAAGACTCGGACTATCAATAATTATATTTTTCACATTTACGAGCAGGCGGTCAGTTGTTAGGTCGGTCTTTATTACGCCCGCTCAGTTTCCATACACTGTTACGTCATAGACCACCTATGGTTTTACTACTCGACCATTGGTTTTCGTTATTGAAAACAGTTTGGTGTATAGTATTGTGTTTTATTTTCGGCAAGTTTTAGCTTGGTCGAGATTTGTACTCTGCGATTTCGAATTTCAAACGTTTAGCCAGCTTATTATATAAGTTTTGCAAACCACAGTTTACTTAGATGACAAAACCTAAACAAGCAAAATTGTTAGCTTTTTTTTTCTACAAAGTCTCAAGATTTTCAGCCGTTAGAAACATCAATTAGGGCACACCTGCCGTGGAAACACTAATTACACCTAATGTTCATGCTTGTATTCCCGGGCATCAATACACATACGAAGTGGGGAAAACAAACGATCTTGGGTTCGTCCTTGAACATCGTTCGCAGCTTACCGACACTGAAAGATATAGATTTCTAACTTCGGATGGTCCGAAAAACGTGGCGCTTCTTGATACCATTAGACAAAATCGTCGCAAATTTCTAGAAGTTTGACTTGAGGATGACAGGTTTTCCGATTGGTTAGTCTACACCCAACTCACTGGTGGAGACGGTTTGTGCAAGATACACATCGTAATGCAAGCACGTCTAAAGCATGGAAATTTCAGAAACGCTGCTTTTGTGACAATACCATGCATTGACTTCAAGAAATTCATTGAGAAAGCTGTTGACTATATGCTTGGATAAGCGCTGCCCCAAACATAGCATTCTTAATCGTTTAAAGTCCGCATTCTTAATCGCTTAATATTTGCCCCCTATCCCCAAAAAAATTTGGGGCTGGCTACGCCACTGAATGCTATATAAGTCGAACACTATAAGTCAAACGTAGGCTATGGTACAGCGATTGCATTTGTAAATCAGCGCAAACATGTCGCTGATTTAAATCATGATATGTTTTTTTGCATTACCTATATTTTACCAAATTTTTAAGTACAGTTTTAGATCAGGTGTAATGCTGAATTTGGAATGTTCAAAAAATTCGTGGAGTACCGGTACTACGTAGTTTAAGTCTTACCTCAAATGAGTTTCACGATCTCTATACGGTATGATGATCGCAACAGATTGCCTAGGTTTGCAGAACTTTGGGCCAAGATATAAACCACCGGCCTGCAACTGCGGGTACTCGTTTGATATATTTTCCATTTCTGGCGGAGTCACTGAAAGATCAAACGAAATTGGAGTGGCCAAAGTTTCCTTTTGTAGCAAACATGGCTTTTCTTGGAAACGATCCAGTAATTGACGGAAGCTTACAGTGGCTGTTGTAAGGTTTTGAATACTGGTGGTTGTCGCAAGCGTTGTTTGAGAAGAAAAATTTCTTCGAGACCGAAAAGATACTGCTGGTAATGTTCTAAGACAAATCACTAGCCCAGTTTGTATATGATTGACGATTTCTTCTGAGCGTTGTCTGTAAGGTAAGAGGACTTCCAAAGTGGACATAAAAGTTCTGTTATTTTGCATTTGCCAAAGGCAATCTTTCATCAAGTCTGTTGCGTTCGGTGTTACAACTGATGCCAAAAAACCTATATATGGGTGTAGTCTTGGTTTTAGACGACGAAATACTGATAACAGGCTAATTCCTGTAGCTTTAATGACGCGAGTTGATTTAGCCGGTAAAAATTCGTACATAACTCCCAGCTGAGTGAAAACAAACAACGCTGTTCCGCAGAGCAAGAAACAAAAAATCAACGAATTATTAGCTGTTAGTCTCCTTCTGATCATCTTCAAAATATTTGCAGCGGGTACAACAAGTCTCACGGATCAAATACGGTACCGCAACGTAGGCTAGGTCAATAAAAACCTAGCCTACAGCTTAGATGACTAGTATGGTCATTACTAAGCAACTGGAGACTAGATAGCAAAATAATTATGACATCACACAAAGCCCTTAATGATGAAGGTTCGCTTGAAAGTTAAAACTTAATACTACACACCTTAGCTGAAATTTTAGCCTATGCGACTATAAAGACTTTTAAGTTGATGGTTTTTTAAATGCATCGTAGTTTTGTTAAACACTTTGCTACAAACAAAAAAACTCTATGCGTTTTTTGTAGTGTAAGTGTGGGCCCGCTAAAGGATCAAAATTTGGAATAACATGGTTCATATTTACGAAATTTCTTTTTAATTCGTTGGTGGTGGCTGAATCGTGTTAAACCAGTATGTAGGATAACAGAATATTAAGTTGGACTCTATAAAGTTAGATGTTATTTAAAATTTTTAATTACCCTACTCTAGCTTTCGCAAGTATAAGCTTGCTTCATCAGGTGTATAAGCCAAGCTTAATAGCGCTAAAGTCAGGGTTGCCATACCGTCCTTATTTCTAAAATTTATCCAATTTTGAAGATCCGTGTCTTAGAAAATATTTTTATCGTTTTTTCTACGAAACGTCTTTATTTTCAGGGCAGAGGTTTGTATTTTGGGCATTTCGTCACCTATACCTTTTTGTACCATATGGATACCAAAATTAAGAACATGCAAATATGTCTCGTTTTATATTCTTTTTTGGAACATTGATTTCCTTCTCCTGTTGTGCACTGTTTAAGGCAGTATTCTTCGTTTCCTAGTCGTCCTTATTTTTGAATCCAAACTGATGGCATCTCTGGCTGAAATACTGACCCTTATATTAGTGTGGCCGCAAGTACCAAGTTAATTGAACTTTTTATTGTAAGTTTTCATTTTGTCGTTTAATTTGTATTTATGGGGTTGCGACTCGCGACCAGTAGTTTCAGAAACCCTGTGGCCTAGTGGACCTAGGTTACATATTTCATACTCTTAAAATTTACAAAACAAATTCGGAGTCTAAATTTCAAGCTCAACTTCAGAGTCTAAATTTCTTCCACTAGTGATTACAGCAATAATTTTCAGCGATCTAGCAGGCCATTCGTCAAGGATTAGCCCATAGGAAAGGGAAAAAGGAAGGCACGGATTTAGCCATTCGTATGGGCTGAAAGGAATAATTCCATCCTTTAAAGTAATTGTTGTAAGGCTAATCGTGTTCGAATAAGTAATCCATTTTGTCGCATACGGCTATTCTAATGCCTACAAGCCTTATATAGATAGCCTGTAAGCAGTCTATGACGCAGTATCCGTTAATACTTTGTGCAATGCCATTCCAACGGTTGTAACTGCAGAACCAATGCCATTTGCACAGATAAACCTATGCTATATGCTAAAGTAGCCAGTAATCACACTGTACTATACTGTAGTTGGTATCAACACAACAGCCTATAGATATCAATAATGTACAGCAGTAGCCTTGA
Source organism: Clavelina lepadiformis (assembly GCF_947623445.1). NCBI lineage: Eukaryota > Metazoa > Chordata > Ascidiacea > Aplousobranchia > Clavelinidae > Clavelina > Clavelina lepadiformis. Next base: position 18,892,004 of record NC_135246.1, on the reverse strand, counting down.
CCGTACAATGACCAGCCATAGTTTCACATAAAATGGATTACTCATTCGAACACGATTAGCCTTACAACAATTACTTTAAAAGATGGAATTATTCCTTTCAGCCCATACGAATGGCTAATCCGTCTTTTCCTTTTTGCCTTTCCTATGGGCTAATCCTTGACGAAGCGGGTGGATCTAGACACACTTTTAAATGTTTTTGATTTCTCGCTCTTCGTTATTATGACACATGTGGTTGTCTTGATGTCATCATCATAAATCAATTTTACACCATTAACATAAACTTGTATACCTTAAGGAAGAATTAGAGATCCGGGCAAGACTGAGAAAATTGGAAGATTCGGTATTGCTTTTATTCTTGTCGTGTTTGTGTGAAGTTGAACATCAGAGAGAAATTTAATTTTAATCAAACTTTTAAATTATAGAAATTGGTGATTTATTTTGTTGATCCACGTGATGAAGGAGGTTACCACCGCGCAATCAACAAGAGAAGACCGATACAATCGGCAATTTCCCTATTTTAGCCTAATGGCGGTTAAACGTATTGCGTCCTGAACTTAGTGTTTTTTTTTAAGTTTCCTCAAAAAGACCAGTCACCAAACAAAATTTTGTTCTGTTAATTGAGATCTGGTACCGAAATGAATCCGCTTCCGTCTGGTCATTTGAGCGAACGTCTGAAATCTGCTAAATTAGACTTTCATCTATAAAATTATGCACTGTTACCTTGAAATGTTTGTTTTCACATTATAATAATAGTAGCGTTAGAACTGCGTATGTAGCGATAGTTTTGTCCGGGTATTATTTGCTTTTGTCGAAGAATTTACCAGTAAAACGCCTAGAAATGAATTTGGCTTTACACCGAACATCTAACATTTAGCAATTTGTTGGACGCAGCTTTGTGTTTCTGTATGATATGTTTTTGTTTTATTTTTATGGTGTTCCGCGTTTTATTTGGTACTTTATATTTCACCGTTTTCGTAATGCGATAATTGTCTGCTTATTCAAATGGCTTGTTTAGTTAATCATTTATTATATCAATGCTTATCTCACGTTTGCACGATCTTACCTTAACAATAGTTAGACAACTTTTGCATGCTATAAAAGCCGTTGTTGTGTCATTTAAGGGTACTCTTGATTTTTGGTTGTTGGCTATTTAATAAAATTTCTTTCTTATGTTTAACTGATGGTGTCGCGGCTTACCTTAAATGTGGAAAAAGGCCTGGCATCAGAAGATTGAAAATCTTCCTTTACAGTATGACTAAGGAATTGTACGTTCTAGACTTCACATACAGTGGTTTCATTTGTGAATGACCATTGGTGTTGTCAATGTTTAATCTTGCTTTTAATGTTGTTTTCCTCTTATCCGGTTCGGTTGTAACTTAATGAACCCTGTTTTTTGTGCATAGTTTATACTGTAGTACTTTATCGTTCACTAAGAAGTCAAGAAATCGCGTTGGAATGTGTGAGGCAGTTACTTTTGCGGTTTAAGCTAGATTCTGGAGCTGGCAAGGTTTTTAAGCCAAGTTACACTGACAACGACCAAGCGCGTATTGAAAACTTTCATGCACCGACCTGCCCACTTCTTACTGCTAGACGTATGAAAAATCTCTGGGCTACACAAAATCATAAAAATGAAAAAAACAAAACCGTTAATATACTACGAGCCACTTCTTGATTGCAGATAAAATTTGTGACGGCATTGTTTATAATAAATGTTTTAAATTAATGCTTGTCTGATAAAGTATAAGCGTAAACAACAGGTTTTTCCGCATACTGCATTTTATTTCATTGCTTTATTACTCTCACAATCCGTTAAAATTGCTGCCTGATTGGAGCTGTTGGCTTTCTTTCTGACGAAACAGATAAGTTTTCATCAAGTTGTTAAATGAAATATGCTCGTAGTAGTCAGGCTATGATTTTAAATGCAAGAAAATAAACTAAACATTGTTCACCTTCAGGCGTAACAACACCTGCAGTACCAGTAGCAAGCAACACAACAGCGTCCGGCGTAGTCGGAATCGGCTGCAAAATTAGATCAGTTTAAAACAAACTACAATCAAAATGAGACATAAATAAAGTAAATAAACCATATTTCTATGGCAGTAAAACTATAGAATTTCAGTGCCATTGAATTAGATGCAAACAACAATGCAAAACTATACATTTAAGCGACTTACCGCTTACTCTTAACGGGGCTCTTCCATCGGCGTTCCTGGAAATAAAAGAAAAACTGCATAATATTGCACATATCAGGTTAACTACTTTAATTACTGTAAAAAGCTAAAGGCTAAAATCAAAGAGTTAATAGCAACATAAAACAATAAAATAGCAAAATAAAAAATCTAAAATCAAATGCTAAACCACAAAAGCATAATCTTACATAGAGTAGGGCAAGGCAGAGATTGTGGCTGCGCACAGAAGCGCAAAGACAACGACGTAGATGAGAAGTTTGTTCATTTCCAAACTCGAAAATCTTTACAAACAGCAAAGAATTGGTTGTTCAGACTGAATGCTGACTCCCGCTTGAAATGTCTGTGAGTTTGTGGTATTTATATCGACCACTTTTTTTTCGTTTCGATCCAAGTTTGTTTCGCTGTGGGACCGCAGTTTGGCTTTGTGACGGTTACGTCACGAGTCATGGGTTGTTTTGTCGATGCTGAAATTCTATTTCGGGATCTTGCAATTCAGTTGTTGACCAAACTTAAATCCTCCTTAATGACGTTCAGACAAATTACCTCGCTTGAACTGATGTGCCACATATATATACTGTTGTAATGTTTACAACTTCCTTTTTACCCTGTACTCTTTCACTTATTACTACTGCGCAATGTAACATTCAGTAAGCTTTACCCAAAGGTGAAAACCTTTGTGTCTGATAATAAATAAAAATGTGAACTTTATCATTTAGTAATAAGTATAGACAGAATTAAGCAACTAACAGCATAGTCACGCCGTTTGAGAAATGAGAACTCATATCATCGAAGCATAATCAAAACAAGTTATCAACCATCAATGGTCCTCGCTCATATAGTAACAATAGCCGCCAGTGTACGCGGTCTTTATGGCGATTATGTTTGTTGTGTAATACTTCACACAAGTAATACAGCAACGAATTATTGTCATAGATTAATTTAAGCAATAATATAAAATCAACGAAAAATGAAGAAAACAAAGAAAAAGTTATTTACAAAAATAAACAAACAATGTTTAAAAATGAGACTAATTATACCTCTATAAGCAAATAATACAAACCGCGATTGAAGATGGGAGAGACACCAAACTATAGATATAAAGACGTTTAACGCCAGCTAGTGACCAAACTTGAAAGACTTTTGAGCCCAAAGTCAAAAGTGATTAAAGGACCTACAAGTTAACTCAAGCTATTTTTTGCTGTTACAAATTTGCAAATGAAGAAGCCTATCTACAGCAAGAAACACAAATAAATAACACCTCCACAAAGTAATAATAAACATAGCCTATAGTGTAACTGTGTGCAATATGGATGTATCTAGCGGTGCGGCCTTTGAGCGACTTAAACTAGGACATTATTTCTCATCACTCCAGCACCGGTTACTGAGATTGTCCGTGTGCAAATTATAGCATCATCAGGATATTCTGTGAAGGCTTAACGTCAGTGGGTGTTTGTAGATATTAATTTTATTGCGGTGTGTTTGCTTTATTTCATGCTGTTAATATTGATATTTTGTTCGAGAATGGAAAGTCATCACCAACAAAACATTCGCCATAAAAAGACAATCGTTGTAATTTAAAGAACACTGTTTAGTCACAAGCCGACAAACTGTGTTGTTAGTTGTCACAGGCGGCTGAACTTGACGCAATGAATTGTTTTGTAATGGTAACCGATTGTTACAACATAATCGCACCGCGAAAAGCCCGCACCCAGTCAGTACGTGATCACTTTTACAACCTATATAATGATTGCTGGTTTAGATGTTGACTGTTTTTTGGCAGAACAAGAAAATAGTGGTCAAATTTTCGAATGTGCTCACTTGGAAATGAGGTGTCATGTGGAGAAAACTATGATTACCGTTGTTTTCGTCTATATAATTGACCTTGCTTACTTCTAAACGTAACAACACTTGTAGCCTACAGTAGCTGTAGCAAGCTACATAACAACTCCCGTCGTAGTGTGAGGCAGCTGCGAGGGACAAACACTTAATACCCTTATACTGTAGCTTCACTTTCCATCTGAATATAAACCTTTATTTTGTACAATTAGCATTAAGAGCAAAATTTTGGGAACAACAACTTATGCAAAAATTCTAGAGCCAAAGTATAGATATCTTATAGACATTTTAAGAACGACGTTTCCAACTTAAAAATTTTATTTAACATGTAAATGAGTACAGTTGTTACTCGAAACGTGCGCAATGTTAAACTATTTACTAAATCGTTTAGATTTTTGCTTCCTGATGAGTCTGTGTTTTTGTTTTTTTTTGTTTCTGCTTTGGTCGCTGTGTACGTAGTTTGGGATTTTCCTAACTGATCAGCGTGCGGATCGTATTCCTACTTGGTTTAAGTGTTCTTGTTAGAAATGCGAATGCGCTTAAGTGTATAATTAGCCTAGCCCTAATCCAAAGTATATCTATAGGCCATTTCGGAGCTTTGCAAAATTCTGCATTGGCCTTGGTTGGATTCACTGGAAAACAACATTGTAACCACCTAGCACACCATCGGTTTTCACGTGCCTTGGGCAATTGCTGTTTTATAGACAGCGCTATGTAATTAATCACGTTTTGGTGTATAAGAAAACCAATTAATAAATCCTTTTCAGTGATTTTCCAGCTTTCTACACAACCTAAGACCATTAGCATTTTGCACAGCTGTACTAAACTTATACTGCATTGTGCAACATTGCTTTGGTTTCAGTATAAATGATCTGTTTCGAAAATTGTTATTACGTTTGCATTAATGTGCTTGTGATTTTCACTTTGAGTTTCTCTTTATTGTTAGATTTTCTTCAGTAATTTCATAATGTCAATGCCGCAACCTGAAATTCTGGTCATGTCCAAAGTATGTAAACTTTATCCTCGGACTGAGAAAAGTTTTTGCCCGACTTAAACCCGGCGATGATTCCTCAGAAAACGTCTAGATCCAGCGACAAAACGCGACTTGAAAATGGTTCGGTTCACCTTTAGCGCTTTTCTGCTGCTACAGTTTATAGGGGAAAAAACATACTTGCAGCCATAAGCGTCAAACACAATAGTAATACACAAGCAGTAGATATCCGTTTGTATCTATCTAGTTTAAGATACTTGACCCGGGTAAAGCAGTTCTGATTACTAGCCACAATAACTATTATTTCTAAAGCCCATACAAGCTTATGCAGTAAGTGAACGTTTGAAAAGTTGATATGACAGGCTGGTGTACTGCATGGCTCATATGTTTTAACATCCATGCGAGAGTAAACTCAGTGTACTTTGCATAAACTAGCGCTAATCTAATGGTTGGTGAGCTAGGGCTGTGCCCCATCTAACAAGTTATTTTGCTTCCCGTGGGCCACCTATCAGTTTAGTCGACAGCTGCCATGGTCGCTGATTGGCCAGTCACATTGGTAATTGCAGGCTAAGTGAAAAGTGTTGTATTAGCAACTTATGTCATGCTAACTAGACTTTAAAGCTAATTGGTAAAACAAACTATTCAAGCATTACAATGATTATGACTAACTAGCACAGTTCCACACGAGTCCATGGGCTAGCAAAATGTTGTGGACAGCCGGATACATTATCACCGCTCAACCTACCACTAAATATACCAGTGGTTGGAAAAGTGCAGCTTTTCCGAGAGGTTTGTGCGCCGTTTCAATCGTCTGATTGCTTTCAAAAAGTAACCTTTGTAATTTCTTGTTTGAGGGTTGCGGGCTTGCGGCGTAGCTGACCCCTAGATGGCCTTGGACTGGGAAAAGTTTTCCCACCTTCTTCATTGACACATCCAAAGTTAAATGTAAACTGCTTCTGAAAAAACCCCTTCGTTTCGTATTCCTTTGTATTTTAAAGGAACTGTCTTGGAATTCTTTTGCGCTCCAATTTGTCATCAACCATGATTTGAGATTCAAGGACTTGGGCAATTAAGAAAAATTTGGTTCGTTAACAAATCATCTTTCAACACATAATACTAGATTGATTACGTAACAATGACATAAGTTGTTAAAAAATCGAACAACGAAAATTACTTTGTCATAAAATACCATAAATAAAACTAATAAATATTTGAAATGAAGTCACAAAAACAAACATCAAATTGGTCCACTTTCGATCGTGACGAAATCAACGCCATAGTGACGTCACAGAGCCTTTAGCGCGAGGTAATCAACAGAATTATGACTGGAACAGTAATTCAATTAAACACGGATACACACCACCATGCGCAAAACTGCGTTACGTCATACACCTTTTTTCTAAAACGCGATGGGGCACTGGCACAGCAGTACATTACCACGTCAGAGATCACTTTGGTACGTCATTACAGTGAAGTGACCGGGAAATTGTCATCATCAGAGATGGAACGTTTGATTAGTTTTGGGACAGATTTCGAGCGAGGCCGTGTAAACTGACCCACTGCCCGCTTGAAGGTGGTCAACTCCACCCCGTTGCCGTTTGATTGTGACGCCATAATTTTGACATTGTTGTTCGAGTTCTCATTGGCTGATTCCACTCCATTGACTTCTTTTTCTTCCTGCTGCTCGGCAAGTCCGACCTCCACGCCGGTCTCCCAAATATCTGACATCAACTTCCTAACCTCCGTATATGACGTCATAAGCACGTCACGTTGTCCCTTGATGACACTGCAATTCCAGCGGAAGTTTTCCTCTGACATTTGGCGTTTGCGGCGTTCCAGATCCAGCGACATGGAAAGCTTTTTCTTTGATGATTTCTTCTTCAAAGGGGGAGCACCGTTTGTTACCGAAGTGACGTCATCGTTCTTGGAAGGCGCACTTCCGTTGTCAAGAATAACCGGAAAATCCTGGAATATTTCAAACGTATTCAAAATAAGAACGAGACGACAAGAATGGAAATTTGTTAAATATCTAACCACAAGTGTGCTTTCTTTAGTAGCGGCAGAAAGAAAATTTGAACCAAAAACGTTGAAATTCAAACTCACAGCGCTAAGCTTGACGGCTTTCTGATAGATGGCAGTTAACGCGTCACAACACGCCTTGGCCTTGGCCCGAAGCGCCAGGGAATCGGCGATGAGAGCATCGAACGCCAGAGCGGTTTTTCTCCAAGTTTCGTTCGTCGCGCATTGCCCTTTCAAGTGAAGCATAAACCTGTTATTATGACGTAATAATGAAACATGCGCCGGCGCCGTGTTGCTTGATTCTGTCGACGATTGTGATGTATCTGATGGTTGGCGTCTGAGCTGCGTCACTAGCACGTCGGTTGAAGTGGCTCGACGCTTTAATTCGGCCACGCTACGATTATCGTCCAGTTTAGTTAATTCGGGTTCAACTGGGGTCGAATATTTTCGCTTTTGGCGCGAAACAGCTTCCGGAGCGCACGCATCCGTTCTACTTCTTTGTCCAAGAGCACGGATACATTGTTTGACTGACGCCAGAGGAGTAACGCCACACGTTTCGCGAAAATAAGAAAGCGACCAGCGCCAGGTATCGCGCAGTGTGGCGGCAAATTGAATATGTTCGGTGGCGCCACGAAATAAATCGTCCACGGCGGGTCGGCCGACGTCACGGATCTGAAGAATACTGCTGGCGTCTTTTCGCCCGCGCGTTTTACGCTGGCGCTTCTGAGTGCTGCCACGCTTGCCAGGTATACGTGGCGCAGCGTTGGAGGTCAGATTCGGCGTCGAAGCCGCAGAACCCGGGGAGGGGCCTTCAGCGTCAGAAATAGCGATGTGGACGAACAGGGTCGCATTTTCCAGGGGTTCGTCGAAGATGGAGCGGAGACGGAGGTGACGATATCCGGGTCGAAGGCACTCGAACGGGATCGTGTACTGACCTACGTAAACATGACGTAACAAATTAGACATTTTTTTACTCTAGATAACTCACTCACTTCGTACGTTATTGACAATTTTATTACAAAATTTCCATAAATAAATTTTATTCTATAAGGCCGTGTGAATACCAGTGGTAGGCACTTCTGCGTGTTTAGGTTCTGTTTAAACTTTCAACACAGACCAAACACATCATAAACTGCTACATTTCCCATATGTGCTTAACCAGCTATTACGCAATAATCAACTTCTGTTAACAGACGATTCTGATTAATTCGATTGATCGAAATTTCAGCTACTCACCGATGAACTCGTCTCCGATAAAATCGTCATCAAGCACCACGAAGCGCACCAATCCGAGTGAAGATACGACAAGATGAAATTCGAAAGATTCATCAAAAATAGGGGAGACCCCACTGTTATTTGGGGCCGTTCTGGTTCGCTGCTCTGCGCAGTCGGCCGGAACGCCGAATATTTCAATTAACACGTAAGGGTCGATGACTTGGCCTTTGGCGCCTGCACAAAATTATTTAAAAATCAAGTTTTGAAAATTTTCGCTGATGAACTTTCAAATACTCAACAGAAAAAAAATGGACAAATATATCACTTACCGCCACCTCGAGGCTTGGGGAAGTTCTGTCCACTGATCACGCGGAGATGCAAGAGCTTGGGTTTGACGCCAGGGATCGAATCTCGGAGCTGAGAACTGTAATACGCCATCTAGAGGACGAAATTTCGTTCATTATTTCACAATCAAGCTCTGAAATTCACTACAAGATACACTTTGAATTAAATAGATTAAACGTGGACGTTACAGGTTTTGAGAAAATACTGAAAATCAAATGAATTACCGGATCCCGCATGATGGCGGGCTTGAGCACATAGCCACAGCCGCCGTTCATCGAAAACTTTCCATCGTTGATATCCATCATTAAACCTGACATAGAAACAACAGAAAGTCACGCAATAGAAGGGAATACGTCACAATTATCAGTTACAATGAAGTAACGCATTTCGCATGAATGAAGATATGAGATAATTAATCAATGGAATAAGTTTAAAATTTCTTAATTAGTTTCATCAAAGCAATAAGTTCTTTTCCAAGTTTAACTAATTGCTGTAACTAATTACACTAAATTACACCAATTCCATTATTTTGATATTCTTTAACGTTGATCTTATCCCACAGATGAAAATATCATAGGCTTTCCTTTCATAAGGCGGAGATCTAAAACACGAAAGCAAACCTTTAAAAACATACCCGGCGTCTGATAATTAAGGGATGCGATCTGTACCCCGCAATTCCAGTAATCCTGGGGGTTAAAATTACTCGAATCCACTCGAAGTCCGCTCGGATATACCCTGGTCAGGTACCTGATGGGAAATTGAAAAAAAAACTTACTCCGAGGAAACCAGATCGCGGTAAAGAAAGTTGTAGAATAACGCACAGTTGTAAAGATGATGGCAAAATATAAAACAAACAGTACATGTTCGAGTATTTTTAAGAATTTAAACTTGTCGGACACTAGACAGCTTAATATATGACGGCATTTGAACGCTATTTGAAACCGGTAATACAGTTGCAAGGAAATTAATTCCGATTTTAATCGCCAAGCATAAGAACCTCCGCGTTAACCACAGAAAAATATGGCTGAAAATGTGACTCACTTCTTGTTGTGGTTTACGAATTCCTCAGGAAGCGTTTCGACCAATCTGGCAGCAGTTTTTTCATGGAGAGAACTAGTGTGCTGGCAACTGCACAAAAAGTTAGGAAAATTTTTTGATTTTGTCAGATATCTCTTTTAATGACGTCACTCACAGATATTAAGCCGATCATTTCATTGATTAGGAGAGTGATGCAATCTTTGCGCATGACTGAATTTTGAAAACAATTATGACGTATGCATATCAGCAGCCTTCACAACTCGCCTGTATGTTTGTCTGTGAATGGCGAAGCTGTCCCGCAGACGAACACACTCGCATATTGTGACGAGATCGGAGAGTTCACGCACCAGTGGCTGCTTCTGTTCCGCTTGGTCAATCATGCTGAACGGGTCGTCAACCGGGGGAGTTCCCGGAGAGTTTGTGGGCTAAAATAAGAACGGGTTTTGTTTAAAAAATGAATCGGACCAGAGCCATTTAAATGATGAACACATCTCAAGGCCAAGACCAAAGACATAAGAAATGCATGCCATCGTTATGATCACGTGATACTTACATCACAAACTTTGTAATTCACTTCCTTCCCTTCGTCATCTTCGCTTACATAACCAACATCACCAGTGCACTCTAGCGGTAGTTTCCTGGCGCGAATCAGGAATTTATGCTTGAGTGATTCCGGCGACGGTAACTCATGCGTGTCGCTGTTGATAGCCTGGACATTAGAAGGCGATGGTTATGGCTTGATCAGAGTTGGAAAAAAGTTTATACTTCATATTGAACACGAAACAGTTTGTTGTCAGTGATATTTGCTCTCGGAATACTTTGCTGAAAACTTTTCTTCGCATTTTATCACCAGTTATCAGATCATAAAATGTCAATCTTCGTAATGAATATCATACGCCCTGCTCACAGTATAAGTAACAACGCAATTCCAACAATTGCTCCACAATACCTCTGTGTACATCTTGTCGCCAAGCACGCTTTTCAAATATGACGTCATAGCGGTTTGCTGTGACTCCGAGCAGTGGTTTTCAATGGTCAGAATGACCGGGTAAGGTGAGGCGCGAAATGCGCTGTCTTTGATTGCTTCTATCGCTTGCTTGAATGGAATTCTGCGAGCGTGAAAATCGGCGGTAAGTACAACTTCATTTGCCGGTTAGCACAGATAACATTGGCATAAATTTATAGGGAAGTTGTTTTGACTAAAGTTTTATCGTACGAAGACACAATTGCGTACATTTTAAGCATAACAATATCGTCACCATAATTTCTTGACTTACTTATTAGTTGGTGTGTGACCATGTGATACAACTGGTTCACCATTTGGACCATCCCAACAATCGAGTTCTACACAGCGACAACATCTGCAAGACACAGCAGACGAATTTGGAATTAATTTTAACACAAGCAAGTTTACGTTCGAAGGTTATAAACCGTACGTCGTAATTCTTATTTAACGCCGCCTTTATTGGAAGAGTTTATTTTGAAAATTTTACCATTATTATCGTCATAAAAGTCACTACTGAACAATAAAATCCAAAAAAGCACCAGCGCGGCGTACAGTAAATCAACAATAAAGAATTTTCCAGAAGACTTACCTCAGAAGGGCTCGCACGTAGGCACTGACACTGCTTGGCCCGCTCACTTGGTCCTCCATGAGGTAAGTATTATGAGAGGAGGCGATGAAATAATGGGATAGCGGTTGCGTCATGTCTTGGCAAACCTGTAATACGATGTAATACGTGTTAAGCTGGCAAGTCGACAAATTATACAACTTGTTAACATCCGGATTGTAAATGTCTGGGAACATTCAGGTGACGCTTTCGGGTTGAGACTGAGGTTATGAAAAATTGCGGTCAAACTAACCCGCCGACTACGAAGTCCACATCTACCGTTACACTTCACGTTGTAAAAACCTTGTATTACAAGTTAGTACCGGTGCTAACTCGTTCGAACTTCAATCGACCAAGTTACAACGCTCACCTTTAAGTGTTTCGGGTCGAACACGCTGCAGTTGTCGGACATGAGATATTTGGTGAAACCATCGATGCCCAGCGCCGGTATCGCTTTTGTCACTTCTGACGGTTCGAATTCTTCGATGATTCTGACGCAGTCATCGTTCGTGACGTCACAGACACCTACAAACAAATAACCGTCTTAGACTTTGCTTGATATGCCTTTGTAAACAAAGCAACGGTTAGGGATTGCTTGAAGTAGGAAGGACTCCTAAGTCCTACTCTAACTCTGAAAACACACAAACGACTCTGAAAACAACTCAGTTGCGTCAAAAAAATACACGCAACTTGGCTACGGACTAGGGCTGGGAAATCTGGATTTGAAATTTTGTTAGCGATTAGCCGAAGATGTACATGATGTACCGGAGAAATTGGAGCAAAAATTTTGGTAATCCATTGATTGATTAACAATAGATTGCTACTGTGTTAATTATTTTAAATCTTGAATACTTTGGCTTCCGGATAAACTTTGTGGCCTAGCATGGCTGGAGTTGCTAACACAATCCTTTCCATCACACTTCTTAAGAATAAAAAGTAGTTTTGTCTGCGATTAACAATGTGATCTGAAAATTAGCGGCTATGGCAGCTAACGACTTAAATTCCCAGCCCTACTATGGACCCGACTTCCAAATAAAGAATGTGATTTGGCATTCATAAGAACATGAAAACAAAGCTATTTTCAACCCAATTTTGCTCATTAAATTTTCAGCACGTTTATTTAGGTTCTGGGAGCAACGCAATTTTGGAAGGAGTTTTGCGACCAAAAATACCGCAGATTAAAATCGGATTATCTAACGCTGTTGTCAACACAGACTAAACGTGTTTTAAATTCTTGCTTTTGCAAAAGCAAAAATTTCAAACTCCAACAAAATCAAAGTGAGCGAATTTCTTCACAATCGATAAAACTGCAAATATGTCCCCACCTTGCTCAGTTTCAAGAAAAAGTCTGAGATCGTCAAGGGACAGTTGGTCGTTCTTGGTCGCGTATCTGGCCAGTAAAAAGTACACCTCTGGTCTGGTTGCTACATCCTGAGTAGACACAAGAAATTTACTCACTCATGAAAACATAAAATCTTAAGTTTCAATATAAAATCATGTAGCGGTTAATGTGATGTAACGGTTGAATGTTATGAGCACGTGGTTATGTCATGCTGCGACGTTAAACTTAGCAACCACACGGTTCGTTTGGGAAGGATGCTATAAAAGCCATAAAACATTACGAGGATTAAATATTGTTAATTCTTGGAAGACATCACTTTAAACTCAGTCGATTTAGCACTGAAACATTCGAGTTTCCTTCAGCCGGTAAAAATTTAATCACCACAAAATCCGTTACACAGTACACGGGTAACCACACCAAAGCTTTGAAATGTAATACGTCTCCTGTTAAAGTGAAACTTAACATAAATCGGTTTCCACCTTAAAAATTTCAATAAATTCGTCCCTGGACAATCTGCTTTTGTCGTTTTCTTTGAACAGGAAATGTTCCTGTAATTTCTGTTTGATTCGAAGCTCACGTATTCCATCATGGAGACTCTATAAGATGATTAAGATCAGTTGCGAAACATAGAAACATCCTTTTCAGTGTTAAACGATTCACAACAGTTTTAATCAATGGATTATACAGTGAATAATTCTCAATGATATCGATGCCTTAACGTTGAAGAAACAAAGTAGTTGCAGAATAAAGGAGCAACTGAGTTGAACTTACCTTGAGGAGTTTGATTGACTCTTCCTCGTCAAGATATCCATCCTTGTTGATGTCTGCTTCATCAAACATGGAAGACAACCAGGTATCCCGGTGATCCGAGCGCATCCGAAGACCTTCCACATCCTGACTTGACATCAAGCACCTAAGACCTGCAAGGAAAAGACGGCATCTTGAAAGGAGGAGCTCAAAGATGTCCAAGGAGGCAAAAAATCCTTTCAACAGGAAAGAATGATTTCTATGTCTAACTAACAAATCTAGATGATTAAACATAAGATTGAAAGTACAAAGTTTTTGCAGCAATGTATTTCATTCAATGCCCATAACATTTGCTTAGATACCAAACTCTATCTAAGATAACGCACTTTTAAAGAAAGCAATTTTTGAAAATAGTAAAGTTTTAAGCATGAATAAACACGTTTTGGCCCACGATAAAGGACATCTTTGGTCAATACACTATATGATCTTGAGTAAAGTTCTAATTAAGAAAAATAGTAGCACAATGGATGGATGAAAACTATTGGGAGGAAAAAATTAAGAAGACCAACAAGAAGATGTACCGGTGACCCAGATATTGGCATCATCCGGGGAGTTTGCGATGAGGTCCAGCGTCTTTCCATCCCAATGGATGATGGAGAAGGAGCACTCATCGGGAAAATGAGTTGAAATGTCCGACGTGAGGAAGAGTTCTGTTGTCTTCCCAGGTCGGATCTCACGGATGTTGGTGACGTCAATCCTCGCTTTCCCGGAGTCTTTCTTGGTCGGCTCCCAATGCAAACAACTGGATAAAATGGAAGATGAGGAAGAAGTTTTGATCATATCTTTTCTCAATTAGCATTATATTACTGTTGAAATATTAGTAGGTAAGCTATATATTTATGAAAATACCAAGTTCCGTTTGAATAAGATACTGCTGAAATAAAGATATCTAGGATCAAGTTGAAATAAACCAATTCGCAGATCTGAAAACTTCTTCTGCTGTTATGGTTTTAAATTATATTATATTTTACAAAGTTGGTCAATTACAAGAAAACGACAATGCACAGATGACTCCAGATGATTTCCAAAAAGATGGCAACTTGTGCAAAAAGATGTTTGCCTAATATCAAACACCATAACAAACTGAATACTCACCTCATATTCTCATTGAGCCAGTAGAATCGATTGTAGACCCTTGAATTTGACCTCATCTTAACGAACTGGTGCCCAGCCTGCATGAGACTGACACAATCTGAAGCATTCTTGACACACGATTCGCTGGGCAGACTGCTGAATGACACCGTCTTCTTATGCAGGGAACCCCTTGTGCCCGGCTCCTAAAAGATGGTAGAAGATTTGTCAGTGAAACCAAAGCGATATATTCTGATGATTGTGTTTAATGCTGTTGGAAAAAGTCCAATATTGCTAATGAGTGCGAGGCCCCTATTACGGTCCCTAAGGATTAGGCTACTTATTATTTCTCTTATATTCCCAGGCAATGTTCATAAGCGATTTTGGAGAAGACTCTTTGTTGGAATTTTGATGCCAAATAATTACGAAAAGGTTAATTTGACATGTATAAAAAAGTAGAAATACGAGTCCAAGGTCAAACTGACGTCAGCACGCCTAGAATAGAGTTTAATAAGTTTCTTGAACGACTGTTCACAATCATCGATTCCTAAACACAAACTAAGCAACTGCTCACAGCAGCTCTAATTAATTGCACTGACAATCAATTTATGCAGAAACTAGGAACAGTATTGGATTATGACGTCATACACAAACGAGTGCGCCAGGCATACCATCAGATATCAATCTACGACTAGAAAATTTAAGCTAAAAAGACCTTGGGTGAACTGGGTGGTTCTCTGTCCCAAATCGGGGCCGTTCTCTTTTTCAAGATTGGAGTAAGTGGCGGGTTGACGTCAGTATCTGATGACGCAGACGATAAAACTCCGACCCTCGCCAGCGCTCTGGTCAGAGATTGCCAGCCATCCAAGCTAGATGTGCTTGAACTCCGACCTGAACCCCCAGACGTGAACTTTAACCTCGCCAGGAAGGAACGGGTTCTGGGTGTCGGTGTCGTCTCTCCGTCTTCGTCAACGTCAACACGGGCGCTTTTTTTCAACTTTTTGCCTTTTTTGAACGGAGAAAGCTGGGGGGATTCCCTGTCCAGAGAAGCGTTGAACACAGTGGTTGGGACGCTGCAGTCTGATATTCTCTTCAGTGCTTCGGCCACGTCTCTGTCGCCGTTTCGGGCCTCGGCTCGTACCAGCCCCACATGAGAAATTGCGGTCTTGTATATGTCGGGAGAAATTGTCGGATTGGATAAGACTGATGACGCGATAGATGACGTATCACTTTCGGTCGTCGTGGATTCTAAATCGACGTCGGGGGAATCGACAGAACCTGGCTCAAACACAAATTGATCGTTTGCCAATTTCTTTCCACCCGGCGTGGGCTGGCGGCCGGCCAACAGCTTGTTGACTTCCCTGTTGTCATGACTACGTCTCCTCATCATCATGTCGTACCCTTCGTCACGGACGAGCGCGGCTGCAACATCCGGGATCTCGAGAATCTGCTCCAGACGTGACGCTCTTTTCACGAACGGGGAGTTGAGCTCATTGGCTCCAAAAGATTTGGTGACTCGCTTCCTCAGGGTGATAAATTGTAACGGGGACTGATTGTCGCTTTCCGTGGAGCTCTCGCGAGTTAGGGGTTGTTTCTCCACCCCCGGGGGCGAATCTTCACTTTCCGGGGTCGTTGGTTTTAGCTCAAGGTCAGGGGGTTTGTTTTTACGAAGCAAACACGGGTTATTGGCGCAACTGACTGCTTCGGTGAGGGCAAGCCCGTTGCCGGCGCCATGACAGGACCCGCCGCACGTTACTTCGCTGGGGTCGGCCTTTAAACTGAGGTTATTGCAAAGATCGACCTCGTTGATTAACCCGATCTCAATGTCTTCTTCTGCGGTGCTGCTTCGGCCGCTGTCGCTGTTGCTGCCGCTCTTCTTCGGATAATCCGGGTCTTGTGCGGCAATATTCGAGCTTACCACGACGTTCGCTCTTTCGACTTGGATTTCCATTGTTGAAACTATTTCTGCGACGATTTAGCGGCAATCTGGGATTACTGCTCCCATTTTGTTCGTAAATGAACGCGAACTTTTACTAGCAAAGCCTAACTTGGTTAGTCTGGAATAAAAATCAGCTTGCACAATCAATAAAATCAATCCCCTGCCATTTAGAAGACAATTCAAGGGCCAACGAGTTACCTTCAACTCAACCCACGATCACGCAGGTTGGTCTTATCAGATAAAAAATGTCTCACTACGGGTCAACAGGTGCAAGCTCGGAAAAATATTGATTGCACAAATGAAAATATTTTTGAGCTCGTCTTGCTACACGACGCCTTACTGCTGCCAAGACATCGAGTCAGCCGTGTATAATAAATTATGCAAGACTAGAAATAATAAAGCGCTGTATAATCTACGTTGCGGCTAATTGCAATTGAATGCTATGGCCGTAGATGCGCCTGTGAGCACAAGCAAAAATATTTACAAAATTATGTAGCCTTGAGGCACTTATGTCGAAGCACTACATGCCAAGGCTGGCCCTACCTAGGCAAAATCTGTGAACGAAGGGCGTTGACGTCAGCTCGTCACTCGTGCACAAACATTTCCAAATCGTCGATTAAATATTAAACTCCTTGTTTACTGCGGTGGCCGTAGCTTTAGAAGAAGTCCAAATGCAAGTCAGGCACTGCGAGACGTGCATTTTCTTGACATTTTTACACAAGTAGTCGTCATTCAAGGGAGCACAAACACCTTCCATTCTTCGCTATTCTAAGTTCAGTCTGTCTGAATAAATGCTGACTGGCACGGAAGATCGCTCGAATCTGTTGTTAACTTAATTTAAGGTTAGATTAAAAACGGTTATGAACGACCGGAAACTGTTTTTTTCTAACGCTTTTACGTCACTTCCTTTTTACGCCACCATGGCAACACCGCGCAAACGTAACACAGTTAGTGCTATTGCTTGTTTGCGAACAAGGAAAGTCGGTAATTTATGACGCTATAAACGGTGAATTGTTACACAATCTTACGTCACAATGACTTTAAACGGCAATGTATATGACGTAACCGAGAACAATTTGCAGCTGGATAATGCTGCTATATCGGAAGGTCCAAGTTAACTGACCTCAGATAACCTTTTCTGGCAAGGACGGGTCTAGTCAGTTTCCGTAAATAGCCCAATAATTACACAAGACAGGTCATCAGCGCATGGCGACTAGCACGCGTTGATTTCATTGTGCGAATGAAGTTGAACTTGTTGACTATAACTATGTTCATAAACCGCTTTTTATAAGCTCTCAAACTGATTAGAAAACGTATTAACTTAAATTGCGAGTCGATTTACATGAAACCCTAATGCGTCCGCGACTTCGGCATTATTTCACGCTGAGTAAGACGACACTCGTTCGGAAGTATTTTATCTTGCAACTCTTCAAAAAGCTGAATTTAGCGCCACACGAAATTTATTATTGCGCAGCAAAGACAAGAGGGCAGCCACCAAGGAGCTCCTTCGTTCCGGTTCAATGGCAACCCAATTTTGTTTACAGGAAACAATTACGTCACAAGTACAAGGCCATACTTGGAAAAAAATTCCTTGTTGGCCAATTCTCTGCAGACTCAGACTAGTTCAGGTTAAAAATAATTCGACGACTGACCTACAAACGTCACCGGCGCAGAGTTTATTCAGCTTGAAACGAACGCCAATAACAGGGAAATATCTCTACAAAGAATCTGCTAAGTCCAATGTACAACACACCGCACCAGCACTGCACCTCTAACTACGTATATCCACGCAATGGCCAACGGGATACTGTGTTTCTTTGATTCTACTAACAAACATCTTCACTAAATCACATTCAAATTTAAACATTATCATTAAACATTAAATCATTTAAACAATAAATTGAAACCACAACTTTCTTTGCAGTATTTAAAGGCAAAAAACGCAATTATTTTGACGTATTTTACAACCAATATAAACACTGGCGCGATAAAATCCCGGTACAATCATAGTGACGTCATCAAAAGCAGTAACGACCAGTTTTTCGGATTATACCAGCCTAGCACGTCTGTTATATAACAATGCGCATCTGCATCAGTTTACAGAATAAATATTCCACTGAATAGTAGAGACAATTTTGCTCTTTTATTATCAAATGGTGACACGGCTAAGCCTAAAGGAAGATAACACACGCGTGAGGCGGAAATGTCTGATGTTTGTGTCTTTGCAAACGTCCTGTCATATTGTCATATTAAAAAAAGTACAGCTACAGCCGCTAGTTAACTAAAGCTCTATTCGAATATTGAGAATCTAACGCACGCTGACACTGACTTCATGAATAATTTCCAACTGCTGAAAAAAACAGCTTATACGCAAATACATCAACACTTTGCCTTTTTGTCAAATTAGCCCTAACTTTGAAATGGCTGACTCCTCTCTATACGCCATACGGCGATTATAGGTAAGATGCTTGACAAGCGATGATTTTAGTTTTGTGTGAGCCGAGCAGAGCAGGAAAATCAATGTGATTTATTATACAGATGTAAGTCAAATAATTTACCACGTTCATAATGTTTGCTGAAGCTAGGCAAAACCAACTTCTATTACTAAGCTTTTTTTCCTGATAATAACTGTACATTATTTTACTTCACTCTTTCCAGAACCGTATACTCATCACACGGTTTATATGCGGAAGCTTCCTTTGTCCCAAACGTTTATCAATTTTCTGTTTACAAATAGCCAAAAATCGGCCACAGGCGCAAACCAAAGCAAGTAACAAGTCATATATTAAGTAGGGCTGCGCATCGCAAGCACGCGAACTCCTTGTTAATGACAAATCATGCTTTCCGGTCTGTTCTGACGTCACCAGAATTGAAACCGAGATGAAGAATGACTACGCTACATTTCCACAAGCTTCCATTCATAGTGTGGTGAATTTACAAAGCCCGCAACGATCCTATACGTTTACCAGAGGTCCGCGTATTTCGCTACAGTGGTGAGAAAGTACGATCAAATAAGTTAAAAATGCCTTATCAATTATCATGGCCATTGAAGTCAAATAGCGCTTGGGCTATCTCAGCTGCCAATATGAGCTTATAGCACCAAACGACGTTAAAGTCGTTTTCATCTCATGGTTTTATCAACTTATCAATACCAAGGTCCGGTAATACGAAGATATCAATATCGACGAATCAAAGCGTTGTCCGGTACACAAGGGGTTTAAGAGAGATACGTCCACAAACCACGAGCCGCAGACGATACAGTTGGATTTGCAGGTTTTCGTATAAACAAATGTCGTTATACGTCATGACATGTAGGATTATGTTTGAACGATCACAGGGTATCCCATAATGCATGCGATGTCTTAAGACAGAAAACTCTCCTACTTCCACTGTACCAGAAGATAGCTAAATTATAATGAGTTCTTTTAAGTCAACATATGAGCAAAATACTTTTACAGAAAGAAAAACCAGCAGCCAAAAGCGACATCCAATACTGTGCTACTAGGAAGAACGCAGTAAAAGATAACTGTGAAAACAACGTTCCAGCAAGCTTGCTTATACACTATGCAGGCATGCAGTCTTCATCTTAACAATTGCACTGTTTCTGTACTTTCCGTCTTTTGAAAAAGCGCAGTAGCAAAAAAACACGGCTACATGTCATAGGTGGACAACCACTGATAAATACAAGAAGGCACTGTTGGGGCCAAATATAGAGTAAACGTGTACATTTGACGTTCAAGTATATGAAAGAAAACTCGATATTACGCCCACGGGCATGGCGTATAGGCACCAGAAAGCTACAAGTGACGGACGTATCGAAGACAAGTACGTAAGTTCGTATGACTAATCCATCATATTACCTTTGTTGACATTATTTTGCACACAACGATGGTAAGTTGCAATCGGTCGTCATTTGTATTAAGTTTGGTGCGACGTGTATTTCAATGCCTGTAAGATTCGTTGGATTTCTTAAGATCGGTATTAAGTTCGTGTTTGACGGATTTAACAGAAAGAAAATGACAACCAGTAAACACATTTGAAACCTAGTATTTACAATTTTACATGGATCCCATCAAACGACGGACAGCGGTTATTTACTGTGTTTCCTAACGCTTTAAAACTACATACGAGAGCTTTACATAAGGCTACATTTGCCAGGTACTGAGTTCCGCATCGCAATGCTCCCAACAACTCTGCGACTTCTAACTTTAAAAAATCAACTGCGTACAACGTTGGTGTTGGAACTCTACTTAATGGCTACTTTGATTGGTCAATGTACGTCGTTCGTTGCAGGTTGGTCACATGACGACTGACCAGACTGCGTACCTAATGGGCACCCATTGCGAAATGTTTCATCACGTGACATACGGTTGACGGCTGCGTATGACACAATGCAGGCCACTCGTGTCAAAATCAGGCCATGGAAAATTTCTCGTCTGATGGCCACGCGCAAATGCGGAAAAACGGGAAGTTGTAATTGTTGGGTCTGCACTTCACTTCACTTTTGGGATTTATAACCTTCTTATAAATTAGCTAAACCGTAAGCAATCACACAAGCAAGAATCCCGGTGTGCAGAAGCACAGCCCACTGTAAAGAATGAATGACAGCAAACAAAAACTTAAAAACAAAACTATCAGCAACTTAGATCAGCGAACTAGGTGCAAATGATGAGCATAATCGATGTCTTCAAGTCATGCAAATTCTCTTTCCGGAACCTATTAAAACTGAACCATTTCGCAGCAGCACAAATAAGAAAGTAATCAATATCTTGTACAGTATATTTATATATCTGATGTTGCATGGATGTCGCAATTATTGCTAACTTAAGACTTGACCATTCCAAACAGATTCACGAAGCTTACGACTCCTGCTGGAACCAAAACAAACAAACCTACCGCAGCACTTTCCTTTTACAGAATAATCGTCTGAACTTAGAGCAGTTTATACGAACTGATCAACAAAACTTAATACCTAAATTAACCTGTATTTAGGGTTACAACTGAAACATGTAATTGCGAGCGAAGCAGTAATGCCTGCAACCTAAGTTACACAACAACCTTGCAAACTGTTTAGGAAACTGAGAGGCGTTAGAATGAAGGTTGTACTAAATAGGCGGAAGGAAGCTTATGATAGCACCTCAGAGCAACACAGGTAAACGAAGGCTATGAGCTCAGTGACCAACCAGCCAGTACTGCTGCTATTGTCTTATACGCAAATCTAGGGTTTGGTTTTCAAATTGCCTTTCTGGCTGAATATATTTTTCATTATGATATTTTGCCTTAGACAAGCCACGAAACACAACCAGCAGAATATTAGTGCAACAATATCTCGCTGAAAAATAATCTTTGCTACAAACTTGCGCAATACGTTGATGGGTTATGTGGGGTGCGTGGAGAGCCTACGAAAACCTTTCTTAAGTTTGAACTAGGCAATCACAAAGCCTAAAGAGATTATCGTATTCACCAAAACAACAAAAGCTTTTGAAAATTCGCTAAGCAAATATTTCCATTACAAGATTATGTCGGGAACAATAAAATAACGGAACAATTACATGTTCATTTCATCAACGTAATCGTCACATTTGAAAAGTAAAAAATAACAAATGAAAGCGAAAACGTGATATGTTGCAGACAAAATTAACAAATCCTGACAAATCCACTACATATCGCTTCAAGAACAAGAGTTAGCAAAGAAATCCACAAGATTTGCAAGATAAAAGAAAACTATAAGAAATTGATTGTAACAAAAAACATTTTATCAAATCTTTCTTGCCTATCTTTTCCAGGCATCACACCAACGTGATTGGAGCTTAAACAAAATCAAAACCAAACCTCACAAGGGTGGGTTACTGCAATAAACACTCGCCGGCATCATAATAGACCTCCAACTCACTAAGCAGACTACATGAACTACGACATGGCAACAACAAACAAATGAAGAGACGTAATCCTCCGGGTGCCCACACCTTTCTCTCTCAATCCAAAAACACGTCTCTTACAAGTGATGATCAAAATGTAATCGATGTCGACCTCAATGCATGTCAAAATTCTCATCTACCACACACATAATAACAGGATGTCGTGGGCGCGTGTGTACTCTCACGCTTCGAAGTGTGTGTGCGGGTGATGGCATGCACTCAAATCATAATCCTTCACAGCACGCAGAGAAGGCAGCTGAGTCTAGCATTTCCGTATCCTAAGCCCTTATTTGTTCTTTGCTAGGTGCCCTCTAAACATTCATTCAGGTCACCGGTTACTTGATTACTTCGCCATTGCAGGCTGCGCAAGAATACGGTACTACTGGTTGGTTGGTTGGTTGGTTGGACTGCCCTTACAGGTTGGTTCGGCGCTCCTTTAAAAAAATATGTTCAGTAGGCATTATGCATGGCCCCGTATTTCTGGAATGCCGCTATTTCACCGGAAAATCGTCTGTTCAATTCAAAGCAGCTTTTTACAGTTTCTTGTTAACATAGCATTCTAACCAAGCCTAACCTGAATCTTCCTCAAATATCACAATTTAATTTTTTGCATACCCATTCTTTTAACTTAATCGCCGATCTCTAACAACGGGCTGCATGAAATAGTTACTCTCCATCTTCTAATACCCTGGCAGGCTTAATATCATTTTTATGTAACTGCAAAACGTACCAGTGATATCATGAAAGATGAAACTGAACTTTAAAACACTGATAAATCCCAAATGGATCGCTGGGAGGTTATTGGGCTTTGTTATAATTATCTGCCGTTGAGCTGTCATTTAAAAACGGCAGAATACCGGGACACGGTCCGGTCTGGCAACTTATCTTCTCATCTGGTGAAGGTAGAAGCTAAACTGACTGGCAGTTTTTGAAACACTTAACAAGTAATTCACATCAACAAGTTCGTCACAGTTATGACATCAACCAAGAATTTTTTCGCCACTAACTCAATGAAGGAGTTAAATGTCCTGATTTTTTTACTCGTTGTCATCGTGATTGTGCTAATATGTTATTATTTCTCAAGCTCACTTTCCACTTAAAGAGAATTTCATCGTAATTAATTCTAGCAGCTTGTCAACTAACTTACAAGCCTTATCTATCAAAAAGTTCTGCTACAAAGTGGTTGTTATTTAAGTGAAAAAACTCCACCAGTGAAAAAAAATGTCAGCAGATTTAGCCACAGACAAGGTTACTCAAGGCCATTGCATGGTCGATGTTGAGTTAGACGTCATCACTTTTAAACCTTTACAATGAAGATGCAGCGACATAATAAATACGTGCGT
This sequence comes from Clavelina lepadiformis, assembly GCF_947623445.1. NCBI lineage: Eukaryota > Metazoa > Chordata > Ascidiacea > Aplousobranchia > Clavelinidae > Clavelina > Clavelina lepadiformis. The sequence goes on along the minus strand of NC_135246.1, from coordinate 18,868,341 downwards.
TGTATTTACGTCATAGGAGTTTTTCATGCGTTTTACCTGAAGCAGCATTTACAAGGTCAATCTGGTGTGAAAAGTTCCATTATCACGATTACAAAACATGATGGCAATGTTATGGCCACATAAAAATGCTGAATTATTCAAGTTATTTACAAATGTTGATAAGCTCCTGGAAGTGTAGATTCAGAGAATGTGTGTCGTGTCAATCAACTTGACAATTTTGACTTCAATCTTCTTGGGAAACCACGAGCGCCACTTGGCGGGAGCAAAAATTTCACTGATATCTCAACTTATAAAACACAAGCCAACCATTCTAACTGACTAAATGGCCTTGTTTGCTTTTTGTTTATTTTTCTTTTTGAAATGATATTCTTACAAAAGTGTATGTCTCAAATTTACGTAACGAAACCATAAATACCAGAATATATATTGTTTTCTGAAGAAGAAATTTAGTGAAATTTGAAACCAAAAATCGTGAGATAGAGTGAAATAGCTGCAATTTAATCAGATAAGCAATTAAATCAGATAATCGGAAGTGACGAAAAAACGAAAGTAACTTAACTTAACCTTGCGAGTTCACAAGAGTGCGACGACAACCACATTACCATAATAGCAAAGTTGACTTTGCTAACAAACATATCTATGTTTATCTTCATATATAAACACTGCTGCATGGAGAGATACATTTGAGACAAAATGGTGTTACAGATGGTGCAATGTTCTATGCTTACGCGACCTATGTTATAATGTTTTACGTCTACGTTTAATCTCTGATGTCTATGCTATGCGCATGCGCGATGTGACGACCTCTATGTCAGGTTAACAGTTTTGAAATTCATTCTATATTGAAGTGACCTGTGACTCACACTCGAAATATTCAACAAAAGCTTAACAAACGTTACATGGTGTCAGAAGTGGGATTCGAACCCACGCCTCCATTCGGAGAGAAATAGATGGAATAGGAAACAAATTACACAAGTATTAATCTTTACACAAGTATTAATCTGTTAATTGATGTAACGAGCGGTACACGACTTCACTTCAAACCTTAAATAACAAAATCGCAAAAAAAAACTTCAAAAAGTCAGATAACAAGCAAATAATGACAACAAGGTAGAACATATTCCATAACATGCCCTGTAAGTTCCATGATCAAACAACTTCGGCGCTTTTGATCAAAATTTTAAACAATCAGAGATAAAATGTGGCCAAAGAAATCATGTTATTTATTATACCGTATCAGTCAGTTAAAAGCAAAGAAAGACAAAATGGATAACGGTAGCAAACAATTTCCAGAGCAAATTAATTTTGAAATTGGCGGCAGCAAATCAAAGGACAAAGTAAACCACATTCTCTACTCGAAACTTGCTTAAATGAAGTTTGAAAAATCCCGGACAAGTTTGACAAGCGAAAAATTACTTAAGGGCGGAGCGCTTCCGACATTCATTTGTGGACGTGCGGATTCCGAGAGTAGAACTATTATTATCAGGGAAACTACACCGTTTGATGTCGAAGTAATTTCGATTGTGACGTAATCGACAATAATAAAAGGGTATTCCGACATCCGTCATGATAACAAATAAACGGCATCTCTAACCCTTGCCTATACTGAGCACGAAAGAAGAATGTTTTGGTAAAAACTGGGACGGATTAAGCTAATCTTGATGTCTGTACAAAATTAATCTCGATTGTCCTACGTCCTACGGTACAATGTAAATTGATGTTTTCGTAAGCCCACGTATTACGCGACTTCTGTGACGTTCGGAGGCTTACACCTGCTGCTGAAACAACTTATTACTTAAATGCCTTGCGCAATAGGTATTTCTCAAAAATACACGGTGCATTGGTGGCATCGGGACCTAATGATGGTTCAAATAGGGAAGAAAGAAAACACAAACGAAATAACGATCGTTGGTATGGTATCAAGGGAACAATAAGGTATTGTGGCGTCACAGAAAGCTTAACGATAACTTGGCAACATCACGAAAAGAAGCTGCATGCAGTGTTGCTACTCACCTTTATAATGCTGCGTCGTCTTTCCTTCCCGTTCACATTTGGCGTTTGAGAAGCCGAAGGAGGTTGGCTTGATACCGGTGTGGTCTGAAAGAGCATTAAAAGTTGGTAGAATGTTAGCTCTACTGTAATTACAACTTTACAAACTATAACTTTAACTACACCGTCCATCGTTCAGGTTGTATTTTCTTAACGCTCACCACCATAAATATAACCTACTCAAAAAATTGAGCTCGAGTGAAATTACTCACGCGCGCCGGGGTTGGAGACTCCGATGCGTCGCTTACGTCGTGTTCCGACTCTGGGATCGGTTCCATGTCGGAAAAGGACGAAGATGATGCCGTGGAGTGTAGGATCTGATGAGTCTTCTTACTGCGTGAGGAATTTCGACGTTACTCGAACCATAACGAACTCGACTGGATGTAAGGTTACGATCTGTATAACCTGACAGCGCAACTTATATTAGGATAATCGCCATCGTTGTTCGTTTTAAGAAAAATCTTCAATTAAGCAAAACTTTATGCAAGTTTGACGCCAAAAATTGAGAGTTAGCTCAACCTCGCTTCTAAACTGGTCAGTTAAGTCGACAAACCTTATAGATTTCGCAGAAGAACCGGATGCCGGACTAGAGGTTAAAGGCGGGTAAAGAAATTAAATGGGGCAATAAAAAGCGCAGTAAGATGGTAAATGTCTTGACTTGTGACACATCTGAAAAGCGAAATATGTTCACCAACCACCAACCTTTGGTCTTCCATGCTAAGTATATGCTTGAAGTTTAACGATTCAGATCCACTTGATGTTTAGTTTTCAGGTTTCTTCTTGGGGCATGTCTAAGAGACGACAACTCACTACAGCTATCTTAACTTTCACACATTTTCTAAAGTCAAAAGCCCTAAAAATCTGAAAATAGATTGCCAACGTTAGGAACACTCTAGGAAAACTTTTTAACTGAAAACATAGTCCGGTACAAAGCATTCTACAGTTTATATGCAATAAATATGACGAACTTAATATTAAATGTATGGCTATTATCAAACCTAATACTAAACGTATCCTTTCAACCGAATAGGACAGGGGTTCTTAAAGTATGGGTCGCGACCCAAACATGGGTCGCGGAGGGTCAGAAAATGGGTCGCGACATAGTGACATAGGTGGGTCGCGACATAGGTTAATATAATATAATATAGGTCTATAGGACATTAAAATGGGTCGCGACATAGGTTTGGGTCGTGAGGTGATCATGAAACTCAGATTTGGGTCGCGCTCAAAAAAGTTTAAGAACCGCTGGAATAGGAGCTTGAAGTCAACTTGAAATTTAACCGCAATTAAAAGGGAATCTACCAAAAGCGATACCGATAAATTACCCGAGCACTAAGGAAAAAAACATGAAAGCAAAACGAGTGAAAAAACTCAACTACAACAACCGACATACACTCAACAATAATCTCCAGCCAAAGAAATGCCAGGCTATGCCTTGGGCTACACTGAGCCATCATCACTCAAAGTGCAAGTTAGAAATAGAAAGCCCAAATATCAACGCGACCTGGAATTGTTATACGGTGCTACACGCGAAAATAAATGCTTTATTCCAACTAAGCAGTTGCAAACTTGACGTCGCATTGGTAAATCAATTACTTGAACGAGGATGTCATAGGCACTGGATAACCAAATCCCTTGTCAATAATCCAACAATTAGAGCTTACAATTTTTATTGGTACTAGACAACTGTAAATCGATAATGTCAGAAACGGTAATTATCGGTACACGGCGTTTTATTTGAACCACCTTTTCAATTTACGGCACATAAAATTTTTATGGCACGCACCTATCATCTAGCACATACGAGAAACTCGTAAACTCGAAGCTAACAAAAGGTTCAGTGGCTTCGTAAGGGCCATATATTTTAATTCAGCGGTACGTAAATATTTAACTAAAGATCGAAAATACTGTTTATTTGGTAAAGTTTCAAACGTAAAACTTCGAGCGCAAACAGGGCTGCCTTTCAATAACAGGTAACGTTTCACCGGACCCCGATTGAAATTGAAGCTAGTTCAGTGCAAAGTATAATAATGATCGCTTTCAATCAACCTAATACCTTTAAAGACCCAGAATTTCTGTTCATCGAAAAATAATAACAACTCTAACTTGTAAGGAATTGGTAATAATTTAACTAATAAATACACATTGTGAATACGATAACACGAGGGTATTTTTAGGAGTATCTTTAGATTGGTGAATTTGGTTTTGGAATTTGGTTTAATTTACTAAGTTCGGGTACAAATTTTATAGCTGAAGTTTCTTAATTTATCGAGACATGAACTTATTCTAATCTAAACTAAAGTTCACTCAGCAGAGATCGAATTAGCCGCTGTCATTAAAAATGCTATGGTTGGCACCAGGCATAAGAACAAGGCACCACTGGTGAAATACAGAAATTTGGTCCTGCCTACGTTTCGTTAACTCACTCGGGTCAGCTTCAACAGGGCAGTGGGGTACAGTCAGCCAGTGTCGGTTAAGAAAAAAACGGAACTGGAATTTACTGACAACCGATTGCGCAAGTAAAAAAAGAAAACGAGAAAAAGCTTCTTAATCCTGGGGTAGGCTCAATGGAAGACAGCTTTACAGAAAGAGGCATTTACAGTTTCTTAAATCCAGCATGTTCCGCGTAGTCACAGGTACACATCGCTGTCGAAGCGAATCTTTATGCGTTTCGCACATAATTGCAGCTGTGCAATCGACACGTCAAAGCGGTGCGCCTTCTGTGAAATAAAAAATTATCTCGTAAATGCACTGCACCGCTGTTAAGACCTTTCATCAACATTTCACAACCACTGACTAAATGTCATCGTCATCGAATCATCGTCCACTTAGGTAGCACTGAAAGAAATGCATTCATTTCATTTTTTCTACGAAAAATCCATTTCAATTTGAAATAACTCAACGAACATTTAGTGACAAGAGGGTGCTATTTGATAACTTGCAAGTTATTCTGAATTGCTCAGTGCTGGGAAGCTCTGCGTCTGGGCTGCGGAAAAACGATAAATAAACAGTTGCAACTGTTCGTGTAAACAGATGTGCTCGCACAATTCGTTGAAAATTAACTTTGAAGCAAATACATATCATCGTATGACAACGCAGACTAAGAAGCTGAGTAGAATATTCCTGGTCCAAACATAGCTTAGCGCAAACAGCAGGCTTTATTGCTCATAGTTGAGATCCTTGATGGAAATAAACAGACATTAACAATGCGGATTAATAACAGTTCTTTGCACCTTGCTACGTGACAATCACAACATCCGGCAGGACATTAATTGCCAATATTTACGGATGTCGTCTTTAACGAACAAAGAACATCCCGATTCAGCAAAATATTCGTTAATGAGTCATATTAAATGCTTACTTTCTCTAATTTCTAAGTTATTTCTATAGGTAATTACCGTAATTAACAAAAATCTGAAACGCTATTTTAATATGACCGTTTCTCGTAGAAAATGCAGGTCTGACAATCTGAAACACCGGCCTATAAGACCCATGGATAACGCCATATGATACACGTAGATTCGGGAATAATTAATTATGGACAACTACATTATGATCAAGATTGTCGCTTTTGTCCAGTTACAGATAAAATATAACATTAGGGGTGCAGCGACAATTAATTTACCAAAGCATCTATTTACCCAAGCACCTATTAATTTGTCTGGTAGTATTTTCAGAAAATGATTGTTTCAAAAACGTTTGGTATTACGAGACATTTAATACAAGTATTTTGATATGACAACTAGACTAGGAAAAACTTATTCACTGCGTACGGTAGCAATTCATGAGCTGCGGTAGGCTATCGCTGAGTGCAATACAGATGTTATGCATATCAGCAAGTCAGAAACCAACCTGCAAAAACGAAGTTAAACTACGTGACATGCTGATATGTGTTCGGTCCTAGCTCATAAAACAGTTTTCAATACCATAGCTTAACCTTAGATCACTCGGCCATAGATTACTAAGCTTAGATTTCCTTAATTAAGGTTAACTGGTTATTTGAAGAAAATATTTTGCACTCTATCGTCGTCTGCTGTCATTAGCTAAAGCTACAAAGCTTAGCGAAGCACTATAGTAAGGATACGGCTCCTGGCATGCAACGGAACAAGTCGTTATATCACTCCGTTATTTGCATGGGAACGTGCCGTGATTAATCAGCTGAAAATCTTTCAGCAAATGTTCACTTGTTTCACAAGGAGTGGGTTTACTAAGACGATCTTAGAATGACTGGTTCTTACCTAAAGCGAAAGTTAGGTGCGAATCTGATCCCACCGCTATTTTAAGTTCTAATTTTCCACGCACACAGCAACGAAGCTTAAAGCCTATCTACACATATCACAATGTTATTCGTATACTTTTCAACACAGAATAAATTGAATGTATAATGCGGTGTTTATATACACCCATTCAAAAAACGAGAATCTCAGTCCAAAGTAGATTTTAAAACTCTCGCTACACAATTTCTACTTTCGACGAATTAACATTTGTCGCGTACCTATCCAGAGCAGTAGGAACGCGAAAATATATGAAAAGCAAACTACTAAAAGTTGTGCATTTTCTAAATGGAAAAGCGACCACCTTACTTCTGACCACAAATACTTTGTTCAATAATTTGCTGTCATGCACGATGTCAACATATAGCTACAGAATGAAATAACAATAAAAAGCATTCTTCTGCTAGTTAACTTAGTGGCGACGGGCATCAAGTAACTGACCACATACTGGGCAAATAAACGCGTCATGAAGTGATGACACTTCTTACACAACTTCCTGTCCGAAAAATTGCATCAAGAAGTTTGTATATGTTACATCTAAACGTGTTACGACAATGCATCAGCAGTCTAATGTCTTCGATATAATGTACATTAAATGTAACACGCGGTGAGTAATTTATTTAATGTATATTACACCATCTTTCTTACCGTCTGTTTGTATATGCCGGAAGCGTTTCGATAATTAATAGGATTTCAGCAAACATTTCGAAATTACACCCTTACAGTATTACGTCCATGCAATCCACGATATTCCAGACCTAAGCGCTTTGAGCATCGACGGTTTTCACGCTTCAGAGTAATAACTGAAGCAAAAAGGGATCGATTGAGTTGTAATTCAATTATAGGATCGATCAAGGCAAAGTAAAAGTCACAAAACGGGGCAACGACTTGTCTCTTTAAACATCTGTAATCGGGAATAAAAACGTATACAATTGATAAGACCATTGCCACAGTAGCAAGTAAAGATTATGTGGTATGCCGCCAAACCGATTTAATTGCATTTTGTTCTCGAAGACAATGCAAATTTTCTGCACAACTGCTATGTCACTTCGTGGTGCTCGAGTGTGACTTAACTGAACAGTTTACAGCTCATAATGATGATGTCATTGCGGTTCAACTCGTCGCTCGAACTATAAAAATACCAATTTACACTTTTGTGGTTAACTGCACTCGCGCCAAATTCTCAATCCTGTGAACGTTTGACTCTTCGAACTGTAGAAGGCGACCGTTCTGCGAAAATCAAATAAACACGTGATGCGATCCTTAAATTAAATGTTCCGTGATATCAGACGAGTCGAAATAATTATCAAAGACGAAAGTTAGGCTATTTAAAAACAGTTGAATATCTGATGGCAAATTATTCGTTGAAAAGGAGTTGTTTTCGACTATTGAATCGGCGATTATTCGCATTAAACATGTCTACGTAGCACTAAGGTATCTATAATATTCCATATGTATGACCGGGGTTTAAAATATGCTGTTGAGTTCCCTTACAATTACGGGACGAGCGACGAACCGTAAATCCCCAGTGTTTCGGTCGGCATGCGTGAAAGCCTGGAAAAATTCATAACACAAAAACTTACAGCTTGAATTGAATGAAGGAGTCCACAAAGCACCGCGAAAAACTGCTGATATTTTTTGAAAACGCTCCTTAATGGCCCGCCGAAAAGACTTAGAAGCTACCGTACATTAGTAAACGCCCCACTATAGAATCTTCTTCGCTGATTACTTGAGTTGGTGATGCCGGTTATAATCCAATATATTGATCTGATGGCCTTGACGTCATAACGACGTTGAAAACAGCATTATTGCAAGCCTTTAACGAAATAAAAACGTCGAGCGCAGAAAACTAAAATCGAATTTCTTAATTAATCCGTCGACTTCTGAGGCGACGGCAAGGTGCAGTAAGATCATGATACTCTTGGGATCAGTCATTACGTCAGAGGAAAAACTCCCAGACATAAAGTTGTCTTCAGGGAAGTGATAGACCGCTGTCATGAAGAGTGGTCAATTTAAGTAAGTGTTTCTTTGATGTGAGAATATTCCTTTTACCAAGCATTCACATATACTATGCTATTATGCTGACAAACTACAACCTAGTGCAATAAATATACAAATCGCTGTTTTGAAGATACTTTGCTAAAACACGGGGACATATTTATAGAAAATTATCAATCTTGTTTTTCTACGCTGCAGAACTGACTAAGACCAAACCGCTGAAGTTCAGATACACTTTCATCACCTTAATACGTTCTACAGCTGCTTATGATATGATATAAATCCGTTTAAAGTTTGTTAGATTTCTCGTCACATGTGACTCACTATGGGCGAAGTCATAGGAACACAACAACACGTTAGTAAGCGCCTGGGAACGACTAAGTTTTTTAGCCGCTCGACATAACACATAGATAGTTTTCTGCGGCAAGCAGCTACAACGCAATGAACCATTTATTTCAGTTTTCTGAAGCGTTCGGCGTCATGACACGTACAATGCCCAGTCTTTTATAAGCTTCGCCACGCCTGGCACGTCTCATGTGTTATAGCTAGTCACTACAATATAGTCAACAAAGGTTCTGCGATTTGTTTGCGCACAAGTCCATACTTTGAACTCTGTTTTCGAAGCAAAATATTAACAAAGTATCAAGTGACAGGGTATCAATTTATCACCTTTGTCCCAAGTCACACAAGCGTAGCGCGGAATTCGTTTGTTATGAGCGACCCTTTCAACACACTCGTATCTTTTGTACCAGAAGCTCAGCCATATGCATGCGACAGAATAATTTCAAAATACAAGAAATAAAAAAACTAAACATGAAAACTTGTCAAAAATTTCAATAGAGTCATCAAATAATTTTCAGAGTTTGGGTAAGTTTGGGCATTGTCGCATTAGTATTGAATTAAATTGAAGCATAAGCCAAAAAATAATTACAATTTGGTTTACAAAGTTCGAACTATTCCAGTGGTGGAACAAAAACAGAAGAAAATCCTTTGCCGCAGCACTCAATCTGGCCTGAAGCAGCTGTTAGCAATATCGATCGACAAAATCAAAAATCGTGTTTTTAATCTAACGCGCGCATAATTTCATTAATTGTAACTTCAACACCAACGATGTTTCGTCTAAATAAATTGCTTTAAACGCAGTAAAACAAAAACACGTATAACGTATGATATATGACAATATATCGTAACACAACAGTTGCTTGGGCATAATTAAAAAACGCTGTCCGACCGTAAAGATTTCCTTACGTTCCTTGATACATTAGGGTGCTAAACTAAGTTACATGGTTCATCGAAAAACCGATAAACAAGGAGGTTCAAACGGTGAAGTAAGTCCTGTCACTATTTACGAATACAACGACTAACGCATCGCGATCTAGAGCGCTTTTGTCAACTTTAAGATACGTTTGCTTGAAACTGACTACTGTAGCATAATTGTGTAAGGCCACCTCAAGCAACCGGCAAACTTTCTGCAGCCCTAAGTCTGTGATCTCAAGCAAAAGTTATTGGCTCCCACTCTAAAACTACAATGACTCGGCCATGGGACCGGATGAGCGAGCTGACGACGCACGTCACGTGTGGTTCCGGTTGACGACGCTTTGCTAAACCAACAAATATGCGAGATAAGACTTGAACACTCGCAATTACTGGAGAGCGAATATGACTTTTTTGAGCGAAAGGAGACAAACGACGTTTTTAATTTTGCTGGAACAAATAAGCCCAATGCCCAATGAAAGGGCGCAAATTTTTTTCTTATTGGAAGTTCGACCAAACTCGACCCACCGATCAAATACGACAAAAACGATGTTCAATGAATTACTAAATTTTAACGATTTAACAAGTTATAGAAAATATAGAAAAGCATTTGGAAGGGTTTCGCAAACTTCATATGTCAAGGAAGACCATTAAAACCCCAGCAAACTTCAACGAAATTTTGTCGCCCACAGTATCAGCTTCGTTGTTCGTCCTTGGCAAATTTAGTGAAGGTCTTTGAAATAAGTGGCACTAACAATATGTTACTCAACAAAGAAGACACTATCTATCATTTTAACAAAAGAATCGGTTGTACAACATTGGCGCAGAAGATACAAGTACTAATCCCACAAATACCCGAACAGGGGGATTTCGAAAGATAATTGAAAAGAGAAAGTATATTTGCATAATTAATTGCAGCAAGGGTCGAAAGTACATCAGTCGTTCGCCTGAAACATGACACATCGTTCTGCGAGCTGATATGTTTATTTTAATGGTTTAAATGCAGCAGAAACAACGCGTCTGAAAGACGAATTTCAATAAGACCTCTACTTTGCGCAGCTTATTAATGGGGATATGCAAGATAATTTTATCCATTACTAATTCTGGCCAAATTGCTGGTGTTATTGACAAATGTGCTTCTTGTTACGACGTAACAACCTCCATCTAGTATTGATTGCGGCAAAGCTTGAAGAAGTATTATTATTTATCAGTTAAATACGACTTCGCTTGAAGTAATTTCGATTTTTTTGCTTTATAAATCCGGTGAATCTGAAAATGAAAATGTGAACAATGAAAAAAAAATTGCCAGTATTTACTGTGTGTTGTCGCTTTTACCGCAAATAGAACGTTATTTAAATCCAAGTTGCGTACAGGCATGTAATAAAAAGCGCGTTATTCAAACTTCACAATATCCAACCACCTTATCCAACAACTGGCTTGAAAAACAAACAAATAGTTGCGGATAAAATACATGCAGCCATCACCTATTCTATCGCTGTTTGGTTGAAGGCAGATAATTTGTTTTTGAATATTTTTCGAAATTCATCAGATTGGACGGGAGACAACGTCAAACCACCCTTGTTGTAACTACGGTCATTAACATATCAGACAAAATAACACAGTGCGCTCAGACATAAGACTTAAGACGGGGCGCCATACACAATGCGCCTTTGGTAGAAATTTCGGTCAACGTAACAAAAGCTGCCACTGGCTTCTTCAAGCCATTAGATGACGCTAATCTCAGCCCAATGCTGGGCGTGACGCATGGGCGCCTTAAATTATTTATCAGACTTGCATCGCGTTTAAATCGGTGGTGTACAACAAGGCGTAATCAATGCAACGAACAAAAGGTAACCACAACGCTTTGGCCGCTTGATCAGTCCATTTCAGCCCACACCGTAAATAGTAACTTCTGCGGAGAAGGATTATTGGGCACTTGACGTGGTGTAACAGTACTCGTCTGTCCTTATCTATTGTCAACACTCACTCGAAGCCGAACCGCAAAATGCTCGCCGGTGCAAACTGCACAGATCTTGGCCATCTCCAATGAGTTGCACCCATCGCTGAAAACTTTTCCGCTGAAAACACAGCCAGGAAAAACACTCGCTATTTCGGCCAAATTGCTAAGGAAACAGCAGAAATACCGGAAACGTTTTAGGGCAATCACAACATATACCAATTCTCTGCTTTGCTTAACCTTTCAATTAGAAAAACACAGTCAAGTCCATGTGTTTTGTGACAACGCCAATCGCAACCATTGTGATTGCGGTAAGTATTTTTGTTCGGTCTCAGGTGCACTAAGTCTTTTTTCAACAACTGTCACTTTAAACCAGTCTGCACAGCTTTTCACTGCATCACATAACGACCAGTCACAGCGATGGCCTTGTGGACAACAACCTTAACCACATAAGCAGCAATGCATAAACAAATGTCGCAACTTGTTCACAATGTTCAGTACTTAATACCACACAAAACTGGTTCTAACAGGGTGATATCATTTTACTATAACTTACAAAGTCTAATAAAAAATATGCTGGCCACAAATAGCACAAAGTCAGGAAGTTAGCAAGACCGATAAATAACAGGAACATGTACTCCTATGCAAAACCTTGAAAATAACAGTTGCCCAACACAGATTAGCTACTTTTAAAAAAGAAACATTGCGATGGAGTAGGAGCAAGGCGCCAAGACATGAAGACAGATGATAAGCTTACAAAATGAGTGAAGGTAAGCTTCTTGTAGTCCCAGTACTGCCTTCACAGCCCTTGCTTTGTAGAATTCTACACTGACAAGTTTGTATCTAATTACAAACAAATATGAGGTTTATGGGACGGGACAGCACAATAAATACTAGACATGGTTGACAAAAAGGTTGTTGTATTGAAGTGTCATCCCTTTAAATCAAATGTAAACAATCCTACTCTAGTGAGTTATGGTAATCTATTCAGTAAGAGCATAACAAAGCGCATTTTGTAGCATAACAAATTTGTTTCAATTACAAACCGTAATCAAACTTAATAAGTAAGTAACTCAAGGAAAATTGAATTATACTAAGTGGAAACATGCCTGAAATTCTAGTGCAAGAAACAAAGTGGTTAAACACATTACATGGCCAACAAATTTAATAGCCTGACGACAATTAGATCTGCATTGAATTTCAGTCCATTGCTGCAATGAAACTTAAAGTGTGATTACGGTAATTTGAAATATACCAATAATTATGATTGTACATATTTCAAATGTAATGAAAATAGTAAAGGCAGTTTCACAACTACATAACATAATTGTATCAAGATGAATATTTTTCGTTTACTGTGGGGAACCAAAATACAGTAAAATCCTAATCAACATATATATCACAGATTAAATGAATATTACAAAAGCAGTAAACAAATGGAAAAGCTGACAAAGCCCCAAGGGCTTAAAACAAGCAAGGTGATGGCACAATAAGATGCTTGGTTAGTATCGCCACCAAACCCAAAACATGATTATGAAGAAAATAACACAAGTTAAAATCAAGAAAAAAAGGCATGTATAGCAACACCAAATAAATGTATAAAATAATAAAAAATATTTAGAACGGAGTAAAGAATAATCACATACACATTTATAACATTATCCTAAGTAACGTTAGGTTTGCATTCCGGTTAAGTAAGCAAAAATTTATCAAAAAATCTAGATTCAAATATTTTAAGAAGTTTTTTGGTATTTACAGTATATCAATCAAACACGTCTTCAAAAAAACTTAAACATTTTGCTTTACTAAACTTTGTGATTTATTAAACACATTACGTATAGTCAGCCGAAGCATATTTAGCGCATATATAACTTACAAATAGTGTCTGTGATACTGTACTTGCAGAAAGGTTGGATAAATATCGGTTACGGCATCCATCCTGAATGGTAACTTATCAGTGACTACAGTTTTGCTGATATATACTGTACATTATATAATAATATGCCTATTATACAGCTAACTACAAATTTATTTCCAAAACCATAATTGCTAAGTTCGCACATACTGCTCAGATTCAAGTTGCAAGCTTAACAGAGATCTTACTGTAATATAAATAACTTAATTATAGTTGGTGGAGGTAATTACTATACACTTATATTACAGTAAATGTACTTGCACACCAAGATGATCCTTATTATGGTAGTGAAGTTGTAGCACAATAAAAAGCACTAAAGATGTGCTTTATGAGACTACTTAATGAGATAATAGTAATGTGTAAACTAGCCTCTTTGTTCTCCCATAGTCATAAAGTGTTGCAGTGCAGCAAACACACGGCTAATGTTGCAACAATAAAGAATAGAACAGATTAGGCTGTTGTGGATATTTTATACCTCTCACATACTGACATAGTTTGCAAACAACTTTTCCTATTTGGCTTCAGTTAATGCACATATCCATACAGCTAACCAGTACAGTGTAAAAGTAATGCGCTTGTGGCAACAGCCACCTGTTTGCGAAATTACGAACTGGATAGAATGGTAGTTTTCGACAAGAAATTGAAAGAGACATAAATTTTGGTGTGATGATGTGCAATGAAGCTCTAATTCTTGCTTATTAAATATAAATCGGTGTTTAAGCAACCAACTTGCCTTCTTTGTTTGTGATAAGATAAGGTGAAAGTTTGGCAGGCACATGATGAGTAACTTGCATGCGTGTGCCAGCCCTATTGGAAAGTGTGCTTTCAGTGCGGCAGATAAATACGCCCATAAATGTACTGCTGAAATTTGCACCAATGTTAACATAATACTAGCTACAGGCAAAAGGACAATGAGCCAACTTTCTATGCGAAGAAATCCGGCGTATCATACGAGCTTTCCAATAGACCTAGTATGTGCCACACTTTGCACTATGGCCCACATTTTGACGTCATGTGGGTGTGCAGCTTACTAACTGTGTTAAACCTACTACGCCGGTAAGTTTAGGCTGCCACACCATTAACATGCTTTCAGCATAGAAATTGGCGATAAACACAACAACCATTCAACTAAAGTTTTTGAACTGTTATAGAATCTCAATCAAACACTCATTAAATGAAATGTATTAGAACCAAATTGACTTCCAACAATTTACCAAAGGTCTGACCAGTAATGTTAGACCTCAGATAGGAAAAAGTGTAATAACCGAACAACAATAGCGTAGATCAGATATGATAAGTACTAAAAATTGACCATAAAGCTATTACAGTACCACTATGTCAACTATATGTACTGGAATATAGCCTAGCCATCTGCGCAATACCAAACGGACAATAGTTTAAATGCGTCCACTTATAATACTGCATGTACTGTACGAGTAAAGTTACAAAATAAATTTCACGCCGCAATCTGAACACGCACGCGCTATCGACTATATCGCTATCGACTATATCGCTATCGATAGCCTATCTATACATCTAATCCATTCTAATGATTCAACAGTCGCACAAGGCGAAATTCATAAGAGAGGAGTTTAAATAGGCTTTTTTCCGCTGTTGCACTTAGAAACGATGTAGCCTATATTTTCGAGACCACAATAAGCTAATGAGGCAACGTGAAATGTTAACAGATAAAATAGGAATGCTTTTTGGCGCCGTCACGTTTTGAACACTACCACCCTACCAGAAACGCTTTAAAACTTCGTCTGTTTAATAGCCTAAATGAAACTTTCATGTACGGTAGCGGTAGGAAACCTGATTTCCTTTCCTTGTTTTCACGCAGTAAATCGAGTAAGCATTCGGGATTGTGTTCATGACTTGAGCAAATAGTAAAGGTAGCCAAGTAGCCAACTGTACAATGAAAAACAAGAGAACAGATGATATATCTAATCTAAGTTATAGTTTCGTATGACATTATTAAAAACTGAAGACATAGATTTTACCTTTGCAACCTACTTTTTTCAACCTAACTGACATTATGAATCTAAATCATTGTCGAGTTTAAGCCGTTCAAAAAAACTTTCATCAGTCCGAAGATAAAGATTATGATATCAAACCATATTTACCTATACTTTTACAAAGCGACACTGTTCTTAGCTATAAATATAAGATGTTTGTACCTAACATCGTAGTGTGTGACTTACAGGGATTTCCCCAAATTGTGAACCTGGCATGCTGAATGTGAATACTAGTGCAGAAGAAAGGACAGTGATTGTGCATTTCTGCACTAGACCAGTATGAAGTATATAGTTAAGAAAAAAATGGAGCACTGGAAGGTCAATATACACACGATGCTGAAATTTGCGCCACGCCAGCATAATAGTTATAACACGGAATATACCGGTATGGCAAAACGGCAACGCATCATACAAACTTTCCCCTGTTTCCAGTAGAATGATACGTCTGTATGAAACAACATCATCAAAACATCAAATGCCTAAATGGATCAGAAAAGTTAACAATACAATAGGTTACTTTGTTAGTTAACCTCTAGCTGATTCAGCAGACCTCCTGGTTTTACTAGGCACCATAGACATTCCATATGACTTGCTAACCTTAGTCACATAACTAACCTAGCTTATGATTAATTTTATTCTTCTATTAACTTTTAAACTTTAGATAGTCCGAAAGTGGTTGTCTGACAATTAGGTGCTTGGATTCATATTTTTTTATTTTTAATACTGTAATATCCAATCAAACTTCAATTTTTGAAGGTGATGAGTGGAACAAATGCTTTAAGAAGCAAAGTGTTGGTGGCATTTAAAGATTTACACAAAGCTCGTTTACAGACATTTCGTGGTGACAAGAAGGCACTGGATGCCGGTCGGTTGGAGATTAACCAAAACTTTCGAAAAAACAAGGATATCACGGACCCTGTTAAAATTGAAGAGCTCATCACTGTTGCCCAAGATTCTGCAAACATTTTGAGAAAGAATGTACTTCAACTTGAACAAATAGAGGAAAATAAATTTCGTGCAAACATTACAAAAGACACTTCCTTCATTGACAATACAATGTACAAAGATGTTCCTGAAGAAGAATTGTTAAAACATAAGAAAAACAAACGAACCAAGTGCAGACCTGAGAAAGATTAAAGTAGTTGATTATTACAGTCTGTGTTCCTGTTTTTTTTAATTTATGTTTATGGCTTTCCTGATGTCTAAGAATATGGTTGTCACTCTTTGATATATTTTACTTTAGATTTCATGAAATACTCTTTGATTTCTATAGTTTAGCAACTTGATGTGAACTGATAATATTTATGACATAAAATGAGCTCAAGTGAAAAACACAAGAAATTCTCAAGCTCAAGTCTTCACTCACAAGGAGAACTCACTGGGATACCGAGGATAATTAAAGACGCCATTGCTGACATAAACAACCTTATATTAAAATGGAAGAAATTTAATAACTCTGGGTTCAGTGCCTTATCCGAAGTTTCCAATATTAAGCTATCCCTGTTTGTTTTAAACACAACTAACGATGATCAAAGCGATAAAGATAAGCCTCGTTATTCAAATGAGTTGGAAGAAGCTTGTAAGAAACTTGTATCTTCATTTTCTGAATTGGAAAAGATTTCAATCAAACTGGAAATGATTTCTCTAAAGCTTCATAAACTTTCATCTCTAGATGTGAGCAATTCCGATGACAGTGATGTATCCAAATGTGAAGATGCTGTTTTTAGAACGTGGCATATTTCACAATTTGCAGACAATGCTGCTGAAATTTCGAACATGTACAAAAAAGAGCTTTTGTGCAAGCGTTGTATTGTTGAAAATGCCGCTCATGTTGACCTCATAAAAGACGAAGATGACGTCACTTTGCTCAGTGAGAAGTGCCGTGATATATTAACTACATATTCATCGTGTTGGCTGTATCAACCGTTTATTAAAGAGTGCATTGAAACCTTGCATTTGGAAGGAATGCTTTTTGAAAGTGGACATATTTCCTAGTCTTTGCAAACTAAATTTATCACATCTTACATGATACCATTCTGATTCTTAATAGTATTTCATTAATAGTAAATTGCATTTAATGGAATCAGACATGGCATTGGAATTAAAATACAGAAATAATGATATTGTTTGGCTCACCCTATGCTAGTGGAATGTACTTGTGCTTCACTTAACATTTTCGCTGTATTTTACTACCAGTGGATCATTACCTTAGTAAATCTTCAGAATAATGTTACTGGACCTAAAAGTGAACGTGTTATGGTGTGCTACCATCAAGCACAAATTCAATGCAGTAGCTCATGGCAAAGTTTTCAAAAGTCCATCTGATTTAATTGTCACAGTTGGAGAAGACAGAATCATTAGGGTCTACAAAGCTCCTGAGAATGATCGGGTTGATCAGCATCTGGTGCTAGAGGTAAAAAACTCTCCATGTCAGTTTGTATGTCGTATAAAGTGTCAACGTATGTGTTTTCGGCCTTGATGTGTGAATATGACATTGTAGCAGAAGGCACTTTTATAGGGTGCCAATAAATCCCGAACAATTTGTGGAAATGTAGGTTATTAACTACGTTGACTGTACATAACAATTCAGATTGATTAGTTGTACAGAGTCACAATATGAATAGACATCCCTTTATTGGTCAAGCCACTTGCTTTTGGAATGAAGTAAATATGTTGACATTAGATACATTTATTCCACTGAACCTGTACAAATATAATATATTAAATCATAAAAATAAAACTTCTTTTTATTTAAGCCTCAAAGATGCCTGGAAACTAAGTGTGGGCCGGCAACCAACGTTTTACTTAAAGACGTCACCCGGTTGTGTCCATGTGACATGATAGTCTCCGACACTAGAGGTTCAGTCGTACTCTTTTGCGACGGCCAGATCCTCATTAGAAAATGTTCTATTTCTGGAAAAGCGTCTCGCGTTTCAGCATTAGAAGTCCAAGAAACTGCTTGTACGTTATTTTTCAGTCGCGTTGTGAGTTGGTCCGCCCACATAGGTTAACTTAATGTTTTATTTCTGCAGTGGGTCATGTCTGTGTGGTTGTTGGCTACGACGATGGAGTGGTCTCATGTTTCAACACCTTTTCACAGTTGTGGAAGATTCGTCTGCACGATGTTACCAAAGAAGTACAGTGAAGTTTTAACTTATTTCTTCTTCATGTAAAATTATGTTTAAGTGTGCAAAGTACTTCAGCTCGTCTTCAAAAAACATCGATACACGCCAGCCAACACCTTACCAACTTCATTTAAAGCGCACCTCTCCAGCATTTAGTCAAACGAGCTTTCCATCTGTTTGTTTATGTAGTTGCCTCAAACTATTTTACAAGTTTTTACTTTCCTAAATCTGCACGTCATTGTAACCATAAAAAGGCATAAGCTTGATTTGTGCAGACAACCCAAAAATCTGTTTCTGTCACGTCAATTTTGGCCGCTTCAATTGTATCTTCAACATCTGTTGGAACAGCAGAAGATTATCTTTTGGTCACAGATTCTCAAGGATACCTTCACATTTTGCAGGAGGAAAATGTCCTTAGGTCAATACATGTTGGAGCTGTTGTGACTACGGTAAATGATTTATATATTACTGCTGTATAATATACACCTGTCTGCACAAGTAGTTTTAGTAATACAAAATCACTGTGCATTGCTCCTAATCTCCTCCATTACTAATACGATTCATGCCATTGGATCTGTTGCACACACTACATTATGATGATTAATTATTTTCCTCTACGATATGAAATTTGATTTTCCATTGCAGATGTCAGCTGGTTGCTTTCTTCAAGCTGATGATAGTTCCAGCAGTAAGTCGTAAGTGTCCTCATTAGTTGCTACCAGAAGTGGGTGTACCACATCACTATAGTACCAAATTATTGCACCATGGTACTTTTTCAGTATAGTACAATAACAATACCAGTATCGTGGATTTTGGTTTTGGGAAATACGTTTTGACCTGGAATAATTTGTAGCGGTGTCATAATAGAGGCAAACATTGCACTTGCAGCAGAATCCGTTATACAAAAATTACCGGTACAGAGTAGTCAAGCACCGTTACCGACTGCCCACTTCTGGCCACTGCCAAGCGGTAATTACTTGCGTTTGACCACGGCAGGTCGCAGTAAGTTGATAATTTTTTCTACTTTTTAGCCTCACGCAGATTGCCCTGGGTTGCGCAGATGGTTCAATATGGATCAGTGTTGACTTCAACATTGATAAAAGTGCTCCATATGCACAAGTTGGTCATCCAATAACTCACTTGTGGAGATTGCGGACAAAAAGCAACTTTGTACAGTTCACCGCTACAAACACAGGCAATGATAATGTTGATTTGCTAGTCTGTGGAGGTCACTTTTCATGTTTAAAACTGCTGCAACATGGAAAGGTAATTTGTGACAACTGATCATAGTTGCATTGTATGCATTCTGCTAATGATTCCGACAAATCTTTGACAAAAATAAGAGGTTATCGCTGTACCATATCTTTTGCCAGGTTGTTCAGTCTTTCTCCCTTCCAAGTTGGCCTGTCTCTATTTGTGGTTTGATGGACTCGGAGGCTGAGGATTTTCCTAATCCACCATCTTGTGGTCACCTTTTGGTTGGTTGCCAAGACTCCACCCTACACTGCCTGTCTATCACAGGATAAGTCGTGAGGGGATGTTACTTGTACCAGATGCTTGGACGACTTCTTTGCTGATTTTGGAGAGTTCATGGATCTTTGCTGACAATTTGGCTGTATGATGTTACTGAGACCACCAAAAATCCTTGGAAGAATCGACGGCCATGCTTCAGTTATCCACTTAACTGTTACAGCTCTTGGGGACAGAAAATCTGTTATAATTGTTACCATCAGCGGAAAACATACAAAAGAATTCAAAGCAAAATGTTTGGCAATCCAGCGGTGGATCAACTATGACATGCTTTGCTAATAGGACAATTTTCCTCTACCTTCAAGAATAAATACAGTAGTTTTGCTGCAATTATAACATTGTGAATGAGACCTAACTATTTGCCTCTATGACAGCTAAAGGCTAAATTCCTGCCCTTAGACTGTACGCAATTACTTTGTAATTCAAATGTGGTGGACCAGGACACTAAAGCAACGTCTGCTTCAGATTATTATTATTTGTGGTTGGTTATGGCAAGTTACCACGCAAATCCCACAATAATTTACCTGTCATACGTAGAATATTAGTGTAATGTCACATACAACAAAAATGACACAATTCCATTTTTCAACAAACAAGCATTGGAGAGTGGGTGACATCGCAGACGTTAGCATAAACTGGAAGGCTTTGACAACACTATGTGATCGGTTCTCAAGAGGTGGTTGTAGAACATGATTAAACAAGCAGCAAAATCAGACCTTGATTTTGAAAGATTGCGCTCATGTGAAGTTTTATGTATTTCTAAAACATTGCATTTTGCCTGAGAGTGGTGATCGTGCAAAAAACAGGGCAATATTACAGATATTGTTTATCGCTAATTCATTTGACTTTTTGTGCTTGCAGTATATTTAAGTTTTGTAATAAACGCACAAACCTGGTTGTAAGTGATCAGTTGTACATGGCTCGTATGAAATATATAACTAGAACAATGCAACATTATATTGTACTCCACATGCTATAAAATGCAAATATTAACGCTTCAACCCCAATGGGGCTATTATGATCTAGTGGGTTTACATGACAGCTCCAAGCCGATTTCCAAAGAAGAACACAACGAGGTAAAAATTTCCATATTATAAACGTCCTATAAACATAACTGTACACCTTACTGTACCAGTCTCAATGTCATAAATAGACGAACACAGTAATTACTGAATGTAGCTACTTAGCGCAGTGCAAGACTTTTGAAAACACAAAATAGTCTAACAAATGGCACCTTTATGTGAAAGTTTGAGGTATTGGTGAACAGGAGAAACAACTGCAGAAAAACTGGCAAAATAATTTATGCACCAATCGCCTGCACTTTGCTGGCACCTTAAAACACAAACAAGAGGTTATAAAAAAACATGTGGAACTTAGGTCATGTGTCAAGAAATACAAGTTTTTCATATCTTCAAGGTGAGTGGACACATACAAGAGAAGTCAACCTTCTAACATACAGTGGGAAGCTGGAACTTATGTTTGCAAGGTGTGACTGCAAAACAAAATGACAGGAAATTTTGCAAAAACACTGGGCAAAGTTGACAACTATTTCGATGGGACCAGCATGCAAAAACATACATAAAAAAGAGGAAACAAATTCAAGCATGATATTACAAAACGAGGCAGTTTACGGTTTGGAAAAATATCGCTCAAAGAAGAAAGTTTTACTGCATTGTTCATCCGGGATGCTGCAAGTAATGCATTATTCCCATTTCACGCAATTGTCTCGTCACCACCTCTTCCCAGCCAGTGTTTGCCTTTAAAATAGATACAAAATTACCGGTTTGAAACGTATGAGATGATGCAAAAACCCACAAAGTGTCGTTTATCGATTCCTTGTGTGCATGTGCTTCAATTTGGGGACACAAAAGTGTTGAAAACAAGCTGACCCTACTTTTGGTCAAATGTGGACGCGAGATCGATGCTTTTTTTTTCAACTTAGGAATGGAACCACGAGTCTGCTCCTTTTTAATAGACTGATTGCCTAGCTCTGCTTTTAGTACAAACCTGAGGTGATGCGGGAGATGGATGAAGTATCCGCTCGACACGAATACTGGCAGATGACGCATCACCAGATGTCTGGAGAACATGCTGTGCTCTGTATTTAAGAAGACATAAACGCTTTATTTAACAACCTAAACGTTTTTATTGCGCAATTACCGACTAACTTGCCAAGATAGATAGCGCTATCACAACACAGAGATAATAGTTTACACGGCTGTGTTATGTACAATTGTACATGCACCAGACTTCAGAAAATAAAAACATGGCTAAATTTCCGAGTTAAAGTACTTTAGACGCCTGTTATGCAATTACCGCACCTTTCAGCAGCATATTTGCCGATGGCGACCACAACCTGACACCGTAAGACACGTATGCATTGCAGCAGAGCGACATCGCACATATCTTCCAACGCATGTCGGTCTGAAGCTGGTAACGCTGCTGGGATTATGTTTTTACCTGACAAGGGACGAAGCTTTAAAGGGAAACGCCTCAGCAATTAATGTTCGAACGGACAGCCACTGAAGTGTCCAACAACACTGACACTTACAAGTAAAATGATAGAAATAAAACGACACAATTTAGCAGGATGTACATGCCAGTAATGAGTGAGCCAAAATCCTGGTAAGATGCACTGAAACTTAAACATGAAATGTCTCCCATCTAGCCACTTTCATGCTGTCAATAACATTTGTTATTTTCGTACCTGTCTTGGTCATAAACACCAATGGACAATAATTGTGAACAAAACAGTTCTGGAAAAAAATTTCAGGGCTACCGCTTGTCTTTGCTATGAAGCCCCAAAATCTTGCCCCGCTGACTTCGCTTCTGTAACCACAAACAGTGATTGGTTGAAAATTAAGCACTAGTAACACAACGTTACAACTGGTGCTACAACGTTCCACAAAAATAATTGAATGGTAACGGTGTTTTTTTAAAGAGCATACTTGGAGCAATTTAATCCATAAATTGGTCGTTTAGAATTTTCGTTGGCAGGGGGGTGGACTTGGCCGCTTATCTTCAACCACTCACGGACATATCGCGTATCACCGAACGGAACCTATTTAATACAATTTGACATTTAATCACAGGTTATGATTTCACTGTAGTTAGATTTTAGTTTAAGCAAACTTTTTCCACCACGTCCTATTAAAATCCAAGTCTTGGAGTGTCTTTTATTATTATTAATTTATTACTACAAAATCAAAACACAAGAACGGAGTAGATGCAAACACTTGAATTGCTTTGTAACTTATTTCATTTAAGTGCTTACCTATGCTTTGGCGCTAAACTTTTTTCGTCACCTTACAGCTATGTACTTCCCCTTCTCAACATTACTCAAAGCTTTACATTGACTTTTCAAGTTGAATAAATTTGACTTACCCCATTCTGTGCCATTCCAAATGGTCCAGGGTTCATTCCAAGGAAGAGAACGGTTTTCGTCCCACAGTATTTGCTGACATAATGAGCGTGCGGATCTGATGCATACTCCAAGGGATTGTAGATGGAAGTCACCCTCTCACAAAACTTTAAACACTAAATACATCAGATGAAGCGAAATTAAAATAATATCAGCGATGCACTTGTTATTGGACAGTAATTAACTTTTACTTTGCAGGACTAGACAGAAATAAAATATTAATGTTATACAACTCAACTGCTAAACGTTTCTAATTTATGTACATTTTTTATTCATCAAATGCTATCACATCACCTTGAGTTGAGCACATAACTTTGCTTCGATCCAAAGAAATGCGAGGACAAGTTGAGAGTTGAAGTTCTCCTCTTCGATATCGTTCCCCAGTATCACCTGTTCCTGCTGGGAATCAAGCTCCTGATGCTGACTCAAGATCTGTTGCTCCTGACTCGTAAATGATGATGAAGTATTATCCTATACAGAAATAAATGAGATTAAATAGATGTCAATCAATCATTTATAGTTTTTTTCATAAATAGTGCAAAAACATAAAACTGTGGTCTTAGACAATGAAACAACATGGTGTTACAGTTGACATGTTCTGCTGCATCAGACGATTGACTTGCACGGAGGCAGAGAACAACTGATTAGGCAATTGTGTAGCTGGCAGTACATCCAATTCAGACGTGGCAGCTTGCTGCTGGGTGGCAATTAGGGTTCCTGGCAAGTTGTTATTGTACAGATTGTAAGCTGATGCAAAAGCCATCGATGAACCCTAAAACACACTTCACTTAACAAACAGTTACTGTAAATATATAACATGACAACAATGCTTTCTAAGCAAAGGCTTCATTCTTTTTGGGCTTACAAGGTGCTTTTACAATGGTCAATTCCAAATGAATTTAAAGAAGCTGCTATATACCAATTATGTTAAATTTGCTTATTTGTAATTATTTTTGTACTGAGTTTGTAGATCACACAGTCCTTGTTTCATAGTGGAAAGCATGGAAACTGACGAGATTTTTAAAGACTGTGCTTGCTGCACCGAAAATTTTCACAATTACCTAACGAAAACGGAGCCCACAGGCTCTATATTTTGCCTAGCAGACCGCAAAATGCACCTGTTGCACCCAGTGCACATTAATCTCAGCAGTGCTGCACCCAGTCACCTCAATTTTGGCCGTACTGTACCCCTAATGTCTTGTTGATAAGTGCCATGCTTTCCACTCTGCTCCATGTTAGGAACAGGTGGTTAGTTAAGGAAATTGGCAAAAAGTGGGTCTAGGATACAAAGACATCCTGTGGGCTGGTGGTTGTGCACTAGTATACTAGACCCCAAAAAGTTAAATAGGATTTTATAGAAGGTAGGTACAAGTTAGGTTAACTCTGATACAGTAAGTCAGGGTTAGTGCAGAAGTGTGTACCTAATGACGTCAGTTTGTATGGAGGGGATCTAGTATACAAATGCATCAAAAATGGCTGTGTCCTTTAGCACTAGACTAGACCCGATTTTTTCTGGTAAAACAGCGACAGTCTAACTTACAATGATAGGTCTATTATCATCTATAGCAACAAGTTTCAGGCAGCCTAATACAAAATAAAAAAGCGACCAAACATTTTCACACCTGCTTATTGTCTTTCCATCTCGGTTCATCATTGAAATAATCCTGGGGTATTCCTGCTTCTGTTTGTTTGCTGTAAGCCTGATCAACAGTTGATGTTGTCTGACTGATATTTGAAAACGAGGAGAAGTTAAACCCAGGCCCAAGGTGTTGCTGAATTGCCTGCTTTTCTATGGCTCCATTAAAATAACCGTCCATTGTCAGCCGTGTGGAATCCAGACTTTATGGCTCAAGCACGAATCTGACCACCACAAAATTCGCCAGTTTATAAACTAGCCTTTTACAGTTTCTTTCTTTATTTATATAGACTACATTTCTGCAATAATGGTATTTAAACTTAATTGGGTAAACTCAGATTCCCGTCTGAAAACCGGATTTTTAAAAAACTTCTATCAACCATGTTATGTGCCAAACCTGCAGGCAGTAGCCATCGGTAGACTACCGGTAGGTGGCGACGATTTGACGCTGTTTTTTTTGAAAAAAAATGCTTCTTGGCGTTACTTCCGGGGTTTGTTTTCGGCTCGGTGGCGCACTGCTTACAGCGCTGGGCTCGCAATACTGCCTATGTTTGTTATCTAATGACACTACCGTTGTAAAGTTCTTGGGTCTAGGGCAAGACATCAGCGACGCTTTCTCCTGTTCAGTGGTACAGGTGAACAGTTCTAAATTCGGGCCATACAAAATACAAAAACAATTAAAAAATATGTGACGATCGGAATTTGCAATTTACTAATTGTGATTTAGCACATAGTGCAGTGTGTATGGTGCCGCGTACGCACTATTTTCGTGACTCATGTTTTTGTGAGCTTAAAGTGTAAAGCAGTGTGCTTGCTCGATCAGTGCTTATTGACATACCATGTAATTTTGTTTTATTGTCACTTCATAACAAATGTAACGACCAATCGGTTCCTTTAAATGCTCTGGGTTCGCTAAGTTCCTAGAATTCTCCGGGTTCCCTGAGATCCCTAGGTTTTCAGGGCCTTCCCTGATTTCCGTGAAACAAGGAGCTTTAAACGTTTAAGTTAAGGGTGCAATTGTTTATCCTTAATTGCAAGAAACTTAAGGAAATATAAGAAATGTCATGAAACCTAAGATTAGCCAATGAAACCAAGCGAACTCAGGGTAAACTTAATGAACCCGGAAAACTCAGCGAACCCAATGGACACAGAGAACACAGATAATCCAGAGAATAGTGGATATAATGAAAGTGTCCATGGGCAGTTCTTGGATGCTTTCATCATATCCACTTATAAAGCATATCCTAAAACAGTCCATGGACATTTTTTCCAATATCCACTATTTAAGCCTATCCCAAAACAGTACATGGACGCTTTCCTCATATCCGCTATTTAAGCTTATCCTAGAATCGTCGATGGACGCTCATGCAAAAATCGTCCGTTTTCAAGTGTCCATGGTCGTCGGTCGATCTCGAAACCTCTGCTTTAAACTTATCCGAAAACCCGCCCATGGACGCTTTGTTGTAAAACAACTGATTAATTAGTTGTTGAAGCCTATTTCAACAACCGTCCATGGACGATTAAGCAAGAACGTCGGTTTTGCGTAAAACCGTCCATGGACAATTCGCGGATTGCGTCGTGTCCAGCTTTTACCCGGTGCCGCCAGACTAAATGACTAGTAGACTTAATCGGCCTAGTATTCTTAGGCTAATGGTGTGTCAAGTAGTGTCTTTTTTTAGAGACCGTTCTTTTTCCACTGAAAAACGGGTATGTTATTCTGTCATTTTAGCCTACTGGTCTCTGATCAGTGGAAAGTGTGGCACCTACACGCACGATATTCATCATCATGCCGATTTGTAATTAACCAAGAAAAACCGTTTGTTTAAACTTCAATTTATAATAGATAAACAAACAATTAAGGCGTTTTTGCACGCCATTACGTTAAAATTTGCGTGTTTCCAATCCAACTTCCAATCATTCTGTTTTTCAAACAGCAGAAAAACATCTATAGCAAGTTAATTGTGAGTGTGTCAAGCATTGTGCTTCTGGTATCTTCTTCTTTTCAATGTGTGGGTAATGAGTCTACGCCCTTCATTTTATGGAGGTTTTCCTGGACCACCTGAGCAACAGCAGCAAAATGAACCGGTATAAGATGCAGTATTATGTATATTGTAGGCCCAAGATATTATATATATATATGTATATATATTAAATTGTTAACTTACTCTACAGTTTAGTTATTTCATTCATTAAAAAAATTGTCATAATTCTGTAAAGTATGTAGTGATATTCAGCAAGTCGGGTGCTAAAGATTCACAAGGAAATGTAATAAGTGCACGATAGGTTTTGCTAAAGGATCAAACTTTCTTGAAATAAGCTCTTTATTTATATAAATAAATTAGTTTTTATTGTATGATATTGTTTATTTTTCGCCATTAATTGTGCAGAGCGAAAGTTTGGTTTGCTAACCGTTATCGTTGTAGCACAATAAAACACATACTCACAAACAATTAACAAATTTTTGTCATTTTAAAACTTTTAATATTGACTGGGTAATACTTGGCATTTAGTTGGTCACTTTGGCTGTTTTTTTTTACATAATGTAGAAATATTTTTCTAAAATGTTGAAACTAAATACTCTTTTTGATTGATATATACGGTATTTGGTATGGTATCATAATCTTTATCTTTAGACTGAGGAAAGTCTTTGCACAACTTAAACTCAACGATGATTCCTTATCGTTCGAGCCTCGGTTACAGAGCTGGCTTTTGTGCAAGTTGTGAATTTAGAACTGTTGACCAGGACCACTGAATAAATGCAAGCGTTGTCAATACCTTGCCCAAGAGTATTACAGCGGTAGTGCTACTAAGAATCGAATTCGAGCCGCATTTTTGCAAACCTAGTGCTCATATCCTTTGTATAATGAGCTAAAGCAATAGGTAAAACTAGAATTAACTAGTGTTGTGTCGAGCAAAGCTCACACACATGAAAGTTGGGGGTTTACATATCAAGCACTGTTCAAGACTTGAACTTGAACTTGAACTTCAAGTATCAGACTATGTCAATATATCAATGTTTTAAGTTAATAGGCTTTGAGTCATGCCAGTTATTATCTTTTGTTTTAATGGCAGTTAGTCTGAACTGGTTAACGTACTTGTTATTATAATATTGTTGCAAATTAAAACCATTTTATCAACTAAGTTTCAGAGAAATCAAGGCCAAGAACGTGTTTATCCTTCTCAAGCGTTCCGTCCGCCTCGACAAGATGTAGCTTATTTTTCCGACCCAAGTGGTCCAGGTTGAGACTAATGCTTCCATTTATAATTTTATGTCTTGTGTTTATATGTTCAGTTTAAACACTGCAAGCAAGTTTTAAATGTGCTAATAATTAAAGTTCAAATGTCACGATTTCAATCATTTAACTGTTGGTGTGTTGTTGCACGACTGGTAACTTTAATTTAACACACCAGTTACATAAAACATGTACAATAGCACAGTTTCTTTAAAAAAGTAAGATTGTTTGAAGTTGCAAAATGTCAATTCTTATGGATAAATCAGAACTATTGTCCTACTGATCACTATTTTCTTTCCAGGATTTAACTCTTCCCTCGCTGCTCCTCATTTCAATGGAAATCGTTTTTTATCACCTGATTTGTATTATACTCAATATAATTATTATCCAAACCACCCAGAATATGCATTTGCAGCTGGCTACCACCCAGGTAAAATTGACGTGTGAAATAATGTGGATGAAATAAATTGCTGCACTGCAGGTCTGTATAGCAAGGATCAGCAAATAGTGGATAGTGACCCAAGTTTGGTCCGCGAGAACATTGTTACATTTTTTACAGCTTGATTACATTACAACTTGATCTGTTATCATTAAACTACAGTTGTTTTCTGTAATGCTTACTGATGTAATTATAACTCCACTGTCCATGGAAAACTTTTGTATATTAGAGATAAATCCTTGGCAAAAACAGATCAGATAAATCTCCAATTTTTCAATGTTGTTTGCGAACCCTATAGGTTATTATACTCTGGGATTATTTTTGTGGGTTGCATAAAAAGTACCTGTAATTTCCGACCCTGTTACTGTATGTAGAACCGGCATGTATTTTTTTGACAATATAATCCTTAGTCAAAGTTTTCATGGAAAATATAACATCGTTATGAAGTGCGATTATTATGGGTATAAATCATCAATCAGATCTTGAAAGTTTCACTTATTCATCTCAGTTTTTAATGTATTATACAACTTATATATATATGCTATGAAGTAATTATCTTTTAATAATACAGGGCAACAGATTGAACAATATTCAGTTACTATGGCGCAATCTCCTGTTGACCCAAGTGGCAGCTATTATGTGAATGAAACTAACCTACCTGCCAGTGTAAATAGTCGTGATAATTATGCAAACAAACCAACAAGTGACGCTACAGCACCCACAATGTCTGCAGGGTAAAAAGGTTGAATAGTACATTAACTTTGTCGTATGCAACTTATACTGTTCAGCACTTGCTTTTATGATGTGTAATCAGTACAGCAACAATCGGCATCAAGTAAAAAGAGTTCTCAGGCAACGATAACTTGCAGCTAACTTAGTGCTAATGAGTAATGATGATCTGCATTCTGATATAGTTTCTGTCATTTGCATTTTGGTGGTAGGTTGGTAGCACTGAGTTGTCACAAAGATATTGACAGACTTTTTATTTTTTCAGAAAATCTCGTCGTTTCAGTCGTCAACGTAACATCAAAGAAGCAAGCTCTCCTGGAACGAGTGGAGAAATATGTTCCCAAAATCTTGAGAAAGAAAGTAATCAGCATACAAGCAAACAAAATGTAAGCATATCACCAAACTCTACTAAGAGAGAGAGAGAGAGAGCTATAAACTATGCCACCTTAAAAATGTATATTTTGCATTGGCAAAGTCTATGTTTATAAACACACATAAACATTTATATACATTATACTGTAAGTATGATGCATACCATATGTTTGTACAGTACCACATTTTCATGATTTTAGCTAATTTAGACATCATGTCTAACTTAAAGCAATTATGTATCTTAACTTACTATGTTTATCCTTAAAACAACTTCGCCATTTTAACTGTTTACCAAATGTTGTGCAATATAATATTTGTTTTGGTCTAGCAGGACTGAGTTAAGTCAGGCATGATTTTCAGGATTTCCTGGCAATATGAATACAGCCAGGCTGTTAATGTAACTGCAGAGTTTTGGTCAAAGAGATCCCATTAGCAAGTTATAACCTTTCAAAATTTTTTCTTTTAACCTTTTCAAAATTAACTTTAAATGGAAAAGCATAATTTTTGTTAAATTTGTCTCAATTTGTTTTTCATTTAGAAGAAGGCACCAATACGATTCAGTCACCAGAGACAAAACGGTGGGTCAAGTAATGATAACTAAAATTAAAAATAAGTTTTAAAAATTCTCTTTGTATCATAATTGTCTTCCTGTTCGTTGAGTGACTTTTGGGTACTTCCAAGTCCACATGAACATATTATATTAGGTTGGTTTTCTGCCTTTCATGTGATTTGATAGTGATCGGAAATTTGTTACTGAATGTTTAAACTTAGATGGCCACCTTGCAACCTGTAAAAACCTTCCTAGATCTGTGACCGGATAATAATAATAATTATATTGCAATATAATCTCTGTTTTTTTCAGTGAGTGACCTCCACTTATTTTGCAGACACTAACGTGACTGCGGTCTCGGAAAAGAAATCTGAATCCCATCAAAAAAGAAAATCAGAAAAGGAAAACAGAGGTACCAAGGAAACTGGAAAATCTGCTTCAAAAGCGAAAGATACAAATTCCAACAAAGGTACCCTCATCACGTGTTAGTTGTTATATTTCTTGTACCAGTGACCTATATCACTTGAAATTCTTTTTTATTCTTGTGCAATGGCGCTGTTTGGGTTTTGTGGTATGAATTATTGGTGATGATTATATGTGTTGCCAAACAGGTAACGTCTCAAAACCCAAGAAGAATTCGTCAAATATGCGGTTTCCAGCCGATGAAAGAAACCAAGCCAGTATGTGGCTGTTTAAATTGGTGTCATGTTCACATAGAGCTTACACTTGTTTAGTTTAACTTAAACATTTTTAACCTCGTTTTGCAAATCCAGGTGTTCTGTTGGACCAACTGTCAGATGGTACGTACGAGTGTATGGTTTGTTGCGATCGTGTCAGACAACAACACGCTGTGTGGAACTGTACAAAGTGTTACAACTTATTCCATATGGGTTGTATTAAGAAATGGGCAAGGTCACCGGCAGCTAAAGTTGAAGGTATAACAGCTTTTTTTAATCGAAAAGAATTAGTCTCTCTTTCTCATTTATGTTCGTCAGCATATGCTCTACTTGGACTTTAAATCCTTTGTTTAGTGAAGTTCTGACTTTCTGAAGCTATTGCGTGAAGGTCTTTGGTTTTTTTGGTTATTGACATTGGATTTATTTCAAAATAATGTGTGGGTTGAAAAATATTGTTAACTTTATTATGTAGAATCCGGTTGGAGGTGTCCAGGCTGCCAGAATGTCACCAAGAATGTGCCAACTTCTTACTACTGCTTTTGTGGAAAAGTTCGAGAACCTGAGTGGAACCGTGGCGAAATTCCGCACTCTTGTGGCGATGCGTGCGGGCGTGCACGACGGGACAACCCTGACTGCACTCATCCTTGCAATATGTGAGTTTGAGAGACGCATGGTTGTAATGTGCACTTTGTTTGAGATTTACTGCCATGCTGTGATATACTGCATTGGCTATATAAACTTTATATTACTTTATTAAGAAATATCCAAATACTTTTTTAAAAGGTTAAATGTTACTAATAAAAGATAGTAAAACTTTAAACCTGTGAGCGATATATGATACTAAATTTGAAAAATTTATCTTCACCAACGTTGTCAATCGTTTTGTTTTATTGCCACCAAGAATTGATTGAAATATCTAAACAAATTTCTCACTAAGATTGTGCCATCCTGGCCCGTGCCCACAATGCCCGGCGATGGTGAACAAGCGCTGCAGGTGCGGCAGGAGCTCCTCCAGAGTCCGATGCAGTCGTCAGAGCGGCTACATGTGTAATGAGCCGTGCAGAAAGTTGAAAAACTGCAGACTCCATAGTTGCGACGTCATCTGCCACTCTGGCTTATGTCAAGATTGTGATGTCACAGTAGTTCAAGGTAAGCAAAGTATCGGTTCGATTTCTTGACATGCCAAATGCGGTTTAAAATGCAAATGTATAACACAGCTTAATTTTTTCTCAACAATGCAATATGTTTAACCATTCTTCATTGATTTCAATGCTTCATCAAAGTTAGTCTTATTAAAAGATGAAAACATTTCACTCATGTTAAGAGTAAAACAAGTGATTGATTTTGAGCCAAAATCAGTTGTTGAGGCGAAACGTTTATTTTCAGAATGTTTTTGCGGTAAGCACACAAGAGATGTGAAATGTGGATCAACTGAACACAGAGCGGTTTCCCCGAATAAGATGAGCAAAGGATGCTATTCATGCGCGGAAGTCTGTGGAAAGTATGTCAAAAGTTTCTTCACATATGTTATTTAAATGGGGGAATAATAATTTCTTACTGAACCATTACCGGCAGCGTAATTGTTCTATGTTAACTGTTAAACAATTGCATATCACGAACTGCTATCCACCTTTCGAATTCCAATTACATCTGAAAGGTTTCCTTAAACACGGACTATCTTCACAAATAATTAATCAATTCATGCGGTTCAGGGCATTGAGTTGTGGAAACCACACTTGCGAAGAATCTTGTCATGCTGGCCCCTGTGCAAGCTGTCCTCTTCAACCATCTGCTGTCACTCTGTGCCCGTGCACGCAGACCAAATTGTCGGAGATCAAACACGAAGATGGATCTCCTGTGATAAGAGAAAAATGCACAGATCCAATCCCAACTTGTGGAAAAGTTTGTTAGAATTTCGTGTTTTGTGCTTGTGGATTTTTAAGCAGAACATTTAGATCATGCTTTGCGATCGAGACCACTATTATTCAAGATTCTGAAAGACATACTGCTTGTTTGCAAGGAATATAAAATAAAAGATATCATGATTTATTTTCAGGTGTGCCAGAAACCATTGGAGTGCGGCGGTGAAGAGATCCATGTGTGCAAAATGCTTTGTCACACAGGAAAGTGTCTGCCCTGTCCGGATGGGGAAAGCACAGTGACATGCAGGTAACGTTCTACATCAAGAGGCCTGCCCTCTGGAGTTTTTGTTATGATTTTAAGTTATGTCGTACAAGTGTGTTATTAAAACAATTATTTGTTTATCGAATTCCTTGGTTAAATACGCGTTCTTCACTATTTTTGATTTTCAGTTAGCTAGTTTTTATGATGCTGTATATTTTTTTATTAGCTTTTTAAATCAGAACGCTGCATTTAATGTTTTTCTTTTACCATTTTCGTTCAGTTATTCTTCTTACAAAAAGTTTTATGGCCCCCATCCTCCATATAATGTATGATGTAAATATGGCTGTAAATCATGTAAATCTGCAAGTCATTAGTTATTTCGCTCAGGTGTAGGAAGTCTGAGAAAGACGTGGACTGCGCAGACTATATGAAAATGAAGGGATATATCTGTGATAGAAGATGCAACAAGAAAAGGAAATGTGGTCGCCATAAATGTGGACAAACATGCTGCTTGGTAAGATCTTATTGATAACTTAAAAGAACTTTAACAGAATTACTGTTTTAGTTAACCTTGTTGTAAATTTGGCTGCATCTTGTTTCGACTTATTTCATGGTTGAATGATCTTGTTCAGCTACTTGTGTCATTTTCTGGAATTTGCTCACGACCTACTTACTAACAGGACAATGAACACGCCTGTAGCCAGATTTGCGGCCGTAAGTTGACTTGTGGCATTCACCGCTGTGACGACCTTTGCCATCGGGGCGCGTGCCACACTTGCTACAACGTCAGCTTCGACGAACTGAGGTGTTACTGCGGAGAACAAGTGATTTTTCCACCGATTCCCTGCGGAACAAGACCGCCTGAATGCTCCAACGAGTGTACCCGCATGCACGCCTGCACTCATCCTAGTAAGATGTAGTTGTGTTTTAGATATGGAGCTATGCTGACATGGAATTTATACTATTGTATTCAGTTATTTATGTTTGTATATTTTTGTGTACAACTGCAACTGATCCTA
This sequence comes from Clavelina lepadiformis, assembly GCF_947623445.1. Taxonomy (NCBI): domain Eukaryota; kingdom Metazoa; phylum Chordata; class Ascidiacea; order Aplousobranchia; family Clavelinidae; genus Clavelina; species Clavelina lepadiformis. Next base: position 18,834,024 of record NC_135246.1, on the reverse strand, counting down.
CATAATTTCCTGGCAGTCCGACACACTTGTCACACCGATGAAAATTGTCCGCCTTGTGTTGAACTTGTCAAGAAGAAGTGCAACTGCGGGCGTGTGATGCGAGGAAACATCATGTGTCACATTGACAACGTCTCGTGCGGGGCACCATGTAGAAAAGTTCTGCCTTGTGGACACAAATGTCTTAAACCGTGCCACAAGTGAGTGTAAAAAGGTTGTATGTGGTGGTACGTTAAATTAGATGACAGTTTCGATAGTGCAGAGATTTTAAAATTGGTTTCTTGGATTTTGGCCACTTCAAAGCCGCAATGGCGCTCAATAATTTGTTTTAATTGACTCACTATCATTTTTCTTGCATTACTATGTTTTCTTCTTTCTGGTAACGATAGAGTAGAGTAGAGCATTATGCTGGAATTTTGTCTTTGCCACCAAAGACACTGGAAGCTTGTTAGCTAAATTTGCTTAAGTGAAATATAGAAATAAATAGGTCAATCTAGTCCCATTTGTCCACCTGCAGTACCTGTGTACTGACAAGCAGTTACTGTACCAACATTGCATCATAATCCAAAGTAATCTAATGAGTCATTTCAACTTCCATTACAGTCGTCATTTGTTATCTGTTCATTTTAAATGGATTAAAAGCTGATTGAAAATTATTCTGGTTGCTCCGTGTTCTTGTTGTCAAAATTCACGTACAACCGGTGATATTGCTTTTTACTTATCAACTTTTCAAAACGTCACAATGTTCATTATGATATCACAGAGAAGCTTGCACCAATCCCGCCGAGCCATGCAAGCAGCCGTGCAGCATCATGCGTGTGGAATGCATCCATCCATGCGCCAACTCGTGTCACCACGGCGAGAGTTGCCCTGTCACTCCGTGCAAGGCCATGGTTAGTACGATGACCTTTTACTTTAGGGTCCTTGTTTGTCGTCTTTTAGTTTTAAGCGTTTTAAAACGATCGAAAGAAGTGTATGAACGAGTTTCAGGCACTTCATTTAACACGTGTTTAAACCCTTCTTTGGTATAGGGAACTCTATTTAAACTTTCGGGAGTAATTACACAATCTTTCTAATAACGAACCGAATAAGAGTTTCAAGGCTACAGACAAACCATGAAACCATGAGTAAAGTAGATCTTATCGTCTTCTGTCTGTTTCATGCAGGTCACCTTGAGATGTCCGTGCGGACATCGAGAGGAACAAGTGGTATGCTTCGACGGTGGCGCTGCCATCCAAAGCGTCAACTCGGCTGTCTGCGCTGCGAAGGAGTCGATCGACATCGGGAAGCTCCTGAGACCAGGAGGTGCAACCGTGAGGTCAGTATTATAAGGTTCTTGGCTTCTATTTTCACAGCTGCTAGCTTGCCTAAAGTTAAGCAGCAACTGGATACCATGTAAATGACTATGAGTTACGTTGCAAAGGACTCTGCATTGCAACGAAGAATGCGCTCTGATTGAAAGAAACCGACGGTTTGCCGAAGCTTTGCAACTCAAAGATGTTGATTACGCATCTGAAACCAAACAGCAATATTCTGATTTCTTAATGCACGTGGCAAAGTAAGTGCAGTTGTGGTTTATATGGATCTTTTTCGGTAGTAATTTGCTATAATCCCCCTCTCTTATTCGCCAGCGATACTTTGAAGGGATCTTTGTTTTAATGCCAAATCTGGGAAACTTCTAGAACATACTATAAAATTCTGAATAAGGAAATTACTGCAAGCAATTAAAAATTTTTGGTGTTGTCGTCTGAAAACTACCTCAAACTGTTATTATTAAACTATTAGCATTATTAAACGCGAGATAAAATATTGAAGTAATTTAAAAATTTGCATTCTCTGTTATATAAGTGCGGTTGGGTTTGATGGGTTATTGATCGCATAAATTGCTATTTGGAATTTTAACATCATTTTGCGTACTTTTTCAGAACCGAGAGCGCATTCATTCGTACTGTTGAGAGAGATCTTATCAATCTTGTTGAAAGTGTCCAGTGGCTCAGTTCATCTAAACAATCGCATCCATTTCCTATTATGAAGAGGGAGAAAAGACAGGTTAGTTCTCATGAGCGCCACGTAGCTTTCGCACTCATCCGGTCTATATTGCAACATCATGATCATTAGCAAGAATTAAAATTGATGACGTTAAACGCAGGTCGTGCATGAGCTTGCTGAGGCGTTCAAGTGCAAGTCAGAGAGCCAGGACGACGAACCAAGTCGCAACGTTGTTGTCACGGCAACAAAGGGCGTCAGCAAACAGCCCTCCCCGTTGCTTAGCGACGTGGTTTTAGAGAAGTCAACTGTGGAAAGAAGTTTCTCGCCTGCGAGACCTACCGGGTATTTTGAGATGTTGTGCAAGTGGTTGTGTTGACTATTGCTTTACCCATAGCACTATTTTCGAAAACGTTTACAGTGTTTTTGTTATCTAATACGTTGTTTTAATACGTCACAAAGGCGACTTCTGAGTTCCATGAAGTTGGTATCTTACAGCTCTGTCGAGACATCTAGCGGAAATCCTGAAACGAATAAAATATTGCCACTAGCCCGCAATATACCGGTAAATTGCTTTAGTCACGGATTGAAATTAGCCTAAGTAATGCAACATTAGTTGGTTTTAATCTATCTCATAATTACGTATAGTACTTGGACGTTTCTTGTGTTTCAGTCTTCGACTTCCAGAAGCGTCTACAAACAACCGCAAAGTGGCAGCAGAGATCCGGAACAGAGACCGTCCCAACATCGCTACGAAGCCCCAACGGCCAGCAGCGGCGCTAGGGAGTCGACCTCGCGGTACATCCCACCTCAGTCGCGGGGTACCGGACCGACAACGAGTGCCCCAACGTCGCGAAAAGTCGCCCAGGAAAAGCCAAAATTGTGTAAATCAGAAGAAAGCCACATTGATTATTTCGACATGACTGACTGAATGCTGCTGGAGATAAAACAGTGATGCTGTAGAGTGATTTTGTTGGTGTTGGAGCATTGCGTAAAGTAGCTTGATCGTTTTAATTGAGGTTGTATCATTCGCTGTATATCACTTAATTATATTATTCAATCTGTATCTCATGTAATGTGCCGGCCATAGAGTGGTGTTTTTATTCTGCGTGGGTGATTTGGCTTTTGTGATTCTATGTATGAGAAATTAACTCGATAGCTGAAGATTGAAATAAAATTAACATCCAGCGCAAGTATGCGTTGCCGACTTTTGTGGAACTGATTATGTAGATTATTGAGATTACATGGCAAGGAACAACTTAAGTAAAACGATGGTGTATCTGCATGGATCGAAGTAGAAACTTTTATTAGAGCATTTTGTAGAGATTAACACAAAAGTCGAACTAAGTTATAAAATTTGTCTAAAAAATTTCTGTCCTGAACGCACTTCCACTATTTCACCAGAAAAAATCGTGCGTTCAAAGCTTTTTATTCAACGTTCCTTGCCAATCTAAATTAAATGTTATAACATAGTAACCTAAACCCAACCTAATTTTACCGTCAAATCTAATCCCAAGAAACCTTTAAATACAGGTAAAATCAATTTTTGCATTTGCACCAATTCTCCGAAACCACCGCCTATCTTTAACAGAAGGCTGCGTGACCTACAAACGGTGAAATCGTCACTTCGAAACTTTAAACTTGCAAGTTACAATAGTCTATTTGGTTACTTATTATCTGCTCTTGATATTAGCAGAAGGGTTTCAAAATATGGTTAAAATTGAGATAATGAAATATAAATTTAACAAACTAATATTCGGAAAAGGTTGCTGAATAAAATTCTGCAATGTAATAGGCTGCATGAAATACCAGCAGCTACAAAATTAACCAAATTTTGAACCCTCAACTTTCTAAACAGAAAATCAAACAAAAATTGCTTCAATTCGAAATTCACAAGCTCGGGGGTATCGCCAAAATGAAAAATTGCGATTTCCAAGCAAGATTTTTCGAAACCAGACAGTGAAAAGTGTCAGAAAAAAATAACTCACATAAAAAATTCCACTGAAAACGAGCGAACCGGATGTTTGCAGTCTCGAAATATCAAAAGCATGTAATGAATAGACGGGAAATGAAACTTACCAAACAGAAAAAGGACTTTAACGAACTAGAAAACATAAAAATTTTGGTTGGTTTAATTTCTTGAAGTCTTTGATACGTTTTTTTGTTATTTTCGTATAGGCGCTTTACATTTTGGTTTATTTCGTTTTGGCATTATCAGTTGTACAGTTTTTAATTGTCTTCTATTTTCTTGTTTAAAACAGTCCAGTTACAACTTTCCGATCTGAAAAAATTTAATTAGTTCGTTTTTGGTTTGAAAAATTTCATTTTTTTGATTTCATCTTACCAATTTTCTGGATTTGCATTTTCTTGTGCGGAAACTTGCGGTTTAGTTAATTAGGAAATTTATAAGTTCCCAATATAATTGCTCTGACATAAATGGACTTTATTTTATGCGCTTTGGTCATTACTGGTCTATTTTTTCTTTTCTGAAGCCATTGTCGCGCAATCGTGACGCACACGCGTGTAAAAATGCCCATGCGCAACGGAAATTGCGTCATAATGTTACAAACAGGACGACGCTTACGTCACGCTGGTTGCTCTCTGGTTGGTTTGTGGCAAGCAACGTCACCGTTTGTGAGATCACACCAACTCAATTGTTGCGTAGTTAGTAGCTGTTGTAGTTCGTATTTTAGTTGAAATTAAGTGAAAATCGATAATTTTAGTGAAAAACAGTTTACGAGTAGCTGATAGAGAGAGAATTTTCGGACTAATTTGGTTCAGGTTGAAATAGGAGTGTCGTTGTTTATCGCCTAATGCTGACCAACAGTGCATAGCCTAGAGCCATGCGATGACGCAGATCCAACGTAGAACGAGTGTAATGAAAGATTTGCTTGCGTAAACAACATAAGAGGACTTGTGGCATTCATAACAAGACACTGCAAAAACTCGCATGCTTACAATCATACAGGGATGTCTAACTATTTGTGCGCATTTTGAAGGTGGCTAAATGACTACACAGTATTAGATTACCACAGCAGGGAAATTTAAATTTCATGTAGGCTACTCAAGGGTTACTCCATTTTCTCAGGATAAATGTTTTAAGTGTAATTTATTCTGATACGCATTAATTAAACAGTTTGTTGCCGTTAAAGCGCTGATTTATGACATGTTGGTTTCCATGTTGGAATTTTTTGTTAAAACATCACCTCAAAGACAACTCAAGGTCAAAGGTGACCACTCGCCAAAACGGCTAAAACCTAAACTCGTGAAAACAGCACAGTTAGAATGGAATCTTCAGTTAATTGCGCAATGTTTATCAGTTAAACGATCCTCGCGACAGAGATTTTTCCCGTCTGGGTCGTCAGCTTCTCCAGAAGCTCGTCTGGATATTTGAACCCAATTCAACCCGACCAGGGTGGTGGCCAATTTTGTGACAAAACATTTCCGTTTTAAAACAGGAGTTTGGATTCCTTACGCAAAACTGTATAATATTTTTTGATTTTTTCATTGAGGTGCAAAGTTCAATTAATGACAAACTTCAAAGCACTTGGATTGTTTTTATCCAGGCTACTGACGATTAAAAATCAAAAACTAAACCTTTTATTTTACTTTCAACCTAAAGTTTAAAAAACTTGAAAAACTTTAACACAACTCAGTACAAAGTACAATATCTAAATTTTAAGTTTAAATTGAAATCAAATTATAAACTAATGCAATGCTTGATTTCTGGCAAAAACAAATTTGTTTTTGACTCGCAGCATCTAGTAGAGGTTAGATTCGCTCCAAGTAGACATTACGTCAGCCATACATGTCATTGGCGTCATTCCCTTTATTGCGTCATTCAACTGACGTCATTAATGATGGGGAAATAGTTCGTGAAAAAGTAAGTTTTGAAAGCTTAGGACAAGGAAGTAACCAACACTACGAAAACTGTAAAAGTTAGTTACTACAACAAAATCAAATTTAGCCTTACCGTGTTATAGGCTACTTAATGTTTTGCAGTTTACTTCTTAACCAGAAAAATACCAGTTGCGAACAAAACCGGCTTCATATACTGAAAAAGGTCACAATCACTTGTATTTGACAGACTGCTCTTACTAGTCGATTAAATTAATCGGGCTAATTGGATTCGTGATCGGTCAATCAGACTGGGAAAATCGAAAGAATATCTTACAATGACGTACGTAGGCTTCCAAAAAATACTAATTGCTAAAATTTAAACCGAATTTTTCCTTCTATTTTTCGGAAATTCTCATAAGATTTGGTATTTTTATGGTAAATGTTGAAATACACGGAAATGTGTTTTAGCAGAAAATGCATAATCAAAATTTATGATATTATCTCTTCTCCAATACTGTTTAGTACCAGATAAAAAGCATTTGCATCGTACCGCAAACTGAATAACCCGGTAAAAATGACAATTAATATAGGAGATAGCAAAAATCTATAACAAATTTAGATATTTAAAGTCATTATTTAAAATGCTATAGCGGTATAGCCTATTGTATACCGGTAAGTTGCTTGCGTATTCATTTCTATGCTTTTAGAATACGGAGGAAACGTAGATTGCTGAGGAAACAAAAAACATGTTAGTTGAAAATTCGAAGCAATTTTACAAATACGTGTACAAGCGCTGTAACAAATTATCAACACTTCCTTGAAAGGGAAAGTTGTAGCAAGGACGTAAAAAAGAAAATGAATCAACCTTAAGTGATTCATATATAGGCGGGAACAGATCATTGCGCAATTTCAATAGGACTGCTTCGAGGCTACCACAGGCTCTCTCTGGCGGAAGAATATCAACGTGTCATTCCGCATTGTTCCAATATTTTTGCAAAGTCACTATTGGATAATTGTGACGAAACAAAAATCAAAGAATCCAATGTATTGTAATTTGACAATTTGTATTGTGTTGCAATTAGGAACAATGCAAGCCTACTTTTGAAATAAACCGACCCATAAAGAGGAAGGTTTGACGATTTTCATCTTTCTTGTTTATCTCGGTGGTGACGCGTTTTGTGTCATTTGACGTGTGTCTACGTAGCAAGTGAGTGTCCAGTCCTGAAGCTGCATTTTGATCACGACAAAACTACGTAAGTACAACAACAAAAACACAACCACGTTGTCTAGTTCAGATTGAGTGCAGTTTCTTTTCTATCGATTTAAACCGGCAAAGTAAATTTAGTTCCTTCAAGTCTTGCTTGGGAAGTTCAGCAAGTTTGACAATGTTTTATGAAAAGATTCTGACAAATATAAGCGACATTTTAGTGCGAAGGAGCGGTTTGTTACTCTACACCGGTTTTCAACAATTGCTGAATGACTGTGTTCAAGCATGAAGTGGTACTTCAAAATAATTCATTATCTAGCATAAATAACGCAGTAATGGATTTTAGTAATAACTTGTTGTTGCAATATTATGCGCATATATGACAACGTTGCCATATTTTATGCATAAATCGTTACGTATTTCTAGCTGCTGTATGTTGTCCAAAAGGTTTTGTGATGTTCATGGTTTGTGTGCTATGCACTGAAGTTAAGGACATTTTGGGTCAAGTGCACAACCAAAGAATACATTTGTGAGTCTACTATGCAAATGCACAAACCGCAGGGTGACTTTGTACACTAGACCCTAGCTACTCAAATTGTGACATTTGGTTGTGCACTTTTGCACTAGATCCAACATTTTTTGTCAAAATTTTGTTATTGTCGTGCGCAACATGGTTATAAAGTTTGTGCTGTGATCAAAGCTGAAAATCATGGCAGTTTTCAATGAAAAAATGTATGTGCAATGACACAGTTTTATTGTAACGGCATTAAAAAGCTTCAATTGTTTATTTATAATAACTTTGCATTCGTACAACAGCAATGGTTTGTTTGTGTATTACTAGTTGGCATGAATGTGAAAGAGTTCAGCATGTACATTGATTAGTCTCAGGAGTGTGTGTCGCATTTTTTGCAATGTGTGTTGATATGTGTCTGTGTAATGACAGCCTTACTTAGGCTAAAATTGCTGAATTGTATAATTATTTATTAATTAATAATATATGATTTGTTTTTATTTAATAGAAAGTTGAATTTATCATAAAAAGGTTAACAGGCTCTGCACAAATGCTGGAGAGTTTTTTATTAACCTTGAAGTGTGTTGCGGTGTAGCCTATTTTTTTTTTATTTAATATCATCCTTCCATGTATGTAGGTGTGAAGAAAGTCGATGGATTCCATTGTAACCGAGAACAACAACAGTGAGGAAAGGCCGACAGCTCAAATTCAGATACAAGTGGTAAGATTGTGTTTCTGTTTAAAACAAATGATCAAGCTCTCTATAGGCTGTTTCTATTTCACGTGAAAAATTGTGCATTTGAAGCTACTTTTCAAGGTTTCTTTTTAACCTAGGCTAACTTTAAATTTCAAAAATTTACCTTTGAACCTAACTGCCTATCTTTAACAATGGGCTAAGACATGCTCACGTTGTATAGCCTATATATATATCATATAATGTTTTAAGAAACACATGTGAGTATTTGCCAGACCATTCCGATGTTAATTGTTAACCATTAAAGTTAGTAAACCTGTAATGCATGTATTAATTTAGGTTGAATTCTCCCAAATGTATTTACCTAGAACAAGGTGTTTTGGCTTGGTATGATATTGTGAAAGCGAGGTGTGAACTTGTACAAACTTGGGCTGCTTAAGTTGGCAGAAAATTTCATGACAGGAATCAGTCAAATTTACATTTTAGTGCAATTTCTATGACCACAATAACCTAATGCAACAGTAACGTTTTTGAACCTCAACTATGCCACAGACTAGCACTGGATGAATGACTCATAGATATATATGCAGGATGTACGTTAACTGGTTCTTTATCGCTCTGTCCTATCTAATTGTTACACTTATTTTTGGCTTGGATTTGGATAATATTGCACATATGATTTGTTAGCTAAGTTGATTTCATTAAATTCAGGTCTTGACTGTGCCCTTGCAGTATGCAATGTTTGCGTCAGAATACAGAAAGCTAGATAGCCTATGTCGCGTGCTGTTAGCTTGTACTGAAGTAGCACAGATGAAGCAAAGGCCTAGTTTTTCTTTATCTCTGAACAACAACATGATTAATTACTTTAGATAGCATCGTGCTCAGATTATGCACGTTTTATTATTTATAGATGCAAGCAGAAAACAAAGCACAAGCTTATAGTTTGCATGTGGATGTACATGTTCTTGGCAAAATTTTGCGACGTGAATGTTAGTTAGGCATGCTTCGTTATTACTTTAAAACCACAAAGGAAGTTGAAGTGTATACATATGATGTTCTGGCGTTCATCGTTTCTGTTTTAGTAAGTTGATGTATGACAGAGTGGGCATTGCTAGATGTGGCTGTGCTGTGTAGCTTTCATAGTCACTACACTTGTTTCATTACATAGAATGATTGATGGAATTCACTGACCATTTCCGTATGTTTGAATCTGTTACCAAAGCTTGGCTGATATGTGTCCCGCTCTATCATGAGTTTCCTGTCGTGTGTGCATCTACTGGTGTATCGCATATTACTCTTATGAGGGGAAGCATTTCCTTCCGTCGGCTTACTCAGTATAGTTCTACCTGCATGCACTGTCCCCGCCTCTTGCTATGCTTGTTGTTGGATTCTGTTACATTAGTATACATTATGAAATCACTGCTGCGTTAGTCGATTCGTCTTTGTTTACTAGTAGAACGTTTGTTTATGTTAACAGAGGTTTTGTACAGACTACTTTATGTTAGTAGGTAAATGTGTAATGAAATTTGAGCTGAAGGAAATATATAACAGTGCATAAACTGATTGGCAGTGTAGGCTACTTAGTAATTTTATATATGTAAGAATGCAGGTTGAATGCGTAGTGAAGGCTAACCTAAGTTTCTTTTGAAGATTTTTACCAAAAATTGGAAGATATGGATACATAAGTTGGACCTATGTAGTTAAGACAGACTGTTCTGTGTATATATACTTTGTAATTATTAAATTAACTTTTCTACATTATAATGATGATGAGTATGTTGCCCCACATTGAAGAATGGGTAAGTGACGCGAATTAGTTAAATAATGCATTATACCCTTGCACATATCAGACTTGCATTATAGACTATGTTTGTTACAGTCAGACACACAAACACAGCTTATAGTTAGATACAGAGTTTAACAATCAGGTGGTTTTGCATAAACGTTGTAATCCATACGTTACCCATACATGCCTGTTGCATGTATGTAATAAATGAATAGTAGACGTTGAATGCAAATCAAGATATATGTTCACTACCAAAGCGTTTTGTTACAGGGTTGATACAACGAGTGTAACAAGTCATTACGGACATAGTTTTAGCTTACCAAAGATTAACAGTTTTTCTTAGAAACGTAAATGGGCCCAATAAAATTGTTTTCAGGTTTAATCCTAATTCTTATTCATTTTGCATAACTATGGCTGGTTTAAAAAATATATTGGCTAAGTACAATATCTTTAAGAGCTTTTATCATTTCAAGTATTGTTGTGATCATATTTCATATAGTTATTAGGATTTATAGCAACTTTAGTAGAAACAGTAACTGAAGCTAATACTGATATGTTTAATATGTCATTGATTAATGATTTTTTTTCTAATTTTGAAATTAATTTTCTAGTCCGGGACCGGGGAAACACAGATGGTAACTTTACCACTGTCTATGGCTACAGCAATAACTGCACAAGGTAGTCAAATTTCAGCCAATCAGCAATCATCGGCTGGGCAAGCGCCATCTCTACAAGTAAGACAGTTATTTTACCAGCTAATCTTGATATTTAATATTCTAATATCAAGCAAAATATTGGCCCCTACAAAAATTAATTTTTAATTCTTGTCTCATTATATACCAATTTTGTAGTTACTGCTGCTTACAACATAGCTTTTTTAGGATACTGCTAAAAGGCGAGAACTGTTATCAAGGCGTCCATCATATAGGTAAGCATAAATAGTAACAAAATGACGTTTAAGGATTCACTAGAAATAGCTAAAAACCTGCCTGTCTCCATATTTGCATCCTTTATTTCCTGCTAGCTCGAGGTAATGCTCTGAATTAACTAAACATAGTGCTTGACAAGCTTCTACTTGCATTTGGTTAAAATGTTTTACAAACATTTTTGGTTTGTTTACTTTTTATTAACTATCATGACGCTTTTATGACATTTTTTGTGTCATAAATTGTGTTTCCTGAGAAGCAAACACCACAGATGAAGACTGTTATGTAATTATATTCCGGTTCGCACCATATCCTGTAGCTAATCATTTGCTAGTTTAGCTCATAGTGTCTAGCAGCGTGGTAGTAGCGGATTATGTTAAAACAGTGACAAACATTACTACGTTAGTGTTATGTATGGACAACAATATTATGATCATTATGATCAGTCTGCATACAGCTGGTGGGTCTTATGCTTAGCTTTATATAGTTCAAGTGTATTTGTCAACCGTTTATAAAATTGAATTTCTTTGAGGATGTGAACAACCATTTAAAACCGTGGACAGTAAGCTATGTCCATTGCAAAAAAGTGATGTAATTTATGACGGTTTTTGAAAAGTGGAGCTCTTTTGATTACTTAAACAGCACCTACAAAGGTGCATCATTACAACATGATCTTCTGCCCTAACACCCCACGCTCTGTTGGCGTAGTTTAGCAGCAAGGTTTTTGCGGTAGAAAAAAATTAGATTTTATGTCCGTATATCTTGTTCAGGAAAATCCTTAATGAGCTCTCTGGACAGCCAGAACAAAGAGTGAAGGATGAACCTGGGGGAGAAAACAAGTCATCAGAGGGTTCTGAGTCAGATTCAGGAAGTCAGGTGACATCAATGCATGCCCCAACAATCGCCTATCAAACAGGCAGTGGAACTGGTAACTTTTCTTTCAAAATTGCTTAGGACTTCTTATTTTTTTCACTATTAGATGAAGACATAATTGTTTTATCTGCTGCTGGATTTCGAGTAGTGAATCTACATTATGCAGTTTAATAATAACTAATAACAAATTGTAACAGTTAAAGAGCAGCCGACCTACGCGCTTGTGTTTCTCTGTTTTGTTTTTCCTTTCACAAAGCCGGATGCTTAAGCTTATCAGACTTCCTGTGCTGTAAACGCAAACATATCTTGCATTTCATCATCAACAGATAGCATTAAAACTGTTGTTATGATGAAATGAATATAATATTATTTAACGTTACACTATGGCCATTATTAGGATTGGTTCCTAGTCGATGCCTACACTTAATCGTATATGTTTACCAAAAACTGTTACTTGCTACAACTTCAGTGATGTTTATTTCCAGTTACCGTTCATCAATCACCACAAACTATACAAATTGCCGCACCAGTCAACCATGACCAGAATTCAGTCACATCGGTTTCTGGGCTCCAAACCTTCTCGATGGCCAATGCTTTGGCCCAAGGTCAACCCACTTTGGTACAGGGCGACACGGGTGCAGGTGGAAATACTCTGTGGATGCCCGCAAACCATGTTGTTGTTCAGGGTAAGTGCTTTAACTTTAGATGCGTCTGGTTGCAGTAGTTGGTGGTGATTCCATACAGCTTATTGGCGTAATAAGGTCTTGATTTTTCTCTTTTCTAGGCAGCGACTCACAGATGTATCAGATTCGCACACCTACCTCCTCTGCTGCCTTACCTAGTGTTGTGATTGGTGGGAATAGTATGCAATCTCCGCAGCAAATGGCAGAAGAAGCATCAAGAAAGAGAGAATTGCGACTTATGAAAAACAGGTCAGCTAAATGTTTTGTTTCTATGCATCATATAGAAACTAGAATTTTTTGCACATGCCTGCCTGTTTGTGTATGCCAGGCTAAACCGTTTAATTTTTCACTTGCGTACAGAAAGTAAATAGCTGCTCAGTGTAGCGCAAGTTTACTTGAAAGTTAATTCGAACGTTTTGTTAAGTTGGCCTGGTGGGAGAAGAACCATTGCTTTATATTGTGCATCTGCTTGTTTGCTAATTTCTATTTTTGTTTTTTTTTCTGGTTCTTCTCTCACCTACAACTGCAACTTAACGATGGAACACGAATGCAACATTTCTATGCTGACAACATCGTTAATGGACACCCAATCCATGCGAAAATTGTGATAACGTGCTATAACCACACCGCCAATAAAATTTCAAACTTTTGTGATGTCATTGTAATATCCAATAACGTCGTCGTCGTCATTTTACTATTGTCTTGTTTCGATCGTAAACAATTCAAAATATTATTTTGTGCGCGAACGGCGCCATGTGGTGAAAATTTTTATGGATACAGGGAAGCCGCGAAAGATTGTCGTCTTAAAAAGAAGGAATACATTAAGTGCCTTGAAAATCGCGTTAGGGTTCTTGAAACTCAAAATAAAGCTCTAATTGACGAGCTACAGCAACTCAAAGAAATGTATTGCAGGGAAGAACTGCGCTAAAGAAAAAGATCGCAATATTTTGCAGACGCGCTGCCAGTTATGCCATGTTCTACTTTTTGTTGGTTTTATTTCGTTTGTGAAATATTCGTTTTTTCTTGACAACTTTTTTATGTTGCGAAACTGATTAGTGTTTTGTTATTGACGATGGCGATGAGTTAACAACCTTTACTGTCGGGTATTAAATTTGGTGGTAAGTGAACAACATTTCTTAGCATTTCCAAGAGTTCTATGAGGTTCAATAGCGCACATTTTCGCCACACAGTTAATTGACTGACGTTTATATTAACCCTGTTAATCATCCTCCATATGTATAATAATTTTTATGTTACTTGAAAGCCTATTTTGCATGTGAATTGCTAAAGTTATTTATGTTCTATTACAACATCCTTGAAATTGTAGTTATTATTGCACATAATCTGCTTGCATCAGCTCATTATGAACTGCCTGCTAAAGCAAGTTTGCCTATGGGAGGCGTTTTTAATGTGCAAAGATAGTACTGCCACTGACATTAGTATTTACATTTAAGTTTTCAGTCATAGTATTCTGTTGCTTTGGCATATACGGAATTCTGACACATCTTGTAAATACAATCGTTAAAATACAACTGTGCTAAGTGTTTGTTTTAGTCGACAATTTCCTGAAAATCTAATTCAACGAAAAAGTTGTCTAGCCAATAAATTTTAAAAATCACAGTTTTAGACCATAAATATACCGCCATCAACTACGAAATGAAAATTGAATTTTGAAAATATTGCACCGGGCATGTAAACAATTCAGGAAAATACACAGAACAACTACCAGAGCCAAGAAAGTAGAAAACAAATGTCTCGGCTCTGGCGTTCACTTTGCGCATGAGTAGTAGCATCCAACATTTTGCTCCAAAACTTGATTTTTGTCTGCAAAGCCTAACTGTCGATGCCAGTATAAAGGTGTGGTTTCTTTTCCAGGGAGGCTGCAAAAGAATGTCGTCGGAGGAAGAAAGAATACGTGAAATGTTTAGAAACGAGAGTTGCTGTGCTGGAGAACCAAAACAAGCAGCTCATTGATGAGCTGAAGACATTAAAAGAATTGTACGTGCACAAACAAGTAGATTGAGTATCTTAAAATGTAACTGAAATTAGCTTGAATCAAATCCCCTTACCTCCAACTCCAAGCAGTGACCATTCTCTTTGGCTACATCAGCGAAAGTTCTGCCAGTATATTACCTGGTATAGAATTCTGTTACTAACTATGCGTATACTTTGATAGCTCCAGATTAACATACAACTGATTTTTGCAACTCACCGCCGAGCGTTTGGCGACCGGGAGCCAAACTATTGTATTGGTACAGAGTGGATATATTTATTTTTGCTATCTTTTTAGCACGACAAAAAGCTTGTGTATCTTGAATTTGCTATTGCAATTGCAATTGCTCTAGCCAGTTCTGTTATTGAATGCAGTTTCAGGTTGATTTTTCAGCAACCAAATAAAATCTGTTTGCTTTCTTATCCTGTGACAATCCTAACCTATATTGCGCTATATATTTCAACACGTTATTTATCGTGCGCTGTCCGAAACGCGAGACTGAAAGATTGTCAATTATTGTAGACGAAAACTTATATCGACAGAAATACAGTAACATTAGGATTTCATTTCACATATTCTACCAAACAAACCGTGCTATTTTCAATGATATCACTTAATCGAAAACAGGCAGAAGAATTTTGAAAAAGCTTGCTCAGGGCTTCAAGTGATAAATATCTCGCTTTTTGCAGCATAATAAATAAGAGCACATTGTTCTCAGATGAATCGTTTTTTTGCGTCTTTTGCGATTACAGATGTTCCATTCGCTTTTACGTGGAAAAGTATTTTGTAATAATACTAAATCGTTTTGTATCTGTGGCCTGTTTATGTATATATGCTTAGTTCATTTTCGTTTTTTACTGCCTTTATTGTTTACGTTCATTCTATAAACAATAAGCATTGTGACCTCACATAAAATGTTTTTGTTTGGTTAACAATGTTTAGTGATATTTCATTTTTCGTTTTTTTTTGCTTAAATACAAATTTTAAATTCTACACAGACGGCAGGAGTGTTAACGACTGGAAAACTGGGCAGTGACTTAGACCAGCCAGTTAAAAACCAACACAGTAGTTGTTTTTAAAAGAAAGATCAACGAACTCGATCATTGAACCGAACTTGAACTCGAAGAAATTGAGTCTGAGTTCTTTATAGTGACTGAATAATTGTGAAAAAATAAAAACATTTTGTTATAACAAAGGAAAAAAAATCAATTTTTTCAGTTCGTATGACAATGAACCTCCAAAAAAACTTGACATGTTGGTGAACACGAACCGGTAAATTTCTTTGGAACAAGAATCTCAATGTGTTGTAATAAGAAATGTTGGACTAAAACTGCTGTTCTTTCATTTGGAAAATACCTTGGGCAAAAATCGAAAACATGTTTCAATTAGTATCGACTGTTTTTTCCCACCGTACCAATGACAAAGAATTAAATAAACGAATGAATAATATGTTTTTAGCGATTTGTGCATTCAGATTTTTAATACAACTTCCCGTGGTAGGCGATTCCTCAGTTTGACCACTGCATGTAAATATCATCAGTTCCATTTGGCAAGTCGTAATCATTGTTGTGTGCAGTACAAGTTCAAAAATCAAATCGAATTGCCGGCTTTTGTGAAATAACCTGAGCTAACGTGTTGGTTACGCAGTTACTGGAACCTGTAAGACATTGCGCGGAAGTCGTTTCACCTCATTTGATGTGTTTTCATAAGGAAACGCTTCAAGAAATATTTCGGGTCAATTCTGAGAAAAATGCTTTATTTTTGTATTGGAGAACGAAATCCCTATAATTCAGCCATAATGGTACAAAAGATGTTTTAAGATGTAGAAGTTAGTCCAACCTCTGATGGATGCAACTGCTCACGGATGCAATGTTGTTGTTACACGCTGTATCTGACAATCCATGCAAGATCAACTGGCTGCAGCATGAAGCCAAACATAAACTTCAGGACACTTCTCATTTTAAAAAAGTATTTCTTGAAATATATTAAGATGCGTTGACACAGATCTATATCATTGCAAAAAATTTAAATTACAAGTACATCGCGCATGCTTGGATGATAATGCAAGAAAGCGTACGAACAGTTTCCAAAAATACAGCTGATTTTCTGTTTAGCAAAACCATTTTTCACAGTACCGATATAGCCAGCGACATTTGAACATAAATAGTTTCCGAGAAAGTAGAAAGGTTCAGGCGCAAACATGGACTGCTGTGAGCAATAAAAGAATATTTGGTGTTAAACAAGATCTTGAAATAATCGTAAAAATTTGACGCAGCTAGTTTTGGAAATTCTTGTTAAAAGACATTGCATCGAATGATGGTAGGTTAAATGCGGCAATAAACCAACAGAATCGTGAAGGTACAGAATTTGCTATCTAACAAACTCCAAAATTCATTTGTGAAATGAAATTGTCAGTTTCAGTATAGTCTGACAACAGCAATCAAAACAGTGGTAAAAGCAGATTTGAAACAAGAATTTGAACAGTGAAAAGGTCACAGAAAGGTAATACCAAACTAGCTGGTTACTTCAAAATAAAAATCTTTGCAAAAAAAACAACGAAACACCAACCATTTTAATAGCACCGTGGAATGTTTTTAATAATAAAACAAAATATCAATATGAATTTGGAACTGGAAGTACTGTAAATATCTTGAAAACAAAGGGGTTTAAAGAGAAATACAGAACAGAGTTGGCGATACAATGAACAAAGCAGTAAGGATAGCACCCCAGTTGTTTTGGTTTCAACACCAAGTACACGTCGGTGGCTTCTTGTTACAGCATGTTTAGAGCAGTGATGAAGGCACTGCATGTGTTCAGCTATCACGGTCTCCATAGGGTTATTGTCACTCTAAAGTGCTTATTAAAATTTTAAGTTCACGAAATTGGCTTCCGATTTTACCAGACGTTTGTTGCTTTGATTCAAGGACGCTGCGGATTCCGTTCAAGTGCAAGTAGCAGTTCTTGCACTTTCTATGTCTGAAATAAAATTTTGTTCACTTATGACTCATTGCATGATTTAATTACTACGTATATAATAAAAAAGCAAGATAAAGGATAACAATCTAGGGTTAACTTTATATTTAATTCCTCCACACACGCTTTTGCAAGCATAAGCTTCATCAGATGTACTAAATGATCATTGCTAATTACTGCAGGAAGGTAATAACAAACTGATTTGTTCTTTTTTTAAGTTCTATTTATGTATGTTACTTTGGAGTAAAATACAACAATAAACAAGCTAATATAAAACAAAGAAGTCTTGCTGTTAAACTGCTTTCAAAAACCAACCTTTCTTCTCTTGATATATCAACAGCGGAGGGTGGTGTTTGAAGATTTGAACGGATCACCTGTGCAAAGTTCTTAAGCACCAGCTTTAATGAGGTGCAACCTACACTGGTGTATCTGTGCAAAATGGAGAATTGCTAAATGCTCATGTCACAAACAAACATCACCTATGCAGGTTGTAGTAATCACTAATCAATTGATTGTGGTCTCCAAAATCAAAGTGTGGTAACAGTACCTACAATTGAACTAGATGACAACAGGTGAAAACATGCTTTTTTGTAGTGAACTAACACTTTTTTTTCTGGCAAACCCTTACAATATTTTTGGTTTTGGCAAATGCATTGGTATCATCACGGTATTGGTATCATCACGAATATATGGGCAGGTTACTTATAGACTAATAATTAATCATCAATTTACAAGAAATATCATTCTCATGACATATCCACCTTGCATGTTTTACTTCAGCCATAACAAAGATTTTTAATTTTACACGTTCACTAAATGAAATTTATTTTAAATAATAATTAAAAACAATATTTGTATTACGAATTGGATACCACTAAGTACTCACGTTTCGTATTTGCTCATGAGTAAGTTTTTAATCTGAGGCAGCATCACTCCACATAAGTCTAAGTTCCACAGACTTCTGCGGAGAAAACAGAACAATTTATTTGAAATCGTTTCTTCCGGAAGTTAACAAGCTTTGTAATTTCCTGCCATAAATGTAAACTGACTCACGGTTTCAACGTTAGAACATTCAAAAGATCAACAATCAATGCTTGGTCTTCCATTTTCACAGCTTGATTGATGGATGTCTGGAAAAATTAGAGTTTGTTTAAAACAAAAGTGCAACATTCTACATGTGAATAATAGTTAGTATTTACATATCATTTAAATAACTAATTCAAATAATTAAAAGAAAATACAAAGAAAGCAAAAAGTGCCATTATATCATTATATTGTACCATTATATCACCACTTGTCCATAACGCTCGCACAATTTCAAGATTTTTATGGCGATTTGTCAAGACAAGTCTCATTGATTCGAGACCTTTCTTTATGCTTGCAATCGCCTCCATATCAGTTTTCACAGTATGAGGTGTGGACACACTACTCGGTTTGGGCTGAAAACGTTCAAGCACTTAGACAATGAAATGTATTCAGAATTAAAAAAGTTGAATTTAGCTTTCAAATTAGCAAGATTTTCTATAATACAAAGGTCCACCTACCGGCAGAAATGCATTCATGTCCAAGCCAACAGGATCCTGTCTGTCGGACGGGATCACTGCGGTCATGGCCATTTCTGGTTTCTTTGAGGAAGTCTCTACTGGCTGAAACAAAATGCTTCTTTTACAACGTTACATCCCGGTATATTTTATGAAAATGGTCTATATGGTAATGGTCTCTGCCAAGTCTATATCAATGCCATTAGGAAGCTTTTCTTTTGAATTCTCTGGGAACACCACAAAACATAAATTATGCCAATGGCACTCATACAGAAACACATACCTCTGGCAAGAGTGGTTCAACAGCAGGGGCAACCACACTGACTTGTCCCAGTTTCTCAACGATATTCTCATCTCTTGTCGGGGGTATTTTCTTGGTTTCGCCCCACTTTAGGGCGCCGCCCAGTGGCACAGAAGGGTTAAAATCATTGTAACCTACAGACTGTTTCGCTTGGCCGGGAGTATTTTTCAAAGATTCTGAGTTTTTTATTGACGCCTCAGCAGGAGGCCTTGAAACCGGAGTAACTCGATTCGACACATTCGGAGCATTAATGACAGGTTTGGAAGGAAAGACGGCTGCTTGTTTGAAACGAAGGTCTGGTGCGGAAACGGCAGTTGCTACCTGAGATAAAGGCGGTTGCTTTGGTTTATCTTCAACGTTTAGTTTCTGGATCTGCTCAGATAGTGGCTTTGATTCTGGTTCTAATTTAAAAACAGAGAATAATGGTAGATGGCAAGGAAAAGCTTGAAATGTGATTAACGCCACTTTGCTAGCTCGAGTGTTGTAATTGCAGACCCAACAACAAAGAACAGAAATCTTACCTCGTGTGTCTGCTTCCTTTTCTTTAACAGGACTACGAGCTGAAAAATGCAATTTCTTCATGAGTATAACAAAAATTTCTTCATGAGTATAACGCAAGCAAACTTGAAAAACCACCAAACATTTTTCTACAACACTGTCACCGAACCTAATGTTGACGACGGATTGAAAATTTTCCCAACATTTTGTTCATCGATGTGTTTGAAGGGCCCTTCCTCCATATTGTTGTTGTTGTTGCAGTGGATTTTCTAAAATTGAAAAACTTTGAGGAAACAGAAAAGATATAACAACTTGAATGGTGTTGAAAAAGTAGGTGTGCCACACGATATAAAAGTAGGTGTGCCACACAATATATAAGTAGGTGTAACACACGATATATAAGTAGGTGTGCCACAGGATATATAAGTAGGTGTGCCACCTTATATATAAGTAGGTGTGCCACACGATACCATCAGTTTCTGGGATAAAAAGCCCGAACAAAAAGCAGAATTTTACCTTTGGAAGAGCAGGAGAAACCGCGGAGATACCCAGTGACGTTCGAGGTCGTACTGTGACATAGCGTTGACTGAAAAGAGAAAAATATGTCAAGAAATCTTGTCAAAATTGTTTTCTGCACGCTAAAATGTGAAGACATACTTTACAGGTGTTGCTTGCCTTGCGCTGTGAATTTCTTTACTCGGCATCTCCGGGGTATCACCTTTCGGACTCGTGGCTAGTTGCTAGAAAACAATATCTTCCACTGACACGTTCTTATCACTTAACCGTAAAATACTAACAGAAATTTGAGATTAAAACAATGACTTACCTTAATATCTATGATGTGTACTGAGACAATGTTCTGAGAGAATGAGCATCCCATCTGCAGGAGAACAACTTAATTAAGCAAAATTTAGTCTGTGCCAATCAACTTGAAATGATCCTTACCAGCTGATCTGCAGATATAGTGATGTCAGCAGGTCGACCCCACTTTACGAGGACGGTGTCAAGATGACGACAGTTTGGTTCCCATGCGTATACCTTGCAGCAATCCTACGAAAATTTTAACAGATTATGTTTACATCGAGGCTTAATAATGCCGTTAGTTTCGGCCTCAGTTAAAAGCAACATCTAACTTACACATTTTATATTGTTTTGAAAAGCACCAGGGTGCAAGCAAAGCAAAAATGTAGACGGATATAAATTTGGAGCAGAACTCAATCAACATAGTTATATATATACATGTTCTATGCACACCTGGGAAGCAGTGTAGAGACACTCGCCAGAATCTCCGAATAAAATATGTTGTATTGGGCTTGCTTCAAGAGGAGTGCTTGATATCATTTTAAATTGCTCTACGTCAAACACTTTGCTTGTTCTGCACACACACACAGTTCGATATTGGCTAACGCAGAAAACCGGCAAGCAAATAAAATTATGAAAGAAATCAAATATTATGAAAGAATTACTATCCTCAAAAACAATTTCCACTTCATATATGGCTTAATTTGCTTTTATGAATGTAAAATTATTTAGAAGCATGTCATGTCAATGTTTGTACCAAACGAAACAGTAGAGCTAGTTTTAGTATTTAGTCCTAACAGTCCTTAAAAAGGAAAAGAAAGCACATAATTATTTCAACAAAAGCATCTAGGACCAAGTCAAACCTGTCGGCACTTCCTGTAGCGAGCAGAAACTCTCGTGGATGAAATTGGAGGCAAGTGACAGACGCACTGTGATCTTTCAACTCATAAAGTAACTTCCCAGCAGTAATGTCCCAGATCTTTGCGTGTTTGAAATCAACAGCAAAGTTATGTATTAACATTATCCATAATCACAGATACAGAGCGCTACTATATATATATTCTGCTCTCATAACCATAAAAACTTCCTGATTTATTCGCAATAGAAAAATTGATTTATAATTCATACCTTGCATGTGGCGTCTTCAGATGCAGAGCTTATCCATCTCCCGTCTGGACTGAACTCGACATGATTTACACAACCTTCGTGGCCCTGCAAGAGCCGACAAATTTTCAAATTAAAAATGCTTAAAATTATACAAGACTTTACCTTCTTTAACTGAGTAACCGATCCTAACCTTATAAGTGAATATGCAGCCCTTTCTTCTGATGTCCCACATTCTGACTTTAGCATCGTTGGAACCCGACGCAATAAATTCCCCATAGGGGTGAAAATCAACCGAACGAACCGCGGCTTTGTGGCCGGTGAGTTGGCGAACCACTGCAAAATATTTCATGCTTTCTTGTGTGCTATAGGAAGGTCAATAAATGCCAAACATGATAAAATAGCTAGTTTCTCGGATAGTCTAAAGTCTGTTGTCAAAGATTAATTATAACTGAGTAGCAACAATTTAAATCTCGGTATTTTACTATAAATATTGCTTTATTATATAATTTTATAATAAATATATACTTTTCAATGAGCTTAATAAGATCAAGTATTGTAAATAGAAGAATGCTTCGTGGACAAAGATGTTAGTACTTGAGCACTGTACATGGGGAACCTCTTAAATTAATTAAAATGTGACACATTACACAAAAAAAATACTGGCCACAAATATGACGCCGATATCCAAGTTAATAATATCAAAGTTGCCTTAACTAGTCATTAATAATGCAAAGAAAGTTCATGTAAAATTCAGAAGTAGACAGCTGTCGAAATTCAGTTCTCATAGATGGCCTATAATGGAGCTAAGCCAGTGTATTCAATCCTCTTTGAGTAATCTTCTTCCTACAGAAGCCTGTTGTTTTTTTCATATGTCCATTTGCTCACCTTTTGATGCAGCAAGGTCCCAGATCCTTAGTGCGCCTGAACGAGACCCAGCACACACCAATTCTTCACACGAATTAAAGTGAACGACTTCTACTGCTGTGCTCAGTGGGGAAAGACTCTGTAATGATAAGAATTAAAGCCTTCATGAATGAAAATATAATGAAACTACAATGGATACTTGAATATACATTAATGCTTCCTCAGAACTTCATTTTACAACTACATACCTCGCACAGCTGCTAACCAATATGCCTGGTAAGATTTTCTAAATATCTTAGTTCATAGCGTATCAAAACCTGCGCACCATAATGCAGTTCGGTGATCCAACATGCCACATGTTCACTTTACCATCTTCCCCGCCAGTGGCCATGACACGACCAGACTTGTGGCCCAGAGCCGCACAGGTAACCAACGAACCATGACCAACGAATTCCTCTGATGATACAGTATAAATAGATAATCAAAAAAGATAATACTCACAGTACTGTCACGTTCTTAAACGCTTAGATATTCAAGTGATTTCTTAACGGATTGCATATATATATAACTTTCAGTGATCAATTAATAATTAATTTGTCTTAACGCAAGAGTCAACCCTTGAATTTGTATACGGCATATAAGATTTCCATAAACCTAACAGTTCTAAATGAATAATACTTACGCAATTTCCAGCTGCGCTTTGCAGTCATTATTGAGTTGTGGGAACAACAGCAAAATGTTATTTGTCAAAATCTCCTGCACAGTTGTCCAGACTAAAAAAATACTGCTCAATATATATATGACTGTTTACTTCAACCAAGGTGGTTTACAACAAGCATTCATTGTAAATTCAAATTGCAAAACCTGTGTAGCAATTGGATGATTTAAAATTTCAAACCAAATTAAAAGACCGTTTCAAATTTATATTTATTAATTTTCAATAAACGTACAAACCATGACATAAAATGAGGCAAACACCTATTACCTTCTCACGCCAACTTAGCAAAAGCAAACAAGGTTAACTCGTTAAATATTTCGATATTTCAATATCTTATACTAAAAATATAATAACTGAAGTTTCAGTACATGCTGCCATCATGGCTAAATTAGTGTTTTCTGGTTTGCGCACAAATGTCAAATACTGCAATACTTTCCGCGTCTAACGTACCACCAGTGTATGTCAAATTTGTAGCAAGTTCAGATTAATTACCCTGGTTGGAAAGTATGGCAGATTTTTTCAAAAAATTTAATGTGCATCGATTCAAATTTTTGCGTGACGATGGGCACTGAAGATTCAATACTTTGTTTATTTAACAATTGTTGAAAAATTTGCTGACTGCTTTGTGTATAAAATTTTTCTACCAGTTGCACAGATTCCTTGAAAGAATGTTTGCAAACATGGGCCATTCATACCGTACTATAAAAAAATTTAATGAATCTGGCAACAACTATAATGCATGTGATTAGGAAAGTCTTACCTGCTTTCTGGATACCAGCCTATTCTCTTTTGTGAAAAAACGACGTTGTGGTGATGTAATTGTTATTGTTTGTGCTTGTTAACTTAGGTTATTCACTCAAAACAGCGAACTTTTCGATTTGGTTTATGTTTACTAGGCTACAACTACATTTTAAACAAGCACATTTGCTTCGATTATTATTTATTATAAATCAAAATATAAGTTTATTGTGTATGTTGATGAGAATTGTACATGCATATATTGCCATACTTTCCACTAGGCTATAGCTACTTGCTAAACTCAAAATAAACTAGAAACCATAAGCGGAAACCAACATAGTCGCGGCTAGAAATTAAAATAAGTTTTACCAAAAATATCATCAACGGATCAACACTTCGACAGTCTGACAATTGCAACCTACCGGTACCTAACAGTGGAATTAATCTCCCATATAAAGTTTTTGTTAAAATGATCTCAGTTAAGTCCTGTCTAATCTGCCACTGTCAATAGATTATGCTTGCATGAGATTCAGTGATGTTCTAAATGAGGTGAGATAGGCTGGGCCTAATTTCGATTTTCATGGAATGATTGCGTTACACGTTAGCTTTAAACAACTATAAAGCTAAACTTCTGTGGAACCGAGCAACGCTGCAAAAGGAAAACAGCTGTTGTGGACTGGTTTTTCAATCCAGCACAGAGCAATTCAAGTTAGTTTGGTTAGCGCATAAGTCATTATTGGGAAATATTAGTTCCTAACTTGGTCCACGGAGTGTACACTACTGATAAAAATACAAGATATCGATGGGTCATTTTATTTTTGCGTTATTTCCAGCTGTTTATGTGAAAAAAAAGAAGCTTTTCAGCCAAAATGTACCAGTTGTATAATTTGCTAACAAACAAATCTGAGGAAACGACTATGGTAATCTAGCAGAATTTTAACAAAATCAAGTTGATTTTTTCCGTCCTTTTCGGTTCTGTTACTTTTTCCTCTTCATTAGCGCATGCTAATAACAAATGGCTTGATTTTTTTACCCACAGCACTTTTGACAAACACTAAAATGAGTGATTAATTATTTTATGTTAAATTGAGATTTTATGGACTTAAATTAAGTCCCGTCAATGCTATTTACATAATTTACAAAAGGAACTAAGATCATTTTCAACCTATTTTAAGAATAAAAACAGGACCAATTTTTCTTTGAATCTGTTTCATAAAATTGTGAGAGGAGCAGATGTAACGTCACCGTATTTGATAGGTGTGTAAGCTATGCCTTTATAAATATTTATAAACGGGAAAAAGCGACAAAACTAAAAAGGCTTAAAGCGTCCTCAAAAATAATTTTATAAAACAATAATTGCTGGTAACAACTAGCACGGTCTCTAAATTCATAATAGTGATAATACAGTCCGTCACACTGCAGGAACAACAATAATGATGTTTAAAGTTCAAACAAGTGTTAAATAGTGCTATCAGGTTGCTCATTAAGTTTCACGTCATTGTGAATTTTCTAATCGTTTTCTTTGCTTGAGGTTCTTGTAAAACGTTCCTTGCGACACTGTTTATACCTTGTAGTTTGCTGTAACACCTTGTAGAGCGTACGCTTTAGAGAAATTGTTGTAACAACGAAATTTGATGTTCATAACTGGTTTTTGCGTACTTTGTGGTTTCCTCACGGACCCGCGATATTTTGTAGTAAAGTTTCGAATTGTTTAGGAACCTTAGGCAAGTTTTATAACAAAGACTGTGTGTCTGTACAGTAGGCCTACTTACAGACCAGGCTCTAACTGGTTAATGATGTTACAAATGTTAACTTTTATTATTTTATGGAGTTTTATTTTGTTCTGTCCTTCAAGTTCGAATGAACTTATCAATGCTAACAACACAAATCAAATAGTTGATTTTGGACCCAAAAGAGTATTCCGTTTCAGTGGACTTGGTAGTCAAGAGGTGCTTCACTGGACACTGGTAGATTTTTATGACGAGTTGGTTGTGCGCTTCAGTGGAACTGTAAATGAAACAGGTGGTGGCATATCAACTGGTTGTGCTGATACTAATGTCACGTTGGTTGTACGTCAAGCTGCCATTCCGATTTCCAATCCAAAAAATGCCATAATTCCAGACAGAACTTTTGTGCAGTCTGACGGTCTACTTTTCTCAGGAAACTTCATATTATCAGCATCAACCCAAGGCCAAGAGCATGATGTTATTGTATCACCCAATGTGAATCAGCCAGAGCATTATTTTGCTGCCTTGTTTCTCCCTGACACTGATGAAAAAATTGACGTGGCAGGTTTAACCAAGGAATGTCATTATTACTCAAAGCTTAAAGTATTTTCCAACAATAGTAGTGCACCGTCAGCAACTGTGGCTGAATTTGTGGATATTAATAACACGGAAGCATATCTCACACGAAAGCAACAGAGCCTGTTCAATGTGCAGTTTGTTCCTGAAAATACACAACACAATTTGACTGTTATTAGCAGTAAAACTTTTACTTGGGATGTTATTCCAGTTACTGACTCGGGTGGCAATATGAATATCAGGCTAAAAACACTGGAAAATAATATTCAGAATATCACATCGTACAACACATCAGTAGTTGGCTACTTGAGGAATAATCTTACCATGCTCACGAATGGAACAATGGGTGAAGAAGTATTAAGACTTAATTATACAAATAGCCAAACAGAAACCACGTTGTATTTTCCTTTTCCAGTCTCAGGAAAGTGGTTTCTAACTTTGGAGCTTGAATGTAATTTTGCCTTTGTGGGTGATTGTAGCAGCGTTATTCAAACATTTGAAATTTTTATCAGTATTGGTGCCTGTATTGAAAACTGTCACGCGGATAAGAAGCGTGGTTCATGTGGACTCTACAGAACAGATGACATTCTTTTTACAGCCTGTAAATGCAAATTAGGCTGGAAAGGAATTGCATGCAATGACGGCTCTGAAGCCATAAGCTACGCAACACAATTGCTGCATACGCTGCTTTTAACATTGAGCAATGTGATATTTTTTGTTTGCACTGGACTTGCTGTGTATCGGAAGTTTTATACCGAGGCTCTAGTTTACTTCTTTGTCGGTTTTATGTCCACTTTTTATCACGCCTGTGATCAACCGGGACAGGCCGTGTACTGTTTGATGCCATATGGTTCGCTGCAGTTTTCTGATTTCTATGGATCCATCAGTGCGATGTGGTTTACGTTAATTGCTGTTGCCCAACTATCTCCTGCACTTGAATCGTGGCTTCATGTCCTTGGCTGCTTGGGCATTGCTGTTGGAATATCGATCGATCGGTTTAATTTGTGGACGACTGTGGTTCCTATCACGGTAGGAGTGGCAACAGTGCTAACAGTATGGATTGTGCAATGTCGCAAAACGAAACAGTGTTACCCAGGGAAGAAAATAACTTTTGTTTCTATCCTGCCGGGAGTAATCTGTGCAGGAGTGGGGCTGGCACTTTTTGCTTTTGTTGAAACCGATGCGAATTATTACATTGTACACAGTCTATGGCACATTCTAATGGCTTTTGCTGTACTTTTTCTTTTACCATGGGCAACTAAACGACCAAACAAGGTTTATGACACACTTAGCAACCCAAACACACCTCCATTATATATAACTCATAGGTTATCAGACAATAGTTTGACTTTGTAAATGCTGAATAATGTCAGCATAGCAGTATTATTTTTCTCTAGCCATTTAGGATTATTGCACTATTTGTAAATATTACCACTTAGGATTATTTCCTTCTAGTTTAGTTCTTAGGAATATGTGACTTTTACAAGATTAATTATATTGAGTGTTAATTGTTGCTGCAC
Organism: Clavelina lepadiformis; assembly: GCF_947623445.1. Lineage (NCBI taxonomy): Eukaryota > Metazoa > Chordata > Ascidiacea > Aplousobranchia > Clavelinidae > Clavelina > Clavelina lepadiformis. The sequence goes on along the minus strand of NC_135246.1, from coordinate 18,806,164 downwards.
TATTGATACCCACTGTCAGTTATATAGTATTTTTTGTTTGTTTCATTTGTATGCAGACTGTAAATCGAATGTAATCGACGAAATCGCTTTAACGCGTCGTTTTTTTGCATAGAATATTGAAGTGCTGATTCACTTCCATAAACGCGTGAATAAAATACACCAGTTTATCGATATGGGCGTAAATTTACCAATTGTTATTAGGTTCCCTCGCTTAATCTCATACACTCATAGACTTATATGCGGCGGCCAATCGTTCGTAATTCTGTGTGCTTTAGTCGCGTTACTCTATTGTATTTTTATTACTTTTAAAACCCCAGGAAAATAGAAACACGCAAATTGCAAAGCCATGTTTTGCTTAATGTTTATTATACTGTGCTGTAATTTGCAAAACATTCAAGTGTTAGGGAGCCCTTTCTTTAGGTACAACTTAACGTAAGTTGACTTCACATCTTAAAACACGCCGCAAAGTAAAAATACAAAACTTTTCATTATCATCACATGTGGCAGAACATTTTTTCTTAGTTGCAATTTTGAGACGCCGTGTAAACCTCAGCAATTTTTTTAACACCTTTTTCATTTTCTACCATAAACTGTCCGGACAAACATTTGTGCTGACGCAGATGTCATATGGACCACGTCATAGCAACAGATCACAACAATGACCGGAAAATACGTAAAACGAATATTATGGCGATAGATAAGGCAACAAAGATAAAAGCGTCTAGTCAGCAGTCGCTTAGTGGTAAGCTACATCTTGTTGTCGACGACGTGGCAATCTGCCTGCTATGTTTTCCGCAAATTACTTAACCATTTCATCACTCATCTTTACATAAAGTGCACTATGTTTCGAGCTACAGTAATTACTTAACATAACTGATGAAACTTACATGGCAACCCAGGGGTTGAGAAGCACTGGTTTAAACACAAAAAACATGTAAATTTAACTATGCGATAAACCGATTTCGTCTATTCCATTTATAGTGTACAGCTATTTTATATTGTGTTATTTTTACTACGTTTTACTTGTGAGATTAAAGCTTTAAAAATGTTCCGTTACTTGGACAACTAGACAGGTTATTGGTCATCGCAATGTGAGCACTTCCAACGGCAGGGTAATTGTTGCCTTAAAACACAAAACTCAGGCAGTAGCCTCCACTGTGTAAGTTGTTGGCGCGGTGAGGAATCAGTGATTAAAGCCTGTTGGTCACCTAGGTCCTAGAACAAAGACACCAAATCACAACACCAGGTCAACGTGTAATGTTGAAAATATCAAGCACATGAACATAAAAATATTGTGAAGTTGTGGAAAGAACAAGAAAACGGAGAAAATAAACTTTTTAAAATTGTGTATATAAGTCAATAACAAGGTGAATGACAGAAAAAACTATTGTATTTACAAAATGTTATGCCGCGTACTATTGTGTAGCAGAGTATTAACACAACACGTTCTTCCGTGGTGGTGCAGGTATTTATTTGGAATTAACATAAAAGTAAAAAGACCTTCAGTGAAGCGCAATATCTAAGAACAGGTTTAAATCTCTCAAAAAATTCAACACATACTGACGACAATAACAGAAATTCTCGTGCTTTTAGATTCTTGGAAAGATGAGAGTTCGTAACGATAAAAACTAGCTCATAAAAAGCAGAAAGTGATTATGAGATCATTTTGAAAATAGAACTTGCTACGATATTTACAACACGGTAAAAACTCCAAGACACAATATTCAGCTTAAAATAGTTTCCTAAAAGAACTTACGTACCACGATACGAACAGAACTACAAATGCGTTTCAGTTACACCGACCGAAAGAAAAAAATAACAATGATGGCAGAAATGATTGCTTTAAACTCGAGCACACATAAGTCTATTCAAATACGCCACATATGCGTTTTGTTTGCCAGTAAATAAACATGTCTAATGTTATTTTCCGCCATCAAACACGGCTTCAATGGGCTCTGAAAAGGTTTTTAGAAATGCTCACCAGACCACACATTTCTTGACGGGGTTCATTTTACTGCCAGCGGGGCATTTAAACGCTTCGGCAAACTCAGGAGAATTGGACATGGTACCAATCACTCGGAATCTGTTCGGCGAATGGACGTCGTTGAGGAGGAGTTCTTTGGAGCGTTCCGGAGTATTGACGTTGCACCAAAGCTGTAAGTTCAAAGAAAGTTTTTTCTTGACTGAAATGACGTTGTGAATCTGGTATCGCGACAATTGAAACCCGACAATTCTAATCCAGAATTTTCGGGTGAAAGGGCTAAAGTTGTCGAGTTGCAATTGTCGCATAACCTGAGGTATCTAAGCCTAAGGTATCTAAATACCTGAGCAAAAGCTATAAAGAACAATTGCTCGTCCGTGTAGTTCAATGCTGGCAGGATAAGCTCAGCCTCAGAGCTACCGTTCATCTCTTTCCACTTCTTGTAGGCCTAGGACGGGAAATGACGGAAAATTTCAGCTTTGTTTCATTCCGGTAAAATCTTTGACGGCCTTAAAATACTCACGTTGTAAGCGAGTCTCATTCCGCCATTGTCGGCAATATTTTCACCTATTGTCATGTTTCCGTTGACCTTGGAGTAGCAAAACATGAAGATAAATTTGAGATTTTTTCTCACAACATCGTTGCCTTTACTTAAGTTTTTACTTGTTTTTTCTGCGCTAATACAAACTGCTATAATACCAAGTGAATTCATTATTGTAAAAATAGTTATGGGCTCAATATCGCTTACTTAAACTATTTCAATTAAAATAATAACAATAACAGCGGTATGCCGGTGTACTTATTGCGTAATCGTAAACAAATGAAGGCTATTTTCCTTCAAACGAGATTAAAGCCAACCCACCTTCCCGCCGTTGACGTCATAATCGTTGTATTGTTCGATCATACACTCCGCCTTCTTCTTAAATTCCTTCAATGTGTTCTCTTCCCACCAGTCATTGAGGTTTCCATTGAGGTCGTACTGGCGTCCTATGACAGATGCTCACAGTCAAATTATGTTTTTCGATTTTGTAGGTTTGCTGAAGCCATTTGGAAAAGTGATTGATACGTCGCGGATGAATAAATTCAGTTTTAATTTAACCTCTCTTTAGTTTCTGTGTAGCGATTGAGTAGAATAGCAGATGGAATAGCTTTGCGTTATAACGGGCCCTTTGGTATTTCCCCGGTATTATAGCGAAATTGCTTCCATGAACAGACTTATAATTAATCTGAACATATGGCGCGCACTAGTGCCAGCTATCAACAAATGAAAAGCGGGAATTCGTGCGAGTATTTTAAAACCCACCTTGGTCGTCAAAACCGTGCGTCAGCTCATGTCCAACAACGATCCCGATTCCACCGAAATTGATCGCTTGCGGGAAACCATCGCGATAGAAGGGTGGCTGTAGTATGCCAGCTGGGAACACTGTGACATGAGTAATTATAAAATTAGCGTCAAATATTTCTGTTTCTATGATTAAGCCACGTGCTGTGCAATTTTTTCAGAATCCAAAAATGAATGGGTTTATGTATAGTGGAATAAGTCCTTATAATATATAGATGCGAATTTTAGTTCCCGTAAAAACCTGTACTTAATTTTGCCGTTCATCGACTTACCGATGACGTTTTTATTTGGTGAATAGTAAGCATTGATGGTGGGCGGGGTGAGTGACCATCTGTTAACAAACGAACACAAATAAAAAATCTAACTAACTCACAAATACAAAACAACCCTAGCACGTAACAATATTAATAATACAAGCTGATAAAATCAAAGCCTAATTGATACAGTTTTAGGTCAAGGTCGTGTCAGTAGCGCATCAGTGAATTTACTCGTTTCTTTTGACCGGCTCCCGAAGTGACTGGAGTTCCTTCATTGTAACAAACTTGACATAGTCAACGTAATGATCGAAATATGACGCACTTGGAGAAAGAATTAGCTGAAAAAGAACATAAGCTTACGCAAAACTTTCTATCGATCGTATCCAACCCCCTCAGCCGATTATTATTTGTCGCAGACAACATACACGCAAATAACGTCCGTTTGGGTTTGTATTATTAACAGACGATTGTATCTGATCATCTTTTTATTGACTTAATTTACTTTATTGAAAGTTTCGGCAGGATTAACCAGCTTCTTACCTTTTCATACTCGCCGTCAACATACGTTATGTTTAAAATGTCGTCTGGAAAGCCTACCATGTCCTCAACGGCTGCTGCCTGCGGTTAAATGAGAAGGGCGGTAATAAAAATCTTAACACTCTGGTAACATAGAAATTAAACTGATGACGGTTCGACGAAGAATCCTCTATAACTGCATGTTGAAGTTTGGGTTAATGTGAGATAAATATCAAGAAAGTTCTACTTTTTCTGCTGCAATTTCTTTTGTTTTGGCATCCATCCAAGAAATGCTGTTTAGATTTTCCTGAAATGACGACTTAATAGCTGTGACCATTTTTTCGGCCTGCAGAAAAAAAACAAACGTGAAAAACACAAAAGCAAAGAGAGACAGTTTTTACCCGGAAGCACAAACACACACTCACTGATACTTTGCTTGTGGTGTCGAATTTGTGTTCAATGAACAGACGACCAAGTGGTTCACCCAGGACCTTGTCCACCAGCCCTACACATTGGTGCCAGCGTTCTATGCAATTCTACAAGACAAGAAAATTTAAGTCGAACAAGCAACAGAAGAAATCTTTTGCCTTGATTAAAAAATTCTAATCATCAGCCGACACACTTGGTGTTGAATCTTGATACTTAAAACATCAAATTTAAGAAAACCCAAAAAAGCATTTCTTCTTAACAGAGCAAAAAGTTTAATTCAGCAAAACCTGATCAACTAAACATGAGGTAAGCAGTAAAACATCGGGGAGGCAGCAATAAGTTATTACGGATCAAATCACAAGAGAAAACAGAAATTCACCATATCTGATCCCAACTGTACTTTGTGAAATTTATTCTGCGCGTCCAAAAACGGCTGTCCCAAGGTGCCCACAAAAGTGGAGGCGAAGTTCCAAACCAGGTAGTTATTGAGTATCCTTAAAATATTTGTCTACCACTTTAAAATATCCTGCAATACTATATAACACAAGAGAGACTATTTCAGCATGAGTAGGCCACACAGCATGTTGTTAAAGTTAGACACCTGGGCGGTTAGGTTAGTTGGAAGAATTGGGTATACAAAAGGTGGATTTTAACCATCTAGGGTTTAATTGAAGTTAGGTTTAGATTAGAAGGTAAACTCAGGTTGGGTTTGAGTTACTATGTTATAAAATGTTAGTTAGGACGAAAGGAAAGCGTAGAAAATAGCTTCGATCGCACGATTTTTTGGGCGAAATAATAAAAGCCATTGGTTATACTTCTTTGGTGTCTTGTACACGATGGCGGAAAACTTTTCAAGGTAGGATTTTGTGCTGGTTATGACCGGTTCGTTAAGACCGATCGTTACATTCGCAAGTTCCTTAAAACTCTTCTGAAATATCCTGATCCAGTCTACAGAGCCGGCAAGTTCCTGTAAATTTTATCAAAAATCATTGATTTAATTAAGTAGGTATCGTTCGTAAAACACAGCTTACAAATTACATTTTTATCATCTAAATTTTAAACAATTACGTGCGATCGGCTGAATTTGAAGGATTTATGACGTAACAATCAATCATTCCGCTAACCTGATATGGGCGTGAATGTCTTTTTTGAACCCATTTATTGAAAAGTATTACGTAAAAAATGCTCGTTTTTCAGTTAAAAACAAAGAATTTAGGTGTTTGAGATTCACCAGAAGATCGGACATATTCATCCGATGGTAATTCTTTGACTCGTCGCGAAGCTGCTCGCGCGGAACCATTATTTCCGCAATTTCCTTTTCCAAGCTGAGAATCTCGTGCATCTGCCGGCGTGTGTCGTTCCTATCCCCGCTGAGCAACGAGCCGACGTCGGTCATGTACTCAAGGTACGCGGAAAGCATCTATGGGAAAAACACCGCACTGAAAATTGCGTCTTTAGTGTTGCCATGACAAAACAGCTTGCAAGTATGACGGTCAAAGTAGCGATTTTTTTGGGGAGGGCTTTCGCTTTCTCGTTTCATTTACCGTATACTATTGCCAACAATTTATTGGAAAGCTACTATGAAAAATTCAGTGTATCTCAAAAACCTGAATCACTGAAAACCCATCCATTTTACATCATATTCAACAGTATCAGTATCTTACCAAATACAAAGTGCAAGACATTTTCAGTGCTTATTCCAGTTCAAGTTTAAAACTCACGTGATCATCGTCGATTGTCTTATTGACGTAATAAGCGCGCTCTCCTAAACTCAGACCGCCTTCACTGACCTTTAAATAAAATTTTTTCCATAACTAATTAAGTAATTATCAACCAAAGCTAGTTATACGCTAACTAACAAAACATGGAAAGTTAAGCAGACAAATACAAGTTTTCCGTAACTAAAGTATTATAAAGTTAAGCATTTATAATTACAGTTGCGCAATTTACATCTTCAAGTGCTGCGTCCAACAAGAAGAAATGAAAGGTTTCGCGTTCAATTAAAGTTATTTAAATGAAACGTTAACAACAGTATCCTTACGATGACGACATTTGAGTTGGAATGTTTCGAGTCGGGGCCAACGTCCATTGAGAAGAATGGGAACAGAGAAAACGGCGCCATGAGCTCCAAAGACTTGTTAAAATCGAAATCGCTTTGGTTCCACTCGCCAGATATTGACCAACCACCAATCTTAAGAAACATACAAGCACTGATTATGACGTTTGAATGGGTAACAACAGTATCCTTTTTTCTGCTAAAAATTAACGCAAATCCACAACGATGACCACATGCTGCATGTCGAGTACAGTGGAACGACTTGGTTGTATGCGAAATAAAACAAACATTTGCCAGTCGGTGCAAATCTGAATATATTTTTTATTGGCATGCGATAGACAGGTCGGTCAATTGCGATCGATATATTGGGAACCTCTGTTGCACACAACCAACATGAAATCCACTAAAAATTCGTGCGGTCATTTCTAATTCTTTCTACACATATAGAAATTTGGAAAGCTTCCATGAGAACATTGAACCTGACAAACATACGTCACCTCTGCTATGATGTCGATGAGAGGTGTGGTACTGAGTTTATTGATGGAGTCCAGGTCCAAACATGATTTGTAAAACAGCTTCGCTTTTTTCTCGGAACTACTCTCCGATGTGGTGTTTGCTTCTGAAAAAATACAATACGACCAGTCAGACGTTTCTGGCTTGAACTTATCACGGAATATTCACGCAGAAAAACTTTACAGCAGTGATATTCCAAGCAATAAATGAATAGGTTGACATTTTGCAAATGAAAAACGAGCAGTACTAATGACACATAACATCCTTCTGACAGTCAACGAATGAGTTATAATGAACGTTTCCTGTGAGGCTGTACGGTAAAAACCAGTTGCAGCTAAACCTCAGAAAACATGCTTAAATACTAGGGGAAAAAAGATTAAGAAACCAAACCGGACTTTCACGAAACTTTAAAACCGTATTGGCTTAAATTAATTATTAACAAGACGTGTCCACACAGATCCAGAATATCAAGGAAATTGTGAAATCAAAATCTTAAATCGGATCGATAGACGGTGGAATTGAGGTGTTCAATAATTAATGAAATACAAACCTAGTATGTTTTTCATGATCGCCTGGTTTTTCTGGTTCAATACATTGAAAGTGCTCCATCTGCAACAAAAAAAGGAACACAAATTTAAATCACTGTCAAACTGACAAATATATTGAACAAAATCCATTAATAAAAAATCTGCCATAAAACTCCTTAAACTGTGACTTTTATATCCATATTTTTATCGGATAGAAAATATCCAGAATGAAGGTAGAAATCTTCCAGAAAGTTATCACAAACGCAATCTTTCAATAGCTTCGAAAAAGACTAGACTACTACTACTAAAGTACTAGACAATTACAAAGAAGCTTCAACATTTTTTCATAGCATGCATCATGAATTTATAAGTTTGATTTTATTGCACTTAAATCACCTTTAATTTGCGGAACTTATAAAATAAGGACAATGAAAGAAAAAAAATACCTGTGATGCATTTGCATAATAACCAAACTAACAATCATATTATACTGTGTTAATCAGCTCTTTGACTTCATAATACCTTGAGTGGCCAATTGGCAATGGGTTCTTCTTTTCCCAACCACCGCAAGAGAACTGATAAAAGTCTTCGCAAGGGTCGACACTTTCATCAAGATCCTCAATAATTCTATTTGCCACTTGAACACAGGGTCGTGTAATACACGCTGAACTCAATACAGCCGGAATGGTGCTGGTCTGCTCTTCACATTTAGGGTCATGTTCTGATGAGACACAATTGTAATGTTTCAATCAGTATGTAATAACAGCATGCAAGCAATAATTTAATTACTGTCTTGTGTGCAGTTTTTTCGGTTTTCCTTTCTGTGTTTTGTGAGTGCCCAGAAAAGATGCCGCAAGTGCCAGTTAATGCAAACGCATACTAAAGTAATGCTATTAGCAGGCATTGTCGCTGTCTTTATGAGTAGGTGTTATATGCAAATGAATAGTAAAAATGTATACGACTATACATGTTCGTACATGCGTGATAAAATAAACAACACGACCAAAAAAATTCGTTGGAGTCAAAAGTACAACAAATATTCTTAAAATAAAAACAAGTACAAATAGAAGTACTTACTCCTGGACGAAGAGATGTATAGTGAGAGTGAGATCACAAAATATAGTGACAAAATGGCAACAGCAAAGGAGAGAATTATTTCCAAGTTTGTCAGGGAACGCAATGCATTTGGCCCCCTGCAGCGTAAGCTTCTGCATGAATATCGCGATTTTTTCTTGAATCCGTGAAACGAAAGCTACTTACGTAAGAAAACAAAGAAATGAGAACAAGACAAAATAAACTATGATTTGTGAAGGTTTGTTCTTATTATATGACGTTAGAAATTGGACTGCTTGATTGTATTTAAGATACAATTATTGCAGTGCCCTGAAAGCAACATAGGTTCTTTTAAAAATTTACAGAATAAATGATGAAGCTAAGCATTTAAAATTAACATATAAAGAGATGCATTGTACTACAGCATAACTATATATAATGCAACATTATTCGATATGCATTAGAATAGGTGTACAATCTGGAAACCATACCTCTTCGTCTGCACAATCTACCATTGCATCCATGCTTGTTGGTTCCCGGTTGGTTGCACTTACGTACAAGTTGTTGTTGCCGCCGTCGTCAGTGTGAACCGAAGTTTCCTGAAGATGAAATCACTTTTTAACATCGACAGCAAAATTCCGAAAATTTTCCTTGTCACTTTGAATGTTGTAACTGATTAAAGTTAGGGAATGAAATGCACAAACGAGATTGGCCAATGTGGCAAAATTATAATTATACTACATACAGTGTTGCCAAATGACAATCAAAAAAGGACTAAATTTATACTGTTTTAACATATGCCAACATGTATGTTAACGACTACAGATAACATTGTTGTGTAAAACAGCTGTTATCAATACACTAAATATCTCAAGGAAATCTTTGAGCTGAAAGTTTCTAAAAGCACTGAAACCACTACGATAACCAGCAACACTGACAACATTGTGGTATTCACAGAAACGTTTTTAATGAAGCACTGACTTTCATACAACTATGCCATAATTGCTACATTCACTTGACCACATGGTTTGAACAAATGTGAAAAATATACAACATTTGTTTAGATTGACAACACCAACAGAGAAACTACAAACACCAACACTTACCACAAGCTGCATTGAACTGTCCGGTTTGTCGTTGTTTGCCATTTAAAAAATAAACCCGCTTATAGTTAGTATACTTCAACCATGCACAAAATGATTTAAGAGTTTATCTGTAATTTTGCAGATGTAAAATATCATACTGGTACAGACATACCATGCTTATATTGAATACCTATGTGATCATTATCATATTTAGGGTTGAGAATTTAGCTGGTCTTATTTAGCCGTTAGCTGCCATAGTCGCTAATTGTCAAGTTACATTGTTAAATGCAGGCAAAACTGCTATTACAGTAATTATAAAGAAATGCTTGTTAGCATTACAAATTACAAAGGTTGTATTAGCGAATTATGTCATGTTAAACCACAAAGTTTATCAAAAAACGAAGCATTCAAGCATTAAAATGATTAACAGATTAACAAATTTCCTCGAGTCAATGGATTACCAAAAATTTTGCTCCAGATTCTGCCCTCCATGTATGTTTCTGGCTCATTGCTAACAAAATCTTTAGTCGCTATGAGCCCTTAGCCGCTAGCGTTTATTTGCTGGCCAAATATTCACTGCCCCAATCATATTGACAGGTATATATGCTTAAATGTTTTCATAGAAGTAGTAAAATGTTTAGCAGTATTTATGATATATATATAATATACGTACAATAAAAAAATCCCCTCTTTGACAAAAACAGACCAATAGCAAGAGAGCAAAATTTCAGTGCAATACTTTTGTGTTGTAAACTTGTAATACTGCATTGTTAGCTTTGCCTGGTACTATAACCTGTGTCAGATACTTTCTTGTTCTGCACTATGACCTACTCTTTAGTATTTAACCTTTATTTGCATTAAGCTTCTCTGTAATAACCTCGTCTAAGCATAAGAACAACTCACACATGCTGTCACCTTAAGTCCAAGACACAACTAAATGTTTGGCTGTGTGTTTCGATTAAGCGAGATAATCAAGCCAGCTTCTTTGTACGCTCGACTTATAACGAGATCTGATCTGCAAATACAATATCAGTTACCACGGCTAATAAACACGGGTCTGGGAGTTAGCAAAAGCCAGACGGAAAAAGTAATAAAGCTAGACCTGGAAATATTTTAAAAATTTCTGCTCATGCACAAAATAAAGCATACTTGCCCGAGGCAAAATATTTTTCTCAACATGTCAAAAATGATAAACAAACAAAAAACACAGGCTTAAGCTGCTCTAAGCTCTGTGGCTATTACAAACAAGAAGCAAACCACATAATTAAAGGCTGTCTCAAACTTTGTGCATTATCTTGCCTTCCAGACTTTATTTTGCACAACACACACACACACACACACACACACAATCACAAGAAAAGTGAAAAGTTTCTTTTATGAGTCATTAAGCATCTAAAGCTTATAAATGCAAGTCTTCAGACATTAATGCAATCTCACTTTACCACAGCCAGTCACTTAAAATGCCAACAACAAAAAAACTCCCACTCTCTGAAAGAACCTAACTATGCGGCCATAGCAATGAACGTTACTCAGTCATGCATCAAGTAAGCAAACCATGTTAAGTTCCCACAACAAAGGCAACCCAACTGATCCAGTGTTTACAAGTGTCATACCATACAATATGGTGTTTTAATAATATAATTTAAGTTAATTATAGGCAATTAATTATAAATAAAATAAATAAAAAGTTACTAGATTAGGAGAGATCCATATTCGTGTTGAAAAAGCAAAATTCACATGACAAAAATGAATTCGATAAAAATTTTAATTTAAGAAAGATTTGGAGAAATCACCTCATGCTGTTGAAGAGGGGCATACTGGTAATCTTCTCGCTCGTTCATCAAACACAGAATTGGTGGTACAAGTTTAAGTGCAATACACAGGCAGTTTTTTTAACATGGCAGCAGTAAAATGGCCTGTAACATAAAGACAAAAACTAACTGTATTGGTATAAAGTGGTTGCACTAAGCTTATTAAAACAAGAATCAAAAAAAATGCTAACAAAACAGCAGAAAATGTTAACTGATGCATAACGAACAAGCCAAACATAAAATGCCAACTGATAGTCTACAAAGGGTTGTATCATAGAAGTGTCCCTTGGTATTTGCTTGTGTGCAGGTTATCAAGAAGCAAATAATTGCGTGATTAGAAGTGGCTTGTCTGGATGCCATGTATACGCTGTAGGCCATCGAAATAAGAAATTAACCCCTATTGTGTCAGTCAGCCAATAAAATGAGTCAAAACATTTATAACATTGATGTCTGGAGATTAAAATATTTTAAATGGCTTGTATGATAGCGATAAAATATTTGAAATGGATAAACACACGGCACTACGATTTATTTTAAAAGTAAATAATCCATAAACACTTAATGAATTTATCATTATTATTTTTACATAAACATCACAGTGATCATTGTGCTTATCCCAAACGACTATACTTTAAAAAGTAAACACAACCATTTACTTATAATCCCGTGCTAGTAGTCTGATACTCTACACCAAAACCACAGCAGGCCAAAACATACATTAACAAAATAAATCATCACTAATATAATTATAAAATGAGTGCGAATGTATTCCCTTTCCAAACTTGCAAACTCACATAACAATGTATATACCATGTGTCATGTCTTACTTTTCATATAAATGTAAAAATTAAATTGAAAACTGTTAATTCTTAAAAAGCCAAAATACTTCATTTGTGAGATGGTTATAAAACATATTTAATATAGATGAAAGCATAAAATTTTATTTAAAATGCAAATAGTTTATATAAATATTTTTAAAAGTTGTCATCTTGATTTATAAAATCATGCTCCCACAGAGAGAAATTACTTCTCAAGTAGTAATAATTTGTAGGGTAATAAAAATAATTTCTTTGGGTTTCATTTGTCTGTGACCTTGAGACAAATGCTCAATATAAGAATTGTATCGTAATATTTTATATATGTACTACTCAGTGTTCACTCAGATTGAAAAATTATATTAAATAAGTCTTAAAAGCAAAATTCTTAGCACAACTACGATCAAAGTAAGTAATTAACCGTATACAGTATTTAGTAAGCATGTTGCGTAACAAATGCATTTATAATTCCACATTTTATAAATATCACGGGATCGCAAAAACACATGCTATATTTGCATTTTGCAGCTTGGTAGACAAAACGCAGAGCGTGTGGGCTCCTTTTTACAATGTGAATTGTTCAGGTGCAGCAAGCACTGCCTTCAAAAATTCAAGGGTGCAGTTGTAATGTTTTCCACTAAGGGTGTGAGATAAACTAACATTAAAGATGTGTCAACGTGAACACAAGCATGTCATTTAGTATGCTTAGACAAACTTATAATATCTGAACAAGGTAACTTTTATTGCTTTAACACCAACTTAAAACATATACAGTGAGACCTCGTTAATCCGGACCACTTCGTTTCGTCAAAAAATGTCGGTTTAGCGGGGTATCCGGATAATCGGAAAGTAAAAAATCAATGAATCTTGCAAATGCAGCACCGTGTTCAAAACGACGTATGCACCTTACTCCAATTCTAAGTGCCGAGTTTCTGGCTGGACAGCAACTAAAATAAAATTATATTTATTGTATGATCCGACCCAGTGTCGAACCCCAGAACCACCGTATTAAAGACGAATGCTCTCCAAGTGACGAACATTCGGTCGCAAATCGGTTTGACAACCGCTCTTGCGTGGCGAAGCATTCCGGTGGGACCAACTGTCTTGAACTTTCTTTGACCTGTTTCCAATCTTTGCGCAATGCGATATCAAAAGCTGATAGCACGATTGAGTTGCAGCAGTATGTCTTCAATAGATTGCCGCACTCAACCGATGTAATGTACGTATTTTTTTGCGACCGCGGAAGCGTTGTTTGTTACTGTTGATGAACAATTTATTTTTTCGTTTCTAAAATACTGTACAATACTGTACTTTTGAATCAATAAAGACCGCAACGTTATTATGCGTAGATAATCGGCTATTGTTTCGTCAACAAACTAACATAGTGTATTAGGACAGTCGTGAATCATTTTCGCTTAACTGTTAATAATCCGGTTTATCGGATTTTATTGCTATTGATTTAGCACATTTGTTCCGAAACTTTAGTGTCGGAGTCGGACAGCGGGGTTTCCGGATTAAAGGGGTAAAATGCATAGGAAGAAATCCGTTCCCGGCAGTTTTGTGTCGGATAGCGGGGATTCCGGTTCATCGGGGTCCGGATTAACGAGGTCCCACTGTATACATATATTTATAATAGTTAAGGCAATATAGTTCATACTATCAATTTAAGATTTCTGGCTCTTGAAATTCTTATCAGTAAACTGGCGTATTTTTCTATCTGAAAAAAAGGTTCATAGATTGATAAAGCAACATTAAAATATATAAATAATATTAATTTAGCATTTTTACAACACATAAACTAGAATAAACACAAAGTCAGGTATATGGACTCGACTGAAAAGTTTTTTTTAAAGCTCAATTTTTATTTATTTTTTGATGCTTTAGTATTGCATTGCCTGAATTTCACCGACTTCGGCACTGTTTATCAGGAGTTAGGACCACGGCACTGAACAGGACTAAAGGCCATTGTGGAAAGTGTGGCATCTGCACGAGTTCATCAATGTGCACGTCAAACTTTTTTATCTTCATGCCAATTCATAATAAATAAAGAAAAACTGGTTATAACAAATAGACAAAGAAGTGAGGCTCTAATGCATGCTATCACACCGAATGGTTCGTGGTTCTACATGCACAAGTTTTTATCGAAAACTGCCGAACTTTCTAGTCGGGATTACAAGAACAAGGGTCATTAACGCCTAGTCCAAAGGCATTAAAACAGTAGTGCCATTGGGTATCTAAAAAAGTTCACATTATTGCAAACCCACCGCGCTAACCACTGCACTAACAAGCCGAAATGCACAAAACAATTTTTTAATCAAATTAGCCTACTTGATTAAACAAATTTCTTGAAAAGTTGGGTCTCTTTTATTTTTGTGTTCCTATCTGCATATGTGAAAATGGGGTATTGAGAAATTATTACGTCATAATTTACTCATTATTTCCTTATAACTCATTACCATTTGGCATCCTGGCCTTTAAGTCTGAGTCGGAGTGCAAAAGTTAAAAGACCTGAAAAACCTTCGCCTAGAAAACTTTTAACCGAAGGCAACCGGTTCTACAGCAAGACCGCAGGCTTAAGTTAAAGCAACAGTCAGTCATCCAATTTCTAGTTTGTTCAGTTACTGTATTAGGCTACCACTACGCTCAAGCCCAGGTATCCTACTAAGAGTGAGATATGTAAAAATATCTGAGTAAGTGATATGTGTCTTCTGCTGCTGCACTGAATAGGCTGGTTAGGGGATTCTACCGATCGCAATAACACAGTTTTGACGTCATATCAAAGCAAGCTTAATTTCCCTAATCTGCGGCGCTAACAACTTAATAAATTGAAGAAATTAAACCTTGCCTCCCCGTTTACACAAACTGACAAAAAATAGGGTAAATAAACTTTTTTGAGAAACAAATTCAGCCCTATAACGACACAATGACGCAAACAAGTTAAAAGTTATAAATATTATTAAAATGCATCAAAAAAATGTCTTGAAATCTTACTAAAATTAAGAGCCACATTCACACAAAGAAAACCCAACAGTCTGGAGCCATATGTCATTATAAGTAACAGCTTTCAGGAAACAGGATACAAAGATTGAAAGTTTACGCTACCATAGTTGTAAGTAATCGGAAATGGTCTGACTTTACAGCATATGGAAAAGGAAGGGTGTTTCAGACATTTCAAAATAGGATTGTTAAACTTAAAATTCAACTTTATAAGAAAAATTGTACGAATAACACCAACGGTGTGATGGATACAATCGGTCAGGATAAAACTTAGGTTCAATTCTTTTATGATTGATGCCAAAGCATGCCAATTGTCAATAGCGGTTTGCAAGCCTTTAATATAAACCTAAACATTATGACGTCATTAAAATTTGCGTACAAATTGATATCAATATAGGAGGAAAGTGTTGGGAATGAAGACGTTTATATATTAAGACGTCAATAAGACGACGTTTCAAAATGACTTGAGTAGTTTCATCAAGTTAGCAACTTAATACAGTACAGTCTTGGTCTAGGTCTTGGTCTTATCCCAATATTTTTTTTGTTGTCTTGTTGATTAGCTTTCTTTAGCGAAGTTGACATATGCGGCCTTGAGAGTTAGTTCTCAAACGCAAAACGAAAAAAACTAGAACAAATATAAAATAAAATATTGAATAAACATTTGCTTCATAAACATAAACAAGCAAATGTCGTGCAACGTAACATGCAAATATTTCTAACATAAACATGCAGATGTTTCGGCCGATACTTGCTGCTAATAGAAATATTTGTGAGTTATATAACGTTTACTTGAAATCACACAAATTTCAAACGAATGCTAATCACATAAACAAAAGTTTTAATTTCCCCATATGAAGCCTAATTAGTGTTAAACCAAGTTGAACGGTATATCGTTCATAATGTCTTCTGGATTTAAGCTCAGCAGGTAGATGGCGGCATTGAGCTCGTATCACTTTATGTGCAATTACTGGCAATTGTCATCACACACAATCTTTATCCACGAACTCAGAAAAGTTTTGCACGACAAAAACTCGAAGATGATTCATCATCGCTCGATCGTTATTTACCGAGCTCGTCGTTTGACTCATTATAATGCAAAACTAATACTGATGCAGCCACATTTTTTTTTTGAACATTGCCCAAATTTGGAATCGTTCACCACGACTAATGAACAGAAGCAAACGTTATTCTTACCTTGGTCAAAGGTATTACAACGGTAGCTGGGAGTCCAACTCAGTTCGCTTATTTTTAACCAGGATCGCTAATCCCTTCATTGTCAAGCCGACAATTTTGGCTGCCACTATTTTACTAGAAAAATCGTGCGTTCGAAGCTAATTTTCAAAGTTTTTTATTAACCGAACTTAAATGTTATAACACAGTAACCTAAGCCTAACTTGGATGTACCTTCCAATCTAAATCTAACTCCGATAAAACCTTAAATCACTAAAATCGACTTTTTGTATATCAATTCTCCTAACCTAAACGCCTATTCTTAACAACATGCTGCGTGACCTACATACGGTAAAATAGTGACTTCGGACAATTTTTACTATATTTTCAACTGATCATTCCACCGCCAAGCAGCATTTTTTTGCTGGGCTCGTCAGGTTGCCGCTTTTACTCTTTAGCACAACCACAATTTTACCTTTCTGTTATCAAACTGGGCACTTTGGATATCGTTTTAACAAAATGTTATTTTGCTACGAACCACAGCATTCAATCACGAGAAATGCGACAATAACAGTATATAACGTTCTGCTTCTACAGTCTATCGAGCAAAATTCTTGTCAACCTATGGAAAAACGTGCAAAGTTTCTTTTCTTGCTGATACCTGCTGTTCTGCAATCTATGATTTGCCGGTATATAACATGGAGGCGCTCGGTCACGTGATGTGGCTGCAAACGCTGGAAGACTCTGGTTACAACGGCAATGGATAAATTTGTTGTCATGCTCTGCAGACTGTGGTTGTGTAAAATATCCTGCAAATTTGGATAAAGAATAAAGTGATTAAACGAGAAATATCAGCAAGAATTCATGAGATATAGATATAGATGAGATATAGCCTACTCCCAGCACGACAAGTCTCAACAGAACGCACCAGATCCGTCGTATGACGCAGATAGCACCTTCTTATTACCTTCCGCACTGGTTCAAACCGGATTCTGCTAACTTGGTCACAGTCAATCCAAAGAGATGTCACATGAATATAGAAAAGATATTAAACAAAGCTGGAAATGATCAGCAACAACCCTCTCATAGTAATCACTCACTCAGGCATAGGCAGAAGTAAGGGTAACTTGGGTAGTAACCTAGGCCTATATAGTTTTCTACTAATTTCAGACCAAAGTTTTCTAACTTTCATAGATAGCTATATAAGTCTACTTATAACCCGGCTAAAATAATCGACAAAAAAATTTCTGTTTTAAATTTTTAATATATTTAATGATGTATAAGTTGAGTTTGTTTGAACGTATTTTTTGGATTAATAAAGCAAAGCTTCCAGATACAGTAGTGCAGCCGGATCAGGTAATCAGCTGAAAAGTTCTTGAATGGCCTGCGATCGATATATAAGTTTACCTTGCCCTCGTAGTCGACGGGTCGATGGTGATATACTCATCGCGCACCTTAAGATTAATGAAAGGTAATAATTGCGGAATTATCGGATTAAAAATACAGCACAAATGTAGATGCTTAAGCTAAAAGCTTTCCCTATTTTGTTTTTATTGAGAAAGTGAAAGAGAAAGGTAAAAATTCTGTTTAATTTAACGTGAAGTGAATTGAATAGATTCACATGAAACATGTGTATGGCCTTGAATATGCATTGTTAATAAGATCACGATAGAATCATCGACTTTCTTTAGGCCGTTGATGACAAATAATAATTGGAGATTTCCAAAGGCCTTGCTTGTAATCTTGCTTTTTTACTTTAAAAACGGCCCTTTTAAAAAGGTTTAAAAACATCACATATGGATTTTTCGAATGATTCCTGATTTAGCCTACATTTCCAGCGCCACAGCAGATGTCCGTAAGTATAACTTCCATTATTATGAGTATTAAAAGGCTTATTGTATATAAAAGTCAAACCTTGAACACTGAACATTCATGAATTATTTATCAATGTTTGGTATTGGCAGGATATAGGATCTTGTGAGACACTTAATTTTTACTCAAAAGCAATTCTTGACACACTACACAAATGTTAAAAACTTGTCTTCGTTTCTATAATCTCTGTATAACTTTGTAGATTATCAAATACGTTCAACTGAATAATCACAAGTTTTCCAGTTTAAATAGCATAAAAAAGCTATATATCTTATTACACATAAACCAACTTGGTTTACTTTATGTTTACTGTAATTTGCAAACTTTTTGCACAAACATTTTAACAGTATGCGATTGATTTCATGTCAATTAAAGTTTTCTTCTTTCGCGTACTGAATACTTACTGTAAGTACCTTTAAGCCTAAACGAGGATTAGATTTCGAAACATTTCTCATGTCTTCTGATGACCTTTGGAGACCTTAATTACCTTTCTTCGATGATTGAAATTCAGATGGACCATTTCGAAACAATTACGGCGACACACACTGGCCATACGTTTACCTGAGAAAACTGTTTCACCTGCGAGGTTAAGAACTGTTTAAAAATTCTTCTATAAATTATAATTAAACTTCACTTGAAGATGGTTTTTAGATCAAAGCTTAAAAACACGAAACTTCAAACTGAAAGAAAAAGAAAAAAAAACTGAAAAATTTACTTTACTCAGTAATCAGTATATGTTGTGTTATCAAGCATAATAATTGGTCTACATTAAAAATAAATCAATAAATTGTTATTATTAAAGCACTGTACATCTCGTACGTTTTAAAATTCACATAGAAGTAGGTGAGTCTTTCGTTAACAAAACCATTCTTCAATTTTTCATTAGATCTAAGGAGTTTTCATTAGTTTTTTTGTGTGGCGAAACCATTCAGTAACTGGCTAAAAAGCGCTGCCTTTTCACACGATTCTTGTAGAATATTTTAAATAAATTAATTAAAAAATTCCTACGTTATCCATTGGTTATATTTTCTACAGAGAGGTATGATTATGGGTGCAAACAATTTTATCCTCTTCATTATTTATTAATGTTTAGGATAATACAAAAGCATTTAATCATTCTAAGATGATTGGAACTATATCAGCCGTACCCCCTCCATTAGTCCAAATTCGATCATTCGTCACGCGCCACGTCACACGGAATTACAACGAGAGTAAACGAATAGAACGGTTACACGTCACAAAGAAAATATACGGTAACGGACCTTCGCTAATTTGAACGTGTGGTGGACTATATAAAACGTAGCATTTCTGCTTTCAACCAGACATATGTCAGTTTAACAGAGTTGCTCTTCGCTCGAAATTTTTGTTTACAAACAAAATTTCAACCAATTAAAGTTCATCGCGATGGATTGCTACACGAAGACTGAGAAAGCGCTCATGCTTTTGGCTGAAACATTTTACGAGTGAGTAAAAAAGTGATGACTTATTTAATTCCTAGCGTGCAGTTAGTTACCATTTTTATAATTACGTTTTCAGCTACTTATTCAAAACATGAATTTTTTGCCTGTTTGAGGTTCATTATTCAGGCGCCTGTTTGCAGATGAAATTGGTTACATTCTTTATATATATAGTTATTTATTATTCATCTAACTATTCTTTATGAATGTTTTACCGATATTGAATAAGCAAATGAATAAGTAATCAGGAAACCGATAACTAGCTTCACGCCGTTAATTAACTTATCGATAAATGGTGAAGGGTAGCGCTTTGGCTATCAGCGTATTTGCCGATTAATTTTTGCAAAGATATTTACTGAATTAAGTTTTTGAACCAAAAACATAAGTTTCTCTGAAAAATTTTTTTTCTTTCAAAATCTTATTCTACCTTTCATGCAGATACGCCCAAAAGACCAGCGATGGCGACAACAGCCAGCTCGACAAAGAAGAAATGAAATTGTTGTTGGAGAAGGAACTGGTCCATTTCAAAGGGGTGGGAATTAGGCATTGCCAGAATAAAATCGCAAATATGAATAACACTATAAGCGTGTACATGAAAGTATACAAAAACTACAGCTTAATTTGTTCAAAATGATTTAGCATCGCATTTAGAAATTAGCATTTTTAAGTTACTATTTCTTGTAGATAATTAGGTAAAAATACTAAGGAGCTTGAACTTTCGAAAAGTAAAGTTTTAAGTGGTTCCAGCTACCACACTTATCAGTTATTATTCAACATTCAGGACGCCACCTTCGAACAGTTCGACCACGACAAGAGTGGAGCTGTGAATTTTGCGGAATTTATGCAGGAAATGGCGAGGACGGGCGAAAAACTTCAAGGAAATGTCCGACATGCTTTAAATCAATGAATGCAAAAACGTTCTTATTCGAGCAACAACCAATAAAACGTACTTTTCACTTTAGCTGTCGGTAGATGTTGTCTTTATAGTGTGCTGATATACCACAACATTCTAAATGAATTAATCCGTTGGCATGTGCAAAAAATGTAGTCCTGTTATGTCATAATTACACTTATTGTGATGGCATTATTGTCGGGAAATTTAAGTCAGAAACCAAATATATTGAACACACATATTGTACAGCATTTTGTTGCTTCTATGTCCTACCATAAATCAGAAGAGTCTTCGAAAGTGTTTAAAAATGGAACCAAATACAACCAAAGGTATGACGTATTAATTGTTTTTACTAGTGAGTTATCGCAGTCTTCGTCGTCTTTAACACTTGGCAAGGTCCTCTACTTAAGCTAAAGGTCTATCGATCTCTATACAATTACTAAACTGCACCAGAGCGCTACGACAACTTTTTGTCTGTAACTAAAAAAATTGACAATTGCTGTGTCGAGCAAACTTACTCTAGTACCTCTTCTGCAATTTGAACGGCGTGGAATTTATTTAGTACGACGGTAGACTTGAAATGTTATCGGGTATGTCAAATTCAACAACTCGCTCGAGCCAACTACAAAATAGCTTCTTGTTTCATGGTAATATACACTTATGTGCAGCCTTGTTTTAATCCTAAGAAGTGGCATTCAACGGTTAAAGCAGTAATTATATTTTTTCGTTCGAAAAAATCATTAGCACAGTTAGGTCTATAGCGTACTGTTTCCGAGTATCTTTTGGTAGTAAAAACTGACGTATAAGTGCCAACAAAAGCATATAGTTAGATTAGGTTGCCAATGATGCGTCATTTAAACAGTTGAGGGGTTACCTTCCACTGAAAGACACCGCTGGTATCACCCTTTGGATGTAGGCTACAAACATTTTCACAGGTTTTTCGCAAAGAAAATCTATAATTTTGCATTTTTCTTGTCGTTATTATAAAAATGATTTTTCGGATTCCCCAAAGCGATTTGAATACAGATTCCGAAGTGGAACTACCGCTTGTTGACTCTGAATCATCAACATATTTTCACGATGATTCCTGCGATCCTAAACTAGTTCCCGGACTGCGAGCATTATCCTTCACCACAGAACAAGTACGGTATAACTAGATATAGATTTTAAAATTTTGAAAACTAGCAAATTTTAAACAAAAAGATCTATTTTGTTCCCAAGATCCAGGAACGTCTACTGAGGGTTTTGGGTAGAATGGAAATCATTAAGAAAGAAGAGGAATCTTGTAAGAAGCAAGCCCATGACGTAATACAGAAGATTTTGCACTATCAAAGCAAATTCACGATTTATGAAGTAAATATAGGCTACACCGTATAGAATTTCGTGTAAACTTACAGAAAGACTTAAGAAACATTTCTAGTTCGAGTAATACTGTATAATCTACTCAATTATAAAAATACTATTTTCAATGCATAGGCGGAAAGGCGCGCTATAGCTGAAAAAGTTTCAAAGAAAAGAAAGGCGGCCTACTTGGAGCACAGTCACGATATGCAGGTCAAGTCAGTGATGGACGATTTGCTAGAAGCGGTGTGTGGATTTGAAGAAGGCGGACATCCGCGTGGCGCCGCCATTAGTCTCATTGTGCCAGAAAAGGGAGATTTTGCTGGTTCAAACATGGCCAAGTTACAACTAAACAAAGACGCAAATGAAACGAACAAAATATAAAAAGATATCAAAATATTTGTTTCTTATTATTTTACAACAATTTTATGAGACACATCACAATGTGTATAATAGTTGTAGATATATATCGGCCTATAGTATTTCCACAGGACCTATAGAACCGGATAACAATGCCTCACCATGGAAACTCACTTTCTACAAATTTTACTCTCATTTTCAGACGCAAGGAAGTAAGCGCAACTGAATTTTTTACTTGCCAGCTTGCAAGACATTTTACAGCATTTCATTTCAACAATTTTGTTCAGCTTAAACCAACGTCCTCTAAAATTTCCCACTTGCTTATCAAATTTTTGTGGATTGGGGTCCACTAGTTATAACACTACCCGATAATGACAAAAGTAAACGTCACATTTCGTTGCTTCCTCTTTGATTACCGTCTTCAACACTTGGTGGCGTTAGGAAGCAATATTTCAAGGCTAAAAACTGTTTTTCAACAGGATTGCTGAAATAGAAAAAATGTTAATTCAGCCGGACGGCTGTAGCCTCCGCTTAACTGTACGCCTACATTACGGTTTGTAATTACGACCTATGGTTAAGTTTGCGGTGCAGAACGCCGGTAATTGACAAGTTTCAGGACATCGGTTTGCACGCGTGGACATGACGGCACGCGACAGAACTAGACAAATCATCTTAAATTACAGATTGACGCTTCGACCGCAGGTGTAGAAAGGTGTGAAAATAACCTTAACTATAGGCCCCCCGGTCAAGTAGTTCGCTAAAAACAGTGAGTTACAACCATGGGCGGTGAGTTACAATGGGTGGAGCCGCATACCTCACGGTCCGTGTCGTAAAAACATAAGGAAAGACGATAATTGACTTGGCGGGCCGTTGTCATATCGAGGAAATGACTTCATGATTTTCTGAATTCGACTTTTTCTTTTGATTTTATTGCGCAACGGAAAATGATCGCAAAATTTATGCTGTACATCAGTATAGCTGAACACATATGTTTTTCAAACACAACAAAGTGTTTAGCTTTGAGCTACAGTATATATTAACAACGACCATCTAAACTTTGCTCCCACAATATAATGCATACTAGAAAGTCCTAATAACAATTTTTAGCATAAAACGTAGCTAAGAGCACACATTTGAATCGAAATAATATGTAACCTTTGCAAACATTCTTCACACCAGCAGTTTAAACATGTTCGCTATAGAAATGTTCACAAAATGTGCGCCATGGCAAAATTTTTTTAACGCTTACGCATTTCTCCACCAAAAGCATATTGACTTGTTTGATTAGCAACCTTACACTAATCTAGAAGAGCAACTACATGAACGCTGTAAGCCTGCTTTCTTGTCAAAAAGCCGACATTTCAATCGTACTTCAACGTACGGCTGGTAGAATAGGCTACTCGTTTTAAAGAAATCTAAAAAAAGATATCAATGATTCTTGCTTGACAGTAAAATGTGATGTCAGTGTGACTCATTCATAATGCATTCGATATTTCCCGGATCCTAGACTCCAACAAGCCAGCGCAGACACGCGTCGTGCATGATTAATTCAATCCAAGGCAGGAAATATGAAACCTGTTATAAAATACAGCAATTAAAAATCTGCATTCGATTATTGTTGTGGATCGTTTGGTTTATTTATATATGTTGTCAACATTTATGTTATTTATCAGGGTTGTAACCAAGTCATTTTTTTCTGACTCGAGAGAAGTCGAGTTATTTTAAGTTGTGACTCCACTCAAGCCAGTTTAAACTGACTCGAGTCAATTCAATGTTTTTAACCTAAAAACTATTCTGAGATCACACTATAGGTTTCAATAAACTGATCAGTAGGTCTATAACGTTATGGCTGTCTACAAATTAGTCTGGTTGATACTTAACCTACTACCGAGAGTTGTAATTGTTTAAAAAAACATCCGATTTTGTGACCTAAAGTTGTCTTTCTTGCTATCGCGATTTTCATAACGTGACCCGAGTCATATTGTACTTTGATTCGAGTTAAGTCGAGTCGCCAAAAAAGCGTGACTCGAGTCAAATCAATCACTGGAGTCGTTCCAACACTGCTATTTATTGCCAGAATTACAAACCTTTTGCCAGTAATTTCGCGGTTTTTGTCGCTAAAGTTATAACGACCACGTGGGTCAACGAAATCAAGGAATGTGCTATGAGCACTTTACAACTGAAGTAAATATTGATGCTAAAAAAACGACCAGCCGCTCTGACCTGCATAAACAGAGTGGGGGCGTTTGCCTTTCCGCAAACCGATGAACCGAAACTAATCACTCCCTGGATTTCCCATTTTTGGGTATCACGTGACTTGCATAGCAACGGGCCACCAGAATCACCCTAGAAACGTAAAAGTTGAGTTCCAAATACATACAAGAAAGCAGAAAACAGTTTGGAGAGTTGAATGGGAAAGAATTCCAAGTGCACTTAACAAACAGGCAAGAAAAAGTATAAGCATATGCATAGCTTTAAAAACCGACAATTCGGTTGGGGGCAGTCACATTAAAACAAGCACAAGTCACGTGGTACCGAGCAGGTGTCTTCATTGCGGACGCCACCGGCGCACAAAATCATCTGGGTGAGTGGATAAAAGTAAGCGAACTTGCACACATTGTTCGCCACCACTTCCACTCTCAACTGCTTCAAGACGATGTTTGATGGGCCATGACCTGTCAGACAAATTTTATATCAAACATTACCTTTGTTTCCTGTTTTGATTGGATATTTTGAAATATAGTTTTGTTGCCAGCAAATAGAGTGACGTTTTGCTGCTTGTGTTTGACTAGTTTGTTAGGCTGTTGCACGGGACGCAGCCAAAAATGAATAGTAATAATCCTAATAGATAAATCAAACTTTGAACAAGCTAACCCATTGTATCTCCCCATCCAACGACGTAACAGAAGTCCCCGGTTCGGATAGACAGCGGGAGAAATTCTGGCAGGCATGCCGGCGCTACCACGTCATTGTAAAGCAAGACTGGGTCGAGCTGTATCATCGCCACGTCGTAAGTCTTTCGCTAAAAGTATAAGATGTCTATATAATCGAAGTTTTTTAAATATAGCGATACCTTTGAAACGTCATGTGGGCTGATTTTTACCAAGTAGGATGTTTAGTGAGATGTACCTGTAAACCTGGTTAAGGTTTACAGAAGCAACGAGTAAGACCAGCATGTAGAAATTCCCGAAAATAGTTAACTGTCATCAAACTTTTGTTGCGGAGACAAGCTTCTTTTTATCATTAATTTACTTTTCAAAAATACACAATACTTTTAAAACTATTACCATTGCGTCATAACGTGGATGAATAAACACGCGACGTTTCAATAATGGCGTCACAATAACTCCGTCGTCGATATCATTTCTGGAGTGCGAGCCGAATCTTAACTCCATGTTGTCGAAACTTGAAAGCGACATTGAAAACTTTTAAAAAACTTTACACTTAAGTAAGTTATAAAATAGGTATAGGTGTTTTAATAATGTTTTATTCAAGAAAGTAAAGAGATAAATAAATGAATAAAATCAAAAAGAATAGTTCCAAGAACGACCTACACAAATTCATAAGTGGTGAGATTCAAAAAGCAATGTGCGGCAGTGAGCACCCATCCCCGACTTATGACGGTTCCTCCACAGACCAGGTCCTTTCTGGACCAAATCGCCACCTGGAAATCAACGATCAAGTTCAACTTAGAGCGAAGGGTCAAAGTCAACACATTTTTATGTATTTTTTAGAAGTGTAACTACTAGTATGTAGGATGATAAACAAATTAAAAAGACCGCAGAATTACCACGCCAAAAAATGTTGGGCATATAATTGGGCAAAACTGCAAAGGATAAATGAAGTCAAGTTATTAATTGTGAAATATAATTGTTGGTTTTCAAGGTTACATAAGGAAATGTCAAACGTGATTAGTGAACTTCCATGTAAAATCTGTTTTCAGTGAAATGGCGATTTTAAATGAGCGATGAAAATAATTATAATTGGTCAAAATCACCATGCAAATTGGGCTTTTTCGATTATTGGTATTTTAAAGAAAATTTAGGGTTTTATTTTTTGGCGTTTTAATATAGTTGTAGTTCAAATACCAATTCGTGGATTGAAAACAGAAACCACGAAAGGTGCTTTTAAAAGCAGATATTTCGTTGAAAATATTCTAAGTTTCATTGACAAGGCGCGTATCCTCTTAAAACGTCTAAAACTAACGAAAAGCTCGGTAACAACATGACTAATATTTAACTTTTAACTCAACGTAAAGGCAATATACACTTACGCATGGACATACACATACAAAAATAACTTCTAGACAGTGGCAACTTCCTAAGGGCAAAATCAAACGGCAAAACAAAATAATTATGCTTTTCTTAGAAGCGTTTTTGTTTCCATATAAATTTTTTGATTATAAATGAAAATCGTTGCTTTTAAATAAGTTTTGGTTTTCAGAGGAATAATAATAATAATCACCAAAAATGACGGTGCTGATCTGACAAGAGCTATTATTGTTATTATAAAGAAAATTTATGGTTTGTTACAGATCACTTCATAGTTTTGGTTGACACAGGCTACGTTGTGGTTGGAAAATGAAAACCATAAATTTCGCAAAATTCACAAACGTGAAAGATGTTGAAAATTCTTGGCTTAAAATAACCAAAGTTGAGATCTGACATAGGTCGGGCACGCGTCCTTTTCAAGCCACACCTCACATAAGCAGACTAAGTGATAATTTTCCTCCTTAATTGAATGTAATTACAAGCTAGCATTCATAATGCACTTGTGTTATTGCCAGTCTTACAGCCACCATTTTATGGATATTTTAAAGGTATCATAACACGCAAGTAGAATGAAAAGCATAAAAAACTTAAATTGCGGATAAATAGAACCAGATTTCAATTGCACGAAAAATGAATCTTTCTTTGCCGAGCTTAATATACGTTTCGGCTGTTGATCGACACGAATTTGCACTGTCTTACTTCATCGGTTTAAAATTACGCGAGATGCAAAAACTGGTTTCGAGCTTTTTTAACAATCATAAGGCTTGTTTTCAAGCAACTTGATTGCTAATAATTTATAAATATTTATATTTAAATTTGATTGTGAACCTGCAAACGGGGAAACGGCTTAGGTTTAGTTGCTAGATTTCGGACAAATGTACAGCACAAAGTTAGTATTATAAGAAACAAAACAAATTAAAAAATAGAGTATTATTAATCTGTCTTACCTGCCAAGGCCACACGTTTGGCTTCGCTTTCTTCCCGCCCACGATTTTTTTTACTCTCATCGGCGATTTATCTTCTCCGCAAGATGTCGTGTTCGAGTCGGGTAACCAGGGGCAGACGGGCATCTGTGACAGAAGACGGAACTAATCGGTTTCGATTTTGGTCAATATCAAGAAATTCGTATTACGACACACACGCAGTGTAGCTTTTTAAAAATAGCAGGTTTTTAAGAAGCATTTGTTTGGGGATATTTCGTAATATCCGGGCTAAACATTTCAATAAAAATCTTAAAATAGCCTTCATATCATAAACAAATAAAAACGACGATAAAAATTACATCGCAACATTCAAAAAAATCTAAATTCATCACGAGACAAGTGCACATCGTTAGTCAGCATTGTCTTTCACGGTTCTAACAAAGCGCAACTTGTCTGCATCTTATGTTTTTTCGGTCGTTGAGCACGATCGTAATTTTATCGTTTCCTTGACGTAATAATTTGTTGTTTTCTACGCAATTATTCTTGTGGTTTGGGGCTGTAAATTTATTCCGACGTAGTAATTTAAAGAAAACAAACTTGATGCTGCACCCGACTAAACTTATATTTTGAGTAAGATTGGCCGCACTTAACTGAATGCTTGACCCATAGCGGTTATATCTAATTCTATTAGTTGGGTTCGATCTGAAGTGCTGTTACAGAGATTCTATTTGTGACAAAGTCAAAGTTCTATATATATATATATATATACACTTAATATATATAGACGAATAGGACCTTTGAATTTGTCACAAATACAAATTCAAAGGTCTATATATATATAACTTATACATAGACTGTCAGATTTATTTTGAAAAGTACTTTGTTTAAAACATTCAACCTAATTTTAATTACCGGGGGGGGGGGGGGGGGGGCAAAACCAAGACTTTTTATATTGATTCATATTTTGGCCGATTTGTCTGCTCAGTACTGTTGTAATAAAAATTTCTACAAACCCCTTGCGTCGTCATAAACGTCACTTCCGGTGCAGTTGTCACAGGAATTTGTGAGCCTCGAATGTCTGTCCTTTGAGAGTCATTCGACGAGGTACGGTCTGCTGAGGAACGCGTGTGGGAGGCTGAAAAAATGCAACAGGCTTCAAAAGAAAACAAGAACGTTTATTTTATGGGCAGGGGGGCTTCGTCGCCATTTTTGATAGGATCTAGGCCCTAGGGACTGAAATGTTTGACACTGAAGTGAGCATTATCGCATTTATATAAGTCCTTATACTTCCAAAACACTTATATTTGTTTTCATAAACCAACACAAACCTTCAGTCGGGCAGGGGGGCAGTTCGCAACGCTGGTGGCTTATGCGTCTTCCTCTACAATACGTCATCACTTGCGATTCTCGGTTTACTTTACAAGCACGCGAGCGAAACCGCATTCCATTACCACATGAAGTCTGGCACGAAGACCACGTCGACCATTTTGTCCAACCTGGTGACGTAATAAAGTGGAAGTTACCAAAATCTTACCAACCAGGTATTCTAAGTGAAATTTCTGTTTTGTATTTTTTTTAACTATTTTAGGCATTTTTTTAATGTTCCGTTTTAACGTTTCTGAATAAAGTCGTTTTTCTATTGTCTGATATTTCCTGTAACTGAAACAAGTCAAGTCCTCCAAAGCTTACAGACAGCATCTTGTAAAGCAACATATAATCAAAACATTATTGTACCTGCAGTATTTTCATCGATTGACAACGATGCCACGAGCGCAAAACCGGTGAACCTGGTAAAAGAATCCACGTGTCAGCTGAGACGTTTTGTCTCGAGTTACTCTGCTATGTTTGTTACTTTGAACTTTGTTATTCTTTATGTTGTATGTTTATAATCTATGCTGTTGGGCTT
Organism: Clavelina lepadiformis; assembly: GCF_947623445.1. Classification (NCBI taxonomy): domain Eukaryota; kingdom Metazoa; phylum Chordata; class Ascidiacea; order Aplousobranchia; family Clavelinidae; genus Clavelina; species Clavelina lepadiformis. The sequence goes on along the minus strand of NC_135246.1, from coordinate 18,776,590 downwards.
TAGACGAACCAAGGACCATTTCCAAGCCAACAATAAACTACCACAATGAAGATTGTTACGTATAGACTGTTATTGAGGCCAAAATTCATAATTTATTTGAAAATCAAATGGAACTTACCAGAGAAAAAATATCATCGTTTGATTTAAACTTGAACCGAGCAATTTTGTTTCTTTTCGAAAAACCAATGCAATAAATTCCATGTTGAATAGGCGAGGTCTGTTACGCAACGCGGAAAAAAACGAACTAAAAATGCGCGAGATCAACTTGAACTTCCCTTCTGAACTCCGCCGAACGACTGACGAACTGCTTTCCGAAGCGCCTTAAATTAATGCCGTCAATTGTCAAATATAAAAATTGAGAAAAACATCTTCCACATTTATTATGTCTGCACTCCTTGCTGGGCCGGCGTTCCATGCGTGCCATGCCACGTAGCCTTAGGCGGTCCGTCTGGGCCAAACCTTCACCGCTCTTAACAAAAACATATTTGTGGGAGAAGCGACATCGAATTTTACACCACGGCAAGCAGCTTTGATGGCTGCGTGATTACAGAAATCTATCTTTTTGTTTTGAGTTGACTACCAGCGACAAATAGCTCTCCTTAATAGACGACTTATGATGAAGTTTACCATAAAAGGTTTTCGAAAAAACACCGCTGATGATGCTCTGCATTTGGTCCGCTATCACATTACAAATATATAAGCTTTGGAACTTTTTGAAAAACTGTTTTGTCACGTATGGACAATCAACTTTTAATCTATTGTCCCCTTTCATTTTACATATCATGTTACAATATTTACAAGTAAATTGGTCAATACTGGGGATTTAAGACCGGTTGTAATATAGAAGCTCCTATCGTACACGCTTTGCTTATAGAGTTGACAGAGTGATTGCGAAAGTTTTGTAAAAATCTTTTGATACCCTACGCGTTGTTTCGTGCAGATGGCAAAACAGAAAACAGATGAACACGTTATTATCTATGTACAAATCAGAACATTCTGGTAAGAACAGATCAAAAGTTTTGAAAAGAAGGTTTGGACATAGTATTAATGTTCAGGAAACTTTCTTGACATCACTTGCAATAGCTCGGTTCGTGCATGGACAGAGAAATATTTCAACCATCGGTTTTTAGTTCCCTGAAAATAAAAAATACGTAACATTTGACAAAAACTCCCCATTATGCCCACCACAAAAATTTTAGGTGAAGCGTGAAATTTTTTTTGCAGATAAATAGGTCACAGACGCGTTCTAAATGAGAAGATGCAAAAATAGAAGATTAAAAGCAACGAAACAGACAGACTGTTTTCCGACAGGAGTAATCGCTCTATAGCGTTTATAGTTTCGTATTTCGTCGCAAAAAAGTTCGGTAAGAGTTTAAAAGGTGGGTGTTCCTGAGACCGTCTTCATTCGCTTGCGATTGACCAAGGGGCTAAAACGAATCATAAACAGTTTCGTGTTTGGCTGACAGAGGAAAATCTTACGATGATTGCCGCAGAATTGAGCAGGTTTGGAGCAGAAATCTTAAAATCATTATTTCTTTACAGGTTTTACCGTGATCTGAAACGATTTAAAAACTAAGAAATGTTTGATCGTTCGAATGAAAACGGAGCAACGCTGCTGTTAATGACCGTTTTCGGAATTCTTGTTTTTGCATCGCTGTTATCCACGCGCCAGTGTGAAGCCAGGATGTCACAAAAACGTAAGAAACTAATTTTAACTTCTCATTTGCTATCATTTGTGTGACAAACCACACCCATTCTTCATTTAGCACGCTGCACTATTTATAGGAGACGCTGGCAGTCGCCGTTTCGAAGCACATCCCAACAGACAGGCCGGGGTTTTAGCGAAGGTAAGAATTAAGATCTATTTCGGGGCTTCTTTGCCTATTTGCTAGAACCAAAACGAACGAAACAGTGCATACCAAATAATTGTGTACGTGACTCAACGCTCGTTCGAGCAGAAAAATTGGAAGTGGGCAGTTTTTTTTTATTTCAAAGAACAAATTTTGGTTTGTTTTTTTCCCCAGAAATTTAAAACATCGCGAAAGATGTGGCGACGAGACGCTCAAATCAAGTCAATTTGTTGCTCTTACTGCGCTGTGTATTCTTGTCAAGCAATTCCGAAAGTTCTTAAAGGAGGTAAGTAATGATTATCAACGATATGGTTATTACGAACGTGAAGCTACATAGGTACAAGTTCGCTGGTTACTTATTCTTAAATCAAGTTATTTATTAGTATTCAATAAGTAGCCTAACCATAGGGAACCGGTAATAGATCTAACTCTCGTTATATGTCCAACTCGTAGTATCTCGATAAAAGCAAAGAAGCAAGATAGCTCTCGAAATAAATGTATCTCATCTTTTAACGTTTAGAGAAATCATGATTGGCTTTACACGTAACTTAATGCAACTAGCATAGCCAGGCCTCGTATCAATATAATCATTCTACGTTTTGTTGTTCTTCAGTCAGAAGATCTTGCTTGTTTTGTCAACAAAAATATTGTCTGGTTGGGATCTGGACTACCTCTGGGAGCTGCTGATGTCTCGACTAATTTCGCACCCAATGGAAGCTTTTCTGTAGTATTTATTCTCATATTTATTGCCTGCCATTCTTCGAAATACTTTGAAGTCTTCAATGGACATCAGCGACACTTGAAAAGTGTTTGTGTTTTACGATTTGTGTCTAAAAAATAGATTGTCTCCTTTCGTTCTTGTATCATGCTCGAATTTTTGTCATTATAACACCATGCTTGAAATTTCATGGTCATTGCTGCCGGCATTAAGTATAGCACCAGTCAACTCAGGCAGTTAAGACTGGCCAAGTTGATTTTCGTAAAAACTAAGGGAGTTCCCCTAACCAAAGATAAGCAATGAACAATTCAGCCAGCACTTGTCATGCGATCAGTAACATTAGTCTGAAATACCTTCACTTCCGCATAGCTCAAGGAACGTGATTTGCTGTGGTTTAAGTCGGTGCTTTTCAACATTTTTTGGTCCGTTCAGTTTTTAAAATTTTTTTTTAACTTCTTCAAGAGCATTGCTTACCGAAAGATACTTCTACTCCTTGAAACAAGACTTTGGCCGATCACTGCCTCATAAAGTTATACATGCATCGCAAAAATGAGCACATGGGTTCCCAAACACTTTTGCCTCAAACGATTCTAATCTATTTGCTTAGCCAGGAGTTAACAATTTGCCCGATCACGACCCACTGGTTAACGAAATCATGCGTAAGTTTAACTTTTCGGGACCAAAGCGCTGCCGGCAAAATTGCGGAAAAAGTTTGAAAACGTTTTGTAATAAACAATGCTGGCAAATCTCTATGTTTCAGCCTATTGTCACCAGTGGGTATAAGCGCTATCAGTTTTGGTTTTATAAAAGCGTTAGTTGCAATTTCATAGAAGGATGCCGTCCTTGCCCCAAAACAATTTGTGTGAGCCACCACGGAAGCACGTGGACGCTATGGTCGTGGTTTAACTTTTGGTAGACCATTACAAATAAGGCGGCGTACGAATAACTAGTCATCTGGAAAGTTTTCTAGACAGTCAAATGACTATTCGCCAATTCTGCTTAACTAACCAAAGCTTCATACTGCACACCCATACGAGGCAATAACGTTTTTGGGCGATTTTTGAGCGAAAAAATTAACTTCTTAAAGTGATTTGCGCATTAGTGATATGTTAAAAATTCAGTTGCTGTGGACGAATAGGCTCATATACCACGTCGAAAATTGGTATAATGTTTTAAAACCTTACTTGTCATTCCAACACAAAAAAAAACTTTTTTCGTAGCCTAGCCTGCACGTGATGAAAAAATTTATACACTTTCACAATGTTTCAGAAACAATATTATAAGCCTCAAGGTTGTAATTATATAAGTTAGAGTATAGACCTAAACGTCAGAAAGTTTTGAATTGGAAATGGTACAAGCATGCATTTTCTGGTCCACTGTTTCCCAATCGAATTGCCAGTGACCAGCTGATTCATAAACAATGTAGAAATACTGACAAGCGGTTTAGGGTGATATTGAAAAAGAGTTCCGCAAACCAAAAAATAATTGGGAACCACGTACTGCTCTAGTCTAAACCAACGCACGTGTCCTTGTGCGTAGAAAGAAACAGTCAAAATTTTTTTTATGTTTTTGTTTCTTAGTATTTGCAGTTCCCTATTCTGCAACTGCATGTTTGGGAACTACCCAGTATTTCTCGTGTAACTGGAATTACCCACACATATAAAAGGCGGGGCTTTTAAGAATCTCTGATAAGCCAGGCGTCTTAAAAGTGTACGTCTTTAAAATTCAAAAGAACATAGAATTCCCAGTCTGGTCAAGTGCGGACTTTAAATAACATTGTCATATACTTGCACAGACCACATGACTGTAAATATATCTAATTACTCGAATGGTAAGCGGAAGCTTGCATACAGTTTAATGATTAGCAACTTAAAATACGGTGATTTTTTAGTTGCGGGAGATTCTGCAGTGGGGAGGCCTACACGCGATTTTGAAAAGCTTGCTACAGTTGACCAATACCCATTGTTCTGACAACGACGAGTTAGGTCATTTTTCAACACTAAGCTTTGGAAGGGGGAATCGAAACTGCACGATCGTGCTCAAACTATTTGATTAATACGTCACCTTTTTGTCGTTAATATGTCCTTTTTGTCATTGATATGATTGTGAGTCATGAATGAAATATAAGGTAAAAAAAAGTATCACAAATCTTCTCCAAGTAGAGGTGGCGTAACGAACCACAGAATGAGTTTGCGAATTGTACCGTAAATTAACGATATCGGTCGCATGAGTACTGTACATTTTGTAATGTCAGCGAATCAATGATTTTCTCCAAAGTAGCCTATTCCTTTCACGCGGTAAGATAATTGTTTTGGAAGGTCTGGGAATCGTAGATTTTTGCCCCACGAAAAAAGCAACATAAACTATAACTTTTACAGTTTGAAGGCTCCCGAGACAGCTCATAGGTATTTTAAAGACATGGTTAAAAAACTTTGTTGTACTCAATGAAATACAACCTCGGTTTTAGACTGATCTGTGTAATTAGGAACGGTAATCGGCATAACTAAAATGTCTTCAAATAATTACCACCTGAAAATAACTGTCAAGTAGCCTAGTGCCCTAGTCCTTTATGCTCACTAAACAGACTCGTAGTCAATTTTTCGAAAAGACTCGACTTGACTTGAGACTCGAGTCAGATGACTTGGTTGCGAATCTGGTTCTAAACACTGCGGAAACTTCAGGCAAAGCTGTGAAAAACAATACAAGTTAGATACATATTATGTTTTAAATTTAAAGCAAATCTTTGTAAAATAGTGAGAGAATATAATTTTTCCTACCAATAAAGAATAAAATAAAAATCCAATATTGTTCCGTGACAGAAAACGATAAAAAACCGATGTTTACAAGACAAACAAAAAACAAGCACTGTTGTGGAGTTTTAAGCTCGCAGATTAGGGAAATCCCCATTTAAATAACCGACATTGACAAAGTGCAAAAAACTGATTTAAAAAGACAGGGTGTCCAAGCTGTGGGCACATTTTCGTCGACCAGGAGCCAAGGGAAGAGCTCTTAGGTATGCAGGAAAGGCGATAAATTCACGATAAATCTGTAAAATATAAGATATCAATGTTTACAATCTAATGCAACGGCGATTATTATGCTCTTTCGGTGAAGCTTGTTTCAGAAGTTGAAGGTATAACGTAGCTTTCAAGTGCCAAAATGGATTCTTTCGATTGCTTCCATGTTTTGAGCATCTGACATGTATCTTCAAAAAACAAATTATAAAGTATTAAGATCGGAAAGGAACGGTATGAAACTCAACAAACGGGGAAGATGGTTGGTTTACTGTGTGATGTGCATTACAGTAAATAAGATAAAGCGTTGATTAAAAGATTTTTCTAAAGTTTTAAACAGCCCTATATACAAACAAATGAAACAAAGGTTTTCTATGGTAAAGATTTTTACAATCTGCAACTAGGAAAAGTGGTCGTACGAATTATAAAGCATTTGGGGCGAGGTGCAAAACAACATTTTCCTCACGTACTCATTTGCTTGCAATCCAAACAGACTGAGTGTTGGACACAAAACCTTTTGTTAGATTCGTCTCAGTTGGATAAAATAACCAAAAAGCTATTGAGCCGATGTATAGAATCGCCAAAAGGCCGCGGGAAAATCAAAATAATTTTAAATAAACTACTTTAAATATTTAACAACAACACATTTGAGAAATAAAAATAACATAAACTATTAAAAAAAGTTTGTCATAATAAATGTTTAATATATAAATTAAATAAATGTCTAGTGGCTTCAATTAGTTTGCCACACGACACTTATAGTAATAATGTTTTCAAAAATTTTACCTAAAAGTTTATTTTACTTTTTCAGGCAAAATTGTAGATTAAAATCTAGTTAAACTACTTTGTTTTTGGACTGTTTGTGTCTCAATTGAAATACTTCACATTTTCAACAAAATGCAAATTCACGTCATCAAGTGTCTTGCCTTCCTGTTGTTATTTTGTCAAATTTCCACCCTGACAATTGAAGGCACTCCGAGGCTGGTTGAAAGCAGTCAAGGTATTGTTAAAGCAAAGTGGAGCTTAAACGTAGCCTATACTGTAAGTAAGGTAACGAGGTCATGCAATTTCGAATTTCACAATGCGTGTGTTTATACTAAAAACAGACCAACAAATTCTAGAAGTTGCCGGGAAAATCAGGCAAGAAGAAACGGAACGAGAATTTGGTAAACAAAACGATACGGTAAGTCATTACGACTTGTAGCGAACAATGACTTGTATGCTGCAAAGCATTTCTCATTACACGTGGACACAACGAGAACTTTACATCTGTGGCAAACTGTACCCTGAATCGTTATACAAATAAATTTAACTTCCTACCGCAGGCCTCCATCTGTAAACAAGATGAGCAACAAGGTGTCATAAAAACGATTTTGTGTCATGCTGCTGAACTACTGGATCGTGGAAAAATACCGATGCAGGAACGCCATAGAAGCAAGCGGGGAACGAGCAGAGGCAGACGTTTAAAGGAGATGTGTGTGAAGTATTACTGTCAAGTCTTCGCGTGCTTCCACCTCCCCCGACGATGTAATAAAGATTTAATTGTTAAACTATATTTTAGATGCTTGGAAAATTTAATCTTGTTCACATCTTATAATAAAATTCAATTTACTTCAATATTATTTACATTGACCAAATAAAGACAACTACTAAGAACAGCGACAGCTATACACCTAACCTAACCAGCTTAGAAGTTGACCATAAATGCAGGAAAATAAACAATTTTCCTTCAATAAACTAGACCGACGAACCTGTCAATATTGCCATAACCGAGTGTGTGGAACAGTGATTTTGAAATGAACAAGAACGACTCGCCTACTTACGACATGAAGATCCTGGATGAACATGAAAAATGTTATGGACTATTTAGTTATTTATCATGATATTTTTTTTATAATTTCAAATTTAACGCCTTTCTCTGTCGTATAATAATAATCGTTCTCTTCATTATTGTGTTTTTGGTCAATTAACGGATGTACATGCCTTGTTCAAGTTGTACGCTTAATTGATCTGTCCTTATTTGTGCCTTTTCTCTTCTTCGATCATTTGCATAATAAAACACGGCCAGAGTAAAATGTGCTTGAAGACCTTTTCTAATGCAAAATCCTGTGAGGTAATTAACTAATTACAGTATCTTAGCCCCGCAACCGGGACAACTCAAAACACGGAGTAATAATGCAAATTAAACAGCACTGCAATAGTAACTGTCTGCTGTAACAGTACTGTTTCCTAATTAAACAATTTCTTCTCGATAGTAATTCTCCTTGGTCCCATGCAAAGTTTCGAAACCGTTATAACAAGAAAATAGCGCACTTTAGGGAACAAATCGCTAGCTGTACTTTTTCAAATCGCATTTACGAACAAGTCAAACGGTGTTCGCAGCAAAATGATCTTGCCCTGATCCTGCAGAGAAAACCAAATGATATAAGGCTCAGTATGTTATGCTACGACAAGAAAGATTTGCTGCCTTTGCGTGTAAAGTTGAAGCAAATGAACAGAAGCGGCTTGCGCGAGTTACACCGAAAACTAAGAGACAACCCATTCGAAGCAAGAGTTTATATAAGATGTCGTGTAGAAAACTGGTGAAAACGGAGGGACATAGATCACGAAAATCATGACTGCATTGTCAAATATGACATGGCAACGTGCTTTCACGCTTTGCGTGCCGGAATGCTTTTCAACCGAACATCTCGATGACAACGACCACTGTTGTCGGCAGACGAATGACGACACGAACGCTGATCACGCTTCGCGGCCATAAAGGCATCATGACATTTGTCCGTGCTTCGAAGGGGGGTTCGTACTTAACTTAATCTATTTAATTTTAGTAGGAGCAAGGCAAAATTTAACGTGATTGCAACACCATTGAATAAATTCGTTAGCAACCGCGTTCATATTGCAAGATAATATTGCCGACTACTTTGCACGGTGTGCGCGGCAAGTAGCAAGTGCAAATATTAAAACACTTAGTAAAATTTTGCAAAGGTAAACCCTTTTTTTAGTTGCTGATAGTGCACGTGATTTTAGACCAACCTGCAAGAAAGCAACTAAAGTAGACGATAAGCTGCGTGCAGCGAAAAATCAACATTCTTCAGCATTTAAAATATCTGAAGCTGATTACTGATTTTACCGGATAAATGCTGAACAAAAGCAAGTAATGAAATTGAAAATAAGGCAACCGACTTTGGCACAGCTACATAATGATGTTGGAGTAAAGCGACCTATATATAACTCATATTTAAAACTATAACATTGCATGGTCACGTGCCTCTGTGTAGGGCAATGCAAGTTTCTCTTAAAAAAAGAAGTCCCTTAATGCAAAGTGTTTACTTCCCAAGACAAAGCCACGAGGTGCAACATATTTAAAAGAACTATGTCATGCTCTACGCAACACATTCTTATAGGGAATGCAGCAACGTCCAAAGCAAAGCTTGACCTGCATTAGGTGAAGTTTAAGCACTAAACGACATAGAAATAACAGCTATGCAGGTTACTTAAGATCAAAGAAGAAACTTACAAACAAAATGTGTGTTGGGGAGGTTCAAGATTCCGGTGAATGTAAGTTTTCTTCAAACGTAAAACACGTCATTTAAACATTGTCTATCAACCACAAAGATATTTTGTGATATTAAAACTATATTGGAAATATTCTGAGCACACAAAAAACCTTTGATCTTTATTTACACGATTTAATGTCGGTTTTAACGTTGACAGCACTTTGTAATTTAAATTTTATTGTTCGTACAAACAGTTAACAATTCAAATAAAAAATGTCGTTACCGGTTGAAGTTGGACTTCTCTTAGTGATTTGTGCCATAATAAGCGCCTTCCGTCTTGAAAAAGATGAGATCATTGCTGGCACTGTGCCACACCGGGAATTTTTTACCCAAAGTTAATCCGCTTTGATAAATGTTTGAAAATGAATGCTTTGATGACCGGTTATACGCGCAGGCAACCGCATTACAAAATGGCGCATTACATGCCATAGTTATGAAAAACCGGTATAAGATATACAGTCAAATCCGGTTAATTGCATTCTGGATAATCGCATAATTCGTTTTATCGCATAAAGAGCGCAAGTCCCAAACCATATATAGTCTATCATTTGTAAAGATAATACTTCGGTTTATCGCATAGCGGTTTATTGCATAATCCGCTTAATTGAATAAAAATGAAGGTGATTTATTCGATTATTCAAAAGTTTTTAAAAGATAAAATTGAAAACAACGCGCATTGAGAGCGCACACGCAATGCGTAAGCCTTACGACTTGTACTGCGCTTTGTTACAAAACCATCAAACCAACAATGCCCAATTTAAGCATTAACACGTGGCTGTCAATACGCAGACATTAACATTCGCACTGTTTTAGTTTCATTTAAGCGTTGCGTAAAGAAAGCGTTGCGTTAAGATGATGCCGTAATATATGAAGACGTTTTACGAAACAAACAAGTTGTAAAAGACGACAACAATAAAGAAAGCTCTGGTGACGCAAACGAAAGCTCTGGTGACGCTGTGACAACACCGAAAAATAAAGAAGTACTGCATGCACTTCATACAATTCGCCGACGACTACACAGTTTGAAGGGGCGGACATGGCCACATTTGTTCGTTTAAACACACAAATGCAAGAAAGCATGTTTTCATGTTTTGCGTGCTTGAATGAATGGATGATCGCAATACACAACAAACGTTAGTGTTTTGCGTGTTGACGTCTTTACACGTGACCAGCTTCGCACGTCAAGTAAGACAATAAGTGGAATTTGCACTTTCGCATAAACGCATAATTCGTTTAATCGCATAAAAAGGCTTGGCAAATTGACTATGCAATTAACCGGATTCGACTGTATTTCAAAAAGAAAACAGCTTTTGGTAAATTCAATATTAACGATTCGAATGTTTTTAAACAGAACGTGAAGCGTGGCGTGGGTAATAGCAATTGCCACTATCAAACGTAGCATTTACATAAATGGTGTTTAAGCAAATCGCAAACCACGTTTATAGTTCAGGAGTAATTTTTGCACAAGTGGTTCCAGTCACGTGATTATTTTTACGCAGAATCAAGGACAACAGGAGACCACGTGATGTTCATTCCTCAGATAACCAAAAGTCAGACAACGATAACAACGGATTTCACGATACGGCATTGGTGCAAGTGCATGGCATTTTAAAAGCATTACAGTACATAGGGCTTCAAGTATAGAAACTATACTACATATAACTTTTTAAAATTAAGATCACCACGCTAGTCAGTTATGAACGTAGCCTACAATATAGTAACGTGGTGCACTTTTTTATCAATAGTTGTTAAATATTATTGGTACACGAGCTTTCGTAGCTTTAGAAAACTTTTTCGTCAAGTTAAATTACTGATTTACCAGCTCGTCTAAAAGGGTACACCTCGTTCATTGTTGTTTTATAGTGTATTTATAACCTAGGTTAAAATGGTTTACTGTTTACGTTAGGGAACGCGTTAATATCAAAATACAACGAACCTGGGCAGAACTGACTTACAAATTACATAAATACAAACCGATTATGTCTTACTGTGGTTTCAGAATGCAGAAAAGTCATGTACCGTGAACCAAACAAACAACCAAAAACAGCGGGGATTAAACTGAAAGTCTACTGCCGTACATGTGTGACGTCTACACGTGCGATACCTTACATAAGAATGCGGTACCTTTCTGGAATCAAAGAAATCGCAAATAGAGGAAAAGACTGAAAACAAACAAAGTAAAAATCGCATTTACAGTGTAACCATCTGTTCGGTTTGAAATCAAAAACTGGCAAAAATATTCTTTTACCAACGAAGTTATTTACTGTATGAAAATGGAGTAGTTAATTGCCATTGGATATTTCAAATATAAACGTTATGGATTTCACAAAGAGAGTAAAATATTAAACTATATGTTAGAAGTGTATAAAGCAAACGTCAAAATGCTAACGTTATAATAATGCTGACGTACATAAGAACAAGAACCAATTCTATAAAATTATCTCTAAACCCGCAAATATTTGAACCGAACAATACAGAATTAATCCTATTCTAGCAATACGTGCAAGCAATAATTCCATAATTGACTATGTTTCATCCCTGGTTTTTACGATGAATGGCGAACATTTTATGTCGCATTTTTCAAATTATTCGCTTATGTTTGTTGCAGTATATATCCCTATGTGCGAGGAATGTCACAAGAACATCTGTCGTGGTATACCGACGTTTTGTAGAAAGTTGAACTTGAAAGTTGAACAGATCAAACTGGTTCAAACTACGTTAACCTAAGACACGGCTTGCATGGTGGATTTTTGTTTAACTAGAAATTAAAGTGACATTTATCGGCTGACGTCAGCTGCATTCAAGTGTTTTCAAATTGCAGAAACATGAAAGGAACGCGAAGAAGAAACCACACTGAACTAATTCGTCTACGATCATCAATTGCTTTAACTATGAAACAATGTCTTTCAGAGAGTAGTAAAAACCTTTAAAAGATCGTATGGTTTTGTACGCAGCTCCTACTATAACATTTATTGTAGTGGCGAATTTGAATATGGCCCTACGCCAAAGGTTGCTGATTTCTCTCGGACTAGGCACTTGCGCGGCTTATATTTATGTTCATGTTATTCATTCAAGTTTCGTCTACAACAGATGTATTTAATCATGCCCACACAGTAGTAAATTACAGCCCAATAAATAAATATTAGTTTATGATGTGTTGTACACCGCGATGTGTTGAAGCGAATTTGATCAAGAACTCACGCAAGATAAAACAACGCCGACAAAACCGTTCTTTAAGCATTGGTATAGAATAGAAAATTTTGTGCTTGAACTGGGGAAAGTCATTGCCACGACTTGAATTTGTTAATTAAATTCAGTGATTGCTGGTGGCTCGAGCCCCGGTAACCAAAGTAGTCCTCGAGCAATTTCCAATAAATGTGTTTTCATTTGTTTTTTTTTTACTTTAGCTCGATTTTGGCGCCTTTCATCAGGACCACTGTGTTGAAAGAAACCAATGCAGGATCACACAAACAGTATGGTCATGAGTCAACAATTGAAGAACCGATCGCCTGCACGCATATTCTGCATCAAGTCATGCGTTTAGATTAAAAACGTCCTGGCTGGTTGGAACCTTTACTGCGCTATAAGACAAAGGGACACTCGAAAATCACGTCAGCAAAATGCAATGAGAATGAGAACACAAATGCAAGGTTCCGTTTTCAAATTTATTAAGAATTGAAGTGTGTATTGGCGAAAATACCGTAGCAACGGTAAGCACGTCACCGATGAGGTTAAAGAAAAAAGAACGACCTGAAAACCGACGCTGTGGTTAGGGTTGTTTACCGGTAAACGCATGAATCCAACCAAAAATCGGTCCGATCATTATTCAGAGGTAAAAAACAAGTAGTCAGCGTGCTGTCAAATCATCGAAAACATCTGCGAGATTTCCCACCTCGCCCACAGCCAAATCCTGTACAAAACTTCATTCGTCTCATTACTCTAACCTCGACAGTTGTCGAAGGTTGCTGTGATGATCTTAAAACATTACAAGTAAAGTTCAAAGTAAGTTGATAAAATGTGTGCTATATCTGGGGCTGCTCTCGTTGAAACGACGCCCCAGACAACCCACGAACGCAGGTTGCTTGACAATTAACGTCATTACCTGTTGCAAAACGTAAAGTAGGGTATCTAGGAGCATGTGAATTTGCATAAATAGATATCTTGTGATTTTAAGCAATATTCCTACGTTTATCCGGACTTAAGTTGTTGGAAAACTGTAATACGTGGGCAATGCAAAAAGCTTCCGAGAGCTTTAAAAACACAAATTTTTCAACAGAACTAAAACCAAACTACCAAAGCAGATAAAACAAACACAACTGTCAACAATTGCAATGGTGCAGATGTTTTGTGAAAACAAGATCACTGGAACCAGGCCAACATATTTAAAACGCGGCACGCAATTCTGTTGGCAATGGCGACAATCGTAAACATAATTTGCATATGCAGCTTCCAATGTGGGTCAGGACAATAGGTCTTGCGTTGGGTTGAAGTATTTTCTCAAGACAGGATTGACCCACAACATTGGTTCAATGATCGTACGACGGTAGCAACAAGGTTAAGGGGTAATTTGGAAGTCAAAAGGGACTTATGGGGCATCAAAGGTACGTTCCCGACAAGTGGATGGTTAGAAAATGAAGAAATGATTAAAGCATCTAAATTGCAAAATTAACAAACAAAAATGGAAATGATCACTACATAATTATTCACCAGGTCGTGTACAAATAATTCCCACAATGAAATCATTTCAACCAAAAATAAAAAATGAGTGATCATGGAGTTAGTAGACCAAGATCTTACGTCACTAATCGAACAAAAGCGTATGACGTATCGAAACAACAAAGACTTAGCTTTCGAAAAATAGACAACTGTTAACAAACACGATGACGTAGGCCTAAGGGGCAAAATATTATTAACTGTACGTATGTTTATTTGGCTATGCTATACACTAAAAAGTACGTCACTCAAACGTAGAAATGCGTCATTTTGAAGACACAGAGCGCGATTTTCGCGAACAGTGAGCCACTTGAGACGCTAGGAATTAGCATTCCTTTCCATTAGCCAATGTAGCACGTGACATGTAGAAAGAATCGACTCAAAAATGACCAGATTCAATCATTGCGGTCAAAATCATTTCATGGCGTCGTCCAGCGGATATCGTTGTTTTACAAAAATCTCGTTTGCGGGCGCTATTGCACAACTAATTAGGTTATTGTCTTCTTTTAAGGGTGCAAGCTTTGAACTAACAGCGCAACATTCTACATCGCAGTAAAACATATGCAACATAAACAAAGAGATGTGTAACTCGTGGTACTTAAAAAGAATGATCCAGCCAACATATCTCAAGTAATTCATATAGCACTTTGTCAAAAGATACTGTCGCGCAACAGAGTCTTTAATTAATTGAGCAAATGACGTTCTGTTTCTTGGAAACAACCACAAGACAGCGTCTGTCGCCAATGACGGTCGCAAACGTCGGCATAAATTAGATTCCTGTCATACATTAGGTCAATCAATTGTGGATTAAACAGAAATATTTGAAAATCACTTAGTCATTAGATCAACAAGAGTCTTATAAGGTTTAATTAAGCACAGACGTCACATCCGTATACAGATTTGGAGAGTTGTGCAACTTTTAAAATTCACATACATTTCCACAATACAAGCGTAAAATGAAAGCGCATGTGTTACAAAAGATTACCAGTTGCTAAAAAAAACAAACTAATTTACAACCGAAACCCTGTACGCTCGGCACTACCCACAGGTGTCCGGTCCAACTTGGAAAAACAAAGATGAAGCAAAGAACAAGGAAGATAAAACAACACCGTCACTGTTCTACCCTAATTACGAGACTCAGATGAGAAGATAAGTGGCGACACGAACATGTAGTTTTCATTACAAAATGAAGCACTGTAGGCAAAGGTTGTACTTCTGATGCGAAACATGGAATATTAGACACACAAAACTGCAACACACCTGCATGTAAAATGCAGCCCGTCGTCAAGCGCTCCATAAAAGGCACTAGAAGCTTGTTGAGTGTCCAAAACTCTGCATTCGATGGCTGTTGAAAACACAAACAATATTCATCTGCACCTGCGATTTCTCAGTGCACCGAACATCGAAGAAAAATGTTTTCATTGCGACAACGACTGTTTTTACAATGGTAATCTGAGAGCATAGACTGTGCATTGACACAAGTTACTGAGAATCACAAATCCGGTAAAGTTTGAAACTCAAATCAAATAGAATCCTACTGCAATGAAGGCAACAAGCGCCGCCGAAACATGCAAAAAAATAAACGGAAACGTAAACTCGACAGTGTATCATTTAAAAATAAGCTGCATATGTACACTGCACAAGTGGATAACTTTGGTTGCGTTAAGCAGACTTGGCATACTTGTTGCAAGGAAACCCGCAGATGCTAATTCATCAAAAAGGAAAACGAAGATAAGTAGGCTACTATATTATCCCGGTACTAAGGATGTGACACTAAAACGCTCGTTTTTCATGAGAAATGATCCTTCTGTTTCGTCATTTTATTACAATCGTTTGAAGCGATTCCCACAAAATAACCTAATTGCCCTTTCCGAAAACTGGGATGTTGTTCTAAAATGCTGATTAATGACCAATTTAATTAATAAGGGACAGCACATTTCTGTTCTTTCTGCAAATTTCCAACATATTTTAAAAACGATACTTGTATGAGACAGAACGGGAGTGTAGTGTTTAAACAATATAAGGAAATATACAAATGATACATAAAAACAACGCTTTCTTGCATTCTCATTCAAACGGAGCTTCTGTGGCTATAGATATCACATTGCTACTTTTGCATCTGTTCCTTTACCCATACCGCCATACGGTTTCTTATCGGAATTTGAAAGTCGGTCCTGGAAAAATTTGTACCACATAAAAGCCTGTCTGGTAGCTCCATGGGGAATAAGCTTTATCTGTGACTGGAAATTGCTGAAGAAAGCCTACTGTTTTGCTAGTTTAGCTGATGCACAAATGTGGGTGACAATCATCTTGTAACGCATTTAAACAATCTGAAATGAATGGAAAAATGACAGCAGAGTTATCGATATTACGAGTGAGCAGTTATCACATTCAACTTTGGATACTGCATGCGTCAATTTTTAAAAATGTACCAAACGAGCCCCTGGACCACTTGTGAGTGGAAATGAAACAAAATGTGAATAATTACCAATCTTCATAACTCCGACACGTGCACACCACTCATCAATGCATGACGTCACTACAAGAGGCTGCATTCCGGTGACATAAATTCGTGGAACAACCGAAGGGGGCCTCAGTCTACGCGAAACGTGTTGTGGGCACGAAAAGTATAGAACAAGAAAGCGAGGGTTGTCCATAAAAGTCAATCGATGTGCAGTTTGATTTCGTCGTATCATTTATTTTTGCCATTGATTATGGGGAGCGAAAAGTATGGTGCTAGCCATGTTGTACCAAAACGTAACAAGACATCGGCACAAACGAACAAATAACAATCAACGAACGGGAAAACTGCGGTAAAGCCCGGAAGCTTTGAAACGTTCAAGGAGTTAACTATACTGTGGTGCTATAACGATGAAAGGTTAGTACGGCCACCAAACCCAAAACCCATATAGCTTTGTATGTTCTACCTGTAAGGAAGAACAGTGAGAAATGAGTGCCCAAAAAGTTTACAGGGCTATTGTCATGACGTCGCAAATTGTTTCATGTTTTGTGTAAAGTGATACTTAATGGATTATACAGAAATTAAAGCAAGTGAACCTCGTCTAACCCACGTCATTATTGTTACTAGGACGATCCCATTAGCTTTGTGCTCGTAATTTTATTTCAACGACGCAAGTCACCGAAGTATAGGGAGACCGAAAAAGTGCACAAGTTGTCATTTTTGGGCCTAAAACTGTAGCGTAATTTTGCTTCAGACATTGGCAACCGATTTCAAATATCAATTCCCGATACCAGATGCTTGCGCGCTGACGAAGGCAAACAAAATCTGAAAATTGTCAAATTTCGATGTTATGATTGCTTCTTGCGTGTAGTTACACTAGTTAGCCACTGGCTCTTCGGCAGGTGAAAGCCATGAAAATTGTGTTACTGCTCAGCAATGAAATTTTATAAATTTTGGGCAAAAACGTCTCGAGCGTAACAGTTTTTGACTAAAACGCCCGAACAGGAAGCCCAAACGCCGCCTGCTGTGACCCACCCTTGCAGGAAGACAAAAGGTAACCAGATACAGAAAACAAACTCGCACGACGAAATGAAAACATGACGTGTCGTGTGGGAAGAACTTCTTCGGTGCTTTGCCAATAGATATCGTTTCCGCATGGCCAGTGAAGGGATGAGACGGATAGTGTACAATGTCCCCGTGCCCCACTTATATCAGCGATTGGGTTGGGTCTATTCTGAGATTTTTTGTGAACGATTTTTACGTTTGCTTGAATTGATCAGCTCGCTTGCTCGCTCAGACGGTTAAGTAAAACAAACGTAACATGCGCTCCCTTGAATTGCTATGTGGGTCTAGCTTTAAGAGTTACACGTTTTGTCAGCAGGAAAATTATAAGATGTGGTCGTATTAGGCATGAACAATAGGAATAACACTCGATGAAAACAAAAACCAAATTCAATTTAATGTCGCGTTATACACGTCAGGAAGTCTGTAGGTATACCTGGTTTTTCTGATCTACGACCGTGTGGACAGACTGCAGTTTTCTATCCGTCAATTTGCTTTCATTTTACAGCAATAAAATGCATGACTCGGTTGCTATACTGTGCGTGTAATGGATAAGCAAACATAACAAGCCCAATGCCTGTGGGTGACGGTGGCGATTTCACCATTCCTGTAAACGTGATATCAAAGTGGTGACGGATACGAAATGTGATTGTAAATTTTTACGCAATTTACACAAAGCGCGCACAGTTAAGTTTACAAGCGCAAATCGGTAAGTTTAATGGTAATTTTCAGAAGTTAAATGGATGTCTATGACAAAAATGTATAGACTACTTTCCACCAAAGCTTATTACTGTATTTGGGAACAACGTTTATTAGTGACGACGGGCGTGGATACCGGTCATCCTATTGAGAACAACAAGAGCCAAACCAGCAGGCTTTGGGTTGAAGTCGTGCATGCCAGTTTATTTCCAAAGGCAAAAAAGTGTCGGCAGAACACTGTTCAAAAAATTTCTGAAAGGGAGCTTTTGCGTGCGATGATGGTCATAGATTGACTCAACACAATAGCTGTAACAGAACACGGGTGAAAAGAGTTAGCACTAGACATGTGTAATTGAACCCGACGCTTCTTTCAGGTCCAATTCACTGTACCCATGCTAAGCTGACATTCTATCGCGTGTTGCGCCCACGACAGGATTTGTCAATTCGAATTGTGAAATCAGGCGCAAAGAATTGGGAACTGTCGGTTATTCAAAGTATAAATGTAAGAGTCAAGAGAACTAGCAATCATTTTATTTGCAGAAGTTTCGAGTTTACCATTTTATTAATGCACTATATTGGTCATAAATGTATATAAAACGTCTGCAAATAAAAATGACTGTTAGTTTCCTGGCTCTTCTACTTATTCTTTGAATTTTGAAAGCTCTGCTAGCTCAGTTTTTTAAGAATTAGTGTAAAAATGGTGTAAATAAAAGTTTGTTATTTGTAGATAAAGTTTCTTACAACACTGGTGACACAAGGCAACAAGTTTTTGAAAATACAGGCAAAACATTTCAGTGCTAATTTTGTGTATGTTATTTTTGGAGACGACAGTTACAATTCTCGGTGCATAGCAATATTTTCAACCTATTTAATCGAAAGCTGGAAGTTTGAATCTACTAAAAATACCGGTAAGATCTACGAAATTTGCGTTAGGAAACGTGTATTGAAAAAACAACTAACGATTTCTTCACACAGGTTGCAGAAGTGGAGACCATTGAACGGGCGGAGATATATGATGTCGTTCAAGCGATTTAACAGTAAGTGTTAATCTATGTAACGTACCCGGCAACGCACGGGCGTTAATGTTCACCTAACTTTGATGACGAAACACGGCTTCACGCATGAGCGGTGCCGACTGCGGTGAGGGCAAACCAACAGCTTGGTCTGAGTGTGACGTCAGCAAGGCTCTGCTTTAGAAACGTCCCAACGTTTTCAAAGGAAAAGATTAAGATTGCTTTTTTCCAGGGAACAAATTTAAAACATGTTAAACTCATTTCAACTCGATTTCAAACTTAGAGATTAATAGCAAAAGTATGTTAAAATATTTGCAGTCATTTTGGCAAATTCGACATATTCGCTTTCAGAAAATTTCTTCTCTGGAGTAGTTATAGCGCCAGCCTGTTATTTCCATTGAGCAGTGCCTCGCTGACGACAGAAAGGACGCATTTTCGCCAAGAAACACGTTTATCTCACTCACAGAAGCTGAGTGCGCCCATCTTACATGTTTCTATCTCACAGTATTAAGTTACCCGACGAAGAGAATGAATCCTTTGAGATAGGCACTGGACCGTGAAGCTAAACGTAAGATAGCGTGATCTCTAATGCTGTTGGTGTTAGTTGAAAAGTTAGCGGTGACGAAAAGGAAGCCGAAAATCAGTGATGACAGTTTATAGAGGGATCGCTATTTACAAAGTGACATGATCTTGACTCAATGATAGGTCTGAGAGAAGCTTGATCGACTGCATGTACTAGGCTTAGTTAATCGTAGTCAAGTAGTCGTAGTCGCTCAACTTGTGAGCGATAAACTGCATGAAGAATTTGATTTGTCATGATGATAATTCCGTTACCCGTATGTGACGTCATATATGTGATCACAACCATCGCAAAACTGAACAAACAATTTACTTTGCATGCCGGTGGCGGGCTCGGGCTTCGGTGTTAACCGCCCCTTAAAAAAGACGTTTACTCAACGCCAATTACACGACTAAACCACTCTATTGTTTTTGGCAGATCCACAATGCTACTCACTGAGCGTGTAAGTACCGTAGCTGGGGTGATGTGTCGGGGTTTGCAATTACACATAGCTTTTATTTTATATGACTGACGTAATGATGACGCAATGTATGGCTTTCTGACGACAGCATGATCGCATAAAGATTTACCTGAACGCGCAAAACGGTGCATAATATGAGCGTGATAAAACATTCAGTCGGGAAAGAAATGAAAACAGATAACATTGTGTTGACTTGGCTCAATTCTAGATATCGAACGTAACTCGAACGGGGTTTGTTCTGATGAACGGAAACAATACAAGGCAGGTATGTGGAAGGGGGCATCATTAAAGCGACCCGGTTTGATTTCCTAGAACTCGAGTTGTGATGTCACGGAACCCTCTTTGTGACGAATAATGATCACGTGTAAATTGCACTGAACCTGCTATAAAGTGGCAAGCAAGCCTTTTAAGACGTAATACCATGCAATTAAGTTTATTCAAGCTTTAGCGCTTGTTTAGCTTGCCACGAACAGAGTTTTAACGTTGAACTGTCGTTAATATTGCGTGGGGTACGATACGATTTCACCAAATTTTGTCTTCTGTTGTATGTCAAGCGACCCTTGTGCAAACAAGACTACAGTTGTGTAAGTAAAGCGGTGCTTGTGATTGGTGATATAATGCGCTGGTAGTGATGAAAACCACGTGATTCCGACTTTGTGACGGAAGAATGAACACAAATATGCCATCATCTGAACAAGCGTTATGAGCTTCAATGGTTTTGGGTTGACGTAGTGGTGCACTTCTTTGTAATGAAGCATGTAATTTATTGCGGGTTGTGGGTTAAACTTTACGATTTTCCGGAATACTTTTCGAAAGGTTACAAAAGCCAAACTATTTACGTAACGAGGAGTAAAAAATGAGTTTTAACCCAAAGAAAAAACGTATTAATGCGCAATTTAATTGGTCCGGGTGAGCCACATTGGAATGCTTCATCAACTAAGTTAGCGTCACTTTGCCTGCTAACGTACTTTGATGACGCATACTAACCTGGTCTGTGTCTGCGGAAAGTACAGTGTACGCTTTTTTGGCGTTACGATAAATTCTCACATCACCGCATCGACATTAAGTCATAGCCACTGTCACTGTTTTTGGGGATCGAAACGGTCTGCTCAATTTTCCCAACGGTCTTTCAAAATTTATACTTCTGCAACCACAGCGGAAAATTCGCGGTCTTTTAAAATGTCTTAACGGTCACCAAAGTCAAACCTTTAAAAAAACAAGTTATACCGACTGTACATATCCGTCAGCGAAACCACCGGCTATGAATCTCCGCCGACAAAACAGCGTTCAGTGCACGTTAATCAAATTCCGCCATTTGCGAAACGGCCAATTCCCAAGGATACAGTTGACTACTTTCATTTACCAAATAACAAAAACAAGCCCTGAAGCCTACATTAGGTGAACAGAAGCATCATCGTAGGTGGTAAGGTTTCATCGCTTTACGCTTCAAGTAGAATCAACATAGACTCCATCATACTGCAACATCATGGCTTGAAAAGTTTACAGCAACCACGACGATGCATGTTAAGCGCAAAACCTCGAGGGCTAAGAAAATATATCAAAAGTCACCTACAAAGACTTTCGGTTAAATGAACAAAGTTTGCTCACAAATGTCAATATTATGACGTCACATTCGAGCGCGGTTGTAAGCAGAAGTTCAGCAGGTGTTATTCAGCGGATTACTGCATATTCGGAAATGTAGGGTAGACGGAAAAACGCGTGCTCTGCTTTCCGAATCAACAGTTGCCTGCGTTCTCTCACACAAGATGTTAAGTTAAATTAGCTCAGGGGCACCACCTAAAGGCAGATGGCGCGACCAGCTACGTTGAAGGTAACCTTATCAGAATCATCACTGTAACCGAACACAATTCAACAGGTGGTGGTGGTGAAATTAATCTTTCTTCAGTGTTTTTACTATCTAGCTATTTTTATCTTACGATAATAAAGGAGGTAAATTAAGTAGCTCTATAAACGAAGACAAAATGTTACGAGGTTAAAATTTCCTAATTTTTTTCATTTAATATTTGTAGGTCGTTGAAGAAAAGTATTTCTGTGGTGACAAAGTTAACTTCGCCAACATCAGCAAATTTTTTTCTCAGAAGTCGGGGCAACCACAATGACGTCATCGACAGTGCGTCACCATTGTTTGCAGTGAACGTGAGATTTTCGTCACAATTTAGAAATAAGTGACATTTTTTTCCTTTAACGAAGACTTTGTTTGTTTTTATTGCGCAATGGCATTTACGTTGAAGTCTATCAACTTCCTTCAACTTAGCAAGCTCGGCTAACTTTATTGTACATATTTTGTAATTTCAAACGCTATTTGATCACTTGGTATTTCACTACCATTGCTATGCACTCGCTATTACGTAGATGCATGCCATTCCATAGACATCTCAGAGATATTTTTAATTGAAATTGATACTGCGTTTTAAATGCTGTTGTTTGCTTTTAGCCATTTGCAATTGTAAATTCTCGTTAACTATAATTTCTGCCCAGTACCATTGACATGAAGACTAGCGTTGATGTTCGCAAACTGTGAGCGGCATGATGCTTTATTTATTGCTGTACACATGTTTCACTGGATTTGCCGTACACAGTATTTAGTCGACACCAGCAATAAGATTTAAACCCGTTGGTACGTTTTATACTAAAATTATATTACTGTGTTCACTCATAATGTAGTAGTGCCAAATTTTATCGCAATTTCAGTTTAATTGTTCTCCAGCGTCTTTCTAAACTGCGTCATCTCCCTACTCGAATCCGTTCCAATTCCTAACTAGCCACAAAGGCGTGTGCAATGACTGGTAACTGTAGGCTAGTTCGGGCTGTGGTGGTGTTTTGTGATGATTTTCACGTTTGATTGTATTAATATGTAACTTAGAGCATGTGGACCCATATTTAGATCAATCACTTCCAATCAGGCTTACGTATTTCATAGCTGTGCTTAAAACTTCTGGAACTGTGAATTACCGTGATTTACATTGTGCATTCAAACGGTCGGTACCCAAACGGGTTAAATGTGTCGTTGTCGTATTTTTCATCAAAAAAGTTCGTTATTTGCAATAAATTACGTTGATCGTACAATCGTTGCAACTTTCACTACACTGTCACCGGTTCCACACCTTCTCAAAGATGCAAAATAATGTATTTAAGGAATAATTTACATATTTCTACCAGCAACAGCAACCGAGTATCCGACAAATACCACACACCGAGTACCACAGCAAATGTGGTGCAAGGGCTTGATCACCCTGAGCTGTAAAAACGAGCAATATAATTAGCTGATTATGATTTGCGGGCGCCTTGATATCTAAAGCAATGAAAAGAGAGATGAATAAACGCTGCTTAAAACACGTCTCTAAAGGAAACACGATTTAAGAGAAAACTGTCTAAACTTCGAATAATAATACAGTATACTGTTTGCAAAGGTTTAAAGCAATAATATCAGTGGCCAACAAACCAGCTTTTATGCCGCTTGCGAACTTTTCATGGTCACCGTTGTTATATAGTGTAGCTGTATAGTAAATTTGTTTAGCATTTTGGTTAAAGTAGTTAGTTCAGGCAATCTCACATGAAAAGCGGATTTGTCTCTCAAAAACCAAAAATATTTCAAATTGATTGACGTGTATGATCAAAAGAGCGGGAAAAAACCGCGGATTAGTCAACTATATAAGCAAGTCACGTGAACGAAGATTTTACGATTGACAGAAACGCGTTGCAATGCAGGTGAAATTTAGGACAAACGAATTTTATCGTCTGATCTAAGTCGTCATAAATACAATACGAAAAATGACCAGAAGCGGTCGTTGCAACAACCCGGCAATTATCGCGGCTTTTAATTGTTTTAAGATTTATTGTTAGCCATTGAAAGCCTATTTTTGTTCTTGATTTAAGTCGAGACTTAGCGAACCACAGAAAATCGCTCCAGAGTACGGGACTACTTTTCTCATCGCAAAATGACTAAAAATATTTTAGAAGTCGTCAAGTCGATGCTCTGTATTGCATGTTGAATCCTCTCGAATTCTTCTCCATATTCGTGCACTAATCAGTCAGAGTTGCAAAACTTTTTGGGCACCAGAAGGCAAAGACTACTCATAAGAGTACACAAATAATAACTACTACAAGTATATTCCTTTTAAAACTTAGCTCACAAATCGGCCATTGCAAACTCCGGCAAAGTATGGATCATCAACTAAGTTAAAGTTTACTTAACACAAAAAATAACCACCCGGTTACTTTTCCAAAAGATCTTTTCAAATGCATCTCGGATTCCGGTATAGCCATTGATAGATATATTGTGGTTCGTTTCGTTTAAACATGGGAATATAGATGTTTCAAAAAATGCAGAACATGTAACATCCGATCGAAGGGGATTTACAGAGAAGTGATATTCTTTCCAAACAGATGAACAAAGATATCGTTTCATTTGTAAGTGTTCTGATTTGCTGTGATCACGATGATACAAACGCAACATTCTAATGCATTCCTTTTACATCGCAGTCATGTAATTAATACATCAGTGAGTTGTCATGATTATATCACTAACTAAGCTACAATATTTTGACGTAAGGCCTTGTCACATTTGCTCGCCTTCGTTGTCGTAATTATCATCGTTGCTAATATGTTACGAGCACCTGAGTTAGCGCAATGTTTCGACCCCAGCATTTAAGGCGAAAAATAAAATGAAGGTGTTTGACAACTAAATCTACATTCGATGCTTCGTCCGCCATCTTAACTTGCATCCAGCTCAGCTTCTATCGCTATTTGTGCATAAATTCCAGCAGGGTATAGACGGCAGGATGCTGTTATGCAGATGTTATTGGTGCTACACGCAGGCAAACGGAAACAGTACAGACTAACGCCGAACAGGGGTTTTGTCATGTAAAGTATAGCTTATGGTCAAGATTCAAACGAAAACATGTCAAACACCCAAGGAAAACAACAAACACGGTGTGCATAAATACAAATAAAACATTAAACACCTCGGTGTTTGCGTTTTCGCAATGCAAAAACAACAATGGGGTGTTCGTAGTAAAGACAATAGAAGAGCGCGTCTTTATCTTGGTTTTGATGCACGCGAACAATGAGCATTTTGCTGGACAAGCTCCCGCATTACGCCGGCGGCGCAAGGAATACAACCAGCAATAAAAAAGCCGAAGGGAATGTTTGCGCGGTTTCCATCTTAAAAGTACTAACGCCAGAACCATTTTCTACACAGGTTTATTTTAAACATGACAGGCAGTTGTATTCTTGCAACCATTGCATTTATTGACAAGCTTAGTAATTCGTTATCATTCGTTCTCCGTACAAGCTGCGGGAAACAACTCGCTTTTCGCTGCCGCTAGCAAGAACTACTGTAAGGTTATTGAAATATCAATGATATCCACAGGTACGTATACTTAGTGGCAGGCTTACTTACCGTATCCGGTATCGTGTCGTTTAGTTTTCGCCGGAATAAGCAGTTTTCAGCAGAGTACAGTACGCTTGGTACCGGCTTTGATGATTCGCGGTTAGATTTCAGTTTAAAAGCTATTTCCGCGTCAGATGGTTGTCCTGTATTTGTCAGAGGTACGGTGAATTTTTTTCAAAAACCATCGGCATTTTATTTACACTGCACTGCTTATCTGAGATTTTCTGAAATGAGTGCGGGAATTTTATCATTGCTGGTTTCAATCACTTAACATTCCAGATTTTGTGCGAGGTGCATATTACGTCACAAACAGTGTTTCAGAGACATAATGCGGTCACTTCAGTGGCACGGGCCAAGTCACCTTGTCCGGCAAAAATTTTATTTAACTTTCTTGTGATTTTAGCGTTATTACAGTATGTTGTTCTGTTAGGTCTAACTACGACATGTTTGAAGACATGTCAGCAGATGGTTTATGTGACAATCTTCAGGCGATGGCTGAATTGGATTCTTCGGAGCTGTTTCAAGATGTGCGCGGTATAACAAGCGATACAAGCAATTTATTGAACTATTCGCCACCGTATGAACTTGGCAATCTTGCAAGTAACAATATTACTGGACAACATATGAATGGCTTAAAACAAGTTCAGAGTCGTTGCTATGGTGATAGTAAGGCCGTTTTTTGCAATAACTCTATGCAGCAACTTAATCCCAACAATGCGTTTGTAAACGGTGAATCCTTTAACGCCGAATACAGTCAACCCAACAAAAAACAACACGCGGCCACAGTCACACCGCCCGATACGCCGGATTCTGATGTCTTTGAAGAAGCCCCAAGTAGAATTGTTGCCGACGCCAGCCAAGACGAAGTCAAATCATTGCGCCCCAATCATATATCCAGGATCGGCCAAATACCGGAATTCAGCGGTAATTCTGTCGTCTTCGATGATTCGGACCCGGGTAAGCTTAATGGTTTGTTTGCTTTTTAAAAATCGACACTGCCTGAGGCGAATGGATCCAACATTTCCTACAGTACAGATTAGGGATGGGTCGCGAGGAAGATTATTACGGCCCGTGCACACGAGAATAGCCTATATAGGTCGCATACCGAACATATTTATATCAGCACCATAAAATAAAATTTTGTTCAGAAGCTGCTGAATTTTTTCTAACGTTTCTGTTAAAGCATAAAAGTTAAATGGCAAGTGACACCTAAGTTCTTTTGGTAAATCATTTTCATTCCAAGAAATCTTGTTTCTACTTAAAGCTGCCAAACTTGATGTTAATTGCTCACTAAAGTCGATAAATGTATCAAAGGTAATGTTGTATTCTGGTTTGCCACTTGTTAATAGGCTATTCACATTCGTCCGAATATTCCACCTTGGCGATATTCACCAAATGTATTCGGGTTTGTATCGTCCTAGGCTATCCTTAGCACAAACATAACCATCCCAATTCTACAGATTTGTCTTTGTTTAACAACCTTAACGATGCCGTCAATCTAGCGCCAGTAGAAGCAGGGCCAAACGCGACTGATACCGAATTGAAAGAATTAATAGAAGAGTGTGGTGGAGGCACAGTTGGTAAGAGGTTTTTATGTGCTTGATGGCTTTCGTGCAGTCGGCAATGTGCGTAATACTGTTTCTTATCCGATATAGACGTTCCAAAAAACTGGACAACGCCCGAAGGGCAGGGATTATCGCTTTCACATTGGCCACAAGGCTCCAACGAAACAAATGCACTGAGTTCTAACTTGGTGGCGCAAAGTGGGAACGTGGAACCACCGGATGACTGCACGTCAGGCGTCGACTCTCCACCAGAAAGTATTTCTCCCGGCGACTCCATTAAGCCGAAGAAAAAACGTAACCCACGAACAGTGTACTCCACCTACCAGCTGCAGGAGCTGCATTCCTACTTTAAGAAAGTACAGTACCTTGCGTTGCCTGAAAGAGCTAGACTTGCCGCCAATCTAGGGCTCACTCAAACACAGGTATTTGCTGCAACGATAGTCGATAACTATGCTTCACGTCTACTGTGACAACGAAAACCTTACATCCAAAACCACCTTTCTTAGGTTTATTATTTATACTAAATATTTTTGTACGAAACGAAGGTGAAAGTGTGGTTTCAAAATCGGCGTTCTAAAATCAAGAAGCTGCTGAAAACGGGCGCCATTAATGACCTCGATGATGCTGGGATAAAGAGCGTGGTTGATAACCAGGCTCCGGAGTACGAAGACTGTAATTTCCGGAGCAATACTGGACAATTGAATCTCGCGCAAACCAACAATCACCATGGCGTACAAGAAAGTTGGAACGCTCCCAATATGCCATGCATGCCAACTGAGGGGTGAATTTGCCAACTAAATGTGTTCACTTGTTACTCTTATCTCGTATTTAGGCTAAGAACTAAAGCACCAACTTCAGGGTGTAAATTAACGCATTTATGATCGTTGCTCTAGCTCAGTGGTTTTCAACCTTTTTCATACCGCCACCCATTTTAACAACCCAATGTAACTAACGACCCCTTTACAAAAATTTTGATTCTGGCATATGTAACGACCCACCCGGGGGTCGCGACCCCCAGGTTGAAAACCATTGCTCTAGCTATAGTAGGTTAAGATCGTTTCTTAGTAATTTACAGAATATGAAATATCTCTTTCACATTTCCTTTTAGCTTAAAGGGTGCAACAATTTTGACATGTAAACTTGTATTTTATTTTGCAGTGCGATGGCTTACGGTCAAAACACCAACGTCCCAACATACCCCATGCAAGAAAGCGCAGGTGCACCACCTTGTGTTCAAGAAGGCAATATGTTTAAGCCAGAAAACCATTTCCAATCGAACACAGTTCAACCAGCACATATGCCAGCTGCTTACCAAGGTGCAAAGCCCAGAAATTTTAGTTATATGGTCATTAATTCAGCCTGTTTTCATGTCATTTTTAATTTCATGTCTCGTTTTTTAAGATCTTTGTCACCGATATTCGACAAATTACTAAAAGTTTTTGGATTCTGCTTTTTACAGATCATTCAAACATGTTTTACGCTCCGTGCTACGACCAGTTTTCAAGAATGCACGCAGCAAGACAGCAGAATCACCTCAACCCGCGTGCTATCAACAACGGCACGCCATTTTCTGCAAATCAGAGATATTTGTCAGCCCCACCAAGCGACGGAATGAATTATGACAACCTTGTCCATCCTGCCAACAACAACTACATTCCAAACGTTGCCGGGGGCAACGGCATGCAAAATAGTTCAAACCCAGTGTGTGGTTTTTACAGCCATAAGCCCAGCGTTTGGTGAAGAAGCGGCTTAGACACCCGACGATGCTTATGCTAATGCTGTAGCTGAAACACTGGCAATTATGGCACTTATGGCACTTTTTTACGCCATGTCCTTTACAGTATTACAGGGAACTGATTTATAATAATAATTTATAATTATTTTTTAAAACATTTTGATATAAACTTTTTTATAAGCATTTTTGTAAATGCCTAGTAGACACTGTAGACGCTTGCCTTTAAGGTCACACACACCTTTCTGAAGCACACACGTTTTTCATTTTTCACAAGTTTTTTGTCTTCCTTTTTTTCTGCTTACCCTTTTACCAGCAACATATTTGCGTAAGGACCACAAGCCAATCAAAATTGCGAGAACAATCGCGTAAATTGTCGCGAAACTTTTTCTGCACATGGAATCGAATCTGCACAAGTTTTTGTCACCGATTATTTATCACTGCTTTTTTCTGCACAAGTTATTTTGTCACTGGCACTCACTGGATGTTTTGCCAATGTTTGCTGTTCGTATCGTGGCGCTGCCAGCTAATTTTGTATGTAGAATGCTGCTGTATTTGCGCTATTGTGTGCTCCACAAAATGCTCAGTCGAAGTCAACATAACATTGTGATCCTCTGCATGACGTCATAACACCAAGCTTTGCTGAAACCGCGCGCAATTTTGCGATCGAGTTACATTAAATTGATATTGTCCATTTTGTTAAACTATTGCTGGTGACAGTCACATAATTTTCTTTGATATTATTAAATTGGTGAGAATAAACCCAAGAAATCAACGAAAGTATGCCAAGAAGGTCGCTAATGTCTGATAGTTGGGAGCAATTTCTGTCTTACAGAATCCAATTCATCGGCGAGCATAATTGTCTTTAAGGAAAATATTGCGACTTCAAAGCGGCGGTAGAACACGGCACGTGACATCGTGGCTATGATCACCGATAAAAAAACATTTCGACCGAATTTAACTTTATTACGTCACTTTATCGTTGGAATAATCTCGTTCCTCGGGTAATTTGAAACCCACTGTAGAGTCCATGAAAAGCAATTATTCTCCGTTTAAGCTGAGGAAACTACAGCGAGGACATCTGTAGATAGGCCTACTACCAGCGTGCTGGGCAAGGGGAAAGTATTTCGCCTGCAGACGTAAGATTTGTCGTAAAATGATACGCCGTAAGATCGTCAGATTGGTAATTGTGTCTCCCAAAAGGTGGGAGAAAGGCAATTATATTTATAAATGAAGGATGCCTTTCTTTAGTTCATCAAAGTCGATTGCCGTTGCGTTGCTTGTATTTCTTGCAAACATCAAAAGAGCTCAGTGCCTCAAACGGAAAACTGTTGTTTTTGTTGTCGGTGAATTAAAGTACAGCTTTCACTTCTCTTAGTTAACTCCACCTTAATGGCATATAAATAAATAAATAAAACTCTGCGGGCAAACAAGTGTTTTTTACAAAAATGTTAGCACAACATTGGCATGCTGTTGCCGTTTTAATCTCTTGTCGTCTCTTTAATTAATCATAGAGCTCTAACAATAGCGCATTAATATTGCATATGCGACTGTGGTCACT
Source organism: Clavelina lepadiformis (assembly GCF_947623445.1). Classification (NCBI taxonomy): domain Eukaryota; kingdom Metazoa; phylum Chordata; class Ascidiacea; order Aplousobranchia; family Clavelinidae; genus Clavelina; species Clavelina lepadiformis. The sequence goes on along the minus strand of NC_135246.1, from coordinate 18,746,192 downwards.
GGATACCTTCCCAGACTATTAGGTTTGTTACCATACACTTACAATTAGTTAAGATCTCGCCACTGTGACACAATAAAAGCTCTTGATTTGTCTTTTTTATTATAGGTATAGCCGTTTAGTTAATTTCGGCATTATTATTTGATAAGGATTTTAAAATTGTCACAAAGATATAGGTTCGGAAATTTAAAATCTAAAATTCAAGGTATATTTCTTCAACAGTATAGGTCTATATTGTGTGAATGTGCAACATAACAGTAACTGACTGTTTTCGTACGACGTACAAAACATATAGTTTCGCCCTAAACTGTCATTTGTGACCATATACCAGCTGAGATTAGATAACATAATTAAAAAAAAAGCGAAAAAATGTTCCAACTTAGCACGCTGGTGGTCCTGTTGTATGCTTAGGCGGTCGTTAGCTGTGGCGGTTTATTAACGAGCTAATCGACAAACTAAGTTGACTCAATTGGTACCGTGTATGCATTAATTACGAAAACTTAAAATAAATGAGTTAAAATTAATGAGTATATTACCATACTTATTTGTTTATATTTTCTCTGAATTTGGACAAACATTTACGTCCGATACATGTCAGATTAATTTTTAAGTAAATATAATTCCTGCGCTTGCAGCTTTATTTGCAACGGTATGATTGTTGAAGTCGATTCGATTTTTCTTACACTTTTCATCTATACAACTTGTTAAAACATTTCGAAATGCTAATACGGCAAGAACTGCATTGGTTTTCTGTGTTTGATTTATCACTTTTAAAAGTAGGTTTATTTTGTCTCGTGAAATTTATGCATAATTCAACCTTTTACAATTTTATTACTCAGCCTTGTCGTGGGCATCGCAACGATGGTGGTGCGTCATCACCACAACTTACAAATAATAATGTAAGCTACCGCCTTCAAAATGGCGAAAGAGATGTTAAAGAAAGTACCTGTTGAACGTTGTGTTTGAGTATACGCGTACGCGCATTTCAAGCAGTATTTCGTAGTACACTTTGGAGAAATCAACTGTAAATGTCAGTTGTCAAATTTTATGGTCGAGCGTTCGCCTTACAAGGGCGAAACCAGAAAGCTACGCGAGCGATACTACTTCAAAAAAGATACACGTAATTAGAACTGAAATTTAATCTGATTAAAGACTAAAAAGTAAATAATCGCGACCGAAAATATAGTTTTACATGCGCTTTGAGGCAAATATTGGGTCATAATAATGGAACTAGGCTGCATGAAAAGCGCTGTGAGTCGCGTAACCCCCGAAAATAGTTGTTTTATTGTTGAAACAGAAAACCGGTGATTTTGTCGCGATTTAAGACGCGCTTGAGCGCGGAAAAAGGCGGCACTGATAAAGTTTCACTGAAGACAAGCAAATCGCGCGACCCGAGTTTACCGTCGCTAAAGGGCAGAACGGACGAAGAAGTGAAAAAAATTACATCGACGTTTTTCTTTCGTAAAAACAAATCACCCGAAAATGAATGAAGTATATAATTGAAGTAAGACGAGCCGAGATTCACCTGCTGACTAGGACAGCAAAGTCCCAATTGAGGTCAACATTTAATGCCATCTTTCAAAGAGTTCAATCACGGTAAAGTTGATCAAAGAAAGGTTTAGAAAGTCTGTTTATGAACAAATGTGAGTGAAAGGAAACGTCGGAAAGGAAATTTTGTAAAACCGATTTTGGCGGTCATCATACATTTTCATTTATTCGTCCCATATACGTGACAGGCTTTAGAATTTAGATTATATAATTGGAATACGGTCAGCCATTAATATTTGGATATGTCGTTATCTTACTAGTTTTTAAGTTATACACAAAAGATACATAAAGAAAGTTATATAGTTATTGACTTAACAGTTATAGATATTGAACGAACTTCGCAATAGCCTACAACTATGAGCTCGAAGAAAAGAACAGTAAAAATTTATATGGGAGGTTTACCTGAGTCGGTGCCAGGAACATCTTAGTAATGCCGATGCACCGTCATGTTTATAAAATAATTTATAAAGAAAAGCTTGTGAAAAAACGACAATTGTAAAAACCAACAATTTTGCCCGAAACATGAAAGCAATTTAGGAAAGCAAATACATAGTTCTACCTTTACGTCAGTCATTAAGAGATCATCTATTTTAAGTATATGCCTGATACACCTAACATAACACAGTCTTGTATTCGGTTTCCAGGTATTCACAAAAATTTGACAATTTTCATTTGGTAACAAACCTAGAATCTTTGCTCTACCGAGATTTACTAGCAAAGGAGAAAGCAATGCAGGAAATGGCAGTGGCGCCTTCATCCAGTCTCCTGCTGTCAAGATCTGAGTCTTTATCCAGACCGTCTTCTTCTTGTTCAGAATCACCTGTTGGAAGTTGCAGGCCGTGGCATCAAGAGATCAAACGAGAGCCACCGGATTACATGAGTGGCATCCGCCAGCAGAAGTCTTCTGGATTTCTTCGCAACAACGATCTCGCGCAGAATCCAACGATAAAGTCTTATACGGTGCCGCCGCACACCGGCGCAGGATCAACCGCCAACTCTTCGTTTTGTCTGCAAAGACCAGTCTTCTATTCCTCCGGAACCTCGTATCCTCCAAACATCAACTACAATTTTTCAGGAGCAAACGTCAAACCTCCCGTCTCGTCGTTTTTCGATTACAACAATGAGATCAACAACCAAGGATCGTGCTCCAGGTCTTCTCACACATTCCAGCCTGAAACCTACGGCTTTTGCAAACGAAGCGAAGCTTTGCAATCGAGGCTTGACTTTTTCAATCGTAAGTGAATTTATTCAGATTCTTGAAAGTAGATGTCATTATCAGATTTATGAGTTGTCGATGTCTTACAGCTCGAAAGTTATTTGAGGTTCGCGCTATAGGCTGACCGCTGAGGATATGTGATTATTAAAATGAAAAAAGTTGATTTAAAATTTTCATTTTACGGCTTGTCTAACTCAATCTTTTGTATTTTTTTGTAAGATTCGCCAAGAATTACTCCGCAAATGTCCGCTCGTCACACTTTCGATTTGAACAATTCGCTTCAAGCAACGCTTCAGGCTGACCCGCAATCTTCGCTGCCCTCATCCACCGAATTTGATGCGCCTGAAATGGTAAGCAACGAGGCCAGGGTTGCATCAAGCGGTTGCTATGACAACGGAAGAGAAGAATCGCGAAGGGAGAGCTCGCCCTCGGAGCCGGATTCGAATTCTGAAAACCAAAATGGCGACAGCGACGGCGGCGGTGGCGGGCAGACGCCGGGGAAAGGGAAAAAGACGCGAAAGCCGCGCACGATCTACACCAGCTATCAGCTGCAGCAGCTGGTGCGGAGATTTCAACGAACTCAATATCTGGCACTTCCTGAAAGAGCGGAACTTGCGGCTTCCCTTGGTGTAACCCAAACGCAGGTGTGGCGTAAGAATACGTTATTTCTATCCCCGAGATTTGGCTATGTCGCATCTAACCTGCAATTTCATAAATCCATCTCAATATATTGCGCGTCTTCGTCAAATTTGCCGGATATAACCCGCTATATGTTAATAAATAAGCAGCTGTATATCTCTGAAAAAAGCAAAGTAAAGCCTTTAATCTAAAATCAGTTAAGTTTGGTCATACGTTCAGTCATGACGTGTTGCAAAACCTTTTGAAATTACAAATTTCCTTTCAGAATTTCTCCAATCCACTATATATTAGCTGTGCAACAAAATAATCCGTCAAGTATATTGCTTAACATTTTTATAAGAATTAGTTGCAACAAGTCTTTTTGCTTCTGCTCTCGCCCTTACCAGAACATAGATATATACTAACGGGGAATTAGATTAGTTAGTGAATTTAAGTAATACTGTAAGGGTGGAAATTATCTTGTAACGAGCCGAGAAAACGGAAGGCAATTGGGTCAATTTTTCCTATTAAAGCGATTTTAATAAAACGAGCCCATTTTAAACAATCAACGAGCTAAGTGCATCTCTATTATATTAAAAAGCAAAAATGTTTTCGTTTTAATAATAGGTTGCAACAAACGCTTCGTTTTGCCCAGATACTCCAAGGAATATTTTTTAATTCTCAAAACCGATTTTAATTTGACTGATACAGACACCTTAATCAACGTAACCGTTTTAATGTCAAGACATGATGCATAAAAAATGTCTATAACTAAAACGTGTAATGAATAAAGAAATTATAATACATTTTAGATTTGTGGCAACTACTTTTGACGATATAAGTATTATTACAATTACATTAAGTTTTGAATTTATTTAATTCAAAAAGTAAATTTTTTATTTGCTTATTCACGGTTTATTAGTGGAATAAGCAAGTGTAAAAGTACGCATACAATGCTTGGTTCCAATAACATAAATTTCCGTGAATAAGTTGTGGACGTTACGTTATGAATCATAACCCATATTAATAAAAATGCTGTTGTATAATAAAAATTGTGCAGGTTATTTTTTGAACTTTTTGCATACAGCGCCGTTTGTCCACTTAAAAATACCTGAGTGTGTTAATTAAACAGAATTTTTTACAGAATGTTTTGAATTAAACATTTTCTCACATGAGACAAAATTCAATTAATGCAATGAATGGAGGTTGCCGCTAGATGTCCCATAATATAATCGCTGTGATCTCTGAAGCCCCGTAAATAATTCATTTCACGATTCAGTTTTTAAAATTGGCCTCAGCAATGAAGGTGAACCAATTTATGAAACAGAAGATCTTTCAAAACGTGACGTGATCGACACTTTAAGTTTGCCTTGCCATAAAGAGACTCATCTAAATTAGGCAATTTTCTAATCACGTGATTGACACGACAAATGGGTCTTGAAAGCAGCATGGAAGGTGCGATAAGGGCACAGAATGAAAAATGACGATTTCTAAGTGGAGGCAATTTGGCATGACTGTCTTCGCTTGATAGAAAAGCTTTCGAGATGAACTTATCGCTGCATAATTTATAATTTTCGCAGTGTATTGCAGGATTTTCGGTGTTTGTTGTCAAAATTATAACACGTATACTTGCAGGTGAAAATCTGGTTTCAAAACAGAAGATCTAAATTCAAGAAACTTCTGAAGCAGCAACTCTTGCATAAACACCAAAATGGAAATGACATAATTATGACGTATCCGGGTTTTAACACGTCTAGTGAAGACAACAGTGTCGAAACAGTGACGTCATCGGCCTCATTAGAACCCCATTACTTGAACGACACATCACAATGGAACACAACTGCGACCGCCAGAGACAATTCCGTAATGGAGGCAGAAACGTACTCTAATTTGTCCCGGATGACATCATATCCGGGATGTATGACGTCATTTCCCAACGATGTCGTGGAAATGGCAAGCGAGCAATGTGGTGTGAGATGGAACTATTCAATGGACCCGGCTCACTACAACCCCTACTCTACAATGACGTCACAAATACCCCGTCAGCCAGTTAACATAAGCGGAGGGGCAAGCCAACAAAACTTTACGGTTTCGGGACATTCCTCGCTTCCCGGAACCGAACCAAACCCGGCCCGGCATGGATCTTCCGCAGTGGGGAGCATGAGAGGCGGGGCGCATTATTGGGCAAGCGCATGACAATGACCCTATTGTTTGCTTTTTTGGGTTATCTCGGCTAATACCTGGAGAAACTGCTTTGACCGCCTGACGTGTGCTATGAGTCAGTGATGTCACGTTGAAGTCATAGCGGTTGGAATCCATAAACATTAAATTTGAGTTGACAATTAACGCAATGTCAAATGTTTTATGTATTGTCAAATACGTACTGATTTCGAAATTATGTTTTAAAGCGGTTTTCCTAAAAACGAAAATGGAAATAAATTCATTTAAGAATTGAATAGACGTGAAAGTGGTTTTGAAATCGCTTGGTGCAACAGAAACTGATGCCGTTTTGGTAGTACCGTAGGGCGTAGGCTACTAGTAGAAAGGGTCGACTGTGCTTTAACATTTCTCACAAAGGCCTGAATATATCACAGAATGAACTCATTCTTTGTACAAAACAAATCGATGTTTGGGGACGAATATAAAGAATCTGTGTCGGTGGATTGAGCGGAATCAGATCCCACCCTAAGCTGTGATTAACTAACTTGCTACCGGGTAGGCTTAGGTATCATAAATCTGGATTATGTCGACACAATGGTCAAATGTTTCCAGTAATAAATCTCCAGCTGGCTGGGACTAGTTGTTATTAATGTCGTTCGCGTCCAGAATGACGAAAATCAAGGGTTGGGTGAAAGCTTCTTTTAATAACTTTGACGATAATGACCGGGCCGAGTAGCGAAGCGTATCACGTAGCGTCGGACTGGCAACCGATAGCCTGTTATCTTCAAATACCAATCGTTGTGAGACGCAATATACGGGCCATGTTGTTTGCGAAAATGTTGTGTTATGGCACGCGATCCGGAGAGAGATACGTCAATTACCCTAAAAAGTCACAAAACCTTGATACTGTGTTGCTTGAAAGTTAGATAAACGTTTCGAATTCCTACAAGTCTTCAAATTTAAAGTGGTTGTCGCATGCGTGGTTTTGTGAAATGTGCTTGCCTACATGATTTAAAAGTTCACATTTACTAATAGTTTATCGTAAACTTTCCGCTTTTACTGTGACTTCAGTGACATGTTAACTTTGCTTTTTATTTATCTGGCACGAGTTTAAATTGTCCAAATGCTTAACGGATACCTGGGCATTCATAATACATTTTTTCGGAAGTAAAATATGAGTTTAAGCCTAAGAGGAATTTTTATTAACCCCATTTGCCAAACATTTCTGCAGCCCTGTCATTATTTACCTAAAAACAGATGAATGCGTCTCAAGCATTCCGTTAGGTCTGTAAATAAATTTTATGCCACACGGCAAGAATGTTTGAATAAGGTCTTGCGGGTCATGGGAAATCTACCACTTGTGATAGAAAACGTTTACACAACGTCACACACAACTCTATTACATAACACTTCCTTTAAGCTTTATGACTGTACATGGCATTACAAACGTAATATACTTGAAGTATCTCAACAAAATAGAACATAAACTGACAGAAGTTGTAAGTAAATTGTTTTTCGTGATTAAGCATTAATTTTATAGCTTCAACTAAGTGTGCTATGGCTAGAAGAAAAACATTTATGCAAACATTTCAGCAAAGTTCACGTTTGAAATTTCCTACCAAAAAGCGCCTGCAAACCTTAAATAAGTTATATCAGAAACGATGGGAAATACTACCTCACAAACACCTGATGGTGGGTGGGTTCAGCAAAGAAAGAAGGACTTTATAATTATCTTAGCCTAATTCCCGGAGCCTACTTATAAATATATATTTAGCACTCACCTGTTAGTATTGGCTAGAAGCTGACAATCTGAGTTCTGGTAACATGAGTGGAAATGCAGTTTTAGTAAACGCGTCACTGTAGTGTAATTTTGAACGAGCAAATTAAAGCATATTTATTGCTTTCTGAGAAGATTTTCATATTAAAATAATTTAATATACGGAAGCTTTGATCTAAAAGCGCACATAATGAAACTGGTTGCATGTCATCATTAATGACAATTGAATGCTTAGATGTCTACTTGATATCAATATAAGTCAATGTCAAGTTCATTGAAAAAGTAAACCTGATGTATTTTCTTTTTATCAAGGTTGTTGTGTTTAAGCAGAACACTAACCATGAAGATTGCTGCTTTTTGTCTGCTTTTTGCAATTTGGGCTCTTCAGTGTTCAGGTAAGAAAAAATATTCTTACTTTTTGTAGTTTTTTCATGATATGGTCTTGCTTAAAATAAAGTCAAGATATAAATAAAACAAATGTCAAAAGTTCAACTGAGCTCTCAGAAATATTCTTATTAAGATTTCTATGTAATCTTCAGCATCCGACACTGTCTGTTACGGGGATTTGGGTTGTTTCACCGACGCCCCACCGTGGGGTGGCACTGATGAGAGACCGATCGCTCACGTTCCGCAATCTCCGGAAGAAATCAACGTCAAGTTTTTCCTGGATACCAGAGCAGAAAAAGATGTTCAAGTTTCCAACGATGACATGACAGCCTTGCGGTAGGCTATTAAGGCTAAGTAGCTATAGAGGCCAGTCCGGTGTCAAGTGCGTGGCTTCGCTGAATTTTCTACCATTTTTTATATCATGCATACCAGTCGTAGCATATGCGGTGTGTACACTGTTTTTATAACGGACCATGCTGCTTTTGTAGAATATGGCAAGTGTGTATTTTGGGTTAAACCTATCCATATAAAACCATATCTATGAACTTTAGCTCAAGCTCATTATTGATGTTATGTACAAACCAGACTTATTGCAAACTTTTTTTGTGGTGTGTTTACGTCATAATGTATATTACAGATAACTTGTTTATGGATGTTTTGTCTTTAAATTAGCACCGTTGGTTTTTTAACATATTCCACCACAATTTAAACCAACAACAAGAACATGACGTAAACACGATGTTTGATATTTCAGACGAACCGACTTCGACTATAGAAGAGACACCAAGTTTATTATTCATGGCTTTCTCGACAACGGCGGCATCCAGTGGTTGGAAGATATGAGTGACGCATTTCTAGCGGTTAGTTAAGAAGTAAAACATAAAGATCAAAAACATAAATACAGCAACCAACTTATTTTGAATTTCAATTACTGATTATACAAGTACAATGCATATAAATGATACTTAAACGCTTATCTATATTCAATGATCCCACAATGTACACTCTTCGATCAAAGTTCTAATGTTGTTAACACACAAAGCTCCATACCGCTACCTAACGACATAAATATTTTAGGTGGAAGATTTGAATGTGATTCGAGTGAGTTGGCCGGGAGGCTCCTTTACTGTCCAGTACGCTCAGAGCTCAGCGGACACCCAGGTAGTCGGAGCTGAAGTTGGTCTTTTCATCAACAACATTGTGGTGAGCTGAAGTTAAATGAACCCTTTTCTATCTTGTTTATTTTTTTACTAACTTGAGGTATTTTTGTATTTTTTTTTGTATTCGTCAACCATGGCTAGAGAAAAAGTTGTTCCGAAGATCATTAATCTATATAATATATATATATATGTGGCTGTAATCGTACCTTTCTCGCTAAAATAAATTACTTAAACTCAACGGTATTTTTTCTGTGGTTGTAGAAAGAATTTGGAGGCGATACGAAGTCGTTTCATTGTATCGGACACAGCTTGGGTGCTCAAACGTGCGGTTATCTTGGTGCTGGAGTGCCTGGGAAAGTTGGTCGAATCACTGGTAAGTTAAACTTATGTTAACATCTTTCAAGTTTGTGACATCAACTAAAGCGTCAGCTGTCGGCTCATTGGAGGAACTGTTGGAGCGCCTTGCTCATATTAATGCGACTTAGATTCGATGTACCCTGAGGCGCTACCTTTGAAACGCCTTCAAAAAGGAAAAGAACGTCTGTTGGTCAGCAAGCTCAAATTCAAACATTACGATACAAAAACCAAATGACCATAAAAGTGTATGTGTCTACATAAAAACTTGCACAAAAATAAGCTTGACTGAACGATGAGTTTACAGTAGGTTGTGCAAACTCTGCTTTCAATGCGAGGATAAAAATTCTGACACCATACCGTCATTTCGAGCTTGGTTAAAACCTAACTCTGCTGTTGCTGTTAAATCATTTTCAAAGATACCATGCTTTTAAATAGACTTAAATATTATCTCGGCACATTTCTGACTGTTTTACAACACTCACGACACCGTTGTACATTTATGACCGGTTAGGTCTGGATCCGGCCGGACCTTACTTCGAAGGGACTCCGAACGAAGTTCGACTCGATTCATCAGACGCTGACTTTGTTGACGTCATCCATACAGACGCAGAAAAGCTTAAAGATTTCGGGTTCGGAATAAATCAAGTGTCGGGTATCGTTGACTTTTGGCCTAACGACGGCATACAGCAACCTGGTTGTGACCAGGTGAGAATAGTTCCTAATTTGGTCATGTTGTTTTTTTAGTATTTGTTACCATTGTTGTTGGTGTTTGTTATTACTTGTTATCATTCTCTATCATGTTACTACTTGTTAATATTTGGTATTACTTTATATTGTTCTCTGATGCGCAAAACCATACACGCATAAACATAATAACTTACATATTACGGACAGTCGATAGCAGAAAAAAATACAAATATTGTTAAACAAAGAAACTTGAGATATGATCCTGGAAGTTTAACTTAGTCCAAATCTTTACTTACTGCGTGCAGAATGCCATCTCGACAATTGTCGGCATTGAAGGAATAGCAGATGGAACCCGAAACTTTGTCGCTTGCAACCATATGAGAGCCATACATTTCTTTATAGAATCAATCGGAACAAACTGTCCATTCACAGGGAATGAATGTACAAGTTACGGCGACTACCGCGCAGGAAAATGCCTAACTTGTCCTTCAGGGGTAAGCGTTGACATCCTCGTAAAGATTAAACTGCACTTGAGTTGGGCATGCAACCTTAAAATGTGATGCTTTTATGCTGTCGTTACCATAAAAAATGATGGCTTAGATCGTTTAATTTAAAATAATTCACCATCACCGTTTTGCTCGTATCCCTTTGGTGGTCCCTTTGGTGTTAAAGAGTATTTTGTGTTCAGAAATGCACTTCCATGGGCTACGGAAGCATAAAAAACAAAAACGTAATCCTCCAATCGGATCAAGGCCACAATTTTCTCCAAACAGCTCCCTTTTCTCCTTACTGCGGTGAGCTACGATAAAAATCGCTTCTGTAATTGCAGCCGGTTCCTTAATGAAATTTCTTTAAACAATATCAGATGTGTTTTAAAACGTTTTATATTTAAATGTAGTATGTTAGATGTTACGGTATGAGCAGTATCTTATAACGTGAGTCTTTATACCTCATTCAGAATACATGACTTACGTGCAAGTCACGCTTGGTAGCAACAGTGATGGTGTGTCAGGAAAACTCTATTTAACTCTCTATGGATCAAGCAGCAACACAGAGCAAGTACAGCTCAGCGAGTAAGCCTTCGAAACAAAATTAGATCTTTCTTCGATAACTAAGAATAATTTTATAATCCTAACCATCAAAAAAGTAAGCTTAAAATAGCTTTAAAGTTTTGGTCACAACTATAGTTATACGTTATTAGCCACTTATAAATGATATTGGGGCTTTATGATTCAATAATAACTTAATAAACACAGTGAAGACGTGTCGTTAGAACTGCGTCCTAGTACCACATTTTCTTACGTCGCCCAGTATTCATTATTCCCTAACGGCTTCAACAAGGTGAAGCTCCTATGGGAACAGGATGAATTCACAGTGACCAACCAACAGCTTACTGTGTTCTGCATCACTGTTTGGGTGGACTTTGAGCAAAAACTGTGAGTATCTGAATCCGCAAGCGCGGAACAAAAAACAAAACTTGTCAAAGGCAGCAATTTATATTAAATCAAAAACTATAGATTTTGAACAAGTGTGTGGGATATTAAGTTTTAGCAAACTTTTTTAAACTATAAAATCACAGTCTTTTACCAAGCTTAGAAAGTTTATAATATTTACATTGCATGTGGAAGCTTCTTATGAATTTTTTACTTCTTTGAACCGAAACGACGTTAGCTAAAAAAAAAACGTTTGATCAAATATTTTTATTTTCCCAGTTACTCTTTCTGTGGGGACGCAAGTCAGAAACTTAATGAGAAGACGAGGTACTCTTACTACACTTGTTCGCAGTGCTCATAATTTTATGGCGAGCTGTTACGACGTTGGAATCTACCTTAACTAATCACATATTAAGGCAAAAGAAATTATTTAATTGCAATTAACAAACAATCATTAACAAGTATTGTGTGTGTTTTCTTATAAGAACGGTTGTCACATCAGCATATACGTTTAGTAAATATAAGTGATAGCAAGCAAGTTAACGAGCTACAGAAGAGAAAAGAGCTTTTTGAATCGCTTTTAATTTAGTTGATCAAGCTTTTTAACACTTCAACAACATACTTTATAAAATGAGGTTATGACATTACAAAATATTATGCACAGATTTAAAGTTCTTGAGTCATATTACTGTGTGATTATTATTAATCATATCATGTGTTAATGTAATAAAAATAGACCTGGTGTATATAATATAATTTTTCAATAACATTTTTCTTGTCGTTTTAACATACAAAAACAAGCTTATTGATAATAATAGACGGACAAGTAACCTGGAGTAACCTTTAACCTGGAAAGTTAAAAGTTAAAAATAAAATTGGTAGAGATATCTGACATTGGTATATTACTATTGATTAATTTAAAAAGTGACAGAAAAACCACCATTTAAAATTGATTGTACAAATTGTACTAAATGATGCCGTTATTCTTAGCTTTATTTAACGTAAATCATTCACCTGAAATTAGAATAATAGTAAAACAATAATAGTAGAAAAGCAACACAACCTCACAGCTCAAAGGATGTTCGTTTGTGACAATACGAACCGTGGAGTAATCTTAGTCTACAACTAAGGAATGCGCGAAGCAGACAAACACAAGTAATCAAGATAAAACGAGGCGAGTTTAACACAGGAATTTTCATTACATAAATAAACAACATTGATATTGATAATTTCATAAAGACTACATACTATATAAGCTTAAAAAACTGACTCAACGGAAAGGATCTTTTTTAAAATTGAAAACTCAAAATAAATACCAAAATCTAAAACGGAAATGACATCACGATGAACTATGTACAACTTTTGCACAAAAACAAACCATTGTCGAAATAGTGGCGCCAATTGATTAATTATGGTGTGCTATTTATCCGTGCTTCGTTTTCTGTAAAATATATCAAGGCGATCCAACACTTGGACATATTATAACTTTTAGTATTAGGGCAGTCGCGTGATTAAAAATCTTTAATTTAACAAACAGATTCGGGATTTTTATTTGAAGGCGGAAAAGAAAAATTTAAAGTAGACAGACATCTCATTATTTTCAGAATTAGAATTGCGTTACAATATGGATTTAGGATCCAAAAAGTGAACTTAATCTGCTAATTTACATCCAGGGTTGAAATTTGTGCCCCGTTGGAATTTGATGATAAAGAGAAATAAAAGAGAAAAAGTTTTACATGTACTGCAGAAAATTATGCCATAAGACTTTGCAAGCAGATTGGTATTTCTGCAAAAGAGATCTATTTCAAACAAAATTGCAAAATACAGTCATTAAAGCAACTATAAAAGCAAACGTAGTTTTAAAATCATTTATTGCACTCGGTGCAAATAAACAAAGAACAAACAATAACTTGCCGAAATAGCTGATATCGTTTAGATTACAAACTCACATTAACCGCGAGAAATGCAGTATTTGTGATCGAAAACAATTTCCAGACAATCATTTACACGTAACACTAAGATCAAACATTACAGTGGGTAAAATATTTCGTGAAGCAAATCATTGTATTCAAGCATTTTTAGTAAAAAAGTCAGTTTAAAGCCTGAAAACAATCGCAATATGAGTCTGTTCTAAATATATTCAACTTAAACGAGACTAAACAGTGATGGGAAAATAATCGTACACAAGCAGATGGTGGGTGAACTGTCAATAGAGAAATATTTAGTGGACTAATTATATCGTGGAGCTCCATTTTTGAGTAGACAAATACGCGGTATAGGTGCCAGTTGTTCGCAAGGTTGAAAGCAGACTGGTGCAGGACTTCAGGTGGAAAGGATGAACGTCTTTGCTTGGGCTACATTGTGGATTTTGCAGCAGTCGTGTAATTTTTTACATGTTTATCTGATTTCGATTGTTTTTGAATACTTTCTGATTTATTCAAAAAATTAAAAACCAGTAAATTAAAATTTAAAAGCGTTAGGTCTAGTTGCACGCAAGCCCTTTTCTTATCAACCTTTAAGTTACTGTAAATGCCTATGTTGTGCAGGAAATTTTTTTATGTATAGCAGGGTGTTGTGTGTGAATTCTGACCATGAAGATTGCTGCATTTTGTCTGATATTTGGAATCTGGACACTTCAGTGTGTAGGTGAGGTGATAGTTGTTTTTCATCTGAGAAGTGAAGTGTTCTGCCTAGACCAAGTGTAAATTACGTTGCATAGCGTAGGTTATAAGGCTCTTCTACATTCTGTTCAATCAAATCAACATTCGGTGTACTGGAGCAAATCGATGTCAATTTTTAAACCGATGAAAAATTCTTAAGACTTTTACGCATGTCATCCCAGCATACGACACTGTCTGCTACGGGGAATTGGGCTGTTTCACCGATGCCCCACCATGGGGCGATACTGAAGAGAGACCAGTCGGCTATGTGCCCCAAGACCCATCCAAAACCAACGTGAAATTTATGCTCGACACGAGAGCGCAGAAAGATGTCAAAGTATCCAATGACGACATGACTGCCTTGCTGTAAGTAACTCTTTTGGCCAAGCTTTTACTAATATTATGACCTTAAAGGATATGCTTGGGTGTATTTTGTTTTTAATAGAAATCGCATTTATGTCATTCTTATTCAAGAACGCTGGTCATAGTTATCGATAAGTTTTGGAAGTTCAACTTAAGCCTACTTTTACAAGCGTCACAAGCTTGACGCAAAACGACAAGTGCCGGGAAAATCTTTGTACAGTTCAAGTCTATATTTGTTTATGAGATGTTTATGTGTATCAAATAATCACATTCTTATTAGGTTATGATAGCTGCCTTCGTCATTAACACGTGTAAGTCAAGCAAAGGACAATAAGATCGATGTTTTATATTTTAGACAAACCTCGTTCGACTTCAGTAAGAACACCAAGTTTATTATTCATGGCTATGTTGACAATGGCGACGTCTCGTGGATGAGACAAATGAGTGATGCATTTCTTGTGGTTTGTTTTAAAACAAAAAAATAATGATTGTATTAGACGTATAGTCCTACGAGTTAGGTGACTTTGAGCTAAGCTCAAATTTTCTTGAAATAACTGCTGTATTACATAACCCATGATTAGCTTATACATGTCATATAGCTTCTATGCATTGATAAAACTTATGAAAGACTTGCTGTTGTTGTCGTGTAAGGTTTCAAATCAATTTCAAACTCAAATTGACATCGAACATCTTAGGTGGAAGATATGAATGTGATCCGGGTGGGATGGATTGGCGGATCGTTAACACTTAATTACGCCCTTAGTGCAACGGACACTCAGATAGTTGGAGCTGAAGTTAGTCTTTTCATCAGAAACATTGTGGTAAGCCAAACTCATTTGACATTTAGTTTACATTTTTCTGCATGTATTTGTTTGTGCTGAAAAGTATGGGATGGACTGCATCGATTTTAAAATTTCTCAGACTGTCACCAGTGTGAGAAATTGTGTAACAACTATCAATGGCCACCAAAAAATCCTCCAAATCATAAGAGTAGGCTTACAGTACATGTTATCTAGCTCGGCACAAACCCTGGGTTGTAGGGCAAAAAAATAAGTGTGGAACGCACATTTTAAAAATAATATCCAAGTGTAGGAGCCCCCATAATAGCCATTTTCAACAGTATTTTCCAATTAAGGAAAAGAGTAAGGGAACACCGTTCCCAGCCCACTACGCGCATGTATAAACCATCACAAAACAATGTTTTTATATGGCTGGTCTTATAGGCTCAGATTGGAGGCGATACAAAGTCGTTTCATTGTATCGGACACAGCTTGGGTGCTCAAGCCTGCAGTTATCTTGGTGCTGGAGTGCCAGACAAAGTTGGCCGAATCACTGGTAAGTTAAATTGATTCCAAAGTTGTCTACAGTACTTAGATATTGCGGTCTAGTATACAAGTGCACAACCAGATGACGTCACAATTTGAGTAGCTGGGGTCAAGTATACAAAGGCATTCTGTGGTTGTGCACTTGAATACTAGTCCTGATTTTGCAGCATTCATCGAAACTATTGTATCTTGATTAGACTTATGAAGATCTGATCAACTTGCCTTACTTGAAATAATTGATGCAGTCGCTAGAACAAACGCTTTGTAATTTTAGAACTAGTTCCAAATTGGCTTAAAATTTTGTAGGCCCGATTATATAGGAAGCTTAACTTAAGCGCTTATGACGTTTTTTTACATTTATGACCGGATAGGCCTGGATCCTGCAGGACCATACTTCGAAGGAACTCCTAACGAAGTTCGACTCGATTCATCAGATGCTGATTTTGTTGACGTCATTCATACAGACGCAGAAAAGCTTGTAAATTTTGGTTTTGGGACCAGTGATGTGTCGGGTGACGTTGATTTTTGGCCTAACGACGGCATAAAACAACCGGGCTGTGACCAGGTGCGTAGTTAATAGTGGTTAGCAATGTTGTTGTTGCCGATTTATTCCAGACCTAGCCTAATCTGTAAACTTAACGTATTTTTTACATTATTTGTGCAAAAACGTTGACACTGCTCTTTGCAGACAGATTTTGTGACTCAAAGACTTTCTACATGCACTGCTTTATGGCAATGCATAGCCTACCTATAGGCCTAAGTACCTATGTTTTATAGAACATTTTGTCCACTATTGTCGGGGTGGACGGTGTAATAGAAGGGGTCAGGAATTTCGTCGCTTGTAATCACTTGCGATCGATATGGTTGTTCATAGAAACGATTACGTCAGCTGGTCTTTACGCTGGGAATCAGTGTACAAGCTTTGCTGACTACCGTGCAGGAAAATGCCTGTCCTGTCCATCCCAGGTAAACGTTGTGCACTGACCATATCGGAATGAACTAAAATTATCTTATTAGATAGTGATTGGATTGAACTATTCTTTTTCCGCGTATAAGCTAAAACATATTGAAAAGTTTTCCCCTCAATATTGCTTTAAAAATGGTTTTTAGGTACAAAGTTGAAATTACGTACAACAAAGTGTTTTTTATTATGATCAACACTTTTATATACTTAGACATGCAGTTCAATGGGCTACAAGAGCGTAAACAACAAAGATCTAATAGCCCAAACCGACCAGAGACACGTCTTTCTCCAGACAGCTGCTTTTTCACCATATATTGGTAAGCCTAGATAGCACTAATGTTCTTGCAGTTTTTTTGTTGCTGTATGCGAGTGAGTTTGCCAACAACATTTTCTTATTTTTTTTAAACACGATGGAATTTGTTACATGCTCGACGTCTGTGAAATACGATAGCCTATAATCTAATCACTGGACTGTGCACAATCAAGCAATAACCTATTTTTATACTATAGCTTACTTCATGATACTGTAAACAAAACGGTTCAACTTTTGTGCAGAATACATGGTGTACGTGCAAGTCACTCTTGGCAGCAATAGCGACAGCGTGACCGGAAAACTCTATCTAACTCTTTATGGACCGACTGGAAACACATATCAAATGCAGCTCAGCGAGTAAGTCTGAAAAAATTAGCCTAAGTTTCTTTTTTAAATTTTTGGAATGACCTAACCTAAAGCATTTGGTTTTTAGAAACATACAATCACATTAAGTTTACGTTATAAGTTAATACGTGTTGTAACAAAACTTCAGCCAATATTTCGATTTTAATAATGAACTTGATAAACGCAGTGAGGACGTGTCGTTGGAACTGCGTCCAGGCGCCACATTTTCCTACGTCGCTCAGTATTCGTCATTTCCGGAAGATTTCAACAGAGTGAAGCTTCTGTGGGAACAGGACGAATTCACAGTAACCAATCAAAAGCTTACAGTCTCTCTCATTAGTGTTTGGGTTGACTTCGAGCAGGCTTCGTGAGTATAAGTTTAAAATGCGGGTGTTAAGCAGCAAAGCGAGCCTAACAATAAAACTGTCTCACTAATTGTTTAGTTTAGTGACAACTTAGTTTGGGTAAACTTTCGTGTAAAATATAATCAACATTTATGCGGTGAAGGCTTATTTGCGAATTATTTGCCTTGATTTTATTTAAATAAACGTCATTAGCACAAAAAAGGAGTTAGATCATTAATATTTTTTTCTAGCTACTCGTTCTGCGGGGACGAAGGCAAAAAATTGAACGAAAAGGAAAGATATTCCTACTACACTTGTTAAGTGTGTTCCTAATCACGTGGCAAGCTGTCGTGGTTTTAAAATTAATTAAACATCTGGCTAACGATGTAGCCTACGTCTAAATCGAAATATACTTTTTTCAATTTAAAGTTGTGGGTATTCTTTGTCACTATAGCTGCATAGAAATAAGTCAAACATACTTTACATAGGTTACACTACCGCAAGGTTTGACAGGTGGCAACCCACCCTTTCTGAGAATCTGAAGTAAACATTATAATTTATAAGCTCCGCAGTTATACGATAGCACAAGAATTGGACTTCAACTTTTAGCGAATTAGAAAGTCATGTATTACCTAAACAGATTTGTGAAACGATTATAAAGACTTCTGGTATTAAATCGTATTTTGTAAAGATTTTAGCCCATATTTAAAGAAGATATAGCTTATTTTTCATCTAGGGCTGCACAGCCTAGTAGTCAATACTATATGTATGGACTATGCTACATTCAAGAAATACCGTACAGCATATAAACCCAAGTGTAATTTTGTGATCAAAATGATCAGTAATTATGTATTAAGCGTGGCCCATTCACGTTTGAAATATCGTTCGTACTTTGCACAAACATTTAATGTTTATCGACAATCTGGTAGATTGCTAATTCAATTTGGTCGCTGTGCTGCCTGCTGACACACAACCAAAATTGTAATGGCAACATCTGGCGTATACGATTCCCGGTTGCACCTAATTCGGCCCATGGGATTAGGAAATTTGTGAAATCTTTGGCCAATATAATCCACACTGCAGCAACTGTTGTTTGTCCGGTTGGATTACGGAGATTTCACCATAGCAATTTGCTCGGTCGATGGGGTAGCGTTTCATGAATCTTTAGCTACCGGACACAGGCGAAGTTAGCACCTACTGGACACAGCAAGTGGCAAGGCCATGAGAAAAGATACAGCTAAAACAACGCCAACGACAACAACAACGCAGATTAGACTTTACAAAATTAGATGGCCTATTTTATAACACAGCCAAGCACTGATTAACGTCCTCGAACCGATCTTATAGTATAACTCAAAGTGCTAGATGGTAATCTTAAGCTAGTCAGATTTAAACTCAGCACAAAATATGAACTACAGGCAAATCTCATAACAAAAACTGATGTAGGCCTTCTTACAAGCACTGTCGCGTATTTGGTCACGTGACACCAAGCAGGAAACGACTGATGTTGAATCAGGCTTGGAAGCGATTTATAGTTAACGGCAGGCTGTAGTACGCATGCATTTTGCATGTGGTAGAAAGGCGTCATGTTAAGAGTCTCTATGTTAACCATGTGCGCAATAATTCTAACCTTTTACTTACAGTTGTGACAGTTAAGGTGCGAGCTGCTGCCATAATACTGTAAGCTATGCAGACTTGAGGTAGACAGGAATCTAATTATTTCTAGTTTACCGATTGAATTTCGTAACCATTTCGTTTTCCATACATTTTTCGGCAGTTTCCTCTGTGGCAGAGTTTTTGCTCTAGATTCAGGAAACTTTTTACAAATGAAGGATTTGATCACAGATGATGATGACTTGAAAGAAACGAGCGGAGGTGAAAAATTTACCACGTTTTAAACATCTCAAATGTTAAAAGGACGGCTTAAATTTTGTCTACTTTCTTAATCACTCCCAGCGTAACTGTAATCTATGTTGTTCGACTAATAAATTTCACAACAGTGCAACAACCTCTTTTCAATGAACTATGACCTTGCCATAGTTAAGAAGCGTTGGTGATTAACCGTTAACCAGCTACTGTGTACTACAAGTAGGCCTACATTCAAATCATGCCGTTTCAGGTGTAATGCATTTAAACTCGCTTTGGCTGGTTCGTGGTTTAAGGCTACATAAAGACTCTTTGAAATTGAAAATACCCTAAATCCCCGCAATACTACTGCAATTTCTAACTGGTGTCATGGAATCTATTTTTATTTGAATTAAAATGAAATTTTGTGTCATTGTTGTGTCCTATAACGTAATAACTGTGGCATTGTTTGTGCAGATGTAACTGAACTAGCTGATGGTATGCGGAATATGTCACAAACTACGGCTTTTGAAGTCAACACAGCGGCGAATAGAGAAGGTAAAACTAGACATAAGAAAAGGTGTTACTTTTAGCAAACTAGAGTCCCACGCCACACCTCACCTGTCACAAAAATATAACAATACGGAAATACTTCTTTTTCAAGGGTCTGCCGACTTCCAAGATCCCACAGGAATTGACGATTATGATGTGACAACGGCTGCCACAACTCACAACACCAGCGTAGTTATACTAATAAGTAAGGCTACATTTAAGGCTGAGTCTAGAATTTTATTTGAACTGTTTATCAAATAAGCCAGGTGCGTTAAATCTATGATTTTAATTTAAGTGCCTTGTAGGTTTTCTTTAAAAGCATCACAACTTTATGCTTATGGCAAATGCCTTAGTCAGACGATTTTCTAAAAATTTGCTGATAGCATGCCTAGTTACAGCTGCGTCATCGGTTTCTTGCATTAACTTCGTAACGTGCAAGCTTTTGTTTTTCAGCTGTTTCCATAATTGCCTTGCTCACCATTTTCATGTTCATCGTCGTCACATTCCGATATCGATTTGCTCACAAAGGAACTTATACTTTACGGGAATTTCCCTTAAATGAGAAAGGAAAAGAGGACATTAATTTGGAAAATATTGAAAGCGTTTGCAAAGAGACGCCTACTAGGGAATGGTTATTATAGCGCTCACTTGAAGTGGTCTACAGTAGCCTATCTCTGAAACTCTATCTTATGTTAACCTGTTTAACTTGAAGCCAATTCAAGCATTGAACTTTTAGCATATACAGTACTCTGTGTAAGCAAAGCTTTTGTTGTGTTGCATTTTGGCAAGTTTTGTTAGTTTCGCTATAACCTGTTTTTTGAAGTACTGTATGTTTCCGTGCTTTTTTACTTACATGCAACCGCATTCCTACATGCTCATACTGCAACCTTTCACTGTATCGATTTTCTTTAACATTACTTCTGTATAAATGACTTTAGAAAACACTGACAGTTGGTTTTGGAGTTACATTTCCTACAAGATGCTTTTTTCTTTTTGAAATGTAAGGAAAGGTTCCTTGTTTTGAAAGGTTCTTGTTTAACTTAATGAGTTTTCGTAAATTTTCTTGCATTGCATTAAATTTTGTCCCAATACATGCAACTGCATTTCTAAACATTTTTATTTCATGATTGTACGTTGAGCTGAAAAAGTTCATCAGCGGTCGACAGCAGAAAACCTCTGAAAACATTACTAAGCCCACTGTCGCATCCAAAACTTTGTAGATCAGAAATTGAAAAGATATCCAGGTAGACGATGAGCACAACTAGCTGCATAAACCGACTTGCAGCAAGTTGTTATGACGCCAGATCAAAGGTCAAGGGTCAAGGGTACTTGTCCGGATCTCTGTGAGACGGTACTGGAGGTAACTTTCCTTCCTCCCTTAAGCTAAAGAGTTTATTTCGCTTCATCTTGACAACTCTTCTCGATCGACTGCGCATCTTTGGTGAGCTTGCCCTCTTGATGTTGAACAAGACATACTTCCTCCTCTTCTTCCAATATTCGTGTCCTCGTCTCATTCGCTTCAGTCCTTCAATTTTCTGCATCACTTTCTACAAAACCGAAATAAAAATGAAACTTTTAGATGACAGAAGTTCTATGAATGAAGGGTTCCTATACTATCCACTTACAAAGATTGTGCTCTCACAGCTGCTGGTATTGGCAAATTTTGCATTCTGATTTTATCAAAATGTTCAAGCACATGTAATTTGCAACTGTTATAAACAATGCGCACTCAAGGAAATTGAAGTGTAAAAAGTTGATACTTCAGTGTTGTACAGAGTGACTTTAATTCACTTAAAACGAAGTTGCTTAACCTGGCAAAATCAACTAGGTAATGTGTCCCAGAAAATTTGCAACCATATGCATTTTGAAAACAATGTATTATGATGACAAACAACAACCAAGACACATCTTGCAGAAGTGCAAAAACTCAATAAGCGTTGCATTTTAAATACATAAACTCGCATACTAAAGCTTAAAGAACAGGTAGCAACTTACATGTCGAGCAGGATACCATTTATAAACACAAGCTTCGTCTTCTGCATCTTGCCATTCTTTTGCTTCCACTCGGCGTTGATTCGGTTTAATTATCGCAACGGTCTTTGAAAATACAAATGTACCTTTTCAAACACAGGCTTTACGCCAGAAACACTCTATATTTTATGCCAGTCAACTTTGTAGTGCAGTAGTTGAAAAGGGTATGCAAAACGTAAGGTTCAAAAGATATTAATTTGAAGTGTATTGCGATGTTGTTGCAATCAATCTTGCCCTCGCATTTAATGGTTAATAGAACGACACAAATTAATGTAATGTTGAAACAAATTAAGGCAGGTCCTCAACATTTGCGCACTAACAAGTGAGGCATGTTTCCCTCGGTTTAAGAATAAAGATTGTTTAAGAATAAAGATTGCAACATCTATATATCAAGTTGTGGATGCTGTTCACGGTATGTCCAATTAACCATTTTAAAACGATGGAAAATACTATAAAGTAAAAACTCAGAAAGAAAATTTAAATTACCCTTCTGGCAGGTTCTCTTTCATAAGCATCACCAGGTAACTTGCCATGAATCCTCCATAGTCCATAAGGATGAGAGATGTGGCGTTCAAACACAACATATTCCAGAACATTTCGTGGCGACTCAGGATCACCGAACATTAAACGACCAAAACGATCATAAATGGCAAGTGTCTGCACAAAATTTCATCGTCAAATGCATTCGGTTCATTTTTTTGACAAAAATTCAATGGCAATGCAATTTTGTTACCACACTGAAACTTTCTTATAGAAAAACCGCACAAAAAGTAATACAATATATTTCAATCAACAATCTTACACTGCAACTGAATGACAAGTAATGTAATCTATTAGGACTTATACAGAGAAAGTATTAAAACACAGTCATGTACATAGAAAAGTGCAAAAAATAAATTCCTATCACAAACAACAAAATGCGATTTTTGTTAACATTTTAATAAATAATAAGTTATTGTTACCTACTTGTTTTGAATGAAACCTCACAGTAACTTGTCCGTACAGATTAGACTGCTCAAGCATAGCTCCACTTCGAACTCGAACGACCTTTGGAGGTTCAATGGTCTCGTCGTATTTCCATATGACTGTCTTCGAATTAAGACCTTTTATCATATCCTAAATAAAAGTGTTAAAAAGTATAACTAAGGGTACAGCCAGTCATTTTTTAGCATTCTCAACCAAACCTAGCAGGACAAGTCACACCACGGGCACAGATTGAGGGAAGAGGTTTTGGTCAAACAGGACCATTCAATATTTCAATACTTTATTATTCATAAAAATAAAGATAAGCTATAAATACCGGGTATGCTTGTGGGGTCACCATCTTGTCCAATTTTTCTTCAGTCTCAAGCTTTTTTGTGACTGTCCAACTAACAAACGATCAAATATCACGATGACATCACTCAACAAACAGTTAAATATACATTCATGTTGTAACTACGTGGTAACTAATTACATTATTCTAGCATTATCATTGCCTTATTAGCCTTGTTTCAATACAAAAATAGTGTAGGAGTATACAACAAGGTAAAACTGTAACCATCAACTCTGCAAAAATGTCATAACAATTAAATAATACAAGAAATTTTTTTTACTTTTCTGTGTTTAACAAGTTGTGAGTATCAACGTATATTTCCTGGGCAATAGGAGGAAACCTTTTCCGATGATAATCCTGCACTCTCTTCTTTATTATGCGGTTGCTACGGAACAAGAGCTTTTATTACCCACAAGCCTTGCACACAAAAAATGTATTAAGCCATGGCCTGTATGTAATATAACGTGGTTTATGGGGAGAAGCAAAGGTTTAGTGAACAAGTCAAATTTCGTAGACTCAATTCAGGTAAACTTTATTTATTTCAAGAAGTTTGCTAATGCTACAATATGTGCTGTGTTAAGTTCACCAATGCCTTCTTAACCGTAGCCCAGCTTACAAATTAGCATGACACTATAATCTGTTCAGGCCTACACTGAAGTCAGCGAGCTAGTACTTACTGAAATGCATCCATGTTGGCTGGTTTTAGTTTTTCTCTTGGTGAATTTAAAAAGCTTTTGAATCCACCTTCTTCTGGATTGTACTGGTCGATAATTTGACCTACAGTAAGTAATGACAATGATCAATGAAACACAAAATGCGCCTGCAAAATGATGTAGTTTGTACCAATCTGGTGAATGGACATTTATTCATACTTTAATGTTTTCTATATTAACGCAGTTGTACAGCATAACATACCAACTAAAGTACAGGCCCTTGATTACAAACTGGACCAGGCATATGAACGCAACTGCAAACAGTGTTTCTTCAAAAATAAAACATTTTAAATCACATGTATAAAACCATGCAAAACTTGAATAAAGATATCATACGTGTACAAGAGATATCTATTGCTCTAGACTTCTGAGGGTATCTCCATTCTTGGTAGTTATACTGGGCGTATTGGCGATACTTTTTCATATATCCAGATAGACCTTTAACAGGACAAAAAACATCGTAACAGCTTTGTATTCAATGTATTTTTGTCCAAAGATTTACAAAGGGACTTGCAACTGCAAATCAAATTGACTTGTAAAATGTAATTCCCTTTACACATACACCTACAGGGCTTAATGTAGGGAAGTAATCAAGAAAGACACCAACGTTAAGCATTATATGCAACCTGCAACATGTTCAATGTTTTAAGTTATGCATGTTTGAGACACATTTCCAAAGGACCGGCAGCTCACCTAATTTTTCCAACTGTTCCCTAGTGTGGGGAGTCTGTCCGGCATTTCCTTTATATCTTACATGAATGGTGATGATGCCTGCAAAATAATATATACAAAATTTAGAAACAAATTCTAAAATTGAAATAAAATATACCACTATATATTATTATGTGTGGCTTATATCATAGAAACTAATTTTGTTCCAGATGTTACTGAATTTAAAATTCACATCCTTTCAAATTTGTCATGTATATATCGATGTTTGTAGCTAAATTATCTACTCTAAATAGGAATACGATAATCTGAAATTCTTTGCATATGGAAAATTAGTGAAACATTAAAATACAACTGAAGTAATCATTTGCTTTCTCCTCTTTAATATTCTTATCCATGGAATAAGGTGATATATCCACTGGACATGGACAAAACTAATACGAATCTAATGTGGTCCAGCAACTTCCACTATTAGTATACATGCCGGACAGCTATCCTTGTTAAATATGCACAAAATGTATGGCTGGCCCATTATGCATTACATTACAACAGTGCTCATGGAATTTATCACATAATTAGAAAAAGTTATTTTGTAAATCAAAAGTGGGCTTACTTTGGGAAGCTTGAGCAGGGATTCTGGTCATTCCACATTGACACGCTTGCTTCACAATGTTGGTCAACATTTCGCATTGTTAAAACCACAAACTTTCTTTTATAAAACACATACCGGTACCTGCCTAATACAGTAATGCAATAAAACATGTCATGCCAGACTGCAGAGTATGGTAAGTGCACAACGGATATTTTTTGCCTAAAATGGCATTGCACACCAAGGTAAACCAGTGTCTCCAAAAAAGAAGAGAGAATAACTTTTGCTTCGATTTATACTGCAAAATTAGTGTTTAAAACCGATAGCCTTGATATAAAAAAAAGCAGGAAACACTGCATGCTGCAGCAGAGTATCTCTAAGTAGGCTATACTACGTTAGCTTAACAAACGTACAGCTGACACACGCCACATGACGTCAGCACATGATCGTTTTCAACTGCTATATAGGCCTAGCCTAGGCTATTGGAAAGCTTGCGTTCAGTGTGTTGGATAAATACACAGGAAAAAATAGTGACTGATATTTGTCCACAATTTTCATCATTGACTAATAAAATGCCACTTTCGTCCAAAAAAACACTCCCCACGCCTTATTTTGGTCCAAGTACCATAAACCTGCCTACATACAGTTCGCAACGCCTTTTTATGGCTAACTACGCACCACCGATGCATTGGAAACAATGATGGCTAAATAAAACCCAGTGTACGATGTGATTGGCGTTTACTTCGTTACAAGTGCAAAACAAGTGGCTTAATCTCATTCGCGTCACGTAATATATTGAGCCACTTGACACAGTCAGAGTTACCGGCTTAATAGTTGCTGTTACCGCGATAAACACCACATTAATATTGAGATGGTGACATTTCGTCACTGTTTAAACTTTAAAGTAACCCTTTCTTATCCCTGCAATGCCATAATTTCATGAGTTTTTTACTAAATGCAAGGTTGTAAAAGGACGAAGGAACTTAAAAGTTTTCCCACGTAAGTACAGCAGGCCAAGATTTTTTACAAATTTCATTACCCAAATTATTTTCCCCAAATGGTAAAGGCGTTTTTTAAATAATCCGGAAATGTCAACGCACACAAGTGCTACGAATACTTTATTCACTTTTCACAAAAAAATACGACATCTATGCTAACAATCACAACAAATATGTTCAAGGTAGGTTTGCCTTGTTTGTGTTTTGGTGTTGAGGCAAAGCAAGGTTGATGTCATTTTGAGTTTGGGGTAGGGTCAATTACATAAACATAATCTCTGGGTTGAGGTTATTTGCACCCAGACTTACTTTCCTTGGACAATTTTTATTTTTTAGGTTGTGCCAGGGAATTGGAATTTTTATCTCTTCCTGCAACTTTCAATTTGACAAGCGTAACGAAAACTAGAGTCGCGAACATGTTTCCGCAAATGGCCGGTTGTGGTAAAGTCGAATGGAATTGCATGCATAATTTGCATTCTGATAGCTGGTACAGTTTCTACAAATAAAGAGCTTCATGATTTAGCACACAAAACCAATTTTTTGGAGAACTATGCATAAAGTATTGCGGCTAACGATTACATGCAGGCAAACTAACTGGCCACGAAAAAGGAAGTTGAGAGAAGTGGGTAGACCTGGAGAATATTTAGCCGGAAAGAAAAAAGTCTCAAAATAAGTTGGGAAGTATCCAACAATCCAACCAATAAAAGACAACTTTGCGGATGATGTCTTACACAAGTCTAGTAATACTTTCTTTTCAAACACCACACTGTACGAGATGGACCCTTGGTCTCGTTGCAAGCCAAAATTCAGGGTAGGTTTATGATGTAGTTTTGCGTTGGTAGCTTCTTGATTTAATGTACTTTGCATTGAAAAGCCTATCTCTTTGAATTGGGACATGACCCCTTAAGAACATGGACCACAGCTAATAAAGCTTTACATGTAAAAAGACATGAAAATGAGACTCTAGTACTCTAGTACTCTATAGCTAGCGTGGTCTAGACGGGAGCCTAGCTAGCGTGGTCTAGAGTGCTCAAATGCTCAAATGGTCTAGCATCAAATGGTCTAACATCAAATGATCAAATGGTCATTAAACGGTTGTTGGGTTAGGGTAAGGCTGGGTTGCTGATTTGAACCTGCAGCTTGTCGATCGTCGTGCTCCGATTTTTCCACTGCGCCATGAGTTTTTTAAAAAAAAGACGGGAGTCTAGCTAGCGTGCTTAATGTGCAATGCAAATAGATAAAATCGCACTTTTCTCGAATCACTTATGAAAACTTGATTTCAATTCCGCATTGTCGGCAAGATTCGAACCTACACGGGCAGAGCCCAAAAGATTTCAATTCTGTCGCCTTAATCACAAAGCCACGACAACTGTGCTTTATGTTCAATGCACATAGTTAAAATCGCACTTTTCTCGAATCACTTATGAAAACTTGATTTCAATTCCGCGTTGTCGGCAAGATTCGAACATACGCGGGCAGAGCCCAGCAGATTAAACCGTTAACTCTAATTAAACCGTTAACTCACTAACACTAATTATGTGCAGACCTGCATGAAACTCAAATACAAAGTTTAAAGCGATAAAAGCTAACCTATGGGTTTAATTAGAATTTACATAAAAACTGAGAACTTACACCAATAGTTTGTCTTCAAATGTACTTCGGAAATAATCCTCCAAATTGACAGCCATTTTGTAAGTTTTGAAAAATTATCCTAACGTATTACTACTTACAATGCTTACAAAGTTTAATTTTCTTTACCAACAAGCCTATAGAAAAAGTCAAAAAGCAAAAGAATGAGCTTTACAATAAGCTACATATACATAAGAATTTTTTCAGATCTTAACGTTGATTCGCGGCAGTAGAAATTCGTCACGAAATGTTCATTGAAACAAAAAAACACTATGATGGTCTTATGTAATCGCGGTCCTTACTTTTATAAGGGTCTAAAGGGAATTTTTGAATGATCAATAAGCGTCAAGTATCTTGATTTCTAATGGAAACATGCAACCAATGAACCAACAACAGTCTTCATATTTTTATGTATTAAATATCTATTTGCGGGAAACTTTATAGTGAAGTAATTATGGGCTCCGTAGCCGAGTGGTTCAAGCGATGGCCTCGCATCAAATGTTCCTTATGTTCCGTGTTCGATACCCGCTGGCGCTATGCCGTTGTGATTCCTTCGGTCAAGAGATCAACGACACCTGCTTGTTCAGTGGACCTGGTAGATAGTTCGGGCAATAAGGATAAAAAATCAATATTTTTTGATTTGTGCATTTTGGTTTTAACCAAAATAAAAAGTGTTTGACAATTTCCAATCGGAGCTTGCACAAAAGCTAACCCAAAGGCAAAGGTAACTGGAGCTCTAGCAATGAGGAATCCTCGCCGGATTTTAGTCGTGCAAAAAACTTTCCTCAGTCCGAGGATAAATATTAATTAGTTATCTTACCCTACCATTGTATATTGAATATTGAGTCTAACTAGCGTGATCTAGAGTGCTCAAATGGTCTAGCATCAAATGGTGTAGCATCAAATGATCATCAAACGGTTGTTGGGTTAGGGCAGGCATGTGCAACCTTTTTCACTGGAGGGCCAAATACAAAATTTTGAGTTAGCTAGTTAGCTAGTTAGCTAGTTAGCTAGTTAGCTAGTTAGCTAGTTAGCTAGTTAGCTAGTTAGCTAGTTAGCTAGTTAGCTAGTTAGCTAGTTAGCTAGTTAGCTAGTTAGCTAGTTAGCTAGTTAGCTAGTTAGCTAGTTAGCTAGTTAGCTAGTTAGCTAGTTAGCTAGTTAGCTAGTTAGCTAGTTAGCTAGTTAGCTAGTTAGCTAGTTAGCTAGTTAGCTAGTTAGCTAGTTAGCTAGTTAGCTAGTTAGCTAGTTAGCTAGTTAGCTAGTTAGCTAGTTAGCTAGTTAGCTAGTTAGCTAGTTAGCTAGTTAGCTAGTTAGCTAGTTAGCTAGTTAGCTAGTTAGCTAGTTAGCTAGTTAGCTAGTTAGCTAGTTAGCTAGTTAGCTAGTTAGCTAGTTAGCTAGTTAGCTAGTTAGCTAGTTAGCTAGTTAGCTAGTTAGCTAGTTAGCTAGTTAGCTAGTTAGCTAGTTAGCTAGTTAGCTAGTTAGCTAGTTAGCTAGTTAGCTAGTTAGCTAGTTAGCTAGTTAGCTAGTTAGCTAGTTAGCTAGTTAGCTAGTTAGCTAGTTAGCTAGTTAGCTAGTTAGCTAGTTAGCTAGTTAGCTAGTTAGCTAGTTAGCTAGTTAGCTAGTTAGCTAGTTAGCTAGTTAGCTAGTTAGCTAGTTAGCTAGTTAGCTAGTTAGCTAGTTAGCTAGTTAGCTAGTTAGCTAGTTAGCTAGTTAGCTAGTTAGCTAGTTAGCTAGTTAGCTAGTTAGCTAGTTAGCTAGTTAGCTAGTTAGCTAGTTAGCTAGTTAGCTAGTTAGCTAGTTAGCTAGTTAGCTAGTTAGCTAGTTAGCTAGTTAGCTAGTTAGCTAGTTAGCTAGTTAGCTAGTTAGCTAGTTAGCTAGTTAGCTAGTTAGCTAGTTAGCTAGTTAGCTAGTTAGCTAGTTAGCTAGTTAGCTAGTTAGCTAGTTAGCTAGTTAGCTAGTTAGCTAGTTAGCTAGTTAGCTAGTTAGCTAGTTAGCTAGTTAGCTAGTTAGCTAGTTAGCTAGTTAGCTAGTTAGCTAGTTAGCTAGTTAGCTAGTTAGCTAGTTAGCTAGTTAGCTAGTTAGCTAGTTAGCTAGTTAGCTAGTTAGCTAGTTAGCTAGTTAGCTAGTTAGCTAGTTAGCTAGTTAGCTAGTTAGCTAGTTAGCTAGTTAGCTAGTTAGCTAGTTAGCTAGTTAGCTAGTTAGCTAGTTAGCTAGTTAGCTAGTTAGCTAGTTAGCTAGTTAGCTAGTTAGCTAGTTAGCTAGTTAGCTAGTTAGCTAGTTAGCTAGTTAGCTAGTTAGCTAGTTAGCTAGTTAGCTAGTTAGCTAGTTAGCTAGTTAGCTAGTTAGCTAGTTAGCTAGTTAGCTAGTTAGCTAGTTAGCTAGTTAGCTAGTTAGCTAGTTAGCTAGTTAGCTAGTTAGCTAGTTAGCTAGTTAGCTAGTTAATCATCCCTACCGGGATTCGAACCCGGAACCTCTGGATTAGAAGTCCAGCGCGCTAATCCAGCGCGCTAATCCATTGCGCCACAGAGAAAAACTCATACCAAGCTTTAACATTTTCACCCTTTAATAAACAATTCAACCTAGAAAGTCGGAAAAAATTACTAGATCGAACCGTTTTTGAACTAAGACATAAGTTTATCAATGTTCGATTTTACTATCCGCTTCAATGCATTCCGACACAAACTTAGCATATATCTGAAGTAAAACTTTCCAAAGATACTGTCAGAAGTGGGATTCGAAACCACGCCTCCATTCGGAGACCAGAACACCCTATAGCCGCACAAAGCGACTAAGCCTCTGCTTGAGTCTGGCGCCTTAGACCACTCGGCCATCCTGACCTCGATGTTTTGTATTCATCTCCGTTCTTATAATACTTAACACAAAACCAGGAAAAGGCTGAATTTAGCACTAATATCACGGTTGTTTTTGCTCGTGGCTGTATAAAATTCACAGATGCATGCAACGATGTTTAATCGAGGATAAATACAACGAAGCAGGCCAAGTTGTTTTATTCTGGTTTCACTTTATGGAAGATGTAGACGATGATGTTAACGGTATGCTCAATTTAGGATGAAACTATGTACAGTTAAGTGATAAGATTTTAAAAATATCAAGCCAATCATCCCTGCCGGGACTCGAACCCGGAACCTCTGGATTAGAGGTCCAGTTAGCTAGTTAGCTAGTACTCAACATTACCCATTAACATTAACATTACCCAACAGATTTCGAGTCTGTCGCCTTAACCGCTAGGCCAATAAAACTATGCTTAATGATCTATGTATAAAGGAAATCATTAAAGTGGCACTTTTCTCAATATACTTGTTAATTTGCAAAATTAATATCGCCGTTGTCGGCAGGATTCGAATCTATGCGGGCAGAGCCCAACAGATTTCTAGTCTGTCGCCTTAACCACTCGGCCACGACAACTGTGCCTAATGTTCAATGCAAATAAATAAGATCGCACTTTTCTCGAATCTCTTATGAAAACATAATTTCAATTCCGCGTTGTCGGCAGGATTCGAACCTACGCAGGCAGAGCCCAACAGATTTCAAGTCTGTCGCCTTAACCACTCGGCCACGACAACTGTGCTGAATGTGCAATGCAAATAGATAAAATGCCACTTTTCTCGAATCACTAGATAGATTCCACCATGTCGGTGTTTCCGTAATCTTCTCCTGACTTTCATATCTTACAAGATGAAAATCTAGCTAGCGTAGTCTAGATGAGAATCTAGCTAGCGTAGTCTAGATGAAAATCAAGCTAGCGTAGTCTAGATGAAAATCAAGCTAACATAGTCTAGATGAAAATCAAGCCAGCGTAGTCTAGATGAAAATCTAGCAAGCGTAGTCTAGATGAGAATCAAGCTGATTTCGTGACCTAGCTACGCCTAAGTCTCCACGGTGAATTGAACCGTTCGCGCGTCACAAGGTTTTGTGGCGGTTAACATGAGCGAACCATTTTGTTGAATCACTCAACCTAACGGTAAGCTATTACCACTTATAGGAATGTCAGTCAACCGTAAAAATCAAGCGTTTTTGATAAAAATTGTTTTGTATTCTGTCTTGGCTATTTTGACATGTAGCACTAAACACGTTCACGTATTTAACACGACTGAACGATTGCAGAAATTTGCCACTATGTAATGGGTAAGATGTTAACGTTTGCTGCCTTTTGTTCAGTTTCTTGTTAAACTAGAGTTTCCTAGTTAACTATAAGCTAGTTTCAACTAAATTTCAAGCACTAAAGTAAACTTCTGTTATTTACTTTAGTTTGACTTACTGTTAACCTAAGCGCCTATATTTGAAAATATATCGTTCCGGTTCATTTTTATGCAGACTTCAAATTAAATTCCAAAAGTTTTCAAAATCTGCCTTCAACAATATTACCTTCTAAAAGTATGAAACTAAAGACTTCCAGTAATTATATTTATTGTAATGGGAAAAGCTGAAACAAAGCAGTTGAATAATTGTAGCTGTCTCACAAAACGCGTATAAGTGTTGCGTCATAACAATCGTGCACGAAATACAACAAGAAATGGGAGCGGTGAAATGATAACTAAACGAAAGTAGCAGTTTTTGTTCCTGCTTACTTGGCAAGTATAATATCCAGTTAGTTGGCGACCGAGCCAGGACCAACTGTTTGAGTGAAGCAGTTGAGCACCGAGGCAGGGCTGTTAACAAGTAAGTTTTTTTACTCTTTTTTGAGCCATTCCAGCACTGCCAGAAGATCTAAGGTTACGAAACTTCGCTTTCAAGAATGGTTTGCATGAAACTTTCATTAAAGAGATTGAAGGTTTGTTGGCAATTCTGTTGTTTTTCCAGGCATTACATATGTGGCATTTTGTTTTGCGGCAAGCGATTATTCCATTTTTATTGTAAAACTTCATAACTTGTGGCAAGAAAAGTTATTAAACTTCTATTGCTGTTAAAAACAACTTAGTTTCAAAAGCTTTCTGCTCCGTTTGTAAGACTTCCTTGTAACTAATTTCGCCTGCCGGTGGTGAGTTACGCGCTATACCTGGAAAAAGTTGTTTGATCTCATAATAGTTTTCTTGCGGATGTAGGCCCAATGTTTCGGTCAGATATATATCTAGGCTTGTCCATGGGACATTTTTTTTCTGTCCCATCCCATCCTATCCCATAGCAATTCATGCCTGTCCCATCCCATCCCATCCCATGGGATTCCCATCAAAATACAATTCAATAAATGTTATTAAATTTATGGAAATTTAAGTCTAATGTCTATTAGAATTGACTACATGTACTAAGAGAGATACAAAACGACAAAATTTATTGACTTTGTTAACTTTAAAGGTCAGAAAAGTTGTCTATCTATGACAATTTATTATCATTGGTACTCATATTCCGAGTCACTGTGTCACATGGGAATTGCAATTCGTGCTGTTCCATCCCATCCCATCCCATGGGACATTTCCCATGGGATTCCCGTGGGAATCCCATTCCCATGGACAAGCCTGTAATATATCCTCTGATATGGGCTTTCCCCTCAGTGGTGAGGTGTTGCGCATTCTATTAGTTATGGCCAGTCCTTAGATTACTATGAATGTTTGAAAAATGAAACACTCGGTTTCTTGATGGTTGTGCTATCTCGTAATTTATTAGGCCTACGTCATTCTAAGATGACTGTAGAATAACGCAGTTAACCTTCGATAAAATCTTTGTAGATTATATGAACACTTTACTAACTTTTCCATGATTATTACGTTTTTACTTCGCACTTGATCCCAGATTGATTCCATCCGTAATCAATGAAGCGTAGAAATGTCGAAGAAGTTTGTAGTCACGTTATAGAACTCTAACCACTGTAATTAGGATAACAAGAAAAATGGAAACGGTCATTTAAAAAACTTTTCAATTTAGGTGAAGGCCAAGATATCTGATATTTATTGTCGGCTGGACAGCCGAGTGGTTAAAGCAGTGGATGCATGCAATAATGCGGTCCGCGTTCTATACCCATTGGCGCTGTCGCAGTAATGTCCTTTGGCAAGGCATTAACTACTCTTGCTACTGTTGAATGGTCCTGATGAACAGTTCTAAATTCGGACAATATGATATAACAAAACAAAAAT
The DNA here is from genome assembly GCF_947623445.1 of Clavelina lepadiformis. NCBI lineage: Eukaryota > Metazoa > Chordata > Ascidiacea > Aplousobranchia > Clavelinidae > Clavelina > Clavelina lepadiformis. The sequence continues at coordinate 18,712,111 of NC_135246.1, read as the reverse complement.
CAAATAAGAAATGCGTGTATCAATCGAAACTTGCACAACAACTAGGTAGTTCGGCAACCGATGGAGGAGCGATGGAGAATCATTCTCAGTTTGAGAAAAAAGATGGTAATAGGCTACCATACTACACCAGATGGGAATTATTGGCATGGTTTCACATGCTGCTAGTGCTAGCATACGATATGGCAAGCCTGATTGGTTGCATACCGTGACCTCTTTCATTTTTGTGTTTTTCTACTTAAATTCTCGTGGCTACGAACAAATAACAAATCTCTTTTGCACTATTGTATCAGAATCGAGTAGGCCAACAAAGGAATTATAACGTCGTACTTTATTCATACGTTAATTTGCGATTTTTCGGAAATCTTTCTCGTTCACGCCATCATGCGGGAGCACAAAGGCACAAGTTCCCGACATAATCCGAGCAAAGGCCTAAGTCCGCTAAAATTGTTTGCTTATTATTATCTATGTTTTATCATGCAAAATCAATTAAGGTTTCGTCCGCAAATAGACTACGTACATATACCTTTTGACTACAGTCGCGCTCTTCAGAAAAAATAAAGTTTCTGCGTGAAACCCAACACATTTTTGCATTATATTTTACATTACTTTTACTTGTTCGGTTTCTCCCGCAAAAGTGGATATATATTGGTAACAGTAATTCCAGTAAGAATGTACCGAGCAATAAAAAAATCATCGCCTGATTAGAAGTCGTGCAAAAAACTTTCTTAAGCTGGAGGATGTATAATTGGAAACCTTGCCCTCCCATTGACCCACACTTTAACTGCCTGGTTACAATTGCCTTACAAAGACGATCGTTTCATTCTTTATGACGCAAAACTTTGTCGCTACATTCACGGTGCCCGAAAATGGCGAGGCGTTAATCGATGAATCACTGAAAATATGATCACGCAACAATGCAGTGGAAAGCAGTCCAGATAGGTAGGTTTAAACAAACACACTCAAATTAACCGTGCCGATGGCTACTGGATGAACTTTCTGAAAGAAAGAATTGACGAAACTCTCGGTGGATAAAAGATATGTACGATAAAGTATTTTCATAGGCTGTAACAAAAATTAAAGCTCTTTTTCAATTTGCTAGTTGTATGTTTGACCGAACGTAAAAATTTAAAACGCGTAAAACGTGACTCATATGCCTACGACTGCAAACGTCATACCCGATATGAGACATATGCATGATGTAAGCAAATTATATCATTCTCATGCAACATGGGCAGAGAAGATGGTGTACTAGCCCAAAATATGTCTTTATCTGTAATGTTAATGATTCACATGTGAAGTAGATTTCTTACCTTATTTAGATTAGCAACCAAGGCTACAGACTTCTTCATCACGAGCGATGCAGTGGGTCAGATCTGAAAATTTCTTGTAAAAACAAAGCAGTTTCAAGCAATCTTAAGTAGCAAATGAATTGTGGTAGTGACTTTTTTAGTTCATCCGTTGCATTCAAGCAGCAAGGTACGATGTCGACCTCAGCTCAAGACAAAGTGAAATGCCCAATATGCTGGGAAAGTTTCAAAGCACCTATTCGAATGCTGGCATGTAGTCACAACTTCTGTCATGTCTGTCTTGAAAAACTCTGTGGAAACTCCAACAATATATAGTAAGCAAGACATGGTGGAATAGGCAAATTTATTTGCATTTCGGCCATTAACTTTTTAAATGTAGCGTATTGGGATTATGGCTATATATTTGTGATGAGTATAACTTTATAACCTAAAGCATTATAAGCATATAAACCTACTTGTGTGAGTTGTATCAGTGATTCTCAAAAGCAGCCAAATTTGGGGAAAAAAACTGAGAAATTTATAAGTTTTAGAAGAATCAGTTTTATGTTTCTGTGCCTATAATATATTACCCATAACTATAAGTATTAATTATTTACCAGTTACAGCTGACTCTAACTGACGGAGTCAAGTAAAGTTGGTTAAACTCTGAAAGAGGATAAATCTATATACGTTGTTCATGTGGTAGAGAGAGTAAATCTTTTGTTAGGACGTTAAACAATTTTCGTTCGTCTAAAATTTTAGCCCTAGTAAATTCCAACTTTCATTTTGAAATCACAACATAGCCTATTAGGTGGAATCCTACTTCAAATTATTTTAAAAAGATTTGAAAACGTTTGAAATAGCCTGTAAATAGTCTAAGGGACAATCACAAAAACATCATTGACAGTCACTGAATTTTATATTTTTGCTTAAAATTTTCCGTATGTAGCCTACTGTTAGATATTTCTCGTTCAGTTGTCCGACCTGCCGAGCGATAGCTGTGTTAGACTGCAACGGAGTGGAGGGAATTCCCCGCAATCGTGCATTGGAAAATGTGATTACAACTTTTGAACCTGAAAGTCCAACGTTTAGCAAAGAACAGGCACGTTTGTAAAACTATGCCATTTGAAAAATGTTTCGTGTCACATGTTTTGTCCTACTACTTCGTTAGTTTTAGCTACTTTCCCGTACTCACATTTCAACTGTAATTACAATTAATATATAGTAAGCTTATTGTCCGAATTTAGAACTGTCCACCAGGTCCACTGAACAGGAGCATGTGCCGTTAACGCCTTGCCCGAGTGCATTACAACGGTATAGCGCCACCGGGTATCGAACACATACCATACCATAGCTTACTCAATCCGTATCACTTGTATATCTAGGTAGAGGTTCAAAGCAAACCTTCTACGGCGCCGATAATTCCACCCAAACCAGAGCACCTAAGATGTCCGCCAGAATTTCCGCGTTGTCCGCTGCCTAACTTCCTTCCGCCCGAATTACGATTGCCCGCGGACGAATGGCAAAATAAAAACTGGTACTTCGGAGATATGACAAGGGCGGAAGCGGAAAAACTGTTGAGGAATTGCATCTGTGACGGATCATATCTCATTCGGAACAGCGCTAGTGTGGTAAGTCGCAAATATAAAAACAGCTTTGTCCCATATGTCAGCATAAACTTAAAATGTAAAATTCAAAACTTTCCATACCAGTAGGTTTATAAAAGAATAGCTACAACAAAAGACGTACCGTGTTGCCACAATTCAATTTTCTTAGATTGGCCGCTATACGTTATCGGTGAAGACGAGCCACGACCGGATCATGCATTTCCCGGTTACACACCAAGAAAAGGACCAAGTGCTGGTGATTCGCGGAATGAGGAAACCTTTCCACTCGATGGAGTGCCTGATCCGATACTTTATGACGAACAACCTTGACCGCTGTGGTGAAGGCCAAGTTTTTCTCACGCAACCGCCTTTCAAGCTTGCCGATTTGGTTTCACGTAGTTTTACTTAAATCATGTAAAGAACTTACAATAAGCCTTGACCAGGCGAATGTTTCAGTTTCGTGAAGGGCAGAGACAGAGAAACAAAAGGTGTTGTCTCGTTCAATGCTGCTTGAATGTATTTGAACAAAATATCTTGCGTGCGGTATAGTGTTAAACAGTAATGACATAATAAAACACAAAAAAACTGTTGCTTCAAAGTGTTGCAATACATTCTCTATCCGATGAGCAAAGTATGACGTACAATAGTTCCTACTTCCGCGTGACATCACAATAACGCTTTTCATCACAAGACATTGTGCATAAAATGAATGCAGACCCCTGATTATGTGTATAGTGTTATGCAAGTGCTCTGTTATAACAAAGCAGAAGCGAAAGTATTTAGGCAACAAAGCGAAACTAACTCTCCGTTACCGCAACGTAACCATTCAGTTTCAAACAAGCTTGCTGAGCGCTAAACAGTGTTGTAAAATTAGACAAGAAATCAGTCAAAGACAGGGCTGCAACTATGCAAAGTGCGTGCACAGAAGCGCATAGTAAACTGTGTCTAAGTTAAACAAGTGTGTGGTTTGCCTTAAGTATTCATCATAAATGTTTCATTATAATGCAGCATTTTTATAAGCACTGGGTGACTATAGCCTATAGCTAATCTATTGTTTAATAGCATTGAAGTTAAATAACACTTAAATAACACTTCGATAACACTTAAACCCATGAAACCAGCGACAACCTAAGCCTTGCTTACGATGGAAACCTGCAAGTTGCCACGTGAAATCTTTGACGAAGTAACATGTCCAATATGCTTTGATGTGTTGAAAACACCGATTCGTATGTTGATGTGCGGTCACAATTTCTGCCAATCATGTCTGGCAAGTTTTTTGTTACTTCGCTTATCAGAAATTAGGTAAGAGATGAGGAATCTGTTGAATTTAGAGATCATTAAAAGTTACGTTTAAAGAGTTTGAAGGTTTAAAAGTGCGTTTACATAGCTGTGAGCCATTGATACAAATATTGCAGCATGCATTTTGCCGGCATTAAAATACGTTTCATCTTTGTCATTTACAGCTGTCCAACTTGTCGAGAAAAAATTTGGATGACTCCGAAAGGAATCAATGAATTTCCACGAAATCGAAGTTTAGAAAATTTAATCGGAAAATTTTCGTTACTTGAAGACAAAATTAAGGTGAGTTGAATTGAAGTCTTACAACGACTTTTAAATATCGATTTCGGTATCGATATATCGATATATCAAAATATCGGTTCGATTTAAAATACGTCAGATTTAAATTATTAAGTTAATCGCTAGAAAACTTGTCAGAATTATTTGAAAACCATTCTCGAAAATATTTCTCGTAGCTTCCTCTAGTTCCTTCCCTGCCTCCACAAAACGTTCCGCCGCCACCTTCAGCGATTACAAACGGTCCCAGCTCGTTGTATGGCAAGATTTGGTACTTTGGCGACTTAAGCAGAGCACAAGCCAACGATTTACTGACGAAGCAAGGACAGGTTGGAGATTTCATTGTGCGCAAGAGCGAATCAAAGGTGACTATGTTGCAAAATACCTTTACTTACTGTTTTGATATCGTCAAGTTAGATTAATGTCAGGATATTGTAAGTGATATTGCTTTTCAGGCAAAAATTTCTAAACTGTTCTTTATGGGTTTCTTTTAATTTTAAAGGATAACAAATTCGCGAATCCATTTCCCCAAAATGTTGGCCGTATACCTGAAAAGCTTTTTATGACATAATTACGCTTCAAAAATCCAAGGAAGTTCAATAACATTTAGTCATTTGTTTTTAGCACTGCCACTTCGCTCTTTCCGTTCGAGGCTCAGTAAGAACAGTACATTTTGTGATGTCGTTTGACTCAAAAAAAGACATTTGGAAAGTTGGAACGCATGAATACCACTCCGTTGAATTTTTCCTGGGATGTTTCAAAAAGCAATCCCTTCTAAAAAACGAAACCCTCGTCTTAATAAAGCCATTCAGAAGACGATATTGAATTGTTAAAGAAAACGCGGAAAAATGCTTGTCTGTGGATGTCCCTCGAATTCAAATCGTGGCCGCAATTAACATCGATAAAACGTGGACTAATTTCAGGGCAATCGTGGGAAATCAATCAATCAACCATCAATCAATCAATGAATCATCAATCAATCAATCAATCGTGGACTAAATTCAGGGCGATCATTATCTTGGAAAAAGTTGCAATTAAAAAACAAAGTTTGCTATTTGTAAAACGTTAGAAGCCACAAGTTGATTTTGGTGCTTTTCATGAGTACTACATCACTTAATAAATAAATAAATCATGACTCACGATAAATTGCATCATAATGCGTTTTAGGAACGTCTTGGTTGTAGTTGCAATTCGGGGATTCCAGAGCCTACATTTTCTACAGGGGCTTTTTCAAGAGTGATTAAGAATTACTCGCATTTACCGGAAATAGAAACTGTCTTACCAGAATAGAAATTCTTTTCTCCATATCGCAAAAACTTTTAACAAAAACGTCAATGATATAACAATTAATAACTACATTAAATTTGTTAGATTCGTATTCTATAGAAGGGGCCGTATGTAGGAGTCAAAGTTCACTTCGATCAACGCGTATCGCAATACCAAATTACACCGACGCAGTTTATAGTAACGTGTGCATGATTTGCAAGCACATTCATCATTTGAGAATAGATTGGTAAAGCTTTTGCATATATACGCATAAGTTATTACCTACGCGTTAGCAATTTGTCTACGTCATGGTAACTATGGCAACGTGGTGATGATTCATTGCCATATGTGCTTTTCATGTTCACATTCGTTCCCAATATGTAAATTTAAAATCTGCTACTTAGCCCTAATATGCTGTAAACGTTTCGGTCAACATGAATATGCAAATATGCAAATATGCAAATTAGAGAGCTAGAAATTTAGGGACGACTGTTTGATCATATCAACGAAAGTAAATATTTTGATCAACTATAAACGTTCACATATGTACATAGAATAGGTATAGCACAAATGCGTACCAATAATGTACCGGATACATTTCAATAATTTTTGTGTTTCAACATCCGGTTAATATATTCCGTTTCTGTTGAGTATGCTTTAAAATATATTGGTTTTTGCTTTTTGTAATGAAAACGCCGTAAAATCATCGCTTTCAAACCTTTTCCTTTTCCTAGCTTCAGCTCTTACCACAAACATTTAAACGTTCTTGCTTTCATGTTTTTATACTTCTTCCGTTGACCAGATTTCTTTTGCCAAATAATTATATTCCTCTTTTGGTTCCCGTTAAAAATATTTGATCTGGTCTTTACGTTATATAAATTATATAAATAAATATTATAAATACTTTATGTTAGACCAAACCTAAATGTATACAAAGAATACATGAAGGAGAGAGAATAAAGAAAAGAGCCATAGACTTGTAGCTGCAGGATATTAATCTAAAAATTCAGTTAAAACCGACATTAATAGTCACTTTCTCTCTGCATAGATAAGAGTTGGGCAAATGTATTCAATGGAAGAGCCATTTGCAGAAAATACAAGTACCAGAGAACCTCAAAATTATTTCAATACAAAAACGGTAAATAATGCATTAGCATTAGATGTCATCGTTTTCGTTTTGCAGTGTATTTAAGTAGACTAAACTGAGCTAAAGCTTACTGTCTTAGCAATGAAATTGCGTTGACTTGCTGTTAACTAACTCTTCGGATTCTATGTCTACTGTTACGTCATAAACGAAATGCTGACCTAAATAAAGAAAAGAAAAACGGAGAAACGTTCATAAACGGTACTCTTGGTAGCCTTTACAATTTTTTTGGAAATTTACAATTCGACGTACTAGAAGAGCAACAAAAAACATGCCGGAGAGCCGCAGTTTGCCCACCACTGGCATAGATAAATATTTTGGGAAACATTGAGACGGACCATATTAGTATAAGGTTAACCTGGACTGTCCGTACTTTGGCAATAACTCTGTCAATTATAAGGGTCATTTTTGTAGGTACAGTCGACTCCGCTTAATTCGGACACTTTGGTTCCGCTCACTTTTGGCCGAATTAAGCGGAGAAACGGCTTTGTCCGAATTAAGCGGAAAATCAATTGTTCGTTTCATGGTCATGCGTAAAGGCAGACAACGCAATTAAAATACTGCAGTGTTGCGTAATAAATGAATTGCACCTGGGCTATACTGCAGTAATTGGCACTGATCGCATAAAACGTCTTCGTTTACTTTAGTAAGCAATTTCAATTTTTCTGCTAAACTTTGCTGTACCATTCTGTTCTACAAGATGGACGCAATTGTACCGAAGTAAAAGCGACTATGAAATTGGCGCGGCGTTATATGAGTTTATTGTCGATTGTTACTGCATGGATCGTCATTGTTTCACCATCATCACTCATAATGCAATTGCATCTTGTGTTAAAACGAACGAAGTACTGTTTATTGTGTCATAAACTCATAACCTAACGATAGGAATTGCCAACACGTGTCCGAATTAAGCGGAGAATTGTCCGAATTAACAGGAGTTTTTTACATTCAATTTTTACTTTTGTTCCGTTCCCGAGCATTTTGGCCGAATAAAGCGGTTGTCCGGGTTATCCGGTGTCCGAATTAAGCGGATTCGACTGTATTTTAATGGAAAACTATCGGGTCAAAGCAAAATGACTTCACATATATTGAGTTCTGTTGCTGACTTCTCATAGATTTAGTTCTGTTGCTCTGATGTAAACATATTACTTCGCTGAATCATCATGAGTGTTATCCCTTCAAAATACCAAGAATTCAGTTTCAGGTCGTCTTATACAAATAACAAAACTCAAAATAGATTTATTTCTGCGAAAGGTTGAACCGATAAATATTTGAGTCTAACCTCACGATCCAAACAAAACAACATGGTTAGTACCTGATGAGTGATGAGAAGTATTATGCAAATCTCTCATGATGGGTAAAAGTTTAGGAGACTAATAAAAAGTTTTACACGCATATATAAAATGTGATTCTAGCCAACAATCGCTGGTAAAACAACTCTATTTATCTTCGTGTTGTTGTAACTTGTTGCTGCTTTCAAACAACTGCAGTTATTAACTGCGTGACCTACCGCATTGTTCATTGAGACTAAGGGTACAGCGAATATTTCTAAAGTTAAAACTATAATTTCTACATAAATAAACACAGTATATAATATACAGATGATGTTTTAAAATTTCGTAGAATGCGCAGCATTAAGTAGGGTAAGTTTTTCCTAGGAAGCCACGTGAGCATTACGTTGTTGTAAAAGTGCAAGTGGAAAGTCAGAATATAAAGCAATTTGGTTGAAACTGTTCAAAAGTTATATCCGAGTGCTGCAGTTATCCACGTGCGATTGTTAAAACTACGTATTACATCATTTAAATTAGACGCCCATTGCTTGAAAAAGAGTTCGAAACAAAAGAAAACTTTGAACTGCCTGATCCATTGAACTGAACTGTCTAACTTAATGCTTCATCAACATGTGACAATGCTTCATGTTAATGAGGGCACAATGTGATTTAATCTCATTTAATACCTACCGATAAAATGGGCATTTTGGCTGTTATAGCCTACATGGCAATAAATTTTGCGGGCAACTGCAAACATTTTCAACCACTCTAGTTCAAATTTTCGCATTACCAACATTGGCATGCTCCTGGTGCTTTATTTGAGTTGGTATTCAGCACGTTGCTGTGAACTGTATCTTGTACTTATAAAGCCAACCACCTTGGGCGTGTGTCGCGCGCAAACAGCTCGTATTTGCTCTTTCCTTGTTTACTTTTCTTTACATTCTTTGTTCATTCAACATTATGTCTAACAAGGTACCGTTCCAACAACGGCTTCGGACAATTACACAGCTTACACAGCCGCACTGTAGCTTGCTGTAGGGTCGTAGTTGGTGATACGGAACAATGGTGACGAGTCATATCCAAATGTTTATGACGTTGTTGATCGTTTTTATTTTTAGCGTCTGAAAGTGAGTGGCTCAGTTCTTTAACAAAAGCGCTGTCAACAAATCAGCTTTGTGTTTGCCTTAACTTGAATTGAAAAGATAACAGAAGCTATGAAGTACAGATAAAAGTAGTCTATCTTTTATAAGCTGTGGTGCTTTATAAAATCCTTATGAACGTTTGTCATATTACTGTAGCCTACAGTAAGAACAAGCAGTGAAGTGTGTGTTTAATAGTACACTGCAGACATACATTTAAGCATAATCATTGGCATCAATCGGCTGGTCTATGAAGCAATGTAAATGGCTTCTGTCATAGAAGACGAAGTCACGTGTCCAATATGCTTGGAGATTCTGAGCAAACCTATTCGAATGTTGTCGTGTGGTCACAACATCTGTCAAGTTTGCTTGCTGGAGCTTTGTAAAAGTTCCAAGAAAGATGCGCGGTAAGTACAATTTCGTTACCTGAAGTAGTTATTTTTACCTCTGTGGGGTTGCGAGTTGCGAAAAACTATTAAATATTTAAGCCTAGAAGCACCTTCTGAAGTGAACAAACTGCAATTTGCCAAACTGCCAAGTTTTTTGCACTTAGTTTAGACTATTATGACACTGAAACTGATTATGTTAGAAAGAACGGTAGAATGGTAAAGGCTAAAAATGTCCATGAATAGGGTTTTGCAAGGATACATAATACATTAAGGTATGATTGTAATGCTTTCTAAGAGATGAAGGGTCAATTAAAATTTGCGACTACTTTAAAACTCTTTCCTTGCGTATACCTATAAACACAGATATATCCTGTTCCCTTCCTTGAAGGAGGGCTATTTTTATTGGATTAATCATAAAACCATTACAGATGTCCTACTTGTCGTAATTCCATCGGTGCCGACTACTCTAAGGTGGAAGAGATTCCTCGCAATAGGACATTGGAAAACGTCATCGAAAAATTGGAGCAAAAGGCGGAAGAAGAACGAAAGAATTCTGTGGTGGGTAAATCGAACTTGTCATCTAAAATTGTTTTCGTCACCTCAAGAAACTGTCAGAAAATAATTTTACCAATGCTATGATTTAAACAATATACAATATTTTGACCATTTTGTTTTTTTCTGACCGATGTTGTAGAAAAAACCTCCGGCAATTCCACCAAAAATTTCAGCAACGTCTTTTGCTCCGACTTCTGCCGCGAATCCGCTTGTTCTTCCTCACCCACATTCCGGACTTAGTCATCCTGCCACTCCGAATCGCCGGTCCTCTTCCCTGGCTCCTACTCCTATTCGCCTACAGCCGCTTACTCGGAGAAATACAGATCCTAAAACTCCCAATCCCAAGCAAAGGATTCCTCTTCCCGCTCCTCCTGTGCCTCCAAAGCCTGACAAGTTTTTAGCTTCTCCTGTTATCTTACAAACCGAATTCCAACCCACATCCCTACTACCGGTTCAACTGGGCCAGCAGGATCTCCCATCTGTCCAGCCGGCTCAAACGCCGCTTGGTGGCGGCGTGCGAGACCTGACGTGCTACTTTGAGAATTTGGACCGAGTAAAAGCGGAAAGCATCCTGAAGGATCGTGCGAAAAACGGAGAATTTCTCATCCGCGATTCCGGAAGTGGTGTAAGTTTTTGTAAAACTTTACTGCAACTTCATAAACAAAAACTTAAATGCTTCATACGCCGCATTTGCCTCCATATGTAGGGTGAAATCTATGGACTTCCTCTTAATTGGCATTCAATGCATGTTATCAGTTACTTTATTAATTAAAATACCAAAAATTTTTAAATTTATCGGGAAAATTATTTTGGTATTTTTGTCTTACCAGCCTGGTCAGTATTGTTTGTCCGCACGGGCACCTTCCGGCATGATACACATCAAGGTAGTCCAGGAGCCCAGAAATGGAAATTGGAAAATGGGGGAAATGGAGTTTCAGAGTATGGCAGCTCTGGTCGACAGATTAACTGAAAATAAAATAAGTTTATCCGGAAGTCATAAGAAACTTTCATTGACAAAACCTCTTTTAGCCTCGAGATAGTATATAGTAGAATGTATTCAAGCAACTGTGTTAAATTATGAAGTACAGATTGACGAAATGTGCCCCGAAATGTTTAAAAATTTATATTTTGCTTTTTATTTATTTTCTGTAATTTTCAGCAATGAGGCATATGCTTTACGTTTTCAAACGGCGAGCAAACTGATAAATTATTTACAGATTTGTGAAGTTAGATTGCTAACATAAGTAATAGAATCTATAAAATCATTTCAAAACATATCCAGGTATTGATTGACCATACTGTATTAAGAACTCTTTTGAATCGTTGGTAAACAACAGTGCACTTGGTTGCAAATATTTATTCTCGATATTGTGCTTGCGAGGTATAAAATACCTTGTTAATAAATTACTACAATCGCTTGGCGAAGAATTGAAGTGTTTGGTTGACAATAGAATTCATAAGTTTCAGTTCATTAGGTTAGGCATATAGCACGTTGCACTTCTGTTAAGCAACGCAAAAATAAAAACAAAACTCTACATTACAAAAATTGAAGGAATTGTAGTGACAGTTTCAAAATAAAAACATTTAACAACGATAAAGTGAATTAACAGCTTGTATCTGCAGTTATTTGGTGTGTGATGTGAAATGAACTATCTTGGAGGTAGATAAAGTTAAGGTTGGCTAGCTGCAGTTTTGTTTTCTGTTCATACTTTTGTTTTATAAAATGCAGCAAAATAAAATGAAAAATGACAAACGCAGCACCATAAAAATTTATGTAAGTGTAGTTGTGATTGGAGACTGTCTAGACTCTAAAAGTAATTCTAATCAACGTCCTCTCTGAGCTTATACAAGAGGTTTGCAAAAACCCTGTCAGCTACAATACATGTAAATATTTATGAAACCTAAGCTTACTAACATACATGCACGCACACATTGCGCAGACACTGGGTTACAAGCTGCCCAACAACAGGAGTATGCGCATAGCCTCAGCTAAAAGTTAGGAAGAACATTGGTTCTAATCAACCTCACGCAACTTTGATAAATAGCAAACTGAGCAGCAGGTATACAGTGGTTGTGTTGTATCGAATCACTTTCATGTTTGATAAATTGATTCACTGCTATGGCGTCTGTAATTGAAGAAGAGATCGTTTGTTCTATATGTTTGGAATTTTTGAGAAACCCGATTCGTATGCTGCAGTGCGGACACAACTTCTGCCAACTCTGTCTGTTGAAGATTGTTCAAAGTCCACAGAGTTATTTTCAGTATGAATTTGTACAATGATAAGTACAAAGCTAAAAAAAATTGTAATAATATAATCAAATGATGACAGAATATATAAGTATTTAAAGAAAGTAATTGTAATTCTGTTAAAAATTTTAAGCGTTATGGTAACATATTTTCAAGGGGAACGGAACAAATATGTCTCTCTTAACTTTACCGCGTATCGTAATTGGAAATATATTCTGTAACTGCCAATAATATGTAAAGCAGACAAAGTTTTTTCCCTGTAAAGTTTTTTTGCAAACAAAGTCCCTGATTCGTGCGTAAGGTTTTCAGTAACAATTACCTAAACTTTCCACACAGATGTCCGAATTGTCGCACCGATGTTAGGTTGGACAACAGCGGCGTAGAGGGTATTTCCCGCAATAGAACACTAGAAAATGTCATCGAGAAGCTGAAGAACCTCGGTGTTAAGGATCAATCCGACTATGAAGTAACTTTCGTTGCATCGATTTAATTTCTAGTTTAATTTCCTCGGATTAAGGAAACAGTTTTGACAATTTTTTTTTCCTATACTACATTACAACTACAACATTTAACTATAAATGATCATGAAAAATCTTCAGCTTTTAAAAGACGCATCGACGTCTTTTGTTCCCTCGGCTCCACCACTCCACTCAATTAGTCCTCCTGGTTTTCCTCGCGAATCCTCATCTTCCGAGCAACTTCCAAATTACTTCATCTCTCATCCTCTTTCAAGTGAGAAAAGAAGCAACCCAGCCCTGGCACCAAAGACACAGAGCTCTGGGAAATATGCTTTACAGGGGAGGTCGTATTACTTCGGTCGAATGTCTCGTCGCGTGGCAGAGGACACGTTGGAAAAATTTGCCAAGATCGGAGAATTCCTTCTTCGTGATAGCGAGTCTAAGGTGAGCGTACCTTGTTGAACATAGAATTATTTGAGACGATTTGCATGTACTACGCGTGATGACCAGTAAGTGAACGTACTACTAAAGAGAATTAAAATTAGGATTGGTGTAGCTCTATATATAAATAGCACATATGACAGCGAATGGACTATAGATAACATACACTATGACTTCGCGCATGAAAATCATCGTGCTATAATACATTCTACAGTAGAACCTAAATGCTACTTGCATACATCTGGTAATAGAATATAAAATTGGTCAAATCAGAGCTGTTTCAATGCGTTACAAGTAGGCCTTTACCCCAAACATGGCGTTAATGTAGGACTAAGCGTGACATACCATAAGTGATTCTTATAAAAATTGATGTTGTTGCTTGCACAGGACGGAGTTTATTCTCTCTCACTCAAAACAACGACGAAAATCATGCACTTTAAGCTGATCTACGATGAGACCAGCCGTGGGTGGGGTTTTGAGAGCACTCGGAAGTGGTTTATAGAGCTTGAACAGCTGTTCGAATGTTACAAGAATCATCCTATTAATGGGAAAAGCATTTTCCTCTCGAAACCTTTCAATCGTTGATTTGGCTTCAACTTATTGTTTAATTTTGCTCTTTCATTGTTTTATTTTCGTTTTTTTATTTAATTTTCTCTCGAATTTATAATTTGGTGGTCAAGCAATTCAAATATCTATTTATCAACTAACGTGATTATTCATACTCATAAATATACCTACCCTTCTACGTATTAGTTGCCGAAATTGTTAATTGAGATAATACAATATTTATTATTTGTAATTGATTAATTTAATATTTTTATATGTATGCGGAGAACAACAAACAATAAAAATCTAAGGACACTGGCAGCAATTGTAAAGTAAAAGGCCAATAACAACCAATACAGTTTGTTGGAAAGGAAATAGGCTACTTGCTAGGCTGAAGCATGCACATGTTATTCAACGGTCTTTGTTATACCGGTAAATGCCAATTTTCGTAGAGCTTCAATTCTGCAATCATTATACAGTAAGCAACGCTTTAAATAAAGCAGCTAAGTTGGGAGAGTTGTTGCAAAATACAATTTAAACCTGGATTAGGATGAAATTTGGAAATTAGCGAGTTAGATTATTGTATTACAATGCGTAATGTTGTTGACTTTACTTTTAAGTAGCGTTAATACTTATTAAATATAATGATTACTTTATGATTTGGGAAGGCAGGTAATTAACTATTGTACTGTTAGGCTGACAAATAGACTAGTAGACACTTCGTTTGAACAATCCTTATGTTTTAACAAGAAGTAGCTTATATAGGTTATTTGTTTCAAGCACTCATGCAGTTTTTTGTTGACCTTTGCGTAAAGCACTTTTGTCGAACGTTTAAAAATAAACATTGATAAAAACGACCCAACATAGATTGAAGCTGAATTGATTGTTTAAGCGCTGAAATGTTTAAGCTCTCTCCTGGCACCAGGCGGAGAAATGGAAAAGATAAGGATTGTTGTATTTGAATCCACATCATATTAGCTGGCACACTTACCGGCATCGGCATTTAAACCAAAGTATCTAAGTATTATGGCACAGATTAATTTCAACTCAACGTTTTGTTTCGGACGGAATGAAGTGACTATAGTTTATACAATGAAAACTATTTCACTATTTTTGGGAGCCGTTAGGGGTGCAATTCAATCACTTCTGTAATCTTTGTTTATCAATTTTCGGTTACTCAGCGTCAAATGAAATGCCCTTGCGGGAAATTAAGTGAGATGTTTACGTACATGATAAACTATAACACTAACAGGCAAAATGGTTTGCCAACGTTAACCTATTTTCTAGTTCGACAGGCAGTCTTGAGCTTTAGTTGGGATCAGGCCATCGCCGACCCTCCAGTGACGATGAAACAGTCAGTAACATCGGCGAAGAGCCTCTTCGTATTAACCCTCCAACCAGAGTAAGCTATAAATAAGCATTCTTTCAAAAAATTGGAATTAAGACAAATGGTTTAGGCTTAAACTATCGTTTTTTTTATTTAAAAATTAATCATCAGTATATATGTATGCCATAAACTGGCTTTCGACTAAAAAACATCACATCACATTACATAACAATATCACATTGTGCTAAAATTTGTAAACCATTGTTACATACAGGAAGAGCTGCTTGAAAAATCCCTGTCTGCACCTAAGATCAGCACAAGAATATCAACCATATTAATAACTATTCCCTCATTCTACCCCAATTTTCGGAGATGTAAAGAACGTTGGTTGAAGGAAAAATGATACTTGTATGACAATGGTCGTGTTGGACGGTTTGAACCACCGTGAAATTTCATGAAACTTCTTGTTTGTTTTTTTGTAAATACACTTGTGTATGATGAAGATCAACTGCAGGCGTGTTTTAGACGACCTGTAAATGATTAATTGATAAACGAATGAAATGCATCCAACCGGGTCTATGATATGCAAAGCAAATAGCTCGATCCTGCTGACGAGAAGTATATATAGGGTATGCCTATATAAAAGTAAACGCAACCGTGAAAGGTAAAATGCTTTATACTATAGAAAGAAGACGAACTTTAAGGCGGTTTTGAAATTTTAACTGTATATTCGGATTTAGATGAGCGAACATTTAAACTTTAGAATTTATGTTGTTTTAGTTACTCTAATTAAACTTCTTAATTGCTTTTGTACAGCGGTAGCCTGCATACAGTATAAATATTATAGTAGCGATATACAGTAGGAATACTATACATGTAGCAGTAGTACATGTATAACACATGTAGTACAGATGTAGCGTTCTTACTTTCATTTTAACGGGATAAAGATTAACGCAGTTGCCTACGTTTTGTGATGCGAAACGGTGTTCAAACTACACGAATAAAGTCAAACTATTTGCATGAATAGTTATAGATAATACTGCGCTACTACACTTTTACACATAACAGCAAGACTTCACGGCCACACATACGTCACATGACGTAATGCGATGCACCCACTCAACGAGTTCATGGCCCGTGACGTATGGCGTTATATTTTATCATGTCAGCAAATAACAAGGATGTGTTGGCTACTTTGAAATTAGCATGTATGTTATTAGTTATTACATGGTAAACGCTTGCTGGATAAATGTTTGGATATTTAGATAGCAAACTTCTACACACAAGAGATAAGTCAGTTTGAAAAGTAGCCTATACCGATCATGCTTTATTTTTGTTAGCTCTAATATGTGATGTGGGTGAAGGTGTAGTCTGTGTTTAGAGATTTTTCAAACAATAATTGTCTTAGAGAATGACGTTTTGAGTGTTTAAAGTGTTGTTTGGAATAACTTTATTGCAACGATGTCAAACAAGATTGATGAAGAAGTTACTTGCCCTATTTGTCAAGATATCTTAAGAAAACCGATTCGGATCTTGTTGTGCGGACATAACTTTTGTCAGCCGTGCCTGGAAAGTTTGTTTGCAATGACATCTACCGAAACCCGGTAAGCCTTTTGCCTTGTGTAGGATAGCCTATGAATGCCATTCGCCTGATAAAACATATAATGTGTGAAATTTTGAAGCAAAATTGAGGAAAGTTGTTGACACGTAACTTTATCACCATGATATTTTGGCAAAGTTAGGGTTGTTCGAAATGCAGCGCTAACTAACTAATTAACTAATAACTAGTGCTAACCTGCGTGCTTCATTCCCAGATGCCCCAACTGTCGTGCAAGTGTTTCATCAGCAAATGGAATGGTGGCATTTCCTCGAAATAGAACTTTAGAAAACGTTATTGAAAAAATGGCGTTGGTTCCTGCACAAGAAGTTGCGGCAAGTTGAGACGTAATAGATTAATAACTGTAACGGTTAGCTTCGTATTTAGTGTTTAAATAAGATGTAGAATTTTATCTAAGTACAAACAAAACTGCGTGATCCTCGTTTATGTAGACAGGTTTTGAATTTGCATTACAGAATACATCCTCTCAACCGGAACAAATGCAAGATATTCGTTCCCCTAATGCGTCAAGTTATACTCTGGATAGCTTTAGAAGAAGCGCACCTTCCTTGAGTTGGTCGAGTGATGATGATGACGATGAATTACTGTTTAGAGAAATTTCCCCGCTTCCCTTATCTTCCCAGTTCGATTCTCCTGTCCTCCGTCGGTCAGGCGAATTTTCTTCAATTTCCCAGTCCCCAAGCGGCTCTTTTACTTCAAGGCGGTGGAGGAATCGCTCCTCATCTCCAACTTATTCCAACTTGCAATCAACAAGATACTCCCCTCCACCTCGATCTCCAAGCAGCTCTTCATGGCGGCAGAGGCACGAAAGTCGCTCCCCATCTCCCACTTATTCCGAGTTGTCGGAACCGCACGAACACTCTTACTCTTCTCAATACTTGGCGAGTTCTCTGTCGTCCTCTACGTCTTCTATTCCACCTCTGTGGAGTAGTCCACCATCCTCACAGAATGTTGATTCCTCAGATGAAAATGATCTTTTTTCCGTTTCACCAATTCGCATCCTGTCATTGTCTGAACTACTTCAATCTTTGCATGAATCTTCATCTTCTTCATCTTCTTCGTCATCTTACGATGAATTTCCCTATTTCAAGCGACCTTACGACTGTTCTCCTTTACCGTCTCCAACAAACTCTAATTTGTCGTGGTCGTATGAGCCCGATTCTTCATCTTGACGATACACGACGAGCGATGAAAATATTGATGGTTTTTAGTGTTCTGGAAGATTATTATTTAACCAAAGACAGCATTTTGTTCAAAAAATTCTTTATAAGATTTATAAATCAGTTCTGTGATACTGTACCTATATTTTTGAAGACATTTTGCTTCACTTATGTCAGTTCTTGCTTTTCTAGAGCACACTTTGCTTTTTCCGGTGAGGGAGAGGTGTTTTAGGTGACTCTTATTTATTTATTCAACGATCGAATGCGTTTCTATAGCTTTATAACATTTTTGCTTTTGCCTCATTGCTTTTTCCAGATAACAGTTTATTGCAATAGAATGTACAGATTATATTGAATTGTGCATGTATTTAATGGAGTGGAAATGTTTTTTCCTAAACTTCAATGTTTTGTTTTTGTTAATGTAATCGTTTACCATTCGTGGATAGTTAACACATTTCTACAATTGTTAACCTACGAAGGTTATTGTTCGAGATTGCTTCTTTCCCCTGTCATTATCACCTGGTAACTTCATTGAGCACAACCAATTATAAGATGTTTATGATGCAGATTACTTTCTTTCTGACGTACTAATAGAATGTATATAAAATCTTTTGTTCGATTTCTTTCATGACTATTAGAACGAATATCGAATTTCACAGATTCTTGCCAATGAAAACAAGCGAAACAATGACACCGATACACGAGAGCTGTCCTATTAAAAATAATAGAACGGAAACACAACAATAGGCTTTAAGAAACACTCCCTACGTTTTGTGACCTGGACAGATGCTGGGAAAGCTAATATGCGTAATGAGAACTGATTAGACAAAACACGGACAAAGTAATACGGAGTCAATGTATAATTAATTAATTATAGCCGGTTAGGAGAAGTTAACTACTCTGAGCAATTTTTTCAATGTGAAACCAGAATTAGAAGCAAGTTTTGAGCGAGAGTAAGTAAGAAGCAAAAATTTTAACTGATCTTAAATCAAAGAAAGTTGTCAGTAAGTAGCTTACACCGGAGAACTATTTTATCGAATTCAACTACTAACTATTGAGAATGTTGATTTTTCATTGTTACGTCATAATTTTCACCAACTCTGTCATAATTAGCAAGAAATGTTCGATACATTTTTTGCCAACAATTGCTTAATCGCTACAGATTAATTATTGAAACATTCATTGTCCGGTACTTCTCGCTTACAACTTTTTGATTTAATGTCGACTCGGTTATGGACTTTTCCCACAATTTGAAGATTTTCTGTTTTCCTGAAGTTTAAGCTTTGCTGTCTGCGTATACTTGAAGTTTATATATACTACACTATACTTAAAGTTTAGTATACCACTGCATATGCTATTTACCTCTATACTCAATTTACAACTAGATATATAGCAAATAGTATTATGGGATATAACTATAATTTATATATATATATATATTATATATCTACTTCATACTTTCCTAAACTATTACAGCCTACTGGCATTGATGATCCCTGCATTTGAAAAAGCCCTCAACGACGGAAAAACAACTTGACGCCTGCGCGCGCAAGAAACAAGTGCTCATAAGAGACAGTTCTGAGCTTGATGCGATGTCTGAGGCGATAGAAGAGGAAGCGACGTGTCCGATTTGCCTCGACATTTTGCGGAAACCGATCCGGATTTTAACTTGCGGACACAACCTCTGCCATCTCTGCTTGACGGAATTATGCGGTTGTTCCGCTTCTAGATCTCGGTTAGATGTCTGTGTTGAATCCGTTGCTTAAGTGTAACCCACATCAAGAAATACTTTTGGTCATGTCGCTTAATCATCAGTTTCATCACCTTTATAGATGCTGTTTGTTGTTGTTTTCACCGCTCATTGTTTGTTGGATAAGTTGCAATGTTCTATTTCGCTATAGACTAATGGTTACAATTTGATTTTTGGTTCCGTTACACACAATGACGAAAAACAAACGATACGAATATACGATGTATAAGGCTACAACCTTAGCCTCTGTAATATGCGACGGTTTATTTCTACAACGCTGTAACAAGAAATCAAGAAGTTATCCAAATTAATTCAATTTCATTTAAACATACATGTTTCTTTCGAAGGGAGCAGTATCTCAAAAGTTTCTATAACATCGTAATTGTTTTCACATTCTGCTTAAGGAACCATTCCAACCAACGATGCCCGACCTGCCGGCAGAACATTGTGCTCACATCGAGTGGAGTTGACGGTTTTCCCCGAAACCGAACTTTGGAGAACATCATTGCAAAAGTTTCGGTCTACAACACAACCATACTGGTGAGTAATGATCTTTAAGGGCATTTTGGCTGGTGATGCAGTTAAATTTCCCCGATGGTTTCTTAAATCTTTTACTTTTGCAACTGCAGTGAAAAATTTATAGTCAGACTTACCTTGATAAAAATTTTTAGCGATTGCCGAAGTTCAAACTTAAAAACTGCCGGTGATCATATCTGTGTTAAAATACATGTTTTAACTTCCGCTGCAAATCGCACTTCATCACATTCCTTCAATTTTTCTATATACTCAAATAATTTAAGATCCCGTTTATACACATCGCCTGTAAAAGTATATTTTATCTTTCCAGCCCGCCACAACTACGCCAGATGTTCCTACAGCGTCTTCTAGCTGTCCGCCACCAGTGCCACCAAAAGACTGCACATTAAACGAATACGCAGGTAAAGGGTCAACGGTCACCTTGTAATTGTACTGCGAAACAAGAACGAAAATCACATAACCTTTGTAAAGCGTTTCTACGCAAAAAGTTAACCGTTAAACTTGTACGTACTGAGCCTTCATTAGACAGAACGTAATTACTCAGAATTAAACATCTAAAATGTTGTAAGCGCTAGTTTTCCACGCTATGTCTTGCATTTGGTTCAGATACAATTTCTTTGAGGACCCAGACAGCTCGAACCCAAGACCCCGTCGAAGTATCATTGGTACAGGCCCAGGCAGAATACGAAGAACCAATGAGGCTTCAAACAGCAAAGGTACTTTTGGGTTCGACCACATTTCAATCATTGCTAACTGGTACAGTATTTTATCCTTTTTTAGCATTTAATTTATTTATAGTTGCTAATTACAGTGTCACGGTATATTGCTTATTTTAAAGCAGACTATTTATACTATAAAAAATTATAGGAACAGCCAGCTAGTCACAACGAACTGAAAAATCAGAAGTGGTACTTCGGAAACTTAAAACGTACGGATGCGGAGAAGATGCTTATGGCTAGAGCAAAAAACGGGAGATATATTATCCGGGACAGTGAAACATCGGTGAGATGATGTGTGTCAGGTGTAGACATAATTTAGTTATGACAGAAGCGTTGTTGTTTGATTGTAACTTTTACCATAGGCCAAGTAGTCTAAAAAGCTTTCATAGAAAATAAACGTAAAAGAACAAATCAGTGAAACCAACTGAGAATTTAAACGGGAGCTGGAGAGGGAATTAAAGGATTTCCAAAAAATTAGAGCAAAGTTGTCAGCTGGTTTTTTCACTCCAGGCCGGCCAGTATTCCTTGTCGGTGAGGACACCTCAGAAGGTTCGTCATTTCAAGATCTTTCTCCACGAAGAAGAGGGAGAATGGGAAATATCTGGAAGAAGATTCAAATCCATGAAGGTTCTTCTCGAAACTTACAAGAGTCATCCCGTGTACACCAGCTCAACCCATGGCGACATCTTTCTCATGAAAACGTTTAAGCGTTGACGGCGATTGCGCGACGCTCAACAGCAAAGGACGTCTTGTGGCGAATCGAAAGGATTCTTATGACGCAATAAACGGCCCAAAGTGACAGAGTTAAGCTTTTGTTACGCCAAAACTGCCTGTCTTTCGCGGTTTTATTACATCACAAAATCGTGTTGTGTTTCCGTAGGTCATTTTGTTCTGGTAAATATAACTAAAGTTGTTATCTTTATGAGATGACAGGAAGAGTCTTTAGTAGGTCACAGTAAAGCGTAAAACGTTTACGAGAGCGTATGCGGGAAAGTTGTTTTGAGCTTTTAATGACGTAATTAATAAAAAAAAAACTATTGTAAATAAACCTAAAATATACAATAACTAAGCAACTAGCTGATGTAATGTTTGTGGATAGTTTCCTTTCTACTCCAAACAGCTTGTAAGGGTTTGGAATGTTGCATCGAACCAAAACTCGAAAATGAAATAAAATATTGCATTGTGCTCATCACAATGCTTTCTGTTATGCCCCTCAGACAACACGGTCAGTATTGTATTATATTTTTCAGCTTTCTTAATTTAGTACAAAAATATTTGCGCGACCCCCAGCTTGGAACAAGGTCAACAACAAAGTCAACAAACCAGTTCATCAAATTACGTGGTTTGTTGACGTCAGAAATCTGAAAGTCTAAGTATTATATTCTGCAATCATATTTATTAATGATTAACAATTTAACGATCGAATCAACGTCCCAGCCTTCTGCTTAACGAGAAGTTAACCAGGTTAGTTTATTTAAGGCCTTGCCAACGCCATTTCCGATTAGTCTATAGTTACAATGACCAGTGCCAGAGTTATTATAACTTATGAAACATAGACAGTTTATTTTGTGTTTAAGATGTTTCAGGCTTTTTAGTTTGGTTTGATGAATAAAAAGAAAAGAAATTGCTGCAAGCATGCAGTTGCGTATTTTAATTTCACTTTCATACGTAGGCAAACACGACTCGATCTATTGTGATTGGTGTACAAATATACTTTGACTAATTTTCTGTGTTTGGCTGTAGGCCTAGTTGTTGGAGGCTATTTCTTTTGCCGGAACGCAGTCGTCATCGGAAACATTCACCCAGGATGGGTCGCTGTTTATTGAAAGAGTTCCTACTGTATTTTGTCATATTTATAAGCTACGCCAAAGTAAATTATAATTCACTATAGCAAGCAGATAATTTCTGGCCATGTAGACAATAAATGACAATTATTATCTATGTTTGCAGAATTGCTTTATCTGCAAGCCAAGTATAGGCTACATTTGGCATTTTGTAAATCATAAATAAACATCGTGCACTTGGGTAGACTTTCACCGATACGACACTGCAGGGAGAATAGGCTAAATGTGTGATATCAGTCGGTCGCTAAAACGACACAATGATATTTTTCTATTTTCTTTCAGGGTTCTGAAAAGTGCCGCGGTGACGATGGTGGATTCATGTACTGCCAAGGTACGATAAAAGTTTGGCGCATTTTTTTTGTAATTGGTTCTTAGTCGTGTAACATTATACTGCAGATGAAAGTGCTTCATCGATAGCTTTTTGCTGTGATTTTGATGACGGCCATTACGAAGACTGCTGCTATTACACCGCAGTCTGGACTCTCTGGTGTAAGTAGAGTTTCCGGTTGTGTTTTGAAAAAACTCGCTGCTTTTTTTAGTTAGTTTGCTTAAAGTTAGATATCGATTTGATTACAAATATTTTTGGATCAATTTCAAAGTACCGCCGGTAACGATACTTAGTAAAAAATTACCGTCGGTGCCAGGATTGTTTCACAAAAGTAGTTCGGTAATTTGTCGGTACTCTGTACCGGTGTACTTTGTCATAGCAGATCCTGTTGAAGTACAAATTGTTCTCTTATTTTAGCCACGCGTTTGTTACTTTAAGCCAAACATATATGTGATCTCTATTCGTGCGATATTATAAGATATTTGTAGATGGAAAACGAACAGCAAACGTTAAAATGTGCATTAAGGTCTCATTAAAGTGAACCTTTTGGTAAAACCACTTCTTAAAACCTTGAAATAGTCAGTAGCCTACCGAGTTCTGGGACCGATTAAATTGTTTGAAAAAAGTATTTCAATACAGTGGTTCTGTACTTTTTTCCAAAAGTAACGACCATACCAGTATTTAGAGTGAAAAAGTACCAGTATTTCAGTATATATATAGCCTGTAGTACTGTAGTCCATATATAGCCTGTAGTACTGTGATGCCGGTCACTTTTGCTGCCTTTAGTTCACTACAGCTCTCAAGTTAATTAAACGTTTTAGCGAAAAAAGCTTTTATGCATTTGAGGTTTGCACCAGTAGAGACGTTTAATAAGACAAACGGGAAGCATAAATGGATATATATATACATCTGTATATTTATAGCTTAGGAATTTTAATCTTAGATTTTTGGCTGGGACTCTTACTGGGCTTGGCCGTTGTGATTTCTTTGATTAGCGGGCTTTACCGGATGTGTCAAAGAAACAGACAGACTAAATATTCGAGAAGAAATCCACAACAACCCTCTGCGGTCCAATCAATCCCCATCGATCGAGTCACTTCTTTACCGGAACCTACCTTTGCCTACAACAACACAAAAGTTGAAGTAAGATAGGCCAAGTATTGCCAAAATCGCTTTCTTTCATATACTGTATTAACCATATCTCGTCTGATGTGGTTAAATAACCCATAATCGAACAGTTGATAAGATCTAGGCTGAAGCAGACGCTGTGCTTTAGGCAATTGAAATGGATTTTCCGCCGTCGTACCAAGAAGTTGCAGAACAAGGTATCGATGACAAGTTCAGAGACGTTGCTTCGTTTGGAACTGATCAAGTCGAGAGCCCAGTCGCACAACACCCCGCTCCTTGTTCGAGCATTGCACCGGACGTGACGATGCACGCCGTATGATTTAATAAACATATAGATTAAAGCATTAGGCTACACTGGAAATGCATTAGTCACAAAAACAACCTTAATGCATACTAATCAAAATTTTAACATTATACTTTGACCAATTTACACACTTTTCGATAAGATTTTGAAATATGAAAAATAGTCCTGATAGCCTGTCGGACAGTTTGCTGCAACCAGTGGAAATGTAGCCTATAGGCCTACTAAGTTATTACTATACAGTTGTCGTTTTGTACAGTTGTATTTGTATTTGTACAGTTGTATTTCGTATTCTTGCTTTAATTTCTTAATTGTATTTTCTTAATTATCTTAATTTAATTTCTTTCTTTAATTTCTCTATTAGAAATACGTGTATTTGTAATACGTGTATATCGCCGGCCAATTTATCGACGGTTAATTTCATCGCCGGCAAATTTACGTCACGGTCAATTTGATCGCTGGCCAATTTGTTGCCGGTCAGTTGTCCACTACCAGTTGTCGCCGGTGAGTTTGTTCACGGTCATATGTCGTGATCCCCTAAGTTATTACTATACAGTTGTCATTTTGTACAGTTGTATTTGTATTTGTACAGTTGTATTTCGTATTCTTGCTTTCCTTAATTTCTCTATTAGAAATACGTGTAATAATTTCTTATTCAACATATCTATCCTTTGTTAACTTTGTAAGAAAACTATGGTTTTATGTTTTGTGTATAGTTAACTTATAAAAATGTAATAAAGCGACGCGGTAAGCTATAAATGCCCATTAAAAGCGTTGCCTGAAAGATGGTTGAGCGACCTAGTTGACCTAGGCCTATACAGTACAGTATTTATAATTTTTAATATTTAACCAACGTATTATCGCTTGCGGGCTGTGGCGCATGACATCAGTACATCACAAAGCAAACAGGTGTGACGATTGAATAAAATGTTTGGTCAACAACTGTGTTTGCTCTGAGGAAAGCCACAGTGGAGAACTGAGCGTAGGCCTATACACTTAGCCTACATTTCAATATTTTGCTCGATTTTGTCAACACAAAGTTTTACTCAAACCATTTTCATGCAAACCTCAGTTATAAGCCTATTGTCTATCATTGTATAGGAGTTTAGCAGTCTTGCTAATCATTATTGATGCTTCTCGGGACAATTTTTGTTCTTGCATCCGACAAGCCTTCGAGAATCTTTCATTTTCCTCCGTTCATTGTTGTTTCAGGGGTTTTTATTTATTCCCTGTTTTACGGTTAACAATTTTCATTTATATATTTTTGCTCTTCCACATAGTACAGGGGTCGGCAACCTTTTGCACTTAAAGAGCCATTTTAACCGATATTCCACAAAACAAAAATCAATGGGAGCCGCAAAACTATTTTCACAGTAAAACGAAAACGACACTCTGTTACAAAACTGTCATGTGTCACATTTATAAAAGCAGTTAATTCAGTAAGAAAGCAATGAAAGCAAATGAATTTGTCCACGAATTGTTGAACGTTCTATTTTCTTCAGACACTTTTCTTTTCTTAGATTTACTCATAGTTGGTTGGCTGTTACAGCTGTTACAGCCTGCGCACTCTCTAACTCAGAGGTCGTGAACCTATGGCTCGCGAGCCAGATATGGCTCTTTTGATGACGGCATCTGGCTCGCAGATAAATCTAAGCTGGCATTTCTTAGCACAATTGTTACGAATAAAACTTTTCTGTTATTTGTAGTTTTGTAGTTTTGTAATTTCTGTACCATGCAGCACCAGAAATCGCAGTAAACAGTAATTAGCATGTTATTAAAGAGTAAATTCAGACATTTACCGTTGTCTAAAATAGTTGGTTTTGCTTAAAAATGCACACGTTAGTTGCATTAAGTGTTGAGAAATATTATATGGCTCTAACGGAAATAAAAATTAACAATATGTGGCTTTCATGGCTCCTTCGCCAAAAAGGTTCCCGACCCCTGCTCTAACTAGTCTAACTGCTGCTAGTAGACTGCTAAAAACAACCTTTATGTTAATCGACTAATTATGACGTCACAACCAGAATGATTATGCTTTCATTTACTATAATGTGCTCAGTGAGATAAAGACGCGAGTGTTCTTCTGTTTGTTTCTACTGTAGCAATAAAATTAATAAGAGCCGCATCAGAAGGATGAAAGAGCCCATTGCGGCTCCGGAGCCGCAGGTTGCCGACCCCTGACATAGTATAATAAAAAAATAAACGTCATGTGAAATACGAATATGCGAAATGAGATAAGTAGGTAAAGATTAGTCGAACAAAACTTTTATTCGCCAATGACCGTAAGAAAGCTTGTAATGAAAATTCCTGTGTTAAACTCGCCTCGTTTATCTTGATTACTTGTGTTTGTCTGCTTCGCGCATTCCTTAGTTGTAGACTAAGATTACTCCACGGTTCGTATTGTCACAAACGAACATCCTTTGAGCTGTGAGGTTGTGTTGCTTTTCTACTATTATTGTTTTACTATTATTCTATTATTTCAGGTGAATGATTTACGTTAAATAAAGCTAAGAATAACGGCATCATTTAGTACAAAGCTTAAAAAAGCTTTCATGACTAGTAGAGCGAATATCGAATTTCACAGATTCTTGCCAATAAAAACAAGCGAAACAATGACACCGATACGCGAGAGCTGTCCGTTTAAAAATAATAGAACGGAAACACAACAATAGACTTAAGAAACACTCCCTAGTACGTTTTGTGACCTGGCCCATGGCGACATCTTTCTCATGAAGCCGTTTAAGCGTTGACGGCGATTGCGCGACGCTCAACAGCAAAGGACGTCTTGTGGCGAATCGAAAGGATTCTTATGACGCAATAAACGGCTCAAAGTGACAGAGTTAAGCTTTTGTTACGCCAAAACTGCCTGTCTTTCATGATTTTATTACATCACAAAATTGTGTAGTGTTTCCGTAGGTCGTTTTGTTCTGGTAAATGTAGCTAAAGTTGTTAGAGATAACAGGAGGAGTCATTAAGAGGTCACAGTAAAGCGTAAAACGTTTACGAGAGTGAATGTGGGAAAGTTGTTTTGAGCTTTTAATGACGTAATTAATAAAAAAAAACTATTGTAAATAAACCTAAATTATACAATAACGAAGCGACAAGCTAATGAAATGTTTGTGGATAGTTTCCTTCATACTTCATACAACTTGAAAGCGTTTGGAAAGTTGCGTCGAACCAAAACTCGAAAATGAAATAAAATAGGCCTATTGCATTGTGCTCATCAGAATGCTTTCTGTTATGCCCCTCAGACAATACGGTCAGTATTGTATTACAGTATATTTTCCAGCTTTCTTAATTTAGTACAAAGATATTTGCGCGACCCCCAGCTTGGAACAAGGTTTAAACAAAGTCAACAAACCAGTTCATCAAATTACGTGGTTTGTTGACGTCAGAAATCTAAAAGCCAACGTAGTATATTCTGCTGTCACATTATTAATGATTGACAATTTAACGATCGAATCAACGTCCTAGCCTTCTGCTTAACGAGAAGTTAACCAGGTTAGTTTATTTAAGACCTTGCGGATTAGTTTATAGTTACAATCAGGACCGGATTAAGCTTTTTATGGGCCTGGGGCTCTATGATAGTCAGAGGCCTATTTTTTATTCTATTCGTTGTACTAAAAGCTAACCACAATTGAAACAAAAAACAAATATTAATACATAAACAAAGTATATATTTACTTTGTATGCACACATTCAAATGACGCATTTTCTGGATTTAGACAATGCAAAGCTCTTAATAATGTCATCGGTGTCTATTTTTTGCAAAATGTCGTTTTCGATGCAGAGTATAGCTAAGGAATTCAACCTTTTCTGCCTCATAGACGAACGCAAATGATTTTTTACTCTTTTTAGTGCTGAAAATTAGCGCTCGCCAGAGCAATTAGAAATCATCAGACAAAGCTTGAAAACAACCGATACATTAGGGCAGTGGTTCTCAACCTTCTGATCTTGGCGGACCCCTTTTGGTGCTGTCAAAGCAGCTGGCGGACCCCTGAAGTTTAAGCAAACTAAGGGTTCTGAGACTGCACTTAAATGTTTCTTTGCTTAGTTTTACTTAATAGTCTTGGTGCACAACTGCGCTATTTAATCAAAATAACATCAAACTATGCGGATATTTTTATTTATTTCAAAGCGAATACACTTAATGGGAGTTTTGCTGTTGCATATTAGAAACAAGCTAAAACTGAGAAAGCGATTATGTGCAATCTCCAGCAACTTAAAATCAATGTATCCAGCTGTCTTCTCGTATAATCCGCAATCTATTGCATCACAATAGGCCTTCCCTGCGGGTGATAAATCTCAGTAAGCTTTTGTATTGTCCCATCACAATAGGAAATTAAGCAAATGTTCAAGCCTATTCCAAACAGCAATGATAAATAGCAAAAACTTTTTAAAAACTCGTACTTTATGTTGCAAATTTCGAAGTTCTCACGGACCCCCTGAAAACGTTTCGCGGACCCTTGGGGGTCCGCGGACCCCCGGTTGAGAACCACTGCATTAGGGAATGCATGCGCGAATTCATTTTCATTTATGAACTTAAACATCTGAATTTCTTTGCATTCACTGTTGAAATAGTGTTGTTTTATCAGTGTAGAAAAAGGAATCATCTCCTCAGGCAATGACTCCTCCAGATCATCTGGATAATATTGAAGTAACGATTTCGCACTTGCTTCAATTTTGCAGTTAGACATGGTGTTCAATTCTATCAGAAACGAAAACTTTCTTTGGAGACCGTCGTAAGCTTCTAGTCGGGTTTTCATAGACGAAAGAATTTGGTCAATGATCGGCAGATATGAGTCTACTTTGAATCTGCTCGATGGATCAAGTGATGTGTCTTCAGATTCACCTTCGCTATCCAACCCTACTTTTCTTCTTTTCTTTCTTGAAATTTCTTCAGTGTAATGATGACAGCCACTTAATGCTTGACCTCTTCCTTCAAATGTTTGAAATTGGGGTCTGAGAAGTTGAATAAAGTTCTGTAGACCCTGAAGCAAATTTGTTGCCTTATTCAAAGTCATGTTGCTGTCCTGCAGAGCCTGACTCGTCTTATGGAACCGTTCCATTATGCACGACCATACCTCGACTAAAATACCAGTTTCAAGCTTTTTCATCGATGAAACAAAACCCCTGGCTGTTTCTTTAGTTTGATGTTTCATCATTGTCATCAGATATTGCCGTCAAGACTTGAAGAACCGCTTGGTAACCTTTTCTTAGTGCATGTAGCGCATCATATCGCGCCTCCCAACGTGTATCAGACAAAGGCTTAATTGTTGGACATTTAAGTGGTTTCAGTGCATCAACAAGAAGATTCCACCTGTGTGTTGAAGCTGAAAAGAATACATAGAGTCCTTGAACAAACATGAAAAAACGAACCGCGGATTGGCAACACTCAGCAGCACATTTTCCCACAAGATTCAAGGAATGTGCTACGCAAGGAATATATTCTGCTTGGTGGTTGCGTTCTTTTATTATAGCTTGCATACCTTTATATTTTCCGCTCATGTTAGCAGCGTTGTCATAAGATTGTCCTCGGAGATCTTTCAAACTGATCCCATTGTATTCTATAAACTCCAAAAGTATATCAGCCAATTGGCGACCAGTGTGTCCACGGGTGGGCATAAATTTGACAAATCGTTCCACGGGACCATCAGGTAAAACATACCAAAAAATTATTGTTAACTGGTCAAAATTTGCAATGTCAGGTGTTGAGTCCACGGACACTGAATAATACTTTGCTTGTTTTATTTCGGAAATAATAATATGTAATACTTTTGTTGCAATTGCGTCAATGAATTCCTCACATACAGTCGATGAGAAATACGAAACGTGTCCCTTGCCTTTGTTCACTCTCTTTTGAATATGCTCAGCAAGGAAAGTATTGTATTCTGCCAACAACTCCAAAATTCCAAGGAAGTTACCGTTTTGTGGAGAACCAACCCTCTCACTACTTCCGCGGAAGGCCAGCCCTCTGGATGATAGGAATTTTATCACGCTTAAAACTCGAGCTAATACTTTGCACCAAAATTTTCTGTCAGATTCTTTTTGCTCTTCCAAATCTTTGCAAATGCTTCCTTTTTTTGCTCTTCGAGAGAAATATGTTGAAAGATAACTTAAGTGTTTGTTAGAAGATTCGTGCCTGGCCAGGTCGCGTGGTGCATGTTTTCAGTCGCCATAACCAACTGATGCCAGCTGCAGCATGATTTTCTCAGAATCAGACGCAAAAAGTTTGCAAAAAAAGTAGTAGCCTAAAGTTTCTTGGTTGAAGGCGAATAGCACAACCATTCGCGTTTCACTATTTCGCCGTTCAATTGTTCTCGCCAAAATAGCGATTTAGAACAACGCCGTTTAAGTTTATCGCCAGTAATACGTGTCTCTGAAGTTGAAAAATCTGCATCAAGATGTTGAAATTCTAAACTTCCTATTTGGCAGCAGTAATCTCTCAGCTGGTCAGAAATTCCTCCCCAGCATCCAACATCCATGTCGTGTTGAATAGTTTCTTTTACCCCATGTGTTTCATCCTCAGCAACATTAGATGACTTGGTTTTTAAATTTGGTTCCGATGAAACAATATTTATATGTGGCTCTGCAATACAGTCACTCGAAGTAGATGGTCGCAAAGCAGTTGCATTAGGCCTACAGGACGTCGTTTCTGCAATGTTGCTTTTCGGTTCGCTTACAACATCAAAAAAATCAGTCACTTTTTTTGAACCTGCTACAAATTTTTTCAATTTAGCTTCTGCTTCTCTTCTAGATTTCTCCTTTTCCCAACCGCTTTTATACTTCTTCATTTTTATTTTTAAATTAATTTAGCAAAGCTAAAAACAAAACAACTAAAAACAATATGTTGCTATACTCTAGCCTAGACTATAGCAACAGCTACTCTAGCTACGCCTAGAGTCTCTAGGCGAGCTAGATTTAGATGACCCTATAGTGGTCTTTCGCTACTGCCTGCATGCTCAATATTGTTATGTGCGTTACTGCGAAATAAACTTGACTTGACTTGGCTACTAACAATCCTGCCTAACAGCCGAGAAAAAGCGATTGTTGCGTCATACTGACCAGGTTGGGTTTTACAGTGCATGGACTGTGTTTTCAATAATAGCTGGGATATTTGTATTAGCCTAGGCTACCTTAGTTGTTTCATTGACTTAGTGCAGTGGTGGGCCTATATTTGGGTGTGGACCTGGGGCTGCAGCCCCATCAGCCCCCGCCTTAATCCGGCCCTGGTTACAATGACCAGTGCCAGAGTTATTACATGAAACATAGACAGTTTATTTTGTGTGTAAGATATTTCAGGATTTTTGGTTTGATGAAAAAATAGAAAATAAATCGCAGTTGCATATTTTAATTTCACTTTCATACGTAGGTAAACACGACTCGATCTATTGTGATTGGTGTAGAAACTTTTTTTGACTAATTTCCTGTGTTTGGCTGTAGGCCTAGTTGTTGGAGGCTATTTCTTTTGCCGGAACGCAGTCATCATCGGAAACATTTATCCAGGATGGGTCGCTGTTTATTGAAAAAAATCCTGCTGTTGTTTGTCGTATTTATAAGCCACGCCAAAGTAAAGTATAACTCACCATAGCAAACACATAATTTCTGGCCATATAGATAATAAATGACAATTATTATCTATGTTTGCAGAATTGCTTTATCTGCAAGCCAAGTATAGGCTACATTTAGTATTTTTTAATTCATAAATAAACATTGTGCATTTGGTCAGGCTTTCACCGATACAGCACTGCAGTGATAATAGGCTAAATGTGTCGTATCAGTCGGTCGCTAAAACGACACAATGATATTTTTCTCTTTTCCTTCAGGGTTCTGAAAGGTGCCGCGGTGACGATGGTGAATTCTTCTACTGCCAAGGTACGATAAAAGTTTGGCGCATTTGTTTTCTAATTGGTTTTTAATCGTGTAACATTATACTGTAGATAGAAGTGGGTCATTGATAGCTTTTTGCTGTGATTTTGATGACGGCTATTACGAAGAGTGCTGCTATTACACCGCAGTTTGGATTCGCTGGTGTAAGTAGAGTTTCCGGTTGTGCTGTGAAAAAACTCGCTACTTTTTTTAGTTAGTTTGCTTAAAGTTAGATATCGATTTGATGACAAAAAGTTTTGGATTAAATATTTTCAAAGTACCGCCGGTAACCATATTTAGCAAAAAATTACCGTCGGTATCAGGATTGTTTCAAAAAAGTAGTTCGGTACTTTGTCGGTACTCTGTACCGGTGTACTTTGTCATAGCAGATCCTGTTAAAATTGCAAATTGTTCTCTTATTTTAGCCACGCGTTTGTTACTTTAAGCCAAACATATATGTGATCTAGCTCACTTCGTGCGATATTATTAGATATTTGTAGACGGAAAACGAACAGCAAACATTAAAATGTGCATTGAGGTCTAATTAAGGTGAACCTTTGGAAAACCACTTCTCAAAACCTTGAAATATAGGCAGTTTAAAAGTAGCCTACCGAGTTCTGGGACCGATTAATATGCTTGAAAAAAGTATTTCAGTACAGTGGTTTTGTACTTTTTTTCCAAAGTTGACGACAGGACCAGTATTTGGACTGAAAAAGTACCAGTATTTCAGTACTATAAAGCCTGTAGTAGGCTACTGTGATGCCGGTCACTTTTGCTGCCTTTAGTTCACTACAGCTCTCAAGTTAATTAAACTTTTTAGCGAAAAAAGCTTTTATGCATTTGAGACGTTTATAAGACAAACGGGAATCATAAATGGATATATATCTATATGTATATATAAAGCTTAGGAATTTTAATCTTAGATTTTTGGCTGGGACTCTCACTGGGCTTGGTTGTTGTAGTTTGCTTGATTAGCGGGCTTTACCGGATGTGTCAAAGAAACAGACAGATTAAATATTCGAGAAGAAATCAACAACAACCCGCTTCGGTCCAATCGATTCCCATCGATCGAGTCACTTCTTTACCGGAACCTACCTTTGCCTACAACAACACAAAAGTCGAAGTAAGATAGGCCAAGCATTGCAAAAATCGCTTTCTTTCATATATTAACCATATCTCGTCTGATGTGGTTAAATAACCTATAAATAATAATCGAACAATTGATAAGACCTAGGCTGAAGCAGACGCTGTGCTTTAGGCAACTGAAATGGATTTTCCGCCGTCGTACCAAGAAGTTGCAGAACAAGGTATCGATGACAAGTTCAGGGACGTTGCTTCGTTTGGAACTGACCTAGTGGAGAACCCAGTCGCCCAAAACCCCGCTCTCTGTTGGAGCATTGTACCTGGCGTGAGGATGCACGCCGTATGATTCAATAAAAAATATAGATTAAAGCATTAGGCTACACTGAAAACGCATTAGTGACAAAAACAAAAACAACCAATTTACACACTTTTCGATAAGATTTTGAAATATGAAAAATAGTCCTGATAGCCTGCCGGACAGGTTGCTGCAGCCTATGGACATGTAGCATGCTAAGTTATTATTATACAATTGTCATTTTGTATTTCGTGTTCTTGCTTTCCTTAATTTCTCTGTTATAAATACTTGTAATAGCCTACTTTCTTATTCGACGTATTTATCCCTTGTTAACTTTGTAAGAAAACCATAGATTTATTTTTTGTATATAAGTTTAATTAACTTATAAAAATGTAATATAGCGAGCTATAAATGCGTATTAAAAGTGTTGCCTGAAAGATGGTTGAGTAACCTAGGCCTATACAGTACTGTATTTACAATTTTTGATATTTAACCGACGTATTATCGCTTGCGGGTTGTGGCGCATGACATCAGTACATCATAAAGCAAACAGGTGTGACGATTGAATAAAATCTTTGGTCAACAACTGTGTTTGCTTTGAGGAAAGCAACAGTGAAGAACTGACATTTCAATACTTTGCTTGATCTTGTCAACACAAAGTTTTACTCAAACAATTTTCAAGCAAACCTAAGTGATAACCCTATTGTCTATCATTGTATTGGAGTTTAGTAGTCTTACTAATCATTACTGATGCTTCTCGGGATAATTTTTGTTCTTGCATCCGACAAGTCTTCGAGAATCTTTTATTTTCCTCCGTTCATTGTTGTTTCAGGAGTTTTTATTTACTCCCTGTTTTACGGTTAACAATTTTCATTTATATATTTTTGCTCTTCCACATAGTATAATAAAAAAATAAACGTCATGTGAAATACGAAGATACGAAATGAGATTAGTAGGTAAAGGTTAGTCGAACAAAACTTTTATTCGCCAATGACCGTAAGAAAGCTTAAAAAAGCTTTTCGTCTGAGGTCAGTTCAGGTAGGCTATAAAAAGCTTGGCTGAAGGACGTAGAAAGAAGTCTGTCTGCTATAATCCTCCGTGTCGATTTACAGTAAAAGACCTCACGCCCCAGCGAGTCAGGCAGATGTTGCAACGGCCGACGCCATTTTTGAGGCGGTTTTTCACACCCTGTGTGAGGAAGTCAAAATCAAGAAGATAATATTTTTCGGAGAATTTTATGATCGTTGGTCAATGTTAGTTATACCATGTCTTTATAAATAAAAACACTTCATGATGTAAATTGTAAGCTCCCTATACGTCGGCTTGGCAGCAGAGGTCTAAGCGTGCCTGGCACATGAAATAAAACTGGGTTATCAAAATACATTCATCGCTAAATGCTTATAATGTTCTAATGTTATTAGGAATAAAAACATTTTTAAATTGTTTGGCAAGCAAAGAAACAATTCTCATTTGTTTTCCATGATACACCAAGCAATCGACAAAATGTTTGCTAAAAATGTTCGTTAGCTTGATTCTCTAAGCACATTGCTGCTTGGTAACCGGAAGATGTCAGGCATGTTTAATAAAAACTAAAATTTGAAAATGCTGTTTAGCAGGTTGAACTAATGACCTGGAATCGACTTAGTTTTAAACCGTAAGGACTAACGTTCTTTGAAAAATCGTGTATAAAATTGACTTATACTTTTGTGTGCAAGCGTTAACTCCGTTTGCGTGCGTCAACGTAGGACTGCTGACTTCGCTCGTTTGATAGACTGACCCTTATATTTCACTTAACTACTGACTTTTACCGGTTGGTAGACGAGTCAGCTTGGTTAGTGTAGTCAGCATTATGAACATGTAAGTGTTATATCTGTCAAGTTGTTATTGCCCTGCACTCTGACTCTAGGTATAAGAGTGCAGTTTGTGCACGTTAAATTTCGTTTAGAAATATGCTAGCCTGCTGGTTGGTGAGCAATAAGCATATAGGCAGTGTTGTCATCGATCTGGAATCAAAAATAAGGACAACCAGAATACAAAATAAGATTAAAAAGGTACTGAAGTTGCTGAACGGAATGTATTTATGCGACACGACAATACAAAAAAGACACTATTTGTTCCTCTGTCTCACGGCTGGTCTTGTCTAAGTTCACATTTACTTGTAGGATCGACTTGACTGCCCTTTCACTAAGAATGTTTCTTTCTTCCATGAAAATGGCAAGTGAAAATAAGGACATTTCTTAGAAATAAGGACAAAATATTTTCTAAGGTGCATAACTTCAAAATAAGGATGTTATGGCAACCCTGGCCGATTATGGTTATCTGCCAGATTGGAAATTTTATTATTTTTGGGTGAGAAATCCCACGCGCAACAAGATGAAACAATAAGATAAACAAAGAGCCGTACATCTGCATTTTTGTAGCCGGTGAATTTTTAGAATTAGCTATTTCGATCTATATGATATTAATGTTGACGTAAACTAATGTTTTAATGCTGGCATAAATTTTTGGCAGACAAAGTTTTCTGATTTAACTATTGCTCGCGAACCCCTGCGCCAACTTTGTTGACCCTAGGTTGGGAATCACCAGTCTATGGCCATAGTAGAAAGTTCGGCATGCACAAATGCGCTGGACTCGCTTACAGACTTAAGTGCTCACTGTACTTTTAATTTGATTCTGATTGATTGTTTAAGAACCAAATTGACTACTTGATGCTGTCATGCCAAACTTTGCATTTGCATGTACAGTTTCTTGTTGAAAGCTATCATAAGGTATATCCTTTTTAATTTGGTATATGACGGTATTCAAATGTATTGTTTTTCACTCACAACGAACGGATGACTTTGTGCACTTATATCAAGTTTAATGTCTGTTATCGTTTATGTATTCAGCTAATTGCATAAATAAATATGAATTGGCCTACTGTACCTAGTCCTGTGTGTATTTTTTTGATATGTATTGTGATATTTTGCATGTTATGATGTAGCTTACATGTCATTTTAAAAAAATTTGTTTGTCTTTAACAGTTTCTAATGCTGAATTAAGCTTCCGTAATTACCGGTATGTTAGATTCTTTGTGCTTTTTTGCTTCAAACGGAAAACCATAATCACAAGGATGTCAGATCAATATCAGGTATGTATGTTCCATTGTGTTGGTAGCCTTCTCTTTAAATCTTACTGATTGCACAGAATTAGAATTACTTTCTACACATTAATACAGAAGCACTGGCTTTTTGGCTGGTCTCATTGTAGCAAGAAATGGTTTGCCCTAATGTATTGAATCGATTGTAAATAACAGCTTATAAATTTTTTTGAATCATCATTTTTGCAGATTACATTTAAGGGCAGCTTACATTTGATGTCGGCTTACATTTTTTGTCTGTCGCTGTTTTTTTTGATAACTGTACACTTTATCAGCATAATTTTCTTTTTTATATTTTCTTTTCTTTGTCAGAAGCTCTTTGCCTTTCTCACAAAATAGACTAAACCACGTAGGATCATACGATTATGGTGAATGTGTGCGTCAATTTTTTCAGTTTCAGAAGCTTACTGTGCCTTGTGTTTAAGGGTGGTTTATATTAATTTTTAGTGCCTACTAAATATTGCTCACGATCGAGTCAATACAGTATCATGTATGGTAACCTTGTAATCTGTTGAATGGGCAGTTTTACTTTGTGTGTTTTTGCTTATGATGCCTATTCTAGAAATGTACAAAGAGTGACATATAATTATACATGAATAAGCTTGTAAAAATGAAATAATGTCATGAATTTATAAGCATGCTTAGTTATTAGCCAGATCTAGAAACATGCTACATATGTAGGCTATTTGGACAATTGTCATTTGTAAAATTGACTTTTTCTTTGTCTAGGATAAAATCAACAATCCAAGTATACCGCAATTTTTTGCCGACAAAACTGTTGCTGTCAGCGGTGCAACAGGTTTTCTAGGCCAATGTGTTATTGAGAAAAT
The DNA here is from genome assembly GCF_947623445.1 of Clavelina lepadiformis. Taxonomy (NCBI): domain Eukaryota; kingdom Metazoa; phylum Chordata; class Ascidiacea; order Aplousobranchia; family Clavelinidae; genus Clavelina; species Clavelina lepadiformis. The sequence continues at coordinate 18,674,258 of NC_135246.1, read as the reverse complement.
ACTGAGAAAATGCCCCAACGTGAAAAAGATTTTGGTCTTTGTCAGGGAAAAAAGAAACCTGACCGTAATTGAAAGGATGGAGCAGTATGGCAAACTTCCAGTAAGTGGTCGGCATTGCATGTTATTTCGTTTGGTTGCATGAATTAGATTATGATTCTTAACCTTATCTTACCTTTATGCGATTTGTTGATATTTAATTGACCTAACAAGAAAATGCAACACTTAAAATGAATTTTTACGATTGTTAATGCGACTTAAATACATATGTATTATGTAGATAAACTGTCGTAACTGTATTCTTAATTAATGAGTAATTTTACCTTGATTAAGAACCCCAACACTTGGTCAATTGCTAGTTTCAGTCTAACAGTCAATTGGTTTGTTAAGAGTTTTTTTGTTTTATTTTTGACTTCATTTGAAATATCTTAAGGCATTTAAACTAATATATATATAATATTAATAATTAATAATATTAATGTATGTATGTATTGTATACCTTTTTTTCTGTAGGTATTTGATAAATTACGCAAAGAGCAACCTGATTTTCTGCAAAAAATTGTCACCTTGCCAAGTAATTTCGAAAAGACTGGATTCGACCTTAGTGAGGAAAACCTTAAGTTATTGCAGGAAGAAGTTAACATTTTCGTGCACTGCGCCGCTACCGTCCGATTTGACGAGCATTTAAGGTATGATGATGGATATGTTGTATTGCTGGATTGCTAGATTTGATATAGGTATTGTTTAACATAATACATAATGTTTAGTTTCTTGCCTAATGTTTAGTATTGGAGTTAGTGTTTTACCAATGCTAAACAGATATTACAAAAAAAAAGTCAGATCTAGGCCTGCACACGGCCTTAATTGCATGGTAAAAAAAGTGCCTTTAAATTACAATTAGATTTAAAAATAATATCCGGTTATTTGTTGAAGGAAGTTTTCACGTAACTCCCAGTATGCAAGAGACTTGATTGACAGTGTATAACGACAATAAATGTATTTTCTGGTAGAACTACCATATTGTGTTACTGCACAGGCTTATCACATATTTGTGCAGTTTGTGCAGAGTTTTGATGTTACGACAACTTTATCAATGGCCGATTAGTGAAATAATTGTGTAAAACTATCTATAGGTATATATATTGATAAAATAACTGAAGTGCAGTTCATATGTATTTTGATTATCGCTTGAGTTTTGAATAGTTGGTGCAACGCTAGTCGGGTATTTTGTGGTTTGCTGCTATTCACCAGAATGTCGCCTACATGGTGCCAACTATTATTGAATTTAGCGTCAAAATGTTTTTACTGATAATTAATTAATTGTAAGTCAACTAAACTCTTGCACTTACAGGGTCAGCATCATAACGCTTACGCAGTCATACTTCAGTGTTTGATTTTTGAACCACGTTATTTGCGTTGGTGATTGCTATATTGGGCAAAGGTCGTTTATTTTATAAAGCTTATAAAGTTCACCTGTTTGAGATTAATTTTATTGCTGACTCGATGCTTTCTAAGACAAAATTACATTTACCACCACTAAATTTACTGCAGTGTGACCAATTATGTGTTACACTGGTATAACCAACTTAACACAATCATTATTTCCATTTGACTCTTGTAGGCTTTTTGCATTTGAATTTTTTTTTTTTCTCTAAAATACCAACAAGAGTTTCACCGATCGTCTCACTGTGTACAGATTGGCATTTAAGATGAACACCGTCGGCGTTCGGTCAGTTATCAAGCTTTGCCGGACCATAAAGAACCTGGTGTCACTCGTGCATATATCAACAGGTTTATCTGATGCTTAGTATAAACAATTACACAACTGCTCGTGTTATCGTCCCAAAGATGGTGTTACCTTTTCTGTACTTGCGGTTATGATATGTTTTCTATTTCTTTGCACACCAGCTTACTCATACTGCGATCGGAAATTAATCGGAGAAGAAATTTATCCGACTGGTTGGGACTTTGACAAACTCCACGACGCCATGCAGTGGATGACAGACGACATGATAACCAAATTAACTCCTGATATCCTGAAAGACAGGTGCGTGTCTACTGAAATTTGCGACGAGTGAACAACTTGAGATAAAAGTTCATTTCTCACATTAAGGCTCTCTACTAACGCTTAGTCATGCACGACGCATGTTTTTGCAGGCCGAACACTTACACTCTAACTAAGGCTTTCGCCGAAGAGGTGCTCGCGAAGGAAGGAGAAGGCCTACCCATTTGCATTGTCAGGCCAAGTATCATTGGTGCCGTATACCGTGACCCTGTGCCTGTATGTACATTGCACTTTCATCTATAACTGTGTATTTATGACATTTGTGCTTAAAGATAATGCTAGTTTTGATACTGATAGATGAACATATATATTAATTTCACTTTGATTTGAAAGCGAAGCACCTACATTTTTCCAATTGTTCATTGCTACCATTATTAATGACGTTTTTTTCTAGTATAATATCAATAACTAATTTAATTAAAGAATTTGCTTGAATGAAGATTTGCTTAAAACCTCATGAAATTTTTCGCTCAGTTTTCGATTTCTTTCAAATGCGATAAACTTGTTCAATAGGGTTGGATTTCTAATCTCCATGGGGCTACAGGTTTGGTGCTTGCTTATGGCAAGGGGATGCTGCACTCTCTATGGACAAAGAGTGAAGTGAAAATAGATGTCATCCCGGCAGAATACGTCGTCAATTGCATCCTGGCAGCTGCTTGGAAAACTGGGGTCGCTCATGAGCAGCACAGACGCCTGTCTATGACGTCACTGTCTGGAATGGATGAAGGTATTGTCTTAACATATTGCTTTGAAACTAAAAATTTTCTACAGTTTTTTAAATATGGAATGATGAAGGATTGCTAAGAACAGGATTAGATTATAAACTTGAGTTTTGACAACTTCCCTGGGTTTGTTGGGCCTGTGTTACACACTGCAAGCTTACAAGTTATCCCAGGCAGATGTCTATGTTTTAGCTTACATGCCTCGTGTTGTAATTTCAACTTTCTCCACCTGTTATGCTGTGTTTGTTTTCTAGATGGAGACTCGAGCCAACTGAGCCGGGTTAATTCAACGGCAAAGTCTCTGAATTGTCTGGCTGAAGCTGACTCCACTCTCATACACAAGCGACGTAAATCTATTCCAATTTACAACATCGTTGTTGGAGATAAGATTCCTATCACTCTCGGCGATTTGGGTGGGTGCAGTATGTTGCTGTGGTAAATTATACCAAAGTTGTTATAAGCGCTGTACTACATAGATCATGATAGTTGGCAATTTATGGCTACGTACACTGTTTATAGGCCTTCGTAGTGAGGTTATTTTTCATATTATTTAGTTGGGATACTGAAAAACACTTTCTACACCTATCCTTTGAATGACGTGTTCCACATTCCATTTCTTCAAATAACTCCAAATAAGTAAGTATTGTTGATACGTCCGAAATCGTCAAAAACCTACCATGTTCTACTGCATATTATCAGATTTAGCATGGATTGTATAATGTGGTGGTTTCATGGGACTTGTGCTCATTTTTATTTGAAAGCTGCTAAAATCATATTTCCTTTAAGTTTAGGTATTTAAATAATCAATTTTTTATTCGAACGACTTGCTGATAAAAACATTGTGAGATGATCAGTCTATTGCCAATAAATACTATTTTGTCGTATTTAAGCAAGCTTTATCTTTTATCTTAGAACGCTCTACAGAACGATACAGTTTGTAATGCAGTATCTTCCCGCATACATTTTCGACACAGGTCTTACTATGTTTGGCCAAAAGCCCAAGTAAGTTGATATTTTAAGTCATATGCATTCATAAGGAAGCGTTTAACAGTTATTTTTCAATCACTACACGAGTACACGCTCAACCTGATTCAATGTTTCACCGCAGGCTGCTGCGTTACAACCAGCGCATACATGAAAGCACGCACAACCTTCAACTGTTTCTGCAAAACACCTGGAATTGGGAGACCAAGAACGTGGGAAGATTGCAGGGTCAGCTCTCAGAGGAGGACAGAAAGGTATTATGTGGGTTCATTGGAAGTGTACCCTTGTAAAATTAACATGTGTGCCCCCTTGAAAAAGCTTTGATTTTGACGACAAATCAGGTTAGGACATCTTACAAATAAATATTTACGTAGACCGTTAAAGGAATAATCACACAACAGATTATGCAGATGGATGCTATAATGCGATTTCCATGTAATTTGAATTAAAGCATTTTTCCCAGATCTGGTAATGTTAGGATGAATGGCCTTCTGGTGATGCCAGTAATAATAAGCATTACGTTTATTCAACATAACGTATCTGACTATATACCTAGTTTGGTGAAGTAACTCACCAGTGTTCTGTAAGCATCTGAACTTTTACAGGTATTTGGCACAACTGCACACACAGTCAACTACCGCGACTACTTGAAGCAGTATGCCATAGGTGTGAAGAAGTTCATTATGAAGGAAGATTTAGAAGGATATCCTGCGGCCAGAAGACGTCTCTGGAGGTAAGATTAGAACTCTGCTACATTTTGACGACAAGTTTCTAGTCTTGACCGTTTTTTTTGTTCGTTTATTGTTTTTGAACGTTTTTCTAGTTTTGTTTTGCTATAACAAGGCTAGCACCAATCTTGTCGCTCCCTATAGTCAATGGCAGAAAATAAACGATACCATAATTGAAAATACTGGCATTGGAGCATGTTTGTACTTTGTATGCATCTTGTATATTTATCATTTAGGTTGCGAGTACTCGTCTACTGCAGTCAGGGGATACTTCTCATGTTGGTTTGGAGACTTCTCGTTTCCCAGACGAGCACCGCCAAGAATCTCTGGCATCTTTTCATGTCGTTGTGGTTCAAATTTTTGAACTTCTTTCCAATCTCCAGCACACTGCAAAAGTCGCAAATTTTTAACATCCCTTTCTTGTCGCGTTTCATCTCCATTTAATCGGTGTTTCTCGCTTGAAAATCTCTTTTCGTGCAAACTCTTCTGAAGATAACGGCTAATCGTATTCACTTATGGCGCTTAGTGTGGTTAAACTGAATGGATATCTTCCATTAGCATTCAACTGATCACCCATTACAAGTAATCAACTAGTGGTTGGCCAACTATTATGTGTGGTGTGTATACTGAATTACTTAATTTGAGTTTTATGGTAATTTCTGCCTTATTCATGTACATTGTTAAGTGTTTTATACAAGTTTCAGTTTTTCTACAATGGTATGACTTTATCTCACTTAATTTTAAATGCACAAGATATATGTCTGTCTATGACATAATTGTATTTTATTTTTAACACCATATATATTTCATGTGCGAACATTCTTCGTGATTCCGTATAAAAATTCAGGCAATTGGGCATTAAATTTTATGTGAATAATTACAACCACGACACTGGCTTCTGGTTACGTACTTAATGGTTTTATTTTCCTGTGTGCATGACCTTTATAGTAGTGTTGTAATTCATGTCAGGACTATATTGTATATGTCCCCAGCTAAGTCGTGCTTTAAACATTTAAAGTCTTTCAAGTCAAAATAGTCCAACTTTTATACATTTTACTGCGCCATTACTTAACTTGGTCGATAGATTTTATGATGTTCACTTTGTAATAAGAAACACCTTATATCGGTCGTTGAAATTTCATATCGAACCTGCAAGGCTGAAATTACTAGATCTGTATATTTTTAATTGAGTTTTAGTTAAGCCTGGAATTTACTTCAAGCCTGTTTCATAATTGAAGCAATGGCAGTAATTATGATGGGCAGCAAGTATGTAGTGTTTAAAATGCTCATGGTGGTATTGGTCTTATGGTACTCGCTGAAAGTCCCATCATGCCCTATATGAGACTGTTATAATGTGTGATTTCATAAATTTATGCAATAGATTGGCAATTAAAAGTTCCTAGGTATTTAATGTGCATCATATATACATAATAAAACAAATTGAAAACAGAGAATTGTTGTCTTACAACTACAATCGCAGTGTTTTATATGATGTTGTCTGACCCGCGTTAACCAAATTTTAAAGTAAAATAAGAAACTGGATATAGTTTGGCACTCTTAAGGTTAACTTTATATTTTTCGACACGAGCTTTCGCAAGCATAAGCTTGCTTCTTCAGGTGTACTGTGATTTCACAGTACTGTAAGTTCACAATGTTGTGTCACAGCTGTATTTATTCTCTTTGATAGGATGTAACTAGTTTAGTCAATTTACAATTACGTCAGCATTGTTCAACCATTGTTTATAAGCTCTTCGAAATCTTAAAAATCGTTTCTCAAATTTAGGATCGCAGACCTTCCACCTGCTGTAACCCTCAGGCCAGTTGGCAGCTTTCTCAAGTAGCCTCACAAGATCTTCATTTGCCTTTATTTTATAATCCATTAGTTGTTTGATGATGTAAATCAGGTACTCATAATCAGGTGAGCGCACGTCAGTATATCCTCGAATGGTTAAGTTTTTTGGATTCTTCAAAGCAGCAATTATTAAAGTGTGAAATAGTATTAGATCTGGTTCAATATTTTCCTTTTTAAAGCCTTCCAAAAGTTCTCGTCCTTTTTGGTAATTTCGACATAAAAGAGCTTGAATACACCAAGTTCTATAACTCGGAACCAAACCATTTACCTTGAGTCTTTCTATTACTTCCAGCGAGCCTGTATAATAATATCTTTTAGCTCGTTTATAAAGGATGCAGTTGTAGAAATCAACATCCAGTTTTGCGCCAGATTTTTCCGCGTACGTCATAAGCTTGTTTTCTTCATCGTCAGTCTGCCCCAATACTTGAGCAATTGCACTGAGGAGTTTTGCGGAAGCTGGAATCTTGTATTTCTTCATGATGTCCAACACTCCATCAAGACCGCCGATCAGGCTGAACCGATCTGCAGGTTTTGGACATTCTGTTATTGCGACTAACGCTGATTTTGCACCTGTTTGTAGTAGACTTGGAACATTACCGACTGCCGCCACTGCATCATTGCCTGATGTCTCGCTGACTTTCAAATCGTTCTTCTTTATATTAACTTCTTGTTTATCATGCTCCAATAATCCCTTTGTATCACTTGCTGGCAGAGCAGTTAACATCAACAAGTCAGGTGAAGTATTTTCCAAAGGCTTGGAGCTCTTTGGAGATGATTCCTGACCTTTCAACCATCGAAATTGACGGAAGTTGTTCTTCATGATCTCCTGAATGTCTGTAGCATCTGCACCGTTCTGCAGCAAAACTTTGTTGGCCAATTCAAGGTCACCAATATTACATCGCAAAACCACCCTTAACAATTGTACCAAGGTTTGTGGAGCGGGGTAACAACCAAAGCAAATCATTCTCTTCCACACCTGGCATGCATGCCGGAATCCATTTTCTTTGTCACTCTCACAGGCTGATATGAGGTTTGTAAAAGTAATTATGTCAGGCTCGATTCCAGCTGCTAAGGAATCACGAAACACACTCATTGTCTCTTGCAAGGAAGTATGACTTGCGTAAGCTTTCAATAGAGCGTTGTATGAAATACGATTAAGGGGAATTTTCTTTACTTTAACCTTTTCATAAAACCTCCTCAATATTTCCACATCTTTTCCATTGTGTGCGTTGCAAAATGCATTAAAAATTCCGGTATAACATGGCAATGAAGGTGTAAGGCCATATTCCTTTGCTTTCTTGAACATCTTTAGAGCTCTCCTGACGTCACCAGCCCTTCCCAATGCACCAATAACCACTGAAAAATTATACTCTTGCGGCTGTACTTTGTCTTCTTCCAACATATTTTTTTCAAAAAGTTTTACACATTCATCGATTTTTCCTTGCCTGGCAAGTTTCTTACACCGGACATGATACCAAAATGCAGATTTTTCTTGACAACGTTTGACATATTTTGTTGTGTCGTCATCTTGAGGATGACTAAACACCTTGATATTATGCTGATTGGCGATGAGTCCGAATGTGTCATTGGGGTTCAAATCCACTCCAAGGGCACTTAACTGGGTGCTTTTAATTGGCTCTGTTCCAAAATGAACAGCCAATAGCTTTACTATTGACCTATTCTCATGCTGTTGAAAAAGAGTGTGGCAAGCCCAAGTCCTTAAAATTGGTTGCTTGTGAATACATCGGTGATGCACACTACCTGCCAGATACGTAACACAAAGTTTAGAGCATCTAATCATTTCCTCTTGATGCACTGCAATATATTTGTCATACAGTTAAAACGAAAAAAATCTTGGAATAAACCTGATACGTGATAACCTATTTTTAGCGATGTACTTGAAGTACCACACTGAAAGGTAGCCTATTGGGTGATAAAGTACAAAATAAAAATTGCCAAGTTGCCTAGCTTAGTTGCTGCAATCTTAATCAAAGAAGTTAAGAAAGTATACGATACCCTTCCAACTTAACACAAAGCCTAGCCCATATAACAAGACTGCAGAGTTTGTCATTTGCAAGCTCAATATTGTTTTTCATATGAGCATTTGTGGAAGGAAAAATATTGTGCTGACACATGTGGTTACAAATAAATTTGCAACAACGATATAAATACTGTAAATAAGACATGAAAATTTGGCAGAGCCTCAAGAAAAAAAGTGGCTTTTAGTGCAGAAGTGTACAACCAAATGACGTCACAACTTGAGTAGCTTGGGTCTAGTATACAAATGTATCCTGTGGTTGTGCACATCTACACTAGAGTGACTAGACCCAAAAATGGCATTTCAGTAATATGATGTAAAAAAGTAAAATTTAGAGTCAGCCGTCAGCACTTTGAAGCAAAACTTCAGGCTTGGCGCTGGTGCAGTATCATGACTGCATGGAAATAAGCCTACAGTATTTTTTTAAAGTTTTATAGAAAGAAATCGTGAAAAGCAAGCTATCAAGTTTTTATCAGAAAACGATCAAAGGGGAATCCCCGAAACAAAAAATTGTAAATATATTTTTTTAAAAGGCTTTAGTTGTTAGTGTAAGGAAATTTTTCAGCGCTATTTTTCCTTACCATATTAAATTGCTCGTCATCTTCGCAACAAGAAAAGCTATAAAATACACTAACGGTAGCTCATGTTCAGTTGCGGTTTATTGCAAGGTTTTAATGATCATGTGGATTTATTTTCCTGTTGCTCATGTGCCTTAACATACCGGTACAAATTATTAGGCTGAGTTGTGTGCTGTTTTTCCATTCTCATCCAGTGATAGTTGCACTCCTTTGTCCTTTTAGTTTCAGCTTGCTATAAGGAACACTTTGAAAACTGCAAAGCTTACCAGATAGTTTATATTAGTAGCAAAGAAACATGGATGACTCTTCCAATGAGAGACAAGCTGAGGAAGTTGTTAAAGCGTATTCTAAAGGAGAAGATGTGGACATGACAAAGAAGGTGGGAACCTGTGACGAGAATGCTGACTCCATTTCTAAAGAAACAAACAGCGAAAGTGACATATTTGAAGAAGCCAGCTCGAATAGCATATCAGAACTGAAGGAACCAAACGCGGCAGAAGCAAATAGTACCTTAAATTCCCTTTGTGAAGATATGTTTACTAAACTTGCACTTTACTTAAATGGAGAAGCTGATGCAACAATAGAGGATTACGAGCTCCTTAAACAGATGAACGTGGCAACAGCTTCGAAATACGAAGTGATGCTCAAAATTGCAAAGAATGTTGGAGATAATCTACATGAAGTAAACCAAAAATTTTCAGACTTGCAGCCCTACTTGGATCAAATCGACCAAATAGAAGAAAGTGTGTTAGCCTTAGAACAAGCAGCTTATAAATTGGACATTTATTCCAAAAAACTTGAGGAGAGATTAAAACAAGCAGACAGACTGTAAGCCCTGTGACAAAATTTCAGAATAAAAAAGACTCTTAAAATAATTAGCATTGTGCAATAGATATTTCAAATATTACATGTCGTTTAATGTCGTTTGCTTTTAATGTCGTCTATTATATATGTTGAACAACAATTGGTGGTAAAAGAGTTTACAGAAGTATTTTTGTTGTTACTTTTGTCTTCTTGTCGTTGTCGGATTATAAAACAAAAAGCTAGACATCGCCTTTGAGCAAGGGTTTTATGCTTTTTCTAAATATATATTTTCATGCAGTACAATGAATGTAAGGTAATGAATCCCCAAATAAATAATATATACTTGTATAAAGCTGTATTTACAACCAACTGAGTTTGGTTTGATTTGATAAAATTTTTGAATGAGAACAAACAATAATTTTGTCTGAACTAAGAATCTCGTTATCATATGAGTCAACCTCTTGTCTTGCAAGTTTTTTGGGTCGGACAGAAACTCTGTGTCAGTGTTTGCATGCCCACTATGATCTACGAACAAATCTTATTGTTATCTACAGAATTAGTCTAGCATAATGGCATAATTTAACGATAAATTAATTAACCAGTATATATTTACCTATTTCTGACACTGACTGTAAATTTCCGTCATATTTTTGCTGTACTATTATTACTTAACCACTTAATTTATCCGAAATCAGTTGGGCCTATAGTGGATTCATTAAATAGCTTCTACCCTGAGATTGTTTGGACATTGTTTAAATATTTAATCTGTTTGTTAAATTTTTCTTTGCACTAGACCTTTTTACAAGTAGAGCGGTGAAAAATGCAGTCTTACATTAAATCAGAGGTATTTGTGGATCTAGAAAATGCATTAGATGGAGCTAAAGGTATATTAAAGCTTGTTCGGCCTAACTGGGAAGAGAGTGGCATAAAAACCCAGGTATTTCAATCGAATTACAACATCTGGCGTGGTTATTTTTTATAGCTTCAATGATTGTATCAGTGGACATGTAGGCCAAGAAACATTTTTTGAACAATCAGTCAGTAGATATGAAGATGAATATACTTGCTACGCCATATTGCTAATGTATGCTCAATGGAAATGGCATTTATTTTATACCTGACTATATTGAAGTTAAAGTTACGTGTGTTTCCAACCTAATGTGTTACCTTGAAAGCTACATTATCTTCAACCTAAATTCACCGAATAAAATCTATTACTACAGTATGTAGTAAATGATTTAAAATGTATTAAATGATATTCATGTTGATGTCAATGCTTTGTTATAGAGTAAATTTATGTTATAAAGAGACTGATTGGTCGTTACTTAATGGCTTTCAAGTCACAATATTGTTGGTTTCTCAATTTGGTGTTTTTGCACTTTGAAGTTTAAACTGTGGCTACTGGTATTTATTGGTGCCTCTTTCCTAATCTTAAGATAGCAATAATATATATATTTAATACTGCTAAATAATTTATATGCACTATGCATGTTTGCGATGGTCATCAATGAAGTTCATGTATGCCCGTGAATATCTTAGGTTGGTAAAGTCAGCTGCCATGGAATAAATGGCCAGATAGGCAACCTTCAGGAAAGCGATTTTTGTTCATTAAATCATTATTAAATATATAATTAAGGTGTTTTCAAATGGAATCACAAATAAGATGTTCGGTTTTCACTACAAAAATAATAAGGGAGAAATCATCCTTGTTCGAGTGAACGGCAATGGAACGGAGATATTTTTAGACCGCGAAGAAGAGGTGACTATGTAGAGAATTTCAATAGCAGTTTAAAATCTTCAACCACTTGAGTTTTATTGCACATGTATCAGTTTCCGTGCTAAACTATGAATAAACACTTAACTATAACCTTGTTATTGTCTGATCTTTGTGATGTCATCAGTTTACTTGAGGTAATCATGTGTTTTATGTTTTCTTCCAATGCATGATTAAAGGTAAAATCTTTCAGCCTTTTGAGACAATATGGATGTGCCCCATCTCTCTACTGTGTTTTTAACAATGGACTTTGTTATGAATTTATTAAGGGGATTACTTTGACTTGTCAAACTGTAAGACTGCCTTCTGTGTACAAGTACGCATACTACTGTCGCTCTTCATCTAGTGGAGTGGCGTTACATTTTTGTTTGGATGCTCATGAGTTGTTGATTTTTATCCTAAATTTTTCAGACTTTTAGCTGGGGAGTTGGCACGGGTTCATTCAATTCCCACAAAAGCGGATCCACCTCCGAAACCAACCGCGTTTCCTTTGATGAGGAAATTCCTGGCCATTGCTTTTGCTTCCGATAGGTTTGGAATTTCCATGTTTGTTGAGTGCCATAAGATGTTCTATTGTGCATGCACGTTTCATCCTTTTCGATTTTGTCTCCAGCATTATTGACGGTGGTTTGACTGTAGCAAGAAAGAATGAGGACCAAGTTTTAAGGAAAGAAGTTGACGAGTTGGAAAGTTGTCTAACGAACCTAAATTCACCAATCGTATTCTGTCACAATGACATCCTTCTGCATAACGTCATTTATAACGAACACGCAGGTAGGAAATAATCTGTAGTAGTTTTCAAATGGGTGTTATTTTTATATTGTGTCTTATGATACCGTAGTTCTTTTTTTAACTAACAATTAATCACAATTAATAATTGTGCTTGTAACTTGTATATGTAAACTTTTTTAGAGAAGATAAGTTTTATAGATTATGAATACGCCGGGTTCAACTATCAAGCCTATGATATTGGAAATCACTTCTGTGAGTTTGCAGGTATGAAACTATGCAGACATCTAATGATGTTTGCTTATAAATCTTGCTACCTCTTAGCTGTGCCCTAGCGTAGGAGTCTTGCATGATTTGTACACAGACAATTTAGGAGCGCAGAAATGCTAGTTAAATAAATCCTTCAGAAATTTGAATTTTTTAGAATAATAAACTATTGTTAAGCATACACTCATGGCAGCAGATCAAAAACAGCGAAATAACAAAAGTTCGCTCTGCGAACATGTACAGCTAATATTTAGAGGAAAATTGCTTCCAATATTTTACCATCATTTGTTGAAATGTTATTACTTTGCTTTTCGGGCGGTCGCATTGAGGAGATTCGAATGTAATCAATGAATAAAAGCGTCTAAATTGCAGAAAGGGCTTGTAGAAATAGACCTTGGCACTTTACATGTAAAGGATACTAAAACTTTCATTTATTTTATTGTAACATGAAACCTCACAAATCCCATAAGTAAAAGTTTTCTGTGTATGTGAAAGATTCCCATGAAAATTAATTGTGAATTTTTGAGCCGGTATTTTATGGTTATCCAGGCATCGATGACGTTGATTACAACTTGTACCCTGGCAAAGACTTTCAATTGAAGTGGTTGAGACATTACCTTCATGCTTGGTATCAATATAACTTTCCTGATGGATGCACAGACACAAGTCAAATGGACGATAAAGTTGATATTCTTTATAAGCAAGTGAACAAATTTGCACTGGTAAGGATGTTGACGTTTTCTGTTCAACTTTGCCCAAGTATGTTTGATTGGACGGGCGGGTTGTGTTTTGAAGAAAACCTTTTTTAATTTTTTATTGTTAGCCTGTTTCTGTAAGGGATAGAGCACTATGCATATAATTAAAGAGCACACTTTGGAAACTTGGTGGTGCTGCTGCTATCACATTTGAGTAAGGTCCTTGAGTAGGATATTAAACACTTTTGTTTTTCTGTGGTTTGGGCTAAACTTCAAAAACCTAATAAAAAATGAATGTTAAAAATGCGTCAGTTAAATTCGACTTATGCTGATTCCCTCAAAAGCCAGTGCATGAGCAATGAGGAATCACATAATGACTTTCGGTCTTATGATAAAGTTTCCAACACCACAGTACCACGTCACTGTTAATGGTTGATGTTGCACTGAGAATGAGCAAATATTTTCTAGGCTTCTCATCTGAGCTGGGGAATTTGGGCGCTGGTGCAAGCAAAATATTCAACAATTGATTTTGATTATAAAGAGTGAGTTCTGCGTTGTCATAATATTCATTGTGTATTTTCATCAAGATTTAATCTGTTTCTTTCGGTTATTAATTTTCGTGATTTTTATCTCTGTTTATTTGCTTGTATGCATTTTCTTACAACGGTCTCCCATCTTATTGTATAGATATTCTAAACTTCGCTTGGATGAGTACCACAGGCGAAAGGATGACTTTCTCGCTCTTTGAAGTGGTTCTAATGAGTTAATATCTCTGAAGTTGTTTACATTTACAGTCATCCATCAGAATTTGAATGACCAAAAGTCAAACAAATTGAAATCCAAACTATTTTCTATACTATTTTAGAGAAAATTTTGCCTCAAATGCTAAAATTCTGCTTGAACCTCAAACGTAATTAGTAATTTTTAAATGATTTTATACACTACTTTTAATGGATTTCATTGAAACTGTGCCCTACGTGTGCTGTATTGTGTCTATTTAATTGCTGGTTATGTTTAAAACATTAACCTAATTTTTTGGCGTTGGCGAAACGTCTGCTAAATATGTTGAAAATATTTTGGTTGTTTTATCTTAAAATTATTCATTATTATTGTTATTTCTAATCTTATGCATTATTGAATCATTTTGTGCAATTGTGGAGAATTCTTTGTATGTTTAACTCTTGCTACTAATGTTCGTTCCGGTATGTTGGGGTTAATCCACCAAAATTAGTCCAAGAATGTTTGTTTTAAGCTTTGGGTAAGAAGCCCCACTTTCACTTTTTATGCAAAATGTTTCGAGACCAAACCAATTCTGCTCATAGTATTGTCATATGGTGAATTTATTATTATCATACATTTAGTCTCTAATTTAGTTTCGTCCTACTTGAGGGCTTTTATACCTAAACGCCTTTTCAAATGCTGTTCATATATTTTGTGTCATATTACTTAAGTGTCGTGAATTTCTTCCAAGTTTGAATATATAGGATAATAACTTATCAAAAGTAATCAAGCTGTATTGTTTTGGTGTTTCATGGTGAGTAGTGTCAATATTCATTGCTTGAAATGCAAAATTAACCGACAGTGATGTGATAAGATAATGATAACAATTATTGCCAGCATATTTTTGTTTAAACTTTGCCTGATCAATGTCCTTGGTAAACTTTAAACTGGATAAATACGGTTCTCCACTCACGATTTTTACCTAATTTTTACAATTTTCCCGATGAGCTTGCTTAACTTAAACTGAAGTAACTTGTTAAAGTTTCAACTTGATCGAAGTTTATCACCTGGCCACTGCTATTTACCATTCATGTCCTTGATTTTCATATCTAACCCTAGCAATCTGCTGTTTAATTTTAGTCAAATGCTTTAATTATAGATTACTAACCTAGTATTGTTTACATGTGTTTCGATGTTGAATGTAAATTTGCTTACAATACTTGTTATACTTTGTGGCGTTAGTGGACGCTAGACACCCACTCCTTAAATAAAAATATCACAACGCCACTATTATCATGACGCTTTGCGATTTCTATTGGCCACTGTAACTGAAGGTTGTGTGACTGCAGTGCTTATGGAATACACTGGTTAGAGTGTAGAATAAATATTATGTTATAATGCAATCAGACTCTTAAGAACAATTATAAAGTTGCGAATTCTGTCTAGAGGTTTCCTAGACTTCGGTCGAATAGATTATTACAATATTAAATACAGAGACTCTGATTAATTTCACTTTTAATGCTTTTCATTATTACTTCAGACAAACACGAAAAATTACAACAATATTACTGTTCAAAGGAAAGGATTTTAGGAACCCAATTGCCAACAACACATCTCTTCACAATACACGAGATCGATCTATATTATTCTTGATCATTCATAATCGTTCTCATTTTCCCACTCTGTGCGTGTTAAAACATGCACGCACAAGCACAAATAGCATGCAACGGTACATATATACACTGAGTGAGAGCATTGCAGAAATAAGATTCCAAATCGAGGCGAAATGTGTTTTTATCAAAACAGAAATGGAGGACTCGAAGATTTATAGTTTAAGTGTCAATTCTAACGACAAATCGTTGAAGGAAATAAGTTCAGTCAACGCTGTCTATTTTGGAATGACAGTGCGGTTATTAATCGTGCAGAAAACGTGCCTGGCGAATAAGTTGTCAATCACACCAGGCTGTTTCGAATTTGGTGAGTTCATAATGCAATGCAGGTCACGTTTTTGACAATTAATGAGGTTATCTTAGTACAATGAGTTCAAAGGTTTAAGATGGAAAACACGTTTACGGAATAGATTGTCAAACAACTGTGCTTTAATAGATTTTGTCGTGAACTGAGAAGAACTTATGGTAAAGAAGGCCTTTTACTAATAATAGCGCGGTAAATAGCAGATATACAACTACAATATCACAACTTGGAAAACAATGCAAACGGCGTCTTCCATCACTCACTAACCATGTCGTTTTTCCGGCCTTCTGAGCCATTCTACTGATAACACCGTTATAAAGGGTTGTGTTTATTTTTTAGCGAATTCAGTCGTCTAACACATGCTTCGGTTTACTATTCTTGGTTTTTGTATTGTATTGTTTATTTTTCGCCATTAACTATGCGGAACGAAAGTTAGGATGCTAACCGTTGTAGTTAGGCTATAGCACAAAAAAAAACATGCTCACGAACAATTGTTTGGCATTATTTAGGCAACAAAGAGTTTTGCCTGGGAAGAACACCTTCTTTCTGATAAAGGAGTCACTGCCATTCACTAGTGGCATTTTATTGGTGCTTATTATAAACAGCCAATAAACCCTCAACTTTTTCGAAGTGCTTGAAATAGGAGTTAGGGAGGTTTTTGATCAAAATCATCTTTGAAACTAATTTTCCTTAAACTTAATATAGAATCCAAATGGATGAGAAATTACTGAAAAAGAACTAAGCTACCAGCCGCCAGCAGTTAAGTTATTTAAATCGAAAGTATAATCAAATAAAAGAAAATCTTGTTCATAGACATCATATAAGCGTTTTATAAGATTCGTTGGAAGTTGAGAAAAGTATTTCTTGATCGTGTCTTTGGGGGATTCCCTCTTCCAACTGCTGGAGTTGTGTAAACGGAGAACTCTGGCACTTGTCTTCAGTATGTTCTTTAAAATCCACGCAGCGTCTTTCAAGGAAGCAAAAATAAGAGGGTCCAAAGGGTCTCATTGAAACTGTTTAATTGTTGTTTCAAGTTGATAGTTTTAATTCAACTTACCTTCTTCGAAAGTTTCCAGTTTAATGACAAAATTAAACGGCACTACGCAAGGGTCGCAAGTAGTTGCGATAGGCTTAAAATGGGGGTCAAGGCAGCTGCTGTTGTCGCCGTGGTCTGCTATAAACCGGGCAAAATCTTTCCACTCGATGAAATATTGTCCCGGTCCTTGCCTAAAAAAAGGTTATGATATAAACAAAGATCAAACGGGAAATTATCCTGAAATAAAAAATATATGTAAGTATAGGCCTACTGTCGTGTCTATTCTGAATAATGTAACCTTTTAAAGCCTAATTATGCGTTAAAGGTTGGTTGGTCACAAGAAAATGTTAGTAATAAATGTACCAAAACTGGTAATAACCTAACTGGAATATACCAATTCAGAAAATAGGGTACTTAAGGAGAACTTAGCCTTACCTAAATAATATTTACTCGCAATAAGTTTCCGTTATACATTGCCATGATTCACAGAGCAATAAGAGTTAATATCACAGGTTGCTAAAAGAAGAATAAGAATATTGAACAATAAAAAAAAAATTTGTTACAAATTAAATGCCATTTTGGTATTTTCCGGTTCGATAAATTTTATTTTGGTTAAGCTTATATATTAGGCTACAATGTTCTTCTACTGGCATCCTGTGATAATAAAACTTACTGTTCTGTGATTTCTTGTAACTTCTTCTTCCTGCTATCGGTACTTCTATCTTGTTACATCCGGCTTTAGTCAATTGGTAAAATTAATTTTGGTATGGCCTATTCTGCTCTATTGGCATTTTTTCAGTTTGGTGACCTATTTTCCGTTTTGGTATTTTCATTGTTCCTGTTTTAGTTTGGTAAATATTAAGGGATGTAGGTTATAGCGCGTTTATATCACGATCAGGACTGCGCAAGCAACATAATACTCACCACCTCCCATACATATTTGTGTATTTCTTCAGTTCAGGATATTGCTTGAACCAAGTATTATAGTAATAAACCTGCTGACATTTGTCTCTCCAACCTGATATCATCCTAGCAAAGGGATGGCGAACATTGACCATGATAGCTGAGGCTTGGTCCTGCAATATGAGAAGAGGAAAGTTTTAATAAACTGATTTGTTATGAATCTGAGGCTTAAAGTTGCTCAAGTACCATGCTAGGTTATACAATTAAAGTCCTTGGCCGACACCTAACGGACTATACGTTACTGCTTGGTAAAAGCATTGTGTGCGGCTGGTCAAAAATTTGCTTTTAGCGACTGTTACTTTCCAGATTTCCAACTTTTTTGCTGCTTCTAATTCTTCGAAAGCGTTCACGTTGCCGTGGATGGCTTTTTCCCAAAATTGTTCCCTCGCTGCCTCGCCTGGAGCGCGCAAGTTCCAGAAAACGTCATTCCATGTTGAACTCCCGGCTTTCAACACTTGACAAAGCATCGTGCGATGTCGGTAACTGCCGATATATCCGTCAGTGGGCGCCCCTGAGGTAATTTTTTGCTTCAATGACATTCTCATTGTAATTTTTATATCTTTTCTAAACAACAGGCTTAAGGCAGATCCTTGATACGTTTATCATAATACTGTTTGTTGTATTCGTAATCGACGAAATCTATATTATATAAACAACTGTTCGAAAAGACATCGTAAGCAAGCGTTTCTCGCTTTGTGCATTTGATATCAGGACACTTTTCAATGCAGAATATTTTGATTAACCTTACAATACAAAACACTCATTACAGTAGTAATTTCTGGATGTTGACCTTTTTCTTTTACTTGCTGCCATTTGATACGAAATTCCGGGTCAATTCTCGAGCACCGTCCGGCGATGGTTTGCACCCTTGCATCGAATCTTTGTTTGGTCACGTGACTAGGCTCACGAAGCGAAAGATCCTCAGCTGCCATCTGTCGATCAATGCAAGGTTTGTTTTATGAAAAATTTACCTTGTGTAATTGTGTGGATGACTTTCTTAGTAACACAAACCGACATATCAGTGGACAAAATAAATACGTATAGCTGTACATATGGCTATTTATATATCGAGCTATATGTAGCTGAATAAGCTATACTAGGTCTAAATTCGTAAACTTGGTTGTAACATTGGTGGTTCATGTACTCTGTAGTAGAGAGTCTAAACGTCCCATACGTATAATTACAATAAAATTTACAAAACAATCACCATTCGCTTTGACTTAAACGAGATTTCTTTTCTCTTCGGAATATGACGAAAAGATTTTCGTTTATTTTCTTTGTGATAACTTTCTTTGCTGGTGTCTTTCTTTGTTTTAGCCGCCACTTTTGTTGTGGTTGTTGGTTTGCTCAGTGCTATTCTACTTGTCATATGAGGCAGTTTGTCTCTTTCCTTGATATTAGACATGTCTCGAATTAAGACGAAATGAACAAATAACGTACAGACCACAACCACAGCCATCAACAAGAAAAACCTGCTCCTAATGGTTAAGAAGTGCTGAGCTTTGCTTTGCCAAAACTTGAGCAAAATCTTCCATTTAAACAGCATTGTTACTTCCGTATATTGCGCAATGGCCTTCTTGCCCACTCTTAATCAGTCTTTGTTTAGAAAACCCACATCATGCTATTTGCCTGAAAATCTTTTACGGCTTGCTATAGACATCACTTTAGCGCGCCACTGAAGAACAACATAACAGAAAATTGTTTCATGTTTCGTAAATTCAGTTGCTAATTTGGTTGTCCTTGCTTATATTTCGCCCGAAGCGATGACGATTTCATGTCACTAGACAATCTATCAAGTTGTACGTGTGTCGACAAAATTTACACCATAGGTTTGTAGGTTATACAGTCGAACTATTGCATTTATATACAGTGATGTATTACATGATAGCTTTGGTTCACAAATATTGAATTACTTTAGCATATAAAAGGTGGGGAAGATAAAGTTGCTTTGAAATAGTGATAGCAATGGTTCTATAGAGGCCTAGAGCTATGTCTTTCGTGACGTTTTGAATTATAACTCTTAAATAAATATATATACTCGTACAGTATATGTACATTCTTTTTTAATTTTGAAATAATGTCCGTATCAATGAATATTCGATCTAAGAAAACTAGGGCCAATTGTATAATGTAATATTGTTACTGCTGACATGTTATATATAAGATTTAACGCAGAAACCACATCAGGTAAATTCATTAATTCCTTTAATCGAGCTTTTAACTTGTAGAAGTTGGAGGCTTATGTAATTTTTTACTTTTAGGTGAAATTCGATTTGCCTGCGAAAAAGGGTGGCATTACGAACATACGTCAGTAAGTACAGGCAAGAATTCAATTCTTAACGACATTTCAATAAAACTCGGGCGAAGAGACTCTATTCGTCAATCACGACAGTTGTTGTGATATTTCTCTTTTCCGTTTCCAGACTCCTTTTTAATTTATTAGCCTACATAAGATATCTAACGATTGTAAATAAATTGACATAAAATCTTAGTTACTCTTCGATGCTGTTGAATGCTGAAGGTATTTATCAGTTACCACCTTTTCTTTTATCATTTAGTTTATGTATAGGAATGATAGACAGCAAAATTGCAAAATTATTTGAAATTCTGTTTCAAGATTTTCTATTCAAAATTAATTAGTTTAAAGTTATTCAAATTAAGCCAAGATATCCGGATAAAAACGCAGGGCTTTGCCAGTACAGGCAGGTAGCCTGTATTAGCTTTCCCTGATAGCCACTTGAACCCATGCTTTGACCATGATCAAATGGACACTGCACATGTATATTGCGTGCATGAGCAGCAAGAGCATTTGCAAAATAATGGCTAAAGACTTTTGGCCTATAACCTAAGCCCTATAAGGCTTTTGGTTTGGCTCCAATACTGTTGGAGTATTGGGTATTGGCTACTATTGTGTTCGAGTTTCCGGATCAAACTCAACAACCCCAGGAGGGGGATTGTATATTGTAAGGAAAAATTCAATGATTTCCTGGGAGCGACAACATACAAAATGACACACTGTAGAGGCGTAGAATATACAGAAGTTTATTAGAGTAACTCGTTTTAAGACAAAGGTCTGGACCGAAATGTGAAAGCTTATATACCATGCCGGAAGTCGTTGAAAGGTTGTTTATAATATTGTACTTTGTGTATTTACCAAAATAGTTTTGTGAGCATTCCACACTTTACCAAAACTATTTACTTGCATGATTTTACCAAGTAGTTAGCATATTGGTATAAAAACACAAAATATTATTGAAGCTGTGCGTAATGCAGATGCTTTGAAAGACGTTCCACTAACGAGATTTACAAACAGAAATTACTACTAGTGTAAAAGTTTTAATAAGCTGCACAAAATCAACCTAAAATTTGAATATGTTAACATTCAACATGCATCGTGTATACATGTGCAGCCTATATACGTACATATTTATAAACAATATGCAAACTAGATACAGTGTACGAAAGACTTCAAATTGCCGTACATGAGGCTTCCTCTCATATCATATTTTCGCGTCTTTGACGTGAACAAAGACGTTTCAAATAATGCGATTCCATATTGAATTTCTTTCAACTTTCAAAATTCGACTTTCAAAATTCGGAAGAGCACCTTACAGTGATGATATCTCTGTTTTATTCCTTTAGTTGGCTAAAATCTTTGTCCATCATAAGAAACAATAAGAAATAGCAATTTATAACAATGTTTTTATGTAAATTGTTTGTTTTTTTTGCGACTATGTTAATACTGATTAAATTATTTAATCATGTCATGAAAGAAACAAAAACAAGTTGAAACTTGAGTGTTGTGTTGGTTTACCAAATATACCGTCAAAATAAATATATTTCAGTAAAATCAATTTTGCGTGCACAGAGTTGACACACGTCTACGTACGGGACAGGTTACGAAACTGTAGTTAGTTTTGCGTATGTATTTAAATGGGACCTTGTATTTTTGCAGCTTTAGATCAATTTGAAACAACGTAATTCACAGTTTCCACCAGCACACAAAACACAATAAAATTAGATTTTCAATTTCACAAACTGTTTCCTGAATTTAGTTAGACCTACAAAGACTCTTTGCAGCAAAAGTATAGAATAACCATGGCATTTGCTTCAGTTGCTTGTGTTAATTAGGAAATGTAAACCGTATATGTATCATGATACTGTACATATGCTGTATACTTTATTATTTTTACTTAGATTAAAGCGGACTTTTTACGTTATAAACGTTTGCTTAAAAAATTTGAAAACTATGAGTGTTTACATGTCTTCCCCAACAAATAAAGTAGGCGGATTTTGATTGCGCCGATTAGAGATTAAGCTTTTATAATTTCTCTAAATAGATTTTCTCTAAATCAGTCATGTTAGAGCAGTTTTTATTTGAATTTCGCTGATCAAAACGGTCCAATGTTCAAACGAAAAACGTTTCCAAAGAGTTTTTTGTTAATAGCAATGGTACACTTTTTCGCAAACTGTATATAAACTGTTTGTGAAAAATATACTTAACATACTTAACTATACTTAACAATACTTAACAACGATTGGTAATGACAGGCGATCACTGGGTCGTAAGTTGTGCACTTGTAAGGTAATAAGTGAAGTGTAACCAAAATCAGCTAGTAGCATGTAAAAACAGAAATATATCTGCATTATTCAGACAGTTTCAATACGACTGATGATGCCCAAACTGTTGGCGAAACATTTGTCTTTTTTATCATACAAGCTGACTTCGGTTTTGAAATTAGTGACCTTTTCTAAAAAATGTTCAGATATCTGTCCATGTTTGTTTTATAAAGTTGGATTTTGTAATTTTTGAAATATTATCATATTTTCATAATTTTTCACTCTCCCTGCATTGAAGCGTATCGTTTTTGTTTACTCATTTACGCACCACTAACTCGACTAACTGTTCTCTTGTGTTCTCTTCTCGCGGTCAGCTGGTTTTCCGCACGGCGTGGACGAGGTGTAACAAGAAAAATTTCTAGAAATGTATCACTTGTAGAAATACTTAATTTACACTAAATGCACTTTCTTTAGTTTTACAAATATGATGTATACAGGAAGCCAGATGTTTTTGCTACTAACCTGTAAAAATCCGAGCAGTTTACGACGTATAGTTTTGAGTGATTAATGATTGAAAATGTGTGTGCAGTGTCGGCCACACCTAGTTAAAATATTATTGTCGCGAGCCCGGTTTGGATAGGGTTAAGTCTACGTGGGATAAGTAGCAGATGCATTAATAACCACGCTTCCAAGAAGAGAGATGTAAACCTTTACGTTCCGGAGGCAGATGTTTTATGCGTTTACGTTCTCACACTAGTGCTTATAAGATCACGCTCTATCTTCGTCGTACAACACATAGACGACAGCAAAAAAGCGATGGCTGCACAACTACTACATATTTTGTTGTTTGTATTGGTTGCGTACAAACCATTGTTATCTGGAGCAACTTATGAAACAGGTTTGCTTATTTACTCACTCTTCGTTTTTGATTAGTTATTTACCATGCTTTAGCAATATACATTATTATAAAATATTATTACTTTGCATGTTTACTAGATATTTATTAGTTTTAAAATTTTATTAAGTTTTAATAAGCCAATATATGAGTTATAACATCTTACATTCATTTCGATTACATTTCTATATCATGCATTTCTATACAACGCGAAGTCACAATTTGAGTGCAAACAGTTAAACGTCGTTTTGTTAGCCATATTTTTACCACTAACTAAGTGATTTACAATATATAATTATTTATGTGCATATAAAAACCTTTTCAAATAAACTGTAATAAAACTGCTTCAGAGCAATCGGGAACACTGACACTTCCAAGTTCCAGTTCGGGCACTTTGAAAGTATACGTAACTTTTCCAAACTCCCCAGCAGGTTTTTTGAATGTTCCTAATGTTTATTGTTGGGTCCGATATTCCGGAGAATATTTTCGTACTCAGGTTAGATGGTTAATGCTGTTTTACTTGGTGAGATATATACAGTATTCTGCTATATTTCTAGTGACTTGGTTTATTGTTTATTTGGTGTGGTTGTTATTGACAAAAACATTTTTGGTAATTAATGCTGTGATCATTTTATCGCACAAAATTAATTATTTTACACAACATTGTTATTTTTATTGCTAACTGCTTCAGTTGTGAATATACTTAAATGGAATATTTAGATATAAGAACAATACAATTTTATGTTGTTTTTACCAACACAGGTAAGTGATGTCACTCTTGAAGGGTTTAGTGTACAAGTGACTCGGTATAACGGCAACTCAGGTTGGGATGGGTCACCGACTTTATATTGGTCCGCGCAAATTCAGGATCAAAGTATGATTTCTGACCCTCATGATTATAACTTAATGATGACTTACTATAACCTAATTATAACTTAATAACTCATGATTATGACTTAAAGTCAGCTTTTTATTAAATAAATAGTATTTACCAAAGTTAGTTTTTCTGTGTAGCTTTCGTCTGTTAGTGTTTCAGACTATACTTTTATCACAAAAACCACTTTCTTTTAATCTGCAATAGTCTTGTTCATGACTGTGTATAAGCCAACAAAACATCGATTAGAAGTCCAGAATGTTACACATTTACAGACATGAAGTATACAATCTTCATTTGATAGTTTTTTATAGGTTTAAAAACGCTAAGCTTACAAGTAAATTTGGCCTGTGTAACTGCAATTAGTTAACGAAACTTCTTCTATCTTCATTTACAGTAATCGTAAAAACAATTGGCTCATACAGTTCCAATTCCTATTCGTCGAGAATCAACTTCTCGGAGCATTATGATGCGCCTCCTGCGGTAAAAGCATGGTCGCGTGCCGTACCTCCGTATACGTAAGTCCGACTTAGAATGTCTAAACTTAAATGTACGTGTGCGAGTATACTGAGGAGGAATGCAGTGCCAATGCACACCTGAGCAGGCAGCACTGCACACCTGAGCCTAAGATAATTTTACTAATGTGTTGTTCTGCAGGTTTTCCGTCTCCGTCACTAGTGTCGACACAAGCGGCTTTTATTATAACATTAAGCGAACCGATAGCTCATCTGGCTGGGATCAAAGCATTAATTTATATTGGACTATAAAAGAGATTCCTCTATCCGTGATAGGTATTAACAATGAGTTTATGACGTCTTTCTTGTGCCAATTACTACCTTAAATCAAATGGAAACGCTAGACCATAAAGTGTCAGTTTGTCTGTAACTTAGCATTTTACATGACTTGTACACATTTTACCTGATTTCGTAACGTGAGTGAAAGTCTCATACCTTCTAATGCCAAATTATTATCATCAATTTTTCATTTGTCATGATTTTTCCTCTGTCTATATATTCTTGTGCAGAAATGTCTCAGAAGCTCGGAGAAGCCCCAGTGACAACCACTTACAGCATTCCTGCTCCGGTCTGGGCTACTTACCCAACAGCCACGGAGATTGCTCCCAATATAATTGACATCACAGGAAGAGAAATTCATTTAAGTATAGCTTATCAACTTTTAGCAAACAACACCCAATGGTAAGTTTATGTTTACTGGTGTCACCACCAGAAATAAATATTTGAATCTACATTTAAAGAAATGTACAAGATGCTGCAATATACGTGCTTACAATTTTATCTATCATTATATTTGTGTAGGAAGTTCCCAGTTACACAGACTCTGCAGAGTGAGTCGTTTCTCGAATTATCCGTACGAGGTGATACTGTTTACTTGGACCAAAATGTTAACTTTAAAGGATTGAGAAAATTAACTGTAAAAGCAAGAAAGTTTGTTTCAAATGGAAAAACATTAACTCTTGAGGTAAGATGCGTGTATGTCGTCGTTTTAAAAAACTGTATTAGCACACTAAGCCAAGGTTGAACTTATATAGTATTTTCCGAAAATACTTTATAGTAAAAAGAAGTTTGTTAAAAAAATAGGTTCTAACTGTTGTTTGCAAAGTATAGCAATAATTTACATAGGAAAACTTAGCAATACGCTTGTGTTCAACGGCTTGGGCAACATAGCATACTAACTTTTAACTATACGTATAAAGGCGTCAAAGGTTTGTGCTAGTATCTCGGGTTCGAATTGTCAGCAACTTGGCAAAGCTTATGACATGACAGATGGACAAAACGGAAAAGATGGAGTGTCTAGTCCCAGCGTAGAAATATACTTGCACAATTTGCAAGGAAACGCCAACATTATTAGCAAAGTAAACGCACTTGTTTAAGATTTAAGTTAACTATGTTTGCATTGATCGTTCACATCGGATGAGCGACACCGATACATAAAACCTTCTTGATATTTTTACGTTGAAAAGGCGTCCGAGGGCGTTAAAGGTGAAAACGGCGGCAATGGTCGTAGTGGGCAGGACAACGAATATCAAAGTCCGAATCTAAATCCAGAATCGTCTTGCAAATCAGCATGCGGACCTTTATTTGGAGAAAAGCATTACAAAGGTAACCTCATATAAGTGTTATTATTAAGGTGTGGGGTCATATATATAAAGTTAAGCCGAGGGTAAGAAGGTCGGTTTAAGGAAAACCTAATACATAATTGTTTTGTTTTTTCTGAAACAGTTGTATAATCCGATCTGCGACACTTATTTGTATAGATATTACTATATATCGTTCTGTTCTACTGACCGGAAGTGTAACATAACATGTTTTAATTTTCCTTTTGTTTTGGCAAAAAAAGCTTCAGTTTTTCCTTTCATATTGCTTTTCACGCTTGCAAAGAGTGTATATATAGCCTAATCAAATTTTGCAAAAGCATGCTGTTGACGATGATTATTGTCATCATGTATTGTTTTGTCAATAACATGTTATGGCTATCTCTTTAGGCCCTGCTGGACCAAATGGCGGCAATGGATATGATGGTTACAAATGTGGATTATCAGGGAATGGCGGTTCAGCAGAAAGCGTAACTCTTTTCAGTGAAAATGTATCAGGTTACGTCAGTCTAACCCAGCTGTCTGGAGAGGGCGGCGTACCTGCGGAACACGGCTATGCGGGACGAGGAGGGTAGGACACAAGATTTGTATAACTTAAATTTATTTTAGCTAAAATAGACATATATACCTGTTACTATAAAAGGTTTTATTTAAGTTAAAATTTCAGAAATTTATTAGCTTAATATTTGCTTTATATAATTTTATTCTTACCTTCAAGAATAGAGTGCCCGCAAAGTTTAAAGGGGCTTTATTTTTGTTTTAGTTGTCTATATGTTTGGTAGAGATTTTCGTTTATATTCACGATGAATTGATTTATTTTCATTTTGTGGTTATAAACGAAACAAGAAAAATGTTAAGTAAAAAAATTATAAACTGATCAACACAAATTTGACCGGGTGACCAATCGCAATAATTCAATTTTCGACAAATCATCGGTAAAAACAAGCAAATAAATCAACATGCAGACAAATAAACATAATACACGTGTATGGAAACATAGGCTCCGAGGCCAATGCATATGCACAATGCTAATTATGACGTGAAGACAAAAACTGCAAAAGAGTTTTAACTAACAAACAGTTTTTCTGTAAACAGTTGACAGTTTAATGAAAAATTACTTATGACGTAGATTTGGTGGACCTGGTGGCTGTGGCAGTGAGTGTCACAATTACTTGATTTGTGTTCTCATTATTTGTTGGCCGCAGTGTATTGGAAAGGACCAGAACTGCGGAAGCGACCGAGGTAGCCCTGGCATCCCAGGTCAACCGGGGATGGATGGATTTTTGTACTACCCGTCTCCTGTGATGGTATAAATTTTAAAATTACCTATTATAACTAGTAACGCATACAATTTTTAAGTCAATTTTGTTAAAAAATGTTTATTACTGGCATTTGTTCAGGGAGAATACGGTGCCGTCCGGCAATCCGCCTTGCGGCAAGTGGCAAGTGTTAAAAATTGGTTTGTAGATGAAATCGATTTGCTGGAACTGATACAACGTCATGCCGAAACATTGTTTCAAAGAAACAATAACGATGAAGCCTATGAGGTGTTTTCGTTCCTGCTATCCGTGAGTAAGGAAGGCTCCGACTTACACAATGAGGTAATCAGATCAAAGCTAAGAATACATATTTAAAAAGTTTATAGTCTATATCAGATGCTTCATCAATGGTGTTCTTAGGTGTCAGTGAGAATGAACATGATCACTGAAGGCTTTGATTATTACGGCAACACAAAAAATTACGCTCCAGACCGTGATTGGGCGGATCTTAGCGAAAAAACGGATGCTCTTCTTGCGGAAGGACAAAAGTTAGAGGATGCGTACAATGATGTCATGAATGAAGTATATGTGCATTTAAGAAAATCTTTATACAAACAAAAAACAATTTTAAAATAGGAAACAACTTACGCTAAAAACGTATTTTGAAAAATTTTAGTTTATATTTTTAGTTTGTATTTCAACACGATGAGCCAAGCTAATACCAGTCGTCAAAAAGATATAAGTTCTAAGGCAATATTTTTACTCTGCAACTTTTATTGCAGATACAAGACATCAGTTTAGTTAGTAACACAATGCAATTAGTAATTACTGGAGCTGTTAACATGGCCGATCAAGAATTAGAATATAATCAAATTGACCTTGAAAATCAAAAGAACCTATATGTTAGATCTGTGTGGGATATTGAGAGCACAATGGGAAGTGAAATGCAGCAAATTAACGAACTTCTTCCATTGGCTATAAAAATGCAAGTAAGCATGTGATTATGTGATTAAACTGTGGCTTTTGTTCGCCGTTTTTCAATCAAGTCAGGCATTAATGAATTCAATTTAGATGGCGGCAGATAAAGCTGAAATGATGAAAGGATTCGGCGGGTTGATTGGGGGAATGGCGGGATGCGTGACAGGGTTACTTTTCGGAAATTATGCATCCGCTATTGGTGGAGTCCGCAAGGCATGTCGCTTTACAACGTTTAATTTTTATATCTGTAAAGTTAAAATGACGATTAATTTCACTATCATTTAATTGCAGGTTAAAAAATCTTTAGATCAAGACCCAACATGCAAAACACCTACTGTCGATGAAGCTTCAGCAGCAATCGATGATAAGTAATATGAAAAAAATTATTTTTATAAGCTTATTTGTAAAAAACACTAAATAGTTTTACGTTTTGCTCCTAATAAAGACTTGACTTTGGGTATGCCTATGATGCAATTGATCCAGAAGACTTAGATTTCACAGAAATGAACGCTTCCGCTGTACCACTAATCATGTTAAGTGATCTCAATAAAAACAAGGCTGCTTTGGCTGATGAACTGATGTGCGTGTTGGAAGATCCTGCTAGTCAATATGTACGTATTTCTATCGACTATTCTACATAATCTGCGATGAATGTCAAGTTATTCTGGTTATATGATTTATTTCTTAGTGCCTACTACCACGCCTTAATATGCTTAACTTTGCAATCCACAATTTTATAAAAATGCAAGGCACTTAAAATAATTGAATTCTGTATTACACCATAACTATAACGCGTATATTTGCTTTTTAGGCAGTAGATTTGAATAGATTGATCAACAACTACTTCACCGACGCTGCCGCACGCATTGGTCTCATAAATAAAATAATGAATATCGATGTTCAGCTGAAGGTGAGAGTTTGTCCGTGATATAGTAGGTTTTAAAGGAACGCAGTATAAGGTCTTTGATACATAACATGTTTGGAAAAACTGGTACAGTATTTTAACAAAAATAGACAGTAGCAGCAGACACTTTAACGAAAGGCAAAGGTGATTATCAATTATTAATTAATTAATTATTCACGATTTTATAGGGAAGTGAAAAAAGGACCCGAGAGGTTATGCGTAATATACGGGTAACATCTTGAGCATTAATTCTCCAACAGACTACAGTGTGTTTAAAAACAACATCCGTTAGCAAACAAGTTAATAGAAAATGAATTTTACACTGAATTAAATGGGCTGTATTTCATTAGGTTTAAAGTGTGGGGCAAGCTTGCAAAAACAAATTGGCGTAAAATCTAATCAATAACTGCTTTACCACTACATATAATTAAAAATCCTTTCACCAATATGTTTGCTGACAACCACTCTTTGACAAAAGACCAACTTGTTTTTGGAATTGTTCCTCATTTTAAGTCTTTTTTTATCAGATTTATGTTTCATTGTTTGTTTGATATGACGTCATATTCTCGACCTTGGCACGGGTAGGCTACTCAAAAACGTTAAAGTAAACCTTTTGGGTTTGGGAGAAATATTTTTATATATTTTCACAATCATTGCTTATTTAGAGAATCTTATATGAGTCATAGAGATTTAGAGAGTTTTAGCGCTTTCATATAAGCTATTAACAAGTGAGTTTTTCAACCTTTCCTCAGTCAATCTCATTCAATCGCGATCTTCTCGCTCAAGCACAAAACGCTGTTGATATTGCTGTTGAGTCAACTGAAGAAAGCCTGCCAATGGATGTCAAAAAGAACTTCGCTGATCTTCTTTTCAGGTAAAGAGTTTTGAAAAAAAAACAGTGAAATTGTTATCCAGTGTAGTTTACTTGTTCAAATATTTGAACTCTTCAAAACAAACTAAAACCTTTCCTAAACGAAGAAATTTAACACTGAATTTGATGATTGTATAGTATCCTCTGAAGTTGAAGATGTAAGCACATTCTTAAAAATCATTTTTAAAAATTTCTCATATATATAATATTTTCTTTTCCAGTTTATACCAGACACAGGAAAACCTTATCATGCGGGCAATGTACGAATTGTCTAAAGCTTATCAGTTTGAAAGTTTGTGGGAGTTTGACATCCTTGATAAGTATAGCAGCACATTTAGTGATCAAGTTAGTAGAAAGGGTTTATAATGCTTACTTTTTTAAATTTGCGAACGCTTTAAAGCCTTTGGTTGTCTGTAGGCGCTGGTGTCCAACCTGGGAACATTGGAAGGCATGGTTCAACTCAGCTATATTCGACAAGAACTGGAGAATGACAGAGAGTTTTTCAAGGATAAAATTTCTTCTTTAGCTGGCCCTTCGTCCCATGTTTACACACCCTTTTGGGAATTTAATGAGGTTGATAATTTATTTAAAATTGAAAGAGAACTGTTTTAACGGTAACGGCTTTCACTTGACTTATCCCTCGTGTGTAAATTTTATCACTTCAGGTAAACAGCCCGGATTTGATAGCATCTTTGCAAACCAATGGTGAGTTTTCAATGCAACTCATGGTTGATCCAGATGATCCGAGTGTTGGAGGCTGTGACAGTTGTTACAACGCAAGGCTTTTGTCTTTCTACGTTGAATTAAGCGGTGCCGCCCAGCCCAGTGCAGTTCCTTCCAAGTAAGAAAAAATACTTTGTAACTCGTCACCAATCTGCAACTTATGATAATGTTTTAGAATGCTTTTGCCAGCAACTCTTAATACCAATAAATTTAATTCTTTGCATAGGATATATATCAAAGTAGCACATCTTGGCGATTCCTCTTTCATGTTGCCACTGGTTAATGGACAAAAAGCAATAGAGCTCCTTCAGCAAACTCCAGAAGACGTTGATGCTGGTCACATAATGTCCTTTGATCTTAGCAATCCTATTTTATCTGTTGCAGATCCAGCATTGGCAGTGGATTTTCTGAAAACTGTAATCTGTTTAGAGTAAAATTTGTTGACTGTAATTGCAATCGTTTTATTGGTTTTGAAACTACATCTCAGAATGCTTCCTTACTTAGTCTGATCATCAATAGGAGCATAAATTCTGTGAGAATTCCGACGATTTCTTTGGGTCGAAACCATGCAAAAGCCCCTACGCAACGTACATTATAAAAATACCAAGAGATAAAAATCAAGATTGCAGTTTGGATCCAAACTATCAGGTGTCTGGCTCTAACTGCAAGGAACTGGATTTCACAAAGTAAGTTGTTTTGCAAATAGTGGACCTTTTGCACCGATGAATGCGCATATTTGCCTTTTCTGGATAGATATGTTGTGCAGGTTTGACACCGTGCGCGTTTATGAAAAAGTGAAATCGTGGAGCGGTTACCCAGTCCAACCAAGTGCGGAAGAAATGAAAAGGTGGATTTCTTTAAACAAAGTTAAATTTACACTTACAAAAACATTTCAAGTAAAACGAATAACTTAACTGCCATATAGTCTGATTAAGCATTTTTTCATAATCTGTTTTCAAAACATTTATTATGGTCCTTTACATTGCAGACTCATATCCAAGTCGAAAGAAGCGGAATAATATAGAAAGCCAGTTCAACTGCTCTGCATGCAATATAATGCTTTTAACATGTTAATTTGGTGACGTGATAATCGGTAAAATACGTAAGTCCAATGAAATAAAACTAAACAAATGGAAACACTTTTGTTTTAAAATCAAACTTATGGAAGGCTATGTTTTTCACCGTGTAGTTTATGTAATTGCAAACCAAAATACAAAAGAGTCAAATCTATTAATGATAATAATCTCAATAATTTAACACTTGAACTCCAGCGTCATCATATGTTAACAACTTATTATGAAGACAGGGATTAAGGGTGTTCAAACGTTTAACGCAAGGAAACTATCTATACAGTAACTTTGAAGTTAAGCAAATTGTATTTTTAACAACATTTAAGTATCAAACTTGTAAATCAGTTTATGTTTTTGCTTTCTGTCATTAAATTTTACATAAATCGTGTGTTTAAACATAAATTTTTAAACCAAATCAATTAATTGAATTGAATTCACGCACTTTTCACAAAAGATTTAGCTTTTACAAAGAACTTAACCGGTTTAAAAATAACTTTTAAAAGCGCACTAAAGCAACCTATATCATAAAACACGCAATGACATACAAAATGATCTGACAACAATCTTATATAGTTTTGATACTTAGCAGTCAATACACTATTCGAGAATACGGTTTGCTTGCGTAGTAAACTGTCTTACTGGTAGGCTGCTGTATGCAACCTTTGTTAGATTTTCATGTGAAGAGCATATAAACGACGTGATATGATGTATACCAGCGGTTGTTTTTACCAGTGTTTTAATTTCTTGAATAGTAGACTTATGCTTCCTGGATTTCTAAAGTAGAGTTTAGTCTTTACTGTGTACATAAAAGTTTTGCAGAAAAGTCTAAACTTTCGAAGTTACATCGGCATTTAATAATTTTCATTTAAAGACTAATGTTGGTTTAAAAGTTGTTTAAAATGGCACTTACAATAAATTTATTACAATTATTACTTATAGTAATTAAGGTATACGTCACGTGCTTAAAATATTCAATTTAAAAGGGATACCAATTGAAACATTTTAATTGCAGCAGTTGATAACTTTATATACTTATAAATTCTCAATATAAAGTATAAATCGTTGACACAATTGCGTATGTATAACGTGACTGGCAACCTTTTTATCAGACGTACAGAAACTTGTTTGCCATAAAATTCAATCCAAAAATAATTCAAGTTAAGTGCATTGTATTTGATTATAATTATCGTTATTTCCGAAGTTTGTTCAGTATGATCTTTTCCATGTGTTATAGATCAAAATTTACCTATGTCAAAATTTTTATGTACAGTTCATTTAAAACAGTAGGTAAATTGCTTTAGTATGATTGGCCTAGTGCTTTTAGCAAAACAACCTTAAAAGCAATAACATTTGACAAGTTTATTCTAAACTTTTATCCGAATTCTTAAGTAAAAGCTGTTAAGGTTAAGGTGTATACGTGCCAGCTTGGCACATCGCTTGGATCACGACTTACCATTGACACCTGATTAGACAGTACTTCTTTCTCACAAAATTGATATAAACAGGCCCTAGTTTTGCCACTTTAAATGTTTGATTTGCGGTTAATGTCTTCCAAAAATAATTCAACTTAAGTACACTATAATTCATTATCCTTAATTTCGAAATTTGTACAGCATGACCTTTCCCATGTGTGAGATCGATATTTGCGTATGTCGAAAATTTGTCTGTGAACCGTAGGCTACGTTCGAAAAAGTTATTAGCTATTGTATTAATTGTTTGATTAGTATTTTAGCAAAAGAAAGTTAAACTACATATGTCGGTTATGTCGTGTGCTAGAATATCATATTGAAAAGCAATCGCAGTAACATGTAACTGCAATCGATGTCTTTGTAAATTGCTTACAGTCGCCATCCAGTGGTCGATAAGTGAAAACGAGTATTTATAGACAACAGTATCCGAACTAAGCAATTCTTTCTATGTGTAGTATATGCTTGAAATGCAATTGCAAATTTTTTTGCTATAATATACAATTTATATATTTAAAATGCAAGAATTATTCAATGTCATTCCAATTTTGATATCAACAATAAAAATAACTAAAAAGCTTAGTGATGCTGATACGAGTAGGGTATAAAAATCAAGAATTAGATCCAAATATTGCATTGATTTCAGAAAATTTTTGTTTTTTTTGTCTACTTTATACGGATAGTGCATTTGTTTAACATTTTACAATGAATTTTTTACGGATAACGTGTAATGCATTTATCCCCTAAACATGTGATTTACTGTATACAGTATTCGTTCTTAATTTTTTCAGCAGTATCCGTCAATTTTTGGAAATGCTGCAGTCATAAACTTGCAATGATTATTCGATAACATATTTTAATATTGAAGGTAATTGATGACTTACTAAAACATTATGTACGTGCAATTTTCCAACAGCGCTTGGATCATGTGCTATAGTTGACATTTTAACTATATGTACAGTATTTGTTATAGAATTAGTTACAGAAACAGGTGTTATTTTCACGCGTCCTTCGTGTATTAAACTAACACTTGATGTCTTTTGAAATTAACAACACTCGAAAACCTGTGTGTTTGCTTACTTCAACTTACGTATAGTTAGCTCAGCATGACCGTTCCCATGTCGACCAATATTAGCTCACGCCCGCACAAGTTTGAAAATATCTTTCCATAAGTATGCACGTATAAATTCACATGCTCACAAAATAGGAAACTTTAATCAAACATTTCTATTACGTTTAATAATGCAGTTTGAAGCGCAGGATGTCTCGGTGCAGTTGCAGACTCGTGAAATTTTCAAATGCTTAATTTTATTCAAACATTTTAGTCTCAAAATTAATTTTGATATTATGATCATGTTTTATTTGTTTCTAGCAATAACAGATAATTCAGCCATATGAATATGATTTCTTATCTGCTGATAACTTTTCTGTCAATCTTTACTTGCGCTCAGGCACTCTCAAGCTCTGTAAAGTTGGTTGACAACAAATATGAGGGTTTAGTGATTGGAATCAACCCAAAACTACCAGAAGATCCTGATATAATAGAAGGCATTAGGGTGAATAGTCTTAAGAACTTTTGATGTTAGCTTGGAGATATATCTAAGAAATATATTCAAATAGTAATAAAATCTTTTTAATTGTTAAACAAATTATTTCAAAGCAAAATCATTGCAAAAACGAGGCGAACAATGTGATTTCTAAAAAACTTTAAGATATATATCATAGCCGCCGTGTGTAGTATTGATATATGTAGAACAATACCAAAATTTTTTGTTTTGTGTAGCAAATTATGTCCGATGCCTCAAAGGTTCTGTGGAAAGCCACAAACAACCGTGCTTCTTTCGGAGAAATTACAATCCTTGTTCCAAAAACTTGGACTGCTGGCAGCTACTATGCGGCGTTAAATGAAACTTATGATGATGTAAGTATACCCTGCAGCAACTTCAAACTGGACTGAACGTTTTTCTTAACACTAAAGCTCCGGGGAAAAAAGTATACCTAAAACTCCGGCAATGTCGATTTCGACAATGTTTGATTTTCCGACTGCTCACAGGCTACAGGCTAAGAACAGGAAGTTGAAAACATTCAAATGTCAAACGTAAATCTAATATCTGTAGCCTGTAAGTAGCTGTCACAAGTTATGAAATAGCCTAAGCTACAGTTCCTTCTTTTATGTAAAAGAACAGTAGAACTGGAACTAGCCCTCGTACTAATCTCCAACTTTGACCCTAGCCAGACTACAGCGACTATAAGCTCAAAGGTAGAGATTAGTTCATTTGCCTTTGCTCCCAACGATGGAGACGCATTTTTTAAAATTCTTTGGGAAGACTATCCCACAAAACTGGCTGGAGTGCTGTCGTGCATCTGAAAGACTAATCGAAATCGACAAATTCGGAGTTCTTGGTATAACTCAAAATAAAAATTGCTACGTAAATTTTATATTCTAATTATTGAGCTGAAAGTAAACATAACAGAAATTTGCTCGACAGCGTAAAATCTGAAAATCGTGAGCAAACAGCAACTGTTAAAAATTGCGTTTTGAACTTATAAAAATGTCGAAATCGACATTGCCCGGAGTTCTAGTGTTAAACAAATTTTCATCATCGTTTTGCGGTGGAGAATTCAATAATACATTTGTTCATGCCGTATGAACTAAGGATTTAAAATTAAACCATTTAAAACAGGCCGATATTCTTGTTGCTCCTGCAAACCCAAAGTACGGTGATTCACCTTACACAATGCAATATGGAGAATGTGGTGTCCCGGCAGAGCACATTCATATCACTCGTGACTTCATTCTCAATGATGACGTTGTCGCAAACTACGGCCCAAAAGGTGGAAACTACATGTCGTTACAATGCGCATCTTAGGAACTTATTTCGCCTTTAATTGCTTTTAACTGACGCACTTCAAAAAATGTTGTGTAGGTAAAACTATGATTCATGAGTGGGCGCACTTGAGATGGGGAGTTTATGATGAAAGCGTCACTGAAGGTTACGATCCGTTTTATTTTTCGCCAACAACGTTGGATCCTCAAGCAACCAGGTGCATTTCGATAATGTGTGCTGGTTGAAACACGAAAATTAAATAAAATAGGTTTCTTTGGTTTTTCTTCAAACAAATTTTTAAGGGACCAATCTATATACCAAAATGAAATTAAAGTAGCTACTAAAAACCACATTGTGGCTTATGTAAGTATCGTTACATGTCAGGCTAAATCTTGTATTTATATCACTCTATTAACTTCTTTTAAATGGTGTGTCTTTTACCACTTTGCAACGTACAAAATCTGCCAATCCTGCTGCGAAAAAGTGACATCATTGTGAGTGGTGGAGTCCTTTTTGTTCAAAATATTAACACTGTTCGCTGTCTCTGAGGCTGTGAATTTTGTTTATTTTGGTGTATCTCCATAACCTTGATGTGTTATGATCGTATTTCGATTTAATTATATGGATACCAGGATATGTTCATTACTCAAAGTTAGATATTTTTATTGACATAAGCTACAAGTTATAAATTAAAACTTTCAAAAGTAAGGCATATATTGAGTCCGATGCGTTGGTTTAGTACTGTATATATTTCCTTTGATGTACCATAAATAAATGTGTTAAAAAAATTTTTCTTTCTATATATTTTTTTGGCTTATATTGCATTTAGGTTTTATGTAACTATGTTTTCATTGAATTTAAAATTACGATAATTCATTGACGTGACCAGAAAAAACGTTTTTAAGCTTAAAACTATCGCTTTCCTGTATCGTTTCATAATGTACTTATATAATCTATAATGTAATACAACTTTGTTGCTTAATAATTCATCTTTGTCACACTAAAATAATTTATTTTTACCGTACTTGATGGCATATTGTAGTTTATGCGAAATTGTAGTGTAAAAATTGTGTAATTACATTTTGGTCTTTAGTAGTTACATTAGTTAGGCTACATCAGGTACCTTTTAGTATATACTGTAGAATGGTTCTTTTTAGGGCTGCTGTTTAAGATTAAATTCATTGGTTCACTCCTGTACTTGCAAGTTTTAACGTAGAATTTAATAATCGAGGCATCAACTGTACCACTGGGCAAACCGATTGTATAACTGAACCCATTCCATCTTAAAAAATTTTTGGCTCAACTCGACAGGGTAATTAGCGGTTTTGTGGCTACGATTACAACGAATATTGTTCTGTACATCAACGGGTACTGTTATACCATTTAACCATGTTATAATTGTTTTAAACAAACCAAAACCAGAAAAATTAACCCAAAATATCTTTTGAATTGACGGTTAAATTGAAGATGTCCAGCTTCTTTAAGAGGAATCAACGTTGTTGTTGTTAACGAAACGTTTGCGAGAGATTGCCAATATGACGAGGACAAGGATTGGCTACCAGAAGAAGATTGCATTTTTGTCGTGGATGTGAACCAGCCTCCATCTTTAAATGCCTCTCTCATGGCCTATCAGTTTATGGACGACGTGAGTAATATGGAAAATATTTATTGCAAAAAAACTTTGGCATACAGTTAGGATAATTTTCAAAGTTTGTTAATTCAACTTTTACAGGTCGTCGCGTTTTGCCATGACGACGAGAGCGACCCAGACAACCAGCATAATACCGAAGCACCGAACGAGCACAACCGACTTTGCAATCAGCGGAGTGTTTGGGACGTCATGTTGTCCTCAGTTGATTTCAAAAACAACGCTAACCTACCAGTTTCTGAGTCGGTCGATATTACACCAACATTCCGTGTAATCCAAGCCCAGAAAATACGGTTTGTTTTGGCGTTGGACACCTCTGGAAGTATGGGCGGGGTATGAACATCATGGAATATGTAGGCTTAGCAATGCTCTGTGCAGTTTTCTCTTAAAAGTTATAGCCTAATGTTTAATTCTACTTTACAAAATTTTTGAAGACATATGAAATTCATTTAATAACAGCTTTTTTAAAGGAAGTTTTTTCAGAAGAAGTCACCAAATTTCGATTAGCACTTTTTCTTTTCATAACCATAAGTGGAAAGGAGTCTGCAGAAACAAACGATTACGATTACGTGTACGTAGAAAGTATAAGTTTAATCAATTTTTCATTTTTGCAGCTGAGATATGAAAATATGATAACTGCTGCATCAACAATCATTCAAACTTGCATGAGTTACGGAAGCGCGCTTGGCATCGTCGAGTTTTCTTCTACTGCGCAACAGCTTAGTGAATTGAAAATAATAAACTCTCAAGATGACCGAGAATACTTGCTTGAACGACTTCCTATGGGAACGGCTGGATCGACGTGCATTGGCTGTGGAATACTTACAGCTTTAAACGTCAGTCATGTTTATTGTTTAATCAAACTTTTAGAGCTAGACTAACTACTTATTTTATAGCCTAAGCTTGTGCCTTTATTTATTACTTAAAAGGTACAACTAGCTGAGACGTATACAGGTTTTACACTCTTATTGCATATAGTAAATGAACTTCTATTAGTATTTACTTACGCTTAGAGATTAGTGGGCTATGCGATAATTGCACATTACTTAGGTTTTGGAAAACTTTGGAAATGCGGCTGGCGGTCATGTGATTATCTTAACGGACAGTGAGGAAAACGAAGCCACGACGACAGACGATGTGTTTTCTACCGTCTTGGACAAGGTAGCTTTATTAAAGCAATCTTCTAAATGAAGGCATGTATCTCGTATATTGTTCTTGGACAAAATAAAATGTTATTGTGATCTGTGTGGTTGTGCAGAAAGTGGTGGTGGACTCTTTATTTTTTGGAGATTTCGTGAACAAAGAATTAGAAGATTTGACAAAAGCAACAAACGGCATAATATCCACTTCTCCAGTGGATAACCTGGAAAGTCTAATTCAATCATTTATTGCTTTGGCGCAGTCAAAGGATGGGGATGTTTACGACAAACTCTTTCAGGTGAACCCTTCGCTTTGAGTCGCTTTTTATTTAAGATATGCTTGGCATTTGACTACATATTTTACTTACGTAGCCATTGTCATGACATACATTCTGAATCTATACTGTAGATATATGACCGCGCTTTGAATGTAGGTATATAGCAACACGCATTACATGGGTTCAAGCGACTTTGCCGCCGGACTTGCCACCATAGATTCAACAATAGGCAAAGATACATCTTTTACTTTCACGTGGTCTCAGTATGCAGTTCCACCACTTGTAACGATTACAGATCCGACTGGCAGTAAATACTGCTCCGCCAATACATCCCTAGGTTGCAGTCATGTTGGTGTAACAACGAAACCGGATATTAAAACCATAGTTTTTGAAATTCCTGATACAGCTAAGGTATTGATGTTTTTTAAATAATTGGAAAACCTTCGCTGTTGTATATCAAGTTTCACATTATTTAAAAGGAATAAGTTAGTTATCGGCATTCTTGTTGATCAGGCTGGAAATTGGTATTATGAAATAAGAACAGATAGTCACACAGAAATAGTCAACGTGTTG
The DNA here is from genome assembly GCF_947623445.1 of Clavelina lepadiformis. NCBI lineage: Eukaryota > Metazoa > Chordata > Ascidiacea > Aplousobranchia > Clavelinidae > Clavelina > Clavelina lepadiformis. The sequence goes on along the minus strand of NC_135246.1, from coordinate 18,634,153 downwards.
GTGACAACTAAAGCCGCAGATGAAAACATTCCTCCAATCTTTGTGGAATCTTCTATTTCAGCGAGTGATGCAATCCCTGGAACTCCTGTAGTAGTAAATGCAAAGGTCGGAAAATATTGTGCATACTTGCTGTAGTTAAATGACTGTAATGAGAGCTGATTTTATTGTGAATCAGCAATTTTATTACGTATAGGTTACGATCGATTACGAACCGGTTTTAGGAGCAGTTGTTCAAGCACAAGTTACATCTGTAAACAACATGCAAGTTTACATACTAGACCTATTCGATGACGGCGCAGGTGATATAGTTTCAAAAATAACAAACTGATTCTATGCTCTCATACTTTGTCCATTTTATGTCTTTTACACTTTTCTATTTTTTCAACGCATACTTTCAGCACCGGATGTAAGGAAAAACGACGGAGTGTATTCACGTTACTTTACCAAGTACAGCATTTCCGGCCAGTACTCTGTGCAGGTACAGCCTAAAAATTTGTCGCATTAGTGAACAAGTCTACATCAATAAACACTGTAGGATAGACACGACTGTGCTTTTGTTATAAAAAACTTTTCAACTTTCCACCATTTAGGTCTAAAAAACCTAAATTGGCATATGTACATTCTAAACGATGAGATGACCGACAGGTTTTACTGCATATTACAGATAAACGTCAAGGGTATGGGTAAAGATTCTGCCCCTGTTGAGGATTTTCGGTCATCATTGGGATCACCGGCAACATTTGACTATGGATATGCCAACTTTGACGGTAAAGTACAGTCTTGTCAACAAACACTATTTTTTGTTCCATTTCAATCTGATTCCATCTAACAACTTGGGATGTTTTTAAATATTAATGCGAAATACATTATCATTATATTTCATGTCTAGTCTCTCGGTTTTATATGATGCGAATACGATGTAAAGTTCAGATTATTTTTACTTTGTGACGTAAGAGTTACGTTGTGTTTGGAGAATAATATAAAGTATTTCCAAATGTTGTGCAAAAACAAGTGAAAAATAACAAAAGCTTCAAGCTAAATTTATTGTTATAACTGAGTACATTAAAATATACTATCCGTGGGAGCTAAAAGTCCATTGCCTTATTCCATGAAATTCTCATTGGCAGCTCTGATTAACTAGAGTCAAATGTTCGGTAAATTAAGTAGCCTATACCAATCGAAATGTATTTGAACTACTCACCACGTATGATTGTGCAATGATACCGTAATAATTACCAACATAAAGTTTTAAAGACAATGCAGTGTGTGCAAGCTGTGTACGGGCGACATAAACCATACACACTGATAAGATATGCACAGATAAAGTTGTTTTTCGTAATTAAAAGGCGACGCCGTTTTAAATCCTGCCTCACCAGACCACGTGACATCTACTAAACCTAAAGCAACCACCACTGCAGATATTGACGCCTTTGCAAGGATTGATACTGCAGGAACATTCTTCTTTAGCAAGTATCAGCTTATAAGATAAGCTTATAAGACGCTCTTTTGTGTTGTTGTTTATTACAGTTGAGAGCTAAGCTAGTAATTTTCATTACGTTTTTATAGAATAGGTGACAATTAAACTATTGGTCAACTTGTTTATGCAGTATGTTTCCAGCCAGCTAGTTTTCGATTCAAAAACTTCTAACTTTTGCACAAAAGTTGTTAGTTGTTTATTTGTTACCACTCAGGCCTATCAATGAAACTGATGCTGATCTATACCCACCAAGCAGAGTGATCGACCTCAAAGTGAAGCAGATTGATCCCCTGGATGTAACTCAAGGAGTCCAGCTGACATTTACCTCACCGGGAGATGATTACGACTCAGGAACGGGTAAAAATCGTTTCTAAACTTTTAAAGAAGCATTGGAAGACGTTATTGCGTTTAATTAACATTGCAGCCGACTTCTACGAAATTCGCTACACCTACGATCAGCCGAGCGCTCTTTCCTCCTCATTTTCCAACGAAATTCCAATAACAAGCGCAAATCTCGTATCGGGCGATTTATTGACTCCGAGTGTTGCTAAAAGTGCGGAAACTTTTGTGGTTGATCTCAACGATATCCCATCAGACCGAGACCTTCTCATGTAAGTCTTAACTCAACCTAAACACGATTAACAAACTTTTTAATCTACTCATGGATCTTAGAGTAGCCTTTGCTCTCCGCGCTACTGACAATGCTGGTAACGTTGCCGAAGTTTCAAACATTGCAATGATGAACCTCTTTCTAAAACCACCTGAGGTTTCATGTACTGACGATCAAGGAAGGCCGGTGAACACAGAACCTTTTGAAAAAAAGAAGCAATGCAAGACATTTTATCAGGTTCACCAGATCACAAAAAAATTTGTGTGAAATCACTTTTTTCTTTCTTGTTTAATTTGTTTGAAACTAAACAAATAAGAGACAATTACTGGATTGGTCAGCACGTACCTGACGTATTAATTAATTATCGTATCTATTATCCATATATTAATCTCTTATTTTACAGTGTTCTAATGGTCAACTATTCACCAAGCACTGCGCTTCCGAGTCCGTGTTTAACCCTATCCGCGGTGTTTGCGATCAACCAGAAAACGTGCCTGCTTGTACTACTGGGGCCTATGTTGAAGACAATGCAGAACCAACTAATATCCCTCAGTCCAAACGTAGGCTAATTTGTTGTATCAAGACTGTTTTCAACGTTGGCCCAACAATATTCTTTTCACATGGGCTGTAGTAATTATTCGAACTCCACGAACATTTATTAGGAGCAAGCAGTTTAAAAATACTAATTTGTCGATAATTCCAACGTTTACAGATAGTTTTAGTAGTTTAGTTTAATGTGGACATCAGCATTGAATAAGGTTGAAAAGCTTACACAAAATTCTCCTGTTAAGAAGGCTATGCATATTGCATACGCATCGTAATATTATAAAATAAATAACTATATTGTTTGTTTTATTGATGTGTACCATGCTCATTTATTTTTATTTTTTCAATTTTGTGTTTACAAACTTTAGCCACATGCGTAAGTGATGATGGTCTGCCTCTGACGACACAGTTCTTTCCCAAAGAAGGCGATTGCTTGCATTATTATCAATGTGTGGCAGGTAACCAAATCCCTATGTTTAAATAAAAATATTTGTATTATCTTGCTACTCTTTTTTAACTAACTTAGTACCAGAAAAGCAGTTCATGCAAACTTCCAAAAAGTTGTAATAGCGACTACAGATTACATTATTGAATACATCAATAACTCTTGTCAAATTATACAGGGGTTCTGATGGAATATACTTGCCCGACGGGGTTGTTGTTCAACGAAGTAATTCAAATATGTGATTGGCCAGAAAACGTTCCAGATTGCTAAAGCTTCAGGAAATAACTTTTTCGCTGAAAGTTGATTTTAAGGAAATCGTCTAATTTTTGTGGTTAGGTAATCTTCAGCGTGCAATCGGTGGTACCGGGATATTCAGAACAATAAGCTGAATATCAAGAATACCAATAAAACATTAATTGAATTGTGGTGCTTTAACACGAATTCGAATGATATACGTGAAGCTTATATTAACCCTAATTGTGGTAATAACAATAATAAAAAAATCTGCTACTATGTTAGAAAAACGAAGCAGAAATAAAATCTGTCCGATTTCTACGATAAGTGTTGAATGAACTGCAAATCAATTAATTCCGAATAGGTTATACGGAGACATTTGGATACAGTATGTATACAGCATTTGGCACCAGTATACCCATCACTAATAATAGACTATGGTATAATATACTCTAATCCTCATTTAGCGTAAAATGTTGGACGAAATAATTTCAGTCATTTCTACAGACCCAAATAATAATTCTTGAATGTTACTATCAACAATTTGTTTATGCAAAGGCGAAGCCATTAACTGACCTGCTATGCAAAACAAACAAAAACTCCCATTCAATTATTTTTCTTTTCGATTACATCTTCAACATAGTTGTGTTTGACTGGATGTGCGTTTTGTTTGCAATCAAATATGACTCATTTTTAGGTTTATTGACTAGTTTCATTGACGCAACTTTGTTATTAAATCAGGAAAAAATTTTAATCTTTTTGATAAACTTTCAGATAAACACTAACCCAGACAAGTTTCAAAAATCAATCAATCAACAAAAATCCATCTGTAGATCTTGTAAATTTACCCACAAAACCCGCAATCGGATTGCATAATTATGGCAACCTCGTTTAGTATTAGATAGCATAAGATAGAACAAATACATTAGATGGCGTGCCAGGGTCTTGCTAATTATCATTTTGTCGCCACTGCCAAGCAATACCCGACATGTTACTATGAGCTGCTTGTAAAGTACCACAAAGAGTGATCGACTACTCAATCTATAACTATAAAAGCATATAGGACGCTTCATTTTTTTATTTCATCGCCACAGTATGAAGTACACGTAAAACTCTCCCACTACCATGCAGGATGAAATAATAGGAGTAAGAAAATATCAAAAGCAAAAAGGCAGTTGGTAGGAAGATACTGGCCATTCTATTCTCATTTGTGTGATTGGTTCAGGAAATTGAAAACCTTAACTTTTTATCTCCGATGCTCGAAATCAAGTTTTCACCTTTACTGTAAACTGTTCGAGGCGACCCCTTGGACATGATCTCACCGGAAAACAGTGGCTGCAACTAAACATAATCAGCAGACGTGCCTGGAAGCTTTGTCGCCATCATGTACCGCTGGAGACTAGCGAAGAGCAGCGCCTATCCCTGTAGAGCGACTTCTCAAACCTTCTCTCACGTACTGGAAGAGTGCACGATCTTAAGTCCACCTTGCCGTCTCACTGACTTGGACAGCCTTTCTCTGCAAAACTACCTGCATAGTTTTTAACTCGTGCATTAATGCATTATACCATTACGTATACACATTTATATATATCCTTACTGTTATTGTAAGCTATTCGGCGTTAAAAATAACTTTTTGCAACTATTCACTCATCTCTTGCATTTAACGTGAGCTTGCTGTGCGTAAACGTACTCGCTTTCAGTAAACCGCCATATAAAAGTCTTACATGGAGACCAAACAAGGCACAGTTATTGGTAAGCCGAAAACGTAATTGCATACTGTAACAACTTAACATTTATTAACATCACTGATCGCAGTGAGTGTTAGAAGATAACAAGCAAAGTGAAACAACATTTGCCGGCAATAAAAAATTTGGTGAGAAAATCTTGTAAACATGCAGTTTAAAGTTTAAACGTTGTGAAATGTTGCAGAATTTGATATGATGTGTGATTGCAATGCCGTAGCCAGAGCGAGTTTTTTAAGGAGGCAAATATGTCAAGTAGGCTACGTCCCCGGTTACATTAAATGAAGTTTAAGTTAAATGAAGCTGTTAAATGAAGTTTAACACTAAAAATGTTTTGTGCCAGAGTCCGGAAAACTTACGGAGGCGAGTGCCCCATTTGCCTCAGTGTTGCTACGGCCTATAAATGGGACAGCATGCGCTGGCTTTCGGCATATAAAAGAAGCATTTTTACTTTTAATAAAGAATAGCATCATGACCGCAGTTCAAAATAGCTTGAACAATTCCATCAAAGCATTAAGTTTGCGAATATTTTACTTATGCTAAACTATACATACGGCCTTGGTCTTTATTTCAACCAATATGTTTCACATGTAAAGTAGTGATCCCCAACTGGTGGTGTCGTAAATAACTGCAGTTCGATTTATGACCGAATTCGATACATGACCCATTTCGTTTTTCTGTCCGCAGCTCAATAGAGAAGTTTGACATATTATTTCTGGCGCTTCGCGTGGTAATCAATTCACGCGCGTTGGTTTCTGTTTAAGTGTTAGGTAAGGAGTCATTCTAGTTTTTGTTATGGAAAAGAAAGCATTTCTGTTATGACGACAGGTCGTAAATCATCACTCAGCAATCAGTCTATGACATTTCTATTCCAACTGCGCTTTAAAATCGGACATTTAGCTTTCTTTATAGTGTAATAGTCAAGCCGTCCTAATATTACAGTATAATCAAAAACCTTTTTAACCCAGACGTTTTTGCGATACGATACTCCAAAGTGTAGTGGCCTTGATATTGTGTATTAATTGATATATATTTGATATAATTAATATTGATATATATGCAGTTTGTATAATACTGACAATTATATAAATGTTGTAACGTTACACTAACATATTATTATATTTCAATTAGATTTTGTATCGTTCCAATTCTGTTCACGCCCTCGTCATGGACTGTCCACTAGCAGCAGGCATATCAATGACCTCGTTGCGATCTTGGATAACGGCGCAACAAGGACACCAAAGATGGACGCAAAAGTCACCACACGAGGATCCTTCGATTCCTCTTTGTTGACGAACTTTTCCTCGGATGATTCCTCCAGCGATGCACCCAGTAAACATGTAGGCAACACAGCAAAGGCAGCAGCTATCGCCAATCGCTTCTGCTGTTTTTCCAACGCTGTAACAAGGTGCAAAGTAACTAACAATGCACACGCCGCAATTGTCGAAGCATCCAAACAACCCGTTTCGAAAGGAAACCATTTTCAAGTTAAACGTAATCCCTCAAACTTACTTTATGTTGATAAAATCTATCAAAGAATTTTATGGTATTTTAAAGATAAAAGTCATTATTATGTATTGGCGCAGTTACAGCATAGTTCAAGAATAGGCCTATTCGAAAATAATTTTTATGATTTGATAATGCTACGTTACAGAAACGCCCATAAAACAACACAAGCAAGCTTTTTTAACAAAAACTTAGCAAACAAGTTCTGTACTTCCAACTAAGAAAAGAAATTAATCTTCCAAAAGATTTCCTGCTATTAGGCTACTACCTTATACATGTCATTGCCTGATTATCAGCAGCAAGGTTTGAAAATCATTTAAGTTACAGCTTACTTGTGACTTATTGTTTTCTACTGACGATTTTAATGTCGACAGTGAGTTTTACTTGTCCTGCAAAGAAATTACTATTTTGAAATCCTATAACTTATTAGGCGACTTTGATCATACAGTATATGACAACTTGACATACAATTGTCAATACTTTTCTCGATCGACCAACAAGACTCGTTGTGTTCAAAACGTTCCAATATTTATTCAGTCTTTGTTTCTCTAATTACGTTACATTAGAAGATCAGTCATGTTATTTGCACATGTTGGCGTGTTCAAACAATACGATTAATTTGCTGTTAAGTGGACTGCTTTTATAATATGTCGCTCTTCCATGTAACACTTGCTGTGTGAACACGTTATCGTGATTTCTGCTTCACTAAACAAGCAGCACTCAATCACAAGGCAAATACACAATCAATCGCCCTCTATCTCATCACTTCACAAAGCTGTGAGTGATTTAATTAAGATCGACAACAAACCACGTGTGTCTCTTTAAACATCGCGTCAAGGTTTTGTTGCGCAGTTAAGTACTCGGACGTGACATATGACGCTCAATTAATAATCTTTCGCATTAAAGCCTTTAGCCTGTGCGCCCTGACAACAGTCTCCTGACCAATTTACCCTACAAAACGGCCGGTTTGGTGACACTTAATCACGCGACACTTAATCACCGATACATAATCACTTGGACAGTTAATCACGCCACATTTAATCACACATTTACAGTATCGAAAATTGCAAGTCTACACATGGGAAATGTGAGCAACTGCACGAAGATAAACTAAAATTTCACTTGACAGATAACGGTCAACTTTGTTTTGCACGCGCAGTTTCAGTGCCTTGTACCGCTTTGGAATAGAAGAAGAATCCATTCTGTCCAAATGAGAGAAGATTACAAAAATGTAAAATTCCTCCTTGAAAGTATTAACTATGTCAGATACAACTGGCAGCTTTGTGGAGATTTCAAAATGATCGGGTTCTTGAAAGGATTGCAAGGACGTTATAGAAAACATTCTTGTTTTCTTTGTTTATGGGACTCTCCAGCTGACAATGAACACTACTCTCGAAAAGATTGGCCAGAGAGAACGAAAATTCCAAAAACGGAATACGAAAAATTGGGTTATTCGGTAATCGAGAAGATGCCTTAGCTGCTTTCGTATTTCGAACACACATATATCAGAGGCAGACGACGTCCGGGACGTGGTGAAAATTATAAATGTGTGATTAAATGTCGCGTGATTAACTGTCAAAGTGATTATGTGTCTAGTGATTAAGTGTCGCGTGATTAAATGTCGCGTGATTATGTGTCTGTACACCAAAACGGCCTATGGATTTGCATGATTGACTTCGTAGATAAATGGCTACCTAATTTCACACAAGCCACAGTACTAGATCGACATACCATTATAGGTTGTACGTGTGAGCACATGAAGGAGTACGATATTGTTATGGAATTTCTTGCTTACGCGTAAACACACTCCCAAAATAAATGTTCCCAATTATCAGAACTATTTACTAAGAGTATAAAGCAGTTGTATTATCGTTTCGCAAATTTTAGAAAAGTTTCAATTTAAGTGCCAAATAGGTAATTTAAAAGTAGCAGGAAAAGTATTGTCGTAATATCGGCCTATATACCATTGGTTCTCACCAGAGAGTCTGACCCCGCCCGGGAGAGATACTGTAGAACCGGATTTTAGCTGAGGCTAGCAAAAACTTTTAGAAGAGATTTAATTTAACAAAAGCTTTGGAAAATATTCCAAACTGATTTCCAGATTACCGTTGGTACAATTGTGGCTTTTGCAATTATTTTAAATACAGGGGAGATGAAAAACAACTTTAAATAGGACAGGGAGGCATTATGTTGAACATGGATTGCAACCACTGCCCTATATAAACTTTCTCACTGACCCGATCACTTCTTTAGGTTAACTTTATTCTTAATTCTTACCGTTAAACACGGACAAGGCGGATTAAGAAGTTGATTGTATTTGTATTTGTATTGCATAGTTCCCTTGAACTCATGAAATATTTGCCCCCCTCCCAATTTTTTTTTCTGGCTACGCCACTGTGCGGAAATGTGTGAAAAAAGATCGGACTCGTAAGAACAGTCAAGTTGAAAGACAGAGTGCGGTGCACATATGAAATTCGTACCGGCTTCAACGAATGTACAAACAACGGCTTGTAACAGACCATGAAACAAAAAAAAACGTTTGTATTAAAATAAAAGTGGTTGTGTGTTCATTTTGACAATTATCTCAAATTTTTTACCACGTTGCAAACAAAATGCACATCCACATTTTATATAACCCAATTGCCTTTAGGCCTATTTGTAAGTTAATTATAATTATTTGCTCCATGTTCATAGGCTCATGGATTTTTGACATTTCTTTCGTTTAGTTCGTATTCGCTTTTCTTTTTTTACTGAAGAAAAAAAACTATCCGTTACCGACTTGGTTGCACTCAGTGGTGGGATTCAGCCGGTTCGCACCGGTTCTTTCGAACTATTTTACTACTTTAGACAGAATTTTACATCAGATACTAAAATTCGGCTTGAAACTCAAACTTAATTAGTAATTGTAAATGATTTTATGCACTACTTTTAATGGGTTTCATTGAAACTGTGCCCTACGTGTGCTGTGTTTTATCTATTTAATTGCAAGTTTTTTAATTAACATTAAACTAAATTGGCGAAACGTCTGCTAAATATGTTGAAAATATATTGGTTGGTTTATCTTAAAATTATTCATTATTATTGTTATTTCTAATCTTACGCATTATTGAACCATTTTTGTGCAATTGTGGAGAATTCTTTGTTTGTTTAACTCTTGCTATTAAGGTTCGTTCCGGTATGTACGTTCCTGGTTAATCCACCAAAACTAGTCCAAGAATGTTTGTTTTAAACTTTGGGTAAAAGGCCCCACTTTCACTTTTTATTCAAAATGTTTCGAGACCAAACCAATTCTGCTCATAGTATCGTCATATGGTAAATTTATTATTATCATATATTTAGTCTCTAATTTAGTTTCATCCTACTTAAGGGCTTTGATACCTAAACGCGTTTTCAAACGTTGTTCATATATTTTGTGTCATATTACTTAAGTGTTGTGTATTTCTTCCAAGTTTGAATATATAGGATAATAACTTATCAAAAGTTACCAAGTTGTATTGTTTTGGTGTTTCATGGTGAGTAGTGTCAATATTCATTGCTTGACATGCAAAACTAACCGACTGTGATGTGACAGTGATAATAATAATCATTGCCAGTATATTTCTGTTTAAACTTTGTCTAATCAATGTCCTTGGTAAACTTTAAACTGTATAAAAACGGTTCAACACTCACGATTTTTACCTAATTTTTACAATTTTCCCGATGAGCTTGCTTAACTTAAACCCAAGTAACTTGTTAACGTTTCAACTTGATCGAAGTTTATCACCTGGCCACTGCTATTTACCATTCATGTCCTTGATTTTCATATCTAACCCTAGCAATCTGCTGTTTAATTTTAGTGAAATGCTTTAATTATAGATTACTAACCTAGTATTGTTTAAATGTGTTTCGATGTTGAATATAAATGTGCTTACAATACATGTTTTACTTTGTGGCGTTAGTGGACGCTAGACACCCACTCCTTACATAAAAATGTCACAACGCCACTATTATTATGATGCTGTGCAATTTCTATTGGCCACTGTAACTGAAGGTCGTGTGACTGCAGTGCTTATGGAATACACTGGTTAGAGTGTAGAATAAATATTATGTTATAATGCAATCAGACTCTTAAGAACAATTACAAAGTTGCGAATTCTGTCTCGAGGTTTCCTAGACTTCGGTCGAATAGATTATTACAATATTAAATACAGAGAATCTGATTAATTTCACTTTTAATGCTTTTCATTATTACTTCAGACAAACACGAAAAATTACAACAATATTACTGTTCAAAGGAAAGGATTTTAAGAACCCAATTGCCAACAACACATCTCTTCACAATACACGAGATCGATCTATTTTATTCTCGATCATTCATAATCATTCTCATTTTCCAACTCCGTGCGTTTTAAAACATGCACGCACAAGCACAAATAGCATGCAACGGTACATATATACACTGAGTGAGAGCATGACAGAAGTAGAATTCCAACTCGAGGCTAAATGTGTTTTTATCAAAACAGAAATAGTTTGGACTCGAAGAATTTAGGTGTCAATTCTAACGAAAAATCGTTGAAGGAAATAAGTTCAGTCAACGCTGTCTATTTTGGAATGACAGTGCTGTTATTAATCGTGCAGAAAACGTGCCTGGCGAATAAGTTGTCAATCACACCAGGTTATTTCGAATTTGGTGAGTTCATAATGCAATGCAGGTCACGTTTTTGACAATTAATGAGGTTATCTTAGTACAATGAGTTCAAAGGTTTAAGATGGAAAACACGTTTACGGAACAGATTGTCAAACAACTGTGCTTTGATTGATTTTGTCGTGAACTGAGAAGAACTTATGGTAAAGAAGGCCTTTTTCTAATAATAGCGCGGTAAATAGCAGATATACAACTACAATATCACAACTTGGAAAACAATGCAAACGGCGTCTTCCACCACTCACTAACCATGTCGTTTTTCCGGCCTTCTGAGCCATTCTACTGATAACACCGTTATAAAGGGTTGTGTTTATTTTTTAGCGAATTCAGTCGTCTAACACATGCTTCGGTTTACTATTCTTGGTTTTTGTATTGTATTGTTTATTTTTCGCCATTAACTATGCAAAACGAAAGTTAGGATGCTAACCGTTGTAGTTATAGCACAAAAAAAACATGCTCACGAACAATTGTTTGGCATTATTTAGGCAACAAAGAGTTCTGCCTGGGAAAAACACCTTCTTTCTGATAAAGGAGTCACTGCCATTCACTAGTGGCATTTTATTGGTGCTTATTATAAACAGCCATTAACTCTCAACTTTTTCGAAGTGCTTGAAATAGGAGTTAGGGAGGTTTTTGATCAAAATCGTCTTTGAAACTAATTTTCCTTAAACTTAATATAGAATCCAAATGGATGAGAAATTACTGAAAAAGAACTAGGCTACCAGCCGCCAGCAGTTAAGTTATTTAAATCGAAAGTATAATCAAATAAAAGAAAATCTTGTTCATAGACATCATATAAGCGTTTTATAAGATTCGTTGGAAGTTGAGAAAAGTATTTCTTGATCGTGTCTTTGGGGGATTCCCTCTTCCAACTGCTGGAGTTGTGTAAACGGAGGACTCTGGCACTTGTCTTCAGTATGTTCTTTAAAATCCACGCAGCGTCTTTCAAGGAAGCAAAAATAAGAGGGTCCAAAGGGTCTCATTGAAACTGTTTAATTGTTGTTTCAAGTTGATAGTTTTAATTCAACTTACCTTCTTCGAAAGTTTCCAGTTTAATGACAAAATTAAACGGCACTACGCAAGGGTCGCAAGTAGTTGCGATAGGCTTAAAATGGGGGTCAAGGCAGCTGCTGTTGTCGCCGTGGTCTGCTATAAACCGGGCAAAATCTTTCCACTCGATGAAATATTGTCCCGGTCCTTGCCTAAAAAGAGGTTATGATATAAACAAAGACCAAACGAGAAATTCTCCTGAAATAAAGAATAGGCCTACTGTCCTGTCTATTCGGAATAATGTAACCTTTTAAAGCCTAATTATGTGTTAAAGGTTGGTTGGTCACAGGAAAATGTTAGTTATAAATGTCCAAAACTGGAAATAACCTAACCGGAATATACCAATTCATAAATAGGGTACTTAAGGGGAACTTAGGCTTACCTAAATAACATTTACTCGCAATGGGTTTCCGTTATACATTGCTATGAATCACAGAGCAATAAGACTTAATATCACAGGGTGCTAAAAGAAGAATGTAAGAATATTGTACAATAAAAACAAATTGTTACGAGTACGTTAAATGCCACTTTGGTATTTTCCGGTTCGATAAATTTTGTTTTGGTTAAGCTTATATATTAGGCTACAATGTTCTTCTTTTGGCACTCTGTGATATTAAAACTTACTGTTCTGTGACTTATTGTAACTTCTTCCTGCTACCAGTACTTCTATTTTGTTACATCCGGCTTTAGTCACTTTGTAAAATAAATTTTGGTATCAATCAATCTGTTCTATCGGCATTTTATCAGTTTGGAAGCCTATTTTCTGTTTTGGTATTTTCATTGTTCCTGTTTTAGTTTGGTAAAGATTAAGGGATGTAGGCTATAGCGCGTTTATATCACGATCAGGACTGCACAAGCAACTTCTTTAAGCATTTGCAATACTTACCACCTCCCATACATATTTGTATATTTCTTCAGTTTAGGATATTGCTTGAACCAAGTATTATAGTAATAAACCTGTTGACACTTGTCTCTCCAACCTGATATCATCCTAGCAAAGGGATGGCGAACATTGACCATGATAGCTGAGGCTTGGTCCTGCAGTATGAGTAGAGGAAAGTTTTAATAAACTGATTTGTTATGAATCTGAGGCTTAAAGTTGCTCAAGTACCATGCTAGGTTATACAATTAAAGTTGTTGTCCGACACCTAATGAACTATACGTTACTGCTTGGTAAAAGCATTGTGTGCGGCTGGTCAAAAAATTGCTTTTAGCGACTGTTACTTTCCAGATTTCCAACTTTTTTGCTGCTTCTAATTCTTCGAAAGCGTTCACGTTGCCGTGGATGGCTTTTTCCCAAAATTGTTCCCTCGCTGCCTCGCCTGGAGCGCGCAAGTTCCACAAAACGTCATTCCATGTTGAACTCCCGGCTTTCAACACTTGACATAGCATCGTGCGATGAAGGTAACTGCCGATATATCCGTCAGTGGGCGCCCCTGAGGTAATTTTTTACTTTCGTGACATTCTCATTGTAATTTTTATATATTCTTAATTTTTTAATCTTTTCTAAACAACAGGCTTAAGGCAAATCCTTTATACGTTTATCATCAAACTGTTTGTTGTATGCGTAATGGACTAAATCTATATTATATAAACAACTGTTCGAAAAGACATCGAAAGCGAGCGTTTCTTGCTTTGTGCATTTGATATCAGGACACTTTTCAATGCAAAATGTTTTGATTAAGCTTACAATGCAAAACACTCATTACTGTAGTAATTTCTGGATGCTGACCTTTTTCTTTTACTTGCTGCCATTTTATACGAAATTCCGGGTCAACTCTCGAGCACCGTCTGGCGATGGTTTGCACCCTTGCGTCGAATCTTTGTTTGGTCACGTGACTAGGCTCACGAAGCGAAAGATCCTCAGCTGCCATCTGTCGATCAATGCAAGGTTTGTTTTATGAAAAATTTACCTTGTTTAATTGTGTGGATGACTTTCTTAGTAACACAAACCGATATATCAGTGGACAAAATAAATACGTAAAGCTGTACATATGGCTATATATCGAGCTATATGTAGCTGAATAAGCTATACTAGGTCTAAATTCGTAAACTTGGTTGTAACATTGGTGGTTCAAGCACTCTGTAGTAGAAAATCTAAACGTCCCATACGTATAATTACAATAAGATTTAAAAAAATCTCACCATTCGCTTTGACACAAACGAGCTTTCTTTTGTCTTCGGAATATGACGAAAAGATTTTCGTTTATGTTCCTTGTGATAACTTTCTTTGCTGGTGTCTTTCTTTGTTTTAACCGCTACTTTTGTTGTGTATGTTGGTTTGCTCAGTTCTTTTTTACTTGTCATATGAGGCAGTTTGTCTCTTTCCTTGATATTAGACATGTCTCGAATTAAGAAAAAATGCACAAATAACGTGCAGACCACAACTACAGCCATCAACAAAAAAAATCTGCTCCTGATGGTTAAGAAGTGCTGAGCTTTGCTTTGCCAAAACTTAGGTAAAATCTTCCATTTAAACAGCATTGTTACCTCCGTATATTGCGCAATGGCTTTCTTGCCCACTCTTAATTAGTTTTTGTTTATAAAACCCACATCATGCTATTTGCCTGAAAATCTTTCACGGCTTGCTACAGTCAGCACTTTTGCGCACCACTGAAAGACGACGTAACAGAAAATTGTTTTATGTTTCTTAAATTCAGTTGCTAATTTGTTCGTCATTGCTTATATTTCGCCCGAAGCGATGAAGATTTCATGTCACTAGACAATCTATCAAGTTGTAGCTACGTGTGTCGACAAAATTTACACCATAGGTTTGTAGGTTATACAGTCGAACTATTGCATTTATATACAGTGATGTATTACATGATAGCTTTGGTTCACAAATATTGAATTACTGTAGCATATAAAAGGTGGGGAAGATAAACTTGCTTTGAAATAGTGATAGCAATGGTTCTATAGAGGCCTAGAGCTATGTTTTTCGCGACGTTTTGAATTATAACTCTTAAATAAATATATATACTCGTACAGTATATGTACATTATTTTTTAGTTCTGAAATAATATCCGTATCCATGAATATTCGATCTAAGAAAACTAGACCCGATTGGATAATGTAATATTGTTACTGCTGTAACATTTAACGCAGTAACTAAATCAGATAAATTCATTAATTTTCTTTAATCGAGTTTATAACCTATAGAAGTTGGAGGCTTATGCAAGTTTTTACTTTTGGGTGAAAGTCGACTTTCCTGCGCAAAAGGGTGGCATTGCGAACATACATACCTGGGCGAAGAGAGTAAAAATTATGTAATTACATTTTGGTCTTTAGTAGTTACATCAGGTAGACCTACCTACCTTTTAGTATATACTGTAGAATGGTTCTTTTTTGGGCTTCTGTTTAAGATTAAATTCACAGGTTCACTTCTGTACTTGCACTTCTACAACTTCACTTAAATAGTAGTTTATTACAGAATTGATACAATTTTGGTCGTGCAGTGCCACGTATTTCCATACGCCACCAAAAATGTGATTTCCATCGTTCCACAACGAGAACAATTGTTTGGTTTTATCCAATGTGGGATCTTACGATGATGAAACAAAAGGCAGTTTTATGAAAATATTTAGGAACACACGGTACACACTCATCAATAACACGACCGTCTGTCCGTGTCAGTCTTTAAGTGAGTTTGATTATTGCGTAAAAGATTTATTACAAACAGTCACAAGCCAACAATTGACGGAAAATGCTCAGCCTTTCTGGTAGCCTTTTCTCGGCCTTCACACCTTACTGTGCTCTAATTCTTGTGAAGGTTGTAGCCTATATCATCTGAGTGACAGTTTATTAGAGTGACAGCTCATTTGAGTGACACATTTATAAGTACTGTTTAATTCATTTGAGGGACACATTGATAAGGACTGTGTAATTCATTTGAGTGACAGATTGACATTTGTTGTTTAAGTTGCAGTTAATTAGTAAATGCAGATGACAGCACACACAAGACAAAGTTTAGAGTACAATCTACAAAAAAAAACAACCAAGAATCCTCAACCATCTCGTCCAATTGTTCTGTTAGTTCCGCAGTTGGTCCGATCTTCAAATTACGCGCAATTCGGCGGAGGAATACTTCCTGTGGAAGGTGTTCTTGCTGGGAAAACAAATTTCTAACGCAGGTTTCTTTTTGCCTTGTCATACGGCATACGCGATCGGCGCAATGGTGGTGTCGATGCACCAAATTCAAGGCGAAAGAGTTCTTGGGAAACTCTATGATGCTCGCTTTGAAACTATTCAATTATTTTGAAAATTCTTTGGTTGTATCCTTTGACAATTGCATTGAAGCGGTGATGCCAGCCATATAAGAGCAACGGAAACCATATTTTCTATTGCGTTGGTGTGATGTTGTGCAAAATGCAACAGATAACATGGTTTCAGTTGTATTTGTGTGAAGAGCAACGGAAACCATGTTATCTATTGCATTTATATGGTATGTGCCACTCATTTCAAAACCATTACTGTAGTTTGAACAGTAGCCTACTCACCAATGTGTCACTCAAATGAAGAGTCACTCAGTTGATCAACTACCCTTGTGAAATCAGATCACTGATTGGTTTTCATACAACATCAATCAGTCTACGATTTGGTTGACACTCCATAGATGAATATGGTGAGATTTATACTTGTGACCTACTTGCTGAGAAAATGAATGTAAATAGGAAAAATCTGCATTTGATGTGAATGTAGAAATAAAAAGAAACTGGAAAAATTAATACATCAATTCAAATACATTGCAATCAGTGAAAATCAAAACAAAATCAACTGAATATCCTAAAACGGTTCATATTTCGGAACAGGACTTTTGCAAATCTTTCAAAATTAAACAAGATGTTTGCGGTGAAAAACATAACAGTCATTTGCATGAATAACAAATCACCAAACCAGTTTTATGTGATAGAAGTTTAATTGCTAAAGTTACTATAAATCTGAATGTAAACAAATACCCAAAACATTGCCACTTCTACACTTATAGGACTAATAGATCTGATTAAAACTTAAACCAAACATTTCATTATTAATGGTGCTCTCCAAGTTGGACTGCTGTATGAGTTTGCAAATTGTTGTTTTGTGAAAATAATTTGAAACAAACAAATACCAAAAACATGTCATGAACTCTTATATGATGCTGAAAATCGCTGTTTTAGGAAAATGATTTGCAGCAAATCTTGCATTGATTTGGAGGTAAGTCCATGTGGGTTCTTAAATCAGTTTGCAGGTTTGCTTTTTGTTTGATAGATTTATCAGAAACTGAGCAACAGAAATGCTTCCGGTCATCTTTAACAATTATCATGGAATGCTTAACCTTGCTTTTAAAGTTTTTACCATTCGATGTGCATTCATCAGGAAATTCCTTTGCTGACATATTATATTTTGGGAGTGAGTTTGTTTCATTCAAGTTTTAAGAATCAACAAGTTTGTCCAAATGTGTGGAATTTGCTTCATTCTCTAAATGAGTGAAAATATGATTTAACACTGCCGCAATTTTGTTATCAGACGATTACAAAATTGAGATACCTCTCAATCTCCCATCAACTCTTCTTTGATAGCTTCAATGTGAGGAGAAACAAATGCAATCTCCGAATGAACTTCATTAATACAAATGTCAATGTCAGACTTTTCAACTTATGGTTGCAATATTTCCTCATTTGGCATTGAACTGTTTCTGGTTTTGCATTTCTTTATTTCTGCAAAAATTTTTAAACACAAGTTTTCTATGTTTTCTTGCATTTTATCAAATTCCCACTTAACATCTTGTCGCATCACTGATTGTTTTCATAATAATCTCGATATGCTTACCGCTTGGATGACAGTCCATAGTGAACTATAAAAATGTGAGTTAAAGAAACAATTATATTTAATGTAGCGTTTGACGGATAACACACGAATGACATGATGATTGTATATGACACTGTTTATATCTGTAACTTTATTTGCTGTGAAATGAAAATGAACACGCAAAACTGTATAAATTATTACATGTATTCAAGGACAGAGAAATCAACAAAACTCAAAGCATATTGAGAACAACATGTGCTTGTATTGCTATGTAAAGCAAAGAAGCATTGCTAATGTGCAACCTGTGCTAAGCTAACATCGCAATAACTCTGTATGTAAACAAAACTCAAAAACATGTTTAAAAGGTTCATTAAAGTTAATATTTATCATTGCAACCTCTACGTTTATAACAAATCAAGAAAACACATTAACTGAATATTTCACATGAAGTCAAAAGCAAAGTTCTTGTGAAATCACATCACTGATTGCTTTTACGACAACGCCAACCAGTCTACAACCTGGTTGACACTCCTTAGTTGAATATGATTCGGTTTATACTTATGGCCTATTAACTAAGAAAAAGAATGTGAATATAGAAACCGGTAAAATTATTACATTAATTCAAAGACCATTGGCAGTCATCAGCGAAAATCCACACAAAATGAAACAAACATCCAAAAATGGTTCATATTTTGTAATGTGACTTTTGCACATTTTTAGAAAGGAAACAAACATTTTACAGTGCAATACATAACAATAATTGGTATAAACAACAAATAACCAAACTAACTTTATGTGGAAGAAATATTAACGCTAACATTACTGTAACTCTAAATGCAAAGAAATACCAAAACATTGTCACATCTACATTTGTAATAGATCTGATTAACATCTAAACCAAACAGTTCATTAAGGGCGCTCTCCAGTGTGGACTCTCATATGAGTTTTCAAATTGCTGTTTTACGAAAATGATTTGCAGCAAACATCGCATTGATATGGGCGCTCTCCAGTGTGGACTTTCATATGATGCTGTAAATTGTTGTTTTCCGAAAATGATTTCAAGCAAACATCACATTGATAAGGGCGCTCTCCAGTGTGGACTCTCATATGACGCTGTAAATTGCTGTTTTCCGAAAATGATTTCAAACAAACGTCGCATTGATAAGGGCGCTCTCCAGTGTGGACTCTCATATGACGCTGTAAATTGCTGTTTTCCGAAAATGATTTCAAACAAACGTCGCATTGATAAGGGCGCTCTCCAGTGTGGACTTTCATATGACTTTTCAAAATGCTGCTTTCCGAAAATGATTTCAAACAAACATCGCATTGATAAGGGCGCTCTCCAGTATGGGCTTTCATATGACGCTGTAAATTGCTGTTTTCCGAAAATGATTTCAAACAAACATCGCATTGATAAGGGCGCTCTCCAGTGTGGACTCTCATATGATGCTGCAAATGGCTGTTTTGTGAAAATGATTTGCAGCAAACATTACATTGATAAGGGCGCTCTCCAGTATGGGCTTTTATATGACGCCGTAAATGACTGTTTTGTGAAAATGATTTCAAACAAACGTCGCATTGATAAGGGCGCTCTCCAGTGTGGACTTTCATATGTTGCTTCAAATTGCTGTTTTGTGAAAATGATTTGCAACAAACTCGACATTGATACAATCGTATACTGTTGTGAGTCTTGAAACAAATTTTCATTTTTGTTTTTTGTTTAAAAGATTTATCACAAACAGTGCAACAGAAATGTTTGGTTTTGTCATTTCCAACAATTCTTGAACATTTAACCTCTCTAGTATTGCTCTCACAATTTGTGATGTTTTTATCAGGAAACTTCATAGCCAATTTGTTGTATTCCTCTTGTGGGTTTTTTTCATTTAGGTTTTCAGAATCAACAATGTCATCATCGAATGTTGCATTTCTTTCATTCTCTGACTGAAGGAAAACATTATTTGACATAAGAGTAAATGTAGCATCTGTTTCAGTCGGGAAAATCTCAATATCCTGCAACGACAAAGATTTTTCTTCAATAGCTTCAAGATGAGCTACAGCTGATGCCTTCTTTGAATGAATTTCCTGAATAGAAATGCTAGTGTCAAACTCAGACTGTATAGCTGATGGTTGCAATGTTTCTTCAAATGGCATTGCATTGTTCATGCTTTTAGTTCCTTTTGATTGTGCAAAAAGCTTTAAATACATGTCTTCCATGTTTTCTTGCACCTTTGCAAATTCCATTTACTTCGATATCTTGTTGCATTGATTTTAATTCTGGCAAAATAAGATCATTCAATGTTTTTAAAACAACCTCAAGTTGTATATGACCTGGTTGACACTCTGTAGTTGCATATGATACTGTTTATACTTATGACCTATACGCTAAGTAAAGGAAGATAAATGTTAAAGCTTAAAACTGTAGAAATTAAAAAATCATTTTCAAAGATATTGCAATCAACAATAATCAAAATGAAATGAGAAAAACAAATTGCTAAAGTTAGTTAATGCAAGTTAACTGTTTCGAACGTATACAAATGTGCCTTCAACTTTAAGGATTTCTCTGCATGACAACACTGTTACGCTAGCCCACTGGTGTGAATTGTCAAATGACACTGCAAATGGTATTGAAATGGCTATTTTGTGAAAATGATATGTAGCAAACATCACATTGATAAGGTCGCTTTCCAGTGTGAACTTTCACATGGATTTATAAATCAACGCTTTGTGGAAATGATTTGCAACAGATTTTGGATTGAAAAGGATGTCCTTCAGTATGAACTTTCATAATACGCCGCAAATTGCTCTTTTACGGAAATGATTTATTTTATACATTGCATTGATAACGGCGCCTCTAGTGTGAATGTTAATATTATACCGCACATATAGCCAGTTAGATGTTATCAAAATTATCATTCAAAAATCCAAATTTAAGCATTTTTTAACATTTCTCCTTGACGCATATTTGAACAAAAAAATCCTGGACATGTCCGGGAAAATCCTGACGTATGACCCTTTGCTAGCATTGATATCGGAAGCAAAGAGGCATTGCTTATGTGCAATCTGCGTTAATACTAACATTACGATAACTCGGTATGTTCAAAGATATCAAAAACACATCTAAGGGGTTATGACTCAACTCAAAGAGATAGGCTTTTCAATGCAAAATACATTAAATCAAAAAGCTACTATCGCAAAACCACATCATAAACCTTCCGCGAACTTCAGCTTACAACTAGATCTAGGCTAGTTTATGATTGCTCACAGCCTTAATTTGGACAGAATCCTTGTACTTTTAATGAAATGGTTGTAAATGGTAGCTGAACCTGACAGCTTGACCCACTTCACTACAATTATTTCTTGTTGAAATGTTTATTGCGGGAGATGATATATGAGTCTCGTAAGGATGTTGTCTGCTTTTCTCAACCTCGAACTTAATTGTTCACCTTTACGAATTATTGTCTGCTGAAGATGACAACAAATTTGTCTAACTTAACACTGAAATTCTTCAACTTGTATGCAACAATGTTTACACATAAATGAAAACTGTATATACTGATTATAATGAACCTTCTTTGAACGATAACATTTCAACAGAACATTTGCACAGCAGCAGCATAAAAACCTCCATATTACAGCGTTGATTGTAACAGCAAGACAGAATGCATAAGCAGCTGTGTATAACTCACATTATATAGGCATGATATTTAATGCCACGACTTTAAACGGTAAACAGGAAACAGGATGTCATTGGCAAATCATGCGCTGATCATCACATGCCGTATTTTCTTGAATAGAAACCGCGGCTACTGTTTTTTTATTTTTGAAGGTTTTGTGCGGCTTCTATTCTAGGGCGGCTTCTATAATTATTACATGAAGTACCGGTAAAGTTGATTAGATGACAATAAAATTCTGCGCTCTCTTTTGACAAAAAACTTTTATTCTATTACTATCCGATCACTACTACAATATGACAACTGCTGTTTTTCGCATGTGCGAGCTCTCAATGACAGCCTTTCAATTATACCGAAGCGATTTCAGCATTGTCTTCTGCTGTCTCTATGCGAGGGCGGTGTTTATGCGAGGACGGCTTCCATTCAAGGGCAGTTTCTATTCAAGAAAATACGGTACTCAAATTTCGATAACAACCACCTACACGTTACATCAAGTTTTGAGCTGGAAACTTTAAGATAAATACTCCAAAATACCAAAATTCAAATCCACATCAATTTTACAATTTAGTCTAGTCCTGCAACCAGCTATCACCAAAACAATAACAAAAAGTCCATATCGACGTCACATGCGCAGTGGACCGGAAATTTTCTTCGATTTTTTTTTAATATGATGCAATCAGTGCAACAGCTTCACAATCGCCGTGTTGCCGGCTCAAAATTGTCTTCCTTTTGGGAGAGAAATTTTTATTCCAACTGACAAATCAATCTACATGATGATATGACGTACTGGTTTTACTGCATATTACAGATAAAAGTCAAGGGCAGGGGTAAAGATTCTGCCCCTGTTGAGGCTTTTCGATCATCATTGGGATCACCGGCAACATTTGACTAGGATATGACAACCTTGACGGTAAAGTACAAACATTACGTTTTGTTCCATTTCAATCTGACTCCATCTAACAACTTGGGATTTCTTTTCATATAAATTCGAAATGCATTAGCATTATAGGCCTATTTCATGTCTAGTATCTCGGTTTCATTTTCATATGATGCGAATACGATGTAAAGTTCAGATTATTTTTACTTTGTGACGCAAGATTTACGTTGTGTTTGTTACCAGGGAATTAAATAAAATATTTGCAAATGTTGTGAAAACACAAGTGAAAAATAACAAAAGTTTCAAGCTAAATATGTTGTTATACCTGAATACCTTAACATATACTATCCGTGGGAAGTAAAATATTCATTGCCTCATTCCATGAGATTCTCATTGGCAGCTCTGAATAACTCGAGTCAAATGTTCGATAAATTTAGTGGCCTCTATCAATGGAAATGTATTGGAACTACTCACCGCGTATGATTGTGCAATGATACCTTAATAATTACCTACATATAGTTTTAAACACAACGCAGTGTATGCAAGTTGTGTAGGCCTACGGGCGACATAAACTGTACACACTGATAAGACATGCACAGATAAAGTTCTTTTAACACATTTCGTATCTTTCAAAGCAATACAAAAACTTTGGAGTTGGATACTATACTGATCTACATCGCAAACTACTCAACGACTACAGGGTGGTGCCCTACAACCATGACTCTCACCCTGGCAGATAGAGTCAAGAGGAGATGGAGGTTCGATCCTCCAAGTTACAAAAGAGAGAAAGAAGTACTGTAGTATTTAAACTCAGTACCACAAAGAAACGACAGGAAATCTACGACCTATTGAAGAACACTGGCATACCATTTGGCAAACTGGAAGGAATCATAGTCATGCCGACAAACCTGATCGAGGTCACCTGTAGTGACAAAGCAGCAGCTCTGACCTTGGCTCAAAATCTCCAGTCTCGCGACGAAGTCATCACAGCGTCGGCCTTTGCAGAAGAACACGTGACGGTGACAGTTGGATGGGTCTCTACCGGTTTCCCCAATCATTCCCTCGTCGATGCACTTAGCACTGTCGGAGAGGTTAAAGAACATTCCATAGGTAAAGACACCTATAAAGGCCTAAAACAGTGGTTCTCAACCTTCTGATCTTGGCGGACCCATTTTGCTGCTGTCAAAGTAGTGGCGGACCCCTGAAGTTTAAGCAAACTAAGGGTTCTGAGACTGCACTTAAATGTTTCTTTGCTTAGTTTTACTTAATAGTCTTGGTGCACAACTGCGCTATTCATTCAAAATAACATCAAACTATGCGGATATTTTTACTTAAAATCACTGTATCCAGCTGTCTTCTCGTATAATCCGCAATCTAGTGCATCACAATAGGCCTTTCCTGCGGGTGATAAATCTCAATAAGCTTTTGTATTGTCCCATCACAATAGGCAATTAAGCAAATGTTCAAGCCTATTTCAAAAAGCAATGATAAACAGCAAAAAATGTTAAAAACTCGTACTTTATGTTGCAAATTTCGAAGTTCTCACGGACCAACTGAAAACGTTTCGCGGACCCCCAGGGGTCCGCGGACCACCGGTTGAGAACCACTGGCCTAAAAGACGGACGAAGACTTTTCAGAATGAAGAAAAAAGATCTGCTGAACAACCCACTGCCTTATTATATATATTTCGGGAGCCTAAAACTCTACGTTAACTTCGAGGGCCAAAAAAAACTTGCAGCTACTGCGAAGAATTAGGACATCTTTTTAAAGAGTGCCAGAACGAGAAAAACAAAAGGCAAATGCATCATGGGGAACGACATCGTGGGGCACCGGCTATCGCCAGAATCAACACCAACCCAACGACGAGGAAGCTTACCAAATATCATTTCCACCCCTGCAAGAGCAGCAGGACGACACAAAAAGGGATCCACCGGTGCAGCAGTCAACTCCGATGAACAAGAGTTCGAGGTTACAACCAGTCAGAATGGACTTTTTCGACGGCGAGGTTACATTTCAAAACGGTGTCACCATCACTCACAAGAACAACGGTCCAACTCACGACAAAATGATACTGGAAAAATACGGGATCCAAAAAGAACCAACTCCAAGCACGAGCAGGGAAAGCGACAGTTCCTCCTCCTCTGAGAAGGATGATCAACAGGATACGAGTCTCAACGTACCAGCCACTCCCAAGAAGGTAAGAAAAAGCAAACGCAACCGTAGTAAAGATTCCTCGGTACAAGCAGGTGACCCTCCGGAACGCAAACTAAAAGAAAATTTCGAGGAGGAAGAAAAAGTCCAAGAGCTAGACGAAGAAGAGGTTTTCCACCACCAGGACGAATCACTGGCCTCATTCGAATGTGTGTGCGGCGAACCCCTCGCGAGGCCAGAAAGACTCTCTACAACCTTCTGCCCTCAATGCCCGATCGTGCTGTAAACCAGGGCTTCCCAAACTGGGGGTGGCGACCCCGCAAGGGGTCGCGTAACGAACTTCAGGGGTCGCAGAGCGTATACCAATTTTACACGAAGTACAAAATACAATCAAAACAAAATATACTTCCAGCCTAATAAACATAGAAACCGCCTTGAGACCAGCATTAACAGATATTGAGCCACGGCTGGACTTGCTTTGTAGCAGAAAGCAGTCGGACCAATCACACTGAATAAATGTGTGTGCTTTTTTGTTTGCAGTAGCCTACATATGTGTAAAGTAGTAAGTAGGCTTTGAGTACTGGTTGCTTGAATTCAGTCTTTGCATCTCAATAAATGTCACTAATGACTAATGTATATTTCGCACTGCTTATCAATTTAAACGTGAAGGGTCGCGGAAAACTTCAGAAGTTTGAAAGGGGTCGCGAGCAAAAAAGTTTGGGAAGCCCTGCTGTAAACTATTTACATTTTTTGTTTCTTATCTTTACGTTCTTTCCTTTTTTTGTTCACTAATGCATGTGCTAGCATTACTCACCTTGAATTGCCAAGGTTTGAATGACGCTGCGAAACGAAGAGCGCTTTTTGCAGAGCTGCGGTTCTCGAACTCCCATATAATTTGTCTCCAAGAGACACACTCACGAGCGAGTAGCGAACTAATCTGGCAAAAAGAATGGGGTAATAACCGTTCGATTTTTAACTCGGCGCCTCAGAAAAATTACCCATCAAAAGGTGTAGCCATACTTATTAACCATCCGGCAATAATAGTAGAAAACCAAGAATCGGATCTAGAAGGACGGTTATTATCTGTAAATTTAAAAATCGGCGATGAAAAATTTAAAGTCATAAACGTTTACGCCCCGAACGTAACAATTTCGAATACCAAAGACAACGATAATTTTTTCGCTTCACTTCCACAGTATTTAAACGAAAATATACCGTACATACTAACTGGCGATTTTAATATTGTGGACGACCCAGCGCTCGACAGAGAACCGCCACACCACGGCCACCGGAAAAAAAACAATTTTAAGCAACGTATGCCAAACCTACAATCTCGAAGATCATTTCCGATCCTTGTATGGCAACATAAAAAGCTTTACAAGACAAGACCAAAAATCAAAATCACGTTTAGACAGATTTTATTTATCGCCGGAATTGCCAGCATCTGAAATCCGCCATGAATCCAGCGTTTTTTCAGATCACTCTAAAGTTATGATAACTTTAAACGTCTCCCCCCCCCCACCCCGGGGAATGGGGTTTTGGAAAAATAACGCCGAGATCTTTCAAGATAGTGAATTTAGGAGTGAGCTGCAAACGCGCTGGAATTTATGGTGCACCCTTCAGCCAATAATTTACGAAAACCCAAACCAATGGTGGAAAAACATAAAGAACCGTTTAAAGACCCTAATCAAAAAGTACGCTAAAATCCACTCTGTCGCCCTAAACCGCGAAGAAAAACAGCTCACCGAGGAATTTGAAAGCGCAAAACTAGCCCTTCACAATAGCCAAGGTACGTTTAAACAGTATTATAGAAACCAAACGCGCCTTGAAAAAACACAAAAGAGAAAAAGCGCTAGCTCGAATTGCCAGAAACAAACGTTTCAAAAACAAGATTGGATCGCGCGAATTTTACGCCCAATTCCGGAAAAATAAAAAGCAAACCTTCATAAATTCATACGATGAAAATTTTTTACCAATCAACACGTCCAAGGAAATGTTAGAGGTCGCACAAGTATACTATTCCAAATTATATGCGAACGAAGATCCCAACGAAGAGATGCAAAACGATTTTCTAAAATATACTTCCCGTAGAATCACCGACGACGCAGCCCAAACGCTAGACGAACAAATGAACAATAAGGAAATTGAGCAAACGATCAAAATTATATCAAATGTCTAGTCACCGGGCCCCGATGGAATAAGTGCAGAGTTTTACAAAACATTTTGGCCATTTATTGGGAAAAAGTTGACGGAAGTTTTTAAATTTTGGCACGAAAACAAATCTATCCCTCCGGTCTTCAAAAAAGGTATCACCACCATAATTTTCAAAAAAGGAGATGATACGGATTTAGGTAATTATCGGCCGATAACTCTTCTCAACACCGATTACAAAATTTACTCTAAAGTCTTAACAAACCGCCTGAAGGAACGCTTGACCAAGTAATCAACGACCATCAATACGCACGCAAGAACAAACGCCTAAGCCAGGGGTTCTTAAAGTATGGGTCGCGACCCAAACATGGGTCGCGGAGGGTCAGAAAATGGGTCGCGACATAGTGACATAGGTGGGTCGCGACATAGGTTAATATAATATAATATAGGTCTATAGGACATTAAAATGGGTCGCGACATAGGTTTGGGTCGTGAGGTGATCATGAAACTCAGATTTGGGTCGCGCTCAAAAAAGTTTAAGAACCGCTGGCCTAAGCGAAGCGAGCATCCTCCTTAGGGACATTTTCCAACAATACAAAAAAAAGAAACAACCCGCGTGTATCGTCTCTCTCGATTTTAAGAAAGCATTCGATTCTATAAACCACAAATGGCTCATTAAGACCTTAAAATCAATGTCTTTCCCAAGCAAATTTGTAGAAATTATCGAGGATTTGTACCGCGAATGCACCACAAAAATCTTAATTAATGGACACCTAACAAAAGAAATCGCTCTACACTGTAAAAAAAAAATTTTCTTGTTTACATCTAAATGTATGGCAGCAGTGTCGCCATACAAAATTATGTATTTTTATATTTAAAAGATGTAAAGTGCTTTTACACAAAGCAATTTGTTTTTTCAGAAAACAACGCATTATGTAAATTAACGCATAAGACTGTTAAAATATTAATGATAGTATGTTTATTACAGATCCTATAAACATGTTTTCTACATATAATTAGCTGTATTAATGCAAAAATCATTACTTTATTAAAAGTAAATCTAGCAATCACCCGCCTTTTATTTACAATTACTTTTATTTATTTTACTTTGCATGACAGTGGTGATACGGACAGTTAATTACTTCACCATTGAAAATATGACACTGAAATATGACACTGAAAATATGACATGTTTTACAATATTGTACAGTTGGTTACTCAAAACAGTTGGTACTCAGAGTACAATCAGGCTGTGCACGTTAATACAAATCACAAGAAATGTCAGATTCAGTAAAAGTTCTTTGATATGGCTTTGTCTTATGCTTTCTTTTATAGTAAGACATAAGTGAAGTATACTTCCTGAAGTTTGGGTTGCAGTCATCAGCACCACATTTAAACACATAGTTATGCAGTTATGCACATTTCGATGAAACAAAATGCGCTCAAACTACTTTACATCAGACTAATCAATTTTATAACTGTATAAATCACATGCAAATAACAACATTGTCCTCGAAGAAAAATGGTCAGGTAAAACAGAAATACTTGACAGAAATGTCTGGCCACAACTATTCTTACACAAGTACTTCGAAGTTATTTATTGCGTTGTAGAAAGATAGCAGTTTGCCATTAATTCCTTTTTTCCGTGCTTTTTGGCCATGATGCTTAGTTTTGCTCCCATGTAGTGGGTCAATATTAACAACATTTCTGAAAGCAAAAAATACTTTGATGTCAACAAGCAAAAATGCATTCTATTTTTTAAATAAACAGTACAAACAACAAACAAATATCCGCTACTGCTTACAATAACAATGGTGACAAGGTACAGATACTCGTGAACTAACCTTTCCAGTAATTCCAGAGTCGCGCTTAGTTCTTCAGGATACCTTACATTAAACACGTAGTAGCATGCAGATGGTAAGGTGACAGCTTCAAGGGCAGAATTGATGTAGTCAAAAGCACACTTCTTGTCCACGAAAATGTAAAACCTTTTTGAGGTTAACACATCTGGCCCTAACAAAAAGCAAAGTACAGTACAGTAATGCACTACAACTTATAGCACACAAAAATAGTCAAATTAATTACCATGTGCCACAATGCAAGGGTTGAACGGTACATCTTCATCTTCCTTCAAAGAAAAATATTTTTAGTGTACTATGAGTCTTATACAATCAAATGTTTCTTACTGGATTACGAATCAACATATCAGTATACCATAACTTTCAAATTATTTTCATAAATTAGACATCTGGATCGACATTAGTGGTGCTCACCTTTAACAAAAATTCATTTGGATCATCATGGAAGTACTTACAGAGCATAATTACTACACCAATTATATCTACATCTGTATCTGCATCAACCTTTTCTTTTGCAAAATTGATATCAAAGATAATTCTATGCAAATCTGCATTTTTAGCTGTTGTGTTTGCATGAACTGCAACAATCGCTGCAGTTGATTTTGAACAATAATTTGAAACTGATCTAAGGAAACTTGGGTAAGCCTCTTGTAATGTACCATCATCCCGACTTTTCCGAAAAGTATAGGCCACTCTTCTTTCAATTTGTAAATGTCAAGCTTATTTTCATTGATTACTTTCCGTAGATGCGCATTACTATGAATGTAAATCAATAGCTTGCGCCGTTTGATTGGCTGAAGTATGCTTAAGTTTCCTCTTTTAGAAAAGAAAGATCAGCTAAAGTTTCCACACCAAGACTTGCAACGGTGGACAGTAACTTGCTTTTATGTATAAAATGAATATTTGGCAATGCTTCACTAATGAATCTGTCATTTTCACTGCCACTAAGGTCTTCCGCAGGTGATTCCATATTACAGTAAAACAATTTAAAAAACCTAATCATACCTCATATAACGTAAAATGTACATACACTAATCATGAAAATAGTCGTAACGTAAAATGAAAACAAATTTTACCATCAATCATTTATATTAGTAAACTTTTCAAAGTAACTTAATGACAGTGAGTTTTGTTTCGCAAATAAAACAATAAATGGTATGCCATAATTTCAATGTACAACAAAACCACTAAGGAGGCAGCAAACTCTTAAAATTAAAGATATCTCTGATGTTGTTAGACTCTTACGTCTGGCCTAGCAGTTGGCATGCTTAAATGTCCCACGTTGCGTACAGAATTAGGCTAAAAAATGGCATGAAAGTAGGACAAATTAGGTAGCCGATTTTAGGCCAATAATTCTAGATTTTTCGCCTATGTTAAACAAGTTTTATTCATGTTTTTTGATTGCATTTTACGAGATGGTAGTCCAAAGAATACTAAATTGACAAGCAAAATTTCAGAGAGACCCATGCAAGATTTTTCTAGTAGGCCTAGGCCTAACTAGTCTTTTAATAAATTCACTGTATAATAAAACAAACAAATATTGCATGGTATTTTTTGGTGTTTGAAGCCTCCTTAAATATACACCTGTTGTGTATAATTCACTAATTGGTAGTGCTTAAGCAGATGTGAAATGCTCAAATAACCGCATGATTTAAAATGAGAAACCTTTATCTATTGACCTTGTAAGCATTCAGTGGAAAATAGTCAGTCAAATTACAAGATTTAGAGCAACAAACTTCTCCTAATGGTTTTACAACTTCGTATATTCCTAAGTTGGGGACAGGTATACAACCTCATATAGCCTAGCCTAGTTCTGTTATTAGATACAATGCAGTTTGCATCAAACCGAACCAAACCCAAAGCAGAACTCATAGAGGCCTGCCACGTGCAGCAGCAATTTTCAGAGAAAGAACATAAAAATCTAAACATTTTTTTCTGAAGAATTGGAAATATCATAATTTGGAAAAAAGGAAACAAAAATTAACTTTGAACGTTAATTTAAATCAAAAAATGGTTATTTATACAATTTTATAAAGTTTAACCAAGACTGTTTAACCTGTGGAAGCATTTCATGGTACGTTTAGGTCTACGGGTTACATACAAAATATGAATTACATATCTTTTTGATATATTTCATTCCAGGACAAAAATAGAATAAATAAGTTAATACAGTATACAAATTAACTTTAAAGAAATTTTCAAAAGAACGTCAAGGATTTGCAAAAACTGGTTGTAGGTTGGGTAGACATTTTTTTCATCATCGTTTTGTTTTCGATCTTATAAATCAGGGGTGAGCAAACTTTTTGTACTGCGGGCCGCATTAGAAAAAATGTTGCAGCCGGCGGGCCGCACACTCTCATTACAAAGTAGGAAAATTTACCCGGTGTGTAAATAAACGCATATTCATATTAAACACAATTTTTGCATTTCACACTCAGTTTCGTTTAAAGCTACGCAATCTTCATCCCAAAGGCCTACGGTAGCCGCTACCGTATTTGTATTTTATGATCAAACAATTGAATCAAACAAATATATGTTTTATGGTTATACATAAAAAAAATCAAAAAACAGAAAATGTTTTGTAAAATCTCAAGTATGTTAGTAAAAAAACACATAATTATCTGTCACAAACATCTACATATGTTTTTATGTAAAATGAAATAAAAATGTATGCAATTTTAAGGTTATTTTTTACAGTGTACGTAAAGGTGTAAAACAGGAAGACCCCTTGACCCTGCCACTCTTTTTAATCGCATGCGAACTGCTCATCGCCAAAATAAACGATGATTTTAAAATCCAAGGCCTCACGCTGACGGGAAGAAAAGACACGAAATGCGTATGCAACGCGGACGACACCACCCTGTGTTTAGGAAATATGAACTCGCTAAAATACTCCCTTTCAACTATAAAAGACTTTTCATATGCATCAGGCCTGACGCTTAATCCAGATAAAACCACGGGACTCCTAATTAACTTACACCCCAGTAAAGTAGTTATCCCAAAAGTTAAATGGTCTACTGAAACAATTCACTTACTCGGATATGACATTGGCATTGACGTAGACTTAAAAAAATTCTGGAAAGGAATACTAAAGAAATCCAAAGACGAACTAAACCTTTTGAAAGAAACGTATGCAACTTTCGAAGCAAAGTCAATTTTAATTAAGTCAAAGATTCTCCCCATAGTCCTAAACGCATCGCATATGTATCCAATAACCGCAGCAGCCTCCGAAAACCTCAATCAACAACTGATAAGTTATATCGCAGGAAGCCAAAGCGAAATTAACATCACAGAATTACAGCAGCCCAAGCTAGAAGGAGGCTACGACATTCCCAACCTCCAGATTTACGCCGATTTAACATACGCGAAAATTATAGAAAAATACTGCAGAGCTAGGATTCTAGACGAAAAACTGTCCACTCACTCGAAATACGTGGAATACGAACTAGGCCATTCTATGTCAGAATCCCTACAGGTAACCCCTTTAAATAATATTCCTCACGCCCTCACAACCGGCTCCTACTATAAAAAATTTTTGGATGTAATCAGGCATATAAATACTATAAACTATAAACACTATAAACTGTCGAAAATTGAGCTCGCGGGTACCCCTCTTAGAAAAATATACAATCGAGTGATAAAATCCACTTCACCGCTAAGTACCCAATTGGTTGGATCTCCACTTAGATGGAAAAGGGTTCACTCGGAATGTCTACCAAATTATTTAAGAACATTTAATTATCGCTCGGTAAAAAACATTCTACCCTTTAGAACCAAATTAAGTTTAGACCGCCTGGACCCGGACCTGCGATGCCCTTTCTGCACGAGGGGGACAGACTCCGCCGACCACGCTTTCTATTATTGCAAAGCTACTCGTCAAATATGGGCAAAACGCGAAATTTTGCAAACAAACACATTGGTTTGCAGGACGGAAATTACACGAAGAAAGACTTTGGCAATTTCGACTTTCCAACAAATAAAAAGAAAAAGACAGAGCAGGTCCTGACAATCTTAACCACCTCAGTAAAACACGAAATATGGAAGCAAAGAAACAACAGAATTTTTGACCCACAAGTTTTTCAACCCAATACTCTGGGCAAAAACATCGAACGCGCCTTTTTTTCCGCACCAGGAAACTGGACAACAACGACCAGGAAATAAACAAAATAGTCAAGAATTGCAAACAAAGTCCAAATTTTTTAACACGCTAATAGACAATGATGAAACAAAAGGCAATTTTATGAAAATATTTAGGAACATACATATCAGTAATACAACCGCCTGTTCGTGTCAGTCTTCAAGTGAGTTTAATTATTGTGTAAAAGATTCATTACAAACAGTCAGAAGCCAACAATTGACGCTCAACCTTTCTGGTAGTATGCTTAAATCTCGATTCTCTGACAATTCCTTAACCAATAAGTTATATTCCTCACATGACATCACATCTTTACAATTAAGTTGTTAGAATCAAACACTGTGTCCTCCGATGTGGGCATGTGGCACTTGTTTAATCTCTGACCGAGGTACAATATTCTCTAAAATGGTTGTAATTGTATTTTGATATCTCCCAAACGTCAAAAATACCCAGCTTTCCAATCCTGAAACATCGAAATTCTTTCATTTGTAGCTTAAGGCCGAAGAATAAATCATATCTTCTTTGAATGAACTTCCTGAATACTAATGCCAATGTCAAATTCTGTCTCCGATGTCAATGTTTCTTCAAGTGGCGTTTATTTTCGTTTTCTCTGTTTCCTCATTCAATCTTCGCACATAATCTTGTGTGCTCTAATTCTTGTGAAATCAGATCACTGATTGGTTTTCATACAACATCAACCAGTCTGCAACCTAGTTGATACTCCATAGTTAAATATGGTATGATTTATACTTATGACCTATTTGCTAAGAAATTGAATGAAAATAGCAAAAAACTTGCATTGGATGTGAATATAGAAATAAAAAGAAACTGAAAATTGAATACATCAATTCAAATACATTGCAATCAGCGAAAATCGAAAAACAAAATCAACCGAATATCCTAAAACGGTTCATACTTCGGAACAGGACTTTTGCAAATGTTTGAAAATTAAACAAGATGTTTACGGTGAAAAACATAACATTCATTGGCATGATTAACAAATCACCAAACCAGTTTTATGTGGTAGAAGTTTAATTGTTAGTTTTACTGTAACTCTGAATGTAAACAAATACCAAAAAATTGCCACATCTACATTCATAATAGATCTGATTAAAACTTAAACCAAACATTTCATTATTAATGGTGCTCTCCAACTTGGACTGCTCTATGAGTTTGCAAACTGCTGTTTTGTAAAAACAATTTGAAACAAACTAGTGCATGTAAACAAATACCAAAAACATGTCATGAACTCTCATATGATGCTGCAATTTACTGTTTTAGGGAAATGATTTGCAGCAAATCTTGCATTGATTTGGAGGTAGGTACATGTGAGTTTTGAAATCAGTTTGCAGGTTTGCTTTTTGTTTGATAGATTTATCAGAAACTAAGCAGCAAAAATGCTTTCAGTCATCTTTAACAATTGTCATGGAATGCTTAACCTTGCTTTTAAAGTTTTTACCATTTGATGTGCATTCATCAGGAAATTCCTTTGCTGACATATTTTGGGAGTGAGTTTGTTTCATTCAAGTTTTCAGAATCAACAAGTTTGTCCAAATGTGTGGAATTCTCTTGCTTCATTCTCTGACGAGTGAAAATATTATTTAACATGAGACTAATTTTGTCATCACACTCAACTCGAGATACTTCCCTATATCCCATCGACTCTTCTTTGATAGCTTCAATGTGAGGAGAAACAAATGCAATATCCGAATGAACTTCCTTAATACAAATGTCAATGTCAGACTTTTCATCTTATGGTTGCAATATTTCCTCATTTGGCATTGAATTGTTTGTGGTTTTGGATTTCTTTATTTCTGCAAGAAGTTTTAAACACATGTCTTCCATGTTTTCTTGCATTTTGTCAAATTCCCACTTAACATCTTGTCGCATCACTGATTGTTTTCAAAATAATCTCGACATGATTACCACTTGGATAACACTCCATAGTAAAGTATAAAAATGTGAGCTAAAAAAACAATGATATTTAATGTAGCGTTTGATGGATATCACATTAATGACATGATGATTATATATGACAATGTTTATATTTGTAACTTATTTGTGTGAAATGAAAATGAACACGCAAATCGGTATAAATTATTACAAGTATTCAAGGATGGAGAAATCAACTAAACTCAAATGAAATTGAGAACAACATGTGCTTGCATTGCTATGTGAAGCAAAGAAGCATTGCTTATTTGTTAATGCTAATATCGCAATAACTTTGTATGTAAACAAAACTCAAAAACATGTTTGAAAGGTTCATAAAAGTTAAAATTCATCATTGCAACCTCTACGTTTATAATAAATCACGAAAACACATTAACTGAATATTTCACATAAAGTCAAAAACAAAGTTCTTGTGAAATCAGATCACTGATTGCTTTTACGACAACGTCAACCAGTCTACAACCTGGTTGACACTCCATAGTTGAATACATTGCGGTTTATACTTATGACCTATTTGCAAAGAAAATGAATGTGAATAACAGGAAACTGCACATGATTTGAATATAGAAACATGAAGAAACCAGAAAAATTATTACATCAATCCAAAGATATTGCAATCAGCGAAAATCGAGACAAAAAGAAACAAACATCCAAAAATGGTTCATTTATTGTAATGTAAATTTTGCAAATTTTGAAAAAAGAACAAATTTTAACGCTAGCATTACTGTTACTCTGAATGCAAAGAAATAACAAAACAATGCCACATCTACATTTATAATTATGGATCTGATTAATACCTAAACCAGACATTTCATTAAAAACGCTCTCCAGTAGAGACTTTCTCATGACTTTGCAAATGGCCATTTTGCGAAAATGAATTTCAGCATACATCGCATTAATAAGGGCGCTATCAAGTATGGACTTTCATATGACGGTTCAAAATGCTGTTTTGTGAAAATGTTTTGAAACAAACATCGCATTGATAAGGGCGCTCTCCAGTGTGGACTTTCGTATGAGTTTTCAAATTGCTGTTTTGCAAAATGATTTCAAACAAACATCACACTGATAAGGGCGCGCTCCAGTATGGACTCTCATATGAGCTTTCAAATTGCTGTTTTTCGAAAATGATTTCAAACAAACATCACACTGACAAGGGCGCACTCCAGTGTGGACTATCAAATGATGTTGCAAATGGCTGTTTTGTGAAAATGATTTGCAGCAAACATCGCATTGATAAGGGCGCTCTCCAGTGTGGACTTTCATATGTTGTTTCAAATTACTGTTTTCCGAAAATGATTTCAAACAAACATCACATTGATAAGGGTGCACTCCTGTGTGGACTCTCATATGATGTTGCAAATGGCTGTTTTCCGAAAATGATTTCAAACAAACATCGCATTTATAAGGGCGCTCTCCAGTGTGGACTCTCAAATAATGTTGCAAATGGCTCTTTTGTGAAAAAGATTTGTAATGTGACTTTTGCAAGTATTTATAAAAGAAACAAAACTTTTATACTGCAATACATAACAATCATTCGCATAAATAACTAATAACCAAACTAGCTTTATGTGGAAGAAATATTAACGCTAATATTACTGTAACTCTAAATGCAAAGAAAAACCAAAACATTGCCACATCTACATTTGTATTAGATCTGACTAACACCTAAACCAGGGGTGGGCAACTTCTTCGGTCAGCGGGCCTGATATGAGAAAATGAGGTAGTGGCGGGCCGGATTCCTGAATAGATAGGAACGCAGCTTTGTCTTATTACTTTTTATGGTCGAAAATATTTGCTCACATATGTATGTAGATCCGAAAAGAACAAAGTAGACATGGCCATCTTTCTCAGGTTGGCAAACTTGGACTTTTTCAGAGACGCAATACAGGGATTGCGGCAGAATGTGTCCGAAGGCCATATTGTCATGTAAGACCGGAAACTGTATGCAAGCCTGATCCGGCCCGCGGGCCGTATGTTGCCCTCCCCTGACCTAAACCAAACATTTTATTAAGGGCGCTAACCTGTGTGGACTTTCACATGACCTTGCAATTGGCGATTTTGCGAAAATGATTTACAGCAAACATCGCATTGATCAAATTCAAACCCACACCAAATTTATAAATTAGCCTACTTCTGCAACCAGTTGTTGTCAAACCAATGAGAAACTAGTCTGCATCGACATCACATGCGCAGTGGACTGCAAAATTTCTTAGTTTTTTTAATATGACGCATTCAGTTCAACATCTTCACAATCGCCGGGTTGCCGCTCAAAATTGTCTTTTTTTGTGAAGTGATCCCTTACTAGAGGAAATTTTTAATCCAACTGTCTAAGCAATCTACAAGATAAGTTGACGTACTGTTTTTACTGCATATTACAGATAAAAGTCGAAGGCATGGGTAAAGATTCTGCCCCTGTGGAGGCTTTTCGGTCATCATTGGGATCACCGGCAACATTTGACTAGGATATGACAACCTTGACGGTAAAGTACAAACACTACGTTTTGTTCTATTTCAATCTGACTCCAACATGCAACTTGGGATTTCTTTTCATATTAATGCGAAATACATTAGTTGTTTACATTACAAAACAAGTTATTTTCGTAATTAAAAGTCGACGCCGTTTAAATCTTTTTTAATCTTCATACCTTGTCTTGTGTGTTCTAATTCTTGTGGAAGCCGATTACTGATTGGTTTTCATACAACATCAACCAGTCTACAACCTGGTTGACACTCCATAGTGTTATAAGACGCGGTTTATACTTATAACCAAATTGCTAAGAAAATGAATGTAAATAGCAAAAAATTACATTTGATGTGAATAGAGAAATAGAAAAAAACTGGAAAAATTAATACATCAATTCAAATACATTGCAATCAGCAAAAAAATTAAACAACATGTTTGCAGTGAAAAACATAACAATCATTGGCATCAAAAACAAATCACCAAACCAGTTCTATGTGGTAGAAGTTTCAATGCTAACGTTACTGTACAGCAAATCTGAATGTAAACAAATACCAAAACATTGCCACATCTACATTTATAATAGATCTGATCAAAACTTAAACCAAACATTTCATTATTAATGGTGCTCTCCAAGTTGGACTGCTCTATGAGTTTGCAAATTGTTGTTTTGTAAAAATTATTTGAAACAAACAAATGCATGTAAACAAATACCAAAAACATGTCATGAACTCTCATATGATGCTGAAAATCGCTGTTTTAGGAAAATG
The DNA here is from genome assembly GCF_947623445.1 of Clavelina lepadiformis. NCBI lineage: Eukaryota > Metazoa > Chordata > Ascidiacea > Aplousobranchia > Clavelinidae > Clavelina > Clavelina lepadiformis. The sequence continues at coordinate 18,596,047 of NC_135246.1, read as the reverse complement.
ATTTGCAGCAAATCTTGCATTGATTTGGAGGTAGGTCCATGTGGGTTCTTAAATCAGTTTGCAGGTTTGCTTTTTATTTGATAGATTAATCAGAAACTGAGCAACAGAAATGCTTCCGGTCATCTTTAACAACTGTCATGGAATGCTTAACCTTGCTTTTAAAGTTTTTACCATTTGATGTGCATTCATCAGGAAATTCCTTTGCTGACATATTATATTTTGGGAGTGAGTTTGTTTCATTCAAGTTTTAAGAATCAACAAGTTTGTCCAAATGTGTGGAATTTGCTTCATTCTCTAAATGAGTGAAAATATGATTTAACACTGCCGCAATTTTGTTATCAGACGATTACAAAATTGAGATACCTCTCAATCTCCCATCAACTCTTCTTTGATAGCTTCAATGTGAGGAGAAACAAATGCAATCTCCGAATGAACTTCATTAATACAAATGTCAATGTCAGACTTTTCAACTTATGGTTGCAATATTTCCTCATTTGGCATTGAACTGTTTCTGGTTTTGCATTTCTTTATTTCTGCAAAAATTTTTAAACACAAGTTTTCTATGTTTTCTTGCATTTTATCAAATTCCCACTTAACATCTTGTCGCATCACTGATTGTTTTCATAATAATCTCGATATGCTTACCGCTTGGATGACAGTCCATAGTAAACTATAAAAATGTGAGTTAAAGAAACAATTATATTTAATGTAGCGTTTGACGGATAACACACGAATGACATGATGATTGTATATGACACTGTTTATATCTGTAACTTTATTTGCTGTGAAATGAAAATGAACACGCAAAACTGTATAAATTATTACATGTATTCAAGGACAGAGAAATCAACAAAACTCAAAGCATATTGAGAACAACATGTGCTTGTATTGCTATGTAAAGCAAAGAAGCATTGCTAATGTGCAACCTGTGCTAAGCTAACATCGCAATAACTCTGTATGTAAACAAAACTCAAAAACATGTTTAAAAGGTTCATTAAAGTTAATATTTATCATTGCAACCTCTACGTTTATAACAAATCAAGAAAACACATTAACTGAATATTTCACATGAAGTCAAAAGCAAAGTTCTTGTGAAATCACATCACTGATTGCTTTTACGACAACGCCAACCAGTCTACAACCTGGTTGACACTCCTTAGTTGAATATGATTCGGTTTATACTTATGGCCTATTAACTAAGAAAAAGAATGTGAATATAGAAACCGGTAAAATTATTACATTAATTCAAAGACCATTGGCAGTCATCAGCGAAAATCAACACAAAATGAAACAAACATCCAAAAATGGTTCATATTTTGTAATGTGACTTTTGCACATTTTTAGAAAGGAAACAAACATTTTACAGTGCAATACATAACAATAATTGGTATAAACAACAAATAACCAAACTAACTTTATGTGGAAGAAATATTAACGCTAACATTACTGTAACTCTAAATGCAAAGAAATACCAAAACATTGTCACATCTACATTTGTAATAGATCTGATTAACATCTAAACCAAACAGTTCATTAAGGGCGCTCTCCAGTGTGGACTCTCATATGAGTTTTCAAATTGCTGTTTTCCGAAAATGATTTGCAGCAAACATCGCATTGATATGGGCGCTCTCCAGTGTGGACTTTCACATGATGCTGTAAATTGTTGTTTTCCGAAAATGATTTCAAGCAAACATCACATTGATAAGGGCGCTCTCCAGTGTGGACTCTCATATGACGCTGTAAATTGCTGTTTTCCGAAAATGATTTCAAACAAACGTCGCATTGATAAGGGCGCTCTCCAGTGTGGACTCTCATATGACGCTGTAAATTGCTGTTTTCCGAAAATGATTTCAAACAAACGTCGCATTGATAAGGACGCTCTCCAGTGTGGACTTTCATATGACTTTTCAAAATGCTGCTTTCCGAAAATGATTTCAAACAAACATCGCATTGATAAGGGCGCTCTCCAGTATGGGCTTTCATATGACGCTGTAAATTGCTGTTTTCCGAAAATGATTTGCAACAAACATCGCATTGATAAGGGCGCTCTCCAGTGTGGACTCTCATATGATGCTGCAAATGGCTGTTTTGTGAAAATGATTTGCAGCAAACATTACATTGATAAGGGCGCTCTCCAGTATGGGCTTTTATATGACGCCGTAAATGGCTGTTTTGTGAAAATGATTTCAAACAAACGTCGCATTGATAAGGGCGCTCTCCAGTGTGGACTTTCATATGTTGCTTCAAATTGCTGTTTTGTGAAAATGATTTGCAACAAACTCGACATTGATACAATCGTATACTGTTGTGAGTCTTGAAACAAATTTTCATTTTTGTTTTTTGTTTAAAAGATTTATCACAAACAGTGCAACAGAAATGTTTGGTTTTGTCATTTCCAACAATTCTTGAACATTTAACCTCTCTAGTATTGCTCTCACAATTTGTGATGTTTTTATCAGGAAACTTCATAGCCAATTTGTTGTATTCCTCTTGTGGGTTTTTTTCATTTAGGTTTTCAGAATCAACAATGTCATCATCGAATGTTGCATTTCTTTCATTCTCTGACTGAAGGAAAACATTATTTGACATAAGAGTAAATGTAGCATCTGTTTCAGTCGGCAAAATCTCAATATCCTGCAACGACAAAGATTTTTCTTCAATAGCTTCAAGATGAGCTACAGCTGATGCCTTCTTTGAATGAATTTCCTGAATAGAAATGCTAGTGTCAAACTCAGACTGTATAGCTGATGGTTGCAATGTTTCTTCAAATGGCATTGCATTGTTCATGCTTTTAGTTCCTTTTGATTGTGCAAAAAGCTTTAAATACATGTCTTCCATGTTTTCTTGCACCTTTGCAAATTCCATTTACTTCGATATCTTGTTGCATTGATTTTAATTCTGGCAAAATAAGATCATTCAATGTTTTTAAAACAACCTCAAGTTGTATATGACCTGGTTGACACTCTGTAGTTGCATATGATACTGTTTATACTTATGACCTATACGCTAAGTATAGAGTCAACTGTACATCATCTTTAACACTATATTCTCAACATCTGTAAAACCTATATTAAAATCAAAAAACCAAATTGTTGTAAAGTTTGTTATGATAGGTTTGAAAATATTAATTGGCTACTAAAGAAATAACCAACAAGAATATTATAAGTAATAAGATAATTATATATTTCACACTTCCTAAATTAGGGATTATTATTTATGCAATTAAATTCAATTTTCATTAAAAGAGCCAAAAAACGCCAAAGAGCCAAAGCAAAATTTTGGGAGCCAAACAGTAATAAAAAGAGCCAATTTCGAAGAATTTGGCGTCAAAAGAGCCAATATGGCAACCCTGAGCCTCTGAGATCAATAAAATTAACATGGCGAATAGATAACACCGTTATCAATCACTAAGGGGCAGTAAAGATTTACAAAGATGTTCAGGGAGTACTAAAACTGCGATTTTTCAACCAACCCCGCTTTCCAACTAACCCCGGTCTCCCTTAAATGCCATTTTGGTATTTTCCGGTTGATTAATTTTATTTTGGTTAAGCTTATATATATGGATACAATGTTCTTCTTTTGGCATCTTGTGATAATAAAACTTACTGTTCTGTGATTTCTTGTAACTTCTTCTTCCTGTTATCGGTACTTCTATCTTGTTACATCCGGCTTTAGTCACTTGGTAAAATTAATTTTGGTATGGCCTATTGTGCTCTATTGGCATTTTTTCAGTTTGGTGGCCTATTTTCCGTTTTGGTATTTTCATTGTTCCTGTTTTAGTTTGGTAAATATTAAGGGATGTAGGTTATAGTGCGTTTATATCACGATCAGGACTGCGCAAGCAACATAATACTCACCACCTCCCATACATATTTGTGTATTTCTTCAGTTCAGGATATTGCTTGAACCAAGTATTATAGTAATAAACCTGCTGGCATTTGTCTCTCCCACCTGATATCATCCTAGCAAAGGGATGGCGAACATTGACCATGATAGCTGAGTCTTGGTCCTGCAATATGAGAAGATAAAAGTTTTAATAAAGTAATTTGTTATGAATCTGCGGCTTAAAGTTGTGCAAGTACCATGCTAGGTTATACAATTAAAGTCATTGGCCGACACCTAACGAACTATACGTTACTGCTTGGTAAAAGCGTTGTGTAGGGCTGGTCAAAATTTTGCTTTTAGCGACTGTTACTTTCCAGATTTCCAACTTTTTTGCTGCTTCTAATTCTTCGAAAGCGTTCACGTTGCTGGGATGGCTTTTTCCCAAAATTGTTCCCTCGCTGCCTCGACTGGAACGCGCAAGTTCCACAAAACGTCATTCCATGTTGAACTCCCGGCTTTCAACACTTGACAAGCATCGTGCGATGTCGGTAACTGCCGATATATCCGTCAGTGGGCGCCCCTGAGGTAATTTTTTACTTTCGTGACATTCTCATTGTAATTTTTATATATTCTTAATTTTTTAATCTTTTCTAAACAACAGGCTTAAGGCAAATCCTTTATACGTTTATCATCAAACTGTTTGTTGTATGCGTAATGGACTAAATCTATATTATATAAACAACTGTTCGAAAAGACATCGTAAGCAAGCGTTTCTCGCTTTGTGCATTTGATATCAGGACACTTTTCAATGCAGAATATTTTGATTAACCTTACAATACAAAACACTCATTACTGTGGTAATTTCTGGATGCTGACCTTTTTCTTTTACTTGCTGCCATTTGATACGAAATTCCGGGTCAATTCTCGAGCACCGTCCGGCGATGGTTTGCACCCTTGCATCGAATCTTTGTTTGGTGACGTGACTAGGCTCACGAAGCGAAAGATCCTGAGCTGCCATCTGTCGATCAATGCAAGGTTTGTTTTATGAAAAATTTACCTTGTTTAATTGTGTGGATGACTTTCTTAGTAACACAAACCGATATGTCAGTGGACAAATAAATACGTAAAGCTGTACATATGGCTATATAGTATATATCGAGCTTTATGTAGCTGAATAAGCTATAGGCTACTAGGTCTAAATTCGTAAACTTGGTTGTACCATTGGTGGTTCATACATTCTGTAGTAGAAAATCTAAACGTCCCATACGTATAATTACAATAAGATTTAAAAAAATCTCACCATTCGCTTTGACACAAACGAACTTTCTTTTGTCTTCGGAATATGACGAAAAGATTTTCGTTTATGGTCTTTGTGATAACTTTCTTTGCTGGTGTCTTTCTTTGTTTTAACCGCTTTTGTTGTGGTTGTTGGTTTGCTCAGTTCTTTTTTACTTGTCATATGAGGCAGTTTGTCTCTTTCCTTGATATTAGACATGTCTCGAATTAAGACGAAATGAACAAATAACGTACAGACCACAACCACAGCCATCAACAAGAAAAACCTGCTCCTAATGGTTAAGAAGTGCTGAGCTTTGCTTTGCCAAAACTTAGGTAAAATCTTCCATTTAAACAGCATTGTTACCTCCGTATATTGCGCGATGGCTTTCTTGCCCACTCTTAATTAGTTTTTGTTTAGAAAACCCACATCATGCTATTTGCCTGAAAATCTTTCACGGCTTGCTACAGTCAGCACTTTTGAGCACCACTGAAGGACGACGTAACAGAAAATTGTTTTATGTTTCTTAAATTCAGTTGCTAATTTGTTCGTCATTGCTTATATTTCGCCCGAAGCGATGAAGATTTCATGTCACTAGACAATCTATCAAGTTGTACGTGTGTCGACAAAACTTACACCATAGGTTTGTAGGTTATACAGTCGAACTATTGCATTTATATACAGTGATGTAGGCTATTACATGATAGCTTTGGTTCACAAATATTGAATTACTGTAGCATATAAAAGGTGGAGAAGATAAACTTGCTTTCAAATAGTGATAGCAATGGTTCTATAGAGGCCTAGAACTATGTTTTTCGCGACGTTTTGAATTATAACTCTTAAATAAATATATATACTCGTACAGTATATGTACAATATTTTTTAGTTCTGAAATAATATCCGTATCAATTAAAATTCGATCTAAGAAAACTAGACCCGATTGGATAATGTAATATTGTTACTGCTGTAACATTTAACGCAGTAACTAAATCAGATAAATTCATTAATTTTCTTTAATCGAGTTTATAACCTATAGAAGTTGGAGGCTTATGCAAGTTTTTACTTTTGGGTGAAAGTCGACTTTCCTGCGCAAAAGGGTGGCATTGCGAACATACATACCTGGGCGAAGAGAGTAAAAATTATGTAATTACATTTTGGTCTTCTGTTTAACATTAAATTCAGAGGTCCACTTTTGTACTTGCACTTCTACAACTTCATTTAAATAGTAGTTTATTACAGAATTGAAACAATTTTGGTCCTGCAGTGCTACGAATTTCCATACGCCCCCAAAAATGTGATTTTCATCGTTCCACAACCAGAACAATTGAATACTTGAAAATGAGAAGGGCCCAAGTCCACATTTTGGCAAAAATGAGTTATACCCACCGTCGTAATACTAACGCCTAGCGCTACCTTATAAGCAAAAGAAAGGTCCAAATTCACGCTTTGAAACGTGTTATCGAAGGCAAATCAATTTGTATGATTAGCAGAATGGCCCAAGTCCAGGACTTCGGCCATTCTTTCATACATATTAGGTATTCTTCCGCACTTTTCTGCTAAAAAATATACAGTTTAGGCTGTGTTTCTAGCATATGTACTGTGAGTATGTACTGTGTAGTAACTTTTTTGTTAACTAAAAGTTTAGTCTACCCCAGGGGCGGGCAACTTCTTCGGTCGGCTGGCCTTATATGAGAAAACGAATTACTTGGCGGGCCGGATTGCTGAATAGATTGGAACGAAGCTTTGTCTTATTAATGTTCATGGTCGAAAATGTTTGCTCATAAATGTATGTAAACCCGAACAGAACAAGTAGATTCATGGCCATCTTTCTCAGGTTGGCAAACTTGGACTTATTCAGTGACGCAATACAAGGATTGCGGCAGAATGTGCCCGCAGGCCACATTATCATGTAAGACCGGAAACTGTCTGCGGGCCGCTCAAAATCCCGTCGCGGGCCGGATCCGGCCCGCGGGCCGTATGTTGCCCACCCCTGGTCTACCCCATCTTTTACCGTAGTTTCTGTAGCAACCATCGGTAACGGTCTACAGTACAGTTCAGTTTTTTCATACACTGGTAAAAAACGGAGATTTTGATGCTATTGATCATAATCTGCCAATTAGGGGTCACAGTGTTCTGCCATGTGAGCTAAATATAAAAGCTTCCGTTTCAGGAAGGAGCATTCGTTTGAAATTGACGTTTCAAAGAGTATGATGGGACTCGTTCGAACTAAGTTTCGGATCCTTAAGCCTAACGTACTTCCTACCTTAGAAGCTAGTCAGTGCAATACTAGCCAAGTACCGATTAAGGCTTCGAAGAAGCAAGATGTTATCAAACTGAAAAAATACTTGCGCCAATTTCCTTCATGATGTCCCAAAAAAGTTGTTTTTCAAAACAAAAAAAGTCTTCAACCTCGAGAGGGGGCCCTTAACCGTGGGGCCCTTTAGGTGCGGGCCCCCCCTTCGACTGCAGGTGTTGCAGGGGGGTTCCTACGCCAGTGGGCAAGGTGCTATCTATCAATATATCCAAGCAAAGCGCAGTGCATTACTAATTTGTGAGGTCCTGAATATAAGAAGGGCCCAAATCCAGTGAGTTTGACGATCCGCACCGCATAAAGTTGTAATGAAAAGTGGTATATGGTACCTTAACCTGTAAGGTTTGCCCACTTTCTTACAAAGTCTGTTTACTTGTGTATTACTTAACAGTGAACTTTGATAGACTTCAGCAATAATGACACAGGAATGACTACTGTATAATCTGATTATATTTGAAGCTTCTTTGAACGAATACATCAAGATAGAACATTGTGACAGCAACAGCATAAAGACATGTTGCGGCGTTGAACGTAAAAGCCAAAAAGACTGAATAAATCAAAATGCACGCACAGGGGAAGCAGTTGATTACGTCACGCAGTGTTATGCTTCACTGATTCCATACATGAGAATTCTATGTAGTACACAATTTTATGTTACATTAATCGATATATTTATCACAAAGTATAACGCACAGCAACACACAATACAGCTTTTTTGTTGCCTATTCCCATGAGTAACTACACACGTTAACCAAGCTTTGATAACTGTAACAAAAAAAAATTGTGAATTTTTTTTGATTTTGTCGAAATAGTATCACTTGGACTTGGGCCATTCTCATTTTCAGGTATTCAATTGTTCGGTTTTATCCAATGTGGGATCTTACGATGATGAAACAAAAGGCAGTTTTATGAAAATATTTAGGAACACACTCATCAATAACACGACCGTCTGTCCGTGTCAGTCTTTAAGTGAGTTTGATTATTGCGCAAAAGATTTATTACAAACAGTCACAAGCCAACAATTTACGGAAAATGCTCAGCCTTTCTGGTAGCCTTTTCTCGGCCTTCACACCTTACTGTGCTCTAATTCTTGTGAAGGTTGTAGCCTATATCATCTGAGTGACAGCTCATTTGAGTGACATAATTATAGTTCATTTGAGTGACACATTTATAAGTAGGCCTACTGTTTAATTTATTTGAGGGACACATTGATAAGGACTGTGTAATTCATTTGAGTGACAGATTGACATTTGTTGTTTAAGTTGCAGTTAATTAGTAAATGCAGATGACAGCACACACAAGACAAAGTTTAGAGTACAATCTACAAAAAAAAAAAAAAAAGAATCCTCAACATCTCGTCCAATTGTTCAGTTAGTTCCGCAGTTGGTCCGATCTTCAAATTACGCGCAATTCGGCGGAGGAATACTTCCTGTGGAAGGTCTTCTTGCTGGGAAAACAAATTTCTAATGCAGGTTTCTTTTTGCCTTGTCATACGGCAATAACGGCATACGCGATCGGCGAAATGGTGTTGATGCACCAAATTCAAGGCGAAAGAGTTCTTGGGAAACTCTATGATGCTCGCTTTGAAACTATTCAATTATTTTGAAAATTCTTTGGTTGTATCCTTTGACAATTGCATTGAAGCGGTGATGCCAGCCATATAAGATCAACGGAAACCATATTTTCTATTGCGTTGGTGTGATATTGTGCAAAATGCAACAGATAACATGGTTTCAGTTGTATTTGTGTGAAGAGCAACGGAAACCATGTTATCTATTGCATTTATATGGTATGTGCCACTCATTTCAAAACCATTACTGTAGTTTGAACAGTAGCCTACTCACCAATGTGTCACTCAAATGAAGAGTGACTCAGTTGATCAACTACCCTTGTGAAATCAGATCACTGACTGGTTATCATACAACATCAACCAGTCTACGATTTGGTTGACACTCCATAGATGAATATGGTGAGATTTATACTTGTGACCTACTTGCTGAGAAAAAGAATGTAAATAGGAAAAATCTGCATTTGATGTGAATATAGAAATAAAAAGAAACTGGAAAAATGAGTACATCAATTCAAATACATTGCAATCAGTGAAAATCAAAACAAAATCAACTGAATATCCTAAAACGGTTCATATTTCGGAACAGGACTTTTGCAAATGTTTGAAAATTAAACAACATGTTTGCGGTGAAAAACATAACAGTCATTTGCATGAATAACAAATCACCAAACCAGTTTTATGCGGTAGAAGTTTAATTGCTAAAGTTACTATAATTCTGAGTGTAAACAAATACCAAAACATTGCCACATCTACATTTATAATAGATCTGATTAAAACTTAAACCAAACATTTCATTATTAATGATGCTCTCCAAGTTGGACTGCTCTATGAGTTTGCAAATTGCTGTTTTGTAAAAAGAATTTGAAACAAACAAATGCATGTAATAAAATACCAAAAACATGTCATGAACTCTCATATGATGCTGAAAATCGCTGTTTTAGGAAAATGATTTGCAGCAAATCTTGCATTGATTTGGAAGTAGGTCCATGTGAGGTTTTAAATCAATTTGCAGGTTTGCTTTTTGTTTGATAGATTTATCAGAAACTGAGCAACAGAAATGCTTTCGATCATCTTTAACAATTATCATGGAATGCTTGATCTAGCTTTTAAATTTTTACCATTCGATGTTCATTCATCAGGAAATTCCTTTGCTGACATATTATATTTTGGGAGTGAGTTTGCTTCATTCAAGTTTTAAGAATCAACAAGTTTGTCCAAATGTGTGAAATTTGCTTCATTCTCTGACTGAGTGAAAATATTATTTAACACTGTCCTAATTTTGTCATCAAACTCAAATCGAGATACCTCTCAATCTCCCATTGACTCTTCTTTGATAGCTCCAATATGAGGAAAAACAAATGCAATCTCCGAATGAACTTCCTTAATACAAATGTCAACGTCAGACTTTTTATCTTATGGTTGCAATATTTCCTCATTTGGCATTGAACTGTTCGTGGTTTTGGATTTCTTTATTTCTGCAAGAAGTTTTAAACACAAGTCTTCTATGTTTTCTTGCATTTTATCAAATTCCCACTTCACATCTTGTCCCATCACTGATTGTTTTCAATATAATCTCGATATGCTTGCCACTTGGATAACACTCCATAGTAAACTATAAAAACGTGAGCTAAACCATATTTAATGTAGCGTTTGACGGATAACACACGAATGACATGATGATTATATATGACATTGTTTATATCTGTAACTTGTTTGCTGGAAAATGAAAATGAATACTCAAAACAGTATAGGTTATTACAAGTATTCAAGGACGGACAAATCAACAAAACTCAAAGCAAATTGAGAACAGCATGTGCTTGTATTGCTATATGAAGCAAAGAAGCATTGCTTATGTGCAACCTGTGCTAAGCTAACATTACAATAACTTTGTATGTAAACAAAACTCAAAAACATGTTTAAAAGGTTCGTTAAAGTTAAAATTCATCATTGCAACCTCTACGTTTATAAAAAATCAAGAAAACACATTAACTGAATATTTCACATAAAGTCAAAAACAAAGTTCTTGTGAAATCAGATCACTGATTGCTTTTACGACAACGTCAACCAGTCTACAACCTGGTTGACACTCCATAGTTGAATACATTGCGGTTTATACTTATGGCCTATGTGCTAAGAAAAAGAATGTGAATACAGAAACCGGAAAAATTATTACATTAATCCAAAGACACTGCCATCAGCGAAAATCAAGATAAAATGAAACAAACATCCAAAAATGGTTCATATTTTGTAATGTGACTTTTGCACATTTTTAGAAAGGAAACAAACATTTTACAGTGCAATACATAACAATAATTGGTATAAGTAACAAATAACCAAACTAGCTTTATGTGGAAGAAATATTAACGCTAACATTACTGTTACTCTAAATGCAAAGAAATACCAAAACATTGTCACATCTACATTTTTAACAGATCTGATTAACATCTAAACCAAACAGTTCATTAAGGGCGCTCTCCAGTGTGGACTCTCATATGAGATTTCAAATTGCTGTTTTGCGAAAATGATTTGCATCAAACATTGCATTGATAAGAGCGCTCTCCAGTGTGGACTTTCATATGATGCTGTAAAATGTTGTTTTCCGAAAATGATTTCAAACAAACATCACATTGATAAGGGCGCTCTCCAGTGTGGAGTTTAATATGATGCTGTAAAATGTTGTTTTCCGAAAATGATTTCAAGCAAACATCACATTGATAAGAGCGCGCCCCAGTGTGGACTTTCATATGACGTTGTAAATTTCTATTCTCCGAAAATGATTTCAAACAAACATCGCATTGATACGGGCGCTCTCCAGTGTGGACTCTCATATGACGCTGTAAATTGCTATTTTCCGAAAATGATTTCAAACAAACGTCGCATTGATAAGGGCGCTCTCCAGTGTGGACTCTCATATGACGCTGTAAATTGCTGTTTTCCGAAAATGATTTCAAACAAACGTCGCATTGATAAGGGCGCTCTCCAGTGTGGACTTTCATATGACTTTTCAAAATGATGCTTTCCGAAAATGATTTCAAACAAACATCGCATTGATAAGGGCGCTCTCCAGTATGGGCTTTCATATGACGCCGTAAATGGCTGTTTACCGTAAATGATTTTAAACAAACATCACATTGATAAGGGCGCTCTCCAGTGTGGACTCTCATATGACGCTGTAAAGTGATATTTTCCGAAAATGACTTCAAACAAACATCGCATTGATAAGGGCGCTCTCCAGTGTGGACTTTCATATGATGCTGTAAGTTGTTGTTTTCCGAAAATAATTTCAAACAAACATCACATTGATAAGGGCGCTCTCCAGTGTGGACTTTCATATGACTTTTCAAATTGCTGTTTTGTGAAAACGATTTCAAACAAACATCGCATTGATAAGGGCGCTCTCCAGTGTGGACTCTCATATGATGCTGCAAATGGCTGTTTTGTGAAAATGATTTGCAGCAAACATTACATTGATAAGGGCGCTCTCCAGTATGGGTTTTTATATGACGCCGTAAATGGCTGTTTTGTGAAAATGATTTCAAACAAACGTCGCATTGATAAGGGCGCTCCCCAGTGTGGACTTTCATATGTTGCTTCAAATTGCTGTTTTGTGAAAATGATTTGCAACAAACTCGACATTGATACAACCGTTTACTCTTGTGAGTCTTGAAACAAATTTTCATTTTTGTTTTTTGTTTAAAAGATTTATCACAAACAGTGCAACAGAAATTTTTGGTTTTATTATTTCCAACAATCTGTGAACATTTAACCTCTCTAGTATTGCTCTCACAATTTGTGATGTTTTTATCAGGAAACTTCGTAGCCAATTTGTTGTATTCCTCTTGTGGGTTTTTTTCATTTAGGTTTTCAGAATCAACAATGTCATCATCGAATGTTGCATTTCTTTCATTCTCTGACTGAAGGAAAACATTATTTGACATAAGAGTAAATGTAGCATCTGTTTCAGTCGGGAAAATCTCAATATTCTGCAACGACAAAGATTTTTCTTCAATAGCTTCAAGATGAGCTACAGCTGATGCCTTCTTTGAATGAATTTCCTGAATAGAAATGCTAGTGTCAAACTCAGACTGTATAGCTGATGGTTGCAATGTTTCTTCAAATGGCATTGCATTGTTCATGCTTTTAGTTCCTTTTGATTGTGCAAAAAGCTTTAAATACATGTCTTCCATGTTTTCTTGCACCTTTGCAAATTCCATTTACTTCGATATCTTGTTGCATTGATTTTAATTCTGGCAAAATAAGATCATTCAATGTTTTTAAAACAACCTCAAGTTGTATATGACCTGGTTGACACTCTGTAGTTGCATATGATACTGTTTATACTTATGACCTATACGCTAAGTAAAGGAAGATAAATGTTAAAGCTTAAAACTGTAGAAATACAAAAATCATTTTCAAAGATATTGCAATCAACAATAATCAAAATGAAATGAGAAAAACAAATTGCTAAAGTTAGTTAAAGCAAGTTAACTGTTTCGAACGTATACAAATGTGCCTTCAACTTTAAGGATTTCTCTGCATGACAACACTGTTACGCTAGCCCACTGGTGTGAATTGTCAAATGACACTGCAAATGGTATTGAAATGGCTATTTTGTGAAAATGATATGTAGCAAACATCACATTGATAAGGTCGCTTTCCAGTGTGAACTTTCACATGGATTTATAAATCAACGCTTTGTGGAAATGATTTGCAACAGATTTTGGATTGAAAAGGATGTCCATCAGTATGAACTTTCATAATACGCCGCAAATTGCTCTTTTACGGAAATGATTTATTTTATACATTGCATTGATAACGGCGCCTCTAGTGTGAATGTTAATATTATACCGCACATATAGCCAGTTAGATGTTATCAAAATTATCATTCAAAAATCCAAATTTAAGCATTTTTTAACATTTCTCCTTGACGCATATTTGAACACAAAAATCCTGGACATGTCCGGGAAAATCCTGACGAATGACCCTTTGCTAGCATTGATATCGGAAGCAAAGAGGCATTGCTTATGTGCAATCTGCGTTAATACTAACATTACGATAACTCGGTATGTTCAAAGATATCAAAAACACATCTAAGGGGTTATGACTCAACTCAAAGAGATAGGCTTTTCAATGCAAAATACATTAAATCAAAAAGCTACTATCGCAAAACCACATCATAAACCTTCCGCGAACTTCAGCTTACAACTAGATCTAGGCTAGTTTATGATTGCTTACAGCCTTAATTTGGACAGAATCCTTGTACTTTTAATGAAATGGTTGTAAATGGTAGCTGAACCTGACAGCTTAACCCACTTCACTACAATTATTGCTTGTTGAAATGTTTATTGCGGGTGATGGTATATGAGTCTCGTAAGGTCGTTGTCTGCTTTTCTCAACCTCGAACTTAATTGTTCACCTTTACGAATTATTGTCTGCTGAAGATGACAACAAATTTGTCTAACTTAACACTGAAATTCTTCAACTTGTATGCAACAATGTTTACACACAAATGACAACTGTATATACTGATTATAATGAACCTTCTTTGAACGATAACATTTGAACAGAACATTTGCACAGCAGCAGCATAAAAACCTCCATATTACAGCGTTGATTGTAACAGCAAGACAGAATGCATAAGCAGCTGTGTATAACTCACATTATATAGGCATGATATTTAATGCCACGACTTTAAACGATAAACAGGAAACAGGATGTCATTGGCACATCATGCGCTGATCATCACATACCGTATTTTCTTGAATAGAAACCGCGGCTACTGTTTTTTATTTTTGAAGGTTTTGTGCGGCTTCTATATTTATTACATGAAGTACCGGTAAAGTTGATTAGATGACAATGAAATTCTGCGCTCTCTTTTGACAAAAAAAGTTTTATTCTATTACTATCCGATCACTACTACAACGTGACAAGTGCTGTTTTTCGCATGTGCGAGCTCTCAATGACAGCCTTTAAATTATACCGAAGCGATTTCAGCATTGTCTTCTGCGGTTTCTATGCGAAGGTGGCTTCTATTCGAAGGTGGCTTCTATTGTTTATCGTTAATCAAATCGTGCGGTTTCTATGCGAGGACAGCTTCCATTCAAGGGCGGTTTCTATTCAAGAAAATACGGTACTTAAATTTCGATAGCAACCACCTATACTTTACATCAAGTTTTGAGCTGGAATCTTTAACATAAATACCCAAAAATACCAAAAATTCAAACCCACACCAAATATACAATTTAGTCTAGTCCTGCAACCAGCTATCACCAAAACAATAACAAAAAAGTCCATATCGACGTCACATGCGCATTGGACCCGATAATTTCTTGGATTTTTTAGTATGACGCAATCAGTGCAACAGCTTCACAATCGCCGTGTTGTCGGCTCAAAATTGTCTTCCTTTTGGGAGGGAAATTTTTAATCCAACTGACAAATCAATCTACATGATGATATGACGTACTGGTTTTACTGCATATTACAGATAAAAGTCAAGGGCATGGGTAAAGATTCTGCCTCTGATGTGGCTTTTCGGTCATCATTGGGATCACCGACAACATTTGACTAGGATATGCCAACCTTGACGGTAAAGTACAAACAATATTTTTTGTTCCATTTCAATCCAGGGAACAATATAAAATATTTCCAAATGTTGTGAAAAAACAAGTGAAAAATAACAAAAGTTTCAAGCTGAATATATTGTTATACCTGAATACCTTAAAATATACTATCCGTGGGAAGTAAAATATCCATTGCCTCATTCCATGAGATTCTCATTGGCAGCTCTGAATAACTCGAGTCAAAGGTTCGGCAAATTTAGTGGCCTCTATCAATGGAAATGTATTTGAACTACTCACCGCGTATGATTGTGCAATGATACCTTAATAATTACCAACATATAGTTTTAAACACAATGCAGTGTCTGCAAGTTGTGTAGGCCTACGGGCGACATAAACTGTACACACAGATAAGACATGCAAAGATCAAGTTGTTTTAAGATAAAGTTTTAAAAATTGTTTCTAAACGTTTTAAGAGGCGTTGGAAGACGTTATTGCGTTTAATTAACATTGCAGTCGACTTCTACGAAAGTCGCTACACCTACGATCAGCCCAGCGCTCTTTCCTCCTCATTTTCCAGCGAAATTCCAATATTAACCGCAAATCTCGTATCGGGCGGTTTATTGACTCCGAGTGTTGCTAAAAGTGCGGAAACTTTTGTGGTTGATCTCAACGATATCCCATCAGACCGCGATCTTCTCATGTAAGTCTTAACTGATCCTAAACACGATTAACAAACTTTTTAATCTACTCATGGATCTTAGAGTAGCCTTTGCTCTACGCGCTACTGACAATGCTGGCAACGTAGCCGAAGTTTCAAATATTGCAATGATGAACCTCTTTCTAAAACCACCTGAGGTTTCCTGTACTGACGATCAAGGAAGGCCGGTGAACACAAAACCTTTTGAAAAAAAGAAACAATGCAAGATATTTTATCAGGTTCACCAGATCATAAAAAAACAATTTGTGTGAAATCACTTTTTTCTTTCTTGTTTAATTTGTTTGAAACTAAACAAATAAGAGACAATTACTGGATTGGTCAGCACGTACCTGACGTATTAATTAATTATCGTATGTATTATCCATATATTAATCTCTTATTTTACAGTGTTCTAATGGTCAACTATTCACCAAGCACTGCGCTTCCGAGTCCGTGTTTAACCCTATCCGCGGTGTTTGCGATCAACCAGAAAACGTGCCTGCTTGTACTACTGGGGTCTATGTTGAAGACAATGCAGAACCAACTAGTATCCCTCAGTCCAAACGTACGCTAATTTGTTGTATCAAGACTGTTTTCAACGTTGGCCCAACAATATTCTTTTCACATGGGCTGTAGTAATTATTCGAACTCCACGAACATTTATTAGGAGCAAGCAGTTTAAAAATACTAATTTGTCGATAATTCCAACGTTTACAGATAGTTTTAGTAGTTTGGTTTAATGTGGACATCAGCATTGAATAAGGTTGAAAAGCTTACACAAAATTCTCCTGTTAAGAAGGCTATGCATATTGCATACGCATCGTAATATTATAAAATAAATAACTATATTGTTTGTTTTATTGATGTGCTACATGCTCATTTTTTTTTTTTTCAATTTTGTGTTTACAAACTTTAGCCACATGCGTAAGTGATGATGGTCTGCCTCTGACGACACAGTTCTTTCCCAAAGAAGGCGATTGCTTGCATTATTATCAATGTGTGGCAGGTAACCAAATCCCTATGTTTAAATAAAAATATTTGTATTATCTTGCTACTCTTTTTTAACTAACTTAGTACCAGAAAAGCAGTTCATGCAAACTTCCAAAAAGTTGTAATAGCGACTACAGATTACATTATTGAATACATCAATAACTCTTGTCAAATTATACAGGGGTTCTGATGGAATATACTTGCCCGACGGGGTTGTTGTTCAACGAAGTAATTCAAATATGTGATTGGCCAGAAAACGTTCCAGATTGCTAAAGCTTAAGGAAATAACTTTTTCGCTGAAAGTTGATTTTAAGGAAATCGTCTAATTTTTGTGGTTAGGTAATCTTCGGCATGCAATCGGTGGTAAAGGGATATTCAGAACAATAAGCTGAATATCAAGAATACCAATAAAGCATTAATTGAATTGTGGTGCTTTAACACGAATTCGAATGATATACGTGAAGCTTATGCTAGCCCTAATTGTGGTAATAACAATAATAAAAGAATCTGCTCCTATGTTAGAATGACGAAGCAGAAATAAAATGTGTTCGATATGTATATACAGTATACTGTATGTATACAGCATTTGGCACCAGTTTACCGATAACTAATAATAGACTATGGTATAGTATACTCTAATCGTCATTTAACGTAAAATGTTGGACGAAATGATTTCAGTCATTTCTACAGACCCAAATAATAATTCTTGATTGTTACTACCAGCAATTTGTTTATGCAAAGGCGAAGCCATTAATTGACCTGATACGCAAAACAAACAAAAACTCCCATTCAATTATTTTTCTTTTCATTTACATCTTCAACATAGTTGTGTTTGACTGGATGTGCGTTTTGTTTGCAATCAAATATGACTCATTTTTAGGTTTATTGACTAGTTTCATTGACGCAACTTTGTGATTAACTCAGGAAAAATTTTTAATCGTTTTGATAAACTTTCAGATAAACACTAACCCAGACAAGTTTCAAAATTCAATCAATCAACAAAAATCCATCTGTAGACCTTGTAAATTTAGCCACAAAACCCGCAATCGGATTGCATAATTATGGCAACCTCGTTTAGTAATAGATAGCATAAGATAGAACAAATACATCAGATGGCTTGCCAGGGTCTTGCTAATTATCATTTTGTCGCCACTGCCAAGCAATACCCGACATGTTACTATGAGCTGCTTGTAAAGTACCACAAACAGTGATCGACTACTCAATCTATAACTATAAAAGCATATAGGACGCTTCATTTTTTTATTTCATCGCCACAGTATGAAGTACACGTAAAACTCTCCCACTACCATGCAGGATGAAATAATAGGAGTAAGAAAATATCAAAAGCAAAAAGGCAGTTGGTAGGAAGATACTGGCCATTCTATTCTCATTTGCGTGATTGGTTCAGGAAATTGAAAACCTTAACTTTTTATCTACGATGCTCGAAATCAAGTTTTCACCTTTACTGTAAACTGTTCGAGGCGACCCCTTGGACATGATCTCACCGGAAAACAGTGGCTGCAACTAAACATAATCAGCAGACGTGCCTGGAAGCTTTGCCGCCATCATGTACCGCTGGAGACTAGCGAAGAGCAGCGCCTATCCCTGTAGAGCGACTTCTCAAACCTTCTCTCACGTACTGGAAGAGTGCACGATCTTAAGTCCACCCTGCCGTCTCACTGACTTGGACAGCCTTTCTCTGCAAAACTACCTGCATAGTTTTTAACTCGTGCATTAATGCATTATACCATTACGTATACACATTTATATGCATCCTTACTGTTATTGTAAGCTATTCGGCGTTAAAAATAACTTTTTGCAACTATTCACTCATCTCTTGCATTTAACGTGAGCTTGAAGCTTGAGCTTGTGCGTAAACGTACTCGCTTTCAGTAAACCGCCATATAAAAGTCTTACATGGAGACCAAACAAGGCACAGTTATTGGTAAGCCGAAAACGTAATTGCATACTGTAACAACTTAACATTTATTAACATCACTGATCGCAGTGAGTGTTAGAAGATAACAAGCAAAGTGAAATAACATTTGCTGGCAATAAAAACTTTGGTGAGAAAATCTTGTAAACATGCAGTTTAAAGTTTAAACGTTGTGAAATGTTGCAGAATTTGATATAATTTGTGAATGCAAATGCCGTAGCCAGAGCGAATTTTTTAAAGAGGCAAATATGTCAAGTACGTCCCCGGTTAAGTTAAATGAAGTTTAAGTTAAATGAAGTTTAACACTAAAAATGTTTTGTGCCAGAGTCCGGAAAACTTATGGAGGCAAGTGCCCCATTTGCCTCAGTGTTGCTACGGTCTATAAATGGGACAGCATGCGCTGGCTTTCAGCAGTCATATAAGAGAAGAATTTTTACTTTTAATACAGAATAGCGTCATTACCGCAGTTCAAAATAGCTTGAACAATTCCATCAAAGCATCAAGTTTGCGTTTCTTTTTCTTATGCTGAACTATACATACGGCCTTGGTCTTTGTCTCAGCCAATATGTTTCACATGTAAAGTAGTGAGCCCCAGCAACTGGTGGTGTCGTAAATAACTGTAGTTCGATTTATGACCGAATTCGATGCTTGACCCATTTCGTTTTTCTGTCCGCAGCTCAATTGAGAAGTTTGACATTTTATTTCTGGCGCTTCGCGTGGTAATCACGTCGCGCGCGTCGGTTTCTGTTTAAGTGTTAGGTAAAGAGTCATTCTAGTTTTTGTTGTGGAAAAGAAAGCCTTTCTGTTATGACGCCAGGTCGTAAATCATCACTCAGCAATCAATCTATGACATTTCTATTCCAACTGCGCTTTAAAATCGGACATTTAGCTTTCTTTAAAGTGTAATAGTCAAGCCGTCCTAATATTACAGTATAATCAAAAACCTTTTTACCCAGACTTTTTTGCGATACGGTACTCGAAAATGTAGTGGTTTTGATATTGTGTATTAATTGATATAGGCCTATACTTGATATAATTAATATTGATATATATGCAGTTTGTATAATACTGACAATTATATAAATGTTGTAACGTTACACTAACATATTATTATATTTCAATTAGATTTTGTATCGTTCCAATTCTGTTCACGCCCTCGTCATGGACTGTCCACTAGCAGCAGGCATATCAATGACCTCGTTGCGATCTTGGATAACGGCGCAACAAGGACACCAAAGATGGACGCAAAAGTCACCACACGAGGATCCTTCGATTCCTCTTTGTTGACGAACTCTTCCTCGGATGATTCCTCCAGCGATGCACCCAGTAAACATGTAGGCAACACAACAAAGGCAGCAGCTATCGCCAATCGCTTCTGCTGTTTTTCCAACGCTGTAGCAAGGTGCAAAGTAACTAACAATGCACACGCCGCAATTGTCGAAGCATCCAAACAACCCGTTTCGAAAGGAAACCATTTTCAAGTTAAACGTAATCCCTCAAACTTAATTTATATTGATAATCTATCAAAGAATTTTATGGTATTTTAAAGATAAAAGTTATTATTATGTATTGGCGCAGTTACAGCATAGTTCAAGAATAGGCCTATTTGAAAATAATTTTTATGATTTGATAATGCTACGTTACAGAAACACCCATAAAACAACACAAGCAAGCTTTTTTAACAAAAACTTAGCAAACAAGTTCTCTACTTCAAACTAAGAAAAGAAATTAATCTTCCAAAAGACTTCCTGCTATTAGGCTACTACCTTATACATATCATTGCCTGATAACTATCAGCAGCGAGGTTTGAAAATCATTCAAGTTACAGCTTACTTGTGACTTATTGTTCTCTGCTGACGTTTGTAATGTCGACCGTGAGTTTTACTTATCCTGCAAAGAAGTTACTATTGTGAAATCCTATGGCTTATTAGGTGACTTTCATCATACAGTATATGACAGGTTGACAATTGACATACAATTGTCAATATTTTTCTCGAGTGACCAACGAATCGAACCAACTCTTTTCTCTCTGTTTCTGATCACGCAGTCTTCACATGATCATTTCCGATGCAGATGTTTTCCACACGTAGACTTATGACGTAACATATAATCACGTGGTTGTGGTTTGGTTGTCACAACATCAGTCATGTTATTTGCACATGTTGGCATGTTCAAACAATACGATTAGATTTGCTGTTAAGCGGACTGCTTTTGTATTATGTTGCGTTTCCATGTAACACTTGCTCTTTGGACATGTTATCGTGATTTTTGCCTCAGCAACACACTAAATAAGCAGCACTTATCACAAGGCAAATACACAACCAATCGCGCTCTATCTCGTCACCTCACAAACTCACAAAGCTGTGGGTGTTTTAATTAAGATCGACAACGAACCACGTGTGTCTCTTTAAACATCGCGTCAAGGTCTTATTGCGCAGTTAAGTACTCGGACGTGACATATGACGTGTTATATGACGTGGCGTTAGTGGGCGCTAGACACCCACTCCTTACATAAAAATGTCACGACGCCACTATTATTATGATGCTGTGCGATGTCTATTGGCTACTGTAACTGAAGGTCGTGTGACTGCAGTATGAATGGAATACACTGGTTAGAGAATAAATATTATATTATATGGCAATCTGACTCTTAAGAAAAATTATAAGGTTCCGAATTCTGTCTAGAGGTGTCCTAGAGTTCAGTCGAATAGATTACTACAATATTAAAATCTGAGAATCTGATTAATTTTAATTTTAATGCTTTTCGTTATTACTTTAGGCAAACACGAGAAATTGCAATAATATTACTGTTCAAAGGTAAGGATTTTAAGAACCCAATTGCCAACAGCAAACCTTTACATTACATAAACAGTTAAGGAGATCGATCTATTCTGTTCTGGATCATTCATAATCGTTCTCATTTTCCCACTCTGTGCGTGTTAAAACATGCAGGCACAAGCACAAATAGCTTGCAACGGTACATATATACACTGAGTGAGAGCATTGCAGAAATAGAATTCCGAATCGAGGAGCAATAGGTTTTTATCAAAACAGAAATGGAGGACTCGAAGATTTATAGTTTACCTGTCCATTCTAACGACAAATCATTGAAGGAAATAAGTTCAGTCAACGCTGTCTATTTTGGAATGACAGTGCGGTTATTAATCGTGCAGAAAACGTGCCCGGAGAATAAGTTGTCAATCACACCAGGTTATTTCGAATTTGGCGAGTTTATGATGGAACGCAGGTCATGCTTTTCACAATTAATGAGGTTACTTAGTACAATGAGTTCAAAGGTTTAAGATAAATAACACGTTTACGGAACAGATTGTCAAACAACTTCTCTTTGATTGATGTTGTCGTGAACAGAGAAGAACTTATGGCAAAGTATGACATTTTGCAATAATAGCAGATATATAACTAAGTTACAATATCACATTTTGGAACATGATGGAAACGGTGTCTTCCTCCATTCACTAACTATGTCGTTTTTTCTGGCTTTCTGAGCCTTTCTGCTGATAACACCGTTATAGAGGGTTGTGTTTTTTTTAGCAAACTCAGTCGTCTAACACATGCTCCGGTTCACTATTCTTGATTTTTGTACTGTATTGTTTATTTTTCACCATTAATTGTGCGGGTCGAAAGTTAGGATGCTAACAGTTGTAGTTGTAGCACAATAAAACACATGCTCACGAACAATTGTTTAGCATTATTTAGGCAACAAAAAGTGCTGCCTGGGAAGAACACCTTCTTTCTGATAAAGGAGTCACAACTCACAACCATTCATTAGTGGTATTTTATTGGTGCTTATTATAAACTGTAAATCAACCCTCAACTTTTTCGAAGTGCTTGAAATAGGAGTTAGGGAGGTTTTTGATTAAAATTGTCTTTGAAATTAATTTTCTTTAAACTTAAAATAGAATCCAAATGGATGAGAAATTACTGAAAAAGAACTAGGCTACCAGCCGCCAGCAGTTAAGTTATTTAAATCGAAAGTATAATCAAATAAAAGAAAATCTTGTTCATAGACATCATATAAACGTTTTATAAGATTCGTTGGAAGTTGAGAAAAGTATTTCTTGATCGTGTCTTTGGGGGATTCCCTCTTCCAACTGCTGGAGTTGTGTAAACGAAGAACTCCGGCACTTGTCTTCAGTATGTTCTTTAAAATCCACGCAGCGTCTTTCAAGGAAGCAAAAAGAATCTCATTTAAACTGTTTCAAGTTGATAGTTTTAATTCAATTTACCTTCTTCGAAAGTTTCCAGTTTAATGACAAAATTAAACGGCACTACGCAAGGGTTGCAAGTAGTTGCGATAGGCTTAAAATGTGGGTCAAGGCAGCTGCTGTTGTCGCCGTGGTCTGCTATAAACCGGGCAAAATCTTTCCACTGGATGAAATATTGTCCCGGTCCTTGCCTAAAAAGAGGTAATGATATAAACAAAAACCAAACGAGAAATTCTCCTGAAATAAAGAATAGGCCTACTGTCCTGTTTATTCGGAATAATGTAACCTTTTAAAGCCTAATTATGCGTTAAAGGTTGGTTGGTCACAGGAAATTGTTAGTTATAAATGTCCAAAATTGGTAATAACCTAACCGGAATATACCAATTCAGAAAATAGGGTACTTAAGGGGAACTTAGGCTTACCTAAATAACATTTACTCGCAATAAGTTTCCGTTATACATTGCTATGAATCACAGAGCAATAAGACTTAATATCACAGGGTGCTAAAAGAAGAATGTAAGAATATTGTACAATAAAAACAAATTGTTACGAGTACGTTAAATGCCATTTTGGTATTTTCCGGTTAGATAAATTTTGTTTTGGTTAAGCTTATATATTAGGCTACAATGTTCTTCTTTTGGCATCCTGTGATAATAAAACTTACTGTTCTGTGACTTATTGTAACTTCTTCCTGTTACCAGTGTCACGAGAAGTATTTGTATACACCGTTTTTATATCAGTCACGTTTTATTCGTTTTTATTCGCATCATCACGTTGTTCGCATTGTCACCGTCACGTTTTATACATCGATTTATCCGCGTTGTATTGTCTCTTTGTACATGTTCACGTGCTGCTGTGTTTTAGTTGTTTACGTTCTTTTACTTGTTCTTGTACACCTGTTTCTATCAAATCTCTTGTGACGTCTCACATAGTTACCCCAGAGGCTAAATTAGTATCGTGTTTTACGTTCCACGTTGATTCCTTCATCGCGTGGAATTTCTTTGGTGTAGTGCTGTGCTCGGCTGGGCGACGGTGTTGGGTCAGTTACGTTTGGGTTTTAATAAAGTGAAGACCTTTGTTTTTATCTAAGAAAGACTTGTAGAAATGAGACAGTCTGGCTATTCGACTAGCCGTTAAGCGGGGAGCTTACCTGGTAAAGAAAGTTTTGGTTACAATTGGCGAGCGCGCCAGGATCCCGCAGTCAACGAAACTATTCCCAAAAACGTTTGGAAGTTTCACGATGTCCACCATCTATTTTGCTATTCCGCCGCCTAAATATGAGCCCAACGCAGATTTCCTAAGCTTTTTCCATCGCTTCGACACTTATTGCACGACGATTGAAGCGAATCCTGCTTTAAAGAAGCACCTTTTAATTAACAGCTTGGATGAAGATTTAAGCTGGGATGTACGAGGCAGAGACTTGTCGCTTTTCGACTTGGAGTACGATGAGTTGGTGAAAAGAGGTACCGAAGCGAGGCCGCCCATTTGTTCTACGGAAAGTAACAAATGTCGAGTATTAAATGGAACTCAATTCGATGCCGACAGAGCAATACCTTCGTTGGCTTTCGCTGTACGAAAACGCATATGTGCGGTAGAAACTACTGAAACTCCCGCTCCCGAAGAGCAGGCTGCTGAGTCTACTCCAGCTGAAGAAGCTGCCAAAATTCCCGCTCCCGAAGAGCAGGCTGCTGAGTCTACTCCAGCTGAAGAAGCTGCTGAAACTCCCGCTCCCGAAGAGCAGGCCGCTGAGTCCGCTCCAGCAGAACAAGCTGCCGAAACTCCAGCTCCCAAAGAACAGGCCGCTGAGTCCACTCCAGCAGAACAAGCTGCTGAAACTCCAGCTCCCGAAGAGCAGGCCGCTGAGTCCACTCCAGCAGAACAAGCTGCTGAAACTCCGGCTCCTGAAGAGCAGGCCGCTGAGTCCGCTCCAGCCAAAGAAGCTGCCGAAACTCCCGCTCCCGAAGAGCAGGCCGCTGAGTCCACTCCAGCAGAACAAGCTGCTGAAACTCCAGCTCCCGAAGAGCAGGCCGCTGAGTCGGCTCTAGCAGAACAAGCTGCTGAAACTCCAGCTCCCGAAGAGCAGGCCGCTGAGTCCGCTCCAGCAGAACAAGCTGCTGAAACTCCGGCTCCTAAAGAGCAGGCCGCTGAGTCCGCTCCAGCAGAACAAGCTGCTGAAACTCCGGCTCCTAAAGAGCAGGCCGCTGAGTCCGCTCCAGCCAAAGAAGCTGCCGAAACTCCCGCTCCCGAAGAGCAGGCCGCTGAGTCCGCTCTAGCAGAACAAGCTGCTGAAACTCCAGCTCCCGAAGAGCAGGCCGCTGAGTCCGCTCCAGCAGAACAAGCTGCTGAAACTCCGGCTCCTAAAGAGCAGGCCGCTGAGTCCGCTCCAGCCAAAGAAGCTGCCGAAACTCCCGCTCCCGAAGAGCAGGCCGCTGAGTCCGCTCTAGCAGAACAAGCTGCTGAAACTCCAGCTCCCGAAGAGCAGGCCGCTGAGTCCACTCCAGCAGAACAAGCTGCTGAAACTCCAGCTCCCGAAGAGCAGGCCGCTGAGTCCGCTCTAGCAGAACAAGCTGCTGAAACTCCAGCTCCCGAAGAGCAGGCCGCTGAGTCCGCTCCAGCAGAACAAGCTGCTGAAACTCCGGCTCCTGAAGAGCAGGCCGCTGAGTCCGCTCCAGCCAAAGAAGCTGCCGAAACTCCCGCTCCCGAAGAGCAGGCCGCTGAGTTTGCTCCAGCCAGCAAGCAGCGTATTTGGGGCGTAAGTTTGTTTCGGTACAGTCACGAAGTGAACCAATCGAGTGATTTTTGTGCAGTGGAGTCGTCAGCGAAACCAGGGGACGGATGTTCACCAAGCTGGACGGTCGGTTTGGGTAGCATGGTGCTCATCAACAACGGAGCGCCAAACGATTAACAAGGAGCTACGAACGATGGTCGTTTACCCGGATATTGAATACCTTTTCCGGGGACGAAAAAGAACTGAACGGGGGGGCGATGTCACGAGAAGTATTTGTATACACCGTTTTTATATCAGTCACGTTTTATTCGTTTTTATTCGCATCATCACGTTGTTTGCATTGTCACCGTCACGTTTTATACATCGATTTATCCGCGTTGTATTGTCTCTTTGTACATGTTCACGTGCTGCTGTGTTTTAGTTGTTTACGTTCTTTTACTTGTTCTTGTACACCTGTTTCTATCAAATCTCTTGTGACGTCTCACATAGTTACCCCAGAGGCTAAATTAGTATCGTGTTTTACGTTCCACGTTGATTCCTTCATCGCGTGGAATTTCTTTGGTGTAGTGCTGTGCTCGGCTGGGCGACGGTGTTGGGTCAGTTACGTTTGGGTTTTAATTAAGTGAAGACCTTTGTTTTTATCTAAGAAAGACTTGTAGAAATGAGACAGTCTGGCTATTCGACTAGCCGTTAAGCGGGGAGCTTACCTGGTAAAGAAAGTTTTGGTTACACCAGTACTTCTATTTTGTTACATCTGGCTTTAGTCACTTTGTAAAATTAATTTTGGTATCAATCAATCAATCTGTTTTATCGGCATTTTATCAGTTTGGAAGCCTATTTTCTGTTTTGGTATTTTCATTGTTCCTGTTTTAGTTTGGTAAATGTTAAGGGATGTACGCTATAGCGCGTTTATATCACAATCAGGACTGCACAAGCAACTTCTTTAAGCATTTGCAATACTTACCACCTCCCATACATATTTGTATATTTCTTCAGTTCAGGATATTGCTTGAACCAAGTATTATAGTAATAAACCTGTTGACACTTGTCTCTCCAACCTGATATCATCCTAGCAAAGGGATGGCGAACATTGACCATGATAGCTGAGGCTTGGTCCTGCAGTATGAGTAGAGGAGAGTTTTAATAAACTGATTTGTTATGAATCTGCGGCTTAAAGTTGCTCAAGTACGATGCTAGGTTATACAATTAAAGTCGGTGTCCGACACCTAATGAACTATACGTTACTGCTTGGTAAAAGCATTGTGTGCGGCTGGTCAAAAAATTGTTTTTAGCGACTGTTACTTTTCAGATTTCCAACTTTTTTGCTGCTTCTAACTCTTCGAAAGCGTTCACGTTGCCGTGGATGGCTTTTTCCCAAAATTGTTCCCTCGCTGCCTCGCCTGGAGCGCGCAAGTTCCAGAAAACGTCATTCCATGTTGAACTCCCGGCTTTCAACACTTGACAAAACTTCGTGCGATGTCGGTAACTGCCAATATATCCGTCAGTGGGCGCTCCTGAGGTAATTTTTTGCGTCAATGACATTCTCATTGTTATTTTTATAACTTTTCTAAACAATAGGCTTAAGACAGATCCTTGATACGTTTATCATAATACTGTTTGTTGTATTCGTAATCGACGAAATCTATATTATAAAAACAACTGTTCGAAAAGACATCGTAAGCGAGCGTTTCTTGCTTTGTGCATTTGATTTCGGGACACTTTTCAATGCAGAATGTTTTGATTAACCTTACAATACAAAACACTCATTACTGTAGTAATTTCTGGATGTTGACCTTTTTCTTTTACTTGCTGCCATTTTATACGAAATTCCGGGTCAACTCTCGAGCACCGTCTGGCGATGGTTTGCACCCTTGCATCGAATCTTTGTTTGGTCACGTGACTAGGCTCACGAAGCGAAAGATCCTGAGCTGCCATCTGTCGATCAATGCAAGGTTTGTTTTATGAAAAATTTACCTTGTGTAATTGTGTGGATGACTTTCTTAGTAACACAAACCGATATGTCAGTGGACAAAATAAATACGTAAAGCTGTACATATGGCTATATAGTATATATCGAGCTTTATGTAGCTGAATAAGCTATAGGCTACTAGGTCTAAATTCGTAAACTTGGTTGTACCATTGGTGGTTCATGCATTCTGTAGTAGAAAATCTAAACGTCCCATACGTATAATTACAATAAGATTTTAAAAACAATCACCATTCGCTTTGACACAAACGAACTTTCTTTTCTCTTCGGAATATGACGAAAAGATTTTCGTTTATATTCTTTGTGATAACTTTCTTTGCTGGTGTCTTTCTTTGTTTTAGCCGCCACTTTTGTTGTGGTTGTTGGTTTGCTCAGTTCTTTTTTACTTGTCATATGAGGCAGTTTGTCTCTTTCCTTCATATTAAACATGTCTCGAATTAAGACAAAATGAACAATTAACGTACAGACCACAACCACAGCCATCAACAAGAAAAACCTGCTCCTAATGGTTAAGAAGTGCTGAGCTTTGCTTTGCCAAAACTTAGGTAAAATCTTCCATTTAAACAGCATTGTTACCTCCGTATATTGCGCGATGGCTTTCTTGCCCACTCTTAATCAGTTTTTGTTTAGAAAACCCACATCATGCTATTTGCCTAAAAATCGTTCACAGCTTGCTATAGACAGCACTTTTGAGCACCACTGAAGGACGACGTAACAGAAAATTGTGTAGGTTTGTAGGTTATACAGTCGAACTATTGCATTTATGTACAGTGACGTATTACATGATAGCTTTGGTTCACAAATATTGAATTACTGTAGCATATAAAAGGTGGGGAAGATAAACTTGCTTTGAAATAGTGATTGCAATGGTTCTATAGAGGCCTAGAGCTATGTTTTTCGCGACGTTTTGAATTATAACTCTTAAATAAATATATATACTCGTACAGTATATGTACAATATTTTTTAGTTCTGAAATAATATCCGTATCAATTAAAATTCGATCTAAGAAAACTAGACCCGATTGGATAATGTAATATTGTTACTGCTGTAACATTTAACGCAGTAACTAAATCAGATAAATTCATTAATTTTCTTTAATCGAGTTTATAACCTGTAGTGGCCTGGGAGCCACATCCAATACCATTATCAATTGTGGGAACGTATTCGCCATTTGCTTATTGAAATATCGTCTATTGATAAAACTGCAGCTGTGATGTAATATTTGGGAACTTGCTCTAAAGAGCCTTGTGGGAAAACGTCGTTTAGTACGTTACCAAGCGATTTCATAACAACCCTAGTTGTAACTGAATGTAATTCCCATGGCCAACGCTTTGTGTTCATCGTTCGCACGTTTTGAAATATTCGTGTAGTTTGTGTCGAATATTTCCGTTCACACCGCGCTACGCTGTTATAAGCTCAAACTTCTGTGCGAGTAGGCGCGCAGGCAGAGAGATATAGAATCGTACGAACGTGCTACGTTATTCGCGTAAATTGTAATTCGTTAAACTTGTTCCAACTGATGAATGTTAAGTTTGTGATTGTATTATACTCGGAATCTGTACAGTTCCTACAATAAAGGATTGCTTCTGATAAACGGTATCTGTTAATCGTAAGAACTTGCGGTTAGTAGACGTAAGGTTAGAGCATTCTAACCGCATGCAACCTCGGAGTCAGATCATTAATTCGGCTGGTAAATTAAGTCCGAATATCATAAGTTATGACAAGCAGTGACCTCTGCAAACCTATAGAAGTTGGAGGCTTATGCAAGTTTTTACTTTTGGGTGAAAGTCGACTTTCCTGCGCAAAAGGGTTGGCATTACGAACATACATCAGCTAGTTCAGGCAAGAATTCATTCTTTAACAGTATTTCGATAAAACTGGGGCGAAGAGAGTAAAAATTGTGTAATTACATTTTGGTCTTTAGTAGTTACATCAGGTACGTTTTAGTATATACTGTAGAATGGTTCTTTTTTGGGCTTCTGTTTAGGATTAAATTCATTGGTTCACATCTGGACTTGCACTTCTACAACTTCACTTTAATAGTAGTTTATTACAGAATTGATACAATTTTGGTCGTGTAGTGCCACGAATTTCCATAAGCCCCCAAAAATGTGATTTCCATCTTTCCACAACGAGAACAGTTGTTTGGTTTTATCCAATGTGGGATCTTACGATGATGAAACAAAAGGCAATTTTATGAAAATATTTAGGAACATACACATCAGTAATACAACCGCTTGTCCGTGTCAGTCTTCAAGTGAGTTTGATTATTGTGTAAAAGATTCATTATTGTGTTGGTCCATGTGGGTTCTTAAATCAGTTTGCAGGTTTGCTATTTGTTTGATAGATTTATCAGAAACCGAGTAACATAAATACTTTCGGTAACAATTGTCATGGAATATTTACCATTCGATGTGCATTCATCAGGAAATTCCTTTGCTGACATATTATATTTTGGGAGTGAGTTTGTTTCATTCAAGTTTTCAGAATCAACAAGTTTGTCCAAATGTTTGGTATTCTCTTGCTTCATTCTCTGACTGAGTGAAAATATTATTTAACATTGCAGTAATTTTGTCATTAGACTCAAATCAAGATACCTCTCCATCTCCCATCGACTCTTCTTCGATAGCTCCAAGATTAGGAGAAACAAATGCAATTTCCGATTGAGCTTACTTAATACAAATGTCAATAACAAACTTTCAACTTATGTTTGCAATATTTCCTCATTTGGCATTGAACTGTTCGTGGTTTTGGATTTTTGGATTGCTGCAAGAAGCTTTGATTACATATCTTCCATGTTTTCTTGAATTTTGTCAAATTCCAACTTCACATCTTATCACATTGATTTTAATTCTTGTAAAATCATATCACTGATTGTTTTCAAAATACAATAATCTCAACATGCTTACCACTTACCGCCCGGGAGAGATACTGTAGAACCGGATTTTAGCTGAGGCTAGCAAAAACTTTTAGAAGAGATTTAATTTAACAAAAGCTTTGGAAAATATTCCAAACTGATTTCCAGAATACCGTTGGTACAATTGTGGCTTTTGCAATTATTTTAAATACAGGGGAGATGAAAAACAACTTCAAATAGGACAGGGAGGCATTATATTGAACATGGATTGTAACCACTGTCCTATATAAACTTTCTCACTGACCCGATCACTTCTTTAGGTTAACTTTATTCTTAATTCTTACCGTTAAACACGGACAAGGCGGATTAAGAAGTTGATTGTATTTGTATTTGTATTGCATAGTTCCCTTGAAGTCATCAAATATTTGCCCCCTCCCATTTTTTTTCTGGCTACGCCACTGTGCGGAAATGTGTGAAAAAAGATCGGACTCGTAAGAACAGTCAAGCTGAAAGACAGAGTGCGGTGCACATATGAAATTCGTACCGGCTTCAACGAATGTACAAACAACGGCTTGTAACATACCATGAAACAAAAAAACGTTTGCATTAAAATAAAAGTGGTTGTGTGTTCATTTTGACAATTATCTCAAATTGTTTACCACGTTGCAAACAAAATGCACATCCACATTTTATATAACCCAATTGCCTTTAGGCCTATTTGTAAGTTAATTATAATTATTTGCTCCATGTTCATAGGCTCATGGATTTTTGACATTTCTTTCGTTTAGTTCGTATTCGCTTTTCTATTTACTGAAGAAAAAAAACTATCCGTTACCGACTGCGTTGCACTCAGTGGTGGGATTCAGCCGGTTCGCACCGGTTCGTTCGAACTATTTTACTACTTTAGACAAAATTTTACCTCAGATACTAAAATTCTGCTTGAAACTCAAACTTAATTAGTAATTTTAAATGATATTATGCACTACTTTTAATGGGTTTCATTGAAACTGTGCCCTACGTATGCTGTGTTGTGTCTATTTAATTGCAAGTTTTTTAATTAAAATTGGCGAAACGTCTGCTAAATATGTTGAAAATATATTGGTTGGTTTATCTTAAAATTATTCATTATTATTGTTATTTCTAATCTTACGCATTATTGAACCATTTTTGTGCAATTGTGGAGAATTCTTTGTTTGTTTAACTCTTGCTACTAAGATTCGTTCCGGTATGTACGTTCCTGGTTAATCCACCAAAACTAGTCCAAGAATGTTTGTTTTAAGCTTTGGATAAGAAGCCCTACTTTCACTTTTTATGCAAAATGTTTCGAGACCAAACCAATTCTGCTCATAGTATTGTCATATGGTGAATTTATTATTATCATACATTTAGTCTCTAATTTAGTTTCGTCCTACTTGAGGGCTTTTATACCTAAAAACGTTTTCAAATGCTGTTCATATATTTTGTGTAATATTAATTAAGTGTCGTGTATTCTTCCAATTTTGAATATATAGGATAATAACTTATCAAAAGTAATCAAGCTGTATTGTTTTGGTGTTTATTTTCTGAGTAGTGTCAACATTCACTGCTTAAAATGCAATACTAACCGACAATGATGTGATAAGATAATGATAACAATTATTGCCAGTATATTTCTGTTTAAACTTTGCCTAATCAATGTGCTTGGTAAACTTTAAACTGTATAAATACGTTTCAACACTCACGTATTTTACCTAATTTTTACAATTTTCCCATTGAGCTTGCTTAACTTAAACTGAAGTAACTTGTTAACGTTTCAACTTGATCGAAGTTTATTACCCGGCCACTGCTATTTACCATTCATGTCCTTGATTTTCATATCTAACCCTAGCAATCTGCTGTTTAATTTTAGTCAAATGCTTTAATTATAAATTACTATCCTCGTATTGTTTGAATGTGTTTCGATGTTGAATGTAAATTTGCTTACAATACTTGTTTTACTTTGTGGCGTTAGTGGGCGCTAGACACCTACTCCTTACATAAAAATGTCACAACGCCACTATTATTATGATGCTGTGCGATGTCTATTGGCTACTGTAACTGAAGGTCGTGTGACTGCAGTGTGAATGGAATACACTGGTTAGAGAATAAATATTATATTATATGGCAATCTGACTCTTAAGAAAAATTATAAGGTTCCGAATTCTGTCTAGAGGTGTCCTAGAGTTCAGTCGAATAGATTACTACAATATTAAAATCTGAGAATCTGAATAATTTCACTTTTAATGCTTTTCGTTATTACTTTAGACAAACACGAGAAATTGCAATAAAATTACTTTTCAAAGGTAAGGATTTTAAGAACCCAATTGCCAACAGCAAACCTTTACATTACATAAACAGGTAAGGAGATCGATCTATTTTATGCTCGATCATTCATAATCGTTCTCATTTTCCCACTCCGTGTGTGTTAAAACATGCACGCACAAGCACAAATAGCATGCAACGGTACATATATACACTGAGTGAGAGCATTGCAGAAATAGGATTCCAAATCGAGGCGCAATGTGTTTTTATCAAAACAGAAATGGAGGACTCGAAGATTTATAGTTTACCTGTCCATTCTAACGACAAATCATTGAAGGAAATAAGTTCAGTCAACGTTGTCTATTTTGGAATGACAGTGCGGTTATTGATCGTGCAGAAAACGTGCCTGGAGAATAAGATGTCAATCACACAAAGTTATTTCGAATTTGGCGAGTTTATGATGGAATGCAGGTCATGCTTTTGACAATTAACGAGGTTACTTACTACAATGAGTTCAAAGGTTTAAGATAGATAACACGTTTACGGAACAGATTGTCAAACAACTGTTCTTTGATTGATGTTGTCGTGAACAGAGAAGAACTTATTGCAAAGTATGACATTTTGCAATAATAGCGCGGTAAATAGCAGATATATAACTACAATATCACAACTTGGAACATGATGGAAACGGTGTCTTCCTCCATTCACTAACTATGTCGTTTTTTCTGGCTTTCTGAGCCTTTCTGTTGATGTTGTTGTTGTTGACCGTTATAGAGGGTTGTGTTTTTTTTTAGCAAACTCAGTCGTCTAACACATGCTCCGGTTTACTATTCTTGATTTTTGTACTGTATTGTTTATTTTTCACCATTAATTGTGCGGGTCGAAAGTTAGGATGCTAACCGTTGTAGTTGTAGCACAATAAAACACACATGCTCACGAACAATTGTTTAGCATTATTTAGGCAACAAAAAATGCTGCCTGGGAAGAACACCTTCTTTCTGATAAAGGAGTCACAGCCATTCATTAGTGGTATTTTATTGGTGCTTATTATAAACTGTAAATCAACCCTCAACTTTTTCAAAGTGCTTGAAATAGGAGTTAGGGAGGTTTTTGATTAAAATTGTCTTTGAAATTAATTTTCTTTAAACTTAAAATAGAATCCAAATGAATAAGAAATTACTGAAAAAGAACTAGGCTACCAGCCGCCAGCAGTTAAGCTATTTAAATCGAAAGTATAATCAAATAAAAGGAAATCTTGTTCATAGACATCATATAAACGTTTTATAAGGTTTGTTGGAAGCTGAGAAAAGTATTTCTTGATCGTGTCTTTGGGGGATTTCCTCTTCCAACTGCTGGAGTTGTGTAAACGAAGAACTCCGGCACTTGTCTTCAGTATGTTCTTTAAAATCCACGCAGCGTCTTTCAAGGAAGCAAAAAGAATTTCATTTAAACTGTTTCAAGTTGATAGTTTTAATTCAATTTACCTTCTTCGAAAGTTTCCAGTTTAATGACAAAATTAAACGGCACTACACAAGGGTCGCAAGTAGTTGTGATAGGCTTAAAATGTGGGTCAAGGCAACTGCTGTTGTCGCCGTGGTCTGCTATAAACCGGGCAAAATCTTTCCACTCGATGAAATATTGTCCCGGTCCTTGCCTAAAAACAGGTAATGATATAAATAAAGATCAAACGAGAAATTATCTTGAAATAAAGAATATAGGCCTACCGTCGTGTCTATTCTGATTAATGTAACCATTTAAAGCCTAATTATGCGTTAAAGGTTGGTTGGTCACAAGAAAATGTTAACAATAAATGTACCAAAACTGGTAATAACCTAACCGGAATATACCAATTCAGAAAATAGGGTACTTAAGGAGAACTTAGTCTTACCTAAATAACATTTACTCGCAATAAGTTTCCGTTATACATTGCCATGATTCACAGAGCAATAAGAGTTAATATCACAGGTTGCTAAAAGAAGAATATAAGAATATTGAACAATAAAAGAAAAATGTGTTACGAATTAAATGCCATTTTGGTATTTTTCGGTTCGATAAATTTTATTTTGGTTAAGCTTGTATATTAGGCTACAATGTTCTTCTATTGGCATCCTGTGATAATAAAACTTACTGTTCTGTGATTTCTTGTAACTTCTTTTTCCTGCTACCGGTACTTCTATTTTTTTTACATCCGGCTTTAGTCACTTGGTAAAATTAATTTTGGTATGGCCTATTCTGTTGTATTGGCATTTTTTCAGTTTGGTAGCCTATTTTCCGTTTTGGTATTTTCATTGTTCCTGTTTTAGTTTGGTAAATATTAAGGGATGTAGGTTTTAGCGCGTTTATATCACGATCAGGACTGCGCAAGCAACATAATACTCACCATCTCCCATACATATTTGTATATTTCTTCAGTTCAGGATATTGCTTGAACCAAGTATTATAGTAATAAACCTGCTGGCATTTGTCTCTCCAACCTGATATCATCCTAGCAAAGGGATGGCGAACATTGACCATGATAGCTGAGTCTTCGTCCTGCAATATGAGAAGAGGAAAGTTTTAATAAACTGATTTGTTATGAATCTGCGGCTTAAAGTTGTTCAAGTACCATGCTAGGTTATACAATTAAAGTCGATGGCCGACACCTAACCAACTATACGTTACTGCTTGGTAAAAGCGTTGTGTAGGGTTGGTCAAAAATTTGCTTTTAGCGACTGTTACTTTCCAGATTTCCAACTTTTTTGCTGCTTCTAATTCTTCGAAAGCGTTCACGTTGCCGTGGATGGCTTTTTCCCAAAATTGTTCCCTCGCTGCCTCGCTTGGAACGCGCAAGTTCCAGAAAACGTCATTCCACGTTGAACTCCCGGCTTTCAACACTTGACAAAGCATCGTGCGATGTCGGTAACTGCCGATATATCCGTCAGTGGGCGCCCCTGAAGTAATTTTTTGCTTCAATGACATTCTCATTGTAACTTTTATATCTTTTCTAAACAACAGGCTTAAGGCAGATCCTTTATACGTTTATCATAATGCTGTTTGTTGTATTCGTAATCGACGAAATCTATATTATATAAACAACTGTTCGAAAAGACATCGTAAGCAAGCGTTTCTCGCTTTGTGCATTTGATATCAGGACACTTTTCAATGCAGAATATTTTGATTAACCTTACAATACAAAACACTCATTACAGTAGTAATTTCTGGATGTTGACCTTTTTCTTTTACTTGCTGCCATTTGATACGAAATTCCGGGTCAACTCTCGAGCACCGTCTGGCGATGGTTTGCACCCTTGCGTCGAATCTTTGTTTGGTCACGTGACTAGGCTCACGAAGCGAAAGATCCTGAGGTGCCATCTGTCGATTAATGCAAGGTTTGCTTTATGAAAAATCTACCTTGTGTGTCATTGTGTGGATAACTTTCTCAGTGACACAAA
This sequence comes from Clavelina lepadiformis, assembly GCF_947623445.1. NCBI lineage: Eukaryota > Metazoa > Chordata > Ascidiacea > Aplousobranchia > Clavelinidae > Clavelina > Clavelina lepadiformis. Next base: position 18,559,372 of record NC_135246.1, on the reverse strand, counting down.
CCGACATATCAATGGACAAAATAAATACGTATAGCTGTACATATGGCTATATATCAAGCTATATGTAGCTGAATAAGCTATACTAAGTCTAAATTCGTAAACTTGGTTGTAACATTGGTGGTTCATTCACTCTGTAGTAGAGAGTCTAAACGTCCCATACGTATAATTACAATAAAATTTACAAAACAATCACCATTCGCTTTGACACAAACGAGCTTTCTTTTGTCTTCGGAATATGACGAAAAGATTTTCGTTTATGTTCTTTGTGATAACTTTCTTTGCTGGTGTCTTTCTTTGTTTTAACTGCTTTTGTTGTGGTTGTTGGTTTGCTCAGTTCTTTTTTACTTGTCATATGAGGCAGTTTGTCTCTTTCCTTTATATTAGACATGTCTCGAATTAAGACGAAATGAACAAATAACGTGCAGACCACAACCACAGCCATCAACAAGAAAAACCTGCTCCTGATGGTTAAGAAGTGCTGAGCTTTGCTTTGCCAAAACTTAGGTAAAATCTTCCATTTAAACAGCATTGTTATCTTCGTATATTGCGCGATGGCTTTCTTGCCCACTCTTAATCAGTTTTTGTTTAGAAAACCCACATCATGCTATTTGCCTGAAAATCTTTCACAGCTTGCTATAGACAGCACTTTAGCGCGCCACTGAAGAACAATATAACAGAAAATTGTTTTATGATTCTTAAATTCAGTTGGTAATTTGGTCGTCCTTGCTTATGTTTCGCCCGAAACGATTTCATTTCACCAGACAATCTATCAACTTGTATGTGTGAATTATAACTCTTAAATAAATATATATACTCGTACAGTATATGTACATTATTTTTTAATTTTGAAATAATGTCTGTATCAATAAAAATTGGATTTAAGAAAACTATGGCCGATTGGATAATGTAATATTGTTAATGCTGACATGTTATAGGTAAGATTTAATGCAGAAACTACAACAGATAAATTCAATAATTTCCTTTAATCGAGCTTTTAACCTGTAGAAGTTGGATGCTTATGCAAGTTTTTACTTTTGGGTGAAAGTCGACTTACCTGCGAAAAAGGTTGGCATTACGAACATACATCAGCTAGTTCAGGCAAGAATTCATTCTTTAACAGTATTTCGATAAAACTGGGGCGAAGAGAGTAAAAATTGTGTAATTACATTTTGGTCTTTAGTAGTTACATCAGGTACGTTTTAGTATATACTGTAGAATGGTTCTTTTTTGGGCTTCTGTTTAAGATTCAATTCATTGGTTCACTTCTGTACTTGCACTTCTACAACTTCACTTTAATAGTAGTTTATTACAGAATTGATACAATTTTGGTCGTGTAGTGCCACGAATTTCCATAAGCCCCCAAAAATGTGATTTCTATCGTTCCACAACGAGAACAGTTGTTTGGTTTTATCCAATGTGGGATCTTACGATGATGAAACAAAAGGCAATTTTATGAAAATATTTAGGAACATACACATCAGTAATACAACCGCCTGTCCGTGTCAGTCTTCAAGTGAATTTGATTATTGTGTAAAAGATTCATTATTGTGTTGGTCCATGTGGGTTCTTAAATCAGTTTGCAGGTTTGCTATTTGTTTGATAGATTTATCAGAAACCGAGTAACATAAATACTTTCGGTAACAATTGTCATGGAATGCTTAACTTTGCATTTAAAGTTTTTACCATTCGATGTGCATTCATCAGGAAATTCCTTTGCTAACATATTATATTTTGGGAGTGAGTTTGTTTCATTCAAGTTTTCAGAATCAACAAGTTTGTCCAAATGTTTGGAATTCTTTTGCTTCATTCTCTGACTGAGTGAAAATATTATTTAACATTGCAGTAATTTTGTCATTAGACTCAAATCGAGATACCTCTCCATCTCCCATTGACTCTTCTTTGATAGCTCCAAGATTAGGAGAAACAAATGCAATTTCCGATTGAGCTTACTTAATACAAATGTCAATAACAAACTTTCAATTTATGTTTGCAATATTTCCTCATTTGGCATTGAACTGTTCGTGGTTTTGGATTTTTGGATTGCTGCAAGAAGCTTTGATTACATATCTTCCATGTTTTCTTGAATTTTGTCAAATTCCAACTTCACATCTTATCACATTGATTTTAATTCTTGTAAAATCATATCACTGATTGTTTTCAAAATACAGTAATCTCGACATGCTTACCACTTGGATGTCAGTCCATAGTAAACTTTGAAACTGTGAGCTAAAACAATGATACTTAATGTAACGTTTGATTGATACAACACGAATGACATGATGATTGTATATCAGTGCTCTTCAACAGGGGTTCCACGGAACCCTAGGGTTCCGTGGAACACGTAGTGGGGTTCCGTGAGTTTTAAGGGTTCCGCGAGGGTTCCTCGTTTGTTTAGGGAAATTGATTTCTTGCTTTAGCATTTTGATGCGTCATTCCGATTTTTTTCGATCACTGCACAGCATTCATACTCCAAGTAGGCCAGTTTGTTAAACAAGAAGTTGCTGAGTGCAGTCAACAACCGAATAAAACATTGATATAATTGTTGCGTCACTTGCTTTTAACAGGAACGTTATTGTTGCATCACAGTCATAAGATCAAAAGAAAAGCAACAACAATAGAGTCATTAAATGTCTGACTTTATAACTTTTGTAATAACTGTTTATGTTTTGAAATGTCTAATTATTTTTTGAAGTGTAACCGTGTAATAACGAAATATCTTATTTTCTGACCAAGCAACTCGTAATTTCTAAACTTTTGTTAGTGGGGTTCCATGACAAACACGAAAGTACATGAGGGGTTCCGCGTTGACAAAAAGGTTGAAGAGCACTGTTGTATATGACATTGTTTATATCTGTAACTTGTTTGCTGGAAAATGAACACGCAAACTGTATAAATTTATACAAGTATTCAAGGACAACCAACAAACCTAATAGACATTCAATAGTTGTATATGTTAAGGTTTATATATATGCCCTTTTTGCTAAGAAAAGGAATGTGAATAGTAGGAAACTGCATATGAAGTGAATACAGAAACATAAAACATAAACTAGAAAAATTAGTACAACAATTCAAATACATTGCAATCAGCGAAACCAAAACAAAATGAAATGAACATGCTAAAATGGTTCATATTTCGTAACATGACTTTTGAAAAAGTTTGAAAATGAAATAACATCTTTATAGTGCAAAACATAATAATCATTTGCATAAACAACTAATCACCAAACTAGCTGTATTTGGTAGCAGTATTAATGACAAAATTACGGTAGCTTTGAATGTAAGCAAACACCAAAACATTGTCAAATACAATAGATTTGATTAAAACCTAAACCAAACAATTCATTAAAGGCATTCACCAATATGGACTCTCATATGAGTTTTCAAACTGCTGTTATGTAAAAATGACTTACAGCAAACATCGCACTGATAAGGGCGCTCTCCAGTGTGGACTATAATATGACGCTGTAAACGGCTGTTTTGCGAAAATGATTTCAAACAAACATCGCATTGGAAAGGCCGCTCTTCAGTGTGGACTTTCATATGACGATGTAATTTGCTGTCTTGTGAAAATGATTTCAAACAAATATCGCACTGATAAGGGCGCTCTCCAGTATGGACTCTCATATGAGTTTTCAAATGGTTGCTTTGTGTAAATGACTTACAGCAAACATTGCATTGATAAGGGCGCTCTCCAATGTGGACTTTCAAATGAGACTGAAAATTGCTGTTTTCCGAAAACGATTTCAAACAAACATCGCATTGATATTGGCGCTCTCCAGTGTGGACTTTCATATGACGTTGTAAATTGCTGTTTTCCGAAAATGATTTCAAACAAACGTCGCATTGATACGGGCGTTCTCCAGTGTGGACTCTCATATGACTTTTCATATGGTGGCTTTGCGAAAATGATTTCAAACAAACATCGCATTGATAAGGCCGCTCTCCAGTGTGGACTTTCATATGACGTTGTAAATTGTTGTTTTGTGAAAATGATTTCAAACAAACGTCGCATTGATAACAGTGCTCTCCAGTGTGGACTTTCATATGTTGCTTCAAAATACTGTTTTGTGAAAATGTTTTGAAACAAACATCGCACTGATAAGGGCGCTCTCCAGTATGGACTTTCATATGTTGCTTCAAAGTGCTGTTTTGTGAATATGATTTGCAACAAATTTGACATTGATACAATCGTATATTGAAGTGAGTCTTTAAATGAATTTTCATTTTTGCTTTTCGTGTAAAAGATTTATCACAAACAGCGCAACAGAAATGTTTGGTTTTGTCATTTCCAACAATTCGTGAACATTTAACCTCTCTAGTATTGCTCTCACGATTTGTTATTTTTTTATCAGGAAACTTCGTAGCCAATTTGTTGTGTTCCTCTTGTGAGTTTTTTTCATTTAGGTTTTCAGAATCAACAATGTCATCTTCGAATGTTGCATTTCCTTCATTCTCTGACTGAGGGAAAACATTATTTGACATAAGAGTAAATGTAGCATCTGTTTCAGTCGGCAAAATCTCAATATCCTGCAACGACAAAGATTTTTCTTCAATAGCTTCAAGATGAGCTATAAGTGATGCCTTCTTTGAATGAATTTCTTGAATACAAATGCTAGTGTCAAACTCAAACTGTATAGCTGATGGTTGCAATGTTTCTTCAAATGGCATTGCATTGTTCATGCTTTTAGTTCCTTTTGATTGTGCAAAAACCTTTAAATACATGTCTTCCATTTTTTCTTGCACCTTTGCAAATTCTATTTTCTTATGATATCTTGTTGTATTGATTTTAATTCTGGCAAAATAAGATCATTCAATGTTTTTAAAACAAACTCAAGTTGAATATGAGCTGGTTGACACTCTGCAGTTGCATAAGATGCTGTTTATACTTATGACCTATACGCTAGGTGTAACGTACAAATTATAAGCTATAAATTTGCAGGTTACACTAAGTAAAGGAAGATAAATGTTAAAGCTTAAAAATGTAGAAATACAAAAATCATTTTCAAAGATATTGCAATCAACAATAATCAAAATGAAATAAGAAAAACAAATTCCTAAAGTTAGTTCATGCAGTGTAACGGTTGTGAATGTTTACAAATGTGCCTTCAACTTTAAGGATTTCTCTGCATGACAACACTGTTACGCTAGCCCACTTGTGTGATCTGTCAAATGGTATTGAAATGGCTATTTTGTGAAAATGATATGTAGCAAACATCACATTGATAAGGTCGCTTTCCAGTGTGAACTTTCACATTGATTTATAAATCAACGCATTGTGGAAATGATTTGCAACAAATTTTGGATTGAAAAGGATTCCATCAGTATGAACGTTCATAATACGCCGCAAATTGCTGTTTTACGGAAATGACTTATTTTATACATTGCATTAATAACGGCGCCCTCTAGTGTGAATGTTAATATTATACCGCAAATATAGCCAGTTAGATTTTATCAAAATTATTGTTCAAAAATCCCGAACATTTAAGCAGTTTTTAACATTTCTCCTAGACGCATATTTGAATAAAAAAATCCTGGACATGTCCGGAAAAATCCTGACGTATGACCCTTTGCTAGCATTGATATCGGAAGCAAAGAGGCATTGCTTATGTGCAATATGCGTTAATACTAACATTACTATAACTCGGTATGTTAAAAGATATCAAAAACACATCTAAGGTGTTATGAATCAACTCAAAGAGATAGGCTTTTCAATGCAAAATACATTAAATCAAAAAGCTACTATCGCAAAATCACATCATAAACCTTCCGCGAACTTCAGCTTACAACTAGATCTAGGCTAGTTTATGATTGCTTACAGCCATAATTTGGACAGAATCCTTGTACTTTTAATGAAATGGTTGTAAATGGTAGCTGAACCTGACAACTTAACCCACTTCACTACAATTATTGCTTGTTGAAACGTTTATTGCGGGTGATGATATATGAGTCTCGTAAGGATGTTATCTGCTTTTCTCAACCTCGAACTTAATTGTTCACCTTTACGAATTATTGTCTGCTGAAGATGACAACAAATTTGTCTAACTTAACACTGAAATTCTTCAAGTTGTATGCAACAATGTTTACACATAAATGACAACTGCATATACTGATAATAATGAACCTTCTTTGAACGATAACATTTCAACAGAACATTTGCACAGCACCAACATGAAAACCTCCATATTACAGCGTTGATTGTAACAGCAAGACAGAATGCATAAGCAGCTGTGTATAACTCACATTATATAGGCATGATATTTAATGCCACGACTTTAAACGATAAACAGGAAACAGGATGTCATTGGCACATCATGCGCTGAAATTTGAGTACCGTATTTTCTTGAATAGAAACCGCGGCTACTGTATTTTATTTTTGAAGGTTTTGTGCGGTTTCTATTCGAGGGCGGCTTCTATTCGAAGGCGGCTTCTATATTTATTACATGAAGTACCGGTAAAGTTGATTAGATGACAATGAAAATCTGCGCTCTCTTTTGACAAAAAAAGTTTTATTACTATCTGATCACTACTACCATGTGACAAGTGCTGTTTTTCGCATGTGCGAGCTCTCAATGACAGCATTTATATTATACCGAAGCGATTTCAGCATTGTCTTCTGCGGTTTCTCTGCTAAGGTGGCTTCTATTGTTTATTCTACATATATTTATACCTACATAAATTCTGAGTATTTAGGAAGCTGTAAAAAAAAGTTACAAAAACTTGTCCTACTGATAAGACATGCACAGATAAAGTTGTTTTAAAATAAAGTTTTAAAAATCGTTTCTAAACGTTTTAAGAGGCATTGGAAGACGTTATTGCGTTTAATTAATATTGCAGCCGTCTTCTACGAAATTCGCTACACCTACGATCAGCCCAGCGCTCTTTCCTTCTCATTTTCCAGCGAAATTCCAATATCAACCGCAAATCTCGTATCGGGCTGTTTATTGACTCCGAGTGTTGCTAAAAAGTGCGGAAAATTTTGTGGTTGATCTCAACGATATTCCATCAGACCGAGATCTTCTCATGTAAGTCTTAACTGAACCTAAACATGATTAACAAAGTTTTTAATCTACTCATGGATCTTAGAGTAGCCTTTGCTCTCCGCGCTACTGACAATGCTGGTAACGTGGCCGAAGTTTCAAACATTGCAATGATGAACCTCTTTCTTTTCCACTGCTATAATATATGATCAAAGTCCTTGTTGGCTTGTAAAGATGACAATAAAGTTGTCTATGTTAACACTGAACTTCTTCAAATTGAATTCAACAATAGTTACAGAGCAATAACAACTGTATATATTGATTTTATTGAAGTTTATTTGAACAATTACATTTAGACAAAGCATTGGAAAAGCAACAGCATAAAGACGTCCAGTTTGCAGCGATGATCTTAGTAGAAAAATGCTTTGAACAGCTGTGCATAAATCACGCAGAATAGGCAGGCACGACTTGAAACGGAAAAGAAGAAGTCATCGGCACGCAATTCAATGCATCACTGACGCTATGCTTTGCAAATTTTTATAACAACCACCTAAACTTTACAGCAAGTTTTGAGCTTAAAATTTAAGGACAACTACTCTAAAGTATCAAAAATTTAAACCCACACAAAATTTTCAACCTACCCTCGACCTGCAACCAGCTATCGCCAAAAACTAACAAACAATATAACAAAAATAATAACAATAACCTGGATGACACTTCACCTTTCCACTGTATGAAAATTTTACAGCAGATAAAAAAATGGAACAGCTCAAAGGGATTTATAAAAATACTTTATCTGGATGAATGACACAAGAAAAATTTTCAACTAAGCAACTTCACTTAAATAGTTTATTAAAGAATTGATACAAGTATGGTCGTGCAGTGCTACGAATTTGCATAAGCCCGAAAAATGTGATTTCCATCTTTCCACAACGAGAACAGTTGTTTGGTTTTATCCAATGTAGGATCTTACGGTGATGAAACAAAAGGCAGTTTTATGAAAATATTTAGGAACACACGGTACACACTCATCAATAACACGACCGCCTGTCCGTGTCAGTCTTCAAGTGATTTTGATTATTGTGTAAAATATTCATTACAAACAGTCAGAAGCCAACAATTGACGCTCAGCCTTTCTGGTAGTATGCTTAAATCTCGATTCTCTGACAATTCCTTAACCAATAAGTTATATTCCTCACATGACATCACATCTTTACAATTAAGTTGTCAGAATCAAACACTGTGTCCTCGGATGTGGCACTTGTTTAATCTCTGACTGAGGTACAATATTCTCTAAAATGGTTGTAATTGTATTTTGATATCTTCCAATCGTCAAAAATACCAAGCTTTCCAATCCTGAAACATCGAAATTCTTTCATTTCTAGCTTAAGGCCGAAGAATAAATCATATCTTCTTTGAATGAACTTCCTGAATACAAATGCCAATGTCAAATTCTGTCTCCGATGTCAATGTTTCTTCAAGTGGCGTTTATTTTCGTTTTCTCTGTTTCCTCATTTAATCTTCGCACATAATCTTGTGTGTTCTAATTCTTGTGAAATCAGATCACTGATTGGTTTTCATACAACATCAACCAGTCTGCAACCTAGTTGATACTCCATAGTTAAATATGGTACGATCAGTTTGCAGGTTTGCTTTTTGTTTGATAGATTTATCAGAAACTAAGCAGCAGAAATGCTTTCGGTCATCTTTAACAATTGTCATGGAGTGCTTAATCTTGCTTTTAAAGTTTTTACCATTAGATGTGCATTCATCTGGAAATTCCTTTGCTGACATATTATATTTTGGGAGTGAGTTTGTTTCATTCAAGTTTTAAGGATCAACAAGTTTGTCCAAATGTGTGGAATTTGCTTCATTCTCTGACGAGTGAAAATATTATTTAACATAAGACTAATTTTGTCATCAGACTCAATTCGAGATACTTCCCTATATCCCATTGACTCTTCTTTGATAGCTCCAATATGAGGAGAAACAAATGCAATCTCTGAATGAGCTTCCTTAATACAAATGTCAATGTCAGACTTTTCAACTTATGATTGCAATATTTCCTCATTTGGCATTGAATTGTTTGTGGTTTTGGATTTCTTTATTTCTGCAAGAAGTTTTAAACACATGTCTTCCATGTTTTCTTGCATTTTGTCAAATTCCCACTTTACATATTGTCGCATCACTGATTGTTTTCAAAATAATCTCGACATGCTTACCACTTGGATAACACTCCATAGTAAAGTATAAAAATGTGAGCTAAAAAAACAATGATATTTAATGTAGTGTTTGATGGATATCACATTAATGACATGATGATTATATATGACATTGTTTATATCTGTAACTTATTTGTGTGAAATGAAAATGAACACGCAAAACGGTATAAATTATTACAAGTATTCAAGGATGGAGAAATCAACTAAACTCAAATCAAATTGAGAACAACATGTGCTTGTATTGCTATGTGAAGCAAAGAAGCATTGCTTATTTGTTAATGCTAATATCGCAATAACTTTGTATGTAAACAACACTCACAAACATGTTTAAAAGTTTCGTAAAATTTAAAATTTATCATTGCAACCTCTACGTTTATAACAAATCACGAAAACACATTAACTGAATATTTCACATAAAGTCAAAAACAAAGTTCTTGTGAAATCAGATCACTGATTGCTTTTACGACAACATCAACCAGTCTACAACCTGGTTGACACTCCATAGTTGAATACATTGCGGTTTATACTTGTGGCCTATTTGCAAAGAAAATGAATGTGAATAGCAGGAAACTGCACATGATTTGAACATAGAAACATGTAGAAACCAGAAAAATTATTACATCAATCCAAAGATATTGCGATCAGCGAAAATCGAGACAAAAAGAAACAAACATCCAAAAATGGTTCATTTATTGTAATGTAACTTTTGCAAATTTTGAAAAAAGAACAAATTTTACCACTAACATTACTGTTACTCTGAATGCAAAGAAATAACAAAACAATGCCACATCTACATCTATAATTATGGATCTGATTAATAGCCAAACCAGACATTTCATTAAAAACGCTCTCCAGTAGAGACTTTCTCATGACTTTGCAAATGGCCATTTTATAAAAATGAAATTCAGCATACATCGCATTAATAAGGGCGCTATCAAGTATGGACTTTCATATGAGTTTTCAAAGTAATGTTTTGTGAAAATGATTTCAAACAAACATCGCATTGATAAGGGCGTTCTCCAGTGTGGACTTTCATATGAGTTTTCAAATTGCTGTTTTGCGAAAATGATTTCAAACAAACTTCACACTGATAAGGGCGCGCTCCAGTATGGACTGTCATATGAGCTTTCAAATTGCTGTTTTGTGAAAATGATTTCAAACAAACATCACACTGACAAGGGCGCACTCCAGTGTGGACTCTCAAATGATGTTGCAAGTGGCTGTTTTGTGAAAATGATTTCAAACAAACATCGCATTGATAAGGGCGCTCTCCAGTGTGGACTATCAAATGATGTTGCAAACGGCTGTTTTGTGAAAATGATTTGCAGCAAACATCACATTGGTAAGGGTGCTCTCCAGTGTGTGCTTTCATATGACGCTGTAAATTTCCATTCTCCGAAAATGAGTTCAAACAAACATCGCATTGATAAGGGCGCTCTCCAGTGTGGACTTTCATATGACTTTTCAAAATGCTGTTTTGTGAAAATGTTTTGAAACAAACATTGCATTGATAAGGGCGCTCTCCAGTGTGGGCTTTCATATGACGCTGTAATTTTCCATTCTCCGAAAATGATTTCAAACAAACATCGCATTGATAAGGGCGCTCTCCAGTGTGGACTTTCATATGATGCTGCAAAGTGCTGTTTTGAGAAAATGATTTGCAGCAAACATTGCATTGATAAGGGCGCACTCCAGTGTGGGCTTTCATATGACGCTGTAAATTTCCATTCTCCGGAAATGATTTCAAATAAACATCGCATTGATAAGGGCGTTCTCCAGTGTGGACTCTCATATGATGTTGCAAATGGCTGTTTCGTGAAAATGATTTGCAACAAACTCGACATTCATACAATCGTTTACTCTCGTGAGTCTTTAAGTGAATTTTCATTTTGGTTTGTTGTGTAAAAGATTTATCACAAAAGGCGCAACAGAAATCTTTTATTTTGTCATTTCCAACAGTTCGTGAACATTTAACCTCTCTAGTATTCATCTCACGATTTGTGATGTTTTTATCAGGAAACTTCGTAGCCAATTTGTTGGATTTCTCCTGTAAATTTCTTTTATTTAGGTTTTCAGAAACAACAACCTTGCCATCGAATACTGGTTTTTCTTCAATCTCTGACTGAGAGAAAACATTGTTTGACATAAGAGTAAATGTTGCATCTGTCTCAGTCGGGACTTCACATAGTGAAGTTGATTTACTTCTTGTCGCATAGCTTTTCATTCTTGCAAAATCATATAATCTTACCACTGATTCTTTTAAAATAATCTCCACATGTTTATCACTTGGATGACACTCCATAATAAAATACAAGGTTGCTAGCTAAAACAAAACATAAATTGATTATTGATGTATCATTGAATGGATACCACGTGAATGACATTCCATGATTATACATGACACTGTTTATATTTGTAACCTATTTTCGGGGTAAACAAAATGAACATGGAAATCTGTTAAATTGTTGGCAACATAAAGAACCTTTTAAGATTTACAGAAGCATTCAATTACAGTCGACTCCGCTTAATTCGGACACTTTGGTTCCACTCACTTTTGGCCGAATTAAGCGGAGAAACGGCTTTGTCCGAATTAAACGGAAAATCAATTGTTCGTTTCATGGTCATGCGTAAAGGCAAAAAACGCAATTAAGATACTGTTATGTTGCTTAATAAATGAATTGCAGCTGCGCTATACTGCAGTAACTGGCACTGATCGCATAAAACAACTTCGTTTACTTTAGTGAGCAATTTCACTTTTAGTGCTAAACTTTTCTGTACAATTTTGTCCTACAAGATGGACGCAATTGTACCGAAGTAAAAGCGACTATGAAGCTGGCACAGCGTTATATGAGTTCATTGTCGAATGTTACTGCATCGATTGTCATTGTTTCACCATAATCACTCATAATGCAATTGAATCTTGTCTTAAAACGAACAAAGTACTGTTTATTGTGTAATAACCTAACAATGGAATTGCGAACCTACGTCCGAATTAAGCGGAGAATTGTCCGAATTAACAGGAATTTTTTATGTTCAATTTTTACTTTTGTTCCGTTCCCGAGCATTTTGGCCGAATAAAGCGGTTGTCCGTGTTATCCGGTGTCCGAATTAAGCGGATTGACTTTACATCAATTCAAATACGTTGCAATCAGCAAAAAAATTAAACAACATGTTTGCGGTGAAAAACATACCAATCCTTGCCATCAATAACAATTCACCAAACCAGTTTTATGTGGTAGAAGTTTTAATGCTAACGTTACTGTAACTCTGAATGTAAACAAATACCAAAACATTGCCGCATCTGCATTCATAATAGATCTGATTAAAACTTAAACCAAATATTTCATTATTATTGATGCTCTCCAAGCTGGACTGCTCTATGAGTTTGCAAATTGCTGTTTTGTAAAAATGATTTGAAACAAACAAATACCAAAAACATGTCATGAACTTTCATATGATGCAGCAAATCGCTGTTTTAGGAAAATGATTTGCAGCAAATCTTGCATTGATTTGGAGGTAGGTCCATGTGGGTTCTTAAATCAGTTTGCAGGTTTGCCTTTTGTTTGATAGATTTATCAGAAACTGAGCAACAGAAATGCTTTCGGTCATCTTTAACAATTATCATGGAATGCTTAACCTTGCTTTTAAAGTTTTTACCATTCGATGTTCATTCATCAGGAAATTACTTTGCTGACAAATCTGTGGAAATCTCTTGCTTCATTCTCTGACTGAGTGAAAATGTTATTTAACGCTACCGTAATTTTGTCATCAGACTCAAATCGAGATACCTCCCTATCTCCCATTGACTCTTCTTTGATTGCTCCAATATGAGGAGAAACAAATGCAATCTCCGAATGACCTAGCTTAATACAAATGTCAACGTCAGATTTTTCATCTTATGATTGCAATATTTCCTCATTTGGCATCGAATTGTTTGCGGTTTTGGATTTCTTTATTTCTGCAAGAAGTTTTAAACACATGTCTTCCATGTTTTCTTGTATTTTATCAAATTCCAACTTCGCATCATGTCGCATCACTGATTGTTTTCAAAATAATCTCGATATGCTTACCACTTGCATGACAGTCCATAGTAAACTATAAAAATGTGAGCTAAAGAAACAATTATATTTAATGTAGCGTTTGATGGATATCACATTAATGACATGATGATAGTATAGTATATGATATTGTTTATATGATTATATCTTTAACTTATATGCTGTGAAATGAAAATGAACACGCAAAACTCTTTAAATTATTACAAGTATTCAAGGACGGAGAAATCAACAAAACTCAAAGCATATTGAGAACAACATGTGCTTGCATTGCTATGTGAAGCAAAGAAGCATTTCTTATGTGCAACCTGTGCTAAGCTAACATCGCAATAACTCTGTATGTAAACAAAACTCAAAAACATGTTTAAAAGGTTCATAAAAGTTAAAATTTATCATTGCAACCGCTACGTTTATAACAAATCAAGAAAACAAATTAACTAAATATTTGACATAAAGTCAAAAGCAAAGTTCTTGTGAAATCAGATCACTGATTGCTTTTACGACAACATCAACCAGTCTACAACCTGGTTGACACTCCATAGTTGAATACATTGCGGTTTATACTTATGACCTATTTGCAAAGAAAATGAATGTGAATAGCAGGAAACTGGACATGATTTGAATATAGAAACATGTTGAAACCGGAAAAATTATTACATCAATTCAAAGACACTGCAATCAGCGAAAATCAAGACAAAATGAAACAAACATCCAAAAATGGTTCATATTTTGCAATGTGACTTTTGAACATTTTTAGAAAGGAAACAAACATTTTACAGTGCAATACATAACAATCATTGGTATAAAGAACAAATAACCAAACTAGCTTTATGTGGAAGAAATATTAACGCTAACATTACTATAACTCTGAATGCAAAGAAATACCAAAACATTGCCACGTCTACATTTATAATAGATCTGTTTAACACTTAAACAAAACATTTCATTAAGGGCACTCTCCAGTGTGGACTCTCATGAGTTTTCAAATTGCTGTTGTGTCAAAATGATTTGCAGCAAACATCACCCTTGACCCTGATAAGGGTGTTCTCCAATATGGGCTTTCATATGACATTGTAAATTGCTGTTTTTCGAAAATGATTTCAAACATACGTCGCATTGATAAGGGCGCTCTCCAGTATGGACTCTCATATGAGTTTTTAAATTGCTGTTTTGCGAAAATGATTTCAGACAAACATCGCATTGATAAGGGCGCTCTCCAGTATGGATTTTCATATGTTGCTTCATATTGCTGTCTTCCGAAAATGATTTTAAACAAACATCGCATTGATAAGGGCGCACTCCAGTGTGGACTATCATATGACGCTGTAAATGGCTGTTGTTCAAAAATGATTTCAGACAAACATCGCATTGATAAGGGCGGTCTCCAGTGTGGACTCTCATATGAGTTTTTAAAATGCTACTTTCCGAAAATGATTTCAAACAAACGTCGCATTGATAAGAACGCTCTCCAGTGTGGACTTTCATATGACGCTGTAAACTGCCGTTTTTAGAAAATGATTTCAAACAAACATCGCATTGATAAGGGCTTTTTCCTGTGTGGACTCTCATATGAGTTGTTAAAATGCTCCTTTGTGAAAAAGATTTCAAACAAACATCGCATTGATAAGGGCGCTCTCCAGTGTGGATTGTCATATGTTGCTTCAAATTGCTGTTTTCCGAAAATGATTTCAAACAAACATCGCATTGATAAGGGCGCTCTCCAGTGTGGATTCTCATATGACGTTGCAAATGGCTGTTTTGTGAAAATGATTTCAAACAAACATCGCATTGATAAGGGCGCTCTCCAGAGTGGATTCTCATATGTTGTTGCAAATGGCTGTTTTGAGAAAATGATTTGCAGCAAACAGTGCATTGATAAGGGCGCTCTCCAGTGTGGACTTTCAAATGATGCTGTAAATTGCTGTTTTGCGAAAATGATTTCAAACAAACATCGCATGGATAAGGGCGCTCTCCAGTGTGCACTTTCATATGACTTTTCAAAATGCTGTTTCGTGAAAATGATTTCAAACAAACATCGCATTGATAAGGGCGCTCTCCAGTGTGGACTCTCAAATGATGTTGCAAATGGCTGTTTTGTGAAAATGATTTGCAGCAAACATCGCATTGATAAGGGCGCTCTCCAGTGTGGACTATCAAATGATGTTCCAAATAGCTGTTTCGAGAAAATGATTTGCAGCAAACATTGCATTGATTAGGGCGCTCTGCAGCGTGTGCTTTCATATGACGCAGTAAATTTCCATTCTCCGAAAATGATTTCAAACAAACATCACATTGATAAGGGCGCTCTCCAGTGTGGACTCTCAAATGATGCTGCAAATTGCTGTTTTGAGAAAATGATTTGCAGCAAACATTGCATTGATAAGGGCGCTCTCCAGTGTGGACTTTCATATGTTGCTTCAAAGTGCTGTTTCGTGAAAATGATTTGCAACAAACTCGACATTCATACAATGGTTTACTCTTGTGAGTCTTTAAATGAATTTTCATTTTGGTTTTTTGTGTAAAATATTTATCACAAACGGCGCAACAGAAATGTTTTATTTTGTTATTTTCAACAATTCGTGAACATTTAACCTCTCTAGTATTCATCTCACGATTTGTGATGTTTTTATCAGGAAACTTCGTAGCCAATTTGTTGTATTTCTCCTGTAAATTTCTTTTATTTGGGTTTTCAGAATCAACAACCTCGCCATCAAATACTGGTTTTTCTTCAATCTCTGACTGAGAGAAAACATTGTTTGACATAAGAGATAATGTCGCATCTGTCTCAGTCGGGACTTCACATAGTGAAGTTGATTCACTTCTTGTCGCATAGCTTTTCATTCTTGCAAAATCATATAATCTTACCACTGATTCTTTTAAAATAATCTCCACATGTTTATCACTTGGATGACACTCCATAATAAAATACAAAGTTGCTAGCTAAAACAAAACATAAATTGATGTTTGATGTATCATTGAATGGATACCACGTGAATGACATTCCATGATTATACATGAAACTGTTTATATTTGTAAACTATTTTCGGGGTTAAAAAATGAACATGGAAATCTGTTAAATTGTTGGCAACATAAAAAACCTTTTAAAATTTACAGAAGCATTCAATTACAGTCGACTCCGCTTTATTCGGACCCTTTGGTTCCGCTCACTTTTGTCCAATCTAAGCGGAAAATCAATCATTTGTTTCATGGTCATGCATAAAGGCAAAAAACGCATTTAAAATACTGTTATGTTGCGTAATAAATGAATTATAGCTGCGCTATACTGCAGTAACTGGCACTGATCGCATAAAACAACTTCGTTTACTTTAATGAGCATTTCACTTTTTGTGCTAAACTTTTCTGTACAATTTTGTCCTACAAGATGGACGCAATTGTACCGAAGTAAAAGCGACTATGAAGCTGGCACGGTGTTATTTGAGTTCATTGTCGAATGTTACTGCATCGATTGTCATTGTTTCACCATAATCACTCATAATGCAATTGAATCTTGTCTTAAAACGAACAAAGTACTGTTTATTGTGTCATAACCTAACGATGGAATTGCGAACCTAAGGTGTCCAAATTAAGCGGAGAATTGTCCGAATTGACAGGAGTTTTTTACGTTCAATTTTTACTTTTGTTCCGTTCCCGAGCATTTTGGCCGACTAAAGCGGTTGTCCAGGTTATCCGGTGTCCGAACTAAGCGGATTCGACTGTACGTTGCATTCAACAAAACTCAAAGCAAAATGAGATAAACATGTTCTAGCATAGGGTTACCACAACTGAAAAAATTCAACTTCCTGACGGTCTCAATGACCAAATTTTGCGACACCAAACAGATGCAATACAGCATTTTACAATATGCTCTAACATCATACCAATTTAAACGCCTATTTTGTCCACAAGACAGCAGCATTGGAACAGAGGGAAAAGAGCACAGAATTGTCACATTTGTTTAGTCCAACAACTTTCTGTTTATTAATATTAATATTGTCTGGTTAACAAAAATAAAGTCAACTTCGGTGCACTCACTAGGTAGGTCTGGTTACTACAAAGCAAACAGCAAAATTGATCTTTCAAAATAAACTAGTCTAGTCAAATAACTCGACCAACAAAAAAGCCAAATCGCATAATTACAAAGTATGGGAAGTTACGTGACGCGACACCTGATCGAAAGACACTTTATCGAACGACACTTAATCGAACGACAGATGATCGAAACGACACTTTATCGAACCGACAGTTGATCAAACGACACTTTATCGAACCGACAGCTTATCAAAGCGACAGTTGATCGAATCGACTGTTGCTTCTCTCGCACACAGTCATAGCAAAACGTGGCGTACAGTTGCATTGTTTGCTGCAGAAAATTAAAATTTGGTGACTTTTCATAAACAATGTTCAGCTATCTGTCCATGTTTGTTTGATAAAGTTGGATTTTGTAATTTTTGAGATATTGTGATATTTATATAATTTTGCTCTCTCCGCATTGAAGCGTAACGTTTTCGTTTACTCATTTACGCACCAATAACATGACTTACTATTCTCTTTCGTTCTCTACTCACAGCGGGGGCGCGGCGTAACAAGAAGAATTTCTAGAAATGTGTCACTTTTAGAAATACCTAATTTACACTAAATTCACTTTCTTTAGTTTTACAATTATGATGTATACAGGAAGCCAGATGATGTTTCTACTAACCTGTAAAAATCTCATCAGTCTACGACGCATAGTTTTCTATTAATTAACGATTACAAATGTGTGTGACGATATGCACTGTTAAAAGCACGACAACTGACGAAGTGCACATTTCAATCGCAATTCATTTAATTACAAGTTGTGTGCAATTGCTCGAAGATAACTTTTTATGTCAATATTCGTTGATTTTGCCTTCAATTCCTTACTCTTTGTATCTATAATGACTAGTCTAGTCTACTGTTGAATATTTTGCCTTCAATTCCTTACTCTTTGTATCTATAATGACTAGTCTAGTCTACTGTACAGACAATCTCGTACTTAGTAATTCTCGTGCGTATTCTTGTGATATCTTATTAATATGTGGGCGGGCCGGCCGCCATGCGAAATCGTACACTTTATGATACAAATATAAAACGTCAACTTTATGATATATACATCACAATTCATTAATACACACCATTACAAAGACCGCACATCACAATGGCTTATTGTTTCAATGTTTGAGAAACACGCAAAAATCTTGCTTGAACTGTCGGTTCGATAAAGTGTCGTTCGATCAGCTGTCGGTTCGATAAAGTGTCGTTCGATCAACTGTCGGTTCGATAAAGTGTCTTTCGATCATCTGTCGTTTCGATCAGCTGTCGTTCAATAAAGTGTCTTTCGATAAGGTGTCATAGTACCGGGAAGTTATTTACTTATAACTAGGGCGATTATTTTTTGACCTAAAAAACGAAAGTTTTTGACTGAAAAATTGAAAATTTTGACATTAAAAATCGTTTTTTGACAAATGAATATTTGAAGTAGTTAAATTACCCATTATTGTACAAAAAGTTAAAATTTATTGTAGTAAAGAAGGGCAAAAATCTGAAAACAGACCTAGCCTATTCTGAAAAGGGAAATGAACTAATTACAAATTACAGCCAAAAAAATTGCAACTAAAACACAACAAAAACACATCACAAACAGCGCAACAGAACTGTTTGGTTTTGTCATTTTCAACAATTCATGAACATTTAACCTCTCTAGTATTGCTCCTACGATTTTTGATGTTTTTATCAGGAAACTTCATAGCCACGGGTGCCGAACTTGGGTGGACAGGGTGGATTTGTCTAACAAATAATAGCGATTTTATGTTCAAAAGGTTATACAGTTAAATCCGGTTAATTGCATTCTGGATAATCACATAATTCGTTTTATCGCCTAAAGCGTGCAAGTCCCAAACCGTAGGCGTAGTGTATCATTTGTAAAAACAATACTTCGGTTTATCGAATAACGGTTTATTGCATAATCCGCTTAATTGAATAAAAATGAAGATAATTTATTCGATTATTCAAAAGTTTTTAAAAGATAAAATTGAAAACAACGCGCACTGGGAACGCACACGCTATGCGTAAGCTTTGTGACTTGTACTGCGCTTTCTTACGAAACAATGAAACCAACAATGCTCAATTTAAGCATTAACACGTGGCTGTCAATACGCAGACATTAACATTCGCACTGTTTTAGTTTCATTTAAGCGTTGCGTTGCGTTAAGATGATGACGTAATATGTGAAGAAGTTTTACGAAACAAACAAGTTGAAAGCTCTGCTGACGCAATCGTTGTGACAACACCATAAAATAAACAAGTTCTGCATGTACTTCATACAATTCACCAATGACTACAGTTTCAAGGGGCGGACATGGCCACATTTGTTCGCTTAAAAACACAAATGCAAGAAAGCATGTTTTCATCTTTTGCGTGCTTCAATGAATGAATGATCGCTATACACAATAAACGTTAGTGTTTTGCGTGTTGACGTCTTTACACATGACCAGCGTCGCACGTCAAGTAAGAAAAGAACTGGAATTTGCACTTTTGCATAAACGCATAATTCGTTTAATCGCATAAAAAGGCTTGGCAAATTGACTATGCAATTAACCAGATTTGACTGATATGCTTTTGTTGGAAGTGTTTTCCCATCTCTGGTGTTACGTCTGTACAGACAAACACAATGACCAAAAATAACCTTGGGACGACCCATGCGAAGAGTTTAAAGAGAAACTGTAAGTGTTAGGTTAGCTGCTTAGCATAACCAACAAGTCTAAAATTTTTATAAAAAGTAAAAAGTTGTATCATGGCTGTTGTCGCAAATAACGTTGATTAGAAGTATATTTTATCTTATTTTGTGTTTTTACAACAATCCTTGACATGGGGAATTCCCAAACATATGAACCCATTATCTTTTCCGCCCTACATTTTGTAAACTTCGGCGCCTATGTTCATAGCCAATTTGTTGTATTTCTCCTGTAAATTTCTTTTATTTAGGTTTTCAGAATCAACAACCTCGCCATCGAATGTTGCATTTCCTTCATTCTCTGACTGAGGGAAAACATTATTTGAAGTGAGAGTAAATGTAGCATCTGTTACAGTCGGCAAAATCTCAATATCCTTTAACGACAAAGATTTTAACGACAAAGATGAGACCGGGGTTAGTTGGAAAAAATTTTAGGAAAATTTAAACCACCAAACTTCAGAATGATCTTCGAAACCTTTATCTAGTCTGGCATAATGACTACGCTGGTCTACAACTTATTACAAAAGACTGACCAGAAATTGTTACAGGTTTACGCACAAACTTTATTTTTTCAGACATCAGTCACATTTTTCAACTAACCCCGAAGCCGGGGTTTGTTGGAAAACCACACAGGGTTAGTTAGAAAATATATCAATTTGTTATATACAGTATTCAAAATTGTCTGTTCGTTGAATGTCAATCAATCTATTGTGGATTGTAGCCCGACAAGTCAACATGGAAGACAAATTTCTGCTGACAGCGTTTCGTTGATCCGCGTAGATCCACGTTGAGTTTTGCGTTTATATACTCGCGCATACTTTCAATTAAAAGGTGTAGATAGGCCTATTTATCGATCTGTATCAAATAACAAGTTCCAACTTAACTGTACGAGGCTGTATAAGTAAAATATATGAATTCCATCAAGCATTAATAAAAGAAATTTTTACTCATATGATTTTACATATTCCAACTAATCCCATTCAAAATTTTCCAACTAACCCCGTATGCACAAGAGAGATAAAACTTACTTTTTATGTAGCCACTAAACCAGGTAATTTAATTGCCTCTGCCTTTTCTGGTACCATGGCACCTACGGTCAATATAGACTAATGAACTTTCAATTGTTTCTCTAGAGCAGTATGTTAGCCTACACTATATTTACCAACAAGCTCGAATTTTAGTTCAAAGTGTAAAAAACAGAAAAACGTGTGTCACTCTTATGCTTCTGCTCTGAGATCAATAAAATTAACATGGCGAATAGATAACACCGTTATCAATCACTAAGGGGCAGTAAAGATTTACAAAGATGTTCGGGGAAAACTAAAACTGCGATTTTTCAACTAACCACGCTTTTCAACTAACCCCGGTCTCCCGTAAATGCCATTTTGGTATTTTCCGGTTGATTAATTTTATTTTGGTTAAGCTTATATATATGGATACAATGTTCTTCTATTGGCATCCTGTGATAATAAAACTTACTGTTCTGTGATTTCTTGTAACTTCTTCTTCCTGCTATCGGTTCTTCTATCTTGTTACATCCGGCTTTAGTCACTTGGTAAAATTAATTTTGGTATGGCCTATTCTGCTCTATTGGCATTTTTTCAGTTTGGTGGCCTATTTTCCGTTTTGGTATTTTTATTGTTCCTGTTTTAGTTTGGTAAATATTAAGGGATGTAGGTTATAGTGCGTTTATATCACGATCAGGACTGCGCAAGCAACATAATTTTCACCACCTCCCATACATATTTGTGTATTTCTTCAGTTCAGGATATTGCTTGAACCAAGTATTATAGTAATAAACCTGCTGGCATTTGTCTCTCCAACCTGATATCATCCTAGCAAAGGGATGGCGAACATTGACCATGATAGCTGAGTCTTGGTCCTGCAATATGAGAAGATAAAAGTTTTAATAAAGTAATTTGTTATGAATCTGCGGCTTAAAGTTGTGCAAGTACCATGCTAGGTTATACAATTAAAGTCGATGGCCGACACCTAACCAACTATACGTTACTGCTTGGTAAAAGCGTTGTGTAGGGTTGGTCAAAAATTTGCTTTTAGCGACTGTTACTTTCCAGATTTCCAACTTTTTTGCTGCTTCTAACTCTTCGAAAGCGTTCACGTTGCTGTGGATGGCTTTTTCCCAAAATTGTTCCCTCGCTGCCTCGCCTAGAGCGCGCAAGTTCCAGAAAACGTCATTCCATGTTGAACTCCCGGCTTTCAACACTTGACAAGCATCGTGCGATGTCGGTAACTGCCGATATATCCGTCAGTGGGCGCCCCTGAGGTAATTTTTTGCTTCAATGACATTCTCATTGTAATTTTTATATCTTTTCTAAACAACAGGCTTAAGGCAAATCCTTTATACGTTTATCATAATACTGTTTGTTGTATTCGTAATCGACGAAATCTATATTATATAAACAACTGTTCGAAAAGACATCGTAAGCAAGTGTTTCTCGCTTTGTGCATTTGATATCAGGACACTTTTCAATCCAGAATATTTTGATTAAGCTTACAATACAAAACAGTCATTACTGTAGTAATTTCTGGATGTTGACCTTTTTCTTTTACTTGCTGCCATTTAATACGAAATTCCGGGTCAACTCTCGAGCACCGTCTGGCGATGGTTTGCACCCTTGCGTCGAATCTTTGTTTGGTCACGTGACTAGGCTCACGAAGCGAAAGATCCTGAGCTGCCATCTGTCGATTAATGCAAGGTTTGTTTTATGAAAAATTTACCTTGTGTGTAATTGTGTGGATGACTTTCTCAATGACACAAACCGACATATCAGTGGACAAAATAAATACGTATAGCTGTACATATGGCTATATATCAAGCTATATGTAGCTGAATAAGCTATACTAAGTCTAAATTCGTAAACTTGGTTGTACCATTGGTGGTTCATACACTCTGTAGTAGAGAGTCTAAACGTCCCATACGTATAATTACAATAAAATTTACAAAACAATCACCATTCGCTTTGACTTAAACGAGATTTCTTTTGTCTTCGGAATATGACGAAAAGATTTTCGTTTATATTCTTTGTGATAACTTTCTTTGCTGGTGTCTTTCTTTGTTTTAACCGCTTTCGTTGTGGTTGTTGGTTTGCTCAGTGCTATTTTACTTGTCATATGAGGCAGTTTGTCTCTTTCCTTGATATTAAACATGTCTCGAATTAAGACAAAATGAACAAATAACGTACAGACCACAACCACAGCCATCAACAAGAAAAACCTGCTCCTAATGGTTAAGAAGTGCTGAGCTTTGCTTTGCCAAAACTTAGGTAAAATCTTCCATTTAAACAGCATTGTTATCTTCGTATATTGCGCGATGGCTTTCTTGCCCACTCTTAATCAGTTTTTGTTTAGAAAACCCACATCATGCTATTTGCCTGAAAATCTTTCACAGCTTGCTATAGACAGCACTTTAGCGCGCCACTGAAGAACAATATAACAGAAAATTGTTTTATGATTCTTAAATTCAGTTGGTAATTTGGTCGTCCTTGCTTATGTTTCGCCCGAAACGATTTCATTTCACCAGACAATCTATCAACTTGTATGTGTGAATTATAACTCTTAAATAAATATATATACTCGTACAGTATATGTACATTATTTTTTAATTTTGAAATAATGTCTGTATCAATAAAAATTGGATTTAAGAAAACTATGGCCGATTGGATAATGTAATATTGTTAATGCTGACATGTTATAGGTAAGATTTAATGCAGAAACTACAACAGATAAATTCAATAATTTCCTTTAATCGAGCTTTTAACCTGTAGAAGTTGGATGCTTATAAGTTTTTACTTTTGGGTGAAAGTCGACTTACCTGCGAAAAAGGTTGGCATTACGAACATACATCAGCAAGTTAAGGCAAGAATTCATTCTTTAACAGTATTTCGATAAAACTGGGGCGAAGAGAGTAAAAATTGTGTAATTACATTTTGGTCTTTAGTAGTTACATCAGGTACGTTTTAGTATATACTGTAGAATGGTTCTTTTTTGGGCTTCTGTTTAAGATTCAATTCATTGGTTCACTTCTGTACTTGCACTTCTACAACTTCACTTTAATAGTAGTTTATTACAGAATTGATACAATTTTGGTCGTGTAGTGCCACGAATTTCCATAAGCCCCCAAAAATGTGATTTCTATCGTTCCACAACGAGAACAGTTGTTTGGTTTTATCCAATGTGGGATCTTACGATGATGAAACAAAAGGCAATTTTATGAAAATATTTAGGAACATACACATCAGTAATACAACCGCCTGTCCGTGTCAGTCTTCAAGTGAATTTGATTATTGTGTAAAAGATTCATTATTGTGTTGGTCCATGTGGGTTCTTAAATCAGTTTGCAGGTTTGCTATTTGTTTGATAGATTTATCAGAAACCGAGTAACATAAATACTTTCGGTAACAATTGTCATGGAATGCTTAACTTTGCATTTAAAGTTTTTACCATTCGATGTGCATTCATCAGGAAATTCCTTTGCTAACATATTATATTTTGGGAGTGAGTTTGTTTCATTCAAGTTTTCAGAATCAACAAGTTTGTCCAAATGTTTGGAATTCTTTTGCTTCATTCTCTGACTGAGTGAAAATATTATTTAACATTGCAGTAATTTTGTCATTAGACTCAAATCGAGATACCTCTCCATCTCCCATTGACTCTTCTTTGATAGCTCCAAGATTAGGAGAAACAAATGCAATTTCCGATTGAGCTTACTTAATACAAATGTCAATAACAAACTTTCAATTTATGTTTGCAATATTTCCTCATTTGGCATTGAACTGTTCGTGGTTTTGGATTTTTGGATTGCTGCAAGAAGCTTTGATTACATATCTTCCATGTTTTCTTGAATTTTGTCAAATTCCAACTTCACATCTTATCACATTGATTTTAATTCTTGTAAAATCATATCACTGATTGTTTTCAAAATACAGTAATCTCGACATGCTTACCACTTGGATGTCAGTCCATAGTAAACTTTGAAACTGTGAGCTAAAACAATGATACTTAATGTAACGTTTGATTGATACAACACGAATGACATGATGATTGTATATCAGTGCTCTTCAACAGGGGTTCCACGGAACCCTAGGGTTCCGTGGAACACGTAGTGGGGTTCCGTGAGTTTTAAGGGTTCCGCGAGGGTTCCTCGTTTGTTTAGGGAAATTGATTTCTTGCTTTAGCATTTTGATGCGTCATTCCAATTTTTTTCGATCACTGCACAGCATTCATACTCCAAGTAGGCCAGTTTGTTAAACAAGAAGTTGCTGAGTGCAGTCAACAACCGAATAAAACATTGATATAATTGTTGCGTCACTTGCTTTTAACAGGAACGTTATTGTTGCATCACAGTCATAAGATCAAAAGAAAAGCAACAACAATAGAGTCATTAAATGTCTGACTTTATAACTTTTGTAATAACTGTTTATGTTTTGAAATGTCTAATTATTTTTTGAAGTGTAACCGTGTAATAACGAAATATCTTATTTTCTGACCAAGCAACTCGTAATTTCTAAACTTTTGTTAGTGGGGTTCCATGACAAACACGAAAGTACATGAGGGGTTCCGCGTTGACAAAAAGGTTGAAGAGCACTGTTGTATATGACATTGTTTATATCTGTAACTTGTTTGCTGGAAAATGAACACGCAAACTGTATAAATTTATACAAGTATTCAAGGACAACCAACAAACCTAATAGACATTCAATAGTTGTATATGTTAAGGTTTATATATATGCCCTTTTTGCTAAGAAAAGGAATGTGAATAGTAGGAAACTGCATATGAAGTGAATACAGAAACATAAAACATAAACTAGAAAAATTAGTACAACAATTCAAATACATTGCAATCAGCGAAACCAAAACAAAATGAAATGAACATGCTAAAATGGTTCATATTTCGTAACATGACTTTTGAAAAAGTTTGAAAATGAAATAACATCTTTATAGTGCAAAACATAATAATCATTTGCATAAACAACTAATCACCAAACTAGCTGTATTTGGTAGCAGTATTAATGACAAAATTACGGTAGCTTTGAATGTAAGCAAACACCAAAACATTGTCAAATACAATAGATTTGATTAAAACCTAAACCAAACAATTCATTAAAGGCATTCACCAATATGGACTCTCATATGAGTTTTCAAACTGCTGTTATGTAAAAATGACTTACAGCAAACATCGCACTGATAAGGGCGCTCTCCAGTGTGGACTATCATATGACGCTGTAAACGGCTGTTTTGCGAAAATGATTTCAAACAAACATCGCATTGGAAAGGCCGCTCTTCAGTGTGGACTTTCATATGACGATGTAATTTGCTGTCTTGTGAAAATGATTTCAAACAAATATCGCACTGATAAGGGCGCTCTCCAGTATGGACTCTCATATGAGTTTTCAAATGGTTGCTTTGTGTAAATGACTTACAGCAAACATTGCATTGATAAGGGCGCTCTCCAATGTGGACTTTCAAATGAGACTGAAAATTGCTGTTTTCCGAAAACGATTTCAAACAAACATCGCATTGATATTGGCGCTCTCCAGTGTGGACTTTCATATGACGTTGTAAATTGCTGTTTTCCGAAAATGATTTCAAACAAACGTCGCATTGATACGGGCGTTCTCCAGTGTGGACTCTCATATGACTTTTCATATGGTGGCTTTGCGAAAATGATTTCAAACAAACATCGCATTGATAAGGCCGCTCTCCAGTGTGGACTTTCATATGACGTTGTAAATTGTTGTTTTGTGAAAATGATTTCAAACAAACGTCGCATTGATAACAGTGCTCTCCAGTGTGGACTTTCATATGTTGCTTCAAAATACTGTTTTGTGAAAATGTTTTGAAACAAACATCGCACTGATAAGGGCGCTCTCCAGTATGGACTTTCATATGTTGCTTCAAAGTGCTGTTTTGTGAATATGATTTGCAACAAATTTGACATTGATACAATCGTATATTGAAGTGAGTCTTTAAATGAATTTTCATTTTTGCTTTTCGTGTAAAAGATTTATCACAAACAGCGCAACAGAAATGTTTGGTTTTGTCATTTCCAACAATTCGTGAACATTTAACCTCTCTAGTATTGCTCTCACGATTTGTTATTTTTTTATCAGGAAACTTCGTAGCCAATTTGTTGTGTTCCTCTTGTGAGTTTTTTTCATTTAGGTTTTCAGAATCAACAATGTCATCTTCGAATGTTGCATTTCCTTCATTCTCTGACTGAGGGAAAACATTATTTGACATAAGAGTAAATGTAGCATCTGTTTCAGTCGGCAAAATCTCAATATCCTGCAACGACAAAGATTTTTCTTCAATAGCTTCAAGATGAGCTATAAGTGATGCCTTCTTTGAATGAATTTCTTGAATACAAATGCTAGTGTTAAACTCAGACTGTATAGCTGATGGTTGCAATGTTTCTTCAAATGGCATTGCATTGTTCATGCTTTTAGTTCCTTTTGATTGTGCAAAAACCTTTAAATACATGTCTTCCATTTTTTCTTGCACCTTTGCAAATTCTATTTTCTTATGATATCTTGTTGTATTGATTTTAATTCTGGCAAAATAAGATCATTCAATGTTTTTAAAACAAACTCAAGTTGAATATGAGCTGGTTGACACTCTGCAGTTGCATAAGATGCTGTTTATACTTATGACCTATACGCTAGGTGTAACGTACAAATTATAAGCTATAAATTTGCAGGTTACACTAAGTAAAGGAAGATAAATGTTAAAGCTTAAAAATGTAGAAATACAAAAATCATTTTCAAAGATATTGCAATCAACAATAATCAAAATGAAATAAGAAAAACAAATTCCTAAAGTTAGTTCATGCAGTGTAACGGTTGTGAATGTTTACAAATGTGCCTTCAACTTTAAGGATTTCTCTGCATGACAACACTGTTACGCTAGCCCACTTGTGTGATCTGTCAAATGGTATTGAAATGGCTATTTTGTGAAAATGATATGTAGCAAACATCACATTGATAAGGTCGCTTTCCAGTGTGAACTTTCACATTGATTTATAAATCAACGCATTGTGGAAATGATTTGCAACAAATTTTGGATTGAAAAGGATTCCATCAGTATGAACGTTCATAATACGCCGCAAATTGCTGTTTTACGGAAATGACTTATTTTATACATTGCATTAATAACGGCGCCCTCTAGTGTGAATGTTAATATTATACCGCAAATATAGCCAGTTAGATTTTATCAAAATTATTGTTCAAAAATCCCGAACATTTAAGCAGTTTTTAACATTTCTCCTAGACGCATATTTGAATAAAAAAATCCTGGACATGTCCGGAAAAATCCTGACGTATGACCCTTTGCTAGCATTGATATCGGAAGCAAAGAGGCATTGCTTATGTGCAATATGCGTTAATACTAACATTACTATAACTCGGTATGTTAAAAGATATCAAAAACACATCTAAGGTGTTATGAATCAACTCAAAGAGATAGGCTTTTCAATGCAAAATACATTAAATCAAAAAGCTACTATCGCAAAATCACATCATAAACCTTCCGCGAACTTCAGCTTACAACTAGATCTAGGCTAGTTTATGATTGCTTACAGCCATAATTTGGACAGAATCCTTGTACTTTTAATGAAATGGTTGTAAATGGTAGCTGAACCTGACAACTTAACCCACTTCACTACAATTATTGCTTGTTGAAACGTTTATTGCGGGTGATGATATATGAGTCTCGTAAGGATGTTATCTGCTTTTCTCAACCTCGAACTTAATTGTTCACCTTTACGAATTATTGTCTGCTGAAGATGACAACAAATTTGTCTAACTTAACACTGAAATTCTTCAAGTTGTATGCAACAATGTTTACACATAAATGACAACTGCATATACTGATAATAATGAACCTTCTTTGAACGATAACATTTCAACAGAACATTTGCACAGCACCAACATGAAAACCTCCATATTACAGCGTTGATTGTAACAGCAAGACAGAATGCATAAGCAGCTGTGTATAACTCACATTATATAGGCATGATATTTAATGCCACGACTTTAAACGATAAACAGGAAACAGGATGTCATTGGCACATCATGCGCTGAAATTTGAGTACCGTATTTTCTTGAATAGAAACCGCGGCTACTGTATTTTATTTTTGAAGGTTTTGTGCGGTTTCTATTCGAGGGCGGCTTCTATTCGAAGGCGGCTTCTATATTTATTACATGAAGTACCGGTAAAGTTGATTAGATGACAATGAAAATCTGCGCTCTCTTTTGACAAAAAAAGTTTTATTACTATCTGATCACTACTACCATGTGACAAGTGCTGTTTTTCGCATGTGCGAGCTCTCAATGACAGCATTTATATTATACCGAAGCGATTTCAGCATTGTCTTCTGCGGTTTCTCTGCTAAGGTGGCTTCTATTGTTTATTCTACATATATTTATACCTACATAAATTCTGAGTATTTAGGAAGCTGTAAAAAAAAGTTACAAAAACTTGTCCTACTGATAAGACATGCACAGATAAAGTTGTTTTAAAATAAAGTTTTAAAAATCGTTTCTAAACGTTTTAAGAGGCATTGGAAGACGTTATTGCGTTTAATTAATATTGCAGCCGTCTTCTACGAAATTCGCTACACCTACGATCAGCCCAGCGCTCTTTCCTTCTCATTTTCCAGCGAAATTCCAATATCAACCGCAAATCTCGTATCGGGCTGTTTATTGACTCCGAGTGTTGCTAAAAAGTGCGGAAAATTTTGTGGTTGATCTCAACGATATTCCATCAGACCGAGATCTTCTCATGTAAGTCTTAACTGAACCTAAACATGATTAACAAAGTTTTTAATCTACTCATGGATCTTAGAGTAGCCTTTGCTCTCCGCGCTACTGACAATGCTGGTAACGTGGCCGAAGTTTCAAACATTGCAATGATGAACCTCTTTCTTTTCCACTGCTATAATATATGATCAAAGTCCTTGTTGGCTTGTAAAGATGACAATAAAGTTGTCTATGTTAACACTGAACTTCTTCAAATTGAATTCAACAATAGTTACAGAGCAATAACAACTGTATATATTGATTTTATTGAAGTTTATTTGAACAATTACATTTAGACAAAGCATTGGAAAAGCAACAGCATAAAGACGTCCAGTTTGCAGCGATGATCTTAGTAGAAAAATGCTTTGAACAGCTGTGCATAAATCACGCAGAATAGGCAGGCACGACTTGAAACGGAAAAGAAGAAGTCATCGGCACGCAATTCAATGCATCACTGACGCTATGCTTTGCAAATTTTTATAACAACCACCTAAACTTTACAGCAAGTTTTGAGCTTAAAATTTAAGGACAACTACTCTAAAGTATCAAAAATTTAAACCCACACAAAATTTTCAACCTACCCTCGACCTGCAACCAGCTATCGCCAAAAACTAACAAACAATATAACAAAAATAATAACAATAACCTGGATGACACTTCACCTTTCCACTGTATGAAAATTTTACAGCAGATAAAAAAATGGAACAGCTCAAAGGGATTTATAAAAATACTTTATCTGGATGAATGACACAAGAAAAATTTTCAACTAAGCAACTTCACTTAAATAGTTTATTAAAGAATTGATACAAGTATGGTCGTGCAGTGCTACGAATTTGCATAAGCCCGAAAAATGTGATTTCCATCTTTCCACAACGAGAACAGTTGTTTGGTTTTATCCAATGTAGGATCTTACGGTGATGAAACAAAAGGCAGTTTTATGAAAATATTTAGGAACACACGGTACACACTCATCAATAACACGACCGCCTGTCCGTGTCAGTCTTCAAGTGATTTTGATTATTGTGTAAAATATTCATTACAAACAGTCAGAAGCCAACAATTGACGCTCAGCCTTTCTGGTAGTATGCTTAAATCTCGATTCTCTGACAATTCCTTAACCAATAAGTTATATTCCTCACATGACATCACATCTTTACAATTAAGTTGTCAGAATCAAACACTGTGTCCTCGGATGTGGCACTTGTTTAATCTCTGACTGAGGTACAATATTCTCTAAAATGGTTGTAATTGTATTTTGATATCTTCCAATCGTCAAAAATACCAAGCTTTCCAATCCTGAAACATCGAAATTCTTTCATTTCTAGCTTAAGGCCGAAGAATAAATCATATCTTCTTTGAATGAACTTCCTGAATACAAATGCCAATGTCAAATTCTGTCTCCGATGTCAATGTTTCTTCAAGTGGCGTTTATTTTCGTTTTCTCTGTTTCCTCATTTAATCTTCGCACATAATCTTGTGTGTTCTAATTCTTGTGAAATCAGATCACTGATTGGTTTTCATACAACATCAACCAGTCTGCAACCTAGTTGATACTCCATAGTTAAATATGGTACGATTTATACTTATAACCTATTTGCTAAGAAATTGAATGAAAATAGCAAAAAACTTGCATTTGATGTGAATATAGAAATAAAAAGAAACTGAAAATTGAATACATTAAATTCAAATACATTGCAATCAGCGAAAATCGAAAAAAAAAATCAACCGAATATCCTAAAACGGTTCATACTTCGGAACAGGACTTTTTCAAATGTTTGAAAATTAAACAAGATGTTTACGGTGAAAAACATAACATTCATTGGCATGATTAACAAATCACCAAACCAGTTTTATGTGGTAGAAGTTTAATTGTTAACGTTACTGTAACTCTGAATGTAAACAAATACCAAAAAATTGCCACATCTGCATTCATAATAGATCTGATTAAAACTTGAACCAAACATTTCATTACTAATTGTGCTATCCAAGTTGGACTGCCGTATGAGTTTGCAAACTGCTGTTTTGTAAAAACAATTTGAAACAAACTAGTGCATGTAAACAAATACCAAAAACATGTCATGAACTCTCATATGATGCTGCAATTCACTGTTTTAGGAAAATGATTTGCAGCAAATCTTGCATTGATTTGGAGGTAGGTACATGTGAGTTTTTAAATCAGTTTGCAGGTTTGCTTTTTGTTTGATAGATTTATCAGAAACTAAGCAGCAGAAATGCTTTCGGTCATCTTTAACAATTGTCATGGAGTGCTTAATCTTGCTTTTAAAGTTTTTACCATTAGATGTGCATTCATCTGGAAATTCCTTTGCTGACATATTATATTTTGGGAGTGAGTTTGTTTCATTCAAGTTTTAAGGATCAACAAGTTTGTCCAAATGTGTGGAATTTGCTTCATTCTCTGACGAGTGAAAATATTATTTAACATAAGACTAATTTTGTCATCAGACTCAATTCGAGATACTTCCCTATATCCCATTGACTCTTCTTTGATAGCTCCAATATGAGGAGAAACAAATGCAATCTCTGAATGAGCTTCCTTAATACAAATGTCAATGTCAGACTTTTCAACTTATGATTGCAATATTTCCTCATTTGGCATTGAATTGTTTGTGGTTTTGGATTTCTTTATTTCTGCAAGAAGTTTTAAACACATGTCTTCCATGTTTTCTTGCATTTTGTCAAATTCCCACTTTACATATTGTCGCATCACTGATTGTTTTCAAAATAATCTCGACATGCTTACCACTTGGATAACACTCCATAGTAAAGTATAAAAATGTGAGCTAAAAAAACAATGATATTTAATGTAGTGTTTGATGGATATCACATTAATGACATGATGATTATATATGACATTGTTTATATCTGTAACTTATTTGTGTGAAATGAAAATGAACACGCAAAACGGTATAAATTATTACAAGTATTCAAGGATGGAGAAATCAACTAAACTCAAATCAAATTGAGAACAACATGTGCTTGTATTGCTATGTGAAGCAAAGAAGCATTGCTTATTTGTTAATGCTAATATCGCAATAACTTTGTATGTAAACAACACTCACAAACATGTTTAAAAGTTTCGTAAAATTTAAAATTTATCATTGCAACCTCTACGTTTATAACAAATCACGAAAACACATTAACTGAATATTTCACATAAAGTCAAAAACAAAGTTCTTGTGAAATCAGATCACTGATTGCTTTTACGACAACATCAACCAGTCTACAACCTGGTTGACACTCCATAGTTGAATACATTGCGGTTTATACTTGTGGCCTATTTGCAAAGAAAATGAATGTGAATAGCAGGAAACTGCACATGATTTGAACATAGAAACATGTAGAAACCAGAAAAATTATTACATCAATCCAAAGATATTGCGATCAGCGAAAATCGAGACAAAAAGAAACAAACATCCAAAAATGGTTCATTTATTGTAATGTAACTTTTGCAAATTTTGAAAAAAGAACAAATTTTACCACTAACATTACTGTTACTCTGAATGCAAAGAAATAACAAAACAATGCCACATCTACATCTATAATTATGGATCTGATTAATAGCCAAACCAGACATTTCATTAAAAACGCTCTCCAGTAGAGACTTTCTCATGACTTTGCAAATGGCCATTTTATAAAAATGAAATTCAGCATACATCGCATTAATAAGGGCGCTATCAAGTATGGACTTTCATATGAGTTTTCAAAGTAATGTTTTGTGAAAATGATTTCAAACAAACATCGCATTGATAAGGGCGTTCTCCAGTGTGGACTTTCATATGAGTTTTCAAATTGCTGTTTTGCGAAAATGATTTCAAACAAACATCACACTGATAAGGGCGCGCTCCAGTATGGACTGTCATATGAGCTTTCAAATTGCTGTTTTGTGAAAATGATTTCAAACAAACATCACACTGACAAGGGCGCACTCCAGTGTGGACTCTCAAATGATGTTGCAAGTGGCTGTTTTGTGAAAATGATTTCAAACAAACATCGCATTGATAAGGGCGCTCTCCAGTGTGGACTATCAAATGATGTTGCAAACGGCTGTTTTGTGAAAATGATTTGCAGCAAACATCACATTGGTAAGGGTGCTCTCCAGTGTGTGCTTTCATATGACGCTGTAAATTTCCATTCTCCGAAAATGAGTTCAAACAAACATCGCATTGATAAGGGCGCTCTCCAGTGTGGACTTTCATATGACTTTTCAAAATGCTGTTTTGTGAAAATGTTTTGAAACAAACATTGCATTGATAAGGGCGCTCTCCAGTGTGGGCTTTCATATGACGCTGTAATTTTCCATTCTCCGAAAATGATTTCAAACAAACATCGCATTGATAAGGGCGCTCTCCAGTGTGGACTTTCATATGATGCTGCAAAGTGCTGTTTTGAGAAAATGATTTGCAGCAAACATTGCATTGATAAGGGCGCACTCCAGTGTGGGCTTTCATATGACGCTGTAAATTTCCATTCTCCGGAAATGATTTCAAATAAACATCGCATTGATAAGGGCGTTCTCCAGTGTGGACTCTCATATGATGTTGCAAATGGCTGTTTCGTGAAAATGATTTGCAACAAACTCGACATTCATACAATCGTTTACTCTCGTGAGTCTTTAAGTGAATTTTCATTTTGGTTTGTTGTGTAAAAGATTTATCACAAAAGGCGCAACAGAAATCTTTTATTTTGTCATTTCCAACAGTTCGTGAACATTTAACCTCTCTAGTATTCATCTCACGATTTGTGATGTTTTTATCAGGAAACTTCGTAGCCAATTTGTTGGATTTCTCCTGTAAATTTCTTTTATTTAGGTTTTCAGAAACAACAACCTTGCCATCGAATACTGGTTTTTCTTCAATCTCTGACTGAGAGAAAACATTGTTTGACATAAGAGTAAATGTTGCATCTGTCTCAGTCGGGACTTCACATAGTGAAGTTGATTTACTTCTTGTCGCATAGCTTTTCATTCTTGCAAAATCATATAATCTTACCACTGATTCTTTTAAAATAATCTCCACATGTTTATCACTTGGATGACACTCCATAATAAAATACAAGGTTGCTAGCTAAAACAAAACATAAATTGATTATTGATGTATCATTGAATGGATACCACGTGAATGACATTCCATGATTATACATGACACTGTTTATATTTGTAACCTATTTTCGGGGTAAACAAAATGAACATGGAAATCTGTTAAATTGTTGGCAACATAAAGAACCTTTTAAGATTTACAGAAGCATTCAATTACAGTCGACTCCGCTTAATTCGGACACTTTGGTTCCACTCACTTTTGGCCGAATTAAGCGGAGAAACGGCTTTGTCCGAATTAAACGGAAAATCAATTGTTCGTTTCATGGTCATGCGTAAAGGCAAAAAACGCAATTAAGATACTGTTATGTTGCTTAATAAATGAATTGCAGCTGCGCTATACTGCAGTAACTGGCACTGATCGCATAAAACAACTTCGTTTACTTTAGTGAGCAATTTCACTTTTAGTGCTAAACTTTTCTGTACAATTTTGTCCTACAAGATGGACGCAATTGTACCGAAGTAAAAGCGACTATGAAGCTGGCACAGCGTTATATGAGTTCATTGTCGAATGTTACTGCATCGATTGTCATTGTTTCACCATAATCACTCATAATGCAATTGAATCTTGTCTTAAAACGAACAAAGTACTGTTTATTGTGTAATAACCTAACAATGGAATTGCGAACCTACGTCCGAATTAAGCGGAGAATTGTCCGAATTAACAGGAATTTTTTATGTTCAATTTTTACTTTTGTTCCGTTCCCGAGCATTTTGGCCGAATAAAGCGGTTGTCCGTGTTATCCGGTGTCCGAATTAAGCGGATTGACTTTACATCAATTCAAATACGTTGCAATCAGCAAAAAAATTAAACAACATGTTTGCGGTGAAAAACATACCAATCCTTGCCATCAATAACAATTCACCAAACCAGTTTTATGTGGTAGAAGTTTTAATGCTAACGTTACTGTAACTCTGAATGTAAACAAATACCAAAACATTGCCGCATCTGCATTCATAATAGATCTGATTAAAACTTAAACCAAATATTTCATTATTATTGATGCTCTCCAAGCTGGACTGCTCTATGAGTTTGCAAATTGCTGTTTTGTAAAAATGATTTGAAACAAACAAATACCAAAAACATGTCATGAACTTTCATATGATGCAGCAAATCGCTGTTTTAGGAAAATGATTTGCAGCAAATCTTGCATTGATTTGGAGGTAGGTCCATGTGGGTTCTTAAATCAGTTTGCAGGTTTGCCTTTTGTTTGATAGATTTATCAGAAACTGAGCAACAGAAATGCTTTCGGTCATCTTTAACAATTATCATGGAATGCTTAACCTTGCTTTTAAAGTTTTTACCATTCGATGTTCATTCATCAGGAAATTACTTTGCTGACAAATCTGTGGAAATCTCTTGCTTCATTCTCTGACTGAGTGAAAATGTTATTTAACGCTACCGTAATTTTGTCATCAGACTCAAATCGAGATACCTCCCTATCTCCCATTGACTCTTCTTTGATTGCTCCAATATGAGGAGAAACAAATGCAATCTCCGAATGACCTAGCTTAATACAAATGTCAACGTCAGATTTTTCATCTTATGATTGCAATATTTCCTCATTTGGCATCGAATTGTTTGCGGTTTTGGATTTCTTTATTTCTGCAAGAAGTTTTAAACACATGTCTTCCATGTTTTCTTGTATTTTATCAAATTCCAACTTCGCATCATGTCGCATCACTGATTGTTTTCAAAATAATCTCGATATGCTTACCACTTGCATGACAGTCCATAGTAAACTATAAAAATGTGAGCTAAAGAAACAATTATATTTAATGTAGCGTTTGATGGATATCACATTAATGACATGATGATAGTATAGTATATGATATTGTTTATATGATTATATCTTTAACTTATATGCTGTGAAATGAAAATGAACACGCAAAACTCTTTAAATTATTACAAGTATTCAAGGACGGAGAAATCAACAAAACTCAAAGCATATTGAGAACAACATGTGCTTGCATTGCTATGTGAAGCAAAGAAGCATTTCTTATGTGCAACCTGTGCTAAGCTAACATCGCAATAACTCTGTATGTAAACAAAACTCAAAAACATGTTTAAAAGGTTCATAAAAGTTAAAATTTATCATTGCAACCGCTACGTTTATAACAAATCAAGAAAACAAATTAACTAAATATTTGACATAAAGTCAAAAGCAAAGTTCTTGTGAAATCAGATCACTGATTGCTTTTACGACAACATCAACCAGTCTACAACCTGGTTGACACTCCATAGTTGAATACATTGCGGTTTATACTTATGACCTATTTGCAAAGAAAATGAATGTGAATAGCAGGAAACTGGACATGATTTGAATATAGAAACATGTTGAAACCGGAAAAATTATTACATCAATTCAAAGACACTGCAATCAGCGAAAATCAAGACAAAATGAAACAAACATCCAAAAATGGTTCATATTTTGCAATGTGACTTTTGAACATTTTTAGAAAGGAAACAAACATTTTACAGTGCAATACATAACAATCATTGGTATAAAGAACAAATAACCAAACTAGCTTTATGTGGAAGAAATATTAACGCTAACATTACTATAACTCTGAATGCAAAGAAATACCAAAACATTGCCACGTCTACATTTATAATAGATCTGTTTAACACTTAAACAAAACATTTCATTAAGGGCACTCTCCAGTGTGGACTCTCATGAGTTTTCAAATTGCTGTTGTGTCAAAATGATTTGCAGCAAACATCACCCTTGACCCTGATAAGGGTGTTCTCCAATATGGGCTTTCATATGACATTGTAAATTGCTGTTTTTCGAAAATGATTTCAAACATACGTCGCATTGATAAGGGCGCTCTCCAGTATGGACTCTCATATGAGTTTTTAAATTGCTGTTTTGCGAAAATGATTTCAGACAAACATCGCATTGATAAGGGCGCTCTCCAGTATGGATTTTCATATATTGCTTCATATTGCTGTCTTCCGAAAATGATTTTAAACAAACATCGCATTGATAAGAGCGCACTCCAGTGTGGACTATCATATGACGCTGTAAATGGCTGTTGTTCAAAAATGATTTCAGACAAACATCGCATTGATAAGGGCGGTCTCCAGTGTGGACTCTCATATGAGTTTTTAAAATGCTACTTTCCGAAAATGATTTCAAACAAACGTCGCATTGATAAGAACGCTCTCCAGTGTGGACTTTCATATGACGCTGTAAACTGCCGTTTTTAGAAAATGATTTCAAACAAACATCGCATTGATAAGGGCTTTTTCCTGTGTGGACTCTCATATGAGTTGTTAAAATGCTCCTTTGTGAAAAAGATTTCAAACAAACATCGCATTGATAAGGGCGCTCTCCAGTGTGGATTGTCATATGTTGCTTCAAATTGCTGTTTTCCGAAAATGATTTCAAACAAACATCGCATTGATAAGGGCGCTCTCCAGTGTGGATTCTCATATGACGTTGCAAATGGCTGTTTTGTGAAAATGATTTCAAACAAACATCGCATTGATAAGGGCGCTCTCCAGAGTGGATTCTCATATGTTGTTGCAAATGGCTGTTTTGAGAAAATGATTTGCAGCAAACAGTGCATTGATAAGGGCGCTCTCCAGTGTGGACTTTCAAATGATGCTGTAAATTGCTGTTTTGCGAAAATGATTTCAAACAAACATCGCATGGATAAGGGCGCTCTCCAGTGTGCACTTTCATATGACTTTTCAAAATGCTGTTTCGTGAAAATGATTTCAAACAAACATCGCATTGATAAGGGCGCTCTCCAGTGTGGACTCTCAAATGATGTTGCAAATGGCTGTTTTGTGAAAATGATTTGCAGCAAACATCGCATTGATAAGGGCGCTCTCCAGTGTGGACTATCAAATGATGTTCCAAATAGCTGTTTCGAGAAAATGATTTGCAGCAAACATTGCATTGATTAGGGCGCTCTGCAGCGTGTGCTTTCATATGACGCAGTAAATTTCCATTCTCCGAAAATGATTTCAAACAAACATCACATTGATAAGGGCGCTCTCCAGTGTGGACTCTCAAATGATGCTGCAAATTGCTGTTTTGAGAAAATGATTTGCAGCAAACATTGCATTGATAAGGGCGCTCTCCAGTGTGGACTTTCATATGTTGCTTCAAAGTGCTGTTTCGTGAAAATGATTTGCAACAAACTCGACATTCATACAATCGTTTACTCTTGTGAGTCTTTAAATGAATTTTCATTTTGGTTTTTTGTGTAAAATATTTATCACAAACGGCGCAACAGAAATGTTTTATTTTGTTATTTTCAACAATTCGTGAACATTTAACCTCTCTAGTATTCATCTCACGATTTGTGATGTTTTTATCAGGAAACTTCGTAGCCAAGTTGTTGTATTTCTCCTGTAAATTTCTTTTATTTGGGTTTTCAGAATCAACAACCTCGCCATCAAATACTGGTTTTTCTTCAATCTCTGACTGAGAGAAAACATTGTTTGACATAAGAGATAATGTCGCATCTGTCTCAGTCGGGACTTCACATAGTGAAGTTGATTCACTTCTTGTCGCATAGCTTTTCATTCTTGCAAAATCATATAATCTTACCACTGATTCTTTTAAAATAATCTCCACATGTTTATCACTTGGATGACACTCCATAATAAAATACAAAGTTGCTAGCTAAAACAAAACATAAATTGATGTTTGATGTATCATTGAATGGATACCACGTGAATGACATTCCATGATTATACATGAAACTGTTTATATTTGTAAACTATTTTCGGGGTTAAAAAATGAACATGGAAATCTGTTAAATTGTTGGCAACATAAAAAACCTTTTAAAATTTACAGAAGCATTCAATTACAGTCGACTCCGCTTTATTCGGACCCTTTGGTTCCGCTCACTTTTGTCCAATCTAAGCGGAAAATCAATCATTTGTTTCATGGTCATGCATAAAGGCAAAAAACGCATTTAAAATACTGTTATGTTGCGTAATAAATGAATTATAGCTGCGCTATACTGCAGTAACTGGCACTGATCGCATAAAACAACTTCGTTTACTTTAATGAGCATTTCACTTTTTGTGCTAAACTTTTCTGTACAATTTTGTCCTACAAGATGGACGCAATTGTACCGAAGTAAAAGCGACTATGAAGCTGGCACGGTGTTATTTGAGTTCATTGTCGAATGTTACTGCATTGATTGTCATTGTTTCACCATAATCACTCATAATGCAATTGAATCTTGTCTTAAAACGAACAAAGTACTGTTTATTGTGTCATAACCTAACGATGGAATTGCGAACCTAAGGTGTCCAAATTAAGCGGAGAATTGTCCGAATTGACAGGAGTTTTTTACGTTCAATTTTTACTTTTGTTCCGTTCCCGAGCATTTTGGCCGACTAAAGCGGTTGTCCAGGTTATCCGGTGTCCGAACTAAGCGGATTCGACTGTACGTTGCATTCAACAAAACTCAAAGCAAAATGAGATAAACATGTTCTAGCATAGGGTTACCACAACTGAAAAAATTCAACTTCCTGACGGTCTCAATGACCAAATTTTGCGACACCAAACAGATGCAATACAGCATTTTACAATATGCTCTAACATCATACCAATTTAAACGCCTATTTTGTCCACAAGACAGCAGCATTGGAACAGAGGGAAAAGAGCACAGAATTGTCACATTTGTTTAGTCCAACAACTTTCTGTTTATTAATATTAATATTGTCTGGTTAACAAAAATAAAGTCAACTTCGGTGCACTCACTAGGTAGGTCTGGTTACTACAAAGCAAACAGCAAAATTGATCTTTCAAAATAAACTAGTCTAGTCAAATAACTCGACCAACAAAAAAGCCAAATCGCATAATTACAAAGTATGGGAAGTTACGTGACGCGACACCTGATCGAAAGACACTTTATCGAACGACACTTAATCGAACGACAGATGATCGAAACGACACTTTATCGAACCGACAGTTGATCAAACGACACTTTATCGAACCGACAGCTTATCAAAGCGACAGTTGATCGAATCGACTGTTGCTTCTCTCGCACACAGTCATAGCAAAACGTGGCGTACAGTTGCATTGTTTGCTGCAGAAAATTAAAATTTGGTGACTTTTCATAAACAATGTTCAGCTATCTGTCCATGTTTGTTTGATAAAGTTGGATTTTGTAATTTTTGAGATATTGTGATATTTATATAATTTTGCTCTCTCCGCATTGAAGCGTAACGTTTTCGTTTACTCATTTACGCACCAATAACATGACTTACTATTCTCTTTCGTTCTCTACTCACAGCGGGGGCGCGGCGTAACAAGAAGAATTTCTAGAAATGTGTCACTTTTAGAAATACCTAATTTACACTAAATTCACTTTCTTTAGTTTTACAATTATGATGTATACAGGAAGCCAGATGATGTTTCTACTAACCTGTAAAAATCTCATCAGTCTACGACGCATAGTTTTCTATTAATTAACGATTACAAATGTGTGTGACGATATGCACTGTTAAAAGCACGACAACTGACGAAGTGCACATTTCAATCGCAATTCATTTAATTACAAGTTGTGTGCAATTGCTCGAAGATAACTTTTTATGTCAATATTCGTTGATTTTGCCTTCAATTCCTTACTCTTTGTATCTATAATGACTAGTCTAGTCTACTGTTGAATATTTTGCCTTCAATTCCTTACTCTTTGTATCTATAATGACTAGTCTAGTCTACTGTACAGACAATCTCGTACTTAGTAATTCTCGTGCGTATTCTTGTGATATCTTATTAATATGTGGGCGGGCCGGCCGCCATGCGAAATCGTACACTTTATGATACAAATATAAAACGTCAACTTTATGATATATACATCACAATTCATTAATACACACCATTACAAAGACCGCACATCACAATGGCTTATTGTTTCAATGTTTGAGAAACACGCAAAAATCTTGCTTGAACTGTCGGTTCGATAAAGTGTCGTTCGATCAGCTGTCGGTTCGATAAAGTGTCGTTCGATCAACTGTCGGTTCGATAAAGTGTCTTTCGATCATCTGTCGTTTCGATCAGCTGTCGTTCAATAAAGTGTCTTTCGATAAGGTGTCATAGTACCGGGAAGTTATTTACTTATAACTAGGGCGATTATTTTTTGACCTAAAAAACGAAAGTTTTTGACTGAAAAATTGAAAATTTTGACATTAAAAATCGTTTTTTGACAAATGAATATTTGAAGTAGTTAAATTACCCATTATTGTACAAAAAGTTAAAATTTATTGTAGTAAAGAAGGGCAAAAATCTGAAAACAGACCTAGCCTATTCTGAAAAGGGAAATGAACTAATTACAAATTACAGCCAAAAAAATTGCAACTAAAACACAACAAAAACACATCACAAACAGCGCAACAGAACTGTTTGGTTTTGTCATTTTCAACAATTCATGAACATTTAACCTCTCTAGTATTGCTCCTACGATTTTTGATGTTTTTATCAGGAAACTTCATAGCCACGGGTGCCGAACTTGGGTGGACAGGGTGGATTTGTCTAACAAATAATAGCGATTTTATGTTCAAAAGGTTATACAGTTAAATCCGGTTAATTGCATTCTGGATAATCACATAATTCGTTTTATCGCCTAAAGCGTGCAAGTCCCAAACCGTAGGCGTAGTGTATCATTTGTAAAAACAATACTTCGGTTTATCGAATAACGGTTTATTGCATAATCCGCTTAATTGAATAAAAATGAAGATAATTTATTCGATTATTCAAAAGTTTTTAAAAGATAAAATTGAAAACAACGCGCACTGGGAACGCACACGCTATGCGTAAGCTTTGTGACTTGTACTGCGCTTTCTTACGAAACAATGAAACCAACAATGCTCAATTTAAGCATTAACACGTGGCTGTCAATACGCAGACATTAACATTCGCACTGTTTTAGTTTCATTTAAGCGTTGCGTTGCGTTAAGATGATGACGTAATATGTGAAGAAGTTTTACGAAACAAACAAGTTGAAAGCTCTGCTGACGCAATCGTTGTGACAACACCATAAAATAAACAAGTTCTGCATGTACTTCATACAATTCACCAATGACTACAGTTTCAAGGGGCGGACATGGCCACATTTGTTCGCTTAAAAACACAAATGCAAGAAAGCATGTTTTCATCTTTTGCGTGCTTCAATGAATGAATGATCGCTATACACAATAAACGTTAGTGTTTTGCGTGTTGACGTCTTTACACATGACCAGCGTCGCACGTCAAGTAAGAAAAGAACTGGAATTTGCACTTTTGCATAAACGCATAATTCGTTTAATCGCATAAAAAGGCTTGGCAAATTGACTATGCAATTAACCAGATTTGACTGATATGCTTTTGTTGGAAGTGTTTTCCCATCTCTGGTGTTACGTCTGTACAGACAAACACAATGACCAAAAATAACCTTGGGACGACCCATGCGAAGAGTTTAAAGAGAAACTGTAAGTGTTAGGTTAGCTGCTTAGCATAACCAACAAGTCTAAAATTTTTATAAAAAGTAAAAAGTTG
This sequence comes from Clavelina lepadiformis, assembly GCF_947623445.1. Lineage (NCBI taxonomy): Eukaryota > Metazoa > Chordata > Ascidiacea > Aplousobranchia > Clavelinidae > Clavelina > Clavelina lepadiformis. The sequence goes on along the minus strand of NC_135246.1, from coordinate 18,515,929 downwards.
TATCATGGCTGTTGTCGCAAATAACGTTGATTAGAAGTATATTTTATCTTATTTTGTGTTTTTACAACAATCCTTGACATGGGGAATTCCCAAACATATGAACCCATTATCTTTTCCGCCCTACATTTTGTAAACTTCGGCGCCTATGTTCATAGCCAATTTGTTGTATTTCTCCTGTAAATTTCTTTTATTTAGGTTTTCAGAATCAACAACCTCGCCATCGAATGTTGCATTTCCTTCATTCTCTGACTGAGGGAAAACATTATTTGAAGTGAGAGTAAATGTAGCATCTGTTACAGTCGGCAAAATCTCAATATCCTTTAACGACAAAGATTTTAACGACAAAGATGAGACCGGGGTTAGTTGGAAAAAATTTTAGGAAAATTTAAACCACCAAACTTCAGAATGATCTTCGAAACCTTTATCTAGTCTGGCATAATGACTACGCTGGTCTACAACTTATTACAAAAGACTGACCAGAAATTGTTACAGGTTTACGCACAAACTTTATTTTTTCAGACATCAGTCACATTTTTCAACTAACCCCGAAGCCGGGGTTTGTTGGAAAACCACACAGGGTTAGTTGGAAAATATATCAATTTGTTATATACAGTATTCAAAATTGTCTGTTCGTTGAATGTCAATCAATCTATTGTGGATTGTAGCCCGACAAGTCAACATGGAAGACAAATTTCTGCTGACAGCGTTTCGTTGATCCGCGTAGATCCACGTTGAGTTTTGCGTTTATATACTCGCGCATACTTTCAATTAAAAGGTGTAGATAGGCCTATTTATCGATCTGTATCAAATAACAAGTTCCAACTTAACTGTACGAGGCTGTATAAGTAAAATATATGAATTCCATCAAGCATTAATAAAAGAAATTTTTACTCATATGATTTTACATATTCCAACTAATCCCATTCAAAATTTTCCAACTAACCCCGTATGCACAAGAGAGATAAAACTTACTTTTTATGTAGCCACTAAACCAGGTAATTTAATTGCCTCTGCCTTTTCTGGTACCATGGCACCTACGGTCAATATAGACTAATGAACTTTCAATTGTTTCTCTAGAGCAGTATGTTAGCCTACACTATATTTACCAACAAGCTCGAATTTTAGTTCAAAGTGTAAAAAACAGAAAAACGTGTGTCACTCTTATGCTTCTGCTCTGAGATCAATAAAATTAACATGGCGAATAGATAACACCGTTATCAATCACTAAGGGGCAGTAAAGATTTACAAAGATGTTCGGGGAAAACTAAAACTGCGATTTTTCAACTAACCACGCTTTTCAACTAACCCCGGTCTCCCGTAAATGCCATTTTGGTATTTTCCGGTTGATTAATTTTATTTTGGTTAAGCTTATATATATGGATACAATGTTCTTCTATTGGCATCCTGTGATAATAAAACTTACTGTTCTGTGATTTCTTGTAACTTCTTCTTCCTGCTATCGGTTCTTCTATCTTGTTACATCCGGCTTTAGTCACTTGGTAAAATTAATTTTGGTATGGCCTATTCTGCTCTATTGGCATTTTTTCAGTTTGGTGGCCTATTTTCCGTTTTGGTATTTTTATTGTTCCTGTTTTAGTTTGGTAAATATTAAGGGATGTAGGTTATAGTGCGTTTATATCACGATCAGGACTGCGCAAGCAACATAATTTTCACCACCTCCCATACATATTTGTGTATTTCTTCAGTTCAGGATATTGCTTGAACCAAGTATTATAGTAATAAACCTGCTGGCATTTGTCTCTCCAACCTGATATCATCCTAGCAAAGGGATGGCGAACATTGACCATGATAGCTGAGTCTTGGTCCTGCAATATGAGAAGATAAAAGTTTTAATAAAGTAATTTGTTATGAATCTGCGGCTTAAAGTTGTGCAAGTACCATGCTAGGTTATACAATTAAAGTCGATGGCCGACACCTAACCAACTATACGTTACTGCTTGGTAAAAGCGTTGTGTAGGGTTGGTCAAAAATTTGCTTTTAGCGACTGTTACTTTCCAGATTTCCAACTTTTTTGCTGCTTCTAACTCTTCGAAAGCGTTCACGTTGCTGTGGATGGCTTTTTCCCAAAATTGTTCCCTCGCTGCCTCGCCTAGAGCGCGCAAGTTCCAGAAAACGTCATTCCATGTTGAACTCCCGGCTTTCAACACTTGACAAGCATCGTGCGATGTCGGTAACTGCCGATATATCCGTCAGTGGGCGCCCCTGAGGTAATTTTTTGCTTCAATGACATTCTCATTGTAATTTTTATATCTTTTCTAAACAACAGGCTTAAGGCAAATCCTTTATACGTTTATCATAATACTGTTTGTTGTATTCGTAATCGACGAAATCTATATTATATAAACAACTGTTCGAAAAGACATCGTAAGCAAGTGTTTCTCGCTTTGTGCATTTGATATCAGGACACTTTTCAATCCAGAATATTTTGATTAAGCTTACAATACAAAACAGTCATTACTGTAGTAATTTCTGGATGTTGACCTTTTTCTTTTACTTGCTGCCATTTAATACGAAATTCCGGGTCAACTCTCGAGCACCGTCTGGCGATGGTTTGCACCCTTGCGTCGAATCTTTGTTTGGTCACGTGACTAGGCTCACGAAGCGAAAGATCCTGAGCTGCCATCTGTCGATTAATGCAAGGTTTGTTTTATGAAAAATTTACCTTGTGTGTAATTGTGTGGATGACTTTCTCAATGACACAAACCGACATATCAGTGGACAAAATAAATACGTATAGCTGTACATATGGCTATATATCAAGCTATATGTAGCTGAATAAGCTATACTAAGTCTAAATTCGTAAACTTGGTTGTACCATTGGTGGTTCATACACTCTGTAGTAGAGAGTCTAAACGTCCCATACGTATAATTACAATAAAATTTACAAAACAATCACCATTCGCTTTGACTTAAACGAGATTTCTTTTGTCTTCGGAATATGACGAAAAGATTTTCGTTTATATTCTTTGTGATAACTTTCTTTGCTGGTGTCTTTCTTTGTTTTAACCGCTTTCGTTGTGGTTGTTGGTTTGCTCAGTGCTATTTTACTTGTCATATGAGGCAGTTTGTCTCTTTCCTTGATATTAAACATGTCTCGAATTAAGACAAAATGAACAAATAACGTACAGACCACAACCACAGCCATCAACAAGAAAAACCTGCTCCTAATGGTTAAGAAGTGCTGAGCTTTGCTTTGCCAAAACTTAGGTAAAATCTTCCATTTAAACAGCATTGTTATCTTCGTATATTGCGCGATGGCTTTCTTGCCCACTCTTAATCAGTTTTTGTTTAGAAAACCCACATCATGCTATTTGCCTGAAAATCTTTCACAGCTTGCTATAGACAGCACTTTAGCGCGCCACTGAAGAACAATATAACAGAAAATTGTTTTATGATTCTTAAATTCAGTTGGTAATTTGGTCGTCCTTGCTTATGTTTCGCCCGAAACGATTTCATTTCACCAGACAATCTATCAACTTGTATGTGTGAATTATAACTCTTAAATAAATATATATACTCGTACAGTATATGTACATTATTTTTTAATTTTGAAATAATGTCTGTATCAATAAAAATTGGATTTAAGAAAACTATGGCCGATTGGATAATGTAATATTGTTAATGCTGACATGTTATAGGTAAGATTTAATGCAGAAACTACAACAGATAAATTCAATAATTTCCTTTAATCGAGCTTTTAACCTGTAGAAGTTGGATGCTTATAAGTTTTTACTTTTGGGTGAAAGTCGACTTACCTGCGAAAAAGGTTGGCATTACGAACATACATCAGCAAGTTAAGGCAAGAATTCATTCTTTAACAGTATTTCGATAAAACTGGGGCGAAGAGAGTAAAAATTGTGTAATTACATTTTGGTCTTTAGTAGTTACATCAGGTACGTTTTAGTATATACTGTAGAATGGTTCTTTTTTGGGCTTCTGTTTAAGATTCAATTCATTGGTTCACTTCTGTACTTGCACTTCTACAACTTCACTTTAATAATAGTTTATTACAGAATTGATACAATTTAGGTCGTGTAGTGCCACGAATTTCCATAAGCCCCCAAAAATGTGATTTCTATCGTTCTGTAGTGGCTTGGGAGCCACAACCAAGACCGATATATTAATTGTGAGAACGTATACGCCATTTAGTTACTGAAACATTGTTCATTGACAAACTGCAATCAGCATTTCTGCAAAGCTGCAATTTGGCTGCAGATGCAATTTGGCTGCAGCTGTAAACTTGCTGAAACTGCAATCATTATGCAACATTGGAAACGAGCTCTAAATAACTTTATGTGAAAACGCCGTTTAGTACGTTACCAAGCGATTTCATAACAACCCTGGCTGTAACTGAATGTAATTCCCATGGCAAACGCTTTGTGTTCATCGTTCGCGCGTTTTGAAATGTTCGTGTATTTTGTGTTGTATATTTCCGTTCACAGCGCTCTACGCTGATATAAGCTTAAACTTCTGTGCGTGTAAGCGCTCAGTCAGAGATATTGAATCGTACGAACGTATTACGTCAGTCGTGTTAAAATGTAATTTGTTAGACTTGTTTTAATTGGTGAATGCTAAGTTTGTGCTTGTGTCATAATAAACGGAACCTCTGCATTTTGGTGACAACCGACGGACCGTCCGCATTTTGATGACCACCGACGTTGACCCGACGTGTTTCAATGAAGCTGGTACTGTTAACTTTATTCTTGTAAACAAGTTGATTTAACAACAACGACAGCAATGGCTCCAGCTCAAAGTAGTTCAGTTTCTGACGGAGACGACGATGAAGACGACGATGATGACGACGCTACAACCTCTTCTGCCACATTCAGGACTTCTTGGACTGGTTGCAAAATCCTTCCAACGAAACGTTTCTCTGATTACAAACACAACATGTTCATTTGTTTACTGCTTACATGTTTCGCTTACATTTCCGAAGTTCTTACTACTTTCAACGAAGACAACAAGTTCCTACACTGTCAACTCACGAAGCTGATTGGAACACTCTACAAAGCAGTTGGGAAGATTTTCCCTACTGAGATACTGTCTTCTACTCTTGGACAACAAGCCTTGGGTTCCAACCTTGGAGATTTTATGTCCAGAGCAACATGTCACTCTATCAACGGTACCGTCTTACCGTCACTTGCTTACCGCAACGCGTTCAGTCAACGTCCTCTCATCCTATATCGCGATCAAAACGGCCACAGTCAATACGGCCAACTCATCTCAGACAACATTGTCTTACCGGGAGTACATCTGCTGGAATCGTATCGACCAGCTAGAAGTTTTGTCTTCCGAGTTCATGGGGACACTGTCCTTTACCACAACTACACCTTATCGCACGAACATGTGCAGGTGCACCAACTCAACTTACCTTTGTCGACTATACACCTCAGCTACAACGCTCCCGACTACGAGAAGATTCTCAACGAGCTGCCTGACTCCGACTCGTTCACTGACTTTCAATCGCTGCTCAGCTCTATGTCTGAAGCCAACCTGCTAAAGGAGAAAATGCGAAATGTCATAACAAGTCTCACTACTACTGATGAAACTATGATCAACGGATCCTACGTCGCAGACACGTTCGCGCACGCCGCGAAACAAACGTTGCTGCTTGCATTGTCAGAGATTACGAATCCATTTCTCTCAGCCCTTATCTTCATCCTGCAGCTACTTGCCATGATGTGGGCCTTCTGCCATACCATCGGGTTTATCCGATCATCTCCGCAGCATTTGCGGTATGCCAGATCTCTTGTATCCCGTATTCGCGCTGGACGCAGCCATCGAGATGCACCTCCACAACAAACTCATCCGTCGCCCTTGCTTCGACGTTCCCGTGACCAACCGTCTCCTTCTGGATCTTCTGATGACGCGCCACCCGCTGCGTCGTCCCGTGATGAATTCGCGGACACAAACACACTTTAAGTTTTATTACCTGTATCAACGTGTTTTTTTCGGGGCCCCGAATGTCGTATGCATGTACCCTTTTGCCATTTCCCCTTTGTCGTTGTCGACCGACAAAGTTTTTTTGTGTATATCTTGCGTATCGCATGCCTACTAATTACTAACCTTTTCCTTACTACGTCGCCTTGTCTTGCAATTGTATCTTTACCAATTTTTGTCGCATAGCATGCTCTCCTTCCCACGCATGACCTGAGTTGTTCAAATAATTAACCTCAACCTTCTAGTTTCTATACAGATTTGCAGTCATTACCATTGCTGACAAACATTTCCAACATGTCGGAACACCCGGAACCAAGATCTGACGTACAAATGGACAGTGAAACGTCGGATGCACCGGTTGCCACTTGGCCGGCGCGTTCGTTTATCAACCTCGCCATGCCCGACCCACCGATTCCCGATTCACCAGACTCACCGGACGAACAGCCAGCTCCCGCTCCACAACCGTCGACCATCAAACCGGGAGAACAAGGCTCGGATTTCCTCCTTCCCGGGCGGCGGGAGATGGCGTTTTTGAAACGAACAGTACTTCATCCGATTTACACATATTATGAGATATTGGCACCAGACATTTCCATTCTAACCAAACATTCAGACTTTTCAGTAAACGTCCTGGCATTTCCATCACCACCAAACACTTCGGCAGAGGACCTGGAGCTATGGTTCCAGCGACTGGAAACAATGTTCGACCTCGTTCCACAGATTAGTTGCGAGACAAAAATCTTCACAATGATAGGAGCCACAGCAGCTGTCCAGTCAACCGATTTGCTGCGGTTTTTCCTCCGCCTGAGAAACACAACGCCACTTGGAACCCAGGCTTACGAACAGTTCAAAAGTTATCTAAAACATCGATTGGTGTGTGAGACACCCACCAAGTGGTAACAGACGGTAGTTGCAAAACGGCAAACTACAAAACTGTAATTACTCTGTTATCTGTACATATTCATTGTGTTATTTTTGTACTACTCGCATAATCAGGATGTTGTTTTTAATTGCCAATTTTTTTTGCCTTTCGTAGCGGGGGAGGAATGTGGTGGCTTGGGAGCCACAACCAAGACCGATATATTAATTGTGAGAACGTATACGCCATTTAGTTACTGAAACATTGTTCATTGACAAACTGCAATCAGCATTTCTGCAAAGCTGCAATTTGGCTGCAGATGCAATTTGGCTGCAGCTGCAAACTTGCTGAAACTGCAATCATTATGCAACATTGGAAACGAGCTCTAAATAACTTTATGTGAAAACGCCGTTTAGTACGTTACCAAGCGATTTCATAACAACCCTGGCTGTAACTGAATGTAATTCCCATGGCAAACGCTTTGTGTTCATCGTTCGCGCGTTTTGAAATGTTCGTGTATTTTGTGTTGTATATTTCCGTTCACAGCGCTCTACGCTGATATAAGCTTAAACTTCTGTGCGTGTAAGCGCTCAGTCAGAGATATTGAATCGTACGAACGTATTACGTCAGTCGTGTTAAAATGTAATTTGTTGGACTTGTGCTAAATGATGAATGTTAAGTCGTGAACGTATTATAATCGGATCTGTACAGTTCCTACAATAAAGGATTGCTTCTGATAAACCCATCTGTTAATCGTGATAGCTTTCGGCCAGTGCCAGTAGTAACACGTTAAGGTTAGAGATTTCTAACCGCACGCAACCACGGAGTCAGATCATTAATTCGGCAGGTAAACTAAGACCTAAAGGTTAAGATAAGCAGTGACCGTCCGCAGTTCCACAACGAGAACAGTTGTTTGGTTTTATCCAATGTGGGATCTAACGATGATGAAACAAAAGGCAATTTTATGAAAATATTTAGGAACATACACATCAGTAATACAACCGCCTGTCCGTGTCAGTCTTCAAGTGAATTTGATTATTGTGTAAAAGATTCATTATTGTGTTGGTCCATGTGGGTTCTTAAATCAGTTTGCAGGTTTGCTATTTGTTTGATAGATTTATCAGAAACCGAGTAACATAAATACTTTCGGTAACAATTTTCATGGAATGCTTAACTTTGCATTTAAAGTTTTTACCATTCGATGTGCATTCATCAGGAAATTCCTTTGCTAACATATTATATTTTGGGAGTGAGTTTGTTTCATTCAAGTTTTCAGAATCAACAAGTTTGTCCAAATGTTTGGAATTCTCTTGCTTCATTCTCTGACTGAGTGAAAATATTATTTAACATTGCAGTAATTTTGTCATTAGACTCAAATCGAGATACCTCTCCATCTCCCATTGACTCTTCTTTAATAGCTCCAAGATTAGGAGAAACAAATGCAATTTCCGATTGAGCTTACTTAATACAAATGTCAATAACAAACTTTCAATTTATGTTTGCAATATTTCCTCATTTGGCATTGAACTGTTCGTGGTTTTGGATTTTTGGATTGCTGCAAGAAGCTTTGATTACATATCTTTCATGTTTTCTTGAATTTTCTCAAATTCCAACTTCACATCTTATCACATTGATTTTAATTCTTGTAAAATCATATCACTGATTGTTTTCAAAATACAGTAATCTCGACATGCTTACCACTTGGATGTCAGTCCATAGTAAACTTTGAAACTGTGAGCTAAAACAATGATACTTAATGTAACGTTAGATTGATACAACACGAATGACATGATGATTGTATATCAGTGCTCTTCAACAGGGGTTCCACGGAACCCTAGGGTTCCGTGGAACACGTAGTGGGGTTCCGTGAGTTTTAAGGGTTCCGCGAGGGTTCCTCGTTTGTTTAGGGAAATTGATTTCTTGCTTTAGCATTTTGATGCGTCATTCCGATTTTTTTCGATCACTGCACAGCATTCATACTCCAAGTAGGCCAGTTTGTTAAACAAGAAGTTGCTGAGTGCAGTCAACAACCGAATAAAACATTGATATAATTGTTGCGTCACTTGCTTTTAACAGGAACGTTATTGTTGCATCACAGTCATAAGATCAAAAGAAAAGCAACAACAATAGAGTCATTAAATGTCTGACTTTATAACTTTTGTAATAACTGTTTATGTTTTGAAATGTCTAATTATTTTTTGAAGTGTAACCGTGTAATAACGAAATATCTTATTTTCTGACCAAGCAACTCGTAATTTCTAAACTTTTGTTAGTGGGGTTCCATGACAAACACGAAAGTACATGAGGGGTTCCGCGTTGACAAAAAGGTTGAAGAGCACTGTTGTATATGACATTGTTTATATCTGTAACTTGTTTGCTGGAAAATGAACACGCAAACTGTATAAATTTATACAAGTATTCAAGGACAACCAACAAACCTAATAGACATTCAATAGTTGTATATGTTAAGGTTTATATATATGCCCTTTTTGCTAAGAAAAGGAATGTGAATAGTAGGAAACTGCATATGAAGTGAATACAGAAACATAAAACATAAACTAGAAAAATTAGTACAACAATTCAAATACATTGCAATCAGCGAAACCAAAACAAAATGAAATGAACATGCTAAAATGGTTCATATTTCGTAACATGACTTTTGAAAAAGTTTGAAAATGAAATAACATCTTTATACTGCAAAACATAATAATCATTTGCATAAACAACAAATCACCAAACTAGCTGTATTTGGTAGCAGTATTAATGACAAAATTACGGTAGCTTTGAATGTAAGCAAACACCAAAACATTGTCAAATACAATAGATTTGATTAAAACCTAAACCAAACAATTCATTAAAGGCATTCACCAATATGGACTCTCATATGAGTTTTCAAACTGCTGTTATGTAAAAATGACTTACAGCAAACATCGCACTGATAAGGGCGCTCTCCAGTGTGGACTATCATATGACTTTTCAAATAGCTGTTTCGTGAAAATGATTTCAAACAAACATCGCACTGATAAGGGCGCTCTCCAGTATGGACTCTCATATGAGTTTTCAAATGGTTGCTTTGTGTAAATGACTTACAGCAAACATTGCATTGATAAGGGCGGTCTCCAGTGTGGACTTTCAAATGAGACTGAAAATTGCTGTTTTCCGAAAATGACTTCAAACAAACATCGCATTGATATTGGCGCTCTCCAGTGTGGACTTTCATATGACGTTGTAAATTGCTGTTTTCCGAAAATGATTTCAAACAAACGTCGCATTGATACGGGCGTTCTCCAGTGTGGACTCTCATATGACTTTTCATATGGATGCTTTGCGAAAATGATTTCAAACAAACATCGCATTGATAAGGCCGCTCTCCAGTGTGGACTTTCATATGTTGCTGTAAATTGTTTTTTTCCATAAATGATTTGCAGCAAACATCACACTGATAAGGGCGCTCTCCAGTATGGGCTTTCATATGACGATGTAAATGGCTGTTTTCCAAAAATGATTTTAAACAAATTTTGCATTTATAAGGGCGCTCTCCAGTGTGGACTTTCATATGACGGTTCAAAGTGCTGTTTTGTGAATATGATTTGCAACAAATTTGACATTGATACAATCGTATATTGAAGTGAGTCTTTAAATGAATTTTCATTTTTGCTTTTCGTGTAAAAGATTTATCACAAACAGCGCAACAGAAATGTTTGGTTTTGTCATTTCCAACAATTCGTGAACATTTAACCTCTCTAGTATTGCTCTCACGATTTGTTATTTTTTTATCAGGAAACTTCGTAGCCAATTTGTTGTGTTCCTCTTGTGAGTTTTTTTCATTTAGGTTTTCAGAATCAACAATGTCATCATCGAATGTTGCATTTCCTTCATTCTCTGACTGAAGGTTAACATTATTTGACATGAGAGTAAATGTGGCATCTGTTTCAGTCGGCAAAATCTCAATATCCTGCAACGACAAAGATTTTTCTTCATTAGCTTCAAGATGAGCTACAGCTGATGCCTTCTTTGAATGAATTTCCTGAATACAAATGCTAGTATCAAACTCAGACTGTATAGCCGATGGTTGCAATGTTTCTTCAAATGGCATTGCATTGTTCATGGTTTCAGTTTTCTTTGTTTCTGCAAGAAGCTTTAAATGCATGTCTTCCGCGTTTTCTTGCATCTTTGCAAATTCCATTTTCTTATGATATCTTGTTGCATTGATTTTAATTCTGACAAAATAAGATCATTCAATGTTTTTAAAACAACTTCAAGTTGTATACGACCTGGTTGACATTCTGTAGTTGCATATGATGCTGTTTATACTTATGACCTATACGCTAAGTAAAGGAAGATAAATATTAAAGCTTAAAACTGTACAAATAAAAAAGACATTTTCAAAGATATTGCAATCAACAATAATCAAAATGAAATGAGTAAAACAAATTCCTAAAGTTAGTTCATGCAGTGTAACGGTTGTGAATGCTTACAAATGTGCCTTCAACTTAAACGACTTCTCTGCATGAAAATACTGTTACGATTGCCCACTTGTGTGAATTGTCAAATGGCATTGAAATGGCTGTTTTGTGAAAATGATATGTAGCAAACATTGCATTGATAAGGTCGTTTTCCAGTGTGAACTTTCCCATGGATTTATAAATCAACGCTTTGTGGAAATGATTTGCAACAAATTTTGGATTGAAAAGGATGTCATTCAGTATGAACTTTCACATGACACTGCAAATTGCTGTTTTACAGAAATTACTTATATTATACATTGCATTGATAACGGCGTCCTCCAGTGTGAATGTTAATGTTATACTGCAAATTACTACTTACAATTTGCAAAAACCTCCACTTTGATATGGCCACACGCCCACACGCCCACATCCGAATTTAATTTTATCACAGTTATCGCTTTCACTGGACTTGCAAATGTTGGCACATTAAACAAGATCTTTATGGTGCAATACATAACATTCACTGGCATGAATTACAAATCGCCAAAGCATATTTATGTGGTAGAAATATTTACGTTAACATTATTGTAACACTGAATGTAAAGAAATACCAAAACATTGCCACATCTAAATTTATAATAGATCTGATTATCACCTAACCAAACATTTCATTAAGGGCGCTCTCTAGTGTTGGCCTTTCATATGAGAAATATGTTAAATTGTTGGCAACATAACGAACCGTTTAAAATTATCAGAAGCATTCAACAAAACTCAAAGCAAATTGAGATAAATATGTTCTAGCATAGGGTTACCATAAATGAAAAAGTCAAATTCCTGACGGTCTCAATGACCAACTCTTGCGACACCAAACAGGCGCAATACAGCATTTTACAATATGTTCTAACATCATAACAATTTAAACGCCTATTTTGTCCGCAAATCAACATCATTGTCACAAAGGAGAAAAAGCTCAGAATTGCCACATTTGTTTAGTACAACAAATTTCTGTTTATTAATGTTAGACCTTGTCCGTTTAATAAAAATAAAGCCAATTTTGTTGCACTCACTACCTAAAACTACAAATACAAAGGTAGGTCTGGTTACTACAAAGCAAACAGCAAAATTGATCCCACAAAATAAACTAGCCTAGTCAAATGACTCGACCAACAAAAAAGCCAAATTGCATAATTACCGAATAATGAAAGTTACTATATAACAAAGAAAAGTTAACTAAAAATCACACTAGGTTGGCGTTAAGACGATGTCTTGTAACCGATAAGCGTATCTCGTCAGTATACTTACATTTTCACTTAGCATTTTCAACAGTAAAAACAATAACATTGTTTAATCTTTAGCACTAAACAAATTCTTACTGTGAAAATATTGCCAGTTAGATTTTATGAAAATTATCGTTCAAAATCCCGAACTTTTAAGCATTTTTTAACATTTCTCCTTGACGCATATTTGAACACAAAAATCCTGGACATGTCCGGAAAAATCCTGACGTATGACCCTTTGCTAGCATTGATATCGGAAGCAAAGACGCATTGCTTATGTGCAATCTGTGTTAATACTAACATTACGATTACTCGGTATGTTAAAAGATATCAAAAAAACATTTAAGGGGTTATGATTCAACTCAAAGAAATAGGCTTTTCAATTCAAAATACATTAAATCAAAAAGCTACTATCGCAAAACCACATCATAAACCTTCCGCGAACTTCAGCTTACAACTAGATCTAGGCTAGTTTATGATTGCTTACAGCCTTAATTTGGACAGAATCCTTGTACTTTTAATGAAATGGTTGCAAATGGTAGTTGAACCTGACAGCTTGACCCACTTCACTACAATTATTGCTTGTTGAAATGTTTATTGCGGGTGATGATATATGAGTCTCGCAAGGATGTTGTCTGCTTTTCTCAACCTCGAACTTAATTGTTCACCTTTACGAATTATTGTCTGCTGAAGATGACAACAAATTTGTCTAACTTAACACTGAAATTCTTCAAGTTGTATGCAACAATGTTTACACATAAATAAAAACTGTATATACTGATTATAATGAACCTTCTTTGAACGATAACATTTCAACAGAACATTTGCACAACAGCAGCATAAAAACCTCCATATTACAGCATTGATTGTAACAGCAAGACAGAATGCATAAGCAGCTGTGTATAACTCACATTATACAGGCATGATATTTAATGCCACGACTTTAAACGATAAACAGGAAACAGGATGTCATCGGCACATCATGCGCTGATCGTCACATGCCGTATTTTCTTGAATGGAAGCCGCGGCTACTGTTTTTTATTTTTGAAGGTTTTGTGCGGCTTCTATTCTAGGGCGGCTTCTATTCGTAGGTGGCTTCTATATTTTTTGCATGAAGTACCGGTAAAGTTGATTAGATGACAATGAAATTCTGCGCTCTCTTTTGACAAAAAAAGTTTTTATTCTATTACTATCCGATCACTACTATCATGTGACAACTGCTGTTTTTCGCAGGTGCGAGCTCTCAATGACAGCCTTTATATTATATCGAAGCGATTTCAGCATTGTCTTCTGCGGTTTCTATGCGAAGGTGGCTTCTATGCGAGGACGGCTTCCATTCAAGGGTGGTTTCTATTCAAGAAAATACGGTACTCAAATTTCGATAACAACCACCTATACTTTACATCAAGTTTTGAGCTGGAAACTTTAAGATAAATACTCCAAAATACCAAAAATTCAAACCCACACCAAATTTACAATTTAGTCTAGTCCTGCAACCAGCTATCACCAAAACAATAACAAAAAGTCCATATCGACGTCACATGCGTATTGGACCGGAAACTTTCTTCCATTTTTTCAATATGACGCAATCAGTGCAACAGCTTCACAATCGCCGTGTTGCCGGCTCAAAATTGTCTTCCTTTTGGGAGGAAAATTTTTAATCCAACTGACTTATCAATCTACATGATGATATGACGTACTGGTTTTACTGCATATTACAGATAAAAGTCAAGGGCATGGGTAAAGATTCTGCCTCTGATGTGGCTTTTCGATCATCATTGGGATCACCGACAACATTTGACTAGGATATGACAACCTTGACGGTAATGTACAAACACTACGTTTTGTTCCATTTCAATCTGACTCCAACTAACAACTTGAGATTTCTTTTCATATAAATTCGAAATGCATTATCATTATAGGCCTATATTTCATGTCTAGTATCTTGGTTTCATATGATGCTAATACGATGTAAAGTTCAGATTATTTTTACTTTGTGACGCAACATTTACGTTGTGTTTGTTACCAGGGAATAATATAAAATATTTCCAAATGTTGTGAAAAAACAAGTGAAAAATAACAAAAGTTTCAAGCTAAATATATTGTTATACCTGAAAATATACTAACCGTGGGAAGTAAAATATCCATTGCCTCATTCCATGAGATTCTCATTGGCAGCTCTGAATAACTCGAGTCAAATGTTCGGTAAATTTAGTGGCCTATATCAATGAAAATGTATTTGAACTACTCACCGCGTATGATTGTGCTATGGGAATTGGGGTGGTGGATTGGTTTCTAGACTGGCCTAAGCCAAGTCTGACTGTTGACTCCGCTAATGATTGTCTTTGACTCCGTTGCGTTTACTGTCTCTATTCTGCTTCTTAAATCAACACCAACTTCGTAAGTTCAAATCGTTATATTGTCCGAATAATTTGTCCGAATTAGAATATTTACACCATGATTTCAATTCCCAATATCTTAGCAATTACTTCAATTTACAGGAATAATTCCGAAAGCAGAATTTCTCAGAGTAAGAGAAGAGAGAATTTCCAATATCCGTTTTGTAAGAGAGCAATTTAAACCAAACATTCCTTTTTATACTAAAGTATTGACCAATCAGCTTTTTGCCCATCAGCCCATAAGTCACGTGAACAATTCCAATTTAAGCCTTTTTCTCACAAAGAATTCAAATACAGAAAACCACTTGACACACTTAACTACGCTACATGTTGGTTTGAAACTACGATTGATTAAAGATACTAGAAAACAATACCTGCTACCATAAAACCACGTGTCGCATATATTACACGTTATCTGAACGTTTTCAAGTACACTCAAACTTTACGCCGTGAAAACAATGCTACTTGAAATGCTTATATCTGCGTCCAATATGTCAGTTAGAAATACAATTTGTTTGAATAACAGAATTTACCAAGTGTAACACAGCTGTCTAAATATTCAATTTTATCTAACTGGAGAAAATGCAAAAACTTATGCAAAATGCCAATTTATATAACTAATTGCCAATTCTATCATGATCCCCACAATAATTCCCCCCACTCATAAAAGCTTCGAGGTAGGAATGTTGGTTTTGGCATCTTGCAATCCTTGAGAATGGAGCATTTGTTTGTTTTCTCCAGTCAGATTTGTGCAGTCATCACAGGTCACACGAATTGATACATGCAATAGAAAAAATAGCAGTAAATATTCTTCGCTAATACTATGTTGTATAGAAGGGTTTTTAAATATTTTGATATTATTGTTTTATACGTTTTTACCACAACCGAAGTAATATAAAAGTATGGTAATTGTAATTGCACACAAAACCTAACACAAATAGTTTGAATGAAATGATATCGGACAACGCGTTTGGTTTGCCAAATTTTTATAGCAAGATAATGTAAGTATAAGGGTGGGTAAGGGTAAGAGGATTTGCATAATGCAGGAGAAGAAAATAAAAGTTCGATCAGTCTGAGTAATAAGCTTAATATCGCGATTCGCCCCAACTCGTTTTCTCCTTGCATTTGTTGATGCAAGTTTATGCGGTACCCATTTGTGAATCGAAGTTATATCGGGATAGTCACAAATCAACAGATTCTGACTTATACAGGCTGGCAGTTTGCAACCTGGTATATTCTGACAAACAAGGCAAAATAATCGTACGGCGTTGGTTAACGCTTGTACTTAATGTAAGTCATTTATGAAAGCAATAAAGGTGGGTTAATATAAAACGTAGCTAAAAGTGCTTAGCGTAAGAAAAGATTAAAAGAATGCTTTGTAGGTAGACAATGGGTGAAAGTGACCGTTGATAAGTATTTGGCTTAGTTAGCCTGTGTCCATGCAAATAAAATAAAATAAATATCATCTACCACAAAACATGATATGGGAAATAAGTAAAGATAGAAGTCGATAGGGGGATAAGGAATACATTAACTTTGTTCAACTTTAAGTTCTCGTTTTGTATTATATGATGCGTGGATTACGCAGAACAAATATAAGATATAACTATACTACTACAGTATGAATTTATATGCGCGTTGTCCTTGGGGACATAAATTTATCAGGTAGAATCAGCTAAAGAAACGTATTTTACTATTTTTGTTATTAATAATCATGACATATGTGCGCTAGCTAATATCTAATAACACCAATAGCAAGCTACGATTTATTCAGAAATGAGTAATGTACTTTACCGGTTAAGAATTAATCGGGAGCAGAACCAAAGTTTTGTAGAGATGTCCACACAGATTGATAACTTCGTTCTTCTTGATGATTGTTCTTCCATTTTTCTTTTGAGCGATGCTGGCCGCTTGTCTGTGTTGCTTTCCGGCGTTGACCAGCGTTGTCATCAGCCACAATCCATAACGCCAGCAGCGATACAGCCATTGTTCGTTAGCGAGAATTCTTTCAACCGGATACTTCGAGAATTTTTGAAATGTCTGCCGCAATTTTCTCGCTAACAGACCGTTGAAAGCAGTTTGTCTCTCGATCCTAATCTGACATACTTCTGCAGAACTTCAAGAGAAGGAATAACGCAGAACGAAGAGAGAATTTGTAAGAGTCCGTTTTGAAAGAGAGCAATTTAAACCAAACATTCCTTTTTATGCTAAAGTATTGACCAATCAGCTTTTTGCCCATCAGCCCATAAGTCACGTGAACAATTCCAATTTAAGCCTTTTTCTCACAAAGAATTCAAATACAGAAAACCACTTGACACACTTAACTACGCTACATGTTGGTTTGAAACTACGATTGATTAAAGATACTAGAAAACAATACCTGCTACCATAAAACCACGTGTCGCATATATTACACGTTATCTGAACGTTTTCAAGTACACTCAAACTTTACGCCGTGAAAACAATGCTACTTGAAATCCTTATATCTGCGTCCAATATGTCAGTTAGAAATACAATTTGTTTGAATAACAGAATTTACCAAGTGTAACACAGCTGTCTAAATATTCAATTTTATCTAACTGGAGAAAATGCAAAAACTTATGCAAAATGCCAATTTATATAACTAATTGCCAATTCTATCATGATCCCCACAGTGCAATGATACCTTAATAATTACCAACATATAGTTTTAAACACAACGCAGTGTATGCAAGTTGTGTAGGCCTACGGGCGACATAAACTGTACACACTGATAAGACATATACAGATAAAGTTGTTTTACGATAAAGTTTTAAAAATCGTTTCTAAACGTTTTAAGAGGCATTGGAAGACGTTATTGCGTTTAATTAACATTAACAATGCAGCCAACTTCTACGAAATTGGCTACACCTACGATCAGCCCAGCGCTCTTTCCTTCTCATTTTCCAGCGAAATTCCAATATCAACCGCAAATGTCGTATCGGGCTGTTTATTGACTCCGAGTGTTGCTAAAAGTGCGGAAACTTTTGTGGTTGATCTCAACGATATCCCATAAGACCGAGATGTTCTCATGTAAGTCTTAACTGAACCTAAACATGATTAACAAACTTTTTAATCTACTTATGGATCTTAGAGTAGCCTTTGCTCTCCGCGCTTCTGACAATGCTGGTAACGTAGCCGAAGTTTCAAACATAGCAATGATCAACCTTTTTCTTTTTCCGATGCTATAATTTAATATATGATCAAAGTCCTTGTTGGCTTGTAAAGATGACAATAAAGTTGTCTATGTTAACACTGAACTTCTTCAAATTGAATTCAACAATAGTTACAGAGCAGTAACAACTGAAGGCCTATATGACTACATACTGATTTTATTGAAGTTTATTTGAACAATTACATTTATACAAAGCATTGGAAAAGCAACAGCCTAAAGACGTCCAGTTTGCAGCGATGATCTTAGTAGAAAAATGCTTTGAACAGCTGTGCATAAATCACGCAGAATAGGCAGGCACGACTTAAAACAGAAAACAAAAAGTCATCGGCACGCAATTCAAAGCATCACTGACGCTATGCTTTGCAAATTTTTATAACAACCACCTAAACTTTACAGCAAGTTTTGAGCTTAAAATTTAAGGACAACTATGGCCAAGGTCGTGCTGGTGTTGTCGCGTTCTGAGTTGTTGCGTTGTTCACTCCTGACTCCTTGTCTCAGAAGGTTGCTGTTTTTGTTCTCCTGTCTCCTTCGCTCATATATCAAAATAAAATTAACACGAGGTTCTGCGTTTAACCTTTACTAAAACTCATGTCCTGCGCTCAGGCAAAACAGGCAGTGCAAAACGGAATGGGTCGGTAAAACGAACTAGTAGTGCTTAAATCAACATGTGCTGGGAGCATTGTGAGGGTGACAGCCAGCGACAAAACAAACAAAACATCCAACGGCCGCTACACAACTACTCCAAAGTATCAAAAATCTAAACCAGTGGTTCCCAACCGCGGCTCTTAGAGCCGCAAGCGGCTCCAAGGTAGCTTTCTTGCGGCTCTCATTGACCCACAAAAAAAATCTATTTATATTAATTAGGGCAATTATTTTTTGACTTTTCAAAAATGTCAAAAATTGTTCAACATTTATAGCGTTAGGTCAAAATTGTTTACATATTTTTCATTTTAAATCTTACAGTTACACATTGTAGCCTACTTTATTTTGTTGTGAATGGCCCATCGTCTACTTATGGTGATTCATAAACCGCTTCCTGAATCCTTAACCACAATTGCGCCTCGCTTTGACAAAGTTGTTAAAGTTCAAAGCCAATGCCAAGTTGGACGTTAAATTGATCTGTGTTATTTTTCTTGTTAGTGTTGCTATTCGTTGGTACATGATTTCATGCTTTAAAATTTTCGTTATATTTACTTGAGTGTTTTCATGCGGCTCCATACGTAGGCTACTCAAAAGTTTGCAATTCGGCCCCGACACCAAAAAAGGTTGGGAACCACTGATCTAAACCCACACAAAATTTGCAACTTAGCCTCGACCTGCAACCAGCTATCGCCAAAAAATAACAAACAATATAACAAAAATAATAACAATAACCTTGTAATGAAATGGTGGTTTATCGTTCCTTAGCCTGTAAGGACGACCACTTCAATTACAAAGTCTGTCTGTTGATTTGTTGTCTTCGATGATAAATGAGTCTCAGGTCGTTGTTTCGCTTCTCTTAATCTTAGAATCAATTGTATACCATGACAACTGTATAAACTGGTTATATTGTTTCTTGTTTAAGCGATTACATTAAATAAGACATTGGGACAGCTACATAACAAAGTCGACCGCTTTCTAGGGTTAACTTCGTAGACTGTGACGCAATGAATAGCTATACATGAAAAAATAACTCACGTTACGAATTATAACGAGACACAGGAAATCATGCATAGGCGACACGTAACGCAATGCTTTGCTTTGCCGATTTCCGTAAACAAGTCTATTCTATGCGGCATTCGATTTGCAAGCAATTTTATAAAATCATCACAACCTGGATGACACATTGACACTTCATCTTTACACTGTATGAAAATTTTACAGCAGATGAAAAAAATGGAACAGCTGAAAGGGATTTATAAAAATACTTTATCGGGATGAATGACACAAGAAAAATTTTCAACTAAGCAACTTCACTTAAATAGTTTAGTACAGAATTGATACAAGTTTGGTCGTGCAGTGCTACAAATTTCCATAAGCCCCCAAAAATGTGATTTCTATCTTTCCACAACGAGAACAATTGTTTGGTTTTATCCAATGTGGAATCTTACGATGATGAAACAAAAGGCAGTTTAATGAAAATATTTAGGAACACACGGTGCACACTCATCAATAACACGACCGCCTGTCCGTGTCAGTCTTCAAGTGAGTTTGATTATTGTGTAAACGATTCATTACAAACAGTCAGAAGCCAACAATTGACGCTCAACCTTTCTGGTAGTATGCTTAAATCTCGATTCTCTGACAATTCCTTAACCAATAAGTTATATTCCTCACATGACATCACATCTTTACAATTAAGTTGTCAGAGTCAAACACAGTGTCCTCAGATGTGGCACTTGTTTAATCTCTGACCGAGGTACAATATTCTCTAAAATGGTTGTAATTGTATTTTGATATCTCCAAATCGTCAAAAATACCCAGCTTTCCAATCCTGAAACATCGGTTTCTTTCATTTCTAGCTTAAGGCCAAAGAATAAATCATATCTTCTTTGAATGAACTTCCTGAATACAAGTGTCAATGTCAAATTCTGTCTCTGATGTCAATGTTTCTTCAAGTGGCGTTTTTTTTTCGTTTTCTCTGTTTCCTCATTCAATCTTCGCACCTAATCTTGTGTGCTCTAATTCTTGTGAAATCAGATCACTGATTGGTTTTCATACAACATCAACCAGTCTGCAACCTGGTTGATACTCCATAGTTAAATATGGTGCGATTTATACTTATAACCTATTTGCTAAGAAATTGAATGAAAATAGCTAAAAAAACTTGCATTTGATGTGAATATAGAAATAAAAAGAAACTGAAAATTGAATACATCAATTCAAATACATTGCAATCAGGGAAAATCGAAAAACAAAATAAACCGAATATCCTAAAACGGTTCATACTTCGGAACAGGACTTTTGCAAATGTTTGAAAATTAAACAAGATGTTTACGGTGAAAAACATAACATTCATTGGCATGATTAACAAATCACCAAACCAGTTTTATGTGGTAGAAGTTTAATTGTTAACGTTACTGTAACTCTGAATGTAAACAAATACCAAATAATTGCCACATCTACATTCATAATAGATCTGATTAAAACTTGAACCAAACATTTCATTACTAATCGTGCTATCCAAGTTGGACTGCCGTATGAGTTTGCAAACTGCTGTTTTGTAAAAAGAATTTAAAACAAACTAGTGCATGTAAACAAATACCAAAAACATGTCATAAACTCTCATATGATGCTGCAATTCACTGTTTTAGGGAAATGATTTGCAGCAAATCTTGCATTGATTTGGAGGTAGGTACATGTGAGTTTTTAAATCAGTTTGCAGGTTTGCTTTTTTTTTGATAGATTTATCAGAAACTAAGCAGCAGAAATGCTTTCGGTCATCTTTAACAATTGTCATGGAATGCTTAACCTTGCTTTTAAAGTTTTTACCATTTGATGTGCATTCATCTGGAAATTCCTTTGCTGACATATTTTGGGAGTGAGTTTGTTTCATTCAAGTTTTCAGAATCAACAAGTTTGTCCAAATGTGTGGAATTCTCTTGCTTCATTCTCTGACGAGTGAAAATATTATTTAACATGGGACTAATTTTGTCATCAGACTCAACTCGAGATACTTCCCTATATCCAGGGTTGCCATACCGTCCTTATTTATAAGATTTGTCCTTATTTTAAAGGTCCGTGTCTTAGAAAATATGTTTGTCCTTATTTCTAAGAAATGTCCTTATTTTCATTTACGTCCTTATTTTTAGGGCGGAGGTGGGCACTTTTGTCCTTATTTTGGGCATTTTGTCACCTTTACGATACCATTTTGTACCAAAGAGATACCAAAATTATGAACATGCAGATAGTGTCTTGTTTTTTTTTTTTTTTTTTTTTTTTTTAGGAACATTGGTTGCTTTCTCTTGTTGTACACTGTTTAAGGTGGTATTCCTCGTTAATTTTCTAGTCGTCCTTATTTTTGAGTTGAGACTGATGGCAACCCTGCCTATATCCCATTGATAGCTCCAATATGAGGAGAAACAAATGCAATCTCCGAATGAACTTCCTTAATACAAATGTCAACGTCAGACTTTTCATCTTATGATTGCAATATTTCCTCATTTCGCATTGAATTGTTTGTGGTTTTGGATTTCTTTATTTCTGCAAGAAGTTTTAAACACACGTCTTCCATGTTTTCTTGCATTTTGTCAAATTCCAACTTCACATATTGTCGCATCACTGATTGTTTTCAAAATAATCTTGACATGCTTACCACTTGGATAACACTCCATAGTAAAGTATAAAAATGTGAGCTAAAAAAACAATGATATTTAATGTAGCGTTTGATGGATATCACATTAATGACATGATGATTATATATGACATTGTTTATATCTGTAACTTATTTGTGTGAAATGAAAATGAACACGCAAATCGGTATAAATTATTACAAGTATTCAAGGATGGAGAAATCAACTAAACTCAAATGAAATTGAGAACAAAATGTGCTTGCATTGCTATGTGAAGCAAACAAGCATTGCTTATTTGTTAATGCTAATATCGCAATAACTTTGTATGTAAACAACACTCAAAAACATGTTTAAAAGTTTCGTAAAATTTAAAATTCATCATTGCAACCTCTACGTTTATAACAAATCAAGAAAACACATTAACTGAATATTTCACATAAAGTCAAAAGCAAAGTTCTTGTGAAATCAGATCACTGATTGCTTTTACGACAACGTCAACCAGTCTACAACCTGGTTGACACTCCATAGTTGAATACATTGCGGTTTATACTTGTGGCCTATTTGCAAAGAAAATGAATGTGAATAGCAGGAAACTGCACATGATGTGAACATAGAAACATGTAGAAACCAGGAAAAATATTACATCAATCCAAAGATATTGCAATCAGCGAAAATCAAGATAAAAAGAAACAAACATCCAAAAATGGTTTATTTATTGTAATGTAACTTTTGCAAATTTTGAAAAAGGAACAAATTTTAACGCTAACATTACTGTTACTCTAAATGCAAAGAAATAACAAAACAATGCCACATCTACATTTATAATTATAGATCTGATTAATACCTAAACCAGACATTTCATTAAAAACGCTCTACAGTAGAGATTTTCTCATGACTTTGCAAATGGCCATTTTGTAAAAATGAATTTCAGCATACATCGCATTAATAAGTACGCTATCAAGTATGGACTTTCATATGAGTTTTCAAAGTAATGTTTTGTGAAAATGTTTTGAAACAAACATCGCATTGATAAGGGCGTTCTCCAGTGTGGACTTTCATATGAGTTTTCAAAATGCTGTTTTGTGAAAATGATTTCAAACAAACATCACACTGACAAGGGCGCACTCCAGTGTGGACTCTCAAATGATGTTGCAAATGGCTGTTTTGTAAAAATGATTTCAAACAAACATCGCATTGATAAGGGCGCTCTCCAGTGTGGACTCTCAAATGATGTTGCAAATGGCTGTTTTCCGAAAATGATTTGCAGCAAACATGGCATTGATAAGGGCGGACTCCAATGTGGACTCTCATATGATGTTGCAAATGGCTGTTTTGTGAAAACGATTTCATACAAACATGGCATTGATAAGGGCGCGCTCCAGTGTGGACTCTTAAATGATGTTGCAAATGGCTGTTTTGTGAAAATGATTTGCAGCAAACATCGCATTGATAAGGTCGTTCTTCAGTGTGGACTATCAAATGATGTTCCAAATAGCTGTTTCGAGAAAATGATTTGCAGCAAACATTGCATTGATAAGGGCGCTCTCCAGTGTGTGCTTTCATATGACGCTGTAAATTTCCATTCTCCGAAAATGATTTCAAACAAACATCACATTGATAAGGGCGCTCTCCAGTGTGGACTCTCAAATGATGCTGCAAATTGCTGTTTTGAGAAAATGATTTGCAGCAAACATTGCATTGATAAGGGCGCTCTCCAGTGTGGGCTTTCATATGACGCTGTAAACTTCCATTCTCCGAAAATGATTTCAAACAAACATCGCATTGATAAGGGCGCTCTCTAGTGTGGACTTTCATATGTTGCTTCAAAGTGCTGTTTCGTGAAAATGATTTGCAACAAACTCGACATTCATACAATCGTTTACTCTTGTGAGTCTTTAAGTGAATTTTCATTTTGGTTTTTTGTGTAAAAGATTTATCACAAACGGCGCAACAGAAATCTTTTATTTTGTCATTTCCAACAGTTCATGAAAATTTAACCTCTCTAGTATTGCTCTCACGATTTGTGATGTTTTTATCAGGAAACTTCGTAGCCAATTTCTTGTATTTCTCCTGTAAATTTCTTTTATTTAGGTTTTCAGGAACAACAACCTCGCCATCAAATACTGGTTTTTCTTCAATTTCTGACTGAGAGAAAACATTGCTTGACATAAGAGTAAATGTTGCATCTGTCTTAGTCGGGACTTCACATAGTGAAGTTGATTCACTTCTTGTCGCATAGCTTCTCATTCTTGCAAAATCATATAATCTTACCACTGATTCTTTTAAAATAATCTCCACATGTTTATCACTTGGATGACACTCCATAATAAAATACAAAGTTGCTTGCTAAAACAAAACATAATTTGATGTTTGATGTATCATTGAATGGATACCACATGAAAGACATTCCATGATTATACATGACAATGTTTATATTTGTAACCTATTTTCGGGGTAAAGAAAATGAACATGGAAATCTGTTAAATTGTTGGCAACATAAAGAACCTTTTAAAATTTACAGAAGCATTCAATTACAGTTGACTCCACTTAATTCGAAAACTTTGATTCCGCTCACTTTTGGCCGAATTTAGCGGAGAAAGGGCTTTGTCCGAATTAAGCGGAAAATCAATCGTTAGTTTCATGGTCATGCATAAAGGCAAAAAACGCATTTAAAATACTGTTATGTTGCGTAATAAATAAATTGCAGCTGCGCTATACTGCAGTAACTGGCACTGATCGCATAAAACAACTTCGTTTACTTTTGTGAGCAATTTGACTTTTTGTGCTAAACTTTTCTGTACAATTTTGTCCTACAAGATGGACGCAACTGTACCGAAGTAAAAGCGACTATGAAGCTGGCACGGCGTTATATGAGTTCATTGTCGAATGTTACTGCATCGATTGTCATTGTTTCACCATAATCACTCATAATGCAATTGAATCTTATCTTAAAACGAACGAAGTACTGTTTATTGTGTCATAACCTAACGATGGAATTGCTAACCTGTGTCGGAATTAAGCGGAGAATTGTCCGAATTGACAGGAGTTTTTTACGTTTTACTTTTGTTCCGTTCCCGAGCATTTTAGCCGAATAAAGGGGTTGTCCGGGTTATCCGGTGTCCGAACTAAGCGGATTCGACTGTACGTTGCATTCAACAAAACTCAAAGCAAAATGAGATAAACATGTTCTAGAATAGGGTTACCACAACTGAAAAAATTCAACTTCCTTGTAACAGATGGAAAAGAGCACAGAATTGTCACATTTGTTTAGTCCAACAACTTTCTGTTTATTAATATTAATATTGTCTGGTTAACGAAAATAAAGCCAATTTTGTTGCACTCACTACCTAAAAGCTACAAATACAAAGGTAGTCCGCAAGACAACATCATTGTAACAGAGAAGAAAAAGCTCAGAATTGCCACATATGTATAGTACAACAAATTTCTGCTTATTAATGTTAGACCTATTGTCCGCTTAATAAAAAATAAAGCCAATATTTCTGCACTCACTACCTAAAAGTTACAAATACAAAGGTAGGTATGGTTACTACAAAGTAAACAGCAAAATTGATCTCACAAAATAAAATAGCCTAGTCAAATGACTCGACCAACAAAAAAGCTAAATCACATAATTACCGAGTAATGAAAGTTATATACTTATACTTATGACCTATTTGCTAAAAAGATGAATGTGAATAGCAGGAAACTGCATATGATGTGAATATAGAAACATGTAGAAACAGAAAATATTATTACATTAATCCAAAGACATTGCAATCAACGAAAATCAAGACAAAATGACAAACACATCTAAAAATGGTTCATTTGCAAGTATTTATAAAAGAAACAAAACTTTTATACTGCAATACATAACAATCATTGGCATAAATAATAAATAACCAAACTAGCTTTATGTGGAGGAAATATTAACGCTAACATTACTGTAACTCTAAATGCAAAGAAAAACCAAAACATTGCCACATCTACATTTATATTAGATCTGACTAACACCTAAACCAGGGGCGGGCAACTTCTTCGGTAAGCGAGCCTGATATGAGAAAATGAGGTAGCGGCAGGCCAGATTCCTGAATAGAATGGAACGCAGCTTTGTCTTATTACTTTTTATGGTCGAAAATGTTTGCTCACAAATCTATGTAGACCCGAACAGAACAAAGTAGAATCATGGCCATCTTTCTCAGGTTGGCAAACTTGGACTTTTTCAGAGGCGCAATATAGGGATTACGGCAGAACATGGCCGGAGGCCACATTATCATGTAAGACCGGAAACTGTATGCAAGCCTGATCCGGCCCTCGGGCCATATGTTGCCCGCCCCTGACCTAAACAAAACATTTTATTAAGGGCGCTAACCTGTGTGGACTTTCACATGACCTTGCAATTGGCGATTTTGCGAAAATGATTTACAGCAAACATGGAATTGATCAAATTCAAACCCACACCAAATTTATAAATTAGCCTAGTTCTGCAACCAGCTGTTGTCAAACCAATGATAAACTAGTCTGCATCGACATCACATGCGCAGTAGACCGCAAAATTTCTTAGTTTTTTTAATTTGAGTATATGACGCATTCAGTTCAACATCTTCACAATCGCCGGGTTGCCGCTCAAAATTGTCTTTTTTTGTGAAGTGATCCCTTACTAGGGGAACTTTTTAATCCAACTGTCTAAGGCTCTAAGCAATCTACATGACGAGTTGACGTACTGGTTTTACTGCATATTACAGATAAAAGTCAAGGGCATGGGTAAAGATTCTGCCTCTGATGCGGCTTTTCGATCATCATTGGGATCACCAGCAACATTTGACTAGGATATGCCAATCTTGACGGTAAAGTATAAACACTATTTTTTGTTCCATTTCAATCTGACTCCAACAAACAACTTGGGATTTCTTTTCATATTAATGCGAAATACATTAGTTGTTTACATTAGAAAACAAGTTATTTTCGTAATTAAAAGACGACGCCGTTTAAATCTTCTTTAATCTTAATAGTTTGTTTTGTATGTTCTAATTGTTGTGAAAGCTCATCACTGATTGGTTTTCATACAACATCAACCAGTCTACAACCTGGTTGACACTCCATAGTGTTATATGACACGGTTTATACTTATAACCTATTTGCTAAGAAAATGAATGTAAATAGCAAAAAATTGCATTTGATGTGAATATAGAAATAGAAAAAAAACTGGAAAAATGAATACATCAATTCAAATACATTGCAATCAGCAAAAAAATTAAACAAGATGTTTGCGGTGAAAAACATAACAATCATTGCCATCAATAATAAATCACCAAACCAGTTTTATGTGGTAGAAGTTTCAATGGTAACGTTACTGTACATCAAATCTGAATGTAAACAAATACCAAAACATTGCCACATCTACATTAATAATAGATCTGATTAAAACTTAAACCAAACATTTCATTATTAATGGTGCTCTCCAAGTTGGACTGCTCTATGAGTTTGCAAATTGTTGTTTTGTAAAAAGAATTTGAAACAAACAAATGCATGTAATAAAATACCAAAAACATGTCATAAACTCTCATATGATGCTGAAAATCGCTGTTTTAGGGAAATGATTTGATGCAAATCTTGCATTGATTTGGAGATAAGTCCATGGGAGTTCTTAAATCAGTTTGCAGGTTTGCTTTTTTTTTGATAGATTTATCAGACACTGAGCAACAGAAATGCTTCCGGTCATCTTTAACAAATGTCATGGAATGCTTAACCTTGCTTTTAAACTTTTTACCATTCAATGTGCATTCATCAGGAAATTCCTTTGCTGACATATTATATTTTGGGAGTGAGTTTGTTTCATTCAAGTTTTAAGGATCAACAAGTTTGTGCAAATGTGTGAAATTTGCTTCATTCTCTGACTGAGTGAAAATATTATTTAACACTGCAATAATCTTGTCGTCAGACTCAACTCGAGATACCTCTCAATCTCCCATCGACTCTTCTTTGATAGCTTCAATGTGAGGAGAAACAAATGCAATCTACGAATGACCTTCCTTAATACAAATGTCAACGTCAGAATTTTCATCTTATGGTTGCAATATTTCCTCATTTGGCATTGAACTGTTCGTGGGTTTGGATTTCTTTATTTCTGAAAGAAGTTTTGATTACACATCTTTCATATTTTCTTGAATTTTCTCAAATTCCAACTTCTCATCTTGTCGCATTGATTTTAATTCAGATTGTAAAATCATATGACTGATTGTTTTCAAAATAATCTTGACATGGTTACCACTATGATGACACTCCATTGCAAAGTATAAAAATGTGAGCTAAAGAAACAATGATATTTAATGTAGCGTTTGACGGATATCACACGAATGACATGAAGATTGTATATGACATTGTGTATATCTGTAACTTGTTTGCTGGAAAATGAAAATGAATACGCAAAACAGTATAGATTATTACAAGTATTCAAGGACGGAGATATCAACAAAACTCAAAGCAAATTGAGAACAACATGTGCTTGCATTGCAATGTTTAACCTGTGTTAATGCTAACATTACAATAACTCTATATGTAAACAAATCTCAAAAAGTTGTTTAAAATGTTCGTTAAAGTTAAAATTCATCATTTCAACCTCTACGTTCATAACAGACCAAAAAAACAAGATAACTGAAAATTTCTAGTGATATCAGATCACTGATTGCTTTTAATACATCGTCAACCAACCAACAAACAAACCTAGTTAACTTGCAATAGTAAGTCAAATGCTAAGAAAAGGAATGTAAAAAGGAAAAATCTGCATTTGATGTGAATACAGAAATAAAAAGAAACTGGAAAAATAAGTATATCAATTCAAATACATTGCAATCAGCAACAATCAAAACAAAATGAACATGCTATGAGGGTTCATATGTCGTAACATGAATTTTGAAAATGAAACAAGATATTTATAGTGCAAAACATATAAATCATTGACATAAATAACAAATCACCAACGTAGCTTTATTTGGTAGCAGTATTATTGCCAAAATTACTACAGCTTTGAATGTAAACAAATATCAAAACATTGTCACATCTACATATACAATAGATTTGATTAAAACTTAAACCAAACAGTTCATTAAGAGCGCTCTCCAATATGGACTCTCATATGAATTTTCAAAATGCTGTTTTTTGAAAATGATTTGCAGCAAACATCGCATTGATAAGGGCGCTATCCAGTGTGGACTATCATATGACGCTGTAAATGGCTGTTTCGCGAAAATGATTTGCAGCAAACATCGCATTGATAAGGGCGCTCTCCAGTGTGGACTCTCATATGACTTTTCAATGTGCTCTTTTGTGAAAAAGACTTCAAACACACATCGCATTGAAAAAGGCTGTAATGGAATGATTGGTTATTGTTGTTGAACTTGACTTTACCAGTCACTCCAATACAATCTTTGATTGTCTGAATGTTTATTGTCCTCGATATAATGAGTCTCAAGGCCGTTGTTTGCTTAATCAATCCTAGACTCGTTTGTTCAGCTAAAAGCTGATTGTCCTGTAAAGCCGACAAGCAGAGTTGTCTGACCTGACACTGAGCTTGTCTTAAATTGTACTGTTCAATAGTTTGCACAAATTGTTGATTGTATAAACTGGTTATATTGATTCTTCGTTGTACGATTACAAATTGACAGAACATTGGCACATCAACAGTATTTTATTCAACAGTCAATGTAATAGCATTTTGGCTTAGCTATATTCAACTGCATTAAATTGCTGATTGCTGATTATTCCCAGACTAGTTAATTCGTAAAGCCATACGCTAACAAACTTATTTTTGATAAGCTGAACGCATACGAAAAAGGCGAAAATATTACGTCACAACAATGGTACAGGAAGTGATTGCGGGTCGTGTTACACTTTGCTAAAGCGACCCTTAAGTATTAGAATTGAAATCTCACATAATCTGTATATTAGTTTTGGTTATAATCACAATATTATCACATAACCCCCCCCTAGAAATTGTTTTAAAATGAAATTTTAAAGCAATTTCGAAACAAAATAGAAATAAAGTCTCGATAAGCCATAATTAACACAAAGTAATAACAACAAAATCCATATAATGCGGTTAACATAAAGCAAATCACAACAAATGTTAAAACACAAGTATAATACAGTTCATATTGGTTATATATCAGTAATAAGGCGTTCACATGTATGCTTTGAAGTCATTGTGCAAGGTTAGTGCACAATTCAAACCAATTATGATATGTATGAGAGGTCAGAGGTTAGTTGTTAACGAGCGTCACTTTCTGCTGAGTCACTATCTTCAGAGACATTTTGATTATCATTGTTTAAGTCAGATCGGCTAGCATGAACTATGACAGAATGATTACGATAAGCATATATTTTCTGACGAATAACGGAAACCAACATAGGCAAGGTTAACTTGAAAAACCAGAAAGTGAAAACAATGCTCCAAATATAGCTCAAAATCAACAGAATAAAACAAAAGCCACTAAGTATTGGCGATGTTATGCTAGAAATCATCTGTAAAAACACATTAGTTAAGGTGTTATCAATATTTTTCTGTACATATAACATATCTGCTGTATTTTCTGGATTCGTTCTACTTCCAATAAAATGGTATAATTGGTCATGCATCAAACGTGCGCGACTGACAGCTTGTAAAATACCTGATAAGTCGTCAAAGTCGTTACCACTGCTAGGAAACAAATGAACAAAGTTAGAAAAATCTATTTCAGAGTAGGGTGCTTGTACAGTAATTAGAGCAGGTAAAAGTTTCTGGACGTTCTCATGGCGCATAGAGAGTGTATAATTATCAAACACATAATAAGCATCATTAATAAGAAAAGTCATGATTTTGCCAGGAGTATATTTTTCTACATACTTAACTCCCTTATAAACTACATCATTCGTGCCAACCTGGCCAATATATTTCGTCCCATTATTGTCACTAAATTCTACGAGAGGTCGAGAGGCAAAAAACTCCCCATGTTTCAAATTATGCAGTAGAGTAGCTGAGATATTTTGGCATGCTACCTCAATCAGTAAATCGCCTAATGCCACGCCAGTGGCAGGACGACCCAAAAGTTGTGTTAGGACTTCACTTGGAAACAATCGTCCCACTAAAAGATACATATTTGTCAGATACTCTTGTATTTGACATTCAAGAAAATGGATATCAGACGTCAAAAAGTGAAATGAATCGCTTGTTATGTCATTGACTTCATTCAAAAAATATGTTTCAGCGGTATGGAAAGAAAAGGAAGGAAAAGGTATATCATTTTCCGCTGCTATTTTGCCCAATTTTATGCCATCAAAACCATTGCAGCTGTAGGGTCTTAAAATCAAACCCCCTGGTGTACAAATGGTGTCTGACCCATAGCACTTCTGTACGGGATTTGGACAGCGACTTCGTTGATGAATGCTGATGCCTAGAGACTTTATCTCCAGACGAATGAGCTTGTGGTTCTTGTTATAATGCATTAAAAGTTCTTCGTGCTTTTGACCTACACGTTTGTAAGGACACTTGGCTTTTATCCTCGAAACCTGCCACACAAAGGTATTTGTCGACAGTGTGCAGCTACCTTGAGTAAGCTTGCAGTTCGTCATGGCTCCAATTGCACTTGATAACTGGTCTGTAGCATGATCATAAAGTGCAGTAGATTTAATCAGAATGGCGTTATAAGCTGTATGTGTGTAGCCGTGTGGCCAGACATACTTGACGGAATTAGAATTATGAGTGCTCCATGTAAAATCATTAGAGCTTAGTAACGGACCATAGCCCGGGGCATGTTTGGTTCTGACCCAATCTGCACAAGCTTCTATGCTTGGTGCAGGATTAATGAGTGATTTTTCATCACACGTTTTGGCCCCAAAAAAGAAATAAGTAGTTTTAAGAGTCGTAGAAATAACTGAACATTTGAATATGGGTATGATTTTCCTCTTTGGAACAGGATCATAGATCGACACTCCGCATTTCTGAATTAGTGTTGCATTCTGTCTCACACACTTATGAGGTTTGGGAATCAAATATTCTCCAGTATGGATATTATCATGACACAGCCTTAAATGCAGCCGTGTTCCGCTTATGCAGGAAAAAACAAAAATGCTTACAATACACAATGAGATGATTGAAGAACGCATTCTATCGAAAACGTGCAGGCTTTGTGATGACACGTCCAGTTCTCGTGGTGTACTGAGGAACAGGTTCTTCGTCAGCGTTTATGTCTTGTGACACAGGATGTGAGTCAATTTCCTCTTCTGCAACAGAAAATGGTAAGTCAGATTGCAAAATTAAGTTTTCATCATCGTGGCATGAATTATTTTGACTGCTTGTGTTTGTCAAAAAACTTTCAGCAGGATTTGGTACAGGTATATGTCCAGCTTTCAAGCGATTTATGCTGATATTATCGATTCTACTATTCAAATCAATTGTGAAAAATTTTTCTTGACGGTCAATTACACTATATGGTCCGCTATAGGGTCGCTGCATACCTGTGCGAACACCGTCATGCCTAATAAAGACATGTGAACAAGTTTTGAGTTCTGGATCAACAAATGTTTTGATTGGGTATGGTTCATGTGGTGGAACATATCTTAAAGTGGCCATGAATTGAGTCAGCTGTTCTACATATTTTGACTGTGGGATTATGTCCAAGCTCGGTGTTTCAAAAAATTCCCCGGGCAACCTTATTGAAGTACCAAAAACTAATTGACTTGGGGCGCATTCAATGTCCTCCTTTACGCTTGCACGAATGCCTAGCATGACCCAACCTAAATGAGAATACCAATCGTGGTTACATGAGTAAGCTTTTAAGGCTGTCTTGAGGGTCCTGTGAGCTCGTTCTAGCATTCCATCGCTTTGCGGATGATGCGATGTTGTGTGTATCAACTTAGTGCCCATGAACTTTGCCATTTCGTGCCACAGCTGAGAGGTAAACTGTCGACCTCTGTCAGAAGTTATGATCTTTGGGACGCCAAAGTTTGCTACCCAATTCAATATAAAGGCGTCGGCACATGACTTTGCAGTAATGTCTTTTAGTGGAATTGCAACTGGATATCTTGTGTACCTATCAATCACTGTCAACAGATAAGAATAGCCATTAGATACAGTAAGTGGTCCAACAATGTCAACGTGGACATGCGAAAATCTCTCGTCTGGCTTCTTAAATGTTTTCAATGGTGCAACAATATGTCTACGCACCTTTGTTTGTTGACAAGGAATGCAAGTTTTGCACATGTCCCTAATTTCAACCATCATTTTAGGCCAAACAAAACGTTCTGCTATGAGTTTTTGAGTTACCTTTATTCCTGCGTGACTTAACGAATGAATCGTGTCAAAGATTTGTTTTCTGAAGGAAGCTGGCACAACTGGTCGTGCTTGCTTGGTTGACATATCGCATAAAATGCTAACGCCATGATCCGGTAACGTCACCCGTTTCAATTGCAGCGAGCTTTCTCCATGGAGTATTGCATCCAACGTGCGATCTGTATGTTGATGACTGGCCATCTGCAAATAATCTATGGAAGGCAAGTCATAATTTATACCAGCCACTGTTATTCGTGAAAGGGCATCAGAAACTACATTGGATTCACCTGAAATGTGTTCAATTACTGGACAAAACTGTGCAATATACGACAAATATCTGAACTGCTGTGCTGTGGCATTGTCTAATTTAGAATGAATGCCCGTGACCAATGCTTTATGGTCAGTGAACAGACGGAATTGTCGACCATCCAAAAAATATCGAAAATATTTGATGCTAAGGTATAAACCAAGTAATTCGCGATCATACACACTATATTTTCGTTGTGCTTTGGTAAAAGATTTTGAAAAAAATGCAAGTGGCTGCGGACAGCCATCTATTACTTGTTCTAACACTCCAGCACAGCTTACGTCTGAAGCATCAACAGAAAGTCTGACTTCCGCGTCGTGCACCGGAAATGCCAATTTTGTGGCTTCGCATAGCGCCTGCTTTGTTTCCTGAAATGCTTGCCTGGCAATCGGAGTCCATATGACGCGTCTTCTGCCCGAACCAGTGCCTAAAAGCTTGTTAAGCGGATCTTGGATTCCTGCAGCATTGGGTAAGAACCGTCTATAAAAGTTCACCATACCTAAAAAGCGACGAAGCTCCTTGATTGTCACAGGTAGTGGGTATTTTTCAATAGCATCAACCTTGGATTTGATTGGACTGGCTCCATCTTTATTTACAGTAAAGCCAAGAAATTTCACTTCTGTAGCATTAAACACACATTTTTTCTTGTTAACAATGATGTTGTGTTCCTGAAAGCGTTGCAAAACAGTTTCAAGATGCTTCTTGTGTTCTTCAGGTGTGGAACTAAATACAATGACATCATCAATATAATTAAAAGTGTAATCTGACAGTCCTCGTAAAACATTATCTATGCAACGTTGAAAAGTTTGTGAACTGTTGCACAATCCCATGGGAAGTCTGACATATTGGTAAGTGCCACTTGAGGTGGTAAAAGCTGTTTTTGGAATGTCTTGATCTGCAATTCTAATTTGGTGAAAACCTTTGAGCAAATCCAAAACTGAATAAATTTTAGAACCGGCCATGGCATTTGGGAAATTATTAATCAGTGGCAAGTTGTAAGTGTCAAATTGCGTTTGTTGGTTCAAAATTTTATAGTTGTTAACAATTCGATATTGACCAGCATCTTTTTTTTGAATTAACATTACCGGCGAGCTGTACGGGGAATTACTTCTTTCGATGACACCAAGTTCAAGTAATTTGTTGAGCTCTTGTTTGAGTATCTTTTCTTTCTCAGGAGACATCCGATAAGGCCTGCAACGTATGGGTTCACCTGTGGTTATAATGTGATGAACAGCATTGTTTATTGGCCGCTCGGAATAAGCTGAAACATCAAAAACATTAGGATAAGTTTTAGTCAAATCTGCAAGCAATCCATCTGACGTCATGTCAGCTTCTGCAGCCTGCGAAATAGAAGAAGGCTTAGTTTCCTGACAGCAGCTTGCAGAAAAAGGCCGTTTGGGTGTGGTAAAATCTGTGACGTCATTTTTGGCACGTGGCAGTGTCAAACGCTTAGCAGTGAGATCAATATTCAGACCAAAATGTATCAAGAAGTCAGAACCAATGATAGAATAAGCTATATCACTACTCATTTCAAAATGCCACAAAAATGTCCTATTGAGGTTTAATGAAACCTTCAAAGGCTCATTGCCCTTGATTACAATACGTGAGCCATTGATAGCATTATAAAATTTCTGCTTAAAACCATGCAAAAAGTAATCACTATGTACTTTTATCATACTGACTGGGGACCCTGTGTCTACCAAAAATTTGATCCCAGTCAATTTATCAGTAATAAAAAATAGGTGTGATGATAGAAGTCCACCAACAGTTCGCAACCTAGAACGAACTGTTGGTTCTAGGCGTTTTTTGGACGTGGCCCTGTCCACGCACAAGGTGGAACACATTTATAGGCGTCACGACCAAATTTCTGATGAAAATAGCAAAATTTTGGGCGACTGTCAAAATGATTTTCCCTTCTGGAATAATTGCCCTGTGTACGATTTGGTATGGCTCTTTCAAAGCGACGGGGTCTGCGGTCCTCAAAGCTATGGTTGAACGTTGGTCTACGTTGTTCTGGTATCCTCGGTCTAAAATCAGACCGACCAAAACGGTTTGTGGGACCTGAAAATTGCCGATTGAAAGTCTCACGGCTTTCTGGACGTGAAAAATTTGCAGATTGATATCTAGACCTCGGGTTTCTATCGCCATTTGCAGTGTCATCTGAAGCTAGCTTATTAAATTTATCAGTCAGGGAGCAAATTTGACTTTCCAAAAGTCTATTGACGACAGCCTGTCGATCGTTATGAGCAAAGCTGGAGTGATCATTGAATTCTGGTCTACGCGACTGGGACATGATTTCGTCCGCCCGTAACGACAAATTGTCTAAGTCATCATCCAAATACCCAACCAAGATTTTACGTATATCAGAAGGCATTTTGTCAAGAAACAAATTACGTAAAAGTGATTCAATCTGGGGAATAGATCTGTTCTGAGTGCCCATAAATTTCCTCATGTCCCGAAGCATTTCAGACGGTTTCTGATCACCTAATGATGTATGATGCAATAATCGGTCGAAACGTAAGTTTTCGCTAAGCTCATGTTCAGATAACAGTGAATTTTTAAGAAATGTGTAAGGTCTATGCTCAGGACGATTAAAAATGACATATTCAACGCTTTCTAAGTGACGTGGTCCCAAATTAGCTATGCATAAATCAAACCGTTCAATTTCTGATGTTATATGATGTTGTCTAAAAATACTCTCCGCAATGCCAAACCACAGTTTCGCATTGTGCGCTGAGAACGGCGGTAAGGTAGGGGCAGAGAAGATTCTATCAGAAGTACGTTTAGAAGTACGTTTAGAAGAACTAGGGATTTCAATCGAAAAAGGATTGTTATCGCTAGCAGTGGTTTTATCATTTGCAAACCGCACAGAGCCTCCACTAGTGTCAGCCATTGATCGCTGACGTGAAAAATTATCCATTTCAATTTCAGTATCAAAATCCAAATTACCAGCATTTATGTTAGAGCTATCAGCCATATTAAGATCACTATGTTCAGGATATCCTGAATCAAACAAATCACGCCTAATTGTGCTTAAATTCGAAGGCGGTAAGTTACGTCTTCGACCAAGAAATTTACGATAGGGACCAGAAAGAGAATTAAGAAGGTTATACTTAGAATTCATAAAGGAAAGAAAATACACAACACATTAAAAATAAAAAATCCATGTACCGATTGTCTGAAAGAGGATGTCTTTAAGTCCGTTGAAGTCCCGCGACGTCGAGAACGTTCCAATGGTCTTCTAAGTTGTAGATATCCTTCGATGATGAGAAGGCGTTCCAAGATTCCGAGATTCCAGGATTGAAAAGCGAAGTTTCCACCGATTCGCGGGGCGCCACGTTGTAATGGAATGATTGGTTATTGTTGTTGAACTTGACTTTACCAGTCACTCCAATACAATCTTTGATTGTCTGAATGTTTATTGTCCTCGATATAATGAGTCTCAAGGCCGTTGTTTGCTTAATCAATCCTAGACTCGTTTGTTCAGCTAAAAGCTGATTGTCCTGTAAAGCCGACAAGCAGAGTTGTCTGACCTGACACTGAGCTTGTCTTAAATTGTACTGTTCAATAGTTTGCACAAATTGTTGATTGTATAAACTGGTTATATTGATTCTTCGTTGTACGATTACAAATTGACAGAACATTGGCACATCAACAGTATTTTATTCAACAGTCAATGTAATAGCATTTTGGCTTAGCTATATTCAACTGCATTAAATTGCTGATTGCTGATTATTCCCAGACTAGTTAATTCGTAAAGCCATACGCTAACAAACTTATTTTTGATAAGCTGAACGCATACGAAAAAGGCGAAAATATTACGTCACAACAATGGTACAGGAAGTGATTGCGGGTCGTGTTACACTTTGCTAAAGCGACCCTTAAGTATTAGAATTGAAATCTCACATAATCTGTATATTAGTTTTGGTTATAATCACAATATTATCACAAGGCGCTCTCCAGTGTGGACTTTCATATGACGCTGTAAAGTGTTGTTTTGTGAAAATGATTTCAAACAAACATCGCATTGATAAGGGCGCTCTCCAGTGTGGACTTTCATATGAGTTTTCAAATTGCTGTTTTGCGAAAATGATTTCAAACAAACATCGCATTGATAAGGGCGCTCTCCAGTGTGAAGTTTCATATGATGCTGTAAAATGTTGTTTTCCGAAAATGATTTCAAGCAAACATCACATTGATAAGGGCGGTCTCCAGTGTGGACTCTCATATGACGTTGTAAATTGCTGTTTTCTGAAAACGATTTCAAACAAACATCGCATTGATACGGGCGATCTTCAGTGTGGACTCTCATATGACGCTGTAAATTGCTGTTTTCCAAAAATGATTTCAAACAAACATCGCATTGATACGGGCGCTCTCCAGTGTGGACTCTCATATGACGTTGCAAATTGCTGTTTTGCGAAAAAGATTTTATACAAATATCGCATTGATAAGGGCGCTCTCCAGTGTGGACTTTTACATGACCTTGCAAATGGCTGTTTTGTGAAAATGATTTGCAGCAAACATCACCCTGATAAGGGCGCTCTCCAATATGGGCTTTCATATGACGTTGTAAATTGCTTTTTTTCGAAAATGACTTTAAACAAACATAACATCGATAAGGGCGTTCTCTATTATGGACTTTCATATGACGCTGCAAGCTGATGTTATGCGAAAATGATTTGCAGCAAACATCGCACTGAAAAGGGCGCTCTCCAGTATGGACTCTCATATGAGTTTTCAAACTGCCTTTTTCCAAAAATGATTTCAAACAAACATCACATTGATAAGGGCGCTCTCCAGTGTGGACTTTCATATGACTTTTCAAAATGCTGTTTCGTGAAAATGTTTTGAAACAACTGTCGCACTGATAAGGGCGCTCTCCAGTATGGACTCTCATATGAGTTTTCAAACTGCCGTTTTTCAAAAATGATTTCCAACAAACATCACATTGATAAGGGCGCTCTCCAGTGTGGACTTTCATATGTTGCTGTAAATTGTGTTTTTCCGTAAATGATTTGCAGCAAACACCACACTGATAAGGGCGCTCTCCAGTATGGGCTTTCATATGACGATGTAAATGGCTGTTTTCCAAAAATGATTTTAAACAAATTTTGCATTGATAAGGGCGCTCTCCAGTGTGGACTTTCATATGACGGTTCAAAGTGCTGTTTTGTGAATATGATTTGCAACAAATTTGACATTGATACAATCGTATATTGAAGTGAGTCTTTAAATGAATTTTCATTTTTGCTTTTTGTGTAAAAGATTTATCACAAACATTGCAACAGAAATGTTTGGTTTTGTCATTTCCAACAATTCGTGAATATTTAACCTCTCTAGTATTGCTCTCACGATTTGTTATGTTTTTATCAGGAAACTTTGTAGCCAATTTACTGTATTTCTCCTGTAAATTGCTTTTATTTAAGTTTTCAGATACAGCAACCTCGCAATCGAATGTTACATTTCCTTCGTTCTGTGACTGAGGGAAAACATTATTTGACGTGAGAGTAAATGTGGCATCTGTCTTAGTCGGCAAAATTTCAATATCCTGCAACGACAAAGATTTGTCTTCAATAACTTCAAGGTGAGCTACAGCTGATGCCTTCTTTGAATGAATTTCCTGAATACAAATGCTAGTATCAGACTCAGACTGTATAGCTGATGGCTGCAATATTTCTTCAAATTGCATTGAAGTTTTCATGGTTTCAGTTCTTTTTGTTTGTGCAGGAAGCTTTAAATATTTGTTTTCCATGTTTTCTTGCATTTTTGCAATTTCCATTTTCTTATGATATCTTGTTGCATTGATTTCAATTCTGGCAAAATAAGATCATTCAATGTTTTTAAAACAAGCTCAAGTTGTATATGAGCTGG
This sequence comes from Clavelina lepadiformis, assembly GCF_947623445.1. Lineage (NCBI taxonomy): Eukaryota > Metazoa > Chordata > Ascidiacea > Aplousobranchia > Clavelinidae > Clavelina > Clavelina lepadiformis. The sequence goes on along the minus strand of NC_135246.1, from coordinate 18,476,038 downwards.
TTGACATTCTGTAGTTGCATATGATGCTGTTTATACTTATGACCTATTCGCTAAGTAAAGGAAGATAAATGTTAAAGCTTAAAAATGCAGAAATTAAAGAAATCATTTTCAAAGATATTGCAATCAACAATAACCAAAATGAAATGAGAAAAACAAATTCCTAAAGTTATTTAATGCAAGTTAACTGTTTCGAACGTATACAAATGTGCCTTCAACTTTAAGGATTTCTCTGCATGACAACACTGTTACGCTAGCCCACTTGTGTGAATTGTCAAATGGTATTGAAATGGCTATTTTGTGAAAATGATATGTAGCAAACATCACATTGATACGGTCGCTTTCCAGTGTGAACTTTCACATGGATTTATAAATCAACGCTTTGTGTAAATGATTTGCAACAAATTTTGGATTGAAAAGGATGTCCTTCAGTAGGAACTTTCATATGACGCCACAAATTGCTGTTTTAGGGAAATAACTTATTTTATACATTGCATTGATAACGGCGCCTTCTAGTGTGAATGTTAATATTATACCGCAAATATAGCCAGTTAGATTTTATCAAAATTATCGTTCAAAAATCCCAAACTTTTAAGCATTTTTTAACATTTCTCCTTGACGCATATTTGAACAAAAAAATCCTGGACATGTCCGGAAAAAACCTGACGTATGACCCTTTGCTAGCATTGTTATCGGAAGCAAAGAGGCATTGCTTATGTGCAATCTGCGTTAATACTAACATTACTATAACTCGGTATGTTAAAAGATATGAAACACACATCTAAGGGGTTATGAATCAACTCGAAGAGATAGGCTTTTCAATGCAAAATAAATTAAATCAAAAAGCTACTATCGCAAAACCACATCATAAACCATCCGCGAACTTCAGCTTACAACTAGATCAAGGCTAGTTTATGATTGCTTACAGCCTTAATTTGAACAGAATCCTTGTACTTTTAATGAAATGGTTGTAAATGGTAGCTGAACCTGACAACTTAACCCACTTCACTACAATTATTGCTTGTTGAAATGTTTATTACGGGTGATGATATATGAGTCTCGTAAGGATGTTGTCTGCTTTTCTCAACCTAGAACTTAATTGTTCACCTTTACGAATTATTGTCTGCTGAAGATAACAACAAATTTGTCTAACTTAACACTGAAATTCTTCAAGTTGTATGCAACAATGTTTACACACAAATGAAAACTGTATATACTGATTATAATGAACCTTCTTTGAACGATAACATTTCAACAGAACATTTGCACAGCAGCAGCATAAAAACCTCCATATTACAGCGTTGATTGTAACAGCAAGACAGAATGCATAAGCAGCTGTGTATAACTCACATAATACAGGCATGATATTTAATGCCACGACTTTAAACGATAAACAGGAAACAGGATGTCATTGGCAAATCATGCGCTGATCGTCACATACCGTATTTTCTTGAATAGAAACCGCAGCTACTGTTTTTTATTTTCAAAGGTTTTGTGCGGCTTCTATATTTATTACATGAAGTACTGGTAGTGTTGATTAGATGACAATAAAATTCTGCGCTCTCTTTTGACAAAAAGGTTTTATTCTATTACTATTCGATCACTACTACAATGTGTCAACTGCTGTTTTTCGCATGTGCAAGCTATCAATGACAGCCTTTAAATTATACCGAATCGATTTCAGCATTGTCTTCTGCTGTTTTTATGGGAAGGCGGCTTCTTTTGTTTATTGTTAATCAAATCGTGCGGTTTCTATGCGAGGACGGCTTCCATTCAAGGGCGGTTTCTATTCAAAATACGGTACTCAAATTTCGATAACAACCACCTATAAGTTACATCAAGTTTTGAGCTGGAATCTTTAACAGAAATACTCCAAAATACCAAAAATTTAAACCCACATCAAATTTATAATTTAGTCTAGTCCTGCAACCAGCTATCACCAAAACAATAACAAAAAAGTCCATATTCACGTCACATGCGCATTGGACCGCAAAATTTTCTTCGATTTTTCAATTTGACGAAATCAGTGCAACAGCTTCACAATCGATCGCCGTGTTGCCGTCACAAATGTGTCTTCCGTTTGAGAGAAATTTTTAATCCAACTGACAAATCAGTCTACATGATGATATGACATACTGGTTTTACTGCATATTACAGATAAAAGTGAAGGGCATGGGTAAAGATTCTGCCTCTGATGTGGCTTTTCGATCATCATTGGGATCACCGGCAACATTTGACTAGGATATGACAACCTTGACGGTAAAGTACAATCACTACGTTTTGTTCCATTTCAATCTGACTCCATCTAACAACTTGGGATTTCTTTTCATATTAATGCGAAATACAGTAGTTGTTTACATTCGAAAACAAGTTATTTTCGTAATTAAAAGGCGACGCCGTTTAAATCTTCTTTAATCTTCATAGGTTGTCTTGTGTGTTCTAATTATTGTGAAATCAGATCACTGACTGGTTTTCATACAACATCAACCAGTCTACAATTTGGTTGACCCTCCATAGATGAATATGGTATGGCGAAGGTAAGTTGTTGTTGCGTTGTTGACTCCTTGTCTCAGAAGGTTGCTACTTCTGTTGTTTGTTACCTTTGCTCATATATTAAAATAAATGAACACGAGCATTTTAATTCAATCAACCTTTACTCGAAGGATGTCCTGCGCGCAGACAGTGCAAAAGCGAATTTGGGGTAAAACACACGTGCAGTGCCGAAATCAACACGTACTGGGAGCATTCCGAGGGCGCCAACCAGCGACAAGCCAAACAAACACCCAACGGCCGCTACAATGGTGCGACTTATACTTACGACCTATTTGCTAAGAGAATGAATGTAAATAGCAAAAAACTTGCATTCGATGTGAATATAGAAATAAAAAGAAACTGGAAAAATTAATACATCAATTCAAATACATTGCAATCAGCAAAAAAATAAACAACATGTTTACAGTGAAAAACATAACAATCATTGGCATCAATAATAAATCACCAAACCAATTTTATGTGGTAGACGTTTTAATGCTAACGTTACTGTACACAGTGTACAGTAACTCTGAATGTAATCAAATACCAAAACATTGCCACATCTGCATTTGTAATAGATCTGATTAAAACTTAAGCCAAACATTTCATTATTAATGGTGCTCTCAAAGTTGGACTGCTCTATGAGTTTGCAAATTGCTGTTTTGTGAAAATAATTTGAAACAAACAATTACCAAAAACATGTCATGAACTCTCATATCACGCTGCAAATCGCTGTTTTAGGAAAATTATTTGCAGCAAATCTTGCATTAAATTGGAGGTAGGTCCATGTGAGTTTTTAAATCAGTTTGCAGGTTTGCTTTTTGTTTGATAGATTTATCAGAAACTGAGCAACAGAAATGCTTCCGGTCATCTCTAACAAATGTCATGGAATGCTTAACCTTGCTTTTAAACTTTTTACCATTCGATGTGCATTCATCAGGAAATTCCTTTGCTGACATATTCTATTTTGGGAGTGAGTTTGTTTCATTCAAGTTTTCAGATACAACAAGTTTGTCCAAATGTGTGGAATTCTCTCGCTTCATTCTCTGACTGAGTGACAATATTATTTAACATTGCAGTAATTTTGTTATCAGACTCAAATCGAGATACCTCTCAAGTCTCAATCTCCCATCAATTCTTCTATGATAGCTTCAATGTGAGAAGAAACAAATGCAATCTCCGAATGAACTTCTTTTAAAATACAAATGTCAACGTCAGACTTTTCATCTTATAGTTGCAATATTTCCTCATTTGGCATCGAATTGTTTGTGGTTTTGGATTTCTTTATTTCTGCAAGAAGTTTTAAACACATGTCTTCCATGTTTTTTTTGCATTTTATTAAACTCCGACTTCACATCTTATCGCATCACTGATTGCTTTCAAAATAATCTCGATATGCTTGCCACTTGGATGACAATCCATAGCAAACTATAAAAATGTGAGCTAAACAAACAAATATATTTAATGTAGCGTTTGATGGATACCACACGAATGACATGATGATTATATATGACATTGTTTATATCTGTAACTTATTTGTTGTGAAATGAAAATGAACACGCAAAAGTATTCAAAGACAGAGAAATCAACAAAACTTAAAGCAAACTGAGAACAACATAGGCTAGCATTGCTATGTGAAGCAAAGAAGCAGTGCTTATGTGCAACCTGTGTTAACGCTAACATTACAATAACTCTATATTTAAACAAAACTCAAAAACATGTTTAAAAGGTTCATTAAAATTAGTCATGATTGCATCAACGTCTACGTTTATAACAACTCAAGAAAATACATTAACTGAATATTTCACATAAATTCAAAAACAAAGTTCTTGTGAAATCAGATCACTGATTGCTTTTACGACAACGTCAACCAGTCTACAACCTGGTTGACACTCCATAGTTGAATACATTGCGGTTTATACTTATGACCTATTTGCTAAGAAAATGAATGTGAATAGCAGGAAACTGCACATGATTTGAATATAGAAATATGTAGAAACCAGAAAAATTATTACATCAATCCAAAGATATTGCAATCAGCGAAAATCAAGACAAAATAAAACAAACATCCAAAAATGGTTCATATTTTGTAATGTGACTTTTGCACATTTTTAGAAAGGAAACAAACATTTTACAGTGCAATACATAACAATAATCATTGCTATAAATAACAAAATAAAAAAACTAACTTTATTTGGAAGAAATATTAACGCTAACATTACTGTAACTCTAAATGCAAAGAAATACCAAAACATTGTCACATCTACATTTATAATAGATCTGATTAACATCTAAGCCAAACAGTTCATTAAGGGCGCTCTCCAGTGTGGACTCTCATATGATGCTGTAAAGTGTTGTTTTCCGAAAATGATTTCCAGCAAACATCAGATTGATAAGGGCGCTCTCCAGTGTGGACTTTCATATGACGCTGTAAACTGCTGTTTACCGAAAATGATTTCAAACAAACATCACATTGATAAGGGCGCGCTCCAGTGTGGACTCTCATATGACTTTTCAAAATGCTGTTTTGAGAAAACGATTTCAAACAAACATCACATTGATAAGGGCGCTCTCCAGTGTGGACTTTCATATGTTGCTTCAAAGTTTTGTTTTCAGAAAATGATTTCAAACAAACATCACATTGATAAGGGCGCTGTCCAGTGTGGACTCTCATATGACGCTGTAAATGGCTGTTTTGTGAAAATGATTTCAAACAAACGTCGCATTGATAAGGGCGCTCTCCAGTGTGGACTCTCATATGTTGCTTCAAAGTGTTGTTTTCCGAAAATGATTTCAAACAAACGTCGCATTGATAAGGGCGCTCTCCAGTGTGGACTCTCATATGTTGCTTCAAAGTGTTGTTTTCCGAAAATGATTTCAAACAAACATCGCATTGATAAGGGCGCTCTCCAGTATGGACTTTCATATGTTGCTGTAAAGTACTGTTTTTCAAAAATGGTTTCAAACAAACATCACATTGATAAGGGCGCTCTCCAGTGTGGACTCTCATATGACTTTTCAAATTGCTGTTTTGTGAGAACGATTTCAAACAAACATCGCATTGATAAGGGCGCTCTCCAGTGTGGACTCTCATATGTTGCTTCAAAGTGTTGTTTTCCGAAAATGATTTCAAACAAACATCGCATTGATAAGGGCGCTCTCCAGTGTGGACTTTCATATGATGCTGCAAATAGCTGTTTTGTGAAAATGATTTGTAGCAAACATTACATTGATAATGGCGCTCTCCAGTGTGGACTTTCATATGACGCTTTAAAGAGCTATTTTTCGAAAATGATTTTAAACAAAAGTCGCATTGATGAGGCCGCTCTCCAGTGTGGACTTTCATATGTTGCTTCAAATTGCTGTTTCGTGAAAATGATTTGCAACAAACTCGACACTGATACAATCGTATACTCTTGTGAGTCTTGAAACAAATTTTCATTTTTGTTTTTTGTTTAAAAGATTTATGACAAACAGTGCAACAGAAATTTTTGGTTTTATTATTTCCAACAATCTGTGAATATTTAACGTCTCTAGTATTGCTCTCACGAGTTGTGATGTTTTTATCAGGAAACTTCGTAGCCAATTTGCTGTGTTCCTCTTGTGAGTTTTTTTGATTTAGGTTTTCAGAATCAACAATGTCATCATCGAATGTTACATTTCTTTCATTCTCTGACTGAGAGAAAACATTATTTGACATAAGAGTAAATGTAGCATCTGTTTCAGTCGGCAAAATCTCAATATCCTGCAACGACAAAGATTTGTCTGCAATAACTTCAAGATGAGCTACAGCTGATGCCTTCTTTGAATGAATTTCCTGAATACAAATGCTAGTGTCAAACTTAGACTGTATAGCTGACGGTTGTAATGTTTCTTCAAATGGCATAGCATTGTTCATGCTTTTAGTTCCTTTTGATTGTGCAAAAACCTTTAAATACATGTCTTCCATTTTTTCTTGCACCTTTGCAAATTCTATTTTCTTATGATATCTTGTTGTATTGATTTTAATTCTGGCAAAATAAGATCATTCAATGTTTTTAAAACAAACTCAAGTTGAATATGAGCTGGTTGACACTCTGCAGTTGCATAAGATGCTGTTTATACTTATGACCTATACGCTAGGTGTAACGTACAAATTATAAGCTATAAATTTGCAGGTTACACTAAGTAAAGGAAGATAAATGTTAAAGCTTAAAACTGTAAAAATAAAAAAAAACATTTTCAAAGATATTGCAATCAACAATAATCAAAATGAAATGAGAAAAACAAATTCCTAAAGTAAGTTCATGCAGTGTAACGGATGTGAACGTTTAGAAATGTGCCTTCAACTTAAACGACTTCTCCGCGAGAGAACACTGGTATGGTAGCCCACTCGTGTCAGTTGTCAAATGGCAGTGCAAGTTTCTGGTTTATGAAAAATATATGTAGCAAACATCGCATTGATAAGGGCGCTCTCCAGTGTGGACTTTCATATGAGTTTTCAAATTGCTGTTTTGCGAAAATGATTTCAAACAAACATCGCATTGATAAGGGCGCTCTCCAGTGTGGAGTTTCATATGATGCTGTAAAATGTTGTTTTCCGAAAATGATTTCAAGCAAACATCACATTGATAAGGGCGGTCTCCAGTGTGGACTCTCATATGACGTTGTAAATTGCTGTTTTCTGAAAACGATTTCAAACAAACATCGCATTGATACGGGCGATCTTCAGTGTGGACTCTCATATGACGCTGTAAATTGCTGTTTTCCAAAAATGATTTCAAACAAACATCGCATTGATACGGGCGCTCTCCAGTGTGGACTCTCATATGACGTTGCAAATTGCTGTTTTGCGAAAAAGATTTTATACAAATATCGCATTGATAAGGGCGCTCTCCAGTGTGGACTTTTACATGACCTTGCAAATGGCTGTTTTGTGAAAATGATTTGCAGCAAACATCACCCTGATAAGGGCGCTCTCCAATATGGGCTTTCATATGACGTTGTAAATTGCTTTTTTTCGAAAATGACTTTAAACAAACATAACATCGATAAGGGCGTTCTCTATTATGGACTTTCATATGACGCTGCAAGCTGATGTTATGCGAAAATGATTTGCAGCAAACATCGCACTGAAAAGGGCGCTCTCCAGTATGGACTCTCATATGAGTTTTCAAACTGCCTTTTTCCAAAAATGATTTCAAACAAACATCACATTGATAAGGGCGCTCTCCAGTGTGGACTTTCATATGACTTTTCAAAATGCTGTTTCGTGAAAATGTTTTGAAACAACTGTCGCACTGATAAGGGCGCTCTCCAGTATGGACTCTCATATGAGTTTTCAAACTGCCGTTTTTCAAAAATGATTTCCAACAAACATCACATTGATAAGGGCGCTCTCCAGTGTGGACTTTCATATGTTGCTGTAAATTGTGTTTTTCCGTAAATGATTTGCAGCAAACACCACACTGATAAGGGCGCTCTCCAGTATGGGCTTTCATATGACGATGTAAATGGCTGTTTTCCAAAAATGATTTTAAACAAATTTTGCATTGATAAGGGCGCTCTCCAGTGTGGACTTTCATATGACGGTTCAAAGTGCTGTTTTGTGAATATGATTTGCAACAAATTTGACATTGATACAATCGTATATTGAAGTGAGTCTTTAAATGAATTTTCATTTTTGCTTTTTGTGTAAAAGATTTATCACAAACATTGCAACAGAAATGTTTGGTTTTGTCATTTCCAACAATTCGTGAATATTTAACCTCTCTAGTATTGCTCTCACGATTTGTTATGTTTTTATCAGGAAACTTTGTAGCCAATTTACTGTATTTCTCCTGTAAATTGCTTTTATTTAAGTTTTCAGATACAGCAACCTCGCAATCGAATGTTACATTTCCTTCGTTCTGTGACTGAGGGAAAACATTATTTGACGTGAGAGTAAATGTGGCATCTGTCTTAGTCGGCAAAATTTCAATATCCTGCAACGACAAAGATTTGTCTTCAATAACTTCAAGGTGAGCTACAGCTGATGCCTTCTTTGAATGAATTTCCTGAATACAAATGCTAGTATCAGACTCAGACTGTATAGCTGATGGCTGCAATATTTCTTCAAATTGCATTGAAGTTTTCATGGTTTCAGTTCTTTTTGTTTGTGCAGGAAGCTTTAAATATTTGTTTTCCATGTTTTCTTGCATTTTTGCAATTTCCATTTTCTTATGATATCTTGTTGCATTGATTTCAATTCTGGCAAAATAAGATCATTCAATGTTTTTAAAACAAGCTCAAGTTGTATATGAGCTGGTTGACATTCTGTAGTTGCATATGATGCTGTTTATACTTATGACCTATTCGCTAAGTAAAGGAAGATAAATGTTAAAGCTTAAAAATGCAGAAATTAAAGAAATCATTTTCAAAGATATTGCAATCAACAATAACCAAAATGAAATGAGAAAAACAAATTCCTAAAGTTATTTAATGCAAGTTAACTGTTTCGAACGTATACAAATGTGCCTTCAACTTTAAGGATTTCTCTGCATGACAACACTGTTACGCTAGCCCACTTGTGTGAATTGTCAAATGGTATTGAAATGGCTATTTTGTGAAAATGATATGTAGCAAACATCACATTAATACGGTCGCTTTCCAGTGTGAACTTTCACATGGATTTATAAATCAACGCTTTGTGTAAATGATTTGCAACAAATTTTGGATTGAAAAGGATGTCCTTCAGTAGGAACTTTCATATGACGCCACAAATTGCTGTTTTAGGGAAATAACTTATTTTATACATTGCATTGATAACGGCGCCTTCTAGTGTGAATGTTAATATTATACCGCAAATATAGCCAGTTAGATTTTATCAAAATTATCGTTCAAAAATCCCAAACTTTTAAGCATTTTTTAACATTTCTCCTTGACGCATATTTGAACAAAAAAATCCTGGACATGTCCGGAAAAATCCTGACGTATGACCCTTTGCTAGCATTGATATCGGAAGCAAAGAGGCATTGATTATGTGCAATCTGCGTTAATACTAACATTACTATAACTCGGTATGTTAAAAGATATCAAAAACACATCTAAGGTGTTATGAATCAACTCAAAGAGAAAGGCTTTTCAATGCAAAATAAATTAAATCAAAAAGCTACTATCGCAAAACCACATCATAAACCTTCCGCGAACTTCAGCTTACAACTAGATCTAGGCTAGTTTATGATTGCTTACAGCCTTAATTTGGACAGAATCCTTGTACTTTTAATGAAATGGTTGTAAATGGTAGTTGAACCTGACAGCTTGACCCACTTCACTACAATTATTGCTTGTTGAAATGTTTATTGCGGGTGATGATATATGAGTCTCGTAAGGATGGTGTCTGCTTTTCTCAACCTAGAACTTAATTGTTCACCTTTACGAATTATTGTCTGGTGAAGATGACAACAAATTTGTCTAACTTAACACTGACATTCTTCAAGTTGTATGCAACAATGTTTACACATAAATGAAAACTGTATATACTGATTATAATGAACCTTCTTTGAACGATAACATTTCAACAGAACATTTGCATAGCACCAGCATGAAAACCTCCATATTACAGCGTTGATTGTAACAGCAAGACAAAATGCATAAGCAGCTGTGTATAACTCACATAATACAGGCATGATATTTAATGCCACGACTTTAAACGATAAACAGGAAACAGGATGTCATTGGCAAATCATGCGCTGATCGTCACATACCGTATTTTCTTGAATAGAAACCGCGGTTACTGTTTTTTCATTTTTGAAGGTTTTGTGCGGCTTCTATTCTAGGGCGGCTTCTATGTTTATTACATGAAGTACCGGTAAAGTTGGTTAGATGACAATGAAATTCTGCGCTCTCTTTTGACAAAAAAAGTTGTATTCTATTACTATCCGATCACTACTACATCATTACTATTCAAGAAAATACGGTACTCAAATTTCGATAACAACCACCTATACTTTACATCAAGTTTTGAGCTGCAAACTTTAACCTATATACTCCAAAATACCAAAAATTGAAACCCACACCAAATTTACAATTCAGTCTAGTCCTGCAACCAGCTATCACCAAAACAATAACAAAAAAGTCCATATCGACGTCACATGCGCATAGGACCGGAAATTTTCTTCCATTTTTTTAATATGACGCAATCAGTGCAACAGCTTCACAATCGCCGTGTTGCCGGCTCAAAATTGTCTTCCTTTTGGGAGGGAAATTTTTAATCCAACTGACAAATCAATCTACATGATGATATGACGTAATGGTTTTACTGCATATTACAGATAAAAGTCAAGGGCATTGGTAAAGATTCTGCCCCTGATGTGGCTTTTCGGTCATCATTGGGATCACCGGTAACATTTGACTAGAATATGACAACCTTGACGGTAAAGTACAAACACTACGGTTTTGTTCCATTTCAATCTGACTCCATCTAACAACGTGGGATTTCTTTTCATATAAATTCGAAATGCATTATCATTATAGGCCTATTTCATGTCTAGTTTAGGGTTACCATATTTTCGGGGCCTAAAATCCGGACACTCTTTAGTGCCCACTGGCGGTTTTTAAAATGAGTTATGAACACATTGTCTGTCAATATGACGTCACAGTAGCAATGCCCCACCTTGACGGTGCGAACGAAACCCGCGGCCCACTTTGAAATCATTAAGAATTAAACAAACGACAATTTCCTTGGTATTCTAATTTGGTCTGCAACAGACTTCTTGTTGAGCTATTTTTCTACTGTTTTCACTGCTTTGTAATTTTCTTCAGCGAGTATACGCTCTTATCGTTTCAGACATGTTCTAAATTTTGCAATATCGACCAAGATATAAGGCCTTCAGCTACTAGCCCAGCTCCACTCATCCATGTATGATTGTATCCCAAGCAGAGAGCTCTATTGTCGTATAGGCGTAACCATCAAATTATTACCCTTAAGGTGACAAACAATTTAAAAAAATTCCAACCCGATTCGTCTGCTATCCGCCCATTAAAACGGGTGGAAATGAGGTAATATTTTCCCATTCGAATGGCAGGAAGTATGCCTTTCTTACTATTGAGTATAGAGTAAGAAATATGCATTTGGAATGGGGAGATGTTTACTTCGGCAGAAATATCGTTTTTGGGAAACCCCGTTGCTGAAAGCAGGTCCATTTTAATGGCCGAAAAAATAGATTAATGGCGTTCGCAAACCATACTTGTGCCGAAGTAAATTCTCCCCATTCCAAAGGCATATATCTTACTCTAGGGTAAGAAAAGCATACTTTCAATAATTACAATGGGAAGAAATTCCCGTACTCTGGACCATTTTAATGGGCGGAAAGTAGACGAACGGGGTGAAATTCCGGACATTTCCCACCGGACGCAGTTTGAAGTTACTTTGAACACTAAAATTCCGGACATGTCCGGGGAAATCCGGACGTATGGCAACCCTTCTAGTATCTTGGTTTCATATGATGCGAATACGATGTAAAGTTCAGATTATTTTTACTTTGTGACGCAAGATTTACGCTGTGTTTTTTATACCTGAATACCTTAAAATACGCGTATGATTGTGCAATGATACCTTAATAATTACCAACATATAGTTTTAAACACAACGCATTGTATGCAAGTTGTGTAGGCCTACGGGCGACATAAACTGTACACACTCAGGGGTGCTCAAAATAATATTTATATTTATTCCACTTTTTCTTTTCTCGAAATAGATTATTTCCATTGAAGCTTTTATTGAAATAAATACTTTACATCGAAGCTTTCAAAGAATAAATAATTCGTTCAGTGTTTGACAATAAATTATTCTTCACTAAACAAATTATTTTCTACAACATAATTTATTCATCGTCGTCATTACCAACTACATTAATTATCTTGTTGACCTCACTGACTCCCCACAGTTGTTTGTTTGCATGTAGAAACAATTGCGACTCAAAGTTAGAAGGAACTTAGTTAAATTAATACCGTAACTTAAGTAAAATGAATTATTTTGAAGCTAGCCGAATAAATAATTCTGAAAGAAAAGAATAAAAAATAAATAATTCTGATCGAAAAAACTGAAAAATGAATTATTCTCGAGGAATTATTTAAATAAAATATATTTTTGAGCAGGTCTGGTACACACTGATAAGACATGTACAGATAAAGTTGTTTTAAGATGAAGTTTTAAAAATCATTTCTAAAATTTTAAAGAGGCATTGGAAGACGTTATTGCGTTTAATTAACATTGCAGCCGACTTCTACGAAATTCGCTACACCTACGATCAGCCCAGCGCTCTTTCCTTCTCATTTTCCAGCGAAATTCCAATATCAACCACAAATCTCGTATCGGGCTGTTTATTGACTCCGAGTGTTGCTAAAAGTATGGATATTTTTGTGGTTGATCTCAACGATATCCCATCAGACCGAGATGTTCTCATGTAAGTCTTAACTGAACCTAAACACGATTAACAAACTTTTTACTCTACTCATGGATCTTAGAGTAGCCTTTGCTCTCCGCGCTACTGACAATGCTGGTAACGTGGCCGAAGTTTCAAACATTGCAATGATGAACCTCTTTCTTTTCCACTGCTATAATATATGATCAAAGTCCTTGTTGGCTTGTAAAGATGACAATAAAGTTGTCTATGTTAACACTGAACTTCTTCAAATTGAATTCAACAATAGTTACAGAGCAATAACAACTGTATATATTGATTTTATTGAAGTTTATTTGAACAATTACATTTAGACAAAGCATTGGAAAAGCAACAGCATAAAGACGTCCAGTTTGCAGCGATGATCTTAGTAGAAAAATGCTTTGAACAGCTGTGCATAAATCACGCAGAATAGGCAGGCACGACTTGAAACGGAAAAGAAGAAGTCATCGGCACGCAATTCAATGCATCACTGACGCTATGCTTTGCAAATTTTTATAACAACCACCTAAACTTTACAGCAAGTTTTGAGCTTAAAATTTAAGGACAACTATGGCGAAGGTCGTGCTGGTGTTGTCGCGTGCTGTTTCGTTGCTGAGTTGTTGCGTTGTTCACTCCTGACTCCTTGTCTCAGAAGGTTGCTGTTTTTGTTCTCCTGTCTCCTTCGCTCATATATTACAATAAAATTAACACGAGGTTCTGCGGTTAACCTTTACTAAAACTCATGTCCTGTGCTCAGGCAGTGCAAAACGGAATGAGTCGGTAAAACGAACTAGCAGTGCTTAAATCAACATGTGCTGGGAGCATTGTGAGGGTGTCGCCAGCGACAAAACAAACAAAGCATAAGCCCCCAAAAATGTGATCTCCATCTTTCCACAACGAGAACAATTGTTTGGTTTTATCCAATGTGGAATCTTACGATCATGAAACTAAAGGTAGCTTAATGAAACTGTTTAGGAACACACCCATCAGTAATACGACCGCCTGTCCGTGTCAGTCTTTAAGTGAGTTTGATTATTGTGAAAAAATATTCATTACAAACAGTCAGAAGCCAACAATTGACGCTCAACCTTTCTGGTAGTATGCTTTAATCTCGATTCTCTGACAATTCCTTAACCAATAAGTTATATTCCTCACATGACATCACATCTTTACAATAAAGTTGTCAGAATCAAACACTGTGTCCTCGGATGTGACACTTGTTTAATCTCTGACAGAGGTACAATATTCTCTAACATGGTTGTAATTGTATTTTGATATCTCCCAATCGTCAAAAATACCCAGCTTTCCAATCCTGAAACATCGGTTTCTTTCATTTGTAGCTTAAGGCCGAAGAATAAATCATATCTTCTTTGAATGAACTTCCTGAATACAAATGTCAATGTCAAATTCTGTCTCTGATGTCAATGTTTCTTCAAGTGGTGTTGAATTATTTATGATTTTAGTTTTCTCTGTTTCCTCATTCAATCTTCAACCTTATCTTGTATGCTCTAATTCTTGTGAAATCAGATCACAGATTGGTTTTCATACAACATCAACCAGTCTACAATTTGGTTGATACTCCATAGTTAAATATGGTGCGATTTATACTTATAACCTATTTGCTAAGAAATTGAATGAAAATAGTAAAAAAACTTGCATTTGATGTGAATATAGAAATAAAAAGAAACTGAAAAATTAATACATCATTTCAAATACATTGTAATCAGCGAAAATCAAAAAACAAAATCAACTGAATATCCTAAAACAGTTCATATTTCGGAACAGGACTTTTGCAAATCTTTCAAAATTAAACAAGATGTTTACAGTGAAAAACATAACATTCATTGGCATGATTAACAAATCAACAAACCAGTTTTATGTGGTAGAAGTTTCAATGCTAACATTACTGTAACTCTGAATGTAAACAAATACCAAAACATTGCCACATCTACATTTATAATAGATCTGATTAAAACTTAAACCAAACATTTCATTACTAATTGTGCTCTCCAAGTTAAACTACCGTATGAGTTTGCAAGCCGCTGTTTTGTAAAAATAATTTGAAACAAACTAGTGCGTGTAAACAAATACCAAAAACATGTCATGAACTCTCACATGATGCTGCAAATCGCTGTTTTAGGAAAATGATTTGCAGCAAATCTTGCATTGATTTGGAGGTAAGTCCATGTGGGTTCTTAAATCAGTTTGCAGGTTTGCCTTTTGTTTGATAGATTTATCAGAAACTGAGCAACAGAAATGCTTCCGGTCATCTCTAACAATTGTCATGGAATGCTTAACCTTGCTTTTAAAGTTTTTACCATTCGGTGTGCATTCATCAGGAAATTCCTTTGCTGACATATTATATTTTGGGAGTGACTTTGTTTCATTCAAGTTTTCAGAATCAACAAGTTTGTCCAAATGTGTGGAATTTGCTTCATTCTATGACTGAGTGAAAATATAATTTAACGCTGCCGTAATTTTGTCATCAGATTCAAATCGAGATACCTCCCTATCTCCCATTGACTCTTCTTTGATGGCTCCAAGATGAGGAGAAACAAATGCAATCTCCGAATGACCTTCCTTAACACAAATGTCAATAACAAACTTTCATCTTATGATTGCAATATTTCCTCATTTGGCATTGAACTGTCTGTGGTTTTGGATTTCCTTATTTCTGCAAGAAGTTTTAAACACAAGTCTTCCATGTTTTCTGGCAATTTATCAAATTCCCACTTCACATCTTGTCGCATCACTGATTGTTTTCATAATAATGTCGATATGCTTACCACTTGGATGACAGTCCATAGTAAACTATAAAAATGTGTGCTAAAGAAACAATTATATTTAATGTAGCGTTTGATGGATAACACACGAATGACATGATGATTGTATATGACATTGTTTATATCTGTAACTTATTTGTTGTGAAATGAAAATGAACACGCAAAAGTATTCAAGGACAGAGAAATCAACAAAACTTAAAGCAAAATTAGAATAACATGTGCTTGCATTGCTATGTGAAGCAAAGAAGCATTGCTTATGTGCAACCTGTGTTAATGCTAACTTTACAATAACTTTGTATGTAAACAAAACTCAAAAACATGTTTAAAAGGTTCATTAAAGTTAAAATTTATCATTGCAACCTCTACGTTTATAACAAATCAAGAAAACACATTAATTGAATATTTCACATAAAGTCAAAAACAAAATTCTTGTGAAATCAGATCACTGATTGCTTTTACGACAACGTCAACCAGTCTACAACCTGGTTGACACTCCATAGATGAATATGGTGAGGTATATACTTATGACCTATTTGCTAAGAAAATGAATGTGAATAGTAGGAAATTGCACATGATGTGAATATAGAAACATGTAGAAACCGGAAAAAATATTACATCAATCCAAAGACATTGCAATCAGCGAAAATCAATAAAAAATGACAAAAACATCTAAAAATGGTTCATATTTTGTAATGTGACTTTTGCAAGTATTTAAAAAAGAAACAAAACTTTTATACTGCAATACATAACAATCATTGGCATAAATAACTAATAACCAAACTAGCTTTATGTGGAAGAAATATTAACGCTAACATTACTATAACTCTAAATGCGAAGAAAAACAAAACATTGCCACATCTACATTTATATTAGATCTGACTAACACCTAAACCAGGGGCGGGCAACTTCTTCGGTGGCGGGCCTGATATGAGAAAATGAAGTACTTGGCGGGCCGGATTCCTGAATAGATTGGAACTCAGCTTTGTCTTATTACTGTTTATGGTCAAAAATGTTAGCTCACAATTATATGTAGGCCAGAACAGAACAAAGTAGATTCATGGCCATCTTTCTCAGGATGGCAAACTTGGACTTTTTCAGAGACGCAATACAGGGATTGCGGCAGAATGTGGCCGCAGGCCACATTATCATATAAGACCGGAAACTGTCTGCGGGCCGGATCCGGCCCGCGGGCCGAATGTTGTCCGCCTCTGACCTAAACCAAACATTTTATTAAGGGCGCTAACCTGTGTGGACTATCACATGAACTTGCAATTAGCGATTTTGCGAAAATGATTTACAGCAAACATTGCATTGATAAGGGCGCTCTCCAGTGTGGACTCTCATATGAGTTTTCAAATTGCTATTTTGCGAAAATGATTTGTAGCAAACATCGCATTGATAAGGGCGCTCTCCAGTATGGACTTTTATATGATGCTGTAAACTGCTGTTTCGTGAAAATGATTTCAAACAAACATCGCACTGATAAGGGCGCTCTCCAGTATGGGATTTCATATGACGTTGTAAACTGCTGTTTCGTGAAAATGATTTCAAACAAACATCGCACTGATAAGGGCGCTCTCCAGTATGGACTCTCATATGAGTATTCAAATTGCTGTTTTGCAAAAATGATTTCAAACAAATATTGCACTGATAAGGGCGCTCTCCAGTATGGGCTTTCATATGACACTGTAAATTGCTATTTTCCGAAAATGATTTCAAACAAACGACGCATTGATAAGGGCGCTCTCCAGTGTGGACTCTCATATGACTTTTCAAAATGCTGTTTCGTGAAAATGTTTTGAAACAAACATCGCACTGATAAGGGCGCTCTCCAGTGTGGACATTCATATGTTGCTTCAAAGTGCTGTTTCGTGAAAATGATTTGCAACAAACATCACATTGATAAGGGCGCTCTCCAGTATGGGATTTCATATGACGTTGTAAACTGCTGTTTCGTGAAAATGATTTCAAACAAACATCGCACTGATAAGGGCGCTCTCCAGTATGGACTCTCATATGAGTATTCAAATTGCTGTTTTGCGAAAATGATTTCAAACAAACATTGCACTGATAAGGGCGCTCTTCAGTATGGGCTTTCATATGACACTGTAAAGTGTTGTTTTCCGAAAATGATTTCAAACAAACGACGCATTGATAAGGGCGCTCTCCAGTGTGGACTCTCATATGACTTTTCAAAATGCTGTTTCGTGAAAATGTTTTGAAACAAACATCGCATTGATAAGGGCGCTCTCCAGTGTGGACTTTCATATGTTGCTTCAAAGTGCTGTTTCGTGAAAATGATTTGCAACAAACTCGACATTCATACAATCGTTTACTCTTGTGAGTCTTTAAGTGAATTTTCATTTTGGTTTTTTGTGTAAAAGATTTATCACAAACGGCGCAACAGAAATGTTTTATTTTGTCATTTTCAACAATTCGTGAACATTTAACCTCTCTAGTATTCATCTCACGATTTGTGATGTTTTTATCAGGAAACTTCATAGGCAATTTGTTGTATTGCTCCTGTAAATTTCTTTTATTTAGGTTTTCAGAAACAACAACCTCGCCATCAAATATTGGTTTTTCTTCAATCTCTGACTGAGAGAAAACATTGTTTGACATTAGAGTTAAGGTTGCATCTGTCTCAGTCGGGACTTCACATAGTGAAGTTGATTCACTTCTTGTCGCATAGCTTCTCATTCTTGCAAAATCATATAATCTTACCACTGAATCTTTTAAAATAATCTCCACATTCTTAACACTTGGATGGCACTCCATAATAAAATACAAAATTGCTAGCTAAAACAAAACATAAATTGGTGTTTGATGTATCATTGAATGGATTCCACGTGAAAGACATTCCATAATTATACATGACAATGTTTATATTTGTAACCTATTTTCGGGGTAAACAAAATGAACATGGAAATCTGTTAAATTGTTGGCAACATAAAGAACCTTTTAAAATTTACAGAAGCATTCAATTACAGTCGACTCCGCTTAATTCGGACACTTTGGTTCCGCTCACTTTTGTCCGAATTAAGCGGAAAATCAATCATTTGTTTCATGGTCATGCATAAAGGCAAAAAACGCATTTAAAATACTGTTATGTTGCGTAATAAATGAATTACAGCTGCGCTATACTGCAGTAACTGGCACTGATCGCATAAAACAACTTCGTTTACTTTAATGAGCATTTCACTCTTTGTGCTAAACTTTTCTGTACAATTTTGTCCTACAAGATGGACGCAATTGTACCAAAGTAAAAGCGACTATGAAGCTGGCACGGCGTTATTTGAGTTCATTGTCGAATGTTACTGCATCGATTGTCATTGTTTCACCATAATCACTCATAATGCAATTGAATCTTGTCTTAAAACGAACAAAGTACTGTTTATTGTGTCCTAACCTAACGATGGAATTGCGAACCTAAGGTGTCCGAATTAAGCGGAGAATTGTCCGAATTGACAGGATTTTTTACGTTCAATTTTTACTTTTGTTCCGTTCCCGAGCATTTTGGCCGAATAAAGCGGTTGTCCGGGTTATCCGGTGTCTGAAAGCGGATTCGACTGTACGTTGCATTCAACAAAACTCAAAGCAAAATGAGATAAACATGTTCTAGCATAGGGTTACCACAACTGAAAAAATTCAACTTCCTGACGGTCTCAATGACCAAATTTTGCGACAGCAAACAGACGCAATACAGCATTTTACAATATGCTCTAACATCATACCAATTTAAACGCCTATTTTGTCCACAAGACAGCAGCATTGGAACAGAGGGAAAAGAGCACAGAATTGTCACATTTGTTTAGTCCAACAACTTTCTGTTTATTAATATTAATATTGTCTGGTTAACAAAAATAAAGTCAACTTCGGTGCACTCACTACCTAAAAGCTACAAATACAAAGGTAGGTCTAGTTACTACAAACCAAACAGCAAAATTGATCTTTCAAAATAAACTAGTCTAGTCAAATAACTCGACCAACAAAAAAGCCAAATCGCATAATTACAAAGTATGGGAAGTTACGTGACGCGACACCTGATCGAAAGACACTTTATCGAACGACACTTAATCGAACGACAGTTTATCGAAAGACACTTAATCGAACGACAGTTGATCGAAACGACACATGATCGAAACGACACTTTATCGAACCGACAGTTGATGAAACGACACTTTATCGAACCGACAGCTGATCAAAGCGACAGTTGATCGAATCGACTGTTGCTTCTCCCGCACACAGTCATAGCAAAACGTGGCGTACAGTTGCACTGTTTGCTGTAGAAAATTAAAATTTGGTGACTTTTCATAAACAATGTTCAGCTATCTGTCCATGTTTGTTTGATAAAGTTGGATTTTGTAATTTTTGAGATATTGTGATATTTATATAATTTTGCTCTCTCCGCATTGAAGCGTAACGTTTTCGTTTACTCATTTACGCACCAATAACATGGCTTACTATTCTCTTTCGTTCTCTACTCACAGCGGGGGCGCGGCGTAACAAGAAGAATTTCTAGAAATATGTCACTTTTAGAAATACCTAATTTACACTAAATTCACTTTCTTTAGTTTTACAATTATGATGTATACAGGAAGCCAGATGATGTTTCTACTAACCTGTAAAAATCTCATCAGTCTACGACGCATAGTTTTCTATTAATTAACGATTGCAAATGTGTGTGACGATATGCACTGTTAAAAGGACGACAATTTATTAAAAGAACCACAATTTATCGAAACAACTGACGATATGCACTGTTAAAAGCACGACAACTGACGAAGTGCACATTTCAATCGCAATTCATTTAATTACAAGTTGTGTGCAATTGCTCGAAGATAACTTTTTATGTCAATATTCGTTGATTTTGCCTTCAATTCCTTACTCTTTGTATCTATAATGACTAGTCTAGTCTACTGTTGAATATTTTGCCTTCAATTCCTTACTCTTTGTATCTATAATGACTAGTCTAGTCTACTGTACAGACAATCTCGTACTTAGTAATTCTCGTGCGTATTCTTGTGATATCTTATTAATGTGGGCGGGCCGGCCGCCATGAGAAATCGTACACTTTATGATACAAATATAAAATATAAATCGTCAACTTTATGATATATACATCACAATTCATTAATGCACACCATTACAAAGACCGCACATCACAATGGCTTATTGTTTCAATGTTTGAAAAACACGCAAAAATCTTGCTTGAACTGTCGGTTCGATAAAGTGTCGTTCGATCAGCTGTCGGTTCGATAAAGTGTCGTTCGATCAACTGTCGGCTCGATTAACTGTCGTTCGATAAAGTGTCTTTCGATCATCTGTCGGTTCGATCAGCTGTCGTTCGATAAAGTGTCTTTCGATAAGGTGTCATAGTACCGGGAAGTTATTTACTTATAACTAGGGCGATTATTTTTTGACCTAAAAAACGAAAGTTTTTGACTTAAAAATTGAAAATTTTGACATTAAAAATCGTTTTTTGATAAATTTGGACAAATGAATATTTGAAGTAATTAAATTACCCATTATTGTACAAAAAGTTAAAATTTATTGTAGTAAAGAAGGGAAAAAATCTGAAAACAGACCTAGCCTATTCTGAAAAGGGAAATGAACTAATTACAAATTATAGCCAAAAAAATTGCAACTAAAACACAACAAAAACACATCACAAAAAGCGCAACAGAACTGTTTGGTTTTGTCATTTTCAACAATTCGTGAACATTTAACCTCTCTAGTATTGCTCCTACGATTTGTGATGTGTTTATCAGGAAACTTCATAGCCACGGGTGCTGAACTTGGGTGGACAGGGTGGATTTGTCTAACAAATAATAGCGATTTTATGTTCAAAAGGTTATACAGTTAAATCCGGTTAATTGCATTCTGGATAATCACATAATTCGTTTTATCGCCTAAAGCGTGCAAGTCCCAAACCGTAGGCGTAGTCTATCATTTGTAAAAACAATACTTCGGTTTATCGAATAAAGGTTTATTGCATAATCCGCTTAATTGAATAAGAATGAAGATAATTTATTCGATTATTCAAAAGTTTTTAAAAGATAAAATTGAAAACAACGCGCACTGGGAACGCACGCGCAATGCGTAAGCTTTGTGACTTGTACTGCGCTTTCTTACGAAACAATGAAACCAACAATGCTCGATTTAAGCATTAACACGTGGCTGTCAATACGCAGACATTAACATTCGCACTGTTTTAGTTTCATTTAAGCGTTGCGTTGCGTTAAGATGATGCCGTAATATGTGAAGAAGTTTTACGAAACAAACAAGTTGAAAGCTCTGCTGACGCAATCGTTGTGACAACACTAAAAATAAACAAGTTCTGCATGTACTTCATACAATTCACCAATGACTACAGTTTCAAGGGGCGGACATGGCCACATTTGTTCGCTTAAAAACACAAATGCAAGAAAGCATGTTTTCATCTTTTGCGTGCTTCAATGAATGAATGATCGCTATACACAATAAACGTTAGTGTTTTGCGTGTTGACGTCTTTACACATGACCAGCGTCGCACGTCAAGTAAGAAAAGAAGTGGAATTTGCACTTTTGCATAAACGCATAATTCGTTTAATCGCATAAAAAGGCTTGGCAAATTGACTATGCAATTAACCAGATTTGACTGATATGCTTTTGTTGGAAGTGTTTTCCCATCTCTGGTGTTACGTCTGTACAGACAAACATAATGACCAAAAATAACCTTGGGACGACGCATGCGAAGAGTTTAAAGAGAAACTGTAAGTGTTAGGTTAGCTGCTTAGCATAACCAACAAGTCTAAAATTTTTATAAAAAGTAAAAACTTGTATCATGGCTGTTGTCGCAAATAACGTTGATTAGAAGTATATTTTATCTTATTTTGTGTTTTTACAACAATCCTTGACATGGGGAATTCCCAAACATATGAACCCATTATCTTTTCCGCCCTACATTTTGTAAACTTCGGCGCCTATGTTCATAGCCAATTTGTTGTATTTCTCCTGTAAATTTCTTTTATTTAGGTTTTCAGAATCAACAACCTCGCCATCGAATGTTGCATTTCCTTCATTCTCTGACTGAGGGAAAACATTATTTGAAGTGGGAGTAAATGTGGCATCTGTTTCAGTCGGCAAAATCTCAAAATCCTTTAACGACAAAGATTTTTCATCAATAGCTTCAAGATAAGTTACAGCTGATGCCTTCTCTAAATGAACTCTCTGAATACAAATGCTAGTATCAAATTCAGACTGTATAGTTGATAGTTGCAATGTTTCTTCAAATTGCATTGCATTGTTCATGGTTTCAGTTCTCTTTGTCTCTGTAAGAACCTTTAAATACATGTCTTCCATGTTTTCTTGTATCTTTGCAAATTCCATTTTCTTATGATATCTTTTTGCATTGATTTTAATTCTGGCAAAATAAGCTCATTCAATGTTTTTAAAACAACCTCAAGTTGTATATGACCTGGTTGACATTCTGTAGTTGCGTAAGATGCTGTTTATACTTATGACTAGGGCCCGCAAAAGTCAATACAGTCAAAATATTTTAAGGACCTCGTCTGACCACGAATCAAAGAATAAAGTTGTTTTCAGAACCTAGGGGATTGTTTCTAAGAAGTTTATAGGTCAAAATTTACAATAAAGTCAAAATTTTCAATAAAGTCAAAATTTGTCAAAATATGGCTTTTTACAAAGTTTTTGTGTTTCTTGAGAGTAATTCTTTTAAAAATCCTCATGGAAGCATTGTAAATCAGGAACTGCGACACAATTAAACCATATTAATCCATAAAAGCAGGAAATAAGTCACAATGCCCACTTGGATCAGCAGTAACTTTTATCGCAAATTGGCCATTGTTTATTCAGTGTTACGTATTTAAATAATTCTTATAAAACACTTCCTCTTCATAAACGTGGTATTTTCGAAGATCAACAGTTTCGATTTTAGGAATAGCCTACTGACATTTTGTAATACATAAACGCCTAAGCAAGCTAAATCGTCTTCAGCAAAAGTTAGACGGATTTGTCGAGATTGTTCTGATTAATTGTTTAATTTGCTGTTTATTAGAATTTACCATGCGGAGAAAATCGAGGCAAAGTGCCCTTTTCACAGGGATAAAATAACACAAGCTACCTAAATCTATCGCCATAAAACACGTCGCACTTTTTATAATCCATAAAAAACCTTGACTTTTCAACAAAATATTACGTTTGGGTCTGAAATCGACAAAATATCATGTTTGGGTAACCGGAGGAAGAACTGTGGCCTCTACATATAAGAAATTTCGTTAGGTCAAAATAAAGTCAAAATTTGATAAAAATAAAGTCAAAAAAATTTCAGGCTGCTATTTCTGTTCACTGTCTCCTTCGCTCATATATTAAAATAAATGAACACGAGTTTCTTAATTGAAGGCCTTACTCGAACTGATGTCCTGCGCGCAGGTAGTGCAAAAACGAATGGGATGGTAAAACGAACGCGCAGACGGCGCAGTGCTGAAGTCAACACGTGCGGTAACATTCCGAGGGCGCCAGCAGTGACACACCAAACAAACATCCAACGGCCGCTACACAACCACCTATACTTTACATCAAGTTTTGAGCTGAAATCTTTAAGATAAATACTCCAAAATATCAAAAATTTAAACCCACACCAAATTTACAACTTACCCCAGACCTGCAACTAGCTGTTGTCAAACCAGTAAGAAAAGAGTTTGCATCAACATCACATGCGCATTGATCCGCAGAATTTCTTAGTTTCTTTAATATGACGCATTCAGTTCAACATTTTTAAAATCGCCGTGTCGCCGGCTCAAAATTGTATTTTTTTGGGGGAAATGATGTTACAGCCGTTGCCATTTATGGGGCTTTTTAGTTTGTCGCTGGTTGGCGCCCTCGGGATGCTCCTAGCACATGTTAAAATCCCGCACTGCACGTTCGTTTACCACCCATTTGTTTTTTTACAGTTACACTGCCTGCACACAGGACATCAGTTCGAGTAAATCCTTCAATTAAGAAGGTTGTGTTCTTTTCATTCAATATATGAGCGAAGGTAGCAGACAACTGAAATAACAGCCTTCTGAGACAAGGAGTCAACAACGGGACAACACACAGGCTTTAACCTTCGCCATAGTGCCCTTACTAGGGGAACTTTTTAATCCAATTGTCTAATCCAACTTCTAGTCCAACTTCTTTTCATCGCGGGCCAAAATCTGAAATTTTTTTATCTTGCGGGCCAATTTTTTAAATTACAACTGAAGAACAATGTGACATTGATATCAGAACTGAAAAAAGTTCTCTTTTTTATTAAAACTGAAATTAGAATAGTTCAAAATTTAGCTGATAAAATTTAAATGCTGATCAATGTGACATCTGCGGTCGAGGTTCTTCCTCGACAATAGCGACTATCAAAGCTGACTATCAGTTCGCGGGCCAAAAAATCGGTGCTCGCGGGCCTGCAGTTGGACTCTAATCTAAGCAATCGACATGAGATGACGTACGGGTTTTACTGCATATTACATATAAAGGTCCACCCTAGCGGTTCCACGACATATGACCACGGCAAAATGACCGCGAACAAACTCACCGGGGACAACTGAACGTGACGTAAACTGACCACAAACAAACTGACCGTGATGTAAATTGACTGCGAACAAACTAACCGGGAACAGACTTACCGGAATGAAAATTGACCAGGAGGTAAATTGACCATGCAAGTGCTGAATTATTGTGTTTAAGTTGATGGCAGTATATGATATGTAAAGTAAATATTTGTTCGTAACTATTTCCTTTGTTTTTAACAAAATTTTTTTTATTTCAATACACATTGAAACATTTATTGAAATAAACAGAAATATTTCCGGAAATACGAGTAACAGCATTAAAAGAAGTTCACTGCAAAACACATATGACACTACATAATAAGGGCACTAAAATTTACACAAACGGTTATTTGACAAATCAGTCAACCTTGACTGCAATACACATACTTAATTGGCTCAGATTAAAGCTGATGCGCGACTAGATAGTGAATTAGAATTTTGACCTTTTAACGGCCAATTTAGGTCACGGTTAATTTGATCGCCGGCCAATTTTTTGCCGGTCAGTTGTCCACTACCAGTTGTCGCCGGTGAGTTTGTTCTCGGTCATATGTCGTGATCCCCACCCTAGCCTTACAACTATTACTTTAAAATGTGGAATTATTCCTATAAGCTCATACGAATGGTTAATCCGTGCTTTCCTTTTCCCCTTTCCTATGGGTTAATCCTTGGCGAATGGGGTGATAACAACGTGTTCACAAGCGGGCCACAGAAACGAGAGGCGGTTTTTCGCTGGAGTTTTATTTTAACCAAGTAAGATTTTAAGAGCACGTACTCCAGAATGCAAGTAATTTATCCATGTTTACATATTAATGAACGTCATGCGCTCTATTAGCGCCGTATGTTTTCTTCTTGAACTTTATTTAGTTTTTATTCTAGTTATAGGGAGACCGGGGTTAGTTGGAAAAAATTTTAGGAAAATTTAAACCACCAAACTTCAGAATGATCTTCGAAACCTTTATCTAGTCTGGCATAATGACTACGCTGGTTTACAACTTATTACAAAAGACTGACCAGAAATTGTTACAGGTTTACGCACAAACTTTATTTTTTCAGACATCAGTCACATTTTTCAACTAACCCCGAAGCCGGGGTTTGTTGGAAAACCACACAGGGTTAGTTGGAAAATATATCAATTTGTTATATACAGTATTCAAAAGTGTCTGTTCGTTGAATGTCAATCAATCTATTGTGGATTGTAGCCCGACAAGTCAACATGGAAGACAAATTTCTGCTGACAGCGTTTCGTTGATCCGCGTAGATCCACGTTGAGTTTTGCGTTTATATACTCGCGCATACCTTCAATTAAAAGGTGTAGATAGGCCTATTTATCGATCTGTATCAAATAACAAGTTCCAACTTAACTGTACGAGGCTGTATAAGTAAAATATATGAATTCCATCAAGCATTAATAAAAGAAATTTTTACTCATATGATTTTACATATTCCAACTAACCCCATTCAAAATTTTCCAACTAACCCCGTATGCACAAGAGAGATAAAACTTACTTTTTATGTAGCCACTAAACCAGGTAATTTAATTGCCTCTGCCTTTTCTGGTACCATGGCACCTACGGTCAATATAGACTAATGAACTTTCAACTGTCTCTCTAGAGCACTATGTTAGCCTACACTATATTTACCAACAAGCTCGAATTTTAGTTCAAAGTGTAAAAAACGGAAAAACGTGTGCCACTCATATGCTTCTGCTCTGAGATCACTAAAAGTAACATGGCGAATAGATAACACCGTTATCAATCACTAAGGGGCAGTAAAGATTTACAAAGATGTTCGGGGAGTACTAAAACTGCGATTTTTCAACTAACCCCGCTTTCCAACTAACCCCTGTCTCCCGTAAATGCCATTTTGGTATTTTCTGGTTGATTAATTTTATTTTGGTTAAGCTTATATATATGGATACAATGTTCTTCTTTTGGCATCCTGTGATAATAAAACTTACTGTTCTGTGATTTCTTGTAACTTCTTCTTCCTGCTATCGGTACTTCTATCTTGTTACATCCGGCTTTAGTCACTTGGTAAAATTAATTTTGGTATGGCCTATTCTGCTCTATTGGCATTTTTTCAGTTTGGTGGCCTATTTTCCGTTTTGGTATTTTCATTGTTCCTGTTTTAGTTTGGTAAATATTAAGGGATGTAGGTTATAGCGCGTTTATATCACGATCAGGACTGCGCAAGCAACGTAATACTCACCACACCACCTCCCATACATATTGGTGTATTTCTTCAGTTCAGGATATTGCTTGAACCAAGTATTATAGTAATAAACCTGCTGACATTTGTCTCTCCAACCTGATATCATCCTAGCAAAGGGATGGCGAACATTGACCATGATAGCTGAGTCTTGGTCCTGCAATATGAGAAGATAAAAGTTTTACTAAACTAATTTATTAAAAATCTGCGGCTTAAAGTTGTTCAAGTACCATGCTAGGTTATACAATTAAAGTCGTTGGCCGACACCTAACGAACTATACGTTACTGCTTGGTAAAAGCGTTGTGTAGGGCTGGTCAAAAATTTGCTTTTAGCGACTGTTACTTTCCAGATTTCCAACTTTTTTGCTGCTTCTAATTCTTCGAAAGCGTTCACGTTGCCGTGGATGGCTTTTTCCCAAAATTGTTTCCTCGCTGCCTCGCCTGGAGCGCGCAAGTTCCAGAAAACGTCATTCCATGTTGAACTCCCGGCTTTCAACACTTGACAAAGCATCGTGCGATGTCGGTAACTGCCGATATATCCGTCAGTGGGCGCTCCTGAGGTAATTTTTTGCTTCAAATGACATTCTCATTGTAATTTTTATAACTTTTCTAAACAATAGGTTTAAGGCAGAACCTTTATACGTTTATCATAATACTGTTTGTTGTATTCGTAATCGACGAAATCTATATTATATAAACAAATGTTCGAAAAGACATCGTAAGCGAGCGTTTCTCGCTTTGTGCATTTGATATCAGGACACTTTTCAATGCAGAATATTTTGATTGACCTTACAATACAAAACACTCATTACTGTAGTAATTTCTGGATGTTGACCTTTTTCTTTTACTTGCTGCCATTTGATACGAAATTCCGGGTCAATTCTCGAGCACCTTCCGGCGATGGTTTGCACCCTTGCGTCGAATCTTTGTTTGGTCACCTGACTAGGCTCACGAAGCGAAAGATCCTGAGCTGCCATCTGTCGATTAATACAAGGTTTGCTTTATGAAAAATTTACCTTGTGTGTCATTGTGTGGATGACTTTCTCAGTGACACAAACCGACATATCAGTGGACAAAATAAATACGTATAGCTGTACATATGGCTATATATCAAGCTATATGTAGCTGAATAAGCTATACTAGGTCTAAATTCGTAAACTTGGTTGTAACATTGGTGGTTCATGCACTCTGTAGTAGAGAGTCTAAACGTCCCATACGTATAATTACAATAAAATTTCAAAACAATCACCATTCGCTTTGACACAAACGAGCTTTCTTTTCTCTTCGGAATATGACGAAAAGATTTTCGTTTATTTTCTTTGTGATAACTTTCTTTGCTGGTGTCTTTCTTTGTTTTAGCCGCCACTTTTGTTGTGGTTGTTGGTTTGCTCAGTGCTATTCTACTATGCAGAAGCAGAAATAAAATGTGTCCGGATGTGTGCAGATTAAGCAGAAATAAAATGTGTCCGATTTCTACGATAAGTGTTGAATGAACTGCAAATCAATTAATTCCGAATAGGTTATACGGAGACATTTGGATACAGTATGTATACAGCATTTGGCACCAGTATACCCATCACTAATAATAGACTATGGTATAATATACTCTAATCCTCATTTAGCGTAAAATGTTGGACGAAATAATTTCAGTCATTTCTACAGACCCAAATAATAATTCTTGAATGTTACTATCAACAATTTGTTTATGCAAAGGCGAAGCCATTAACTGACCTGCTATGCAAAACAAACAAAAACTCCCATTCAATTATTTTTCTTTTCGATTACATCTTCAACATAGTTGTGTTTGACTGGATGTGCGTTTTGTTTGCAATCAAATATGACTCATTTTTAGGTTTATTGACTAGTTTCATTGACGCAACTTTGTTATTAAATCAGGAAAAAATTTTAATCTTTTTGATAAACTTTCAGATAAACACTAACCCAGACAAGTTTCAAAAATCAATCAATCAACAAAAATCCATCTGTAGATCTTGTAAATTTACCCACAAAACCCGCAATCGGATTGCATAATTATGGCAACCTCGTTTAGTATTAGATAGCATAAGATAGAACAAATACATTAGATGGCGTGCCAGGGTCTTGCTAATTATCATTTTGTCGCCACTGCCAAGCAATACCCGACATGTTACTATGAGCTGCTTGTAAAGTACCACAAACAGTGATCGACTACTCAATCTATAATATAAAAGTGTATAGGACGCTTCATTTTTTTATTTCATCGCCACAGTATGAAGTACACGTAAAACTCTCCCACTACCATGCAGGATGAAATAATAGGAGTAAGAAAATATCAAAAGCAAAAAGGCAGTTGGTAGGAAGATACTGGCCATTCTATTCTCATTTGTGTGATTGGTTCAGGAAAGTGAATACCTTAACTTTTTATCTCCGATGCTCGAAATCAAGTTTTCACCTTTCTGTAAACTGTTCGTGGCGAACATGGCCCTTGGACATGATCTCACCGAATAACAGTGGCTCCAACTAAACATAATAATCAGCAGACGTGCCTGGAAGCTTAATTGCCGCCATCATGTACCGCTGGAGACTAGCGAAGAGCAGTGTCTATCCCTGTAGAGCGACTTCTCAAACCTTCTCTCACGTACTGGAAGAGTGCACGATCTTAAGTCCACCTTGCCGTCTCACTGACTTGGACAGCCTTTCTCTGCAAAACTACCTGCATAGTTTTTAACTCGTGCATTAATGCATTATACCATTACGTATACACATTTATATATATCCTTACTGTTATTGTAAGCTATTCGGCGTTAAAAATAACTTTTTGCAACTATTCACTCATCTCTTGCATTTAACGTGAGCTTGCTGTGCGTAAACGTACTCGCTTTCAGTAAACCGCCATATAAAAGTCTTACATGGAGACCAAACAAGGCACAGTTATTGGTAAGCCGAAAACGTAATTGCATACTGTAACAACTTAACATTTATTAACATCACTGATCGCAGTGAGTGTTAGAAGATAACAAGCAAAGTGAAACAACATTTGCCGGCAATAAAAAATTTGGTGAGAAAATCTTGTAAACATGCAGTTTAAAGTTTAAACGTTGTGAAATGTTGCAGAATTTGATATGATGTGTGATTGCAATGCCGTAGCCAGAGCGAGTTTTTTAAGGAGGCAAATATGTCAAGTAGGCTACGTCCCCGGTTACATTAAATGAAGTTTAAGTTAAATGAAGCTGTTAAATGAAGTTTAACACTAAAAATGTTTTGTGCCAGAGTCCGGAAAACTTACGGAGGCGAGTGCCCCATTTGCCTCAGTGTTGCTACGGCCTATAAATGGGACAGCATGCGCTGGCTTTCGGCATATAAAAGAAGCATTTTTACTTTTAATAAAGAATAGCATCATGACCGCAGTTCAAAATAGCTTGAACAATTCCATCAAAGCATTAAGTTTGCGAATATTTTACTTATGCTAAACTATACATACGGCCTTGGTCTTTATTTCAACCAATATGTTTCACATGTAAAGTAGTGATCCCCAACTGGTGGTGTCGTAAATAACTGCAGTTCGATTTATGACCGAATTCGATGCTTGACCCATTTCGTTTTTCTGTCCGCAGCTCAATAGAGAAGTTTGACATATTATTTCTGGCGCTTCGCGTGGTAATCAATTCACGCGCGTTGGTTTCTGTTTAAGTGTTAGGTAAGGAGTCATTCTAGTTTTTGTTATGGAAAAGAAAGCATTTCTGTTATGACGACAGGTCGTAAATCATCACTCAGCAATCAGTCTATGACATTTCTATTCCAACTGCGCTTTAAAATCGGACATTTAGCTTTCTTTATAGTGTAATAGTCAAGCCGTCCTAATATTACAGTATAATCAAAAACCTTTTTAACCCAGACGTTTTTGCGATACGATACTCCAAAGTGTAGTGGCCTTGATATTGTGTATTAATTGATATATATTTGATATAATTAATATTGATATATATGCAGTTTGTATAATACTGACAATTATATAAATGTTGTAACGTTACACTAACATATTATTATATTTCAATTAGATTTTGTATCGTTCCAATTCTGTTCACGCCCTCGTCATGGACTGTCCACTAGCAGCAGGCATATCAATGACCTCGTTGCGATCTTGGATAACGGCGCAACAAGGACACCAAAGATGGACGCAAAAGTCACCACACGAGGATCCTTCGATTCCTCTTTGTTGACGAACTTTTCCTCGGATGATTCCTCCAGCGATGCACCCAGTAAACATGTAGGCAACACAGCAAAGGCAGCAGCTATCGCCAATCGCTTCTGCTGTTTTTCCAACGCTGTAACAAGGTGCAAAGTAACTAACAATGCACACGCCGCAATTGTCGAAGCATCCAAACAATCCGTTTCGAAAGGAAACCATTTTCAAGTTAAACGTAATCCCTCAAACTTACTTTATGTTGATAAAATCTATCAAAGAATTTTATGGTATTTTAAAGATAAAAGTCATTATTATGTATTGGCGCAGTTACAGCATAGTTCAAGAATAGGCCTATTCGAAAATAATTTTTATGATTTGATAATGCTACGTTACAGAAACGCCCATAAAACAACACAAGCAAGCTTTTTTAACAAAAACTTAGCAAACAAGTTCTGTACTTCCAACTAAGAAAAGAAATTAATCTTCCAAAAGATTTCCTGCTATTAGGCTACTACCTTATACATGTCATTGCCTGATTATCAGCAGCGAGGTTTGAAAATCATTTAAGTTACAGCTTACTTGTGACTTATTGTTTTCTACTGACGATTTTAATGTCGACAGTGAGTTTTACTTGTCCTGCAAAGAAATTACTATTTTGAAATCCTATAACTTATTAGGCGACTTTGATCATACAGTATATGACAACTTGACATACAATTGTCAATACTTTTCTCGATCGACCAACAAGACTCGTTGTGTTCAAAACGTTCCAATATTTATTCAGTCTTTGTTTCTCTAATTACGTTACATTAGAAGATCAGTCATGTTATTTGCACATGTTGGCGTGTTCAAACAATACGATTAATTTGCTGTTAAGTGGACTGCTTTTATAATATGTCGCTCTTCCATGTAACACTTGCTGTGTGAACACGTTATCGTGATTTCTGCTTCACTAAACAAGCAGCACTCAATCACAAGGCAAATACACAATCAATCGCCCTCTATCTCATCACTTCACAAAGCTGTGAGTGATTTAATTAAGATCGACAACAAACCACGTGTGTCTCTTTAAACATCGCGTCAAGGTTTTGTTGCGCAGTTAAGTACTCGGACGTGACATATGACGCTCAATTAATAATCTTTCGCATTAAAGCCTTTAGCCTGTGCGCCCTGACAACAGTCTCCTGACCAATTTACCCTACAAAACGGCCGGTTTGGTGACACTTAATCACGCGACACTTAATCACCGACACATAATCACTTGGACAGTTAATCACGCCACATTTAATCACACATTTACAGTATCGAAAATTGCAAGTCTACACATGGGAAATGTGAGCAACTGCACGAAGATAAACTAACATTTCACTTGACAGATAACGGTCAACTTTGTTTTGCACGCGCAGTTTCAGTGCCTTGTACCGCTTTGGAATAGAAGAAGAATCCATTCTGTCCAAATGAGAGAAGATTACAAAAATGTAAAATTCCTCCTTGAAAGTATTAACTATGTCAGATACAACTGGCAGCTTTGTGGAGATTTCAAAATGATCGGGTTCTTGAAAGGATTGCAAGGACGTTATAGAAAACATTCTTGTTTTCTTTGTTTATGGGACTCTCCAGCTGACAATGAACACTACTCTCGAAAAGATTGGCCAGAGAGAACGAAAATTCCAAAAACGGAATACGAAAAATTGGGTTATTCGGTAATCGAGAAGATGCCTTAGCTGCTTTCGTATTTCGAACACACATATATCAGAGGCAGACGACGTCCGGGACGTGGTGAAAATTATAAATGTGTGATTAAATGTCGCGTGATTAACTGTCAAAGTGATTATGTGTCTAGTGATTAAGTGTCGCATGATTAAATGTCGCGTGATTATGTGTCTGTACACCAAAACGGCCTATGGATTTGCATGATTGACTTCGTAGATAAATGGCTACCTAATTTCACACAAGCCACAGTACTAGATCGACATACCATTATAGGTTGTACGTGTGAGCACATGAAGGAGTACGATATTGTTATGGAATTTCTTGCTTACGCGTAAACACACTCCCAAAATAAATGTTCCCAATTATCAGAACTATTTACTAAGAGTATAAAGCAGTTGTATTATCGTTTCGCAAATTTTAGAAAAGTTTCAATTTAAGTGCCAAATAGGTAATTTAAAAGTAGCAGGAAAAGTATTGTCGTAATATCGGCCTATATACCATTGGTTCTCACCAGAGAGTCTGACCCCGCCCGGGAGAGATACTGTAGAACCGGATTTTAGCTGAGGCTAGCAAAAACTTTTAGAAGAGATTTAATTTAACAAAAGCTTTGGAAAATATTCCAAACTGATTTCCAGATTACCGTTGGTACAATTGTGGCTTTTGCAATTATTTTAAATACAGGGGAGATGAAAAACAACTTTAAATAGGACAGGGAGGCATTATGTTGAACATGGATTGCAACCACTGCCCTATATAAACTTTCTCACTGACCCGATCACTTCTTTAGGTTAACTTTATTCTTAATTCTTACCGTTAAACACGGACAAGGCGGATTAAGAAGTTGATTGTATTTGTATTTGTATTGCATAGTTCCCTTGAACTCATGAAATATTTGCCCCCCTCCCAATTTTTTTTTCTGGCTACGCCACTGTGCGGAAATGTGTGAAAAAAGATCGGACTCGTAAGAACAGTCAAGTTGAAAGACAGAGTGCGGTGCACATATGAAATTCGTACCGGCTTCAACGAATGTACAAACAACGGCTTGTAACAGACCATGAAACAAAAAAAAACGTTTGTATTAAAATAAAAGTGGTTGTGTGTTCATTTTGACAATTATCTCAAATTTTTTACCACGTTGCAAACAAAATGCACATCCACATTTTATATAACCCAATTGCCTTTAGGCCTATTTGTAAGTTAATTATAATTATTTGCTCCATGTTCATAGGCTCATGGATTTTTGACATTTCTTTCGTTTAGTTCGTATTCGCTTTTCTTTTTTTACTGAAGAAAAAAAACTATCCGTTACCGACTTGGTTGCACTCAGTGGTGGGATTCAGCCGGTTCGCACCGGTTCTTTCGAACTATTTTACTACTTTAGACAGAATTTTACCTCAGATACTAAAATTCTGCTTGAAACTCAAACTTAATTAGTAATTGTAAATGATATTATGCACTACTTTTAATGGGTTTCATTGAAACTGTGCCCTACGTGTGCTGTGTTGTATCTATTTAATTGCAAGTTTTTTTAATTAACATTAAACTAAATTGGCGAAACGTCTGCTAAATATGTTGAAAATATATTGGTTGGTTTATCTTAAAATTATTCATTATTATTGTTATTTCTAATCTTACGCATTATTGAACCATTTTTGTGCAATTGTGGAGAATTCTTTGTTTGTTTAACTCTTGCTACTAAGGTTCGTTCCGGTATGTACGTTCCTGGTTAATCCACCAAAACTAGTCCAAGAATGTTTGTTTTAAACTTTGGGTAAGAGGCCCCACTTTCACTTTTTATTCAAAATGTTTCGAGACCAAACCAATTCTGTTCGTAGTATCGTCATATGGTAAATTTATTATTATCATACATTTAGTCTCTAATTTAGTTTCATCCTACTTAAGGGCTTTGATACCTAAACGCGTTTTCAAACGTTGTTCATATATTTTGTGTCATATTACTTAAGTGTTGTGTATTTCTTCCAAGTTTGAATATATAGGATAATAACTTATCAAAAGTTACCAAGCTGTATTTTTTGGTGTTTCATGGTGAGTAGTGTCAATATTCATTGCTTGAAATGCAAAACTAACCGACTGTGATGTGACAGTGATAATAATAATCATTGCCAGTATATTTCTGTTTAAACTTTGTCTAATCAATGTCCTTGGTAAACTTTAAACTGTATAAAAACGGTTCAACACTCACGATTTGTACCTAATTTTTACAATTTTCCCGATGAGCTTGCTTAACTTAAACCCAAGTAACTTGTTAACGTTTCAACTTGATCGAAGTTTATCACCCGGCCACTGCTATTTACCATTCATGTCCTTGATTTTCATATCTAACCCTAGCAATCTGCTGTTTAATTTTAGTGAAATGCTTTAATTATAGATTACTAACCTAGTATTGTTTAAATGTGTTTCGATGTTGAATATAAATGTGCTTACAATACATGTTTTACTTTGTGGCGTTAGTGGACGCTAGACACCCACTCCTTACATAAAAATGTCACAACGCCACTATTATTATGATGCTGTGCGATTTCTATTGGCCACTGTAACTGAAGGTCGTGTGACTGCAGTGCTTATGGAATACACTGGTTAGAGTGTAGAATAAATATTATGTTATAATGCAATCAGACTCTTAAGAACAATTACAAAGTTGCGAATTCTGTCTCGAGGTTTCCTAGACTTCGGTCGAATAGATTATTACAATATTAAATACAGAGAATCTGATTAATTTCACTTTTAATGCTTTTCATTATTACTTCAGACAAACACGAAAAATTACAACAATATTACTGTTCAAAGGAAAGGATTTTAAGAACCCAATTGCCAACAACACATCTCTTCACAATACACGAGATCGATCTATTTTATTCTCGATCATTCATAATCATTCTCATTTTCCAACTCCGTGCGTGTTAAAACATGCACGCACAAGCACAAATAGCATGCAACGGTACATATATACACTGAGTGAGAGCATTGCAGAATCAAGATTCCAAATCGAGGCGAAATGTGTTTTTATCAAAACAGAAATGGAGGACTCGAAGATTTATAGTTTAAGTGTCAATTCTAACGACAAATCGTTGAAGGAAATAAGTTCAGTCAACGCTGTCTATTTTGGAATGACAGTGCGGTTATTAATCGTGCAGAAAACGTGCCTGGCGAATAAGTTGTCAATCACACCAGGCTGTTTCGAATTTGGTGAGTTCATAATGCAATGCAGGTCACGTTTTTGACAATTAATGAGGTTATCTTAGTACAATGAGTTCAAAGGTTTAAGATGGAAAACACGTTTACGGAATAGATTGTCAAACAACTGTGCTTTAATAGATTTTGTCGTGAACTGAGAAGAACTTATGGTAAAGAAGGCCTTTTACTAATAATAGCGCGGTAAATAGCAGATATACAACTACAATATCACAACTTGGAAAACAATGCAAAAGGCGTCTTCCATCACTCACTAACCATGTCGTTTTTCCGGCCTTCTGGGCCATTCTACTGATAACACCGTTATAAAGGGTTGTGTTTATTTTTTAGCGAATTCAGTCGTCTAACACATGCTTCGGTTTACTATTCTTGGTTTTTGTATTGTATTGTTTATTTTTCGCCATTAACTATGCGGAACGAAAGTTAGGATGCTAACCGTTGTAGTTATAGCACAAAAAAAAACATGCTCACGAACAATTGTTTGGCATTATTTAGGCAACAAAGAGTTTTGCCTGGGAAGAACACCTTTTTTCTGATAAAGGAGTCACTGCCATTCACTAGTGGCATTTTATTGGTGCTTATTATAAACAGCCAATAAACCCTCAACTTTTTCGAAGTGCTTGAAATAGGAGTTAGGGAGGTTTTTGATCAAAATCATCTTTGAAACTAATTTTCCTTAAACTTAATATAGAATCCAAATGGATGAGAAATTACTGAAAAAGAACTAAGCTACCAGCCGCCAGCAGTTAAGTTATTTAAATCGAAAGTATAATCAAATAAAAGAAAATCTTGTTCATAGACATCATATAAGCGTTTTATAAGATTCGTTGGAAGTTGAGAAAAGTATTTCTTGATCGTGTCTTTGGGGGATTCCCTCTTCCAACTGCTGGGGTTGTGTAAACGAAGAACTCTGGCACTTGTCTTCAGTATGTTCCTTAAAATCCACGCAGCGTCTTTCAAGGAAGCAAAAATAAGAGGGTCCAAAGGGTCTCATTGAAACTGTTTAATTGTTGTTTCAAGTTGATAGTTTTAATTCAACTTACCTTCTTCGAAAGTTTCCAGTTTAATGACAAAATTAAACGGCACTACGCAAGGGTCGCAAGTAGTTGCGATAGGCTTAAAATGGGGGTCAAGGCAGCTGCTGTTGTCGCCGTGGTCTGCTATAAACCGGGCAAAATCTTTCCACTCGATGAAATATTGTCCCGGTCCTTGCCTAAAAAAAGGTTATGATATAAACAAAGATCAAACGGGAAATTATCCTGAAATAAAAAATATATGTAAGTATAGGCCTACTGTCGTGTCTATTCTGAATAATGTAACCTTTTAAAGCCTAATTATGCGTTAAAGGTTGGTTGGTCACAGGAAAATGTTAGTAATAAATGTACCAAAACTGGTAATAACCTAACTGGAATATACCAATTCAGAAAATAGGGTACTTAAGGAGAACTTAGCCTTACCTAAATAATATTTACTCGCAATAAGTTTCCGTTATACATTGCCATGATTCACAGAGCAATAAGAGTTAATATCACAGGTTGCTAAAAGAAGAATAAGAATATTGAACAATAAAAAAAAAATTTGTTACAAATTAAATGCCATTTTGGTATTTTCCGGTTCGATAAATTTTATTTTGGTTAAGCTTATATATTAGGCTACAATGTTCTTCTACTGGCATCCTGTGATAATAAAACTTACTGTTCTGTGATTTCTTGTAACTTCTTCTTCCTGCTATCGGTACTTCTATCTTGTTACATCCGGCTTTAGTCAATTAGTAAAATTAATTTTGGTATGGCCTATTCTGCTCTATTGGCATTTTTTCA
Source organism: Clavelina lepadiformis (assembly GCF_947623445.1). NCBI lineage: Eukaryota > Metazoa > Chordata > Ascidiacea > Aplousobranchia > Clavelinidae > Clavelina > Clavelina lepadiformis. Next base: position 18,437,614 of record NC_135246.1, on the reverse strand, counting down.
GTTTGGTGGCCTATTTTCCGTTTTGGTATTTTCATTGTTCCTGTTTTAGTTTGGTAAATATTAAGGGATGTAGGTTATAGCGCGTTTATATCACGATCAGGACTGCGCAAGCAACATAATACTCACCACCTCCCATACATATTTGTGTATTTCTTCAGTTCAGGATATTGCTTGAACCAAGTATTATAGTAATAAACCTGCTGACATTTGTCTCTCCAACCTGATATCATCCTAGCAAAGGGATGGCGAACATTGACCATGATAGCTGAGGCTTGGTCCTGCAATATGAGAAGAGGAAAGTTTTAATAAACTGATTTGTTATGAATCTGAGGCTTAAAGTTGCTCAAGTACCATGCTAGGTTATACAATTAAAGTCCTTGGCCGACACCTAACGGACTATACGTTACTGCTTGGTAAAAGCATTGTGTGCGGCTGGTCAAAAATTTGCTTTTAGCGACTGTTACTTTCCAGATTTCCAACTTTTTTGCTGCTTCTAATTCTTCGAAAGCGTTCACGTTGCCGTGGATGGCTTTTTCCCAAAATTGTTCCCTCGCTGCCTCGCCTGGAGCGCGCAAGTTCCAGAAAACGTCATTCCATGTTGAACTCCCGGCTTTCAACACTTGACAAAGCATCGTGCGATGAAGGTAACTGCCGATATATCCGTCAGTGGGCGCCCCTGAGGTAATTTTTTACTTTCGTGACATTCTTATTGTAATTTTTATATATTCTTAATTTTTTAATCTTTTCTAAACAACAGGCTTAAGGCAAATCCTTTATACGTTTATCATCAAACTGTTTGTTGGATACGTAATGGACTAAATCTATATTATATAAACAACTGTTCGAAAAGACATCGAAAGCGAGCGTTTCTTGCTTTGTGCATTTGATTTCGGGACACTTTTCAATGCAAAATGTTTTGATTAAGCTTACAATACAAAACACTCATTATTGTAGTAATTTCTGGATGCTGACCTTTTTCTTTTACTTGCTGCCATTTTATACGAAATTCCGGGTCAACTCTCGAGCACCGTCTGGCGATGGTTTGCACCCTTGCGTCGAATCTTTGTTTGGTCACGTGACTAGGCTCACGAAGCGAAAGATCCTGAGCTGCCATCTGTCGATCAATGCAAGGTTTGTTTTATGAAAAATTTACCTTGTGTAATTGTGTGGATGACTTTCTTAGTAACACAAACCGATATGTCAGTGGACAAAATAAATACGTAAAGCTGTACATATGGCTATATAGTATATATGGAGCTTTATGTAGCTGAATAAGCTATAGGCTACTAGGTCTAAATTCGTAAACTTGGTTGTACCATTGGTGGTTCATACACTCTGTAGTAGAAAATCTAAACGTCCCATACGTATAATTACAATAAGATTTAAAAAAATCTCACCATTCGCTTTGACACAAACGAACTTTCTTTTGTCTTCGGAATATGACGAAAAGATTTTCGTTTATGTTCTTTGTGATAACTTTCTTTGCTGGTGTCTTTCTTTGTTTTAACTGCTTTTGTTGTGGTTGTTGGTTTGCTCAGTTCTTTTTTACTTGTCATATGAGGCAGTTTGTCTCTTTCCTTTATATTAGACATGTCTCGAATTAAGACGAAATGAAGAAATAACGTACCGACCACAACCACAGCCATCAACAAGAAAAACCTGCTCCTAATGGTTAAGAAGTGCTGAGCTTTGCTTTGCCAAAACTTAGGTAAAATCTTCCATTTAAACAGCATTGTTACCTCCGTATATTGCGCGATGGCTTTCTTGCCCACTCTTAATTAGTTTTTGTTTAGAAAACCCACATCATGCTATTTGCCTAAAAATCTTTCACGGCTTGCTACAGTCAGCACTTTTGAGCACCACTGAAGGACGACGTAACAGAAAATTGTTTCATGTTTCTTAAATTCAGTTGCTAATTTGTTCGTCATTGCTTATATTTCGCCCGAAGCGATGAAGATTTCATGTCACTAGACAATCTATCAAGTTGTACGTGTGTCGACAAAATTTACACCATAGGTTTGTAGGTTATACAGTCGAACTATTGCATTTATATACAGTGATGTATTACATGATAGCTTTGGTTCACAAATATTGAATTACTGTAGCATATAAAAGGTGGGGAAGATAAACTTGCTTTGAAATAGTGATAGCAATGGTTCTATAGAGGCCTAGAGCTATGTTTTTCGCGACGTTTTGAATTATAACTCTTAAATAAATATATATGCTCGTACAGTATATGTACATTATTTTTTAGTTCTGAAATAATATCCGTATCAATTAAAATTCGATCTAAGAAAAGTAGACCCGATTGGATAATGTAATATTGTTACTGCTGTACCATTTAACGCAGTAACTAAATCCGATAAATTCATTAATTTTCTTTAATCGAGTTTATAACCTATAGAAGTTGGAGGCTTATGCAAGTTTTTACTTTTGGGTGAAAGTCGACTTTCCTGCGCAAAAGGGTGGCGAATTACGAACATACATACCTGGGCGAAGAGAGTAAAAATTATGTAATTACATTTTGGTCTTTAGTAGTTACATCAGGTAGACCTACCTACCTTTTAGTATATACTGTAGAATGGTTATTTTTTGGGCTTCTGTTTAAGATTAAATTCACAGGTTCACTTCTGTACTTGCACTTCTACAACTTCACTTAAATAGTAGTTTATTACAGAATTGATACAATTTTGGTCGTGCAGTGTTACGAATTTCCATACGCCCCATAAAATGTGATTTCCATCGTTCCACAACGAGAACAATTGTTTGGTTTTATCCAATGTGGGATCTTACGATGATGAAACAAAAGGCAGTTTCATGAAAATATTTAGGAACACACGGTACACACTCATCAATAACACGACCGTCTGTCCGTGTCAGTCTTTAAGTGAGTTTGATTATTGCGTAAAAGATTTATTACAAACAGTCACAAGCCAACAATTGACGGAAAATGCTCAGCCTTTCTGGTAGCCTTTTCTCGGCCTTCACACCTTACTGTGCTATAGTTCTTGTGAAGGTTGTAGCCTATATCATCTGAGTGACAGTTTATTAGAGTGACAGCTCATTTGAGTGACATAATTATAGTTCATTTGAGTGACACATTTATAAGTACTGTTTAATTCATTTGAGGGACACATTGATAAGGACTGTGTAATTCATTTGAGTGACAGATTGACATTTGTTGTTTAAGTTGCAGTTAATTAGTAAATGCAGATGACAGCACACACAAGACAAAGTTTAGAGTACAATCTACAAAAAAAACAACCAAGAATCCTCAACCATCTCGTCCAATTGTTCTGTTAGTTCCGCAGTTGGTCCGATCTTAAAATTACGCGCAATTCGGCGGAGGAATACTTCCTGTGGAAGGTCTTCTTGCTCGGAAAACAAATTTCTAATGCAGGTTTCTTTTTGCCTTGTCATACGGCATACGCGATCGGCGCAATGGTGTCGATGCACCAAATTCAAGGCGAAAGAGTTCTTGGGAAACTCTATGATGCTCGCTTTGAAACTATTCAATTATTTTGAAAATTCTTTGGTTGTATCCTTTGACAATTGCATTGAAGCGGTGATGCCAGCCATATAAGAGCAACGGAAACCATGTTTTCTATTGCGTTGGTGTGATGTTGTGCAAAATGCAACAGATAACATGGTTTCAGTTGTATTTGTGTGAAGAGCAACGGAAACCATGTTATCTATTGCATTTATATGGTATGTGCCACTCATTTCAAAACCATTACTGTAGTTTGAACAATTGCTTACTCACCAATGTGTCACTCAAATGAAGAGTCACTCAGTTGATCAACTACCCTTGTGAAATCAGATCACTGACTGGTTATCATACAACATCAACCAGTCTACGATTTGGTTGACACTCCATAGATGAATATGGTGAGATTTATACTTGTGACCTACTTGCTGAGAAAATGAATGTAAATAGGAAAAATCTGCATTTGATGTGAATATAGAAATAAAAAGAAACTGGAAAAATGAGTACATCAATTCAAATACATTGCAATCAGTGAAAATCAAAACAAAATCAACTGAATATCCTAAAACGGTTCATATTTCGGAACAGGACTTTTGCAAATGTTTGAAAATTAAACAAGATGTTTGCGGTGAAAAACATAACAGTCATTTGCATGAATAACAAATCACCAAACCAGTTTTATGTGGTAGAAGTTTAATTGCTAAAGTTACTATAATTCTGAATGTAAACAAATACCCAAAACATTGCCACTTCTACACTTATAGGACTAATAGATCTGATTAAAACTTAAACCAAACATTTCATTATTAATGGTGCTCTCCAAGTTGGACTGCTCTATGAGTTTGCAAATTGTTGTTTTGTAAAAAGAATTTGAAACAAACAAATGCATGTAATAAAATACCAAAAACATGTCATAAACTCTCATATGATGCTGAAAATCACTGTTTCAGGAAAATGATTTGCAGCAAATCTTGCATTGATTTGGAGATAAGTCCATGTGAGTTCTTAAATCAGTTTGCAGGTTTGCCTTTTATTTGATAGATTTATAAGACACTGAGCAACAGAAATGCTTCCCAGTCATCTTTGACAAATGTCATGGAATGCTTAACCTTGCTTTTAAACTTTTTACCATTCAATGTGCATTCATCAGGAAATTCCTTTGCTGACATATTATATTTTGGGAGTGAGTTTGTTTCATTCAAGTTTTAAGGATCAACAAGTTTGTCCAAATATGTGGAATTTGCTTCATTCTCTAAATGAGTGAAAATATTATTCAACACTGCCGCAATTTTGTTATTAGACGATTATCGTCTGACGATTACAAAATTGAGATACCTCTCAATCTCCCATCAACTCTTCTTTGATAGCTTCAATGTGAGGAGAAACAAATGCAATCTCCGAATGACCTTCATTAATACAAATGTCAATGTCAGACTTTTCAACTTATGGTTGCAATATTTCCTCATTTGGCATTGAACTGTTTCTGGTTTTGCATTTCTTTATTTCTGCAAAAATTTTTAAACACAAGTTTTCTATGTTTTCTTGCATTTGATCAAATTCCCACTTCACATCTTGTCGCATCACTGATTGTTTTCATAATAATCTCGATATGCTTACCGCTTGGATGAGAGTCCATAGTAAACTATAAAAATGTGAGCTAAAGAAACAATTATATTTAATGTAGCGTTTGACGGATAACGCACGAATGACATGATGATTGTATATGACACTGTTTATATCTGTAACTTATTTGTTGTGAAATGAAAATAAACACGCAAAACTGTATAAATTATTACAAGTATTCAAGGACAGAGAAATCAACGAAACTCAAAGCATATTGAGAACAACATACGATTGCATTGCTATGTGAAGCAAAGAAGCATTGCTTATGTGCAACCTGTGCTAAGCTAACATCGCAATAATTCTGTATGTAAACAAAACTCAAAAACATGTTTAAAAGGTTCATAAAAGTTAAAATTTATCATTGCAAGTTTTGCAACCTCTACGTTTATAACAAATCAAGAAAACACATTAACTGAATATCTCACATAAAGTCAAAAGCAAATTTCTTGTGAAATCATATCAATGATTGCTTTCACGACAACGTCAACCAGTCTACAACCTGGTTGACACTCCATAGTTGAATACATTGCGGTTTATACTTATGACCTATTTGCAAAGAAAATGAATGTGAAATTGTGAATAGCAGGAAACTGGACATGATTTGAATATAGAAACCGGGAAAATTATTACATCAATCCAAAGACACTGCCATCAGCGAAAATCAAGACAAAAAGAAACAAACGTCCAAAAATGGTTCATATTTTCTAATGTGATATTTGCACATTTTTAAAAAGGAAACAAACATTTTACAGTGCAATACATAACAATAATTGGTATAAATAACAAAATAAACAAACTAACTTTATGTGGAAGAAACATTAACGCTAACATTACTGTAACTCTAAATGCAAAGAAATACCAAAACACTGTCACATCTACATTTATAATAGATCTGATTAACATCTAAACCAAACAGTTCATTAAGGGCGCTCTCCAGTGTGGACTCTCATATGATGCTGTAAAGTGTTGTTTTCCGAAAATGATTTCAAGCAAACATCACATTGATAAGGGCGCACTCCAATGTGGACTTTCATATGACGCTGTAAATTGCTGTTTTCCGAAAATGATTTCAAACAAACATCACATTGATAAGGGCGCTCTCCAGTGTGGACTCTCATATGACTTTTCAAAATTTTGTTTTGTGAAAACGATTTCAAACAAACATCGCATTGATAAGGGCGCTCTCCAGTGTGGACTCTCATATGTTGCTTCAAAGTGTTGTTTTGTGAAAATGATTTCAAACAAACATCACATTGATAAGGGCGCTCTCCAGTGTGGACTCTCATATGATGCTGTAAAATGTTGTTTTCCGAAAATGATTTCAAGCAAACATCACATTGATAAGGGCGTTCTCCAGTGTGGACTTTCATATGACGCTGTAAATTGCTGTTTTCCGAAAATGATTTCAAGCAAACATCACATTGATAAGGGCGCTCTCCAGTGTGGACTCTCATATGACTTTTTAAAATCCTGTTTTGTGAAAACGATTTCAAACAAACATCGCATTGATAAGGGCGCTCTCCAGTGTGGACTTTCATATGTTGCTTCAAAGTCTTGTTTTCAGAAAAAGATTTCAAACAAACATCACATTGATAAGGGCGCTCTCCAGTGTGAACTCTCATATGACGCTGTAAATGGCTGTTTTGTGAAAATGATTTCAAACAAACGTCGCATTGATAAGGGCGCTCTCCAGTGTGGACTCTCATATGATTTTTCAAAATGCTGCTTTCCGAAAATGATTTCAAACAAACATCGCATTGATAAGGGCGCTCTCCAGTATGGGCTTTCATATGACGTCGTAAATGGCTGTTTTGTGAAAATGATTTCAAACAAACATCGCATTGATAAGGGCGCTCTCCAGTGTGGACTCTCATATGATGCTGCAAATGGCTGTTTTGTGAAAATGATTTCAAACAAACATCGCATTGATAAGGGCGCTCTCCAGTGTGGACTCTCATATGATGCTGCAAATGGCTGTTTTGTGAAAATGATTTCAAACAAACATCGCATTGATAAGGCCGCTCTCCAGTGTGGACTCTCATATGTTGCTTCAAAGTGTTGTTTTCCGAAAATGATTTCAAACAAACATCGCATTGATAAGGGCGCTCTCCAGTGTGGACTCTCATATGATGCTGCAAATAGCTGTTTTGTGAAAATGATTTGCAGCAAACATTACATTGATAATGGTGCTCTCCAGTATGGACTTTCATATGACGCTTTAAAGTGCTATTTTTCGAAAATGATTTTAAACAAAAGTCACATTGATAAGGGCGCTCTCCAGTGTGGACTTTCATATGTTGCTTCAAATTGCTGTTTTGTGAAAATGATTTGCAACAAACTCGACATTGATACAATGGTTTACTCTTGTGAGTCTTGAAACAAATTTTCATTTTTGTTTTTTGTTTAAAAGATTTATCACAAACAGTGCAACAGAAATGTTTGGTTTTGTCATTTCCAACAATTCGTGAACATTTAACCTCTCTAGTATTGCTCTCACGATTTGTGATGTTTTTATCAGGAAACTTCGTAGCCAATTTGTTGTGTTCCTCTTGTGAGTTTTTTTCATTTAGGTTTTCAGAATCAACAATGTCATCATCGAATGTTACATTTCTATCAATCTCCGACTGAGAGAAAACATTATTTGACATAAGAGTAAATGTAGCATCTGTTTCAGTCGGAAAAATCTCAGTATCCTGCAACGACAAAGATTTTTCTTCAATAACTTCAAGATGAGCTACAACTGATGCCTTCTTTGAATGAATTTCTTGAATACAAATGCTAGTGTCAAACTCAGACTGTATAGCTGACGGTTGCAATGTTTCTTCAAATGGCATTGCATTGTTCATGCTTTTAGTTCCTTTTCATTGTGCAAAAAGCTTTAAATACATGTCTTCCATGTTTTCTTGCACCTTTGCAAATTCAATTTACTTCGATATCTTGTTGTATTGATTTTAATTCTGGCAAAATAAGATCATTCAATGTTTTTAAAACAAACTCAAGTTGAATATGAGCTGGTTGACACTCTACAGTTGCATAAGATGCTGTTTATACTTATGACCTATACGCTAAGTGTAACGTCCAAATTATAAGCTACAAATTTGCAGGTTACACTAAGTAAAGGAAGATAAATGTTAAAGCTTAAAAAAGTAGAAATACAAAAATCATTTTCAAAGATATTGCAATCAACAATAATCAAAATGAAATGAGACAAACAAATTCCTAAAGTTAGTTAATGCAAGTTAATTGTTTCGAACGTATACAAATGTGCCTTCAACTTTAAGGATTTCTCTGCATGACAACACTGTTACGCTAGCCCACTTGTGTGAATTGTCAAATGACACTGCAAATGGTATTGAAATGGCTATTTTGTGAAAATGATATGTAGCAAACATAACATTGATAAGGTCGCTTTCCAGTGTGGACTTTCACATGGATTTATAAATCAACGCATTGTGGAAATGATTTGCAACAAATTTTGGATTGAAAAGGATGTCCATCAGTATGAACTTTCATAATACGCCTAAAACTGCTGTTTTACGGAAATGACTTATTTTATACATTGCATTAATAACTAGTGTGAATGTTAATATTATACCGCAAATATAGCCAGTTAGATTTTATCAAATTTATCGTTTTTATCAAATTTATCCCGAACATTTAAGCATTTTTTACATTTCTCCTTGACGCATATTTCAACACAAAAATCCTAGACATGTCCGGAAAAAACCTGACGTATGACCCTTTGCTAGCATTGTTATCGGAAGCAAAGAGGCATTGCTTATGTGCAATCTGCGTTAATACTAACATTACGATAACTCTGTATGTTAAAAGATATCAAAAACACATCTAAGAGGTTATGAATCAACTCAAAGAGATAGGCTTTTCAATGCAAAATACATTAAATCAAAAAACTACTATCGCAAAACCACATCATAAACCTTCCGCGAACTTCAGCTTACAACTAGATCTAGGCTAGTTTATGATTGCTTACAGCCTTAATTTGGACAGAATCCTTGTACTTTTAATGAAATGGTTGTAAATGGTAGCTGAACCTGACAGCTTGACCCACTTCACTACAATTATTGCTTGTTGAAATGTTTATTTCGGGTGATGATATATGAGTCTCGTAAGGTCGTTGTCTGCTTTTCTCAACCTAGAACTTCACACTCTCAACCAAACTTCACCTTTACGAATTATTGTCTGCTGAAGATGACAACAAATTTGTCTAACTTAACACTGAAATTCTTCAAGTTGTACGCAACAATGTTAACACATAAATGACAACTGTATATACTGATTATAATGAACCTTCTTTGAAAGATAAAATTTCAACAGAACATTTGCACAGCAGCAGCATAAAAACCTTCATATTGCAGCGTTGATTGTAACAGCAAGACAGAATGCGTAAGCAGCTGTGTATAACTCACATAATATATAGGCATGATATTTAACGCCACGACTTTAAACGATAAACAGGAAACAGGATGTCATTGGCAAATCATGCGCTGATCGTCACATACCGTATTTTCTTGAATAGAAACCGCGGCAACTGTTTTTTTATTTTTGAAGGTTTTGTGCGGCTTCTATTCGTAGGCGGCTTCTATGTTTATTACATGAAGTACCGGTAAAGTTGATTAGATGACAATGAAATTCTGCGCTCTCTTTTGACAAAAAAGTTATATTACTATCCGATCACTACTACCATGTGACAAGTGCTGTTTTTCGCATGTGCGAGCTCTCAATGACAGCCTTTATATTATACCGAAGCGATTTCAGCATTGTCTTCTGCGGTTTCTCTGCTAAGGTGGCTTCTATTGTTTATTCTACATATATTTATACCTACATAAATTCTGAGTATTTAGGAAGCTGTAAAAAAAAGTTACAAAAACTTGTCCTACTGATAAGACATGCACAGATAAAGTTGTTTTAAAATAAAGTTTTAAAAATCGTTTCTAAACGTTTTAAGAGGCATTGGAAAACGTTATTGCGTTTAATTAATTGTGGCGTTTGGATATCATCAAATTAACCAAGTTTTATAATTGACACTTTTAAAACGCGGTTTTTGCATTTTCTCTAGCTGGAATTAAGTAAATGTTTATACAAACAATTAGCGTTGCTAAGCTCCTATGTAAACATGGAATTTTAAAACCAACATATGTGACGCAGATTGAAGTTTTGAAGTACCTTGTTTTCACGGTGTATAGTTTGAGTGTATTCGATGAAACGTTTAGATAAAGTAAAACGACACGTGGTGTATGCGACACGTGGTTTTACGGTAGCAATGATTGGTTCTAGTATCTTTAATCAAATCGTAGTTTCAAACCAACACATGATGTAGTAAGTGTGTCAAGTGGTTTTCTGTACTGGTGTAAAGCGATTTGAATTCTTTGTGAGAAAAAGGCTTAAATTGGAACTAACACGTGATTATGGGCTGATTGGCTAAAAGCTGATTGGTCAATACTTTAGTATAAAAAGAAATGTTTGGTTTAAATTGATCTCTTACAAACTGCTCTTAGAAAACGGATCTTGGAAATTCTCTCTTCTCTGAGTTATTTCCCTTGTTCTGTAAAATTGAAGTTATTACTGAATTATTAAGAAAGTGGGATCATGGTGTAAATATTGCTAATTCGATACAACTGATTCGGACAATATAACAACTAAACTTTATGAAGTTGGTGTTGATTTAAGAAGCAAATGAGACAGTAAACGCAACGGAGTCAAAGACAATCATAGGAGTCAGACAATAAAACTGAAAGACTGGGTTTGGCTTTGGCCATCCCAAAACCATTACACCACACCAAAATCCCATATAATATTGCAGCCGACTTCTACGAAATTCGCTACACCTACGATCAGCCCAGCGATCTTTCCTTCTCATTTTCCAGCGAAATTCCAATATCAACCGCAAATCTCGTATCGGGCTGTTTATTGACTCCGAGTGTTGCAAAAAGTGCGGAAACTTTTGTGGTTGATCTCAACGATATTCCATCAGACCGAGATGTTCTCATGTAAGTCTTAACTGATCCTAAACACGATTAACAAACTTTTTAATCTACTCATGGATCTTAGAGTAGCCTTTGCTCTCCGCGCTACTGACAATGCTGGTAACGTAGCCGAAGTTTCAAACATAGCAATGATCAACCTTTTTCTTTTCCGATGCTATAATTTAATATATGATCAAAGTCCTTGTTGGCTTGTAAAGATGACAATAAAGTTGTCTATGTTAACACTGAACTTCTTCAAATTGAATTCAATAATAGTTACAGAGCAATAACAACTGTAGGCCTATATGACTATATACTGATTTTATTGAAGTTTATTTGAACAATTACATTTATACAAAGCATTGGAAAAGCAACAGCCTAAAGACGTCCAGTTTGCAGCGATGATCTTAGTAGAAAAATGCTTTGAACAGCTGTGCATAAATCACGCAGAATAGGCAGGCACGACTTAAAACAGAAAACAAAAAGTCATCGGCACGCAATTCAATGCATCACTGACGCTATGCTTTGCAAATTTTTATAACAACCACCTAAACTTTACAGCAAGTTTTGAGCTTAAAATTTAAGGACAACTATGGCGAAGGTCGTGCTGGTGTTGTCGCGTTCTGAGTTGTTGCGTTGTTCACTCCTGACTCCTTGTCTCAGAAGGTTGCTGTTTTTGTTCTCCTGTCTCCTTCGCTCATATATCAAAATAAAATTAACACGAGGTTCTGCGTTTAACCTTTACTAAAACTCATGTCCTGCGCTCAGGCAAAACAGGCAGTGCAAAACGGAATGGGTCGGTAAAACGAACTAGTAGTGCTTAAATCAACATGTGCTGGGAGCATTGTGAGGGTGACAGCCAGCGACAAAACAAACAAAACACCCAACGGCCGCTACACAACTACTCCAAAGTATCAAAAATCTAAACCAGTGGTTCCCAACCGCGGCTCTTAGAGCCGCAAGCGGCTCCAAGGTAGCTTTCTTGCGGCTCTCATTGACCCACAAAAAAATCTATTTATATTAATTAGGGCAATTATTTTTTGACTTTTCAAAAATGTCAAAAATTGTTCAACATTTATAGCGTTAGGTCAAAATTGTTTACATATTTTTCATTTTAAATCTTACAGTTACACATTGTAGCCTACTTTATTTTGTTGTGAATGGCCCATCGTCTACTTATGGTGATTCATAAACCGCTTCCTGAATCCTAAACCACAATTGCGCCTCGCTTTGACAAAGTTGTTAAAGCTCAAAGCCAATGCCAAGTTGGACATTAAATTGATCTGTGTTATTTTTCTTGTTAGTGTTGCTATTCGTTGGTACATGATTTCATGCTTTAAAATTTTCGTTATATTTACTTGAGTGTTTTCATGCGGCTCCATACGTAGGCTACTCAAAAGTTTGCAATTCGGCCCCGACACCAAAAAAGATTGGGAACCACTGATCTAAACCCACACAAAATTTGCAACTTAGCCTCGACCTGCAACCAGCTATCGCCAAAAAATAACAAACAATATAACAAAAATAATAACAATAACCTTGTAATGAAATGGTGGTTTATCGTTCCTTGGCCTGTAAGGACGACCACTTCAATTACAAAGTCTGTCTGTTGATTTGTTGTCTTCGATGATAAATGAGTCTCAGGTCGTTGTTTCGCTTCTCTTAATCTTAGAATCAATTGTATACCATGACAACTGTATAAACTGGTTATATTGTTTCTTGTTTAAGCGATTACATTAAATAAGACATTGGGACAGCTACATAACAAAGTCGACCGCTTTCTAGGGTTAACTTCGTAGACTGTGACGCAATGAATAGCTATACATGAAAAAATAACTCACGTCACGAATTATAACGAGACACAGGAAATCATGCATAGGCGACACGTAACGCAATGCTTTGCTTTGCCGATTTCCGTAAACAAGTCTATTCTATGCGGCATTCGATTTGCAAGCAATTTTATAAAATCATCACAACCTGGATGACACATTGACACTTCATCTTTACACTGTATGAAAATTTTACAGCAGATGAAAAAAATGGAACAGCTGAAAGGGATTTATAAAAATACTTTATCGGGATGAATGACACAAGAAAAATTTTCAACTAAGCAACTTCACTTAAATAGTTTAGTACAGAATTGATACAAGTTTGGTCGTGCAGTGCTACAAATTTCCATAAGCCCCCAAAAATGTGATTTCTATCTTTCCACAACGAGAACAATTGTTTGGTTTTATCCAATGTGGAATCTTACGATGATGAAACAAAAGGCAGTTTAATGAAAATATTTAGGAACACACGGTGCACACTCATCAATAACACGACCGCCTGTCCGTGTCAGTCTTCAAGTGAGTTTGATTATTGTGTAAACGATTCATTACAAACAGTCAGAAGCCAACAATTGACGCTCAACCTTTCTGGTAGTATGCTTAAATCTCGATTCTCTGACAATTCCTTAACCAATAAGTTATATTCCTCACATGACATCACATCTTTACAATTAAGTTGTCAGAGTCAAACACAGTGTCCTCGGATGTGGCACTTGTTTAATCTCTGACCGAGGTACAATATTCTCTAAAATGGTTGTAATTGTATTTTGATATCTCCTAATCGTCAAAAATACCCAGCTTTCCAATCCTGAAACATCGGTTTCTTTCATTTCTAGCTTAAGGCCAAAGAATAAATCATATCTTCTTTGAATGAACTTCCTGAATACAAGTGTCAATGTCAAATTCTGTCTCTGATGTCAATGTTTCTTCAAGTGGCGTTTTTTTTTCGTTTTCTCTGTTTCCTCATTCAATCTTCGCACCTAATCCTGTGTGCTTTAAATCTTGTGAAATCAGATCACTGATTGGTTTTCATACAACATCAACCAGTCTGCAACCTGGTTGATACTCCATAGTTAAATATGGTGCGATTTATACTTATAACCTATTTGCTAAGAAATTGAATGAAAATAGCTAAAAACTTGCATTTGATGTGAATATAGAAATAAAAAGAAACTGAAAAATGAATACATCAATTCAAATACATTGTAATCAGCGAAAATCAAAAAACAAAATCAACTGAATATCCTAAAACGGTTCATATTTCGGAACAGGACTTTTGCAAATGTTTGAAAATTAAACAAGATGTTTACGGTGAAAAACATAACATTCATTTGCATGATTAACAAATCACCAAACCAGTTTAATGTGGTAGAAGTTTCAATGCTAACATTACTGTAACTCTGAATGTAAACAAATACCAAAACATTGCCACATCTACATTCATAATAGATCTGATCAAAACTTAAACCAAACATTTCATTACTAATTGTGCTTTCCAAGTTAAAACTGCCGTATGAATTTGCAAACCGCTGTTTTGTAAAAATAATTTCAAACCAACTAGTGCGCGTAAACAAATACCAAAAACATGTCATGAACTCTCATATGATGCTGCAAATCGCTGTTTTAGGAAAATGATTTGCAGCAAATCTTGCATTGATTTGGAGGTAGGTACATGTGAGTTTTTAAATCAGTTTGCAGGTTTGCTTTTTGTTTGATAGATTTATCAGAAACTGAGCAACAGAAATGCTTTCGGTCATCTTTAACAATTGTCATGGAATGTTTAATCCAGCTTTTAAAGTTTTTACCATTCGATGTGCATTCATCAGGAAATTCCTTTGCTGACATATTATATTTTGGGAGTGAGTTTGTTTCATTCAAGTTTTAAGAATCAACAAGTTTGTCCAAATGTGTGAAATTTGCTTCATTCTCTGACTGAGTGAAAATATTATTGAACATGAGAGTAATCTTGTGATCAGACTCAAATCGATATAGCTCTCTATCTCCCATTGACTCTTCTTTGATAGCTCCAATATGAGGAGAAACAAATGCAATCTCCGAATGACCTTCCTTAATACAAATGTCAACGTCAGACTTTTTATCTTATGATTGCAATATTTCCTCATTTGGCATTGAACTGTTCGTGGTTTTGGATTTCTTTATTTCTGCAAGAAGTTTTAAACACATGTCTTCCATGTTTTCTTGCATTTTATCAAATTCCCACTTCACATCTTGTCGCATCACTGATTGTTTTCAAAATAATCTCGACATGCTTGCCACTTGGATAACACTCCATAGTAAACTATAAAAACGTGAGCTAAACAATATTTAATGTAGCGTTTGACGGATAACACACGAATGACATGATGATTATATATGACATTGTTTATATCTGTAACTTGTTTGCTGGAAAATGAAAATGAATACGCAAAACAGTATAGGTTATTACAAGTATTCAAGGACGGAGAAATCAACAAAACTCAAAGCAAATTGAGAACAACATGTGCTTGCATTGCTATGTCCAACCTGTGTTAATGCTAACATTACAATAACTCTATATGTAAACAAAACTCAAAAAGGTGTTTAAAAGGTTCGTTAAAGTTAAAATTCATCATTGCAGCCTCTACGTTTATAACCGACTAAATAAACAAGATAACTGAAAATTTTTACTGATATCAGATCACTGATTGCTTTTAATACAACGTCAACCAACAAACCTAGTTAACTTGCAATAGTAAGTCAAATGCTAAGAAAAGGAATGTGTACAGTAAGAAACTGTATATGATGTGAAAACAGAAATAAAAAGAAACTGGAAAAATAAGTACATCAATTCAAATACATTGCAATCGGCAACAATCAAAACAAAACAAATTGAACATGCTAATAGGGTTCATATTTCGTAATATGAATTTTGAAAATGTTTGAAAATGAAACAAGATCTTTATAGTGCAAAACATATTAATCATTGCCATAAATAACAAATCACCAACGTAGCTTTATTTGGTAGCAGTATTAATGCCAAAATTACTGTAGGTTTGAATGTAAACAAATACCAAAACATTGCCAAATCTACATATACAATAGATTTGATTAAAACCTAAACCAAACAGTTCATTAAGGGCGCTCTCCAATATGGACTCTCATATGACTTTTCAAAATGCTGTTTTTTGAAAATCATTTACAGCCAACATCGCATTGATAAGGGCGCTCTCCAGTGTGGACTATCATATGACGCTGTAATTGGCTGTTTTGCAAAAATGATTTGCAGCAAACATCGCATTGATAAGGGCGCTCTCCAGTGTGGACTTTCATATGACGCTGTAAAGTGTTGTTTTCCGAAAATGATTTCAAACAAACATCGCATTGATAAGGTCGCTCTCCAGTGTGGACTTTCAAATGATGCTGTAAACTGCTGTTTTCCGAATATGATTTCAAACAAACATCGCATTGATAAGGTCGCTCTCCAGTGTGGACTCTCATATGACAATGTAAATTGTTGTTTTCCAAAAATGATTTCAAACAAACATTGCATTGATAAGGGCGCACTCCAGTGTGGACTCTCATATGATGCTGAAAATGGCTGTTTTGCAAAAATGATTTGCAGCAAACATTGCACTGATAAGGGCGCTCTCCAGTGTGGACTCTCATATGACTTTTCAAATTGCTGTTTCGTGAAAACGATTTCAAACAAATGTTGCACTGATAAGGGCGCTCTCCAGTGTGGACTTTCATATGACGCTGTAAAATGTTTTTTTCCGAAAATGATTTCAAGCAAACATCACATTGATAAGGGCGCTCTCCAGTGTGGACTTTCATATGACGTTGTAAATTGCTGTTTTCCGAAAATGATTTCAAACAAACATCGCATTGATAAGGGCGCTCTCCAGTGTGGACTCTCATATGACGTTGTAAATTGCTGTTTTCCGAAAATGATTTCAAACAAACGTCGCATTGATAAGGGCGCTCTCCAGTGTGGACTTTCATATGACTTTTCAAACTGCTGTTTTCCGAAAATGATTTCAAACAAAGATCGCATTGATAAGGGCGCTCTCCAGTGTGGACTCTCATATGATGCTGAAAATTGCTGTTTTGCAAAAATGATTTGCAGCAAATATTGCACTGATAAAGGCGCTCTCCAGTGTGGACTCTCATATGAATTTTCAAATAGCTGTTATGTGAAAATGATTTCAAACAAACATCGCATTGATAAGGGCGCTCTCCATTGTGGACTTTCATATGTTGCTTCAAAGTGCTGCTTCGTGAAAATGATTTGCAACAAACTCGACATTCATACAATCGTTTACTCTTGTGAGTCTTTTTCATTTTTGTTTTTTGTGTAAAAGATTTATCACAAACAGCGCAACAGAAATGTTTTATTTTGTCATTTTCAACAGTTCGTGAACATTTTACCTTTCTAGTATTGATCTCTCGATTTCTGATGTTTTTATCAGGAACCTTCGTAACCAATTTGTTGTATTCCTCTTGTGAGTTTTTTTCATTTAGGTTTTCAGAATCAACAATGTCATCATCGAATATTGCATTTCTTTCATTCTCTGACTGAGAGAAAACATTGTTTGACATAAGAGTAAATGTCGCATCTGTCTCAGTCGGGACTTCACATAGTGAAGTTGATTCACTTCTTGTCGCATAGCTTTTCATTCTTGCAAAATCATATAATCTTACCACTGATTCTTTTAAAATAATCTCCACATGCTTATCACTTGGATGACACTCCATAATAAAATACAAAGTTGCTAGCTAAAACAAAACATAAATTGATGTTTGATGTATCATTGAATGGATACCACGTGAATGACATTCCATGATTTTACATGACACTGTTTATATTAGTAACCTATTTTCGGGTAAAGAAAATGAACATGGAAATCTGTTAAATTGTTGGCAACTAAAGAACTTTTTAAAATTTACAGAAGCATTCAATTACGTTGCATTCAACAAAACTCAAAGCATATTGAGATAAACATGTTCTAGCATAGGGTTATCACAACTGAAAAATTCAAATCCCTGACGGTCTCAATGACCAACTTTTGCGACACCAAACAGGCTCAATAGAGCATTTTACAATATGTTCTAACATCATACCACTTTGAACGCCTATTTTGTCCGCAAGACAACATCATTGTAACAGAGGGAAAAGAGCACAGAATTGGCACATTTGTTTAGTCCAACAACTTTCTGTTTATTAATATTAATAAAGTATGCTTAACGAAAAGAAAACCAAGTTTGCTGCACTCACTACCTAAAACTACAAATACAAAGGTAGGTCTGGTTACTACAAAGCAAACAGCAAAATTGATCCCACAAAATAAACTAGCCTAGTCAAATGACTCGACCAACAAAAAAGCCAAATAGCATAATTACTGAGTAAGGAAAGTTATACTGTATACTTATACTTATGATGATCTATTTGCCAAGAAAATGAATGTGAATAGCAAAAAACTGCATTTGATGTGAATATAGAAACAAAAAGAAACTTGAAAAATTAATACATCAATTCAAATACATTGCAATCAGCAAATAAACTAAACAACATGTTTGCGGTGAAAAACATAACAATCACTGCCATCAATAACAAATCACCAAACCAGTTTTATGTGGTAGAAGTTTCAATGGTAACGTTACTGTACATCAAATCTGAATGTAAACAAATACCAAAACATTGCCACATCTACATTTATAAAGATTTGATTAACACTTAAACCAAACATTCCATTATTAATGATGCTTTCCACGTTGGACTGCACTATGAATTTGCAAATTGCTGTTTTGTAAAAATAATTTGAAACAAACAAATGCATGTAAACAAATACCAAAAACATGTCATGAACTCTCACATGATGCTGTAAATCGCTGTTTTTGGAAAATGATTTGCAGCAAATCTTGCATTGATTTGGAGGTAGGTACATGTGAGTTTTTAAATCATTTTGCAGGTTTGCTTTTTATTTGATAGATTTAACAGAAGCTGAGCAACAGAAATGCTTCCGGTCATCTTTAACAATTATCATGGAATGCTTAACCTTGCTTTCAAAGTTTTCACCATTTGGTGTGCATTCATCAGGAAATTCCTTTATTGACATGTTACATGTTGGGAGTGAGTTTGTTTCATTCAAGTTTTCAGAATCAACAAGTTTGTGCAAATGTGTGGAATTCTCTTGCTTCATTCTCTGACTGAGTGAAAATATTATTTAACACTGTTGTAATTTTGTCATCAAACTCAATTTGAGATACTTCTCCATCTCTCTTCGACTCTTCTTTGATAGCTCCAATGTGAGGAGAAACAAATGCAATCTCCGAATGAACTTCCTTAATACGAATGTCAACGTCAGAATTTTCATCTTATGATTGCAATATTTCCTCATTTGGCATTGAACTGTTCGTGGGTTTGGATTTTTTTATATCTGCAAGAAGTTTTGAACACATATCTTTCATGTTTTCTTGAATTTTGTCAAATTCCAACTTCTCATCTTGTCGCATTGATTTTAATTTAGATTGTAAAATCATATCACTGATTGTTTTCAAAATAATCTTGACATGCTTACCACTATGATGACACTCCATAGTAAAGTATAAAAATGTGAGCTAAAGAAACAATGATATTTAATGTAGCGTTTGATGGATATCACATTAATGACATGATGATTATATATGACATTGTTTATATCTGTAACTTATTTGCTGTGAAATGAAAATGAACACGCAAAAAGGTATAAATTATTACAAGTATTCAAGGACGGAGAAATCAACTAAACTCAAATCAAATTGAGAACAAAATGTGCTTGCATTGCTATGTGAAGCAAAGAAGCATTGCTTAAACTCAAAAACATGTTTAAAAGGTTCATTAAAGTTAAAATTCATCATTGCAACCTCTACGTTTATAACAAATCACGAAAACACATTAACTGAATATTTCACATAAAGTCAAAAACAAAGTTCTTGTGAAATCAGATCACTGATTGCTTTTACGACAACGCCAACCAGTCTACAACCTGGTTGACACTCCATACTTGAATACTTTGCGGTTTATACTTATGACCTGTTTGCAAAGAAAATGAATGTGAATAGCAGGAAACTGCACATGATGTGAACATAGAAACATGTAGAAACCAGAAAAAATATCACCACAATCCAAAAATATTGCAATCAGCGAAAATCAAGATAAAAAAAACAACATCCAAAAATGGTTCATTTATTGTAATTTAACTTTTGCAAATTTTGAAAAAGGAACAAATTTTAACGCTAACATTACTGTTACTCTGAATGCAAAGAAATAACAAAACAATGCCACATCTACATTTATAATTATAGATCTGATTAACACCTAAATCAGACATTTCATTAAGGGCGCTCTCCAGTGGAGACTTCCTCAAGACTTTGCAAATGGCCATTTTGTGAAAATGACTTTCAGCATACATCGCATTAATAAGGGCGCTATCAAATATGGACTTTCATGTGAGTTTTCAAATTGCTGTTTTTCGAAAATGATTTCAAACAAACATCGCATTGATAAGGGCGCTCTCCAGTGTGGACTCTCATACGATGTTGCAAATTGCTGTTTTCCAAAAATGATTTCAGACAAACGTCACATTGATAAGGGCGCTCTCCTGTGTGGACTGTCAAATGATGTTGCAAATGGCTGTTTTGTGAAAATGATTTCAAACAAACATCGCATTGATACGGGCGCTCTCCAGTGTGGACTCTCAAATGATGTTGCAAATGGCTGTTTTGTGAAAATAATTTGCAGCAAACATCGCATTGATAAGGGCGCTCTCCAGTGTGGACTGTCATGTGATGCTGCAAATGGCTGTTTTGTGAAAATGATTTCAAACAAACATCGCATTGATAAGGGCGCTCTCCAGTGTGGACTTTCATATGACGTTGTAAACTGCTGTTTTGTGAAAATGATTTGCAGCAAACATCGCATTGATAAGGGCGGACTCCAATGTGGACTCTCATATGATGTTGCAAATTGCTGTTTTGTGAAAATGATTTCAAACAAATATCGCATTGATAAGGGCGCTCTCCAGTGTGGACTCTCAAATGATGTTGCAAATGGCTGTTTTGTGAAAATGATTTGCAGCAAACATCGCATTGATAAGGGCGCTCTCCAGTGTGAACTGTCAAATGATGCTGCAAATGGCTGTTTTGTGAAAATGATTTGCAGCAAACATTGCATTGATAAGGGCGCTCTCCAGTGTGTGCTTTTATATGACGCTGTAAATTTCCATTCTCCGAAAATGATTTTAAACAAACATCGCATTGATAAGGGCGCTCTCCAGTGTGGACTTTCATATGACTTTTCAAAATGCTGTTTTTCGAAAATGTTTTGAAACAAACATCGCATTGATAAGGGCGCTCTCCAGCGTGGGCTTTGATATGACGCTGTAAATCGCTATTTTCCGAAAATGATTTCAAACAAACATCGCATTGATAAGGGCGCTCTCCAGTGTGGACTCTCAAATGACGTTGCAAATGGCTGTTTTGTGAAAATGATTTGTAACAAACTCGGCATTCATGCAATCGTTTACTCTTGTGAGTCTTTAAGTGAATTTTCATTTTGTTTTTTTGTGTAAAAGATTTATCACAAACGGCGCAACAGAAATCTTTTATTTTGTCATTTTCAACAGTTTGTGAACATTTAACCTCTCCAGTAATGCTCTCACGAGTTGGGATGTTTTTATCAGGAAACTTCGTAGCCAATTTGTTGGATTTCTCCTGTAAATTTCTTTTATTTAGGTTTTCAGAAACAACAACCTTGCCATCGAATACTGGTTTTTCTTCAATCTCTGACTGAGAGAAAACATTTTTTGACATGAGAGTAAATGTCGCATCTGTCTCAGTCGGGACTTCACATAGTGAAGTTGATTCACTTCTTGTCGCATAGCTTTTCATTCTTGCAAAATCATATAATCTTACCACTGATTCTTTTAAAATAATCTCCACATGCTTATCACTTGGATGACACTCCATAATAAAATACAAAGTTGCTAGCTAAAACAAAACATAAATTGTTGTTTGATGTATCATTGAATGGATACCACGTGAATGACATTTCATGATTTTACATGACAATGTTTATATTAGTAACCTATTTTCGGGTAAAGAAAATGATCATGGAAAACTGTTAAATTGTTGGCAACTAAAGAACCAGTTAAAATTTACAGAAGCATTCAATTACGTTGCAGTTAACAAAACTCAAAGCAAAATGAGATAAACATGTTCTAGCATAGGGTTACCATAACTGAAATAATTCAAATTACTGACGGTCTCAAAGAACAATTCTTGCGACACCAAACAGACGCAATATAGCATTTTACAATATATTCTAACATCATACCAATTTAAACGCCTATATTGTCTGCAAGACAACATCATTGTCACAGAGGGGAAAAGAGCACAGAATTGTCACATTGGTTTAGTCCAACAACTTTCTGTTTATTAATATTAATATTGTCTACTTAACGAAAATAAAGCCAAATTTTCTGCAATCACTACCTAAAAGTTTCAAATACAAAGGTAGGTATGGTTACTACAAAGCAAACAGCAAAAATTGATCTCACAAAATAAACTAGCCTTGTCAAATGACTCGACCAACAAAAAAAGCCAATTCACATAATACCCGAATAATGAAAATTACTAAGCTATGTTCCAAAATAAAGTTAACGAAAATAACACTAGGTTGGCGTTAAGACGATGTCTTGTAAGTTGTAACCAATAAGCCTAGCAGGAGCCATGCCTGCATGTGGGTCTTCTACTGGAAGGCGCTTGCCTGCATTTCGTCAGTTAACTTATATTTTCACTTAGCATTTTCAACAATAAAACAATAACATTGTTTGATCTTTAGCACTAAACAAATTCTTACTGTGAAAATATTGCCAGTCAGATTTCATAAAAACACAATGTTCAATAATCACGGACATTTGAGCATTTTTAACATTTCTCCCTGACGCATATTTGAACACAAAAATCCCGGACATGTCGGGAAAAATCCTGATGGATGACCTTATGCTAGCATTGATATCTAAAGCAAAGAGGTATTGCTTATGTGCAATCTGTGTTAATACGAACATTATGATAACTCTGTATGTTAAAAAATATCAAAAAAACATCTAGGGTGTTATGACTAGTAGGGGTGCACAATGCAGAATATCGAATCTTAGAGATTCAAATTTCAATTTATTCGAATCGTATTTGGAGTTTATTTTCGGATATCAGGTTTCAAAAATAAATCTGTTAAATGAACAGTGTGCGACGTTAAACAAATGTAAAGTTGATATTTTCCGTCTTGCGCGACGGCATTTTTCTTCATAGACTGTTTGTTCCAAGCGCCTATTTTCTTCCTTCATAGGGTTCACGCAGTTATCATAACTGCAGACACGCAGTGCGTTCCCATACGAGTAAATAATTTGTCCTGCCTAGATTTTAGTTTAACCATTCGTTACGCAAAACAACGAAGCGAACAAAAAAGCTGAAGTTTGCATGCGCTGCATGTGTGTGCGGGCGAATTATTCATTACGTGTGCTGGGCTGTACAGTCGCGTGCGCATTGATTAACTGTATGTAAGTGTAGAGGAATAAGGTAATCTATTATCACTGCATCATGTCGACTGGTCGTGGGCGAAAAAAAGTTCCAGCATGTGGGAACATTTTTGTAAGCCAGATGAAAAGAATAGCGTGGTTTGTCGCCATTGCAAGGCAATTTTATCCTATTGCAACAGTACTGGCAGTCTGTTGAAGCACTTGAAGAAAAAGCACCAAGAAGATGCAGATGATGAGGGAGCTGACATTGACACTATTGTAACTAATGAGGTTTCAGCCTACCTAAAAGAGAACTCCAATAATACAGACATGTTGGTGTATTGGAACTTAAAAAGAAATCCCTGTGTTGTACAACATTTGCCAGAAATACCTTTTGCTGCCAGCATCATCTGCAGCATCAGAAAGGTGCTTCTCCAGCGCAGGGCTAACTGCTACCGTCCTGAGATTTCGACTTACCGGAAGTAACTTAGAAGCACTGAATATCCTACATTGCAACAAGCAGCTTCTTGATTAATTCCATGATTCGATGTGTAAATGTGTTACCTCCGAAAAGTATGGCATTAAGACTGTTGGTAGTGCAGGTGGCCAGAAATACACGGCTCTGTGCTTGAATATGAATCGTATGATGCTAGATTTAGCATATGTTATACTGTTTGTCATGTGATACTAATACAATTCAAAATAATGTACAAATAATTTTGCTTTTTTTTCGTTATTATTTGGAAAAAATTACTGTGTAATTTCAGAATAGATTCGAAATTCTGGATTCGAAATTAAGTATTCTAGAATATCCCGGTATTCTGTATTGTGCATTCTTAATGATTACGACCCGCAAAAGTCAATAAAGTCAAAATATTTTAAGGACCTCGTATGACCAAGCATCAAAGAATAAAGTTGTTTTCAGCACCTAGGGGATTGTTACTAAGAAGTTAATAGGTCAAAATAAAGTCAAATTTTTCAATAAAGTCCAAATTTTCAATTAAGTCAAAATTTGTCAATTATGGATTTTGACAAAGTTTTTGTGTTTCTTGAGAGTAATTTTTCTAAAAATCCTTGTGGAAGCATTGTAAATCAGGAACTGCAACACAATTAAACCATATTAACCCATAAAAACAAGAAATCTGTAACAATGCCCACTTGGATCAGCAGTAACTTTTATCGCAAATTGTTTATTCATTGTTACGTTAATGTATTTAAATAATTCTTATAGAACACTTCTTTTTCATAAAATTGTTCTTTTCGAAGATCAACAGCTTGGATTTTAGGAATAGCTTACTGACATTCTGTAATAGGCTACAAAAATGCCTACGCAAGCTAAATCGTCTTCAGTAGAAGTTAGACGGATTTGTCGAGATTGTTTTGATTAATTGTTTAATTTGCTGTTTATTAGAATTTACCATGCAGACAAAATCGAGGCAAAGTGCCCTTTTCACAAGGACAAAATAGCACAAGCTATACCTAAATCTATCGCCATAAAACACGACGCACTTTTCGACAAAACATTACGTTTGGGTCTGAAATCGACAAAATATTATGTTTGGGTAACTGGAGGAAGAACTGTGGCCTCTACAAATAAGCAATTTTGTTAGGTCAAAATAAAGTTAAAATTTGATAAAAATAAAGTCAAAAATTTTTTTTTTAGGTCAAAATAAAAATGGCCCTATATATAGCTATGACTCAACTCAAAGAGATAGGCTTTTCAATGCAAAGTACTGATGTCCTGCGCGCAGGTAGAAAACGAATGGGATGGTAAAACGAACGCGCAGACGGGGCAGTGCTGAAGTCAACACGTGGGGTGACATTCCGAGGGCGCCAGCCAGTGACATACTAAACAAACACCCAACGGCCGCTACACAACCACCTATACTTTACATCAAGTTTTGGGCTGAAATCTTTAAGATAAATACTCCAAAATATCAAAAATTCAAACCCACACCAAATTTACAACTTACCCCAGACCTGCAACTAGCTGTTGTCAAACCAATAAGAAACTAGTTTGCATCGACATCACATGCGCATTGAGCCGCAAAATTTCTTAGTTTTTTTAATATGACGCATTCAGTTCAACATCTTTAAAATCGCCGTGTCGCCGGTAACAGCCGATGTAACAACCGTTGCCGATGTAACAACCGTTGCCGTTTATGGGGCGTTTTGGTTTGTCGCTGGTTGG
Source organism: Clavelina lepadiformis (assembly GCF_947623445.1). Taxonomy (NCBI): domain Eukaryota; kingdom Metazoa; phylum Chordata; class Ascidiacea; order Aplousobranchia; family Clavelinidae; genus Clavelina; species Clavelina lepadiformis. The sequence goes on along the minus strand of NC_135246.1, from coordinate 18,411,968 downwards.
CGCCCTCGGGATGCTCCTAGCACGTGTTAAAATGCCGCACTGCACGTTCGTTTACCAGTTACCACCGTCCAGGGCGTCCACCCATTCGTGTTACACTGCCTGCGCGCTGCGCGCAGGACATCAGTTCGAGTAAATCCTTCAATTAAGAAGGTCGTGGTCTTTTCATTCAATATATGAGCGAAGGTAGCAGACAACTGAAATAGCAGTTTTCTGAGACAAGGAGTCAACAACAGAACAACACACCAGCTTTAACCTTCGCCATAGTGCCCTTACTAGGGGAAATTTTTAATCCAACTGTCTAATCTAAGCAATCGTAATGAGATGACTTACGGGTTTTACTACATATTACATATAAAGGTCCACCCTAGCCTTACAACTATTACTTTAAAATGTGCAATTATTCTTATAAGCTCATACGAATGGTTAATCCGTGCTTTCCTTTTCCCCTTTCCTATGGGTTAATCCTTGACGAATGGGGTGATAACAACGTGTTCACAAGCGGGCCACAGAAACGAGAGGCGGTTTTTCGCTGGGATTTTATTTTAACCAAGTAAGATTTTAAGAGCACGTACTCCAGAATGCAAGTAATTTATTCATGTTTACATATTAATGAACGTCATGTGCTCTATTAGCGCCGTATGTTTTCTTCTTGAACTTTATTTAGTTTTTATTCCAGTTATAGATAAGCTAATAAATAACATGGATAAATTCATGGTATATGGAGGCACTATATGTTCCACTTAACTTAAATCTTTTTTGGTTTTGTGATCGTACTAACTTTATGTCGTTACAGCGACACAGTATGGTTAGGATAACATCTTTTAATGTTAAACTTGTGATGATATGATAAGATTACCTGCAAATAGAATGCCGCATTGAATACTGTTTTGTTTACGGAAATCTGCAAAGCATTACGTTACGTAATCGATTACTCTCTGCTTATCGTATTAAGTCGTGACAAAGATGTCGTGCATGCCTGCATTGCGTGTGTTGTTCATAGTTGTTCAATGCGTTACAGTCTACTAAGTCAACCCTAGAAAGTGGTCTACTTTATTATGTAGCTGTCCCAATGTTTTTATTTAAAATGTAATCGTTCAAAGAAGCTTCAATATAATCAGATTGTACAGTTGGCATTCCTGTGTTATTATTGCTGAAGTCTATCAAAGTTCACTGTTAAGATATACACAAGTAAACAGACTTTGTAGTGAAGTGGGCAAACCTTACAGGTTAAGGTACCATACACCACTTTTCATTACAAACTATTAAGGCTATGCATTTTTTACCCTGTTAATCTGTTATTGATTGATTTTTTAAAACCTAGGTAGCATATCACGCTAGCATGGCATAACTTATTGTGTTACGTTGTATTGGCGTATTTATTTGGGGCGCCGAAAACAAACCTTTCAACAGTTTTTTGAGGGCCAATGTTGGTCTGACGTGATGGGAACGCTGCGGTTCGTTTCGCTGCGGCTGGCAATAGGGGAAGTGATTATTATTTAATGACTTCGAACCCAGATCATGAAAATTTGAAAAGACGCCACTATTCTAAGGTCATTTTATACGAACCATGGCCTTTTCAATCTCGACCCAGGCTCCATTTTATACGAGCCCTTATGTCTGTAATCTCGAGCCAGGTTTCTGAATTTCAAGCCTGGCTTGCAAGTCATAAATGGATCAATTCCCCGTCTCGCGGCTGGAGCGCTATGGTTCCTTGGCTCATGCTAAAACTCGTCTTTAGCTGAAAGCTACCGTAACTGGACTGCTTGTTTGTGTGCCATACGTGTGGTATGCAGTAGGCTAGTGCAGTTTTTTTTCTATTGGCAATATAGGCTAGTGTCCAGAAAAAACGTTTACTGAGGGCTATAGGCTATGACGATTTTCGGCTTCTGTCGTATCTGCTATGTATAGCCCATTATTTGTCACTGCTAATGTTAAACTGACTGAAATTATCAAAGTTCACAGATTTAGTTAATATATACAATTTTTCTGTTTTTTTTTGCTTGTTTGCGTTGTCTTTTTGTAGGAGTATATAGGAGAAGTTGATGTCTTCATTGTTTTTCCTGCTGTTTATATTTACTTCTAAGCGTAGGAAATAAAAGCAAGGTTGTTGAGTTGTTGAGCTGATGTTGTGTATTGGGTCGTTTTTTTTTCATAGTTACTGGCAACACTTCAAACCATTGTCCTGAGATCATTATACAAAATGCTGAGTCAACACTGGCCAGCTAGTTTACTTTTAAAGCCTATAGTACATAAAACATATTTTCGTTTTTAAGCGATCGTTAAAATCCGTTTTGCTTTTAACAAACGCTTTTGTGGCCCTGATTTCCCATTTAAAATGCATTATTGTGAATCAAACTTATCCCGTACAGAATTTTGACAGTGAATATAGTTACATGTTCTCACTCAACTCTACTGAATTAGAACTTGAATCCAATCGAAAACTATATAAAAGTGCATTCGCATGTTCGTAGCAAATAAGTTTTATATAATCAGTAAAGCACTTTATATTTTCTTTCTTTGCCTTTAAGTTTTTGTTGCTGCATATGCTGCAATGCTATTTAGGCTTATGGTGAAGCATTTAACCAAGTCATTTTTTATCTGAAATACTGGTATTTTGTAAGTAACGGAGGTATTTTTGTTTTTTTAAAACTGCATAAATCACTTTGTTTTGTTTTTTTATGCAAAAGATTGCTTTTAAAGTCAAATTATTGGAAACTCGATCTCTAAAAATGATGTTACGACTGCAACCTGAGTTTTTGGTCATTACGACAACATGTATTCAGATATATATATACTTGTGTAGTTTTTCGTTAATGCTCGACCAATTGGTTAATTTCTAATTTAGATTTTGTTTCATATATTCCATCTTTTTCTGGGTATATATGGCTTTGATGGCATAAATATTTATCGACTGATATTAGTGCAGTATGGTTTTGCTGAAAGAGATATGATACTGTGGCAATGCGCTGAATGTAGCTGGTTTGTTCAGTTATGATCTAACACAACTTTTGTGAAAAATTTTTCATTGAAAGTTATTTAGTACAATTGTATATGTTCAAAACTGCTACTGTGTGACATGTTTTCTGTTTTGCTTTGAATTGTACTTTAGCATGTTCAATTTAATTTTTTTGTTTAACGCAGTTGTGGTAAAAGTTTTAATGATAGCACTTACTGGTGGAATACTGCCTGTGTTGTCAAGTGTTTACTGCTTTTGTAAAATTAAAGTTTGTTTACAAAATATGTTGCCTGGTTCGTATGGGTCCATTGTTTGCAGTGTTTTAATATAATTTATAGTCATTTTATGATCATTTTTAATACAAAAGTTTTGCCATCTTTTGTGACAACAATTGCATTCATCAAAAAGCATTGTACTTCTTCCATTTAAAGCTTGTGTGTTCATAGTTCATACCATCCTGGTGTGGCAGTAGTCACGTTTGTTTTGCTAAAGTCAGGTGATTGCTGTTTGATCTATTGATGCGTCCTGTTTGCACGTATTTAAAATCAAATTTTTTCCCGCATCATGTTTGAACATTGTGTGACAACTACCACTGTACACATTGCACAGAGTGCCTATAGATGTGAGCACTGGATGAGGAAATTGCACAGTGTTTAAATAAGAATTGAAGAAGAGATTTGCTGAGTTTGTAAATAAAATAACTTAATGGTTTAAAAAATCAATTGTTCCAACAAAATAACACCTCAATGTTGTTTCTTGATTAAATGCCACAGTGACAATGTTGTTGTGAAGTTGCAAGTAAGATTGGCAGAATGCAAGGAGAACCAATCGGTAATGGCTCATTGGTTACTGCCCATGAACCAGCAACAAATGGCATAAGAAGCAATTATGGTACGATTGGTGACCAACCTGAAACCCCTGGTAACTAAATTATTGTTTACCTTGTGTTATGTTTTATGATCATACACACTGTTTAAATGCTAGAAGGTTTACATAACTGTGCTATTACTGTCATGATTATGCATTATAGTAGCCTATTGTCTGCCTTCTGAAATGCTGGTTTAACTTCTTTTCGTTGCTAAAGTCAAGTGTGAATATTTTCCCAGGGCTTGATGACTTTGGATACGTGGAGTTTAGTGGGAAAGATGGACGAACCTGCCCCACATGTCATGGCACTGGAAGAATAGCAAAACGTACTGCACGTTGTTAAAATAAGATAAAAATGACATATATTTGCCAAGCAATTGAAGGGCGGTACAAATTTATGCACTTACAACAAGTGTTTGTCTTTAGATCATGAAGATGAGTTGGTTGCTCTTATACCTTATAACGACAATCGACTGAAACCTTCAAAAACGTAAGAATACTTTTGCAATTACATTTTGATATTTCTTGAAGTGTAAACTAATTTTAAAAATAGACTTACAGTTATTTTATTGTTCTCCACTGTGCATATTGCAGCAGAGAAGTATAGAGTTGCCGGTAAGCATGTAAATTGTTAGCAAGGAAGTATTGTTTCCTGTATTGTGCTATTTTTGTCCTAAAAATGGCACTTGGGCTACATCATACAGTATGCAGTTGTTGATGTTTGCATTGCAGAAAGTACTACGTTCTGCTTGCCGTTGTTGTATGCCTTGTTGCATGTGGGCTGACCCTGTTTTTTCTGCTTCCACGAGCTGTCAATATCGAGGAAGACAGAATACTCAACTACACTGTTTATCTTGATCAAAATCTATCCACGACTACAATCATAATCGAGGTAAGCAAAATCATGAACTTCATGCTTATTGCTCAAATGCTCATTATCACTTTTCATTTGCAGAATCGTTTCAATATTTCAAATGGAAATTTTTTTAATATTGAAGTTTCTGATATCACGGTTGAAGCATTTTTTGATCAGGTAATTTTATAGTTTCAATGTTTTGGCTAAATCGTTGTTTACGTATTGTTGGCAGGAAATAACTCATAAGTTGCTACTTTAGTAAGTGCTAAATAAAACGTATTAATGCTGTTTACTTAATTTTAGTTTTAAAAATACAATAACAAAAATACAGTTTAATTTGCAATAACAAAGCTTTCAAAATACATACAGGTTAGCGTTGGCACGGGAAAAATTTCAAAGCAATTGTCTATCCCCAGTCGACAGTCGCAGTATCCTGTTGACGTAACAATAAAAACAAGTTACAACCCAGATAATCAACTGGAGTTTGTAGTGTATGTGGAATTGTTTTTGTATAAGCAACACTGAGTACATCATGGTTGATATGTTGCTGTTCATTTTGAGCACAATGATTTTAAAGTCCACCTAACTATGTTGTTTGCTTGCAGAAATCTTTGCTCGAACCCGAAGCGCAAAGTCCACGATATATTCATTAAATTTCAGTGAGTAAAATGGTTTTCAACAACGTTACAATAGATCAGCTGAATGACCAAGCTTATCGTGCTGCAGCAGTCAATCAGCTGCACGTTTCTGACTGTATGTAAATTGCGTGGTGATGCATTGTATCACTTGGTTCGCTGGTGTAATGGTCTGACTTGCAAATATGCACATTTGGTCTGAAAGTCAATTGCACCACACTGTTACTTTAATGGCAGTGGCGGTAATGGCGCTTTTTGCTTGCAAAGACTTACCTCGGACTGAAGATCAACATACCATACTATTGTGGTAGATTGTGTTTCATTGTTTCCCATGGTCTTAAGCCGGTAGCAATGAGAATAAACTGAATTTGGATGTGTGTTAAATTTTTCTGATGTAGGGTCTCACAGTACTACTTGAAATTATTGTTTTTTCAGAGCAACACAGACAGTCTGGTATCTTCAACATATGGAGCAGAGTTCTATGACGTCATACAAGTATCTGGACTGCAGTTTAAATAACGTGGTCGTATCAGGCTAATATCGAACGAATTGGTTGATTTTTGCAAGTTTTTCCTATTTGTGGAAAACCTATTTTCAGTATGAAGGCGCACTTTGTGAGGCAAACATGTTTATTTGTGTTGCTTTTTGTCTGCAAAATGATACACAATTGTGCATTATTATATCATTGAGGTGTTTTTACATTACGTGCCATCTTTTTGTTGCGCGTCAGATAAGACTGTCGGTTGAGTCCAGGCATCAATCAGTTTTTGACTTCTATTTCAAGTGTAATTTGGTCGCTAGTAGGCGCTAAATATCTACTTCTATGTTCTTCAATTGTTAATATTGCGTCAGTGGTAAATGTAGTCTTGTTGTTTTGGACTTTGATAATTTCTGTTTTAGTGGATGATGCTGTTTCACAATGTAACTAAATATATGATGTTGGTGTATTCATAACATTGCAAACATACAGAGACTGAACTTTTACCTCAACGTAATGGTTTTCGGATGTTTTAATCTTTCGCATCCTGGTCATAGGCTGGTACATAGAAATCACTGTGTTTAATATATAATGTGGTAAAACTTAAGTGTTAAATTATATTGCTGTTCTGCTGCGAGTGCATCATCATTGAAAATACGAGAATCACCATTCACAAGTTGTTTTTTGATTTTTACCGAAATAAATTGTTACCCGCCTGAAAGTTTGTGGTTGATAAGGAATCGGAAATGCTTTTCATAATGGATTCTTTTAATTTTGAAATAATTGTCAGTTTTTGTCATAATTTCTTAACTACATCGGTCAAAAAGCAATTTAGCTTTTCTATTCTACGCCAAGCTTGTTTCGTCGCATACTTTTGGTAAAACTACAACACGTAAAAAGTATTTTGCCAAATTAATTTGATGAAAAAATGTCCGTCGACGTCGATATTTTTCAAGTTTATTAATCCGCCAGACGTCGCTGTGCAGCCAGAATTAAGCGCATGTTTTGTGCGTTTGCTGATTGTCAAGTACCGGCTTTTCACTTGCGTTTGTCCTTTTGAGTGAACATAACGTCGAGACTACTTCTTTGCCGATTCGGCTGTTATGCACTAGTTGAAGTTTAATGTCATTTTTAAATTAAGTTAAATATTCGATTTGAATTTTTTTAATTTAGCAATCCGACGAATTAAAGACAAGTTCATTATTGCAAGATGCATTCGAAATATTGTACAAAGTGTCGTCGATTGAGGCTTAATTTGAAGCTGAAGGACGTTCTCACTTTTTATACAGTATTTCAATCGGCCTTCTCTTCGATGATAAGCAAACAGCAGCAAAGGCGTTTTAAATTTATAGGAAATATTACGTTTCCTTTGTTTTGTTTTCACTTGAAAAATTTGTAAAGTTATTGAAGCCTACAACATTCTGCTAATAATGATAAAGTGTTAGTGAAGTGGAAACTACTTGAAAAGGAGAGAGAGAGAAACAACGGTAATACTGTGAGCCGAAAGCGACATTATACCTTTCCCTTGCACCGTTGTCTATGAAACGTACAGACCGATGTGTAGGCCACATTTCTGTGTTTGATCAGGGCTGTGTTTTATTTTGTTTTTATACAGGTGATAGTTAGTAAGACCGATTTTAGCGCATTTTACCTTACAGTAATTGCTGTCTAGGCTAGTCCTTTCAAAAGAATTTTTGCAGCAAAATAGTTGGGTTTACGTCCGATTCAGCAAAGAAATGTAAGATACTAAACATTGTTTTCAGATCTAAAATGCATTAAAATCAGACCTGTTTAGACAGTTGTATGGATTTAAAATCCATTTCGTTTCAACTGTCAAAGCTCTATCAAACAGCAGTTTGCAGAAATCGCACAAACGCAGTTTTACGCAGCTTAATTATGACATAACAAAGGGCAAATTGTGAGAATATTTAGTGAAAAGATGACGATATAATAAGACAAACAATATCCTTCGTTGCGCACTTTCACCTCAATGGGTATAAGTGGCAACAACTGAGGCATAGCAATTGAGCAAGTAATTTTGAGTTTACTCTTAACAAGATAATGTGCTGGGTGTGGAAGGCTTTGGCTTGTAACTAGTTGACATGACAAAATACTGGCACATTTAATAAATATCGAAAGATGTGTTAGCAATTTGCCCTCGTTAACTTAATTGGTATATTATATTTAGAATAGCATCGTGCACATAAGAGACATATTTCATTTGTAAGAATCCTTAAAGCGCAATTATTTTTGGGTCCGCCCGAAATGAGTTTGAACAAACGAGTTACGTTTCGTATTGACTCGCAAGGAATATTTATTCTCGTAAATTCTGAATATCAGCGGGAATCTGTTTACCGGCCAAAATCTACGCCATTGTTTGCTTCGTTAGTTACTTTGTTAAAATTGCTTAGGAAGGATGCTCTGATAACTGGAAATCAGCTCTATTTGCACATATGTCATGATAAATTGTTTATTAAATTTTATCTGAAAGCCCGCCTTCTGCTAACGGTAATAAAAGATTTATAGAGTTTCTTGTACTGCTAGATAAAACAAACAACACCTGTCATCAAAGGATTTGAACCAATAGTTTATGATGTCATAAAGATCAGTGTATCCTGTGATTTTTATGGTACGCTCAGGCATGACAAACAGATAATAGCTTGGCGCTTAAGCAAAGCAGGTGCACAACTGTTTGGTTCGCGCATGCCAAGCATATTAGGCAATCAAGCTCTTGTTGAGTTTCAGATAAGTCATGAAATCACAAACAAACAGATAGATCGTCCTGAATTGCAATGGCGTCGATGTAGAAAACTGCTGACAAAATTCGACTAAAGAACTTGCAGAATAGTTGACAAATTTAAAAGTCGGATTATAGGGATAAGTTACCTTAATAGCAGAGATAGTAACAAACAAAAAAATACATGTAGGCTTATGTCGGTAAATCCTCGAAATTTTTCAAGTACGTTGAATTGAAAATTGGTTTTATATTTGCGCTCCACCATCTACAAGTCAAATGAAAAATAGGTTTAAGAAAAACAAGTAGCAAAAAGTATTAATATTTAATGATCTCGGTTGAATAATTGACGGCTTTTCAACCATCTGTAACAGGAGCGATTGTTGTCTTACATTGTTGTAGCAACCCAAAGGCCGAACATATAAATTGCTTTCAAGTATCTATTTATATGTTGTTATGCGTCGGTTGATGAGCCTACTACAAGTTATTAAATCTTGTAACGAGGGCTTCATCAAACAGAAGATTTTGGAGTTAAACAAAACGTATAACCGTCGTAATAAATTGTCTATCTCGTAACAGTTCGTTTACGACAAAGCATGAAACGAGTTTTCAAACGACGAAAATCATCGGTACGGCCTCTGAGTTCCGCATTGTTGTAAAGACGTGAAATTTATGGACATCATTGTTTTCATCTTTGCAGAGTGTGGCCGAAATGTAGACTAAAATCGCCCTTTTTATCGAAAATTGCTTCCCGTTATCCCTGTGTTTGCGATCTGATGATAACTTTGAGTTACTTATTACGTCACTCGACGATTTAGTGGCTAGAATATTACAATTATGACGTCATAATCGAAATTGTTAAAGCTGTGCTGCTGTTTAAAATAGCAGGTTAGATATAACGCAATTCCCTGTTTGTCAAACAGAGCTATACTTTGAGGGCGCAATCTCGATCGGCGTCGAATCTTTAAAACGCGACGTTATAGGAAAAGGTCTGGTCGCCATAGAAACCGTGTGGTAAATACAACTTATAATAACAAAGTGACCATTCCGAAATAAAGGGCCTCGATGATCATCCATTGTGTGCTTGGTAGCGATAGGTATAGGGTCGGTCAACGCTGTTTACAACGCCTTAGAATAAAAAAAAGACTGTAATAAAAATTGTGGCCATTGTCTGTGAAAGAATTTACCGGTGGGCCAATTGAAAGAAATTTTTGATTTTTGACCGGAACATCTTAAAATCACTGTCTTCCAACTAATTTACATCATTAGGAGGCGATAGAGAAGGAACCTAATTGGATGGAATGGATTTTTAAATTTTCAGATTGACGTCTGGATTAATTACCTGTCGAATGTGCCATGTAAGCGACGCCTATCGGTTAAAAACCCCTTTGATATAAAGTAGGTTTCCGCGTGAGAAAGGTGAAAAAATTCGAAAATAACAAATCCCAGTTGTCAGAAGTGTTTGTACAAGATCGCGACTTCTAATATTTGATTATTTGCCGAACAGCACCACGCAAATCCTGAACAAATCGGCAAAATCTTTTGTGATTTCTGACTGGTATTAATCCCGGGTGTACTAAGCGATGCTATCATATGTCACCTATCAGAGATTAGTCCGACAATTGCGAAGAGCTTCTCTTTTTCAACATTTTTTATCCTTTTTTAGATTAAAATCTGTTTTTACAAATGAGCTTAAAACTTGTACGATTTTTGCAATGCGCCCTATTCAATGTAAATTTAAATTCTTTCTTCTAATTAATCGCTGCTACGCTGTACCTGTGCAAAGCTGCGCATTTAAAGAATGTCTATTGAGCGTGCAACGCGCAGAATATGCGCGCCTCGTGTACAATACGGGATCACGTCAATTGACCGTGAACAAATTCACCGGCGACAATTGGTCGTGGTCAACTGACCGGCAACAAATTGGCCGGCGACACAAATCAACCGCTACGCATTTTATTTTTATTTTTTACGCAAATTAGCATTGTTGTTTATTCAAATTATATGATTTAAGTGATAATATGATTTAAGGTCAGTTGGTTCTAGGTAAATTTACGTCACGGTCAGTTGTCCCCCGGTCAGTTGTCCCCGGTGAGTTTGTTCGCGGTCAATTTCCCACGGTTAATTGTCGTGGAACCGTACAATACACATTACACGAGCATTGCTCATAAACTGCGCGGTGAATATAACGTACAGAACCGCACAATGTACACATTGCAATGCATGGATTTTTAAAAAGAGACGCATTTCTTGTTAAATTATCATATTCGTGTTGATATAAATTACCCTTGGGCTATTAACTCAAAACTGGAAGCAAACGCAAAATTTCTTGCCAAGTTTGAATGGAATTTGAAAACGGTAAATTATTAGGCTTTTGTTTATTTTATCACATTCTTTTATTCTGTAGATGAATGAAAGCGTCGACATAAGAGTTTCTAGAACAACGTGTAATCGATCATGTAACAATGAATTATTCTTGACAATGCTTTTGTATCAACGATTTGAGTAGTCCGTGATAAGTCTATTATGATGTCACCATCAATGGGAACTCATTCCACATCACCTCGCAATGTGGGAAGACAGCACAGCAACGTTACCTTGCGGACAAACTCTTTAGGAAAATCAACCGTGGGGTGGCGCAATGAAGCAATGTGGCGAAGGCAACAGATGTTGAATGAAAACTGCGTAAACCAAAAACCTCAAGGTCAAAGATCACATTTGCGTTGTATTGCTCAAACAAACTTTAACCGTAAAACATGACGCCGATTATATTGTCAAAAATTTCTCGTAAGAAAATGTAATTTTGCTAAATAAGTTAAAAAAATAAATAAAACATTTTGTTAAAAACTGAGTTTTAAGCCTGAAAGTTGGTCCCACAACTGAAGTCGTTGTTACGTCACTGACAACAAAACAATGAGATTGAATTTCTTTTGTTTACTCAGAAGCCCGAAGCTTGTCATCCAGCGAGGACGGAAGATTGAAGAGGATGGCTTCGAGAAGTCCGAACATCCTGAAGAAGTATTATCTCGATCAGCAGACAGGAGAGATGAGGAATTCGTCAAACGGGAAGACGGTGGACCGCAGGATGGAGTTAGGGAGCGACCCGTTCATCACAAGAAGGTGATGATAAATATTTTTTGCGAGAAAATCTATAGCAATTTGCTCCGCATTAATCTCGCATACTGGTTGCCCAAAATCTCACACTTACATCTATTTTCTTAACCGGAAATGACGTCGATGTTTATCAGTTAAAGTTGCTGACGTCATCAAAATTATCGGCGACCAGTATTTGGCGTTGAAAGTGGGCTGCTTCTCCCATAATGATGAAATTGTACGTAATTATAAAACAGTCGTAATTTTAAATGATTTTATTTCAATAGGAGCCTGACAGATGATCGCTTGCGACGGCGAAGTGCCAGGGAGAGCACGCCCCCTAGCGTTCAGCGCCAATTCTGGGATCACAGTTTAAAAACGAGAAGCATCGCCATCAGCTCCCAGCATTCTTCGCGTCAAACTCCTCCGTACGTCGGGCAAAATCTCTCCGCCGGAATCCTTCCGCGGATATCGAGGAGTGCCGAAAACATGTCCGCCTACGAACTTCCCGCCCGCTACCCACGTGGCCAACAACGACCCACCGGTCTCGCTTCCGGTCATCACGCTCTATTATTACGTCACAGACAGATTTTAGAAGCGTCACACAGGGAGCAGCAAGAAATAAAATGGCGGAAAGCACACTACGGAAATCCCAACTTATTCTTTTCAAACAAAGAAATGACGCCTAATTTGTCAGCGACTTATTTCAAACGAACCAATCATAACCAACGCATCGGGCAGACAACGTTGCCCGCCAATTCTACCTCACCTTATTACGTCATAATGCAAAAACGCTGCAGCCAAGAGGCGGCGTCTCTGAACCGGGTCAATAAGAAATGCAAGGAATGGTTTAACACTTGGGTCGAAGACTAGATCCAAAGAGCAATGACGTAATGACGCCATGACCTTCATATTATATTCTAAGCAGGCAAAATATAAACCTTTATTATCGTTCTGTAGCTATTTTCGCGGTACAATTATCATCTATTTATTGACGGTAAATAAAACCACATTCTTTTTGCATGGCACATTTCACAAAACGAGCTTGAGATAATTCTATCAACACAGTAGGTACAAGTTGGCCATATACGTCCAATCAAATGCACGGTTATGACAGCACTTACAAGAACAGCTCTATATTGAACAACCTATACTTCACCAAATAAAGCACACACGCTGCAAAATGAGCAGTCGCTATTACTTGCATGGTATTACGCGATGACGTAGCTAATGTAATAAGAACAATTAGATTAAAATGAGCCGGTAGAGTTCTTCAATTACACCATCGCAAGGTATATGTAAGGCTGCTCCTGTTATTCACCAACATAACCAGTTATAATTATGTTCTTTGCGTGTGTAAAGTTTTGCGTAAACATTCCCTTATATCACAAGAGCTTGCACTGAAGGTTTTACTAAAGTGAAAAAAGATCTAGATTCTAGAAGATATCTTAATAGGCTATCATAACATCCGTTAGACTACACTAGATTGCCTTATAAATGAATATTACAAACCTTATGCGTAGTTTGACATCTTGTGATTAGTCGTAGTCAAATCAACCTATGTTTCATGTTCAAACAACACTGTTTTATTGGAAAACAGTTAAACCAAATTAATAACTACGATATTGGAAAGCCGTCAAAACATTTTGTTGGTGCATAGGCTATTACCAAATTTACTCAGTGAAACGCAAAGTTTCCAGTTTTGACTTTCTTGAGAAATTTATCAACTTACATGTCTTTCTTCGCTTATTAGCCTATATTTTGACATACTGCCAACTTGGGACCGGTCCAGTCATCAAGTCAAAGTCCTAGAGTGACGTGAATTGTTTTTGTCGGTAACTTCCGCGTTTCAGTGACGAAACTTTTTCGTCAATTTTCTCACTATCGTTTACTTCCGGTTCACACGAGACTTTGCAGAGTTCCCTTCCCGAGGTTCTCCGCCCAAGCTTCTTGGTCCAGGTTGGCGTAGGGATCCAAAACCACCATGGCGCACCTGCATTGACAGCTGAACTTTAAAAATCTCGAAGTAAACGCCACTCTACGTTACGTCACTTTTGCGTAAGACCTCATAAATATGCAAAAGTCTTGTTATGTTGACATCATATCTGAACACATTAAATACAAACTGCACTAACTGTTTAAGTTAACATATAAGTTTAATGTAGTTAACCACAGCAAGTAAACCACAAATTAGTTAACATAACCAGCAGAATTCAAACCTGTAAATTTGCAGGAGGAGAAAAACGACCAAACCGACGAGTAGGAGCACAATGAAAAATTCTTCCAATCCTCCCCAGAAGTAAGCGTCATCTGTTGATAACTGGCCCATCATATAATCCGCCAGAAAGGTCAGAGCATACAGGAAATGATTTATTTTAGTACGGAATTGAACTAAAAAGACGCAAAACATTTTTAGGATGTAATCTAAAACACGGAAAACTGCTGGTAAGCAGTTACATAAAATTTAGACTGCCTCTATTTTTACTGACCTCTGAACTCTTGATGATGCTTGACATAGACTCTGTGCCTTCATTTGCAACGCTTTACCTTTTCACAGCTGCTATGCTAAACCTATTCGGCTGGGATTTCAGACCAAGCGCCTAAAAAATTATTATCATTGCAGTCGTTAATCAAGGTCCCAGGCGAGTATTCCTGCCTGACAGATTGTTAACGCCCAAAAAAAGGAGATCATTTCATCCCAAGGGACTTTGTTTGTAAAATAAGCTTCCTGCTATAGTTATTCTACCGTATAGTTGAGAAAGATTGACAAAATAAAATTGCCTGACAGTTTTGCGTTAATGAATCATGTATTTAAGATACGATATTACACGATTATCTAAGTTTGTGTTTTTGTTAACAGCAGATCCATCGTAACAGTTGTAGCCTATATCTGTTACTTGTTTATCTCAAGTAAAATCTTTTTCTACATAACCGCGCCAAGCAACTTCGTCTTCAGAGTAACCCAACTTTGCCACCAGGTTCGCGTCGTTGCAAGAGAAGTGTATCCAATTATTGATTTATATATTTCTTGCAAGCTTTTTAATCAATTCACGACCTCTTTGCTGTGAACCTAAGCCAAGTCGTCGTTCGATGAAAATATGACTCAAATCGTCGAATTCATTGTTGGGAATTTCGTTGTCACGGTTGTTTTGTTTTTGTCTACATTATTCTCGAAATGGATTACTTAAATGGCCACCGTCTCTGATAAGTTTTTTACCACTGAATATCCAAGAATTCCATTAAAATGTCCCGCATGAACATGTCGATGATTTGATTCGTGATCAACATGAACACTTACGAGTAAAAATATTGTTCAGCAGATAACTCACCGAGAAATGTCGGTCAACGATTTGACTTTTGAACCGAAAAATCAACGTCAACAAATTAATAGAATCATTTTATTAAAGCATACACTCCACAGAGCAACATATTCGAATTACTTGCATTTCTGTTATAACCATCTATGTCCATGCATCTATCCATCTACATCTGTATACCAATCTATTAAGACACGACTTTATTTAAACAAGTGACTCACAACAATGATATATAAGTTTAACCATCATTATTTAATTAACTTTGAATACCTCTCTTCGCAAGAGAGTTGATCTGAAAAAATGTTACTCAGTTGCGCAGTTATCAATTTAACGTGTAATGATGCATCGTAATATTTTGTTCCTGAACGACAACCATCAACATATCATGACAAATCCTTTGTGGACGATTCCTGATGCCAGCGCCAAAGCCCATTGAAGGGTAGGGGGAAAAATTTTAAATTTTAAGTTTCATATTTATGATATTTTGGTAATTTACTTTCAAACTTGTGTCGAAACAATCATGTATTCGTTTTCCATTTTATAAACTTTGGATAAAGTGCGCCATCTAGCTTTCAAAGCAAGTTATTGAATCACAGCTTAAAAACGAGAAGTGTAGTCGTCATTTTCCAACATTCCGTTATCAATCCAGGCCACACATCAGGCCAAATCTCACTGCCGAAATTCTTCCGATATCAAGAAGCGGGAAAAAGATGTTTTGTTTTCTATGCTGTGGACGACTTATAATTTTCAGTACGATATTACAAATTTCTTATTAAGGTTAAGGTTATTTGCATAAATAGTTAATTACTAGTAATTAGTACTAATAATTATCTAATTAGTAGCCGTTATTTTACCAATCGGTTGGGCACAATATCTCAAAACATTGCCTGAAATATTGAAGACAGACATTAACATAAACTTCAAAAGCTACGGGGTACTTTTTCCGAAAGTCGACCTGTTGTATCATTTTATCAAATTTTAAGTCTGTGAAACGGCAAGAAATACTTATTCATGGTCATAAGTCAAATCGATAAATCTAATACTGGGAAAGCAAATGTGTTTTCGTAATCAAAGATTTGGCAAAATTAACTTTCCGTTTGTTTTATTTAGTTTGATTTAAATTAATTTTTTTCACAAGCTGAAAACAATTAACGGTGAGCTCCGTGAGCTTCCGCATTTAGAACACGGAAGTATTTGTTTCGTTTTATCACAATTGTTCACGTGATATATGGAAATGTTCCCTTCTCGAGGTTTGTGAAAACGTCGTCATCTAGATCGCCGTATGGATCCACGATCACCTTTGCACACCTGTGTATATAACTGAGCGTCAAAATCTCGAAATGTACATGATTCTCTGGTATACGCTTTTACGTTGCTGTGACGACGCCTTTTAAAAATACTGGCTGTGAATAAGTGTATCCTTCAGGGATCTAATTAATTCTTTTAGGTTGATATTAAACAGACGCTTTTAAAATTGACTCAACGCGATCTCGTTATTTCATAACAAATTGCTTGTAACGATCAAATTAAAAATATATATGTGTTAAAGGTTTTCTCATAAACCTTCACAAATTCTACAGTCAGCTATTAGTGCGTCGTAGCAAATAAGCCTCCATTCGCAAACGTTTAATTTTTAATGTCAAAAGCCCATGTTAAATGGCTGAATAAATTTTATCAAATAGAATCTGGCAGAAAAGTTAACCTGTAAATTTTCGTTGCAAGGAAAAGGAGCAGTCCAAAGATTAAAATCATCATCAAACTCTCCTCCGAAAATTGTGTCGCCGATGCGCCATTTTGATCCATTAATTGTTGCGTCATAGACAGCAATTAAGAAAAAGCTTATAGCGTACAGTTTTAGAAAATGGACCCAAATTATCTTCCGGCTCTTTCGGATTTGGTACAAAGTTGGTGGTTTCGGAAAAATGCTCCTCGTTTATTGTGCTGCACTAACTAATTTTTTGCAGCTTTGTAACTTTACATTCATATCTAGACCCAAACTTTTCAGATGTGCACAACTGATAATTATCGTAGAGTTATATATACGCCACATAGACAGACTTGCACGTTGCCATATTTGCATCGAATTATTGATTGCAAAATATTTACACCCTTCAAGCCAATTTTAATGACTTCTTTGTTTTGACGCCGACTTAAGTTGACGTGCTCCCAGGACATGTCTGATCATCATCGAATGTCAGCGAATTTTTGGTTAGAAATTGGATTTATTTCTGCGCGTGTTATTAATTATGTCAGAAATTATTGCGTCATGTTATGGCTATCAAGCGAATAACATTAATTGTATGTTCAAGAAGTTTCCTTGATAACCTACTATTCCTGTTTGCGACTCTGGTGGTCTTCTAGAGAATTATAAAGAGTTTTTTACCATTGAATGACTCTACCTTTTCACAGCGACATCTTACATTTGATTTGAAAGTCGTGTTTTGACGTCATCATTACAATGAAATGAAAATGAGTTATAAACTTGAAACTTTTGAGGATAAAAATGATCGCCAGTTTTGTCACCCTATTTGTTTTCTTGGTATAGTTCTCGGTTCCTCACACTTTTCTACTTTTGAACATGTCAACATAACTAAACGAATGTCAACAAAAAAAACCTTCAAAGCATCCGATAATTTTATTTTATTTCATTTACAACTAGCAATGATTTCTCTTTGTTTTCGTGACCATATGTACAGGTTGTTAATGAATTTGAAACTACACATTAAAAACAACACTCCCATATTTGTAAATTGTCCGAGTACAATAAAAATGTTTGCTTAGGAATTTTATTATATCATTTGCTTCTAAGCGATACAACAGGAAGGCGCACAAATAGGACTACAAATAAGTCCAGGATTTTCGACATTCGCTGCAGAAAAATAGCAACGATTAAGCTTTACTGTGGATCGAGTTCAGTTATAAAACTTTGTTTAATTAAATTATACACTAGCCTACATAACTAATTTAGATATATAGTACATGTAAATATATTGTATATGTTTAACTTACCACTCTCTCGCAATGGAATCAAAGTAGCAGTGTTTCTATAAATTAAACAAATAATTTTGTTTTACAAATTTAAAATCGTCTAAAGTAAATGACTAATAAGACAGTTAAGCCAATAAATGTTTAAACCACTAACACATGATCTTACTTGAAGTAGGGCAAGGCAGAGATTGTGGCTGCGCACAGAAGTGCAAAGACAACGGCGTAGATGAGAAGCTTGTTCATCGTCAAACTTGAATAAACTTTTGGAAAAAAAAATAATTCTACTTCTCCTCAACTCGTTTACTTGTCAACTAAACTCGCGTTATTAACAATTGTCTTTAAGTTGGTATTTTACCAAAAATCTGTTTTTCGTCACTAGTTCGTGCTTAGTTTTGTCACGTTTTGAAAGCATGCGTTTAGTCACTGACTTTCTGTGTGTAACAGTTTATATAAATGCAAAAGGAAGCGTAGTTAGGGACAAAGAATATAAATGCAAAAGAAAGCGTAGTTAGGGACAAAGCGTTTTTACCAAAAAATTTATATTGCGTATAACATCAATTTTTCTGAAAGTAATCACGTTCAATTTACTTGATATTCTTTCCCTAAATGCCAGACTTTCTTTGTAAAAGACTAAAAGTTCAAACGGAAGTGACGTTTTATCTTACTGGCCGAGCTTTTTTGTTCTAAGTCTACAAGCGCATGATTGTAAAACGTGACAAAGCTATAGGCACGAAAGTAAAGGAAGAAATGCTTTTCAGAAATTTCTAAATTTGAAAACATTTGTGAGCGATACCAGTTCAGTTCAGCGTTCGCTAAATTGAAGAGAATTGAGAGTTATTTTTGTTCCTAAGTTTCTTCCATTTTGACGATAAACAAACTTCTCATCTACGTCGTTGTCTTTGCACTTCTGTGCGCAGCCACAATCTCTGCCTTGCCCTACTTCAAGTAAGATCATGTTTAGGTGCTTTTGCGGGTCCTAACGTTGGACTACTACTGAGTAGGTTCGTAAACTAAGTTCTCTATTTTATTGGCAGGGCTGTCGATGCAAAGGTCTCCTTAGAAAAGAGCGGTAAGTTGTTCTTTGGTGCTGCATATTTTATTTGCCAATTATGTTCCTCAATATTACACTTAACATTCAGCTTGTCAAAACAAATGTTTGTAAAAATTGTTGTAAGTACAAATATGTGAAAAATATTTAAAAATTGCTACTGTGCTTGTATACAAATGTTAATTTTTTTGCAGTCGATGCCATATACCCCAGTTTTGAATGTTCTCCAGAGTGCGGTAGGTTTACAAATTTTGCCTTTTAAGTATTATGGGTTTTAACCGGAGTTGAACATAAACTTGTGTAGAGCAATTGATGCGCTATCAGAGATGGATATGGAAACATTTTGCCGCGTTCTACAAACAAAAACTTAATTTTTCGTTCTCGTAAAACTTGTAGAGTTGGAGTTTAAGTTTGTTTCTACTTTTTAGCCTTAAGCATTTGTCAGTCTCGTATTCTTGTCACTTTAGTATATTTCGGGATGGGTAGGCCATTGTGAATGAGAATTTATGTGTTTCACATCCTAGTTTTGACAGAAAAGCGTTGTGATTTCGAATGGATCTTTTAATTGCGTTGATAATTTAGGTGTTAAGTATTTGTATAGCTTTTTGCATTTGTTCTGATTTTACAACATGTATGTAAAAAAACTAGGCTATGTAACATTTGTAACTATCCAATATCATGATATTTAAACTTGATAGGCGCCAGCTGTTGAGGTCAACGTGGCAAATGTTTTTTGTAAAAATTTAAAAGTCTGTTCTGAGAAAACGTTTAAGAACCATTAAGCTGAACCGTAAAACTTTTCGGTTTTTCAGCATAAGATACTTTATTATTTAAATAATAATTTTGTTAACATTGGTTTGTTTTTTCAGACTGGCTTCAAGAACAATAATGTGAAGAAATATGAAATGTAACACTGAAGTAATTTGCTGTCAAACTTAATTGTGTTTATTTAAACAAAATCTCAATAAAGTGCACAGGTTAATTTATTGTGCTTATAGTTATGAGCCATACAAATCACAGCATCATGCAATTGCTTTTTTTTTAATTAGGAAACAGCGTCACGCGTCTTCAAGGAGAATGCATAAGAAGCAAATGTTGTTGTTGTTGTTACAACACATAGAGGAAAATGAAAAGCAAAATATGTTTTTTGTGAAAAAATTATCGTCACGTCCTTAAAACTCGAAAAGCCTCAAAACTCGAAAGCTTATTTTCGAAGAGATTCGTCATAAACAAAAGCGACAAGATATTATTATTGCGTCACTTGCGAGCAGTTGAAGTCAGCGACAATAATAACACGAGATACTACATGACAAGCAAGCCTTTGTCGTCACACAAACTATAAACAATTCAAATATGGCTCCAAATATTAAACTTATGATTTTACTGGGAACACTTACGCAAAGAACAATTAAACAAGAAGCCGTTGGAGAATTGTGTTTCATTTAACGACATTACCATTCTTGAACAATCAGTAGCGGCTGGCACTAAACTTGTTGTCTCCCTTTCTCCACAGCAAAAAAAGGAATAGACGACTTATCGCTTCAAATGTGTTCAAAAGAAACTTCAATGCCTAGCGTACAAAGCATAGTGAGAGTTGTTCACCTCAAGATTTAACAGCAAGCCCAGCATGAAGGCAAGCAAAGCAACATTATCCGGTGTAGTTCGAGTCAACTGCAATATGGAAACAGGTTTCAGAGACGTGGCAGATATGGTGGCTTCGCATAACATGGCGTTCTTGCAACCAAACCAATCCTTCATTTTAACTTCTGTTTTATTCTCATGCACATATGCACGTTTTTATTTATGAAAAGCTTAAAAGACATTTCACATCGAGTCTTCCGCCGCTTTCTACGCAATAGTTTTGGATCTAGCCCTTGCTTAAACTAAATTTGTGATGCACGTTTGTCGTTCGTTCTACAGCATAACTCTTGTTTCAATTTATATCATATTTTCGACATTTATGCTGAATGTGCTAAGGGTATCACTTTTGACTGAATGCTTTTACCTCTTAAAATTTCCTAGGCATAAACGTATTACGTCACGACCACATTATAATGTCATCCCAAATTTGTCCAGAATGTGATGGTTAGAATTTTCAACTTAAGTATTCCGGGTGACCACAATATATGATAAACAGGCGCAGAAAAAAATATAACTTTCTTATTTTGAGGCAATGAAAACTATAACTGGTCTTAACTACATAAATAAAGACAATAAAACAAAAGGTCTGAATATTGCATTTTATTATTTAATCTCTTTATAGCCGGTAATGTCTGCCCTAATTACTGTTGGCGTTTTCCTTCTGAAAAATAAAAACGTTAAAAAACGTTTTTGTTTAAAGTGTACTCACATGAAGCTAAGATGTTTAGAATAAGAAACTAAAGAAGTCATATTACTTGCTTCTAGGCGTAACAACAAGTACAGTAGGAGCGGCAAACAACGCAACAACCCTTGTCAAGATAGGAGTCAGCTGCAAAATATGATGGATCAACAGCTAAAGAATAAATTAAAGCAAAAATAATGACAAAATTAAGTTTATTTAAGTCACAATATCTAACTTAATTAGCTTTACTCTTTGCCGATTTTAAGGTGCAAAATGAAACAAGAAAACTCAAGTTTAAATGACTCACCGCTCACTTTCAATGGGATCCTACCATCGTTGTTTCTGCATTTATAACAAAATTACGTAACTCAACACATATTTCAAAATAGCTACGATAATTTGTTAAAATAAAAAGTTAAAATCAAACAAACTTAATCGACAAACAACGAAACTTGATCTTACTTGAAGTAGGGCAAGGCAGAGATTGTGGCTGCGCACAGAAGTGCAAAGACAACGGCGTAGATGAGAAGTTTGTTCATCGTCAAAATGGAATAAACTTTTGGAAACAAAAATAATTCTACTTCTCCTCAACTTATTTACTTGTCAACTAAACTCACGTTACTAACAACTGTCTTTAAGTTGGTATTTTTCCAAAAATCAGTTTTTCGTCACTAGTTCGTGCTTAGGTTTGTCACGTTTTGAAAGCATGCGTTTAGTCAATGACTTCCTGTGTGCAACAGTTTATATAAATGCAAAAGAAAGCTTGCCTAGTAAGATAAGGAGTTACTTCCGTTTGAACAAATGCCAACTCTACTTATCTTCAATGCAACAAAAGCTTGAATAAAATTACCCATTTGTATCTATAGAGACAGAGTTTTGTCTATTTCTCTGTTCATACACATTTTCGTCAGAATGTACAAGTAGTCAGCAATGTTAAACATCCTAAAATGTTCATATTCATTCACGCCTTCTGTATTTTCTACAATCGTCCAGTTTGACCATGAACAAACTTCTCTACGTCGTTGTGCTTGACCCTTTATGCGCAGCCTGCACGACCTCTGCCTTGCCCTACTTCAAGTGACACCAACACAAGAACGAATTTCCAAAAATAAACATATCTGGCTTCAAACAGGGAGCTGTGGACGGAAAGCGAAGGGTTCCACGAATAAACAAAGTCTTTAACCTTTGCACTATATAGAAAAAATACTAAGGAGACAATAAATATTTCAAACATAGAAAGCAGAAACATTTAAATCGATCAAAAGATCTTCAAACGTTCTTCTACGGAGACGACCTTTCTCTTCCTACAATGCCGTGCTGTGAATGAAAAACATGTCATTTGGAGAATTTCTATAGTTGTCACTCACACATGAAACTAACGGAGAAACCTAGTTATAAATTTCATAAACGTGTCTTATTTCTAAACGATTATTGCAAATCCTTAAGCCTAAGGGTGCAATTTTACTTGGCTGTTTTCCGTATTTACCGATTACCGTTAGGGCTTATAACACTGATCCTGGATTGGTAATCCTGCATGGCATGTTCAATTTGCCCCTTACGCTACGAAACATTTTGTAATTTTATCACATCACAAATTTTCGCGAAAAGTTATTTCCTGTTCTTGGACATGTGGATAATTGCACGCCTAAATACTGCAAATTTAGTTTTTAACATGTTGTATAATTACAGCAGCCTAATTCTAGAACGTCCACAAGGATAATGGAGCGACGCCACGAGCATATAAGATTTTTAATTGAAATCAATAATCAATTAAGAACACCATAAGTATAGACAAGCCACGAATTAAGCGAATGATTGTTGCTAAATGATCAAAGTAAAATGAATGATCGATTGTTGAACTTTTCGCCAAGATTCTAAAACAGCGGTTTAATTCTGAGTTTGCCCATAACGTATGGACACGCACGCTCAAGCTATGGAATTTTTATGTTGCACTCCAGCTGTGCGCGAGTATACCTGCACGGAAAACACAAACAATGCGTCAAAATGAAAAAATCACCAAGACAATGTGGAAAATTTGTCTCAAACGCAAACCGATCAAAAAGCTACTTGATCAAAAGCAAACAAGAAATTCCGTGTTTCATCTACACGTCCGTAATCGTATTCTGGGGTGTGCATAGAAAAACATGTTGTCAAGGGCTATAGATTGACCTTCTTTATAAATTAAAAGAAAACAAATTTCTTTACGATCACATTTCTACGTTTGCAGACTACTTTAAGTTTCTTTCAAATCGACTGAGTTTTCTTTTCATAATTAATTGTCTAAAGTTTTAAATTGCACCGGGGTGGGATATCAAAATAAATTAACAAACAAGAACACCAACAAACACAAAAAAAACGAAATAAAACTTGCTGAAATTCAAACTCTAATTGATGTTGAAGTCTTTTGTCAACTTATTTAACGACAAGGTCAAAGTGTTTTTGCAACTGCCATTATAGTGATAGTTCAACCATATCGTTGGTTCAACCGATAATGCAGCGTTGGAGAAGAAATTCGAGTTGTCGTCAACGATGAATCGTCATGTTTAAGCTGCCGCTCTTTTTCATCAGAAGCCGAAACCAAAAATCAGGAAATTTAACAGCTTTCCTAATTGGGTTACGAAAGAATCTCCTCTCGTTTTCCACCATCGTTCACATGAAACTTTGCAAAGTTCCTTTCTCGAGATTTGACAAAGCCTCCGCATCTATGTTGCCGTACGGGTCAATGATCATCTTTGCACACCTGCGTATACAAGCAACTGAGCTTCAAAACCTTAAAATCTACACAACTCACTGTCGCGTCACTTCTGCGCAGCTGTTATTGTGTATTCCGTAGAAGGTCTCGTTGCACAGTATAAGTCGTTGTTACAACGTTGTTAACGCCAGTGGAAAAGCCTCAACACATTCTCGTATTTTCTCGGTGCTCAAAAGAGAATTAAAGCTTTACAAGAAGAAGCAGACAGCACTCAAGGCGAAAACTGAAACAGTTGTCAGCTTATGACTGAACCACAGCCAACCGCAAAGGTAATGAGCCAATTACGTCATAATTAAGAAACATTGCACACGCGCGCGTGTTACGTTTGTCAATGGCGATTGGAGACTATAATTAAAGCACTGTCGTAACAAAGGCGAACGAAGATGTCCTTTGCAAAGTAACATTAAATGACAAATAAATACACGTTTAGTGTTTGTACATACTGTACTAATATCTAAACATATATATGTAGGCTATCTTAATCCCTCCTTTAGAAAATTAAAGTTCATTTTACAAATTTAGTAGCTAAATTTAACTTAACATGTTAGACGAGTGAAGATATCAACTACGTAATAATCAGCAATAACCGAACCTATAAATTTTAAGAAAAAGAAAAATGAACAGTCCGCAGACAAGAATCGTCACCAAAATCTCTTCTGAGTAGAAAGTCGTCTCAGTTGTAGCAGTTTGATCCATCGATGATTGGCGTCATCAACGAAACTGTGACAAAACAATATATTACAAATTTTAAAACCAAAACTATCTTTTTAAAACTATCTTTTGCATATTTAAGGCCAGAAAAAATGTTACTACACGTAAATATATTAACTACACTGAAATATCCCAACAGCAAATGGGATAAAACAAAAGGTCAAAAATTCTGATATTTTTGGTTAAATTGAAGAATTTGAATTAGTTTGATCAATAGAGTTAAATAAAATTGATAAAGAAATGTCAAAATAATTTGCTTTAAGATTTATATTACGAAGTTTGGAATGTTAATTATCGAAATATTAATTTCTGTATAAATTAATTTTTTGACGTTTGTGCTTCCACATCCTTTTCCATAAAACATTTATAATTATTCGAAAACTTCTGACTGAAAAAAGGTCTGTTATAAAACAAATAAAAGTATAGCAACGTAGGTCTTATGTAAGGGTAATTTTAAACGTAGAATCGTGAAATTGTAGAACTGCAGATGTTTAACCATGCCGTACAGCCTTTGTGCAGAGATATGCAATTTATACGTGCTTATAATAATCATGCTTTTCATAACCACCATAAAGGTTATTGTGAAAAGTTTATTGTTTATTTTATGAATCACTCTGCTGCAAATTGAATGAAACCTGGAGTCGTAAACTAAAAATGAAACCATAACATCTAAAATCTACTAAAAATCTCCATCTTCATGAGAACATCAAACTGCACCTTCACCTACATCAAACGCATATTTATGTCACAGTCATGGTCAATGAATGGTTTTGCAGGAATCGAATTATTGATTATAAGATATTCTTTGGATTTACTCAGCAATTTTAATCATTTCTTTGTTTTATCGACAGTTGTCTTATTCATTCAAATAGAATGGAATCATGCAGTGGCATTTTGTTTTTCTTTGAACGTTATTGAACTTGACATTATCCTGACTTCGGCCTCGATCGTGATGTATTCTGCATTCCAACAATTGGAAAAACTGCTAAAAAAGCTGTTAAAAAAGAAACAAAATAAACATTGTGAATTAATATGTTTAAGTGTTTTCTGGCCTCAGAAGATTAGGCTTAGATGAGATATCTTCATGGCAGTTAGACTTGCTCCATCTTGTCTTATGTGTTTAGTCTTATGTCTTCTCGACAAAACTAGTTCCAGCCAATTTGCTTTACACTTGTGATAAAGCCATGATGTGACGAATCATTTGATACAGTTTTAAAGCTGTCTGTTTGACGTTACCCTGTTTAAACATGGTTTTAATATATCTGAACATTAGTGTGTGCATATCTCCGAAATAAAGTGGAAAGAGATGATAAATTACATAAAATTTCTACTCGTCGAATAACTGTGCGCAAACAAGTTGCTGTTATTTTGTAATTATATAGTTTCTGAAATTTTTCACGATTAAACTTTGCCCCTAATTGTGCCTGCCGCTTTGGCTTGATTGGTTATTAATAATCATATGTAATTGAGATCAAAAAGCGCGTATATAGTATTCCGCTAATAGTAGCAATTAAGTCAAGTCAATTTTACCAACTTGTCTTTAAATATATTTACAAAGTTGACGACTCCTTCAATTCCCCACAAAGCGACTTACAAATGATTCATGCACTTGCACCAAAGTGTATGTATTTTTCTTTGCAGTATTTTCGAAGGATTGCGAACTTTGTAGATAAAGACATCATCCGGTTTCATCAGCAAACAATTTTAAAGAGATGCAAATTTGGTGATCGTAGACACGTGGCTACAGGCATGATGCATTGCGACTTTCCTGTAAAAATAAAAAAAATCAAACCGATTTTTCAGAACTTTACAAAAATATACATCAATTAGAAAACAGGAAAACTGTCTTCAGGCCAGTTTACACGCAACAGTCCAGCAAAGGCCAGAAAATCTAGTGCAAAGGAAGAAGTTTTTTTCAGCAGTTTGTAAACTCTAAGATCGTTATGAGCAATTTTATATGATCATCTTTGACGAGAAGTGCACAAGTTAATTATTAAGGACAAAGCGTTTTTACCAAAAAATTTATTTTGCCCATAACATCAATTTTTCTGAAAGTAATCACGTTCAATTTACTTGATATTCTTTCCCTTAATGCCAGACTTTCTTTGTAAAAGACTAAAGTTCAAACGGAAGTGATCTTTTATCTTACTGGCCAAGCTTTTTTGTTCCAAGTCTACAAGCGCATGATTGCGAAACGTGACAAAGCTATAGGCACGAAAGTAAAGGAAGACACTTTTTGCAGAAATTTCTAAATTTGAAAACGTTTGTGAGTGATACCAGTTCAGTTCAGCATTCGCTAAATTGAAGAGAATTGAGCATTATTTTTGTTCCTAAGTTTCTTCCATTTTGACGATGAACAAACTTCTCATCTACGTCGTTGTCTTTGCACTTCTGTGCGCAGCCACAATCTCTGCCTTGCCCTACTTCAAGTAAGATCATGTTTGAGTGCTTTTGCGAGTCGTAACGTTGGACTACTACTGAGTAGGTTCGTAAACTAAGTTCTCTGTTTTATTGGCAGGGCTGTCGATGCAAAGGTTTCCTTAGAAAAGAGCGGTAAGTTGTTCTTTGGTGTTGCATATTTTCTTTGCCAATTCTCTTCCTCAATATTACACTTAACATTCAGCTTGTCAAAACAAATGTTTGTAAAAATATGTGAAAAATATTTAAAAATTACTACTGTGCTTGGATACAAATGTTAATTTTTTTGCAGTCGATGCCAAATACCCCAGTTTTGAATGTTCTCCAGACTGCGGTAGGTTTTCAAATTTTGCCTTTAAAGTATTATGGTTTTCAACCGAAGCTGAACATAAGCTTGTGTAGAGTAATTGATGGGCTATCAGAGCTGGATATGGAAACATTTTGCCGCATTCTACAAACAAAAACTTAAATTTTCGTTCACGTAAAACTTGTAGAGTTGGATTTGAAGTTTGTTTCTAGTTTTTAACCTTAAACATTTGTCAGTCTCGTATTCCTGTTACTTCAGTATATTTCGGGATGGGTAGACCATTGTGAATGAGAATTTATGTGCTTCACCTCCTAGTTTTGACAGAAAAGCGTTGTGTTTTTGAATGGATCTTGCGTTGATAATTTAGATGTTAAGTATTTGTATAGCTTTTGGCATTTGTTCTGATTTTATAACATGTACGTTAAAAACTAGGCTATGTAACATTTGTAACTATCCAATATGATGATAATTAAACTTGATAGGCGCCAGCTGTTGAGGTCAACATGACAAATGTTTTCTGTAAAAATTTAAAAGTCTGTTCTGGGAAAACGTTTAAGAATCATAAAGCTGAACCGTAAAACGTTTTATTTTTCAGCATATGATACTTTATTTTCAATTAATGAATTTTGTTAATATTGTTTTGTATTTTCAGACTGGCTTCAAGAATAATAATGTGAAGAAATATGAAATGTAACACTAAAGTATTTCGCTGTCAAGTTTAATTGTGTTTATTTAAACAAAATCTTAATAAAGTGCGCAGGTTAATTAATTGTGTTTATAGTTATGAGCCATACAAATCACAGCATCATGCAATTGCTTATTTTCTAATTAGGAAACAGCGTCACGCGTCTTCAAGGAGAATGCATAAGACGCAAATGTTGTTGTGGTTATTACAACACATAGAGAAAATGAACAGCAAAATATGTTTTTTGTTAAAAGATTATCGTCACGTCCTTAAAACTAGAAAAACCTCAAAACTCAAAAGCTTAGTTTCGAAAAGATTTATCAGAAACAGAATTGACAAGATATTATTATTGCGTCACTTGCGTGCAGTTGAAGTCAGCGACAATAAAAACAGTAGACACTACATGACAAGGAAGCCTTTTTCGTCACACAAACTATAAACAATTCAAATATGTCTCCAAATATTAAACTTATGATTTTACTGTGAACACCAACGTACAGAAAAATTAAACAAGAAGCCGTTGGAAAATTGTGCTTTATTTAACGACATTACCATTCTTAAACAATCAGTAGCGTCTGGCAGTAAACTTGTTGTTTCCCTTTCCACACAACCAAAAAGTAATCGACGACTTATCGCTTAAAATGTGCTCAAATGAAGCTTAAATATCCAGCGTACAAAGTATAGTGAGAGTTGTTCACCTCAAGACGTAACAGCAAGCCCAGCATGAAGGCAAGCAAAGCAACATTGTCCGGCGTAGTTCGAGTCAACTGCAATATGGAAACAGGTTTCAGAGACGTGGCATAGATGGTGACGCCGCATTGGGCCTACATTGCATTCTTGCAACCAAACCAATCCTTCTTTTTAACGTCTGTTATATTCTCATGCACATATGCACGTTTTCATTTATGAAAAGCTTACAAGACATTTCACATCGAGTCTTCCTCCGCTTTCTACGCAATAGTTTTGGATCTAGCCCTGGCCTAAACTAAATTTGTGATGCACCTTTCTCGTTCGTTGTGCAGCATAGCTCTTGTTTTAATTTACATCATACTTTCGACATATAAGCTTAATGTGCTAATGCTATCACTTTTGACTGAATGCTTTCTCCTCTTAAAATTTCCTATGCAAAAACGTATTACGTCACGGCCACATTATGATGTCGTCCCAAGTTTATCCAGAATGTGATGGTTAGAATTTTCAATTTAAGTACTCCGGGTGATCACAATATATGATAAACAGGGGCAGAAAAAAATATGACATTTTTATTTTGAGGCAATGAAAACTACAACTGGCCTTAACTAAATAAATAAACACAATAAAACAAAACGTCTGAGTATTGTATTTTATTATTTAATCTCTTTATAACCGGTGATGTCTGCCCAAATAGCTGTTGGCGTTTTTCTTCTGAAAAATAAAAACGTTAGAAAAACGTTATTGTTTAATGTGTACTCACATGAAGCTAAGATGTTTCGAATAAGAAACTAAAGAAGTCATATTACTTGCTTCTAGGTGTAACAACAAGTACAGTAGGAGCGGCAAACAACGCAACAACCCTTGTCAAGATAGGAGTCAGCTGCAAAATATGATTGATCAACAACTAAAGAATAAGTTAAAGCAAAAATAATGACAAAATTAAGTTTATTTAAGTCACAATATTTAACTTAATTAGCTCTACTCTATGCCGATTTTAGGTGCAAAATGAAACAAGAACACTCAAGTTTAAATGACTTACCGCTCACTTTTAATGGGATTCTACCATCGTTGTTTCTGCATTTATGACAAAACTACTTAACTCAACACATATTTCAAAAGAGCTACGACAATTTATTAAAATAAATAGTTAAAATCAAACAAACTTAATCGATAAACAACTAACACTTGATCTTACTTGAAGTAGGGCAAGGCAGAGATTGTGGCTGCGCACAGAAGTGCAAAGACAACGACGTAGATGAGAAGTTTGTTCATCGTCAAAGTGGAAGGAGCTTTTGCGATTAAAGACTGCACTTTTCGTCAAAAGACGCTCGTAAGTTTACAAGCTGCTGAAAACAACAGTTCTTCCTTTGTCAACTGACTCTCCGCGGTTTGCTGTAGATTGTTGTTCAAAATCTGATGAAAAACAATTTATCTTGTTGATAGTTCGTGTTTATTTCGGTCACGTTGTGGAAGCATGACGCAGTCAGAAGCCGGAAACAAAGAGAAAATTAATTACGTTTCTGAAAAGTTGGTTTTGCTTTTACATTCGCGCAAGGAAATAACAATGCTTTGTGCCTGCAACCGCGTTTCTACGATCACCAAACTCATCTCTTTTAAAACTTTTTCAGGATAAAACCTTATAATGTTTTGCTACAATCCTCAGAATTGTTCAAAAATACCGCAAACAAAACCATGCACACTGTACATGTTGGTGCAAGTATATGTATCATCTTTTGTTGAAGTAGCTTTCCTTTTTACACTTTAAGTCGCTCGTTGCGATCGTTACGATAAAATTAACGTATTCGTTTGACAAATTAAAATTTTAACAACTCCTGAAACATTTAGCAGCCAAATATTAAGCCAACGATCGCGTATTTACGTAATATCTTTGTGGTTTTTTTTGTCTGCGGTCTATAGTTATAGCAAGAAAGTTAAACCACTTTTACCTTCATTATCACGGTAAATGTTTTCTGCCCGTCATATAACTCGTTATAGTGCTATGGGCTGTTAGTATAAGCAACCATCTTCTGATCGATTGAGAGAAGCGTAATACGGATACCATGTAATAGAAAGACTGCAACTTTCATATTTTCACATTTTTCAGTCCTAAGTTACAGCAGCATAGGTTATTGATCCCTATAATCGTGTTTCTTTCAGCATTTAAGGAAAAATGTTGTTTGTGGCAACGCTCCAGTCTTGCACTTGTTCATCTGTTGACAACGATTATAATCGTTATTATAAATAATTATTTAAAGCATGTTATTCGCCAGAACAATAAAATCTTAAACAACTAAGTTTGATCGTAATCAGACATTTACAAATGCATCGGAAAATTAAATAAAAATTGAAGCTAATTATTGGAGACAAAGTAATTTGACATTAAACTTAAAGATATTAAGTAACATCCACTTTTCGTATATTAGTTACCTTTCATTTACTTTATGTTCTATGACCTAAGCTAACGGTAAGCTCCCTGAACTTCCGCATTTAGAAGACAAAAGTATTTGTTTCGTCTTCCCACAATTGTTCACGTGATATATACAAATATTCCCTTCTCGAGGTTTGCGAAAAATGGGTGAAGATTTACCATAAAATTTAACAAATAGAACCTGGCAGAAAATTCAACCTGTAAATTTTCGTTGCAAGGAAAAGGAGCAGTCCAAAAATTAAAATCATCATCGAAGTCTCCTCCGAAAATTGTGTCGCCGGTGCGTCACTTTGATCCATTAATTGTTGCGTCATAGACAGCAATTAAGAAAAAGCTTATAGCGTACAGTATTAGAGAATGGACCCAAAGTATCTTCCGTCTCTTTCGGATTTGGTACAAATTTGATGGTTTCAGAAAAATGCTCCTCGTCTGTTGAGCTGCACTAACTAACTTTTTGCAGCTTTGTAACTTTACATTCAAATCTAGACCTAAACTTTTCAGATGTGCACAACTGATGATTAACGTAGAGTTATATATACGCCACATAGGCAGACCTGCACGTTGCCATATTTGCATCGAATTATTGATTACAAAATATTTACACCCTTCAAGCCAATTTTAATGACTTCTTTGTTTTGACGCCGACATAAGTTGACGTGCTCCTAGGACATGTCTGATCATCATCGAATGTCAGCGAATTTTTGGTTAGAAATTGGATTTATTTCTGCGCGTGTTATTACTTATGTCAGAAATAATTGCGTCATGTCATGGCTTTCAAGCGAATAACATTAATTGTATGTTCAAGAAGTTTCCTTGATCACCTACTATTCCTGTTTGCGACTCTGGTGGTCTTCTAGAGAATTATAAAGAGTTTTTTACCGTTGAATAACTCTACCTTTTCACAGCGACATCTTACATTTGATTTGAAAGTCGTGTTTTGACGTCATCATTACAAACGCTGTTTGCTATTCATGTAGGTACGATCAAAATATGTTAAAGCTGGATTTAAAACTTCCGCTCGAAAAAGAATAAAAGCGAAACAAATATCCAAACAAAAGATCTCAAACACTTTTTAAACTTATTTTTTTCAACCATAAGTCCTTCTTTTCCGCCAGAAGTTAATTCCTCCTATATTCCCTGTTTGCTTAAGGTTGTCCACTGCATTGAAAATGAGTTATAAACTTAAAACTTTTGCTGATAAAAATGATTGCCAGTTTTGTCACCCTAATTTTTTTCCTGGTATATTTCTCGGTACGTAACACTTTTCTACTTTTGAAAATGTGAACATAACTAAACGAATGTTAACAAAATAAAACCTTCAAAGCATCCGATAATTTTATTTTATTTCATTTATAACGAGCAATGATTTTTCTTTGTTTTCGTGACCATATGTAAAGGTTGTTAATGAAATTGAAAGTAGACATTAAAAACAACACTCCCATATTTGTAAATTGTCCGAGTACAATAAAAATGTCTGCATAGGAATTTTATTATATCATTTGCTTCTAAGCGATACAACAGTAAGGCGAACCGCAAATAGGAATACAAAAACGTCCAGGATTTTCGACATTCGCTGCAGAAAAATAGCAACGATTAAGCTTTACTGTGGATCGAGTTCAGTTATAAAACTTTGTTTAATTAAATTATACACTAGCCTACATAACTAATTTAGATATATAGTACATGTAAATATATTGTATATGTTTAGAAAACTTACCGCTCTCTCGCAATAGACCCCTACCAGCAGTGTTTCTATAAATTAAACAAATAATTTTGTTTTACAAATTTAAAATCGTCTAAAGTAAATGACTAATAAGACAGTTAAGCCAATAAATTTTTAAACCACTAACACATGATCTTACTTGAAGTAGGGCAAGGCAGAGATTGTGGCTGCGCACAGAAGTGCAAAGACAACGACGTAGATGAGAAGCTTGTTCATCGTCAAACTTGAATAAACTTTTGGAAACAAAAATAATTCTACTTCTCCTCAACTTATTTACTTATCAACTAAACTCATGTTACTAACAACTGTCTTTAAGTTGGTATTTTGCCAAAAATCCGTTTTTTGTCACTAGTTCGTGCTTAGATTTGTCACGTTTTGAAAGCATGCGTTTAGTCACTGACTTCCTGTGTGCAACAGTTTATTTTAAATGCAAAAGAAAGCTTGCCTAGTAAGATAAGCAGTTACTCCCCTTTGAACAAATGCGAACTCTACTTATCTTCAATGCAACAGAAGCTTGAATAAAATCACCCATTTGTATCTATAGAGACAGAGTTTTGCCTATTTCTCCGTTCATACACATTTTCGTCAGAATGTACAAGTAGTCAGCAATGTCAAACATCCTAAAATGTTCATGTATATTCACACCTTCTGTATTTGCTACAATCGTCCATCCTATACAATCGTCAACCGATGTACAACAAAGTTTGAACGTAATTAGACACTTACAAATGCATCGGAAAATTAAATAAAAATTGAAGCTAATTATTGGAGACAAAGTAATTTGACAAAAAACTTAAAGATATTAAGTAACATCCACTTTTCGTACATTAGTTACGTTTCATTTACTTTACATTCTATAACCTATAAATGCCAGACGTGATGCTTTGTAAAATTTTAAATGGAAGTCGGACAAGATTTTTCTGTATCTAAATAAACTGTTATATATAGAACGTCTGTAGCTGACATGATTGCGAAACGTGACAAACCTGCATGTGAGCACGCGAAGTGAAGAAAGAAGTGTTTTTTAGTAAATTCTAGACTTGAAGGCATTTGTGAGTGATATGAGCTTAGTTCAGCATCCGTAAAACTGAAGAGAAGTAGAATTATTTTTGTTCCTGAAAGTTTCTTCCACTTTGACGATGAACAAACTTCTCATCTACGTCGTTGTCTTTGCACTTCTGTGCGCAGCCACAATCTCTGCCGTGCCCTACTTCAAGTAAGATCAAGTTTTGGTGATTTAACGATTAAGTTTATTTGATTTTAACTTTTGTATTTTAACAAATTATTGTAGTAATTTTGAAATATGTGTTGAGTTAAGTAGTTTTGTCACAAATGCAGAAACAACGATGGTAGAATCCCATTAAAAGTGAGCGGTAAGTCATTTTAACTTGAGTTTTCGTGTTTTATTTTGCACCTAAAATATCGGTATACAGTAGAACTAATTAAGCTAAATATTGTGACTTAAATAAACTCAATGTAGTCAGTATTTTTGCTTTAACTTATTCTTAAGTTGTGGATCAATCATATTTTGCAGCTGACTCCTATATTGAAGGCGAGTGTTGCACTATTTGCCGCTCCTTCTGTGCTTGTTGTTGCCGCTCCTTCTGTCCTTGTTGTATCCGCTATTAGCAAGTAATATGACTTCTTTAGTTTGTTATTCTAAACATCTTCGCTTCATGTGAGTACACTTTAAACAATAACGTTTTTCAAACGTTTTTATTTTTCAGAAGGAAAACGCCAACAGCTATTTGGGCAGACATTACTGGTTATAAAGTGATTAAATAATAAAATGCAATATTCAGACGTTTTGTTTTATTGTGTTTATTTATTTAGTTAAAACAAGTTGTAGTTTTCATTGCCTCAAAATGACAAAGTCATATTTTATTCTCTTTTTGAGTCTGAATTTTAACCACATTCTAGATAAACTTGGGATGACATCATTATGTGGTCGTGACGTAATAAGTGTAAACAGGAAAGCTAAAGTGGATAAAGAATTTAGTCCAAAGTGGAAAGCATTTAGCAAATTATAGTGCAAGCACCATAAACTTATAGACTACTTCAAATTTTTCCGGGTGTTTAATACTTTATGCAGTTATGTGTAAAACAAGATATCTTAATCCAAATAGCAAAAACGTATCATCTGATTTCCGTTAAGTATTTAAGTGCAAGTAAACTTTCATAAGAACTAACTAACTAACTATAACAGAGTACTGAAATGGCATTAAGAAATAGACGAACAACTTTAGTCAGCTTGTCTCTTGTGTTGATAATTCATACATGTAAACTCATGCAAAGTTGAATGTCGGAAAGTCATTTTTACGTGGAACTAGACTCACTAGAGAGATAAACAAAAGGAAGCTTTTGTCTCTCAAACCTGATTAAAAACTGCCAGATACAGTAGACCTGTTTTCAAAATTGCTGTTGCTTATCCTGGTATTCGATGCGTTTCTTGATTTGTCATGAACATATATGTTCTTAAGCGAATGCAGTGACGTCATTCAATATACATCCTATTCCAATGCCAATATTATTAATTATGTATTATGCTAAATTGACTTAATGCAGAAGGCTGACTTATCAAATGCTACCTTTATTCCAAACCTTTTAGTGCCTTGATTTGTTACAATGAAAGTACTTTGTGTTTTTCGTGTCAAGCTTCATGTTGTAATTGCACGCAGTAGAATATTTCTTGATTTCCCTTTCCAAGCATTTTAATCATTTTCATTGTTTCCGTGTCGATGATTCTGTTCATTGTAACGAATCACATAGAAATTCCAAACTTTCTAATGTTGGAGTAAACCGCTGTTATTTCTTTATCATCGTAATCGAGTGTGCATTAGAATATTTCTAGATTTTCTCCTAGCAACTTTCTGTATCCATTTCAACGATTCTTAAGGTGGTTCATCTCATGAAAATATTGTAATTCGCTCGTGAAAAAAACGTTTTATTTGCGTTAAATCGCCTTCCACCAGACAGACTATTGCCAACTGCATCTGCTCAACTTCTCAAAAGCAAGAACACAGCCAACTCCAGTAGAACGTTTATTGTCCGTAAAAGCGTTTAGCGAAAGAAATTTTAGAACCATGGAAACTTTAGAAGTGGCAATAAATGACCGAAAAGCTTTTTACAAAAAGGCGTTAATCCCTCTCTATATTGATACAAACAACTCCATAAAGACAGCAACGATCGCTCTGCTGAAAGCGCTTCTTGTCGAAATAAGCAATGTGATATGG
The DNA here is from genome assembly GCF_947623445.1 of Clavelina lepadiformis. Lineage (NCBI taxonomy): Eukaryota > Metazoa > Chordata > Ascidiacea > Aplousobranchia > Clavelinidae > Clavelina > Clavelina lepadiformis. Next base: position 18,375,723 of record NC_135246.1, on the reverse strand, counting down.
AGGTCAAAGGTCATTGTTTTTCACAGACGTAGCCCGTGAAAACAAACGAATGCACATGTTTGCAACAGGAATAAATTGCCTATTGGTGTGACTTAATTGGGCGTCACGCTGAGAAAGAAGAATTCAACGCTTGCCAAGTGACCAAGTAAGCACTGCTGAGAGCGAATCGCGAGCAATTTTCTGCGGTTTCATAATCTTGCAGCGTCATACCGATTACGTCAGTGTCGTCATCGCTCTGCAACTCCCATAGCTTGGTCATTACCAAAAAGTAAACAGAAACGCAGCATCAACAGTTATTGTGTTCTGCAGCGAGATAGGAATTAAACCATGATTTCAAATTTAATTATTCTAGAGTCTAGACCGTCTCCGAAACAAAAGTCTCTTATTCGCAACTTTCGCGGGGCATAAATCAGTTTGTGCATCCGTAAACGTCTCAGTGTGGCGGTCACAATAGTTCTTCGCGCATAACACTGCTATCTTAGGCCTAATTATTAGGCTACGTAATGGTACTGCGTCGTATTGTCTGTATCTCTCTCCATGTAATCTCTGTCAATGAGACTCTCGATGCGTTTCTTTATGTCGGTCGGCTGTTGTAAGAAAAAGAACTCAATTACACGCTTGAAAAATAGTGCTGTGAGTTTGAACAATGAATGCGATCAATTTTTTAAAAACTTTACTTTAATTACGCTGACAATAAGTTAATGTATAATTGTACACAGTCACACAAACGCCAATGTCGGTTTGTCGGATCATTAAAAGATTTACTTACGACCCACATACACAGTAACAGTCTAACTACGAACCAACCAACCACTACTGTGTAAAGAATAAACACCAGGAACCAACATCTAGAGATCTAGTTCAACGCTATAATAAAGTTATAACTTATAACTCGGTATCACTGAGATCAAAATGATTAAAACTCGTTTGTTATCAGTGTTGGTTCATCTTCAAACTTTTGTTATTGCTACTGTGCATGACTATACTGTAACGGGGATTACTGAAAGTTGAAATTTAATTTGACTTACTTTGAGTGGAAATTTGAGTTGCTCGTATAGTTCGGACATGAGGAGTTGATGAGACAACGTTTTCCTCATTTTCATTATCCGCACGATGGCAGCATCGATCTGATATTGACGATCCTGGAACACTCTTTCGGTCGTGTCGACGTTTTCCTCGACCTGAAGATAGAACGACGAGATTGTTATTTTAAATTACAATAATATAAACAATTAAACATAAAATATCAACATGTATCTGCCATAAACAATAAACATCTTTTAGTTGTTTGATACAAAAGTGATTTGACAATAGAACTTTGAAATGATAGTAAGGTTACCGTTTCTTTTAACTGGATTTGGTTGATTTTGATTCGGATAAGTTTGTGTTTGAACGAAGCATTAAACTCGAAGCGATCAGTTACTGCAACATCTTTACCTTTTGGAACCTTAAAGTAAAGAAACTCAAGAGGGTGGTAACAAAAAACAAGCTGACACAGCCACCCTGGATACAGTCAAGCAGTTAACAGAGGAACAACAGCAGAGAAAATACCAAGAACAAAATGTACAACTTCAAATCAGGCAAATTATAACTATATCAAAGAATTAGTCCATTGCCCATGCATTGGACAGAGTGATGTGGGACTTACTTTAGTGAGAACGCGAGCTTTTCCGCAAGCGAGAGACTGGAGTGTCCGCTTCAACTCTGCTTCACTGATCGCGGTCGCATCACTGATCTCAGGGAAGGAAAATGAGTCTCCCTCGTTGAAGAGGAGGAGCACAAGGGTCTGGAATAAAGAGACCTGCAGCTCCTTGTTGCCCTGGTGATGATGATGCAAAAGTTTCTCAATTATGAACAAGGAAATAAGAACAGAAACAAAAATTGGTGAAATGTAAAAATGAACAACACAATAATAATTAACTTAGTGACTATTCATGATTTACTAATTCACAAAACAATGCATCTTGACAATTACATTTTTGAATTTGCTTTTTAACACACAGTGGCCGAGAGTTGATTGAAACGTCAGCTTCCTGCCTGAGTGTTTGCTCAGGTAAAATTTTCGAAAACTTTCTTGTAGTTGTACCTGTAGTTAAAAACAAAGAACCGCTCATCAACAAGACATTTTATTAATGAGCAATAAATACAAGATCGTGCTCAAAGTTATTTGGAGAAAAGTGAAAGATAACATCATGCAGCTGTTTACGAGAACATCAACTAAGCTTACAGCAGTGAAGCTCATCGTTTATTATAGCTGGACATAAACCAAACTATATTAATCCTTCTATTACAACAGTCTAATGTAGTAGTTGCTTACCATGTAGGTTGGGAGTCGAACTTCCAGCGGCGTGTATGTCGGCCAGTATCCCATAGTTAGAATATTGACCGTCATCTCAACACCACAGCTTTCCATGTCAGGCTTATTGGCTTGGTGCTGAATTGCAGGGACAAAGACTGCTTTAGGCTTATATATGGATTATGCTTTCTCAAGGTGAGCTTTGCTGTTATTACTGAAAGTGGTTCCTTTGAAAGGTTCATAAACTAAATCGTGCGCTGTCTAATTGCAGCATTAATCACCGTGTGCAACTACGTTAAGTGCGTGCGCATACTTAAGTGAGTAAAATCCTAGAACTTAACACAATTCGCTATGCTAGAGATTATGCATGATTTGATCTAACCTGCCTGTACTGAGACAATAGTTCCTTGGAGTGAGACATGTCCTTAAACATGCCTTCCAATTTGCTTGTGAACATTCCGCCGCACTCCTGCTTCAGCTTGGACAGCATCGACTTCTCTGCGTCTACTGATGCACTTTTTCCAACCAGAAGTCGTTTTGCTAAATCTTTCTTGTAAAAAGCCTCAAAAATGTCCTTTCCTACATTCATACAAAACATATTGCTTGTGTATATATATTATTAAACATTAAAACATCAACTACAGGTTATAATGAGGTTTGCGACTAAAGTCACGCTCCGTGTCATAATAAAAGATTAGTTTGCCATATGCAGGGGGATTTCGGTGAGAGTCATATCTGTGGATTATAAACACAATACCAAAATGCACAGGATAGAAATCAAGCAAACCGTGTATAAATCGGAAGAGCAGCATGATTCGATCAAGCGTGCGATCGAGTTCCGATTCAGTGGCTTCCTTGTTGCCCGACTTCATTTTTTGGTCAACATATTTCGCTGTAGAGAACAATTATTATGGATGTCCATTACATGGTAAACAGACTTGGAGCTGAATTAAACATTACAAGACTAAGCTTGTTAATAAGCTTATTCTACTTGAAAATCGAAGCAATTGTACCCAATTTCATTGCTGACAATTCAATCTTTATGGTTAAAAGTAACTTTTCAGTTATTATGCTTAAAATTACGTTGTCAGGTTTACTGAATGTTATATCGGCACAACCAAACACACAACATACAAAACGATACCAAAAGTGGCAGCAATCTCACCTATTAATTCTGCTGGTTTGTTCTGTCTCCTGTTCACCGAACTTTCAAAAGCTTCTCGCAAGCTTTCAACAAATTTAGGATCTTTTTCAAAGCAAATCTCAACAATGTGGTCGAGTTTTTCTTTAAGATCCAATAAATCCTGCACCATCGAGTTGTCAGCCGCCGTGTCAAGGACAATGGACGAAGCAACATTCTGCGTGAATATTTCATATGACATGGACATAATACAATGGCAGTGAGTCAACTTTAACTATCGACCTCACAGAGTAGGGTAGAACGCGAAGTAGGAAGCGTGATGCGTATCCAAACATGATTCTTCATTAACTACTTAAACTTGTGCTTTTGATAAAATTCAATACTATCATACTTTCCACTGAAACTTTGTTTTAACTTAGGCATAAAACTATGGATCTGAGAATCAGAATTGGTAATTTTTAAATACGAGTATCTAGTCTAAATCTAGTCCAAGTACTTTGACATGTTTGTTGAAATGTGCACATAATGATTTTGTCCCATCTTTTACGGCAGAGAGCAATTTGTAAAACCTCTTCAGATCATCAGTTCGGTTTTCAACGACAAGGTAACTAAAACCCTTGCTCAGTAGCGACTCCGTGTGTTCAGCAATAAGTTGTTCTTCGACTCGAGTTATAAGAAGGGGTCTGTGAAATATTGATGAACATTTAGTAAATTTCCCACCCATGGCAGCAAATCCAGTCCATTTACTTCAACAGCAGTCATAGTCAGCCATAGGGTAGATATAATAAAGAAGGAAAACCAAATGACATGACTCAAACAATCACGACAAAAATGTCATGAATAAGACGACAAAAATTCAAAGTATTTCAGATCCTTACAAGGTGGAGCTGTCCATGCATGAGAGACAGAGATCCCGCTCTTCTGCTATCCTCCTCTCAGTGTGTAGAAGATAGTCGTGGACCTCGAGCTCATTCTTCTTTGCCCTCCCCTCCTCAGCATACATTTGCTCGGTTTCTATCAGGAATCTTTTCTCGAATAGCGAATGGTAAATCTGCCATTTCATTTGTTGATGAAGGGACACACAAATCACAAAAACTATGCCAACCATTCTATACAAGTCCCTTGCAGACCAACACCGTTACAAACAAATAAAAGCTCAATCTTATAAGCAAGGAATTACAACAACTATGAAAACGAATAAAAATATGACAAGTTGTATGTATGTTACCTGTAAATCGCTGAACATGGACAAGAGATTCCGGAGCAGGGTTCGATTAATTGTGTCTCCGTGTCTCTCACGCTTTATAAGTTGAAGCAATCCTCCCAAGCTACGATCTCGGACATGTTCAAGATTCAAAACATTTTCTCGAAATAAGTCCAACCCAAGGTCCCTACACACGATTTAACTCCATATAAAAGAACGTAAAAGCTATATTGAATGATACAACGCAAAAACCTAGTTTACCATCAAACAAATAAATTTAATAAATTCCAACTTTGGTAAGTAATTATTAGCATTGCCATTAAGATTAAACCCTTTGCATCGACAGTACCAGGAACAATTTTATTGACCATATATATTATACTTTTTGTACATACTGGTGGCCAGTTGGTACTTTGAAAGTACCGTCAGTAACGGTAACAGTATTTGGCAAAAAATGTACCGACGGTTCCGGTACTATTTTTAAAAAAGTAGTTCGGTACTTTGTCGGTACTCGGTACTTTTTGTGTAAAAGATGATGCTGCAAATGCAATATTTGCAGCAATTATGTCCCTTGTAAAGGTTACTCCAAGTTAAAACATATGTAACGTCCATCGCTTGCAACTTTAGTTGACATTTCTAGATTAAAAAATACCAACAGACGCTAAAATTAGTCATAAGGATTAATTAAGATGTATTTTTGAAAACATATGATACTTGTTAAAATTTTGAAATTATCGTATGAAACGTGCCGAGATGAATTGAAATTTCTTGAAAAAAGTAATTTGGTACTTTTGAAAAATAGTACCGACAGTACCGGTATCGGTGCTAAAAAAGTACAGTAATTTGGTACTGTAGTACAGCTATACTGCCCACCTATGCTAGAGGAAAATAACTTAAACTCACCACAATGAAGGCAGCATAGAATTTTGTAAAACGTAAGTCCGGTCAAGCACAAGGAAAATGCATCGGATCATTATCTGCGAAGACAAGCAAGGAAAAGCAACTCAAGCTTGCATCCAAATTTTGATAAAAAATTTGTACGTGAAGTTGTGAACCATGTCATAAGCATCTGTTAAGACACTGACTACAAGTTAATACAAGGTTATGACAGGACTGACCGTCTGTTGGCAATGATCCTGCCAAAGTTGATCCAATCTCCTCAAGAACGCTTCTCCGTCCACGTCGTCGTCAAAGATATGAACTTGCTGCTTTATGTGGCTCTCACACACTTCTTTCAGCTAATTCAATAAAATCAAGTTATAAAAACACGATAAAAGTAAACGAAGTTCTCCGTGATTTGAGCACAGGGCAAGTTACTCGACAAAATAATGGCAAATGATGATGATAGCGGCAAGCAACGACAATAAAATCAATGTTTTTCAAGTTTACTCACCTGAGAATATAGATTTTTTGCAATTTTATGAGAACAAAGATTCTCCACTGCTTTATACAATTCCTCTAAACTGTAGCGAATAAATGATGACCTGCACAAATGTGTCGTCTCAAGTTAGGTAGTTACAGAGTAATGATTTATTAATGACATTAGGCGTCAGAAACAGCGAAGCTTTTATTACAACCGCAAAACTAGAATGACCCATTATAGCCCAAGAAAAGCAATGCGCACCGATTATGGCGTGGGATGCCATGATAAATGTAACCCACATGAACTGAGTTTCAGGCACGACAGAATGGCTCAGCAACGAACTGGTACATGGATTAAATCACTTACAAGATAATTATGATTTTACTACATTACATTTGGGGCATATTCATTACGACATGTGTCAAATAATAAGACTCTCAGAAACTGTTTAAAAGAAACAGAGCAATTGCAAGTAATATTTGGCTTGCAGTAAGACAACAACTTGCACATTTAAGCAGTGCAGTAAGAAGTGAATTAAACTTCACCTGTGTATGGCTGACACTGCCTCTTGAAGCTTTCTCCAAGTTTCCTTTTCATAATTTTCAGGTAAGGTTGGTTTGGCTGAAAATTGATGAAAACCAAAATTATATATTTTTCAATAAATCCTTAATTATCAGCATTTTTATCAAAGCTTTTTACAACATGAATTAGTAATATTATTCTCATAAAGCAGCCAACGTTTAAAAGCAAGGTTTATTTAACATAGCAATACTGCAGCGAATCAGAGATGTATCATTTGACCAGAAATAAGTAATCGTCACGGCAAGAAATAAAACAGAAAGATGGAATTAAACCAAGCTAAAATGAACTAATTCTCATATGCACAGAGTAAGATGTATATAACATATACAATAGTTGAGCCTAAAAAATTTGCTATGGATCAGAGCGGGTATGTGCTAACCTCTGAAGTTTTTAATGGTCAACTTCTTGGCGCCTCCTGGTTTCGTACCAATAGGTGACTGCACACCGCGCAAAGAAATTCCATTTTTCGATCGGTCCAAGGTTGGAGGATCATTTTCTAATGATTCACCAGACATCAGCCTGGAATAAAAACCAGAATAACAATTATCAGTCAAAACCTACTTTCAGCCAAACCTAAAATTTTAAAGACATGATATATATAATACTGCCAGTCACACTATGCTATGAAACAGTTCCACTTCCAATGACTTAAAGAACAAGACTGGCTCAATTTCATGGTGCGGTGACATTTTTATTGTCATTAAATCGCTTAAAAATATGGGGCTTAGTACGGGAGTGCAAAAACCGCATCTACTATATACAGATCACTGACCTAATTGTGATGTCCTTTTCACAAGGATATGGACTACCATACTAGAATAAAATTGTGTCGAGAATGTATTAATAAAAGGTAACGTTAAAGTACTATCAAATATTCTGCTTTCATTTTAAAACTAAGAATAAGATATTAACGGAATGCTTAAAATGAAAACGTTATTAGCCTATGTCTACCAGAAAATAAAAAGATCAAATTGATGGCTGTTTAGATCTTTGCAACTGCATTACTGCATGATCGCATCAAATCAGTAATCTTGACAAAGGTAATTTTCTTATTACCGCATTTTACGGACCATAAGGCGCACTGTCAATAAATTGCTTTGATTAGTTTTTTGTTCATACATAAGGCGCACCGGGCTATAGAACGCAACGTATTTTAAGGAGTATGGGTTACCGTATAAAGCTCATTAAACAATAAAACACTGAAGCATTAGGCAATAAAGCACTACTTGATCCATACATTAGGCGCACCGGCTTATAAGGCGCACGATCAATTTATGAGGAAAAAAAAGGATTTAAATTGCGCCTTATGGTCCGTAAAATACGGTAAGTTTAGTTACCCCTTCAGCTAGGCATCCGGTTTGGGGTACTTTTAAACACCTTTGTTTTTACATGCCAATAAAAACCGTACCATAAGCTATTACAAGAGAAAAATAAATCATTAAAAAAGGTTAGATCTTCCGCAAATTGCAGTGACTGTCTCAGCTACAAGGAGATACAGTAGGTCTGCTTTGCTAAAACCCTGATGAGGTCAAAATAATAAAAAATATTTTGAGAAGTACGTAGTGCAAATAAAACCGTAAAACTTTCAAGAGTTGAAAGAGGAAGAATTAAGGCAATTTTGAGTGATAAAAGAACAAATTTTCGTTGATTATTATTGACAGAATTTGCATTATTGAACAAAAAATGGATTTAAGAGTTGACAATCTGTCTGACATTAGCTAACTAGACTAGCCTGTGTTTGTAGCGTTATAACTGCTTGTCGTTATACGTTATACTTTAGCCGGAAACATAAAATTTTAGATTATTGATCAAAATTGATGTCATTGTGACAATGTGGGAAACAATTTTTTTAGTCCAGAGCAGAAGTGCATTTAACCAGATGACGCCATAATTTGAGTGGATGGGATCAAGTATTCAAAGGCATACTCTGCACTAGACTACAATTTTTGTGTACTTTATTTGGGTTTTAAAAAATTTTTAAGCAAATAAAACTGATAAAATCATCAACCGCGTACAAAGTGTGACAGCAATTAAGCAGACAGACTCGCAAGGAAAAAAACTTCTTAACTACCCAATTGCCAAAGCCCATGACGAAATATTAGGCCATAAAATAAAACCGTAAAACACAAGCACACAAACTTACCAGCATATTACAGTAGAAAAATTGACAAGACAAGGTCAAAAAATAAAATATGTAAATGTAGTAAAGCAAAACAACGAAGAGAGGAATATAGACCAAACAAAACAGAACGTTATAAAATCAGACCTGGATCTTTTGGCTGGTCTTTCCAGAGTTTCTGCCGTGTCTTGCAGCCGTATTAACAAACTATATGCGTAGGCTAATCAGGATGGTCTTGCAAATTAACAAGCTAAAACGCACTTATCACCAAACCTATAGAACCTTGCAATGATGCAGCACAAATTAGCAAATCCCGATCAAGCGACCATCTCAACCAGAAAATATCTCAATGCTTGTTTTGGCCTTTGATGTACCGTAACACATATAGAAATCTTTCCAGTCATTAAAAATGCGGTTGAATTCCGCATTATGAAAAACAAATCACTAAACAAACGCAGACTATTCAAAGTCTAAAAAATTATCTGATGAAAATTCTCGTGTAATACCCAAAGTTTTTAGCTACTTAAAAGTAAAATATTTGTTGACAATTAGCCAAAAATGTTCATACAGTATACAAAACGGTAATACGACAACGCTGAAATCTTTCTCCCTGGGTTTTTAATGTAAATGAAGCGTGACGGGAATAATAGATAATTCCATTGTATCAAAAAGTTTATTTGAACTATGGATTTTGAAGATGCTATGCTATAGCAACCGATGTGTTCATTGGGTTTGTAGCAAACATGTTTTCATTAAGCATGCTCGTTTCCTCGATCAGTTCAAGAAAACATATTTTACATCAAGTGAAATAATTCCTGCATACAAAATAAGTACGATATTCCGTGATGTTGTTGATTGTAGTTTAGGTTTCGAGATCATGACGTCACCATATATAACGCTTTTCCCAACAGCTGGCTTACCGATGTTGTTGATCGCAGTTTAGGTTTCGAGATTATGACGTCACCATGTATTACGCTTTGTGAAAGCTTTTGTTTTAAAGGCATTTGTGCAAACTTTGCGGCACGTTAGCAAAATTCATTTCGCTTACGCAAGTTCATGGCATGTTGCTGGCAATGTAAATTACGAAGATTAACAAAGACGACACAGCTTAGCTTGAGCAATATGCAGTTAGGCTAGTTAGCACCGGACCAGCTGTATATTCATGTCATACAGACAGAAAAGAAATATGTCTGTACTGCATCATTTTTTTCCAGACTCCAGACCTTTGTGGCTTAATTCTGTAATTGGAAAGTTTATGCTCGTTTAAGACCTGAAATAATCGAACTTGCTTTTCGTTATTGTTGAAATGCTGGAAATTTACATTTGAATTGTGTACACTACAACAACAATTGGGTCCCACTACTGCATTACTGCTGCATTAGCCAATGCTAATATTCATTGAGCATGTTCACTTGAATTGATGCCGCTTTTATAATGGGTTTCTTCAATCAGCTTTTGGTTTTACTTTGGAAGAATTGGACCATAAAGAAACGACATTTGGTAAATACTTTATTATTATATTTATGGTATTGCTTAAATTGAATTTAATGAGGCATTATAGGCCTATTTGAATTATAACATAATAAAATTGAAGTTTATGGTGTGTAATATGTTTGAGTTCACTATGTTTATGTGCTTGATGTCTTAGTTTTAGTGCAACTTTATGTGTCCTAAACCACATTGTCACTTGGCTTGTGTTTTTACATTGAATCCCAAAATACCTACAATTGTTCACTGGTCAACAGCCAATTTTAAATGGAGATGCGATTAGGTGGTTCTTGAGGGGTTTTTGACGCTGATTCCGAAAATGCCCTTATTTTGTTTCTAGCACATCAGGTTTTTTAAGATGTTTGCATTTTAAATTTTTAGTTGTGATGCTATTATAGGGAGAATCTTTTGCCAACCTTTTGCGAAATAAGTGATTTATTAAGCAGTTAATTCCACATGTAGATAGTGCTTATAGCAAAGCAGCAGAAAATTTGAAATAAACTGTTTGGTTGAACTTCATAAACTGAAGGTTTTTGGAATGAGGGAATGATGGGGGACTTTTGCTGGACGTTATATCGTGATGACCCCAGTCATGTGTACAAAAGAAAGTCATATGCTAAACATTTTTAAGTGCCATGTATCATAGCGGTGTATAGTGTTTAATGCTTTTTTCTGAAAACACGGATTCGACGATATCTTGAAAATGTGATGAGCTAAAGAAAAACTAAAGGCAGATTCGGAATCAGAGCAAAAAATACATCTCAAATAATATACTTGCATTTTTGTTTAAAAAAAAGTGAAATTTTGTTGACCTGTGTTATGTGAGTGCTAGTATATACCTGTATATATGTACATATATACCAGATAGCTAAAGGTGCAGTGCGCACAAAATATATTCTACTTCTGGCATATGAAGCAATGAGATATTTTGCCTGCACTTTACAAACTTAACAGCTAGGTATTTATATACATGAAATATTGAAATTTATTTAACCACAGTAATTTAACAGAGCTGGCAATTGCCTCTCCGGAAAGACAAATTGCTCTATGTAAAAAGAGCAGGTTAAAACTTCATTGTAGGCAAAGAGCATTTTGTCATATTTTTGAGTGGAGTTTTCACTGACGTTTTTTGGTCTTGTATTAATAGGCGTAAGATTTTAATTTTAACTTCTTACATATATATAATGAATATATTCACTTCAATATCAAACCGCCTTTCTTTAACAACTGGCTGTTACGGTTCAGGTTGTATAGTGTAGTTTTAGTAACCTAAAATAGTTTTTCTTTAGTGTAACCCCAATAAAGTGAAAGTCAACTACAGACTTGTTGTTGCCTTAAGGTAACGTGCTGTGAACAGCAGCAACATAAGGTTGTGTGGCAAACTTTGAGACCTGGGATTTTATATATTTGGTTAAGTCTAGCACGTTGCCACCTTCGTACCTATCCTAAGAGCTGTTTGTTCACATCTAGAGATTTTTTGTTTGAAGTCACTCTTAATTTACAAGTTTCAAGTTCGGTTCTGTTTCTGAATATAACAAAAGGGAATTTTTGTAATGCCACGAATACCTGTGCCTGCATCAAAACATGTTGTATCAGATGGTGTATTTTTGTGTAAACCTAAAAAAGGATTCTCATAAATTAATGCAAAATACCACTGGCAAGGGACTGGGTGCTGAATCCATAATTACTGTAACTGATTATATATTTCATGTGAAAATTAGTCCGTGCTTAGTTACCCTGTAAAACGTTCATGTGGTCACCAATCATGAACGTGACTATAGGAAACAACCAGTTGCAATCAAGTTATTACTAAGCTCTTGTAGTTCGGAGCTGTTTTTTATAACGTGCGTGGTGTGATATCACGTTCTATCATACAAGAGTTTAAAAGCCTGATATTTTTTTAAATAACCATAACCGGCCATAACAATAACCGGCTGTCTTACCAAAACATCCTTTATAGTTAGGCAACAACCGTCTTTTGTCATTAAAGGAAAACGTGTCTTTACTATGCAAATGGCTAATCTCAAAACTCACAGCCCCATAGATCAGTTGCCAGACTTTGCTCTGCAGTTCAGCTGCATGCAGTAGGTTGCTATGTTTGTTGCCGCAGCTTTTAAAAAACAATGAACTAAGCACTAATCAACTATCGTATTACCTTACCGAAAATAAGCTAAGAGCATTAAAGGTTGCTGGCAATCCTGTGTGGCAGTTAAAGAAACATCTCTTAGAAATGAGCCCAGTTCTCAAGCATTGGGTGGTTTCAGATGAGTGTTCATTTGGTCTGTAAACGGACACCAGTTTTAAAGGGAGAGTTTGAACAGTGAGAATGTTTTCTTTTGTTGTTTGAACTGAAAGCGATACCGGGTCCATTAAAACTCGGTGACGGTGAAAAAGTAAAAAGAGGAGACGATTTGCTTAAATTCCCGTTGTATTATTTTAATTCAGCGGGAAATCAGACCTGTTCTATGCCGATCACACCAAAACGTGACGTATCTATCAAAGACCGACGATGACTCATTAACACGTTCGCTTAATACTTTTAGCGCCATTCCCTTTCCTCTTTCTTTTATGAGGTTCCCAGAAGACGGAAGCGTAATTGAAACTGCGGTATTTCTTTTTAGAAAAAAAAAACTGTTGAATCGTTGACGATAGTGAAGTAGGAAAAAATCGGCAATCTTTGCGTACAGCAGGTGGCTTGAAGACAGCCTGATACCGACGTTGTTTCATTTCTTGGTCCCGTAGAAAGTAAGTTTAGTTATTCTGCATTTAACGGGATTCGTATGAGGAAGATAGCAGAAGAGACCGAACGCAGCACGTTGAGATAGCGATTAGCAAAGATTTCATGTTTTAGCACCTTTGATCGTTTAATACGTTCCATGCGGCAATGCGGTGCCGAATGTAGATGACGAAAAAGCGTCTTGCAATAAAGCTTTGTTCTTGCAATAATTAATTATCTGCTGACTGAGCCACTTCTAACAAAAGCTCGTTTTCTGACAGGGGACCCATCCTATTCCCATTAGTTTATTCTGTCTTGGTCGCAGCAACAGTCCGCGTTGTGGCAGTTAAAGTGTTGTTTTTTGTACGAAGCGCGGTTTGTTTAATGTCCATAAAGATTTCGGATTCCACTGTTCGCTCATTTTTTCCTATTCTTTGCCCACGCTATAACTTTCTTGCGTTCGGGTGATCATTTGGCTTTTGCTGAGTCAATAACGTAAGAAGCATGATACCACTTTGGTTGGTGCTCTGTTACTACTGGCAGAAAGATATTCGAGTAACCGTGATTGTATGACACTGTTTATGACATAAGAATGCGGAAGATTTGATCCGGTGTAAATGGCAGATAGACGTATAGTTTTAGTTTATTTTCTTCGCCATGATGTGAGTTATAATGCTTAAAACGCAAAGTTTTCAAATCAGACACACAACTCCACCCATAGTCTAGCTATCAGCTCATTCAGCTGTGCCCCCAAGGCTACAAAGTCGTTATTCAAGTACATGGTTGCTACGCCATCGCAGGAAATGACAATACGATATAGAAAACCTATTCCAGCTGCATCGTTGGTAGCCTGGCTTAGCGGGTGTAAGATGTCGTATCGACAGAAAGTCGGAAACGTCTTGTTACCAGGAAACAGTTGACCTACATAAGACTCGTGCGACGTTTAACGAATCGCACTTAAGAGTTGCATTCACATTCATCCTACCATGACTTCTTATATAATATACCGCTACCGTTGGTGTGTGGTTTAACGGTCTTGTTGTTTCACGTGGATTCGCGTTAGTCTGTTAACTGTGTTAGCAGTTTTTTGCCGAGTTGACTGTATAGCGATGCAGAACATTTTCGGTGGTTGAAACAGAGATGAAGTTTTTCTAGTTGGTTGGTGCAGTTTAGAAGCGACGCGCTGAGAATTCGAGTGAGGAAAATCACATCAATGGAAATAGAAACAGTGAATCTAGATTGTTAGAATTCGTTTTACAAATTTAAAAAAGACATTTTGGCAATTTTTGGTAATGTATGTTCTGGTTTATTATTTTCTTGACTGAAGTTTTTTGGCGATCCGAACATCAGTTAAGGAAATTCATTTAAAGAAATTTTGCAGTCACAGAAATATACGATATGCGAGATTTTCGTGCCAGTACCGTAACATGGATTTGTGAGGACCTACTTGCTACAGCATTTAACGTTTACTGTGCGATTGCAGTTACATTCCAAAGGTTACCGCCTAATCCTGTATGTTCGTCTGCTTGACAGTTCAGCTGCTGGCAAATACATTCTATCGATAGACAATCCCAGTATACGCAGCAATATATGTCATTGGTCATGTTACGTAGATTTCCGTTTAATTGTTTTTCATTTACAACGCTTTAGGCTGACGGTTATGTGTTTATTTATATTTGAATGATGCCGACAGAAGGCGGTTATGCCCGCAATTTCTTCGATCACGCGCTTTTTGTCTTGCTGTGGAAGAACCTGATACTGAAAAGAAGTTCGCTGGTAAGTTCATTTGCCCACGATTGCTTTCCCAACGTGACGCAACAAAGAAAACAGCTGATTCCCCACGTGTCTTCTGAACATTATGTCGCCGAGAAAAACAACATGTTATCGCTTGAGTGAGCACGAAGTATAGCTTGCACTGAAGTGCGTTAAACTCCTGCTCATTAGTTTAACATCGAACGCTGTTAAATGGCTCCATACTTTCGGTGCTTAATCATGCGGTGTTTTGTGGTTTCTTCATGTAATGTTATATGATGAAGATATTGGTTGTTCTTAGTGATTTATCGCGACGCGTTTTATTTATTTATGTTACGTTACTTTTCTGGATCTGTGCTTAGCATTTTTCTTTGCCGAATCAATGCCAGTAATACTGATATAACAATGTTACACCCAAGTACAGATTGATTTGTACAAAATACATGACACGATTCAAGTATTTCAAAGTTCCTGTCCATACCAAAACCACATGAAATTATTTTCATAACAGGCTAATATTTTTTATTTTTAGTGGGTGACAATATTCGAGCTTACGACGCCCATAGCCCTTTTCTTGATTTTGGTCGGTCTTCGTGCAAAAGAACCTATTAAGTTTCTTCAAGGCAGTAAGTTTTTCAAGTAATTTAGTTTTTATCAATTAGCTTATGACTAAATAACCTTTCAAACTGGGTAGCTAATTGTGTTTAGAAATGGCGATGCACCTATTTTGGTGAAGTGAATGATTTGTTCAATAGACAATCGGTGTTTCTGTTTCTTGATTGTGTTCGGACACTAAATGTGAATAAATTCTCTAAGCTTTCTTCTCTTAACACAATCGAAGCATAGTTAATATCGATATGCTATTTATAGTCTAAATTTGTTAACACTTGATACTGTCAGTACATACTGACAAGCGTGACATCATAACAAGAAAAAATAAAGCTTTTCTCTTGCTGTATTATTATCATACGTACATGTAGTGTGATTTGACTTCACGTAAAGCTGAGTTAAACCACTTCATCTTGATTGAAGGTTACTTTCACCCAAGGCCACTTCCCAGTGCTGGGTTGGTGTCTGTCCTGCAGGAATTCTGTCCGTCGGATGATGGGACAGATAAATATGGTTATTCTGTCCATAAGAACTCAATGTGAGTTCACTTGCTGTTGGTGTTTGCTTTTTTTGTTGATTTTCTCACCATATTTGTGTATTTGCTAGGGTTGGTCCATTTTTGGACCATGTTCACCATGTGTGGGAAAACAGCTCCTCTGCTCAAAAAAATTTAAATTTCTCTAAAGCCTTAGATCAGTTCAATCAAGCCTGGTCAAACATGAGCAAAGATTCAAATAATTTAAATCACATTTTTCATAACAATAAAATAAGAGGTAAGTATGCTATTTTAAAGTATTGATTTATTTCTTCATATTTTAAATGATTCATTATTATAATCTTTCCTTATGATAAACCTGTCGTATTTTGTCAATTATTTATGTTAATGTTCATTTAATTAAATTTCTCATTTTATGCAATCACCTATAATTGCATAAATTCCTTTGATCTTATTGATTAACTAAAAAATTGAAATATGATTTTATTAGGGCAGCATGTCTTCCAAATCGTTAAAAATTCTGAAGAACTAAAACGTTTTCTAATCAATAACGTGTCATTGTCTTCAGAGGATGCAACATCTTTGCTAAACTCTACAATTAATTTTAAAAGCGTAAGTTTACAATTACCGGTATGTGCGCAGACGTGGCTGCATTTGTGCACAAGTTTGGCATTTTAACTCAATTTGAATGATTCCATGTTCATGGTGGCTTTGCAGTTACAAAATTTAATCATAATAATTAGTTACATGTCTCCTGTCATTAACAGTCAAGTTTCTCTTGTCGTTTTGCTTGAATTAGTACCTTTGACTGCATACCTTTGATTAGTACCTTTGGTAATTTATGCTGTTTATAGGTATTCGAAGCTTTAGACTCTGAAGATCTGCTGTTGCCAAACCTGTTGCCAAAATCAGAACAGATGCATCGACTCAAGCGGAGTGTTCCATTCTTTGTGCCATTTTCTAACCTTTTCGATGATAATGAAAAACCTCTGCGAACCTCAAGTGATTTGATAAAACATTCTCAGTACAAAGTAAGGGTCTAAGATCCAGACCGTTTTGAGTTCTTAACTATAAACGTGACAATGTAATATGCAGTTGGCGATTTTTAACACATTCTTTTTAAGATCTTTCATTTCTGTGCCATCACTTAGTCAAAAATAATCATTGAATTAAATCTACAAATAATCAATTAATTAATTATTAATAAATGTTAAGCTTTGGACTAAATCAAAATAAGTATGTATTTATTCTCGGAAGTTGTCTTTTGATGTATGTATTCATCATGCAACTTTCAAAACTGCTCGAATAACTTTCAGTTTAATTGCAATACAGCCTTCCAAAAGTGCCATAAACTCCTTACTGCAGTCAGCCTTATACAAAGGCATTTTTACTCATTCAAGCAATTGGAAAGAGAAACAAGGAAAGGTTGCACAACTTACCGCCTTAGAGGTAAGGAAGCTTCACTACCAAATTCTTGTAACATTTATCATATGTGGTCATTTAAAGGAACACAAGAACATAATTGCACACTTTGGCATGTAGAAGCATATACGATAAATAAATTTAAGCCTCAGTGTCGTTACAGGTGGAAAACTTAAATCTTTGTTGGATAATATTTTCTCGTTGACTTCACATCATGAACATTTTATGTCTTTCAGCATATCCTTCTCCAACCCCACGTGTTACGGTCCCTTGTTTGCCAATCTCATTATGACATCATAAAGATGCCAGAAAGCGCAAATAGAACACTCCAGGTATGTGTGTTCAGTGACGTACCGGCTCTACAGTAACACTGAGTCCCGGATACTGTTCTGCCTTTGCTGCTAACTTGTGGGTTGGTGCATTATGCACAGGAAACTCATCACAGTGGTTCCCAACCTGGGGTCTGTGGTTCAATGGCCCTCTAACTAACAATTCTGAAGTTAGGGGTCCATGAGAAAGGAATTATTACATCTAATGAAGTTACAGGTCCGCATGTAGGAGAAGGTTGAGAGCCACTGAACTAAGCATAGTCATAAAAAGTCAAAAAAGATCTATCGGAATAAATTGTTTACTTTTGTTTTACAGAACAATGTAACTGATACTCTCTGCAATGAAGACAATGACAAGTTTGATTTATTGTCGCAAGAACTTCTCTCGCAAATCAACAACTCGGCCCTGCTTGAAGATATTACTGATGAAACTAATAACTACGCCCCAGCGGTGGATGGCAATTACATAAAGGCATTGGAAGCAGTCATACGTGATGTAAATTGTCCTTGTATAATAAAGACAATGTCATTCAGTAAACCAGGGTATATGCTGTTTGTGATAATTGCATGGTGTTTGTTGCTGAGACGAAGCTTTGACCGTGTACTTGGCTTTGCATTGTATGTGGCGTAAATCTTACCTTATTTTAGCTGGATGAACTTCGAAAACTTGAAACATTCGTGAATTCGTTGGCCGAAATCGCTAAAATTGTTCCAAAAAATTCTTGCGCTAGTTTTGAACATCCGAAAACTTCAGACACTTCCTCAGTGCATAATGTAACAGGTGGTAAGGTTGCTGGATAATTAGTTTGATACTGAAGGCTAATAAAGGTCCTTATTGTTATTGCCTGAAAACAAAACTTGTGCTGTAAGCATACGTTTTTCTTGAATAGGTGTTTTAGTCGTTACCAGAATAGTTTTGTATTTTAAGTCTTCCAGTGGTACAGATGTATATGGCTACGTACTTTTTCCTTGCAGACAAGGCCACGAACGCTTCGGTTCCATTTCAGAATTACACCACTATTGTCCCTCCTCAACCAATAACTACTGAAGCACCGCCAAGAAAATCCAACCCATCACGTGACTATTTGGGGCTATGGTTGTCAATACAGCCGCTTATTTGTGGCCAAAAGAAGTAAGTAGGCTACAACAGTTGTCAACAGTAGGTTTGAGTACGATACACGGCATGGTGTAGTGTCACTTAATTGATGTACTGTTCATTTTACTAACTTCAGAAGTTAAATTGAGACTTATTATGTGTGTTGACAATATACTCTGGTGCTTACAAAATCTCAAACTTCTGTGCGATGCTGTGTTTTTTGTGGCAATGTTATCGTTGGTACATTGCTTGTTACGTTAGGTTTGTTGACTCAAAAGTCTATTGAGTCTATCTACCCACTCATCATCTTTCATCTAACAGAGACCCACTGTGCTTATGTTGTCCAAGTTAAAGATTAATGAAGATGATTTTTATAGCTGACAATTTTTCATAATGAGATGTTTCTCATGCTAATTCTAATTCATATTTATCTAAATTTATTTCGTAAAATTAATTCTACTCGAACTATGTAGTGACTACATGTGCCTTAAGTGACATTAGAATTACATGAGTTTTTATTTTTACTTCAGCATTTTGATATTTTTCTCCTAACACAGAAAGTTCGATCTGAAAACGTTGACCAATTCCAATGTATCCAAAGAGCATCTAACCTGGGCACAGAAGCATAACCTCGGTTTGCTTTTGCATGTATTAACCAGTAACCCAAAGATTCTTTATGCGCCTAATAACACGCAGGTTGACCAAGTGATTAAAAATGTGAGTTTACAAAGTAACATTGTTCATGAACCCTTGCTTTACTACTTACTGGTATTTCATAAAGTACAACTATAAATAAATTCTTCAAGATATTAGCCTTGAAATAAAAATAAATGTTTCGCCAAATGAAAGGTTTTTTCAGTTTCTGTGGCATCTTTATCAATAAACTATAATCTCAGAAATTCGGATGATAATTCTGTTTAATTATGGCAAATTCTTCGAACCATCAACACTTGAGTGTGATGTTGCATTTTTGTCAGGCGAATACAAGTTTTGCGATTATCGACAACATTACAAGAGCAGGAGATATGTGGAGGAATATGTCAAAAGAAATTCGTAAAAATCTCAACTCTAAAACTGTGACGGAAACTCTTAACTTTTTTCAAAATGTGAGGAATTAATTAAATATGAAGAAATTTTATAGTTCTATGGATTTCTACAAAACAAAGAGCAGTTGTCTGTTAGATACATTTATGAATACCTTGTCTAAAGTGATTTATGTTCAAAAATGCCACTTCAAATACTTTGTTGATTTTGGAGTAACTGGTTCATATGTGCTTCTGTGTATATCTCATTTCATGTGCTTAGTTGCAAGGAGCATACAGAAGAAATCCGGATCTTGTCTCTAATTTGACTTTGGGAAATCCTGTGCTTCAACACTTCGTGTTAGACAACCAAACCCTGCCAAATCGAACTCATATCGAGAAACAACTTGATGAAATTGACAACGCCGCATGTGGGTGGAAAACGGTAAAGAAGTTTTGGTGTATTTCTTTACTCTATTCATTTTTTTGTTAGGGATTTAGCAGGTTGTGAGGCCATTTACTGTACGTTGCAACGAAGCAGATCACCGATATATCTATAAAGATCGGGAATGTGCTGATGGTTAAAACACATATTTTTGTGTTTTCTTTAATCTCCCGATCGATTTACAAAGTAAATTGTAATACTTCGTACGACCATGTTAACGGTAATATCTTTGTATTTCGTTACAGTTTGTATCCGGAATTAGTATAAATTGGTTCAAAGGCTTCAGTACAGAGAATGACGCGGTTCTGTACGCTACCTCTGAGGCTTATCACGACAATGCTACTGTCTTTGCCAGTAAGTCTACAACTTTAATGTTAACCTAATATCAAACTGGGTCCTAGTGTTGGGAACAGTGGATTATTCCAAGTATGAATACCAGGTTATTGAAACCAGCCACGTCCAGTTACCTTATGTTAATCATCACCTGGCGTCTGTTGATTAATTATTATTACTCAAAAATCTGGCAATTGTCTTATATGTTACCCGTATCTTTTTGCCAACATTATGCTATATTTAAATACATGGTTTCTGTTGCTCAATTAACAATGTGCTATGCAAAACTTGAAGCGCCTGCTTTAATATTTATTTTTCAAATATAATAAAAACCTGATGTGTCAGGTAATATGTAGTTGTTTGATTCCAGTCGTGGTTTAACGCTAAAATCGACCGTTATTTTGTAGCGTTGGTGTTTGAGGTCGACAAAGAAGGCAAGCTGCCATCTCATGTGAAATACAAAATTCGTCAGAACGCGAGCTTCACCCAAGACACGACCCTGATACGTTTGTCTTACTGGAGACCAGAACCCTATGCTTGGAATTTTCTGTATTATATGGTGGGTTGGTTTTGTTGAGTTTCTTATAACACTTTTATAGAAAGTCAATATTTGTCACAGTTTAAATCACATTTCTATCCTAACCAAGTGCATAATTTTATTGGTTAATATTTTACTAGCAAAATACCAATACAAATCTATTTGAAATACTGAAATTAATTTTGTGTGTAATGTATAATATGTTTTATATCATACCACATTATATATTTTCCATTATATAATCGTCTACTGTTTATAATGGGATAATTTGTTTACATGAATAAAGTTACGCTTTTCCCCCAGTTTGGTTTTGTCTGGTTGCAAGATGTGATCGAACGCGCGATCATCTGGTTCCATGTCGGACACGATGTTGTAAGTCCTGGAGCATACGTACATGAGATGCCGTATCCGTGCTTTCGATATGACGCGTAAGAACCATTCGTTGTGTTATGACTCCACAACTAGCTGCAGTAGTTAAATTACAAACTTAAAAACTGTATTTGGGAAGGTGTGAAATGTGATCTGTAATTGTGTCCTAGATTCACGATGAACCTCGAACACATATTACCATTAGCCATGATAATATCCTGGGTTTACACGGTGGCCATGTTTGTCCAACATATTGTCTATGAAAAGGAACGAAGACTGAAGGAGGTTTACGATTTTGTGCTTATTCAATCACTTTAAGAGCTATTTGAACCTTTGTTAATTACTTATTATTGCTGAATTATGATGGTGACTATTTCTTGTTGTTGACTTTTTATGATAATACCGAAATTGCATGAAATGCTCACATTACATCATATTCTTTCACGATGTCTCAACTCTCAAGGAATTTCTACCTCTGTTGTTAAAAAAACATGTTTTCTTGTTCAGGTGATGAAAATAATGGGCTTGTCCAACGGTATCCATTGGCTGGCGTGGTTCATTTCAATTTTCCTACAGCTCGAAGTAACAGTCACTGTGATTGCCCTGCTGCTAAAGTACGGTGTCCTTCCACACATGGATTATGGCGGGGTTCTTCCGAAAAGCAACTTTCTGATAATTTGGTTGTTCTTCACTGTCTATGCTGCCGCTACCATAATGTTTTGGTATGTCTTGAATTTCACTGAACGTTTTGCCAGTTGCTTACTTTTAGAATTAGCTTGCTTAGCGAATACTTTTCTTAATAGAACGCACTCTGTCACGGTTGTTTTTCTGCTACAATAACAATGCATATTGTGTCCTTATCAACTGAGTATAAATTAAATATGCAATTCGCATATTCTATACACACCAAAAGCTGGTGATTTTAAATATCCTGTAATTTAATTTTTTTCAGTTTCCTCGTCAGTGTTTTGTTTTCCAAAGCAAAAGTGGCTTCGGCCTGTAGCGGGATTATTTACTTCATGTCCTACCTGCCGTTTGCATACATGTCGATTCAGGAGTTCGTTTTACACGAATCCATATCTTCACTTGCGAAAAACTTTGGAGTAAGCTAATATGGTTTGCTATCTTGTTTCAAAAGTGTGTGAAAATATCAGCATATGATGAGCATAATAATCAGCCATCTTTATTCACACGGCCATCAACAAGTGTCTCCATTTATGCAAATGCATATGTCTGCCAATTATCTAAACATGCTTTTTGGTGATCGTAGAAAATGTAACAAACTACTTCCCTTACGTAATACTTTGTTTTATCCAAGTTATAGTGTTACACCATATTTTTTAACATCACCCGCTGCTCATGCTGGATTATGTCTGCAGAGCCTTTTATCGACCACCGCGTTTGGTTTGGGAGCAAAATACTTTGCTGTCTATGAGTTGTCTGGATATGGCATTCAGTGGGACAATCTGGCTCAATCTCCCATTGAAGGCGACACTTTTAGCTTACAACAGGTAACGCCAAGATCCATAATGCTTTTCTGATTGCTACAGTTATTGTTCAGTTTGAATGCCTTGACCCTTTAGCTGCCATTTTTTTTCAGTTGGTTTTTCTAGTTTCTGGTGCATAATGTCTTGATTGTGTTAATTTTCATTTTAAGTTTTATGTACGATATGTTTAACTTATGCTTATTTTTCCGGCTTCAAAAGAATATGTTTTCTGAAAATATTATTTTTATTTACTTAGACTCGTTTACAGCAATTTATCTTTTCACAGTCGATGTTCATGCTGGCTGTTGATTTCGTGGTCTACGCATTTCTCACTTGGTATATAGAAGCGGTTTTCCCAGGCCAGTACGGCCTTCCCAGACCATGGTACTTCCCAATGACATGGGTGCGTGAAGATTTTTGTTTCCAGAATGTTGACCCTGATCACATAAACCCTATTGTTACCCCTTAAGTAGAAACAACATCAAAACTTTTCAACCCAGTTCTCAATTATTTCAGTCTTACTGGATGGGTCACGGTGGTACGGAGAGTGAATGCCCCTCACCCCGATCGTTATGGAAACGACTCTTCCAACCCACACGTTGGAGCATCATGGAAGAAGATCAAGCGGTTGCTATCGACAACCATCAGCAAGACGCCGACATTGAACCAGAACCAGTGCATCTGAAACTAGGAGTCAGCATACAGAAGTTGACAAAGGTGAGGTTTCGTAACTTCAGCAGTCTGTCCAACTAATTATGTGATTATTTTTGCTTTGCTAGTGGTCGTTGTATTTATACAGAAATTTAGCGTTACTGATTGATTATTTTGACTTTGTTCTTCACACTTGCGGAAGCTTTCAACAATTTGCTCGAGTTTTCTAATGTCGTAATTTTGTGTTTGAGTAAGGCGTGCAACAATCTATCGCAACGGTAACAAGAGTACAACATAGTAGCAGATTGCCTACAGGTGGTAGGTTGTTGTTGTTATCGTTGTTCACTTTTCAGATTTACAAGCGTCGTGGAAAGAAGGCCGTGGACAGGTTGTCGCTAAATTTCTACGAAAATCAAATCACTTCATTTCTTGGACACAACGGAGCGGGAAAAACAACAACTTTGTCGATACTTACAGGTTAGTGCACTTATATCATCACAGTGTTAAAGAATGTACAAAGAAAGCAGGCGAACAGATAAACCAGTGTAGTCAACATTGGTATTACTGTATGGCAAAGTAACTACTTTGTTAGTATTGTTTGTTGTTTCTGCTTTGACCAACTCATGATAATAATTGTTCCCTGAACTTGTCATTGGATGTTTTCACTAACGTAATTGCTTAATGAGTTATGTCTTTGAAGTTTTTGGTTTGAATATTTTATCATAATTATCGATCATCAAACTTTTCTTTATTTTTCCAGGACTCTTCCCGCCCACCTCAGGCACAGCCTATGTGTACGATTGTGACATCAGAAACGACATGCTAAACATCAGGAAGAGCCTGGGTATGTGTCCACAGCACAATGCGCTGTTTGATGTCCTCACTGTCCAGGAGCACCTTTGGTTCTATGCAAGGCTTAAGGTAAGGAAATAAACAAACAATTTTCACTGTGCAAATAAATATTCAGTTTAGCAGACAAATATTTCCCATAACTAAGTTATTTTATGACTTTGTTTCACTATATTATATGACAAATATCAAAGAAACTAATTTTACACATAAATAATAAAATTTTTAGACAACTACTGAAAACTTTTTCAGCATACATGTATTTGTAAGATTTTTATTAGATGGCATTGTGAAAAATTCCATCACTAAATTATTGAAAAATAATTTAAAAATAGCAGAGTGGTCAGTATATTAGTGAAGAACACTGTAGGCCATACGTGTCAAACTCCCGGCCCGCGGGCCACATCCGGCCCGCTTTACAATAAAACTTGACCGACAATGTTATTTTATACATTGAACTCTTTCCGGCCCGCGAGATCATTGTACAGTATAATTTACTTTTTTCAAGCAAGAAACAAGATTATAACAAATCGCACAATAGAGTAGCACAGCAGTTGCCCCACCATACGATAGAATAAATAGATTTATTCTAACGCCTGTAATCTGGGCTGCTTTTATCTTTATTGTTTGTTAATTCTTTAATGCTTTTGCAAGGAGATGAATGAAACATAATGACGTAAGAGAAGAATAATCAAAAATAGCCCAGTCAAAAATCGTCAAAAACATGAAAAATTTGTTGTTTTGCTGCCTGTTCCAGTTCATGAACTCGTGTTAGGAAACGTTCAATCAAGTTTTATCCATTCGGCTCGCGGCGTTAAATAAGTTTTGAGTTTTGGCCCTTGGTGCGATTGAGTTTGACACCCCTGCTGTAGGCCTACCACCGTACCAGACTGTGACTGTGAAAATGTGGAAAACTCCAGAACACAACCTAACAAAGAAAAAATGATGAGGCAAAAATAAGACATACAGGAAAACACTGAACATAGCCTTACTTGGACTCTTAAACAATCTGATGCACGAACTAAACAATTGACACATGGTGCAACAACAGTGTGCTGTAAATAGAAGTTTGCTTTGCAGTTGAAAGCAGCACAGCGAGGGGACAC
Source organism: Clavelina lepadiformis (assembly GCF_947623445.1). Lineage (NCBI taxonomy): Eukaryota > Metazoa > Chordata > Ascidiacea > Aplousobranchia > Clavelinidae > Clavelina > Clavelina lepadiformis. The sequence continues at coordinate 18,350,310 of NC_135246.1, read as the reverse complement.
TTGCATCTTGCCCCAAGCACATAAATTTGTAGCACACCAAGCAGTCACAAACTATAGGACAACCAAGTCAACAAACTTTTTCTAAACATTTTAGCCACATTTTCCCGGTGCTATGCACAGAGCTCAAAGTGTGTCCTGGTTTTGAGTTAAATAATATTTGCTCCTCATCACCAGGGAGTTGGATCCGAGACCATTCTGAAAGAGATGGATCAATTTTTGATTGATGTTGGTCTTGAAGAGAAGAGAAAGTCAAAAGTGAACACGCTTTCTGGAGGAATGAAGAGAAAATTATCGGTTGCTATAGGTCAGTCGAGTTCTAATTTCTTCATATTCTTTTGGAAAATCTGTATCATAAATTCTATTTTTCATTTCATATTTCACATTCACTGTATCGTGATAATGAAGCGCGAATGGAACAATTACCAGTTTAATCTTTCCTCAGCATTCGTGGGCGGGTCACGTACCGTCATCCTCGATGAACCTACAGCAGGAGTGGATCCTTACGCACGCAGAGCAATCTGGGATTTGATCATCAAATACAAGGAAGGACGAACAATCTTGCTTTCGACCCATCACATGGATGAAGCCGATTTACTTGGTGGGTGACTCGAATTTGTTTACGATTTCGTCGATTTGTTTGTTTTCGAATCACGACATCAAACTTTCCATGTTGCACATATGACTGTCAAAATTACACAAACAAGGAATATTATGGTTACACTGCTTTCTCAACTTGCAGGCGATAGAATCGCGATAATATCGAACGGAAAGTTGCAATGCTGTGGCAGCTCGTTGTTCCTTAAAAGCATGTATGGGGAGGGATATTCACTCACTCTTCTAAAGAAGGTTTGTGCTACTTTGGACACTAACTGAGCAACTGTATATGAGGTGGCCATTGGCCATGTGCTTGTTGGCAGCTGTAGATCGCACAATTAACCCAGTCGTCGTCAGTATGGCTCATTCTGTTTGTTCTGCCTCTTCAGGACGCGGTAAAGGATGAGGCAAAAAGAATTGAGAGAAAAAGTGTCACGTTTTAAATATGATCATATATTGTTGTGTTTGGTAACCTGTAGCCCGGCCTGTGACACTGTTGGCAGAATGCATTTGTGATAAATAGTGTTCTATTTACTATTATTATGGGAGACTGATATGACAATATCCCTTATTTTAGATGCAGCCCAATAGTGAAAACATTGCTGATTCATCACATGGACCACAGGAACCATCCAATGAGAATGAAGTGACTCAGGATAAATTAACAAAGTAGGTCACCCTACGCACTCTTCAGAAAAAGTTTGAATTTATGTGAATAAGTTAAAATTTGTGAGCGTCACTTTGCTCAAAGATGAGCTGCATCTTTTATCTCTGGCTTACTCTGTTTATATGTCATGACATGCCGACCTCCTGAACCATCATCCAGTTCTGTGTAAACAGTTCTTCACATGTTTTATCTGTGTCATGCTGTGTGTGTGTTTGGCAGGTTCGTGCACCGCCATGTACCATCAGCGTTGGTTACTTACAACTCAGCCAATCAAACTTCGTACAACCTCCCATTCGAAGCAGCAAGGAAGGGATGCTTCCATCACTTGTTCGAGGAGCTCCCTCGTAACATGGAGGAGTTAAATGTGTCCAGCTATGGGCTGAGTGACACAACACTGGAGGAAGTTTTCCTTAAAGTGGACGAAAAGAACAGGTCTTTTTTTGAAATTGTGTAGTCAGTGATACTGTTATGGCAGTGCATGTCATGGTAAGGAATTGTGTTTTTGTCTTCAGGTTATCATTATTCTATGGCATAATCTCCACCTTAAACTTTGCTGTAACTGTTCTTATTTTGTATACTTACTTCAATGATTAAACATGAGATAGTACAATATTACTTTCTTACTTAACATCTTCAACTAATATCAAAAGTTCAATTTAACATAATGTTACATAAATATATGGCTGTTGTCCGAATCCGCTGATCCGAATCCGTAATCATCCCTCTTGTCATCTTCCACTTCAGATGGGAAAGTGAATCAAGCTCGCTTCCTGAGAAAGGAGACAAACTTGGGATGAGTCCGTCTCGATCATCATTAAAATCTTCCTCTTCCCTGACTGGAAGGTTGAACCAAGACTCTCACCAAGTTTCCTCTTCATCCCAGAGTTCTCCCAGATGCTCTTACTCCTCTAGTCTGAGCACAAGTGATGGAGCTACCTCATTCAAAAGTAGCGTTCCTGCTCAGGGATACCTTCCTCCTCAAACATCCACGCTTGCTCCCACATCCGGTGATAACAGGGACACAGAAATTGCACTGGAATGGCTCAACTCCGCTCCAGTTAAGGACTCGTTCGATGTAGCAGAGCATCGCGAAGAAGATGATGAAGCTATGCTCTTGGACTTTGCGTTCGGAGATTCGTCATTCACACATCACTTATCCGATCTCGAAAGAAAAACAACGACCGGTCTGCATCCAACTCCACTGAACCCAGTCCCAGGTTGATACAAATGTTTTTTCTCTTTTAAAGAATCTGTATAAGGTAACATTGCTGCTATAAACAAACGCGAAGTTTGTGATAAAACAAACACAGGGCTCATGTGGTCCAGGTGTCAATGTCACTTTCAAAGTGTTGTACTAAACTTTCAGAAACGGTTGAATCGATTCCAAATGACGACGATGATGTTCCATTGCTCGATTTGAATGAAGAGGGTCAGATGAACGAGGGTCAGGGAAGCTACGAGCTTTCCTCTCACGTTCACAACATCAGGATTTTACAGGTGAAGAGAGAAAGCGTAAAACGGAACAACCGTATTAATGGAAACTGGTGTTGTAATGACTCAAGTCATTGACTTTACTTAAGTCGAGTCACAGTGTAAATAGACTCGACTTGAGTCACAACTCGAAGTAACTCGAGTCAGAAAAAAATGACTTGATTACAACTTTGATGGAAGTATGTAGAAGGTCATCCATCATGCACAGGTTCCATCAAACTCATCAGTTGTGTTGACGTTAATTATTATAAGATAAGCAAAAACACGTCACTTTGTTTCCGTGTGTTCTGATTACTGCTGGCGCATTCACACATGATTTGTACTCAAGTTTTTTTGTTGGTGGTCTTTGAAGTTTCATGTTCCGTTAACAGTTGTGATTGTGACTTGATAAGGATTCGTGTTTTGTGCAGGGTCTGCTCATGAAGAGATTCCACTATGCCAGGAGGAACAGGAAAGCAATTTTCTACCAGATCATGCTCCCTGCTCTTTTTGTCATCATTGCCATGACCGTGGCCCTCACTGTTCCTAAACCGGGAGATCCCCCACCTATATTGCTCTCCCCATCCCAGTACCACAATTTAACCCAACCGCGGGGTAACTTTATCCCCTATTCGGATCAGTCTGTGATCTACCCGCTGCATGGGGCAAAGCGAGATGATGCGGGCCCCGGGGACTTGATCAACACTTTCTGGTTAGCGTCGGGGGTCGGGGCCACCTGTGTTTTAAAAAGTGACTCGACTTTCAACTTTGACCTCAATGTCACCCTCAATTCGGCTGCTTCCGGCGACATGCAGCTGGTGTTGAAATATTTTAACCCTGAGTGCCAATCCTCATTTACCCGGGGAATTCCCTTGTCCCAGTTTGTGCCCCCAACCAACCCAAAAGTAACCCCGGGGTCAAACATGAGCGAGACCTTGGACAAGGACACCCCCTGCAAATGTGCCGCAGACGGGAACTCGTACGTGTGTCGGGAGGGTTACGGAGAGTCGGTCAAAACACGAAAGGTTGTGACTGGGGACAGGTTGGTTGACGTCACGGGGGAGGAACCCATCTTACCCTACCTCAAGTACACGACCGACGACTACAGACTGCACCGCTACGGGGCTCTATCGCTGGGGGAGATCAAGGACGGGGTGAAGGAAAACTTCCCCGGTTGGCCGTCCCCTTTGAGGAAGATAGCGGTACGTGACGCAGCCCAAGTGATCTACAACCACAAGGTGAGTTATGGGAATATCGTATCTCACATGATATTATATATGGTATGGTGGGCAACCTCTATAAGCTGTAAATACTACGCGTCATTAGTCATTACCAAGATGCGATCTTTAAAAATGATATTTTATAGATTTTGTTCGACGTGAATATTGTTTTGCTTGAATTGGTGGTTAAATTGCAAAAGTTATAGATTTCTTATAGTTTTATTATTGTCATTTCTGTGTTTTATTCCAGGGTTACCATTCAATGCCAATATATCTGAACGTATTTAACAACGCGCTATTAAGGGCTAATCTTCCGAAATCAAAGGGAAACCCTGCTGCCTACGGCATCACTGTCACTAACCACCCTATGAACAAAACAGCTGGTAATTATTCATTGTGACGTGTCATGTTTTTTATTTTTCTCTATGACATCAAACTAACAGCGTATTATTACGTCACCCATTACAGGCGCGCTGTCATTGGATTTCTTGCGCTCTGGTTCTGACGTCATAATAGCAATATTCATCATCGTCGCGATGTCTTTCGTCCCTGCCAGTTTTCTGGTGTTCCTGGTCGCCGAGAAACAGAGCCGGGCTAAACACCTTCAGTTCATCAGCGGGACCGGCCCTGTCACCTATTGGCTGGCAAATTACCTGTGGGACATGCTCAATTATCTCTTTCCTGCCCTGCTCTGCATCATGATACTTCAGCTCTTTGACCTGCCCGCCTACACAAGGTTAGGCTGAGCAGACGCATTCGCACGTCTTTCATTGATCTTTTTTGGGTGGTGGTGCGGGTTTGTTCTTCGGTTGAGACCTTGCTGGCTGTCGTGGTCACAGATCTATCGCGACTTTCTTTGAAATCATCATATATGGACTACAGCAGTGTTTTTCATCTTCAATCTTCATCTTTGCAGAGGAGAGAACGCTTACGCCGTCGTCGCACTCTTCCTCCTGTACGGATGGTCGATGACTCCGATGATGTATCCCGCATCATTCTACTTCACGGTCCCATCCACCGCTTACGTCTGCCTCATTGTGCTCAACTTGTTCTTCGGGATCACCACCGTGGTGACAACATTCATGATCGCGCAGTTCCGCGATGATAATCACCTCCTCGCTCTCAACGAGAAGCTCGAGATCGCTTTCCTCCTCTTCCCCAACTACAACCTGGGCAAAGGTCTCATGGATTTGACCTTCATCGAGTACATGAACGAATATTACACCAAGGTACGGTGCCGCGTGGATACTTGTACAATGTCAAATTCAGATGATGGCCGAAATATGTTGATTGTTTGATTCACAAGCAGCAAACATATAGCTTTTGCTTGATTTGTCCGATGCACTTTGCCGCAAATAAGTTTGTCTTATTTACGCCTTACAGGGTATGCGTGTTAATAAAGAATACGGAGTTAAAACTTAAAACCTTCATCTGTTTGCCATTCTTGACATTCTAATGGTTATTTGTGTGGAAATGAAATTTTCTTCATTAGTTAATAAAAACACTTTTCTTCTGTTAAGTTATTTTGATTGCATTGTGACGTTATAGTGCGCGATTGTTACAGATCGGCCAGTTGGACAAGGTCCAGTCGCCGTTTGCGTGGAAGCTGATCACGAGGCAACTGGTTGCCATGGTGATCGAGGGTGTGGTCTTCTTCCTCATCACGTTGCTCTTCGAAGTCCGCTTCTTCACAAGAAGATCCAGGAGCAAGGATTCGTCGACGAGGAGCAGAAGTTTGCGTCGAGAAGATGTTGATGTCGCTAACGAGCGCCATCGTGTGGAGCAGATGAGAGAACATCCGGAGCCAGATGAGATGATCATCGTCGACAACATGTCCAAGGTCTACAGCAAGAAGCAGGTGGGATGGTGCTTTGTGATATTCCTTCCATGAGAGCAACTGCGTCTGTTGGCGACTCTTCGATGTAGAAACGACTCCAGATCGCTGCTTGTTGTTTGCACGATTTATTATTAATTATTAACCAATTTATGGTCAAATCTTTTATAACCTGTCCAATAAATTCACTCGTTTTCACCCAGGGCCGGGTGCTAGCTGTCGACGGCCTTTCCTTCAGCGTCGGCCGGGGAGAATGTTTTGGTTTGCTTGGGGTTAACGGGGCGGGAAAAACAACCACGTTCCACGTGATAACAGGTAAAAAATCGACCTTATTTCGGCGTGACAATGACAAGTGTTACGCAATTGATACCCTTTATGACGCACAGGTGCTTCAGAGGTGACACAAGGTGACATCAAGGTAGCCGGCCACAACATAGCGACCGGGCGGGCAAGAGAAAGGTTGTCGGCGCAGCAAGCCACCGGCTACTGCCCGCAGTTCGACGCCCTCTTCAACGAGCTGACAACGACGGAACACATCCTCTTGTACGCCAGGTAGGCATGCAAAGGCCGCGCTCTTCGCACTTGTCCCACAATGCACCTGGAAGGCTGCTGGTATGGGTTTGATTGACTCACAGCAGACTGATGTGATGAGCTGAGAGACAGAGCTGACGAAGCGATTTCTTACAAGATATTTTAGTAGTTTGGATTACGCTTATTTTTCTTTAACGCAGTAGACTCGCTGATACGAATTACAAGCGTTACATGAGACTCTTTCTGACAACTAAATTTTTTTGAATTTCAGATTACGCGGCATTCCTCATAAAGACGAAAAGCGCGTCGCTGATTGGGCGATAAAGAAACTGGACTTACTACGTCATAAAGACAAAATAGCCGGCGAATTGAGCGGCGGTAATCGAAGAAAACTTTCAGTGGCGATCGCGCTTGTCGGTTATCCGTCGGTCGTGCTGCTTGACGAACCCACAGCCGGTCTGTTATTTTCCCGTATTTCCAACTCTTTATGCTTGAACAATCTTCTAATTGTTTAAGACTCTAATTTTTTGTTACGTCATGTAATACCGGGTTTAATTTCGCGAAAACTTGTCGGAAAAGATTTCTCTTTCGTGTTTAAGCGTCGAGAATTAATCGACCCTTCACTTTAGCTACGTCACTATCACTGCGATAACGACGACATCCGCGCAAAAAAGTTTTAATTTATTTCCCTTGAAAGGCATGGACCCTGGAGCGCGTAGATTCTTATGGGATCTGATCCTGGATGTTACAAAGTCCGGAAGAGCCGTCCTCCTCACTTCGCACTCCATGGAAGAGTGTGAGGTCTTGTGCGGGAGAATCGCCATCATGGTGAATGGCAAGTTCGAGTGTGTTGGACCAACCCAACATCTTAAAACTCGCTTCGGCGACGGCTATATGGTGTCGGTAAGTCTGCAACAATAATTCAATCACCTTTACTGCCGCCATTTTTCTTACTAACAATTATTTTTATTACGTAGTACGGACCTTTGTGACGTGATAAAACCTTTGAGTATATTAAGGTGTTGAGCTGCACAGAACGTGTGGTTTCATGTTTGGGGAAGTCCCTTGCATCATCTCACGTCATCTCCCTTCCTTAGGTTCGTTCTCAGCAGCCTGATAAAGTCGTCCAAGTCTTCGGCGACGAATTCCCGGATGCTGTGCTGAAGGAACAGCATTATCACAAAGCCGTCTTCCAGCTGTCATTCGCGCAGGAGGACGGGTCCTCCAGCTTGGCGCGTGTCTTCCAACTCCTGGAGGACAGACGCGAGGATTTAAAAGTCGAAGATTACTCGGTCAGCCAGACGACCCTCGATGACGTTTTCATAAACTTCGCGAAACGTCAGAGGAGCAGGATCGAGGAAAACAAATCTAGTTTCAGGAAATGGAAAGATCGATTTTTGTCCTGGGTATGTCATCTTGCTATGCATCGTTGCCGGGTATAATAGCTCTGTCGTTATCTATTAAAAACTAGGGCACTTTGGTGCAAATTGAATTATAGAATTATTTGTTAATAGCTTGCTCGTAAATAAAACAACTTTTTAATCGTTTAAATATGTTCTTCAATATCGTTTTGATAAACTTTTACAAAACGCTGGCTCTCTTACCGAATAATTATTGCAACTGTCCCAAATTCCTTACCAGTTAAGTGACATTTAGATCTTTCAATAACACAGAAATCCAGGGCTTTTGGTCACACCCAGTTGTCCCCAAGATCGGCGTCAAGGGAAGATTATCCAAATTCAATGTCCAGAAGTAACCTGAACTTGAGGGGAAGTCCCAGTAACGCAACCGTCGAATCGGACGGCAGTGAACCGGATGAGCTGGAAGGCGAGGACCAACCTCTGTATAATTTCAACCAATCAATGGCGAGTATTGCGGGGAATTTTTCATTTTCAGAAAGTCTTTCGAGTGGTTTAATGACTGGAATGTTTAAAAATGATAAGGGTTGTATGTTATGTGACAAGTTTTCATACCAATGGTGCCAAGTATTTGGTAAAGTAGAGTTAGACCGCTGTAATCATTCAAAAAACATAGAGATATCATAAAATGCAAAAGCATTAAATTTGCGAGAACTTTCCCATAGTTTTTCGTAACCAAAATCCAGAATATTCAATATTTTAAACACTTTTTCTCTTTTTCAGACTCTCTCGTTCGTCGATTCAAGCTGCTAGTTCGTAGCAGTCATCTGCAGAACAAAGTAATTGCGCTTATGCAATTGTTGTTTCGTTCCATTTAATTCTTCCATTTTAATCAATCGTGCGCTTCGCAATATATTCAGTACAATTCTTCTTGAAGTTTACCGTAGTGCTGCTTCAAATGTAATACTAGGATCTCCACAATATGATGCTCGAAAATGTTTTCCATCGCACCTGATGCGAACGAGAGTTAAGTTCCTGGTGTTGCTCTCTGCCGCTCGGGTTGTAGATAGGACTGCCAAGTTACTGTCGAACTTATGTTCGATGCCCGTGTCTGCTTTGCTTATTTCACTGTACATTTTTGTAGCTGCGCCACAGAGCAACACACAATCACTCTTCACGCAAAATACGAGTGAATATCCTGTGATTTGCTAAGTGTGTGTGCTGTGTAGATTGGGTTTTTTGTTCCGTTTTCAACTGTTTTTAAATCTGGGTATTTCAAGTTGCACATTTCAACTCGCTTTGCTTCTTTCCGCTTTTTATGGAACAAAAATAAAACTTGGGAAATTCCTACCAGTCGGTCGTATTTCTCGCACAGACAGGGCAGGTGGGCTTTGAATTTGTTTCCAAGTGCAACAAACTTGCTGAAGAGAATATAATCGCAAGTAAATGTAGATAAAAAGAGTAGATTTTGTTTAATGCTGTAGTTTCGGACTCGTAAATAGCATTCAAATGGGCACGCACACAATCCTCTGCTGCCCACGCCAACATAGGTACTGTATGTATAGAACCAGTGGTGGGATTCAACCGGTTCTTGGAATTTTAATGACCTCCGAGAACCGGTTGTTAACAAGCGTGTGTATAGGATAGGCCTATGTGTATATCGGCCCCGGGTCACTATGGCATGCTGCTAGTGAGAGAACCGGATGTTAAAATATTTGAATCCCACCACTGTATAGAACCCTATACCAAGTAAAAGAGTTTTGTACAGCTACAAGGGTCTATGAATGATTTTATTTTGATTAGAATTAATTTTACAGATAAATTGTTGCGGAAAACGTTTCAGCTACAGCTGTATCACGACGAGCTTTGTGACGTAATTCATCATATTTACCAGGTAAATATTTATCTTGATTGCGATTGGCTGCGGGTTCTCATCTTTTGCTCATTTTCTCATGAATGTGAAACGTTGAACATGACTAACTCGCTTTTGGTACTTACAGCAGTAGTCTTTGGTTAGTCTAGCATCTTTTCCGAAGACAAATAGGCAACGTGTTCTGTTGTGAGAATTAGTTAAGTCGGTGCAATGCTGTTCGATACAAGTTTCTTGGGAAAGTGTCGTTAACAGTTGCTTGAAAGGCTACACTATGCTTGCTGGGAAAAGAACTAACATTGGGGTTTGGATTTCAGAAGACAGAATCTATGGATCTTTACAAATTTTGGGTCTAGTGCAGAAGTGCTCAACTAAAGGACGTCATAATTTGGAAAGTGACGCTCTAATATAAAAATGCAAGACGTGTTTGTGCACATTTGCACCAGACCCCAAGTTTTAAAACTTGCTTTTTATGTTCAGTGGAAGTAGTGAAATCAGCCTGAGACAGAATTTCTGACTATGGGTGCGATCAATGGCAGGATGGTAAGTGCGTTGTTCGGAGAGATGTTTGTAACGGTTTGACTTTTGAACAATTTCAGAAAGAAGTGCCTTGAATCGAACGGCAACATAACCAACGTTTGGTAAAATCGTTCGAAGCATTCTAACCATAGAACGCGTTTGCACGCAACAATTTTAGCTCCAGTTGCTGGTTTGACAATTCTGGCATATTGAGTTACTTTAGTACCAATCCAGAGAGTGGTGTTTAGAGGCCACAGTTTTTCTAATCCGATGAACTTGTGTAGTGGTTTATAAGTGCACTATATGCTTATGTTGGGAGAAGTAGAACGGACACGTTGTAGACTTTTTATCTTTCTTTGCTTTAGTTTGATGATAAACTTGTTTTACTTTGAACATGAAAAGACTTTCTCAAAGTTTGCAATGGTTTGCTTTGCTATCTCTTTGTAGTAGCCTGTTGTTTCACTGCTTGAGGAGGTCCCCTTTGTTTCTAACTGTTTTGTTGTAAGCCAGGCAAACTTAGACAAGATTGATTACAATAAAAATGGGTATTTTTGATTATATCTACGACTTTTGGGGCTTAACTGGTCTCCCCAATGCTGGGTTGGAAATTAGTTTGATAACGTTTGTGCTGCTTTCGATATACTGGTACCGTCGCCCAGCAAATTCACCCCCTGGTCCCAGGGGAATTCCCTTCTTCGGGATGTATCCATTCGTTGGAAAGTTCATGGAACGTACAATGGCAAAATGGAAGAAAACGTACGGTCCAGTGATGTTGGTTCGAATGGGATTGCAAGATATGCTTGTGCTCAACGACTTTGAGTCCATTTACCAGGTCAGCTTTAGCAGTGTCAAGTAAACTTTTAAAGTTGCGATCGATATAATATGTGAAACATATAAAATTCTTTGAGTTTAATTTGATTTCCAGGCTTTAGTGAAGCAGCCAACTAAATTTTCAGGACGTCCAAGGTCACCTTTGCTAGAAGAACTCACTCAAGGTGGCGGTATGGCCATGGCCGATTACGGTCCATTGTGGAAGTCTCAGAGAAAATTTGGTGTAACTACACTTCGAGGGTAGGTCGGATTTCAACTGCTAGAATATTGATTACGGCTTTGCAAGTTTTACAATGTATTAAATGCTTTTGAAACTACGCTTATTACTCTACTATGTACACCACGATGTGTGGTGGAGATATAAAGAAACTTATATGTAACACACAAAATTGTTATAATAATTAATTACTATTAATAAACAATCATTAAATTGATATAAACTGTAATATTACTTCTTTTCAACTGGTTTCTAATGAAAAAAGGTCAAAACTTGTCTACTAAGGTCAGTTTATTTTATAAAAGTACAAGAATTGAAATTGTAGCCAAATAGTTATTTAACGACAAACAACAACCCTTTGCGGTTATAACTTCTATATTATGGCAGTTTCGGTGTTGGAAAAAAAAGTATGGAAAATCGGGTGTCCGAAGAAATTTCTTATCTTAACGAAGCTATCAGATCTGAAAATGGAAAAGCTTTCAATATCTCAGTAACTTGTTTTGTTTTTTGCTTCTATAAAACCTCCGTGAAAACCAACGATTTTTTTCTAAAAACTGTTTCAAAAAGCTTCGATTTAGTTTGGTACAGTAAAATTTGCATAAGTCGCCACCTCAAGGGAAACAGAAAAGTGGCGACTTACGCCAACTGGCGACTTAGACAAACAACACAAAACCGAATTTTTTATTGCATTTTTTGAAGTACTACATTAAGATTAAAAACTCCGTAAATTGTTTTTGGTTAAAAGTTAATGTTTGTCGTGATATTAAGATTTTAATTTTGTACATAGAACAGCCTCCTAGCCTAAATGGGTTTAGTGACCGCTAGTTGTTACCGGCAATTATTATTATTACCAATTATTACCCTAATTATTACCCTAATTATTTTTGAGCACATTTTAAACCTTTTCAGCTTTGCCACTTTTTCCCGTTCATTGGCGCGTACTAGTAGCAACTAGCTTGACCTTTTCGTCCCCACCGCGCTTTTGACGAAAAACAAAATGATTGATTGAAATCTACTTAACAGGCACTATGTCGTATCCAGCAGTCCTAGGCTGCTACAATCATAACCTGTTTGATGGTTTTCTGAAGACAGAATACGACTCTCCACTCGATAGCAAAAGCAAAACTGCGCTATAGAAACGACTTTCTCTATTTACTATAGCAGCCTAGCCAGAGATTACAGAATGACGATGAGAATGAGACTAGCTTATATATTCTCATCGTCATTCTGTAATCTCTGGCTAGGCCGCTTCACCAGACTGTAGCATGTTTAGCTGCAGAGAAACTAAAACTGATAAAAACCGTCTAAAATTACAAGGTTTCCGGGTCCTTCATAAATACACATTGTGACGTATACTAAGGTTCTGTTACGTTAACAAGGATCGCAGACAGCTGGGCGATACTGCTGTAGTGTAGTCGTAGCAGATTAAGTTCGCCCCGTAATCACGTTGACAAAGTACATTAAAGGTTTGGGTATTTATGCAAATTATTTTGGTCATAGTAGCTAGAACGGTGCTGAGTTAAACGAATTATTTCGCTAATTGCAACGAAGAACGGTGGCGAGTTAAGCGAAGACGACTTAGCCGAACTTGATATTACAGAAAACAATAGGCTTTCTGCCGGGACCATGTGATAGGCGGCGACTTAGGAGAACTGGCGACTTAGCCGAAGACAACTTAGGCGAGTTTTACTGTATTAATTTTTCCAGAATGTTCTTCACAAGGCCATTTCTAACAACATTTGCAATGTGACTTTCGGAAAACGATACGACTATGATGACAAATTTTTTGAAGAGGTTTTACACAAAATGTTGGCAGGGTAAGCAAAAACATATGATAATAACGGATACAGTATTTCAAAACTAACCTGAAGTTGAAAAAATATTTAAATTTTTCAAATTGTAACTTAGAGGTTATTCAGTGATGTTTCAAAGTAGAAATACCTAAATGCAAAGATGTATATTACGTCATCGTCAGAGTGAAAAATTAGGAAAAGCTTTTTATCAACTAAACGTCTGCTGCTCTGTGAACACATTGGGCCGTGTAATATTTTCGTTATCTTATTCCTGCTATAATCTTCCACGTGAATTACAAACTATATGCTCGTTTCAGATTCGAAAATCAAGCAGTAGCATTTGTCATTCGCATTCTCATGTTGGCACCGTGGTTAAGGAAAGTTCCACCGGTATCCTCAATATGTGAAATGTTCAAAAGCGATTCTGCGGTTGTTTTCGGTAAGCTGATTTCTTGTTCAATTGATTAGTATGGCCTACGGTATGGCCAAAAACTCACAACAAATTTCTCCTCGTTTATGAAACACATTCCAGTTCATAATTTATATAAATTTAGAGTTTCTTCAAGACATTATCAATCAACATGAAGAAAGTTACGACCAAGAGGATTTAAGAGATTTCATCGACGCCTTTATAAAGGAGATGAAAAAAGCAAAAGGCAAAGCTTTTTCGGTAAAACTAAAAAAACGTCATATTTAACCTGTAGATATTTGCAGAATTGAATTTCAAATGAGTTTAATATTTACAAGCGTGTATACAGCAAAGTTGTGCACAGGGCAATCAACTTCTGCAATACATTCGAGAACTTTTTATTGCCGGGACCGAAACAACGACAAGCACATTGAACTGGGCTCTCCTATGTCTTCTGCATTTCCCTGAATCTCAAAAGAAACTCAGAGAAGAAGTTTTGAATGTTATTGGTATAAATTTATGCTTTTGATTTTGTTTCTAGTAAGAGCATATTTAACAAACCTATGTCCTAATTTTATTTTTTTGCTGATTTAACTCTCAAGATTTCACAAATACTCACTTAAATGTTTGTGGAATTTGCTGTAGCTTATATTACAAAGGTGGGCAAACTGCGGCTCGCCGACGTGTTTTTAGTGGCTCTTCTTGCTGAATAGTAATATCCATTATTGTTCATTATCCATGCATTGTTTACCGTGTTTGTAATTGCCAACCAATTAACTGGAAAACTATACTGTTAATTGCAGGTGCCGAAGGTGTCGCTAGCATGTCGCACAAGCCCAGTATGCCGTTCACAAATGCTTTCATTCAAGAACTTATGAGATACCGCACTTTGGTGCCGCTCAGTCTTTTTCATAAAACAAACGAGGATACCGAACTTTTTGGCTACTTTATTCCTAAAAATACAGTGGTTGGTAAAACCTTTTTTTGCAAAACTTTTTTATATTGTTTAAGGCAACGACTTTGCCAAGTTAGCCTAAATAGTTTAGCTTAGTTTAAATAACTTAATCGCAGTGGCAAGCAAGTTAGAAATTTTCATGGATTGCTTTGTGGGCTGTTTAGGTTGCACCCAACATATGGGCGGTCCACAACGACCCTGAATATTGGAAAGAACCTGAAAAATTTCAACCGGAACGATTCATCAATGACAAAGGGGAATTTGTAGCGTCAAGTCACGTGATACCATTTTCGGTCGGTCCTCGCTACTGCCTGGGAGAGCAACTTGCTAGAATGGAGGTTTTTCTGTTTTTGGTTTCCATGGTCCAAAAGTTTGAGTTTTCACCCGATCCTGACGACAGAAACCTTCCAGTAATTGACGACGGTGTCAATTCTACCGGCTTCATTCCGCATCTTTATAGTTTGGTGGCAAAAGAAATCTAATCGATAAGTGGCTGGACCACACTGGCTCTTTTTTGCTTCGAATTACTCATACACCTGTAATGAAACTGTTACGCAAACCATTTGTCTAAATTACAGTCTGATAGTTTATAATGTAATCTTTATAAGCTTATAATAATAATTATCTTGAAAATGTAATTATTCCGACCGAAGTCCCCATCAAAATCGATTATTACTTAACGTTTGATTTCGTTGATTTAACTTTTCTTCTGCTGTAAGGAAACGTGTTTTCAACGAAAAATACAAATGAAGCCGAATGCACTGTGAGGTTTTAAGAGTAGCGTTAGCTCGCGCTCAAAATTTTTGGAAATGACTTTGGTTTATTCCTAAATATTAGGAGTTAAGCTACTTCGAATCCGAATCGAGAAACGATGAACACAGTTTAGGTCGCTCCGTGTAATTCATCTGCTGATACATGTAAATATTTCAACTAACATCTGGGCACTTTTCGCTTTGAATTTCGAAGCATTGTTGACTATTTACCAAGCATTGTTGACTATTACCAACAACTAAACGATTGTCACCGTCACTTTAACAATAAGTTTTTGTGGATTGTCCAGTCAGCTGTTTGCATACTACTTGAGAGCATAGATATCTTAAAAACACGTGTTTTATAGGATATCTATGCCCGAGAGTCATTAAATTTCAACAAAAATGGCCGAATCAGGCTGCTCGGAAATGAACAGCCGTGCCAAGCCGCCATCTTGCAACTTCGCTTGCCAAACACAAATATCGAGGCAATTTTGTCTTAATTCTACTATTGAATGCAAAAAAACGTTTATAAACTTTTGCGACCAAAAAAAAACAATTAAGATAAGTAAGTACCAAAAACGATCGACGCATTTCATACACCAAACACTGTAAAAGCTTTTTTACTCAAAATACGATATAAAAATGCTTTGCGTTGATATTCAAACAAACAAACAGACATGGCAGGTTCTGCAGGAAATTCTAGAAATTAGATGACGTTCATTGCTGTAACTAATCCACCAAACCCAGAAACCTGTAAGCAGTTTGAAAGAAAACAAGAACAACTCGTTCCAAAGACCTGGCAAGCGATTTGAACATGAAATTGCAGCACAACCGTTTCGTAGCATTTGATCCTAATGCAATGCAATGGTAAAAAAAGATATCGGCCAACATGAAATACAACCGAGTTGGTGGCGACGTTGTAGCACACTGTGCGGTTCGTCCTCACCAATAAAATATCTAAATTATTCTGCGACAGTGATTCAAAAGCTTGCTGGATATGCACGCCGCAAGTGGGCGTCGTTGAGCGCAAGCATAGAGACGTCAGTTGCAAAAGTCGATCGAGGAAGCAGGAAACAAACAATAATGAGACCCTCAAGACAAAGGAGCTTGAGGCGCGGGTTCAAACCTAGGCAGAGCCAGTCCAAATTTACGTTCCACGCCGGCGAATGTGGCCGAAGCGAGTCTGAAGCCGCCGACGTGGTCAGGACTGATTGGAGGAAGATCTGAGACGTGGATGTACTTTGGCTTGTGAGTCGAACCTAGAAAGAAGGAAGTAACTGAATGCTACACAACATATGCTCGAGATTTCGAAGTTTAATCAATCATTGTGACTTACGTGACTACGTTTGTATACTATCATGTTGTTACTGATCCAAATTTTACATGCATACCGCCTCGGTGTGGTGTGTACCAGACTACACATCGCAATTCGCATGAAAGCAGCAACCACTCACCGATCGGTTTGCTGCCACCGAAATCTTGATTAAAAAATCGTTGCAGTATCTCGTAGGTGAGTAGGGTGATGCCGAACTGCGGGGAGGACCTGAACACCCGAGCCGGGGCCCCTTTCCAGAACGCCGTGAACCCCTCCTCTTGGTAGACCTGGGGAACAACGTTGTTGTTACTATATCATATTGTTCTTTTGTACGTGTAATTTGTTATTCCAGCTTCTGTCATATTGTCAGACAATCATTTGCAGTTGTTGAGATTTAAGTGCACGGGATTCTTTAAAAGCTGCGATGGCAGATCAGACATGATAGTTCGTCCCAAAATACCTAAAAACACCGCTAACCTTTTTGAAGCAATCGATCATGCCCTTGTAAACTGTCTGGCCATCCCTGGTTTTAACTTGCAATCTCGTCTTGACGACGTCGGCCGGCGTAGTGAGTGAGGCAGCGGGGGCACCTGACACAGAAAGTTGTGAAATGAAATCGCTTGAATGAAATTTAAAAGCCTAAGATACTGCTGATAAAAGCCATTGTTAAGCGAATGACAGAAGTAGAACATCTCGCTCTAATCTACATATCATTGTGATCGATTTTACAGAGTAAATTAAGTCGATCAGACAAACCAGCGAGTGTTCCCGCGAGTAGAACTTTCGAGGCGGACACGTGTCCGTCGTCACTGGCAAGGGCGGTCTTGATGTTGGCGTAGGTCGGGAAGTAGATGGCCGAGAAGGGAATATCTCGCAACAGACAGGCCCTCGCGCCCTGGAAATAGGATGTTAAGTAAAATTAAGCTTTATACCAGTTACTGCTTTCGTTTGCGAAATGTTGCCAGGTCAGTCTCGTACGTTTCAGCAGCGATGGGATCAAGTCAACAACACCGCCTGTAACGAACTAAACTGCTCCTAAACACAGCCACAAACTGTGCTACTCTAAAATGATCGTTAAATTATCGCGTACTTTGAGAAAAATTGGAACCATCAATTTTAGAACGGCGTATATCCGCAAACAATCTATTTTTAAGTTCGAATGCCACCAACTTTTGAGTGCGGCATCCGAGTAAGGTTAACTACACAGTTCGTAGGCTGCATTTTGTTGTTTATAACTCGGTTGTTAATTTAAGTCTATTCTACGTTTTGCAAAGGTTGGTTTATTTTTGCTGTCTAAGAAACAGAACTGTGTTACATCACAAATACGTTGACGCGTTACCGTTTCGTTACAAACAATCACAAGGTGTGGTGGTAATAGCACTCTGCAACGTACGACATGAAGCTTTATAACGTAATAACTACGTAACAATGGACAGTAGCATAAATTTGCAAAACGACTGAATTTTGACCTTTTCTTCACGCGCATAACGTTGCCATTTCTAGGTACGATTGCACGACATGATTCTTACGCATTAATTACGTAGTTACGCATCTTAACGACGTCTTAATCATTCGCTGGGTAGCGATCTGGGTGCTAATAAGTATCGTGTGCAAGGAAATTCAACTCAAGCGCTACGTTGACACAGTTTCAGGGTTCGTAACTTTACAGTTAACTTATATAAGTGACCTAACACAGTATTAAAAGCCGCCATACATCTACCACAACTAGCGGATAAATGTATCAGGTACCTACCTTGTATAAGCCGCTGAAACCAAGCTCCTTAATTACACCGACGGCGGAAACTTTCGGGCCACCGGCGATTTCGCCTGACACTTGCAGCCGAATCTTCACGATTTCAAGGGGATTTGTGAACAAAACTTGCGAACCGCCCGCCTGAAAAAGTTACAAAACAACGTCATTGGAAGTGTTGAGGCTTGTGCGCGGGTTTACTTCGCAGTCTGGCGTCTTTGAAAAACACTGTCACACACAAAACCTGCTGTACAAAGTTGTAAGGTCTGCTTGAAATCTTAGTTTATAACACTGTGATTACTTCTTTACATAAGGCACAGGTGAAACCCGCATACCAGCCATCACAGCTCAAAATAAACACAAATAAATTCGAAACTTAGTGCGTGATGCATTTCAGTAAAGAAAGAAATCCAACTCACGCATCCACCAGCCATCATCTCTCCCCATAGTGGGATTTCCCCATCCCTACGAAGTTGGTCTCTTACGAAATCGTTCATCTGGAAAAAAGCAAGTTCATTGTCAAGGGTGTATGATCTTATCCGAAAGAAGCAATTTGACTTAATTGCATCGATATAGTATTAAGAGTATTGTCCTTGGAATGGGCAAGTCTTTGCACGAACGAAACTCAACGGCCAGATAGAAGACTATCAATTGCTACATCGTTTCTATGTATGTCACATTTCATGTATGAATTGAAGCTTGTAGAGGTACTGGAGCAGCACTGCACCTCAGCCAACAGTCCACTGACTTTGCTTTGTCCACTGAGTGCGTTCTTGAATGAATTTCTTCTTAATTGACTTTTAACTTTGATTATAATTTATAACTGGAAAGTGAAAGTTATCCAGAAGTGTGTTTATTTTTCGACTTACTGTCAATTTAATCGCTTTTTCAGGACCAACGCCGACCAATTGTGGAATCAAACCTCGGTAAAGCCCAAGAAAACCTTCGTGGCGTAGCACCTGCAGAAGGAAATAAGATTTCTACAACATGCTTAAAACAAGTACCTGTAGTTGAATTCATATAAACCTAGACGACATAACATATTATCAAAAGCTTTTGAAAGCAAGCAAATGTAGTCAAACCAAAAAACATTGCAAGTTAATAAAATAACAACAAAATTTTATTCACTGACCTTAAAGAAGCAATCAAAGCTGTTCCTGTACATCAGTTCACCAACATAGGACCCGGACGATCTTTGGTTCTGCAATCTTGTTTTGACCAGATCGATTGGATAAACTGCTGTTGCCCCGACACCTGTTGTTGAAAAGTAATGATGATAAATATTTGCCGGTCGAGCTTGAAACATATTTTCGCATTGCTACTATTCTTCAAATTAAAATATGGAATTTTACAACCATTATGAGTTAGTTGTTGATTTTATTTGTTCATTGACTACCCTGCTCTGCCTCAAACTTGTGATTGTCATGACCTGTATATGCCATGTGGGCTATGGGCACCATAGGTCATGATGTTGTGCACCTGAGCACATAACTTACGTAAGGCATGTTTCAACGATGACACATGTAGGGGTAGAGCACAGGCATAACATAGAGGTGCCCTGGAGTAAATGCTCAGCACATAATCAGGCGCAACTCACCTCCAGCAACTACTCCTAGAGAAAATCTATAAGCATTTTCCAGCAACGTCATATAAAATGGTCGAGAAGTCGGTATCGCCTGCGCAACATTAAGGATAACTCTTAAGACTAAACTTGATTAGAATTACTACATCAGTAACAACTATTTGCTTTTCGATATAGTTAAATCACGTTTCTTAAAGCAACAAAGCAAACAGATGAACTACTAGTAAACACAGAACAATCAACTTTATGATGGTTTTAACTTCTTAACTGGACGAATAAACCCCAAATAAACAAGATTCAGTCTTTTAAAATTTTTGAGCAACAGGCCGTCATATAAAAAGTCTATCACAAACCTCTTGTTGGGTTGCGATGTTGTAAGGCATAGACCCTTCTTCCATCGGTGCCAACATGTCAATTGTCTTCATTGTTATACGACCTTTGCCCCCTGCAAGGTCACTCAACTGGAAAAGAAGGTCAACTTCAAGTGGGGTGAGACGAGACACTCGCTGTGCTCCCAACAGAAACTCCTCTGCAAAATGTGGAAAGAGTCTCAATAAAAATGTTAGAAAGTCTGCATGCACTACGCAACACCTTGTTCATAGCAGAGCACTAATATGTAGGGATGGGCCGATACGAACCCAAACCCGAATAGATTCGCCGAATATCGCCTTTATGGAAGATTCGGGCGAACACGAATACCAACAATGGCAAACCCGAATACAATATTACTTATAAATTTACTGACTTTTGTTAAAAATGATGATCTAGTTTCCCGACAATGCTAAACTAGAGTCAGCAGTACTTATAATGAAGGTCGTTTGCCTAACGATTTTTCTTTTTCAATCGTTTTTTTAAACATTATTTTTCGAAAGAAAGCGATTTGTTTATCGATTACATCATGTTACAAGCAAGATTTGACAAAATTTGGATGAAATTTAATTGTTTGGTTCTAATACGAATAGATTCGGGATTCGTTTGTGTCGACCTTCATGATATTCGGGTTCGCACGAACCCGAATAATCTTCCTCGCGGCACATCCCTACTAATATGTGATAGATGTAATCTACTGTACTGCGTTATTAATTACCACAGTTAAGAGCTTAATTCAGAGTGTCATAACAAACAAAGCCATTTTATTTTAAATACATGATGTTCCTGATGCTAAACGTGTAGTATGATATATCATTCTTAAAAGAAAAAACGCAAACATGAAATGGCAAAACAAATCACATATAATAACCAACAAATGATGACGTTAACAAATTAAAATTAACAAAATAACAAATTATATGATGTCTAAAAATACAAACTACTACCTTTTGTTACTTTGAGAGATTCACGTTTTCCTGCGATGCTCTCATAAATCTTTTTAACAAGTTCCATATTCTTGAGCAACGAGTTGAAGGCTTGGAAGTAAGTGAAACTGACTGACTGCTGCCCACAACCAGCCATTACCTGCAACAAAATATAAATAAATATTGACATGAAAGTAACGATAGTGCAAACTAATTCTAATTATTGGTCATTTACAGATGTTTATTTTTTTGTGGTGTTATGTATATTCATTTATCAAGCATATGCAGACGCATATGTTAGTCACAAACAAACGAGCAAACAATTGTTACAAACGTAAATTAGAAATTATTATTATGAAAATATTGCTGGTTACCACAGCGAACAAACAAATTAATCGAATTTAACAAGAGCAGTGGAATAGTTTGAGATCTTACAGCAATTAACTTTTCCTTTACGAAATCGGTTAGTAAATGCGGCCTAATGGTTTCCATGATTTCTCTAAATGCAAGTGATGTAATTGTTCCTTGACCGTTGATGTCGTACATTTCAAATGCTTGAATAGCGTGTTCCACTTGTAAGTCCTGATACACAAAAAATGAAAATGCGAAACTGACGCTTGAAGCAAAATTGCGGAAGTTAGGGACAACAATATGATACTTCAAAACCTTTGACATGTCGATCCATGACCCATTTCCTAATCTGTCACTATGCAAACATTTGTAATGATATTTTTAATAGAAAAACTCACAATTAACCACAATTTCAGTGACATGTATTAGAAATATACAAATTCCTTGAAAATTGTACAGCATCAATGATACAGATCCTATCTCACCTGCAGAAATTGTGTGAACTCAAAGTAATTCATAGTTTTTTTGTGATTGGCGCCAAAATGTAATTTAACAAATTCACAGTCCCAGTTGAAAGGAATATGTTGATGGCATAAAGTCCTGCTGAATATATCTTTGACCTCATCTGGAAAATACATATGACAAATCGACAGTTAACTATTGATTGGGAAATTTTGTAATATGTTTAGAAAGTAAAAAGAGATATTTCTAAAGCACTACCAACAATTTAACAATCACAGGATCATGATTATTGATTTAAGTTAACTTTAAATTGCAACTATTTAGTTTGCAACTGTTTGTATAGCATTTATTTAATTGTTTACACAATCTCACCAAATGCAATCTTTCCATTACAATTCTTGTCGAAGAGTTGGAACGCGACATGATATAATGAATCCGGCAAACTAAGGACAGCTTCAAACGCCTGGAACTCTGGCCAAGATATTAGCCTTAAAAATATCAAAGCATTTACGTGCGACTAAGTCATAAAAACACATAATAACTTAGTCGCATACCAAAATAACCACAACTGGATATGCTACTAAGATGCGAAGAATTCATGAAAGGTGCAAGTTTAGCGAATGCCAAAAACCCTTGTTTGATCAAGTGGCTTTTGACTTCTTACCCGTCACCAGTTGAGTCCACAACGGCAGCAAGCAGGTCAGTCGTTTCTTTGTTATAATTTTCTTGCTGCATCATGAGCAAATAAGATCGAATGAAATCCGATGATGTCATGAAGTGTTCATTCTTCCGTTCCACGGAGGCATACTGGAAAATTAAAAATTTACAAATATAGTAAAGTATGAAATGATAAGTTTTAAGTTGAAATTGTCTTGATGTATATCTATTAGGGTATTGCAAAAAAAATCTTGGACCCTTCAATTATGGTTCCAGCCAAAATTTGTGGTTTTGAACCTTTCTTACACCAATTATACAATTTATTCAAAAGTAGATTGGTCAGTTATTCATTCCTGTTTATTGACATTATTAATTATTTTACTAATTCGAATTTGGTTTTTATACACAAATTAAACTATATTAAAACATGTTCTAATAACAATGCAAAAATATCGCCTCCACAAAAATATCACATAATAAAACAATTCTATACACGTGGTCTAAATAGAAAATTTTGTCTAGGTAAAAAATAAGTGGCAATAAGGTGAAGAGTAGTTCAGCTGCTAAAATCAATGACTTTCGAAAAACATGTATATATAGCGTTAAAATGACAACTTTTTTATCCAATGTTTGAGTTTTTACTAAATTATGGATTAGGCTTCTGTTATATAACATTTAAAACAAAAGAGTTTTTAAAGCAGACAATCGGATCTTGATTCCATGGCATTAAACTTAACAGTTTGAAAATAGAACGCTTCCTCACCTTGAGAAATATGTTTCTCAGCTGATGTGAATCTACTATTTGGGTCATTTTTCATCAATATCAGTAGGTGAAGTTAACAGTTTTCACTAAATTGATTAAAACTTCTCTAATTTTGTTATCTAATCAGCACCATGCCTAAAAGAAGCAAATATATATATATATATATATATATATATAGGTCTATCCATACCTATATCTATAGATTTACTGCATATGATATAAGCCATCCTAAAATGTAGATTTACTTGTAATATCAGTCATTAAAAATACCACAATATGAAGAACAAAGTTTTCTGCAGTATAATCTACTCTAGCAAAATCTCGAACAACAGCAACTGTAACTTAAATTTACAAATGCAAAGATTTACAGATAATTCTAAATGAGAATTATTTAAAGTGAAATCATTCTGAGCAGTTACATCCAGTTAATACACTGGAACCATTACAAACTGCTGACTAATTTGCCGCCGTAAATAGCTGATTTCAAATTCTGCTTATCAAACATATAAAGATTTTATACCCAAATAAATGTATGATGACATCATAATCATAACCAATCTTCGAAGATTGTAACAACTGAACTGACTGACTCTTGTAGGAAGTGACGTCATCTTGTAGGAAGCTAATCTTATTATTTTCACGTCATATTTTGAGTAAAACCATGATGTAACTTCCCCACAGAGGTTTTGGTAAAAGACACTTAAACCATCGCCAATGATGCTATCTGCTATCTGCCATGTGCATTTTGTTCACTATTTGTATTTTATGTAATAACAGTGGAGAGTATTAGTACTTAATATTGTCAATAAAAGGGAAAACAACAAACTGTACCAACGGACTTAGTAACAAAGTGGGCATGTTTTGTACTGAGAATTCAAAAAACCAATGAAAATTTATTTGTGAACACCTTTTCTTACAAAATACATCACACCTGAATGATTATTTATTAGAAATGTGTCAAATCGAACATAAATCTGAATATTAAACTTGAGTATCAACCATTTTCGTTATCCTAACAAGTCCAAATCTTTCACGTAGATTTAGGCGAAATTCTCTGATTTGCATTTATAAAAGATGAAGTGAAAAACAAAATGATCAACTTTTTTATGGTATGATTGACCGTAAAAACAATGGTATGGTTGTGATCATTTTTATTTTTGGTATAAGTGCAAAATGAGCAAAGTTATTGACAACATGATAAGTTTACGTTTGATTTTCTTGCTCTTCAGGAATTTTGATTAAATGAAATTGGCACAGTTTGCAAATTCAAATCCACAAGAATATTATAATCTACCGGTAGTAGGCCTATTCGTATTCATACAAATACCAAACTTTTTTCAATTTAGTATATTTCTACTATTTATGTTTCAGTTGACGGCTTGAAACAAGCTGACCATTTTTTGAGCTTTTTTAAACTTCCTTCACTGCTGCTTTCTAATAACTTCATGGAAAATGAATTCTACTAAGGTAACCAATATCACCGGTAACTCGAGCACAGACCTAAGGATTTGTAGTCATACTGCTAAAGCAAAACTTTTAAAATAATAGGCTAGTTTTGAAACTAAGGCTGCCTTTGACAAACTCTTTACACTCTCAGCCATTGGCATATAAACTAAAATGCATAATGTATCAAATATAGCATTTTGGGTGTAGTACACAACAAAATGACAAGATACATTTGCCAAGCTGAGACTCCTTTTACCCAAGAGTGTTGTCACATTCGTTTTTTTATGTAGTTCTGCATTCAATGAGGAATTTTCACCCTTACGGTATGTCGTCCACATATCCAGAGAAAATTTAAAAGCAAGTCATACGTAATTTTTTCTCATTAATTCAAAAAAATGTTATCTTATTATACACTTGCAAATATAACCTATGCAATTGCACAAAAAATCCGACTGAAATATTGTCAAAAAGAATCCTGCTTTGAAAAAGCATTCCTATCCTAAATGTGACTGCAAGCAAAACTACTTTCATTAAAGAAGCTGTATTTAGAAGACATTTGACACTATACTACGCTTACAAAAGCTTCTTAAGTGAACGAAAAACCACTGCACTAGGACGTAGTTGAAATTTGTAAATGACCTTCGCGGTGAAAACTGTAGAAGCAAAGCTCTGTATTACGAGCTGTGCACAGTCAACCGTGAAACAATTGTTGTCCAACTTGTCCGGCGTTTTCCACGTAAATATTTGGAATTAAAATTATTTGAAATGATTTTAAAGACTTGTGTTACAATATCGGTACACAAAACCGTACTAGTAAACTTGTAGTTTATTTTAAATGTAGATCCAATTTATAATATTTTATAATATATTTAAACAACATTTTTTCCACAATGTGTAAATAAGTTTATTGTACATAAAAGAGAAAAAAAACACAGAAAACATTACTAGAAAACGCAGCTGCACAATGACACGGAGTAACCTTATCTCAGATATAAAAAACAAACAAAACTGGATCCTGATCACGCTTACAGTGAAACATGATTGGTTAGAAAAGTAACAGCGTGTAACTTGCTGCGTGATATACGCATGACATCTCCATAATAAGTGCTGATAAATATATTTTAAAACTTGTACATTTCCACATCATACCATGCGGTCTTGCGTAATTTTCTGCTTGCCTGCAATTAACAAGGGCTAGAGTTTTTCAGCAATTTTATTCGCAAAACTAAAGTCGTTGCCACATACTTTTGTACATCATGTTTCTATTAAGCCAGAGTTTGAAGAAGTAAGCAAGTAGGTGAACGTCTCTAGTGATTTAATTCGTCTTTACTTCGATGTAAATGACACGGAAAAAATATTATTTCGACCGCTGTGTATTTAAATCAGCAAGGAAGTCCATTTAAAGTAAAAACAACAAAGTTGAGTTAAAAAAATCTTTATGAGAAAGGAAACCTTAGCGGAGGTCTCTGTGGTGTAATTTCAATACACAATGGATGGAAACATTTCTTACAATTAAAAAAGTTTATTAATAGTCGCGGTTCTGGTAACACCAAAGAGAGTCACCGCTGTACAAAGAGCGCTATTGAAAACGCATTTGAATTCGTAGCCTCTTCTTATTTTCAATCCAAATTTTCCCCAAGTGTAATGTTTTTGTTCATTGAGGATAGCATGAATTTGAATTTACCATTCAGCAAACGGGTGTACGCTAGGTTCCCTCTACACAAAGAAAAAAGAAGTTTACTGAACTCTGCAATGTAACTTTCCGTAATGTAAGTCACCTTGGAAAATTGCACATTTCATTTCATCTATTTCTGACGTAAGTTGGTAAATTTTCTCACACCGTATAAACACCGCCTAATACAGGGCTTCTTAACCAGGAGTGCGAGATCTGTTCCTAGGTGGTGCGTGGTTAGGTCTATATAAATACCAGGCCATTCTATACGTTGCATCCATTATGACCATTATGACGTTTAATCCATCAAATCACTTCTTTGCTACTGCAAAACTAACTCACATTTTAGTATTGTGTTATTGCGTAGTCAGTTTATCTGCATAAAAATTAAATTTCAATTAGGCCTACTTGGTTACTTAACTAATTTCGGAAGAGGGTGCGAGAATTGGTTTGTGATTTCAAAGGGGTACAGCAATGAAAAAGGTTAAGAACCACTGGCCTAATACGTGCAAGTAATTGGTTCGTGCCTATACCAACCAATTTTCACAAATTCACCTTAATACCTTAACAAATTTTTGAGTAAAATTAGTTTTACGTCTTCCTTCTTCCAGAGCAACTTCGATTTTAATATTTACTCAACTTAACCTTTGAAGATAGACAATTCTTATTCAAATTATCGTTCTAATCTTATATTTGCTGCTCGTGTTGTTGCAATTCTAATCGCTTTTAAGTACAAACATTGTTTCTTTGCGTTTTGAAGCTACTAACAAGTTAACAACGCAATTAGCCTACTGGAAAAATCCCGTTATTGGGCTTTCTGGAAATTTACGCACATGATTAAGTATACTAGGAGCAGCTCATATTGGAATACGGAGAAAATCTCATAACTCGAGCTCTTGTAACAAAGGGCTAATGTCAAGGCTAAAATTTTTGCTATGAAAAAGCACTTTTCGTCCTGCTTGTGCCAAATTTTAAGTAATGGTTAAGTAATAGATGCGACTTGGGACTTTCAAACATGCCATCTGTGAGGGTTGTTTACAAGTTAAAATAACCATATCACCCTCTGATTGGTCTAGAAAAGTTATCATTAAAGGCCTCAGCAAGAATTTAATATTTTCATGAAAAGCTTAATTTTTGACTAATTCTCAACCTTAACAGAATGAAAACGTAGAAATTACGCTCTATAGCGCTCTCTTTTACAAGCTTTAAAAATTTTTTTCTGCCCGCTATATGCTGCTAGAGATGTTGCAAGCAGACGAAAATAAACTTGACAATATACTGAAGTATTTCAATGAAAGTACGAACGCAGAAAATATGTTTAGAGTTGTACAAAGAGAAATATCTAACAATATCTTGGTACAGCGAAGCAGCCGAATTATACAAATTATGACAGGAAAATACTTAAGAATATGTAAACGGACAAGAGGCCTACTCGACAATACCGAGACGTTTATGTCTATCCTATTACCTATCTCTGTCGAATGTATCTTTGTTTGTAAAAAAGCAATCATTCTATCCGCTGAGATAACACGACAAAAACTGTGTGAAGAAAAGATGTTTTATTGTAAGGGCCGCATACAACAATATAACATGGTTGGTTAGCTGTCAAGCAGAAAGCTGAAAAATGCGACAGCGAGAGCAGTGGCATCGGAACTAGATACCGAAGACATCAGTAGTATAGATTGGCCGCCCTACGAACCGCATTGCCTGCAGATTACAGATGCATAGCGACACCACGCGTTAAACATCTTGCAGGTTTCTAGACTAAGGGTTAGATAAGAAACGAAATAAACATCTTGGGTTTGTGGAAAGACTTATCTGGGAATACGGTTGCGTTGGAATGAATGACGTTTTCACAGACTCATCTGACAGTTTGTGGTTATGAAATGATACTTTTTGTATTTACGATTCGCAGCTTCGAGCTATCACAAATTCTGACAAGGCAACTAGAGATGTCGGGTTTGCAAAACAAATCGGGGTTACAGGTTATGGGTAATTTTAGATCCATAGCGACACCACGCGTTAAATATTTTGCAGGTTTCTAGGCTACGGGTTACGTAAGAAAGGAAATAAACATCTTAAAAACCTGTACCAAAGAGAAAAACGAATAAACAATGTAATAATGTAACAATATTTGGTATAGACATTGTAATTATAATCCCGTAAAGAAACTTTGCTGCTAGAGATGTTGCAAGCAGACGAAAATAAACTCGACAATATACTGAAGTATTTCAATGAAAGTACAAACGCAGAAATATGTTTCAAGTTGTACAAAGAGAAATATCCAACAATATTTGTGTAAAGCGAAGCTGCCGAATTGTACAAATCATGACATGAAAATACTTAAGAATCTGTAAACGGAGAAGAGGCCTACTCGACAATACCGAGACGTTTATCTTTATCCTATCCTACTCCATCCTATTACCTACCGCTGTGGAATGTACCTCTGTTTGTAATAACGCAATCTTTCTATGGGCTGAGATAACACGTATTGATGTGCATGTGTGAAGTATAGATCTACAAAGATGTTTTATTGTAAGGGCCGCATACAACAATATAACATGGTTGGTTAGCTGTCAAGCAGAAAGCTGAAAATGCGACAGCGTAATCGGAACTAGATACCGACACAAAGACATCATCTAACTAAACGTAACAAGATTCACAGCAAAAACTACCCGCACACAAAATTTGCTTGATAAGCGACAAGCACAAAATGGTAAAATTTTACAAAACACAAATGAATTGTACATTCGAACAAGTACGGAATCAAAACAATCGCAAGATGACGCAATCTAAGTGAATTTTTGAAATGCAGGAGCAGCACAGTATTATTGCATCATAAACTTCATGACGGTTTGCTTCCGTGTGTCATTCTTATGAAATCAAACAATAAATAGGATGAAACGATAACTGGAAATCAAACACAAACAGTGCAGCAGCAAAAAGTGTAAAATTTCGATTGAAACAGTTTTGTGAAACCTTAAAGATAAACAAACTTTGAAAAGGCAGAAATAAATAATTCTCTGAATCTGACCACGCTTATACGAGGCAGGAAACCTAAACGGCCCAGAAAAAAAGACACTGCAATTCAGACAGGGAGGGAGCTCTATTAATCTAAACGCAAAAGATTGAGAATATGATTGATCCATAAACACGACAACATTTACTCATCCTCCCAACACCGGCGCGAACCACTACGTTGAAATACAGATAATAAAATAAGCATGGCGCCATGCCACGTTACTGGCACGAGTCAGACGCCAGATGAGGCGAATATGCTCATAAAGGAATCCTCGTAGAGAGCAATGAGGAGCATGATGGTCACTCCGCCGAGAAATCCGACGTTCTGGAAGATAAAACGGCTCAAACCGTCCTCCTCAGCACAATGCTGGAGCATCTGAGATAACTGAAACACGTGAAGAAATGTCGTTGAGTGTCGCGTTATTGCGCGGGTCATCCCTGGCTTGTTGTGTTCAATTGTCGTTAAGTAAATCTTTTAACTGGTATATACTATTCATAAACCTAACTAATAGTAACTATATTTCACAAACCTGTCAGTCATTTGTTACTATTTACTATAAAGTTACTATTTTTGTCATTACAAGGGGGACTTTGTTCAAGTTTAAATAGCACGGTGTTGTGCAAATAATATCTAAAATTGACAATCATTCGGTGTGACCTACCATGTCGACCAGGCCCACGTACAGGAAGCCGCCAGCGGTGATGGCGAGAATCCAGAGCTTCACTGTCACCGTGTATTCTCCGATGACAAGACCTGTCAATCAAAAGCACAGTGGTTTGTGTTGTAAAACCGAAAAGGAAGATTTGGACTAAACGCAACAAATGTTTATTGAAGTTTGGTTACAGCGTAAATAATCACTAGTAGTCGATCATTGGAATCTATTTAGAAGGCTTACCAATGATAGCTCCGACAAAAGCGAGACAGGCGCACATTCCGTTATAAAGGAGAGCTTTCTTGATTGACATACCGGCATCAATGAGGATGGCAAAATCCCCAAGTTCATGAGGAAGTTCATGACAAAATATTGCCAGTGACGTGCTCAGTCCGGCTGCGATGCTGCTACTGAAAGCGGCTCCTGTGATCAACGTTGGCTTTTTAGACCAATTTCTCTTGGGAAGGGCATTGCGTAGCTGGTGTGAATATCGTTGTAAGACACTTGCTTCTAGTTTTATTCTTGTTTTAAACTGAATACTATTGTTTTTTTGAGTGTTTTTGCAAAACTTTTTTAGCACAAGGCATGGGAATTCCTGCAGACTGGACTGAGACTCAGTAGGTGACCGCAAAACAGGAAATCATGAAGTTATGTCGTTCGCCAGCTGGCAAGCTAAAAATATTTGGCAGCTTATCTGGGATTTCATTTGCGGCCGCCCGTGCTATTTCGGGGAATGTTCGGTTCATGTTTAAGCGGGATTTATCGTGGTCGTTATGCCACCTCGTCGAACAGTTATGCGCAAGTTTTGATCGATGAAGAGTTTGAAGTGTTTTCAAATCCCACCGTTGGAAAAGAGTTGCTGTACTCGTCTTCTCTTGTTTTGCATAGAACGCTATGTAAACTGTTATTCGTTGTTCTAATACGATTACGACAATATTGACTCTTTTGTTTTACAAGGTATATTTTTCAAATGAGTTCCGGTAAATTGTTATCGAAAATTTAAATTTCGTTGAAAAATATTTTGCATGTTAGTCGTGGTGTAAAGTGCTCAAATTCTGACGGGGTCATACAAGGATAAGGTCGTAAACAAGCCGAGAACTACTCGACAACAATCACAGCTTTCCGACGTGCGATTAAACCGCTTTATTTCGCGGGAGTTGTTTGCTAAGTCCTCATCACTTAACCAGTTAAACTTAGCTTCAACGTTAATCAATGGAGTAATTTCGGTTCAGATATGTCGGGTCAAATAATTAGTTCTTGTTCATGTAGTTTATCACTTCGTCTCTAACCACTGCGTATATCGGATAAACAATTAAACTCAGTCCAACTGTCAACCGGTTAACTCGGTATGATAAGTTTGGTGGAGTACCAGGAGTGTTTGTTTATTCTTCAGTGTCAATTCCAATTTAATTTTCGACGATTGCGCGTTGTGATTACGCCCCTTTTTGGCGATTTGGCGATTTTAGAGTAAGGTACAATCGAAGACAACCAGAATTTGCATCACTTTTACTGGAGGACTGACCTATGGCGAGTCCATCGCTGAAGTTGTGAAGTCCATCTCCCATAATTATCATCCAGGCCAGGTCCTTGACTCCTTGAGCTTTAGAGAGGTCGGGATGGTGGTGGTGGTGATGGTGATCTTGATGATGATGATGACGCACCAAGACGTGGGCTGTCTCATTTTCGTGATGTTGTTGGCATGACGACGGCGAATCTATCGGAGACATAAAAAAGGTGTTACACTGCACGCGACGTTTTTCTGGCTTAAATTTATTACTTCTGCAACGAACGACTGTAGCAACCAATCACCTGTAGTGGCTTCGCTTGCGCGTCCATTCTCACAAACGTCCAAATCAAGCGGAAATGGCGGTGTGCGGGTACCTGGAACAAGAACGAATTTTGCGTTTTTCTAACTCAGCCAGTACAAACCACAACAACCTAATGACGCAATTCTATTGACGTTTTGCTGACGATTACGCCCCGGGGTAATAACAATCGTGATTGAATTAAAGCCAATCTTTGCCTTGAAAATGGCCCCCACGGTAAATCTTAGACTAACGGGATATGTTTTATGGGATTATTTCATTCACAAGGTTTTCATTTAAACTTACCGTTGCTCAACTGTCGTTTGACTTTCACTTGTTCACTTGCGTTGGGAAATTTAAATACAGCGCCGTTCTGCAAAAATATTTAATTATAAAAGTGAATAAAGGTTAAAGGAAATGTGACAGGATTAAATTTTGTAAAAATGTTTCATACAAATATCGATCCAGTAACACAGATACGCTTGGTACGATTCATGAACATTTCCTAGTAAGTGCCAACGAATGAGTCAGTATTATGTTAACCCCAAGTTGTCTCTCTTGCCACTGACGTACGTAATACTTGGAATCGTGGCTTGCTTTATTTGTTTTTACAACAGATTCAGTCTGTGCAGTGCCTCAAAGCGGACAATCAGTGATAAGTATGAATTTTTATTGAAGAGCTTTGCAGAAACCGTGAATACTTGAAACGTGAATACAGTAATACAGAAAATACCGTGAATACTTGGCGCTATTCTCACAACACAACATTCTTCGGCTATTTCTAACATGATAAGATCAATGCAGTTGGAACCAATAAAGAAATATTCGCAACGTTTAACCAACCGATAGTGATAGTCCGCTGTCGTGTGGCGACTCCACCACGAATGTGTCGACTTGGTTTGGTGACTTTTTCTTGGAATTCACCAGCAAAGGATCTGACAAATAGAAATAATTAAGAATTCCTTATGAATTGAACTGAAATCGCAGTTATGTGACTGTTATGTCGGGTGGATTGCTCCAAACAACAATATTTTCTTCTCATCTTACCGACTGACTCATGCTTAGGCACTATCAAGCATTCGTCGCTTTTGGGAGAAGGGAATTTTTTTTCTTTTGACTCTTGTTCTTTGCGCTAAAAACGAAACAAAACGTACACGCGTTGCTATTCTCTCTGGGTATAACAAACATGGCATATTTACATACGTGATGCAAAAACACAGTAGCTACCAAAAAGAGACATTTGACGCATTAGTTTGTGACCTGCGTACAAGGATACACACGACAGCTATTTTGGCAGATGTAGGGTACGTCATCATAAACACAACCCTACCTTATTTCGTCTGTATTTCCTTAGCAGACCCATTCCACTTTCGAACACGAAGAATATATATATTCCCAGAACTGCCACAAGATTCTTCATGATTGTGTCTTTCTCGTCTGATTCGCTGCCATGGTCATGAGCGCCGTGATCGTGTCCGCCTGTCGCCTGCGTGGAAGCAACAGTGTCCATTAATCACTTATTTCGATGCATCATGATTTTAAATACACTGCTAAGATATCGAAAGTAGTATTCACTAGCACTGTGCTCAAGTTTGGAAAATCGGCAAAATTATGCCAGAATAAGATCTTTTACACGGCTGTGTACTTCGTCTACAAAAAGTAAAATATTGAAACTGTGCGAGAAATGAGTCACAGAGTGAGCTATTGACAAGGTCGTGACGTACGTGAGGAAGCAAGTGAAGCAAAGCATCTCCCACCAGGGTCCCGACAGCAAGAGAGACGAGGAGAGACAGAAAACGGTTGAAGAACTTCGATTTGCTCATGAGTGGGACGATGATGATTCCGATCACGCTGAGCGCGCTGATAATTGCCACTGATCCCAAAGTAATGGCCCACACTGTCACAACAAGTCAATGTATGCGCGCATTTCTAACTCAACACAGCTTCGGCCTTGTGTGATGCGGCTATCAGTGAATTAGTTATGATTTACCCAAACAAGGTAAACTTTTGAGGGAACAATGCTCATTATTACGCAACAAAACTAACCTTCTCCACGATTGTTCTTGGGAGCTTCACTCTCATGATGTTCTTCTGCATCTGCAAATCATAAAATTTTTATTCCATGTTCAATTACGGTACTTACAATTATAAAAACAACCAAGCAATTTAGGTTACCTGAGCCAGATCCTGAGCCAGAGGTGCATTCTGGAGATTGCAAGTCGAAGATGATGCGCGGTAATATTGCAGAAAAGTCCGACAGAGTTATTCTGACCTCGTCTGCACTCGTGTTCGAATAAAACTCAGACAAGACATCTTCAGGTGTTTGAAGGCACTGAAACATTTAAACCATTTCAATGCAGGAAACATAATTGTAGATAGCAATCAAATTGAAACAAAATCAAGACACCTGTCAAAGTCTAAGATCAAACTTAAATGCTACAATCCAGTACAAGCTCAAAGATGAAATATCAAAATAAATTCAATGTAACATGGCCAGTTTTGCAGTTTGACACAAGTTGTAGTTGCGAAAGATTTCAAATTTATCAACTGCTTTGGGAATATCTATCTGATTGAAAAGTGTGTTGTTTTTATGTTACTTGGCTCTATCTCAGGGCTTTATTTAAAACTGCCAACATGTCATGAATCATTAACCAGTGCAGACATAATTTCAATGCGAGAACTGTTGTTT
Source organism: Clavelina lepadiformis (assembly GCF_947623445.1). NCBI lineage: Eukaryota > Metazoa > Chordata > Ascidiacea > Aplousobranchia > Clavelinidae > Clavelina > Clavelina lepadiformis. The sequence continues at coordinate 18,315,829 of NC_135246.1, read as the reverse complement.
CTTCTTATATGTTAAGAGAACCACTTAGCTAACCTAATCAATATTCCTCATTCGAAATGTATCGAAGCCAACTTATTACCACACAAGCCATAATTATTGATAATTGTGCACGCATTAAAAATCCCAGGAGTTTAAAAAGGATGAATAATAGATCACTACTGCTTTGAAATATTAATACAAATCAAAAAATACAAGACAATAGAAACTTTTCTACCAACCAACTAGATCTTGCTTCTTTAGACATCACCAACAACAAGAGTGCATATTTCACGAATTCAAACAACGAAAGCAAACAAAGCATCACTTCCAAGAAAAACATATCGAGCATATAGGAATGTACAGTAGGACGAATGCTTGTCAAACATGATTAAACATGCAGTGATACCAACCATTCACAACTCTAGTCATGACTACACAAATATTGTTAAGTTCAAATATATATTCTCCAGTTATACATTTTCCGGTATACGTGATGGCAAAGAAAGAAACTAATTAATTTTACATGCTGTTTAAAGTAGGTTTGACCTTGTAAGTTCTTATTATAAAAGTGCTTATTTAAACATGCACTGCATCCAATGCTTATACCACGCTACAGGGTAAATGCTATACCATAATTACACAAATATGAATTATCTACATAGAAAGGATGATAGTAAGCCATCTGATTATCCTAACGCTACTATCAGTTTATGTTTCCTGCTTGGTGTTGATATGGAATTCCAATATTTAATACGGTTAAGGTAAGAGACCAGTCATTAACTAAACATTGTCAATGAATGAATGTGCTTTACAAAGTTCCAGTGTAATACTATATTTATTAAATGTTAAATGTTTTTGTGTATATTTTATTGCTATCCATCTATTTTCCACAAAAACCCACTAGAATAGCTATAACTGACACACAAAACTAAGCTTGATTTCAAGAGAAAAGAAACATGTCAAACAATTATCAAGATTTTTCAATTGTTGCAGCAACACTAACAGCAACAGCTATGAATGACTAAAAAATTATCGGTTATGTAGAGTTCATCAACAAGAGATTTTTCTTTTAGCTTGATTATTTTCATGGCAAGGGATAAGACATGTAATTAGTACAAACCCAAAACAATGAGCCACACTGTAAATGGCAAATATAAATACAGTAGATGCACCGGGCTTGTGCAAATTTTAGTTATGCAAAAAGTATCTCACTTAGTTACAAGACACAAGCCAGTAGTAGCTTACCATCTTTTTATCTTCATCTGAGTAGTCCATCATTTTATCTTCGTAGTCCATGAAGAAAAAGTCTAAGTAACTGTAGTCAAATTCTTTTTCAAGTTCGTCTGATTTATGAGCATGATTTCCGGATTCACTGTTTTCATGATTATGATCATGAGTTTCTTCATGGTCATGGGGTTCATCGTGATCTTCATGTTCACCATGATCATGATCTTCATGACCATTCACTTTAAGAACTCCAACGTTTTCCATGAAGTTTTTGAGGCTGGACACAGTAAAGTTACCATCTTCATCAAGATATTGTTCAAAAATCTTCTTTGTGTAATCGACACCAACCAAAGTAACCTGGAAATGAAACATAATTTAAACTAAAACTTACCTAATTTTATATAAACGTAAATATATATATATACAAACCTTTTCTGAAGACTTTGTTCGTATAAAACAAGACCCACTTTCACATTTTACACTGAGTTCAACATTGTTATCTGTATTTGCTTTCACAGGCTCGGATGTACTTGTGGGCGTGGTTGTGGGTGTGCTTGCACTCCTTTCACCGACCGGATGCCCCACTGTGGTATCTGCTTAATCAAACATAAGGCATTCCAATATGTTTTGTTCACTGATAATATTGAACCATTACAGAAGATAACAATTTTGTTACCGTATACGTCACACTTTGTTACATTACATATGTAGTAACAGGCATAACTCAGAACAATATTACATTTCTATACCTTGAGCAGAAATCGTCGATAGTAAAAGTTGAACAGACAAAACAAAAAAGAACCATTTTGAAACTTGATTTCCATTTAACCTGGTTGTAATATCAAAACTGTTATAAGGTGACAAGCAAACAGTAACTGATGAGCATTATAGTAGTGGGTGGACACTCAGTGACATTTATAAAACGTTCCAAATAACATAGGCCTAGGCTACAGAGTTTCAAGATAAAAAATCTACTAAACAGAAAAAAGCTCTTGCATATTTTATTAACTAAACAACCAGCGTGCGATTACGAACTGCTAGTTCACGAATATATTTTAAGAAAGGGAAACAATTGATAATGAAGTATATCTTTATGGAACATAAAATTTAATGCAAATCACAACTTGATTGGAAAATGTGCTGTTTTTATCTTAAAATATTTTCGTGGTAAAAGCACAAAAAAACCATTTGCAGATTTTATTTCGTTAGCAGATTTTGCAAACTTTCCAATTTAGCCAAAAACAAATAAATTTATTAATTGAAAAATAGATTATCAATTGAAAAAATAATGGCTAACAGCTAAATATTCAGCAGGCCTGAGCAAAATTAATTGCCAAGCAGACCAAGTATATACCAACTAGGCAAAACACAAATTGGGTCTGGTATACAAATGCACAACCAGATGACGTCACAATTTGAGTAGTTGGGGTCTAGAATACAAAGGCATCCTGTGATTGCGCACTTGTATACTAGACCTCACATACTGATCATAGCAAATTATGTTCAAATTCATACCTGTGAGATAATTTTGTTCCAATACTGTGAACAGAAGTAGATCCAGCTGAATAAAATAATTATATTTAACAGTCAAACATGAGCAGCATAACACTGTAGTAATTTAACTGTAAGCATAAGTAGGCTATAAAATAGAGCAACGTTTATAATAAAACAACAGGATACTAATCAAAACTACGAACGTAGGTATTTCAAATTATGAGTCTAACTTTAAAATTCTGGGTTAATTAGGCCTAAATCAGAACCAGAATTCACGACAAAACTCAATTGATTTATTGGCGCAGCCTAGCTTAGTACATTATTTTACGGCTATACACTCATAAAAAGTTTAATATTACGAACCTAAATATCCCAAAATTAAACAAACCAAGTGTAAATTAAGTAGATCGTGTAAACGAAACACCAACTCATATGAACACATACAACCAAAACAAGACTTACCAAACATTTTCACTCAGTACAAATCCTGCTTAGTGCCGCTTGCAAAATGTTTGTCATCGACCGACGTGCCGTGTGCAAAAGTAGATTGAGGCAGGGCTTTGAGGGGTTATATATTGACCACTAGCAGTGCCACGTGCTATTTTTCACATCGATTTTTCTAGAAAATAAAGGAGTATTTCGAGAGAATGACGATAAATTTTTTCATAATATTCCAGAATACGTTACTTAAAAAATAAATACAGTATTACGCTGAAAAATTCAATCTCAAAAAAGGAAGTTTACGTGATGAAATCCCGCGAATCATTTTAATTTTACTTTAAAAGCGAAAAAAATGGTAAAAGTGAAAATAGTGCAATTTAAAAATTTTTACACTTTTGACTTTTTATGACTTTAGAGCTAAATTTGATTGAGCGGTTTTTTAAAACAACTCAGATTGAAGGGTAGCGTGCCATTTTTCAACTTTTCACTCACTTTAATGCTTTTACTTCCTTCAGTTGCGTTAGAGTGGTTGTGTTTAGTAAGAATCGTTTTAAGAAATTCTGCTTTACTACGCCAATATTGCTTAAAAAATTATGTATAATTGTCAAAGTTGTGAGGTTTGACCCGAAATCTGTCGTATTTTCTATTACTTTTGTATTTTATTCATCATTAGCACGCGAGTCACAAACACGATTCTATAAAGACTGAATTAACCCGGATGTCAAAACCATAAGGTAGGGATCCAACATAGACATCATAAGACAATACAATAAAGATAGCACTTCAATACATTACAAAATCCTATTAAAAAGGTCTCAAATTTTAAATCCTAATTCAAAACGTTCAGAATTGAGACAACTGATGAGTCAACGCAATAAAATCAAACGTTTAACTAGAAAAACGATTGCTATTAGAGAGGCCACAAACATTCCACCAACCAATACCGAACTAAACCTTTCAAGACAATGGGTTCAATTATCTGCGTTTGCTGTCACTGCGAATTTAATTTTTCTGGTCATTTGAAACTCAGACTGGAGGTAGGCTGCCTACGTCTTATCCTAATCCCATAACGCCAGAATAATTCATAGTATATTTATAGTAAGAAACCGAGCTAAAAACTTTGGACCATTTCTTCGTCTTTATTCAATGCAAATGCCCAAATCATAACCCAAACTCTCAGATTTATCAAAAATGTCACATTTGTCGGAATTATTGAAAAATCTTACTGTTTTCTCTGCTATATCTCTAGTGTGTGGTGGAGTTATTCGGGTGTTGGCTAAGGATAACTTTCATTTTGGCGCAATAAGTACATGGCCATATCCAACCATATTATTCAACAAAATACGAAGGACTTTGCCACGAAATAAGATCGTTTGTACAAATAAATTTCATGACTAGCCTATACGATATCAAAGGACTTAATGTACATGTGAAATATTATTACAGGAATGATGAATATAGAATAACACGAAAAATTTGAAAACTGTTCCTGTATTTTAGATTTTTTTACTGAGTATTACTATCATTATGTGCCGCGTGCCGTCTCATCAAAGTATTATATCATATATCTTTTAATCTTCGCTTCAAGCCATAAAGGTGTTAGTAAAACCTGCTGCGATTAACCCACAGACAAAGATTTTTAACTCATTAAAAGATTTGTGTGACCAAAGAAGTAATTTTCTAAATATACGACGTTTGAAAAATACTTGTGACTGTACAAGTAAATTAATCTAAAAACAGATGATTGTCGTTACTTATATAAGTCTATGTTATATCTACATTATCTTCATTGAAAACTTATTTAGGGATAAGTTAAAGAGATTTCTAAATCTCTTGATAGTTGCAATTACACTAATTAAAGCATCGGGTTAATTCGACCGATTGTTATGAATGGTTTTGCTCATTTCTCTCACATTTGTCAACGTTTTGTTAACGTGAAGTCAACTTTAACCTAAATTTCCTTTGAAAAAAAAGACAAATATCACGTCCGAAACTGTACTATAAATGTTTAATAAAAATAAATATTTTATTTTGAATCTATCTGCCGCCAATTGTTATAATACCAATTACGTGGTACTTGTCTACAGAAATCACTGAAAAACTTGTTTAATTGCCTAAAAAATGTAATTTACTTACAGGTTAGCATTTTGCTGTAAACTTGCACCAATATTTCTGAGTCGCGTCACTCCGCAGCGTTCTAGTTAATTATTATCTTTCAGCTACGTCACACCCGAGTTCATCTTTAAACCAAAACTTTATAACTCCAACCAGCAATCAACCAAACTTACGCGCGGGCAATGCTTAGAACTATACATGTTTTGATACAAAAATATTAATTCAAATGGGTTAGTAAGTAGCAACCAGGAGAACTTAAGAAGCATTGGTTTAGTCCGGTTCCGATGAGAACAGTGGTTCCGTACTGTAGCCTAACTCAATACATCTGGATTCTTTAAAATGAATATCTTACTCACATTTCAATCAACGATAACTGCTGACTTGTCTGTCTATAGTTTTTGTTTTGATGCAAATTACCTGCTCAAAGTATAACTCGCGATAATATAAAAAAAATTCACTTTCAACTTTTGAAAAAGCTTCTCGTCAACAAAATGATCAAATATCTTCCCATTTACTTAAGATATTTGAGATATGAAAACAACGCCTTCAAGCCATTAGAAGGTAAACGCCTTGGGACCGCACTTCGTGGCAAAACGTGGCAAAAACAAAATCAATTCTGATAAAACCGCTATAAAAATAGGGTCATCTTCTAAACATATCGCTTTTTTCTACCGATCGTGCTTTCGGGCGTCGTAACTTGATTACGAATTAGAGTATTAGACGAACAGATTCTACAACCTGCGAATGTTGAAAAGAGTCTAAATGGATTGTGACGTTATCTTAATGACATACCATAAAATTGCCGAATGCTTTTCAATCTTGCGCAAACGTACAGTACATGCCGCATCAAATAAAGGTAGATTGGGAATTAGTGAATACGTCATCGTCGGCCCGAACCCAGCAAACATTTTGAGGCGAAAGTATTTAATTTTCTAAAGCAATCAAAAAAATCGTAAACACTTCGGCGTCTGCTATCATTTAATTTTTACATGGCATTAGCTGTACAATTAGAACAAAATCGAATATGTTTGTCGCAAATAAGCATCTTGCTCCATATGCATAATCAAACTTTTTTAGTTTCAAGTTTAACAATGGATATAACGGCGCTATACTTCAGCAACTTCGATGCCCTTTTTCGAAGTTTTTCTGTTTTTTTGAAATTTACGTTACGTAACGTAAAAAAACGTAACAGGATGTAAAACTAACATCGCAGCAAGTTCAATATTATTTGTTTACAAATAAGCGATGTGCAGTGAACGTCCTGATCGGCGCATTTATGCTTTATAGCACATGCAGAGTTATGCATTCGCTATCAGCAGAATAATTTTTGCACACGCAGAGCCGGTAGGTGAATTACGGGTCGCCGCCTTAAACTTCACACTACTGCACCAGCATAAGCTACGCACGATAAGTTGTACAGTTTTTTAAAAGGCAAACAATTTCGGGGGCGGAGGCGGCACGCCCCAAATGCCATCCCGCCATGCGTGTGATTATACGTCAGAGGAACGTAATACTGGGTCATTGTTTGCTTTAAATTATTGCCGTGAGTACTTTATGTACACTGCACAGTATGCTTGCGATTGGCGTAAAATTGGTCACCGGGTTCTTGGTTACTTGTTGAAAACGTAAACTTGGTTACCTGTTTTATGGTTTCTTATGCTGTTAAGTCTTTGCAAATGAAATCGGTTACAAGTTACTTAATAAGCGCTAGGCAACGTATATGTAGCCTTAGGCTTCCGTAGGAACCAATTTCAACTCGGTAAGTGAGTGCAGATTACAATAATACCAATTTACTGAGTTGATTATAACGAATGTTGGAAGCAGTTTATCATGTATGATGCAGGTCTACGGCTTCGAAGCTTTATGGCGTTTTTACAGAAACACATCACTTACTTTTTACACAAGGGACTTGCGTCGGGACGTCAACAATTTTTTTGTAAGTGCTGTAATGCCAACAATACTTCAACATTTTACATTATAAGGAAGAACGCCGTCGAACCATCTAATCGACTAATTTGCATTAATAGCCTCGAAGAATTCTTTTTGATAATAATTAATCGGACATCTGTAACTTTGAATAATTCATCTACCTAATGGCTGTACAGCAGCAGAAACCGCAGCATTAATAAGAACACAATACACGTCTATAACGACCACTACCTTGCTTGGGAACGCTCTAATTACACCTTAACTGCAATGGGGTCTAGAAGAAAAGACGTTCCGGCTACAATAAAATCTGCTTAAAAGTCTGTTCATGTGGTTGTCGCCGTGCAAAGTCAGATTTGGCGTCAACGAGGCCTCATTAAAACTAAAAAAAAGCATCGAAGATTTTTATGTGGTTTACCTCCGACATACGTAAGCACAGCCAACTATTTATTTTAGAACTTGCCGCGAAAATTTACCATTACCACCTTATCATTGGTTCTATACATACACAACTGACATAAAGGTTTTAAACTTGTTCAACTTAAAACGTTAACCTGGTTTCTGAGAGATGAGCGAATGCTGTGCTTGAAACTATAATAGAACCTTGCAAATTTATGACAAATCGCATGAAACTTTAATTCTTTTCTGAAAAGCCGATCCTTTACATTAATCCCTATAGATGATGATGAATGAATCCAATCACAACGAAAGTATCGCATCCAGGAAAATCTTGCAGTTTATGAACATTATTTCCTGACATTTGGTCAAATTCTCGAGTTTATCGTAACGCTTCCGAAATTCGAACAGTTTTTCGCGGAGCATCCTTTCAAAAGTGAGTTGATTCTGGCCTTCCCTAAGGCATTTATTTACGCACTCTCGCTATGAGATGTTTAGACACATGAGTGAACAGCATTTTCTGAATACTTATAAGTAACATCATCAAACATGTTTTCAGTTAGCGACAGGGCTATAGCTTGTAGGAGGAATGTTTTAATGGCGCTAAATGGGATTTTCGTTAATTGGTGAACCACCGTGGCAAAAACGTCAAAGGCAATCATAGGGCATTATAAATGCATCATAGGCATCTAATTGGGACTTAATTAACGTGTTTATTTGAAAGATGTTACAATATTTACAGCAAACTGTCACCGTTTTACCAAACAAACTTGTACCGGAAAAATCGTAGGCCATGCACCTCCCAAGCGATTTTATGCAATTAGCTATTAACAACATTTAAAAGACCTTATCATTTATAAAGCAACATTTTAAACGTCGCAGTTTATCTAATGTAGGTTAATTATAACGTAATCAAAGCTACTAATGAAGATAATGCATAATCAAGGTAATTGACTGATAGCTAATGTGTTAGCCATTCATGGTGAAATGCAATTCAATAATTTCCAGGATTTTTCTGCCTTAGTCAAGGTTGGTTTTGAAAACTTTTTTGAACTTTCTAATGCAGTTACGGCATGCTCATGAATTAAATTTTACCATTTAGAATGGAACGCTTAATAATGGCTGAAAATAGTTTCACCTGTTAAAATACTACTAACAACGCACTGATAGAGGTCTTACAACTTCCTTTATAAAGACGTAAGTTACGAGAAAATCGTCATGAGAGCAAATACCGAGATGAAAAGCACCACCACACGGCCGCAGTATACATAAACATCACAGGTGGATGTTTCTATGATTTGCCCTGTTCGTTGCCATACACGTTTAAGTCTGGAAATAATCTCCTGAATCTGTGATGGAACACGTTACTACTCGCGTATAAATAATTAGATAATTCTTCCTGGTTAGTTCCATGATGGCTCTGACGTCAACGGTAGCCGAAACATGTAAAGAAGCATGATATGTTGAAGGAAGGAAACACTGGAAATTATGCCTTACACTTGTTTTGAAGTTGTTGTTAGAGAACTGAAACTGCTTATCCGCAAAAACAATTTTCTGAAGTACGCGATTATCAAAACAGCAACCAATCTAATCAATCAAACAACATCCCATAAAACAATTTTACTGCAAAGAAGCAAACCTTGCGAAATAGCTCTTTGGTTTTTGTCGTTCAAACTTAACTTTACAGCAGTTTTTCACATCAACTATATCAAGCAATTGATGCTTGAATTCTAACAAAATGTTTGCTCTCTTCACAAAGCGGAACTCAAACAAAAACCGGTGTCTAAATACACCACTAATTGCACAGGGAACCCACGATAAAGTTTCGCTTATGCTTGTGAGTTCTGCTTAATACGATCTGGTAAAGCTAGCAACTAGTGTTAATGTCAGTAGGTCAGGTCATAGGTTCAGTATTTGGTGTTCAACGTTCATCTTATCACAAGTCAGGATGCACAATGTGCTGCAAATATTGACCGAATATGTGACATGTCACTTCTTATGGCAAACAAACTCTTAAGCGATGTTACATAACAGCCGTAATGATAAGAATTATTACAAAGCGATTAACTGCTGTTAATGACTTAATAATGTTTGTTTGCCAACCGCGAGCAGCCACACATCAACGAAAACGCAACCTTTGTGCGTTTGCAAACAATACATCTTTAAATTAAGGACTTTGCAAAGCTTGGCCTAAAAAGCTTGTGAACGAGTAACCGCGAAAATATCTTATTTGCATTGTGAGGAAACAAATGTCTTTTATCCTGCGTCGTGGTCACAGGTTAGAAGCTTATTCACATAATTCGTCTTTATTTATACTAAGGCGTGCCGCTTAAGTTCAACAAATCATGGTGGTAGACGCGACATTGTTTACAAGTAACTTTGGATTGAAGCTTAAAAATCAACCTTTTTGAAATAAAGGTCAAATTAGCTGTTATCAGTTGAAAATAACATTTTTGGAGGTTACTGCAAAGTCTTGAATGTAGTCATACTAATTTATGTATGCCACATTTAAAACCAACACAATAAACAACAGATTGTGCGTCAAACAAAAGTAGAAGAATTTTCAATGAATTGGCCAGAATCAGGGGTGTCCAACCTTTTTGGCCAATTGGCCACATGCGATTTACGAATGATTGCGCGGGCCACTTGAGTGTTTACTGCTAATTTCGAATTAAAACCCTCACACCAAAATTCTAATTTCAGAAACACGTATCATCCTCTTTTACAATTATAAGAACAATAAACAAAGCAAGATATAGTAAAGTCAACAAAGTTTCTACTACACGTCAACATTTCAATGTGAAGTTTGGCACTGTTTTTCTCAAACAAGTTTGGCAATATTCGGTGAGATGGAGGATGTAGCAATGCGAAGCGAGTTTTCCACATGGCTGTCAGAAATTAGTAAAAAAACAATTAATGTCAATTTCTCGGAATGTAAGTTCGCCATAAATTACGTAGGCGATTCAGTTGAGAATATAAGTCGTTTCGACAAATACTGCGCGGGCCACTCAGAACTTTCCGGCGGACCAAATGTGGCCCGCGGGCCACGGGTTGGACACCCCTGGTATAGTGCATATGTTGTAGTTAAGTTCTTTTAACGATAACAGACAAACCTTTTTTTGGTTAACTGTTATACTCTTATTATTTACTTATTAGACTCTAATAAACATTTTGAGACGCGTTAGAACTTTTGGGAATGTGAATTAAACATTTTGCACCATATAGTTCACAATGGTCTTTTTAGTATCTATATAACTATAATTGTATAGTGCAAGGGTCGGCAACCTACGGTCCGCCATGCGAAATCGTCCGGCCCGAGACATATTAATTAGTTATCACAAGAATACGGCCCGCCGTTTCTTATTGAGTTTCAAACTGCAGTGTTAGCACTGTTTGAAAAAATTGTGGTATTGCTACGCCATAAGTACGTCGTACTAGTCTATTGTTACGCCATAAATCTGGTGCGAAGGCGGTAGACTAGTAACTCGTAATAAGTACGAGATTGTTTATAGACTAGACTAGACTAGTGGTTATAGATACAAAAAGAGATGCGACATTCGTTCTCTACAAAATAAATTCAGGCTATTCAGTACTCCGTTTGATATGGACGCCAATACCATTCCCGAAAAATTTCAAATGGACCTTCTTCAAATGCAATGCAGTGACAAATTGAAGGCAAAATTTCATACAAAGGGCATATCGCTGCTTGACTTTTACAAAAAGTACCTTCTTGAATGTGATCTTTATCCCAGCTTGACCAACAATGCAAAAGAAATGGCATCGATGTTTGGTAGCACGTACACATGTGAACAAATGTTTTCAACAACGAAATTCACGAAGAGCAAGCTAAGATCACGCATTTCCGACGCCCATTTAGAAAATGTTCTGGTTCTTGCTTCATCTGATTTGTCACCAGATGTTGAAAACTTTCACAAAGCAAGCAGCATGAAGTGTCACATTAATGCTGTGTTGTTGAAGTGTGAATACATAAATTTTGTTCTTTTTGTGATTGGTATGATTGAGATTGCAGCAATGTAGCGTAATATACTGAAGTGAGTGTGAATTATAGTATTAATGAAAATTCCGGCCCGCCAAAGAGTTGTACACTCGACATTTGGCCCGTGACTGGCAAAAGGTTGCCGACCCCTGGTATAGTGCATATGTTGTAGTTAAGTTCTTTTAACGATAACAGACAAACCTTTTTTTGGTTAACTATTATACTCTTATTATTTACTTATTAGACTCTAATAAACATTTTGAGGCACGTTAGAACTTTTGGGAATGTGAATTAAACATTTTGCACCATATAGTTCACAAGGATCTTTTTAGTACCTATATAACTATTGTATAGTGCAGGGGTGTCCAACCTTTTTGGCCAAAGGGCCACATGCGATTTACGAATGATTGCGCGGGCCACTTGAGTGTTTACTGCTAATTTCGAATTAAAACTCTCACATCAAAATTCTAATTTCAGAAACACGTATCATCCTCTTTTACAATTATAAGAACAATAAACAAAGCAAGATATAGTAAAGTCAACAAAGTTTCTACTACACGTCAACATTTCAATGTGAAGTTTGGCACTGTTTTTCTCTAACAAGTTTGGCAATATTCGGTGAGATGGACAATGTAGCAATGCGAAGCAAGTTTTCCACATGGTTGTCAGAAATTAGTAAAAAAACAATTAATGTCAATTTCTCGGAATGTAAGTTCGCCATAAATTACGTAGGCGATTCAGTTGAGAATATAAGTCGTTTCGACAAATTCTGCGCGGGCCACTCAGAACTTTCCGGCGGGCCACGGGTTGGACACCCCTGGCCTAAATACTACCGTTTTTAGCTCCACGGAGAAAGGCTTCTGAACTCGGGATTTCTTACAAAAAAATGAGAATGAAAAATGAGTTTTCATGACAGGACAAATTATTCTTGCCCCGAACCAAAACAGTAAAAGGTTAAAAAAAGTTATGATTTCGAGGACCTAATTTTTGGAATAAATTACTAAACTATAAAAAAAATTAAGTCTCATAAATATTTCTCATATCTATTAAGAATTGGACTTGTGCAAGGGAAGTGCTGTCTGGGTAGTTATGAATAAGTTAATAAATTTATGGTTGTAGATTTATTTGAAAGTTTCTTTTAATCTGCTGTCGGTGCTGTAGTGTGTCTCTGTTTTTAGTTTATAGTATTGTTTTAGTTGGTTGAGTTTCAGTTTTCTATCCGATTCCGTTGTTTTTCTTTGAAATAGTGCACTGTTGGTGCAGCGCCAACTAGTGGTCCATTGTCTTCAATGAAATTAGAATATGGCGCACCAAGCCACTGGTCGTCATTGTTTATTTGACGAAATATTGCCAGCAGAATGGCAATATCGAGAAGATAGAATGTGGGATCTTTTTTACCACCACCTTCGCTCGACCTGCATCTGTGTTCAGTTGTAGCCTTCTGGTTACAGCTTTAAGTTGCACATCCTTGTGCCGTTATAAAGTGACATCAAATGAAATGAAAAATAAAGTATTAGTGCTTTTGCTGTCACCTAACGGTCATTTCACATGCATTCCCACCATTTTTTAATACTGTTACAGGGGCTGTAGGTCCATCTGAAGCCCTATCTAAAACAATGCAAAGTACAATTTTTCAATTTGAATTTGCTTCTAAACAAGCCCGGTCACCTTGCTGAGTTTTTGTATCCGCCGAGATGTAGATCAAAAGGACTTAATGCGGTATTTTGAGAAAATTCTCGTATCTGAAATTCTCGCACCAAATGCTTCAACTTTTTAACAACTTTTTCCCTTACATTTCTCCAAAAAATCAGCCAAAAAGCCTTAACTTTGAACCAACACAAAACGTTAACTTTAGCCTGAACCTACACTGCGCACACGCCATAACAACAGCAAACCTCCACAGATTAAGGTCACATGCGCACTGGACCGGAACCATTGATACTTTTTCTATAGTGACGTCTTGCATGCGACCTTCGTAACAATCGCCGGGTTGCCGTTTTAAAATACTGAAAATCGTACTACAGCCCCTACAGAGAATTCTTGCAAGATCTGGTACTGTGTCAGAGCTATATGCAGTAGCTTACTACATAAAACATTGGAATGCTTTTGCAACTTTCTCCAAAACACAACAATGTTCATCACTGTAAAGCTTTTTCGAGTTAGTTTCTTAATTTTCTCTTATTGGTAGATACACATCACAGCATGAAAGAGCTTAAATTCCTAAGAAACTCCCTTGAAGGACAATCATACAACGATGCTCTCAATATAAAATGAAATCTATTAGACAATTCCCTTTGCTCATTTTGACAATTGCTTCCTTGCCAGAACCACTTTAAGAGTATTCAAAGGATCTGTCAGGATCCACACGAGAATAACCCAGTCGCGGGTGACAAACTAGCTGAATGAAGACAAGGCAGAAATTTTATTTTGAAAGTTTATTTCTACGCAAGGCAAAAAGCGACAATTGAACAAAATTTATAATTCCGATCATTTTCAAATGTTAAATTTTGAAATTTGTAGAAAGTTTCTAAAAATGTTGAGCAGTTTCTTGTGTCGATAAAATACAGATGAAATTTCCAAAAGAAAAATCAGAGATGATTGGAAAAAGACCCAGGGTTATTATTCACATAGTAGATACACAAGGCAACAAACTACTTATGTACAATAAAGAAGCCCGCAGCATAAACCAGTTCTTCATTCAAACTGAAAGCGCCCTTTAGCTTTTCTAGAGTTTAGTTCAACTTACCAAAGACAGAAGAATAGATTTAAAAAGTAATAAAAAGGTTGCAACTTAAAAAGTGAACAATTTTCAAGAGGAAAAATACTAAACCCATCGTAGTATGACGTAACTATCGCTCCTAGTTACGTAACCGTCATCAAATATGGCGTCATAGAAGCTACATCCCCACATCAAACCAAAACTGTCATGAAAGATGTACCGCCTGTGACGTCAGCTGGTCCGTATATAGCTACATGGCACAGTTAGTCACTCTTTTCGATCTTAACTTTAGAAAAATCAATCTCTCCGCATTCATCCTGCTCCATGGACTGGCTGCCATGGTGGAGCTCGTGGTGGAAGATCCGTGGAACGAGAAGAACAGCGCCCTCCGCCTGTTCGAGGCGGAAGCGGGAGGGGTCATAGGGACGACCGGAGTTATCGCGCAGGGTCGTGAAAATCTACAAGTGACGATGAAGAGTTTAGGAAATCGATCGGGGATGGTTCAAAATGTTAAACCAGCAATTATAAAGAAGCTTCTCCACAAGCATGTCATAGTGGCATGACGTAGATGGGAAAAGTGAATAGTTAATGACGTTATAGAGGTGATTGTTACCTGCTGGTATAAGCTGTTGTATCGCATCTTCATGTTTTCCTTTGTCATTTCAAGCTCCAGCTTCTCATCTTCAAGTTGTTGCTTCTTCATACGAAGCACCCCTACATCGTCTTCCATGTTCGAGATCGTCTCGATCTTGCGCTTCCGACAGTTCTGTGCCGCCACCTGTTGATCGAAAAAGTTATGAATATTGCGAATTACGCCGAGTCAAAAAGACTTAAAACGCACGTCATATATTTTCCTGACAATGTCGTATTAGACCACAAGACACGTGGAAGCGATATTCAAAGCGGCCCACATAGTTTATAAATAGAATAGTTTGCATAGGTAGAGTAGAATAATGACAATTTAATAAAACAGAATAGAATAGTAAGAGTATCACATAGAGTCTTAGAGCCAACATCCACCTTATTTTTGCCTCTTCTTCGGATGTCCTTGACGAGAGCTTGCTGCGGGGGGGTGAGAGGAGTGCGTGAGATCATCTCGTTATAATCCTCGACGGGAGACATGATGATCTCATCCAGGGTGAACGGGATGTTAAGTTCCCGAGCCTTTCTTTCATCGCGAGACTCCCTCCCGAGACTTAGAAGAGATTTATCATTCTTCCTGGATTGAAAGATGAATCCAGTTACACGCTTGTGGTTGCAGTAAGCATTTCTATTCTGCTTTCGTTACTTTACCATAACATCATTTTTCAAGTACTAAGGCGTGTTAAAAGAATATGGCTACATTGTCAAAGTATACTTGCTTTTTAGGGATCTTTGGCTTTCCAGCCGTGCCATTGTACGTGTGATTGTGTTCGATCGCTTTGAGCTCCGATAAACTGAAGGTTTGGTCGTGGTTAGAATAACCAAGCTCGCTCTTTATGCCAGAATCTGTTGAAACAATTGCATAGCGAATGAGGTCAGAGCACTGACAGCATGCCAACCATTCAAGAAATATACGAACCTCTGCTGTTAAAAGTTTTATCTTCGCTAAGTGCCCGAGATTTGAAACCAAAACCTCCAGGACTATGATCCAGTGAAATGCCAGAATCAGATTCACAGTAATCTGAGATGGCACTGTGGTCAACTGTACTGCCATCTAACGGCTCAGACTCCTTGGAAAAATTGACCACAGAAGGCGACAACGAGCCCAGGGGAGGTGGATGAAAAGGGGTGGTTGATGGATTTAGGTAGGGGCCGCTCTAAACAGAAAAAGTATGATTAGAAAATCTAACAATGGTTAACCAATGCATTGCAAATATTCTCCGGTTCACTGAGCAGTTAACTACGATTTGTTAACTGCACTAGAAAATAGAACTCCATGAAAGTCTTACCACATTATTAGGGAAGGGATCAATTGCGTTGATTGGTACTAAGTCCGATATTGTGTTCGACAGATCCTGCGTTAGATTCTGCTCGAAAAACAATTGACCCGGTTCTGATTGAGATGACGTGATGGGGGTCGTAGTGTCATGAGGGGAGGAGCCCCTCGTGTCCATATTAAACTGGAAACTGTTCAGCTGATCAAGCAGCATGTTTGGTTCCTACGTGAACAAATACAAATCATTACCTTAAGCAGACACCCTATATATCCTTCAACACGATGATAAAATGAAACTTCAAAAATAAAAACTTACCCTCAAATCTGAGTTACTGCTCATTGGTGAGAAGCTGACCCCATCCATTGGAACCCCATCATTTGAGCTGACAGGGGATGGCAGGTAATTGGGGGACATTTGCAACGGGTTATTATAGGTAGGGCTTCCGTAGCTAATAGGGTTACTAAAAGCTGACTGGTTATCTAAAATCAGAATAAGCATGGTTACCAACAGTACAGAAAAAGAGTTCTTGAGGAATCAGCAATTTACTTGAATGTTGGAACAAGACAAAATGGACAAACTTACCAGTGCATTGGTTAAATGATTGATTAAATGTGTTAGTTGTAGGTTCTTCTAACATCCTGTGCTGAATGATTGTAGGTTGTGGTATGCTTGGGCTTGTTAAGCTGGAAAAATATTTGTAACAGTTAAATTAAATGTGATGCAAAGTGTAAGCTCTATTTTGTCTTGTGTCAGACTTTCCAACAGATTATATTTTGGAACGAAAATGATGGAATAGTTTAGCTTTTTTTTAACTTTTTAATTTGTTTGAACTCAATATTCGGTTCTTGTAAAGTAAGGCATGTTACGATGCGCCGTATGATGTCATGAAAACCTATGTGCCTCGTTACGCATTGCGGAGATATGGCTCGAAAAGTTGTACCCTTAAGTAAACATTAAATTCGTTTCTGGAAGCCCTTTTTCAACTTTGAGATTCAACATTACAAGTTTCCTTGGAAAACATTATATCCCAGCACATGCATTTTACTCTACAAATACAGTTTTCACAATGAATTGAACTTCATGTAACCTATCTTCACATCGCTTTCAGGAAGCCAAAACGTGACGCAAGCATCATCACGGTATGCTTTTCATACATTCTAGTGGTGCATGTTTATTTTCAAATCACTAAGTCTCTGTGAACCCTCAAGTAATTTTAAAGAGAAAAGCTTGCGTTTGGGTATTATGGTTTGCAGTACAATTGAACTTTTTTCATACAAGAAGAAGGGTGTTCCCTGCAGCAACACACAAATTTCTTTAAAACCCTTATATTCAAAACATGCCTACCTCACGTTTGTATTTATTACATTGTGTTGAAGTGGTGATAATTGTTGTACGTTTTGTTGACCTTGCAAATTGATCCCAGTCAGTTCTGAAAGGTCGGCAATCTGTTCCCATAGGTCTTCATTCTAATATAACAATACAAGGCAATGAAGATCTCCAATATAAGCAATACCACAAATAAGTTAATGATACCCAAGACGAAATTATTGAGCTTTTACACAAAATTTAATGGTAGACTGAACATTTAACCTAAGGCTAAATTTGTCACTGATACAAATGTCTTTCACAGGAAATGGCCGAATAAAATGCTAACAGGATATTTTTATTGCAAGTGCTAGGACTATCACAAAACGACTTACCGGTTGCATGTCTGTGTTGTTGCTGTTACTTTGGTTCATCAGCGATGTAAGATTGTTGACAATCACTTTTTTTTCCTCTTGAGTGAGCTGACAAAATAGCACAGAAAAATGATGGAAAATGGTTATGAATTTGTGAAAAAATATCGATCAACCCAAGTGTTCTTATACAAGGCTAATGATACCGCAGCACTTGTTGAAGGTTACGTAAGCCAAGTGAAATGGTTTGAAACAAGTTTGAGTGCTTTGTAATGGCACTACTCGCTAGCATGTATGGACTTTAACATAACTTGTCAGTTGTCACAAAACATAGCCTTTTCCAACAGATAATGATCAACACAAAATTACCTTGTTGTTTTCACCAGGTGGTGCTTGCATTTCATTGACCGACTCATTGAATAAATCCAAGTAATCATCAATGTTTAAGCCACTGTTGTTGGTTGTTGTGGTGTTACTAACAAATTGCGTCATTTGCTGTGCTGGAGGGGTAATGGTGACCTTAACAACACAATGAATTATTGTTATCACTTTTGAAGCAAATAATTGCACCAAAACTTCAGCGTGAAATGATAACAAAACACGAGGCATTAAAAAACGTTTTGAGTATTTCGGAGCAAATTAATTGCAGCAAACAGATCATTTTCTTTAATGGGGACCAACCTGTGGGGTTTGCTTGCGTTTAACAGGAATTTGTTCTCCTGTTTCTCCATCAATGATAAAATTATCAAGATCCTGATAAAGATAAAATACAATGATAGGTTACAATGTAAGATAGCTTGACTCTTCAAGAGCATTGACCGAAATCAAAAACCCAGCAAAAACAAACTGGTAACTTACGGCACTATTGTTGTTCTTCTCCAGATTAACATCATCAACATCCTTAATTTGTTTAACTGGTTCGTTGGTAAGATGATGCCAGTCAAAACCAATGTCACAATCCTGCTCGTACATCATTTGCATCAAGTCCATGTCCTGCAGAGAAATAGAATGGTTAAGTTGCCGCATAACGGACTTTAGATATAGATAACTTTTACGACAATTGCCTTAACTTAGAATACACAAAATTGAAGGCGATGGAAAAAGATAATTTAGCAAACAAAAAGGTAAGGCCACCTCAAGTCAACAATGCAACCGAAGAATTCCAGAAAAAATACGAGAATAATCTAACTATCTAGAAGCAAACAAGCAGACTGTTTCAAAAAGCAAACCTCAACTTCTGACCATATTGCATTTTGCCGATTTGAATGATTGCTATTGGATGAGTGCTTCTGACAAGTATCTTCAGTACTTTGCGATTCTTCAGAAGCAATTGGTGAAAGTAGTGTATTAAAAGCATGGTAGGTGTGATTCTGAGAATTAGGAGTACTTAATTCTGACTCAATTTCAATCCCACTTTCTACGCTACGAACTGACGTAGTACGAAGACGACTTTCATCATTGTTGACTTTTTCCAGAGATTCCAAATCTTCCAAGATGCCAACGTCTGTGCAATTTGAACTTGCATCATTTTGGTCACAGTGTTTCTCAGTTTGGTTATGATGTGCTAAATAACTTTGCCATCTTACATCGTCAGAATTATTATATTGCTCAGTGATTTGAGAGTTATTGCTTAATAAATCTTCGATATGTTCATGTGCATTTGACATGGTGTCGTTGAAAACGTCTAAGCGGGTTGAATTCCAGGCATTCATCCAATTTTGCGTATGTTCGGTTAAATTACGGTTAAAACTATTTGCCGAAGATTCTGAGTGCGCAGTCACATTAGTGCGAGGTATTCTAAGCATTAACGCTGTAATGTCCGCACCGCGCAACTGTGAGCGAACAGTGCCAGGTATTCTGCGCAGTGCATCTGCCATGACAGTTTCATAATCACTCGTGATTCTGTCCAAGTCAATAGACAACATTTTGCTCGAGTACAACGGCCCATCGAACTGATGAGGATAGTGCACAGTTGGTGCAGCGCCAACTAGTGGTCCATTATCTTCAATAAAATTAGAATATGGCGCACCAAGCCACTGGTCGTCATTGTTTATTTGACGAAATATTGCCAGCAGAATGGCAATATCGAGAAGATAGAATGTGGGATCTTTTTTCAACCACCACCTCCGCTCCACCTGCATCTGTGTTCAGTTGTAGCCTTCTGGTCACAGCTTAAAAGGATTTTTCAACAATCAGGAAACCTTCGCTGGCTGTACCAGCTCTAGCTTACATTTGCAGAGAATTTTTTTTGCACGTTTAACTGATCATTTTTAACAAATAACTTACAGGAACTGTAAAAACATGTAGACAAATGATTCAAAAACGAATGTCACCGTCCAAACTCAAACAAACAGCCTCTGAGATGATTAGCGGTAGATCTACATCAACTCTGTTATCGTCAACAACCAACCAGATGCTACTAAGCTAATATAGTACGGATGGCCTAAGGCTAACCTGCCAAACCTTTTGGCCAGTCGGTGGAGAATACATTCCTGCCTACCAGCGCAGATCAAACTTTACATCCCAGCACAGTACTGCCTACCGGTATAAATAAACATAACCTTAGCGCTCAAAATATAAGTCCATACGAAAGCTGCCAACACGAACAATTCCTTTGTCTGAAATAATGCCACGAGGTGTTCTAAAGCTTATTTCGTTTGAAATATTTTCTGTTGGGGAACGCGTATCGGACAACCACCATCTGGTTCACAAGAGCGTTCTACTGACGATGACAAGGAAAATTTGAACGCAATCAAGCGTGCGATCACATGACCCTTTATGACGTAATAATAGATGGTTCCAGAAGAAGGGAGCTGAGAGCTACAAGGGCCGGAGTGACCGGGGAGGGGTACAACCAATTATATGTAAATTGATTTGTAGAGAAAATATTTCTGTTTTTTTCCGAAAGATTTGCCAAAATTTATCTAAAAACTTGAATTTTGCATGCGACATACTGGAAAAGTTTTTACTTCAACAAAAAACACAGTATCATGGTGGCCTATCTTGTTATTGATTTAACATAGAGCTTTTGCAGTGTTGACCCTTCAGCTAGACCTGCAAACGAAGAAGCTAAAAAGAAAAGTGAAACCAGGGAAAAATAATGATTTCTAAGTTTGCTGAACACAACGGAAATTAACCGAAAGTCTGACAGATACGATGACAAGATATTCAAAAAAACACGAAAATATATTCCTGTAGCATGTTGAAATTCTTACGGTTATATTTATAGTGAAACTTTAATAGCTTACATTGATATAACGAAACACTTGGAGAGCTATAGATCGCTTATCTGTGTTACGTAGCAAACGGATGTGCTTACATTAAGTCGATTAATTATTTACACGTTTTTCTTCAGCCAATCACAGAGAAGAATACTAACGGCGTCACGGGACAAAAAAGAGCCAGTCAGTTTCACGTCACCTTTCACCCAGTTAAAATTTCAACAACAAATGACATGGTTCCACCACACGACTTTTGGTTATTAATACATATAACGACGATGTATCGCTATATTTGACATAATTCTGGGAAATTTCAGATTTCATTCTGTCCTAAAACACGCCGCCTTTCTGACGTCATAAGACATGCTTTTAACTTCGCGTTACAAACACAAACTCGAAAAGGTTATGAATTTAAATAGATAGAGACAAGGAAATAAATTTCAATTTTAAATCAATCCATCCCATTTTTATCACAGCAAGGAAATACGGGTCTCCAGCACACGCTCGTATTTTATTCGCGTTGTGTTTAACCATTGTAATTATTGATCAAACACACCCATAGTGGGTAGAATTAAATAAGATTCAATACGTTGTAATTGAACATGAATTAAAGCTTATACAGACAGGAATACCTCTAATGCTTGGGAAGCAACACACATATGCATGGTTCGGCTTCCAGGGATGCTAGAAGCCAGATTTCGAAGGCGACAAAAGGCACGCGAAAGGAGAAAGGGCATGTGTTTAAACTATGACAGCATTATGATGTAATAAACCAGCAAGAACCGGCTTTGTGAAAACAAACTGGCCGGCGATTAAAATATCGATAATCATGAAGTATTATAGAGTCACGAGTTCTGGAAAAACAAGGCGGCTATATTGGAACAGGCTCCGGGCTAGACAACTTCGACCTTACAACGAACAAATGAAAAACATCACCCTCTGGCTTATTCCATTTTAAGCTTTATTACGTCACAACGATGTTTATAATAAAATATTTAAGATCAAAGGGCTCGGCTGCTCAATCAAAAAAGTTTGTGACGCAAGAATAGAAAAGGTAAGAAGTGGTCGTCACGATTTAGCAAAGTGAAATTTTCATGGCTCAAGGGCAAGCGAAAGAAATGTATCAAACTCAAACAAATTTGGTTTACAACAGGATTACGACACAGCAAAAGTGGTGACAACAGAGAAAATTTATTTTATTTAACCCCATTCAAGTGTAAATGCCGAGTTAAAACATTGCTAGCCTTAAAAAGAGAGTAAAATCTATGCAACTTCTGCAATACACGATATGGAATGAAGTTGAACAACGGTAACAAAAGCGCCACCTAGCCAACAGACTTTCGTGCTCAATGCGTTAGCTAAGACGCAGATGGATGGCAAAGCTTTGTTTCGTACCGGAAGTCAATTCACCAAAATTTTAAGAACAAAGATTTCTTTATGGTGGTAATACTGACAGAACTGTGATTTTATCTATAAAGGGTTTGTCTTTCAACGAAGTCGCTTCTAATAAAGCGCGACAAACGAGGAATTAAAAGATAATAATAAAGGTCTTATTGTGATTCTGTCAAAAAGCGGTGATAAAGCGAGCACCAAAGATTTAACAAATATTACAGCGCGGGGTAAGGCAAATTCACACAGGTGCCTGGTGCTCAGATAAACATCTTTTGTCAACAAATTCGACTTTGGACATTTTTCGGCAGAGTCGAAAGCTCCATGAAGAGAAAAGAGCGTGCGTTCAAGATAATAAAGAGAATGAAAAAAGAGAAAGCGTGTGAGAGCCACCTCCCACTCTTCTGTAAAGTCATATGACGCGCGTGACGTCAAAACAAGAACAAACAATTCCAGAACATCGTATGCCAATGCTTGAACAATGGACTCGCTCCAATGTAGCATCGTAATAAACGACCCTCCATACAAAAAACCGGCGTCGGTTACATAAAAACTCCGTAGTAATGATTATACAGCAAATTTTCTAACGGAAGTTAAAATGTTAAACTTCCGATGAAATTGTTGTGCTGACTGGGAATGCTTGTGATATGATAAGTTGTTGGCTTACGTTTGAAGACCTATTATTTCATAAAAATGCCTTGCTTTTGTACAAGACAAACACATTAGCTAGACAAATAACATCTCCCGGATGAATAAAACCTTCACAAAGTTTGAAAAATAGTTACGAACCACAAACCTATACAACAGCATATATCAGAAGTGCGTTGATTTCCGCAAATAGCAATTAGCTAGAAGCAGCTTATCCAACATCTTTGAAAGGCAAAGCTACAGTAGAAGCCAAGACACGACATACTTCCATTTCCAATATGCGATGTCTGTGATAGCGTATTGTACGCTGCTTATGTAACAGCAGAAATGTATAAAATGTGTAGTGATTACGTAAGACAGGGAGCGCAGCCTTGCATGTACTGTATTACGTAACAGGCGGCAATTCATCTTTATTGGGTTCTATGTTCTGTGTGGCACTGTAAACCCTTCCATAAAACTGGTGAGTTTTCTTCTTGTATTCAAGATAACACATCTTTGATTGCTCATTTGCATCTGGATCTCTAAGTGTTTCATCGATACGTCACAAAATATGTCTATGCTCATCCTTTATGACGTAATATAGCCTTAATTATGCCCACTCGTGTGTCCAGAAGGGAGAGCGGTCTTCGTAAACAAGTCACGTATCTTCGTTGTTAGTCTTAGAAGAAGGGAGGCTGTACAACTTAAGACCCCATTCAGACAATCGCATAAACGTCGTCAGCCAATCAAGACAATCAAAAACTCATCAATCAAATTTCATTCGAAACGCGAGTCTGTTTTACCACCTTTAGTGGTTTCCACGGCAACCCCACATTTTGGACGTTTATCGAAATTTGAAGAGGCCGCGCCTTAGGTTTTATTGTAAGCTGGCTAGCCTTGAGCTTGTGGAAAATGTCAAACTACACTTGGAGATAACGGCAAGTGGTGGTATTTATAACTGCTCTTATTCACCATACCGTTTTCAAGTGCCAGCATGCCTCAACGACTCTAAACTGAAGCGCGATGAAGGGAACGCCATTTTTGTAACTCTAAACGTTGTTTGAACTCTTTACCTGCACGGTTTGAATGCCGAAAGAAACTCGGTGAAAGGTTAATCTATTCAAGTATGCCGTTAGACGCCATGTTTTACAAAAAACACCTTGGGAACCATCGACAAAATTATCATTAGATTCGACAAGGGAAAGCACAAGATTTCATAACCTTATGCTGATTAATACTCCATTGAACGTTAAAGTAACTGGGATCAATGGTAATAATTATATACTTAGACAAACAATGCGTTATCGAATGTGAGCGCCTATTCAAAACAAGCTGTATTCCATGTTCAGTACTTGGCGCAGAACCAGGCTATCAGGAGTAGACCACAAACCGCGCTACCAAGCGTGGACGTAGCGCTTGGTGCCTCGTTTATTCTCTTCAAAAACATATTTGATATCGCTTTAACTGATCGGGTCAGTGTTTCTAGGAAAATGCGACAGAAGAGCTCAAAGGTTTTGACAAATTTTGAGAAAATGCGATAAACCATGGTCTTCATCACGTTTGCAGAGAGATGCGTTGCTCGAAACAGGATTTTTGGCAAGAAATAGTTTATCAATCTCCTTACTATGTACAGAGGCCGTTTCAGCTTTTCGATATTTGCATAAACAATGTTCTGTTACTAACACTACTCCGATTTAGTATCAACTGAAACAATTCACGTCATGAAATGAGTGATCAGACGAACGTCACAAACGTGTATAATCTTCGTGAATTAGGAAAACATATTAACAAAATTAACATAAAACAGGATGAACGAGTAACAGTGCAACTAGAAGAACCCATATTCTGGCAAAACGTGTTTACCAGACATTCTGCTGAATTTAAAGACTCTGATGATTAGACTCTGATCTAACCACGTAACACAATGCACTCAAACCAAGTCTGGCTACAATGGAAAATCTTTAAGAAAATTGACTTGAAAACTAAAATTGAATGTAACATAAATCAGACACCAAGAAGTTGCAAAGACGTAATATTCCTACAAGATAATTTATGGTAATATTTGGAGTAAACCTATTTACACAAACAATTTTTCTCTTTTGTGTATATAATAGATTCTTACTTACTTTAACGTTTATCAAGTAGTCGGCAGCCATATTTGTTTTCGCCTCCACCTAGAAAAAAATAAGTATTTTAATTTTGTAATTATGACGAAAAGCTAAACGTAAAACAAAGCATAAAAAATTCACAACAGCTTTCTAATACATTTCATGCATCAAGTTGAATCAAAACAAAAACATAACGCACACATGTTGAGGAAACAACTAGTATATAGTTACTGACAAACTCATTTCTACAGGTAGTACAATGCAAATGCAACTTACGGCTGAACGCAGCCGACGATAGAAAAACCACCAGATGTTATTTAAACGAGCTTTATCCATCATTAAAATGATTACAATCGCCTTTTGATCTAATTACGTTTATGATCTTTTGACTTTAACTAATAAAATAAATTTTGCTGTCACTGCAATAACTAACACTTCCACTGAACTAACGAAAGCTGTAGAAGAAGAAACCTTTTAAATGTCCCAAAATCGACAATAATCAACAATATTCGCTCCTTTCTATATTTAGTAACAAGAGTCGGAATCAACCTATTACCCTCAAAGAATTCGAATTTTCACCAAAACGACATTGTCATCAATTTGATTGATACGCAAAATAGTAAAACAGAATGATGTCATATTTATTATAAATACTTCAATTTGTTTTACTTTACGTGAATTATCTCAAGTCGAAAATCCAACGACATACTGGTAGCTGTGAAACATCGCACACAACGGCAGAAATTTTGTTCTAAAAGTTGATATGGTGGAGTCGCACCAGTTTCTTTTTCATACGGAGCCAATAGAAGGTAATCATTTCAATGTATTCAAATTGCTTGCACATTTGATAAAAAATCACAAACGAAACCTTTTGAAAATTATCTTTTGGAACCATCAAATTCTTTCTTTTTAAATCAGTGCCTCCACATACAAATAAAAACTTGTCATAGGAATGTGTCTTCGACAGGATGTAAGCTGTGCCAAGTTATTACAGTGTAATAAATGTAAATAACTGCAAGGGAGCATAATTTCTGCTGAGCAAAGGCATGAATTTGATACGAAGAACTATGGAAATTCGAACTGAGCTGTGTGCTTAGTCAACGGATCATTACATAAGCAGTCACGCGAATTCAAGTGTTGCCGCAAAATACAACGTAAGTTATGCACGTTTTTTACAAACTGGGACCTTCCTAAACTTTCATATCTGGAACGTTGTCAAAATCGAGTTGTTATGTGTTGATGGTGCGCACGCAATGATGCGGTCCGGTAGTCAGTTTATCGTTCCTTGAAGTGTAAAACCAGTGTTAAAAGTTCAAATGTTTGGCATAGCAAGTACACGTATGGCTAAAAAAGTTACTTTACGGAGAAACACACCACGACTTAAATGGTGTATATAGGTCTACAAACTTTTTGGTACAGACAAGTTTTCAATTATTGAATTGTACAAGAATTACTGCCAAATCTTTTTGAAAGCATTTTGATTCAACAAGAGTTTGCTTCATCGCACGAAAAAGCCAACTCTAGCTTGAAGGACATCAAAATATACTTTTATCTAAAAAGCGAGTAAAGGTGCCATCCCACCCAGACAAGAAAGTCCACTCAGGCTTAAAATTAAAACAGAGTATTGGTATTAAGCACGTTGTTACATTCCATGATAAGCCACATCCAGTAATATACAACTTAATAAATGTATTCCTAGGTTTAAGTACATATCTCTGGCGTTCACTAATATCACATAATTTTACTAAAAACGTCACATTCGTGACATAAACTAAACCGAAGGGGCGGGTCACCGGCAAAACTAGATCGAATTGGCTTTTAAGGAAACTATTTGACGCTATCTTGTTAGCTTTTTTACATCCTGTGCTCTGTTTCTTGGAATTGATTTCACATTTAAGGTTGTTTTTTGCAAGTTTAAACAAACAAAGCTTTCTGACGACGAATAAATTCATATTTAAAACCTCCAATAATTACAAAGGAAAAATAACTAACCTGGTATAAGAAAAAAAATCTAATAACATATAAGAAAGGTACACATGCGCCACCACTTAATTTTAACGATATTTCAGTACAATAAAAATCGCAATAAAGCATAAAGCTTGTTAATGTGATATATAGAAGTTTGATAAGTTATTATCTAAACGTGCGTTTCGGCTAAATATGCTCTTTCATCAACTTTAAAAGTTTTCTCCTGTAAAATCCAACACCAAAATCAGGTCACCATTCATATTCAAAACTTTACACATACATTCATTATTATAAAAATAGAACTTTTATATCTAACTCGACGTACATCAAAGACGAAGACAAGACAGGATGACCTTCAAAATGGGAAAACTATGAAACTGTAATTATTTCAACCCCGGTAATTGTGAAAATTAATTACACACTCGCCGCTTAACTACCTCCGCTAAATAGCAAGTTGTAGGACGGCGAAACAAATCAGAAAACAAAGAATGGCCACCAAAGCTTATGGTGGCATTGTAGTACATAAACCTAAAAACTACTTATAAAGTTGGAACATACTTAAAAATACGGATAAGACTTACCCTGTGGGCAACAAAAACTATTTACAAGTTGATTTTTTCTTTGATATAGTAAATCTTTTTAGTAAATCCAAACAGCGGATTTCAACACCAACAAGAAGTTCGTCGGGGCGCAGTACTTACTGTTTGTTACGCTTAGGCCTATCGCCTGAATAGAAAACAACAATGTATACATAACTTACTGCGGAAAAAAAATATTTTAAAAAAACAATGTAACATTGATAGTAAATTCTGTTGACGGCAACAAAAATAGCTACGATTATTGAAACATTGAACGTTTCAACGTTCCATCAGCAACATTTAAGTGCGATTTTGGTTAAACTATTCAGAGAACTTGACGTTTTCTGTAGGTCGATTACGGCTTGCGACACCGTATTTAAGACACACTGACAACCTATGACCTGCAGTGAACAAATGTTTCGTTTATGATCGAAGTACATTCACGCCTCGAAGCCTTTACTTCTGTAGCTAGTCAAATCAGCCTGCAAAATAAACTTAAACAAAACTTAGCTAAATACACAAAATCAAGGTCTTCCTTTTTCACTCCGTGATGAGCATCCAGAGGAATTATTACATCATCGCACTTTCTATATTACCTCATAGATACCCCATTTTGACCTTTACGAGGGAATGTGAAAGTAAAAGAGACCACATAATCGAACCTTAATAGATCACCATATAGCCGTTAATGCTTCCTTATGCTTAGGCTTATTTTAGGTTGACGTAATACTTGATCATAAGTTGTAACTAGCAAATGCGTAATTCGAAATAAGCATTTTCTCTAGGCCTAGTTAGCTTGAAACAACTCAACTCTGGCATACTTGCTTTTGTTCAATGAAGCCTCCTAATTCCAGGGGAATTAGCGCACCAACACAGGTTAATGATTGTTATAGGCTCTGCTGGTTGAAATTCATACCAAACAACATTGTTATTCAACGGAAATTCATTGTTAAACATACATAATTCAAGTTCTAAGCCTATACACATATAGGGTCAAAAGTTTGCGTGAATGTATAAACTCTCGTTAAGCTTGCCTTGAAATATCTCCACTACGGTATGGATTGCGAGGCAATCTATCAACTGTGAGTAATTCTGCAAACATCTGTACAACGGTTCGACTCAAGTCAACCTTCGCCGTTGCCTAACCGAGCAATTACACTCTCAGTCTTTTCCAAACAAGATTTCTCGTCAGCCCAAGCGTGATCTGCGCTTCTTTTTCTCCATCTCTCTCATCTTTGTTTCTTTATTATACTAGGTCACGCACCACCAGGTTCGTGCGTCACATATCCGGTGTTTTTTCACCCTGTATAATGTATATAGACGATTGTATGACGTAGTCTAGCCTGGAGCAATTAAAAGTTAGGCTATTAAATAGGTACTTTTGGTTGCCAATTAGGGTGTACGCCACTCCGAAAATTTTGGCTATTGTTGTTTTTATAAGTTACCTCAATGCTGGATGTCATTGCACTACTTATCTTCATTGTACATACCAAGTAGGCTACTTAAGCAAGTGAAGCTTTCTTTAATATTTCGCTGCGAGTACGCAATGCATTGAAACGTCATCATTGAACGAAATTAAATGCTTTTGAAACATCAAATATGGGCATAGTAAAAGCCTGGCTATGAAACATGCTTTACAACACAAGCTGGTTTTACAACAGGATATATAAAGATTGAACAACTTTTAGGAAAAGAATCTAAAAATATTCTTTAAAAAGCACTTGAGTGTAGTCCGTGTTTTGAAAATACCTTCATTGAAAGAAAGCTTCGAAATATTGGCAAAAACAAGCTTTAACAAAAGTGCTTTGTTATACATCTATAAACGCAAAGCAAGAAAATAGCTTCACGGCGTTGCCTTAAATCAAGCAATTTGCTCACAAGCAACAATTTGAGCGGGACCAGGGCGTCTGAGAAAATATTTTAAACAAATGATATTGTTAGCAAGCATAAAAACGTAGCAAGATATCACAATGCGTGCAAATTAGGAGAAAATCCCGTACAGAGAAGATACACCTAAAACACGATCCAATTTAAGTGTCTCAATGCAACTCAAAAACTAACTCGACCAATACAAACAATATCACGTGATTTTGGTTATAGTAATTTGACAGAACAAACAATAGTAAAGGGTTTGTGGTTAGGTCACTGACAGGTCAACAAATGGTAGATTGACAAAGACTATAACAAACAAAAAGCTTTATGTCCAAACAAACCAATCCGGAACTGAATGGTACTTTGATACCGGTTCAAGGTTTGTTTTCTTAACAAGGACCCAGGCAGATTTAACGCCGGGGGAAAATCAACCACAACACTCTAGTATCGGTGCTATACAGAAATTTATTTTTGCAAACGTTTTGTTAAACCATTTGGCTTAGCTTCATTACGCAAAATAGAGTTTTAAAAAAATATTTTTGCGAAAAAGTGTAGAATTACAATTGCTAGGATACAAGGTAATGAATTATTAAGGCCTTGGGACAATTATGACGCCGTCATGTGACGTCATCGTATGGTGACCTTTACCTTCAGAAAGTCATAACAATACTGCAAACTTATTAGCCAACTCTAAACAAAGTATGAAATAACACTGTACATTAATGTGAAAAATAGAACATGCAATTCATTATTAGTACACTACGAAATAAAAAGACAGTTTTTTGAAGGAAAAATGTAAACTTTGCTTTGCAAAGTTATTGTAACCATAAGAAAAAATAATCTAGAATAAATCGGTGAAAGCAAAGTAGACTTTTTATCGATATTAACATTATCATGTTGAGTAATATGAAAGGATTCAACAAATTTTTGAATATTTTAAATATTTCATTTTTCTTTTTTTGTCACGTGTTTGTTTTACAGAAATTAAGACCTAGAAACGGGCAATTAAAATAATCTTAACTAATTACATCAAAAACAGTTGCAAAAAAGCTACAAAGTTTTACAAAACTAAAAAGCACAAACAAAACAAGGAAAGGCTGGCTAGCTGTTAGACTAACAATAGTTACAATAGGTTGGCTCAAGTATGCAGCCATAACTAATTAGCTTACCATATTTTGCATTTTGTAAAGCTACACAAATTGAGTTTAAAACTTGCATCGTGACCTGCCAACAGATAGTAACGTCTTTTACGATAAGCATGTTATTATTGGACTATTACTTTGATGCAATTGATAATTACTAATTAAAAGCTTGTTTTTTTCCGGTTTAATAGAAGTTACCTTTTGATTTCAAGATAGATTTGAGTTAAATACAGACTACTATGTTATTAAATTTAAGTTAGGTTAACAAGAAACTGAGTAAAATAGCTTTGAACGTACGATTTTCTTAAGGTAAACTAGTGACAGCATAAATAACTTTATTGGGCGTGTCTCTTCTGCCAACTAACGGATGACTAACAAAGGACTTGCCAATCTCAGCTCAGTATTCTTTCATCCGATTAAACGTGATTTGACGAGTAGCACTTATTTTATGACAACATGGCTTATTAATACTCCACAATAGAGCTGATATGTGTCGACATATATTTATTAAGCTTAAATTAATTCAAATAAAACAATGGCAGTAGCATCATTCATTTAAAAGGCTATAGCCCTATACACTAGAATCCGATAAATAAATCCATTTGCGTATTAAATTCGATTTGCTGTGGGACGGAACTGTTACATTGAAATAATGGAATGCTAATGAATCCAAAATTCGCTTTATAAATCTGTTCATAACCATTTTTTTGAAATAATTTAACGAAATCTCAATGAATTGAATGTTTCCAAACTGGGATTATAGTTTGTTGTGTTATCAATCTCCTTGATAAATAAATATTGTGCAATGTACCATATTAAAATATGTGTTCTTCTTTTTATATAAGTTAGTGTACTCATTTTTTATTGTGACGGATAATAAATCCAAAATCGCTTAGGACGGATGTGGATTTATTAAGCGGATTCTACTGTACTTTGATTTCTATCTCATAAATTCAAAACACTGCGAAAAAATCGTTAATTGTAACACCCAAAAGCGAGTTGATTCATCCGCGATCAATTTTGCCTTCAGGTCATATTAGTACAGAGAGGCAAGCACGCAGCATATAGTGATGTGATATTGAAATAGGTTGCCTACAGAATCGCAAAATTTAGTTCACGAACTATGCGTCAGATAGAAAAAGTAACAGCGCCAAAAAGATATAGAGCAAAGTTGTTGTTGTTGCGAATGGCAACCATTAAAAGTCAACTTTAGTTTACAAAACGACGCCGTCACAAGTTTATTGCGTCAAAGGCTTTAATTCATCAGTATA
The DNA here is from genome assembly GCF_947623445.1 of Clavelina lepadiformis. Taxonomy (NCBI): domain Eukaryota; kingdom Metazoa; phylum Chordata; class Ascidiacea; order Aplousobranchia; family Clavelinidae; genus Clavelina; species Clavelina lepadiformis. The sequence goes on along the minus strand of NC_135246.1, from coordinate 18,283,764 downwards.
GCCAGAAAAAAGTCAGGGCATTTGTAGGCAATTTTGTCTAAACCACTGTGGTGAAAGCACTGTGTTGTACCGGTAGAAAGTTTTATAATTGTTCTCAAATTTTTTTTTGCACCAACAATGGCGAAATCTCACTTTAATTTGCGATTGAAATTAGATTAAAATAACCTCAACTATAGAATTTAAAAGCTTAATGTTTATTACTTTATATTTGTTGAATTGTGATTGTTCAAGACAGTGTTGATGAGATCAAGTAAACAGATAGCAAGAATAGTTGTTTGTTAAATTCACATTAAAGATTTTAGGTCTACTTAGAAAAGCTAATTTGTTTTAGCTTACTAAAACAAAATAATAGCATCGCGGATAACGTAGACCTAATGCGGGTATATTACGTTGTCTGAACAAACATAACAACAGTCAAAACTTTACAGTAATTGGCAACTGGATGACGACAGCAAGCTTTGTCTGTTACAGTAGTTATACATCTCTTAAGAAGGAAGTGATAATTTCATGGTATGCAATAATTTGATTTTAGCTATTTTTAGGGTTTTATTGAAGTTACACTTGGATTATCTTGTAGTAACATTTAAGTTAAGTTAACAAGTGACCTGTGAAAAATTGTTTCAAACAAACGATTTTTCCAGTAAAATAATAATGACAACCTTTAAAAATTATGTATTCACGTTCTGCTTATTCCAAAACGCCATCATTTTGACAACTGCGCCCATTCACTTCTGGTCACATCCTACACTAATACGCATGAAGTGACTGCTTTCATTGCGTAATACCTTGTCAAACCGGTCAAATCGGCCCCAGAGGTTTAGAACTAGTATATGGCCAGGACCGCTATAATTTGGTGTCAATTCAGATACTTAGCCAGTGACAAGAATTTGACAGGCGGGTAAATACAAATAAGAGGACTCTAGACTGGATTGTAAAGAGCAAACAGGCAATGCAGTACAGCAATTTCTTAATGTTAATGTCACTGTTATATTTACATTTCGCTTGAAGTGTGGCTTGCTATTTGTAGGATTTGTATTTAGAACGTTAGCTGCAATTAAATTACGTTTCATAAAATCAAGGCAGATATTTCAGATCGGAAATATTGAAGCATGCGTCACAATGACGCAGAAAAGCAAACATTTTCCTATCGCGATTACATCGATCTTATTAAGCTTCGTCGCGTGTAATGCGCTTCTTCATTACCGCGAACAAAACGAGGTAGGAACATATTACCAAGTTAAGCTTGCATCTAAGCACGTCTGTGCTTGACTGCTGTGCTGAACAAACTAACTTTGGTAATAAATTTACCAACTTGTTTTCAAGATAGATCCAAACACTTTGCTAAATTTTATTCTAATTCAAAGGATTTTTAAGACTTTCGAACATATACTTACGCTTTCGTGTGCAACCCAGGTAAGAAGTCTCTCTACCGGAGAGAACATAAGCGAGGGCACCGTGATAGATGAATCCAATTCAGTGGAACATAAAGATGAAAAGGAGGTTTACCAAACTTTCATGAAAGTAATGGAGAGATTGCAGATGGAAAGAAAGGCAACCTTGGATAGAAACTGCGGGCGTCACTTTGCAGCATGTGATGTTAAACAAAGCAAACCAAATTTGAGAAATCTTTACTCCAGCAGATATAAAGTAAGGAGTGTTTAAATCTGATTCAACCCTGAACAGCTTAAATCGACTTTTTGCTTATTCATTCTCTTATAACCCAACCGCTTATCTTAAACAACAACCTACTTCTGTGAAATATTCACTTTGTTAACGTTTTGCATATATTAAGTCAGATATAGGTCTACCTGTATCTCTGGTCCCCTTATAGGCAGCAATGTCTCTGATGCCCGCAATTTGATCATAGCTTGTTTACACCAAAATATAACCTACTTAATGCATGACTTAATATAGTATTTGACGGCATTGATTGACGCTATTTTTTCCTACCTATTTATAGTTTTCAGTCTGCGACATTCAGAAATGTGGCAGCTCAAGTTTGCTCCAAGCGATCCTCATCATGGAAGGTTATTACACCGTCAATGATTATTTCGCGCGAAGGATTGGAGGAAAGAAAGTCATACAATTTGGCAAGAGTCACATCAGGATCGGATCATCGGGGAATGACACAGAAAGCAAAAACAATTGGGAGAATGGACTGAAGGTAAAAGCACTCAGGTGTACGACAAACCGACGTTTAATGAAATGGTAGATTTAATAATAAACTTTCTAAACCAACACGACTACACCTCAATAAATCTGTTTCAAGGAGCCGCTTAATATATGTGACAGCTTGTATACGTTGCTACGTCAATCATAGTGTGACGTTACTAATATTTCTGACATCATGCAGGGCAGCTTAAACTTGTACCAAAAGTCGCTGACAACAAACATTTTTAACAAAGCAGGTCCGCAAAAGTCTATAAATTACGTACCTTGTTTCAGCAAAAGATATAAGAATATGTACAAAACATTAATTCTTTGCATTACAAACACAGGTGGTTCTTGTTCGCCATCCTTTTCACAGATTAGTTTCAGCCTACAACGACAAGATGCTGGGTCCTTCTGAATACTATGCTCCTCTGTCCAAGGAGATAAATCGACGATACCGGTCTCTACGTCATAAAGTATCCGAACGCACAGCGCCCGACAGCGGACGCGCGACATTTGAAGACTTTGTCAACTTTCTGGTAAATTCTTCGAACAAGGACATGCATTGGGAAAGGTTCGAAGTCATCTGCGGTCCTTGCTTTCACCATTATGACGTCATAGCGAAATTCGAGACGCTGGAGCAGGATGTGACGTACCTGGAAAATGTTCTGAAGATTTCCGATGAGCACAAGACAATATTTTTTCCATCACGGGAAAGACGAACAAACGATGAAAAGGTGGAGGGATATTTCAGTGACTTGTCAAAGGAATTGCAAATGAAAATATACGAAAAGTATAAACGCGATTTCGAAATCTTTGGATACGAAAAACCATCTTGGCTTTGTTCCGTTTAATTCATTTCAGGCAGTTTTGTGCAAGCATGTAACTTATTTATCGCATTTACTTGCCAACATTCTCTCTAAACGCAAAGAGCATCATAGAATATTAGCCTATCTAGGCTGGCAGATATAGGCTAGTTTCTGCGAGACGAATGCAGTCATACTTGTTTGTACAGTAGACAATGCAATGTGTAGTATACACTCACCATAAATCATCACCTCAAAGCATCTTTTTGCCACGTTTTTGTTAGATAAAATTTATCGTATTACTAACATTACTGTAACTTAGCCAATGTTTTATATACGTCAATCAGTTTGCGTTATTCTTAAATGTGGCTGATAAATAAAATAATTTACCATAAAAATAATTAGAGCTAATAAAAACAGCTCTTGCCTTTTAAGCAGCACCTTCAAACAAAAACAAACATTAATCACCGAAAATACATGCAAGCAACCATGCCATAAGTACAATATACTTTAAGTAAATGTTATTGTAAAAACAAAGTAAGATGGTAACGATGGGAAGAATAAGAGAGACATTAATATTTTACGCTTCTCTACTCTATGTATAATCTGGCGGTTTCTGTGATAAACGCAAAGTTGTTTTAAACATTGTTCATGAATCGTTTTGCTCAAGAAATATCACCAAAAGGCGTTTTCAGGCTTTTCGATCGTTTTTTTTTTAAAGCACCATATTTTTCGTATTGTATTGCAACAAAGGACATTTGTTGGTTGGGATTCGCGACAATGAAATCGTTTAAAATGCGCTATTTTCCCTTCATTGTGCGCCAACAAAAAGACAAGCGCAATTGCATTGTGAAGGACATATTGTTCAGGACAACGTTATTTCAGCAGATCCTTTTTGCTGAAACTGTGTCAGCAGGGTTACATAATAAAAGCGATTGTGAACGTCACACAGCTGCTGAAATCGCTAAAAATGTTCTGAAGCGATGAGAATGTCCTTTAAGACAAGTGCAAAAGGTTGTTACATGAGTATACGCCAGATGAAAGGCTGTTAAGCTATAAGATAATATATATAAGATATAAGCTTCGTGTGTACGGATGCATCTTGATCTTGAACCTTACCCATGATTCGTACAGCATCCACATTCTGTGTCGGCTGAAAGGTAATTGATGCAGAAGGCCATTTGCTAGTAAAAAGTTCGTAGCACAAAGGCTGATTATTCATGCAGTTCTATCGAACGTGATTTCTTTCAGTCACAAATTATTGAATATGTTGCAAACTCCAACTATTACTTTCATAAAAGTGTAAAAGGGCTGTACTTAACCAAACAGGTGCTTTGGTGTCTTTAAAATGAAAAACTTCATTAAAATGGCACATGGCGGTAGTCGATAGAAATACTGAAGGTGAGATCAGCAACTATAACATTTGTTTTACCTCACCAAGTAAAGGAAGAGCGAAGAAGAAAAACAATTCCAACATCACGACAACACAATGCTTGAGGCTACGTGCTGTCATGTGTATTCGATTCAACTTAGTCTACTTGGTGTAAGCGACTTGACTTGGATAATGCAGCATATACAAATGCATGTTGTGTGCGGCCAAGTAATTGACTGAAGTTAATGGCAATTTTTTAACGGTTAATAACGTTATTACTATTTGACTTACGGCATTGCCGATTTGGTAAAACAGAAAAACCTGACTTGCAAACAAAAAAACAAACATGAAAGTCAACAAGTATCTTCATTCACGAACCAGAGCATCGAACTCAGTGACTTAAAAATATCTCTGGCGAAATTTGCTAAAATGGTCAAGATTGCGACTTCACTGGTTCATCGACAGAGAAAAAGACTGAAGCATACAGACAGAATGAACTACCGCAATTAACTGCCGGTATATGGATTAGTAAAAATGTTGGATTACAAAAGATGACTGAAAAACAATCCTCCGAAGAAAACGGCAAATATATGCTGATGTATTTATTTTTAAGAGGAACAATGACTTGAGGTAACTTAGCAATTAGAGATTTCTTTAGTTTGGACAAAATTATTGCAGTAAAAGTTTCGCACAATGTTTTAAGTAACCATGATTTTCGTAGCTTTCAACCACTGCTTAGCATTAAAGGGCGTAAGTGAAGTGGCACTCTTTCTGGGGCAGGAATAACTTAAGTTTTCTGAAATCAAACTTTAAAACTTTATGGATGTCATATTTCAAATATAGTGTGCAAGAATCAATTGAAAATTGCCTTCTTAGTTATTATGGTAATTCTGATTACCATAATCCCCATTTACTCTATTATTTCGTCGTTATTCCATCCAAATTCCGTTCAGCGATACGCCGCGTAGTGGTAAGCTAGCGAATTCAATATTCCGCTAAATGTCGTACTAGAACAACTGGACAAGATGAAGTTATTTTTGTCAAAGTTTGGTTTCAGTTACAAAGAAGTGCAAAGTGCAACTAAAACGTATATTTGCAATAAACAGCTCCAGTTGCAGAAAATAAACTGATCCAGAAGTAGCTGTAGTTAAATTCAAAGAATTGTATTTCGTAAACGTGTTGCTATGCAAAAACTATCAGAGCATTGATTTAAAAACGCATGCAACCTTTTAACATGCACTTTTGCCAAATAACTAACTTTTGGAGGGGTTTAAAGATAGTTTGTTTGTATCATGATGTCAATATCAATTGATTTCGCTTGTTTTTTTCTTCAAACTTTCTTCTAATATCTTTCTTTACTTTTCTGTTTCAAGTTTTACTGCATTTTATTTTAAAACTCTGTTGATGCCACTACAATAGAATTTAAAGTTTTCGAAAAGAGCAACCAATTGTTTAAGTTGGGAAAAGTTGGAAAAAAATGTTTCAAATGTGAGCAAGTTTTGACGAGTACATGGGGTAAGATAATTTAGGGCCCAAGGCAAAAGATTAAAAAAGAACACCACAAGGTTAGATAAAAAGTTCACAACGACGACGTAGCAAACCTCTCCATGACGTAAAAAAAACTCGTTATAAAACCATCCAATTACGTTGGGGAGACCAGAGGAGTCTTCGGCGCCGAATTTATTGGCCACACGCTGTTTCTGGCTTAGACCCGAGCCATCAAAATCTGGCCTAGATGGTATCGACGATAAAAAACAAACATGAAAAGTTTCTGTTGTACAGAAAACAAGAAATTCGTCCTTTCAAAATGTTTAAGATTAAGTTTTAAGAGATAATGGATACTTGCAGGGTCTAATAAGTTCCTTCTTTTATGCTCAAATATTGAACAACGTGGATTGATAACGTTCAAATAAAACTATCGATTTCATGCTGTATGCAATCGAAATTACGTGATATCAAGCACAAAAGAAACAGAAACCGCCTGTTGCCTTAACACAGTGGAGCGTCTTAATTTAGCTCTGTATTTCTCGAAATACAACGAGAGCAGCTCTAAGTTCATTCCCAGCCAATATCATACCATCAGGAGTAATCAAAACAAGGGTGACGTAGTTATGAGGCAAAGTAACAGAATCCACATTGTCTCGGTAGGCCGCAAAAATAACACTCCAGGCTCCACGTTCACCGATGCAGACGTTTGGATTGGCATGGCGTGGACCTAATGACAATAAACTCGACGCCGTCAGGTCGTTTGAAGTTCGAATCATTTAAACTTTTATGATTTCAAACCAGGGAAATATACCTCAAGGCTTAAGTGAAACTAGAAGGGTTTTTACGGTATAGACAGTGCTTTAAAATTCAACATTTCCTGCTCTTCTTAAAATGCTTCCTGTATATTTTTCTGCTTTCAATTTCAACGGGTGTTCTCATTAGGCCAACGCAGAATTCAAGCATTGACCGAACATTTTAACAAAATATATTACTTGGTAAGTCGTAAAATGAGCTTTGGCAAAATAACTTTGGTTCAACACAGCGCATTACGAGTGTCTAAGATGCGCGGTAATGTATAAGTTTACATGGAAAAAACTTTGCACTTTCCCTTTTTGGGCAATGCTAGGGACCAAACGATATATCGGCAACTATGTCATAAAAATTTAAACATAATTGTACATTTTGGCATCTGTGGTAGCTTTAATATCTATATTCGGAAAAAAAACGAAGACCATTGCGCTGTTTAAACAAGAAATTAAAACATTTTTATGAAAAGACGACAGTTAGCTTTCGTACACGGATAAATATTATCATTAGTGCTCAACACAATGGCTTCTGTTCGACCTATCAACGGCATAATAGCAGTGGAGGGCTTTCTGACAGCGGTGCCGGGGATAGCAATTTATATTCTAACCAACACGCCTAATTCTATGTTTATTTAAAGCGCAGAGCCCCTATTAAACATTCGAATAATAAATGGGAACGCCCTAACCCAACCATTCGCAATGAAGCGTGACCGTTTCAACGTATATGAGCCTTTGTGGTCATGGCAACGGTGTCAAGCGAAATGAGGTGTAATCAAGGAGGTCGATAAAAGTAACCCTCGAAAACAGCAGCTAAATTTCAAGTGAAAAATGTGGAAAACCGTAGCTCACAGTTTTTCATAATCAAAGCCTTTTGAAGTAGATTTTTGTCAAAGACAAAGACATTACTTACGCAAAAATGGGGCCGTCATGTTACGTCACCCTTGGCTTCATGCCAGTTATAACATGGATCGCGGAAATGAATTGACCGAACTTAATTGAAGTTAAAAGGAACCGACCAAACCAAAATCAACCCTGTACGAAATGGGGTAAAGTTAGGTTGATGAAACGCGTTTGATAAACCGGAAACTCCACCTTCCCAATAAACATATAACTTACGCCGTGTATACGTGGCAATGCCTGTCTTGCGATGAAACGCATTTTATTGCAAATAAATTCTGTATACATCATAGACGTTTAGCTATTCTTTGTAGTTACGGTCTATCGTAAATAAAATTGTTTGAGGGAATTTTGACCCAAGATCCTAACCTTTGTGTAAATCTTTATACCCGGTCACACTTACCGTCTTTTTATCAGATACAAAGTGCTTTGTCGCGCACTTTATTCATCAGGGAGGGCGCATTGAAATTATGAATACCCTTTTAATAGCGCATGAATTGTGTGCGCTCTTTAAGGCAAGTATTGGCGATAAACAAAAATTTACAAGGTCCGAATAAAAAGGCAATTGTTTGACAAGAATAACGTTTGTTAAGACATAAAGGACCAACATCTTTTCATGTCTATACAACCACCTTAAAGAAGCAATTCGGAAAAACTACAAGGCATTATAGCTTCGACAAGACAGGCGTACACTTGTACCAGTTTTGGAAAAGCTTCATCGAGTCTGTGGATTAAAAATTTTCATAAAATGTTACACCAGTGCACTAAGGGCAAGTACCGGCGTCAATTTGATGCGAGCTTGGCTTGGATACTCCCGGGAATGTACGGCAGCAGAAAAAAAGGTGTTTACAGCCTATAAGGTGACCGAAAGTTTGACGAAGGTACGCGAAAATGAGCGTGTTATGCTGACACAGCGTTTCCCTATCATTCGATTCGTGATTCAAGTAAGTAAAGTTCGTCTGTTATTTTCGTTCAACATCTCGTGCAACTTAAATGTTAACTCTCCGGTTGAACTCGTACTTTGAGTGTCGTTTCATGGAGTAATTACTTTCTACGTGCTTTCCAATTAAGGACCTCGTGTAAAAATTTTCCAACCGATTCCCAACCACGTGATTCTTGAATTTTCCACGCTTGACTGCGCTTGTGAAAAAACTGACTCGTGGCTTGAAACATTAAAAGCAAAGCGGTCTGAATTAAAACAGGATGTGGACCCATAATAAACAGACGGGTTGACGTCGCCCATAACGCCGTGTTTGTTGTTTTAGGGGGCATGACGCCCGCGAGCGCGCGACCCTGATTGGATATTTCTGCGTGGGGTCGTCATGCCAGGGTGAAAGCGTAAACATGGAAATCTAAAATAAAACAAAACCGCTTCAAAAAATATTATCACAGCGAGAGTTCCACAAACACAATGATGGGCGAAAAGTATGCGGAGTATAATTCAAAATATTGTTGAATTCCAACGAGTCATAGCATCTTCCAGTCTTGTACGAACGCTTTAGAAATGTTCCCCTAGAAGAAAAAGATACTTTTACAACGTTTGTCTTATGCCGTTCAAGAGACATTTGAATTAAGGGTAAAATTAAATCTGTCCTGGAGCACACATTCGCTTCCTTTGTCTCATTAATTTACAAGTCGTCTCTATTTCACAAGCGCCTGGGACCTTTAATGTGGTAGGCGAGGTGTAATAGAGTATGTGAATAAAGAATATACCCGCTCTCGCTAACCAGTTAATGGATTGGTTGCCAGTTTTCCCACAAAACACGTTTTATTCATTAACCGAGCCACTAAGTTACCAACAGGTAGGAGCTCCTTGTTCCCGCATGACGTTATAAACATAAATACAACGGCTATCAGGTTGCTGGAAGAACTCCATGTAACGCGATCTATCTTTAGCCAGCTAGCCGCAACCGCCGCAAAATTCAGGCTCTCGATCAAACGCTTGGTTGAGATAGGTGAATATTGAGTTCCTGACCAATGCCACATGGCCATCTTCGGTTTAAATAGAAACCTATATATAGCCTATCCCAATATTTGTAAAATTGAAATTAAAGCAAGAGATATCAGTAACTTGACTTATGTTAAGAGCTGCAAATTAAATTGTTTGTATACGTCATGATAGCTATAATTTGGGATTGTAACTTTCGCTTGCTAAAATGCATTTTGTGAAGAAAGTGTTTATCTTTCTATCAAAATGAACTTTACAAACTCATGGCAGGGAGCGCTAAACGCAGGTTAGACGTCATGAATTATGACGCAAATTGCAAAAAGTCCACCAATAAAAGTATTCCAGCGGGCGAGGTAAAATCTGTAGCAATTCACGTGATCGCAACTCTACCCAGCTGTAGATTTCGTCGCAATTAATCTTCAGTAGCGGGGTCGGGGCCTTTGAGACAAAGCCTGGTCTGAAAGCGTCATTCTTATGTCGGTTAGGTAACCCGAGCACTGAAAAGTTACCTGGACGTTAATAAAGCCGGTAAGGCTAAACCGGGCGATCAAAAAGCGTTGGAAATTGGACCTGGCGTCTTGTTGTTGATTAGATCGGAAAACAAAGCAAATTGAAATGTGCTTTAATCAAAAGCCATGTACTCTCTTGTTTTCATCTCGATCTCACGACAAAATGTATGGGAAACGAAGTTTGAAACACGACCCGACATAGCACTAAATGTCGCGATCTTCGACAACAAAAGCGGCCGGCGCGTGAAACTTTCTCGGGATTTGGAATGAGATACCGCGGAGCTGTTTGTAAACTCGATCCTTAGTCATGGAAAAGTTTGCAAACACAGGAACGGTGGCAAAGAACGGACGTTCCGCGATCACGGTTTTAATTACACTTCGAATCTTTCCGAAACGATTTAAAAGTCGAGGAATCCCATTGACAGATCCGGCGAAAACATGGCTCTAAACCGCGCAACTAATGCTCTACAAATTGATGCGATTTAATCCCATTTAGGGATGGAGGCGAGAGTACACAACGACGTCCCGACTCCACGGCCCAAGCTTGACGCGAATTTTGCTTAAAAACGTCATTTCCAAAGCAACACCTGCACAATATAATTGCGAATTATTAAGACATGTGCATTGTGATGGCTTATATGACGGGTCAAGCGAAATGTAAATGAGCATGTTTAATTAAAACGTCGTTAGTAATGACAACTCTTGAATCTAAAACGTCCCGCCTTCAAAATTGACTTTTCCGATAAATTGTCTTAGATAACCGTGCGCATTCATGAAACAGCAAACATCACGTTGATCGCGTGCTCTGGCCCCACAATCGAGAAGGGTTCCCCTCTGCAAGGACAAGACCCAAGCGTGGGCACCTGGATACGCGCTTCACGACATGACGTCACTTTTATTGAAAATTGAAACGTCATTAAGAGGGATTAAGGTCAAAGGGACGTCAATAGAATTTATGTGCGTTTAGCTGCACAACAGTTAAATCCATTGCACAAGTCGACCAGATGAACATCAGACAGACTCCACGTGATATCAATTTATTATAAAAAGGAATTTAGGACAACCAACAAAGAAACATGTTTTATTCTTTAGCTTTCAGGCTTGATATGTTTCAAGTTTTCGTTTTTTTTTAAAGTTTAAATGATATTATTTAATAACGGAAGCTGGTATACGAACTGTTAAAATACTTAAAACAAAAAATGCGTTCAACAATTTTAAAACCTTTCACGAAAATAGTTTTACTTTTCAAAGCTTATTACACCACAGGTCAAACTTCCTAATAAGGTCATCGAACCGTTCTTGTTTCGTTGTGCTGGTGTAATCACATCGCCAGATATGACAGAAACTCAATGAAAATTCGAACATACGATCTTTATGTATTACATAGGTTCTGATTGCGAAATTGCTTGCTGTATCGAATCACGCTCGCCAACGGTCCAACAAACGTCGGCATCAACTGATCGACAAAGGCCTATCTTGTGACGTCAATAGTTGAAGTGACGGATCGGAGGAAGGGCTTGGGATGGCTTCGCGTCTGGAGAAGTGGTGCTGTGAGGTAGGTGGGTGCAAAAAGGATCTTGTTTCATGCAACCCGGCGCACGAACTAAACCGGGTCGTTTGATGAAGTTTCAAGACGTTAGCTCGAAATAAAGCAACGTAAACGCGATCACTGAATACTTTTATTTATCGATTGGGGAAATGCGGACACACAGCGACTCTTTTGAGGATTCCAATTAACAGAAACGGCAAACTTAACGCTTCATTAGAGGGGGTTTAATCCGCCATTTTTTGCGCCAGATCGACTGCCACCAGCTTATTTTGAAGAAGCGTTTTGTCCGCATTATGTCTTAATGACTGCATAACAGTCGCACGCGAAATACATGGGCACTTGCGCAATATTTTACGCAATCGATTGCGTAATTTTCCCACATTTAGAGGTAGCGGCGACGACAATGGAATTAGCCCGGCGAGATTTGGCTTCATTCTACGAGTCGGTAAATCGAATCCCGAGCGCGAATTCGGACGGAAAACGGAGACGTGACCCGAATTTGAACGAGGAGTTTTACTACAATCGCCACCATAAAACAGTGAACCTAACAGCAGGATATCGGGAACGGTTCTAACTCGCCGAACGCAAAGTTTCCAAACATTGGAAAAATTGAAATTACGTTCTTGTCTTTGGCGCCCTGCTGGTAGCGGCCTAAGCTACTTCGAAGAGGCCGGCTACAAATCTTCAAATAAATATTCTTTGAATGACTTGAGCAGAAGCATAAATGTCTTTAGGATCATGATCTTACACAGAACGCGCGGCGGAGATCTCGGCTTCATTGGAAGCAGTTATGATCAAAACGTAGTATCTTGAAGAGCGATTGAATCCCTTTCCTTTATTGAGAGAAGCCGTAAGTGCGCCGGTCGTTATATTGTTAGAACTTCCCTAACAATGAGCATATTGTTGTCTCTATTGTAATGCGCCACCCGTTCCATTATGACGAAATAATAAGTGCCGTCTTATGAACTTACGAACACGATTTTTATTTAAAAATCCTATTGACAGTGGCTAAGTACGCTCTTCAAAAGTTACAACACTTTTATGTAGAAAGTAAATAAACAAGGCTTTGTTACATATTTCAACGAGGGGATTCACCCGTCTTCTGCAAGAAACAATTGAAATTGTTTGCTTTCAAAACGTCATAAACAATCACAAACGAAAGACCTTTGATAACCAAAAGTTCTTCAGGGTTTTCTTAGTATTACTTCCATCGATAGGTAGCGCACTTTGTTAGTGTTAAAAGTAACGAAATTACCTGACATTGCTGTCAACATGAAAAAAGGTAAAGGTATTTGCGTGTTAACACATGCATACAATTTACATTCTTTCAACGTCCAATGAACAAGCACCCAAGTTAACAAAAAAAACCACCAAGAATGGTAGTTGCTGGTTTAGACCTTGGTAGCACTTGCACGGACAAATTATGGCATTCCAATTCGCGTCACATCCAACTTTCAAACAGGTTCAGAGCTACCAATTAGACGAGACAGTTTTCCAAGCTAATATCGCGTATGCCAATGGAGGAAAACATGACCGATATTAAAGAGTCGTCAAGTGTGGTTGTTATTCTAGAACAGCGTATCGCGTTATAATAACTCGATTCGTCATAACATTGCGTGCGACGAAGCGACCTGACAGGACTTGCCATCGAATCGGCTTAAAACTAAATTCCATGTTTCTCCAGCGCCTGTTGCGCTGGAAACACAACAAATTGCGACACGACGTGATCACTGCGGATATTTTCTTTCTTTGATGACGTAATATTTTTAAGATATACAAAGATTCTCAAAACGTATCTAGCGCTGCTATTTTTATTGCTTTTAACCAAACATGTCAAGTTTTTTTCAAAGTCTTTGCTTTTTAAGGAGATAAAGGTTTGTTTATTATGGAACGATAAGACCATTTAATGGTTTAATAGGATTACAACTCAATAGAGGAAGCAATTGTGATGTGCAAGATTGAAAGTAAACCCTGTCTTTGCGCGGGCATGTAGCGATTTTGTGGCGAATTGAAATAACATAGTGAAGGAATCAAAATGCCAAAGCGCATCAAATTTCCAAACTGTAAGTAGTATTGTTTCAGGCGCGCTAATCAAGTGATCAAATCAAGATGATAACGGGTTGTTTCGAAATTTAAAAGCTTACTATTGTCAAGGTTCGACAACTATGCGCGCCGAATTTCCATAACACCTCCGCGTATTTTAAGACATCAACCTGCAGCGAAGTTGTTACTGCAAAATCGCTTTCTTGCCCCCCTTTCATGCCTTGAAAAATGTCAACACTGGATTTGTTTTCTGAGAAGACAATGCCTGTCAAACTGTCAATGTAGAACAGTTGATAAGAGTTACAGGTTAAGACGGAAAGAAAGAAAAACAACAAATAAAATTGTGAACTATCAGCGACTTAAAACAAACTGGTAGTGATGACAATTCGCAAAAGACGTGCAAGGCAAATCACTTTGCTTGTGTGCTTAAAAGCTTTACAATCATCAGGAGACACTAACACGGTACAGAGGCTGTGGTACAAAGTAGTTTGCAAATTTACATTACCTCTTGCACTTGTCTTCATGCGATAAACTTTAAAACCTAGACACTAGCCATGGTTAAAAAAATTCTTTTTCCAATCGAGGAAAACGCACTTTTATTGCGAAACATACGTTTTCAAGTTACAGACTTTTATCAAGTGAAGAACGTACAATTTGATACCGGTTGTGTGATGCAAACCGTCGACAAATCCAGCATGGTTTGTCATAGAAGAAATAGTGTGTACACTACACAGGTTTAGCGAAGTCTATTAGAAAAAATAATTTAGACGATATAATTACAATGTCCAGTTGAAAGATTATACTGAAAAATTTCTTTCGGAAATTCGTAGCAAATTGCGACTCGTTAAAATCACACAAAGGTAGCTATGAAAACAGAACAAAGTCAGAATAAATAGCAACTGAAGGTTTCATGATAAACAGCACTTAGCAAGGCGCCGACATATTTGATACGTATTTTCATTCCTTTCTATCCAGGCTAATTTATGCAAGTACGAAAGAATTGCTTTCTAAATAATGAGCTTTTTATTACTACTGGTAATAATTATTAACTGGTTGTGTATGATTTTAATAAACTAATTTTTTATTGGTTCGGTGTCAGTTAATTTGTTATACACTTTAAAGTTTCAATAAGCACAACCGAGTTTTAGCCGAATCCGAACCTGAATCCAATTTAGCTTTATGTAACCCGCATAGATGTGGCCTATATAGTCATGTCATTATGAATGGATAGAGGTAGTAAATTATTAAATTAGTCGCTTCATTGTGACATCACAAAGCGACGTTACGCTTGGAAGAAACCGGGATTTTGTCTCGTTTAATTCGTCTGATACAAAACGTGGCCTAAACCTCATGTTTTATTTAAAATTATTCCATAATTTGATGTCCTTGAGACCGATTATTTTGTCCTAATCACCAGCATCAAGCAAGCTCTAGATACATAACTAGTCGATAGGCTTTAAGCCCGCCTAAAAATCCTTTGAAAGCGGGACAAAAAATGTTTAAAAAAGCATAAAACTACTTGCTACTGGCAACATTTTTTTCCAATTTGTGCATCATTCAAACCCTCAATGAAAACTGACAGTCGACCCACAACGTTCTTTATAGGAATATTCTCAATGAATATGTAGACGCGTGGGACATGTTACAATACTTTGCCGCACAATTGCCACCGAAAGTGAGTCAGATATTGAAATGCACAAAAACGTTTCTTTCAAGGATGTCCTGTTACCACATAAAACCTGTTTGTGATGTCACACATGCCTTGATATCGGAGTAGCGGTTAGGTAGCAATATACGACACTTCAAAAGCCCACGCACTTTGTAAAGCACCGAATTCTGTCCCATTCGGGACGTAGCATCTGACTTGATGATTTGTTTTTGGTACTTGAAAAAAATTGCTGCTACACGAGTTTGTGATCGCTTGATAAAATTTGACACCCTGCTACATGGAAGACCCCGTGGGTTTCGTTGGGATATTTAAATTACCCTGGGTTCCAGTTTCCTTTCATTTTTGAATCACGAAAGGGGTTCGCACGATACCGGGGTACGTAACACGTGCGGCGTGGGCCCGCGCGAACAAAGACGAAATGCCCTTTTTCGGAAAAGTAAGGCTTTAGGGAACTTCTCCAAAACGTTCAGACTGTTTTGGTAAATTGGCAAATAGTTACAAACCAAAATTTATTTATCTAATTTTGTAAGACGTCTAAAATTTAACTTCAACTTAGGAACTTTGTGTCATAACATTTTTGAAAATAACCAACACGGTATACAAGGCTGCACATGGTGGAGTGTTTAAACTTATGATAATGATACGCTTTGTTGAAAAATGTAGGTTTACAGCCCTCCGCTGTGTTGTTGAAGCGACCCAAAAACGCGCGATGTTAGTGGGGTATAACAAACGGCAGAGAATTTGTCCAAAACGCGGTGACGACACGAAATGGAATCGTATCATTCGTCGCCACGGATTTAATATCTTCAAAATTGACTTTGCTAGACGATCGGATCGGAAGTTGTTTTCGCCGGCCAGCCGATGACAGGTGGCCGGAGGTAGACGAAAAAACAAGCCGATGTGCGGTTGTAATGAAGCAATACAGCGGGGATTAATCAAATATTATCAGGTAAAAATTACCGCAAAACAAATGAAAAACTAATCCCCAGTAGTAAGGGAAGCATTAGTTTTGCCGAAACCTTCTTAGTTCTTCCCAAACAAATGACGACTTGAAATCCCCGACCCATCTACCGGACACAACACAGCGCCCAGTTTCATAAAAAAGACGCGATAAAATTAGTCTAATACTACCGAGGCGGAGTAGGCGGGGTGTGTGGCGTAACACAGGTGGAACGGATGACCTGCAAGCAAGTATTTTGCAATTCGTGACGACACGTCGATATTTTTAAAAGGCGGTTATGATACGCTTGGTCGAAAATTACAAAAAAAAACATTTTCTCCCGAAATACGACCGCAAATTATCAGCACTGGAAAACTTACAGAAGTGTTTTCGCCATGTTGGTCAAACCAAGCATCCATTTTTTCTTGTGCAGTGTTAGGATGAGATGTACCTCATGATAACGGCAACTACCCACATTAAGTGGACCATGCATCTAGATTTGACAAAGAATCGACAAATTTTTCTGTTGCAAAAACATCACCATTCATGCTATAAGGTTACGCTGACTTTGAGGTTTTACGAAAGCGTTCTTAAACTTAAGTCCGATGTTACGCCGTTTTATGTGAACCATAGAAGGAAAGCGTCAGCAAGAAGCACTCTTCTCGGGGGCTGCGGCCGCGTTAGTCGAGAAGAGAAGGTTTAATAAGTTTGCCTGATCGCGTGTTTAGCTGGAGGTGAAGTGGCCGTAAGAAGTTGTTAAGTAAAGTGCTATGTTCTGGGTTTCGAACCGTTGATGCTCAACAAACTTTGATTAACGTACAGGGAACGAGAAATTAAATCGAAAAATTTTGGCTTGGATTAAAACTTCAAGATATTGACAGATATCTGCAAGTCTGAAAATCGTAGGCTTTGTGACTACGTTTCTCTACTACTGCACAAGTCCTGTGCATTTATGTTTTAAAATGTTGCCAATACAATTGTAGTAGTTAAGTAAAATGAAGTCACAAATAAGATTAGGTACAACAAAGCGTATTCCATGGTTTCTGCTGTCGAATACGAAGGTGAATTACTTATAGTGAATGTTTTTCGTTTATTTTAGAATTACCATAATTTATCTCAACGATTTTGGATTTCTGCTAATGTGCAAACTCACGTGGTTGCGTTTTGGGGGATTCTACCGTGATATAACAATCGACAACAAATTTGAATGAACAATTATCAATTGTGTGGTCGACAAAAGTTGATTCTTTCGCCAATTGACTAGTGTATGCCCATTCATTTCGGGCATTCATTCTCCCCGCGAAGTGCTTGTAAATGGCTCCCATCAATGAAAGCCAAAGCGAAAGAGGCATTGTGGATCCTCATTGTGCATTTGTGATGTCATAATCTACATTGTTAGCGTAGTAAGCGTGCTGTAGTGATTATGATGGATATTCTGTTTTAGGTTTCCCAGCTTTAAATGCGCCAGAATCGAAGGCAGTTAAAATTTCTCTACACCGTTAATCTAAATGGAAAGTTTACTCTGTTTTACAATGTGGGCTTGAAACTCTCTATGAGCTTCGTTTCGCGAAACGCTGAAATCTCGTATAAAAATTTTATTGCAAGAGAAATGCGTCATCGTTTTGCACGTTGGAAGAAAAACTACTAAACGCGACAAAAATTGAAACGAATGTTATCAGTAGCGGCCAAACTAAAACTCCGACCGAAAATCGCAGTCGACTTGGAATGCTTTCCAGCGACTGCACACATGGTCGTCTGCGCTTGTACAGTTGACTGGATTGTAAATAAGACAAGGTGCGCTACTGTTTATCATAGCATTAGAAATCGCATTATGCATTTAAGTTATCTGTTGTTATTCCAAAATGAGTTTGGTTATCTGCGACATTTATCGTGGTGCGAGATTTTCTCATTTTAGAAGGTCTGGTTTGGTAGGCGAGCGGGCGGGCGAACGCACGAGAAAAACGCAGCAACAGCGCTCGAGCGTCGGTTAGATAAAGTTTTTTTTACAAATCGGCTATGGCCAGTCAAATAAAGCCAGCGCTGAGAGAGAGAGAGGCTCATTCAGTTTGCTCGTCATTGTTCGAATCTTTTGAGTGCAGCCAACATTATTGTTCTCGAATTATGAGTGCGCAAACGCTTCTAGATAATTGTTAATAGTGGACAATCAATTGACAATTGTTAAGGCACAATGTTACAGCTATTGTCAAGCAGAACATCTTTAAACGAACGAAAGTTGTCGTAGTAAATAGAGATATTTGCAGAGTCTTAACAAACGCTTTAACAATAATTTAGAGAGAACTTCCTGGTTTAAGTTAATAATTATTTTGTTTGGATAATTTCTTGTAAAATATCAAATAAAAAAAGTAAATGTTGCCTTGTGTGAGAAGTTCTGCGCCTAAATTTGTTACAGGTTGGCGATCAAGCGACCTAAGATAAATTAATGAACAAACGCTGTGTCGTTGAATGACCGAGGTTGTTAATTCTTAAACGGCCATATTGTGTTTAGGTTTATATAACACAGTAGCCTAATTTGACGTCGTTATATTTAACAAGACGTATTTTTCTCTTCAGGTTTCGATATTTCAAACGCTTAAGAAAAAAACTTAAATTGCTGTTCAACAAAATCCCGACGAGTTTTGTTAAACATTTCTACCACAGTTAAGAAGATGTTAGCTGTGGATTCCTCAAACTGGATGCAGATCCCTTACCCCTCTTCTGTCGTTCCGCCAAACTCGCATCTTCCACCCCCACCGACGATGGCAGCTCCATCCGCGACCACTGCTTCCATGCCTCGCGAAGATATGAAATCCTACATCGGGGACGTCTCTACTGGCGGCGGGCAAATGACGCACTTGAGTTCGTCGATGATGAATCACGGCTCGGGCCCTATCCAAAACAACGCGTCCGCCAACTCGAAAGCGGCCCAAGAGCGAGTGAAAAGACCAATGAATGCTTTCATGGTAAGAAGATAATTTTTACAGTTTCTATTCAGTACGAATATAAAGTTAAAACCTAAAACGTTTTAAATTTAAATTAATAGCTAAAGATGTTACACCACGTCCAACGATATAGGCTAATTTAACACAAGTGGCATCAGTATATGTTGCTAGCAAAACATTGATAAAAGTATTATAGTGTTTGGCGATGGCGTTTCATTGAAACGTATTAAAATCGACATTTAAACGCAATCGTCTGATAAAATGTTAAAGTGAGTCGAATATGCGACGAAGGCAACATGGCACAAACGTCATTAAAAATCACATAAAATGGTTTAACGGCGCTGGTGCTAACCCTAACCATGCGTCAATGCTTTAAACCGGTCAAAATAATTTGCCTGCGCACAGCATTCGTCGCTAACAATACATCAATATTATAATTACCGTATCAAGTTTATATTTATGCTGCTTTCTTTAAAGCACGCTCGATATCGTGAAAAAACGAACCGATAATTTTGCGAGAAGACTGCTTCGGTTTGAGATAATATTTTTTTATTAGAACTTACTGATGGCCGAACTTATCATATTTGAAGTGGAGTATAGCAAACTATATGTAATAGTAAAATGTTAAAAACGTGTGCTTTAAGTTCAATTGGCAAACAGATCTATCGCTCGAACACTCGTTCGCCACTACGAATTTACGTAAATCCTGTCGTAAAAGTTCTGTCAGCTAGAAATACTGCGTACATCAAAACTTGGCAATGTCAACATGTTTAACGGGTTCGAAAAACTTCGCAAAACGTTCCAGACAAGTATTTCGAAAACTTGCATCGTTTGTGACGTTTACCAAGCAACTTCATTAATCCAACTCCTTGTTTTAAGCGAAATTCTGTCGCTGGTAATCGGCGGACAGGTGCACGCGAAGACACGGTGTGTGAGCCCGTATTTTCACCTGGAACGTTGGCTTTTGTTTTATTTACGAGGGGCGAAGGAGCATGTTTAATCTAACACGGATGAAAGTGTATGCCGCGATTATTTTAACAAAGTGTTCCATAATAACACAGAATGCGCTTTCGAAAATCGGGCCAAAAAGCGAAAAAATGGAAGGCGCTCAAATAGTATGGTTTTATCGAAAACTTATTAAACATTTCTCAAGCATGTAGCGAAAGGTAGTTGTGTCGTTTGCCAAGTCCAGATTTGGATTTTTCCGTTGTACCGGCCATTTTGTTTGCATTGTGGCGATGGTAGTTCCTTGACTTGATTTTATCGCGAAGTAAACGACTCCATATGATCGTTAGCACCTTAAGAGAATTCTATGAATCGAGATGGTTAGTTGTCGATTAATCGGTGCCTTCAGCTGAACACTAGATCCTCATAGGGGAGTTGCACTAGCAGAAAGCTTCTTCCACTTAACGCCTAGAGACATTACAACGTCATTGTGGACAATTAATCCGTAACTATTTCAAAACAAACAAAGGGGAAATTTAACCGGTCATCATTAACATGGTAGGCTAATTTATGCTACGTTTGTCTTCAGGTTTGGTCTCGCGGTCAACGTCGCAAAATGGCCCAGGAAAACCCCAAGATGCATAACTCGGAAATCTCGAAGCGACTTGGGGCGGAATGGAAGACACTTTCTGACGCCGACAAACGCCCTTTCATAGACGAGGCAAAACGGCTACGCGCTCTCCACATGAAGGAACATCCGGACTACAAATACAGGCCAAGGCGAAAGAAGCCTGTCCCCATGAAGAAGGACAACAAATTCATGGGAGTCCACGCCCCTGGGCCGGTAAACATGATGCAAGGATCTCCTGTTGCCGGACTTCCTGGAGGATCAAGCCGCAGTCACATCGACTACTCACACATAAACAGCTACTACGGTCACCAAATGCCGGACCAGATAAATTCGTACGGTAGTGCTGCAGGATTTGCTCATCCCGGCATGGCGAACTCCGGCGCACCCCAGAGGTATGATGTACCCATGTATTATCCAGGATACACTGCCCCCACCACACTACCCAGTATGAGTCAACTGGGCGCGCAACACGCAAATGGATACGCGCAGGCACCGTACTCTGTTGGATCGAACCCGGCATACAGCCTAGCCCAGGCCCATACGCCAGCTAATTCCATACAGAACATGTCGGCTGGACCCGGCAGCGCTGGTGTCCATTCTCCAGGAAACACAAGTCCAGGTGCTTCTTCCGCCACCTCTGCGGTCGCGTCTTCAGGAGGGAGTCCGCTGCACCAGATCTCCTCCATGCTACCGATCCACAGCACGGCTCATCTCCACACCGCGTCCCAGATTCCGCTCAACCAGATGTACCTTCCTCTTGGTGAGCAGCAGTCGTCTGCGCAGGTGACCCATGAGCCAGCGCACAGTCCGAACCTCTCACGCTTAAACGGGATGCAAGCGTCGCCCAATTACGCATCGCCTAGCGTACAAACAATGTCGATGCAATTACCGCCAATGTAACTCTGTAACGTCGAGGCGTAATAATGACTTTCACCGGTTGCGCCGTGGCCCCAACCAAAGCTGCTGGGTAGAGGCGTGGCGTTGATAGGCTGCACGCCCAAGACAATACATGGTTGTGATGACGCAACCTAGATTTACTGAGGTGTCCACATACTGAGTCTGTCTTACGATATCTATCTTTATTAGGTCATAATCGTATGTTTTATATGAAACAATTGAAGGACGGAGAGATATGTTTTTTGGTTGATGTAATATATTTAACAGCATTTTACTAACAAATCGTTAGATGTTACTAATACTATTCGACTGTGATTGTACATACAGCAGATGAAATAAGCAAGCAAGTCTATATGAAACGGCTCAGCAGTGCTGGCCACGTTTAACGAATTTCTATGATTTTCTTCTCACCTCGTTCCCTAAACACGGTTCAGCAACAAGCAGGCTAATGTGATTGTAACCGTTTGATTGTTTTGTTTCATTTTGTGTCTTTACGAGCCCAATCGCTACGCAGTGAGCGAGCATTGCTTTATATTTTTGCAAGCGGCACGTTTTTCTGGTATTTATTTCGTGACCTTGTTTGTAGTGATTATTATTAGTTGTACTTGAACTTAATAACGCGTGTTCACAGCACCCAAATATTGCAGTTAGGATACTTGTTGTACATACGATGCACAATTGGCGGTGGCCCGGTTTACATTTGGACGCAGAATGATTTGACTACATTATGATAACGATTTAGAAAAGTTCCAAAAATCTGATGGGTAATTTCATTCAGCTGCACTGGATTTAATTATATCTAAACCAAATTTCTCGAAATCTTCCAGGTCAATTTCCAACTGTTAGTTAAATTGCACGCCTTAGTACACCATTGGTCTCGCGAGTCTGATGTTTTTTTTTTACGTTTTATGAGTTCTAGTGTAAATACTCTACCCCCATTTACTCTTCATATAGAGCCAATGGCCCACTGTAGTTGATATCGATAACTGCGTTTGATCATTAGGTATTAAACGCTCATTCCATTATGTTGCTTGAGTTTATCTATTGGCAAACTCTTTAACGAACGTTTTAATTTTTATCGAGCAACCGGATTTGAATATTTTAAACACCACTGCATAACGTTTACATTTACAATTCCAGCTCATATTGCAACCACTTTATAATATTTATTCATTTGTCACTGTATTTTCTCATGTTAAAACGTACTGTATATTATAATATCAAGCGCCGGCAGTCTTGTATGTATACTTACTGTTTTGCACTCACACTGTTTGGAGTTCAAGCTTTGGCGCGCCGCGAAAACACAGGCGCATCCGTGTGAATATTGCAAGCGTTTTATTTGCTGTTGAACGGCCATTTCTAGCAAAACGTAGCGAAATAAAACCAAAGTGAGGAAACATTATTGTCATATTTTATCGCTGAGTGGCAATCAAGTACTGTACTTTAATTAAGGCGAGCCTCTTTCAGACGATGACAAGCATCTACGTCGAAATGGACCGTAAGCTTTGTTACATAAATTATCCACTAACATAAAAAGACAAAGAGGCATGTCTGTGAATTTGTCCACATTCTTGGTCCAAATTTGTTTATTGTAAGTATAAGACAATCTATCTTGGTCAAAGCTATAGAAACAGCGATTATTGGCTCAAAAAGGATTGTGACGACACAAGTAGCACGTAATTGCAAGCAGCTAACAACATTGATCGGTGGTGAATGATTTCCCATCGCAAGCTCGCATTTCCACAAAACATCAACAGAGTTGTCTAAACGACGAGGTCTAGCGTAGGTCAGACGAAAGGTGTCAAACGTAAGCATGTCTATAACGTAAAGACTTAACTCCTACTACAGAGTGATTTTATTATAGTTTTGTAACTAATTTCCGAGAAATGCGCAGTTTTTCACGCCACAAACGTTTGTAACGCATGCAAAAACAAAACTGTAAAAAAGAAGATTTAAGATTTGGGCCGGTGAACTTTTCGGGTGGATATGCCGGTATTTTTATCGAACAATCCCGTCGAAGCACGAATAAAAAAGGCAACCCACGGAATGGACACCGAGCAGTCTATTGCCGACAACATTGCGTTTGTTCCTTCCTTTCTTATTCAGTTAGCCGTGAAATCAAATTTGGTTTTACAGAAGAAACTTCCTACATCGAATCGATAGAGCGGATAACCAATATTCAAAAAACAAAGACACGTAGAGTTACAAAACTTAATACGCTCAAAACTACAGACGTTTCGTCAGGTAAAGCACAGACAAGCATATGCATAAGCTGCTTGCTATTCCTTGGAGTAATAAGCTAAAACAATAAGTAACTTGTTAAAAACCAATGGTGTGTTGTAATTCAAATTTAATCCGAACAATACAAAAGTCTCGGTTACTCCCAAAGGGGCCAAAATACCTGAAAATCAATTTTGGTTTTTGTCCAGCATTTGTACATTTCTATTGTTCCGTTCAAATTCCATTTCGCGTTGAATTGGGTGAGCCGCACCCTTGTCGGTGCTCCTGTCAGGAAAAAAAAGATTTTGTTGCCATCTCATCAACAGAATGTCAACCTTGTAATGCTTTGTTATTACGTGGAAAGTTAGATGCAAATCATTCACCGATAAACTTGTATACGCAGAGGTATAAAAAATTAAAATATTGGTCACCCAAAGCTACCGAAAAAGCGAATCTTGTGAAGTAAAATATGTGGTAGCGCTGTGTGCGCATGCAGGACGTTATTAAGTCCTACATCACGAGCTTTAGAGTGTCTTCAAATACTCGAACACGCGAATTGCTCTACACGCCGTAGCTGCCCCTACTCTCATGACGATACAAGTGTTCTTGAATGAGAAACTACGGCAGTTTTTGCTTAAATCACGACTTTAAACCCTTGTATGTTCGTGTCGTTTAGGGTCCTTGTGGCGCTGTAAGCAGTAAACGCACTAATGTAAAAGTAGTGGGTTGCCTATGACTCTTAATAAGGAAGAGCCTTAAAATGTACGCAAAGTGTCACGTCCTAAACGGTTATAAATTAGAAGGAAAAACATTCCGCGCCAATCCACGTGTTTGTCCAGCTTTGCCGAACGCCGATACCGACCACTAAGACATGGGGTAAAAACGGGTCACGTGATCAGGCCAACCAGAAATAGGCGCAACAAAAATCTACTGTCAGCCTACACAATTTTCGTGTTGGTCGAGCGTCGGTGAACATAAAAGAAATTATGAAACAGGCTACTTTTGTAAACATCGCTCTTAAACATTTGACGTGCTTACCGCGTGTTTCGTGAGGTCAAGGCACAAAGCACGAGTCCGGCAGTGAAAAATGTGACGAGGTGAACCCAGTAAGCCTTCCCAGGAAGTTGATGTCTCCCAAATCACTTTGATAGCTCCGTTACAACAAAGACCTTTGCTAAGATCCGTGATGCATCCAGATAAATTATAGTCTTTTGTCTTTCTCCCAGGGCCTATTTCACGCTCATTAAATTTCCGGGCCGTGCGAAAGCGCTGGCCGCATAACCACTCAAGCGGAACAGCGGGATCGGCAATCATCAAAATTGCCCGCTATTCGCAAGACAAACAACATGACATCCGACGACAACAAAAGCAACAAAATTTTCGCTGTCATCTCTATGATAGACAGTGGACGTGAAGGCCAAGTTCCATGTCGTATCATAATACAAGCACAAAAAACGAACAACGAAGAATGTCGAAAGATACTTTTTCTACCAGTAAGCTGCTAGTGCTCCACAAACAAGACACATAATCTTCATCGCCTACGCATCATGGTACCTTAAGCCAATTGAGCATCGGGTTTAGCCCCATTGCTATTCCATATCGAAACGAGGTATTAAATTTTCCTTCTGCCATCCCAAAAAAGACGAACAAAGTTTTCCCAGGGCAAGAATTCATCAGCATAAGCTTTTTAAGTGTCGTCTAGAGCGCTCATTCCCACCACGTACAGTTTCGTTCAAACTTTATCAATGTCGTTTGGCAAAGCTGACTTTCACACGCCGCTGTACCGGCCTGCACTATCGCATAACCCTGACTTAGTCATACTGGGTACTTGTATGCGGTTTCTGCTTGGATATTCAATATCTCACAAGTTACAATCCCTTTGAAACAATTAGGACTAAGTGGCTTGCGGGTATAAATTTCTAGTTTTACTCAAGTTTTAAACCAAAGGTAAATAATAACACGCCCCCAGCCTTTAGGGGTTATCTATGTAATACCTAACATGGTAAAGTATACGAGAACAATACCAAACGACCATGCGAAATGGAAACAATAGTGATTTTAAGAAACAAAACTTTTCACAAATGTTAGGCGTCAAAGCTATCAAAATTATGAAGTGGCTAATGAAAATAAGCTTTTTGTCACAGTAACTGCATAAGTCAATAATAACTGTCACATCTAATCAGTAGGCTATGCTACCCAGCAAGTAATTTTACAACACAATTGGTTAGCCTATGGTGAAAGTTGGAATTAAGCTACTTACGACTACATACAATTTTCCAGCATATTTCACTAGTGTGGTAAGCTTCAACTTCGGGCAATGTGAAGACGTTTAGACTTCTGTAAGAGAGCTATCTTTTCAAATAGCTTATAGCAATATATACAAAAATGTTGCACCTATACTTGGAGACATCCATTAATTATATTATCAGTAAACCAGTCACCACTGAAGAAAGAAAAGCAAAAAATTCTGGAACATACAAGTTTGGATTATTACGTCACACGTAAGGTTTTGAAAAAAATTTTGTTCTAAAAGTTTAAGATTTTTGTTTGGGTAACCAAAATGACTGAAAACTTGTGTGTTGACCCGAAAAGAGAAAACGTAAAGGATTGGAGATACTGACATCTACGGAAATGGTGAGTGACCGTAGCATGGTTAGTCTATAAAACATTATATTTGTGTAGATCACTATGCAAGTAAACTTCAATGCATTACTGTGTACCGTACCGTAGCATATAACCTTAGCCATACGCCTTAGTTGTCTAGTTATTGCATGGTATTTCCAACTGTTGTTGTGAAAAATTGCACCATATTAGTTGTTAAATTGGTTTGTCATTGCGAATGCTCTTCTGTTGAATTAACCTGTGCAGTGTTATAACGTCGTACCCCAATGGACCGTTGTAGTCAGGTAACTTAATGTTTAGGCTTTCTATGCTTGAAATGTATTTGTATGGTGCCTGGTGTCTCAGATGGAAATGATTCTTCGCATATTAGTCAGAATCAGCCGAAGTCTAGTTAAACAAGGGTTATGATGTGTTTGCTGTCACAAGTGGTGTAGATGCTATCTGATGACTGATGGATCGGGCATTGCACTTTGGATGACCTATATGATATCCAATCACGGCGATATCCGTCTTGCCCAAACGATTTAATCAAATACGTCTTTTAACTCAGAACACAGTTTTTTAAAATATTTTTGCATCAAATGACTTTGCTAAACCGATTGAACCAAAATCCAAAATTGTTTTCTTTTATTTATTTTAGTTGGTATCTGGTGTACAAAAACTACCGTTTTTTGAATAGTAGAGACCCAAAAATGCTTGTAGCAAGTAGTGGGATTAAATTTTCGGAATGCTGCCACATTTTAATGCTGAATAATATTGTTCCCTTCCATCACAAACGTTCGTCAAGGTCTTCACGCAATTCGTCATAAAATATCGCAGCAGTTCCCCGGTTCCCGTATGCGTTTAGTAAGCATGCGAATGACAACTTAACTGTAAAACTTGACTTCGTTCCACAGCGATAGCACAGCATTGGGAAGTTGACTTTGCGCGCCCCGTGAATGACGGAAACGGGATCAACTCATCCGTATGACATGCCCCAAAGCAAACATAGCTGAGCCCCATGCGGGTTAAAATAATGGACAGGCTAAGCCAGGTATTACTTCTAGTGAAAGCTTATTCCTCCGTAAAAAAGTAGAAGGATCTTTTGAGCCGGAGTGTGACGGCTTGCCAACAAGCCATGTATTTGTTGTGTTACGCAGTTCTGCTGTTCAGAAATAACATACAGTGCGTGGTAGATTCCATGCATTTCTTTTCGAACAGTTTATGCCCATGGCAAATGGCATATACAGTAGTCCTATAATATACAGCGTTACATGGTCATGTGGTTGTACTTCAGCATGTTGCTGAAACACTAGCATCCTAGGCTACAATTTAATCTTTTAAAACTCTTAGCCAATAAATGACAAACATTTTGCTACAAGTCCAGCACGAGCATGATTAGTTGTAAGAACGAGAATGAAAGCTTACTTGGAGAAAATATAAAATTGTTTAAATAATATTTGCTTCAGTATACAACCTGTTTGAGGGCTGGGAAGCGAGTAGTTTGCAACTTAAAAACTAAACAGGACGTACGTCACAGAATGTTTAAGTTCCAATATTAGTAATATTTGAAAAGCTCTTACGCGGGTGACTTTCTCCTAACCAGGACTCCTCCGGCCTGTGTGCGGCGGCACGGGCTGTGAGTGAGCGGGTCGTCACGGACCCTTGCAACTTTGAGTTATTTTGAGTTGAGCGAGATACCATCATACACCGCCTGGCTATATATTTTTGGGAAGCCTCGTTCATCCTGCTGTAGCCCGTTTTTGTGATAGTTTATTTAAAGGAGATTTTATGCTGAGTGAACAATGATGCAGTTGTTCCTAAAAAGGAACGGATGTAGACTTCTGGTGGTTGCTTTCATTCCGTAACTAAACAACGCTCCATGGAGGAGAAATAACTTTCAAAAACGTAACAAAAAATTCACCTAATATTATGGCAACAATTTAGCAAATTATGCATTGCCATTGGACTCAAAAATCCCGCATGTCTGAGCTCGGGCTTTAGGTTTTGTGGGATGATATCATATGCGTTGCGTTGTTGAATGTGCAAGAGGCATGCATAGCAAGTGATAAGGTGCGAAAACCGTTATAGGCTTGAACCCAGGGTATCATGTTAAGGCATACCACCCGGGGTTATCCCAAGCATGTTAGTGGGTCGAGTTAGGTCGAAAAACACACAACAATCATAAAGTTAATCACCCGCGAAAACGTTCGTAGAAAAAATTCCCACGCAAATCATCGACGTCATCATAAGCTATACTCACGGGACACTGCAAGGTATAGTGACGTAAATTAGTGAGCTCGGAAACTGATAGATTTTAGTGTAAAACAATAATACTTATATAGCGACAAGTGCTTTGAGTCAACACTATCTTATTTAATGAATGTCACGCTGTATGTACAAAAATGTGTATGAGTTGGTGCAGCTGTCGAAATCTGTTTGCTCGTAAAAAGTTACTTCATCCGTTTGTGCGGAGGAAATCTCTTTTATCTTTCAACTCGTAAAAGTTTAATGCGTTTAAATTACACGTTGTATCATTTGCATCGAAATATTATGATCATGCTTAATAGACGAATTAACGTTTACAGCCGATGCACATTTGTGTAAGTATGTTACGCTACTGGTAGAGAAATTCGTATAAAACTACTCCAATTGAAAGACTGGAATGCCTGAAATGCCGTTAATGTTTTGTAATAGTTTGATATAAACTATTTATTACAAAAATATTTCTTTTACATTGCTAAAACAAAATATCCATATAAATGTTACCCCTAATGCATCACAATAAAACATCAAAGCACGCTGCATCGACGAACATCTCATAAAAAGCAGCGTTTTTGATATTAAAAAAAAAAGATAAAATAAAGAAAAAATTAAATGTTATTTACTTTATTATCTAATGTGTTTGAGGTGTCACGTGATGCGTCACATGAAGCCAGAAGTAAAAGATTGTTGCAAAAGTTACGCAATAGTTTATAACTAATATCAACAAAGGATTCACAAAAATTGACCCAATTTGGATAAAACTTCAATAAAACAGGAAAACTTGGCAGCAAATACTGGAAAATAAGAATAACTTATTTCAATAATTTATACGAAAAAATAGTATTAGTGAAGTTAAGTTTTTGACCTCTGTAAATAACTTACAACTACAGCTACAGTAACAAATAAACTGTTTTCTTAAAACGCTGGTTAGTAGCGACATCATCAATAATACGGTAATTCTGCCGAAGACCCATGCAAAGGCTGGTTGTTGTTGGTGGAAATCTCATTAAAGTTTAATTCAATTAGTGAATAAATTTGTCATTTATACAGTTGCTAGGAATTTGAGGTTACAAAAAGACCAGGCCAGCCTGTTGATGCTTCTAGGCCCAAAGGATCTAACCTTGTTGTTTCACTAATGTTGAGAATTAAAAAGTCTATTTTGTTGGGAAAATAATAATGTATCATTTTAATTATTATCAAAACAAGTATTTTTTCTCAGCCAATTTAGCGTTTATGTTTGTCGTTTAGGCCGTATTTATTGCTTTCGTGACCTGATTCTTTTGTCTTTCTTGTAAAAACAGCTTTCAGTCCGTCGTTTTATTTTCATTGCTTATGTACTGGCCAAAACGTACAGCAAGAAATTAAGAGAAAGAACGCCGAACATTTATCGTTCAAACAACCGGACATTTGGAAAACACGTTGAAGAGAAATTTCCAAAGCGACACTCGGATGACAGATGTTAAACTTCAATCAAAGTGAACAGTGCATTAATCTGATCAAACAAAACGCACATTTTAAGTGGTGATTAAACGGCCCGTTCGTCGGTCTATCAAAACCTAATAACTAATCATAAATATCACGACGTCAAGGCGTCGGGTACACAAAGACCGCGCACACGGAAAACCATCAGAACGATGGAGATTAAACCGAAAGGTATTTGTTTTATGTACAGGTGCTTTGTTCATATTAATGGTTTTCAATTCAAATTGGCTTATGTAGTATATAGCAAAGGCCTCAAGATATTGACACTATAGCACTTGTAAATTTTCCATTGAATTTGTTTTAGTAATTTTTGTGCGTTCGGATGGAATTTCAACAAAATTGATGATAAATGGTTTTTCGTTTGGGATAGCTTCAATCTGCCTCTCGGACATCGCGCATGTCAGAACAGTTGTTGCCGGGCTGACAGCGAACCTAAACCTGCTATTCCAGCTGCACTTCTTCCTCGACTGCATAATTGCGCCACTCCTTAGCACCGAGAGCTGTTAGATTTCATTGTCCTGACCCTCGGGCCGAACAAAGCCCTCTGTTGACAATTGAGTTGTATAATCCTGGTAAAACAAAGTCGGGACCACGTAACGTTCGCTCAAGGTTGTCGGAGCAAATAATCCCGACAAATGGAATTCGATTTATGTCGGAATAGCGTAGTAAAACCTGTTGAAATCGCCAGTTAACCAGACTATTAATGTTGTTCGACGTTTTGCTTGGAAAAATCGTTGCATGTTTAGTGTGACGCAGACCAACATAACGCCCTGACCGTATAGGGCAGGCAATGAGGATATTCGTTGGCCATTTGGGGCCGCTTTATTGTTTTTAAACATTTGTACAAGACGGGTCCAGGCGTCGGAAAACAATGGCTGCATGACTCAATAATAGAGGAAATTCGGGAATAACTACCTGGATGCGGGCATGACGTTTAGCTAATATTTTCCTAATCAGATCAAATAACATCAATCAAATCGCGCCTGTGGCGAAATCGATGACCTTAACCTGACCCGAGTGCAGTTTGTTAGAAAATTGAAGAAAAGGGGCGGCGATAATTTTCTCGTGAAATGGCAAATTTTAATTCGTCGAACGAAAACCTTTCCATGATGTCGATCATGAGAATTACAATTTCATCCTGCGCACATTGACTGCAAATTCTCCGTCACATTATGTGCCTTACTGTGTCTCTACACTATTTTTGGCGATGCACTTTACTGAAGTGTACAAAAAGATTTAAATTTGATTTGTAAATTAGTTAGCTGCCGCAGCAACGTTTGCGTAAAAGTGTTAAAATGCAATCTTTTTGAAAATATTGTCACCCAAGATATATCTAAAGTAGGTGATGTATCTAAGCATGGGCAAACAAGTACAGACAGTACAGCTCACCACACGAATCCATAATTATAGCGAACTCCCGAAATCTGGGCGTTCCATGGTGATGGGCTGGTATTTTGGTAAGCAAGTAATGCCGCGAATGTGTACTTATTCTATATCACACGTAACACAATTCTTAATGTCGCTCCTATTTCGATATTATTTGTACGTTAGCGCGAAATGCAAAGCAAACACGGCACGTTGCCAGTCTTTGATCTTCAATCCATCTTACGATAGATCCTCGCCCGCCAGTGCAAACACACAAGCCTTAATTTCCGGCACCCCCCGTCATATTCTACATCGTTGCGCACACAATGCGGGGCCCGAAATGCAATCACATACATTTTTCCTGCTTAAATTTTGCCATGTTTCAGAGAGATTAGCATCATAAGACAACAGAATTATTAATCCATTCTGCCGTTCAAATTTGAACAAACATCACCCGCGAGATTTTGTCGTGTCGGCGAATGTCTATGATGATATTTGCAGTGAAGTTTTTCACAGACAAAACAGCTCTAAATTAACTGGTAACTTTCAAGATTTCTGTTGACCCCTTGTCCTGTTGCCAGATTTGCTTTTAATTAGGATTACGATTTTTGGACAAATTTCTTCTTGAATCGAGCTAAATATTTCGTGTTTACCTACCTCAGCACCAGGTGCGTTGTGCTGATTTTATTTGCTGTTCCGTTCCCTACCTTAGCTGATCGTTCTGTGACGTCACGAAAGCACATACGGCCGCCACTCGATCATAACTATGACGACACAAGGCAAACGACAAATGAAGGAATGATGAGGCTTAAAACGATTAATTAAGAAGAAAACTGTAAGGAACCGACATCAATCATCACCTATAGTTTATATACCCACCCGGGAGCAAGTCTGTCTTGGGTTAAAACCTTCGCAGTATATATTCAGGTATACCGTTGCCACCTTGGCCGTTTTACTTTAATATTTACGCGCATCTACATTTGTTTTTATGTACGCCAGAATTCAAAATAACTTCGTACCGAAAACACATCGCTCTTTTCCGAACAAAATATATGAGGTTTTGTTGTTCTTTACGGCCAGAAATTGATTATCGAAAAACCACTGTTCGATTTTTGTGATGTCACAATAGACGATTTGTCACCTGCGCGACTCGACAAGGATGGAGGTCAACTGAGATGGGTGGATATTATGACGCTTCCTCACACTGCAGTATCAGCCATGCACCTGCCTTCAGCAAGCTTACAATTCATCTTCCTGTTACAACAATTTCAAATAGAAATGTTCTCCAAAAGGCATTTCGAACACAATCTTCCGTCGTTTTGGGTTGGGTATAGATTTTAATCCAAGTCAAAATCTTTTCGATGTTTGCAAAGGTAAAAGTGTGCTTTTTTAAACAAGGTCTACCTACATAAACGAGAATATATATGTAGTCAAATACATAGAAAAGGTATAGCATTAAGAAATATAGTCATGGTGTGGGCTCTTACAGTTTGGTTTAAAATAAGCAAAATACCATTTAAAACCAAGGGCTTTAGTTTATAACATGTTAAAACGGTAAAATCTTCAAAAATACAGTATTTAGCAAAATAGCATTTGGTTTTGTGAGTGTTATCTGGCGCGTAGTTCAAGTAAGCACAGTTTTTGTGGGATGGAGTTTAGACCACGAAAAGACACCCGCTGTTTCAGACACTTTAATTTGTCTTGAAACTTCTTGGCAAAGAGCGCGACCCGTAGAACAAAAGGACACCCGCCGAGACGTGATCCTTCCAAAAACTGTCTTGCTATTTGACCAAGCATTCTGCTGACGAACCGCACACGGTCGCCTAGCAACAGACACGTGATAGTAATTCGTCAGGATTCCAATGTTAATGTAAATTTGCCGTGAGATCAGAATTTTGAAATCGATTCAATCTGAGACAATTTAATCTTAAGAATACCGAAATGTGACTTATGACCGAATGGTATAAAACACGGACCATTGGCAGAAACGGCCTTGAAGAAAGTTAAAAGCTTTTTTCATTTTTATGTTTATCCAGTCACTACTGTATGCAGAAAGCGTTGCTTCGTTGGTTATTTACGATTTTTTACAGAGCATAGCTGAAAACCGCAATTCGCAAGTAAGATAGCTCAAAACTCGTACACAAAATCAGCTAGAAATGTGAAAATGACTACAGTGAACACATGGCCAGCGCACAAACCACCATTCCTTCTAAAAAATCGTTCAAGGCCGATAGATCTTCGTTTTAATAAACACCCTGTGTCAGAAATGTCTTTCACAGCCTGGAAGGAATGATTGCAGGTCTTGGTATGGCTGCTTGCGCTTATGCGGGCCAATGCTAGCAGGCACGCAGCAATAAATAGTGCCTAGCCTGGCAAGTGACGAATTTTTCAGCAGATTTTTTATTCTTCCATCAAACTTGTTTTGACAGCCTGGGAAGGAACGAAAAGGGGGGTACAATTCCCATTGACGGCACCAGTATAATGGGACCTTATACAATGCACGGGAGACATTACGAGCGTTTAGGACAAAAGGACCGGGGTTACACGAGTTAGACTTGAATCGTTCTCAGATCTAAAGAAGCTGAATGGACAATTGTCTCTAAAGTGGCATCGAACGTGAAATCAAATCATACTTCTTTTATCTAGTCACAATTTGGCTTTTATGTCGTCACAATTCATCCTTTATTTAGTTACAAACGGCTCTTTATGTTAGCACAATGGGACTCGGATATATCTCCTTTGTGTTGCACTTTTACTACGTTTTCACCACCCGGCGTTTCGAAGGTCAGATGCAAACCACTTTCAATTGTTCGATAACGATGGCCACGTGCACAAGGCAATTGAATAAAAGAATCCAGCCGATGAATGACAGCAGTTAATAACGACGGCTCTGACAGCTGCTCTTACACAGCAGTTTTGCCTCAACCCTATCTTAACAACGCAAATTTACTGGATTGTCAAAAGCGTAAGTTTTGTGTTTTAACCAAATTATTAATACTTCAGCCAATTAATCGTTTTTCTTTGCAATTTTAGTTTTTATGTAAAGAAGCATCAAAAATCAGTATGTTATTATTTTGTAATAAAGCAGCATCGGAATGAATCTTTCGAGCGCGTCGACAGCCATTTTGTCTTTTTAGTGAAAATTTCTGCGGCGACTCGCGAGCGCTGTCGCGGTAATTTGCTCGCATTTTTCCTTGCAAAAGTATTTTGCAAAACCAAGGTCAAATTTATTTCGGATCAAACGTAAACAACGATTACTTGCTAAAAGTACTGAATAAACAAAATTGATCTGGTCTACTAGATTCCACATTGCAAAACATTAGCTAGACCGCTAGAGTTTAAAAAACAACGGTAGCAGTGCTTCGTGGAAAAAAATTCAAATTGCTCATGTTAAAATCAACGAAATTAAATAAAACAATCAAAAAGTGCAGCGGCTAAAGCGACGGACTTATCCCTCAAAGCCTCATCATCAGTTGGTGTCAGAGACAGTGAGGGTATTTGTTGATGGCAGCCGTTCATTCGAAGAAACATTTACTTTTATCACAAGCGAATCACAAAAACTAGTCATGTACGCGCTATACTGTATATTTCAGTAAAAATCATTCCATGAATAACCCAATTGTATATTTTGTTCCTAAAATTTCGGCAATTGCATTTCAGAGAAACAGTTGTTTAAAATTGTTTCGGGTTTATTCTGCCTTCTCTTTCGGTGTGGCATTCCAATACCAGAGAATCTAAAAAATTTCAACGTTAAAACAAATCGAGAAAGTTTTGACTCCTGCGTAAAAACTTTGTCCACGTTATCACATATCTGATCATTGCCTTCCGAGCATCTTGTCGCGAAATTTCGGCGACTAAGTGAGCAACAAAGCAACGGCGTCGAGACAGGAGATAATTTATGACATAACAGAAACGATTGTGACGTAACATACAAACCTGCAAGCCTATTATGCCGTTGCAAATTGACGACACTACGTAGTTGAGAATGATCAAATTATCGCCGGTTTCTTGGATCGATGTAAAGATACGAGCTAGAGAACCGTTAAATAGAAGGAAAACCGTTATGACTGAAAGTTGTCCGGTATGGCCATTTTTGTAGTTGTCGAATGCTTGAACAAGCTAAAAAAGAAACAAACGTTATGCTTTTAACTATTAAGACACAAGTTATACAACAATTACGTAGCTCCCTAGCTTAATGAAAATGTTTTCCAGAAGTCACAATGTACTCGTGACGTCTTTGTTTTCGATGTCCCTCTTTTAAAAGTCAACTTTACACAAGCGCAGTGGGCTGTTTTCAATAAATCCATCAAAAGAAATGGAGCAGAACGACAATTTTAATTGAAAATGGCGACAGAAGGTTTCTTTTTTCCTTCTCCGCGTATTTATAGACCGGGGACAGGCTTG
Organism: Clavelina lepadiformis; assembly: GCF_947623445.1. Taxonomy (NCBI): domain Eukaryota; kingdom Metazoa; phylum Chordata; class Ascidiacea; order Aplousobranchia; family Clavelinidae; genus Clavelina; species Clavelina lepadiformis. The sequence continues at coordinate 18,247,837 of NC_135246.1, read as the reverse complement.
CCAGCCATGCCATGATTCGCATCTGGCCAGAACCAATACATTCTTTCGTCACATTTCATATTATGACATCATAAAAGGTCATATCATTACAAAATGAATTCAGACGCCACAAAACACCAACAATATTTCGTAATACGGAAAGTTTCAGTTTCAACGTACGCAGATTTGTTTCGTAAAAACTTGGTATCAGTGTCTGTTAAAAGTCACCAAACTTGCAAAACAGCGCGTCACTATCAATGTAACTACACCCCAGGAACAAATGACTCCCGTCTAGATGTGACATTATGTCAGTGATGTAATTGTTTTGAGACTATGATTTGTTCGCAGCGTAAATGGCCATGGAACAATAGAAAAGGTAGGAGTTTTTCAAGCCAAATTTTGGTTGCTTCTAGAACGCGACCACGAATAATTACGAAAGTAATATTTTCTCTGACGTAACTGACCACGTGTTTGATATCGGGTTACGTCATGGCCAACTTGGTGTGCAGTGAGGCATGAAGTGTCGCATTAGGCTTTCGTGCGTAGTCTTGATCCAGACTGAAACGAATGTTAGATCGTAACCATTTTTCTAATTGACTGTGTTGGGTCTGAGTAGATATCGACTCTTAAACAAGGAAATGGTCACTTTAAAGTCTTGGAGAAATTGCTTTTGACATTTCATTAAGGTTGAGACAATGGACACAAGCTTCAATATAAACGAATCAACAAGACAAGTTTAATCAATTTTTGTCCGGGGTAGTAAATGTTCTAAAGTCGACGAATAAAGTTTAAGTATTTGGCTAAATTGACTTTTTTAAGCTCTAAGTAATTTCCGACGCGATAAATAATTCTTTGGGACAATTTTAATGGACTCTGCGCACCTTTTTCAATCCGGAATGGCACTTAAGTTTTCGGGGCCACCCACACCTTAGCAAAGGAGCTCGTGGCGCCAAGATCATTTAATCGCATTATTTTATCGACGCCGCACGGAAGGCCCAGGTAGTTTGTGATGTAACAATGCCTTGTGTTACGACGGTAGTCCATGAGAAAAATTTAAATCATGGTAAACATTCAGTTCCAAGTAACGGAAAATTTGTGCAATAAAAACATTTCAATGAGTGTGGATTCCACCAATAAAAATGCGTCCAAATGCTCCTTAAAACAAAACACCGTACGGTTACACATCAATTGAATTATAGTATTAAGTTTGGGTGAACTCACTTTCAAAATTAATTCACTTATTAATTACAAATTTTATGATTTCAAGGCGTCAAGATTTCGCGACTGTTATTCGCCTTAAGATGTTCGGCACAACCCAGCGTAAGATCTTTCCAACCGGGCAGGTTAAGTTAGTTTTGGTCAGGTCACTGACAATCCTACATAATACACTTTGCCAGATTGTTTATCAACCTTAATACCAAAATTTTGGAAATATGAAAGTTCGAAGGCTTACGGCGCAAGAACTCGACGCGAAACGCGGCTGTATCAACAGTCAGTACAAGATGAACGTGCTGAATGGACGATCTGGGCGCTAAGGAAGGAAGCTTGAGGGCATTGGGCCAAAACCGGATTTGATCGGCGCGAACTGGATTTCAGAATCCTCTGTCCGAAGCGGTAGGCGCGCTCAGCAGGCTTTAGGATTCGCAGCAGCCAAAAAAACAGACACTTGAGTTGTGTTTAAATAATAAACTACCCCTTGACGAGATTGGATCTTTAAGTTAGGAAGCCATATAAGGGAGAATAATGTAAAATGTCGCTACTACGAAAAGGCTAAAACTTTGTATAAACTTGTTTTTTGTACAAAGTCAAATAAGAGTTTATGACGTTGAGAAATAAACAACGAATTATACATAGTGCGCAGTAAAACGAGGCGAAGTTTTTCGTTATTATACTGAAAAAATATCAATGGTCCCATAATTTACTGGCTAGAAACACGGTAGGAAAATAGAGAAACTTTTAATTTAATGGCTCATTTGTCGAAAAAAGTAAACACAAGAAACCTGGCATCATCACCAGCTAGATGGACCACACCAAACCCCGTGACCTGGAGTCCTATTATGAATCATGGTGACGAAATAATAGACTTCCGTCACAAGACAAGATAAGCTTTAGTTTAAAGTAACCGTGGAATGCAAGAAAGGAACGCACTTCATGCAACGTGAACGTGTAATAAATAAAAATAACAAATTCACCGTTTTGGAGGCTGATAAAAATGAAAAAACCTAATAATCTCGGCTCTGACAAGCGTGGGAACTTTCACAATGCAATGTACGGTTTTATTGACATTTTTTTAAAACAGCACAATTCTATCAAATTTTACATTTTTTATCTACTTTTTTTTATTGACACAAAACTACGCTCGCAGACTGTCCATATTGGGGTCAGAAGGCCTTCGTATGAAATTCGCCCAGGAGAAAATTTAGCTGCTCTTAAGTAATAATCGTTCGTCGAGTTTTACAAACGGTTATCTTGACTTTCATCAGGCTTTATAAACATCATCAACATGTGAATGGACAAGTTTAAAAAAGGGTCAACACTTGCCGTCTAGGACGAGGTTTGGAGATAAAAAAAGTACTTAAGTGTTCCATATCCGAATTGACGGGCACGGCGTACAGTTTGCCCCAATAACTTATGTAATGTCGCCGATCGCCTAATGTAAATTTCCAATCCAAACACAAGAATTCGTGTTGTTTTTGAAAGGCGGCGCTGTTGTTTTAATCTGGGATGATCAAAAGCAGAGATTAAACGAAACACAACTGAACTGGGGTAAGGCTACGTCACACAGCGGGGTTTTAACCCACAGGTAAGCCATCAAATACCAAACGGCGAAATATTATAAAAACATAGTCACCTATAATGCGATTTGGAGAAAATTTCAAAGCATTTTGAAATCAAAGAACCCAAAATGCTAGACCCAGGTCACGAATTGAAATTAGCGAAATTGAGTGACGTGGGCACACACTTTTCGGACAATTAAAACTTTTAAACCACTGACGCATTGGCAATGACAATCACATTTAATTTTACTTTGGGATAGGATTTTCTCCTCAACCAAAATAAAACATCGCGCGAAATATCGTGAGACAGGGTTGCGAACCACGCCACCCCGCGTACGGTGCAATTTTCCTGATTATAAGAAAATTGCAAGGGGCAAATTTAGCTCCGGGATCGACCGCTAATGAGCACCTGACGGGAAAAAATTGCGCGAACTCGGGCGAAATGTTATAATCGCGGTTTCGTATCTGGTTATTTGAGCTCGTGGAATCGTGAGAACTAGGATTGAGACAAAATAGTTGAGCTTAAGACTAGATCGCTACTTCCACAATCACGCAACGTGACGCAACGTTTTGTTTTGTGTGCATGTACGCGATTGTGTCAATTGTAACGAAAGCGCTATTTGTCGCGTGTTATTAAAGCAACGAATCAAAAGATGATTTTGTAAGGGCACACATAAATATGTGGGAATACATACAAGCACTTGTAATTATGAAACTAACTCAGGTACAACTTACATCACGTGACAAGGCGACGCAAGGGGTTATTATTACGTCATAATAAACATTATATCGAAGCGCGTGTGGTCCCAGATTCCAGCGGAAAAGAAAATAGCATGACGTCTCCTTGACATTAGGAAGTCTCTCATAGTCAGAACGTGGAAGATGAGCAAAATTTCGTAGAATGGAGTGAACTATAGGATACGGGCCATTGACGCTATGACTATTGCAATTGGGTCCAATTTGTAGGAAATATAACACAGCAAACACGACATGGTTTTTCGAAGGGATTAAGCTCCTCGTTATGCAGCAATAACAAGGCGTTTATATGTCATTACTTAAAACCCTTGTTTGAATTTTAAGCGCGGGATTGTGAAAAGTGTTTCGCGGCTGCGATGCGACTGTGCTCATTGATGCGGAACGCCCGCTCACAACCAATTACCGACCTTACTCATAAAATATGAGCCCGTTTCATGACGTCATACATACCCCGCTATTACACGCGACTGGGGGTTGAAAATTGCCAGGGTATGCCCTCACCTGGCTGTTCCCAGTCAATCATTGAAATTAGGTCTTACCGTGGGTCCCCATTTGCAATGGTTTGTTTCTAAATCGGGATAATAGCAGGTCCAGCGATTACTACATCACCTGACATATTGATACCTCTACGGTAAACGGGGCCATTTCGTAGCGCCTACGCAACACTTTTCTAATCAGTATCTACGGTAAAGGTGAATTGTATATAAATGCATCAACATGTACGGTACGCGATTTTTACAAAAACTCAAAAATCGTCAGAAAATTCATTATTCGGAGATAATCGTAAAGTCAATGACGCGTTTGTTGGTAAAACTTCGCTCGGAAGTGCCAAGAATGCAGGGCCCCAGTGCAGGGGCGTTTACTCGCTGGCATCATCTATACGCGTCTCGGCCCTTTTTGTTTCCCACGTGAGGCAAAACATCTCAGGTAGCTACTTGCATATGCTTTCATGCGTGAAGGAAAACCGAGTTGGGTTACGAACAGCGGGGAAAATTTCCGCGGATCTTCAGTTCATTCACGGAGACGTCGTAAACGTCATCACTGAATGAGGAGGGACTGAATAAATATCTTGGCGTTTTCGTCAAAGATAGCGCGGGTACACATTAACATTATAAGATTGCGACTCAGGTAAAAATCAGAGGAGAAACCAAACATATTTGTGTCCATAACTACAGCTGGCGTTGTGCAACACACCAAGTAACAAATCGCGCAGTTCAAGTGGAGCATTACGACAAAGTAATACGCCATAATGGAAGCAGCCATGCTGTTTTGAAAAAAGCGATCGGAAACTTGCTCAAGCACTGACAGCAAACGGGTGAACGGGGTAATGTTACACTGGAACAAAGGCCAGGGCAAAAGCCGGGGCAATTTGGAGTGGGTAGCGCGCCATACATTCGTGCTAAAAGGGCGGGTGGGGACGTGCTTTTCCTAGGGCACGCGCGCTCAATTCCTGTGACGTGATGTGACAAGCAAGCAGCGAAGAACAAAGGCTGAGGATCTGCGCTAGAATGCAGATGAAAGAGGGGGCACATGGACCACGACAAGGGCAATAAAAGCTCAAAGATGTCACCCTTGCATCTTGCTTGACAGAGTACGACACGTCACGCACGGACGACAGAGCTTTCAAAGCGATGACGTAATACTAATATAATGTCCAACTTATAGTAACATTGGAATAGGGGTCCATTGAAACTCTTTATAGCGTAGTTTTCAACGCTTAAAAGTTCACAAAAAAAGACTGGCTTATGAATCTTTTCTACGGACCAACTTGGGAATCTTGAATAGAAATCTGAGAAATTTCACCCAAAATTTTCATGTCCTTATGCGCATAAATCGTACAACACGTCGTATCTGCCAGCAACTGCATACAGAGCATCTTGCATTGCCGTTAATGGAAGTGGATAGCAGATTTTGTGGGCAACAATGGAATAGCGGGCTGTACTTCGGAAGGTGCGATTAAATTGCAAAAACTTGCACGCCTGCAATTTATTTTATCGGCCAGTGAAGGGCCGGTTGACGTAGTTATCAGCTAAAATTCGAAATGGATTGGACAAGACAAAAGGAAGGAATTTCCACTTAACCGAAGTCAGATATTCTATTCAAAGTCACTCGTCTTTGCTTCTACTGAAACGCAACGAGAGAACAACGATGGATTGAAATTAGGAAAATCCTAGCGGTAAACACGCACGAATACCATGTTCAATTAAGCCTTATCTCTGTTTCAAGCAGGGTCTAAATTATAGGGGTCCGTATCTGAGGTTTGGGTTAAAGGGGTCGGGTGAATTAAACCCAGCCAAGAACAAAAGATGCTGACCCTGGGAAAATTTTCATCTGCTACGTTCACATGGGGCTTGCAGTGTGGGCGCTCTAAACAAGACCATTGTAGTCGTGTTATTACTTGCCACTATATTTGATACGATTTAAACGTGCCGTGCTTTACAATTTTAGCATCAACTGGCATTGTGCTTCATCATGTTATCCAGATGTTTGATCACATTTGCACAATGAACGCGCGGTCGGAAGTTGATGCGATTTGTGATGAAAATTAACGATTTCGAGCTCGACTTACGTTGAAAATAATCGAGTTTTGTCTTTAAGGGGTTGTTCGGTGTAAAATGCTTCCTAAATATTTATTAATGTAGGGATTATTAGGTAAGAATTGTGACTACCACGTTGTTGTTTTGATAACATTCATATTCTGCGGCGTCGAATACACAACCGTCGTTTTAGTTACGTTTTAACGAGTCTTTGCTATTACGTATTAAGCAATACGAAAGTTCGTCACAAGCAAAAGAATCCTTAGTATACATAAAACCACAGTAATCAAAACTAAGCTTTCATGCCATCTAGCGGACTTCAAGCAAAGATATAGCGTACTTACATTAAGGCAAGGTTTCGCGTTGTTAGTGGTCTAGTAAACTTACATGAAAATTCACAATGAATACCGCGCTTACATGTCTTCCACAACGCTAATTATTCCTCTTTGAAAAAGACTACAACAACCAAAGAACTGCTTACGAAAAGAGCCTTTTCACGTCTTATGGAAAATGAAACCATAACGCTGCAAACGAATACCTCTCTGTCATCATCTAGCGGTTACAATATTTTGACATATATATTTTGCGATCGGAGTTTGCTGACAGGAGACATCACATCACACTGCAATTTTTACGAAGTACAGTGGTTGTAAATAAATGACAAATGCAACAAATTTGCCGCTGAAAAACGCATTAAAGGCTGTTGTGTCATAGAGCAATAGAAGCTACCGTGTGTTATGCAGAGTACATAATTATTTATACAAAATGTTATGTATGGTGTTTCAGAATGCTTCTACTTCCTTAATGGCACCGGAACCATTGCTGCCGTTATGCATAAAAACAAAATGCTCCGCAAGCAAGAAATAATACTGATTAGTAATTACCTTTGAGACCACGACTGCTGGCATATTAGCTGCTTGCAATGTTGCAAGGTATCTGAGAGGAGTTAGACCACTAGCCAAGACGTATACGATAATGGCAAGCATTCCTATGAACACGGCTCCTGTTGCAGTTTTGCCATTGTAATACTGCAATTAAGGGAATCAGATGAAACTCATGTCTTGCAATATCACCAAAAAAATCGGATAAGATTGTTATTGTATTGATGTCAATTTGACACACCTGAATCAGAAATCCTATGATAACATTCTGGATCAACAAGAAGAACGAATCCCCCCATGTACTGCAAAAACAATACGGCACCAAATCAATCAATCAGTTTGAATTTCAAGCACATAAGTTGCTTTTCAATGTAACACACAAAAAAAAGTACATATTTTCCAAAATATAAAGAAATACTTCAACTTGATGTTCATATGAAATGAAAACAAAATGTTTATATCACATAATTGCAAACCTGAAAGGAAATTCTCTTGCCAGGCTATAAGAAAACATTGAAGTCACCGCGTAGAGTTCCAACAATAATGCAAAGAAACTCACTCCAAGTGCACTGCCGGCACTCACAATTTTTTGAATTTGTGGCACTTTGACTAAAGAAGTGTCACAAAAAATACTAAAACATTTTCAACAGTAATAATTATTTTCTATAACTATTAATGATTTGCATTTGGGGATGGTAAAATTAAAAGGCTTCTTAATGCAATTATCATTAATACAAAATTGAACAAACCTAAAACAGCTCCAAGTACAATTGCATATCCAAGAAGTTTGCTAAGCACTGCAGAGAAACAAGGACCTGAAATAGAATAAATAAAGTTTCAGAAAAATTTATGCCCATAGTACTGACTATTGGTTTAATGCCGTTAATCATAGATGAAAGACATAGTGGCAACTTTTGATGAGAATTCCAGTAGGCAAAAGCTAAAATCAACAATTTATAAAATTTTATATAATATGTTTAGATGGAAATATTGGGTCTAGGACAGAAGTGTACATAGTTTTCGATGAAAAATCGTTTGTTCAAATCAGGGCTTTGGAGCCGGAGCCAGGTATTTTCAACGGAGCTGGAGCCGGAGATCTACGTGAAATTCAAATGGAGCTGGAGCCAGTTGTTTGAAAAATAGCTCCGGCTCCGATGTATTTCATAAGATGCTATGCTACCAGCCTACTACTATTGGCTGAATTCACATAATTTAACAGCAACCCTTCACAAAATTAAGAATTGCTGGGGATTTGGGGAAGAATTGCTGGGGAACATGTGACTGCTCTACTGTCAAAGCAGAGCAGTCACATGTTCATAGCTGCAACCGATGGTACTGACTACTGACTGACCCATTGAGCTGGATATTCCAAATTGAACGTTAATCCTTAAACCTCAGTTTTTGACGAAAAGGAGCCGGAGCAGTGGTATCAATGAGCTCCGGAGATGGAGCTAATTTATGATAAAAGAGAGCTCCGGAACTGGAGCAACTTAACATTTACGCCTGCTCCAAAGCCCTGGTTCAAATACACACGTTTTGGACTGTGGCATGCATTATAGCCTTAATCTTTGGTTTGTTTATTATAAATCGACATTCAAGCAGTCGACTTTGCCTGGTTTGCATATATCAAATGGCATGTATGTAGATGAGTTTCATGCGTGCATGTGCCTCACTTTGGATGGTGGGTCAGACTGGAAAGCATGGCACTTTTTGACAAGATTTCAGCGGTGCAGGACAGCCATAATCGGGATGACTGGGTGATCGAGATGCAAATGGGTGTACCAGGTGCATTTTGCGGTCTGGTAGGTAAAACGCTGAGTCTGTGGGTTTTGTATTCCAGAGGTACTTGTAAAACATTCGAGTGCAGTTGATTCTTTTCACTATAGGTGGTGGGAGTCTAGTATACATATGCATCGTCTCATGATGGTTGTGGACTTCTGCACTAGACCGAAACATTTAGGTGTGCACAGTGCACACACCTAAACCAAAATTAACTTGTGTATATGTGTCGCGATTGCCATTGCAGCATTTTGGCATGACAGAGTGAAAAATAACTCATTTGTTAAGAAATGGTGAACCAATCAGGATTTTTTACCTGGCTTTGTCAATATCTGAGGTATGTTGGAGCTGAAAAAGATTTATTTGCATAAGCATTAGGAGCCTGCATATTATATTTATAAGAATCATATAACATAAAGTACACAAGTAAGCCTACTATTTTGACTTTATTATTAAGCTGTTTCAGTATTTATTTTGTTCACGCTTATAAGTTTATAATTTTATCTATTTGTTTAGGTACAATTTGAAATAACACTTGCTAAAACAAAAAAAGTATAGTTTGTTGTGTTAAAACTTACCATCAAAAAAATTGAAATCAACAAAGTACAAGTGGTAACATTCATCAGACATAAACACGTTCATAATTTGCTTAAACAACATTGTCTGACTGTAATGGCTAAAGACTTGGTTGCCCAGTCTATCTGCTTATATCTACAGTACTTCCTTCAAAGCACAGCAAAGCAGGGTTAGTTAGCCTACGTTGTTAAGCAAAAAATATAAGACCCACAAACCGGGACGTTAGAATGTTTCAAAACTTGTCTGAATACTTGACATCTTTTTGAAGTCCAAAAAATTGATCTTATTTGAAAGAATACTATTAACTGAACATTCTGATGAAATATTTCTGAATAATAATTCGTAGTTATGTAATTATCAGTTAAAGCAGTGATTCCCAATATTTATAGCGTTAGGTCAAAATTGTTTACAAACTTTTCATTTTACACCTTGTAGCCTACTTTATTATGTTGTGAATGGCTCATTGTCTACTTATTGTGAATCATAATACGTCTCCTGAATCCTAAACCGCAATTGCGCCTCGCTTTGACAAATTTCTCAAAGCCAATGCCAAGTTGGACATTAAATTGATTTCTGTTAATTTTGTTGTTAGTGTTGCTATTCGTTGGTAAATGCTTTCATGCTCTAAAATTTTCATTATAATTACTTGAGGGGTTTCATGCGGCTCCATAAGCATTCTGAACTTTGAAATTCGGCCGCGACACCAAAAAAGGTTGGGAACCACTGCTTTAAATATTCTTAAAGTGTTTCTGGCAAGGAAGCAATAGCCAAAATGAGCAAAGGGATTTGTCCAATGCTTTATATTGACAGCATCGTCGTATGATTGTCGTTCAAGGGAGTTTCTTAGGAAATTAAGCCCTTTCATGCTGTGATGTGTATCTACCAGTAAAAGAAAATTACGAAATGAACTCGAAAAATTTTTGCAGTGATGAACATTGTTGTGTTTTGGAGAAAGTTGCAAAAAGCATTCCACTGTTTTATGTAGTTAGCGGCTGTATATATCTCTGAAACAGTTCCAGATCTTGCAAGAATTCTCTGTACCAGCAAAAAAGCACAAAAAATTGTGGGAATGCATGTGAAGTGATCGTTAGGTGGCAGCAGAAGCACGTAAAGTTTATTTTTTCATTCATTTTTCATTTTTCAACCTCTATTAAATACACTGCGACGTTTAAAATGTTGCTTTATAAATGATAAGCTCTTTTAAATGTTGTTAATAGCTAATTGCATAAAATCGCTTTGGAGGTGTCCCACGATTTTTCCAGTACAAGTTTGTTTGGTAAAACGGCGACAGTTTACTTTAAATATTGTAACATCTTTCGAATAAACGCGTTAATTAAGTCTCAATTAGATGCCTATAATGCATTTATAATGCCCTTTGATTGCATTTGACGTTTTTGTCATGGCTGGTTACCAATTAACGAAAATCCCATTTAGCGCAATTAAAACATTCCTCCTACAAGCTATGGCCCTGTCGCTAACTGAAAACATGTTTGATGATGTCACTTACAAGTACAGTATTCAGAAAATGTTGTTCGCTCTTGTGTCTGTACATCTCATAGCGAGAGTGCGTAAATAAATGCCTTAGGGAAGGCCAGAATAAACTCACTTTGGAAACGATGCTCCGCGAAAAACTGTTCGAATTTCGGAAGCGTTACGATAAACTCGAGAATTTGACCAAATGTCAGGAAATAATGTTCATAAACTGCAAGATTTTCCTGGATGCGATACTTTCGTTGTGGTTAGATTCATTCATCATCATCTATAGGGATTAATGTAAGGGATCGGCTTTTCAGAAAAGAAGTCAATTAAAGTTTCATGCGATTTGTCATAAACTTGCAAGGTCCTATTATAATATTATAGTTTCTAATATTATAATATTATTTCTAATATTATAATATTAGTATTATAGTTCCTATTATTATAGTTATTAATATATTATATAATTATAGTTTCAAGCACGGCATTCGCTCATCTCTCAGAAACCAGGTTAACCTTTAAGCTGAACAAGTTTAAAAGCTTTTATGTCAGTTGTGTATGTATAGAGCCAACACTTTGTAAGGTGGTAATCGTAAATTTTCGCGGCAAGTTCTAGAATAAATTGTTGGCTGTGCTTACGTATGTCGGAGGTAAACCACATAAAAATCTTCGATGCTTTTTTTTAGTTTTAATGAGGCTTCGTTGACGCCAAATCTGACTTTGCACGGTGACAACCACATGAACTGACTTTTAAGCAGATTTTATTGTAGCCGGAACGTCTTTTCTTCTAGACCCCACTGCAGTTAAGGTGTAATTAGAGCGTTCCCAAGCAAGGTAGTGGTCGTTATAGACGTGTATTGTGTTCTTATTAATACCGCGGTTTCTGCTAATGTACAGCCATTAGGTAGATAAATTATTCAAAGTTACAGATGTCCGATTACACTGGACAACAGCAAAATTATTCCTCAAATGAAAATAAACTGCCTAGACTAACTTTGGGACGCTGATTCCAAATCTGAAATCAGAATTGGTCTATCACGTCAGGTTTTCAAGATATGAAAATTCACGAAATTCGGATTTTGCATTGATTGGCACTATATTATAAGGTTCTACAGTACAAGGTATTGTGCAATTTTCTTTCCCAGCGAACTGTTGGTCATATTATGTCACAATGCATCTTATGTAAGATTAATATTGACATTATTTTGTAAATGCAATGTTCTATCTTTTCACAATTAATGCATTCTTGAATGTTCTTGGCCATGACTATAGAGGGGGGTAGGGGTAGGGGGGGAACATATGTGGAGACCTTAAAGTTGTGTCACTTTTGCTCGGATTGCAGTTGGGTTACACCAAGCATATGTGCTTTCTCTGTTTGTGGGACAGTCGAGACGATGCAAACCACTATGACACAACTGAATGGCCAATGAGAACGGACTACATTGTTGGAAGATATAATGTTAAGTGCCAACCCCTAATTGATCCGAGCAAAGTGTACTTGCCACCACTTCACATTAAACTGGGCCTGATCAAACAATTTGTGAAGGCAATGGATTTCAATGGAGATGGATTCCTGCATATAAAAGAAAAATTTGGTGCAATACTAAGTGATGCTAAACTGAGAGCTGGAATATTTGTTGGCCCCCAAATACGTGATTTGATCCGTGACCCAGTATTTCCATTCAAGCTTAATTCAATTGAATTAAAAGCCTGGAATGCATTTGTACAGATTGTACAAAATTTTCTTGGGAAGTACAGGGCAGAAAATTACTCGGAACTAGTGGACAATTTGCTGGAATCATACCGCGAAATGGGCTGCAGAATGTCGGTTAAACTGCATTTTCTTCATTCACACTTGGAATTTTTCCCGCCAAACCTGGGTGATGTGAGCGACGAGCATAGGGGAAAGATTTCACCAAGACATCTCTGTGATGGAATCGCGGTATAGAGGTCGATTTAACCCAAACATGATGGGGGACTACTGCTGGTTTCTTCAGCGTGAAACTGACACTGAACATACTCGAAAGAGCAAGTGTATAAAGCACTTTTGAGGGAATATAATGTTATTTTTGTCTGATTTAATTATCCTGGGTTGTGTTAAATTGTGCAGTATGATAATGCTGTTATTTTCAATAGAAATTACTGGGTTGATTACATGTAATGTTTTGTTCCGCTCAGCCAAAATTAGCCAAAATCACAGTTATGGGTTGTCGTGAGCATATATCATATCTCAAAAACGTGACGTGTTAGAAAAAATCTAAGACCAGATTTGGATTCAGCATTGCAAAATTAGTTTAGGTAAACTTGAAATGAGCGAGGAATAAAAAATAAGTTGTAAATTGTTGTCCAGTGTTATTTATTATCAAAACTAATACTGCTAATAGTCAAAAATATGGAGTCATATGGAACAAATTGCTAATTTGCGACAAACATACCCGATTTTGTTCTAATTGTACAGCTAATGCCATGTAAAAATTAAATGATAACAAACGCCCAGGTATTTACGATTTTTATGTTTGCTTTTAAAAATTAAACACTTTCGCCTTAAAATGTTTGCTGTGTTCGGGCTGACGATGACGTATGCACTAAATCCCAATCTACCTTTATTTAATGCGGCATGCACGGATGCGCAAGATTGAAAAGCATTCGGCACTTTTATGGTATGTCATTAAGATAACGTCACAATCCATCCAGACCAGTGATTCTAAACCGCGACTCTTAGCTGTACATTTTGCGGCTCTCACAAACTTAGTGAAAAATTAATTAGCTGTACTAGAATTGCAACAAAGGAAGTAAAAGAAATCAAGAATTAGTCAATGTACAAAGTGCTAATGTTACCAGGTTACTACCGTCCTGCTGTGTAAAATCATTTTGGTTTGTGACGTCATAATAACTTATATTTAGTCCTGATCTTTAAGCTATGGCAACAAATGGCAATGGCCATGGCGGCTCTTTGCAAACCTAAGGTTTGAAATTTGGCTCTGACTCTAAAAAGGTTGAGAATCACTAATCTAGACTCTTTTCAACATTCGCAGGCTGTAGAATCTGTTCTTCTAATTCGTAATCAAGTTACTACACCCGAAAGCGCGATCGGTAGAAAACAGCGATATGTTTAGAACAGTGGTTTTCAACCTGGGGGTCGCGACCCCCAGGTGGGTCGTTTGCCTTTTCTCTGGGGGTCGCGAAGACGACAATTAAACACCAATCGCTATTACGAGAATGCCAATTCAATAAATGAGTATATTTTATAAAAGATATATGATGTAATACTTTGACGAGAAGGCCTATAATATTGATAGTAATACTCAGTAAAACAATCTAAAATACAGAAAAAGTTTTCAAATTTTTCGTGTTATTCTATATTCATCATTCCTGTAATAATATTTCACATGTACATTAAGTCCTTTTGTTATCGTATAGGCTAGTCATGAAAACTATTTGTACAAACGATCTTATTTCGTGGCAAAGTCCTTCGTATTTTGTTGATGCGCCATTACACGAGGGTTTTCTGCTGGCCATAAACTTTAACTTCAGAAAACGTAAGTTATCTTCAGCCAACAACCGAATAACCTCACCACACACTAGAGATAGCCTATCGCAGAGAAAACAGTAAAACTTTTCAATAATTCCGACAAATCTAACATTTTGGATAATTCTGAGAGTTTGGGTTATGATTTGGGCATTTACATTGAATAAAGACGAAGAAATGGTCCAAAGTTTTTAGCTCGGTTTCTTATTATAAATATACTATGAATTATTCTGTCGTTGTAGGATTAGGATAAGACGTAGGCAGCCTACCTCCAGTCTGAGTTTCATTTGACCAGAAAAATTAAATTCGCAGTGATAGCAAACGCGGTTAATTGTACCCATTGTCTTGAAAGGTTTAGTTCGGTACTTGGTTGCTGGAATGTTTGTCGCCTCCCTAATAGCACCCCATTCGTCAAGGATTAGCCCAGGGATGCCCAGCCTGCGGCCCGCCTGAGATTTCTGTGCGGCCCTCTAGTCATTTTCACTCCAAAAGTATGTACTTCATGTACCCATTTTTCTTGAAATTTAATAGGTTTTGCGGCCCATTCAGTTATTTCAAGTGCGAGACAATGCGGCCCACTATAATAAAAGGTTGGACATCCCTAGATTAGCCCATAAGAATGGGAAAAAAGAACGCACGGATTAGCCATTCGTATGAGCTGAAGGTAGTAATTATATCTTTTAAAGTAATAGTTGTAAGGCTAATCGTGTTCGATTTGAACGTTTTGAATTAGGATTTAAAATTTGTGACTTCTTTAATAGGATTATGTAGCGTATTAAAGCGCTATCTTTATTGTATTGTCTTATGATGTCTATGTTGGATCGCTACCTCATGGTTTTATGACGCTTTGGTTGGTTGCCTAGTCGTATTTGACGTAATTATGATGTCACTATGATTTATTACGACTTAAGCAATGTCCACCAATCGCTACAATTGATAGCTATCTTTGATTTGGCTATCTTCTTTGTCGGCTGATGAGTCTCTCTCTTCTAACCGTGAAGTTTGGTTGTTCCGCTTACATCAATATGTAAATGCAATTTAGCGCACACTTACTTATTGATTTGATTGCCTGCAAATAAATGAACACCACAGCAGCAAACAGAATACACTTTTATTTACAGCTTCCAGTCGCCCAATATTATAATCGTGGTAATCACGTTTGCTTTGAATGCGCTCGTTTCACTGTATAAAAAATTAACTTTTCATTACTCCTCTCTCTCTCTAACCGTGAAAATGGTCACTTATTTATATGATGACGTAATTTCTTTGTAATTCATAAATCTTTCTTCTGTTCATTTCGTTGTTGACTTTGAAAAGTTTGAAAAACCATCTTGGCTAATTTTGGCCTCTCAATTCTGACGTATGTGTTTTCCAAGTTGTTGTACCAGTTCAATGGAGGTAAGGTCTTTTCTCTTTGTTTCTGATCACGCGGTCTTCACATGATCATTTCCGATGCAGATGTTTTCCACACGTAGGTTGATGACGTAACATAGAGTCACGTGGTTGTGGTTCGGTTGTCACAGTTTTGACATCCGGGTTATTTCAGTGTTTATAGAATCGTTTTTGTTACCAGCGTGCTTATGATCAATACAATTTAAAATTCATACAAAACACGACAGATTTCGAGTCAAACATCACGATGTTGAAAATTATACTTAATTCTTTAATGAGTATTGGCGTAGTAGAGCAGAATTGTCTGAAAGGATTCTTACTAAATACAACCACTCTGACGCAGCTGAAGGAAGTAAAAGCATTAAAGTGAGGGAAAAGTTGAAAAACGACACGCTACCCTTCAATCTGCGTTGTTAAAAAAACTCAATCATCAAATTTAGCTCTAAAGTACAAAAAAAGTCAAAAGTGTAAAACTTTTTAATTTGCATTATTTTCACTTTTATCATTTTTTTCGCTTTTAAAGTAAAAATAAAATAATTCTCGGGAGTTTATCTCGTAAATTTCTTTTTTTGATATTGAATTTTTCAGAGTAATACTGTATTTATTTTTTAAGCAACCTATTCAAGAATTATATGAAAAATTTATCGTCATTCTCCCAAAATACTCCTTTGTGTTCTAGAAAAATCGATGTGAAAAATAGCACGTGGCACTGCTAGTGGTCAATATATAAGCCCTCAAAGCCCTGCCTCAATCCACTTTTGCACACGGCACGTCGGTCGATGAGAAACATTTTGCAAGCGGCACTAAGCAGGATTTGTACTGAGTGAAAATGTTCGGTAAGTCTTGTTTTTAGTTTTATGTGTTCATATGAGTTGGAGTTTCGTTTACACGATCTACTTATTTACGCTTGGTTTGTTTAATTTTGGGATATTTAGGTTCGTAATATTAAACTTTTTATGAGTGTATAGCCTTAAAATAATGGGCACCGGGTAAAAGCTGGACACGACGTAATCCGCGGATCGTCCATGGACGGTTGAAAATGGACGATTTTTGCGTAAGCGTCTGTAATGAAAAGTGGTATATGTTACCTTAACCTGTAAGGTTTACCCACTTACACTACAAAGTCTGTTTCCTTGTGTATTAATTGACAGTGAACTTTGATAGACTTCAGCAATAATGACACAGGAATGACTGCTGTATAATCTGATTATATTTGAAGCTTCTTTGAACGAATACATCAAGATAGAACATTATGACAGCAACATCACAGATACATGTTGCGGCGTTGAACGTACGACTGAAAAGGGACTGAATGAATCAAAAAGCACGCACAAGGGAACAATCGATTACGTCACGCAGTGTTATGCTTCGCTGATTCGATAGACGAGAATTCTATGTCGTACACAATTTTATATTATATTAAGTGATATATTTATCACATAACCTTCCGCAAGAAAATTTCGTAAGTTTTGAAAAAATTCACGATATTTTCTGAACATGATAAAAACAATTCTCGGTGAACAATAATTAAAACAATAGTGTTGATAACAAAAGTCAATATAACACGTAAAATGTAGATTACATAACAATAAACGTTGAAACATAGTTACAATACAATTCATATTGGCAAGAGATTCGCAAAAAGGTGGGTACATGTTGTCCTTAAGTCAGAAAGCAAAATTAGTGTACAAAACAAAACAATGTCACGACTTTAAATAGAAAACAGAACACAGGATGTCATTTGACACACAACGCATTAGCTTGTTTGAGCAGATTCGCAAAATTAGGAAATCGTCAGCAAATTTTTCATCTCACGTTTCTTGATGCTGATTTCCGTAAACAAAACTCTATACATTATTTCTTCTGTATAGTTTAATCTCGTCTTATCATCACAAGACCATTTAATAATATTTCAGCATCTGGTTTTACCAGTATAGCTGTGTGAATATTTCACTTGGAAATACGCGTATTGCAAAATATATATAAAAATTAGTCAAATACGTTTTGTAATTGACATTCAACATAGTGTATCGGTGTTAGCCTTGGGCATTTGTTTAACCTTCGAAAACAACCGCTATGTTTTAAAGCATAACAAAATAACACAAAGAAATATTTCTCTCCGGTATGGTTGAACCGTTAGAGAGTATGGCAACTAAGCCACCATCAATTAAGGTAAACTACACAATAACGCTATAATATATACTACATAGAGAAAAAAACAAACAAAAAATCATTACTGAATGTCCAAATACCGACAAAGTGTTTTCACTGGAGTGCTTTGTTCGTCGGTCATTGTTGCATTCGAAGTTGGTTGAACAAGTCCAGGCAATTCTTCGTCACCGTCGTTGTAGTTGATTTGTTCGAATATCATATTGTCGAGATGTCCGTTGGCTGGATCCAATGAGTGTTGCATGGGTTTTAGACGATACATATCTTCGAAACTTCTAGTCTGAGATCACTAGACTTCTCTCAACCTCAAATTTAATTGTTCATAGGTTGTTCCCCAAAGAAAAGCGTAGTTCTCAGCGATTTCGGCTCTACCACACTTGTAATGGAAATGTCTTCTTTTATCGTCAATTCTTCCTCACTCGGCTGCATCAGTTTGTAATGAAAAGTGGGTATATGGTCCCTTAGCCTGTAAGGTTTACCCACTTACACTACAAAGTCTGTTTCCTTGTGTATTACTTAACAGTGAACTTTGATAGACTTCAGCAATAATGACGCAGGAATGACTACTGTATAATCTGACTATATTTGAAGCTTCTTTGAACGAATACATTAAGATAGAACACTGTGACAGCAACAGCACAAAGACATGTTGCGGCGTTGAACGTAGAAACCAAAAGAGAGAGAATGAATCAAAAAGCACGCACAAGGGAACAATCGATTACGTCACGCAGTGTTATGCTTCGCTGATTCGATAGACGAGAATTCTATGTCGTACACAATTTTATATTATATTAAGTGATATATTTATCACACGTCCATGGACGCTTTTACGCAAAACCGATGTTTTCGCTTAATCGTCCATAGACGGTTGTTGAAAACTTGAAATAAGCTTAAATCAGTATGGACACTTAAAAACGGAAGATTTTTGCATAAGCGTCCATGGACGATTTTAGGATAAGCTTAAATAGCGGATATGTGGAAAGCGTCCATGGACTGTTTTAGGATAGGCTTAACTAGTGGATATGATAAAAGTGTCCATGGACCGTTTTGGAATAGGCCTGAATAGTAGATATTGGAAAAATGTCCATGGACAGTTTTGAGATAGGCTTAAATAGTGGATATTGGAAAAATTTCCAAATTTCCAATTTTTGTAGGTAGGCTATTATAAGTTGAAAGTTTGTTTTCAGTTTTACTCTGGTCTTGGCCAAATTCTGCACTTTTCACTTTTAGCGTGATACTTCAACATGACCATGATAATCTCTATCGTAGGACTAAGGAAAGTCTTCACACGACTTAAACCTGGCACTGATTCCTTATCATTCGATCCCCTGGTTACCAAGCTAGCCTTTGTGCAATTTTGATTGTCACATATTTTTATTTGTTTTTACATCATATTGCTATATGTTTCTACATTCAGATAATTGTCTACGAGTACACAGGTCCAGCAGTGTATAGTTTTGTTTTTGTATAATACATGTTAGGCTATATAACCAAAAATTGTGTAAAAACTATAGATAAAAATTACCTAACTGAAACAAAACTAGAAAACTAAAAAACATCGCTAGAAGACTAGTTTGAGCTACCACTTTTACACTCGCTGATTAATTGAATAAGCAGGAATAACAAAACTAATGATGAACGATTTCATTTGCGTAAATACTGAGACAGATAAGGTCCGGATTCAACACTGAAAAGGTCCGCATTCAGACCGCGGTCCGCCAGTTGAGTAGCCCTGACCTATACCATGCTTAAGCATAGAAGGGCAGTACCGCGGTACTATAGTACCGAATCTCTGTACCGAAATTTCGGTCAGTCCCAGTACTCGTTACTTCTTTGCGTGATTAGTTAAAATTTCAACAAGTATGTGTTCAAAAACACATGTTAATTAATCCTTAATACAAATTGTAGCATCTGTTGATCTTTTTTAATCTAGAAGTGTCAAGCAAAATTACAAACGAGTAACCTTTACCGCAGCAAATATTACATTTGCTGCAGTATCTTTTACCCTTCATTAATCCTAAAACAGTCCATGGATGCTTTCCTCATATCCACTATTTAAGCCTATCCTAAAAACGTCCATGGACGCTTAACGCAAATATCGTCCATTTTCAACCGTCGATTGGATTGCGTCGTGTCCAGCTTTTACCCGGTGCCAAAATAATGTACTAAGCTAGGCTGCGCCAATAAAATCAATTGAGTTTTGCCGTGGATTCTAGTTCTGATTTAGAATTTTAAAGTTAGACTCATAATTTGAAATACCTACGTTCGTAGTTATGATTAGTAGCCTATCCTGTTGTTTTATTATAAACGTTGCTGTATTTCATACTTATTGGCTTACAGTTTATTTCTACAGTGTTATGCTGCTCATGTTTGACTGTTTAATATAATTATTTTATTCAGCTGGATCTACTTTTGTTCACAGTATTGGAACAAAATTATCTCACAGGTATGAATTTGAACATAATTTGCTATGATCAATTTGTCAGTTCTAGTACACAAGTGCACAATCACAGGATGCCTTTGTATTCTAGACCCCAACTACTCAATTTGTGAGGTCGTCTCGTTGTGCATTTGTGTACTGGACCCAATTTGTGTTAGGGATAGTTGGTATATACTTGGTGTGCTTCGCAGTTAATTCAGGCCTGCTGAATTTTTGGCTGTTTGTTTGTTATTTTTGGCATTCTTTTTTACAATTGGTAAACTATTTTTCAATTAATAAATTTATTTGTTTTGGGCTAAATTGGAAAGTTTACAAAATCTGCTGAGGAAATAAAATCTGTAAATGGTTTTTTTGTGCTCGTAGAACGAAATACTTTCAGATAAAAACAGCACATTTTCCAATCAAGTTGTGATTTGTATTTAATTTTACGTTCATTAATGATATATCTCATTATTAATTGTTTCCCTTTCTTGAAATATATTTGTGAACTAGCAGTTCGTAGCAGTGGTTGTTTAGTTCGATTACTTAATTAAAATATGCAAGAACTTTTTTCAGTTTAATAGATTTTAACAGATTCAATAACATAGGCTTAGACTCTGTAGTCACTGCGTGTCCACCTACTACTATAATGCTCATCAGTTACTGTTTGCTTGTCACCTTATAACAGTTTGATATTACAACCAGGTTAAATGGAAATCAAGTTTCGAAATGGTTCTTTTTTGTTTTGTCTGTTCAACTTTTGCTATCGACGGTTTCTGCTCAAGGTATAGAAATGTAATATTGTTCTGAGTTATGCCTGTTACTACTTATGTAGTGTAACAATGTGTGATGCATACGGTAACAAAATTGTTATCTTCTGTAATGGTTCAATATTATCAGTGAACAAATTGGAATGCCTTATGTTTCATTAAATAGATACCACGGTGGGGCCGGTTGGTGAAAGGAGTACAAGCACACCCACAACTGAGCCTGTGAAAGTAAATACAGATAACAATGATGAACTCAGTGTAAAATGTGAAAGTGGGTCTTGTTTTATACGAACGAAGTCTTCAGAAGAGGTTTGTATATGTACATATTTACATGTATAGATATTTACGTAAGTTAGATGGTTTATTTTTTATAGCATGTTGGGATATTACTTATTCAGAAGATTATTGTTTGTATTGCCATAAAATTAGGTAAGTTTTAGTTTAATTTAAGTTTAATTTCCAGAATATTTTGGTTGGTGTCGATTACACAAAGAAGATTTTTGAACAATATCTTGATGAAGATGGAAACTTTACTGTGTCCAGCCTTAAAAACTTCATGGAAAACATTGGATCTCTTAAAGTGAATGGTCATGAAGATCATGATCATGGTGAACATGAAGATCATGATCATGGTGAACATGAAGATCACGATCATGGTGAACATGAAGATCACGATGAACCTCATGACCATGAAGAAGCTCATAGTCATGCTTATAAATCAGATGATCATAAAAAAGAACTTGACTTCAGTTACTTCGATTGGCTCTTCATGGACTACGAAGATGAAGATAAAAAGATGGACTACCCAGATGAAGATAAAAAGATGGTAAGCTACTACTAGCTTGTGTCTTGTAATTCAGTGTGATACTTTTTGCATAACTAAAATTTTCACAAGCCTGTGCATCTACTGTATTTATATTTGCCATTTACAGTGTGGCTCATTGTTTTGGGTTTGTACTAATTAGATGTCTTATCCCTTGCCATGAAAATAATCAGGCTACAAGAAAAATCTTTCGTTGATGAACTCTACATAACCGATAATTTTTTTTCATTCATAGTTGTTGCTATTAGTGTTAGCAGCAGTTGAAAAATCTTGTTAATCATATGACATGTTTCTTTTTTCTTGAAATCAAGCTTAGTTTTGTGTGTCAGTTATAGCTATTCTAGTGGGTTTTGTGAAAAATAGATGGATAGCAATAAAATATACACCAAAAACATTTAACATTTAATAAATATACTATAACACTGGAACTTTAAAACACATTCATTCATTGACAATGTTTAGTTAATAAATGGTCTCTTATCTAAACCATATTAAACATTAGAATTTCATATCATCACCAACCAGGAAAGGTATAACTGATTGTGGCGTTAGGATAATCAGATAACTTACTATCATGCTTCCTATGTTGATAATTCATATCTATGGTATAGCATCTACCCTGTAGCATGATAAGCATTGGATGCAGTGCATGTTTAAATAAGCACTTTCATAATAAGAACTTACAAGGTCAAACCTACTTCAGACAGCACATAAAATATTTTTTGTTTGCTAACGCCATAACGTGTACCAGAAAATGTACAACTGGAGAATATATGTTTGCAACAATATTTGTGTAGTAGCGCCGATGGTGAACAGTTGGTATCGTTGCATGTTTAATCTTGTTTAATAAGCAGTTCGTCCTACTGTACATTCCTATATGCTCGAAATGTTTTTCTTAGAAGTGATGCTTTATTTGCTTTCGTTGTTTGAATTCATGAAGTATGCACTCTTGTCGTTGGTGATGTCTAACAAAGCAAGATCTAGTTGGTTGATAGATCAGAAAAGTTTCTATTGTCTTGTACTTTTTGATTTGTATTAATGTTACAAAGCTGCAGTGATCTATTATTTATTCTTTTTAACCTCCTGGGATTTTTAATGCCCGCAAAATTATCAATAATTATGGCTTGTGCATTAATAAGTTGGCTTCGATACATTTCGAATGAGGAATATTGATTAGGTTAGCTTAGTGGTTCTCTTAACATATAAGAAGAAACAACAGTTCTCGCATTGAAATTATGTCTGCACTGATTAATGATTCATGACATGTTGGCAGTTTTAAATAAAGCCCTGAGATAGAGCCAAATATAACATAAAAACAACACACTTTTCAATCCATAGAAAATCAACCAGGTAGAGATTCCCAAAGCAGTTAATAAATTTGAAATCTTTCGCAACTGCATCTGGTGTGAAACTAGAACACTGGCCATGTTGCATTGAATTTATTTTGTTATTTAATCTTTGAACTTGCACTGGATCGTAACATTTAAGTTTGATCTTAGACTTTGAACTCTTAGACAGGTGTTTTGATTTTGTTTCAATTTTATTTTTCAAGTTAACCACAATTATGCATTGAAATAGTTTAAATGTTTCAGTGCCTTCAAACACCTGAAGATGTCTTGTACGAGTTTTATCCGAAGACTAATGCAGACGAGGTCAGAATAACTCTGTCGGACTTTTCTGCAATATTACCGCGCATCATCTTCGACTTACAATCTCCAGAATGCACCTCTGGATCAGGTAACCTAAACTGCTTGGTTGTTTTTATAGTTGTATGTACTGTAATTCAATATGGAATAAAATTTTTATGATTTGCAGATGAAGAAGAACATCATGAGAGTGAAGCTCCCAAGAACAATCGTGGAGAAGGTTAGTTTTGTTGCGTAATAATGAGCATTGTTCCCTCAAAAGTTTACCTTGTTTGGGTAAATCATAACTAATTCGCTCATAGCAGCATCACACAAGGCCGATGGTTGTATTCAGTTATTAATGCGCGCATACATTGACGCATTGACTTGTTGTGACAGTGTGGGCCATTACTTTGGGATCGGTGGCAATTATCAGCGCGCTCAGCGTGATCGGAATCATCATCGTCCCACTGATGAGCAAATCGAAGTTCTTCAACCGTTTCCTGTCTCTCCTCGTCTCTCTTGCTGTCGGGACCCTGGTGGGAGATGCTTTGCTTCACTTGCTTCCTCACGTACGTCACGACCTTGTCAATAGCTCACTCTGTGACTCATTTCCTGCCTAGTTTCAATGTTTTACTTTTTGTAGACGAACTACAAAGCCGTGTGAAAGTTCTTATTCTGGCATAATTTTGTTGATTTTCCAAACTTGAGCACAGTGCTAGTGAATACTACTTTCGATATCTTAGCAGTGTATTTACAATCATGATGCATCGAGATAAGTGATTAATGGACGCTGTTGCTTCCACGCAGGCGATGGGTGGACACGACCACGGCGCTCATGACCATGGCAGCGAATCAGACGAGAAAGACAAAATCATGAAGAATCTTGTGGCAGTCCTGGGAATATATATATTCTTCGTGTTCGAAAGTGGAATGGGTCTGCTGAGGAAATACCGACGAAATAAGGTAGGGTTGTGTTCATGGTGACGAAGCCTTACATCTGCCAAAGTAGCTGTCGTGTGTATCCTCTTACGCAGGTCACAAGCTAATGCGTCAAATGTCTCTTTTTGGCAGCTACAGTGTTTTTGCATGTTTGTTATACCCAGAGAGAATAGCAACACAAGTACGTTTTGTTTCGTTTTTAGCGCAAAGAACAAGAGTCAAAAGAAAAAAATTTTCCTTCTCCCAGAAGCGACGATTGCTTGATAGTGCACGAGCATGAGTCAGTCGGTAAGATGAGAAGAAAATATGATTGTTTTGGAGCAATCAACCCGACATAAAAGTCATGAAATTGCGATTTTAGTTCAATTCTGAAGGAATTCTTAACTATTTCTTTTTGTCAGATCCTTTGCTGGTAGATTCGAAGATAAAGTCACCAAACCAAGTCGACACATTCGTGGTGGAGTCGCCACACGACAGCGGACTATCACTATCGGTTGGTTAAACGTTGCGAATATTTGTTTATTGGTTCCAACTGTATTGATCTTATCATGTTAGAAGTAGCCGAAGAATGTTGTGTTGTGAGAATAGCGCCAAGTATTCACGGTATTTTCTGTATTAATGTATTCACGTTTCAAGTATTCACGGTTTCTGCAAAGCTCTTCAATAAAAATTTATACTTATCACTGATTGTCCGCTTTGAGGCACTTCACAGACTAAATCTGTTGTAAAACAAATAAAACAAACCACGATTCCAAGTATTACGTACGTCAGTGGCAAGAGAAACAACTTGCGGAATCATAATACTGACTCATTCGTTGGCATTCATTAGAAAATGTTGATGAATCATACCTCACGTATCTGTGTTACTGCTGGGTCGATATTTCTTTGAAAAATTTGTACAAAATTTACTCCTGCTACATTTCCTTTCACTTTTAAAATTGATTTTTTTTTGCAGAACGGCGCTGTGTTAAAATTTCCCAACGCAAGTGAACAGATAGAAGTCAAACTACAGTCAAGCAATGGTGAGTATAAATGAAAACTTTGTGAATGAAATAATCCGATGAAACACGTCCCGTTACTCTAATATTTACCGTCATTAGTTTATTGTGGTTTATACTGGCTGAGTTGGAAAAGCTCAAAATTCGTTCTATTTGTTCCAGGGACCCGCACACCGCCATTTCCGCTTGATTTGGACGTTTGTGAGAACGGACGCGCAAGCGAAGCCTCTACAGGTGATTGGTTGCTTCAGTCGTTTGTTGCAGAAGTAATAAATAGAAGCCAGAAACGTTGCGTGCTGTGTAACACCATTTTTATGTCTCCGGTAGATTCGCCGTCGTCATGCCAACAGCATCACGCAATTGAGACAGCCCACGTGTTGGTGCGTCATCATCATCATCAAGATCACCACCACCACCATCCCGACCTCTCTAAAGCTCAAGGAGTCAAGGACCTGGCTTGGATGATAATTATGGGAGATGGACTTCACAACTTCAGCGATGGACTCGCCATAGGTCAGTCCTCCAGTAAAACTGATGCAAATTCTGGTTGTCTTCGATTGTACCTTACTCTAAAATCGCCAAAAAAGGGGGTTGTCACACCGTCGTTCATTTACTTAAGCTTAGGTTTGCTACTTAGTGCGTAATCACAACGCGCAATCGTCGAAAATTAAATTGAAATTGACGTTGAAGAACAAACAAACACTCCTGGTACGCCACCAAACTTATCATACCGAGTTAACTGGTTGACAGTTGGACTGAGTTTAATTGTGTATCCGATATACGCAGCGGTTAGAGTTGAAGTAATAAACATAGCAAGAACTAATTGATTGACCCGACATATCTGAACCGAAATTACTCTATGGATTAACAGTGAAGCTAAGTTGAACTGGTTAAGCAATAAGTAGGTAGCAAACAACTCCCATCCCACATTCACACGTCTGAAAGCCGTGATTGTGGTCGAATAGTTTGTGGCTTGTGTACTTGTCCTTGTTTGACCCAGTCAGAATGGGAGCAAAATATTTTTCAACGAAATTAAAATTTTCGATAACAATTCACCGGAACTCATTTGAAAAACATACCTTGTAAAACAAAGAGTCAATATTGTCTTAATCGTATTAGAACAACGAATAACAATTTACATAGCGTTCTATGCAAAACAAGAGAAGACAATTACAGCAACTCTTTTCCAACGGTGGGATTTGAAACACTTCAAACTCTTCATCGATCAAAACTTGCGCATAACTGTTCGACGAGGTGGCACAACGGTCACGATAAATCCCGCTTAAACATGAACCGAACATTCCCCGAAATAGCACGGGCGGCCGCAAATCAAATCCCAGATAAGCTGCCAAATATTTTTAGCTTGCCAGCTGGCGAACGACATAACTTCATGATTTCCTGTTTTGCGGTCACATACTGAATATCAGTCCAGTCTGCACGAATTCCCATGCCTTGTGCTAAAACGTTTTGCAAAAACAACAATTATATTCAGTTCAAAACTACTGTAGAAGCAAGTGTCTTACAAAGATATTCACACCAGCTACGCAATGCCCTTCCCAAGAGAAATTAGTCTAAAAAGCCAACGTTGATCACAGGAGCCGCCTTCAGTAGCAGCATCGCAGCCGGACTGAGCACGTCACTGGCAATATTTTGTCATGAACTTCCTCATGAACTTGGGGATTTTGCCATCCTCATTGATGCCGGTATGTCAATCAAGAAAGCTCTCCTTTATAACGGAATGTGCGCTTGTCTCGCTTTTGTCGGAGCCATCATTGGTAAGCCTTCTAAATAGATTCCAATGATCGACTACTAGTGATTATTTACGCTGTAACCAAACTTCAATAAACATTTGTTGCGTTTAGTCCAAATCCTGCTTTTCGGTTTTACAACACAAACCACTGTGCTTTTGATTGACAGGTCTTGTCATCGGAGAATACTCGGTGACAGTGAAGCTCTGGATTCTTGCCATAACCGCTGGCGGCTTCCTGTACGTGGGCCTGGTCGACATGGTAGGTCACATCGAATGATTGTCGATTTTAGTTATTATTTGCTCAATGCCGCGTTAAACTTAAACAAAGTCTCCCTTGTAATGACAAAAATAGCAGCTTTATAGTAAATAGCAACAAATGACTGACAGGTTTGTGAAATATAATAATTAGTATTAGAACCTGTTTAAAGATTTACTTAACCACAATTTGAACACAACAAGCCAGTGCGACACTCATCGACATTTCTTCACGTGTTTCAGTTATCTCAGATGCTCCAGCATTGTGCTGAGGAGGACGGTTTGAGCCGTTTTATCTTCCAGAACGTCGGATTTCTCGGCGGAGTTGCCATCATGCTCCTCATCGCTCTCTACGAGGATTCCTTCGTGAGCATATTCGCCGGCGTCTGACTCATGCCAGTTATGTGGCTTGGCGCCATGCTTATTTTATCTTCTGTATTTCAACGTAGTGGTTCGCGCCGTTGATGCGAGTATGAGTAGATGTTGTCGTGTTTATGGATCAATCATATTCTCAATCTTTTGCGTTTAGATTGATGGAGCTCCCTCCCTGTCTGAAATGCCGTGTCTTTTTTTCTGGGCCGTTTTGGTTTCCTGCCTCGTATAAGCGTGGTCAGATTCAGAGAATTATTTATATCTGGGTTTTCAAAGTTGATTTCCCAAAACTGTTTCAATCGAAGTTTAATAATTTTCGGTGCTACACTGTTTGTGTTTGATTTCCAGTTATCGTTTCATCCTATTTATTGTTTGATTTCACAAGTACGACACACGGTAGCAAACTGTCATGACGTTTATGATGCAATAATACTGTGCTGCTCCTGCATTTCACAAATTCACTAGATTGCGTCATCTTGTGATTGTTTTGGTTTTGTCCTTGTTCGAATGTAGAGTTCATTTGCATTTTGTAAAATTCTTCCACTTCGTATTTGCTTATCAAGCAAATTTTGTGTGCGGGTAGATTTTGCTGTGATATTTGTTACGTTTAGTTAGATGATGTCTTTTTTGTTGGCATCTAGTTCCAATGCCGCTGCTCTCACTGTCGCATTTTCAGCTTTCTGGTTGACGGCTTGCCAGCCATGTTATATTGCTGTATGCGGCCCTTACAATAAAACATATTTGTGGATCTTTTCTTCACACAGTTTTTGTCGTGTTATCTCAGCCCATAGAAAGCCCATATTACAAACAAAAGTACATTCCACAGAGATAGGTAATAGGATGGAGTAGGATAGGATAAAGATAAACGTCTCAGTATTGTCGAGTAGGCCTCTTCTCCGTTTACAGATTCTTAAGTAGTTTCATGTCATGATTTGTACAACTTCGCTTTACCAAAATCCTGTTAGATATTTCTCTTTGTACAACTCTAAACATATTTTCTGCGTTTGTAATATTCATTGAAATACTTCAGTATATTGTCGAGTTTATTTTCGTCTGCTTGCAACATCTCTAGCAGGAGCTTATAAAACAGAGGGTATTTTCTATATTTTCTTTCTGTTAAGGTGGCGAATTGGTGAAAAATTAAGCTCTTCATGAAAATTTTAAATTCTTGCTGATGCCTTTAATGATAATTTTTCTAGACCAATCAGTGGGTGATATGGTCATTTTAACTTGTAAACTACCCTCGCAGATGGCATGGTTGAATGTCCCAAGTCGCACCTATTACTTAAAATTTGGCACAAGCAGGACGAAAAGTGCATTTTCATAGCAAAAATTTTAGCTTTGACATTAACCCTCTGTTACAAGAGCTCGAGTTATGAGATTTTGTCCATGTTCCAATATGAGCTGCCCAATGATACTCATACACTCCGACGAGTTTGTGAAGACGTCATTCGTTCCAATGCAATCGTATTCACAGTCAATGACAAAAATAAACTTTACAATACAATATGTTAGACATATGCATTTTTGATTTGATTTTATGTCTTTTTCCCCAAATTTGAAACTGTTCACCAAAACCCCTGAACAGGAGCAATGGTGGTTAATGGTATGGCATGATAATTTTTATCCTCAGACTGAGAAAGGTTTTTGCACGATTTAAATCCGGCAATGATTCTTCATAGCCAAGGCCCCAGTTACCAATCTAGCCTTTGTGCAAGTTTCGAGGGTCACACTTTGTTTATTTGGTTTTGTTTATAATCTTGCCCATATTTAGAACCGTCCACAAGGCGCAATTAAAAGTAAATGTGGTTAGGGACTTGTCCATGGGTAATACAACGGTATAAAGCCAATGGGTATCGAACACGACACAATAGCAACATATATTGCGAGTCCAGCCCTCGAACCACTCGGCTACCAAGCCACCGTGAAACGTGGCCACCGAGTCCTAGAATCGTGTGGTATTGACGCCAACCGCCATAAAGGTGCCACCACACCGATCGGCATGACAGAGAGCTGTAGCTTCTACAACAAAAAGACCAGAACGTTTGCAGTCGTATGCAACTGAGGTTGTAGGCTAGTCAGCGACGGAGGAACCGTTTCGAAAATGGGTGCGATCAGTGTGCTGGCATGCAAAGTCTCTCACAATGGCACTCAAGCTATGTTGTAGGTCTACCGATTTTTAACACGTTCTGACGTTTGGTTTTTGACAGTGCAGGCGGTCGTATGCATGCTCCCAGTTAAAAAACTAGAGGGACCTACGCCAACCCTGTTGTTGTCTTAACCATTTCATGGTTGTAGTTTTTCACCCCTGAGCCATGGTTTTGCGCGTCAAACACATTTTGGTTGCTTCAACTTATGTTTTGTGGATTTTACTGATTGTATGGGTTTAGCCTAGTGGCCGTGCTAGTTATTACCTGCAATTATTACCTCAGTAATTTTTTAGCATGTTTTAAGCCTTTTGGCTTTGTGAATCTATAAATGAATCTTTTCCTATTTGTTGGTGCGTGCAAGTAGCAACAGGCTTGATTTTTTCCCCATCCCACCTTTGACGAAAAATAAAATGATTGATCGGTCGTTTGAATGCCAATTTATAACAAGTAAAGAAAGAATTGAGATTTCAGTGTGTGCCATCATGCCAAAATTTGCATCCTTGCGCTCACGATTTCTCATCGAAAAGTGCTTTACTTTCAAGTCGGGTTGATTTTGGGCCAGATTGCATTCTGTGAGATGCGTACACCGAAGGTCAGTTTAGCGTGTATTACAAATAGACTAAAGGCGTTATGCAAACTGCGAGTTTTAAAAAAGAAGATACTATGCTCTTTTTTGTTTAAACAGGAAAAAAAACCGAAGTTCAAGCCAAGCTATGGCGCCCCTTCTTATGTTGGATTTGTTTCTTAGCCTTAAATGGCAAATAACTTGGTATAAGTGAAAACAACAATACCCACAGCTTCAATTTTATTGTCTGAAAGTTTCACTCATTTGTTGCTTGTGCAACATTTTTCTTACAAGTCACACGAGCATATGCGCTTCTTAATTGCTTCTTTTTTCAGAACACTCTAAGTAGAATAATTTTAACATTCTAAAGCTGACTATCATTTGCTGCTTGGCTATACCTTTTGTACAAGATGGGAAGATCAAGGTCTCGTTCCCGGGATAGGGACCAAAAGAAGTCAAGGTCCAAAAGGTCGAGGTCACGTGAAAGAAAAAGATCAAGATCGAGAGAGAGAGAGAAGAAGCGAGATCGTCGACGATCCCGGTCAAGAGAGAGAAAGAGGTTTGTTATTTCTTTGTTGCTTATGAAAAAATGTGATTGCAGATATTTAAAAAAATCTTCAGAAATTGGTTGGATGCGGCCGTAGCTATGTCCAACTAAAACGCATTACTGGCCCAAAAATGACATCATTTGTCAATGAGGGTTGCATTAAATAACTTAAAAATATATAACAATTGGGTAAGTTTTAAAACAAAGTATAAGTAAAAAAATATTCACTTTTAATTAAAGCCAAGTGTTATATTTAAGCACATTTTTGAAGCAATCCGCTTGCAGCTACATCTCCCACAAACACAAAATCTATAGTATTACTAATACTATACACAAATGTATAGTATTTTGACACCTTTTTGAGGTATCCAAAAAACCAAATACTATTCATCTCTGCGTGCTATTAGTAAGTGGCAGCAATCGTTACTTTGTTCTCTGGGTGAAAATGATTTGTTTCGGTCAATTTCCACTGACCAGAGTGTTCTCGACAACTTTCTGCTGCTTATTAAATCAAATCAAAGGACTTAATAATCAAGCAAGCAAAGTGTGTTCGTTTTAACAACAAAAACCTCTGACTATGCCTCATGCAGTGTGGACAGCAGGTTGGAGATAGCTGACCAAGTGTGTGCAAATATTTCACTACTTTGTACACTTGTAAGTGGCTTGATATTTCAGATCCCGTCGTTCAAAATCACCCGAATCGAGAAAGAAGAATGACGAATTAAAGTCAGAAGTTAAAGTTGAAGAAGAGGAAGTAGAGGAAGAAGTTTCTAAAAAGAAAGTGAGAAAAGACAAAAATTTTTCCAGTATCGTGAGCTGTTTTTCATTTCTTATCTTACGACCTTGTGTATCGTTGCTTGTGTTTTTGATTTATTTTTTGTCTGAAAAGTTCTTTTAACTTTAGTTGTAGCTCTCTACTTCCTATCTTATTCGACGTCGTATATGTATATTACAAATTTACAATTTATGATTTTGGGCTTCATTGTGCATTGAAACTTTCAGACTCAACCACTGAGTTTGGAAGAAATGCTCTTTAAGAAGAAAGCTGAAGAAGAGGCGGCAGCAAAGGTTCATTTTGGTTTGCTTTTTTTGTACATCCACAAGGTTTTATTTCTCAAATTTAAGATTTGCTGATAACTTGTACCTGAGTTGCTACATTGCTTCAATCATGTCAGATAGACATCTGTTTGAAACATCTCGTTGATGCTGAAACGTAGATATGTTTGGTTGACACATTATTAATATTTTAACTTTTGCTTAAATTTAGCCAAAATTTCTCACCAAAGAAGAAAGAGCAGCGGCTGCCCTGGCGCGACGTCAAGAACAGGTCAACCAGCAGCGTAAGCAATTTGACGAACTTCGAAAGAAACAACGCGATATATTTGAAGAAGGCAAAAAGCAATTAGGTAAATTTATCGTGACGATTAGTTTCTTAACAACGTTTAGTTTTTTTGATTCTGAAATATGTTCCGATATTTGAAGAAAATGTTTGCTAGTTCAATCAGGTTTTCAGTAATCAAGTGATTTGTTTGTTGCTCTTTACCTTTCAAAATTTGTGTCCAGAGGACCCAAGAGATCGTGATCGACGAGAGAGAGAGGAAAGGAGAAGGCAGCGTGCAGCCGGAGAACTTGATGAAACTGAGAAAAGAACAGATAAAGACGCTGGCAAGGAACTGGAGGTAAGGTGCATTGATTTATAACTTTTTTCTCATTTTATAATATTAAGAACGAGATGGTTGACTACTAGGATTACGGTAGCTTCTGTGTTTCATACAGTTTTTTTTTTGAAACGGCGTGTGGTAATTTTATGGATATTGATTCTATGTCCGATAGATTCATCCAGGTTTTTTCTTTTTATTTTTCCTCATAAAGAAAATAATACCAAGTACCAGAGAGAACAATTTGTAAAAACAGGTAATAAATGGAACTAATATTGTTACAGGCAATAAAAGATAAATACTTGGGCGTGGTCAAAAGGAAGAAGAGGGTCCGACGTTTGAATGATCGCAAATTTGTCTTTGACTGGGACGCAGGCGATGACACATCGGTTGACTATAATCCAATGTAAGTGGAAATCTTCCTTGCAAATTTCTGATGGTTCAAACCCTGCTGATGACTATGACTATGACTACTGTTTGTATAGTCGAGGATTGTAAATATGTTAACGACTTTGCACTAAACATTTTACTTTGTAATTCTAACATGTTAAGTTTGGTCTTTGAACTTACAAAATTTGATGATATAACTGTATTGTTTATAAATGCAAGTTATCATTCAAACCATCCACTCTCATTGTAATGCTTTTACTAAAGTATTTTTATTCTATCGTAAAAGTAAAAACTTACCAAGAGATTTGTTTTTAGCTACAAAGATAAGCATCAGGTGCACTTGTACGGTCGTGGTTTCATTGCCGGCATCGATGTCAAATCACAGAAGAAACAACAATCGGAGTTTTACACGGAGCTCATCGAGAATCGAAGAACTGTTCAAGAGAAGGAGCAAGAAAAGTGAGTTTTCTGTTTGTCTACCTCCCTTATACACTCTACTGCAACCTACTCTACATTCTTAGCCGCATTATAGAAGTGAAATGAGCTTTTGATAAACGTGATGACATTTTTCTTCAAATTTTAACTTTCATTTGTAGAAAACGTCAGCGTGGGTTGTTAAAGAAAGAAAGGAAGCGATTATGGGACGATCGACATTGGACTAAAAAAGATCTCAGTGAAATGCAGGAAAGAGACTGGAGAATTTTCAGGTTTGTTTCAAATGCGATGTGCCAGCCAGCTGTCTTAAACTTGGATTAAATTCTCAAAAAGAACCATTTTGAAGATGGCAATAATTTAGTGTGCGCCGTATCCACCTAACTTCCAAAGCAACTTAATTAGCTGGTAGCTTACTAGTCTTCTGGTGGCTATTAAATATCAAGACTCTATGCTGCCAGGTGCACTAGTTGAAAAGACAACGTGTTTTTACATCATGAACAGAATAACATCATCAACTGAATGAGTTTAAAATGGCCTGAGTAGTCCCATCAAATCAACCTCATATTTCTTTCTTTCACACTTAATTAAATATGGTCTTGGTCTTACTCCAACAGTTTTGATTTAGTTTTCTTGATAATCTTGTTTCTTTGATGAAATTAATATGGGCACAGGTCGATGAACAGTAGCATGATTTAACAAGTTCCGCTATTGGATAAAGCGCATACTATTTAGACGATATAAACTTCTATGGCAAAAACCTGCATGTTTGAATTTTATCCAACACCACAGGGAGGATTACAACATCACCACGAAGGGAGGGAATATTCCGGAACCTGTTCGAAAGTGGAAAGAATGTCCTGACTTGCCGTCAGAAATACTTCAGACTATAGAAAGAGTCGGATACAAGGTAAAAAAAACTTCTTTCTCCAGGGACTTCTTTTTTTATGAACAACAGAATAATATGACCAACGGAACAAATTCAAACTGACCTGATAATTTCATCAAAGTTCCCAAAAATTTTCCAATACTAAACTAAATACAATCTCAGTCATATTCCACCCGGCGATGGTCGCACTCCAATACTTTTTAGTGTATTTCCATGTTGGTCTAATCTTTTTGATAAAATTGTTGTTGGCGCCTCTTCCATCTACTTTGTACTGATTTCTTCATAAACTACTCGTCTGTTTTTTCGCTGGTAGGAACCCACACCCATACAGCGTCAAGCAATCCCAATTGGCTTTCTTAATCGTGACATCATAGGTGTTGCAGAAACCGGTTCCGGCAAAACCGCCGCTTTTCTAATTCCGCTGCTGTCGTGGATTACGTCACTTCCGAAAATTGAAAGGTAAACTATGACATCACAGTCGTGTAAATTGGTGAATTACTACATGTAAGTTTCATTATCTCAATCCATCCTCATAGTGGCCAACTGTCGCTTTATTTTCAAATAAAGTATGAGTGATTGAAATTAATGCATTATCTCAGTTTACTTCTTTCCTCCTAGACTGGAAGACGCGGACAAAGGTCCATATGCGATCATCCTCGCTCCCACTCGTGAACTCGCCCAACAGATCGAAGAAGAGACGATAAAATTTGGCAAAGAGCTCGGAGTCAGGACAGTGGCTGTCATTGGAGGACTCTCCAGGGAGGACCAAGGATTTAAACTGAGGATGGGTTGTGAGGTGGGAGCTACGTCATGTTGTTATGAATTATTTTGAACTTGTTGGTTATCTTTCACTTACGTTGTCTTTAGAATCTAATTTCTATACGTTGTTGCGTGTTAATTTTCATCTTTTGAAATGTCTTGGTTTAATGTAAGAAACTTTTGATAAATCACTTTGCTTCGCTCCGTATCCTTCATGGCAATCATCACCACGTTTTCTTTCCTGTTGGGTTTTACCCTTCTTTCGCATTATCCAAATTTTTGCCACCAGTTCATTGTGAATTGGCTTTATCTTACGTTATCTTTCTCTTACGCTGTCTGTGGCATTTAATTTCTATACGTTGTTGCGTATTAATTTTTATATTTTGGAATATCTTGGTTTAATGTTAGAAATTATCTTTATCTTAAGTTTTTGTCAAACTTCTCTCCTTCCAGATCGTAATTGCGACTCCAGGACGATTGATTGACGTTTTAGAGAACCGTTACATCGTCTTAAGTCAGTGCACATACGTCGTGCTGGATGAAGCGGATCGTATGATTGACATGGGATTCGAACCCGATGTCCAAAAGATTCTAGGTAAAAATCATAGCATTCGATGTGGCCACTGACTGATCAGTCAGTTGACTTTGTCTCTCGCGGAGAGTTATCAATAACTGGTAATATTAAAATATTTGATAGCCAGAATTTGGTTGTTGTGATGACGTCGAATGATGTGTTGTTGAATTATTGCCGCATAATTATGTTTGCGAATTCGCAAGTATGTTAGGTTTATTTTTATCGTCCACAGAACACATGCCAGTGACCAATCAGAAGCCAGATAGCGATTCGATTGAAGACAAAAATATCATGAAGTCCAACTTTCTCTCAAAACATAAATTTCGGCAGGTTGGTTCAAGAATTTTTAAACGAATTTAAAGTCAGTTAACTTCGTGCCGGTTAAGCCTACATTAGCTGTAGCAGGTAGTACACGCTATGTCTCGTATCAGATCTCTGACGGTACAGTACAATATCTCGACAAAAACTCAATCACGTTTCGTAAAGTCTTGTTTCAATTCCTTGAAATTCTCCGCCACAGACCGTCATGTTCACCGCCACCATGCCGGTGGCCGTTGAAAGACTGGCGCGCACATATCTTCGACGACCTGCCATCGTGTACATAGGGTCGGCCGGAAAACCGATTGAACGCGTTGTACAGATCGTGAACATCGTCAAAGAGAATGAAAAAAGGTAAAGAACAACAACAATCTCTCGTTTTATTCATTTCGTGTTCCCATATACACAATTTGTACGATCACAGCACGGTGCAAGGCGGTAGTTTAACCAGCAAGTGCTTGTGGGTCTTTTTGCTCTTTGCAAAATGACGTGCACGTTTGACGCGAATGTAATGTGCGTGAGGAAAATTGCTCAGTGTCTTTTCGTTCGGTGAAACAATGTTTTGTGCCTGTACGAAGAGCATTGTGCAGTCTTTGCCGATAATTTTGATTTATTTTTGACTACAGAACCACAGTGGTCTTAATATCAACAGTTAATATCACAAAAACATTTACGTTGTAGTCAAATGTTGTTATCATCGTTTGAGATATATACATTGACAACTTATATCATTTTAATTCCAGGAAAAAACTTTTGGAGATTCTTGAAAGGGGGATTACCCCGCCTGTCATCGTATTTGTCAACCAGAAGAAAGGTTGCGACGTGCTGGCCAAGTCTTTGGAGAAGATGGGGGTAAGTTTCATTTTTTGCTCCGATAGTAATGCATTTTTTGTTTCTAAAAAGTTTTACAAGCGCCAGTAACACTCTATCTAACGTTAATCTTAAATAGTAAAGTTAAATCAGCCTCTTGGCGTGTCCAGGTACTCAATTAAACAACTCTATTTTTTTTCTAGTACAACTCCACCACGCTGCACGGTGGGAAGGGTCAGGAGCACCGCGAGGTGGCGCTAAGTGGGCTGAAGAGCGGGAATAAAGACATACTTGTGGCAACTGATGTCGCTGGTCGTGGTATCGACATTCAGGATGTCTCCATGGTGATCAACTTTGACATGGCCAAATCTATTGAAGGTTTGTTTTTTGTCGTCTCACAATCAGTCTTCTGTTTCTTACGTATCGATGTGCTCTGTGTATTGTTATAGTGAGTTAATGTCTTTACGTAGCAAAATTCAGAAAAACGTGGTTCAGTAGTTCATCTTTATTGTTTGTTTTCATGTGTAAATAATCCTGTTGAACGCAGAGCTTCGACTTAACATCACTATTGTGTCTCGCCTCAATACCTGTCCCCGTAAACTTTTCGCAGATTACACACATCGCATCGGACGTACCGGTCGTGCCGGTAAGACCGGTACCGCCATTACATTCTTGACACAGAGCGACGCAACCGTATTCTACGATTTGAAGCAAGCTTTGATTGAAAGCCCGGTCTCGAGTTGTCCTCCGGAACTTGACCGTCACCCGGAAGCCCAGCACAAGCCTGGAACCATCTTGACGAAGAAACGGAGAGAGGAGACCATCTTCGCCTGAGAGGAGCTTTTTATCACTTTGATGTTTAAGAACATTTTGTAAATCTCGGGAGTCGGCTTATGAAGGATTTTTGTTTCAGTTGCTTCCCATCATACCAAAAATCGATTTTTGTTTATAACTTAGAAGTACGTCACTATAAGGAGTTTTTCTATGATGCATCAAAGCACCTGTCAAAGTGCGCCATTTCGCAGCAAATTGAAATTAACAGCAACCAAACAGATTTTGCAAGTCGTTCATATCTGATGACTTCATTGTGTTAGTCAAGCATGTGGAAATCTTCTCCCAGCACACAACACTCTGAAAACAACAAGATGTCGACGCACAAGCGTCTTTGGCTTGTCACTGCCACCATAGCCCGTGAAGATAATAAAGAATTCGGGCAGTGTGTTTTATGCAATGTAGGCTAATACAATATTAAACGTATTTTAAGATATGGTCGACTAGCTAGCAGTGGTGGCTATTCAAAGAAATATACCAAATAACTTGCATAGATATTGTAAGGTTTGTTGTTTCCCAGCCAGCCTACTACATGTAAAGGTTATTTAAAATTTGTGGTTGGTTTTTGGGCGGCTGTAACCGGTTTTGTTGTTGATTAATAACCCAGGCACTGGAAAAATATTCATAACGTATTAAATTTAAGTTTATATGTTGCTCGGCACAAATTAATAAAAACTTCTTGACTCAAATAAAGCACTTAAGAAGGCGACGAACATCAAAAAATGCCATAAAATCTTTGTTTGTTTTATTATACAGTGAGTTTACTAAAAGACTGATTACTCGAAAAATCCTCCATGGGGCTCTCTGAAACTTTTTATGTCAATTTAGTATGCTTTGGACTACCATTCCATAAAATGCCATCAAAAAACATGATTCAAACTTTTTTAATAGAGGTGCAAAATAAACACTAGAATTTTTAGCTTAAAACACCCAATTTTAGCTACTTTCATGCCAGTTTTGAGCCTAATTCTGCACGCGACCTGGGACATTGAAGCACGCCAACTGCTATGGTAATTCCCAGGCTAGAAGACAACACCAACCATGCTGCCTTCTGATGGGTCTAAACAGGTTTTTAAATACGTCCAACAAAATCATAGAGATCTTAGTTTTAAGTGTTTGACGCCTCCTTAAGGAGCCAGTCAGAACTAGAATAATGCGATTTCCATGAAAACACTGGACGTTCTACATCATGCTTTAAAAACTAGCTTAGACCAATCAGAGGCCAGTGCTGCTTTTCATTTCGAGAATTAACCTGGAAAATGACGTGTTACAAGCTTCCAGGTCGCATGCATAAGTTAGGCTAAAATGTGCTTAAAAGTTGATGGAATTTGCCTTTTTAGCCCGAAGTTTTAACTTTTAATTTTCCGAGCCATTGTGGGTACCTAATACTATTGGGGTCCGTTGAAATAATTGCCTAAGGCGTGGATTTTTTGGGGTAATTGTATTTTTATTAATTTCAATCTATAATAAAAAAAAAAGACAACAAGAAGTTAGCTCTTTTATCAAGGTTGGACGAGCCTTATCCAACGTTCAATCTATTGACAGGAGTATTTCTACTGCGATTAGAATGTAACTGATGTTCTGTTATCGGCAGCTTACCATAAGATGTCAACTTTCAAAAGATGTCTAATACATGACTTTGAAACCAAGATAATGTTATGAGAGACACATTTTGTTGAATTTTATTTGGCATAAAACGAATACCACTTCGACTTAAAATCATAAAATGAAACTTTTGCACATGGAAATGATAAAGAATTAATACGATTAACCAATGCAAACAACATTGCAAACTATGTGAATGCGCTACACAAAACGCCCACTGTATATAACTTTAACATGAAAAGACAGTCTTAGATAAGAATAACAGGGAACAAAAAGCTGAAGTCTATCGCAAGTGCTTCCAGTATGATAATTTCTTAATGCATGAAAAAATGGTCTAACACTTACGCACATCGTAATGGTGTTTTAATAAGATTAATATTTAATTAAAGGAAGACCCTTTCCTCTTTTAGTGATTTGAATGACGTTTGCTCTGTTTATTCTCTCTGCAGTGAAGTTCGTTTACGTAATCGGGTCCTGTACAAAATTAGAATTTCGAAAAATTAGGTACAGATATGTGAGAAGCGTTTGTTTTACCTTAACAAACAGCTGCTAATTCAACACATATGTAACACTTTAACATACACAGGCGAAACATTCTGTAAAACACAGTCATCGCCTAATTGCAATGTAGTCTAATTTACCCAGGCAAGCGGCGTACTGTACAACCCGTGCGATATGGGTCTGCTCGTGGACCCCGGTTAAAAGGTGGGACATGGGGCCGGACCCATAAACGATGACGTCTTCAGCGCTGTGGGTTTCAGCTTTCAGAGGGACCGCGCTCTGGGGTCTGTACCACTTTGAATCTGGGTAATAAAAGAATACGTCAACATGTTTTTTTCTGTAGGTTATTTAGCAGCACAGAAGGTCAACGATCCGGCTTCACATATAGGCTACAATTCGTTTGCAAGTTATTATTGACCTACTGTTAAACCGATTTCAAGTTGGCGCATAAACATTCGGTGATAACAACAGTTCGCGATTTTACATTTAGAGTCAAGAAGTTTTTAAATGAATTGTATTAAAATTCTCTTGTTTCCTCAGCTGTGATTCACGTTAATCCGATTAAGTAAATCTCGTGCAAAAACACAAGTTATCAAATAAATTAATTCCCTTCACCTGCAACCCATGTTTCTACCGTCTGTCTGCTGGCTCTGATGTTATTGCCACTAGCAGCGTGCCCTGGTCCGTTTCCGTAAACTATTGTCGTGTAAAATTTGCCGTCCAAGGCCTCGTTCGGTCGTTCTTGTCCTGGAGCAAGACCTGTGAACGGAAAATGGGTCAGATTATTGTGTAA
Source organism: Clavelina lepadiformis (assembly GCF_947623445.1). NCBI lineage: Eukaryota > Metazoa > Chordata > Ascidiacea > Aplousobranchia > Clavelinidae > Clavelina > Clavelina lepadiformis. The sequence goes on along the minus strand of NC_135246.1, from coordinate 18,207,210 downwards.
CTGTGCGTTCGAGATAGGGCCGAAAGGGATATGTGTTTGTTTCGTTTAAAAGTGAAAAAGTTTGGGTTCTTTTCAAGAAACGAAATATATTTTATTACAATAATCCGGTTAGTAAAACGCTGGGTATAATACTGCATTGTCGATACCCTTTAACTGACAAAAATATACCGGATTTTTGTACAGAGTGTGTTAAAAAATTGATGGTGCCTTTACACAGTGAAGATTATAAATAAAAATCTTACCAAAAATATTGCTCCCTCTGAAGCCGTTCGCGCCAAACATGAACATGTGACCGTGGTCAGCTGACACAATGATGATTGTTTCGTCAGAGTCTGTCAAATTTCGGGCGACCTTTGATTGAAGAAAAATAAAGCGTTGTCAAAGTCACTTGTACAGTGACCTACTGGAAATAACGAATACTGCAAAGAATACGCGTAATAATTTAGATTAAAAAACATATTTTCTTCAAGAATTAAGGAAAAATAAACTCAGTTTGAGCAAACTCAGGTTGGTTGGATAATAACCCTTATACGCAACGCAGAGTAAAATGATTTGCTAACTGCCGCCAGTGATATAACATTTACCGCCAATGCTTTATCCAATTCGTGAAACTCTTCTAGAGCGAACTTTGCTCTTCCTTCGTGATGAGCTTTGTCCAACATCCCGCTCTCAATCAGGAGGAAGAATCCTTTGTCGTTTTTCCTCAGGATTTTTATCGCCTAAAATTTAAACGCGTTTGTTTTAAGATCTACAGAAAATATCTGATAAATAATATAATTAACGCTGTTCAATTAAAATGAATGATTTTCAAGTACTGTACAAATATTTCATACTCTTATCTTTTAGACGCCTTTGTGTAGATGATGTTTACCAAAAACTTATTCAAATGGCCGGTAAAAGAGAGTTAACTCTATAACGAACCTTTTCAGTCATCTCGGCCAAGGATGGTTCCCCGCCCTTATCCTTGTCCCTGTTCAGTGAATATTGCATCTCGTATGGACTGAAGAGCCCCATCAGGTGGTCTGTGGTTTGTGGGTCGACCGCATCAAACTGAGCTTTGTTCCAAACGTAACTGCATTGGAAAAGATATTTTGAAACAATCTGAAGTATAAGACTTGAAGTAAGAACAACTTAAAGAAAACATGTGTATAAATACATAACTGAAAGGGCATTTTCTTTTTTAAATTTAGCGCCATTTTTCATTTAGCGACTTCAGTTCAAGCCAATGTCCCTCCAGAGCGAAAACTAAAAGAAAATTTCAGAGAAGAAGAAAAGGAACAAGAGCAAGAGCAAGAAGAGGAGGTTTTCCACCACCAGGAGGAAACACTCACCTCGTTCGAATGTGTGTGCGGCGAACCTCTTGCTAGACCGGACAGACTCTCTCCAACTTTCTGCCCTCAATGCCCGATCGTGTTACACAAATGCGATTGTGAATCGGACAACGTCAAAAGGACGCACAAACACAGACAAGGTCACTGCTCAATATGCTCGTTTAAGTACGTGTCGGACGCATTGATGATGAATCGCACTGCACCAAACTAAGGACAGAGGTAAATTGTATATATTTTGTTCCTTATCTTTACGTTCTTTTTTTTCGTTTGCTTATGGATTTTTTTATCTCTAATCACCTTGAATTGACAAGGCCTGAACGACGCCACGAAACGCACAGCGCTTTTTGCAGAACTGCGGAAGTCGAAATCTCACGTAATTTGTCTCCAAGAGACACGCTCACGGGCGAATAACGAAATCAATTGGCAAAAAGAATGGGGTAATACCCAATCGATTTTTAACTCGGCGCCTCAAAAAAGGTTACCCATCAAAAGGTGTAGCCATACTAATCAACCACCCGGCAATAACAGTAGAAAACCAAGAATCGGATTTGGAAGGGCGCTTATTAGCAGTCAACTTTAAAATTGGCAACGAAAAAATTAAAGTTATAAAAGTTTACGCACCAAACGTAACAAGCTCGAATTTCAAAGATAACAACAACTTTTTCGATTCGCTCCCGCAGTGTCTAAACGAAAATATCCCGTGCATATTAACAGGTGATTTTAATACTGTGGACGACCCCGCACTCGACAGAGAACCGCCACAGCATGGTCATTGGAGAAAAACAACTTTAAGTAGCGTATGCCAGACCTACATTCTCCAAGACCATTTCCGATCTCTGTACGGCAACATTAGAAGTTTTACAAGACAAGACGAAAAATGAAAATCGCGCCTAGATAGATTTTATTTATCGACGGAATTGATACCATCCGAAATCTGTCAAGAAAACAGCGTTTTTTCCAACCACTCAAAAGTAACGATAAGTTTAAATGTCTCCCCCCCCCCAAAGGAAAGGGTTTTTGGAAAAATAATATCGAAATTTTTCAAGACAGTGAATTTAAGAGTGAGTTGCAAACGCGCTGGAACTTGTGATGCTCCTTACAGCCAATAATTTATGAAAACCCAAATCTATAGCGGAAAAACATAAAGAACCGTTTGAAAACCTTAATCAAAAAGCACGCTAAAATTCGTTCCACCGCCTTAAACCGCGACGAAAAACAGCTCTCCGAGGAATTTGAAAATGCAAAACTAGCAACAACTCCACAGCAACCAAGGTACTTATAAACAGTATATAGAAACCAAACGCACATTGAAAAAGCACAAAAGAGAAAAAGCGCTAACTCGAATTGCCAAAAACGCTCCAAAAAAAGATCGGGTCGCGCGAATTTTACGCCCACTTCCGGAAATGTAAAACGCAAACTTTTATCAGCGAACTATACAATGAAAACTTTTTACCAGTCAATACAACCAAGGAAATGTTAGCGGCCGCACAAGATTACTACTCAAACTTATACGCAAAGGAAGAACCTCACGAAGAGATGCAAATCGATTTTTTAGAATTTATTTCCCACAGAATCACTGACGACGAAGCTCAAACGCCAGACGCCAAACACCACAAAAATTTTGATTAATGGACACCTAACAAGAGAAATCGCCATACGAAAAAGTGTAAAACAAGGAGACCCTTTGAGCGTATATCTTTTTTAATCGCAACCGAGCCCCTGGTTGCTAAAATAAAGTAAAAAAACGAAATTAAAGGATTGCAATTAAGCGGAAGGCGAGAAATAAAAAACGTCTGCTATGCCGACGACATCACGCTGACACTTAAAGACCACCTCTCAGTCGATGGGGCCCAGGTTTGGTCTCTAGGTTTGGTGACCCTTATAACCTTCCATCGTTGTAGCACTAATGCAATTTATACCTTGCACGCTTTAAGCCCTCAGGGTTTTGCCGCTTTTTCCCGTTTGTTGATTGTTTGTGAGCGTATTTCTTGTTTGACCAGTCTATATCGAGGTTAGCGCTACACTTTTCGCTTTCCACAGTCAATGACAAAAATAAACTTTACAATACAATACGTTAGACACATGCATTTTTGATTTGTTCTTATGTCTTTTTCCCCAAATTTGAAACTGTTCACAAAAACCCCTGAACAAGAGCAAGGGTGGTTAATGGTATGGCATGATAATTTTTATCCTCAGACTGAGAAAGGTTTTTGCACGATTTAAATCCGGCAATGATTCTTTATAGCCAAGGCCCCAGTTACCTTTCTAGCCTTTGTGCAAGTTTCGAAGGTCACACATTGTTTATTTGGTTTTGTTTATAATCTTGCCCATTATTTAGAACTGTCCACAAGGCCCAAGGAAAAGTAAATGTGGTTAGGGACTTGTCCATGGGTAATACAACGGTATAGAGCCGATGGTTATCGAACACGACACAATAGCAGCATATATTGCGAGTCCAGCCCTCGAACTACTCGGCTACCAAGCTACCTTGAAACGCGGCCACCTAGAATCGTGTGGTATTGACGCCAACCGCCATAAAGGTGCCACCACACCGATTGGCAGGACAGAGTGCTGTAGGCTGTAGCTTCTACAACAAGAAGACCAGAACGTTTGCAGTCGTATGCAACTGAGGTTGTAGGCTAGTCAGCGACGGAGGAACCGTTTCGAAAATGGATGAGATCAGTGTGCTGGCATGCAAAATCTTTCACAATGGCACTCAAGCTATGTTGTAGGTCTGCCGATTTTTAACACGTGATGTTTGGTTTTTGAAAGTACAGGCGGTCCTATGCATGCTTCCCGTTAAAAAAGTAGTGGGACCTACGCCAACGCTGTTGTTGTCTTAACTATTTCATGGCTGTAGTTTTTGACCCCCGAGCCATGTTTTTGAGTGTCAAACGCATTTACACAAACGTACAATACACAAGTACACAGTTACACAAGTACACACATTTACACAAACGTACAACGGGGAGTAAGTGTAATTCCTAAAAGTGTCACTCAAGATCATATTGTCAGCTATTTTAAAACGTTCGATTTTGAATTATCACAAGATGAGATGTCACGAATATTTGCTCTGAATAGAAACTGGAGAGCCTTAGATATTTCCCTGGATTGAAGGGAATAAATACTTCCTATTTTCAGATAATTATAATGAGAAGTAAGTGATAAAATTTGTTAATTGCTTTAATTACTAAAAATTGCTTTCTCCACTTCATTCATTATATAAGAGTTTAAGTCAAGCTGTGGTGCCACTTCTTATGTTGGATTTGTTTCTTAGCCTTAAATGGCAAATAACTTGGTATAAATCAAAACAACAATACCCACAGCTTCAATTTTATTGTCTGAAAATTTCACTCATTTGTTGCTTGTGCAACATTTTTGTTACAAGTCACACGAACATATGTGCTTCTTAATTGCTTCTTTTTTCAGAACACTCTAAGTAGAATAATTTTAACATTCTAAAGCTGACTATCATTTGCTGCTTGGCTATACCTTTTGTACAAGATGGGAAGATCAAGGTCTCGTTCCCGGGATAGGGACCAAAAGAAGTCAAGGTCCAAAAGGTCGAGGTCACGTGAAAGAAAAAGATCAAGATCGAGAGAGAGAGAGAAGAAGCGAGATCGTCGACGATCCCGGTCAAGAGAGAGAAAGAGGTATGTTATTTCTTTGTTGCTTATGAAAAAATGTGATTGCAGATATTTAAAAAAATCTTCAGAAATTGGTTGGATGCGGCCGTAGCTATGTCCAACTAAAACGCATTACTGGCCCAAAAATGACATCATTTGTCAATGAGGGTTGCATTAAATAACTTAAAAATATATAACAATTGGGTAAGTTTTAAAACAAAGTATAAGTAAAAAAATATTCACTTTTAATTAAAGCCAAGTGTTATATTTAAGCACATTTTTGAAGCAATCCGCTTGCAGCTACATCTCCCACAAACACAAAATCTATAGTATTACTAATACTATACACAAATGTATAGTATTTGGACACCTTTTTGAGGTATCCAAAAAACCAAATACTATTCATCTCTGCGTGCTATTAGTAAGTGGCAGCAATCGTTACTTTGTTCTCTGGGTGAAAATGATTTGTTTCGGTCAATTTCCACTGACCAGAGTGTTCTCGACAACTTTCTGCTGCTTATTAAATCAAATCAAAGGACTTAATAATCAAGCAAGCAAAGTGTGTTCGTTTTAACAACAAAAACCTCTGACTATGCCACATGCAGTGTGGACAGCAGGTTGGAGATAGCTGACCAAGTGTGTGCAAATATTTCACTACTTTGTACACTTGTAAGTGGCTTGATATTTCAGATCCCGTCGTTCAAAATCACCCGAATCGAGAAAGAAGAATGACGAATTAAAGTTAAAGTTGAAGAAGAGGAAGTAGAGGAAGAAGTTTCTAAAAAGAAAGTGAGAAAAGACAAAAATTTTTCCAGTATCGTGAGCTGTTTTTCATTTCTTATCTTACGACCTTGTGTATCGTTGCTTGTGTTTTTGATTTATTTTTTGTCTGAAAAGTTCTTTTAACTTTAGTTGTAGCTCTCTACTTCCTATCTTATTCGACGTCGTATATGTATATTACAAATTTACAATTTATGATTTTGGGCTTCATTGTGCATTGAAACTTTCAGACTCAACCACTGAGTTTGGAAGAAATGCTCTTTAAGAAGAAAGCTGAAGAAGAGGCGGCAGCAAAGGTTCATTTTGGTTTGCTTTTTTTGTACATCCACAAGGTTTTATTTCTCAAATTTAAGATTTGCTGATAACTTGTACCTGAGTTGCTAGATTGCTTCAATCATGTCAGATAGACATCTGTTTGAAACATCTCGTCGATGCTGAAACGTAGATATGTTTGGTTGACACATTATTAATGTTTTAACTTTTGCTTAAATTTAGCCAAAATTTCTCACCAAAGAAGAAAGAGCTGCGGCTGCTCTGGCACGACGTCAAGAACAGGTCAACCAGCAGCGTAAGCAATTTGACGAACTTCGAAAGAAACAACGCGATATATTTGAAGAAGGCAAAAAGCAATTAGGTAAATTTATCGTGACGAGTAGCTTCTTAACAACGTTTAGTTTTTTTGATTCTAAAATATGTTCCGATATGTAAAGAAAATGCTTGCTACTTCAATCAGGTTTTCAGTAATCAAGTGAGTAGTGATTTTTTTTGTTGCTCTTTAACTTTCAAAATTTGTGTCCAGAGGACCCAAGAGATCGTGATCGACGAGAGAGAGAGGAAAGGAGAAGACAGCGTGCAGCCGGAGAACTTGATGAAACTGAGAAAAGAACAGATAAAGACGCTGGCAAGGAACTCGAGGTAAGGTGCATTGATTTATAACTTTTTTCTCATTTTATAATATTAAGAACGAGGTGGTTGATAACTAGGATTACGGTAGCTTCTGTGTTTCATACAGTTTTTCTTTGAAACGGCGTGTGGTAATTTTATGGATATTGATTCTATGTCCGATAGATTCATCCAGGTTTTTTCTTTTTATTTTTCCTCATAAAGAAAATAATACCAAGTACCAGAGAGAACAATTTGTAAAAACAGGTAATAAATGGAACTAATATTGTTACAGGCAATAAAAGATAAATACTTGGGCGTGGTCAAAAGGAAGAAGAGGGTCCGACGTTTGAATGATCGCAAATTTGTCTTTGACTGGGACGCAGGCGATGACACATCGGTTGACTATAATCCAATGTAAGTGGAAATCTTCCTTGCAAATTTCTGATGGTTCAAACCCTGCTGATGACTATGACTATGACTACTGTTTGTATAGTCGAGGATTGTAAATATGTTAACGACTTTGCACTAAACATTTTACTTTGTAATTCTAACATGTTAAGTTTGGTCTTTGAACTTACAAAATTTGATGATATAACTGTATTGTTTATAAATGCAAGTTATCATTCAAACCATCCACTCTCATTGTAATGCTTTTACTAAAGTATTTTTATTCTATCGTAAAAGTAAAAACTTACCAAGAGATTTGTTTTTAGCTACAAAGATAAGCATCAGGTGCACTTGTACGGTCGTGGTTTCATTGCCGGCATCGATGTCAAATCACAGAAGAAACAACAATCCGAGTTTTACACGGAGCTCATCGAGAATCGAAGAACTGTTCAAGAGAAGGAGCAAGAAAAGTGAGTTTTCTGTTTGTCTACCTCCCTTATACACTCTACTGCAACCTACTCTACATTCTTAGCCGCATTATAGAAGTGAAATGAGCTTTATTGATCCAACTACTAAAGTTTTGATAAACGTAATGACATTTTTCTTCAAATTTTAACTTTCATTTGTAGAAAACGTCAGCGTGGGTTGTTAAAGAAAGAAAGGAAGCGATTATGGGACGATCGACATTGGACTAAAAAAGATCTCAGTGAAATGCAGGAAAGAGACTGGAGAATTTTCAGGTTTGTTTCAAATGCGATGTGCCAGCCAGCTGTCTTAAACTTGGATTAAATTCTCAAAAAGAACCATTTTGAAGATGGCAATAATTTAGTGTGCGCCGTATCCACCTAACTTCCAAAGCAACTTAATTAGCTGGTAGCTTACTAGTCTTCTGGTGGCTATTAAATATCAAGACTCTATGCTGCCAGGTGCACTAGTTGAAAAGACAACGTGTTTTTACATCATGAACAGAATAACATCATCAACTGAATGAGTTTAAAATGGCCTGAGTAGTCCCATCAAATCAACCTCATATTTCTTTCTTTCACACTTAATTAAATATGGTCTTGGTCTTACTCCAACAGTTTTGATTTAGTTTTCTTGATAATCTTGTTTCTTTGATGAAATTAATATGGGCTCAGGCCGATGAACAGTAGCATGATTTAACAAGTTCCGTTATTGGATAAAGCGCATACTATTTAGATGATATAAACTTCTATGGCAAAAACCTGCAACTTTAAATTTTATCCAACACCACAGGGAGGATTACAACATCACCACGAAGGGAGGGAATATTCCGGAACCTGTTCGAAAGTGGAAAGAATGCCCTGACTTGCCGTCAGAAATACTTCAGACAATAGAAAGAGTCGGATACAAGGTAAAAAAACTTCTTTCTCCAGGGACTTCTTGTTTTATGAACAACAGAATAATGCGACCAACGGAACAAATTCAAACTGACCTGATAATATCTTCAAAGTTCCCAAAAATTTTCCAATACTAAACTAAATACAATCTCAGTCATATTCCACCCGGCGATGGTCGCACTCCAATACTTTTTAGTTTATTTCCATGTTGGTCTAATCTTTTTGATAAAGTTGTTATCGGCGCCTCTTTTCCATCTACTTTATACTGATTTCTTCATAAACTACTCGTCTGTTTTTTCGCTGGTAGGAGCCCACACCCATACAGCGTCAAGCAATCCCAATAGGCTTTCTTAATCGTGACATCATAGGTGTTGCAGAAACCGGTTCCGGCAAAACCGCCGCTTTTCTAATTCCGCTGCTGTCGTGGATTACGTCACTTCCGAAAATTGAAAGGTAACCTATGACATCACAGTCGTGTAAATTGGCGAATTACTATATGTAAGTTTTATTATCTCAACCCATCTTCATAATGGCCAACTGTCGCTTTATTTTCAAATAAAGTATGAGTGATTGAAAGTAATGCATTATCTCAATTTACTTCTTCCCTCCTAGACTGGAAGACGCGGACAAAGGTCCATATGCGATCATCCTCGCTCCCACTCGTGAACTCGCCCAACAGATCGAAGAAGAGACGATAAAATTTGGCAAAGAGCTCGGAGTCAGGACAGTGGCTGTCATTGGAGGACTCTCCAGGGAGGACCAAGGATTTAAACTGAGGATGGGTTGTGAGGTGGATGCTACGTCATGTTGTTATGAATTATTTTGAACTTGTTGGTTATCTTTCACTTACGTTGTCTTTAGAATCTAATTTCTCAACGTTGTTGCGTGTTAATTTTCATCTTTTGAAATGTCTTGGTTTAATGTAAGAAACTTTTGATAAATCACTTTGCTTCGCTCCGTATCCTTCATGGCAATCATCACCACGTTTTCTTTCCTGTTGGGTTTTACCCTTCTTTCGCATTATCCAAATTTTTGCCACCAATTCATTGTGAATTGGCTTTATCTTACGTTATCTTTCTCTTACGCTGTCTGTGGCATTTAATTTCTATACGTTGTTGCGTATTAATTTTTATTTTTCGGAATATCTTGGTTTAATGTAAGAAATTATCTTTATCTTAAGTTTTTGTCAAATTTCTCTCCTTCCAGATCGTAATTGCGACTCCAGGACGATTGATTGACGTTTTAGAGAACCGTTACATCGTCTTAAGTCAGTGCACCTACGTCGTGCTGGATGAAGCAGATCGTATGATTGACATGGGATTCGAACCCGATGTCCAAAAGATTCTAGGTAAAAATCATAGCATTCGATGTGGCCACTGACTGATCAGTCAGTTGACTTTGTCTCTCGCCGAGAGTTATCAATAACTGGTAATATTAAAATATTTCATGGCCAGAATTTGGTTGTTGTTATGACGTCGAATGATGTGTTGTTGAATTATTGCCGAATAATTATGTTTGCGAATTCGCAAGTATGTTAGGTTTATTTTTATCGTCCACAGAACACATGCCAGTGACCAATCAGAAGCCAGATAGCGATTCGATTGAAGACAAATATATCATGAAGTCTAACTTTCTCTCAAAACATAAATTTCGGCAGGTTGGTTCAAGAATTTTTAAACGAATTTAAAGTCAGTTAACTTCGTGCCGGTTAAGCCTACATTAGCTGTAGCTTGTATCAGATCTGTGACGGTACAGTACAATATCTCGACAAAAACTCAATCACGTTTCGTAAAGTCTTGTTTCAATTCCTTAAAATTCTCCGCCACAGACCGTCATGTTCACCGCTACCATGCCGGTCGCCGTTGAAAGACTGGCGCGCACATATCTTCGACGACCTGCCATCGTGTATATAGGGTCGGCTGGAAAACCGATTGAACGCGTTGTACAGATCGTGAACATCGTCAAAGAGAATGAAAAAAGGTGAAGAACAACAACAATCTCTCGTTTTATTCATTTCGTGTTCCCATATACACAATTTGTACGATCACAGCACGGTGCTAGGCGGTAGTTTAACCAGCAAGTGCTTGTGGGTCTTTTTGCTCTGTGCAAAATGACGTGTACGTTTGACGCGAACGTAACCTGCGTGAGGAAAATTGTTCAGTGTCTTTTCGTTCGGTGAAACAATGTTTTGTGCCTGTACGAAGAGCATTGTGCAGTCTTTGCCAATAATTTTGATTTATTTTTTTGACTACAGAACCACCGTCGTCTTAATATCAACAGTTAATATCACAAAAACATTTACGTTGTAGTCAAATGTTGTTATCATCGTTTGAGATATATACATTGACAACTTATATCATTTTAATTCCAGGAAAAAACTTTTGGAGATTCTTGAAAGGGGGATTACCCCGCCTGTCATCGTATTTGTCAACCAGAAGAAAGGTTGCGACGTGCTGGCCAAGTCTTTGGAGAAGATGGGAGTAAGTTTTATTTTTTGCTCCGATAGTAATGCATTTTTTGTTTCTAAAAAGTTTTACAAGCGCCAGTAACACTCTATCTAACGTCAATCTTAAATAGTAAAGTTAAATCAGCCTCTTGGCGTGTCCAGGTACTCAATTAAGCAACTCTATTTTTTTTCTAGTACAACTCCACCACGCTGCACGGTGGGAAGGGTCAGGAGCACCGCGAGGTGGCGCTAAGTGGGCTGAAGAGCGGGAATAAAGACATACTTGTGGCAACTGATGTCGCTGGTCGTGGTATCGACATTCAGGATGTCTCCATGGTGATCAACTTTGACATGGCCAAATCTATTGAAGGTTTGTTTTTTGTCGTCTCACAATCAGTCTTCTGTTTCTTACGTATCGATGTGCTCTGTGTATTGTTATAGTAAGTTAATGTCTTTACGTAGCAAAATTCAGAAAAACGTGGTTCAGTAGTTCATCTTTATTGTTTGTTTTCATGTGTAAATAATCCTGTTGAACGCAGAGCTTCGACTTAACATCACTATTGTGTCTCGCCTCAATACCTGTCCCCGTAAACTTTTCGCAGATTACACACATCGCATCGGACGTACCGGTCGTGCCGGTAAGACCGGTACCGCCATTACATTCTTGACACAGAGCGACGCAACCGTATTCTACGATTTGAAGCAAGCTTTGATTGAAAGCCCGGTCTCGAGTTGTCCTCCGGAACTTGACCGTCACCCGGAAGCCCAGCACAAGCCTGGAACCATCTTGACGAAGAAACGGAGAGAGGAGACCATCTTCGCCTGAGAGGAGCTTTTTATCACTTTGATGTTTAAGAACATTTTGTAAATCTCGGGAGTCGGCTTATGAAGGATTTTTGTTTCAGTTGCTTCCCATCATACCAAAAATCGATTTTTGTTTATAACTTAGAAGTAGGCCTACGTCACTATAAGGAGTTTTTCTATGATGCATCAAAGCACCTGTCAAAGTGCGCCATTTCGCAGCAAATTGAAATTAACGGCAACCAAACAGATTTTGCAAGTCGTTCATATCTGATGACTTCATTGTGTTAGTCAAGCATGTGGAAATCTTCTCCCAGCACACAACACTCTGAAAACAACAAGATGTCGACGCACAAGCGTCTTTGGCTTGTCACTGCCACCATAGCCCGTGAAGATAATAAAGAATTCGGGCAGTGTGTTTTATACAATGTAGGCTAATACAATATTAAACGTATTTTAAGATATGGTCGACTAGCTAGCAGTGGTGGCTGTTCAAAGAAATATACCAAATAACTTGCATAGATATTGTAAGGTTTGTTGTTTCCCAGCCAGCCTACTACATGTAAAGGTTATTTAAAATTTGTTGTTGGTTTTTGGGCGGCTGTAACCGGTTTTGTTGTTGATTAATAACCCAGGCACTGGAAAAATATTCATAACGTATTAAATTTAAGTTTATATGTTGCTCCGCACAAATTAATAAAGCACTTAAGAAGGCGACGAACATCAAAAAATGCCATAAAATCTTTGTTTGTTTTATTATACAGTGAGTTTACTAAAAGACTGATTACTCGAAAAATCCTCCATGGGGCTCTCTGAAATTTTGCATGTCAATTTAGTATGCTTTGGACTACCATTCCATAAAATGCCATCAAAAAACATGATTCAAACTTTTTTAACAGAGGTGCAAAATAAACACTAGAATTTTTAGCTTAAAACACACAATTTTAGCTACTTTCATGCCAGTTTTGAGCCTAATTCTGCACGCGACCTGGAACATTGAAGCACGCCAACTGCTATGGTAATTCCCAGGCTAGAAGACAACAACAACCATGCTGAATTCTGATGGGTCTAAACAGGTTTTTAAAGACGTCCAACAAAATCATAGAGATCTTAGTTTTAAGTGTTTGACGCCTCCTTAAGGAACCAGTCAGATCTAGAATAATGCGATTTCCATGAAAACACTGGACGTTCTACATCATGCTTTAAAAACTAGTTTAGACCAATCAGAGGCCAGTGCTGCTTTTCAGTTCGAGAATTAACCTGGAAAATGACGTGTTACAAGCTTCCAGGTCGCATGCATAAGTTAGGCTAAAATGTGCTTAAAAGTTGATGGAATTTGCCTTTTTAGCCCGAAGTTTTAACTTTTAATTTTCCGAGCCATTGTGGGTACCTAATACTATTGGGGTTCCTTGAAGTAATTGCCTAAGGCATGGATTTTTTTGGGTAATTGTGTTTTTATTAATTTCAATCTATAATAAAAAAAAGACAACAAGAAGTTAGCTCTTTTATCAAGGTTGGACGAGCCTTATCCAACGTGCAATCTGTTGACAGGAGTATTTCTACTGCGATTAGAATGTAACTGATGTTCTGTTATCGGCAGCTTACCATAAGATGTCAACTTTCAAAAGATGTCTAATATATGACTTTGAAACCAAGATAATGTTATGAGAGACACATTTTGTTGAATTTTATTTGGCATAAAACGAAAACCACTTCGACTTAAAATCATAAAATGAAACTTTTTTACATGGAAATGATAAAGAATTAATACGATTAACCAATGCAAACAACATTGCAAACTATGTGAATGCGCTACACAAAACGCCCACTGTATATAACTTTAACATGAAAAGTCATTCTTAGATCAAAATAACAGGGAACAAAAAGTTGAAATCTACCGCAAGTGCTTCCAGTATGATAATTTCTTAATGCCTGCAAAAATGGCCTAACACTAACGCACGTCGTAATTGTGTTTTAATAAGATTAATATTTAATTAAGGGAAGGCCCTTTCCTCTTTTAGTGATTTGAATGACTTTTGTTCTGTCACAAAATCGGAAGGTTTATTCTCTCTGCAGTGAGGTTCGTCTACGTAATCGGGACCTGTACAAAATTAGAATTTTTGAAAAATTAAGTACAGAAATGTGAGAAGCGTTTGTCTTCACCTCAAGCTAATATGCAACAATCAAGCAGTTCTATGTTCAAAACTCTTGAAGAAAAGAGCTGCTAATTCAACACATATGTAACACTTTAACATACACAGGCGTAACATTCTGTAAAACACCGTCATCGCCTAATTGCAATGTAGTCTAATTTACCCAGGCAAGCGGCGTACTGTACAACCCGTGCGATATGGGTCTGCTCGTGGACCCCAGTTAAAAGATGAGACATGGGGCCGGACCCATAAACGATGACGTCTTCAGCGCTGTGGGTTTCAGCTTTCAGAGGGACAGCGCTCTGGGGTCTGTACCACTTTGAATCTGGGTAATAAAAGAATACGTCAACATGTTTTTTTCTGTATGTTATTTAGCAGCAAAGAAGGTCAACGATCCGGCTTCACATATAGGCTACAATTCGTACGCAAGTTATTTGTTATTTGACCTACTGTTAAACCGATTTCAAGTTGGCGCATAAACATTCAGTGATAACAACAGTTCGCGATTTTACATTTAGAGTCAAGAAGTTTTTAAATGAATTGTATTAAAATTCTCTTGTTTCCTCAGCTGTGATTCACGTTAATCCGATTAAGTAAATCTCGTGCAAAAACACAAGTTATCAAATAAATTAATTCCCTTCACCTGCAACCCATGTTTCTACCGTCTGTCTGCTGGCTCTGATGTTATTGCCACTAGCAGCGTGCCCTGGTCCGTTTCCGTAAACTATTGTCGTGTAAAATTTGCCGTCCAAGGCCTCGTTCGGTCGTTCTTGTCCTGGAGCAAGACCTGTGAACGGAAAATGGGTCAGATTATTGTGTAACTGTGCGTTCGAGATAGGGCCGAAAGGGATATGTGTTTGTTTCGTTTAAAAGTGAAAAAGTTTGGGTTCTTTTCAAGAAACGAAATATATTTTATTACAATAATCCGGTTAGTAAAACGCTGGGTATAATACTGCATTGTCGATACCCTTTAACTGACAAAAATATACCGGATTTTTGTACAAAGTGTGTTAAAAAATTGATGGTGCCTTTACACAGTGAAGATTATAAATAAAAATCTTACCAAAAATATTGCTCCCTCTGAAGCCGTTCGCGCCAAACATGAACATGTGACCGTGGTCAGCTGACACAATGATGATTGTTTCGTCAGAGTCTGTCAAATTTCGGGCGACCTTTGATTGAAGAAAAATAAAGCGTTGTCAAAGTCATTTGTACAGTGACCTACTGGAAATAACGAATACTGCAAAGAATACGCGTAATAATTTAGATTAAAAAACATATTTTCTTCAAGAATTAAGGAAAAATAAACTCAGTTTGAGCAAACTCAGGTTGGTTGGAAAATAACCCTTATACGCAACGCAGAGTAAAATGATTTGCTAACTGCCGCCAGTGATATAAAATTTACCGCCAATGCTTTATCCAATTCGTGAAACTCTTCTAGAGCGAACTTTGCTCTTCCCTGGTGATGAGCTTTGTCCAACATCCCGCTCTCAATCAGGAGGAAGAAACCTTTGTCGTTTTTACTCAGGATTTTTATCGCCTAAAATTTAAACGCGTTTGTTTTAAGATCTACAGAAAATATCTGATAAATAATATAATTAACGTTGTTCAATTAAAATGAATGATTTTCAAGTACTGTACAAATATTTTATACTCTTATCTTTTAGACGCTTTTGTGGAGAAAACGTTTGAAAAAAACTTAGCCGACAAATGGCCGGTAAAAGAGAGTTAACTCTATAACGAACCTTTTCAGTCATCTCGGCCAAGGATGGTTCCCCGCCCTTATCCTTGTCCCTGTTCAGTGAATATTGCATCTCGTATGGACTGAAGAGCCCCATCAGGTGGTCTGTGGTTTGTGGATCGACCGCATCAAACTGGGCTTTGTTCCAAACGTAACTGCATTGGAAAAGATATTTTGAAACAATCTGAAGCATAAGACTTCAAGTAAGAACAACTTAAAGAACACATGTGTATACATACATAACTGAAAGGGCATTTTCTTTTTTAAATTTAGCGCCATTTTTCCAGTAAGCAATTTCAAATATTAACCGTTCTCTATGTAGAGAATAAAGCATCTACACTTTGATCATAGTTTGTTTGATTGTAGATAGTCTTCAAAGCTGCAGGTAAATATGTATAGTTTTATTTAAGCAGTTGTGTTACCGGCCTTTTTCTAGTGCTGGTTCGAAGGGACCTGCAGTTAACTATAGGATTTTATTTCAAAACGGTAAAAGCTAGGCACGTCTACACAGCAGTACAGGCACCGGTAGAATGTCACTCGTTCGACAACGGGCAAGGCGCGATCACAATTATCAGTGCTTCTGGCCGAAGGCAGAAAATACAAAGGCACCGTCAAACCAAGCAGAAAACAAGGTAACAGTTGTATTGCTGTTAGCTAGCTCATGGTACTTGAAAACCATTTCAACACAACCTACATTCTATTATAATCTTTGAGATAGCTTAACTACTACTGTATCCGTTATTACTTAATTTCTAACTGAAATCGATAGCATGCAACCCGAGTTTTAAATTTTCTATAGTCCAAATCCTGTAAGTTGTTCTTAATCACCTGCCACAAGTGAACCAGTTCAAAACTTAAGGGAAAATGTTTCAGTCTCACCTGGCATTGTACTCTTTCAAGCTTCTTCTCCATTCCCGGATCAGATTTCTTCCATCCCTCCTCTCTCCGTAGCTCCGCCTGAATTCCTCGTCCCTCTTGCTGACCGGGGTCATGTGAGCCCTTCCGCCTCCGAGGATGACCTTTAAACCATGGAATAGACATCTTAAAATTCCCATACCATCTATATTCTCAAATTGTCTGCCACGTTCCAACACATAAAAATCGATGTAAGATTTGTTGAAAGTTTTTATGCTAAATCAGAAGAATCCGGTAAAATGGAAAAATTAAAAAAATGGAACACGATCGTTCCAAATTTCATGGTAACACGACAAGCAATTCGATTCCTCCTCACCTGAATATCTCGTCGCTTTTTGAAAAGCTGTACGGCGATATCGTCACAATTTCGATCTTTTCTCGACTTTTTATTGTCAGAATAAAGATATCTAGAAAGTACCATGATAAAAACGCAGAAGTTCAGAAGTGAAATAACCGGCTTGATGTCAGGTTTAATTTGTTCGGAAAACTCATTTTCACATTTTCACATTTTCACATTTTCACATTTTCACATTTTCACATTTTCACATTTTCACATTTTCACATTTTCACATTTTCACATTTTCACATTTTCACATTTTCACATTTGCACTCGAGTCGTGGTTACTATCCCCGAAGATTTACCTTTAGTGAAAGTTAGTGATGATATTTACTTGTGATAAAAAGGGTTACAAGGAAAAGCAGAGACCTTGCAGTGAATAACAGTGTTGAATTAAGTGGAATAAGTAGCCCACATCTAACCAGAAGAATAAAACCAATGTAAATAAGTTAAATTAACTTAACCATAGTTATTATAACTTATAACTAATTTTACCATGGATTCACTTGTAAGCACAAACAACCAACCTGCTGCTACAGCGTATTCCAAATTTGTCGTCACTTTATTCGCTTCTACGTCACTGCAAGAGGTCGCGGCCGCGTTGACTCCAAGTCTCATGTTTCCGGTTTTGACCCCAGTCATAAAGGCCGTCGCGGTTGACGCGCTGTCCGGTGTCTGTCGGTCCACTGCGTGTTCACCACAAAGCGTAAGTTAAGTTTTGTAGTTAATTAGAAAATCGAGAGTTCACTGATTCATAAGTTCTACGCAAGCAAGCCTATAATCACAAAAACAAATTGAAATGACCTTAACTTAATCCTATCTTAAGTACAACTAGCCTAATAAATAAAAAATAAAATTGGATTAATCTAAGTTTGCTTTTTAAAAACATTAAACATTGCAAAGCTGATAACTTCAACTTTATAGTCATGGCGTCACTTACCGCTATATGTTTTCAAAATTCCTGAATGGGGCATGGAATCCAATGACGTCACGTATTCTTCACCGCTGTGACCGAGTTTCTGACCAATCAGAATTCTTCCCGCCGTACTTGTGCCCAAGCTCATTCCATCTCCGATAAGCATTATGACGTTTTTCGCTTTTCCGGTTTTCAGATTATTGAAGATATTTTTGCTGCTTTCAAGTTCGAGTCGACTCTGCCTCTCCCAGTAGTCGGTCGTCATTTCTCCCGGATCCGCATCTACAAATTGAAAAAGAAGAATTTAAGACACAGTGTCAAGCCGAAATGTATTTAATTCAGGTCATACATTTAGGATAACAACATAAAGTTGACCAAAGGAACGTTAAAAACCACAACCATGCAAGATGATTAAAAATTATTACAATTATGTTTGTGTTATAAATTGTTATTTCTACTGATATTGTTACTTACCTGAAAATGCAGTTTGATAAAGGCAATTCACAATTAGCAAAATACAAAGCAATTGCATTGTTATTAATGTGCTAATGAAGGCTTAAATAAGACTAACAACTTTAAAGCAGCCTGAGATGTTTATTAACAACAAGTCGTTAATTACACACTGCGCTTAACCGTAAATATTAAGATATGCACTTGCTTAAATTTGCTGTAGTTTCTGTGCTAAAGTTGTTGTCTTTCATTATGCAGAATGCTTGAAGAACCTCAGAAGGACTTTCGATAAAACAAATTTCAACCTAACCTACATTACATTCAGAGTTACTATACTGTTTGTGACTATATGCCTTGAACTTAACCTGCCATTGTATAAAACAAGAGTACATTGACTCACTGAAAACTGACAAACACGCTCGCTGGAATTGCTTTCTACGAAGTAACCCGTTTGCGGGTTCAGTTTATAAATGATTAATATCGCTTGAAGTAGATTTGACGGGAATTTGACGCTTTTACCATTCAGACATCAACCAACGCATTTTATACAAACAGCAGGACCGTACTTTAACTTTGAGAAAAACTCCAGCCGTTTAAAATCCGCTTTTTCGCTAAAACAAATGAAACTTAATAAACCAACCTACTCCGTTTGTTGATGCTGTTAAGTTTGAAAACGGGGATTTCCCTTTACACCCACGATTCTATGTAAAAACCAAAAATATTTTTGTGATATTTTGTGATGTTTTTGCTTGAAACAGTAAAAGCAATTCGCGTGCAAAATATCATCATTTGTTATTTATTAATATGTAGAAATCGTTTCCTGTCTGTTAGACGAAAGACGAACGTCACTGACGTAACAATCGCACCTACCCCACCGTAACGAACGTACAAAAAACAACTGGCCTCGCGCAACTACGCTAGACGTCGGTATGTCTACCGTAAACGTAGGACCAGTCGCGCAGCGATAGAACACCGGGATTTTCTGTTGCAGTTAATGTAACGCTTGTTTTTGTATTTACCCGACTCCGATTGAATTTACTCAGCGGGGTTAATGCTCTTTCAACAATGAAAATATGTCGCCGTTTATAAGATTCACAGTTGAATTTCCAAATCCAATTGCGTCACTGTGCAGTCTAATTTCTGAGCACGAAATATTTTTCCGTTTAGTTCCTTTCACCTTTATCTTAGTGCTTTGCCCCATGGCCATATACCCTTCAGTACATCAGCATCAGTCATTTTTCATACTTATGTCACTACAAAAAGAATTCAACAAATATTTTCTTACAATGGCGCTTTGGAAATATTGCAAACGTTTCAAAATATTCCAAAAGTTAAAAAATTACCTTTATAATATATATTATATGTTAAAATTACCTTTACCACATTTGAACGCAATTAAAACTTCAAATGGTTTTGAAATCTTTGTCTTTAACTTTAACATAAAAACAACAATTGTTTTCATGATGTTTAATTACAGATAACAGACGCTTTATGACTTTCCTTCGTATCCAACTCGCCTAAAATAGCCTTGGACAAACGCAAGACCAAACCGCAAACTGTCAGCGATAGATTATTAACAAATGTCTGCTTTTGGGCTAATAACAACCTTGAAAGATAACTTTAAACAGACTAAATCACTCAGATTTCTGTACAGTGTTTCGTTTGGCCACGATCAATCCGATGCACCTTGTCATTCACAGTTTAGTTAATAAACTTGGTTAAGAATTTGCTCTGCACGAAGCAAAATCATCAATATCGCTTTACGTATAACGCGGTCCATTGTTATGTCACAATCGGATTATAGCACTCGATGTTCGAAATATTTATGGTTGTTATAAATAAACGGTCTGGTTTGAGGACAAATTGCCAATGAAATAAAATTATGTCGTATTTTATTTCGAAAATTAACTATTATTAACTATTACTAATCATTAATTAATTAACTACAATAAGAACTTACTGATACATACCAATTTAAAACTTATTTTTTAGTTGAGAGAAATTAAATTTCGGTTTCGGCAAAATCTTGAAAAACTATTTTTTTGTGGAAGTACATATTGAAAGAAGAATTTGTTTCCCAGGATAAAGTCTTAATAATTATAACATATTTCGCAGTAAGTTGGAATATTAACAATGCTATTTCATAACCACTCCCCAAAATGTTCTTGGCCGCTCCATAATGCGACTTCATGGCGCCTTTAATTACCCTATATTATCAATTTGACTATTGTAGTTGCTTGTGTTAATAAAACCTATATTGTAATATTTGCTTGCACCAGATTTTCAAAGATTTCTTTCTTCTCCAATGTGTAGCCGGCAGTAGGACCGATAATTACCCGTGCAATTTAGATGGGCGTTTGCGATTTACCCCAAACAATGATGTTAAATTAAGCGTCCAATATTTTGCCGCAAAAGAATGTTTTAATTTGTAACAAGTTTTGGTTTGTTCCGAAAGATTTATAGAAGATGTCATCTTAGCAAGAAAATTAAATGCCATATTAGGCTTTTTACTGGAATTAAGCGCAAAAGATTCCTTTTATTTGGCTGAAACAAAAAACATCCGCGACACTTAGTGGTACGAAATACTTCGCTGCGGCTTAGATCAAGATAACACAATAAATAATTTGACCTATAATTCTAATCACTGGCCTGTAGCCCTTTGCGCTTTGGCTTCAGCGGATTCGTGCAAACAAACTAAGTATAGTTTCTCAGTAACTTGATCATCTGGTATAATGAGGAATAGTACAACAAGGAACAAAAACGTGAAGAAAACAACTTTCAAAACCATTAAGATAAACAACAATTGAAAAAAATCGTCGAAACTTTTGGATGATCTGACTGAGCAGGGCAATAAACGTCCCAGTCATCGAACCCAGCCACGACGTTTATTCACTTCCCTATTCTTCGTTTTCAACTCCTCTGAGGACTTTGCAATGGTTTTCATTGTCGCAGAACTCTCGCCGTTGGTGAAGTTACTGCTGGTGAGGTCGGAGCTGGCCAGGCTCGACCCGCTGCTGTAAGTGGGATGGGCGAGGCTTTGTTGTTGTCTGAGAAACCTGCAAGAAATGAACAGATGTGTGGGAGCAATTGTTATAACAGCATTTGCACAGACAACTGTTCTACTATGGGTCATGGTTAGAATCGATTTATACAGTTTTGTTTTAAATACATGCCGTTGGTTTTAAAATCATCCTTTATTGAAGTATCCTAAAAAAATAACTTAAAATGAAATATATTCAGCGACAAAAGATTTCCTAACTTGTAACTTTCAAATGGTTGTACGTGCAAAAGTCTACCTCGGGTCAAAGGTTACGTTTTCCATTTTTGGCTTAATCGCCGTCGTCACCAGGTTCACGTGATCAGGGTCGTTGTCTATATACCGGATGTGACGTAGTGTGGAGGAACCGAGCTTTAGAAAGGCGATTAAAGCTTGATATAAGATTTCAGTGGCAACGTGGAAAGGAAAAGATTCGTCTGTGACGTAACGTGAAAGATTATTGAGCAATACAGTGTTAAATTTATAAATGAAGTTAAGCTAAGTTCAAAGTGAAACGTATTGGAAGGTACAGCAAAGTGTAAAATTTTTTTTTTGTCAATTTCACCTGATTTGGACATCGTTTCTAACCCAATAACAGGCAAAGCGATGCTGCTAGCTTTTAATTCCATCGTTGCAACGTTGAAAATATTTTTATAAGTGTTGTACAACATTTTGCGGCTTCGTTTGGAATCATTGTTCCTCCACTTTGGCGTCACCACGTGAATGATACTTCTACAAGCCAGGCCGACACTAGGCGTCACCATAACCTGTATTTGAAAACAAAAATATGCTGCTCTTTCACCCGAGAATAATAAGTTCAATTCTTTCCTCAGTAGAGTTATAAGAAGTATCAAATTCACCTTTGACTCCGGCACCGGTCCATGCATAGCGACATGAAGTTTAGTCAATTTTGGGAGCTCGAATGACCCGTGTTTTGCCACCGCCCAAGCAAGCTCCCCTGTGACGTGCAGGTTGCTGTTTGTTTCGTTTACTATGACGTCACAATCAGTATCCGTGATGTCGCCTTCGAAAATTTCGATGTCAATTCCAGTGGGGGTGGTTATCTGCGAAGAATTTGGTGTGTTTTGTCGGAACCATTATTATGCAATAGAGTATATTTATTTACGTTTGACGTCACGCTATGTAAAACAACAAGAATCAGAATGTGTTGAAAAAACAGTGGTTTGCAATAAAAAAGAAATTGGTTACTGGAATAAGTTATCAGATTGCAAGTAACGAAAACAGATTAAAGTGTATAACTATTAACTATAGTCCTAATATTTGGGTGCCGTTAGCTGCAATGCTTTGCGACCCTTTCTTCTTAATCGAGTTTGCGGCTTGTGGATGCAACAGATCCGGTAAAGCGTGAAAATTCACCTCGAAGTGCTTTTTATGATTCTGTTTAAACTTAAATGGACTTTTCAACTTCGGAATGAAAGATTTTTTACCAGGGATAGTCCGATGAATTTTAACTCGAGTGTCAACTTTACACGGCTGTAGTTTCTGGAAAAGAAACAGCATGATAAGGCGGCGGGCAAGGCGCATCTGTGTATAATAGAAAAATTAGAAGCAGATTCGACAAAAGAGAAGTATTCAGCCTAAAGCAGTGAGAATGATTTTAGTGCGAAAAGAACCGTCTGCTGTTATGATTTATACCGCACTACTGACGAGTCTATTTATTTTAATTCTTTTTGTTCTTTTCCGCGCTCAAAAAGGATCACTTTGCAACATCTGTGCTGGGGTTCTCTACTTTCATAAATAAAAGTCGTAACTTGCAAAATAAAATGTTTACAAAGTTTCCAATAAACGCCAAAAATATCACTGCTTTTTATAGTTAACAAAATTTCAAACATTCCGCTTTCTTTATGTCACCTGTTTCGAATATTCACGGTGAAGAGACTTTGTTTGCTGGTATTGCGTCATTGCTACGTCACAATTCACCCCTTCATCAGCGTTGCTTCTCGTGTAATCCCTTTTTTGATGTCTATGTAACGTTGACGCACTTCGAAGTCTATTGTTTTCTTTTATGTCGTCATAAACGTAATTGTCGTACAGAGGATCTGATTGAATAATATCTTGATGACGTGGATGACGTCTGTGGATAACATGACGTTGATGGGGGTGGTGGTGGTGGTATCCTCGAGTAAGGTTTTGAGAAATAGGAGGCAGCCTGGTTGTAAAGTAACCGTCTGAAAACAACGCAAATTTAATTTCCAAAATCTTAAACTACAAAGTTTGAGTCCGAGTACGAACAGTTCGTTAACTCGAAAGGTCAAAGGCGGTATATCAATAATATTTTACAAAATCTAGTACATGTTACGTCACGTGATAACCTGAATGAGTTCGATGCTTGGCGACGTCATGAGCAACGTAACGACGCGGGATGGTTCCATTGTTGCTGACGTAACCAGATGAAGCGTTCGACGAGACGGCGTCCTCAGAATTTCTGCCGGAAAAAGCATGAATGACGTCATCAGCACAATCTATACTATCGGAAGCGCAACGACAATAAAATATTGTCTGAAGACACTGTAATCTATAGAAGTATTATAAAGATTGTGCTTCGGCTATGCTGAATTTATTTTTGTTAGAAACTCTCTGTAAAAAGCCGCAGAGGTCTTTTCATAACGGTTCGTGCATCGATGCAAACTCTTAAGTCATTTTGCTCTTTAGCACTGCCATCGCATGAGGCTTGAAACTTTAACTATGGCACTTGGCGAGGAAAAAGTAGTGAAATGGTTTCACTACTAGCGTTAAGCATTTTCCGATTCAAACAGCTCAAAACCCTCCCACCGTAGCAAATAAGACTTGTCGTTTGTAGCAGTTTCTCTTGTACGGCTTATGAGCAGTGGGCCTATGCTTAGCGTTGCATAGCTCCGTTTGAAACTTTACTGTGAGCTTCGCTTTTGTCATTCAAGTTAAAGTTTGTTTGGCAAAAATTTTGGAAAGTTAAGAAGTTCTGCAGGAAACTTTCACTTCTTTATAACAAGTTAGTTGTGAATAAAGTTTAAAAAGACTGAATTACTAGAAGCTTCATCAGAAAAGTCCTTACAAATATGCAACTACTGCGGTTGGAGGAAACTATTACAACTGTCTTTCGCGCGTTACCTTTTATGGATTTCCATGTTTTCAATCTCGTACGGTATTGTCATTGTTTTGTCATAATACCCAGGTTCATGTTGTATTATTCCATCACTGTAACCTTTATAGTAAGGCTGAGCAAAGGGGGACGCCGCTTTGTGGTAGTTAAAACTGGGATAAAAGTCAACGTCAGAGGCGCTAATGAACCCGGACTGCGCCCGCCGTCTTCTTTCCAACAGAGCTCCGTCGTTCATCAGTGTCCTTCCGTTTGTGAGGTAACCGTAGGTTTTATTCGAGCCCGGTGAAGTCAGCTCCGGTGATGGCGTGGCGTTTAATGCTGACAGAAAGGTACGAGTAGCAGCGGCCACCAGTTCAGCAGGAGAGTAAAGTGCGATTTTACTGTTTTCCTTAATATCTGGAAATTTTTCATTAAATAATCGCTAAAATTTAACCATGTAGTAATTTTAATATCTATCCACTAGTTTCAGTAGAACGTTTGCACTTAGTTTGTCTTAGTTTTAGCCACAACGCTTACTGTCCATACTGCAAAGTAATTTCTGTGCTTGAAAATTAACAAACCTTTGATCATGGCTCTTTTATGTCGCCGCTTCACCTCAAAAGTTGCTTTGTGGTATTGCTGGAGCGTTATGTTACCGGTGTGACTGCTCAAATAAGCGACGACTAAAGTGGATGATACATGATGATAAAAAGCAAGAAATCTTGTTGCCGCTAGCTGGAGCTGAACAGCATCGGCTTGTGTCGTGGCACAAAAAATTATCGTGTTGTCCAACTTTGACCAGGAAATAGCGACACTGTAAGCCTGTCAAACAAGTGCTGGTGATATATACTGAATAAACAGGAGAAAATGTAATCAAGTTTAGATGTTACTGGAATGGCACTCTACTTGCGCTCTGACAAAGACCAAAGAATCCTATAAATGTGTTCATGCTCCATATCATGAAACTACTATAGAAGCGTAGCAGGCCACGCGCCAACACGTTCACAATAGCTGCTAGAACTAGCAATCAACCCATAAAATATAACTCTTGTCAAACGCTTAGCGTTATGTTTCCTTCAACATTCCTTTCCGACCCAATTTCTCATAATTTTTAGTGTTTAATAACCAGTTGACCATTACAACTACATACCTGTTGTATTCTGGCAAACTCGTCATAGTGGCAGTAGAGTATATAAGCCATGATATCTGGTTCGACCTTGACTCTCAGCAAGCCTTCTTTGGAAGTTTCCAGCACTATAATAGCTGGTCCTTGGTTGACGTCATAGGCAAGCGGTGTGACGTCAGAGGCAGGCGACGTCAGCAAGTAAGATCGTTCGGTTTGTAGAGCGGAATCTATACAATTTTATAATTTTGTTAAAGCAACACGATCTCGATTCATGTAATTTTTATAGCTCCGATTTTCAGTTACAGTTGAATTGGCTTACTATTTTAAAGGTATTTTCTGCATTCAATCTTTGGCATGAAACATCTTAATGCTATTAAGATTACTGCGTAAAACTGATTAAATGGGTGATTACAGTTTCACCTACCAGTCATAGCCAGTCCATACATAGCAGGGGTTTATGGAAGAAAACATGGTTTGTGTTGCGAGCAAATTTCTTCGAATCAACTGAATTGTTGAAGAAGCGAATGTAGCTGATCAACTGCAATATTCCTTTAATCCATATGTTTAATTACATTAGCGTTATTTTTTTGCGGTTTCAACTTCATTAAACTAAGAACAATCACACTTCTATACGACGTGTCATTTCTGCTGAAAAAAGATTTTTGAAGCTTTTACTGTGTGGTTGCCAGAAATACGCTTTCTGAAAGCGTTTTAGTGAAATAATATATCACGAGCATATCTAATCTCTCGAGTTACACTCGTTCGTTGAATCTCATGTGCAAGTCCATTTCTAAGATGTACATCGAACCGATATATCTACAAGCAAGATAAAAAAAAACTCTGATGCAACGATTATCCAATTATTACGTCACTCCGACGTCCAGTGACTTGCTTCACTCTTCTGTACTTTCAGCAATTCTTTATAATAACACAAGCCTGTAGTTATCAGCGCAAAATCTAAAGCGCTGCTTTAATTACCAGCACAAAATTGATCTACGAAAAAGTAGCACCCTAATTCAATCGACAGAGTGAACACAGCCAACATTTAGTGCCTATGAATTATTGAACGACTGTATTTTACACCATTGTTTCCGCTGGTTGCTGCTAACATTGATGTCTAAACAAACACCAGGCAGACGTGTTATTTGCCCGGCTACAGTCTAACATCGATTTGTCTGGCCTGTTACATTTCCTGAAATACTCCAACACTAAAAATGCCATATCGGAAATTTACATGGCCACTTATGCGCAATTACAACATTATCCGAATGAGGTTTTCTACGTGATTTATAAATTCAATGTCTGCCAGCTTTCGATAGTTTACGGCCTTCTTCCAGACCCAGTACAATTTCTGGAGAATTCAGTTCAAATCTACTGTAGCGCATAGGTTCTTCTCACATACTGACTTCTAAATCAAACATTAAATCGTTCAAAAAAGTACAGATGACGACGGCCGTAATTACTATACGGTTCTTCGAGCGGACAACTCAAGAACAGTTTCCAAACAGATTCGTCGTATTTACCTCGTTTCTAGCAGCATCAACCATGGCCGTCGTACCACCATAAAATAATAAGGTTAGTTGACAACGGGCATTGTTCTGTGGCTCTTTAACAATGGTTATGTTTATCCACGCTCGCTCAAGCCTCTTTGTACGGTTCTAAAATAAATATTTCTGCTATTGGGTTGGTTATTAATCGCATAATATACCGCCTTCTTTCAAATGTGTCTTAATGGCAACGTGTACCTCATACTACTGGTACCGTTGGCAACGTGTTTTTGTAAAGTCGCTGTTGTCGTTAACTGGTACCTTGGCGTATTTCAATTTTATTTGTATCTGAACAATTCAATAACAATTGACGTGCTTTAATAAAACAGATATAGCGCTAAACTACTATTTCTTGATTTACTTTAAACTGACCCTTCGAAAGTATAGGCTAACAAAACAGAGCGTTTGTTTTAGGTATAGGTTGAGAATCTAGAAACATTAATTGTCAGAATTTTCACGATTTTAACTTAAATAGAAACAATCTGTATAAAAGTATAACATCAGTGTGAATAGCTTTTAACCCCGGAAGCCTAATCCCACGAGAGAGTTTCTGCACTTGGCTGACAGACATTCTCGTCAAACTTCGTTAAATCGGACAATCTGTGACGTTTCACAAAGTTTTTACAAATTCTTCGTCAATTTCAATTTCGTTTTGACGGTCACTTACCCTCGAAAGCGATTAGACCAGAGAATCGCAAAAAAAAGGAAGGTGTGCGAACCAGGAACGATCAGGTTTCGCTCCTAGGTACGAAATGTGATTCTTATAAGCGTTTAGATCAAATGCAAATCACTAATGTTTTCAACATTAATGGGTTGAATGACATTTTCCACGGGGAGCAATAATGTGAAAGTCTGTATACCGTAATATGCATTCAATAAGGCAATAACATAAAGAAATTGAAGCGTTTACTGAATCTCAGCTTTTGTTGCAATGCTTTGTCATCAACAAATGAAATATACATTTGAATTTATAAGTATTGGTAAAGAAAGTTTTATAAGCTTGCTATACTGCATCATGCTTGCAGTTAGTAATAAAATTTTTAGGCCATTTTCTTTCCAACACGACCCAAATAAAAATCTCTGCTGGTAGCAACCTGTCATTTAATGAAAGCGCCTTACACCACAACACAGATGTCCGTTTGGAAAGTCTTTCAACGTTTTTCTCTGCTTTAGATAACTTTTTAAATCCACTTCGACAAAAAGCATACCGGTTTCAGGTAGGCTGCAGCATACATATCAAGCAGCTACCGTATAACACACCGTAAAAAAGCCGACGTGTTGTAAGCCTACTGTACATTTCGCTAATAGCTTACGACAAAAATTTTAATTTCGCTATAAGCACGGTTGCCGTCGGTCTGAACTCAAAAATAAGGACGACTAGGAAGCGAAGAATACTGCCTTAAACAGTGCGCAACTGGAGAAGGCAATCAATGTTCCTAAAAAAAAACGAGACACTATTTGCATGTTCTTATTTTTGGTATCTCTTTGGTGCTAAATGGTATACTAAAAGGATCGAAATAGCCAAAGTAGGTGGGCATTGCCTTCTGCCCTCTGCTCTAAAAATAAGAAAAAAATAAGCACGTTTCTTAGATATAAGCACATTAGTATTTTCTAAGACATTTTACTCGAAAATAAGCAAAAATCTTAGAAATAAGCACGGAATGGTAACCCTGGCTATAAGTCAGCAAAGTTTTTGTTCAATTTATGAGTCTAACAATCGGCTGCAATACCGCAAAAAATCACAAAAGGAAAAAGATACAAATTTTATTAGGAGATATCACTTGCACAACCAGTCATGTGTAGCCTATTTGCATGCTGAAGTATGAGGATGGATATCAAATACACAGTTTGAGAGCTTTATAGCAAGAATTTTTCGGCCATGCAGTTTCAAAAGGTGATTATTGCGCTGTCAATTTTAACAGGAACCCAATATTGATGATTTTGCCCGAAAAGCTTGCAGGGAAAATTTGACATTCTGCAGATAAAAATTAAAACGTTTAACCGTTTAAAATGTCAAGTTTTCAGTGAAAAACAGGCAAACAAATACAATATTAATATGTAATATATCTAAAACTAAGTGTTTATCAGAAAACTAAATGCACAAATTTCTGTCATATGTTAAGGAAAACATTATAAATCGTGTTGGTGTTTTAACAGTGATACACGAGTTATTTGAAAGTTAAAAAAACAACCCAAATTTCGCATAGATCTACCTTTCGCTCAATACATTTAAACAAGGGGTCAGGAACCTTTTTGGCTAAGGGAGCCATGAAATCTACATATTTTTAATTGTATTTCTGTGAGAGCCATATAGCCTAATATTTTTCAACACTTAATTCAACTAACGTGTGCATTTTTAAGCAAAACCAACAATTTTAGACAATGATAAATGTCTGTTTTATTTGTAACAACTGTGCTAAGAAATGCCAGCTTAGATTTGTCTTCGAGCCAGATGCCGGCAGCAAAAGAGCCACATCTGTCTCGCGAGCGATAGGTTCCGACCGCTGATTTAAACTGAAGGCGGAAAACCTAGTGACGTTTTTCGTGCGCACAGCGCATTGCCCGCAGTGTGCAGCCACGTTAGTGTTTAAAGCCAGATATGATTCACCCAGATTTCCTACTAATCAAGCATATAGGCTAGCTGCATATGAATTATATAACAAAATATGAATATAGGCCTAGCCACTTCATTTGGTCGTGCGGGTTAGACAAAGCAGGTTAAACTCCTGGTTTTCCGCGTTTCTTATGAGAGCGAAAGGTCACGTTGCCCAACCTTTCTTCCAGTCGTACATCCAAAATAACAATATTTTCAAGCTCAACTAAAAAGTATTTGTTGCCATAATGAAGAATAACTGCAAATAAAGCTGTATCAAGGACGGTTCTGTGAATTAAAGGACAGTCAGCAAGGCTAGTTTTACATTTATATAAAGCATAGGCTAATGATATGGTTTATTCATGTTTTTTAACATGACGTCATCGTATCACATGCTACCTGTGCCAAATAGCCGGCGCCGGGCAGACGCGCCTAGTTTTGCGCAGAGTAGGTACAGTAGGCTATTTGTTTAAGACAGTTGCTGCAGGAAAGTGTGATGTAATGCACTAACGTTTACGTAGTAACTAACTAACGTTTACGTAACCTACGTAGTCCTTACAAGGTCGAGCTAACGTACTTTGGTAGGCTAGGATAAACTTGTAGCTTTTACCCACCAATATGGAAAGAAAGTGACGTGCTCCAGACGTACTCTATAGCTAAAGCTTTAGGCTAGCCTATCTTCAAAAATTATTTTAAAAATTTCAAAAATATTGGCTTTTTGGTACACAGTCAAATATTATCGAACAATCCAAAAAAGTGTTAGCTGCATGTGGGCTAGCAGCATCTTTGCTTTTAAAAATCTTCTTCTAAACGACTTTGATAAATTCTGCAGATTGTATAGCCTAGCCTAACACTTTCATAAAGCATGGAGTTTCGTATCTGTGTAAAGTGGGTGGTGTAACTGGAGGCCGAACTACAGACTGGCAGAGCAAGGCCGTTTTTAGAAAGATTTTGGGTGCACCAAACAACCCAAAATGACAAATGTGGACGTGCAAAAATATCTGGACGCACTGGAAGAGCACAATTGCACAGTTTGACAAATCCAGTCTCTTAACCAATTGAAAACTGAGTGCACAGAAATTCTGTCCAAGCTAATAAGTGCAAAATTAATCATCTATTTAGTGCACCACTGTACTGCTGTGGCTTATGTCCTGATTGGCAAGTATAGCAGTTTTCGACGAGACATCGTGTGTGCGACAACGCAAATTTTGGTGTTGAATCGAAATTAGTCAACCTAATTGCGTAATTAGAACAGTTAAGATTGTTTTGACCTAAAAATTAATAGAAATCTGTTAAAACTTGTGGCTAAACCAGATTTTTCTGATCTTTTTGGATCACAGGCTGAAACAAATAAAGCAGCTCCCTTACGGTGTTTTTATTTCATAATAAGCCACACTTTTAAAATCAGGCTCGGAAAGTGACACAAACTTCAGTTTAAATATTTGCCACAAAAAAAACAGTTGTCTATCAACATGGGTTTGTACTGATATGCATATACCCTAGTCAATAGCACAGTTCGATTAATTATGGACTGCATGGTGCAAAAGACAATATTAAAATAATGCAATTTCTCCTGTTTTGACATTGTATAAATTAGTGTTCGCAGAAAGCGTTCATGTGAAAAAACATGGCTGAAGCAGTCGGGAGATTTGTTTACTTCATTCTGGTATGGATAACTTACCGTTTTTTTTAACAATATTTCTTCGAAACGAACAAAGTAAATAGTATGCGCATTTAATTTGCTCTACCCAGTTTATCCTCTGGTCTGGTTCCTAATGCTATTGTTATGAACGATCTCATCAAAATATGCTATGTTTTTCATTTTGTCACTCATTTTGTCAATGTGAAAATTCATTTCATGCTTTACCGGTATAAAATCACTTTGTTTGGCAAATACCTATATTTTACTGAAACAGTTGATTTCAACTTATTGCTTGTAGTCAGTTGGGAGAAAAACTGCCACCTGTCAATGCAATCTTAAAGTTAAAATTTAATACCTTTTGTCAAAAAAATCTTTTTATTTTGCTGAAGGTTTTTAAGTCTGAACACAGAAAGTTAATGGTCTCATTAAAGATTATGGCAAAGTCTCAACTGTCAACTGGATGTCAATAGTCCTGTCTTTTGTTGCATTTTGCGTATGTTTTAATTTTTGATCATAAATCTTTTTTAGTTTGGCAAATACTGTGTGCGTTGTTTTAATTAAAAGCGTGATATTCAAATTAGTGGAAAATAGACCGTCTTCAGCTTTTATTTACCATGTTTAAATTGAAGTAACAAAGGCTCTCTTGCCTATCTTTTATAATAGAATGTGAAAGAATGTCAGGAAACTTGGCAATACTCCATTGTTCAGGATAGACAATAGAGCCTGTATTGTTTTTATATATAGATGAGGAAACAGAACTTGATTATTTGGTGTTTATTTTATAGCGTTGCGTTCTAAGTCATGTGTAGCAATGGCTTCTTCATTTTTAACATGGTTTTGGAATGAAAGATTTTGGCTCCCACACAACACTACATGGGCTGATTTACGAAATACAGAAGATGCAGTGTTTGCCCAAGCTACTGATCTTTGGATTATGTTCCCGTATTCAATAGTTTTGTACGGAATTCGTATTTTGATAGAAAGGTATTTTAAAATTATTTCAAATCTTTAACCATCTCTTAAACTTGAATGTGTACCTATATTTTGTTCTACTCCGATACTAAAAACCTGGCCATATTTATTGAGCATATTCGTTTGTGTGATCTTCATAAAAAGCTTTGCATTTCCAACTTACAGATTAATTGCGCGACCCATTGGAAGAAAACTACAAATCTCTGATGTACCTAACAGACCACCAGCACCCAATGCTGTTCTTGAAAAAGTCTTCTATTCAATCACTAAATATCCAGATGGAGAAAGGCTAGAGGGTAAGTCAAATTTAACTGACCATTGGTTAAATGCTATTTGCATTTCTGAGTCTGTTTCACATACTAGTATATAATCTATCTGTCGGTGTATTTATATATGTGTGAGTGTTTATTAAAGTTTGGAGAATTGATTTACTGGTACACAAAATTTTTTTTTTTTAATTACCAATAACATAAAAATTTTACTTTCAGTATAATTTCTACTCATATAAATGTCTATGTGTTGTTTTTTTCATGTGTTAGGTCTTTGTAAGCAACTCGATTGGAGAGAGCACCGGGTTATGAGGTGGTTTCGGCGAAAACGTGAAATAGATCGCCCATCAAAATTGATGAAGTTTTCTGAAACCGTGTATGTGGATTTAATGTTTTTTGAAGAAGTTTTGCCTAGTTTTTGAACATTGTTTACTGGAATTTTACATTAAGGTCCCTTCCTCATTCAAAGAATATCTTTCCAAGTCTTAGCTAATATTTAACAGCTAATATCATCCATTGAACACACTGCGCTGTAAATTATTACTGTCTTGCCTTGGAGGGAAAATGATCTTGCGTGACTTAGTTTTGTTCAAATCTCTTTTTGTCCTTAAAGCATATCATATACCAGGGGTGGGCAAATTTGTTCAATGAAAGAGTCACTTGCGGAAAAATATAAACACCAGCGAGCCGCAAAATCAGTAATGATTGTCAATTTGGTTATTATACTATTAGTAGTCATTTTGGGATATTACTTTTTAACTAAAAGACCCATAAAAACATATTGGTGAGGTGCATTTTGACAACCTTTGCCATAGAGTATAGAATCTATACCTGAAAACAATGTCGGAATCGATGTCTAGTGTTACGTCATAAACGAAATCCTGGCCTAAATAAAGAAAAACTACACAGAAACTTTCATAAACGGTACTCTTGGTAGCCTTTACATTTTTTGGAATTTTACGATTCGACTAGAAGAGCCACAAAAAACATGCCGGAGAGCCGCATGCGGCTCGCGAGCCGCAGTTTGCCCACGTCTGTCATATACCAATGTGATGTTGCCGAAATCAAGCTTACGCCTTGCTTTTTTGGCCTAGTTACTCAATCAAATGTGAAAGTAAACAGTGCTTCAAGTGACCTACATATTGAGCCTCCTTGTAAACCGGACTTTGCTCTTCTGGTGTCAGCACTTTTGTATTGATCAATGTGGTTGTAAATGATTTGCCGTTAATATAGCACCATTAGTCGCAATGCAAAAGTTAATGCCTGCTAATTCTTTTCCTTTTTGTGTTTCTGCCTTGCTATTGATTTTTGCAACTTCATTCTCCTGACAAGTCATTTTCATGTGCAAAGTGTTCAAAGTACAAAATGCAAATGATAAGCAAGGTCATATCGGTTGTGAAATGCACTTGTGTTTATTTTCTAAATTTTTGTTTAGATGGAGATTCATGTTTTATGTAACAGTCTTTATTTATGGACTGTACACAACATTCCAGACTGATTGTCCCACCAATACACGATCTTGCTGGGAAGGATATCCTGACAGACAGCATCTGAAACCTCTTAACTACTGGTACTATCAGACGGAACTTGCCTTCTATACATCATGCACTATATCCCAGTTTTTTGACATAAAACGAAAGGTTTGTGGCGCCAGAGCTTAGTTGATATTGCTTATATGTTATTTAAAATTTCTACTCGCGCGGTGATATTGATACTTTTATCTATCAATTGCCTATTATTTGATATTTCTGATGTATGTAACTGTACAACTTTCACGAAATAGCCCTTTACCACAAGTTATTTGAAGGGAAGAATTTATAGGAAGATGTGTTTAATGCAATGAGCAACTCATGAATTCACGGATACGACAGATTTGCTGTAACTATTTTATTACAGGATTTCTGGATAATGTTTGCCCATCACATCGCCACCATCTTCCTCATTATGTTTTCATATTCAATCAATATGTTGAACGTCGGGATGCTCATCATGCTCTTACATGACTTTTCCGATGTATTTTTAGAGGTAACTTTGATTTTCGTTGTGAGGTTTCGACATTAAAATTGATGTTGTAAAATTGATGAAATATGGTGGCTCCCGGATTGTATTTTTATGTAGTTAGATGTAAAATCTTTGAATATTTATGTTAAATTTTCCATAAATTGTCTCGCAGACTTCGAAAATTGCAAAATACACGAAGCAGGAGACGTTTGCAACAATTGGTCTCATTTCTTTTGCCACATCTTTTGTATTGGCCAGAATCGTTTACTTTCCGTTCTGGTGAGTGATCCATCATTTTTGACAGCATCATAGCTGTCAGCATATTTTCGTATTAATTACTGAATGTTGAGAAAATTGGAAATTGATGTTTCTTTTCAAATTAATCTTTCCTGCGAAGTTTTCTTAGACATTGCGGTTGTTAATTTTCGAAATACAGTATGACCTGTTTTCTGTGTGATAGGATTTTGTATTCGATATGGTTTGATGCCTTCGATGTGGTCGGGCCTTTCCCCTCCTGGTACATCTTCTGTGTGTGGTTGGCAATACTTCAATTTCTTCACATATATTGGTGCACTTTCATCGTAAAAGGATTTATAAGATTATTCAAGAAAGGTGGTCAGGTAGGTAAAATAAATAAAACTAGTGAAATATAGATTTTTGTCGATATGTTTTTGCAAAGTATCGTTTGTTCTGTCCAGAGCTGCCATTTTGTGCCTATTTTTAGCGATAATGTCCCAAAAATATTTTGCCCTTAATGCAGATGAATAGGTTTGTTTTACAACATATTTAGCAAATGTGTCTTACGTTCACATACCGGTACTTTTGGATGTTTATGAAGGAAACCAGACATTTTAGAAAATTGCAAAATATAGGTTTAACATTTAACTTGACAGAATCTCCAAAATAACATTTTTTATGCCAAACCTGGTTGGTCACACATACCACAATATTTACATAGAATGAGATACATATGGCAGTGGCATTGATAGAACGCAATTGCCTTGCTTGAGTTAAAAAATAAGCAGCTATGTCTTTAAATATGCCTATATCTTGAGCCAGAACAATGAAAACTCTGGCTATATTCAAAAATGATAAACTATGCAAATCCATCGAAAAAACTAAATTTCAAAAATTTCTGGAACCCGTCTCATAAACCATCATCAACAACTAATTTTATTATTAGGCCGACGACGAACGGAGTGAAAGCGAGGTCTCTGACTCGGAAGAAGATGTTGACGTCACGAGAGCCAGAACAGAGAGCCAAGGAGACGGACCCGGAATAAATGGAGTCACTCTTCGAAAAGCGCATAAATAACAGAGTCTGGTTCGAAATTAACTTCGTAACCGGCCAGTACAGTACGACTGTTCTAACCTTAAACAATGTCTAATTAACTGCACGTACCGCATGAACGCCACCTAGTTTTAAATCGTCTTGTATTGTGATTGTGCATTTTGTTCGACTTTCGCCGCGAGTATTAGAGACTAATCATAGATTGTGGTCATGTAATAATTTCCACCTCTTCACTAGAGATGCTTCACTAACCACTTGTACACTGCCTTAGATGTTGCTACTGTTTACATCAAAGCAATAACGATCACATGACAGGCTTGTTCAACCGTACATCCCGCTTAGTGGGCCATTTCGCTGTGTAAATTTTCAAGCTTTTTATTTTTCTAGCTACGCAATGCTTCTCGTAAATTAATTGTGAGGATTTTGAAAATTATGTAAACTTGTGTATTATGTTATCGTATCAGTTTTTCACGAAGAAAATGATATTTCAAAATTACACCAATTTTTTCATGGATCCGTTTTGACCGGGTCATCCAAAAACTGGCCCCTGTCAATCAAATAACCCATTTTTTCCACCTTATCAGTGGTTTGATTTTTGTTCAAGTCTTTTTTTTTGCTTGATTTTGTTGGGATTTTCCAGTTAATAATTTGGCTGGTTATGCCCATGCAATTCACCAACTTGATTTGCAGAATGTTGACAATGAAATCGAGGAATTGTTTACGGCGCTTTTTGCTTGGTACGTCCTAGCAAACTTACCTTAAGGTTGCTCCATAGTGATACCACTGTGTTTGAACGTTATATGCGGTGCCATTTCCAAGTCATTCCGATCTTTGAATATTCACCGACCCAAGTGGTGTTACCGAGTTGAATTATAACTGTAAGAAACAAAAAAGCATGTCTGGGGATTTTTTGTGTATTTAAGCGTTTTTCGGTGTTTTCGTTTCAAGTTTAATTGCAAGTTGAATGTTTCAGTTTCGAATTATGGGTTTTAAATATATGCATAATAAAAGCTAACCTTTCTTTTGTACCATGCCGTTTTCTTTCTGGCGGCTCAACACTCAGGAAGCTTCTCGTCGTTGGCAGTTTCCTGTTGCGAGAACAGAGAAGCGTATGCTGGAGGGTTCGAAATTTTATCCAATTTACTGTCACTTAGCTACTCAGCTGCCAGTGGCTATCAATGCGTCCTATTCTGTATTAGCCGAAACTCACACGCACGGCAGAGTTTTGAGCGAGACCTTTGTATCATTTATCAAAATATGACAACGCATCGCGCTCTTAATGATTTTAATGCTTCAACATCGTTTTGAATTTTACCTCCGTGGTAAACGTTAAGGCGAACGTGATATGTTTGCTGCTGTAATACAACAAATTACGTCTAATGATGCTGAATATTGCGAAAAACAGCTGCTTTTGTCCGCAACTGATCATGTTGTTTGCGTATTGGTAACTATGGCAACTAACGTCAGCTTAACTTCTAAAAAACCAACGAGCCATGCAGTAAAAGCTATTCGGCACAAGTTCCTCTCATCATCGATCGACGTCTACCTTTCAATTCTTTTTCGTCGCAGCAGCAAGTGGCAAAACTTGCGCAACAACCATCGTCGGCAGAGGGCACTTGTCTTTTCGACGTTACTTGCAATATTACTTTTAACAGTCGCTAAATGACAAGTTATTGTATTGTTAATTGAAGGCCAAACTACTAAAGAATTTATTCTAAAGAAACGTGACGAAAAGTGTTGTATGAACAACAAAAAAAATAAAATATATTTTTTTGAACGCTCTTTACGCACAATTATTGCAACTTTTGACTACTC
This sequence comes from Clavelina lepadiformis, assembly GCF_947623445.1. Taxonomy (NCBI): domain Eukaryota; kingdom Metazoa; phylum Chordata; class Ascidiacea; order Aplousobranchia; family Clavelinidae; genus Clavelina; species Clavelina lepadiformis. Next base: position 18,169,709 of record NC_135246.1, on the reverse strand, counting down.
CTGTGGTTGAACAAAATACCGAAATACTCTAAAAAGTTATGCACAATGGAGAATTTTCATAAAACGGCGATTTTAACTACAAGCAACAGATTGCGAGAGATGGTAATTTTATTCCATACGACAAAGTGGCAAAAATCTCAACACGACAGCAAGTAATGGCAGCTTTATTTAAATATAGAAAACTAAAGTTGACTATCCAATCCGGAAGAACAAATTTCTCAACTGATTCAGGTTAAGTTCAATCCACCAGAAACCGACAAAACGTATTCAATTAACGCCACTACAAGTTCCTAGACTGCTTTTAAAAATATATGATTAATCCACCAAAAGGTTATTCCGATCTGAAAAAACATGAAATTAAGTGGGCTTAGCAAACAGACATGCACTTAACCAAAGACGAAAGCGTGAACTTAGCAATTTACCGATGTGCCATTGCAACCAAGCTCAGATCTTTTCAAATAGAACAAACTTGCGTGAACTTCAAATAGAACAATGCGTCTTTTGCAATCAGTCCACTGAAACTTTACCGCGTCTATTTCACTCACGTCATGTTACACGTGTTTACTGGAAATATGTTTCAAGGTGGATTTGCGGAAGTAATAACACTGATTTCTCAAAGTATAGTAAAAACGCTTTACCATTGACCGACGCAAAGCAGATGATACTAAACCGGACGGAAAAGATTTTGTGCACGATTAATTAATAAAGTCCTTATACCAGAAGCCAAAGTTGCAAAAAGGAACTAACAACCGTGTAGACACATTATTAAATGGTCATCAATGGAACTTGATATATACAGTACCTAATGAATTGGTTATTGAAGTTATTTGGTACCAACGGGGACCGAAAACCTTAACACGTTTACATTCATAAATCCTGAATGTGCGCCAGAGTTTGCGATGGGGTTACGCTGAGTAAGGTGTTTGCGTCAGAATACGACGAGAAACTTTCATTTGCTTAATCGCGGTTATAACTGTATATAGCCAATTCGTATAGATTTCGGAAAACATCAAGGCAAAGTTTTTAGTTCATCAGGAAATGAAAATGCGCTTATTCAACTATTTTACTTCTGCACTCAACTTTGGAATCTATGACATGACACGTACTTTGCTTATTCAATAATTCCGATTCCGATCTTTAAGGGCAAAAGGTCGTTTTTTCTGCAATTTACAAAGTTCTACGACAACGATGACAGTTGCAGCCGCCAGCTAATGGCAAGCGGCTGGAGATTAAAGTTACTGGTTAAATTTCCACTTCTAATTTAAATGTTGACATCTCGCGTAAGGTTAATAAGTACAGATCGGTCAATTAATCTCATAATGTTTCATCTGCCTTCTCATCAGACGATATTTATAGAATTAACAATTAAATTAATAGACACTTGAAAGATAATTTAGTTATGACAAGCTTCGTCTTTCGTGAGAAAATTAATACAAATTGGATATAACGACTAAATTATTACCTAAGACGGCAACTGGAACAACCACCTAAATGGAGACCAAGTCGAAGCCGTGCGTTGTAAAATTTGAACTCTTCCATAACTATTCGAGAGGTTTCAACAAAACTTCGTTTATAAATTTCGTTCCAACAGTTTATAGTTATGAAATGTCCATTGTTTATTTTAAAATACTGCAGTCATGCATTTTACATAATGCAGCGCTGTTTTTGGTGAATACGTTTGGCTCTCACACGTTATGTAGACTGGATGCGTTCAAAATTTTAATTAATATCAAAAGCAGTCCAGCTTGTATTCAAATACTTCATATTAAAATCCACAGATTTTGTTATACATCACTGGATATTGTTTTGTATTGATAATATTAACGATTGGTCGCCAATTACGTGATATTCCAAGCTCTCCTTTCAAAATCGCCCCGTCACTGCACTTACATGTAAACAAGTCGGTTTCAGTTGGTTGTGTGACCAACAAATGTCAGTCATCTGCGACAACAAATTGCAAAATAGTTTTAAAAAATGTTCATTTCATTGCCATTTTAATATTTTGTTAAGCTGTATCGTTTTGAAATAAACGGCAAGTTTTTAATTATATACTAACATGATTATATAACAACAAGCAAATTTTATGAAAATATTAGAATCGTGCACAAGTGGCTCCCAATATATATTAGGATATAAGTGGTAGCCGGTATAATTTAGCTTTTAATTAAATAATTATCGGCAAACTGCAATTAAAACCTTGATCGACTCAATCAAAAGGTCAACATATATTTTACTGATGAAACGTGCAAACTTTCAGAAAATAATTCTCAGTATAAAAACATCAGCCGACTCGAGCCAAGTCAGTTTGAAGGAAGTTGATATAAGAAGACTCAATAACCATCAAAATTTAAGGTGGTTGTTTTTTTTCTGAATTTCACAATTTGCAGGCACGTTTTTATAATTTTGTCGTCAATAAACGAGAAAGTTCGCCACTTTAATTGAATATTTGGGCATTGCTACTTGCTATATCTAAGATAAAAAAATGAAAACATTCGTAGCCAAAAAAGTAAGGTGATCAACTGAAGATATAAATTGCAGCAGTGGTTTTTGCATTCTGTTAATTGTCTGCAAAAGATAAGTTCAAAGCAGCAAAGTATTCCTTGTTTAAAAAAATTACGCTTACTTTTGTTTTGAAAACGTGAAATTAATAAGAAATTTCAGTGAAAAATTTTTCAAATCTGAAAGTTGATGTCATTTTATAATTCTCTAACGCAACCTACCACGAGAAGAAACATGAAGTTTTACAGCTTTTTTGCCATCCTACTACTAAATGAAATGAAATATAGTAAGTTACTTTTTGCATTGCCAAGTTTAGCAGAAATAATTGTCTATAACTACGCTTGTGAGCCCGTTGCTTAAGCTGATGTTTTTTATAGATGTATTTGCTATATTCGTTGTTTTAAGAATGTTCAATAAATACTGTGGAAATTACACCGGTTTTACACGTTACTAGTTACACGTATCTACGTGTTACGTAATTTTTTTCGTTATGCTTATATTGCAGCGGTTTGTGCTGACGAATTTACGACAGAATACTGGAAAAGTTTGAGTAGATCTGAACTTGAAAACAGCAAAAAAATCTTTTCAAATTTAAAAACTGGAAAAGCGAAAAACGTCATAATGCTTATCGGTGATGGAATGAGCTTGGGCACAAGTACGGCGGGAAGAATCCTGATTGGTCAGAAACTCGGTCATAGTGGTGAAGAATACGTGACGTCATTGGATTCAATGCCCCATTCAGGACTTGTGAAAACATATAGCGGTAAGTTCGAAAATTCCAGGTGTTATTTTCATAAAATTAATCCATTCTTACCCACAATTATAACTTTGAACCTGACTTTAGTTTATAATAACAAGAACAAATTTCGTTATATAACAAAAAAAAAACAAATCGTATAACAAAACAAATGTCATTGCATCTCTGTGCTCGAAAGCGTTTCAATGCAAAAAATCTTGATCAACGAAACAGGACGATTGGTTCTTTTCTTACCCAGTTAACAATCAAACACCGGATAGCGCGTCTACCGCCACCGCATTCTTGACTGGGGTAAAAACTCGCAGCAGAAAGCTGGGAGTGAACGCAAAAGGGACTTCCTGTCGTCGTGTGAAAGCAAATAAGGTCACGACCTTGTTAGAGCAAGCTGTGCAGGCTGGTACGTGACTTTTGCATTTCTTTTTTGGTATTATTGTAATAAATTCCTACACCTATCTTTGTTTAGAAAAATTTGTACTTATTTCTCCAAATTTTTATTGATGCATTTATCAGTTTTGTTGTTTTGAATTTGTTTGTTCTTGAACTTACATTCCATTAAAGTTATTTTTGGTCAAGGTAAATCTACTGGCGTTGTCACCACAGCCCAAGTGCAAGACGCCACGCCAGCAGCAAGCTACGCGCACTTGCACCGGAGGTAGGTTTTAGTTTCAGCTGATGAGCTCTAAGATTAAGCTATTGGTTTATCATATGATGACTATGGCCTTTAGTTTACTTTTTACTGCTGGCTTTCCCTATACTTAGGCATCATATGTTGGGTAAAGGTATTTTGCTTATGGAAATTTGTTGTAGCACTTTGAGATGTTACGAAAAACAAATTGTTTCTTCGTAGAAACATGTATTCAGATCGAACAAAAGTACGAGCAGAAAACAAATGTGATGATATTTCGTTGCAGCTTTTTAAAAAGAAACGCCACATTCAAGTAAAATTTTGGAGACTTTCTGTGACGTAAAGAATACAATTTAATCCGTACTAAACTTGAAAAATATTTGCCAACATTAGAGCTTAACCAATACTAAACAATACTGAATTAATAATTAGTTGTCTGTGTTCTCGAAGGTCATACTCGGAGGCGGGAGGTCTCACATGCGTCCGGTAGGTGTCGCCGACGAAGAGTTTAAGTCTATGGGCGTTCGAGTTGACGGTAGGGACCTGATCCAGGAATGGCAAGATGATTTGGCCAATAAGTCGGCCAGGTAGGTTTCAAAACGTTCAAGCGTAATTTTGTAAAGTTTAACTAACAGTAGGTATGATGTAATATTTAAACAAGCGTTAACAGCCTATCACGTTTTACAGTTTCAAAAAATAGGCCAAACTATTGATAGCTTGCCTCCACGTCAGTTGTTGCAATATAAAAAAGATTTAGTTTAATAGTATTGGCTGAAAATAATAAAAATACCCTGATTTTTTACTTTACAGTTATGTTTGGAACAAAGATCAGTTTGATGCGGTTGATCCACAAACCACTGACCACTTGATGGGGCTCTTCAGTCCAACCAACATGCAATATTCGCTTGATAGAGAATATGACGTCAGTGGAGAACCATCCCTGCCCGAGATGACAGAAAAAGTGTGTACAAACCTCATGTCTGGAGAACAATGTTTGAAGTATATTCAAGCGATCTAAAAAAATTCAAAAAATTGCCGCGTATGCTTTCGAAATTATAAGTTCGTTTAAGGCCAAAATCAATGCATATTAAAACCTTAAAACATTTCTTTTGCTTTGAATTAACGTAGGTAGTTAAAAAAATGGGGATATAAGCTGATCTAAATAATGAGATTCAAGTTCTTCACAGTTTGAAAGTGATATTTACATATAGTTGCACAAATACATGGAAAGTCAATGTTTTGGAATGAATGAATGTCATATAGCAAAGTCAAATTTAATGCAATTTTATTCTTCAGGCGATTAAAATCTTGAGAAAGAGCAATAAAGGATTCTTTCTTCTGGTTGAGAGCGGAATGTTGGATAAAGCTCATCACAGAGGAAAAGCAAAATATGCGTTGGAGGAATTTGAAGAGTTAGAAAGAGCTTTACGAGTAAGACTCCTGAAGCTAAAGTTTTGAATGAAGGCGTTTATAATTAAGTATTACAACGTAAGATGAAGAAAATATGGGTAACTATTAAGAAATTTTTGTATTTTCCTTTTTTTGAAATTTTCTTGTTTTGTTTCGGCGCGCATTATTTCCTGCTGATAGAGAGTAGACGTGTCTGAAACTTACTACTTTTTGGAAAACCATAACTTATAAAAGCTTAAGAATCATGAACCTCTTGGCCTAAGGTTTAACTGGACAACTTAACGTAACAGCTTAATATCATTTAGTTGGATTTAGAAGAAAGGGTCGAAATTTTCCATAAATTTTATAGGCTCATAAGTCTATTTCTCCAGGTTGCTCGTTCACTCACTGATGAGGAGGACACACTCATCATCACAACCGCTGATCACGGTCACATGTTCATGATCGGAGCAGGAGGCGTGAGAGGAAATGACGTGTTTGGTAAGGCTTATGGGAAACGGTCCTAAACCTGGCAACTTTAATAATAAATTTTTACTTTTTTGGAGTCTTGCTTTTCGTGATGCCATTATTGCTTAAAAATAATAAAAATGGATAAATTTTTTTTCTTTTTACAGGTTTGGCACCGTCTCACCAACACCCAAGGACTGCTTTGGATGGCAAGTATTTCACGACAATTGCTTATGGCAATGGGCCGGGCCATGCTGCAACAGCCAGAAATATAAATGCTGCAAGACAAAGAATTAAACCTAACCAAACCGGTAAGTTTAAACTTGATGCTGAAAACTTAAATAGAATTTGTTTTAAATTTTTTCGGTAACATGATGTCTATTAATGTTAACGTAACGGTTGAATGAAAACGGCTAACAGAAATGACAGTCCACATTATTTAATTGGAGGAAAAGGTGACAATGAAAGACATAATTGCTACACTCTTTTGCAGTGAAAAAATATTACCGACCCCAGAGCGCGGTCCCACTCGGTACCGAAACCCACAGCGCTGAAGACGTCATCGTTTATGGGTCTGGCCCCATGTCTCACCTTTTAACCGGGGTCCACGAACAGACCTACATCGCACGAGTTGTACAGTACGCCGCCTGCTTCGGTAAAAGATCTATATTTTTTGTGTTGTACAGTTATGTTAAGTAGCCAAAAAATAACAAGGAGTGAGACACCATATAGAGGTTATTGCTTAGTGAAAACTTTATTATTATTCTTTATTTCATCATCTTTATTTGGAAGTTGCTTAAATATGGACGTCTAGAGCATCTTTTCACATTAAATTTTGCAACTTATGACCTTAAATCTTTTGACTTGAAAGGTCCTGATCACGTGCAAGAACCGCATTGCCTGGATGACTCTACTATAGACATCTTAATAAACAGAAATATTTATGGAAAAGATTCGTTTTCATGAAAGCATCAAAGAAAACGATTTCAAAATTTCAAAGACGTCCACTGCCTTATCATTTCTTTCAATTTACGTTTCATGTGCGTGGAACCTCTTGTAGTTTAAAGTTGTGTAAACAAATGCAATGAGTGGCGATTTACTTTCAAACGTTTTTTCACAGTTGAGGATTTTTTGTTCACAGCATTCGGCTTCTATCTGTCACAAAAATTCGCACTTTAACTGAATGGTATCTTGATGTCTTATCTCATTTAAAAAGTTTCCCAAGGCAGTACGTTTTTATTTCTGTGTTTGGACCAGTCCTGTTGCGGACCGTATTATAAACAGCATCTGTAGTTTTGTCCAGCTTTACTATGTGGCGCTAGTTGGCGCCACCGCCTAGAAGTTTAACCACCTGTGTGGCGTCATTCATGTGTGAGTTATTGTTTGTTATTTACAAGCTTCAAATGTTTGCCTATACGCTTTGTTTTTGCAAGCTACTAAACAACTTTTTATGAATCTGCTTAAGATAATTAAAAGTGGAATTACAATACATACCGGCTATAGCTATATCGTGACCGCATGTATCAGGAATCAATCACTCACGTTTTCAACTTGTTTATGTGATATATTTGCTGCTATGCAATAAAATTGCACGACAGAAGTTGGCAAAGGCAAAAAAATTGGTCGATGTATTAGGTTTCCTTTGATTTTGTTGACATTTCAGTGACATTTGCGGGTCACGTTGTTAGTGGCTCAGCATGTTTGGGCAGGATTGCGACGGAGAAAATAATGGATATTTGGCGAATAATACTGTCATGACTATCAAAAAGTAACAACCAGCTGTTGTTTAACAAAAGTTGCGGTTATGATCCAAAATATTTAAGTGTACAGAGAATTGCTGTGGAATTTAATTACAATTTGGAAAATATCTAATTTACGTAAGGGAAGAGATCATTGGACCTAAAATCTTGTAATATAAAACAAATATAAATCTTTTGTCAAAAGATCTCATACAGATATAGGACAAAGTGCACGAATCAAAACTTCAGCATTACTTGGCTATCAACTGGACAGATGATGCTTTTATTTCTATAAAAAAACATCATTGTTACGTTCAATTTATTCAAATTTTCTTGTACTCGTTACAGCGTGACGTCATGAAAAGTGCGATTTCAATAGAAATCTGCTCTATAAATATCACCAAACGTTGTACATATTTACAAGTAGATATACTGACCGTTTTGATCGTCAAAATTGTGACGGTTACTTGCGTTTGCAGCAGACAGCCCACAACCTCATGATAAGATCTGCGGCATAGTCAGTACAAATCAAGGGCGAACGTTTCAAAATTTGCCGGCCCCGGTGATACAAGACTCCGTTAAATTACTGAACTCAACCCTGTAACGTCTCCGTCGGTTGAAGTGAGATGCTGATTACGGTGCAGGCACTTAGGAGTACACTGCTTGATTTTTAAAGGACCTGATTTTTGGTAGTGATTTTAAATAGTGATTAAATTTTTAGTTGTCGTTCTCAATTGCTGTTGTTTTTATTTAACCCTATTCTAACTAGGCTTGGCTTCTCCCGCACACTGTCATAGCAAAACGTGACGTACAGTTGCATTGTTTGCTGTAGAAACTTGAAATTTGGTGACTTTTCCTAAAAAATGTTCAGCTATCTGTCCATGTTTGTTTGATAAAGTTGGATTTTGTAATTTTTAAGATATTGCGATATTTTCATAATTTTCCTCTGCTTTGCTCTGCTCTCCGCATTGAAGCGTATTACTCATTTACGCACCAATAACTCGACTAACTATTCTCTTTCGTTCTCTTCTCGCGGTCAGCTGGTTTTCTGCACAGCGGGGGCGCGGCGTAACAAGAAGAATTTCTAGAAATGTGTGACTTTTAGAAATACTTAATTTACACTAAATTCACTTTCTTTAGTTTTACAATTATGATGTATACAGGAAGCCAGATGATTTTTCTACTAACCTGTCAAAATCCGATCAGTTTACGACGTATAGTTTTCTAGTAATTAACGATTGAAAATGTGTGTGCGGGGTCGGCCACACCTAGTTTTTTAGTAAACTCGCGAGCCTGGTTAGGATAGGGTTAACAAGAGAATTTCTTGCGCAGTAAATTCTGTACATTCGTATGAAAAACTTTTTGCAAATTTTGCGGATCCTACTGTGCGTGCAGCGGTAAAGTCAAATTTCAAAATTCACGGAGACAACAAATCGCAGTGTTAATTTCGGAAATTCCCCAGTTAACCTGTTGACCATAGCGTTGCGATTACTCTGGTTACTTTTTGTGAAAACAGTAATTTAACATATTATTAACGGGTTAAATAAACACTATTTGTATCGTACACTGAAAGCGTGTATGATGTCTCCAAGCTACTGCTGCGACGAATATATTCCATGATTTGATAAAAGATGATTTCGATAAAATATTCAATTCCAGCCAAAGAAATTACTTTCTTTTAATCGCTGTGTTTTTCTTTGGGCCAACTTACTTAAGATTTCATTACTACTATACCAGATGATATGGAACTAAATTGCCACCATGATGCTTTTGTGTGGACTAAATAAGAAGCTTTGTATCACGGCGCGAGTATTTGTACAAATTATGTATCTACACTTATTTTATATATTTAGTAAATTGCATAAACTACTGTGTGTGCGCATAAATTTTACCTCTTATATTTACACACATGTTTGAATACATAACAAAGTTTACCTATAACATACATATATGAACGTTCCAATTCACGCTTTCAATTCATTTTCGTTTTGTTAAAGAACAAATGTTGTTCGAAAAATATCTGCGTTTTAGTTATTAAAAAACTTATACCTTTTTTGTGGTGTCAATTAAAAGGACTTGATTTAATTACTTATTGCAAACACTTGGGCAATTAAATTTAGTTCAACCTTACCAAACCCTGACCTGGATTATCCAAACCATACTTGCAGATAAAGTTGAAGTGTTTGACTGATTACCAGCAAATGCTTTCGTAACTCAATTTTTTTAAACTCATTCGCGGTAAACGTTGTGGAATCTGAAGATGATGCGCAATTACAAATATTCTCAAGGTTAGGCGAACGTGTACTGAGCAAATATCATAGAAGACTCGTACAATGAACGTCATAACCGTTGGGAACAAACCAGAACTTATTCCAGTTTAAATCCATTATTTGCGGCGGATTATTGGTTGCTCAAGATTTACTTTAATTCTTTTCAACACCCATCTAAATAGCACGGGTGATTATTACCAGTGCTACTGCCGGCTACACATTGGACAAGAAAGAAATCTTTGAAAATCTGGTGCAAGCAAATATTAAAATATAGGTTTTATTAACACAAGAAACTACAATAGTCAAATTGCTGGTGTAGGATTGCAGGGTAATTGAAGGCGCCATAAAGTCGCGTTATGGAGCGGCCAAGAACATTTTGTGGAGTGGTCATAAAACAGCATTGCTAATATTCCAATTTACTGCGAAATAAACTGGAGTTATTAAGATTTCATTCTAGAAAACAAATGCTTCTTCCAGCAAGTATTTAGCAATTTTCCAAACGACAGGTTCTTCAACATTTCGCCGAAAATGGGAGTTATTAACTTCTCAATAAAAAGTGAAAACCTGACCTGGAATAAAAAATTGAACTGTCGTAGTAAGATGACAAGCAAAACTCGATTTAAAAACAAAGACTTTGAATTATGATTTACTATTTGGTCTGGTTGATGCTGCTTTACAGTGGTTTGGGCGAGAAGTGACAAGAACTTTCAACTGTTTTTGACCCCGGGTTGTTCGTGCGCAGTCATTATCTGCGCATGGTGGACTTCAATGTACGCAGTGAATGTTTCAAGCTTTCGATTTCGTAGGTGAACTTTCAAACAAGTCATTCTGAGGCAATTTCCGTTCAACTCTAGCGTGAATGACGTAAGACTTTAGCGTAATTGAAGAAACGCAAAGGCCTCCTCCCAGCACGTTTACGCACGTGTAGTTACGCATAACGGCATGCGCTGGACAACCAAATTTTATCCTTCTGCACCTTATTTATTTTCAAGTTTGAGGAAGTATTAATCAGCTGCATGATTCTCCGGTCACCTGCAGTGAGATATTTATAGAATTGCTTCGAGGGTGGGGAAAAAAGTTTTTAAAAGCTGCTTTTAAAGTTTCCCCTATAAAAAAAAGTCAAAAATGTGGAAAAAGTTTGTGGTTTTAAGTTTTCATGAGTAGGTTTTAGCAGATAAGTATTTGCACACAAGAAAATACGATCAACGAAAAACAATGAAGACGAAAAAATGCCTATTATTCGAAAAACTTGGCTTGGCCACGACCCTGGTCCAATGGCCATCGTCCCTAAATACGCCAGTGATCTCATGCATTTAGTTTCATTGCAATAAATGTCATTTGGACCGATATTTTGATGGTAAATTGGACCATGGCTGTCATTGTTTGGAACATTTACTTGTCTAATATAGTATTTCGCTGTACAATCAAAAAGCTTTGTGATTTTACAAAAAAAAATTATTCCTAAAGACTGTTGCGTTTTTTAAAAATGACGCCTAAGCAGAGGTTAATTTTTTGAAACGTGGTGAGCAAAAAAACAAACCCTGTTATTTCAAAAAGACAAATTTCATATATATTTATTATTTTTTCATAATACTCTGTATAAAATGCAACCGTACGCGGCAAAATAAAACAAGCCCGTTTACGAAGGAAAGATTTCTAGTGAGGAATACAATTCTGGGAGTTTTATTCACTGTTCTACTGAATTCGAGTTATTATCTGTTCGGAAATCAAATCATATAATAATTAATAATTTTTCCGATGTCCAAAATGTTGCTACGAAAAACAACAAAGTTAATTACGAGAAGCTATATCGACCACAAAACACGGGTTTACAATGAAATAGGCCACAAATGATAGATATCGCCCACTAAGTTTATCAAACATTGCACACGTCTCACAGATTGCAACAGTGAACTATTTTTAAGATTTTCCACGGTAATATAATAATTACCATATACCAGCAATTGTTTTTATAAGGTCTACTTATAGACAAGCAGCTTTCTATATAAAAGTGTTCAGTTTGAAGAGTCTCGTCGTTGAGAATCTTAATACGAGGATGTCGATCTGACATGAAACTTAGGAAGTGACTCAGCCGGAAAAGAAAATCATCCAACAGATAAAGACAACACAGCAAAGACCTGCCTATAGACCTGTCAGTTTAATCAGTTTAGCCAGTTCGGATAAAGGTAACAAAGTGAATATCTGCTTATAGGTCTGGCTGTTCAATTCATTCATGACTGGAGTTTTGCCGAGGTCGCTGTGGAGAACTTGTTCTTATTTAAAATTGTTTAAATGTTGTTTTAATTGCTTTTGATTACATCATATTAAATTAAAGTAATTAACTAGTTTAATAGACTTCAAAGTTTCTTGAAACTTGATTAAATGAAAAATGAAAGGCGCTTGTTTTACGTTGATGGCGGTCGCACTGATCGAATCAGTTCAATGTGGTGAGTGAAGCTTTGTACGACTTGATATTACGATTAAATGGGTTTAACTGACGTAGTAAGTGATGGTCTATGATGGTCACAAAAAAGTTTCCTGCTTATTTGTAAATTAATTTTACCTCAGTTCAGCTTTTTATTCAGAACCTTTAAAGCTTAATTACTCTTGTTATTTCAGCGATAAATCCTGCCGAATTTACAAAGGACTTTTGGGAAGATTTGAGTCGTCTCGAGTTGGAAAATGCCAAAAAAAATTTTAACAATCTGAAAACCGGAAAAGCGAAAAACGTCATCATGCTTATCGGGGATGGAATGAGCTTGGGCACAAGTACGGCGGGAAGAATTCGGATTGGTCAGAAACTTGGCCAAAACGGAGAAGAATACATGACGTCATTGGATTCAATGCCCCATTCAGGACTTGTGAAAACATATAGCCGTGAGTAGATGATTTACCAATGTTTAAAAAATTGTCTATTTTTGTTGCCTGTTGGTTGAATATGTAATGTTAACAGTTTGCTGCTGAAGTTTTAGTACAGTTTGTCAGGCAATAACAAGGCTATAAGGACGATAGGGAAACAAAAAAGATATAGGAATTCTAAGAATTTTTTGCGACACAGTAGATTAAGAAAATTAATCAGAATAAATCAAGACAACTGTAAATCCAACTCCTCCTTCTGCTTCTGTAGTCGATTACCAAACTCCCGACAGCGCCTCTACCGGAACCGCTCTTCTCACTGGAATCAAAACCCGGTTCAGGAAGTTGGGAGTCAACGGTGGAGGAACGTCTTGTTCTCGTGTGGAGGCAAACAAGGTGACAACGTCCATGGAGTTCGCTATCGCAGCAGGTGAGTTGCGATTTTTTGATTTCGTATAAATGAAATAATAGCATTGGTAATAAAAGTATTTAATTATAGTATTGGTCAATGAGGTAAAAAGATGTGAGACTTTAGTAGGTTGTGTTTGTGTTTTTACGCTTTTTTAAATCATATGTTATTTTTTTGATTCTCAGGCAAGTCTGCTGGCGTGGTCACCACCACAAGAGTTCAACACGCCACGCCAGCTTCTACTTACGCCCATATACACAGACGGTAAGTTTGATGTATAGGCTATCGGGACCTTGCTTAATATTCATCTTCACAATGCGTGTTTTGTCCCGAATGTTTAGAACTCTGTATTCAGACGATAAGAAAACTCCGGGAGAACGTCATTGTGACGACATAGCTATGCAACTTTTTAAGAAAAGACGAGACATCCAGGTTAGAATTTTTTCTGCGATTGCCTTTGTTAAATATATTCACCTTATTGGGAAACTTTTGTGTTAATACTTCTACAACTTCTAATACTTCTAATACCTGTACAACATATTATATATATATAATATTTATTACATATATATTCATCATGCAGTGTCCACAAAAATGTGGGCAACAAAACATTGAAGATTTAAAAAAATAAATATTTCAACTTATGCTTTGACTTGATTAAAAAGATACTAATGGTTTTATTTACCCAATCTGGAATTATTCATCTTGACAATCAACATCTTCAATTCGAAAGCAAAATAAATTTGACATTGAAATGTTTAAATTCTTGAAGGTCATACTCGGAGGTGGGAGGTCTCACATGCGTCCGGTAGGTGTCGCCGACGAAGAGTTTAAGTCTATGGGCGTTCGAGTCGATGGTAGAGACCTAATCCAGGAATGGCAAGATGATTTGGCCAATAAGTCGGCCAGGTAGGTTTTAAAGCGCTTAGTCGTTATTTCATAGATTATATTCAAATTGTGTTTTAATGTCACACTGTACACACAGTGTTGTCTGTATAAACACCTACGAGTTGGTTTAGAAAAGTGACGCAAACGTGAAAGGTCTTAAGCAAATCTTCTACATATTGAAGTTATTTAATTTAGAATTTGTCAATCGTTTTGTAGTTTGATAAATATCTTAATAATGGAATACCTCGACGTACATTTCAATATACTTTCGTTTTCAAAGGATGATTGTAATTGACAGCTTCTGTCGTAGCAACATCAGAAACTTCCTCTTGTACTTTATCATAAAGTTATGTTTAAAACAAAGCTCATTTTTTCATTCTCAGTTTATTAAATTCATAAAATGTCTTTGCAGTTACGTTTGGAACAAAGCCCAGTTTGATGCGGTCGACCCCCAAACCACAGACCACTTGATGGGGCTCTTCAGTCCATACGAGATGCAATATTCACTGAACAGAAAGAATGATAAGGGCGGGGAACCATCCTTGGCCGAGATGACTGAAAAGGTCTCAATTTAGACGATTGTAATGATAAAAATTATGACGTTTTTACAAATTCAAATAAGAATTATAATATATAAGAAGCTGCTTTTTTATGACAATTTAATGGCAACTGTGAACACAGAGTCATTTGAAATTGAAAATTTTTTTATATAAGAATATGCGTAGATATTATAACAATTGGTATGAGTTATTTGCGAAACAGTGATCAATTTTTAAAAGTTCTGCTTTTCAGGCGATAAAAATCCTGAGTAAAAACGACAAAGGGTTCTTCCTCCTGGTTGAGAGCGGGTTGCTGGATAAAGGTCATCACCAGGGAAGAGCAAACCTCGCACTGGAAGAGTTCCATGAGCTGGAGAAAGCTCTAAACGTAAGTGGGATTGTAGAGGCTATAGCGAAACGTCTTCAGCTTAAAACACGTTTTGAATCTACTCACAAATACATTCCAAAATAATCCTTAAGGAGTGATATCTTAATGGTATTGGATTCACAAATGTTCTTACGACTCTTGTTTCAAACAGTTGCTTGTATGTTAATGCCTGAAGGTCACTGGAGCATGGACTTAATAACTATTAAAATACCATTTTAGAGAAAAAAAGTCGGAAAAATCATTTAGTCCCCACAAAAATTTCCATCTTCCTTCTACTCCAGGTTGCTCGGTCACTCACTGATGCGGAGGACACACTCATCATCACCACCGCTGATCACGGTCACATGTTCATGATCGGAGCAGGAGGCGTTAGAGGAAATGACGTGTTTGGTAAGACTTATGGAAAATGAACAAAGTTTTCCAAAACTTCAGTTTTGTAACGAATTATTTTCATATAGTTTTGTTTGCACATTTTTACGCTGTATGAGACTTGTATATTATATACGAAACATAAGACTGCAGTACACACAAGAAAGCTTAGGACTTGGTTTCGTTTTTGATCAATGTCTAGTTATAAAAATATGTCTAAATTACTTATTTTTATAGGTTTGGCGTCATCTCATGGTAATCCACGCAAGGCAGTAGATGGCAAGTATTACACGACCATTGTCTATGGCAACGGGCCAGGCCACGCCGCTAAACCTCATAAGAAAAGCGCTCCAAGACAAAGCGTTCAACGTTGGCATACCAGTAATTAATCTTAATGAAGCATGCCTCCTACAAAGTATATTGTGATATAATGCGAAACTTTATTCAGATTTTAGGCATTGTGCTAAACAATTTCAATTTGAATATATTATACTTTTGTTACAAAACGTATAACTTACAAAACAAAATTGGAGACCTTTAACAAAGTTGATCTTAAGTCAATTATTCTGGAATTTCACACTTTTCCTTTCCATTTCTCTTTTCATTTCAAAATCAAACATATTAAACTTCTAAAATATAACACAAAAACCGTACATTTTTTCCAACAGCCAGCAAATATTACCAACAGCAGAGCGTCGTCCCACTCGGTACCGAAACCCACAGCGCTGAAGACGTCATCGTTTATGGGTCCGGCCCCATGTCCCACCTTTTAACCGGGGTCCACGAGCAGACCCATATCGCACGGGTTGTACAGTACGCCGCTTGCCTGGGTAAGATTTAGACTCCTTAAGCTTCATAACGTTATTTCTAAAATACGTCTTTTTTCTATAATACGTCCAACATAAGTTTAAACTAAATCGAACCGTTCGCGTGGTTTTAATTTTCATCCATGTTTTTACGATAGGTCCAGCAAATCAAAATCAGCCGCATTGTGTCAAAGGTAGCGGCTACGTCATCGGCAACTTGATCGAACAAACGTTGCCCCAAAAAGCGAAGGATCCGCGTCTCTTCGATGAATCGTATGGGGGAACCCCCGAAGACGATATATAATTAGCAATATATTTTGTTAAATCAGTAAACTTCTGAAAAACGTCTCTGAACTTTTGTCGCTTTTCTCTATAAAGCTATCGTATTTATCTTATACTGCTGGCCCTTATTAGGAATAGATTGGTGTTACTGTGTGCGTATTTGTTATCACAAATGTGTATAGTAAATTATGTTACATGTTAATATATTACATACATAATAAATTTATTTGTAATGACAGTTAAACAATTTGTTTTTTAATATTTAAAATGTAAAATTTTCAAACACAAATTTACAATTTCCCGACTAACTTATCCCATTTACATTTACATGCATTTACATGATTTGAAATGTTTAAATGTAGTGTTTGTTTTTTTACCAAAATCTTGTTCAAAACCTCACACATAACTTTAAGATTTGTGCTGATGCGTGCATGTGTATGGATGTCTGTGCAGTGTGTTTTCCGTTCGCTTAAAAGCCTGTTACCGCAGCCGATTACAGTGACGCTGAACTTACGGTAAGTGCGTTTTATTCTTGCAAACGTAAAGACCCGAGCTATGAGTTTTTGGTCATTTTGCATTTGATATGATACTGCAAACAAAATACGTTGTTGTAACGTTCCTGTTATCTGTGCTTTTTTAATACAAGAATGATATGCCATGACCTGTAAATACTTTATGAACTTGCAGCCTCATATGTAAAACATCATTGTGTCCATGCATCGTATTACGTGCCGAGACCTTTACAGGAGTTCTGGACAAACAACAACATTACCAAGATGTCTATTATCGGTTTTAAAAGTGAACCAGTCTAAAATATTAAGCCCGCGCTGATATATAAAACTCCTATTTCACATTTTATATAGTTTTCATTGGAAGTTTATAGTACAGAGTCTTGCAGCATCAGTTTAAATTTGACCTCAAAAATCTCGCCACTTCACTTTTGCGAGAATTACACGAAACGTAGGTGTTGTTTCTGCTGCATATCACTTCAAATTCGTTTATGCTACGTCATTGACTGCGAGCAGAAAAAAAGTATAATATATTATATATTCTTATTACATCTCAATAAAACGAAAGCATGTTCACCAACAATCAATGCTCAGTAGAAAAGCAACAAAGGTTTGAAAGGTTAACTACAGCATAATGCTGTATATACTCACAATAGCAAATGTCAACGTGGCCACCTCTAAACACAAACGCAAAATATTTGTTGACACTGGAAGCATTACTGTAAGATTGTAACGTCGATACAGAACCATTTGTAGCAACAGCGGTGGATATGCACCTTTAATTGTCGTTAACTTGGACATAGGAAAAGTAGATCCCCAATTCGTGATTGCGGCTTCAATTGAATCAAAAGCACATGTTAGGCAAAACGTCAACCTCGTAAAAGACGGACGGAAATGCGTTTTTCCACGTTGTCGCATCACGTATATGGTTACACAACGTCAGGCAACATTGATGGAATTTCGTCAAGTAAGAAGACTTGTCTTGATTGCTTGCATGCTTCTTCTGTAGCATGACGTATGATTGGTTTACCGAGATTGCTAAGTGACTCGAAACGTTTTAATGACGTTAACAGCTGCAGTATTCACTTCACATGCTTTTGACACAAGCATATATGACACTAATACCTAATCAAGCTAGACTAATTGGTTAAATTAGCATGCGGCTTTATCGTTATTGGAGGCACTTGCTTTACATACTTAAGACATTTTACGCGTTTTACGATTAGGACTGGTCTTACGATCGGATATTACAGTTGTATTACGTATTTAGTGTGATTTAAGTGTTTGTTTAAACGGAAGTTTAGTAAGGAGTTACTAGAATACTACGGAAGTATGTGACAAATACGTAACCTAATTTGCGTATGTTATACGCCACAACCAATATTCTGTAATTAAATTCATACGTAAGAGAGTGTAAAATCACTAAGAAATCGCTTCACGAGGCTGATGCGTAATTGTCTTCTTAATTTTCATAATCCTCGTGAAGTGATTATGAGCTTTGTTAGTTTTTAACAATTTATTCATCACCTCTCTTTAAGGGGCAAAATATCTCTAATTTTTTTCGTTAACAAGTTATTGGCAAAACACAATGCAGTTACAGATAGCATTTTTTTAATTGAAATGCCTCTTGCAATTGGTCAACCATCCATACCTGAAAAAAATATTAAAATAAAACTGTCTATCACGGCAACTAAATTCGCCGAAACGAGTCTTGCAACAGCAACTTTCCATTGATCTGATATTCGCACCATGCTCGAACACCAAAAATCCTGGTGACGTCACATTCGTTACCCCGCACATTTTTTTGAAAACGATTTTGCCAATAACTCGTTAATGAAAAAAGGATAAGAGAAATTTTGTTTATATTTTCGGAACCAGCATATTTTTATCATGTTTTAGAATATAGGTTGAAAATGACTTTAGTTCCTCTTTAAGCATCGACCTATCACGTATACAAACGTATTTAGTTGTTTAATAATTAATTAATAACCGTTTCCTGTTCGAAATGGTTTACGCAGAAACAACTACAGGCCTAACTAATTGTATTTTTCTATAAGATGGAAGGGATATTGCCGGACCCATTGCGTCAAGATTTGCAAAACTGTTCACAATTCGCAAACGTTTTTATGGACTTTCCAACACCTTATATGACGTTCTATAGATAATGTTTTTCGTTAAACGCGTGTAATTGTTTTTATAAGCACACTAACAATGACAGATCTCTATATAAAAGTGTTCAGTTTGAAGAGTCTCATCGTTGAGAATCTTAATACGAGGATGTCGATCTGACATGAAACTTAGGAAGTGACTCAGCCGGAAAAGAAAATCATCCAACAGATAAAGACAACACAGCTAAGACCTGCCTATAGGCCTGTCAGTCTAGCTGATGCGTTTCTGGAGCCTTTACTGAGTTCTTTTTGTAGAATTCTTCGTGTTAAATTTTAAAACTATTTTCAGATTATATTGTGACGTTAGTAAAGTAAAAACAAGTTAAACTAAGCACAAATTATTTGGAATTTTGTAAGTTTTTCAAAGAAAGGTGCGAGATTAAAAACCAAAACGTTTTTTGAAACTTGATTGAGTGAAGAATGAAGGGTGCGTGTTATACGTTGATGGTGGTCGCACTGGTCAAATCAGTCCAATGTGGTGAGAGAAGTTATATACAAGGCTTATTTATATATGTTTAACCGGCTTTAACTGCTGTAATTACAATGCTCTAATATTAGAACTAGGTTTTGGACTAAATACAGTGTATATATTTTTAATTTGTTCACCAGTTTCATAATCTTTGCCATATTTTATTGGTGTTTTAGCGATTGATCCTGCTGAATTTACAACGAACTTTTGGGAAGAGCTGAGTCTTTCCGAGTTAGAAGAGGCCACAAATACCTTTGAAAATCTGAAAACTGGAAAAGCGAAAAACGTCATCATGCTTATTGGGGATGGAATGAGCTTGGCCACAATTACGGCGGGAAGAATTCGGATTGGTCAAAAACTTGGCCAAAACGGAGAAGAATACATGACGTCACTGGATTCCATGCCCCATTCAGGAATCGTGAAAACGTACAGCGGTGAGTTGAGATGGTTGTCGAGCTCAATTAAATCTTTACTTTGGTATAGTTTTCATATATTGACGGTAAAGAATATTTTGTAGGTATAGGCTACGATCTGTCAATGTTTTAAAATATTCATCTGCTGGGAACAAGAATAAATGTTTCTATACGTATATTGTCTAAACTCTAAACAAATATCATTTGAAGACAATAGTAATTTGATTTTATAAGAATGATTTTCAAAATCTAAATCTTGAGCATTTTAAAGTTAAATTTGTTCCCGCAAACCTAGTTGACCATCAGACACCCGACAGCGCCTCAACCGGCACAGCGTTCCTCACCGGAGTTAAAACACGATCGGGGCTGCTAGGTGTGAATGGCGCAGCGACATCTTGTGACAAAGTGCATGCCAATAAAGTGACCACATCTATGGAGTATGCCATAGCCGCCGGTTAGTTCTTGAATAAGACAAAGTCGTTGGCGTTTGGTATGATTTTCTGCTTGGAAATCTGCACCATTGTTTTATTGGGTAACTTTAGGTTTTCAGTGCTAGGCCAACGCTTTGTTTGATGTTTCAAGCGAACTTTTTCGAAAACATTTGAGTTACAAAAGTGCTTTTAACTTCCCCATTACAGGAAAGGCTGCTGGCGTTGTCACCACCACAAGAATTCAACACGCCACGCCAGCTTCTACTTACGCCCATATACACAGACGGCAAGTTTCCATAGTTTGTCTATGACGTTTTAAAAATTAAACTGGTGATAATGTTGCGCTATACAGTATAACCAACCTATAGCACGTTTTATGATATCTTTAAGTTAAGTTTGTTTAAATAACTTTTTTAAATGTTTCATATTTAAATTTTTAAATCAGTTTTGTACCTACAGGAGCCTGTATTCCGACAATAAGAAAGGTCCATCAGAACGTAATTGTGACGACATTGCTTTGCAGCTTTTTAAGAAAAGACGTGACATCCAGGTCAGTGTGTGTATCAGGCATCTTGAAGTGTTTTTAATTAACTAAACATTTTAATTCGGAGACAGTAATAATTTGCTTG
This sequence comes from Clavelina lepadiformis, assembly GCF_947623445.1. Classification (NCBI taxonomy): domain Eukaryota; kingdom Metazoa; phylum Chordata; class Ascidiacea; order Aplousobranchia; family Clavelinidae; genus Clavelina; species Clavelina lepadiformis. Next base: position 18,148,806 of record NC_135246.1, on the reverse strand, counting down.
TCATTACATAGTAAGTTGATATAAAATGCTTTCGTTATAAGATCTACTATTTTTGATTTCAAAATAGTTCCTTAATTTAAACTCTACAAAATTGCGAAGGTCATTCTCGGGGGAGGGAGATCCCACATGCGTCCGATAGGCGCAATGGACGAAGAGTTTTCAAGCAGAGGAGAACGGTTCGATCGCAGAGACCTAATACAGGAGTGGCAAGATGATCTGGGAAACCAATCCGCCCGGTAATAATTTGCGGGGACGTTTTAAGACAATTCCGATTTTTTGTGAACTTGTTAAAACGAAATTGTTCAGCAAAATTATATTATTATATACTTTTAATGTTATTCTGGAAATATTTTATAAGTATCTTTTCTATCTAGGTACGTTTGGAACAAAGCCCAGTTTGATGCGGTCGATCCACAAACCACAGACCACCTGATGGGGCTCTTCAGTCCATACGAGATGCAATATTCACTGAACAGGGACAAGGATAAGGGCGGGGAACCATCCTTGGCCGAGATGACTGAAAAGGTTCGTTATAGAGTTAACTCTCTTTAACCGGCCATTTGTCGGCCAAGTTTTTGGCAAACGTCTTCTTCAAAAAGGCGTCTAAAAGATAAAAGTATGAAATATTTTTAATTGAACAACGTTAATTATATTATTTATCAGATATTTTCTGTACATTTTAAAACAAACGCGTTTAAATTTTAGGCGATAAAAATCCTGAGTAAAAACGACAAAGGATTCTTCCTCCTGATTGAGAGCGGGATGTTGGACAAAGCTCATCACCAGGGAAGAGCAATTTACGCTCTGGAAGAGTTTCATGAGCTGGAGAAAGCTCTGAACGTGAGTTAGAATCAATGGAAACATAAACATTTAAGAACTCAATTTCGCATTTGCAGAATATTAACCATTACAAGTCAAATTTGAAAAATTACGTATATTGGTGGAAGTTTAGATTTCGAGAGTTTAGACTTCGAGAAGTTTACACTTCTGTTATTAGCATTGTAAATATTCATCGCAATGATATTTTTTTAAGAATGATTGCAAATTCTACTTTGTTCATCTTCCTTCTACTCCAGGTTGCTCGTTCACTCACTGATGCAGAGGACACACTCATCATCACAACCGCTGATCACGGTCACATGTTCATGATCGGAGCAGGAGGCGTGAGAGGAAATGACGTGTTTGGTAAGAATTGTGGGAAATGAACAAAGGTTTCTAAAACTTTAGTTGTGTAACTTGATGATTTTTCATAATTATATTAATTAGATATTAAACGGTATTATGAAATGTACGAGACTTGTTTTTACATCTCTTTACTTTATTTTTTGAATTTTTCTTTTGTGTAAATTACATTTAGAAAGTTTTAGTTAAGTTTTGCTTTCACTTTATTATTTTTAGTGCTGAAATGTAATGTAATCACAGTATGATTTAACAAAATATTATGAAAATATTTTAAGTTTAATTAAATTTATTTTAATGTCATAAATATAAAAATATGCATTTTATCACAAAGATCTGTGTCAGTTAAATCCTTTCCTTTCTAGGACTTTCTTCGTCTTCAAACAACCCGCGAAAGGCCCTTGACGGCAAGTATTATACCACCATCGTGTATGGCAACGGGCCAGGCCACGCTGCTAAGTCCTACAACAAGAACGCACCCAGACAAAGTGTTCAAAGGTGGCAATCTGGTATGTCCAATACTGACAGAAATTTCCACTTTTCTTTATATTAAGGGTACCTGTACCGAATAAGGCCCGGTCCCTAACAAGGCCCATTGCTCATATTTCGCAAACCCGTGCAAATAAATGAAAGATTTTGTCCCTACATAAAAACTAATATAAATTCATGATGGTTTACCAGATTTCATCCTTGTCACGTGATCAACCGATTCGCTAGAGCACAACAAAAATTTGATATTTGCAGTTAAGGTGGTTTTGTTAATTTAGAAAACAAGTAAGTGAGAATTTGGCCAGTTAAATGAACTGTTGTCAGCCGGCTGAAGTTTTCATGTAACAACCGACTTAGTGTTGAAAAGGATAATGCACTTTTTTTGCTAAAATTTTTCTGATGATAAAAATGTGACATTTTTTTCGTGGATGCCACATGCCCCTAATAAGGCCCATACAAGATGCTTGGCTAATTGATGTCCATCAGACTTCAAGAGTGGTTCCAGTCATCAGTTGGCAAATTGTTGCAGTTACTTTGATGCGCCTAGTGGAATCTTTTTAAATGTTGGTACAACTTAAAATGTGAAATTTCTAATAATGTTATATGTTGTCTATTACTATGTTTTGAATCAAAATACTCACAAAATTGGTGGGCCTTATTAGGAGCCTATGCTCCTAATAAGGCCCATTTTTTGGAATTTTTAATTTCTTTATAAAATTTTTTTGGGGGTTGTCAGGTATAGTGGTTTTAATATGTTGTAGTCATATACCCTCACTAATAGAATACGATATTTCAGTCTATTCTCATTTATGGTTCTTGAGTTATTTTCATAAAAGTGTTAGGCGGGCCTTATTCGGTACAGGTACCTTATTATTGTTATTAAGTTTTTATTATTGACATTTAATATACAAATGTAGATAATCTTTAATTCTTCAATTAATATTATTATTTATTTCGTATTTATTAATATTATTTTATTTATACTATTTCGATTAAGTGTTTCTTTCATCTTATTATGGTTTACATTGCAGCAGAATGGAAGTCTTACAAATAAACATAATTATATTTCAAAGAAAGGAATTGAACTATTAAACATTTTTCCAAACAGCCAGCAAATACTACCAACAGCAGAGCGCCGTTCCACTTTCTAGCGAGACCCACAGCGCTGAAGACGTCATCGTTTATGGGTCCGGCCCCATGTCTCACCTTTTAACCGGGGTCCACGAACAGACGCATATCGCACGGGTTGTACAGTACGCCGCTTGCCTGGGTAAGATTTGAGTCACCTTGACCAATGGAAATTTAACATTGAAATAAACTTTGACTTGTCTTATGGAGACGTAGATATGTATATCTACATGTTACTCGTTATCTTTAAACCTTAAAGAATTATTTAGGCCTGTTAAACTTACTGTTTAACATGTATTGTAAGTTTAACTTTAACAATTTTTACCAGGCCCAGGTAATGAGAACGAGCCGCACTGCATCGAAAACAGCGGTTTTATTTCCGGAACTTTGATCGAGGAAAGTCTTCTTCAAAGAGAAGAAAAAGATCCGCGTCTCTTCGATGAGTCATATGGGGGAACCCCCGAAGACGATGTTTAGTTAAAAGATGAATCTTGTAAATGAAAAAGTCTTCCAGTTCGAACAGTTTGCATCCCGTTAGTTTTATATAATAGGAAACCGTCTTTATCGACACAAAATTACATGCGGGGACTGGCACTGAACATTTTTGGTAACTTCGGGCAGCATGGCATCCTGACAGGAATTTTTCGAAAGTTTCAATATACAATAATAACTTATTAATTAACTTAATAGTTTGTTGATAACTTTTCGTTGGACGAACACCAACTATTTCTATATATGTGGGCACCGATGCTATGTCAACCAGCTTTAGTTTTCCAACTTCAAATACTTCATCATGAAACTTGCCAATATCTTGCTGAATTACATTATTAAATTATATTAAATTATTAAATAAATTGTCCTTTTCAGACGCTAAAAATGTATAAATTTAACCCAAACTTTTATGTATATTTGTATGCATTTTACCTGTATTATTTTGCAAAAAAACAGGTAAAATGCAAAATTGTTTCTTTCTGTATTCTTTTTACTATGTAATCGGCTGCTTTATGCTTGAAATATATTACTATAAATACATTGCACAGTATACAAATATGGAACCGCGTGCAGTTTCGCACCACCCATCAATCGCCTTTTACATTCAAAAGTTAATAACATGAATTTTTTTCAAAATATCTCTACATACCTATTACTTTTGTGTTCATTGCTTCGGCATCACCACTAAATGAAAAAAGTTTCCGTGTTTTCGTTAATATTTTCTTCATTCCTGCCGTTTGTTATTTTGTGCCTTGTACCTTTCAGGCAGATTTAGTTTTGTTTGCTCAATTGTAAAATGTTTGCTCAATTTTTGTGCTGTGCTATTTACGAAAATTGTCATAAATGGGTGAAATATATAGCCTACTCTGTTTTTTCTTGTTGCGGCAACTGTTAATTTATCGTAAAAAGGTCGCTTTCGTGACTTCAAAGCATTTTTAATTTCATAAAAAGCGTCTTTTGGCAACCGTGAGTGGATGGCAAAAGTAAAATTTTACCTTAGAGCGTTTGAGTAGCGAACTTGTACGGAATAAAGTTACACAACGATTAATTGAGTTGACTATCAAGTAGAGAAAAAATGAAAACGAAAAATATAATTGAGCTTAGGTTTGATTTCCGTAGCAACTTGGAGGCTGATAGTCGGAGTCCATGCAAATATTTTACTTGCATGTGTTGTAAAATCTTTGCATGTAGAACTGATTTCAACAACGGTAATTCAACTACTTAATTTGCTGCTTTGAATAACCGACGTTTTACGCAGGAATAAGCGTGTTATCAGTTTTCAATTTTGTAAATACTTCATCGCATTGTACGATTTCAATAAAAAAGCTTGGGATCTCCCACACGTGGAGGGATCAACCCACTGGATCGCTATCTTTAGCCAAAGACCGTCCCAAAGATTGATCTATCTACTAATTTAATATTTTATTTTTAATTGGATGAAATATAAGACAATTTTTGAAGAAAAGTTTGCTGCATAAACAGTAAGGCATAAGTTGTCACAGAGTTAAACTGTGTCGATCCATTTTATCAGATGATAAAAGTATAGCTGTATGAATAAAATCTGTTTACATTCAAGCAATAAATATTTTCATGAAGCAGAGCCTATGTATTAATTTATTTTTTAGTCTATCTCTTATTTTAACATAGGTCTTGAACAGTTTTAAGCTAAAATCTTCTTAAATGCCGTCCTGCTTGGTCTACCTAGGTGCACGACAGGGAATTCCCTTATGAACATAGACATATAATTAACTATTATGTTCGTTCTTAAAAATATGATACAGTATCCACAATTTCTTACTAGCCTATAGGTTAGGGATTACAGAATTGTGCTGAGTATAGCTTACTGACTTGCTTTGGGTTTGTACACTTACACTACCGGTATAGCATACAATCGCAGGGGGCTATACAGGAAGGGGCTTGTTACTTAAATGCATACTATGGCGATATTACACTAGCCTACATTGCTTAACTTATTAATTTGCAAACAGTTTTTCATTCTGCCATGGCAACGCATAATTTGAATAGAATTGTGACTGGATTAGCAAAAAAGAATCTACCAACATGTTTACTGAAAAGGACATCCATCAACTCATTTGTTGTAACCAAACGACACGCGACACACTTCAAATTTTATCCAGATCCACCTCCGATTGATTGTGGTGAGCTTGCATTTTAGCATAAAACATGCAAAGTCATGAATTTGTTTTGTTTGTGATGCCATTGCCACAGTTAAGTAGGCTACGTCTTAATGCAACCGTAATAACATGCTTACATCCTATCGGTATTTCTTGGCAATAAAATTTTAATCCTGCAGTTTAAGCATAATGGTTTTAATAGAGGAATGCAAAGGAAAAGGAAGCTAAATGTTTAGGCTTTCATGTATGTTAAATGTCAACTCCGGGGCATCTGTTTTACTTGTGGCAATTAAACTTTGTCAATTAAATTTCAACTTAAATTATCATTATCACAAACTTGTACTAATCTACACTGCATTACCAACATACCAAAACTTACATATTTTTTGCCAACAGGACCCACTGAAAAAATGAACTTGTTTCAGTCATTGACAAGTGCAATGGATATAAGCCTGAGTTCAGACCCTACAACTTTAGTCTTTGGTGAGGATTTTCTACAGTTTACATATTAAGCTGGCCCCATGATTTACATGATGATAATAATTTTGTATGTATACCTACCTTGTAAATTTGTCTTGCAGGTGAGGACGTTGCGTTTGGAGGTGTTTTTCGTTGCACTGTTGATCTAAAAGAAAAGTATGGACAAGATCGTGTGTTCAACACTCCTTTGTGTGAACAGGGCATCGCAGGGTTTGCAATTGGGGCAGCTGTAGCTGGATCAACTGTAGTTGCCGAAATGCAATTTGCTGATTACATTTTTCCTGCATTTGACCAGGTCAATTTCCCTTTAACTGGCCTTTTACAGCACTTTTTATAGTCAGTTGACTATTAATTTACAAAATACTATTAAATTTATAAAAAAAGATTGTCAATGAAGCTGCAAAGTATCGGTATCGATCAGGGGGATTGTTCGAGTGTGGAAAGCTGACGATCCGATCACCATGTGGTGTTGTTGGGCATGGTGGACTTTACCACTCGCAAACGCCAGAAGCTCATTTTGCTCATGCCGCTGGTCTGAAGATTGTAATACCAAGGTTGTTTCTGTTGTAATTTGAAGCATTTTCTGCTTAAAATTAACAATTTCGGTTTAATTTTTATGTTTTTCTTTAGGAGTCCCATTCAAGCAAAGGGCTTACTTCTCGCTTGTGTGCGAGACGATAATCCTTGCCTCTTTTTTGAACCCAAGATTCTTTATCGTGCTGCCGGTAATTTATCTGTATATTTTACCACCTGTTTACATGTGAAATTTTCAGAGAAAAAGAAATCATATATTATTTTTCAGAGGAAGACGTCCCAGTGGGTGACTACACTCTTCCGTTGGGTAAAGCAGAAGTTGTGAGACTGGGTCATGACGTCACAATGATCGGATACGGTACACAGGTAATCGTTATTGCTTTTACAAAGTCATTCTACTTTGTCATCTGTCACAAGTTCAGTCTTGTTCTTTGTGTGATATATCTGCCCCAGAAATACATTTTTTCTACCAGGTCCATGTATTAAAAGAAGTTGCAGAAATGGCTCACGATGAACTCGGAATCTCATGTGAGGTCATTGACCTCGTTACAATCACCCCGTGGGACGAGGAAGCAGTTTGCAAAGTAAGAAACTCACTAATAAAATGTTTTTCTTTCTGCAATGCATCGGAAAAAAAATGTAATTTAATCATATTGTTCTAAGTTAGAACTTCTAACTTAACTGAATAATATTCTTATGTTCAGTCTGCCGCTAAGACTGGTCGTGTAATTGTCAGCCATGAATCAAGTTTGACAGGAGGATTTGCAGCCGAGATAGCAAGCACGATACAGGTTATTTAAACTAATTGCTGTTTGCCCTGGTGAAGTCAATATTGTAAGCTAATAAAATACAAAGTCACATGCAACAAACTTATTTGTAAATTATTCCCATTGCAGAAAGAATGTTTCTTAAACTTGGAAGCACCAGTAGAAAGAGTTTGTGGATATGACACGCCTTTTCCACACATCTTGGAACCATACTTTATACCAGACAAATGGAGATGCTTCGAGGCGGTGAAGAATGTCACAAATTATTGAGCTTAGCTTGTATCTAGCTAATATTTGCATTAGGTATATTTGTTCCATGCTCTGTAGTTTCTTGCTTCTTTATTATATGCGCCCTTTTGCTTTATACTTTCTATTTCTTGTTGGATCAAGGCCACAAAATGCTTTTCATGGTGGGGATGTTATGTTTTCTAGGATGTTTCATTTTTTCACCATTTTGGAATTTAAAAAAGCTTGGGGTCTCCCTAGGCCGTATTTTGGGCACAATGAAAGAATCTGAATTTTTTTTAAATTTATGACGTCATTTTGAGGTTGCACCCCCTTGTTGAAGTTTCAGTGGGGGTGCATTTTTCTAATTTGGCGATATCTTGGTAACCGATTGAGCTAGAGCCATAATCAAGGTGTCAAAAGATGCAGAATGGCTGGTTTCCTATAACCACTCAATACATTTTAATTGCATTTTCGCTCTAGAAAAAAAGTTATTTGAGAAAAACCAAAATTTTGACATATTTTGCCTACAAGTCAACATGTCAGATCAACTGTTTGAGTAAACTACTGATGAAAAAATTTCAAAAAAAGAATAAAAACGTTTGTGATGCAACAAGAATTGTTTACTAGTATGACAAAACAATACAATTATTTCAAATGTAATTTAAAAGTTTAATAATACTTAGTCATGATACTGGGATGCTCAAGTGGTAGTCATACTAGTCAACTTGGTGGTTAGTGCTTTAGCCTTACTGTTAGTTTGAAGATGGCGCTTACCAGATCAGCTTTATCCAGTGCATTTATTAAATATGAAAAGCTTGCTGGCAATGTTTTGCCTACCAACATGGATGTTTTGAATCACTATTATTTTGAAAGTAAGCGCTTAAGTGAAACAAATCCAAAGTTTATCCGGAAAACACCAGCTTTCAGTGATGTTAAAGAGAAAGTTGTTCAAGATGTTGCTGATCTTTGGAAGAAAGCAAGCCTCCCCACAGTAAGGTTGATAAGGATTGAGACCAAGCTAAAAGAACTGATTAGGAAGTTTAATCTTACACGAAAAAGAGCAAAAAAGATAAAAAAATGTGATATTTTTGATGAGGATTGGTTAACAAATTTATTTGACATTTGTAAGTGCAAGTGTAGTATTGAGGAAAACCCATCACTGAAAAACAAAAAGCTTGCTTGCAGTTGTGTTTTTGAAGACCGGATACCTTCAGAAGAGATAGAGTTTCTCAAAGATCAGCGAACCACAAGAAAAATGATCATGTCCTCAGTAGATCAGACTCATTTAACCAGTGTTTTAAAAAGTTACCGTCATAAGCGAAATTATTACCCTGAGCAATCTACTGAAAATTGTTCGTCTTCTAGCTTATCTTCAAAGTATGTTATTGCTGATAAAATAAGAAAAAAGTCTGGAATCCAAAATTTCAACGTCATGTCAGATTCGGAATCAGATTCAGGAGATCATAAATCAGACCCAGATTTTGAAATCAAGAAAGTAATTGGTGGAAAATTCTATAAAAAAATTCATACGTTTTCAGTAAATCAGGAGATGTGCATGCTAGCTGACCGTCGTATGACTTCCATACGCCAGCACTCAGACCAACTGAGATCTTTGGCAGGTGAAAAAATCGCAGCATCTCCAACAACTATTTTTCGCAGACGAGAGAAAGTACGAATGAAAGCATTAGAAAGATGCCAATTAGAGATAAAGTCGTGTAGTGCAATGCAACTGTGTTATGATGGTAGGGTGATTAACTCACTTGACCGGTATGTTTTTGTTGGTCAGTTGTTGGATGACCAGAATAAAAAATGTGAGAGAATTGTTGGTGTCAAAACCTTTCCCAAAGGAACATCAGTTACAGGGGAAATACTTTCCTCCACAATTATTGATGAGGTGTGCGGTGATACTCTAAAGAAGGTGTACTCAGTCATGGCGGACACTACAGCTGTTAACACAGGCAGGAAGTCAGGAGTAAATAAACGCTTAGCAGATTATTTTAGTTTGACCATTGGTCATGGGATTCATACCTTGGAATGTTTATTTCATGTCAATGAAATATATCTGTCCCATGTTATTCGTTTCATAGAAGGTGGAAAAAAAGGTCCCAGAGCACTTGAAGATGGTGCATTACTGAATATTATAAAAACAATACAGAAGCCCGTTCTAAACGATTTAATTCCATGTGACACTGTAACTATTCCGATTACAAAAATTGCAGCACTGCACATAAAGGAAAAAACACAATGGTTTTCTGACAAAAAAAAGGAAAAAATGGTAGACAACAGTTTCCGCAGTGACGAATTGTGCTTGTTAGTGTTAGCTTCTCATTTGCTCATGAATGTTCCGGAAAATCTAAAAAACCTTTTAACATACAAACAGGAGAGCATAAGTCACTCACGATGGATAACAACTGCCAGCGGCTACCTTCGTCTTCTGCTTTTCAACATTGGAAGTCAACAAATGTCCACAAATCAAAAAAGAAAATTAGAAAAAATTGTTTCATACATTGTTTCAGTCTATGTACCCTCTTTTGTAATGATACATTTGCATCCAAAAGCTTGTGATGGTCCTTTTCTTACTCTTTTCCAACGCAACCTTCTTCTTGCTTATAGAGAAATCCAGCCAGATGTTGCTGATATGGTAATGAAGTATTACTTGGATCATGCGGGACAATGGCTTGACCCCCAAAATGTGGCTTTAAGTGTTTATTCTGAGGTGCCACCTTACCCAATCGAGGCTGTTAAAGTATCCTCTTCCATGCCGCTATCCATCGATGTAAACAACTTGCTTATGAATCGTAATGCTGGTTTAAAACAATTTTTCACATTGAACAGCAAACAAGCTCCTTGCATTGCTTCAGATGATGTTGATCCAGAATTTTGGAAAGCCATTGAAAACAATAATAGGTGCAATGAAAGGAAAATTGGATGGTTGAAAAATATTCTGCAGGAGAAAATTCGTGAAAACAAATCTACTTTGAGGTGTACTGATTTTCGTTTGCAAGCATACCTGTGCAATATGGATAACAATTAGTGAAGACAGTAAATTTTTGGGTTAACATGAACTGTTGTTTGTTGTTAGTTTAAAGAATAAAAATAAATTTGAATAAAAAATACAATTTGTTATTTGGCTTATGGAACTGTTCTTACACGGTAGAGTAACGCTAAAGTAGAAATCAGAAGTCGCAGTTTAACATGATCGTTTACTCGATCTTTCCAGAACTACCGATGTAGCAGTTATTTACACAAACTGCTGTAATTTTAAGTTTATCTTAGATATATGTTTGTATAGCTTACATATAAAATATTTTGCTTACTTTTCATGGCGAAGGCCAATCTAAAAGTTTACAATCACCACCAAGCAAAATAAAGGTTCGGTTGGAAACTACATTGTGATTTGCATACAAAATATGTCAAAACTTAGGTTTTTTTTCAAAACTTCGGTTTTTCTCAAATAACTTTTTTTCTAGAGCAAAAATACGGTTAAAATGTATTGAGTGGTTATAGGAAACCAGCTGTTCTGCATCTTTTGAGACCTTGATCATAGCTCTAGCTCAATCGGTTACGAAGATATCGCAAATTCACAAAAATGCACCCCCACCGAAACTTCAACAAGGGGGTGCAACCTCAAAATGACGTCATAAATTAAAAAAAAATTCTGATTCTTTCATTGTGTCCAAAATACGGCCTAGGGAGACCCCAAGCTTTTTTAAAGTCCAAAATGGTGAAAAAATGAAACATCCTAAATTGTTTTCATATAAAAAGTGAATATGGAGTATATTAGTTTATTCCTAAACTTTCCTCACCACACACTGCCTGATCTGGTTTTGTTACATTGCAAACAAAAGATGTTCCATCATGATTTTCTATAGCACACAAGTAATCATTCTTATTATTGCAAAGTATTTATTTACCTATACTTAAGGCTTCCATGACTCTTATTAATGGGTGTTGTTTTATTGTTTGAACCAAGTGGTTTGAAAAGTGTACGACGTTTTACAGCCAGAGATACATAAATAAACACTAGAACCTGACAATTTTAGGTTTCTTAACTGTCCTTACAGGTGGCTTCAAATCTTCATACAAACTTAATTCTTCGTCAACGTTTATGTGTTTTCCTTTTGGTGGCAGCCTATATACGGTCACATCGTCCTTTACCGGGCGATCGGGACAGTCCTTTTTGAAATGTTCAACTGATCCGCATATTGGACATCCCCCACCATCGGGATATAGACCGCGAGGATTGTCGGGGCATGATCTTGAAAGATGACCGGTTTCACCGCACACAAAACATTTCGCAAACATAAATTCATTTCCTGTATTGGAGAGAAAACAAATTAAAGATCACTTTAAAATGTCTCCAAAAACGCTCATTTTACTGTTGAAGAAAATGTATAATAACAAGAACAAGTACAGTCCTGAATAAAACCAGTTGGTGTACCTTTTTTAACCTTCGCAGTGCACACATTGGCCAAGTGTTCGGTGGAACCACATTTAAAACAAATATCCACACCTTGTTCAACGTCTGCTTTCATTGCAGGGCAGTCTGCCATGCCATGTCCTGGCATACGGCAATGAAAACAAACCTAAGACAGTGAAAAATGTAAGAATATTCAACAGTAACATCCAGCTGGCACTATCTTTGTTACTTTCTTTGCGCAGTGAAGATTAAAATCAAACAACATACAAAAACCCAGAGTCACACGGTGTACCAGCAAATGTAATATAAGGAGAACATTGTAGTAGAATTTTGAACAAAAACCTTTTTTGCTTCTCTCTGGCGTGTCCGTTTGATTCTTCTGTGTTCACTTCTCTTGTACTTTCTAATTGCATATAACTGCGGATCCGATGTTCCACCGGATTCCGTTTTTGCAGCTGTTATATAGGGCGTCGTGTTAAAAACTTGTACCTACTTAAATTCCAACTCCGGAATAATCCAAACTATGTAAAACAAATCCTAACCAATTTTTTAGGCGATTTCTTCAATTTTGAAATTCAAAATTATGGAAATTTTGGAATTATCGACAAGTTTATACTTTCTTTTATGTCTTGCGTGGAGGGATTAATTATTCCTGTGTAGGTAAATCGATGTGTTTCATTGAAAACGTAAATATATTCATTGTAAATAAGCAATTCATGTTGATATGTCTTCAAAAAGCAACTTTGTGATACCGGAAGAAGTATACAGGCTATATGTAAATAAATATAGTATAAATAAAACATAGAAACCTTTTAAATCGTTCCACGATGAAGCAGAATGACTGATTTTCTTTTTGACATAAGACCTTGCCCACCTTGTCATTGCAATTGCAATAGACTTTATCTCATCAGAAATGCAGTATTTTAAAGGAACTGAACCTAAAACAAACATGTTTGTCATCAACCAGTATTACCAGTAATTGCACAAGAAATCAAGCAAAAATTTCATTAAGAAATAAAAAGCCTCTCATATGATGGGACCACTTAGTATTAAAATTCAATACTACGATAGTCAAACAATAAATACTTTGCTGAAGAAAAAAAAGACAGACATTACTAACCACTAGAACAGTGCCAAAATTACTCAACTTTCAGAAAATAAAACATGAAGTATATAATTCTAACAATACTTAAAGGGTGGGGCGATACCATCGATAAAAAGCAATTAGGTAAACACGACAAAAAGTGACTGGAGGTGTATTCAAATCGTGATAAGACTCAATGCAAATTTTGTGCCAGTGCTGACTCGTTCAAGCTGAGGTGTTGCACTAGAATACTGGTTTAGAAGTGGTTTGTGATCCATGTCAGACACCATTTGAGTGGTTCCGCTTTGCACTACAGCCCCTAGCATTCCAACATCAGATGAAAAATGACATTTACTGTTTGCTGTTTGAGGGCTATTAACTTCATACGTCTTAGAAAAAGAGCAGTTAATGTTAATTGTATCAGTTTCAATAACCTTTTTCATAACACAACGACTAATCCACGCACATCTGTCGGTTTCGGCTGGATCTAACTGGATTGTTTGATTTATTTCACTAGCCAGTCTGTTATCCTGATAATGAAGATAAACAACAACATGGTGCCTCTTTGGCAGGCCAGTTTGAAGATTAGGTGGAAATACAGACTCCCACAACCCTAATATTTTGGTGTTAACGGCATGATCAACTGATATTCCAGTTTCTTCTTTCATTTCACGAAACCCTGCTTCAGAAAGCGTCTCGTTCAATCCTACATGTCCACCAGGTGGGACCCAAACATTGGGAAAAGTGCGTAGATTTTGAGCTCTTCGAGTTAATAAAACAAAATTGTCCCTGCTCTCCAAGAGTACAGCAACACCAACATTTACACCACGCTTTGTTGTGTTTGGTGACAATTGGCTGACCATTTGATGATCTAGGTGCTTCATCGGACAAAATGAGGGACGTTTCAATAGCACATGATTTTCTTCTGCATCATCTGAAATCACAAGACAGTTATCTTTCAGTGAACATGAAACCATCACTTCATCTGTGCTTTTATCCGAGGAAAAAATGTTCAACACACTCTCAGAGAAATTGGCAAGTATGGGCGACGGTGACTGTCTTGACTTCCAATAAGTTAATATCTGTCGCATCATGCTTTAATGGGTAACCGCATAGAGATTAAAAATTCGTATCAGTTAAAAAACTATTTTAAAAACAATACATATGTACATGAAAAATCAAACAGTGTTTTCTAAATGCTGGACTACAGTGCCTGTGAAAAATTGGAGTTACTTGAGGTCGTGGACTCGTGTTAGCATTGTTCCGAAGCTTATGCTTTATAAGATCATATTGGGAATTACAAATTATCACAAAAACAGCCGCAGATTCAATTATCTCGTGCAGATTTTCGGAGGAAATGTCCAAAATTGCGGGTAAATTCACACAATTGTGCGTGGGGGATAGGGTAAACTTTCCATCTTGGGCATGTGGTTTTGAAATTCGATGTTTTTAAACTGTAATGGCTTAAACGCTAGTGTCCATTTTTCAGTTAAAAAAAAAATATTGAAATATGACAATACGAGACATGCGTTCAAGTTGACAAGTTCTAATACATGCAAAGTTACACTTAGACGCAAGCCATACACTAGCCTACACACACAACTGCATGATGTTTCACTTGTAAAATTGTGTACACTAAATCGTCTTTTTTAATTTGGTAAAATACTTTTCAATTTACTTGCTTAAGATAAGACCACAGCGCTATGCAGACAGTCAAACAAATCGTCATAGCCGACCACGCACATAGATGTTTGCTCAGAAATCACAACGAATGCGCCACTTATCGGTATGACTGCATACCGGTATGACTGCAAGATCTAAGCTGGTTAAATTGTACTCAAGCGCTTTCATACATACGTTATTAACTTGTTATATATCAATTACCTTTTCATGCGTCTCTCAGCGTCTGTTGCTACATAGGCTGGGAGCACGACATATGGCCGCGGGAAAGTGGCCGCGAACAAACTCACCGGGGTCAACTGAACGTGACGTAAATTGACCGCAGACAAACTGACTGTGACATAAACTGGCCGGCGATCAAATTAACCGTCGATAAATTGGCCGGCGATCAAATTAACCGACGACAAATTGGCCGTCAAAAGGTCAAAATTCTAATTCACTATCTAGTCACTTCTGTTTATTTCAATAAACGTTTCAATGTGTATTGAAATAAAAAACAATTTTGTTAAAAACAAAGGAAATAGTTACAAACAAATATTTACTTTACATATCATATACTACCGAGTTTAAAATTTTGACCTTTTGACGGCCAATTTGTCGCCGGTTAATTTGATCGCCGGCCAATTTATCGACGGTTAATTTGATCGCCGGCCAGTTTATGTCACAGTCAGTTTGTCTGCGGTCAATTTACGTCACGTTCAGTTGACCCCGGTGAGTTTGTTCGCGGCCACTTTCCCGCGGCCATATGTCGTGGAACCACATAGGCTAGTGCGTATGATTAAGTAAGTCAGATTTAAAAATAATCTAACTACAGTATGCGCATTGCGCAAGCAACATTACTGAGAGATTACTCCATATGCAAATCTTAGCACGACCTTTCTGGCTTTGTTTTTATTATCCTCTGCCCTGCGTCACACACATTAACTGAAGCGTTATCCTCATCTTGAATTTGTTGGTAACCGACTAATAAACCACAACGGGATCTCACTAAAAGCCTGAAATGAAGAAAATAAGCCTAGGCTAGTGGGGAAACACTGTTTTGAATTTCAGCCCTTTCGAGGTTTTTAGTGCGTCCCACGCAGACACAACGTTCTACAGTTTACACATATTAATTCGGTGGCAAAGTTACCAACACACCAAATACGATAAAGAAGTTGTTGGCATCTCAAACACAGAACACAGTTTAAAAAACGGATTGTGTGTGTTAAGATTGATTAGATTAGTGAAGGCATGGTATTCTCAGATTGAGGAAAGTCTTTGCACAAGTTTTTGACAATGCAATGAATCTTGTCACTCAAGCTCCCGAACTATCAGTCTGTGCAAGTTCCGACTGATACACACATTTTTCATTTGTTTTTTTCGTATTATTTTGCCCGAATTTGGAACTGTTCACCAGGACCACTGAACAGTAGCAAGTGTCGTTAACGCCTTGGTCAAGGGCATTTAAAGCGTATTGTGCCACTGGGTATTGCACACGGAACACAAGCCACAATTGGTGTTAGTCCAGCGTTCAAACCACTCGACTACCGAGCCGACTATTGTTTAAAAATATATGGCGTGATGAATTGAGTAGTGACTAGTGAAAAGGATTGAATTCGATAAACTTTATACCATAAGTTAAATGGTAACGGAGTATATTGAGTTTAGCAGATATTATTACTGGCAGAGTCGCGAAGACTCGAATACGACTTCAGTCACTTTTCTCAAAGGCTCGAGTCAGTTCTTTTTAACCACGTTTCAGGATTAAAGTGAAACGAATCTCTCTATTCTTTATTCGGAATACATCAAAGTGTAACTTAAAATCATTTTATTTGTCAACGAATGCGTACGATGCTCTTCAGTTTAGGTCTTCATACTCGCTTTAGTATTGGTTATATTTATTTCTTTTTTATTTTCCTGTTTATTCTTTTACGAGTGCTTTCGTGTCCCGGGGAAACTACTAAGTTGCACTTTCTACAAGTGAAAGATGGAGTTTTAAAACAGGCAATTACGCCCTCACTGAGCAAAAACGTTTCCGGTAAACCTAAAAGCTCTGTTGAAATACCCTCAGTGTTTAAGTTTCAGATTAATATTGAATTTTATTATCAACATCATATACGATTGTTATTAATTTAAGAATCTTAATTCTAAACAACTGTCCTAGAGATTATTTCAGAATTAATCCGGATTTAAAATTTCAACTTGATAGCGGTGTATAAATAGCGAATTCAACTACCACTCTGGTATGCTAAACGTTGGATAGAAACTCAAGTGTAAGAAAAGAAAGACATCATATAATAAACAATTACCTTACATGCGAGATTAGACGAATACAAGTGCGACTAAAATACTTAAAACATGCTACCACCTTACTCTAGAGAAGATCATAGAGTGATTAATCACGTTTGCAGGAGATCTGCTTTGGACTGTACAGGTTGAAATAATAGAAGCAAAAAATAGAAAAACGATAGTGGGATCATTTGCGACTTCAAAAAGGAGTCAACGCCGTACAGCAGTTTGAAAACTTTTACACTTGTTGCAGTATTGAATAAACTAAGGGCATCAGACGAGAGAAGGATTCCATGAATAATCTCACTTGAAAAATATCTCGGCTGGTTCATGTTACATTGCTGTAAAACGTTTTCAAATAGGACACGTCGGCTCAAATGTAAGTTTGCTTTTGAGAAGAGTTCTTGAAGCTGCTTAAATTTCAATAGAAGATGTCTATGAAGCCCACATCTGCAACTCGGCCAACTCATCATCTTCTTCTTGTTTTTTAGCTTCAAACAATTTAAAATTGTTAATACTAGACACAATACATGTTAATCTCTGTTCTCTTATTTGTCTTGGTCGTGGGAGGATACTATTTCCTAGTAAAAACGAATTCCATGTGTATCCACAGCCACGAGTATGACAGATAGCTCACTCAACTAATACTGCTATTAACAAAACTCATAAAAAGTTTGCTATAACAGATGGCCAATACCCCAGATTAGTTAATTAGGTTTTGAGTAATTAATGTATTATGTAATACGCAGATTAAGATGCTTTCAAGTCAAGCACCGTCAGGTGCAAGACACCATGATACGATAAATAACCAACACATTTTCAAAGAAAAATAAACATAGTGGAAGCTTGTTTACTCTAGATTGAAGGGATCGATTAATTCACTTCAAGTTTTTAAAAATTCAATTTATTCGAAATAAGTAAAATGATGAAAAACATGACTGGGTGTCGTGGATACATTTTTCGAAATCAAGTAACTTGTGTTTTTAGTGTAGATCCTTTATAATACAAGGAAAAAAAATTGTTTAATCTACAAACAGTTTTATGCAGCCCATCGGTGCATAAAGGCATCAATGAAAGTACCGATAATAACTAACTGATACAGTTGCTTAGTGCTACAGTAGGTATGTGTTAAGACAACTGTTTGTGCCAACAAAGATATCAAAGCCTCCACTGGGCATTGACATGGGTTCTTAAAAATTTGTTCTATAAACAAAACTACAGCTTATCAGCTCTAAGAGACATGTCATGTATGACTATGTCTGATGAATGACTATTTTTAAGAGAATGTTTCACTACTCTTCCTTTAACTAATAAAATTTACATTGATTTTTGTCAAACTTGCCCTTTTTACAAGCAATCGGGTTTTAGACTTTATCACTGATAGTGTACTGGTTAGCCCATATCTCGCAATAAGTTGCAAGTTGCTATTTGGCATATCAAGTTTCATTTGATATCTTAATATCTTCCTTTAGTACCCTTAGTCTCTCATACGCTAGCCTACTTACTGCAACCATGGATACTCAACCAACGTTTAAATAATACGCACCTTACACTGGGGCTTGACAGTACTTTTGGCCAAATTAAAACTTAAGTTAAGTTAAACTTAAGTAAGTTCAGCTTCTTAAGTTATTTTAGTGCCTTAGCTGTTTACACGTATTCAAAAGTTTTAAATATTTATTCAGAGAAATGCAATTTTGCTTACACCGGAAAAGCTATGTATACTTTTAGTTACTTACTTACTTCACAGTAAAAGTTAAGCAAATTTTAAATAACAAAACATCAATACTTTGAAAATCAAAGCACGCCGCCATGAAAACTTAAACATAAGCCATGTTAAGCAGGGGGTACCTTTGGCAGGCTTGGTGGGAAGAGCGTCTGTAGGTACATCGGGAAGTTGGTCGGTATTTGGGATGTTGAGGATGCTTTCGTTAAATTCCTCCTGCTCAAGCTCCTCAAGTTCCGCCATAAGATCATCCTGAAACAATGATTTGTTGAGGTGTCACAAATTACAATGCATTTTGGTTACAGTGAAATTATAGTTACACAAAATTACAATTAAAGTATGTGTTGAATACATTTTGTCAAACACATAATTTCTATAAACATGACCAAAACTTAATTCATGAACAAAGGAGAGAATGGAAGTTTGAATATGGACTTTCAATTAGTCAAAGTAATAACAGTTTGCTGAAAATGTTTTCATGCGTTGCTGTGTTTGTTGATTTCAAAATTGTTTGTCCGAGACTAACGACGTTGAGCGTGGTTAAAAATTTCCTAACATTCATTTCAAAGTCAAACAAAGCCTATACTGCACATATGTTGACAACATGTACTATGGTCTATGACCGATTCTGCCCACCCATAAGCACAGCAAGAACATAAAGAAAGTTAACACAAACCTCATCTACGTCTTCAGCGTGACCAATACCAGTTGACAGTGCCGTAGTGATTTCGTCGGCGACTTCTTGTTGCTCAACGATGTCGTCCATTAAATCGTGCACATCATCAGGTGAACTGAACATTGTTTAAGTGGTATAAATTATAAAAAAATTGCACAAAGGTGACCAAATAAACTCACAAAAATATATGGAGATGTGTTATTACTGGTACTGATGGGGTAAAGGTTTAAAATTACAATGTAACAGGAAGGAACATGCAACAAACTCTAAAATCAATAACAAACCAATACTAAAACCGTGAGTGTCAAAGCGAAATTTTTTCACTTACAGTGCACCATGGGCTTTCTTTAGTGCTTGTGCACCAACTTTCATCGTGTCTAAAACTTGTTTATTTGACTGCGCGTTCTGCAGGGCTTCAAGCTGAAACTCAACAGTGGACAAAGTCCCGTCAACGTTTTGCAGTTGCTTTTCATATCTCTTCTTTCTTTTGAGGGCAGCAATAGCCACTAATAAAAAACATATCACATCATAACTAATTATGATACAAAGGATGATTTCAGTTAATTTGCGCTTTTTTGATGACGTTATATATACATCATAAGGAGCCTTCCTCTATCTAAGCCATTCTATTCAGTATGATAAATAACACAGAACTTGAAAATAAGTCACAGAGTTGAAACTTTGATGGTAATGTAAGGTCTGGCTTGCCCAACAGCTAAAAATGTAATAACATAATTATGACCTTAAATTCAACCCAGTAAATTTACACAAAATCTTTTAACAGTTTTATTTTTTGTTGTTGTTGTCATTTTTTGTCAGCATGAGAATGAAATCAGACAAAGTGAAGTTTTCTCTCTAAGAGAGTGCTGTTGTTTCTATGTAGTAGTTGCCAACTTTGCTGGTGTTACTTTAGTCGTTGTCTTTTGAAAGGTGAGAAATAACTTTGCTATGGATCTACAAGTATGCAGCCTACTGCGGGTTCTGAACATAATTTTGCTTGTGTGTGGTATACGATCGAACTGGTGAATTTTTAACAAAAAATACTCAATTAATTTTTCAACCAAAAAAAAAACAAATAAGTAACAATATAAAGTAAATAAATAACATTTCCTTTCAATTATATATATAAGTATTTATTCAATTATATAACTGTTATCTTATTAACCATTATATAAATGGTTATGGTTTGAAAGATAGTGATTTCTGTGTGTAAATGCTTGCAATCGTGAATAACCAGCAGCCGAACTTTAATACGTGTAGTTACACAAGGGCACAAGCCTCTTTGAACTTCTTTGAACAACATTCGTCGCATTAAGTTCAACAGAAATCAGATTTTAATGAGAAACTCACTTCTCTTGTTTTTAGTGCCATGATGTTTAGCATTTTTTACTTCATTTTCTATCTTCTTTTCTAAAAAGTCTGACTTCTTTTGTAGCATGTCGGTAGTTTCTCGGAGCTGCTGGATCGCATCTTGGGCAGATGGAGCCTTGTCTTTTGTACCACCAAACAATTTCATGAATCCTGACATTCTGATATCAGCAATTAATGCAAACTCCCTAACTACACACAGTCTAGAAACAGAAAAAAAAAACGGATGGAAATAACTAGTACATTAGCAGCACTGCATGCAGCTAACAGTGTATATATATAAAATATATGTACATCTAGTATACGCTGTATATATATTACAAACAAACTTGAAGTGCAGATTGCGCAGAGAAAAATAATTTGTAAGGCCATCGTGACAATATTTATAGAATAAACATTAAAGGCAAAAGAGTCTAAGATCAGTAGCATCATTAAGTTAACTTCCTAGTTCCACATTGAGGAATGGTAATTTCACGTTTATATAAACTTTTACAGGTGAAATAGAAACCAGTGAAAGAAATAAAATCTGGAATAAGAGTATGGGCATTATGCGTTGCGTATTCACTAAATTCTTGAAAAAAAAACTTCATAATTCCCCTATTGCCTAAATTCCATTCAGATTAGTATTTTAACATCCGTAGGTTCCCAACTGGGAAGTAGGCTACGCCCCTTTTCAACAAGAAATCGTGCGTACAAAGATGAAAATCTTACATGAAGAACAATAGAATAAGCCTACAGGCTAAATTAGTCACTTTCGCTTCACTTTGTAGCTTGAAGTTTACTTCTTTTTTCACAACTTTTGTTTTTGCACCTCAATTCACAGCAATCTATTGTAAAATTTAACGTAGGCAGTTCAATAAATAACTTAAGCTTTCAGCCATAAGAACGAAAAAAGTAGGCGACAACTTACAAACACAATCGCAACCCAGCTTCCTTCTTTTATTATTGTCAGGGTTGCCATACCGTCCTTATTTCTAAGATTTGTCCTAATTTTGAAGGTCCGTGTCTTAGAAAATATTTTTGTCCTTTATTCTAAGAAATGTCCTTATTTTCACTTGCGTCCTCACTTTCGTCTTATTTTTAGGGCAGAGGTTCATATTTTGGGCATTTTGACACCTTTAGTATACCATTTTGTACCAAAGAGATACAAAAATTGAGAACATGCAAATAGTATCTCGTTTTTTCATTTTTGGAACATTGATTGCCTTCTCCTGTAGTGCACTGTTTAAGGTAGTATTCTTCTTTTCGTTTCCTGTTCGACCTTATTTTTGAGTCCAGACCGATGGCAACCCTGATTATAGTATTACGTATTATAATAAAATTCTGGCTTACATAGGATAAGATATATGTTTGGTGAGTACAAGTTCACAGTTTCTAGAAACGTAACTGTGACCAACATACGCTTCAGAATATTGTTGCATTTTCCTGGAATAATTTTAGAAATTTTTGGTATCATAGATATTGCAATAAAGAACTAATTACAGTATTTTACTTTAATGTACTGGCATAAATTATATATTATTATTCATGAATACGTATCTATCAGGACACATTGATTTTATGAAATAATGCGTACTTTACAAATAATTTCACACATACTAAAACAAAAAGACTCACAAAACCCATATTGAAATTACCGTAATGTTAGTCAAAATATGTCTAACATTACGGCTTTAAAATATTTTCAAAATATAAAATATGCCATAAAAGCAACAATACTTTATTTGCTTAAAGCAGATGTAATTCAATGTCAGTTAGTATTAGATACTAGCAGCACTAGCTATACACCTATTTACTTAAAACTGATTTAATCGGTGTGAAATTATACCTAATGATTATTCTATGTTCTGTCTGTGTGCCAAATTGTAGTTACAATTGACGTAGCAGAAATTATGATGATATTTGAAATGAAATCAAGAATTAATTCATAATTAAGAATTGTTTATAACATTTTTCATAAGTTTAAGCAATTTAAAAACTTGTTTGCGCAACGTTGTCTATTACGCAGGTCTAAACCAAACTTAGCATCTTCATCACATGATCACGTGCGCGTGACATACTCATGAGACCGTCATGATTCATAAAACTAAGTCTGTACATTAAAATGACTTAAATAATAAAATATAACTTGATAAGAAGTTTGCATAACACGGTATCGTAACGTAAACTTCACGGAACGCTCATTTTAATGAGTAATATTTTTGTGTGTGCGTTTCATTACGAATGAACTATTCTTGTTAATTTGTCAGGTATTGTAGACTTATATTGCAGGTACTGTAGTTAGGCCTAGTTACTAAAAAAGTTATTTTTTTTGTGAGATAGAATATCCGACAACTGAATCGTAATGCGACGTCAACTGTACAGATATACTTTCCAATGGAGAATTTGTGTGCAGCTGTCGTATTTTTACCGCATACACGCGCTGTTGAGCTCTTGCGTAAAAATTAGATTTACCGAACTTGACTGAACGCAAATATCGTTACCAAACACGCCTCAGGCATACAAGCAAACTTACCGGTCAAAATACTGCCGATAATTTGCCAAACAGGTTTTTATCATTCGTTTTCAGAATGTAAATAGACAGTTTATTGCCGATATAGCGGTCAGTTGCTTACCACGTTATGCCAAGGGCAACATTATGCAAATTTCGACTCGATATTTATTGCACGTTTGTCGTTTGTGCGGCTTTGATAGTTTTGTTTATGATCTATTGGCATGAAAGTGAGTTTGAAATTAAACAACAGCATGTTGCATCGTACAGGGGCCCAGAGATAAACGATCATCAGCAGATGAGTTTTGTGGAAGAAACTCAGAAGCTAAGGTGAGGTATTTTATCCGGTACCATTTGTAAGCTGCTGAAGGTACTATCACTTCTCTGTCAAATTATACTTCTGTTTATCCAACTTAGATATGTTTCATTAGCTATTTGGTTATAAGTTTCTTCACACAAAAAGTTGCTTCAGTAACTTAGGACTCTAGCAAAAAGTTGCTTCAGTAACTTAGGTTATTAAGTCACTGTTACTTTTAGCGAATTCGATAAACAACGACTGAGGACATCTTATCACTGTGAAGGTAAGTCTTCTTCTGCACAATGTAAATGTAGTAACGTTTTGTCCTCATTAATCTTTGAATTCAGAATATAACGTGTTATATTTTGGGTGCTTTTATAGATAAACATATCCGTTTAGTAACAAGGCTGTAAGGTAACTTATTCCCCGAAGACCATGATGAAAATATACAGCATGTCATAGCATCACTGACCTCTTCTTAACGTTTGTTCTAGCCCGATATCTTGGTTGTTTTGAGTCAGACATTCGCTCCGATCAAGGTCACGGAGTATTCGTTACAAAGAATGTAACATCTATGACAAAAGAATTGTGCCTTTCCCAGTGTTCAAAGAGGTAAAACGTAAACACAAGTTAATTTTTTGGGTCTCCACGTTGACGCAATCGACATTCACATCCATGTTTTATTGCAGAGCGGCTCTGCTTACTCTTTCCGCATAAATAAGATTTGTTTGTTTGTTGTTTTTTTATTTATTTTAGGAGCCTTTCTGGTATTAAAAGTGGGTATGTCGCCCTCTTAGAAGGTAGTGTCTGCGCATGCGCAAGATACTCGCGAAGTTTTATTCGCGAGCTGAGTACTGACGCGTGTAAAAGGTCATGTCCTGGAAACGAAAACGATGTTTGCGGTGGTAAGATGGCGGCCTCTCTATACCGGATTATAAATCCTTGTTTCAAAGGTAGAATTCAGAAAAAAAATGGTTTATATGACAAACTGTTCAAAAATTGTACTAAGCTGATTTTCTATCCTTTGGTTCAGCTGAGTTCTTTTAAACGCGCGTTAAATGTTGCAGGTTTGCATTTATCTGAAGATTTTGTTGACTCGCGGCACTTAGCATGTTACAGCAGTGACGAAGATTTTTTGGAAACAATAGTTTTCCGTCAGGGCGCAAGTACAACCGAATGTGTTTTGCATTGTGGGATTTTAAAGAATTCTTTAGCGTTTGTTGACACGAGAGGGCGGTGTGGCTGTGGTAAAATGACAAAAAAGTGAGCAGAAAGTATAATAGATTGATTACAACAAAAACTATTATTTGTTGGTAAACAAATTAACTGTTTATTATTCTTTTATCTATTTATTGAAAATCGTAGTTGTACCAAGTAAATTAGCTGCACTTCAGTAGATTATATCTCTCATTTAGTGCCGTAAAGATCCGGCATAACGTCTATTTTGTTTTGCGTGGTGTGTATAGCTTTGCTGATCTGATCGTTAACCTCTCTGCCGGTTTGTCACCGAATTTCTAAGAACTTTCTTTCTCCAACCTCCTTTTTTCCTTTTTCCATTGGTTCACATATTTTACACAGTTAATGTGATGATGACTACAAACCTCGTCTCTTTTCTTCACTTTCAGACTCTTCATTACGCCCAAGCTGTTGGAATGCTCCGATCTCGATAAAGAAAAGAAAATACAAGTTTACCGGACTCTAGCAGAAGATGAGAGGTGCTCTCGGATCAAGATTCTTCCTCCTGGAAATTACGTCAAAATTGTACTCACATCCGCTCCGGGTTCGGGAAACACTTGGACCAGGTTTCTCCTGGAAAGCGCCACAGGATACTACACCGGGAGCACCTACAAAGACGGGTCTTTAGATGAGCTGGGTTCGAAGTTTCATCTTCTCTAATCAATGATAGCTTGATCAATGATAACTTTTATCGTTGACATTTTAGGCGAAATCACTTGTTTTAATTGTTATTTATGTAACTTTATGCGACATTTGTTGCTGGACACATCATCCTTTTGATTACAATTTCATCACTTAAGTCAACCTTTTGGTTATTTAGGTTACTTTGGCGAAACGAGGCTAAATCAAACTATCATTATAAAAGATCACATGTTCCGTGGAAAAAGCTACATGAGGAAATACGATGCCGCAATCTTGGTGGTTCGAAACCCGTACGAGGCGGCTATATCAAATTTTAACCGTCACATGTCGCATAATTACACCGGCTTTGCTGATCGATCGGCCTTCAACAGTCTGGGTAAACAACGTTACTGAATAAAGTCCCCGTGTTACATTCAATAGAGTTTGACATCTAATCAATTTATTTATACATTGTTGTTTCTTTATTAAGTTATATCCTTCTTGTAACCTCATTTTTTAGAAAAAAACTTAAGAAAAAATGTGTTTCACCAGTTGTGTAACAATGTTTCAAACAAATCGCGTAAAAAGTGTTGATGTTTATATTTCTTAAAATATTGATGCATAGTGTATGATTTCTGTAGCTTTTGAACGGGACTTGGATGTACATCCGGGCGTCTGGAGGAATCTCTTTCAGTTCGTCATTGAAAGTAAGAAACCTTTCTTGCTCGTCTTCTACCACAACCTGGTCGAGAATCCAGTTGCGGAAACCAGAAGAATGGTGAAATTTGTCAGTCAAGAGGCTGGATTGAAAGTAGATGATTTGGAAGATCGTTTGCTCTGCCTCAGTCAACAAACTTCTGGTCGAGCTCAAAGAAAAAAATCAAAACAAGGGTTTCCCCGCGATCTGTTTACTGACGATATGAAACGGAATTTAAATGCGCAAGTTACGGCGGTGCGAGAAATGCTTGAAGGTATCGGACTGGAAAAGACATTACCTCCTTACGAAAGAGAGTTTTTCGACGGATAGGGTTTCTGTTTTCAACGTTTGCGGCAAATTATTTATTTTTGATTAGGCTTTAGTGCTTAACTTTCTTCATTTGATCCAATTCAAAAATACAATACGACCAAAGTAGTTGCTTTACAAATTGAGTTAGGTTTTTGTTGTTTGAAATGGAATCAGCACATTCTTCTATTCTTTTCGCAGGTTACTCGTAGATATTACTTATAAGTATATTATACAGTGTATAGACTATACACTATAACAACTTTAAAAAGGTCTGCCAGTGCACCCAAATCTCATATATGATGCCTTTGTAAAAGCTCGTGTTGAAGTTAATCTGCTCTTCCAGTGATGTCTGAAAAAAAGACTCTAAAAAATGTTCCTGCTAGAGGATGTAAGTTGCATATATATGACGCAAATATGCTTTTATGACTGTGAAAAGTTAGGCGGTCTTTGAATATTTTGCAAGATTTGCTTGTTTGATAAAGTTATATGAAACTGTTTCACAGCATAAACTTTTAAATGCAGGGTTATTTAAATGTTGCACAAGGCAATGGTTTTTGGCAGAGTGTTGCTTGCTTGTAAACAATAACTAATTAGTTTGATTTGCGTGCGGTATAATTCTTGATATAGCTATACTTTGACCAGCATCTGTTGGTTTGTATTGGGTCTTACAGTAGCAAATAGGTCTGACTAAAATCATTCTTCCTCTCTAATTAGTAAATATGATGTTTTCCAGGGGCATAATAAACGTTAATATCAAAATTTGTCAACAAATTTCAAGCGATGAATTTAAATTGCCACAACAACACTACAATGGTTTATTTAAGTTAAAACAATTCCACAAACAAACAAATGAAACATCCTTCATTTCTCTACTTCTAAATTGTGTATGATTGTATTTTTGTAGGTTGTCATCCTGTCTACAGTTCTAACAAAAACTGGTTTTGCTGCATTGCCTGCTATATTCGACTTCTTTCGAATGTTTATCACAAATTGGATCGTTTCTTGCAGCCTTTTCCTGTGAATGTACACAATTATTGAATTTTTATAAAGCATATTAATTCGTTTATAAGTGAAAAAGTATAAATCACACCTCGCTTTATTCTAGCCTTGCGCTTTGGCTGCCGGAAACGACAGTTAAGACAACTACAGGCAAAATGAAACGATGCAAAATTTTACAAATATTTGGGCAAATAGGCCTACACAAGAAACACAAAAATCATAGCGCAATTCGGCCTTGTGCTTATTCATAATTAAATGACTACCGCTGCATATACGCTGTCTATATTGCACAAAAGTGTAATAGGTTGGTGTAACTCTTTGAGCGCGGCACATATTTACGGTGATGCTAGATTGTAGAAAACAGAATTCAGACATTAGCTCATGCGAGGAGTCACGTATTCAAGTATGCCAAACCACAAGTGGAAATACACCTTTCACAGATTTTTCGTAGGTTGCAAATCAGCTGCCATTATTCAAAGCTTTGCTTCGTGACATACTTTCGATAAAATATTCTCTGTTACGAACAAATTGGGAAATAACACTGTAATTTGCGTAAGTTAAAAGCTAAATTGCTATCTTTGTATTGGATGGTTAGCATCGCGCGGGGCGTTAAGCAATCGCATCGCTCGTATTGACCTAAGGCAGCCCTGCTAGCGTCACTTCCATATATGGAAAGGAAGGCCTAGCATAACTTGTGTTATTCTATTAACTCTATTAGGCATCAAGTGTGGATATGGAAACGAGGTAAATGGTACGGCACCTTAACAATTGGCTCACAAATCTAGGTATAGGTCAGGGCTTCTCAACCAGGGCCTAGGGCCCATAAGGGTGGCCCATGGGGCGTTCTCTGAGGGCTTCGAACAGAGGCTTCACTCGCTAT
Organism: Clavelina lepadiformis; assembly: GCF_947623445.1. Lineage (NCBI taxonomy): Eukaryota > Metazoa > Chordata > Ascidiacea > Aplousobranchia > Clavelinidae > Clavelina > Clavelina lepadiformis. The sequence continues at coordinate 18,120,624 of NC_135246.1, read as the reverse complement.
AACAATAATGCAGTAGCAGTAGGGGTGAACAAGGCAAAGTGGAATGCAGGGCATAGCGAAACACTTCAAGTTTCTCACGTTTTTCAATATTTGGCTCTCCTTACCCGGAAGCACTTGTTAGCTTTTAGTAAGCAGTGCTTGCTGTGCAAAATTAGCGGCACGAAGGCTATCGCACACGCAGTAATCAAGTAAAAAGTGTTTTCCAATCAACAACTTACATATTTTATTGATGAGCAGGAGGCCACGTATTTTGAGGATCACGAACCATAAAAGGTTGAGAACCACTGATATAGGCTACCAACGAAATGGTTGCTTAACAATTTGGTAAGAAAAAGAGTGTAGTCTACCCAATTAAATAAAATACTAGATCATAAGATATCGATTCTTTAACACAATAGTAATTGACGTACAGTGAAGATCAGCCTGACCTATATTAGTTGCTCTGTGCCGTACCGCGATACAGTGGGTGGCAATAGCTTTTTCTCTATTTTTTATGCTTGGCCGATCTCAAAATTGAACATCGAAACGCATGCCGTATTAGGCGTCTAAAACTACAAGTTAGACCTACCATGTATTTGCTAAGCTTTTTCTTGGACATCGAAACGGGGTAATTGACTGATCAGTATGTTAAATTTGTGTTGTCGCGGAGGATTAAATTAAATTATCTGTAAAAAAGCTGATTACAAAAATTTGGTAAAAGCGTCAATAAGTTGTCTATTTTGTTTACTACCTCGTTTCGTCTGCGGTTTCGCCTCTGGGAGTCTGTCTGGTCTCATTTGTTTTCGAATTTGGCCACGCACTTGTTTTGGCCGGCGTTTCTTGGCACGAAACTGGGAGCCAGTCTGCCACTTTACACAAATAGCCTAGATTCAGATTTTTAAAATTTAAGGGTACTCCAGTAGTCTAGCCTTCCATGATATAAAATAAAAGTTGCCTTACATTGAAGTTTAGTGGCCGTGCTAGTTGTTATCAGCAATTATTACCTTAATTATTTTTTATTTATGCCTTTTCGTCTTTTTCCCGTTCATTGACGCGTGTTAGTAACAACTGGCTTGAATTTTCGAAAACTGAATGATAGATTGATTGAATAACAACATCAGTTAAGTAAATATTACTTGCAGACTTATCGTCCGGTGGACGCCGCTTTCACGCTTTTCAACATGGTGTAGGTTCGGCTATAGAGTTCGTGCAGTTACTGGTAAGATGGTATGGTAGGTTATAAAGACCAATGGTGGTATTGTGCTAATTCAATATGTTCCGGGATGTACTTATTTCTTCTGTCGTACTGATCGTATCGTTTCTAAAAGCTATTTTTTACCATGGACTGTGGAAGTCAGCCGAGACTTGTCAACGTGTAGGCTAGCCTGCTAGGCTACATGCCACATTTTTTCATGTCCATGCCAGTGTATAATAAACACGCTAAGCCCTAGGCAAACTTAGACCTAGTTGTTTAAACACCAATCTATAGTTACTTGACAATGAATTGGGTTTCCAATGCACGCCGTTATGCCAGACTTTCTGTCTCTGCACACCCGATTTCTTGTCGAAAACGGCCACACTACACTGCTTTCCAGGAGCATAAAGTAGCTACAGTCTAATGGTGACAGTGTTAGTTGATTACAGCACAATAGAAATCTGCTTACACATTACCAAGGAATAGGAAAAATGGCAGAACCCATGGGTTTATGTGTAAGATATTAAGGAAGGCATAACACTTGGTGCAGAAGGCGGATTCGTAGAAATCTAGGTTAGCATGGCATCCTTCTCAAAAAATTACCCAGTATACTGTAATAAGAAATTTTTATACAGGTATAAGCCTTTCTGGGCTTAGGTGTCAGTGTTAAATTCAATTGAATGCCATTGACCTGTTTTCAGAATGGCAGAAAATGGGGAAAACTCTGATGGCGGGCAAAAAACAAAACCTCCAATCAAGAAAAAACGACCTGAAGATTTTCGCTTTGGCCCGATTTTAGGTGAAGGGTCATATTCAACGGTGAAACTTGCATGCGAAATTTCAACTGGCAGAGAGTTTGCAATGAAAATATTAGAAAAACGACATATTGTGAAAGAGAAAAAAGTACCGCAGGTATGGGATACATTTTGGGTCAACTCAAGATAATAGATCCCGAGATTTTATTTTTTCAACAGGTTGAACGAGAAAAGAAAGTGCTTAGCCGACTCGATCATCCCTTTTTCGTTAAACTTTTCTTCACTTTTCAAGATCCCGAGAGACTCTACTTCGGTCTCAGTGTTGCTCGCAAAGGAGAACTCCTGTCAAAAATAAAACAATTAGGTAAAACGATAAGATACCTAAGGATAAGATAAAACGATACCTCTTGCCTGTGCGGTTCTAATCAGCTACATTTTTGTGTTGTTGCACATATTTTTCTTCAATGCACAAGCCTATGACAATATCTTAGAAACATTTATCTTTAAGCACGTTTTGTAATTGGTTACAGTGAAAAGTTTTGCTCGAGCGTGTGTGAGACTTGTCAATGTGCACACTGAAATTTTATATAATCACACCGATTTGTTATGGACAAACAAGTCAGATTCAAAAACATAAATTTTGACGTTGGTTGTGTGAATACCATTTATAATTAGCAACCTTAAAGAATTAAAGTTTTAGTGCACCCCATCAAGATTTGTGAATGCTCGAAGGCTCGAATGATTTTCTACTGAAAACTGCCATACTTTTCAGTCTGGATAGTTAATTTGTCGAATATTGAATGTGTTTAATTCCAAACTCTTGAAATAATTTTGTTACTTCTGTTTATTTTTCACTTGCTGTGAAAATAATTCATGCCGTCACTATCTGCTTCATGATTTATATTTGCACTTAATCTCACAGGGAAATTTGATGTCGATTGTACAAGATTCTACTCAGCACAAATCGTTTCCGCACTTCAACATTTACATTCGCTAAATATCATCCATAGAGATCTAAAACCAGAAAACATTCTCTTTAATGATTTGATGCAAATTCAAATAACCGATTTTGGAACAGCCAAGGAAGTGACAGAGAGTGATCTTGAAACCCCGAAAGCCTCTTCTTTTGTTGGAACAGCCCAGTATGTTTCCCCCGAATTGCTGAAAGATAAACAAGCAGGTGTCAGCTCTGACCTCTGGGCACTAGGTTGCATCATCTTCCAGATGTTGTCAGGGAAATTTCCGTTTCAAGCCCCAAATGAATATCTTATATTTCAACAAATCCTTAGTTGTCGATACGAGTTGCCTGACTATTTTCCGGATGATGCAAAGGACTTGATCACCAACCTGCTGCAGTTGGATCCGCTGAAAAGAATTGGTTGTCCCACTTGTGGAGGTTATGATGCCCTCATGAGTCATCCCTTCTTCAAGGGAATAAATTGGGATACCCTGCTCATTGCTCCAGCCCCTCAAGTGATGTTGCATCTCGCTGATAACAGCTCAGATGATGAAGAAAATGATGATGTTAGTCAGATTACTGATAACTTTGATCAAGTCTTCATGACTGAATTAAAGAAGCAAGCATCTGAGAAAAGAAAAGGAAGGGGAAGTGTAAGTATAACAGCTCATTATGATTTTGTGTTTTGTTAGTCATTGAATCTTCCTAGATAGGTTTAGGTATGTGTGAAGTGAATGCGTAATATACATGTTCATATCAGCGTACTGTTGTATTTTATTGGAAAATGTATGCGGAATATATTTTGCATAAACCAAGTGGAAAGTTAGGCTGAAGGGGGGAAGTGAAAATTGAGGCTCTGGGCAATGTATAGCTTCATGATTGTTAATCACTTTGACGTCCTTAGCTTGAAGAAAGTTGGTCTCTGACTTTTTTGATGTAAATGTTGCCACCACCTTTTACAGGATGAGTCACTTGCTCTCAGTGAACCGGATGACATCAGTGGATTCGGATTATCCGCCTGCATGTCCGAGGAGGAAAGAGAAAGGTGGATGAGGAAACAGCATCAATCTGAGTGGGATTATTTTGCCAAAGGAAAGCTCATCCTGAAAAGAGGTTTATTTTTGTTACTTAGCCAAATCGCTGCTTTTGTAATGTCAATCCTGATTACAAATTATTTACTGTATATACACATACCGTATATATATATGTAAATACCAATGTATATTATGTTTCAGTTACAATTATCATAGGACTGTGCATACTACCTTCCTTATTTCTTAGGTCAGTTGGAAAAGAAGCGAAAGTTATCGGTGAAAGTTCGAGAGTTCATACTAACTGAAGGTCCAAAGTTGCTTTATATTGACCCAGTTTCAAAAGAGGTCAAAGGTGAAATTCCATGGTCAAGCGAACTACGAACTGAGCCAAGGTCCTTCCGAATCTTTTACATCCACACGCCCAACAGGACTTATCATTTAATTGACAAAACAAATAATGCAATGAAATGGTGCAAAAAGATTGACGAAATCAAGAAATTTTACTTTGGCAGGAAATAGTCAAAGATAGCTGTACGGTGCTCGATATCCATTTCTCCTGCATGACCAGTCGCATGCAGCAGACGTGTTTAGTTTTGCAATATTCACATTTCCATTTTTACTTTAGTCTTTTATTTTTGAAATTATCTTTCAAGGGACTGTTTTAAAATTTTTTATCCATAACAGTAAGATTGCAGATATTTTAATTCTTTCCCCTGCTCCATGGCCATTTATAAATATCAACTAGCTTATGTATAGAACGCATTTCTTCTGTATTCATATTGATAACGGTTAGCAAAACTACAGAGTGTAAGTTTGCTAACACAGAACTTCAAACAACTCAATCTCAACAGCTCTTGGCTAGCTTTCTGTTAAGTAGCATGTGAACAGACAACTGCAAACTCATTAACTTAAAGTGTTTTTGTGATCCCCAGGGCATAATGACAGCTCATCTCAAAATCATTCTTTTTAGACTATGTGAACAAGTTTTAACAGCATACATGATCAAAAAGTGTTATCAGAAAAGTTATAAAACAAAAACTCGCTTTAACAATTTGCTAATAAGTCATCTATTAATTATCACATAGTGCTAATCTTGTGGATGTTTTCTTGGAATTTACCAACTTTCCAAAGCAATTTACTCATTCCCTTCCACTTCTAGTTAATGAGTTTCCACTGTGTGTATTACTCAACATTACTCGGTCTCTCAACTCTAATAGTCAACTGTGCTCATGGCAACTAACATTTGTTAGTGATAACCCTTGCTTACTTAGAAAGAAAACGTGCCAGTTATGTTGTCAAGTTATGCAATTCTTGCACACCAAAACTGATGTCACGTTAAATATGGTGCAATTTTGGCTCGTGTTAGTAGGATAAATCCAAGTGTCGCAAAAATTACCGTAATCTATGCACTGACCCTGTTCGTGCATGCTGTACACGTTGCAATTTACGAGCGTTCTATATTGTCACTTATGACATCTGTCTACGAAGCATTACAGTATATTTATGTCTCACGTCTACACTGCTGTAATATCGTCTTTTTTTTGATTTTAGGCTTATAACTTCTGTTAAAAAATCACCTTGTGTACTTTCACTATTAGGCAATTTGTTACTTGTCATTGAAAATGTTAAAAGTTATAACCATACTAACATGTATAAAACTATTTGTAAGATTGCAAGTTTAGTTAATTCAATGTTGCTCTGCTTACACAGAAAATGTCTAAAACCATGTTACATGTTTTCTATCCTGTAAATGTGCCGAATGAACAAAGTTTATTATTTGAAAACGGGGTTTGTCTTTAAAGTAAAATCAATTTTTAGAGTCCGTTGCAAGGTTTTTTGTTGCAAAGCAAATTATGAACTGTTGAAACAGTAGTAAGTGTGTAGTGTCAGGAACTCTCCCGATTTGAGGGTGGCTCTAATGATCTTTAAATGTTCAAGCAAGCAAAATCTGTCTCTGATTCACTTCCATTTCATTTCTATTTGAAATGTTGAAACAGAAGATGTAAAATCAACTCCATTTAAAGAGCACAGGTAGAAACTTAACTAGATTTTAAAATCACTGTTTTAAATTGAAAACTGCTTCCATCCCCAAATACAAACCAAATGGATCAGAAACCTACTATTCAAGCCAAGCAAAATATCGTAATGCAAGGATCGAATACAAATATGTGTTTTAGAGCACAGTTTGTTATTCACCAGTTTATTTATAGTACACACTGTCGCCATCCAGCAATTGGAGGCAGACATTCAAAATTTGACAAGTTTTACTTGACACAAGAGCAAGAAAGTCACAGCATTCCTCTGCTTGTGAAAAAGCAGTAAACAGACAGTTATGTACATCGGAAAAGATTTAAAAATGTTTGACAACGATGTAGTATTTGTGTAAGAATTTAGAAAATAAACCGATTATGCAGGATCAAACCATTATCTTCAAGAAAGTTCATATCATTATTCCAACTAAACCATTTCTATGCATTTTTTATATAAAATGTTCCGAATTGAAAAATGCGTAATAATGTATAGGATATTATGGTGTTGGAATTATTTTAAGAACTGTTTTCAAGAAAACCAGGCCACCGTACATGTAAGAAAGCAAGTGAAACAAATTGCATTATATCTTAATGGTGTTAAGCTTTGAAAAAAGAAATTCTGAAATATCTAAAGCACTACGAAAAATAATAACATCTATGACATTCAAACTTCTAATTCAAGTAAACATAAATATAAAATGCAAATAAGTCTTGGTTAGACTAATAGTTGATTTATGAGAACATGGCTAATTACATAACACAAAACCATCAAATGGGACTGAATGACTTTGAAAAAAGTAGGGGGCAAAATGGTTACCAATTTTTTTCAATTATTTTTTAAAATGTAAACTTTTATTATTGGAAGCATGAAACTTACTCAAAATATGGAACACTTCTCTTTACATTTCACCATGAGTCAAAACTTTTCTCATCCTTGTTGTTAAGTTAAATGGGCACGAAGCCAAACACAAAAAGAGCATTAGTGGGTCTAAGCAAAAAGAGTTGGATTGCTTCTCACAATAAACCAAGCTTTACCGTAGTAGAACAAAACGAGCTCCACAATAAAAATCTCTTTATACTACAAACAGCCTTAATCTACATTGAATAAATATACGGCAACTACGGCCTGCACCAAAAATAGTCAGTTTTAAGACTCAAGTTTACGAGTTGTGCAGACCTTGTAAAACTCAAAGCGCTCGAGTTAACTAAGCCGTAACAATCTGAAATAGCTGTCAGCAATAGCTTTCTGTGTATGGAATCAATCCATTTTTAAGTTGACGTAAATGTATCGAATGAATTTGAGCGAAGCAAAAAAGGAAACGGTTCCCAGTGCAAGGAAAAACGCAAAACAAGTAAGCATGGAATAACCAAAGAATTCGACAGTTTGTACAATGCCGGACATGTTGGAACGACGAACAAAAAAGAAGATGGCGTATCTGAAACAAACAAGGTTTGACATTATGTACTTTCATTATGTCCGAAATTTATCAGCACAACAGCATCCATAGATTGTGATTTCATGCCACTTCATTTGTGTGCTGTACCCAAATACTGAAGATGCCAGTAGGCAAAATACATTTTTCTTATAAAACATACTGACTTCACTTCACATGTTAACATCTTATATTTCCACTAAACCAGCCGACTGTCACGCTACTAATGAACCGTAACTAGGATGATCTCATTATTCACCAATGCTCAAGACCTTATGAAAAGTTAGATTTAATGAAGTTGAAATCCTCATTGTATTTGCATAAAAATCCAAACAGTAACTCACATAAAAACAAAGATTCCAGTGGATCCTGCACTAAATATCGATCTCCACCACCAACTAAAAACACAGCATATAAATTAAAATCTTGATAATTCCATAATTCAAGACAGTGATGGGATTCAAAATTTTAACAATGGATTCGCAATAGCCAATAGACTAGGGTCAAGCCAACAGGGTTTGACAATTGCAACAAACCCAATTGGCAAAAATGGGTTACATACAAAATGTGAAATGCAGTGGTGGATTTGAAGTAAATGTCCAAAAATAGCCAGCTATAAACCCCCAATTTCTTTTCCAAGATAACTTGACGAAATTTAATAACGATTTTGCCGTATGACCGGGTGAATTTACATTGAATTTGCAAAACCCATATAAACTGTTGAATCGCATCGCAAGAATTTTCATAAAGTTTTAACAGAAAAAAGTATTGAAACATGAAACTACAGCTTCTGACTTTTAAACTACTCTCAACTGTATATTTAGAGTTAAAGAATTAGATTTAAAAATTTCTATCGTAGCATAACCAACACGACTAGAATTAGTCGAATTCAATACAACTGTGCAACGGTAAATCATTTCGCAAGTCTAGATGATAACTTACCGATAATCCTCACTGCTAAGCTGAAAGTACGTCAGTGCGACTCCAACACAGGCAGATACGGACAGCTCAATGACAAACACAAGCATGAGCACGCCATACAAGGTGTAGACCTCTCTACCCCAAGCAGTTGCAAATATATAGTAAAGTTCCACAGATACCGCGCTGTTAGAAACATAAATAAAGCTTTAACAATAATATTTACTTTGTAGCAACAGATGTTGATTTTGGGATTTCACTTTTCCAGAGGCTGTTTAACTCGTGGAATTTAAACCACAAACATCTTTATGTTATGATTATGACATTATAAACAGAACAAGTTCTCAATTGAAAATCTTTCCTTTACGTGTCTATACGTAAACATCTGCAGTCTGTTCTATATCTACCATCTGAGTGAGGTATAGAACAGAATGCAGTGGATACATTGTTTTACGGGCTTTAGTGGTCAAGCCATAATCTTGACTTTGTTAAAATTATTTACTGTAGATCCAATAATGTGTATGTATTGTTAAAATTTTTGTGACCAAATAAAAACCTGAAGGGTAAAAATCCTCCAAAGACCATGTGACACATTGTATTGCGATACCAGGGCTGGATAGGAATCTCACGAGCAATGTTTTTCGTCCGACAGGGTGCGTCGAAGTCTCCCGACGTGTTTTTACCCATGATGCCTCCTACCACTGTGAGAGGCAAGCCGATCTACAGCACGAGCAAAAATTATGACAAAATAAATAAGAACTGACGATGCTTGCAATCGCCTTCGATGGCTGTAACAATTGGAGCATAGTTGCCCAAGCATATACTGAACAATAACCAAAGAATTACAAAATAAAGATATTTAAAAGGTTAACATTTACGACATGGAACGAAGCAAGGTCAAAGTTATTAAGAAATTTAAGTTGCTGACGGCAACTTACCATCATCCAAATAAATCCAAGTAATAGAATGGTTGTAAAAGGTAACGCTTGTGTAGAGCCATTCCACCAATGGACAGAGTTAACAATGCTCCAAACAATGAAGCAGGGAGCTGACAGGGGAAGTATTATGACAGGTTAACAATAAAACTAGAGCACTATAGACAATTTAATGCAATCTGACACAACATATTTATATACACAGAGTGTTAAACACTTCATACATGTAACTTGCTATCTTACATTGACATTTATGTTTGTACAAAGAAGGAAAACAAAGTCAATCAAAATACTACACGAAAAAGCAAAGTAAAATAAACTAGATCGTAATAAAAACAAACTCTGGATTGTTGAGTTTATTATATATACACAACATTATGAAATACTTACAAAGGTATAGACTGAAAAATCAAATTAAAAAATATACAGACTCAATAGAACAGCTATGAATAATAACAAGTACTTCTACAGTTTAATGTTTAAATTACCGGTAAAGAGAGAAGAAGTCAAGACAATGTTGGCGACCCAGTTTGTTCCTTGAAACTTGCGATAATATGAACTTGAAACGTAGCCGGCAACACACGATGTGAGAGCGTACAGTAGTATTGCCGCTGTGTTTATTGAACCATGACGATGAGCTTTAAACATTCCGAGCAGTGCCATCACAATTATTCCTACCAAAAGAACACGTTCAATGTCATTGTTGAAAAATGAGTTTCCAACTCAATCGACTTAAATATTAACGCATCTTGAAAGAAAGTTCCGAACAATGACTACCTGTCCCGATTGAAAGAAGTTGGGTGCCCACGCCAATAATGGAACAGAATAAAGACTTAAGTTTTGGAAAGCGAAAGACGTCGGTGTGGATTATCTTCCAACCATTGTCGTCATCACCAAAATCTTCCTCATCATCGGCTCTAGATTAGAATAGACTTGTTTTTACGAAAATGCTTTAGTAGAGGTATCTTGCACATAAAGTAACTAGCTTCGGTATTTACAGCAAGACCACCATGTTTCTCAGAGTTCCTTAATCGAAAACTCTCATCAACCTGCACAAACTACCAAGGAAAGAGCATCCTGTAAGCTCTATAACTTCTTCTTCTTCTTCACTCGATGGAAATCAGAATGAGACTGATAAAGTGTTGGTAGGTCCAAGTTTATAACAAATTGTTCACAGGTCACATTTGTTACTTGTTGTCAAGGACTAGGCAGATGAGTTTGGAAAAAAGTTTATTAATGTACTTGCATTCACAACTTAGTCTGTATTTGCAGACGTTGATATATATTTTCATCTTTACTTATTGCGACCAAAAAACACTGCATTATGACAAACACCAAATAGGAGGATTCTGCTGCCTCATTGAAGTATTTGAAGGTATGTGCTATCTTAATACTTTGTACACTAATAATATATGCTGATCTATTAGTTAGTCTTTGTAAAGAAGTCAAGATCTGTTAACTTGAAAAGGAAACATAACTGCATTAAAAATTAATTCACTGCTTATCAACTGCAATTATCAATTTTGTTATGTTTCGCACAGAAATTTTAGTTTCACAGAAAATTTTTCTTAAACAGTTTGTTAGAAAAGTGTCATTATTTGGTGTGAATTAGTGCTCTTTGTTTAAAACGTTATTCGTAAGTTTATTACATCATGGTGGAGAAAAAATTGGTGTCTGATACAACAGTCGACTAAATGTGATCGTCATTAAGGGACATTAATCTAACAAGCTTCTTCAACTTTCCCTTAATAAACTGTCAGTGCAATGGGGCCTAATTAATTTGCACTTTTCATAAAGGTTACAATTGATTAGCACAACATCTTAATCTGGCCACAGTAAAAAAGTCAAAAATTCCTTGGTGACTAAAAGTTATGCATTACCAATTACCATCGGTGTAAATGAACGCAGGAAAAGGCAATTTGCTATGCCTATTTTTAAGCAGGTCCCTAGCTTAATCCCAATGTCACAACAATCCAAACTCGGTAACAAAAAATCTAAACATTTTTTTCTATTTCTTTTTACTTTTGTCCAATTCGATTGCTGAAGTATCCTAATCTTGCAAATCTATTTCAAATTATCAAACAGTATTTAAATGTTAGCATGTTACAGCCTTGTTTGTTGGGAATATTTTGATATAGTCATATCGCTGGGTTCAAGTTTTAACACCTGATGCACAAATTAACCTATTTTTTAACAGGCAACATATTACGATGACAAAAACTTTTACAGCTCACTCATATGGTTGGGAATTGAGAATTACTTACGCAAGTAACAAGCAAAGGTTTTCAAGTAAGCAATTGTTTACTTGAATCCAGCTCATGAGCTACTCACTCATGAATTAAAAGCATCTCTCATTGTTATAGTAGCAAATTACTCACTGTTAGTGTAGACCTGGTTAAAAAGAAACCAATATATGTTTCTTACTTGTTGTATCTGGAGAAATCACTTCGCAAAACTCTTGCCAAGATGACAACAACAAAGGCCATCAAAAGTGAGACTAAAATCACGGAATTGATAATTGAAAGCCAGTGGATTTCAAGAGATTTGGGGAAGAAGCTAAAAATATAAGAAACAGTTTCAAAAAATACAATGACTTATATAACTACATACCCCATCATCCCACTGAGCTATACAAAAATTTGAAGTTCAAACATAATCACAAATAACAATCAAAATAAAAACTGTTTATTCAGCAAAATGTGTCAGTAGTTCAATTTCATACATATACTATATATACAAATATGTTTTTACAATTACAAAAAAATACGTTGTAAATGAAACGACATGAGTGTTAACAAAACCTCTGTTGACCTGTAATCTTTAAGGAGAGAACTTCTTTTTATAGGATCATATTCAGTTGGTTTCCAACTGATGCTGTAGAAATATTTCAGAGTTTGTGGAGCTTCTTCGTTTAATTTTGTAGCTTCATCCTGACGAGTTGTCACGTTGGCAGAAACAATCTGGGATATATACACACATTTAGGGCCACTTTTAATCAATGAATCTGTCAAACAACTAATTACAGTACATGTAGGAGACTTACCAGTATATGTATATACATAACAAGAGCATAATTGTGTTTATTGAAATAAATTTGTTAGGCTAATAGTAATAACTAATATCAATTTTATGAACCAGTATATCATTAGACAAAATAAAAATTTTTCAAGATACAAGCTACAGACAACTAAAGTAAATATGACAGCCAACCTTGTCATAGTTATAGGTAAATTCAAAATGAATGTGCGTGTATAAAAATATCTCATGAATGTGTGGTACAGCAAGAAAACTGTGTTCTTCAAATCGCCCAACAAAACTTCTCATCGTCAATTCATCAGCAACCATTTCGAAGTAGTACAATTCCTCAATGGCTTCTCGCAACTGGTAGAGTTCTTTTTCATTCAACGTTAGTTCACATAATTCTCTGTTCTTTTCATCCATTTTGAAATGAATTTCATACTGAGAATATGCCATCCTATCTCCATCTAGCACTTCACCAAGAGTCAGCGATTTGTGCTGTATTTTCTCCGGCCGACAAACAGGCAGTGAGAAATAGTGGTAAGTTTCATGTGGATTAAAGTATGGTCCGACTTTATTAACAAACACATCAACTTTATCTCCATCTTTATATGCTTGGAGAGCAGAGGCCCAAGAGATAGATAAAGCAAGCAGAATATAATCGAACAGCATTTTCCCCAGTTTGAAATGTATCTACATAAAAAGAATTTTCAGATATTCGACCTGCAATAACAACTAAATAAGAGAACTTCAATTAATCGTGCACACATTGTAAATGGGGTGGGACAGATAACTGAAACTGGTTATCTTTTCATAATTAACCAGCATTGAAATCAAAAGTTTTTCTTATTTATACGATTTACAATTTCTTAAAACAACTTTTCTTTATAAGTGCGTATGTTTGCATTCCAACTTATTGATTGCTTTCTCAGTTTCAGAGAAGAATCGTTGTTTCTTCAGGCATGAGGCTGGAGTGGTGCAAAGTTTGGCATAAAGGGGCACGTTAAAAAGGGTTGGGTCCAAGATAATAATCCGAGAAAATCTTGAAAAATTTATCTCGCTGAAATAAATGGATAAATTTCAGTCATAATTAAAAGGCAAGAACCCAAAAACGACTACCTTTTTGGAGAGTTTCTTTATTCAATTTTACAATGTGACTATTTCATAGGTCAGACAGCCTGTTGGTTAAGATAGGCGGTTGGTTAGGAGAATGGATAAGCAAAAAATTGATTTTAGCTGTTTAAGGTTTTGCTGTAGTTAAATCTAGATTAGAAAGTAGATTTAGGTTACTACGTTATAACATTTAAGTTAGGTTATCAAGAAAATGTAAAAAACAGGTCCGAACACACAAAATAGTAACAGCGTTATATTTATCATAAATTGGCGTTCAAACCAACTCTTCTACAGATGTATGTTTATTATAAACTGACCAACAGAATAAAAAATGTAATGTATGTTGATGAATCTTTTGGTGCATGCAGGTGCCACACTTTCACTATCTTTGTATGGGAACCCAGAAATAATTCTGCAAACTTAAAGCAGTTAATTCCAAATACAGATTAGACAATAACTATTTAACCAAACGTAGGTCATGCAGCTCATTGTTGAAATAGGCAATTAGGAGAATAGGCCGATCTACAGAATATATCATTTTTCGACGAAATCTTCAGGCCAGTATGAAATGCACAATTTTTGAGCACCGGACAGGGTAATTTCCAAAGACGTGGGTGCACCAATAGGCAACAAAAAATTTTAACCGGTATGCGCAAGTGTGCACTGAATATCGCTGATTGGGAATTACTTTAGTTTACAAGGTAGCTTTTTTGACTCATTTTGTGAACCAGATAGCTACGTTGTGCACCAGATAGCTACCTTGTTTTTACAACGCTTTCTTTCCATATGGGTCTCTAGGGTGCAGAGATGATTCTGCCTTCAGTGCACGCCACCACGCCAAAATGTGTCTTTGCACACACGATTTGTCGTCAACCGAAATCTGCCATACTTTACCAAGGCCAGATAAATTTTAATTAACCCTTATCGAAACTTGGCCAAACGTTACAGCCAAATGGATTTAGCCAACCTTGCTTATTTGTCACGCTTCGATGATTTTAAACAAATGCAAGTATGAAAGTTTATTTGAAATTTATCTCGGCTCAGGTGTGCAGCTGCCATGAAATAGCCTACAAGCATCTTAAAATGATGTACAAGTTGTTTTACACAAAAAAGTCCGGTGTCTGGGTGTGCACATGACATAATCTGCAGTCTGAAGAACAAAAGAAAGGGTATGGCATATGCAGAAAGTTTATTTTAGCAACTATTTACTAGCCTATGTTATAACATTAGGTTACTACGGTACGGCTATGTTGTATGATTTTTCCGATAAAGCGGTGAAAATTACGGTACATTCTCTAACTGTAGGCTATAATATCTGAATATAAACCTGTGCATCAGCACAGTATTCGGTATAGGCTATCTATAGCCAATTTTACCATTGGGATATTCAGACATGAGACATTAGGATGCACGACCTGCACTTTGTTAGCTGCATATGGATTTGTTAGATCCCTAAATTGGTTTTGATGCTTTACCCTAACCACTAACCTTTACTAGTTTATGCCTTTTGCCCACCCTGCCACACAAAAAAATTTGAAGCCACCAAACCAGTCGCGCATAGAAGTTTGGAAAATCCTCGGTCATTGGTCTGAACTCTGAATTTCTTGTGTAGTCTACGTCGCTAAAATCACTCGAGCATATAATAAACAAAATTCGTCAGTTTACAAATTTTCAAAAGGAACGCAATTAATACCAAAAACAGAACTAAGCCAAAGTAGAATTTAAGCCTTGAACTCTGGCCTGGGCGTAATTCTTTACCAAATTACTCAAATATTGACGGATCTGGTGCTACTCATTGATTGCTTGTGAGCGTGTTTCATATTTGACCAATTTACAACGAAGTTGGCACCAGAGTTTTTCCTTCTCACAGTCTAAGGCGAAAAATAAACGATACGATATTCCTACGACATTAGCAAAGTTATAACCAAATCAATTCTTTGTCACTCTATTCAAGTTGAGTCAATGTCGTTTACCTTATAATAACTTTGCCAATGTCACGATAGTCGACAGATAACATTTAAGTCGAATTAACATTCTTGAGGGGCATATCAAACCGAAGCTGGTCGGTCTGATACGATCTGCAGACGAGTCTGCAATTGGTTGTGATTCATAAAATATACATTTTTGTTACCTAAAACTTTCGATTTTTGCTATACAGTTTTGAATACATGAAGCTGTAACTCCATGTAACTTTAACTCTGTCCATGTAATTTGGCAATTACATCAGAGCTATTTACCGCTTAGCGAAAACTAATCCCAAGAAAAAAGTTGCTGACTCCGGTATAACTTGCCACTATACTTCCCCAATTCAACGTCTTGGTAAAATTTATATTGTCTACTATACCCAGGCAATGATAATAGTGGTAAATTTCGTGCGGATTAAAGTACGGTCCTACTTTATTGAAGAACACATCAACTTTATCTCTATCTTTGTATGCATGAAGACCAACAAATGGGAATTAAAAGCAAAATATAAATGTACTGCATTTTATCTGTTTGGAATTTAGTTTTGTATGAAATAGAAACAAACTTCATTTCCAACCAAACCGTCCCAAAACAGTAATGACCTGTCATTTTAAGCATTAAGTTAGTTATAAAATCATGTTCTAATCAGATTGTGCAAGCTACCTATTACAGAATACATAAAAAACATAAGTCTGAAACAAACTTCCCAAAGATTATTTATTGCTACTATTCACTGCTTCTTTAAAGTTTTTAAAGCACCGATGATTTATCGCTAATAATAATTCGCAAATCAATTAAAATTACTTGACCATATGACAAAAAAAATTTACAAGCGATTAAAAGCATTTAAGCTGAAATAACCTACTGAATAGTTTTTCATGGTTAACGAGAAGCAAATTTATTGATTGAAATGGCAAAGATAAGCATGTTGTTGACTTTCGCCAATCATCATAACAGCTAATAGGCCTGTTCAAGTTAACCTTTTACCGAGTCGCATCAAAGTATCTACACAAGGTAAGAAAAGTAGAATGCAACACGAGGATGAATCCACACATAACCACATACATTATGATAGAACGCAATCTTTTAAAAAGGCAGTGTGTTGATGGTGTAACTACTACGCTGGAATTTTGACGATCAAAATGCATGCAATCTGAATCTACTGGCTCAAACATCAGTATTGCACTTGTCTGACCCTTCTCATCTTTTCTTTTCGCTTCTTGTGATGTTTTTTGTTGCTTTTGGTATCACCAACTTCACCACTTTTGGTAAAAGTCCTAATATTCCGTGGTTTAAAAAACTCTCTTTCGACCTGGTGAATTTCATCGACACTTTCCTTATTTACTCTGTTTATTCTAGCCACTAGAGGAGCCAGATCATCGGATACAGTGAGTGAGTTCTTCATTGCACTCAACACCATCGACACTTTTGAAATTGTCCATGATTCATATTCCTCTTTATCAGTACCAGGCGGCGCCCTGCTGTACAGCAATTTTCCATTCACATAATCCTTTAGTACAACTCTGGCTGACCTGGAGTTATCGGGTTGACCGTGAGATGTCATAAAACCTCTTGACAGCGCATGCGCACTCAACATTTCCGAAGATTTGGGTGCACGATTTGGGTCTTCCCCTTCCTTAGGTTTAGCGATGTTGATCCCATATGTTCCTTCCACAACTTTCCGATTTATTCGACGACAGAGAAGATTCGCTGGTCCAACGTGGTCGCGCATCTGATCGATTGGCAATATGCCACTCAGGACCATCTCAGCCTTACTGGAGACCAGGCTTGGAAAGACAAGGCCTGGGCAGTCACATAAGCACAACTCCTTGTCGATGTGAAGCGTCTGGAAATGTTTTGTTCGGCCCGGTGTGGCAGAGACAGCTGCTTTCTTTACACCGAGCAGCGTATTGACAGTTGAACTTTTTCCAACATTGGGATACCCGACCATTCCAACTACTTTTGAGCTCTTGCCATGGACTAGGTTTTTTAGATATGTTATCATTTCATTTCTGGTCAACAAACCATCTTCAGAATTGTCAGTTTTATTGCATGTTGTTGTGACATCATCAATGACATCACCATCAGATTCACTAGATGAGCTTGCATCATCATCATCATCATCTTCAATATTAAAAGGATCAAACTTCTTTTTTCTATCTTCAGAATCTTTGCTTGAAGTCTCCAAATCTTTATTGGCTAACTCCAGTTTTTCATTTTCTAAAATCGCAGACCAGAAGACAACTTCAACTCCTAAGTCTTCAAAATATTTTCTCCACGTTTCTCTCTGCTTTGGTGAGAGCAAGTCGGCTTTGTTAACGAGAATAACATTTTTCTTTTCAGAACTAACTTCTTTCACGTAAGTCTCCATATCCTTACATCTAAAAGCATGAATGCAATTTCTGTGAAGTTTACACATATCTCATTCATATATATACAGAACGGAACATTGTGTAACTTATAGTGATATTAACAAAAGTCAAAATATGGCATAAAATATTTTGCAGTTGGCATAATATTCACTCCTGGAGTTTGATTGTAAACATTCTACCACAGAACATTGCTAATGGCCATGGTTAAAAATAAACAAACTCATCAACTCACAGAAGCTGTAGAGTACAATGCACTGTAAATGACTATCAGCAAAAAATCAGACAGTTTAGTGTTTACCGAAAAAGAAGCGGATCCCGCGCATCAACGATCTGCACAACAACATCACTGCGTTCAATAACCCGCCACAGTTGTCTCCAGAAATCCAGATTCTTTTCATACGGGGTAATAAGTAAATCTTCATCTTCTTGCAGCTAAACACAACCACCATAAACTCCAGCAGTTACATAGCATTGATTATAACTGTTAACAATAACAGATTCAGCATAAACACACATCAGCATCTCTCAATTTCCTACCTACAATGACAGTTCCAGATATGGTAATTATATTTGACCTTACACAGCAGGTGATATCAGAGTTTTTAGGAACAGACATTACCTTGGCTAATTGCCTCCTCCATGACAAGAATGATTCCTTTTCTTTAGTGTCTAACACTTCTTTGGTCATGTTTTCATCCCACGGAGGCCTTCGCGGGATACTGATGAGATGTGCAAACTCCTCATGAACCTCAGCAAGACGTTGTTCTTCTTCCTTCGATATGACACCTGGAAAAAGAGTAAATGAATGCTCTAATAGATCAAAGATAACTCAGTCATATGGCAGGCTTTGTAGACCATACAAAGAAGCTTTAATTTCAATCTTGTTTAAAGCACAACCTTGCTTTTCAGAGTCAACAAAGTGAACGTTTAACTTTTGAGCTGTGAATTCTGTCCCCGCTAGCTCCGCAGTTGCAAGAAAGTCATCCAATGAAGTCAGCTCCGTTACAGACTTGAGATTTAGTTCATCTCCTTCTTGTTCAGCTGCAAGTTCTGCAGCATGCTTGTGGGCCACATTTTTACTATTACCAAACCTATCCTTTATTAAACTCTTGCCAAGACCGGGCGCCTGGTGCTTTTTACGAGGCATTCTAACCTTTAAAAGTATTGCGAACAAGCTAAATGCAAACTGTAGCTGATATGTATAGACTAATTCACAGGACAACACTAATCTACGGAAGTGACAATACAAAATTAACCTAAAACTATAAATCCTACCGGTCCCAACTCTCACTTTTCATGACTAAGTTACCCACAAAACTTCCTCACTTGAGGAAATTAGTGTTGAGCTGATGACCAATTACATACAAACAACGTTTTGTAAAAACATCCAAGTTTAATATTTTAACAAGTTAAACATAGGTTATAGGCTAATTAAGTGTACAATAGCCTATATATGCCCACAAAAGATTTTTGGATTATGTAACAAACTTTATCCATCTAACAAAAAAATGGGTCTACTGCAGTACCAAATGACGTTACAATTGGGGTCTAGTATACAAATGTATCGTGTGGTTGTGCACTTCTGCACTAGACCCGAAAAAATATATAGCTCCTATCCCCTATAGGCCCATATTTTATATTTGTTCCAGGGTTATAACTTGTAACCAAATCATTTTTTTCGAGTCTAGTATACAAGTGCACAACCAGATGACATCACAGTTTAAGTAGCTGGGATCTATATAGTAGGCTATACAAAGACATCCTGTGGTTGTGCACTTGTATACTAGACCCTTTTTTTTGACTCGAGTCAAGTCAAGCCAATGCCTTTAATGACAACTATTTTTAGATCACACTTTCTAGGCCTATGCGTTACATTAAATTGGTTACTAGCCTATAACGTCATAACACTCTACACATTAGCCTTTTTGATATTTTTGCAGAGAGTTGTAATTTTTTGAAAAATAGGCTACCTGGTTTTTTAATTTAAAGTTGTCTTTGTCTTGTCAATGACTTGAGTCATTACAACACTGTTTTGTACAATTTTATTCTTGCACTAAAACACACTAGGCTAAATGTCGCAAAATCAGATGCCATTACAAAGTTTCGGTCCAACCTTATGAGCATAGTTTTAGCCTAGCCTAAAGAAGGCACTGCATGAAATGTAACCTGAAGCAGAAATTTCAGTTGCGCACTTCTAACAAAAATTTCAGTGTGTCGTAGACAAGTAGACTCGTAGTCGTAGTCTGAGACGATCGCCACTCCATGGCAAGGATGTTCGGGCATGGGACGCCAGGTAGTGCTTCCTGCCGAAGCAAAGTTAAAATTTTGTAATCGTAAAACAAACATTATTTGCAAAAAATCATTGAAAATTAGATCAAAAGTTTAGTGTTTTAATAAGTTGTGCCAAGAATAGTGACTTTACTTAACCCTGTCTTAATTGAACGTGGCTAAGTGTCAGCCACAAAACAAAATACTTATTTCGAAATTGCGCTATAAGTGTAAAGGCTACAACTTTGATTTTTTGACTTTTCCTAAATATTCTTCCTCAGCCTAGCGATTTGTAATTCATGTATTTACCTTAATTAGTATTTTGTAATTAACAATCTTTGAAGCATATATCCAAAATTTTGGCAAGCTTGACAGCTAGGTCCTCTAGGGAATCGAATGGAGAGAGCAAAACAAAGCGGCTCTTTACACTCGAATAGGTATCGGCACCCAAACCTTTGTTACGTCTTCCTCTTCATTTGATAAAGCTTAGTAGTAACAGTAATACACAAAACTGCCGTTTGTAACGCATATAGAATAGCTTATCACGAAAGTGCAAAGTTGTATCAGCACTAAAACTGCCAAATGAAATTTGCTAGAAAAAGTAATGGATGGCTTCTGTCAGTAAAGAGGACGTGTCAAAATGTGCAACGAAAACGGAAAGTGCAAGGTACCATATTTTGCCAAATTGTGATATAGAGTTAAATACAACAACAGAAAATTTGAAATCCATAATTTTCTAAAGTTTGATGAAAACATACAGCATATCGTCATCTTATTGTAGCCAGAACACAAAAAGAGAAACAGCTGTTCAAACAAGCAAACACATTACAAGAGGACTTTGAAGTAGCTCGCATTAACTAAACTAAAATTGCACTGGTTAATTAATCTCTAATGATTCGTCATGATTCTTTTTCCCGATTAGTTTATATAGGCTTATTGCCTATTAATTGGTTTTAATAAACGGTCATTTGTAAGATGCACAGATCAAAATTTCTTAGGACAAATAAAATTTTACTTCACGCCACACAATGACACTCAATTCGAATAAAGCATTGCTTCACCATACACCAGTCACCACGATTGACGCCTACATCGCAAACGTTATTATTCTATGCTTAAGTCAACTGGTTGAGGATTTAGATTATTATCGACTTAAAAAGGAGATAGAAATTTGAGATATTTTATTCCACTTTTTCCATACTTCTCTACTTTCCGCATTTTCCCATACTTCTTGTTTTTATTCCTCATGTTTCCCTGCTTCCGCCAACATTTCAGTCCGACTGGGACCGCGTGTCTGAAACTGAAAGCATTCACCGGTGTTTAATTAGACTAGGCTGCAGAAGCATAATTGTTTTATCGTGATTTGCACTGTAGGTCTCTTATGCTATAAGACAGTAAGAGTAGTGCAAAACGACGATGTCGCCAAAAAAGAGCGATCCTGCAAAAAATGTCGATTTCATAGCTCTGGACAAAAATGAGCAAGAAAATTTGTCAAAAAAAGTGAAAAAATTAAAGAAAAAGGTTAGTAAACCTGCTGCTTTCGTAACGTCCTATTTTATGCAAAGAAAAACGTTTTATTATTTTGTTTACGGTAAGCCGGTTGTATTGTGATTTTATCAATTTGGATTGCCAGTCTAGACATCCTCTTGTATTTTTGTACCATACCGACTTAGGCTAATAGGCCTGATGGAAAGTGAGACACCAGCACACAGCAATTTATCATTGTACATGACGAACTTTTTATCTTCACGTCGATTTGTCATAAAAATCAAAAAATTGCTCTTTTATTACGTTTAAAAAATAGGATTGCCCATCGATGCATCGATATCACAATGTCAAACGTGTAATGATATGTGACGACTTTGCAGTTGCGATAACGCAATCGTGCAATGGTTAATCAAGTGTGCACCAATTCAATCTTTCTCCAGTGCGTTTCTATAGGCTAACAGTTGTAATTATAGATTTATCAAATCTAGTGCAGAAATGCACAACCACAGGATGCATTTCTGTACTAGACCCCAACTACTCAAGTTGTGATGTCATGTGGTTGTGCACTTCTGCACTAGATCTTATATATCAATCGATTTATGTGTGGACTGGAGAAACTTTCGTAGATTCTTACCGAAATTTGGCCAATTATTACGATTACATGGAAAAGGCTAGCCTTGTTAATTTGTCACGATTCAGTGATTTTAAATATTTTTAACAGTTTTACTGTTGTCCGTTTTTCTGCTACATTCATGTCCTTCGTGTCATGTGCCAATTGTTGTTTCGATTGAACTCTCCTGCTACTTGATAATATCTAAAGAGTTGTGACTGACTTGAGACTACCTGTAATCACACACGTAGACTAATAAGTTGTATAGATTTTGCATCTGTAGTCTCTTCTTAAAATGGTAGCGGCAAGTAAGTAGATACAGACTACAACGTTGTAGGCAGCATCTCGCTTTGGTAGGGTCTATCGGCGGTATTGCGGCCACATTTTTTCTTTGCGATTTAAATCTCATGTTAAATACGTTTGCCTGGGGCTAGCGAAAAAATTTTTTCACCATATTGTGCAGAATTTAATCTACTTTTTTACTATAATTTTATATTATTTTCTGTTGATGCAAAAACGGAGCAAAACGATTTCTTCCAAGACTACTTTTTCCGGGTAATTGCGGACACTTCTTGCAAATGCGGCCACACATCTCCATAAATGCGTCCGCATTTCCCTGCTTTTGCGGACGTATTTTTATGAAGAATTTAGCCTTTTACAGTATTGCCGTTTGTTGTGTGCAAGACTGAAGAAGAACATTGGAGTTACAAGCAATGCAAAATAAATTGTTTTTATTCATTGATTCATCGAATAACTGCATAATAAATATATGTATGTATAAATATTGTAAGAATAAGGGAGAAGAATATTCAGGTAACTTGGTTGGTGTAAAACGATGCGTAACCACTACGATTCGTTTTTACTTTTGCGTTTGTATAATGGACGGGCCAAGTTTTAAACGTTTTTAGTATACCTCACATATCCTATAAGCGTAACTTAACCGTAACGATTATCGTATGTTTACAGTGTAATGCAAAATAAAAAGCGAGTCATTACGCTTAGCCTGCATCGAGTACAAGAAAAATTCCAAAGGAATAAGGCGGCAAGCTTATACTCGTGTAGCCTACATGTTAAAACTTTATGGTACAACATGTTTTTTGATAATGTATTTGTTTATTTCATGCGACAAGAAACAATTCAAGAAAATACCACTTGAGAGTCGATGCTAATGAAAAAAGAACCGAAAAATTTTATCAGCACCATTTTCACACAAACATATCACAATACCACTGCACGTTTTCAATTTCATTAACCTCGATATTGAGGTTGGTGCATTTGGTATGGTCCCAGAAATCACAAGCTACCCATGACGGTTCAACCGGACCTATTTTCCACTTTAGCAAATAGCTGAAAGAGCTGCATTTAGCATTACTTGATCGTAAGAGTTCCTTGATTTCTTACTTGGTAACTCCATATTGCGCAAGTAGACCAAAGTAAGCAAATAATCACGTGCAAACAAAGCATTTGATAAACTAGAATGACCACGTTATGCTGTCCGCATTTAGGGGGTTATTTTGTAATTGTGATGAAACACAGAAAAATAAAAAAAAAACATTGAAAAAAAAGACATAGACATCTCAAATTTTGTACATACACAGAAGAAGGATACAGCTACTCGTGTGCGAAAAAAGAATGAAAAAAGAGCAACATTTGGTGGAGAAACAGCAGTTTAGTTTGCAGAGTGAAAAAAAATTTTTGGCTGTTTTTCATATCGTTCTGGTCTCTGTTTGAGGTAGTCACGTTCTAAGGGTAATAACAAACGTTTTACTTGGAGTAACTTCCTGAAATTTGCTGGAGTTGTTTGTTAGGAATATTAGATGAGGCTAATTTAAAAAAAATTATTTTTCGGTAATTTCAGAAAAAAATTTACGGGCCGCAAAAGCGCCGTGGCCGCAATAGGGCCGATTGACCCTAGGAGCCGCAAACGCAAAGTCACAGAAAAATATTTTTTACGATTAAACGAATCTTTTTGTCAAGGTTAATTCAGACTTTTAAGCGGGTATTGATTTACAAATTACTCAAGTGTGAAAAAAGTTTAATAAGAATTTATCTCGGGTGGACAGCTGCCACGAAGTACAAACTGGGATATGCGCAAGTGCATTCATAATATTTTGTTCACTATCACCACTTGCAAACAAAATTTATATTTCATTTTTGACTTTTCTTTAATTTTACAATTGTTAATTTTTCTCTGTATAACAGAAAAGTAGCTTTTTAATTAACATGTTATTTTGCCTATGATATAAACCTTGCAATGTTATACTATCTCCTGACTGATGTGATAACTTTTCCCCTTTTTAATATATTGTGAAAAGTTTAATGCTATCCTAGACAAGCTTGTCAATTAGCTTGTTTGTCATTAGACGTGATTTGTTCTAAATCCATTGGTTTTGTTTTACTTAGAAAAAGAGTGATGAGTTTCCATCAAATGAGCCTGGAGTTGTGTTTCTGAAACACATTCCCAATGGTTTCTTCGAGCCTCAGATGAAAAGTTACTTTGAACAGTTTGGTGAAGTGAAGAGGTTACGTTTGTCTCGTAGTAAAAAAGTATGTTATTTTTGTTTTGTAGCCTGTATTTTCATTTCATGTTTTATAATTGAAGTTTGCTACTGTTGATATTTATTGTTTTTTTAGACTGGACGATCAAAAGGTTACGCCTACATTGAGTTCACTCATAGAGAAGTTGCTAAAGTTGTGGCTGAAACTATGAACAATTATCTTATGTTTGAGAGATGTTTGAAGTGTAAGTGTATGGAAGTTATTTTGAATTCATTGATAGTTTGTTTGACGCTTTGTACTATACATTAATTATATATACACATTTACTAATTTGGTGCCTTTTTGATATCGTATTTGTTGTATATTCTTTAAGCTACAGCTTCTATTTATTTATCTGGTCTACGTTGTGGCTTGATTTGGATCAAGCATTGATTTCATTTGAATTTTGATGCGCTACTGCGCTTCTTATTTCAGAATAGCAAATATCTTACTGTTTTTGTTCAACTTATATTTGAAAAATACGCATCAAAGTGTGTATATCATAACTCATAAGGTATGCAGTTGGTATACCACCTTGTATATATTTTCTGGATATTTTCACTCCAAAATAACTTTGCACAAGTAAAACTTAGCATTGTTCTAGGTGAGGTTGTGCCTCCTGAGAAGTTACATGCTGACACCTTCAAAGGATCCGACAGAGTATTCAGGAAACCAACCTCTCGTAAAGACTCGGTCAGACAAGTGAATGAACAAAGTAAAGATCCCAAACGGGTAAGTCCTTTGTTTAACTAAGGAACTACCCTGTGTTCTTAGGCTTGTCTAATACTTCCTCTATCCTTGTAACTACTGTTATAAAGTCAGAGTCTGCTATACATGTTATCTAAATTACTACTCACTGTAAATTGCTAATGCATTGTCCATTAAAATAAAAAAGGTTGCCAAAAAGATGACGAAAACAAACAAGAAACGTAGAGAACTGATGTCAAAGCTAAAGTCCTTTGGAATTGAATATGATATAAATCAGGTGCTTTTGACTTTTGAACTTAATTATATATTCATTTTGTTTATGTAAGTCAAGAGCATCTTTGAGAATGATTTTCTTTGATATTTTAAAAACAATGCTCATTTTCAAGTGATTTTGGTTTGCTTTTTTTAGTTAAAAACTAATCCAAAGTGGACTGCTGCACCACGAAAGTTCCCCGATCCGAATACAGGTTTGAAAATTAATGTTAAAAATTAGTGCTATTATTTCAATTATTGCTCCTTCCTACTTCAACATTTCTTGCAATGCTTCATTATAAAAATATGAACATAATGATGGATTTTGTCTTATGTCACTTTTTCAATGCAAGACTTAGCTGTGTCTGGTGCTTACAATGTTGTAATATGCAGTGGTAAAACATTTATATATGAATTTTAGATCTTAGAACTTCTTTTGAAAAATCGGAGATACGGAAACAATTAGATGAAATTATTGATTCGTATGATTTCAACGTTGGAAGTATCAAGGATTGCAAGAATAAAAACAAGGAAGAAAATGAAGAATCTAGTCCAGATGAGAAAGAAGAGGAAGATATTCAAGATTCAGGTCATGAATCTGGACCTGAGGAGGAATCCAGTGAAGAAGTGGTTGAAGAAGAGAAAGTCGAGGAAGAAAATGAAGATGCCAATGACACTGCAGCACCTTCTCCAGATGTGACTTCCGAAATTCTCGTGGACACTGAAGATGAGGAGGTTTCCTTCAAGACTCCTCCACAATCTTCCAGAGTTAAAAAGAGATCACTCTCTTCTGCGACAAATTCATGTTGTTCTAATGAATGTACAGGAGAGATGACGCCGAAAATAAAGAGAAAGGCAAAAACACCGAAACTCTCTAAGATTGAACGGAAGCAAAAACTCATTGAAAAGAGAAAATTATTATGCATGACGGTTTAGCCCTGAAATGTTTTGTTTGCTTTAGTTGATCTCCGGTATAATGGTATTGTGCAAAAATCTTTCTAAATTTTCACTTTGATCGATGAGTTACGTAAAATTACCTGTGACATGTCTTGCAAGAAACCTGCAATTACAAGTTACAAAGGACCAATCTCAATTGCTCTGCCACTGCACTGTCTAGGTCTAGGAATTAAGGAGTCTTGCATGGAAGAATCGTGTTTTTTTATTGTGGTTTGCTCTGTTGCAAATTAAATTGACGGTGAAGAGAAACTTTGATAAGCGTTTGTCGAATCAATTTGCAACGCACTTACTAATTTTTAACTCCCAATATTTAGGCACTGTTCACATTAAAGCCACACCTTGGTACTGCAGAATTTTCTTGAACCGTAACTTGGCTGCAGTGTCATCAGCTGGTGAGCTTGCCAACTCTTGCTTGTATGTTCACTGTGAACATAACTTGTACCTAAAGAATACCAGTAAAGTTATAGTTAACCAGAAAGCTTGGGACATAACTAAATTTGCGCCGGGATTACCTCATAATACAATATATAACATTGCTAATTTAAGATATATCAATAATCCGACATTATGAGAGTCTGGGCAATAATGCAATGTATTTAAAAAAAAAATGCCAGATAAATCATTTATGTTTGCTGTTACAGAGTCTGAATAAGGGTATGTTTCCTGCTAAAAGCTCTTGAGCAAGTGCATAAAGTTGGAATAAACAGAGCGAGTATCAAATTGGTTTTCACATTTTGGATTTATTTTATCTAGTATTGTAGCGTATAACGTGAACTGGATGTATAGTAACTGAAAGTTCTGACTTCTCGAAAAGGCTGACTGAAAGCACACAGAATTCAAGCCAACTAAAAGTTTAATTTCAACATTCGGCAAATCAGAAATTATAAACCGACCTTCTCTGTAACACGTGCTCTTGAAAATGAATGCAATTACGGACACTCAAGGTCACACAAAAGTAGAGGTCCACTTACATCTTTCACAAAACAAATAATTCTAGGTGTGGCACTGACCGCCACAGTATAATTGAATTTAAGTGGAAGTCGGAAAGCGTCTAACAAAATAAGTTTTAAGTTCATGTATATAGCTTTATTGAATTAAGTCCCATTTTATAAGTTTGCTTACTCATCAAGCAGGCAGGCAAATTCTAATGCATGCTAAAGAATAAGCTATATATTGTAGTGAAGCAACTTGTGGAGATGCACATACAGCATGGTATGGTGTTACAATTTTTATTCTCGTCAGACTGAAGAAAGTCTTTGTAAGATGTGATTTCTTATCGATCGAAACCCGGTTTTGAACTTTTTCGTGCAGGTTACGATAAATTTGCAGTTTTATTCGATGTTTTATTATTTGTTATATTGCTTGAAGTTGAAACAGTTCACTAAGATCGCTGAGCCGAAAAAGCGTCATTTATACCTTGCTGAAGGGTATTACAACGGTGGGTAGTGCAAGTAACTTGATTTACGAACTAGGCGCACAAATCACTTTGCCAACCAACCACCAAATGTTGCTTTCCTGTGATGGTTTGATTTCAATGTCTTCAACTTCGAGAATTTCCCAATTGCGAAACAGGAAATTCCGCAATTTGCGCTGGACTGCCTGGCTTTATGACCAAGAGTAAAAGTATTATTTCAGTATTTAGGCTTGTAAAAATTAACTTTCTCGTTTGATTAGTTTTGTAAATCCGCGTGAAGGCGTAAAAGCGTGCATGTGCCACGCTCTCTATACCAACCAATGTAATGCAGTGTAGTGTCAAGTGTCAGTTTTTTCCGTCTAGTATACAAGTCCACAGCCACAGGAAACCTTTGTACACTAGACCCCAGCTACTCAAATTGTGACGCCATTTGGTTGTGCCGTTGTATGCTAGAACCCAGTTTTAATGCATCCTACCCAGAACTGTGTAGATCTAACACGGTATACATAACAAAACATTACATCTTCGTCTACGATACAGACTTCATGACAAAAGAAAAAAATCCCCTTACAAACTCAAGAATGGAAGCCTTGCAAAGTAAGCAGTTGATGTAGATATTTTCAAGAAAATGTGCAGCTAACAGCTATGATGAAATGTGTATTAGACTGGAACACCAGAATCATGGAAAAGGTTTGGCTCTGTTGCAAAATGTGCATCAGAGTGTAAATGTTACAATTTTTTCCAAAATGTGCAGATATGGCTGTAGATGAGATTTCTCTTATCCCAGACGCACGACTTCATTGTGTACGAAAAGGCAAGAAAACTTGTGGGTTTAGCTTAAGTGGCCAGATGATGAACTGGAGACAACTCGTGGCTGAAAGCATGGTTCAGAATCCCAACCACAAGTTATCTCGCTGTTGGAAGGCAACGTGCTAAGAGTACTGGTACCATACCTTTGTGGTGGCTTAGGATGAAAAGTTGTAGAATATGTAACAAGTGTAGAATTTTGGCGCACAAGTGTGTTGGGCCATAGAAAAGACCTGGCTAATTTTGTTTAAATAATGAAAAGCAAGTCTCTTTTGTGTACATGCCACACTTCCACGTCTAGTGTTACTATTTTGTGAATTGGGTACAGATTTTTAAACTTAGGCATTAATTGAAAAATATTTACAATAATATTAAGCTTATAACGTTTCTTCTTGCAATATATGTACGAGTATGTATGTACCAGTATAATTGGTGCAAATAATCTGTATAACTACTCATAACTAGTGATAGTTGCATCCTCAGTTGTGTACACAGCCTTTTATATCTACAGTTTGCAACGTGGCATGATAATGACGTCGAACCTAAATTTAAGAGTTCTGTTGTTTGAGTTTAAGATCAAGTGTTTGTTCGGGAAACGGTGCTTATTGGATGGAGGTTCTGCTTCGTCTATAACCTGTTTAAGTTTGCATGTTAACTTACCAATGACAAAGTGGTCTAAATTGGAAAATTCGCTTTAGTATGAGTGTGTGAGCTATTTCGTTGCTGATAAAATGACATAACCAAATTTACAAGTTCTCCTCTAGAGAAAAAGTTGTAATGATAATACTCACAGTCCAGTAATTGGTTCTGATATCTTGCATTGAATAAAGCAACCGACAAGCCTAAAGTACTGTTTTAGACAATTTTTGACAAGATATGGTTGTTAATAATTAACTCATGTGTAAAGAACAAACTGGTGTCTACCAACATACTCATATCTGTTGTACTCTGCTTACTGTTGTTTGATGATTCGTTAGAGTAAGGAAAGCAAAATTGCCTTAAAAGTTGAATGCATTTAAAAAATTTCAGTCTTTAATAAATTTTATGAAAGGGCATTGAAGATGGTAAATTTGGAGGAAGATAATATTTTTTTCGTAAGCTTGTATTGAAACTTGAACTTATTTCTAATGCACCAGGTTGCTTTGGAGTTAACTGGAATAATTTCACATAGTGATGTCATCACAATGTGTTATCATAATATTAGGAAACTTTACCCTTGAAGACAAGGATAGTTTCCTGATGTTGTGGAGACAGATTTGGATGATTCAAACAGCTTTCTCAGTTTTGAAAATATGACACTATATGTACTTCAGTATAAGTTGTCAATGTCAGGAGTGTAAAAAGAAGTTTGTTTTTACAAAAACTCTACCTATGGGTGTTGATTAGAAGTGATTTTTCGATTTGTTGGTAAATGGAAAACTTCTTTCTTAAGTAAATGTTTGCCAGATAAATGTTATCTAATTCTAATTGACATATTTATCGTCATATACAGATATAATAGGCGATACAAACTAACAAGGTAATTTGTTAATGTTATTTTATTAGCAATGATGAAAATGGTCAACAAAATGTTTTGCATACTTGTAATAAATATAGTTATAAACGGTTAATCTCACAAAGCTCAAGTTCAAAAACAGCAAGTTCGGATTACTCTGCTGCTGCCATTATAAATTAGTTTAATAAAAATATCTTACAAGAAACTATTTTGTTGTAGACAAATATCCATCTTGATGTCCAAATAGCGTTACCTTTCAACTTGCATTTGATTCAGGATGAGTGACGTTGGACTTTTTCCAGGATGTGAGAAATGAGTGAGCAGTCATGTTGTCGTATAATCACACTCACCAAGAGATTTGATTCGGGTAGTTGCTCTATTGCAGTAAAAAGTTTAAAGCTGTTCACATGGTGTTCATACTCTTCCAGGATGGTGGTATGTATAAGGTTCCGCGTCCGATTAATAAGCTGTATTTAACTTTTGTTGATTTTTACAACGTTTTGCTGAGTACTAACCTTTAATTGCTTGTGTCAAACTCAATTATCTTTTTTCGAAACATTATGCAATATATAGCAAAATGTACCGCCAGTAGTCACCATGCTAGATTGATTGGAAAACAAAGTCTTTATAATAATGTCTTCACAGAACGTTTCCATTGCATCAGAAAACTGGATGGGTTGTTCCAAACTATATAGTTTCCTGATGTTGTGGAGACAGTATGTGATAACACTCACAACGTTAACTTTGTAAATATTATTGCCAAATGTTTATTAAGAGTCATCCAATATGCTGTAATACTTGCATTAGGACACCTCTTGATGTCTTCATAACATGAATACAACGTTTGGAAATGTGAAAGGTTTATGTTTAGGAAAGTTTAAAAAATTTATTAACAACTTTGCCATACAGTTAAGAAGCAAAGAATTCTACAATTTCAAATATCCAAATGCATACACTTCATCACCATCTAATACATTTTTAAAGTATGAATTTAATTTGCCTGGATTCGTCACAGAAGACGTCAACGTAGAACTTTTACCTTTGTAAAACATTACATGGGAATACATAGCATATAATTGCAACATTAAAAAAACAAAAGTTGCAAAAAATGTTATGTTTTCATCATTGATATGTACTTGTTGTCAGGGCAGCTGTCAGTAATATCTTCACAAAAGTTTTTCATGAAATGGAGACACGGAAAGTTTCTTGATCTTATGATCACTTCATGTGTTGAAACTAACAACGTTCAGTTAATGGAGACAATGAAAAAGTTTCCTTATTTTAAATATTTTAACCTTATGGAACCCTCTTATTCTGTAATAGCTTGTTAAGCTTTGGTTAGTAAGTTAATCATTTACAAAATTCTTACTACCCAAGCACAATGTGCAAAACGACCCTCTTTTAGGCTGTTTTTTTTTATGGTCGATGCTAACATAGTTTGTTTGCGGAACTGTAGAGAAATAAGAATAAAATTGATTTTGCCAATGTGAGGATATTTAACTATTCAGTTGTCTGGTGACCCCTCCTGCTGGAATGAGGCAAAGAAAATAAATAAAGCGATCACCACATTTCATCAAATCTTATTTATTTCACATATTTACGGCACTGATGTATGACAAGCTTGTTACAAAAATTCTCATTAATATTCTGATGTTCAACTGGCTTCGCTTTGGAATTGGAGCAAACTTTATTTGCAAGAGTTAAACAAGTAAATCATCCCACGGAGTCGGCAATAAACCAAATCTAATTTGAAAGTTTCAATTAACAATTGTGATATACGACACATAGTTGAATTACTGCTTGAGGAGAATGTTTCATGTTTATATTTGCATAATAAATAGGAAGCGTGAACAACAGCATCAAGCTATTATAGTAGTTTTCCAGTGTAATAAGCCTTACATTAAAAAAGCTTATCATTTCAATAAAGGTAACACAAAATTTGCCAAATACAAGTGCAAATTCTAATAGGCGGGAGAGATTTCTTGAAAGAAGCGGATTGTTTTGTCACAGCTAGATATGACATTGTGAAGTCCGCTAACAACAACGAAAAATGAGTGCAGTGAAAGACGTTTTTGGCATTATACTCTTGTGTTTAAAATATGAAGAGAAGTAAGTTGTAGATAGAGAACCAGATTTGTCGGTTGATCGTTCCAGCTGGATCCACTCCAGGTTTGATTGTAACTCAGAATATTTATGAAAAAAAGGTTGCTCTAAGTATAAACTAACCGACTTGATGAGTGCATTTTAGATATCAAAAGAGTGAGAAAACAGCCTAAAGATAAATCGTGGAAATAACAGAAAACTAAATCACTCCCAAGTAAAAAGGAAGAAAACAAAATTTTCAGGTTTGTTCAAAAAAATTAACAGGTATATTTGAATTAATTCTTTAGAATTTAATGAAGTAAACCACTCAGCAATCATTAATAATCCAGTGAAGTGCAGTGGAACCCTACACTGACTCGAAGTGATTCGACAAAACAAGAACTTTTGGTACATTGCTCGACCCCAGAGACACCATCCAGGTGAATGACGGACATGTGAATGTCCACTGGCATGCTGACTGTGGCACGGGTTCTGCGGCCAGATGAATCGAAACAAGCTTCATTGCAAACACACTTGGCTTTGACTACGTCCCTTGGAAACCTGGACGAATATCAAAACCAATTTAGGTTAAAAATATTCATGAAACGAACAGAAAGTTATGACATGTGTTATATTAACCGCGTTAAGTACACTACTACGAACAACGTCGTGCAAAAATTAAACAGTTTTTATCGTAACATTCTTACCGAGCTTGGTCTCTGTCAATGCAGTACTCAAAGGGCGACATACTCCGAAAACGTTGAGGAACTTCAGTTGAGCTCATTTCTCCCAACAAGTCACTCAGGCGAGCCGGACATCTCTGCTTCAAACTGCTGCAAAAAGGGAGGGATTGAGATCCGTTGTTCAACTCGTTGTAATTTTGCAAACTGAAACAGAGTCTTCGCAGCGTGTGGACGTTGATCCGGGAACAATGCACCTTCTGCTGTGGAGACTCTCCGATGCGGTAACTGTGCACGAGTGGTCCTAGCCTTGGTGACGCCGTCGACGAAGATACGATTGCCATGACCAAGTTAAAAACCAAACACGATCTCGCAGACATTTTCAAAGATTTTTGTGACAAACGCGAAAGACACCACGTTCAGTAACTTTATTATTATCTTTTAATTTCTTACAACGAATGATTCTGAACCCAAGCAGCAGACATTTTTATAGCATCGGTGATAAATAGATTGTACTTTCCCACATGCGATTTTTCCCGAAAGTGCCGCAATTCCTCTTTCCGCCGCCGACCTATTTGATATAGGGCGCATTTCACGCCGCAAGCCCGTTAGTAAACAGAAACACAAAGACTACAACGCGGTCAGTGAAACTATTTTTGTTGTTTATTTTTTAATTAAGCCTAACAAGACAGCTAGGTATATGAGCGTTTTAAACCGAGAGCTAATACTCAAATAATAAAACATCGTTACTAACATCGGAAGTTGCTTCAGACCGAAAATAAACTTTCAATATTTCAGACAATTATCACTACTGGCGGCTGATATTAAAACTGTTTGAAAACAATTCCAAACGGCTAGTGTTAATTACAACTCAGCTAAAAGGTTTCTCTTCCACAAATGTAACGTAGATCTATGACGTAGAGGTTGGCTTTGAAATAAACAAACAATTAAGAAAACAGAAATCAATAAAATTATTTCTGATTCTATAATTTAATGTTTTCGTGACGTAGCCTACTGGTTGTTTCTTTGGGGGCTTTTGAACCAGTCGTTTAAGTTTGATACAAAAAAAGCTACACTTATCTTTATCGGGTGAGAACCATAAAAAATATTCTTTTTATTCAAACGTTTGAAAATAGTCCAAAATAATACCTCAAAGTTTTAGAAAAGATTTTTGAAAAATTAAAATAACAGTTAGTTCATAATTTCTCGAATTGAATCTTTTGAAACGTGATTACTCCGGTATCGGATGTAATCCTCGGTCTTTGTATTCTGGCGTGACCATCGTATTGGCCAGTGCTAGTCGAAAGCTGGAATGTTGCAAGTATAATCTGTAATGACCATTAATAGCAGTGCTAAAAAATAACTGCGAAAATATTTTGCTTAAAGGGATTGTGGGTTTTAATTGTGGAATTTATTGTATAGGGTTTCCGAGGTCTTGCTTATAAATGTCTGCATATGTTTTGGAAATTTTGTTTTAGGCAAATTGATTTGTTGTGTTTCGAATAATTGTTGTAGTCGCCAGTTTGTACGAGTCTAGCAAGACGGCATCGCTTTCCTGTAAAGAGTTTTGCCATTACAGATTTGAACAACCAACCAAGCCAGGTCTTGATTTGCGTTAAACTTTAGGCTACACAGGAGGAACACTGTAAGTGGTGTCGTAAAAGTGTAGAATGAAAAATCTTTGTGACCAAAATATACACGAAGCGTTTTATTGCTCCATATTGCCACTTGCAGGAAGTTAAAACAAATATTTTTAACCGCTTGAACTGGGCAACATTTTCCCACTGCTTCGTGATCGCAAAGCATTTAGGACAAACGCTCGTCGAAAATCTATTGAGGCGGTGCATTTCCTTAAAGAGCGCCCATATTAATTCCGCCAAATAAATAAGACCGTCACTGAAAGAAAATATTGCAATAAGATCATCACTAAATAAATAGGCATATTGAACAAATATGCAAATAAACAGAAATAGGCATATTGAGAAAATTATAGACAGAATACGTGAACGTATTCCTTTGGCAGTAAAGATGTTCAGGTCATCATGAACATATTTCGGTAATGGAACTATTTTGTGTAAATGTTAAAAGACGCGCTATTAGATAAAGCCAATTACGACATTTGATCTTTATTTTTACGCTAACTCTTTACTTTTTCGATTTGATTTCAAGGCTAAATTTTGTAACTTGATAGACGAACGAAAAAACGATTTTCCGTTACGTACTGTAAGTACCAACCAAAAATTTCGTTTAAAATAAACTTTAAAACATAAATAAACTGAGATATTTTGTGTTAAATTTACTCAAACGACAATTAAGGAAGTAAACGACGTTATAAAAAACCTAATTTACATTTAGTTCAATCGATGCAGAGTCGATTCATCGTGTTCTTCTAACAAATTTCAAGCAAGATTTGGCGACATTGCCGTAAAGACAAACCTGATTTGCATACCAATCAACATAATGTAACTGAAAATTCTGAATCTTGTTGTACCAGGCATTTCCCACATTCATGGTAAACTGTGGCGCCAGCAAACCCCTTAAAACATTTAATAACGACTTTTTTAGCATAAAAAGTAACGAACTACTGCGCTAAGGAAGAGTAAGATGCAAAACGTGAGATAACCAGTGATAATAATTAGTCAGCCAAAACTAGAACACAATGACGATGACTAGAACATGATCGCGTATAATATGTACAAACAATTTTCTCATTACGCTGAAACAATAGAAGTAAAATGTTCTGTAACGTCACAATAGCAAGCTAGTGCTAATAATGATTATGTTAAATTACTGAGACACCATGCAATAACTTTCGTAGCAATGTTTTTGTAGTCCAATTATGCCAGTTATGACGTAATTAGAAGAAGATACCTCCTTTAAACACGTCTGTGAATCTAAAGTAAATCAAAAAGGCGTGTGGAACTTTTTAAATATTTGTCATTATTTGATTTATAAACCTAAACATGTCTTTTAATTTGTTATTCTCGATCATAAAATCTGACATAAGAACTGGAATATCCTTGTCATCAAACCGTTAACTAAAGAGCGCGTTTAAACAATGGACAGTGGACACATGTGGCAATTACATGTATTTTCAAACAAATCTTTATTCATCATCGCATTGCTTTACAGTGAATTCCGTTATAGATTTCTATAAATTGAAAAGTTAACAAGACCCTGTTTAACCCTAATTTTAACTAGGCTTGGCTTCTCCCGCACACAGTCACAGAAAAACGTGGCGTACAGTTGCATTGTTTGCTGTAGAAACTTGAAATTTGGTGACTTTTCCTAAGAAATGTTCAGCTATCTGTCCATGTTTGTTTGATAAAGTTGGATTTTGTAATTTTTGAGATATTGTGATATTTTCATAATTTTGCTCTCTCTCCGCATTGAAGCGTATTACTCATTTACGCACCACTAACTCGACCAACTATTCTCTTGCGTTCTCTTCTCGCGGTCACCTGGTTTTCAGCACAGCGGGGGCGCGGCGTTACAAGAAAATTTCTAGAAATGTGTCACTTTTAGAAATAATTAATTTACACTAAATTCACTTTCTTTAGTTTTACAATTATGATGTATACAGGAAGCCAGAGGATTTTTCTACTAACCTGTAAAAATACGATCAGTTTACGACGTATAGTTTTCTAGTAATTAACGATTGAAAATGTGTGTGCGGGGTCGGCCACACCTAGTTATAGTGGTGTACCGACACTTAATCACGCGACACATAATCACGCGACATTTAATCACCGACACATAATCACTAGGACATTTAATCACGCGACACATAATCACTAGGACATTTAATCACGCGACACATAATCACTAGGACATTTAATCACGCGACTTCGATACGTAATCACGCGACATTTAATCACGCGACACATAATCACTTGGATGCGACTCCCCGACAATTGTTTTGACTCCGTTGCGCCAGCTTTCTCTATAATGTTTCTTTAAATCAACACCAGCTTCATAAAGTCTAATTGTTATATTGTCCGAAAGTATAACCTATGTAATATCTAACATTATTCTACTGTATTGTCACCGAAGCTCTTGACCAAAGTACCATCAAAACGTTACACCGTAAAATACAATGCTACTTGTTTTGTGTCGGTTTGGAACTCTGGAACAATGCCAATGAATAAATTATTACAATTTACTATCACGACCGCCACATCTCTTTGTATCTATAACGACTAGTCCAATCTACAGACAATCTCGTTCCGGATACGGCCCGCGGGCCCTAGGTTGCGGACCCTTGGTCTATACTCTATAGCTTGCCGCTGTCTTACCGTTGTAACTCGTGGTTATTTCAATTCAGGGGACATTACTATGACTAGACAGTTAATCACACGACATTTATACAGTGTCTTTGTCTATACTATAGCCTGCCGCTGTCTTACCGTTGTAAATCGTGATTATTTTAATTTAACGGACATTACTATGACTAATAAAAACGGAACGATTCAGTGGCGTGGCAAACTCTACCAGAAATGTCGGGGCGAACGGACATTAGGGCTACTATGACTAATAAGACAGTGCAGTTTAGCTTAACATCGAAAGGGAATCAATCGGTGCTGCACAAACAGTACGAGTTTGTCAAACACCGTGAGTACGCAAACGGAACGATTCAGTGGCGTTGCAAACTCTACCAGAAAAGTCGGTGCCAGGCTCGTATAACAACCGAAGTGCAGTTGCTTACATTTCCTATGCATAACATTGCTGTAAATTGTAAATGTAAAAAAATATTGTAAATGTGTGATTAAATGTCGCGTGATTAAATGTCCTAGTGATTATGTGTCGCGTGATTAAATGTCCTAGTGATTATGTGTCGCGTGATTAAATGTCGCGTGATTAAATGTCCTAGTGATTATGTGTCGGTGATTATGTGTCGCGTGATTAAGTGTCGCGTGATTAACTGTCACCAAACCGTTATAGTAAAGTTGCGAGCCTGGTTAGGATAGGGTATTTGCTGCGCGTGCAGTGTAATGGTGAGAACGTTTCTGACTTGCAATTATGCTAATTATCATGTTGGAATGTCGAAGTCACCCAACCGCCTGAATGTTCTTTTGAAAATGCACAAACGATGCAATAAATACAAAAAGTGCACCTATCTCAATTTTCTTTGACCTAAAAGCAACAGAAACAACACAAATGATAAATATTCTGAGATAACATTGTCGACAATATGAGGAAACAAGATAAGAACGATGCCGTCGGCTCCTTCGTCCGTAACAAATAAATTTAATTGTTGTAGTATTATGCGGCATTAACGAAGATGTACGATATGAAACACGATAGCGAACCCAGTTCATGGGAACAGTGTTTCATAAGATTCAATTTTATTTTGGCATGTTTTCTCAAATGCTATAAACAGTGTTTCTTTTGAAATGTTTTGATTAACAAGAGCAGTTAAATTTGTTGTTCTTAGAACACGCCCAAATATGATACTTTATGACTAAATGTGCTTGTTACTTACGTAATAACTTCGACGTCACAAGCGTTTTTCCTAACTAAAAAAGGAATAAGCTGACGTCACAGCAAACGCTGCCTTTTTCAATCTATCACAAATAGAATGCGCCTCAAGGAGCACATCGCTTTATACAAGCTCAGTTTGATTTGACTGTGGTTAGTATGAGGTAGTTTTGTGTACTTTAGCAACAAGCAGGCGTTGTTAATGCTATTAGACAGGATGAAAATAACAATTAAGTTTTTGTTCAAAATTGCAGGAAAAGATAGAAAAAAATCAACTACAAGGAAGACGATTTAATTGAGTGCAGAAAAAAACCAGACGGGTAAGACCGAACAGGCGGTAACCATTTGCAAAAATTTACTTTTGTAAACAATTTAGTTTTTAGTTAACAGTTTTTAAATTTAAACAGATGAGCTGGTTGCTTAAATTGATTTTGCAGTGTCTGTTGCTTTCTTCTGTATTTTCAAGAAATCCTTTGAATCCTTGTGATGAAGTGCAAATTGTCCAGGGATCAAAATTTTGTCCAGATGACGAATCTCCATTCTTTGACAAAAACATGTGTTTTGAGATCTCTCCCTGGCTCGATCACAACTTCGTTGTAATAAACTGCGCAAAGAGGGGATTAAAAAAAGTTCCTCAAAATTTGAAAAAGAATGTTGAAGTGCTGGAACTGAATTCTAATATGATATCTCGAATTAAACAACAAGATTTTATTTCTTATCCAAAAATAAGTCTGTTGTTTTTAAATCAACATTATGTGTCTCGCTTCAAAGCTCACAACCATCTCTACATTGAGCCTGGAGCGTTGCAACATCTCATTCATTTAAAGTTGTTGTTTTTAGATAATAATTATCTTTATGAGTTTCCACAAGAACTACCACCCAGTGTAGCTACTTTGGGTATAGCTGTAACATTTTTAGATGATGTAACTGCACAACTGAGAGCCTTACCTAACTTAACATCTTTATACAGTGGAGCCAATTGTAATCGTTATGTACAACCGAATGTTTGTCCAAGAAGTTTCACTATAACACAACCACTATCTCCTCATCTCAAGTATCTCTCTTTAACCTTCAATAACTGGAAAAGAATCCCCCGACACTTACTCGGGAATGAATTGAAAACGTTTATTTTTGATGCAAACCCTGTAAATCGTTTAAGAAAAGACGATTTTATGAATGCAACAAGCTTAGAAATACTGTCAATGATGCACATGTTGTCCTCTTTTTCGTCTCTTATTGTAGAAAATGGAGTGTTTGATCCGCTTGGGAATCTGAAATATCTTGTACTTTCTGGCAATCGAATCCAGCACTTACCGGTTGGAGTTTTTCAAAACAATAAAAATCTGGAAGTTTTAGACCTTTCTTGGAATTTATTGAAACAGACAATATTTGAAGCAAGATTCCTCTTCAATCTAAATAAACTTCGAATTATCGCGTTAGCATTCAACGGCAACTGCCAAAGTCCGGTGTCAACTGAAGTACTTCGCTTGGGAAAAGCTTTTTCTTCGTTTTTTTCAATTGAAAGTCTTCTAATTGGAAATTATTTTGATTCACAAGGTTTTGCCGAAGCGTCTGTGCAATTTGATAAAATCGACAACCAATCATTTTCCAATTTATCAAATTTAACGCATCTATCAACAATCGACATTTCTCACTGCAATGTTGGTCATATTTCCTCCGACGCATGGTCTGGGCTGCGTCATCTTAAATCCATCCGAGCTTCAAATAATCTCTTGACCTTTAATAACAAATCTTTTAGTGAAACAATAATTACAACTTTGCAAAGAAAACTGCCCAAAGATCAGTCCACATTTCCTCATCCTGTCATAAATGATCGAAAGAAAGATCAACTTTCCGACAGGAAAAAATCTCTTTGTGACGAAAGCGGCTCACTTGAATATTCAAACAATAGAATCACTACTCTTTCCGAAAACAAGTTCTTTTTATCATCGACAACAATGCTGGATTTATCAAACAATCAAATAAGAGAGATAAGATCAGATGATTTGAAACACCTGACAAATTTATGCTGGATCGATCTTTCCAATAATCCGCTGCAGACGATTGACCATTTCACTTTCAGCAGTTTATCTAACCTGAAGGCAATTTTTTTCATCAATGATCACCAGCTTAGCAATTTTGATTTCTCGTTTTTATGTCACTTTAGTATTTCGGCTCGAATTCAGTTATTTTGGAAATTGGAAGGAAATGATCTTGCTCTTGTGTTAGATTCGTGGCATGAACGTAACAAATGCGAGATAAGGTCACTGCTTGCTCTTGATGCGTCACACAATATTATGACAGAGACCTGGTTTCCCTATAAAATGAACATTCTACAAATCATGCCCGACCTGGTATTGCTTGACTTTAGCTACAGCGGTTTACAAAATGTTTTTATCGACCATGGTACTCTCGTATTAACTAATCTTGAATACTTGTATATGATTCATAACCATTTGGTGACAATTCCTTCCACCGCTTTGAGAAGCACAACAAGGCTACGTGTCTTGCGTTTAGATTATAATAATATCGTTGAACTGAAAGGAAACTTGTCGTTTCTTGTTCATTTAAAGGAATTTACAATCGCTCATAACAACATCAGATTCATTCAGTCAGGATTCTTCTCACTTTTAAAACTTGAAGTGCTTGTTCTCAGTCACAACTTCATATCTCGATTAGACCCCAGTATTTTCGATAAAGTTATGCTGGATTCACTTTTGTATTTGGACATAAGGGGAAATGACCTCGACTGCTTTTGTCATGATTGGGAAAAGTTTTATCGTTGGTTCATTACTGACGCCAGTTACAGCACCAAGCTTCCTGGATTTTTTCCAAGATGCACTTTGGAAATGGATAAGTATTATGGCGGCTGTGTAGCCTGTCATTCGCCGCTGAACTTGCGTGGGCGCTCGATCTCTCGCTTTGGATTTAATACTTCGTGTGACTTGCAAACAGATTTTAAATATACAATTGCATTCACGATATTTTTTATATTATTCATGTTATGTGGCACTATTGGTTATAGTAAATGGTTCAAGAGATTGATATTTCGAAAAGTCAATGAATATTTTAGAGTTCAAGCGTTAAAACCAGGCGATGTTTCTTCGTGTTCTTCCACCAATAAAATTGCTTTTGTATTCTTTGACCACAACAATAATGAACTGGGTGATTGGGTGGATAATAAACTAGTACCTGGGATGATAAACGGAAACCCTTCGATTGAACTTCTCTTAGCTGGTCGTGACGTCGACGCTGGTGCGGCTCCAAATGAAAATCTTCTCCGACTTATCACGAAGAGTCGAAAAACAATCGTCATATTTTCTGGTAACTTTTGCAACACTCCGATTTGTAGGTAAAGTTGTATAAGATCTTGTACGATTCGCCAAAAATATCTTTGCAGATCTTTTAATTGCGTTTACAATTTCATTTTGCAGATTTGTATTGTCGGCGCTTCAGGAACTTCAATGCTCTGCTGGAAGAGATCAACTGATATTAGTGGAGTGGCATGGTGAAGTAGCAGCTCGCGTTCCCGAATTAATTCAACAAACTTTCAACCGGAATTTCTACAATTTCCTGAGATTCGATCAAACAAATGATGACGAAGTAATGTTCTTCGAAACACTTCGAATTGCGTTCGCGAGTGGCACAATACTGGACGATTACGTTTTTGATTTTGAAATGTGTCCAAAGACAATGGAGTTTTTATGACGATTGTGTTAGATTTATTTAAATTTATTTAAAACATTTGAAATTACAGTAGATAATAAGGAGCAGTTATATATAGATGGTATTATTCAATAAAAGTTTATCGATGCATAGACTATATGTAGAGTTGAAAAGTATAGTTTGTTTTAATAATTTTTGATGCTAAGCTTTTCTGATGCTTTGAGAATTTAGACCTATAGGTTACTTTACATTATTGCTGAGTTTTTAT
Organism: Clavelina lepadiformis; assembly: GCF_947623445.1. Classification (NCBI taxonomy): domain Eukaryota; kingdom Metazoa; phylum Chordata; class Ascidiacea; order Aplousobranchia; family Clavelinidae; genus Clavelina; species Clavelina lepadiformis. The sequence continues at coordinate 18,078,208 of NC_135246.1, read as the reverse complement.
TTGACACTTCATGTTTTCCACGTGCTGTAATTTGTTGTAAAGCAATTTTTGTACCCAGTCACTTATATTAGTTTCTATTGAACGTTATTGTACTACTCCAGTATTTTGAAAAACTAAAATTATTGCAATAACTAACTACTGCATATGAAAGTGATATTGTGATATTCCCTGTACAATTCATTACTAATTCACTATAAACATTAAATTTTCTCAACATTGTTTAAAACATTAACATGCAGGAAATTTTTAACTTTTCATGCATCGCAAACTGCGACGAAGTTATGAAGTGATATATTCATAAATAAACGCCTTATTTACATGGGTTCAATGGATGTCGTTTATAAACTTTCAGCTCTGAAATGCAAAGAATATGGTAATTACAGTAAAGAAAAAGGAAACAAGAAACAAAGTAACGCTATATGCATTTTTCCATGAAACAATGACAAGTATAGGCTTTTACTTACAATGGAATTTATTCAGTTTGCAAGGAAGTGAGCGACACTGCTAAATATAAAGTTATTTCCTTGAATGCGCTTCATTCAATAAAGATTATAAGATTCCGCGATTAGCATGTTATTATATAAGTACCCTTTAACCAATTGTATCTTTTCCACAACAGTGACTTCCAAATGTAACCAAGATTTTCCTTGGCCAGGAAACCTCCTGCTTTTACGGCTAGTCGATTAGCCGGTTTCTGCTCTTCTCAAACAAACCACAGCGTAATCAATTATTATCATTAGGGTGTGAGATTGGAATTTGCGGGCAGCGTAATATACTTCGGGGGGAGTTGTGGGTAAAGGAGTAAACCTTGTATGTGTGTAGAAAACTTACTAACAATAAAAGGTACAAAGTGGCACATCGATGAATTACTAATATTACATAAATACGCAGTCACACATTATGGCCATAACAATAAGGGTGGAATACATCTTAATATAAATCTAAAAACACATCGTGGAATATACATCTAACTATACAACTAAATACATATCAATGTGCAGTGCTAGATTAACACGCCTGCCAGCATGGTTAATAAACAAAGAATTACCAAACGTGAAATTTGGTGACACAAACACTTTTTATTTCGGTTTCCTTGTTAAAAGTGTGAAACGCGCGTTAACCAACGAAAATCTTCAAAATCAGATTAAGTGAAAACAAGTACTTCAAGTGGGTCGATGTCTTACCTCTATGCACAATAATCACTGAATATAATGAATGCATTACGTTCTAAAGTGAAGGTGGAGATTGATTTCTCTAAAACCTGCCACTGAAATTTGTTTTCTTTGGAAGAACCTAAAGCTTGTAGAAGAGCTTTGCAGCCGCGCCCAATAGTGCATTTTGTTAAGTATACTGAACTTGGTTCACTTCATTTGTTTAAGTTTGCTTGTCCTTTGCATGGCAGTTGAATTTGCGCCAAATCATGGAAGTCATGAGGCTTGTGTGTCCTTGTATTGAAACCACGCGTCGATTTAAGTGAGAAGTTTTCACGTCGAGATGACGCTGTTGTAACACACTGTGCTACCTGAAACTGCCGTAATAATCTTTAGACTAATAATAATCTCTATTCTTTTATCTGTAGACTTTGTGGACATCAGAGGCCATCCTCGAGCTTGTCTAAAACCAGAGATTTACCCTTATCATCGGTCACAGACTGCGATGAATGTTGCGACGCCTCAAGAATGGCGTCTCACAAGGATCGGTCCCATAGCCCCCCTTCTCATAGACATCTAAACCCATTACCTACCGAACACGATGCCGTCCAAGTACACGTACCCGGACGACCAGTAGATGCACTACGCAAGAAACTTACATCTTAGGCCGTTTTGATAAGACGATTGTTGGGGCCAAGTTGGGGCTGATTCTTCGCACAATAGCTTTAGCCCCAGTCCACTCCACTGCCGAGTACGGCGAACCTGTCTGGTAGCGCAGTACATACACCCACTGATTCGATGCTGTCACAAACAGGGTTTTGCATACTATGAATGGATGTCTCCTTCCTACACCATTGGATAATCTTCCTATCCTCGTATGCATCTATCATCATCATCATCATCTCCTGGTCTTTGCCGCGATAAAGCCACTTTTTCTCTCGCTCGTTGGCAACGGAGCCACTCCATCTGCACCACTCGAAGCTCCATCCCTTATTTGCGAAGCTGCAACCGAAAGTAACTTCATCCCGAAGCTTTTTGCCTCAGCAAATAAGCAGGCCAGACGACTAAAATCAAACTACTTTTTCCAGTCGCACAGCAACTGTTATCAGAGCAAATCGAAAACTCAGACGTTATTGCGGCTCGTTTGACTCGGCTCGTCCATAAATGGAATTTGGAGTGCACGATCTAATGCGTATTCCATGTCACAAATCTGTAAGTGAACAATGAATAAGAAACGCAAAGAAATAACGTCCGCTGTGAAACTATATATTCATGGTTTGTTTTCCGATTAAACCTATAACAGAACCGCCCCGAAAGTGTTAAGACGCGACGGTATATCCCAAAATTAGTACATAGTTATTATGACGAGAAATTCCTCGTAACTTTAGAAGCAGGAGTCGAAATTATTAAAACGTGTAGGCCTATACTGACATGAAAATCCTTAAATCAAATACAATTGCAGACAAAGTGACCTGTAAGTTAATCTAATGCCTGGATTGGTTCAATGGTCTGTGCACATGCCCAGCAAGCATTTGTACATTTATTGAATATTTTCCCTCGGTTTCCCGAAAGTGGTTCACACTGAATGTAGGCATAAGCAATTACGACAAGTTGGCATTTACATAAGATAAGTAGTTTGTGTCGTAAATGATAAATATTATCTTGACTTTAAGCGCAATAAACACGAACAAACCGGTGCACGTACAGATAGCTTTAAAGGAAAACTCTTCTTTAAAAGGTCACTACATTTGAGAGTTTATACGAACTAACCGCTATGCCATATTTTCAAGAGTATTTTCTAAAAGTTGAGATAAAGATTTGAAAGTAGTCTATAAAAGAAACTCGATACAATGCCTTAATTTCATGCCTCTATTAAGATTCTTATATTATGTTTGGGATTACAGTAGGTTCGCATTGATATAAGAATCCATAGACAATGCCATTTACAGCTTTCCAGATTTTAACCTTCATCAGCGTCATCAAGGTGCGTGACTTTGTAAAACTTTCCCTTTTCTTTCTCGGACTGCTATGTACCAAGTAAACTTCAGGTTTTAAAGTCGATTGACAAAATGTGTGGGTGGGAGTACTAGCTTTGATAAACATAACACTCCGCGTTTCAAAGAATTCAAGTTTCCAGGTGCGACCTCGTTAAACTGTTCCTGGTCGATGACATCGCGGCGTTCTGTTTTGATGCTTCAAAGGAAATTTCCATTTTCCCAAGTATATTAATTTTCCTTCTCGATTTCTTTTCATCTCAACTAGACGTGTTATAAAACCACGAAATATTTTGAAATTTTAAAGAACGTTTTCGGGTCTGCTTTGTTTTTCTGACCCCACTTGATTTATTCAAGAACAAAGCTTGCAGCTTGTTTTAACTTATTTTAAACATCTTAACGTAAAGTAAAATTGGACGTTTACTATATAGGAAATGGTATTTCAACCATTTTAATAAGAAAAATACCTTTCATGGTTCTCACCCGTTAAAGCAATCAAAGATTGACGTTGCAATTTTGAGTTTTGTCAAACTCCGGACATCAAACTTATAGAGGAAATATTTTCTAACAGTCTTGAAACCAAATTTAAATGACTTAATGAATAATTCCAAAACCTCCGTAGTAGCAAGCAATACGTCACGGAAACACTAAATTATAGAATGAGAAATAATTTTGTCGATTTCTTTTTCCCTAATTGTTTATTTATTTGGCATCCAACCTCTTTGCCATAGAGGCATAGACCTACGTTATATTTGTGGAAGAGAGAAACCTTTTGTTTGAGTGGTATTTAACACTAGCCTTATGGAATAGACTTTTTTCTAGGCTTAAATTCAGCTATATACCAGTAGTGATAGTTGCCTGAAATATTGCAACGTTTGCCTTCGGTCTAAAGCAATTTCCGATGTTAATAACGATGTTTTAGTTTTCGAGTATTATCTCTTGGTTTAAAGTGCTTCTATTTACAGAACTGTTTAGTTAAGTCTAATTGGAAAAGCAAAAAACAAAAATAATTTCACTGCCCACATTCGTGTTTGTTGGAATGCGCCCTAGATTATTACAGGTGGAAAGTGAAAAGAGGAATTGCGGCACTTTCGGGAAAAATCGCATGTGGGAAAGTACAAACTATTTATCACCGATGCTATAAAAATGTCTGCTGCTAGTTTTCGAGTATTATCTCTTGATTTAAGACGCTCATATATCGAGCTGTCTTGTTAGGCTTAATTGAGAAACAAACAACAAAAATAGTTTCACTGACCGCGTTGTAGTTTTTGTGTTTCTGTTTACTAACGGACTTGCAGCATGGAATGCGCTCTATATCATATAGGTGGGCGGCGGAAAGAGGAATTGCGGCACTTTCGGGAAAATTCGCATGTGGGAAAGTACAAACTATTTATCACCGATGCTATTAAAAATGTCTGCTGCTTGGGTTCAGAATCATTCGTTGTAAGAAATTAAAAGATAATAATAAAGTTACTGAACGTGGTGTCTTTAGCGTTTGTGATAAAAATCTTTGAAAATGTCTGCGAGATCGTGTTTGATTTTTAACTTGGTCATGGCAATCGTATCTTTGTCGACGGCTTCACCAAAGCTAGGACCACTCGTGCACAGTTATCGTATTGGAGAGTCTCCTCAGCATAAGGTGCAATGTTCCCGGATCAACGTCCACACGCTGCGAAGACTCTGTTTCAGTTTGCAAAATTACAACGAGTTGAACAACGGATCTCAATCTCTTCCTTTTTGCAGCAGATTGAAGCAGAGATGTCCGGCTCGCCTGAGTGAATTGTTGAGAGAAATGAGCTTAACTGAAGTTCCTCAACGTCTTCGGAATATGTCACCCTTTGAATACTGCATTGACAGAGACCAAGCTCGGTAAGAATGTTACGATAAAAACTGTTTAATTTTTGCAAGAAGTTGTTCGTTGTAGTGTACTTAACGCGGTTAATATAACACATGTCATAACTTTCTGTTCGTTTCATGAATAATATTAACCTGACTTGATTTTGATATTCGTTCAGGTTTCCAAGGGACGTAGTCAAAGCCAAGTGTGTTTGCAATGAAGCTTGTTTCGATTCATCTGGCCGCAGAACCCGTGCCACAGTCAGCATGCCAGTGGACATTCACATGTCCGTCATTCGCCTGGATGGTGTCTCAGGGGTCGAGGAATGTACCTACAGTTCTTGTTTTGTCGAACCACTTCGAGTCAGTGTTGGGTGCCATTGTATATCCTTACCTTCGTATTAATGACTAGTAGCTTTACTTCATATATTTACTAAGCTTGAATTTTTATGGTGTTTGCACAAAACTACAAAATTGTTTTTTTTTGTTATTTATTTAATAACGATTTAACGTAAACATCTATTTAATGTTTGTTTATGCAGCTTTTAGTTGACTTTATGTGTACAAATAGAGTGCACATACACACATGTCTCGCTTGCATTTATGGGCGTAAAATGTTTGCCATAATATTGATGTGGTAATTAATGTTAATTGTAATATTATTGTGAAGCTTTTTGCATGCATTGGAGAATCGATCAATTTATTCAATGGAAAACCTATGCTGTAGCACTTGGTTTACTTTTCCCCTTTCTATTTATATAATTTATTGATTTACAACTGCAATGATCAACTCTCCCTTTCTACAGAATACGTTTTGTAAGAAGAAGGCAATGCGGTAGTTTCAAGCTGTTTTATTTTTATGAATAAAGTTTGATCATTTAATTGAGCAAAAACCTTGTGCATAACCATCCCGATTTTATAATTGTTTGTTTGATAGATACGCGCGAGCTTTTTTCGATGTTCTCCTGTGCTAATAAAACCGTTATGTCTTATTCGTTTACTGCAAGATTGTGTGCTTATGCTCAAAAGGGAACACGAGCAGTGGACTTTGAGTTACCATCTCAGATTTATACTGGTTGAGTAAACATTGACATTATATGCGCCCACACAAGTAATAAATTACGCTCATTGTTGACATTTGCTGGTTGACGTTGTCGGGGATAATTTCGTTTATTGCTCACACGAAAGGATTTACCTGGCGGTGCAAAAAAATTTTTCGTCCAACGCTTTGTGAAGCAAATCATGTGAACTGACATCGTTGCTAAGCAACATTGCACATCTTCGGCCCCTTTCTGCGTGCCGCATGTCTTGATGGCAAACTTTAACAATCAATCAACAACCTCATTAGTTGACATTAACTAGAATGGAAAGGCGTGTGTTCGAATCAAGAACTATGCAGATTTTTAGAAGAATCATAAGCGTTGAAAACAAAAACCGGTCAAACACAAAATAGAGAAGAACAAACTGGTGAAAAACAAACTGGTACCAACCAATAATAGACAGATGGGTCCTGGGAACAAGACTTTGCCGGTTTCCATTTACATGAATGATTATGGAGGGAAGAAAATCTACGAAATGGACGTGACGGTATCGAGTAAAAGATGAAGATCCTACATCCCAGTGATATGGAGCGTTAAATTTGTTAATTTGGCCCCCTGGTTACGTTATCAATGTCGATGAGAAACTTTACTACAATTTCTTGTTTTATGAATTGGTTAAAACAATTTTATTTTCCAATGTTTTTATTTGTATTTTATTGCCATTTAAGCAATTTCGAAAATCTTACTGTTATTTGCTTTGCTATGTATATAAATACTTTCAATAAAGTATTAGAAAGGGGACTACAACTGATTTTCTTTCATCTAAATTTAGTCTCGGGTAGTTGGAATAAAAAAAGAATAAACATTCCCCCTTGCAAAACCACCTATAATAATGAAAATTTTTTGCCCCACCGCACCTAATTGTAAAAGTTTAGCGAAAATATGAAGTGATTTTAAAAATAAATTTTAGCCGAAAATTTTCCACTAAAGACGACAAAGACACTGGGAATATAACTCAGTATACAGTGGACGTCATAAATGTATATGTAAGTAAATATTTATTCAAAATACTTTCATTTTCATTTACGAGCTACTGTATGGCTTGATACTCTGATGTAATCTCTTGCGAAACTGTTAATGAGAGAAAGTCTATAAGTTCAAATCATGATATTGTCGTTTCACTATAAACACATTTTGTTATTTTTATCAACAACCGATAAACCAGTACAGAAAAAAGTGTTTTTTTCGTAAAGGCATAAAAATAGACCGTATTAGAACCTTTTCATTCCTATTTCCTATACTATGAGGGTTCCTATTTGTTACACGTAGTAAACAAATACGCTTTGCATTTGAAACCCTCAAAAATATTTGCAAGGTGGGAGGGGGCTTGTGCAACGAAAGTGTGTTGGGTCACATATCATATCAAATTTGTAAAAGCACTTAGTTTTGTTTTGTACACAATGGCAGAAATCTTTTTGCAACCTCTTTTTTTTACTGTTTTTGCTGATTTTTTTTACTTTTCTTTTACTGTTTTGTTTTTTAGTAAATGTTTTGTCCCTTGATAGATAATTATTAATTTGGCTAAAAATTAAACATAAACAAATAATTTGGTCACTCATTTGCTTCCGGACTGAAAATCTTCCTCATTTTAATGTTGAACGTACAGAAATGTACGATTTACCTGCAAAAAATAATTTAATTTTGATAATATAGGAACCTTGACTTTTTGGTTTTAGCCGTAAAAAGACGAATGATATTTCTGACCATACAAAATAATTTTATAAACCTTGTCACAAAATAAATCCAGTTTTTATCATAAGTTCTATACAATCAACACTCAAAGCGGTTTCTGCAAATCAGAATGTTGATTTGTATTTTCAGTTTCCTTTACGGTAGCAACTGTACGTTAAAGCAACGTTCAACTATTATTTACAACCTGTTTCGGCAAGGTACACATAAATCTTGTTATCACGTTCGAAAGTTGAACAGCGAAACCAATCAATAACATTTCGACAACTGATTTTAAAGTCAACTTTTTGCTAATCAGAGAGAAGAACTGGTTTCGTTGAGGATTTTTATTGCAGGAAAGCCAACTCACATGACAATCAGCAAATATTAACCAGGAAATTTACTGTCTTCACACCTTTCCCTTTTCAGCTCTCAGCAGCTTCAGATTTTTATGACGAAACTGTCTCCACTTTAACAAAATTAGTTATACCTAATGAAATAACCTTGGGAAGGAAACGATCAATTTTTTTTATGAAATTATAAATTTGACCATAAAATTCGGTGGTTTTAACCGAAAAAAAAAAACGGATTCGTCTATATAAATATCGGAAGTAAGAAGACATAAAAGCACTTGAGATATTTGAAATTCAATATCATATTTGGTTAACTATTTATCAGCACAAAACGACTTTTTCGAAGAAAATGTTTAAAATGTTCACTGTGTTGATTCTACTGGCACTCACGGGAATCCACTGCACAGAACTGCACATTTTCAGTTACAAGAACCCAACAACTGGCAGACAAGATGTGAACTGCGAAGTAATTCCATCGAAGAAACTTCGGATTCAGTGCGAAATTTCTAAAGATTATGCCCGGTTAAACAGTTGTAACGAAGTCTTACCACTTTGCAGTCCTCAACCAAATGATTGTCCCAGCCGACCTTCTGAATTATCGAACAGCGGGAACGGTCAATCGGATTCTTTGCCGCTGAAAAGCTTGTCACCGTACAAGTTTTGTGTAGACAGGAACACCTCAAGGTACCTTGTTACCTACTTGTTACAAATAAAGTATATTAATGGTTTCATAATTTTGCCAATATTCTAAAATACTTAACTTTTGCTAAATTCTACATCAGCCATAATAGTTTTATAAAATCAACCCAAAGCAAAAATTTTAACCCATTTTTTTCCTACACAGATTTCCTATGGACATAATACAAGCCAAATGCATATGCTTCGACGGTTGCTACATGAGACCCTACCCGACCGTAACACGGAGACATGTCACGTCAAAGCCAGTCACAATTCAAACTAAAGTGATTGTTTTGAACGACGTGGTCAGCAGTGTCGAAGATTGCAATAAATCTTCTTGCCACATCGAGTCTCTAGATGTCGCTGTTGGGTGCCAGTGTGTTCGGCCCAAATATGTTGGAGGTTAATTATCCTCTGCTGAGATTAACCATTATGCCAGTTTATGCCAGACCTTATTATACCAGATTATGCCATTTAAGTACTCTTTCATGACTAAGAATACACATAATTTTGTGCTGCTATGTATATGATTTTTATTGCATTTGTATCTATTTGCTTGTAATCAAACAATCTAATACGTTGTTGTCATATTCTAACCAGCGTTTTCAAACTGTAATTTCAGAATGCATTTTTCAAACGATTGTAACCAGACTTTTTTGTGCTAAAGTAAATAAAATGCTTTAATTGCATAAAAATATGCGCGTGGTGTGTCTACTTGCCTCATTCTAAAGCTTTTTATAAATAAATGTTGATTTGTTGGATCACATTAGGCTTTTGTCAACCACAAGCCTTATATTTTATGAAATTAATTTCCTTTTCAAATAAAAATTGGTTGTTTAAAAATTAAAGTGATTGTTGAAATCATTTATTTTTATTTAAAGAGCAGCAAGTTTAAGGTTATTACAACGATGTGAATTCTGAATACGCCAGTCACTAAAGTCCTATTTAAATGTTAACCGTGTGTTTGGTTAAGCATTAACGTATTGATTTAAAACTCTTTATATGGTTTAGTAGTTGCTCCTACATAATAAAACTTTTATCGCGCAAAGCCAAACATTTAAAAGCCGATCTTCAAGGCTACTTCCTGTTTACGCCCGCACTTGGGGAAGTACCTTGAATTTATTGCTAATGTGAAAGCAAACGATGTCCTCATTCCAACTCAACATACCAGATTGTTTATTAATATTTACTTTTTCTTGGAAAATTTAAACCCGAAAGCAAACAAAATATTCGCTTGATAAAAAAAAATGTTATCACAAAAGAGAAATCATTAGCGCCTCTTGTGATTTTATCACTTTAGACTTCATTGTGTGTTTATTATTATTATTCCATTCACTGTAACAAGTTGGTCGGATCAATGATAGAAATCTTAATAACCGATAAAATCAGTTTTTCAGAAAATTTTCACAACATCTAGTACATCGTTTAAAATATCAAATAAAACTTTTTATCATAAATATCAAATAAAATTTCTAAATTAATTGCTCCTTGCCGTATACGGTATGCCTTCTGGGAAAGTTAATTTTAAGTCACTGATTCTGAAAGTGTATTGCACGGTCCTTCATTTGCTAAATTGTAGACGCAAAAACCACTCAAAAATGTTGTTTTACGTTTTTCTCTAAGCGCTTTTGAAATCCAATCTAACATATTTAGTCGACATTTTTCTACATTAATAGAGCCCAAAAATGTTTTCATAAGATAGTGGTATTGCTGGATACTTGTGATGAAGCGAATGAAACGAAATAAAACTTCGAATGAAACGTATCGCTTACAAAAAGATCGCTCGGAAAGGATAAAAATTTTCTTTATTCCTACACTTTTGGAAAAGTCATAATTCGTCAGAGCTCAAACATCGTCATTGAAAATATTATTAAACATTTGTTCAAGGACTCCATTTGGACTTGAAAGTGTTTATACACAAAAATTTTTTTTAAAACTTTCGAAATGAAAATACCACCAACATTATAATCTTCCCCTGTCACAATCACATTCTCTTTCTTCTTTATGGGCCGGGAATTTATTTGAGATATTCTCAATGACAAAAATGGAAAAATAGGAATTGAAATTGATATTTATTAGTACATTACATCTTTAACAAAGCAGAACTCTTTAAACGTGATGAGATTGTGGACCAAATTTCCCTTTTTATTCCTTCCCTGCACGTTTTTGCTGAATTTTAGAAACAAACTAACCTTAAAATAATTTTTGTTTGACGGAGATTGACGGTTTGTCGCGAAAACAAGACATTTACAACTGGTTGCTATCAAAGGCTTGCAAGAAGCAGTTCAAATATTATGGCATTGGACTAATTATTTTGCAACTGGGTTGAGATTTGGCTGATGCCAAACACAATAAATTAAACACTTATACATGCACGCAAGGCGTAAGTAAAATTCGTTAAAGCTACGTGTTCGTCGGCCAACCAAGCGGCAATTGCATAAAATGCACAATGTGAGATCTCGAAATCAACACAAGCTGAAGTTGTGACAAGAGACATAAATGATGCCAGGAACTGTTATTTGAAACTCTCTTGACACTAATACCGTAAACACGACTAAATATTGTGTAAGTGTTAATGAGTTAATAAGCTTAAAACTCGGGACTGCTTTAAAAAGAAAATCCGTCTTTCTTAGTATTAGAAAGTGAGTTAAAGTGAGTTACGTGATAGCCTCATGTATATGAATAATTAAGTTTTGTGTTAACCAACTTATTTTACTAAAGAATATTGTTACAGAAAAATTTTTTCAACGATGGACTCGCAGGGAAGATGTTTGTCGTTTATGAAAAACTTCACGATGTGCCGGAGGCTGCTGCTTTTCTATTTCAGTTTCGCCACACACACAGTTTAACATATTGCAATCTATTTGTTTAGCCTGAAATTTGTGTAAGTTAAAAATTAACTAGAGTTTTAATGACCTTTGAAATGTCCAAACTCCCGAAGAGATAAAACCCGTATTAAAAGTTTGATTACGTTGATGAAACTGTAATAAAAACGTGCGGAATTTTTTGAATCGTTGCTGGTACTTTTCTAAATTTTGACTTTGGTGTCTCTCAAAGGTTTTTTGACGAAAGTAAACAGTAATTAACTGAATGGTTGCGCCTATCGTGAAGGAAGTGATGATTTTGTCTACTTTAAAACGTTTTGCCTTTGCCATCATAACGTTTATGACCACAAAACCGCTTATATAAGCCAAACAGCTGCAAAGTGTCGACCATACCAGTCAACTTTTCTCAACTGATCAAACGAGGTAATTGGTCTAAAAATGTCACTTGGAGAACTTTCAATGCGCCTTGTCTTGTTAGCTTTGTTTCTGTTAATATTGGGCCATGAAGCGTACTGTAGAAGCCATCACAGAAGAACTTCAAATAATAACTGCCGGAGAATCCGATCTGTGGATTTTCGAATCTTACGTTTCTCCTTGATGAATTACATCAAAGCCAACAACGATACGATATGGCAGCTCAGCAACGCCACAGCCACGGCTTGCCCTCAGCAATTGTCTGATCTATGGAGCAGCAGAAACGAGAGCAGCGACCCCATCAGATTACGAAGTTTGTCCCCATATGAGTACTATATCGATAGAGACCCTTCTCGGTAAGAATGTGATCCTATTAATCATATATCCTACTTCGATATTAAAGTTTACGGAGCTTGATATTAGCAAAAATTGTGTTATTAATTTTTCATATTGAATTAGCAAAATATTTTAATCTTATCATTGACATGCGTATAATACCTATAGCTCATTATAACACTTGTTAAGTCAACCAGCACATGTTTTTGTACCACTTCGGATATCATGCGCTGCAGGTTAGAAAATGAAATTTTTTTAACCTTGAATTTGACCCACAGGTTCCCCCAAGATATCATAAAAGCTCGATGTCTTTGTGACGTCGGCTGCTTTGACCCAACCACCTACAGAATCGATAAGCATCTAAATTCCGAACCGATTAACTTGAAAATGAACGTCATTGTGTTCTTGAGGGATGGTATCAATGTTGAGGATTGTAATGAAAGCACTTGCCGCATTGAGTCGCTAAATATCGCTGTAGGATGTCAATGCACTCATCCAATCTACGTTTCGAATTAAAACAAATGCAAATCTGGACGTATTTCACCGTCAATCTGGCTGATTTGCAAATGTCTTAGTTATGTTGGTTTTATTCTTAGATTTAATTTGTATAAAATTACTGTTCGTGTGCATTTAGTGCTACACCTCTTGTATATTTGTAGGCTGCCTCAATATTATACAACAAGTAACCAAAATATACTTTCCCTTGTTGTATCAATACAAATTTAACCGGAATCAATGAACTGGTTGCCATGATTTTGTGTACTGGGTTATACGTTTTGTTCAATGTAGAAGTTTAGTTTTCACATTCACATTCATTTTCATAACTTACATCGTTTTCTCGCGTCTTCTTTATCTAGTCCTATTATCACGGAATAAGAGTTTCAAAATGTGTGTTGTTATTGTTTAAAACGTGTGTTTCTACATTTTACATTTATACTCACAGTTTAAGTGGCTGCTTAACCGCCACAAACGCAAACATAAAAATTTCATTAATCAATAAGCCAATATTTTTAGACTAAAATTTGTTCTTTATGAAAACGAGATTGAGCCCAAATGGTTGCTTTGAGGATTTAAATATGAACGATGTTGTACAATAAATCTAAAACAAACAAGGGATAAAATAAATAAATAAAATTTCAGCATGCAACAGGGTAAATGGACAAGACAACAGTGGAACAGTTATAGTCAATGGGATCACGTCAATTAACCGTGAACAAATTAACCGGCGACAATTGGTCTTGATCAACTGACCGGCAACAAATTGGCCGGCGACACAAATCACCCGCTATGCATGTTAACCGTACAATTGTATGAAGTCAATTTGTATTGAAATAAAAATGAATTTTGTTAAAAAAAGGAAATAATTACAAACAAATATTTACTTTACATATAATATACTAGCATCAACTTAAACACAATAATTCAGCACTTGCACGGTCAATTTACCTCCCGGTCAATTTTGATTCCGGTCAGTTGGTTTTAGGTCAATTTACGTCACGGTCAGTTGTCCCCGGTTAGTTTGTTCGCGGTCAATTTCACACGGTTAATTGTCGTAGAACCATAGTCAATACAGCGTTGTTAAGCCTAAGATTTTTGAAACATTGAAAGCAAACGATGAACATATGTCCTTCATCAGAGTTAGAAACAGATGTAAAGTCCTTGCCTTTCGCAACGTTTGCTATCACCACAGCCTGTTATTTTGAACAATGCCTTTGCACCTAATATCGTTTACTGTATCGTCTTGACTGTAAGCTGTAAATTTTTTCGTCCTTTTTCGTTGCAGCTACTGCCGTACCGAGTCGTTATAAATATTTTCACACCTTTGATTTTACCGGTTAGGTCTATTTCCTACTCTGATGAAGGACGTTTGTTCGTGTCCGAAACTTGTTAGTTCTCCTACATTGTTAATAAATTATGTTTCTTGCGCTAGTTGCTTTCCTTGCAACTTTATGGTATTGAATCATTTATAAGTAAGGTCTCTGCTCTCTTGGTTCTGGTATTCGTTTTGCGTATATGAGTAGCAACTCCCATCACTTTGTGTCTGAGACAGCATTGCAAGCGCGACGTCGCAACGCAAGCCAAGCACCGCAAATGACGTATCTAGCGCACAGCCGCCTTTTCAAGTTGGCGCTGTAGATACCTTGGTTTACTTTTCCCCAATGAATCAACATTGCCCGTTTTTAGAAACACGACATCAAGCTATAAAACAAAATGAAATGCTTTTGAAGGTACCAAGTGTTCTTTGTAAAACGCTGTAATATTCGTAAACACTATACGAGCGTAGGAGCAAGCAAAATCAACGCGCTAAAACATCCAGTGCTTCTGCGAAGGACAAACCATAATTCAAAGTCGTTGTTGAGTTTGATAGAAATTATTTGCGTTTAAATCTTTTCCTGTTATAGAACGGAATATTTTAACAAAATGCGGAACTTTATGACAACCATTTTCCGTATTACGTATTTCCTGATGATATTTTGCAATAATAGGCTATGTCCCATTATGCTTTCTCCTAAATATGTTGAAATATTCGGCGCAAACTAAACACGATAACACGCTTGAGATCTTACCTAGAACACTTAAAATACGTCGTTCTTTGGTTCCCTTCTTAGTGTTACAGGCCGGGTGATAAGGTGTTTTACACCATGTAATTCGTCTTACAGTTGGTGATGTAATTTGTTATCTAACTGTTATTACGAAGAATTAATTACAAGGAAGAATTCCTTGCATACAATTTCTGTGGATTATTTTGTTGTGAAAGCTAACACGATTATTCAAATATTCTGCAAAGCTTCGTATATCTGTTTGAAATATTGAATATCGCTTTGCAATCATTTGTATAGAATGCTTTCACCGGAAATATCTTTAGGGTATTACTATGTAGGAATGAGACCATAGGAACACAAACACTACTATAAGATTTGCCGAAACGACAAAGTCATACACGCCGCACATTCCTAGCTTATACGTTAAACATTAACTGCAGTTTCGTGCAGACAGACAAAAAGTTACGTAAACAATTTCATTAAAGAGCAACAAAAACTGCTTATTAATGTAAACTTGCAGGTATAAACTTTTATTATTACCGATTATACCAAATCCAATAACGATATCAATAACTTGCCGCTATGTACCACCCCAACTACGGCCTGTCCGAGGCATTTTTGAGATCTATGGAGTAACCGAAACGGGCGCAAGGATTCCGATCGGACTGATGAGCTTGTCGCCATACGAGTTCTGTATCGACAGAGACACTTCTGCATAAGAATGTTTAACATAGCCTGATTTCACAAAACGGTGTTTATTGTAGCACTTTTCAAACAAACAAACGCATACTTTCTTTATGAGATAACATGTAGGTTAGACAGCGAAGAGTTTTTGAACCTTGAACGTTTGGGCTACAGATATCCCCAGGATGTCGTACAAGTCGATGTTTACGTGACGACGCCTGTTTTATGCCGGAAACGCGGCGCATAAAGTTAACGTACACAATCACCCACATTCTCATATCCCAACCGATAATTATATTTGAAAGGAAGGTCATTGCTTTAAGAAACGTG
The DNA here is from genome assembly GCF_947623445.1 of Clavelina lepadiformis. Classification (NCBI taxonomy): domain Eukaryota; kingdom Metazoa; phylum Chordata; class Ascidiacea; order Aplousobranchia; family Clavelinidae; genus Clavelina; species Clavelina lepadiformis. The sequence continues at coordinate 18,062,296 of NC_135246.1, read as the reverse complement.
AGCAAGGTCGAAGCTTGTGATGGTCGCTCTTGTAGTGTTGAGTTTGTAAATGTATCAGTGGGCTGCCAATGCGAGCATCCGGTCTTACATGAGGTTTAAATTAACGCAACAGTAAGCTGCGAGCTGTTCATTACCCTTATCTTGGAGTAGCTTAATCTTATTGTGTTTTGTTTTTGATGGCTTGAACACAGATATGCCTTTGTATCTGGCATTCATGTACCATGTTTTATTTTGTTATATGCATTTTTATAGAGGTTTCAGTTATGATAATAAAAGTGCTGCGCCAACATCCATTGCATTCAGCAATGTAGCAACTAATGTACAAATTAGCAGGGTCTATTGTTTAATCATGGTTTAATGTGTTAAAGCGTGGATACCTGGCTACGAAATAACGTGAATACCTTATTACGATGTTTACTTGACAAACAACCGTGAAAAAAACTTTCCCGGACGGGAAATTTAAACTAACGTGACAATAATCTGTGCCATTCTCCATAGAATGAAAAATAAAATCAAAGGCTGTTGTGAATCAAAACAGAAAATGGTTCGCTGTAACTTTTTGTTGCCCTCAATTCAGGAAAGTCGTAAACTGAAGTAAAATTTTTAAACGAAGCTTAGTCCGACATACAGTAACCATGCGTTTCTTTTCTTTCTTCATTTCATCAACAATATAGCATAGTTAATTCCAAATTTAGTTAAAAAAAGTCTTTTAACCACTAATTAAAGCTAAATGTTTTTTTTTCGAAAAAAAAAGAAAATATGAGAAATTATTGAAGGTTTTTTGAAACAAACAAATAACAAAAACGAACGTTATTTACATTTCAGCATTCTTGGAAACCTAGAGCCTTCGATCGAATAAAGCATTGGACCTGAATCTTTGCACCTTACCATTAAACTTAAACCACCGCATTATGAAAAACTCTGGATTATTAATAACGTAAATGTGCTTACAATATCTACTGGCCTGCAAATGTTATATGTTTGTCAAAGAAATCAAATTATCCAATATGTTGCTTATAACATCCAAATATTTTGTCGTTAGATGTCGCTATGAATTACAAGTTAGCTTTTGAACAAATCACGTTTGGCCGGGCCAATTTCATTAATTACTGTGACAGCTTGGGTGTTTCCTGGTGTAGCAACCTATTTTAATTTGTTGTATTTTTCATTTGCAGTCGAGTTAGGCTGTGTACTGAAAGAGTTTGAACAATTGACATGAAGTTTCATGTAAAAACCTTTTCAAAGTACTTTGCAGAAAGATCATTTCGGTATCATTCCAGCTTTACGTATTTGTTTTATTATGAAAAAAAGCATTCAAAGTTGATGGTTTTAAATGATATTAGTTGTGACTACCGACCAATATCAGTTGTGGCTGCAGACCGAATTGGTGTTTTCATTTCATATCACATCAGGAAGTCGAAAGTTACCAATATACGTCTATACAGGGCACTGAAATATTAGCTTAGAGAAAAAAATGTGCTGACAAAGCTAACAAAGGATTTGTAAAGTGTTTTTCAAAATAGCGATTACTATGAAGTAGAAACTTTAGCCTTGTATTAAACATCACTTACAAACACCAGGTAGTGCCTGAATATTCGGGTCAGGCTAACTGTTTGTGACAAGGAAATGGACATATCTTTAAAATAAGGTCGCGTGTATTTCATGGCGGACCAGTGTGATAAAGAGTTGAGTAAGCAAGCGACCGCAGTTTTCGTAAGTTGTTATCCTTATTAGGTTTAGTGGTCAGTAGGTCCATACTTTCACTATTTTTATGCACATGGTAAGCCTTTAGAGTTTTGTTACCTTTACCGTTGATAAGCGCATGTTATTAGCGAGTTGGCAGCTAAAACAACTTTTTGTCCCCAACGTAGGCTACCAAAGACGAAACACAAAATGATTGAAAGGAGCTCTGTAATATTCGTTAGCACAAGGTCAATTAGCCATCCACCGACTATAATGCTTATGTAGCAGAGTTTCCGCTCTCTAATGGAATCACTGTTATGCAGGCGAGGAGACCAGTAACCTCTCTACAGTATGCAATTGCCGGGGCTGTTTCCTGTTATACTTGCTTCACTCCTACTCACGACCAGGCTATGATATAGCGTAATTTGCCGTGTTGAATCGCTGTGAACCTTTGGAGCGCATGAAATCTTTATGGAGGCGTGATTGATTGCCCTGATTAAGTCTTCAGCGCCCGAAACAGATGCGCTTCATGTGATACCGGACGGTTTTCACATCCTGCTTTTGTGCCCTTACGGTGAAGCATAACGTATTAACAAAACTATGGCATAGTAGCTCATGATACTATAAAGATACCAGAAAGCTTTCCATGTGGGCAACTGAACACATTTTGTTCCAAGGTTTCAGTCAAAGTTCTCACGGTGCAAGTGGCACTGGTGGTAAATCAGGAAAGGCAGATGAACAGTAAACATCAGTCAGATCACTGTTTGAAAAGATTTAGAGTTGGTTATATGATTGAAAACAATAATTGATTTTGCTAAACAAAGCACCGCAAGCACCAGAGCAACGTGATTAAGCTAAAGGAATGTAGTTAGTCTTCATGCTAGTGAGGTAATTACGACTAAATCCCAGTGACTGCAGAGAGGCGAACAACTTCCCGCCGCAAGGAAAACAGCCATTACTTTTTCCAAACTCCGGCTTGTGTGGTTGCTGATAAAACAAAGGACTGAATTTTTTCGATGAATGTCTGCTATTTAACGTATGGACATTTCGGCTTTGTTAGTGCTTGCGACAGGCAAGCTTGTCTGTTCAGCTTCAGGTTGTTCTGATGAAAGTCAGTGCTTGTTGCGTAAAAGCGTAGTTGCGCTTAACGCTTGCTGCGTGAGTTTTTTGTCCGAAAAAAAAACGTGGAATTTGCGGTGACGTTTGCTGCACCACAGTTTCCCTCAAAAGAGCGGTTATTGTCTTTTTTATCGTCACATAACGACAAACCCGATCAGAAAGGTATCCACAGATGTAAACATTTGTTTCGCATAATAGCTTAGGCTATCTCCGTAACCAGCATTTACCTCAGAAAAATCGGGTAATATCTCTTGAAACACTTTACAATTACCGTATAGTTACCAGTACAATCGCATATGAAAGTGATGTATTATTTATTAACAACATACATAACTGTAGCAAGAACTGTTGTCGCACACGTTAGATGTGGACATAACCAAGACGACACGGGTCAAAAGTCACGTACATAGTTTCTTGATTCGATATCTGTGATAGCTTGAAATCGTGGTTGCTGCTATTGTACTGGTATCGGCTACATAATAATTAATTGTGGTTTTGCGGTTACACCGGTTTTGCATTTTCCCTTCCTCGAAACAGAGCAGCTGTGGCCTGTAGAATTCAGGTCCACCAAGTGACCAATAAGCACATGTTATTTCAACCTATAAGTGAAAGCCTTCAGTGAAATAGCGGAGGTACCATCAACACAGGGAAAGCGTTCTTCATTTTATTGTTTTCACAATATAACGACATCGCTCATATACGAAAGCCATCGATTATTTAATAATGCTAAACCTATCGTCGTAATTTATAGTGAACGCTTTATGATTTTGGTGCTTTGCATACGTATGCACACGATCGAGCATGAATGGTATATCTATAGTTGAGGCCCAAACACAGCACACCAACAATGTTGAGCATAACCATTAAAAACGTATCGTTTTAAAAATCAGTGCCTGTGATTAATGCGGGAATTCTCTTCTTTGTGTGCCGAGTGCTCTCTCAAATCAATTGATTGAAGCGCAAGCCGTACTTACATGGCACAGTTGCCACATCATGGAAATAATATGTTTCGTTGCAACGGCAGGGTTTGATCTGCTGAGCTAGAAAGGCTGGACTTCATTTCAGTTAGACGTACATAATATAGTAGTAAACTCTATATTAAGAGGCCACCTACTTTATTTTGCAGAAGATTTCGTAGACATATAAATGACAGACGTAATTTTTAAATGATGAAGGCATGATGGACAGATGATATCTTGAATCGCCATGACTTTAAGTCCAGGCGCAATAGCTGGAATCGTAATAGTTTGTTTCATCGCACTTTGTGTGGTCGCTTATGGGATCTATTACGTCATAAAGAAGCGTCGCGAAGACGCGGAATATTTCGACAGATGCGCGAAGCTCTTCAAGAAATATGGTAATAGGAAACCGGAAGTTGTTGCAAAATTTCCATATGCGGAAGCGACGTTCGTGAGAGCGCCGGTCCCAGGACAGCAGTTCACTTCACGAGAATTGGGCAGAGTTCAGGAGTTTATCGACCCACTGAGAGCCCCGATGGCGGGAGGTGAATGTTTGTTGATGAAATCATTACTTTGCTTATTGCCTCAACTGAAATGTCTAAAACATTTCAAAAAACTTCAACTGTTACAAAATTCTTTTTTATTTCAAATATTTTCTTTCGTGGATAAACCCAGCCATAGCGCGGGCGTTTGTTTACACAATCTAATCAATTTTCTTTAACTCTAGATACAGAACGCACACCTATGGCGTCCATGCAAACACCAATCGATCCCGCAGCGATTGACCCAAGATTGTATTCCTCAATTTATAGCCAGGTTTTTTGCAAGATGTGCCATTGACTGCTTGTGCATATAATATTGGAAATAGCTTGATTATACTGAAGTAAATTTAAAACGAGGATAAAAGTGCATACGTAGTCCTACGTCAAAGACAGGGTGTTTTCAATGTCCTGGGATACTGAAGACAGCAAAATAATCTGGAAACAATGCACTTTATGCTAATTATTTTCTTTGAAATTTTCTCCCTGTTTTAAAACCACGGCAAACTGCACATGTGACAACTGACCAAAACGAAAACGGGTTTCGCAATAACGGTCCCCGGCAGTCGTGCAAATTATTTCTATGAATAAACAAATTAAGCTTGGAACTTCCGTGTTTACAATTTCAATCAAACCACCATTTCCGCTACACTTTGTTTTGTGAGACCTTTGAAACCAATAAAAAAACAAACAAAGTGCTGTACTGTCCAATACAGAATACAGATCAGTATAATAGACTGAATTGTGCCGCTATGGAATAGTGGTTATAGGTTTTTAGTTTTTACATTAACTTTATAAAAGATAGTTAATAGCTTTAATGTCGATTTGGCCAATATGTTATGAATTATGCAAAATGCATAACAAAATATAATCATCTTTATATGAGATATCGCTTCTCTATAACAGGAATCAATACAAATGACCCCAAGCTCAACAAAGAGTCCGCAAGTCTACTTCTCCATCGAATATGACAGTACTTTCAACATCCTCAAAGTGTACATTGACCAAGCCAGGTTTTTGAAGCCACAACACAATTCCAGTAAGAGCTTTGCAATAGCGTAGCAGTCAAGGCCGTTATTTGATTTACTTAAACATGACTCAGTTGTGTAGAAGTTAGTTCCACTACGTTTCATAAATTTGTGCCATTCAATTTTGTTTTCTAAAATTTAAATACGTCCCTTATGATGTATTATTGTAATTGATTACGGTATTTGCAATCTATGATATGATCTGTTTCAATCAACAGACGTGTGTAACCCATACTGCACGGTAGCTCTGCTGCCCGAACGAAAGGAGAGGCAGAGTCAAATACAAAGGCGAACGACAGATCCCATCTTTCAGGAACATTTTTCTTTTGATGTTCCTAAGCATCAATTGAAAGATAAAACAGTTCTGGTAGGATTTCTTTATACCTATTATATGGAAGTCTAGGAACACTTTCACTGGCAAGTAGACTGAAGTTTTTGTTAAACAAATCAATATCTTCCTATAGACCCGATACACAAGCGTCGTGAAATTCCAAAAATAATAAAACTTAAGAAACTGCGTATAAAGTCATTTTAGGAATTTAAACAGGGAAATATTTTTGGATTGACAGTAATTTTATCCTGGTATATCTAGTCAGTCTCTAATGCAATGAGATTTATGGAAGTGTCGCTATCTTTGAATGTGTTCTAATCAATAAATGTAAAAACTTTTTAACGCTTGCAGCAGCCATATCAATAATGCAACGCGTGCCCACAAAAGTAATTAAAACTGCTGCTACTGTATACCCCAAGCGTTTTAAATAATAGGCTGCTTTTAAGAACGAAATGGGCTGACTATACAGATGGCTCCAACTCGGCTGGAATAGAAAAATACAAGGCCGAAACAAGCATTGATTTTTAATCTCGATTTAGAGCGTTCCAAAAAATTAGATTTACTAAATAACTAAAATATATGAAGCACAAGCGCGCCAAAAAGGCGACTAAATAATTCACAACTGATAATAAAAATATTGTAAAATATTGTAAATTACTATAATTTTGTATTTCATTGAATTTTTATTTTGTAAAAAATGGTTGCATAGTAGGACCGCAAAATTTTCCATAAAGTTAGAGCCCATGCATTCTTTCAAAAAGTCCGACCCGACTTTCATCTCTTGGCTATACTTGTAATAATAGAATTGGTTCTCAATTCAAAATGTGGCATATTTCCCCTCACAACCAGCCAAACGAAACAAAAGTGTTGAATGCTGGATCGATAGATAATCCAATACAACCCTTGTTAAAGAATTTGCGGTCTTTTGTTTGAAAAACTTTGTCATGCAGATGACCTCTTGAAACGATTTTTTGAATTATAAGTCGACAATTCTCTATGCATTGCAAGACCGGCACTGTCTGATCGGCAATGTTTGTTTGAAGTGGTTTTACAAAATTATTACCAAGCAAAAAGAATATAAAATTATTTGAGATTTTAATGTTGCCACTTAATCTTTGGAGTTGGCCACAATGACTTTATAATGAAAACATGAGGTTGAAATGGTGGTTTCATACAGTGCACACTATAATCACGGTTAGGGTATTGTTTTTCTTGAATTAGAATAGGCTTATTGTAATCAATAGATGGTCCATCAGGTATGCACTTAAGTCAATACATTGTGAAACATTTTCTTCATGATTTATTTTTAATCGATTTATTTGATTTCTTTCGGTCGAGCTTTTAAGGTACAGCTTTGACAAAATCATTCTTGTATCGTCTTATTTATGCGAAAAAAAAACCCAAAAAGATAATATATCTGCGCATTGAAATTACCTGCTGTGGACTTCTTCAATTATAGGGAAGTGGATTTCCTTAAGCTCAGTTATAGTAAGGAGCTGTAAGGAGATGAACTTATTTAATGCTAACCAGTGCTTGCTTTCGTTGCAGGTAAAATTCTTTGACTACGACCAATACTCCCGCGATGAGTGCTTCGGAATTGTGACTCAAAAACTTGACGAGATAAATGTAGAAAGAAAGGTCGACCTTTGGAAGAAAATTTCCTTCCAGAAAGGATTGGTCGAAGAGGTTAACTTTATTGCCCTTTTTATAGTACTAGCTTTTCATAATTTATCACACAGAACATGAAAAATATAAACTCCTATGTGCAAGCTGCCAGCTCAAGGTTTTGAGGAAGAATTTAGCTTTTAACTGGATTCAAAGCTTTTGTGTGATTTTGAGAACCTGCTTCACAGCTTTTTGCACACTTTCCGCCATAAATGTAATTTACAGATGGCAAAAATACAGTAGTTACAGCCGCTTTTATAAGAACCTGTCGTGTAAATACTTGTTCCGGAAAACTAAACAACTATATCACATCCCACCAAATAAAAGTTAAGAAAATTTTTTTGATTACGTGTACAATCGTTTGCTCGCTGAGCTGATTTTAAAAGCGACATGGATCAAAGTGTACATAAACATTGCAGTGAAGTCCAAGTGCATTGTTTTCTCAACTGAAAGTCTGTAATATGGAGTTTGTACAGCAAACTTGAGCTAAAAGAAAGTTTATGCCTTGATAAGTTACAAGGTCTGTAAAAAGATTTTGTTGTAAAATTTGTGCCAAAACTTTAACAAATTAAAGGCCAAAATGTTAAAAGCATGGAACCAAAATTTCTCATAAGAAATAAGTGTATTGAGTTACAGATCGATGCTTCATGGCAACACAGAAATCTTATAAACTATTATTTTACTTCGACAGGCAAGGGAGCGAGCTGGGGATATTCTGCTTCGGTTGGGCTATTTACCGAGTGCAGAAAAGTTAACTGTGGTGTTATTAAAAGCCAGGTCTCTTAAAGAGGTTGGGCCGGAAGGAGATAAGAAGCCACCAGGTTAGAGATCCAAATTTGTGATAATAGTTTAAGCTGTACCTTTTACATACATTAATGTGTGAAAAAAACCTAGTCATGGTTGATCTGTAATACCTAAACAACATACGTAGCGTATGGCTGACATGCAGTTACTAGGCTATATCAGAGACGCAATCAGTCTATAATGTTTCTTGTTGGAATCGATGACGTAATCGATGTTTGGTTTTATGTTACGCATCTTTCACATTTGTGTGAACTGAATTTGTAAAGATTTTGTCCATTGAAATTACGATAGTTTTTTTGTAGTTACAACAGAAAATGCAATATAGCTTAAATCGTTTCAATTTAGATCCTTATATACGAGTCGCGGTGCTACACGATGGTAATTTATTAAGAAAAAAGAAAACATCGACCAAGAGGAAAACCTGCAACCCGACATATAACCAAGCCATTAATTTTGCGGTACCGCTTGATGTCCTTCCTCAGGTTGAACTACAATTCCACGTCGTCCATGAAACTGGGTACTTTGAGAACTAGACATAGAACTTTTCGGTACTTTGTAGGGTTTCATTTAGTTAAGTACAGTCGAATCCGCTTAATTCGGACACCGGATAACCCGGACAACCACTTTATTCGGCCAAAATGCTCGGGAACGGAACAAAAGTAAAAATTGAACGTAAAAAACTCCCGTTAATTCGGACAATTCTCCGCTTAATTCGGACACAGGTTCGCAATTCCATCGTTAGGTTATTAGTTATTACACAATAAACAGTACTTCCTTCGTTTTAACACAAGATACAATTGCATTATGAGTGATTATGGTGAAACAATGACGATTGATGCGGTAACAATCGACAATGAACTCATATAAGGCCATGCCAGCTTCGATCATAGTCGCTTTTACTTCGGTACAATTGCGTCCATCTTGTAGGACAGAATGGTACAGAAAAGTTTAGCAGAAAAAGTGAAATTGCTTACTAAAGTAAACGAAGACGTTTTATGCGATCAATGCCAATTACTGCAGTATAGCGCAGCTGCAATTCATTTATTACGCAACAGTACAGTATTTTAAATGCGTTTTCTGCCGTTATGCATGACCATGAAACGAACAATTGATTTTCCGCTTAATTCGGACAAAGCCGTTTCTCCGCTTAATTCGGCCAAAAGTGAGCGGAACCAAAGTGTCCGAATTAAGCGGAGTCGACTGTATGTCAAACAGCGGTTACTATTTTTTTGCGTCATACAGAGTTAAAATCAACCGCAAGGAAGTGATTGGAGCTTTAGAGATCGGGCCGCACTCAACTGGGGACGAATTTGAACATTGGCGGGATTTGATGAGCAATAAACCACAAGCTCGATGGCACCGTCTAACGGTCAGTCCCGATCAAGACACCACAAGCGCGCGTTCCATTTTAAGTTCCACTTCAAGTATCACAGAAGCGACCGTATATACCGGCGTATGAGCTTCTTTTGTAAAACTAAAATATCTGGCCCAAACCGGCAGAGGGTTTTCACGCCAGACCTATAATTTGGCTATAATTGTTTTTGTGTTTTCGGCTGAGTTACCGTCCGCACGATGAATACTGCACACGTCATCGATAAAACAACAAAATTCGGAAAACAATTTGGTAAAAATCTGGTTGGCGTGTTGTTGAAAATCGTTGACCATCGAGGTAGTCTGGCCGACATTCAACTTTCGTTATTTACACTGCGGCTCATTTACAGTATGTTTAGGTTTGGTACGTTGTGAATACTGCTGCAAGTCATTGCAAATACACCATTTGACTAACGCCTTTTACGAAAACATTTAGATGAAAGGTTACCTACACTACGAATTGTCTTGCTAATAGTCGTCTTTTCCACTTTATTTTCAAACGATTGCTTTGATACAAAAAATAAAAAAATATTTTTGGTGTGAAAAATTGGGAAGGATTTTATGCGCCCATATATAATGTTTATGCCCAATGTGCCCAATGTTTATGTTTTCTTGTAGTTTCTAAGCAAACACGCTATTTTTTCTATTGTAAATTTGCAATAGGAACCTACACCCTTGCAGAGAAACTTACTAATTTGTGTAGTATTTTGTGTTCTCAAACGTTGCAATGTTTGTGCGGGTATTCTAATGTGCAATAAGTTTTGTTTTTCTAATAATAGCTTTTTTGGTGGCAAAATCGTAGATAGGCTTGATGCTTACCTTGCCTATGTGGTGTTTATGAATGATATGTTTTTTCAGTGACATTTTTCTAGCACTTTATTTGTTGCTAACATTTTTGCGATAAAGCCCAGTGCTGTCTTGTCATGTCGGCTGCTAAACCATTTTTGTTTCCGAAACATTTAATTATCGAAAGCGTGCTTACATACCTCGCAGAGAACTGTTCCATGAACAAAACCGAGTTTTTCATTGAGAAATTTTTGAAGCTGTTTTATTTAAAAACGTGGTTTACTGCTTCACATGCACCTATTGTTATATCACAAGTTTTCGTTTTGTGTTTGGCTTTGAGGTTAGAAAAGTTCCGGCATGTCTTTGTTTTATGATAATGCTTTTTTCTCTTACTACGTAGAACAATTTGTAAATATCTTATTTGTTGAAAATGTCAGAAATGTCAGAGAATTGAGTAAAAACACATACTCAGTTTGAAAGCAGCTATACATATTTCGACCTGGGTAAAAAACAGGTGTCAAAGTTGAAAACACAACTTGTGCGATCATCACAATAATCGATGTAGCTGACACAGACGATACAATTGGTGGTCGAGGAATAACATTTGTGATTTAAACTGCGACACACTTCAAGTAACTTTGGCAGCTAAACATTGTTACTATGACAGTTCTTGACAATATCAGTTTCTTAAAAATTTTTGAAGTTGTTGACGAGTTGGCTATCGAGAATAAGTTCGACCACGAAAAGAAAATTCTTCGCAGGTAAGATCAGACAAATATATGGAGTTTAATTCTCTTCTTTATAGCAGCAGCCTACTATATGGAGTTATATAATTTATTACACAAAAGCATGTTAACGATATAAATGCATGTGAAATCGTACAAATATAATTACGTTGACTGTGATGTGTACATTGATGGTTAACACCGATCAAAAATATCTTTTTATAGTGACAATAGGCATTGTAAGGCTGATTATGTTTTTAACCAATAGGGATATGAAGGTGGACGTTCTGTGCCACGAATAAATATAAAAAGCGTAGAGAATACGTCCCCGACATCTTTCTCTACTGGCCAATAAGCCGGGGCGAGCTCGGGTTTAAGTCTGAAAAAAAATTAAACAATTCGGGCCAAAATTCATACACTCCGCCACATTTGTGAATTAATTTCACTTTCTTTACACGAATGCGCATGCGCGAAGGATGTAAATAGCCTCCCGCAGAGAGCAACTTAGAAAAGGATGACAGTTAAAAATGGCTTTAAAATATGACTTTGATTCATACAGTGAATTTAACTTTTGGACCTAATTTGGGTTTCAAATGAATTTTCGGGCTCGGGTTTACAATATAAAGCCCGTTTGTAACTATGATCTAGAGTTCTAGACCAGAGGTCACCAAACTACGGCCCGCGGGCCAGAACCGGCCCGCGAACTGATTTCATCCGGCCCGCCACGTGCTGTCATTTGCGATTGTCAATGGAGATTCTAAATAGTTGTATATCTTTTCGCAATTTGCATCCGGCCCGCAGCTGTTAATCTCGCAGCAATCCGGCCCTCACAGAAAAAAGTTTGATGACCCCTGTTCTAGACCATACGAGGACGATTTTAAAAGCATTGACAAAAACGCGTACACTGCAATAACTCATACCATAAACAATGCAGTAATTGTAAGATATCATAGTAAAATTGCAAGTGTTTAAACGTCCTGTGACACTTTGACGTGCAATAGTTTTTCTATAAACATGACTTTGGTTGTAGTAGCGAAATCGTAAAAACAAAATTAACCAGCTGCTTGCCACGGATTTCTGAACATAAATAAAATACTTTTTGATGACATTTCTGCGAGCACTAAGCCCATAGCTGTTACTACGTTTTACAAATATTCGCAGAAAATCGTTTTGTAAACAAAATCGAATTCTTCTTTGTAAATTTTTAGAATTATGATATTTAAAAAGCGAGTTAATGTTTTAGATGAACATATTATTGTATCAAAATTTTCCCTTTTTCATGTCAAATAGCTAGTTGGTTATGAGATTACAAGGTTTAAGTCATTTTCTTATTATGACGCTAGTTTCTTATTAAGTTACAGAACACTTCGTAAATTATTAATGTTTGTTGTAATTATTCTTCACAAATGTAAGCAAATGAAGTAAAAAAACCTATAGGTTTGCACTCAGTGGTGGGATTCAAATATTTTAGCATCCGGTTCTCTCACTAGCAGCATGCCATATTGACCTGGGGCCAATATACAATATATAGACCTATACAAACGCTTGTTAACAACCGGTTCGCGAAAGTCATTGAAATTGCAAGAACCGCTTCGCACGAACCGGCTGAATCCCACCAATGTTTACGCTGTAGCTAAACACATTCTCACTTGAGGCAAAAACTCACGCAAAAATTAACTACTCCACGTTTGTGTAATTAGCGGGACAACGGATGCATTTTGCCGTTGAATCAAGGGCCCGTATATAGATAGGGTTTCAACACAAATGAAGCAAACTTTGGTTACTGTTTACTTTGAAAGGCCCATTACATAGTGACAGGTTTCTAAGATTGGACTAGACATAAATTGAAAGCATGGTTGACCTCAGTATGAAAATGTCTTTGCAGGAAAGACCGGCGGAAAAGGTGAGATGCTGCATGCATAACAGTATAGGACGCAGTACATTTTGTAATTTACCTCACGACAAATGAACGATATTATCGCATGCATGCAAATTACCAGACAAATTTTGAGAGCAAAAGTTGACGTTTTCACTACGAATTAATTTTAATAGGACTTGAAAGCATGGGTCACCTTTTTGTTTATTGTTTGCTTTCATCGTAAACTGTCAATGTATCATTCCACTGATGAAAAGATAAAGCAGTGTTATGGATTGACGCTTTATAACACCACAGAGATCTCATAAATACATTTCATTTGGTTAGGCAGATGTGCATGTCGGGGACCTTTTACTTCGTTTACGTTATTTGCCAAATGCAGGGAAATTGTCTGTGGTTATTTTTAAAGCCAGACTGTTTAACGAGGTCGGGCCGGAAGGAGATAAGAAACCTCCATGTAAGTAAACTATTTTTATAAGTTTAAACTGTAACGTTTTCTGTATACATCGAAAGTCACGTCACAATTGATCGGTAATAAATACAGACAGCAAACGCGGTGTATGGCATAGAGAGATACAATTATCATAAGCTCACACCAAGCAAATCGTCAAGCTATTGGTTATATAACCTGCGAGAATCGTTAACAAAATGTTTGCGTTCATGTCAAACCGAATTTGTAAACTTTTGGTCGTATTTGTCGAATTACTGCCCGTTTTTTGTGCTTACAACAATTTTTCGTTCAATTTAGGTCCGTATGTACGAGTGTCGGTTCTACACAACGGTACTGTATTATGGAAAAGGAAAACATCAACCAAGCAGAAAACCTGCAACCCGGCATTTAACCAACCCATCAATATTGCTCTGCCGATAAATGTCCTTTCTCAAATTGCAATAAAAGTTCACGTCATTCATGAAGCCGGGTACTTGCACAGAGAATTCGGCATAAAACTTGTCAGTAAATTTCTATAGCTATTTAATAACTTTGTTGGCGATGTCTACTGCTTACGAACGTTTAAAATTGTTTTTTTTTTTATTCTGCTGCTGCAGAGTGAGACGCGGCTACAGGGAAGTGATCGGAAGTTTTGAGATAGGATCTCGCTCGACTGGTGATGAACTTGCACACTGGCGAGATTTGATGAACAATCAACCACAAGCTCGATGGCACCGTCTATGGGTCAAAGCTGATTCGGAAATCCCCGGCACTAGCGGGCGTTCAGGAGCATGTTCACTATCAAGCGTTCCAGGTTCATCATCAACCACAAAAATTCTTTATCGGAGAAACTAAACTAAGCTATGTTTGTGCACTCTTGCTGTCTGAAAGCATGCAGAGACGTAACAGTTAATACAACAAAATTTGTCGTTCAAAATAGAAACCTACATCACTGCACGAAAGCTAATCATTGGTTACCACTGCGTTTTTATCGACATTAAGTATTTGCTTTTTTGTTTTTTACAAGTTGAAATGTTTGTGCCTGTAGTCTGAAAATGCATTTTCTCTCTCCAAGATTTGCTTTTGTTAGTGGTAAAATCATAAAAATAAAATAAGCATGTTGTTTGCCATGGAAATGGAGTTGATTCAAAAGTTTTTCAGTGACCAGACAGTCTACTCAAGTTTTTCATCTGTCGTTAACTGTGTGCTGTAGCATGTAGTGTTATTTTCGTATCTGTCGACCGCTAGGTAGTAATATAAAGACGTGGTAGATTTTAAGGAGAGCACACAGTGCAGAAACGTTTTATATGAGCAACATGTTTTATCACATTGAGAATTCAAAGTTGTGTAATATATAATAGCAAAGTAATCATATTATAGTTTCTCACTTACCTTTTGCTACATTATAATCCCTTGAAATTACTTGGTCCTATCTTGTGGGACTTGTATTATATACAAAGTATATGAAAACGCCTTTGTCTTACTCGAACAATTTGTAAATATAGTTTTGTTGTTGTAAATGTTATTCACAAATGTCAGCAAATCGCGTAGAAAATGCGTACCAAAATTTTCCGCATCTAGCAACATTGCGAGTTAGAGCAAAGACAGGTGGCAAGAACGACAACTAAACGCTTGTACAATTATCACATAATCGATACAATGAACGCAGATCGTACACTTCGCCGTTTATGCAAAGGTCAGTTTTCAACACAGGTCTAGTAAAGGCTCGTGTTGCTTATGCTGGAAGGTGATCGCAATGACAGATTATTCGCATCATGAGATAAAATGGATAAATTTTACAAATATGAATTTTTAAAGATTAATTACTTCTTAAATGAGGTCGAGCAGAATGTCAAGGCCAACCAAAGCGTTTAATAAATCAAGTTTAACGATCGTAAACCGGTCCAGCAAAGCTATCAAATAGTCTTACTGATTCAAAGGTTATTAAGTTTTCTTTGAAGTGAAAGGTTTGGCGACAATCACTGTAATTATTAAACTTCGCTCACAATTACGACTAGCTGAACCGATTTTATTTGGCGGTTTGTTATGTTTATAGCTGTGTATAAGCGTGTTATTACAAGCAATCATCTTGTTATTATCTGAATAGCTAACCACGTCGCCTTTAATTGCAATATACATTATAGGTCCTCTCCACAAACGGAGGCTGCGGGTATGTGGGAAGCTTTCCTTGGCAAGCAAAACGGATTAGATTTGAAAAGTTCTTCGTTCAGAAAATTACACGCCAGAAATATATCTCGGAAAATGTTTTAGGTCATTTCTTTTCTTTAAAATGACTGATGCTATAAGCCGCCATGTATTCAGTGAGAGCTTCCAAAGGCCCTTTCGCAGCAAGATAGTTATTAGCCAGTCAGCAGGTGTTGCAATTAGACATAGATATCTTTCACTAATCAGTTGTGTTGCACAACAACACTGTTTAAACCGGAAAATCCACAAGATAACGTAGGAGATAAAAGAATCTAGAAAGCGGGCTAATCAGCCTTAAAATGTACAGTATGACATTACAACAACAAACAGTTGGGTTCATGCACTTGCGTGCTACGGCATAAAACGCCTGAAATACAACATTTGACGCGATTGTTTTCTTTTTTGCCTTTCGCGCCAAAAGATATCGGCAAAGATCTCAGCCTGCAGTATTTCTTGTTCAGAAAAAACACAGTCAGAAAATGTTAATATGCTTGTGACAAGAAACGTTCTGTTTTTTCCCTATGCGTGTGAACGGTTGTAGTGCCTGATGTTCATAAATTACTACAACTAATAAGCGGCAGGTAATTGCATATGAGTTAGTCTTTGAAGTTAGTTAGTTCTTCTTGATAAGAAGTAGTTCGGTAGTTTGTCTTTGAATAGAAAGTCATCGTTAATTGACCCTTAGAAATAGGGGTGTTGTATTCGAAATTTTTTTGCACGTGACCTTTTTTTTATAACCTTGTTTTATTGTCTTACTGCTTACACGAATTTTTTTTTAATGTCGCTTCAAGTAAGCAAGTACTGGCTATCGTAAATAGTCATTGTGTGATTTAATAAAACAAAATTTTACGGAGTGAAGAGAAAGTTTTCAGGTTGCAATGCATGCAAATGTACGCTGCACCGCAAAACAAGCACTTAACAGTTCTGTTGAATCTAATACCCAACCACGTGACCTAACGCTAGAAAGCACAAGTCTGGCAGAAAACATTTTGTCATGTGGTTGCACATGGATTCGGAATAATGACCATATTGCAGATAAAACGATAAATTTGCTCATCAACGAATTTTTGCGAAGGCAGATAAGAAGTTGAAGTGATTTTTAAATAGATCTCAAGTATATAATGACTTAAGTGCAGATTTAGCGTTCACAAATTATTGGAGAGTTTGAATATTTGCTACAAAATATAGCTGTTGGGCACAGTGCCAGGGTAATGACAGCCAATCAAACGTATTCAGTTGTGCCAGTGGTAAACAACGGCAACCTGGCTTACTCTATACGTAGGCAATAATTTTCGGATTAATAAAGTCTTTGCAAAATTCTGTTACAAATTGTTACTTCATGCGAGCAATCAATCGCTCGAAGAAGGTGCCGGCACTTCGCGACGCGCCCTCTAATTTGAATCATTTATTTCGCTAATTTAAGCTCAGTTTGGTGTTTGATTTAGTAGCGTACAAGCAGGCCGTAGGTCGAAAATCCAAAATAAAGTTTGCTTACAACATTAATGAAAGTATATACAAGTTGACTAGCGTCGATTGTATATAAGGGCTTAATATGTTGCATGTTTAGACAAGTACTTAGCGTATCTTAGTGCAGTATTTCTGAAACGCTCCTGGCCAAAACTTTCGTTTGTCAATGTCGTCATAATGTCTATATGAGAGAATCCACTTCTTGTGGTGTTATTTTTCGTGTTATTTTGTTGAAAATATGCTTTAATCCGATGTTGAAAACTAAAGACGCGTTCGCTGTTTTGATTTAGTTTGGCGAAATTCATCGGGAATTTTAATCCTTTATAACGCGGTAATATTAACGAGTTAAAGAAGTATACAAAATAAATAAATAAAATGTCGCCAAGTATAATTTTATGTAAATTTTCAAATCTAAAACGTAATAAGAATTTTCACCAAACTGATTTTGTCAACATAAGCGGTTTTCCAGCCGTAAAAAACGAGTAGCAAATTTGTTATAAACTTGACAGAATGACTTATTTCGGGAAAGATGCAACATCCGGAAGCTTTTTTTACATCTGTGGCTAAACGCACTGTTCAGCTGTACACAAAGGATCCCAAATAACAACAAAAATGTGTGGCCTTAGTTTGATAAGATTTCTTTTATCTAAATTTTCCTCGTATTCGATGTAAGCTAAAACTGCGAATCACAAATATGTTCGACGATAAATTGTGGTCATTTCAAACCTCTTTTGTACAACCAGCTTTTTTTTATAAAAATTAAATAGGACCACTCATAAAGCCTGAAAGGAAATCGTACCATCTAATTGTAGATTTGTATGATCTGAAAAGAACGTCATGTTGGAATACGTAAAACACTTGGTAACAAAACAAAAAAAATTCGTTTTAGAACTTTTTTGGAGTAAAACGATACCACGCGCAAGGAATTGTTTTCAGGCCACTTAATAACGAAGTGCTTGTGCACTATATCCCCCTCGCGGTGGCGTCCTTGTAATTACTTATAACCTTTATGAGCGGATGAAGAGGATTAATTTTTAAAAACACATTTTTCTTTCTCGTGCGTTTGTTGCCATGTCTAAAAGTATTCCCACCGCAAGGCATGTCTTGGATTGTTTTCTCCTATTATACTTCAATGAGGCGTTTATAATGGCATTGCAAAAAGCCCGTTTTTCGCGATTTGATAAAGCGGTGAACAACGTGAAAACGGAAAATTATCGGAAAAACGGCGACCCACCAGGGTTAAATTGATTTTTTGTCCTAACGACGAAGTCGTTTTTTTTTGTCCTAACAAACACGAAGTATAGAAGTTGAATGATAGGTGAACAGAGTTCACACCATCATCTGAATTTTAACGTCGCAAAATAAGTTCATTTTGCAGACACTCGTATTTTACTTCGACACGCCGACAGACCTTTGCAAAATGTTGTAAATAAATAGCTCATGACAACAATTCATGGCTGACCTTTCGTGTAAACCTGTCCACCTTTCAGTCAAGCAGCAACATTTCGGTTTACGACGACTAAGAATGAAATAAGAGAGTTGTAAGCAACCGCTATAGAAACGTGGCGCGCTTTTTCAAATGTTGAAGTTACTGCTACACTTAATCTGGCCTTTGGCGTTCAGGTGCTTTTCGAGCACGTTTGACGTAAATTCCGGTTCCACTGCCTCTGTCATTTCCTTGCGCAAAATTTCAATCTAGCAGTAAATTAAAAACTGCGGTACTCATCAGTTCAGTTGGGTCAAACGTCGGTCAGCATATGAACGTTTATCAGTCTCACAAATTGGGTTGCCTGATTTTTCTTACCATTCCGCGTGGTCCGTGCTCAATTGCGAGAAACGTCATATAAGTTATAAACGTACATGATTCATAGATTAGTTGGCTGTCATTCACCCGCACAGAAGCTATAAATTAGTGAATTTAATTCCAAGCTTGAAGACAACCAGAAATAGAAACCTTTCTAACTGTTGCGAGTCTACATAAGTTGTAACAATGCAGAGAAATTTGATAAAAAGCGTTGCATCCTGTCAGGCATAATCACGTGTTATAGATGCTTACACTTAGACTTGCATTAATGACGAAGCGGATAATTTCAGCGCTATAGTAATCTTTTCTGGGGAATCTGGTCGTCGTAACAAGCACGAACTAGTTCCGGGCCTTTAGGTATTATGTAGATTGAAGGATAACAGATATAAAAAAGACAGACGTGATTGCACCGTGTCTTGCCTCATGTAAACATGTAATATGTGTCCATAGTACCACTACCTGGGATCATGAATGCTGTGATAAGCTGTCTGATGTTAGTAAGTAAAGGAGAATTATTTCACTGCAATGTAATGTTGGCACTAAACCGTAAACGCATAATTTCGAAAACCTACTGTGATGTAGTTGTGTCTGTACGAGTTAGCAGTTTACTGTAGATCTTAGATGAGTTGAACGCCGATAAGAGACCAAATCTAAATGATAATCTTCTTAACATTCAGATATAACTGCTGTGGATACACGCAAAAATGCAGTTTGGCGTTATGAACTGCGCTTAGTGGTTAATGACGAAACATTGGCAGACGCATTTTGGTTTACTGTACTTTGCAGCCAAGCGAGAGTCTGTGAGCATTTTGCAATTCAAAATCTTCTTTTACTTCTAGAGTTGTTTGCTGGTGCTGGGCCGAAAAGTGAAGTTGTTATTAGTGAAAATTTTCGCAAATTTATTTGCATATGTCACGAAGAGTGACTATTTTCTATTCAAAGTGACTATTTCGCCTTAAGTAAGCCACGCAGGCTGTCATAAACGATAGGCGGCTAGGTTAGGAGAATGGGTATGCAAAATGATATAAGCTACATAAATAAGGCTTAATTGAAGTTATGTTTAGATTAGAAGGAATATTTAAGCCAAGTTTAGGTTACTATGTTACAATGTCTGAGTTAGGTAAACAACAAACTATATGAAAATTAACTTTAAAAGTTTAATATTTCCGGTGAAATAGTGGCAGTCTTTTCTGTAGCGTAGCCCGCCTAGGTATTTCGTCTGGCCTATTTGTGAAACTTAACACTTCGGGTCTGTATCAAAAGGAAAAAGGGATATCTCACTGGCAACTACTTTTAAGGGAAGACTTCGTCCAGAAAAAGTGAGAGTATCACACTCAATAGCCTAAGAAAGACAGAAGGAACTGGAGAATGAGATTAATGACCCAATAATAGAAGGTCAACTCTGTATATACAAGACGACAGTTTGGCGGGTCCAAATTGGCCAAATCCAGCTCAATTAATCATTACAACTCTATTCGAAACGAAGTTGGATATTTTATTGAAACCAATCATTTGTTCTGGTGAGTTTATGACACTTAATTTATACAAATCGTTAATTGTCTTTCTCGCAGTGTTCAAATTCACACATACTTTCTGAAATAGTTTTTTTTCGATGTCTCCAAAATGTCTGTGAACTATCCTGTTTCAAACGTTAATATAACCATTGGTTGCACAACCTATATCGGGCAACAAAAAGGTATTTATTTTATCGTTGTGTTACGCCACAACATAGCAATTTGACTGTAATAAGCTTTATTGATTTTATACTGTTTTAAAAATTTCAGTTCGTGATTTCCCGAGAATAAAGCTTTGCTTCACTGGGATGAAGTTTTTCGTCATAATCAAAGCTTGTTGCTTAGTTCTATCACTCGCGGCGTTAGCACGTGGTCAAGATTTTGACAACGATAACGATTTGATCCTATCGCGTTCTAAGCGTAATGCGCGAGGTAAGTAGCAAACTATTATAGCATTATAGGCAGGGTTGCCATACCGTCCTTATTTCTAAGATTTGTCCTTATTTTGAAGGTCCTTGTCTTAGAAAATATTTTTTTCCTTTTTTCTAAGAAATGTCCTTATTTTCACTTGCGTCCTTGTTTTCGTCTTATTTTTAGGGCAGAGGTTCGTATTTTGGGCATTTTGACACCTTTAGTATACCATTTTGTACCAAAGAGATACAAAAATTAAAAGCATGCAGATAGTGTCTGGTTTTTTTTTTGTTTGTTTTAGGAACATTGGTTGCTTTCTCCTGTTGTGCAATGTTTAAGGTGGCATTCGTCTTTCGTTTCCTAGTCGTGCTTATTTTTGAGTTGAGACCGATGGCAACCCTGATTATAGGAGACATTGATTTTATTTATTTGTAATTTTGACGGCGATATTGCGGATTAAACCCTGACAGCTCGCGTAGTTTTCGGACTTAGCTTTTAGCCGGTGGCATAATATTACCCTCTTTTTAATTAAAATAGAAAAAGTGGATCTTTTTCATTAAGGCTGAAATAATCAGCATACAATATTGAGTAAGAGTTACATACATACCATCTGAATAGACCTATGTTTCCGCAATATTTTAATTTTCCTGTTTTGGCTGCCTCTTGTTCACGTAGGCTAGCCTAAAAGTTATTCTGCTATCTCCGATAGTTTCCTTATTACTTGAAATTAATATGTTTGTTTTCTATTGAACTTCGAGGCCTTGTTAATTATGTAATCGCTACAAGTTTGTACTATGACCGGAATGTAGACTAAACCTGTACATCCACATCACTTGTAACCGACTAAGATTCAAAGATTAACTTTATCGATTGACCTCTGCAAATTTTTGACCCCTGCTATCAGTAATCAATCGATCAATTGTAAAACTTAAAAGAAGAAGGATTGCAAACGTACCTAACGACAATCTTGGTTTATGATTAACATTCCACTACGTCTTCTCAAACAATAGGTTCCAACTGTGTTCTTCAACCCTTGCACAGCAAGATTCCAAATTGCAGCATTGTTCTGCACAATATGTTGCATTGCAATGGCTTCAAAACGCTTTAATTGATTAATTTGCGTTGACTAGTGACTTACTAGTAACCAACCGTTCTTTTGTTGTAATCTACGGTATCAAGTTCAGTTTGGTATGACGTTATTCTAGAGTTCCTTATGAACCAACAAAAATGATTGTGATGTAATAAAACATGTAATTCAATCGCTGCTGAAGAATTGCATTGGCGTTGCAAAAGTTAGAGTGCTAAATTATTTGGAATACTTTGGGAAGCAGATCGATAAAGACATGAGAAGAATTTTTTAGCATTCAATTTTTCCATATTCGTACAATAGGGTAATGGAATTTGGGTATAAAAGCATTTAAATTTCACAATGCTTTAAGATAAAAAATTTGCTTTAGTTCGCAGATACGTCAATGACATTAACGTTTTCAGGTATGACAGCCCGTTCAATAGCCGGCAAGTTAAAAACATTGAGCTGAATTGAACTATTTATACTTTGGCCAAGCTTAATTGTTTTCCTGGTGACGTTTCGCCTTATGTGTGGCTTTTTCCAAAGGAGTAGATGCAGCAAGTTCACATCAGAACCGAGTTTTGAAAATAAAATACGATTACAACCTTGTTACCAATCATAAAGAAAGGATCGAAATTTAAAAATCATACAACCCGTGGTTTTGTTTTGGCATGTGGAAGAATGTATCAACTGCTGATGTCAAATGTATTGTTGCGATAATGGCATATGTTAGAGGGTGCGTTCTGCCCGCCGACTACGGTATAAGATCTTTAAGTCACCAATTCACGACACTCCGAAAATTTTTGTTGAAAGCAATTGAATAAACGAATAACTTTCCCACACTTCATCCGCAGTTTATTGCATTTTGAATTAAATCGGATTAAAAGTTGATAATAACAAACAACGCCAACATGCCAGTTACCGGTACACTTTGGATTTAAACTTGTGGAGCAGAAATGTTGCAATAAGAACTACACTGTATTTGAAGTTTCAAATGGCACGTAGAATTGTGCAGATGTTTTTCTGCAATTTAAGACGATTAAAAAGGTGCGACTTTAATTTGACGTCAACCACACTGTATCGCATTTTGTGAAAAGGTTACCAAAACCGCCATTCAATAAACTTGGATTGTGGTAATGGTGACGAATTTAGAGACATTTACCACGTGCCATATTTAACTTTCTCCGTTTCAGCTCTGCAGTACAACGCTTCTTCTTGTTATTCAAACGGGTCATTCACAATCATAGCCAAGCGTAAGGCTTCTAACATCATACTACTGTACTACAATTTTTTATAAAACTTTATGGAAATCTGTGGGATGTTTTAAACCGCAGATAAATATACCAACATCACAAAACGTATCCATAATTACACTTGGTCGTTAATCAGCAAAAGTATGTGACTCATCCAATTTAATGAACCACAAAATTATTTAAAAACAACATTAATGGTTGTACTGTACATCTGGCAAACCTAATTAAATTTACGGAGCAACTACGTGAACGAGATGTATTGGTCACGGTGATTGCACACGATGGATCATATGCAAATGTTACCTGACCGATTCAGCTGCCTGATTGCTACAAGTTTAATATCTTTCTTCGTGATTTTTATAGATAGTTACCTCGTTCTAATTCTAGAGAAGTTAGCTTGCTTTTGTGATTGTTACCCTCACATTTTCTGGCTTTAAATTTGGTTCGTCCATTCTTAATTCAGTTAATAAACATTTTGTCCAACGTCACTTTTTATTCAGATTGTGTTCGTTCTTCCTTTGACATCTACTTCCTAGTCGAAGTATCCCGATTTGTCGGAGGAGCAAGCCTTCGCGAAATGAAAGCCTATCTTACAGGTATTGTTGACAAGCTGAGGATTGATTCAACAAGAAATATCATATCGTTGACCAGGTAATTTCGTAAAATGAATTGCGGTTATTTTCATCATGTGCTGTATATGCTAAATGGGTTTCAACGGTATCTTGAAATTTTAAATGAATAGGTAAACGTGTGTTTATAGAACTGCATTAGATTTACCATCTGCTGGCTGTTGATGCAAATATTACATCGTTGTGTCCCCACGTCATTTGTTTTTAGTTTCGGCGGTTCCATCGAGAATCTTGGCACGTTGAACGATTTACAGAATAGACGGAGCGCTCTTGGCGCAATCGCATCTTTGGCCGTCAACTACAGAGGACGGATTCTCCCACAGAAAGCCATAGAATATCTATCGAATAACCTGTTCACTCCTGAACACGGTAAGTGAAAACTGGACATGCGTGCATTGGCAGGAGTGTATTCTATGTGCGTCGGCAAGAGCATACTTTGACAATTGGGATTCGGGAGATATGGAAATCGTTTTGAGCAGCTTTACATAACGTTTTTTTTTACTTTTTCAATAAAGGAAGAAGAGCCGACAAGGAAGCCGTTTGTGTAATTGTCTTGGCGTCGGCGTTTGGGCGGAATGTGACCAGCCTAGGAGAGGAGCTACGTCAACACTGTCGCGCTATCTTGGTCGGATTTGGGAGTAAGTACCATTTAGTTGTCGCTTTTATACGACCAAGAGCCTTTCAAATATTATATTATGAAAGCAATAACTTTCATGCCTTAAGAAAACCGTATAGTTATGTGTTACGTACTTTAATTTTGTTCCAGTTTTATTGATGCAGACGTCATTGTGAAGTGCATTGTGTTAAAGAATGATTGAAATGTTGACGTTTTGTTCCTTTTAAAATCAAACGCATTTTTGTGTTTTGTATTTTTTGTACTTACAATTAGATAGCGTAATTCATTTTCAGAAAGCTTCAGGTATATCTTCGAAATCTGAAGGCCTTTTTCTCTTCAGATTCTTTAGAAGCTTACAAATTAAGCATATTTTGAATGGGATAAATTGCAAAAACTGTTGAACAAGATAACGCAGCAACTCTTCGTTGCACGTAGTAATTTACGTTCTAACTTCATGACATATTCTACGTAAATGAACAAGTGAATATTGTTTCTCACACCGGAGAACAAAGCGGTTTGCAACAACATTTCGACAATAATTACATCCCTCTAGAGCTCGGGCATACTATGTGATTAACGTAAGATTGCAAGTGGCGACCTTACAAATAAACGTATACAAGAAAATTTGTTCACCAGAGTGCCATCACAGGGTTCATGACCTATGAGTGGATTGTCTAAGCATAATATTATATCGTTGATAAAGCATACAGTATATTTTGTGTGGTACGCAACTGGTGGGTTATTGCCCCATTCGTTTTTGCGTTCATAAATTTTACCTATTTTCCCTGATTGGGATACAGACAAATTACAGTAATGGTTTAAAACTCGATCGCTCCTAAATACTTAAACTTATAAATCTGAATGCAGTGAAGGCATTTTGAATTAGAGAAACTTTTGCCTCAGAAGCCGAAAATTGCTTGGAATTAAAGTGCATTTAAAGACAAACCATTTATACTCAATACGCATTTAACAGTTTCTTCATATGTATTTTTCACATTTCTCACTTTTCAAGCCTCTAATATTGTTTATGTTAGCTTCGACCTGAGCATTTATATCCATGATTTCTCACTCACTTACTCAAAATATTTGGGAATTGCTATGAGTATTTCTGGTATTGTAGGAACGAATGATTTCACTTTACTATACGGTTTTTGTGGTAAAGACAGCTTTGGATATTGAGAACTTTACTGTATGCTCAAACTAACTTCAGCAATGAATCTATGATTGACTTCCCAGTTATGATTGTATGAGCAGATTGAATTAACCTTCTTACTTGTGAAATGCAGCGGCAAACCGTTTGGAAATGCTCCAGATCGCCAGCGAGCCGTCCAGTCGATATACAATCTTCAGCAGAAGATATCAAGATCTCACCCGAAGGATCGATCCGACTTTGAGTGTCATGTGCAAGCCACGTAAGTTTTGAGCATTTTGTAGATGGCGTATCATCCAACCCTGTAATCTAGTTCAAAGTCAAATTGCATCCACACTGAAGTTACAATCATGCTTTGTGCAAACAATTGTAACGCCTGTGTTAAATATCAACATGAAGTCCGCATACACTGTGTAAATGTAGGCTTTATGATAATGCACAATGTGCGATGGCAATCTTGGCAGTGGAATGACTGACGATTGCTTGATATTTTTATTAAGACGTACAGTCGGCGTGGAAATTAGCGCTGAACGGAATGTCTTATGAATGAAGGTTTTCATAGAAGAAAGTCTTAGTGAAAATCCCGTTCTTAAAATAAAGTGTTGCCGATAATTGTTGAAAACCGGTGAAGTTTAACTTCCTTTCATACGTAAAACATTTCTCTGGGCGTGGTTTGCTTGACGTCATAATCAATCCTTTGAATAAGAATTAACCTTTACTAAACTTGTCAAACGTTTATTTAATATTGGTGCAACATAATTTTGGTTGACGACGGCTTGCGGAAATGGAAAATTACATTGTAGAGTGGCTGACATTGTAAGTTAAACTATAACGAATTGCCAAACCCTGCAAAATTGTGTTGGAGACTGACAAATAAGTTTTGCCTATATATCGATGACTCTTAGGCTTGGTGGAGGCTCCAGATCTTACAATTCCCACATATGCAATCAACCAGCCATTTGTTATAATTCCACAACATGTATTCTACACAAATATAGTGTGTGTCCAGCTCTTCTCAGAACTCCGCGTCTGAGACTAAATCATCGAAATCCAAAGATTCAATCGAACCCGTTTTAACAATCATTGCTTTACAATGTAGCATTGATTTATTACCATTAATGCTGGTCTTAATTGTAAAACTTTTAAGTAAAATAAATTTTTGGATTACGCCTATTTATGATCTTACAGCACTCGGTGCGCCTGTTTTGGAAGTGTTTGACGTTCAAACCACTTCTGTTGGGATAAGGTGGACACGACAAGAGTTTGCCAGGAGATATTTCGCTGCGGTGAGATTAATTAATGTGATGGTGTTAGTTGTCCTTTTCTAAGGCAAATATTTTTTCCTTTTATCGTTGATTCTCTTGGTTAACAGGTTCGAACTTTGGGAGGCCGTCGGACTCTACAACAACATCTAAACATTCCGCTGAGGCAGAATCAAGTTTTCTTCACCAACCTGAGACAAGCGACCACTTACACGGTTGAAGTGTGGGCTAGGGACGATATTGGGCAGTTGAGTCCACGATCTAGGGTGCTTATCACAACAGGTAAAGGTTATCTGAAAACATCGTCGTCTACCCATTCTTCAGTTTTGAGCTACCATATATTGCGCTCTGAAAACCATTTTTTTTTGAAAAGTTTTAAGGTGGTTTAGCAGTCGCAACATTTTGATAAATAACGCAATGCGGGAAATGCGTTTGTTTACCTTTTGCTATTAGGCCTAGTTCAGTAAACACTGCCAGCCCGTCCAAACAACTTTACTAGAAAAATATTGTTTTAAGGATTTCATTTTCTGGTTTATTTTTCAAGCTCTTGCCAGTCCCGAAATCACACTTGACAATTCCACAATCACCAACTCATCGGTTCATATTTCCTGGTCTTCCGACACTCAAGTGATTTCGAGCTACTACGTCACACTGACGTCATTGAATAATGCATCAGTACGTTTTGTGAAGCATATAAACATATATTTACTGTGCATGCTTTTTAAGATAAGGTAAAAAATTAAAAATTGTTCGATTTTTATTTATAAAGTTTGCGATTTTGATTGAAAATCAGAAGCAAGTGTGAATTTGTTTGTTTATTTCTGTATTTGGTGTGACAAGTAAACGACCGGCCCCACCTGATGGGACATATCTCGCCTTTTATTATGGCAAGAGACGGTCATTGTGATAATTGTTACTGTAAACAAATCCAGCAATCTCTGCAATGAAGCGGAGCTCTGTTGCCAAAATAAACTCCGCTACATCTCAACCTAAATTTAGGGATTTCCGACTGGCCGATGGCAATTTGTTTTCGTAGTCTTGTCTACAATGGTCGTTTTTCTGTTATGACCAGGTTGAAGGGGAATTTTGCCCAGCTTTAAACTAAAATAAGCAACGCCTACTTTTGTTTACGCCACGTCACCTTTTATCGATGATACTCGAAGTCACTCAAACAAATTTTTTATGATTAGCGAAATTTATGCTGCTACCCTTTTGTTGTTCGCGGCTTTTTGTTATTACGCCATTGCAGAAGGCATAAACACGTAATCGCCTTACGAAATACGAGAAAAGCTTCGGAGATATTTAAGGAGTGTTTAACACTGGATAAAATAAACACCTAGCTCAATAAAACAGTGTTGCCCTTTAATTAATCGCAGTAAACCGGCCCACAACCGTTTCCAGTTTTACCACGTGCAGGCGTATGTTTTAAATATTGAGAAAATATCTTGTTATGCTGCTATAAATTGTACCGGGTATAGCGCCTGATCCTATGACTGTTGAGATAAGATATGATTCCGCTTTTAATTTCAAAAACTTCGCTTGAAATGTGGAACAAAAGTTTACCCTAGAAGTTTTAAACAACAACTGTTACCACAACAAACTATTCATTAACATTGATTGCTTATAGAAAACGTAAGCCTGGACAAATTTGTATTAAACGGAACAATTGAAACATGATAAAAGTGCATATTATAGTAAGCATCAAGCAATCAAACTTAGTTTTGCAATGTACCGTATAGAGAAAATTTCCTGTTTTGCAATCCTGTATACCTACACACGAATTAATACGTTTTTGCACAAACATGTTTTAAACAGTTCTCATATAATAATATATTTGCTTTCTTTTTGAACAATTTTGCATAAAAAGTGTTCGCTACTTAAAAGTAATTACACGACCCGAACTATTATTCTTTTTAATATTTTTCCCACTTACAGGACGTCACAGGATTTCGCAGTTTCGCCACCAACGTCACAATAACAGGGCTCAGTTCAGGAACTCGGTACCGGGTCACGGTGTCAACATTGTCGTTTGCGCTTAGAAGCGAGGAGAGTGACCCTGTAACTTTTACCACAGGTAAAAGCAGATAGTTCCTTTTCGGAAAATTCCATCTTTCCAACTTGCCGTTGACCATGTTTCTTAGTTTTTAAAGCTGTTATGTAATCGGATTCCGCCCGAATTAGTTCATGTAATCCGACAAAACAAAGGACAACGAAGCCAGCAATCGTGTTAAGCGCTATTGTGGCAACCGATCTTACCATTTAACTTACAATATATCGCTTGTATGAACCACATTTTGATTTCATAAACTACCTCTTTGTCGCAGTTCCCGACCCTCCGGTGTTGGTGATTACTCTCGTTAAACCCACAACGATTGGAGTTACTTGGGAGAAAGTTCAAGGTAAATTTTATGATACTTTTGCAAGTCAGAAATGTTTTACGTGTTTCTTTAAATTCTTAATTTCAGAATACAAGTATCACAAAATTCACAGCTTGTTAGAAGATTTTTTACCTAAATTTGGAAGTATTATACTCTTATAGCAAGAATGTCGACTTTAAACAAAGTGTTATGCTCGTAAAATATCCCGTCTTCCTGTTTTCGTTCATTTTTGGCACACGCAATTTCCGCAATATTTTTCTGTTTGTTTGATGTAAATATACTGGCTGTAACATTATACAATAGAATCTTACACTTAAATAGATTTAATCCTCACGCTTGCGACATAAATAGTCGCCTTAACACTACGGTATTGTTGGGAGCTTAGAAATGCTAAAATTGTTGCGTTTGCATTCTCCTGAATTATCAGAAAAATGAACACGTGATCACGTAATGCAAATCTTTCACAACTAACTTCCATAAAATGGGATATTTACCTTTAGTGCGACGTTGAGAATCTCTCAAACAATAGTTTGTTTAAATTTCCTGAAAGTTTCATGTTCGGATTGTACTTTTTTGTAAATCTTATTTCACAGTACAAGCAGTAGCGCAGATATATGTTTCAAATTTAAGACCCATAGACCGAAAGCCACAGTACAAAAACTCTCCCACAGAAGTTTTTATAGTTGCAAATATTACTTGACCACTAAAGATACCCCTTTAATGGCATCACATGGCAATAAAGCGTATGTAGATACAAACTTGTTATCAACGTTACTGTATAAATGTTGATCTCAGTTGATCATTATCTATTTTTTGTTTCAGGTGCCAAATCCTACACCTTAATCATTCGAGATGCAGAAGCAGATACAGAACGGGTGATTTCCAACATACTTGTTGAAAGGTACCGAGTTCACTCCCTAAAGTCGTCGCAGAGATACGAATTTGTCGCTTACACTGTTGGAGAAAAAGGGCTCGTCAGTAGAAATAGCTCTCGCGTTTCGGCTTTAACAGGTTGCGTGCCATGTTGTTACATTAACGGACATTTAATGACGATATTTGTGATTATGAAGCTAAACAATTTTAATAAAAATCATAGACGCTAACAAACTGAAGTACGATTGTACATTTATTATTTAACTTTTTAAAACTTGTTTATCTAGCACCAACCAACCCTGACGACGTAACACCGGTTGCCGTGACAACGACATCAATATCAGTGCGATGGGGGATTCAGAATGGTGAGCCACTACACTTGGTTTCTCATCGTTCGGACGTTTTCAATTTATTAAATTCTGGAATGAATTCATTGAACTTAATGCGTGCTTAAGACTTTTCTTACTCACTTGTATTGTTTTAACTTCTACACTCTAAAATAAAATCTGTTTGCTGTGGTACAGCGGCGGTCGCATATAGGGTCACCGTCCGATCGAGACAGGATCCTACGTACCGCGTGGAAAGTGACATCACAGATACCGAGTTTTCGACTTCAGGATTGAAAGCTGGCACCTGGTACAGATTTATTATCTACTCGATCGGTCGAAACGACGCCATAGATTTGAACGTCGTTTATCCGTTAGCTGTGCAAACCGGTAGGTGACGCGTGCTTATTCATGTCAAGTCGCTTTGTATTTCTGGTAATTTCATTTTTTTCAGAGCCGGCCTTATAGGCTAATGCTGAAAGTTGTGACTGCGTTGGGCCCCGCGTTGCTTAGCACCAAAACAAAAATAACAATTTAGCTAATCACAGAGTTAATTCCCAGTTTGTTCTCAGAAGCAAATATTTGGTTTACGTTTTTATTATTATTATTAAATTAACTTGTTTAACATTGACAAGGAGTCTAAACGTAAACGCATAAGGCATCAGTTCTTACATTGGGTCCGGCGCTTGCTTGAGCCGGCCCTGCGTTTTTCATGTTTTGTTCTGTCATGTTCATTCTAACTCGCAAGGTTGTATTTTTAAATTAGTTGCCCCTGGTATGCATTTAAGGTAAACATGGTTGCCTATTTTTAGTTCCCATTGCCCCCAGCAACGTAACCACAGGAGCAACAACAGAAAGCTCTATCGAAGTTATCTGGAGCGCAGTGACAGGTGATGATTTCACGTGAATGTAATTATCAAACAAAAACTAGTTTGTTGCAACTGAAACTGCTTTTCACAACTGTTCACTTTGTTGCAGGCGCAAAGGTGTATCACGTTTTAACTGAAAGAATATCCGGCGGGAATCTCACTGGCGCTATCATGCGGACATCCAATTCTTCCCTGACGTCGGCGGTTGTGAACGGGCTTATCCCGGCTGAGTTGTATGAATTTCGAGTCATGGCTGAAGGTCAACAAGGGCAAGAAAGTGAAACGAGCGTATCAGTCCAGGATTCAACATGTAAATAAATAACATTTCCAAACAGTTTTAACAAAATTAAGCCTTGTGTAATATTACAAACTTTTCTTCAAGCAATGCCTTTTACATTTATGTGCAATTACTTAGGTCTATGGTGTTTAACGCTGTATGTTCGCAAAAAAGTTTAGGCGGATGTGTTACTTGTGTTTTTAGCCATATTTATTTCATTTGTAATATTTTCTTTATAATATTCTACAATAAGCTTTCGATAACTAAGTTGAAACAACGAATTGGATAAATTTCATGCATTGAGTTTTGATTCTGCAGATGCTGCAGTCCCAACTCTACCCAGGACAACTTACGTCAATATGACCCTCATCGAAATAGAATTCGACCCTGTTGAAGGTACCAAAGATTGTATGAAAAGTTTGGTCAGGTTTTTTTTTGGTTTTTCCGTTTCTAGAACTCCCAAAACCTTCCTTGGTAAAGCCTGGAAACTTTAATCAAAAATCTGGTTAACTGGCTGCAATACTTACTGAAGACTGTGTTTCCGTATATTGCTACATATTGTACAGAAAATATATTTCATTTCAGGAGCTTCAAGCTACATAGTGGAAACCGGAACTCTTGCCGGACCCGAGGTAGAGTTGGAGGCATTTGATCCCTTTGTAGAGGTTTCCAGCACCTCCAATGTTGTAATAACTCGACTTTTCTCTGGCGTTTGGTACAACGTCACGATTAAATCTAAAAATCGATTTGGAAAAGTTAACCCTAACCCAAGTCCTATGTTAATGGAACAAACCGGTAAATGACTGCGTCAGTTTTTACTTTTCTTGTTGATATAACCTAATAAGTAAATTAATATATATGTTAACTTTTCAATATCTTAGTTCCTGCCCCTCCGTTTGCTGGATATTTTTGGAGAGTTACGACCACATCGTTGACCTATCGCTGGACCGCAGTGAAAGGTAAAACGTTGTTTCTCTTTGTGTATAATTGTATATTATTACAATAAGTTTTGTTAATTTTCTGTCTAACTTTATCTACTCGGTTTGTCTGGATACAGTTTTTAGCTAGTTCGTGTTGTCATGGTGATGATTTTAAAAAGAAAGATATATAACTACAGGCTTTCAGAAAAAACTGCAACAACATGTGAGCCAGAGAAATATTTTTTTAGGTGCCTTTTCATACGTTGTCTATGTGAAAAGCGAGGACCCTGACAAACCTTACCTCAAGGAATTCTACACAAACAGCACGATATTTGAACTTAAGGACCTTGAGCCTGGAATCGAGTACGAGTTCAAAGTTCAAAGTTTAGGTCATGGTGATAGGCGAAGCAGTGTTGGCAAAGCCACCAATCAGCAGACAGGTAAGTGTGAATAATTATACTTCAGAAACTGAACACATTATTCTGAAAATAGTTGCGTAGTTAAGCAAATTAGTTAATATCTTAGTTAATTAGTTTTGTTGGTTACTTATTAGTTAATTAGCTTTGCGTTAATCTTCGGCGGCTCAATAGCAGGGAATATGCATTGCTTCTTTACGTTTGCAGTGCCGGGAATGGTAACTAACTTGCGATCAAATGTTGTCAACATCTCAGTGGTAGAACTTGAATGGGATCCAGTAAAAGGTAATTTACGTTGAACAATTTGCAAATTCGTTGACGTATTTACCCCGTAGAGGTGGTTGCTGTGCACTGAATGCAATTGTCGGCTCACGGTAAAGCAATCGTAAGGAAACGCACACGCATTCGCCATAATCATTTGTACACTGAATGTGTCAGGATCCGTTTTCCTCGGCAGCGTCATAGTTGTGTTAATTAATAATATAATGATATAGTTGATGTCAGAACGGAAATT
Source organism: Clavelina lepadiformis (assembly GCF_947623445.1). NCBI lineage: Eukaryota > Metazoa > Chordata > Ascidiacea > Aplousobranchia > Clavelinidae > Clavelina > Clavelina lepadiformis. Next base: position 18,029,027 of record NC_135246.1, on the reverse strand, counting down.
CTGAGGCTTAGCCGTAGCCTACACGTCTACAATGTTAGCTTGAGGCATTTCATTAACTCCAGTCAGGGTGCATTTCTCAACCCGGTACAGATTTTTATCTCATCTTACACCAGTGAGTGACATATTGGACGTAATGAACCTTGGAAGTTTCAATCGTGAATTTAACACACCCTTTGTTAGAATTCAAAAACATGCATCATACACACGACGTGTATGCCTTGGTCTTCACCGAAAACCAGGGACTGATTTATCAAACTCAGTTTAAAATCCATTGATACCCAGGGTTGCCATCAACTCAAAAATAACACGAAAACTAGGACAAATCTTGGAAATAAGGACGGTATGGCAACCCTTCTGATACTTTAAATGTTGCCTAAAGCCTAAATCCTTTTCTGTGGCTTTTTAGTGGTTATTAAAGACGTTAATGTGTCGTATTTCACACTGATATGTTTCTTTATGTGTAGCCTGCAGTTTTTGTTGTCCTCAGAACCACGATCCAAGCGTGACCACTCACACGGTGTAAATGTGCTGCTAGGTGCACATAGCCAGTCAAAGGCCATTTTGTCGTATATCAAATGCGGCCATAAAAAAATGAAAAGCAAATATATTTGACAGGTGCAAGTGCTTACAAATGTGTGCGAATCGCATCCAATGTACAGCCACCGCGCTTGAGAAACATTGATATGAAGTTGCGGCAGCTACGTATTGCAAGCCCTAACACTAAACACGTAAATAATAATCATTTCTAAACAAAACACGAAAAAATCTCCTGCGACATCTTACCTGCTTGTTGAGTATGTGGCATCTCGGTACATGTGCAGGCGCCGGCAGTTATCAGATTGTGGCTGTTTCAAGAGAGGAAGGTTACAATATCATTTTTAACACGACCTTCGGTGAGCGGTTTCGTGCTTATGGACTACGTCCTGGAACTTGGTATAATTTCACTGTCCACTCCAGAGATGCCTCGCAAAGGGTGAGCAACATGGGAAGCAACACTTTGTATATTCAAACAGGTAAGTTCAACAACATTAGACGCTTCCTGCAAATCTTAAGTTTCAGCTACGTTATACAAAACTCAAAATATTTCTGCAGTTTTACTACCTATTTATTTAACCGTTTTTGATGTTGAACCTTTTCCTTCCTGAGGAAAGGAGGTATATAACCTATTGCTAATTTATCCTTATTATAATATCTTATGTTCAGTTCCTCACCCACCGGCCAATTTAAAGTTAAGAGAAGCAACATCAAGTTCCTTTAAGGTTGTCTGGGTTGAGCGATGGGGTGAGTAATAAAGTAAGAATCCCTATTAATTTGTAATACCTGCTGTGTAGATGAGTGTAACATGCAAGTAATTTAACATATTACTCAATTAAAAACAGAAAAAATTTTTGTGTGTCAAACTTTTATTTAGAAGCATGTTCAAATCTTGATTCTTTATTCATTATGTACTTCACAGGAGCAATCGGGTACCTTATAAGAGCATGGACCACTGATAAAGACGCCAAGACAAAGGAGATCACAATTCGTGTCAACCAGACTACTAGCGGGGTCGTGTACGGTTTGGATGCAGGCACCCGCTATAGCTTCGAGGTTCGATCGATCGGTTTTCAGGAGCAGGTCAGCTACAGAAGCGAACTGGTCAGCGACAACACATGTAAGGTCAATGAAGACGTATGGGATAAAAGCATTGATTAAAAAGCTTGTTTAGTTTTAAAGATTATATTATGGTGTGTTATATAACTGTTTAACTTTCTGTTTGGCAGTACCCGAAACTACAAACCAGCCAGTCATAGAAAAAGTTACGTCATCGCGTATTACTGCGGCCTGGGATAGCATGAAAGGTAAAAACAGCATTTCTTATGCTGACAAATTCAATCACATGTGTCGTTGTAAATGTTCGTTACAAATGACGTTCATAGTACAGTTCCGGACAATTCATGCGCGTTAAGGCGTTTGCCACGTTTTTTCTCACGACTTTCTTGAAAAACGGTAGCCACCTGTCACGGTTTCTTTCCCCATACTCAGGGGCCACAATGTACATTGCGGAAGTGATGCAAGACGCACCTTCCAACGTCACGGCATGGGAAGTTAAGACGCCATCTAACGGCGTAGAGCTAAACGACCTACTTCCAGGCACATGGTACAACTTGAGCGTTTACTCGGTGGGAACTAGAGACAGAACAAACGAAAACAACAGCGTTGTGGTTCGAACACAAACAGGTAAGATGCATTGAATGTTGTTCACAAAATGTATGGAATTTGGAGATTATATAGTAGTAAGAAGATTATGTTTTACCGTTCAATGACATCAATATAACCAAATATCTTATTTTTATATTTGCAAAAACGGCAGAAAACTTTAATATAAATTGTGTGACATAACTTGCTACTAATTACTCATTGCAAACGGAGGTAAAACTGACAGTACGATTTTTCAGTTCCACTTGCCCCGATGAACTTGGAGTTTGGAGATATATCAAATACGACAATAGAAGTTCGATGGAACAATGTAGTTGGTAAGTGATGATGCGTGATTTGCGTAAAATAAGAAGAACCTCCAACAGTTCAAAACTAATTTTTTTATAATAGATCTGTTATATTATTTTATTTCGTTTCCATTCAGTCGTAATCAAGCCTTTTTTTCTGTTGATTTTAGGCGCAATTGCATACAAAGTGCATGTAACAAACGAAGACACCGAGGATGCGTTAGAACCACTTGAAGTAGTGGATTTATCAACGACAATTACTGGGTTGGAGCCCGGTACTCAGTATACGGTTCAACTGTCGTCAATTGGTGAACAGCTTCGTCGTTCCAGCCGAAGAAGTTTACCTGTGCAGGAGGAAACGAGTAAGATTTCTATGTCAATCGTTGCGCAGTGCTCACAGCATCTATTACTGAGCCACGACTTATGCGAAGCAATAATCTTGTTCACTTGTAGATCCTGATACTCCAAATGCACCAACGATTTCTGAAGTAACCGCGCATAGCTTGAAACTGCAATGGGATGAAGTAAAGGGTAAGCAGATTTAAACAAACAGAAACACATAAGTTAGTGCTTGGATGTGAAAGATATCTAAATGATTTTCATAACATTTAGGCGCGCGAAGTTACGCTGTGAGTATCAACAGCCAAGCAATTGGTGTCCAAGAAATTTCAGTAGAGGAAAATGAATTGAACGTTGGAGATTTGGAATCGGGAACTGAATACGTTTTCAGCATCTTCGCTATCGGAAAACTGAATAGAAGGAATCCACGAGGCAGCAGCAACAGCTCAGTTTATACGGGTGAGCAAAACGTACATATCTTTTTGCTTTCAACCCTTTAACATAATAGTTACTCTGGGCATAAAGTAAACGTTTTCAGGTCCTGTAAACAATAAACGCAAACTGTTGTAACACTTGTGTTGAAAACAATTAAAGAGGGCCGCATACATGTATTTAGTCATTCATACTAAATAGAATGGTAGTAGTTTGACTAATTTTGATAAGTGTTTGAATAATAAAATTCCGAAACATTTAATGAAATGTTTTATGTTTTCTTTTTTAGCACCTTCACCACCTGTTGATATAGCGACCCACAATGTTCTTACTACGAGCTTAGAACTGTCTTGGAGCACCGTGAAAGGTGATTTTTTTTTGTAAAATTATAGTTTTGTTAATATAACTTATTTTGAAACAAATATGAAATGAAAATTCAATTTGTATTTGACGTTTCACTGTCAGAAATTGAATAAAACTTCAGAGAGTATTTTCGTTAAACAATTTCTATAAAGGTGCTATTTCGTACACGGTCTTTGTCGCTGAATTCAGCGACGGTCCAGTTTTCCAATCCATTCCGAGTACTGGCACTTTAGTCTTGTTGGAGGATCTGGAACCAGGACAAGAATACGCTTTTGACATCCGAGCTGTTGGACGTGAAGGACTGGAAAGCGAAGCGCATCCAGAATTTAAAGATGCGACAAGTACAATGTGACCTTTTATTGTTTAAAACAATTAGTTTTTGTTTTTTGAATTCGAATTCGATTATGAATTTGGAAATATTAAGCTTGTTGAACTACCCCTCGTGTAGCTATAAAAGTAAATTGTAATAATAGACACTTAAATACTATTGGTATAATGATACACGACTTTATGTTTTTCTACTTTGTCTGTAATCAAGGATACAAATTATTAATTTTGCAATACTTCCCTAGGACCGGATACCCCTTTTTCGCCGCTGGTAGTTGCTGCAACTACGTCATCGATCACGTATGACTGGCCTGATGCTGCAGGTTAGAAAACTTTATCAATGAAAGGTGTTATCCTGAGTGTTTCTTAAAACGTTTTCTTATTGCAATGTATTTAAATTTGTAGGGGCTTTAAGTTATCGAGTTTTCACCGAAGACGAAAACGGAGAAAGGAACGAACATATCGCCCACGAGTCTGCTTTCGTTTACACCGACTTGAAGGCTGGGACAAGACATTCTGTCCGACTTCAGTCTGTTGGACCTCGAGACCGCATGAGCATAGAATTATCCGACATTGTGATGCAGCAAACAGTCACTGATCCACCCGATTCTCTAGTCGTGACGTCAGTTGATACGAGGTCTATTGAACTAATATGGGAACCCGCTACAGGTGAACTATTCCTTTTATTTTGTAAATCATTTGCAACCAGTTTTTTTTGTTGATGGTCGAAACGAAAGTTTGAATTTCTTTTTTTTATTTATATGCAGGCGCGTCTGCTTATTTCCTAACCGTGACGTCAGACGAGCTTGACGAAGTGAACTTCAGGATTACGTTAACGTCCTTTAAGGTAACTGGGCTGGAAGCGGGCACTTTCCATACGTTCGCACTGCAATCAATTGGTGATGAAGACGTGCTAAGCACACAGGCTACAAGTGTTGGAGAAACAACTCGTAAGTGCCTGTAACGTTTGTAAACGGGTATAAAGTTTTTCAAATGTGAAATTTAACAAAACTCAAAAAGTAAGAACGAAACCAAAAAACGTTATATAGATATTTTTCTGTATACATTTCATCCCTGAGCTGTCAACGTTATTTTATCTTTTTAAAGCTTTTTAAGCGATTTCAGGAGATTTAGCAGTTATCAAAAGTAATGTTAATAAGTGTGTACAATTTCATGTATAGATAAGAGTTTTTTATAACTTAGTGGCCAGGGTTATTCTTGCGTAAAAATTATGTTAGGAACCCACAAGTCTTAGCAACACGTGTTCTAAATATTCCAGTTTCCTTCAGGTCTTTTGTATCTTTAATTTTGGCCAAAGTTTCCACACATAAATTTGAACTTCTTGAAGGAGCATCGTTGATCAAGTCTAATTGTGCAAAAAGTTTTTACTTTTGCATTTTTCAACTTTTTTCAGTTCCTGAACATCCTTCAAACATCGAGGTTACCAGCGTAAGAAGCAGCCGTGTTGATTTGGAGTGGGAAAACATCAAAGGTGCAAACTTTGAACGAAAGATTTTTTGTGATCACTGCTAAATGCGTGCAGCGCTTCTCTTCTGATACAAAATGTCACATAAAAAGTGCATTAGACCACATAACTAGAATGTAGACTATATGTAAAGCTGGCTTTTAATAACCTTCACACAGGGGCCGAGTCATACGAGGTCCTCGTCCAAAGTGGACATCATACGCCTAACTTCCACAATTCGACTTCAACTTCCAGCATTGCCATTAATGGATTGCTGGCGGGTTACTGGTACAACTTTACCGTTTTTTCCATTGGGGTTAATGACAGACGAAGTTTGATTGGAAGCCCTGTGATTATTATTCAAACCGGTAATACATTGTGGAACCTTTGAAAAAGTATGGAGACTGTCGACAAATTTCATTTATTTTTATGTTTAGTCCCAACACCACCTGGAAGCTTGAGAGTAAATTCCATCACGAACGAATCTGTCTCCCTCTCATGGGAAGAGCAAAGAGGTGAAAGAAACAGGATGCAAAATATTGTAGAATTTGATGATTTGAACAAGCTTGCTTTAACAATAACTAATAACTTAAACTACGCATTTTTTTCAAGGAGCGTCGTCGTACAGATTTAGCATCCAACCAATCAGCGATTCTCCAGATTCTTTAGTAACTTTAATTGTCACTGAGAGTCTTGATCTCACATTTGAAAATCTTCTACCCGGAACGGAGTATCGGATCGGGGGACAAACCCTGGGAGAGCAAGAAAACCGAAATAGTTCTATTTCTATTCTTAATGAGATCACTTGTGAGTAACACATGTTTTCCAATTGATTTAGTGTATTTTTCTGGCATTTATTCCGTACGTTATCCATCATGATAGCTACCACAGATCTGCAGCTCTTTTGCAAGCATTTTGTAAAACTAAATTGCCAACATTCGTCTATGATCAGCGCATGTCAACTGTAATGATTTCAGTTTTATTTTATTGATTTATTTTGTCTTAACATAGTGCCCAACAGACCTACATCACCAACTTTGGTGGCTGTGACGTCAACGACTTTGACACTTACTTGGGATATACCGGAAGGTAAAAGTTTTGTCGAACTAAAATTTTTGTATGTTCTTACAAAAAGTGGAATATTTCATTTTATATGTCACTGCACATACAGGTGCTCTAAGCTTCGAAGCTCTTGTAAACGGAGAGATTGATTCGAGTGCTGAAAAGATAGAAGTGAATCGATTTATGCATCATGATCTTCAACCTGGCACTTTTTATTCGTACGAGGTGTATTCTCTTGGTAAAGGAGATAAAAGGAGTTTCGAAGCAAGTCCTTCACTAGATATACAAACAGGTACGAATAGCCTGGAAAGATAGCGACTATTCCCGAAATGTTAACATAAACAACGTCGTATTTATTGGCTAAAAGTTAACTAGACATATCACATTTATGTTAGTGAAGTTCACTGCAAAGATATTCCGTTTCGTCTATTACTTCTGTGATGCACAGTATGCTATATTATTTATGTTTCGTATTCAAGCCTTTTTAAATTGGAAATCAAGAAGTGAGTATTTTGTCATTTTAGCTCCATCTGTACCGAAAATTTTTTCCGTGGTTGAAGAAACAACCGACACCATAACTCTATCTTGGAACGAAGTTTATGGTCGGTCCTAATGCATTTGTGCTTTTATACATGAACATAGCATTAGATATAGCAAAAATCTCAACTTATTCTTATCTGAGTTTTTTAAAATTTTGCTTCATTTAGTTTCTGTTTTTTAATGAAAATTTTTAAACGTGAGTATGTTGGGAAGCACAATTAGCCTTTCTTCATTTGTCTCGACGTGATTCATTTATAATACGACCAGTTATTTACAGGTCGATCCTATTTTGAAGTGAAATTGGACACAGAACTAGATCCTAGCTACGTAATAACTCTACCGTTCTACGAAGAAGGTCTTTATGGTGTCACAGAGACGTTCGATACCAGGATCGTATACTCATCTTTGATACCGGGAATCTCTTACACGTTTGCGCTGCGCACTGTTGGCATGCAGGCACAATATGCCGATGATGTTATATCCGTAAATTCTTCGACATGTGAGTTGTTCAGTAATTGATCGGTATTTAATCATGGAATCTCTGTTTGAGATATGATGCTTTATAAAACATCAGATATTGCATGTTACAGTTAGCATATGCTAAAAATTCTAAAAAAGGTTCTGCTCTATTTCTGTAATCCGAAATGTTTTATTTTAAAAGACCCAGAACCACCGGTATATGTCCGTTTATCAGAACGCTCTACAACATCCATAACAATAGAATACCAGCCAGGTATAAAGTTACTATCTTTTTTCGTGAAATAATGACGTTTAAGAAAACTGCTTTAAACTGTAATAACTTTTAAGTTCGACTTTGATAGCAAACTAATTTTTCCAACCCACTAAATTGTTTTACTTCAGACGAATGGTTGGGACATACATACGTCATCGTGGTGGAAAGTGATGTTCTTGATCAACCGCTCACTCTTACGTCATCAATTTTCAACCTCACCGTAAACGATCTAATCGAAGGAGCTTATTACCTTTTTAAAGTATATTCCGTTGGTGCCGGTGATAAAAGAAGTCTTGAGTCGACAAAAGATCTTCTTATTCAGACAAGTAGGATAGTTGAATCAATTCAATTTAAAATTGATGTTTTTGTTTGTCACTGCATAAACATGTCTATCGTATAGGAACCACAACAGGCTTCAAAAAGTTTTTGAATCGTTTTGAACTGTTCATTGGGATGCGAGTAGTTGTAGGAATTCTTAAAGCTTTTTGAATTTCCTTTTAGTCCCTGCAACGCCGAGTAACCTTCGTATTATGAACTTCACCACAAAATCTTTTCGAGTTGGTTGGGATGAAGTTTTTGGTGAGAATATCAGAAATATCCACAGTTAGCCTTTATCGCAAACCATGCTGCCATATGTTTTCATTAAATACGTTTTTGAAACATTTAGACTAATTAAACATATTTTTTGTAGGTGCTCTTTCATACAACCTCACAATTGTACAAGTTCCAAATACTGACATCCGAACGGTAGCCAACTTTGGCGATTCCCGAGTTACAGATACGATATTTGAAGCAGGTCCATTACATCCAGGCACGGTGTATAACATAACGCTAAACTCTTTAGGACAAAACGACATCCAAAGTGTGGAGAGTCTGGCGCAGGCTGCAACCGGTACACTGACTACTACACTACCCAGACTTACCGTCTTTGTTTAAGATAAAGAATGGATCTTAATTATATTAACTTTCTAATTAAGTCTGGTCATCGGTTTCGAATGTTGGAAACAGCCTTGTAGCAAATTCTTTTACGTTTTCCTGTTTATTTTTTAATTAGTTCCGTCTCCTGTTTCTATGATCGTCATTGAAAACGTAAGAGCGAGAGAGATTCAAATTAGCTGGAATGATCCACATGGTAATTACTCAAAAATTTTTAATTCAAGTGTCTTTAAAGTTAGTTAAAGCAAGTATGATGTACTGTACATACTTAGCATTGATTTATGTTATGTACGTAGCGTGTATGATATGTATGTAGTTATTTGTGTAAATATGACGTTATGAAACCTGTTCTGTTCAAACAGGTTATGAAAGTTACAATCTGATAGCTAAAGACATGGATAACAACACAATCTTTAGTCACGCGACAGACCTCCAGTCGGCAGTTGTAAATGATTTGATGCCAGGGCGATGGTACCAGTTCAATGTTGTTTCCATTGGAGCTATGTCGAAGGAAAACTCAGATGAAAAAGTATTTGCCAGAGCTCAGACAGGTAAAATAAACTCTAAACCGCGCGTTTGCTTACATTTTGTGGAAAAATAATACATTTCTCATTCAAAGGCGACTTTTATTGATAAAACAGACTTATGACAAAGGTAATTAAGGGCAACTTTTGAACCGCAGTGTATTTTCAGTACCTGTTCCTCCTAGCCGGATCAATATCAGTGACGTCACAACAGAAAGCTTCCTTCTAACATGGAATAACGTTTACGGTGAGTAATGTTGTCACCCTCTGCCTTTCAGGGAAGATACTTTTCGAGAAGTTTGAAGAATTGTTTTTTCACTTTGAGTTGGCTTAATACATGAACTTCTTAGGTTACCTGAAAGAGACCACCTAGAGTTTCTTATAAAAAGGTTTCTTATAAAGTAATGATTATTTAAATCGTTTTAAATGTAACTAGTGCAACTAATATTTTTCAGGTGCTGCATCTTATGTTATTGCCGTGAAATCGGCAATCAATAGTGATTCTACTGTTACCTTGGCTACCAACGTCACAACATTAATAGTGACTAACCTTTCACCTGGCGTGCAGTATAGCGTCACGTTAAAAAGTGTCGGTGAAAAAGGACAAATTAGCGTAGAAAGTGTCCTGATTAAAGAAACGACGCGTATGTTTGTGCTTAAACTTTCAAACTTTATATTTTGAAATCTCTTCCGTTTTTTTTTGTTTTTCGTGTGTTTGATTCTTGTCAGGTCAGGGTTTTTTTGCTTATATGATATAGCATACAACGCTTAGAACAAAGGCTCTTTTTGTTTGTAGTTCCAACAACTGCATCCGACTTTGAAAGTGTCATTATCACCACAAATTCGGTAAACTTAAGATGGCAACCAGTCAGAGGTAACACGTTTGCTTAGCTCTTTTGTGTGACCACCTGACATTGTTTGAAGCGTGTCTTCTTATCAAGGTGCTATGAGCTATCAGATCATTTACCGTGCACGTGGCACTGATGGAGCTCCCGGTGCTCTTATGACGTCACAAACTGAAATAAGTGTACCCGGGCTACAGCCAGGAACCTGGTACGAATTCGCGGTTTTCACCATCGGTATAAAGGACAGAAGAAATGAGGCGTCTAGTGACAAGCTTAGCGTGCAAACAGGTTTGGGCCTGGCAAGAATCTGGTTTAGTTTGTTTTCCAGCTATCAAGTTAAAATCGATCTCAGAATCTGTTCCAGAGGGTTTGTTTCAGCTGTACTCCAAATTACGAATTATTTCACAGATCCTATTCCGCCAACTGGGTTGTCTAGAGCTCTCGTCACAACATCGGAGATAACTTTGTCGTGGGAACCATCAGCAGGTGGGTGTATGTGTAAAACGCACGTGTTAAATTCGTCACGTCACCGGGGTAAGTGGTCGTCTTGTTCAGGTTTTATGCGATTTTGATTTTTGTCGGTTTCAGGCGCCGCCAGATACTTAGTGGAATTTTCATCTCACGAAAGCGACAAAATCAACGTCTTCGAAACGACCGAGACATTTGTCAAAATATCCGGGCTTAATCCCGGAACTTGGTTCTCATTCCTTGTCAAGGCAATCGGAGAGATGGATGGTGTAAGCGAGCCTAGCCCAGAAGTAAATTACATGACAGGTATTAAGTATTTTCATAATCGGTCGGTCATTGTTGTTTTGATTCCAATGTCAAGAAGTTTGTTTCAGCTAAAAGTTGTTGATGTTATCTCTTTGATGCAAATGTTCGTGAATTTGATTCAATTGTTTATCCACGACATTTATAATCACTAAACTTTTCAATATAGCGGCACGTCAATCGAAAAAATACAGCAGTGTTGTAATTTTTGTTGGATCCTATTTTTAAGTACTTCTTTATAGTTTTACCCGCATCAAAGGTTTTTATAGAAAAATCACGTTACTGATGCTTATTCGACCAGAATAAACCACATTTCGAAAGCCACAGTTGTAGAACCAGGAAATCTTTATATCTGCACTTCATGAAACATTTGTCTAAATTGTACACGTGTTTTTCTCTAGTACCTGCAACCCCGGAACCACCAACCGTCACCGATATCACAACGACAGAGATATCATTGGCATGGACGAAGGTCAAAGGTAGAATTTCTTAATGAAACATTTAATCACAGTTTTCCTTGAAACCTGGCCCATTTATAATCCTTTTCGATGCCAACAGTTCTTTTTGATGCAAGTGTGAACATTTCTGCTGCGCAGGCGCAGAGACTTACCGGCTTGTGGTAAGAGAATTGACAACCCGTACAGAAGTGGGAAGCTTACAGGTAGATGAACCGTTTGCAACCGTAACCGATTTAGAACCTGGTACAGTCTATACGTTTAGTCTCTTCTCTATTGGACAAAACAATCTCTTCAATGCCGACTCCAGCGAACCGATAACACAGCAAACAGGTATTACAAAATTACATATGAAGTTACACCGTACGCTATCAGATTTTGCAATGTAATCTTTAATTGTCATTTTCGAACTTAGGCTAATTGACTTCGTATTTACAGTTCTTGAAGCACCTTCAAACATTCAAGTTGATGACGTCACATTTACTTCACTATCTCTGTCTTGGAATAATGTAAACGGTACGTCAGAGTCATGAAGTTGTATTTCAGTTTGAAACGTAAGTGCTGTGACCTAACCAACTCAGTTTTACTTTTTAGGTGCTGCGTTTTACATAATTGAGATTGGGAGTGACGACAGTGATGCCATAATAGTCGATCCCACTGTTTCTACGCCAGAGACATCTTATACTTTCGCCGATCTTCTGTCGGGAACGGAATATTATTTCACAATTAAATCTGCTTCATCATCAAATATTACGAGCGTTGATTCAGCACCAATAAGAGAAACAACAGGTACATAATATGACTTGCATTTTTGTGAACATCTTAAGGTGCTAACTGCCACAATATATTTGTATTTGGCGTTCTCTTTGTGCAGTTCCTGGCATTCCCACGGAGTTACGCGCAGTCGATATCACGATTGACAGTATATCACTCACGTGGCAAGCTGTGAAGGGTAGGTTTTGTAAATAATATCCGAATTGTCGTGTGTTTTTAATGTTTGAAATATCTTGCAAATGCAGCAAGCAGGTGTGTAAGGACAATTTGCATGCTATTTTGTAACCTTGTTGGTTTGAGTTGTCTACTGGACTTTCAGGAGCAGTTAGTTACCGCATCTCATTGAAAAATGTGAACAACGATGAGATTATCCAGTATACAAGTGCCTTGGCAAGCATCGTGATTCGTTCCCTCCAACCCGGAACCTGGTATGAGATTTCTATTTTCTCTTTTGGAATAAAGGATCGTGAGAACCCAGAAGGCAGCAGACTTTTACGAAGGCAAACTGGTAATGGTGTCAAAAAACTGCATTCACTTATCATAGCCTATGGCATGCTGAGCACTTAATACACACTTAAGACTAAGCGGGTTGTATCTTTCAAAGAGATTGTGTTATTGTTTCAGTGCCAAGCCCTCCAGGAGACATTGAAGTTGTGAACTCAGACACCAACTCTATTATTTTGGAGTGGAAAGCGGTGTACGGTAAATGGCTAATTGTTCGCATTTACACCATTTCATTGCCTTTTTCAAAGTTTCGTACGTTGAGCATGTTGTGTCCAGCAAACACATCATAATTATTCGTAGGAGCCGATAAATATGAGGTGGCAGTTACGTCATCAGACGATGCCGCAATCTTACCATCTACCGTGACGACAAATAAAACGTTGGCTTCGTTTACTCCATTGAGTTCTGGGACTATTTATGAGATCAGTATCACCGCGGTTGGAGTAGAGGGTCAACGGAGTGAAGCTGGGCAGGTGGTCAGCCTAACTCTCTGTAAGTTTACAAGCGCAAGGCTGGGGATTCCCTAGTTTAGAGTTAAAATTTAACACATTTTCCCTTCGATGTTCTTCTGTTAATCATATTTTTTCTAACTACGGAAAATGAGTAAAGTAAATGTCATTTGTTTTCTACAAGTACCTGCAACACCTACCGACCTCATAGCAAGTGAAGTTTTGACGACTTCAGTCGGTATAAGCTGGAAGAGAATTAAAGGTCACTGCTGTTCATAGTTTTGCTTATACGTACTGTCATAATCTTTTGCGCCTTTCCAACCAAACCTTGTAATTTATTTAAGGAAAAGCAAAGAGAAAAACATTTGTTGTCGCTTGTCTTATTATCACAAAAAAATATTAAGTCTCTCTTTAAAACATACGTAGTCTTATACATGAGCACATGTAGTATACTTACGAATCAATATTTTCACACGACTCAATAGTTGCGTATATTTAGAGTTTGAAAACACATCTCGGTATATTTACTCATCTTTTAATTGTAGGGGCCGCAAGCTATCGCGTTATATCAAGAAATTTGGCTACAAACAACACAACAACGATAGAAAGCGAGGAGGTGTCCATCAGACTCACTTCTCTTACACCAGGGACTTGGTACGAGATTATCGTCAACTCTGTTTCACAAGATGGGAAAATCAACCCGGAAGGAAGTGAACCGTTTCGTAAACAAACCAGTAGGTGGCGTGTTAATTTTATCTTTTTCCAATTTGTTTCTGTTGAAAACAAGAAACGTATAACGAGTGAATGACATCATCATCAATGACGTATTTTTTACAGTACCACTTCCTCCGACAGATGTTACTCTAAATGAGATAAGTACATCATCATTTACGGTGAACTGGCAACCTGCGATTGGTGATTGACTGTTTTGTTAATGTTTCCAAGTTCGGTTTACCCCTATTTCAAATTTGCAAGCAAAACATAATGTAAAAGCCAAGTTTTACTGCCTCATACTGAACAAGCTTATGTTTTAAATGACATTTTGGCAGGAGCAAGTCGATATGTCGTCAATATTACGTCAGATGACATTGACGTAGTCACATTTCAAACCAAGACGACTAATGAAGTAGAGATATCCGTTGATGGTTTATTATCTGGTACCAATTATGACGTCAAAATTATTGCAATCGGTGAAAAAGAGCAATACAGTGGTCCCAGCGACGCAATTCGTCAGCAAACACGTAATTTTGTTTTCTTGATTTACTAGTTAAGCAAGGTTAAAAGTGCTCTTGTTGATTCTTTAAAGGCCAAATTCATGTGTGTGTTTATTTAACTTTATTTTCTCGCAAACCCTGAAGTACGTATTATTCTCACATATCACCTGCACGTCATTAAAACTATAGTGCCTGCCAGACCGACTGATGTGACTGTGGATGAGGTCTCTACAACATTTGTGGTCGCATACTGGTCAGACATTAAAGGTTTGGAAAAATCTATGACTATTTCAAATCAATCATCCATTGGTTTCATACGACTTACAAATTATTTTATATCATTTTGATTTCAACGTAAATTTTTTGTAATGTTTAATAAAGTTTTGCCCTTAAAGTTGAGAACGCTTCCATAGTTCGCTTATATTTCCTTAAGATAATGTTTGCTTAATGCTACCAGCCATGAACCGTTTGATATTAGGAACAAAGGGCTATCGCATTACATCAAGAGATTTGGCAACAAACGACACAACAACCATAGAAAGCGAAGAAGCGTCCATCAGACTCAATTCTCTTACACCAGGAACCTGGTACGAGATTATTGTCAACTCTGTTTCACAAGATGGGAAAATCAACACGGAAGGAAGTGAACCACTTCGTATACAAACCGGTAAGAGAGACAATTATTTTTTAAGACTACTTTTCTGTCATTATGAAATTTTTTGGTCACTGTAGTACCTGAGGCCACAAAGGAAATCAACATCAGCGAAAGACAAACTACGTCATTTGTGGTGACGTGGCAACCTGTCATTGGTAAGAAATTGTTATAATGCTTTATTTCAATTGTTCAGAGTCTTCACCTAGATCACGGTTTACTGTAAAGTTATTATTTTTGACAGGTGCCAGCCGTTATGTCGTCATCATTACATCAAATGATGTTGACGTCACCGAACTACAAACAATAGAGAGCACTCAACCAACGAATGTTATAAAAAATATATCACCCGGTACAACTTACAACGTCACCGTTACGACAGTGGGTGAAGCAAACCAAAGCAGCATTCCGAGTGACATCATCACTGTGACGACATGTGAGTATAACACAAAAATCTGCTCGACTGAAGTAATAATGAAGGAAATTTTTCCTGACTTTACCAGAAATGATTTGCTCTTACCTAATGTTTTTACAGTACCAGCTAGACCAACCAATGTAACCCCAACAGAAGTGACCCCAAGTTCTATTTTTGTGGAGTGGCCTAAACTAAAAGGTCGATAAATTTTTTTGTGTATAATTTTATGGTTATCAACACTTGATTACAACCTGTCTTCAACAAAAAAGTTTCATTGAAACTGTTTAGTTTTGATTCTGCCAGAAAATACTTGAATATTAATAAGAGTACAAATTCTTAAGAACGTATTTAGCAACATATGCAGAGACTGGAGGATGATTTTAGACAAATATTTTATAATACTCGTTCATTTCCAGGAGCATATAACTATGTGGTCACCACCAGAAACATAGCAACAAACGACACAACGACAATAGAAAGCGAAGAAGCATCCATTATACTCACGTTTCTTACACCAGGAACTTGGTATGAGATTATCGTCAACTCCGTTTCACAAGATGGGAAAATCAACCCGGAAGGAAGTGAACCACTTCGTAAACAAACCGGTAGATTGTGTTGCAAGCAACTTTGTAAAAATTATTTCGTGCAAGACATGGCGGATTGAGATAATTACTTACTAACCTAATTAATTATTTCAGTCCCTGACGCTCCCCGAAACCTCAACATTATCGAAAAAGAAACAACTTCATTTTCACTGACATGGCAACCGGTTACTGGTAAATTTATCTGAAATTAGAAAACTTGTCTGAATAAAGTCAGCACTCCTCTTTTTCGTTGTAATGTGACACCAGGAGCCAGGCGATACGTTGTGGTGACGACATCAGACGATACTACCGTCACCGAAGCAGAACCGATCACAACCACTACACCATCAACCACAGTCACCGGTTTATTACCCGGTACGGATTATGATGTCATAGTAATCGCGGTAGGAGAAGAAGAGCAAAGAAGCAGTCCGCGTGACATCATACTTGTAACAACACGTAAGTGCTACACGTTACGCTATTGTGACGTAAAACATTTAGTGAGAAAGTGGAAAGTTTTCTTCCTGACCGTGTTTTGCCATGCATGATATTAAATCGGGTTTAAAGTTGTTTATCCTTTGACTTGTGATTTTTGCAGTACCTGCGAGACCCAACGACAAAACCGCGACCGAAATTACAACCAACTCGATCTCTATCAGTTGGAGAGAAATAAAAGGTTCGAAATCTCAGCTTTCTGTTACATATTTCTTAAGTCGTCTTTGTCAATTCCTTCAGGATGCCTAGATTGTAGATATGCATTTGGCGTAATAAATTTTATTATATTGGTAATTAAACCAGGTTTTATTTAAACATTCTTCAGTTTATTTCTCTGCCAGATGTATCTTGAAGCCAAATGACATCTGCATTTAAATTTGTATCTGTTACTGCGATACAATGTAACAAGTTAACAAGACGTGGATTTAAAACTTCATAAATACCAATTTACTGACATAACATACGTCCAGGTTTTTTTTTAAGGTTTGGTTTGGGTGACCGCTAAGTAGTTTTAAGAGACCGCAAGTGTTTCATTTAAATACCAAAAAATAGCCATATTTGCTTAAACGAATTATTTCCCAAATTTTGGGAAACCGCTGGAGAAATTTGGGGGACCGTTTCGGTCCCCCAAAACACCTTAAAAAAAACACTGCATACGTCCACCAATTTTCGTTCATACTCGTATCTAAAATACTTATTTTAACGTCCAGGTGCATCTAGCTATCTTATAACGGTGAGAAATATTGTTACAAATGAAACTACGACAACAGAAAGTGAAGAGTCGTCAGCCAGACTCACTTCTCTTACACCAGGAACCTGGTATGAGATTATCGTCAATTCCGTTTCACAAGATGGGAAAATTAACCCGGAAGGAAGTGAACCACTTCGTAAACAAACCGGTTTGTGGAGCCCTGTGTATTTCATTGTAACGTCTGTAACTGCGAGGGATTTATGTAAAATATAATATTAAGAATTTTAAGATTGTTATTGCTGATCGTTTTATTTTTTCTATTTCAGTGCCCTTACCACCGGCAGAAATTACTATAAGCGAAATTACTACATCATCTTTCACTGTGACGTGGCAGCCGGCGATTGGTAAATGATCACTTTCATCATTACTTCACCAAATTAAAATTTCAAAATAACAAAACAGGGTCACATTACTTTCTTGAATAGGTGCAATACGGTATTTCGTGCATGTGAGGTCAGAAGACAATGACATCACGTCTCCATTACCGTTTGGAACAGTGGACCAAACAATCACGGTTGAAGGTTTGAGTCCAGGTATTCTATATAACGTCACAGTGATAGCCGTCGGGGAAGAAGGACAAAGCAGCATTCCGAGTGATTCCATCACTGTGGTTACTTGTAAGTTGATTAGTGAAATATAGTCTCAGTCCCTAAATAAGATGTAATGGAATCATAAGTTTGACTTTGAATTCATCACTTTGTATTTGCAAACATCGTTAAATACGTTGGTTAAGTAATCACTCATTGTAATATTTATATCTTGTTGATTTATCTTCTAAAATTGCATTGACATACTTTTGAACCTTGCATTTTTACAATTTGCAGTGGCTTCCAGACCGACGGACGTTACCGCTTTTGAAGTTGGAACAACATACGTCTCCATAACTTGGACAGAAGGAAAAGGTTGCTATTGCTCAAACCGAGTTAAAGTTTAAAGAAAGATTCAAAATCGCTTACAACAATAATAATCGTAAAAAGCTTCGCTGAAAAACATGTTTTGCATGTAAACGTTTTCTTGTACAGTACTTTGCCTACTTACAAGTTTCTACTAACGTCCTAGGTGCGGTCAGCTACCAGATAACATCAAAAAATCTGGCAACAAACGACACAACAACGATAGAAAGTGACGAAGCATCAGTCAGACTCATTTCTCTTACACCAGGAACCTGGTATGAGATTATCGTCAACTCCGTTTCACAAAATGGGAAAATCAACCCGGAAGAAAGTGAACCACTTCGTAAACAAACCGGTAGGTGGCGTGCAAGAATAAATTAAAACATGTCACTGTGTATTGTGCCTACAACTAAAAAAGACTTTAAAGAAGTTTTTCTTAATTGCAGTCCCCGAAGCGCCCGAATGCGTCACCATCTATGACGTTACCACATCGTCACTTACTGTGGCATGGCAACCTAAAATTGGTAAACAAGGATATTATTTGCCACTTTAAATATGATTGTCACAGTTGGAAAAATAATGTTGAACAAGTTGTGTTTGTTAGGTGCTCGTAAGTATGAGGTCAGAATGACGTCAAATGATGATGACGACATTACTTCAACCGGCGAAGAATCGGTCAGTGTTGATGGTTTGAGTCCTGGTACCTCCTATAACGTCACAGTTATAGCTGTAGGTGAAGAACAACAAAGCAGCAGACCCAGTTATGCTGTCGTGGTAGTTACATGTAAGTGAATTAGGCTGTGCTGAAATCGTCCATTCGCAGTAGTTTTCATTGTAAAATTTCACAAAGAAATGTGGTTCACATTATTTTCATATCAAGTACTTCTTAGATGGCATTAACTGAGACAATGTATATCTACAATATTTGTCCATTTCAACGAAGCATGCTATAGTTACTTTTCCGAGCATATGTGCTAGAATATATATCTGGTTTGATGTGTTTTCAGTGGCTTCAACACCACAGGAGATCTTTGCATACAATGTGAGCACGACTTCGATTGTGTTGACTTGGCAGGACGCACCAGGTATGACAAAAAATATGCCTATTTTTGTTTGTGTATGCGGAACTCTTCTAAAGTTTCGGACCACGCTAAAAGGATAAACCGTATTAAGGAAAATTTAACGTATTATCGATTAAAAGTTAGGTGAGCTTTGTTTACCTTGCTTTATATTTGCTTTTCAATTCAGGTGCGGTCAGCTACCAGATGACGTCACGAAATCTAGCAACAAACGACACAGCAACAATAGAAAGCGAAGAAGCATCCACCAGACTCACTTCTCTTACACCAGGAACTTGGTATGAGATTATCGTCAACTCCGTTTCACAAGATGGAAAAATCAACCCGGAAGGAAGTGAACCGCTTCGTAAACAAACCGGTAGGTATAACGTAATAAACAACACGTTTACTTTTCTTGTTTAATTAAATTACTTTCTTTTTTAATGTTTTCAATGTAGTTCCCAATGAACCAGAAAACATAGTCATAAGTGAAATCAGCACATCATCGTTTTTTATGACGTGGCATCCTGTGATTGGTAAGAAAAAACTATTATATTGTTAAAATTTGATTTCGTGCACGTAAAACAGTTTCAATTTCATGAAATTGTTCAGGAGCTCGTCGGTATATCGTCACCATTACGTCAGACGAACTTGACGTGGATATGCCACTGATATTCACGACTGAAGAAGAATTTTTATCGGTCGACAGTTTAAGCGAAGGAAAGTCCTATGACATCATGATGAGATCGGTAGGAGAAGAAGGTCAAAACAGTGGCTTAAGTGAGATCATCAATGTCGTAACCTGTGAGTTTAAATCTTCGTTCATTTGTTGGTTTAAAAATAATCAAAGTTTGGACAACACAGTTCTGCTGAACTAGTTTTTACCTAATAGAGGTGCAATTTTTGCATTTCCTTGTTTGCGTTTTCCTCTTATTTTGACATTCCTGCTTTCCACAGTTTTAAAATTTTCACTCATACCAATGTGTGGTTTTACAGTGGCTTCCAAACCAGCTGATGTCACCGTGATTGAAGCCAGTACTACCTCTATTTCATTGCTCTGGCGCGAAGCACAAGGTTAGTCGTGAGCCTTCCAGTTTTTTTTGGTCATTTGTTTGAAAAAATGAAACTGTAAACGCACTTTGTTATTTTTTGATAAGTTTAACTACGATTATTTTGTTGATATTTCTAATTGTTTTAAATCAGTGGTTAAAAATTTATTGCTGGTTCCTGAATATTTTTTACGGGTAATTGAATTGTTGGCTGAGGTATGTAAATATACAAATTGATAACATACTTTATTCCAGGAGCGGTGAAATATCTAATAACGGCCAAAAATTTGGCAACTGAAAGCACGTTCACTTCAGAGAATGAAGAAGCATCAGCCAGACTTACTTTTCTTACACCAGGAACCTGGTATGAGATTATCGTCAATTCCGTTTCACAAGATGGGAAAATTAACCCGGAAGGAAGTGAACCACTTCGTAAACAAACCGGTAGGCTGCGCGCCAAACCGTTTACTAAAAGTTACAATCGGCGATTCCAAGCAAAGTTTAAAGTTAATTTTTTTTGTTTCAGTTTCTGCTTTGCTAACTGACATTGCAGTTAGCGAAGTAACTACAACGTCATTCGTCGTAACGTGGCAATACGTGATTGGTAAGGAAAGCGTTTCATTACCGTGACATAAAATTTACGTTTCGGAATGGATTCGTTTTATAAATTTTTTTTAACAGGAGCAAATCGATATGTCGTAATCATTACGTCAGAAGACTCGGACGCCATCTCTCCACCGTCGCTTGTTACTACAGAAAAATCTATCAGAGTAAATAATTTGAGTCCTGGTACATTATATGACGTCATTGTTTTAACCGTGAACGAGGAAGAAGAATCCAGTGACCCGAGTGACCCCGTTCACGTACCAACATGTGCGTTTATGACGTTTCCATGACGTATTTTTGCTAGTATTTGTATTTTGCCTTTGCCATTCGAAAGCAATGATAAAGCTTTCAAGTTTTAATTCTGTCTCATCCTGAAAGATTCGATTTCTACTCGATACGTGTTTCTTTGCAGTGCCCGCGAGACCGACTTTGGTCACCGCAGCCGAAGTGAGCTCTACTGCCATCCTCGTTAATTGGCATGAGATGAAAGGTTTAGAAAAGCAAATTTATTGCCTTTTGCGCAGTAACTACTTCACCTTTTAAGTTTAAGTTGTTTTAAAACTCAAACTATAATTCTTAGTAACTTATTTTTGAAATTACAAATCTCTGAACGCGAACATTCTACAAGGGAACTATGCCGTAAGCCGTTGGCTCCTATAAAACGCAGTTACTACTTCTTGAAGTTTGCAAAGTGTAACATCAAAATAGGCGCATCCAGCTACCGTGTATCTCTGAGAAACATGGCAATAGACGACATCAGCACAATAGAAAGCGAAGAAGCATCCATCAGACTTAATTCTCTTACACCTGGAACCTGGTATGAGATTATCGTCAACTCTGTTTCACAAGATGGGAAAATCAACCCGGAAGGAAGTGAACCACTTCGTAAACAAACCGGTAGATGGCGTTGCAAGTAACTTTAATATTTCTATGTGGATTTTACAATCTTAACATGTTACAATTTCGACAGTTACTGCTTCACCAAACAACGTAGAAATTAGCGAAAAAAACACGTCATCATTTGTGGTAATGTGGCAACCTGTCAGAGGTAAATCAAGCTGTTCTACTTTTCTATATTAATATCTTGATTTCACAAGAGGCTTCTGACATTTGATACGATTAAACTCAGGGGCAAATCGATATGTCGTCAGCATTACTTCAAACGACACTGACGTCAATGGGTCACAATCAATAGCAACTACGGAAGTTAAAATTACCGTAAAAGATTTGTTGGCTGGTACCGCTTACGAGGTCACAGTCATGGCGGTTGGTGAAGAAGAACAACGTAGCGTTCCAAGTGACATCATCAGCACAATAGCACGTAAGCACGAGATACGTTTTTCATTCCCCCTTCAAGATTTATCGCACTTTCACAGAGTTTTCAAACTTTCTTTACATACGTATTACTCTGCTCAATCTAATGTTAAAACCTTGATTTTGAAAGTTGCCAATAAAATTAACACATATTTGAAGTAGCCTGCTTGACCTTCATATGAATCTTATTTTCCTTGATCATAAACCCGTTGCTCAATTTTTGCGGTATTCTTTAACATTTAATACTTCTACAGTGCCTGCAACACCAGCTGATGTCACTGCTAGTGATGTTACAACGACTTCCATTATTGTAACCTGGCCCAAGATAAAAGGTGTTATTTATTAGTCGTTTTGAATTTTTTTGGGGTAATATTCAATTTTTCATGCTTTAGTTCATGATTCGATTCTTAAGCAATCGTTTTCACAACACACTTCTTATGATCTAACAACTAAAAGGCCGTTGAACTTGGGTTAACCTTGGTTGATATCACAGGAGCGTTATTCTATCGTGTAACTGTGAGAAACTTGGCAAGAGAAGACACTAGCGCAGTAGAAATTGAAGAAGCATCGACCAGACTCACTTCTCTTACACCAGGAACCTGGTATGAGATTATCGTCAACTCCGTTTCACAAGATGGGAAAATCAACCCGGAAGGAAGTGAACCGCTTCGTAAACAAACGGGTAGGCTGGAGCGATAAATATTTAGCCAAAATTTATACCTTATTTCTTTGTATAATTATATAAGCTACTGCGGCGTTTTTTTCAGTTCCTGCGCTTCCAGCAGACGTCAGAGTGATCAACACAACAACATCATCATTCACTGTGACGTGGCGGCTTGTGACAGGTAAATGAAACCTTAAACGTGTCAATCGCTTTGCAATATAAACGCTATCATGTGCTGAAACATTTAATTTTTTACACGATTCCTTTCACAGGAGCCGTTCGCTATATCGTCACACTTACGTCAGTAGATGATGACGCCATCATTCATCCAGCTGTTTTAACCATGGAGCAATCAACTACGGCAAACGATCTAACTTCCGGCACTTCTTATAACGTAACGGTGATCGCAGTGGGCGAGGAAGAGCAACTTAGCAATCCAAGTGACACCATTGGTGTAACAACGCGTAGGTTTTGCTGAATTTTGCTTTGAGTCCTTTTTTCTTCAGCTTATGAAGGTTACCTGTGAAATATAACTAATAGTTTGTGTCATGTTTTCAAACGACTGTTGTGTTAATCTTTACTAAGTTTGAGACTTGTCTTGATTCAGTTCCTGCGTCTGCTGCCACGCCGACGGCCGCCACCATTTCGTCGACGTTTATCGAACTAACTTGGCCATCAGTAAAAAGTATTTGTTTATATAATATCCAAATGCCTTTTAGAGTTTAGATTGTTGTACATATTTTTTATCGAATACAATTTGTTTGTAAAATTTTGGATATAAAAATTTCAAAACGTCAATTTTCTTTGACAGGTGCTGGAAGTTACAGAATCGTTGCCACTAACCAAGAGACAAATGAGATCTTCATTGAACGAAGCAAATCTTCCTCGGTCGTATTTACTTCTCTCAACTCCGGGACTTGGTACCAATTTGTCGTATTTTCACTTTCAGCCCTGTCTGTCGAAAACCCCAAACCGAGCAATGCTCTACTTAAACAAACAGGTAAACAGCAGATATTACTGTATCGGTAAAGGATAGTATTTGTACACAAAACAGCTTTGTAATCTGCAATGCATCCATATAACATGCTTGAAATTTTGCACTGTTTTATTTGCGTTTAACACAAATTTGATTGGTCAATAACTTTCTGCTTTTTCAGCACCCGTTGCCCCATCTAGCGTCATAATCGTTTCGGATGACGTCACACCAACGTCTATCACCATATCTTGGGATTCTGTGAAAGGTAAGATAACCAAAGATAAAAATGATTTGGTAAATGTTCTAAAGGTAAGACTTTTGTGAAATGTTTGCAAAATCAAACTGATCACTATTTACCATCACGCCATTTATCCAGGAGCTGCGTCTTATGAGGTCACAATCCGTGAAACGGTATCGGTTGAGGACGACGTCATCATCCCAACAACTTCCAACACTCTCGAAGCGCTTAGTTTATCACCGGGGACGGATTATTCGGTCAGCGTTGTTGCAATCGGGGACGAGAAGCAGAGAAGCGTTCCGAGCCATGAAAGTGACGTCACTACCCGTGAGAATGAGGATGTTTTCTTTTATGTGGTGGAGGATTAAAAAACAACTTGATTCTTTTTTGTGTCAGGAGCAGTTGACTAACACCGCATGACTGCCTAACATTGGTGAACACTGAACATTGAAACTATCTGACTAACAAAGTACATTTGTAAATCTATTACAAGTTACGATTAACTGTTGTGTGGGGTGTAGACTTATGTGGTGGATTAATTTCATTTTTTTCTTTTTTTGCATTTGTCATAATCAGTTAACTTTAATGCATTTCACCTTATAAATAAGACTTCTTGTTTAGGCTACTGCAGTACAATGATCGCAGAATGATGATTATCGTTACGTTACCGGTACCTTTATATTAACATTTTTAAATGTTTTTGTTGCAAAGGTGTTAGTAACTATAATTCTTTACAATCTATTGTACTTTGTTTCACTTTTAGTATAAATTTATTTAAATTCTAACATGACGTAAACCTGTATGTAATCTGATTGCCAGAGATTGCTGAAAATTAATAAAGAATTGTAATGTTTTCCAATAATCCTGTGCTTATGAAGCTGCATGTGGTACGGTGCCTTGTTGTTAGTTATACTGATTTTGTCTGCTTACCTATCCTTAGGTGTAGGCTACGACCGTAAACTCGTATGCTGAACGATATCTAATTGAAATTGCTTACAAAAGCAATCTAAAACATTTTAAAACTGTGACATTTTTATTTTTTAAGCATTTATAAAAGGGCACGTAACACAAAATATTTAACAAATTATTTATTTTTTAAAACTTTTGTTTTAATTTTTAGTCCCTGAACCCGTGTCCGAGATTTCTGTATCAGCTGTGACAACAACCACTGCCTCTTTGGAGTGGCTCGGTGCTAATGGTAAACATTCATTGTTGTTGCTGTACGATGAATACACTATTTCGCAATCATCAAATAGATTGTTTCCGCTGCACAAACATCAATGCAACTCTTCGGCCAAAAGCACGTCGTAACTTTTTGAAATTTGGAAAACTATCTTACGTTACATTCGTGTACAAAATAGGTGCACGAACTTACAGGATCGTGGCCAAAAACATTGAGGACAACATCACTGTGTCTCTAGAGACATTTGATCTTTTCGCCACCATCACTCAACTCAATCCTGGCACCTGGTATCAATTTAACGTCATTTCACTGGCGGCGCCATCTGCCACTAATTTTTTGGAATCTGTGGAAGTCAGAGCTCAAACTGGTAAATAAACATTCCGAACTTTTTTCACCTTGTTTACAGAAAAAGAATAAGTTAGATTTGAGTAGGATGTAGATGTTATATGTTCTTCTCTGTATGTAGTTCCGCTCCCACCTGTGTCATTGGAAGCAACGGAGGTTGACGACATTCTTATCGTCATGTTATGGAGTTCGTCAAAAGGTTGGTGATATAAATGGTGCGGCTACTCATATCAACACTATTGAAACTGCTACAGTGTCGTTAGAATGCATCGCAAGCTGTGATTTTACTCTAACACTTACCTTTTGCTACTTATTCGCAAGGGGCGTCATCTTATATTCTAACGGTAACGTGGAAAAACGATGATGTCATTAAGCAAAGAAACCTCACTGCTACAGGGACCGCTTTGGTGGTGAGAGAATTGAAACCAGGAACAATGTATAACTTCACAGTTAGAAGTGTGGGTGAAGAAGACAGGATTAGTGATTTGGGTCCTCAAGTCACAGAATACACAAGTAAGTTTGGAAGAATACACAAGTACCAATTAATTGACGAATCTGTGGTACGTCGTTTTAATGCATTACTACCCCTTTGCGTGATTTGTATTCTGAAATTCAAGTGCACATGAATGTTTCAACATGGTGTGTATGCATGTAACAGTTCGTTTCAGAATTTATAAAAATTGTTGCAGGACCGGCGGTAGCAACACACCTTGCGGTCGTCGAAGTTACCACAACCTCAATAACATTAGTTTGGCAATCTGTTCAAGGTAACTTGATTTCTTGTTCCATTTTTGACAAAACTTTTTGATGCCAACGTTGACAGGCTAAGCATAGAGCATCGGTAAACTAATTTCATGGTAGATCGTTTTGAATTTTATTGCTGCAACATTCCTGGCATTATTACGTAGGTGCACACCATTACCACGTCTTCTATCGATTACGTGGCGCTCCGGGATCCCTGGGATATGAGAGAGTGTCCGAAGAACGCGCAACTTTCTCCAACTTGCAGGAGGGAACTTGGTATGAGTTTGTTGTGGTGTCATACGGAGCGAATGAGAGGAGAAATAAGGAAGAAAGCGATATCCTGCATGCTCAGACAAGTATGTTGCAATTGTGAATTATGAATTTTAGTTAAGAGTTTTTCCATTGTTACAAATCCGCATCTCGTTAAAGTTATAATCATGCTAGATCTTTTACTTTACGTAAGTCATGCTGCAAGTTGGATTTCAAAGTGAAAGAAGGTAATCGTTTTTTTAATTGCTATCTTTTTTCAGTTCCTACTGCGCCAAATAACGTCCTCGTTAATTTCGTATACACAAATGAAATCCAACTATCTTGGTCCACCGTGTTCGGTAAGTCCTAGGTCAAAACTACCACAAACAGTTCAGAAATCAGCTTTCTCAAAATATTTTTTTACGCAAGGTGCAACGTCCTATCTTGTTCGATACATGAACGATGCCAATCAAGTTGTGGAGACAACGTCATCAGATCCACAAGTAGCCGTTCTTGGTCTAAAACCGGGGACGGAATATGAGTTTGTGGTTTTCGCTGTAACTGATCAAGACTTGAAAAGTGCTGGTAGCGAGGAAGTAACAGAAACAACAAGTACCTCACATACAGTACAACTTAGCTCACAATAATGGAAGTAGGGGCAAGTTTAAGTATCTGAAATATTTGATAGGGATAGATCCTCCATCCCAAGTTGATTCAATTGAAGTTTCCACGCACTTCATTTCCCTCTCTTGGGAACCTGTTGAAGGTAAGAGACAAGGAATTTATCTCTCGAAACAATGTCGTTTTTATTGCAAACGCAAGAGAAAATGGTAAAAATATAATACCGTTTGTTAGTAGTGCATAGATTTCGACTGCCCTGATGCGTATTATTGTCACGTAGGAGCATCCTCGTATTACATCGAGATTAGAACACCACTGAGCCAAGACTCTTTGGATGTCATCGATTCAAAAACAACATTGAGAAATTTGCGTCCTGGTGTCTTGTATTCTCTTGCAGTTTATTCTGTCGACGCGAAAGGCAGAAGAAGTCAAACATCCAGTGAAGTTCTCTCACTGCAAACAGGTGCATGGTTTGCTGACTTTCAGTTGAATAGACTAAATATACTTATGTTAGAGTATGTAGGCGTCTGAATGAAATACAATGCTTTATCACTTATGCTCATCTAGGTAAATTTTTCAATTTGTCTGTGTTTTGGATATAGATTGTAGTTTTATTTGTTTCTTTTGTAAGTTTAACTATGAGCGATTTTTTTTACATTCAGTTCCGCAACCTCCAAGCAACCTACGAATCGAGGACCTAAGCACACGGTCGTTTACTTTCCTATTTGATGAATCTCAAGGTTTGATTATACAAAAATATTGTAATTACGAAGCAGTTCCAGTAAAATTAAGCATTAAAAATCGTTAATCAACTATATTCATTTCTTCAGGGGCTGTAACATATGAAGTACTAATTTCCGACGAAAAGTCAGACGTTTTAAAAAGACAAATCAGAAACAACGAATTAGCCGTGGTGGGCCTCGAACCCGGAATCTTGTATACCTGTTACGTTTCTGCGATCACGCTTGATGCAAGAAGGAGCCAAGAGGCCACCATTCAGCAAAGAACAGGTGCTTGAATCTTAGCACTTTCTCGTTGCGCTTTCAAAGTTTTATCTTTTAAATTCAAAGCAATTATTAACAGAAGAATAGCATCGTGGTTACCACTGTTACTTTCTCAATAATCATGAATATGTAGATTAAGTTTATTCTTTAATACTTCAGTTCCTCTTGCCCCAAGCAATCTTCAAGTTGTGTTTGTTCAAACCGATTTGATCCACCTGTCATGGGATGCAGCTTCTGGTATATTTTTATCTGTTTTTCTTTTGTTGAAGTTGGATTGATTTTACCGCTTCAAGCGAACAAAAGTTGAAAATAATGTTTAATTTATTTCATAAATATCTGCTTAGCGTTAGTAAATTTTCGCACAATGCCACAACATAAGGAATACTTGTTTAAAAACTCCGTTATTGCTTCTTTTTAGGAGCTACGTCATATGACGTCATTGTTATTAACGATGAAGATAAGTTCACTGTCAACCTCAGTTTCAATGAAAACTTTGTATCAATCGACAATCTTGACTCTGGAACTCTATACTCGATAACTGTGATATCTTCTACCGTGGAGAATATAAAAAGCCTTGACAACGCTTCACTTGTGCAACGAACAAGTAAACAGGAAAACAATAATTACATTTGCGTAATTAACTGTTCATCAGCTTACTTTTGCTATTAACGCATTGCAAGATGAATTTGCTCGTGTTATGCTGATGTTTATTAAGATACAGATTAGTTGTTCCTATCTTTAAAAATTCAAATGCATATTTTTAACACACATTGTGGATGTTTATTTTAGTTACTTTTCGTTGTTTACTACTTATAAATAAGAAGCATAGTTATAGCTACGTTTGAAATGAACAATGTTTTTTGCTTTAATATTCAGTGCCAGCAGCTCCTACTAACTTAGAAGCCCAGTCTACTGATAGAAACACGATTGATTTGAATTGGGATGACGTAAAGGGTACGTCATCAAATAAGATTAATTGCAAAGTATCCTCTTGAAAAGTTTCAAAAACTGGTCATGTTAATTAATGCATGAACGTGACAGGAGCCGGATTTTACACCGTCTACTACATCAGTTTGGGAGAGAATCTTCGAAAACTGAGTAGCGAGTTTGAGACAAGGATCGGAGAAATCCCTGTATCACAAGTTTCAGTCAGGAATCTGGAACCTGGCGTCAATTACACTTTCGAAGTTACCGCGACTAGTCCCGAAGGAATAGAAGGGCCAAGAAGTGAAAGTGTCGTTGCGATGACATGTAAGATGGGCGACTAAAAAATTTTTGATAAAACTATTACAAAGTATTGGCGAAGTTTAGGAAATGTACTGTAGGAGTAATAACTAAAAAAAAACAATAAAACAAAAAAGTCCCATAAACCGCTTTTTATAAGCATTCAAAAAATGTCAAATGATAAAATTATAATGTTTAATAAATTTTATTATGCTTTAGATGCTCTCTTCCCAGAACTCCCCCATAGTGACGTTCCACTCGTCTCAGCACTTAATATTTCAAAGACATACTTCACAGCCGTGTGGGAGAAAATAGCAAATGCTGTTTCTTACAAACTCGTTTTAAGAAACAATCAGAACATCAGGGAATTACTTGTACTGTATGTATATGGTGCATCATCGGAAATTACGTATTCTATGTGCAGTCACTGTTGAAATTGTGGTTAAGGAACGGGTGATATATGGTCTATACTTCGTTTTGGTGCTTTGAAAAGAAAAGCGAAACATGATATAAATTATATTACACTGCTTGTTGTGTTATGTGTAAGATTTCTTTAAAATTTCATCAAGTTTTGGTTTGACGATTTTGCTTATGTGTTACTTGTTCAGCGGCTACGAGTCTAATCAAATGTTGATTGACAACCTTCTCCCTAATACTGTTTATAACGTCACAATCAAAGCAATTGGAATAGTCGGAGACGAAACTGAAGAAAGTGACCCCCCCTTAGTTGTCAAAACAAGTAAAACGTTGCTTCTATATAGTTGATGGCTAATCAACGTCGGCATAGTTAGTTATATTAATCAATTAGGTACGTTTCAAGGCTTATTCGTCATAATTTAATAATAATGTACTAATACGAGGGTATATAGGGTATATAAATTTTTGTTGTGACTAATATTACCGGGATGGTTCTATACATAACACATTGGATGTGTTGGCCCTGTATAATACTCATTGGTCGAGCAACAGGAGCTTAAGGTAATCAGTTTAATTAATCTGTGTCCATTTGTTATTTTTGTTAGGACCTCTGCCACCTCGTAGGGTGACGCTTTTGTCCGCGATCAAGGTTCGAGCAGATCATGTTGAAATAGAATGGGCGCCGACGGCTAGATCCATAGCTTATGACGTCACCATTGTCGCGGAAGCGTCAGGATCATCTCGCGAAATCAAGTGAGAAAGATTAGCTAATTGATATCAATGTGTTAAAAATTAAAATAAACGATTATTCCATTGCTTTGTTATACTTATAGTATGTATAAATCTTGCATGTATAAGCTTCTTGTTTCCTAAACGAGGGACTTAACTCACCACAGGAATATCAGTGATGTCAAAGCCAATGTTACTGGACTTCAGGTTTTAAACTTCTACCTCATCACAGTGACTTCAATTGGAAAGTTTGAAAGGTCTCCGCCAAGTGACCAACTCAGGGTTCAAGCAAGTAAGAAAACTCGAACATGTACCTTGTCTAAAGGCTGCGATGAACAGTTCAAATTGTTTTAATGTACTGCAAACAAATTCATCAGTATACTATAGTCATGACGTCAATTGACGTTTTCATTTTTTGCATAACATTTCCAAGGTTTTTTTCTGATTCTGGAGTGTATAGAGCGCCAATCGGCCCGATCTCTTACATAAAACTCTCTCATACACAGCGGCATAGAGCATCTTTGTTGGAATCCTTTAAACCTAACGTTAACGAGGATTTGTTGAAAGTTTTAATTTGTCTCTACTTAGGACACCCAGTTCCTGTCATCCCGACCAGATCTTCGAAGCCCCTGTTTCGAATTAGTTCTGTCACTTATAATTCGATGGACATTGAAATATTTCCTATAGAACATGCGGCTTCTTACGTCATCATACTCAGGAAGAGGGGTGGAGAACAACGTAGGATATCGTGAGTTATGCAGCAATAAGTTTTTTTACATTTGCCTTGCAACAAAAGTTAAATAAAAAAGAAATTATATATTAAAAAAGTTACATATTATCGGTTGCGCGAACGTTCTACTAGTACCGATTTTTGCTACGGCGTTAGCAACCATTTTAAATATGCTTACTGTTCGCTTCTGAAGAGTTTATTCTTATGTATTCATCTTCAAGTCACATTTATATGCAATAACCTATACAGTATAACTACAATCCTGAGCTCTTTTAATCGTGATTTCAAAATTTGACAGTGAGGTACAAGCCACTACCAATGTGTCGGTGGTCAACTTGGATCAAAACACAATCTATCAAGTCTCCTTCTTCGCCATTGGGTATGGAGGACAGCGCTCAAATGAAAGTCCGGGTGTGACGACTATAACGCGTAAGTGTGACGTAACGTTATGTACATTGTTTTGTAAATAATAACGGTTGAAATGGTTGTAATAGATTCTCATGGCGATTAGATTTGTAGGTTTATATAGTCAGAAGGTAAGTAAACCGACATATAAGCTTTTCGTATCAAATAATAAGCAGTTTTTTTGTTTTCTGTTAATGACGGCACAGAGAAATCCAAGAAAGATAGAACGGGCCAAGGTAAACAACGGAAATTATAAAAAGGCAGTAACAAAAATACCATCTGATGCAATACTAATAGTGCAAATACTATGCAGCAATAATAACTTGTTATTAGCTCTAATATTTATTTCACTTTTTACCATATTGCTAATCAAATGCTGTAAAGAATATTTTTCTTATTAAATGTTTGCTATTTTTGCAAAAGTGTTTTAGTCCTAACAAAGCAGTTTACATTTAATCATTTTTTTGTAAGAAAATGTCTAGTAATCTCCTAAAAAAACCGTAGAAAATAAATCTGCATTGAGGCATCGTATTAAGTTAAGAACAATTTCTTATTTATTACTTCCGTTATTCTGCTGTGAATGGTGGTGTTTATTGCGGCATGCATAGAAATTCTGGGGTTTGTATAAATGTAACCAAACTTTTTTGACCAGGAATCTTCCCGCTCTAACGGCTAGTCAATTAGCCAGTTTTGCCTTGTTCTCTTTTAATGCCATTTTCTTTCATAAAAACATCCACCTTCCTCTAAAAACCCAAAACGTCACTTAAACTACACTCGCCCAGCCGAGCGCGACACCTCACAAAACACAAATTCCATCAAAGAATCAACGTGGGACGCTGAATACTAATTAAGCGCTCGGGGTAGCGAGACGAGACTTCACTAGTGAAAAAATACGTGTACACATAAACATGTAAAATATAGCAGAGCGTGAACATGCATAAAAATGGCTAATGTGAACAATAGTGAAATAAAACAAATATAGACTACGTAACCAGACAGACATAAAAATGATACAACAAAAAGAACACGTCCGACTAAATCAATCAATAAAAAGGGGTTCATAAAAACAGTGCACATTGAGATTGCTATAAAACGGGTGCCTAAAATAAATCTCGTGACATAAACACACCCAGCAAATTCTTTTTTCTCATTCTTTCAATTGAAAGTGGTTAATCTAGATAATTTCTCATTCTCTGAACCAAAAAAAATCTGTGAGAATTGTTCACCACAGCGATTGACGTTAATAATTAACTAATAAATCTTGCTGTCTAAGCTGTGGCGAAGTTTTCAAATCAAATTTTCTTCCGAAACCATGAGTGTATATTTTACTAACTTTTCTACAATAGTTTTTAAAACAAAAAATAACTTTTAATTTCATTAAAACCGGTGCCTTTGTACTCATTAGTGGTTTTGCAAAGCAGCTTCAAAGTTGAATGTAAATTTCTCAATAACATTAATTTAATATTTTTATGCAAAAATAATTTAACTTTCAATTTCTGCAATAGGTAAAAAATAAGCAAAAGTTGTTTCTAATTTCTTCTTTTTTTGAAAATTGCCCCTAATGGGTGTATTTGTAGTTAGTTTTTAGGCTGTTTAGCGTAATACCTCAGGTGAAAAATTTTAAACACGCATTTTAAAGTTTTAAGTACAAAATGTTTTCAATTTAATTTAACAACTGAAACAAGCCGAAAAAATGTACATACATATTGCAGCTAAATTACGTATATGTATTGTAGTAACATCATTACCTTTAATCAAAATTTATTTAAATATGTTTAAATCACTAATCAAGTCATCTAAATACTTACTTTACTCATATTCTCTGGTGTTCTTGTTTACTAAAATGCAGAGGATTTTTTATTTCAAGCTTTGACTTATGGTCGTATCTTTTTGAAAAAACTTGACTTCTTGTACTGAGATAAAGGTGTATTTCAAAAACTTATTTTTACTATATTTCTTTAAATAAACGCAGTACGTCTGGTTCCTGGGATTCCTGTTGATGTTCAGATTCTTCGCCGTCTACCCGGGGAATTAACGGTCTCCTGGAAGCGAGCTCGCCGAGCCATTGGATACCGAGTCAGCG
This sequence comes from Clavelina lepadiformis, assembly GCF_947623445.1. NCBI lineage: Eukaryota > Metazoa > Chordata > Ascidiacea > Aplousobranchia > Clavelinidae > Clavelina > Clavelina lepadiformis. The sequence continues at coordinate 17,995,379 of NC_135246.1, read as the reverse complement.
TGCAAAACACGGAAACAGGATTGTCACAAATTTTCGAGTAAATTTTATTGGCTGTATGACGTAATTTTTTTCGGTGACGCTTTGATTTAAAATATTTAAATAATAAGTTATCTCATGTTTTCGTGCTTTGGATTTGCCTTGTTTATATTTGGCTTTACTTTTTGCTAATATTTTTGATTCTGCAAAATGTCCAATGAAAGTCGTTTTTGTTGTTTCAAACTGAGGATTTGTCTTCAGCTTAAAAGTATGTTAACAATATACTGTTTACATTAAACAGCAAAGCTACCTCGCCGTATACTATCTCTACTGGCCTTGAGCATCGCGAAGTTTACAACATATCCATTATATCAGTCGGACGATATTTTGATTCGGATCCATCGTTACCTATCACTGTAGAAATGCGTAAGCACTGACAAGACGTTACGATGATTTCTTGTAGCTAAGAAATTTTGTTTGTCCAACTGCTTGTTTTGCTTGATTGGAACGTTTTGTCTCCAATCGCGGAATTGATGTACTGTAAGATGAATTGTTATACTTTCTCCAAGTCATAATTTATTTCTAGCTTATCCTGATGCTAATTCCGTCAGAGGAATCGCGATCAGTCGCCTCAACGCATCCGGGTTTATGGTGCAGTGGCTTCCTACACCATACGCTGTGACCTATACGATCCTAGTTGAAAAGGAAGGTTTGTTGATCCAGATTATCCGTGGAATCAGAGCAAATAGGGTGGGTATATATCTCGATTAAGCATATGTTTACTCTCTATCTTCATAGTTTGATTGTTTTCTTGTGCTGTTGCTTTATGACTGACTTATACTTACTTACGTGTCTTTACACTGCGCATAACATTTTCATTGCTAAATTTTTATCTTGCAGTATTATGTGTCTGGTCTCAAATCCAACACTACTTACAACGTCACGGTTTCAGCGATAAGCCACGATCTCACGCCAAGCAGCTCCAGCGAATGGAAGCAAGTGACAACAGGTTTCAACAATATTTATTTTTCTTTATGTTGAAGTAGAATGTTTTGGTTTTGATGTGTTTTAAATTTAAAATGCAAACTTTTACACAAAATTCTCAGCAATGAATATTCCAAAGTTTTATCAAAAGCAATCCTAGTCTACATGTACTAGTCCTAGTCTTTATAAGCATCGTTATAACACGTTCCTAGCATATTTTAGTTCATGGTAAAGTTTCATGTATTGAATGCTCGAGTAGATTGCGAGTAATTGAACGTTGGTTTGCAACTGTCTGTTGCTTTCAGCGCTTTACAATGGAATAGAGAATCGTCCTACGGAGAATATATTCAAAGGCGTTTTGGACTCTGTTGTAAAGAACTTGATAATGCTACTACAAGAAATGCCAGAGTAGGTACCTTCTGCTGATAGTCTCGCATTTTCACGGGATAATTACCATCTACTGTCTTTGAACCGCAGTTCTGTTGAAGAAAGCGATGGAAGTCTTCCGAACGAGAAGGTCAGCGAAGATATCGAATTCAGAATAAAACTTCGAGATCGCGTTGAGCAACTAAGAATAGTGGCCGCTGATTACCTGCAAAACCAACAACTTGAGGAAACAGGTAGGTTTATTCGTGGTTTTCTGCGTATTTCTGATGTTATGTGACAAATTTTTGATTGAAAGCTTTAGTATTTTAATTCATATGTTTATTTTTGTTTGTTTAAGCGCATTTTAAACTTCATTACTGTACGTTACTATATCCGGGATTGATGCGAAATAATAATAATAAATTATCTACGATTACGTACCACCAATGTCTTAACATTAAGCCAAAGTCTTCTTGCTGCAGAGACCATTCCAAAGTCTGGGGTCATTAGACGCAAACGCCAAGTCATTTACGCCCAGTCCGCTGCGTTTGAGAGTCTCATTTCGTTGGCTCGCGAAATAAAGCGGCTATCGGAGACACAAAACGCAAACGAAGCAACCGTGGATAGCATAACCAGGCGGTTGTCCGAGTCCCTCTCCGTCCTTCTGACGTCACCAAATCAACCTACGTCATCACTGACGGATATTTCGCGACAAAATGTCAGGGATTTATTGTTTCCAATCGTCCACTTCCACATCAAAGAGGCACTAGCGGGTGCATCTGACCCCTTGGTGATCGAGGCAGGTCGCATGTTCACGATGGAGAGAGTGCTGGCCACGTTTGTGAACAACAGGACCATTACTTCGAGCGGATTTACGCTGCTATGGTCTGGTTTCAGGAATAGTCACAGGTAAAACAAATAGATAAATAAGTACTACAAGGCTTTAATCGAGCTCTTATAACGGCAAGGGTACGTTGTCAGCAGAAATATTATCACTTCTCATAACGCCAAGTGTAATATGTGCAGCACTTTATCGTCATTTTCAAGTTTTTGATAAAGTTGCTATGAATATTTTATAATACATTTTTATGTCTATAGATATTACATCACAGTCGAAAAGGTTTTAAACGGAAGAAAATTCCCCGTATTCGAGAACTTCCGACCAGGTCGAAGCTTCACGCTTGACGATCTTGACCCTTCCTCTGTTTATGACGTCACAATTCGACCAGCGACACCAGAAAACCAAATCATTCCTAACGTTGCAGGAAGAACGAGGATAGTGACTGGTGAGTAAAAACCTGTGTCTGTCAGCCGGTCAGAAAAAACGATCGGATTTAAAATTCTGGGCTTGGCATGTCTTCACAGTTTGGAAAAAGTTTAGTTTATATATTGTCATGACTACGATAATGCTTTCTTTTGTGATCTCTAGCACCCCCTGCTGGGGAAAACTTTGAAGCCAGGGTCACGACACTTGAAAGTAATCGCGTCACGTTGTCATGGGATACATTTCCCATCGGAGTTTCCGTCATTAACTTTAGCATAAGGAGAAAGGAATCCGTACGGGTACGTGTCGGTTTTATTGTTGTTAAGCTTGCTCATCTTGCTGTATGTAGCACTAGCAGAATCAGAATTAGACTAATAATAACTTATTTTATTGGCTTAAACGTATTACACAATGAAAATTAAGAAATAATGACAAATACCAGTAGTTAAAAATACCGTAAATTACTTTTTATTCAAAAGGTCTTTAGAAACTAGAAAAAGGTGTTTAAAAAGGTGTTATTTCCTGTGTTTTAAGGATCATCAAAGATTTGTGATAAGTCGCGCTCATTCCTCCGTTACCTTTACTCGCCTTTCACCTGAGGTCGAATACGTCATCACGGCACGAAGCTTTCCACGTGCCGACGAAGTGTTTAGCATCACGATCACTACTCCAAAAGTCGCAGCAACAAGTGCACCACCTACCGCACCCCAGTCTGGTATGTATGAAATTGCCACGTTAGTGTTAAAGTGCAGTATTTATTCGATGGTGCTTAAGCTCATATTCAATTACTTATTTTCATCTAGATGGACTTGTGCCTCCTCTCGGTTTGCATGTAGTAAGAACTACTTCTCTTTCAATTACCCTCGAGTGGCTTCCGGTTGAACTGCGGGGAACTCCTTCGACATTGATACGTTACAACATCCGGGTGTTTAGGGTGGGAACTTCGATTTTGTACCGATTTGTCAGATTCCGTTCGGGCACAATAACGTGAGTATAAGTATTATAATTAGACAAAACACAGTCATAGAAATTAGGCTTATTAAATGTCAGCCAAGCCATGCAAAAACACATCAGTCTCACCTCATTTCACCACATGTGTGTGATGTGTTTCCTGCAGGTGATGTGGTGTAATGGTCACTTCTGCATTACTGCAAGCCATATCACTGTTTATCGTTTTCACACAGGTCTATCCCGAGACTAAGGCCAGGTGATTATGAAGTCACAATATCGACATACAGCATCCGCCTTCGAAGGGAATCGAACCAAAGCCCAAGATTATTGATTACTGTTGGACGCGCATAATAATCATCGCAACATGAAACGCAGACATTTTTTGCAAAGACGTTTTTCCTGAAAAAGAAGTATCTGCTAATTCTGCCATCGTTCCAGTTGATTTGCTGCTGATTCCGTCTTACGTCATATCGATAATATTTTGTCGCGTAATTTAATGTAATTTATTTTAGTTTTTCTTGTCAAGATCTGTGGCGTAAAGGCAAAATTCTTCTTTGTGTTTAAATTTGTTATTATTAAACAATTTGCTTGTTTTGTTTTGGTGCTTTCTTTTGATTTTTCGTGCTTGCTGGATAAATCTGCCGAAAAAGTACAATTGACACGTTGCTTTCAAATATACATCAATCCATTAAATGAGACTTCATTTACCAGGGAAATTAAATTGTTTTGGTTTGTTTTTATGTTGAAAATGTATTTTTGGCCTTTTATTAAACCACCTCCTCTAAAAATTTTCATTTCAGAGATAGGCTGGCCGAGCAGAAGTGTTGTTTAGCCAGGATTTTTCTAGAAAGTACGGTTTTACCAGGATATTGTTTTATCATAACTATATATCAACAATTTCTTGCTTATTTCAAGACATGCGGCCAATGGAAAGTATTACCCTGTGAAAATACGATTTCTATTTTAAAAGAGAAGAAAATAGAATAATTACACTATGATAATCATTTTTCGCCTTCAAAACAGGAATGCGTATAATACGTTGTTTTGGGATATTAACCGCTATTTTTCAAGCAAGCAAAGCAAAAAAAAATTGGCATCTAGAGGCAGAAAGCCAAAGCCAAAGCCAAAGCCAAAGCTTACTTCTCACTTGGCCACTTTCAAATCTTCTATTTTGTGTCCAAAAATAAACTGATTGAAAGTACTTACTAGCATTCACTGCTTGATCGTTAATAAAATGACATACCATAATAATAATAATAAATAATAATAATGCTTGTATAGCGCCGTGTACCAGTCAAAAAAATACTCCCCAAGGGCCCAGCATATACGGCATAAATAATAATTAATAGTTCTACGAATAGTATAAGACTGATAAAGTTATGGTTAAATTAATATCACGGTTTTTTTTCATCGTGGTTGTATAAAATTCACAGATGCTTGTAACGATGTTTAATCGAAGATAGATACAACGAACCAGGCCAGATTGTTTCATTGAAAATTTACTTTATACAAGACTGAGACGATGATGTTAACGGTTTGCTCAATTTTGGATGAAAACTTGTACAGTTGAGTGATGAGCTCTAAAAAATATTAAGCCAATCATCCCTGCCGGGACTCGAACCCGGAACCTCTGGATTAGAAGTCCAGCGCGCTATAATCCATTGCGCCACAGAGACAAACACATACCAACCTTTTACATTTTCACACTTTCAAAAACAATCCAGCCTAGAATATTAAAAATATGATTTAATCGAACTGTTGTTGAACTAAGACATCAGTTTCTCAATGTTCAATTTTACTATCCACTTCAATGCAATCCGACACAAAGTTAGCATATATGTGAAGTAAAACTTTCCAAAGGTAATGTCAAAAGTGGGATTCGAACCCACGCCTCCATTCGGAGACCAGAACACCCTAGAGCCGCACAAAGCGACTAAGCCTCTGCTTGAGTCTGGCGCCTTAGACCACTCGGCCATCCTGACTTCGATGTTTTCTATTGATCTCCGTTGTTAAAATACTTACCACAAAAGAAGGAAAAGGCTTAATTTGGCATTAATATCACGGTTGGTTTTTCCTCGTGGCAGTGACAGTGATTCACAGATGCATGCAACGATGTTTAATCGAGGATAAACACAATGAACCAAGTCAGATTGTTTCATTGAAGATTTACTTCATACAAGACTGAGACAATGATGTTAACGGTTTGCTCAATTTTGGATGAAAACTTGTACAATTAAGTGATGAGCTTTAAAAAGTATTAAGCCAATCATCCCTGCCGGGACTCGAACCCGGAACCTCTGGATTAGAAGTCCAGCGCGCTAATCCATTGCGCCACAGAGACAAACACATACCAACCTTTTATTATTTTCACCCAAAAACAAACAATCCAGTATGGAATATTAAAAATATGATTTAATCGAACTGTTGTTGAAATAAGACATAAGTTTCTCAATGTTCAATTTTACTATCCACTTCAATGCAATCCGACACAAAGTTAGCATATATGTGAAGTAAAAGTTTCCAAAGGTAATGTCAGAAATGGGATTCGAACCCACGCCTCCATTCGGAGACCAGAACACCCTAGAGCCGCTCAAAGCGACTAAGCCCCTGCTTGAGTCTGGCTCCTTAGACCACTCGGCCATCATGACTTCGATGTTTTCTATGAATCTCCGTTGTTAAAATACTTACCACACAACAAGGAAAGGCTTAATTTGGAATTAATATCACGGTTGTTTTCCCACGAGGCTGTGTAAATTTCACAGATGCATGCAACGATGTTTAATCGAGGATAAACACAATGAACCAGGGCAGATTGTTTCAATGAAGATTTACTTCATACAAGACTGAGACGATGATGTTAACGGTTTGCTCAATTTTGGATGAAAACTTGTACAATTAAGTGATGAACTTTAAAAACTATTAAGCCAATCATCCCTGCCGGGACTCGAACCCGGAACCTCTGGATTAGAAGTCCAGCCCGCTAATCCATTGCGCCACAGAGACAAACACATACAAACCTTTTACTTTTTCACGCTTAAAAAACAATCCAGGCTAGAATATTAAAAATATGATTTAATCGAACTGTTGTTGAACTAAGACATAAGTTTCTCAATGTTCAATTTTACTATCCACTTCAATGCAATCCGACACAAAGTTAGCATATATGTGAAGTAAAAGTTTCCAAAGGTAATGTCAGAAGTGGGATACGAACCCACGCCTCCATTCGGAGACCAGAACACCCTAGAGCCGCTCAAAGCGACTAAGCCTCTGCTTGAGTGTGGCGCCTTAGACCACTCGGCCATCCTGACTTCGATGTTTTCTATGTATCTCCGTTGTTAAAATACTTACCACAAAACAATGAAAGGCTTAATTTGGAATAAATATCACGGTTGTTTTACCACGAGGCTGTGTAAATTTCACACATGCATGCAACGATGTTTAATCGAGGATAAACACAATGAACCAGGCCAGATTGTTTCATTGAAGATATACTTCATACAAGACTGAGACGATGATGTTAACGGTTTGCTCAATTTTGGATGAAAACTTGTACAAGTAAGTGATGAGCTTTAAAAAGTATTAAGCCAATCATCCCTGCCGGGACTCGAACCCGGAACCTCTGGATTAGAAGTCCAGCGCGCTAATCCATTGCGCCACAGAGACAAACACATACCAACCTTTTACATTTTCACACTTTAATAAACAATCCAGCCTAGAATATTAAAAATATGATTTAATCGAACAGTTGTTCAACTAAGACATAAGTTTCTCAATGTTCAATTTTACTATCCACTTCAATGCAATCCGACACAAAGTTAGCATATATGTGAAGTAAAAGTTTCCAAAGGTAATGTCAGAAGTCGGATTCGAACCCACGCCTCCATTCGGAGACCAGAACACCCTAGAGCCGCACAAAGCGACTAAGCTTCTGCTTGAGCCTGGCGCCTTAGACCACTCGGCCATCCTGACTTCGATGTTTTCTATGTATCTCCGTTGTTAAAATACATACCACAAAAGAGGGAAAAGGCTTAATTTGGCATTAATATCACGGTTGGTTTTTCCTCGTGGCAGTTGCAGAGGCAGTGATTCACAGATGCATGCAAAGATGTTTAATCGAGGATAAACACAATGAACCAGGCCAGATTGTTTCATTGAAGATTTACTTCATACAAGACTGAGACAATGATGTTAACGGTTTGCTCAATTTTGGATAAAAACTTGTACAATTAAGTGATGAACTTTAAAAACTATTAAGCCAATCATCCCTGCCGGGACTCGAACCCGGAACCTCTGGATTAGAAGTCCAGCGCGCTAATCCATTGCGCCACAGAGACAAACACATACCAACCTTTTACATTTTCACACTTTAATAAACAATACAGCCTAGAATATTAAAAAAATGATTTAATCGAACTGTTGTTGAAATAAGACATAAGTTTCTCAATGTTCAATTTTACTATCCACTTCAATGCAATCCGACACAAAGTTAGCATATATGTGAAGTAAAAGTTTCCAAAGGTAATGTCAGAAGTGGGATTCGAACCCACGCCTCCATTCGGAGACCAGAACAAACTAGAACCGCACAAGCGACTAAGCCTCTGCTTGAGTCTGGCGCCTTAGACCACTCGGCCATCCTGACTTCGATGTTTTCTATTGATCTCCGTTGTTAAAATACTTACCACAAAAGAAGGAAAAAGCTTAATTTGGCATTAATATCAAGGTTGGTTTTTCCTCGAGGCTGTGTAAATTTCACAAATGCATGCAACGATGTTTAATCGAGGATAAACACAATGAACCAGGCCAGATTGTTTCATTGAAGATTTACTTCATACAAGACTGAAACGATGATGTTAACGGTTTGCTCAATTTTGGATGAAAACTTGTACAATTAAGTGATGAGCTTTAAAAAGTATTAAGCCAATCATCCCTGCCGGGACTCGAACCCGGAACCTCTGGATTAGAAGTCCAGCGCGCTAATCCATTGCGCCACAGAGACAAACACATACCAACCTTTTACATTTTCACACTTTAAGAAACAATCCAGCCTAGAATATTAAAAATATGATTTAATCGAACTGTTGTTAAACTAAGACATAAGTTTCTCAATGTTCAATTTTACTATCCACTTCAATGCAATCCGACACAAAGTTAGCATATATGTGAAGTAAAAGTTTCCAAATGTAATGTCAGAAGTGGGATTCGAACCCACGCCTCCATTCGGAGACCAGAACAAACTAGAGCCGCACAAAGCGACTAAGCCTCTGCTTGAGTCTGGCGCCTTAGACCACTCGGCCATCCTGACTTCGATGTTTTTTATAGATCTCCGTTGTTAAAATACTTACCACAAAACAATGAAAGGCTTAATTTGGAATAAATATCACGGTTGGTTTTTCTTTGTGGCAGTGGCAGTGGCAGTGATTCACAGATGCATGCAACGATGTTTAATCGAGGATAAACACAATGAACCAGGCCAGATTGTTTCATTGAAGATTTACTTCATACAAGACTGAGACAATGATGTTAACGGTTTGCTCAATTTTGGATGAAAACTTGTACAATTAAGTGATGAGTTTTAAAAAGTATTAAGCCAATCATCCCTGCCGGGACTCGAACCTGGAACCTCTGGATTAGAAGTCCAGCGCGCTAATCCATTGCGCCACAGAGACAAACACATACCAACCTTTTACTTTTTCACGCTTTCAAAAACAATCCAGGCTAGAATATTAAAAATATGATTTAATCGAACTGTTGTTGAACTAAGACATAAGTTTCTCAATGTTCAATTTTACTATCCACTTCAATGCAATCCGACACAAAGTTAGCATATATGTGAAGTAAAAGTTTCCAAAGGTAATGTCAGAAGTGGGATACGAACCCACGCCTCCATTCGGAGACCAGAACACCCTAGAGCCGCTCAAAGCGACTAAGCCTCTGCTTGAGTCTGGCGCCTTAGACCACTCGGCCATCCTGACTTCGATGTTTTCTATGTATCTCCGTTGTTAAAATACTTACCACAAAAGAGGGAAAAGGCTTAATTTGGCATTAATATCACGGTTGGTTTTTCCTCGTGGCAGTTGCAGAGGCAGTGATTCACAGATGCATGCAAAGATGTTTAATCGAGGATAAACACAATGAACCAGGCCAGATTGTTTCATTGAAGATTTACTTCATACAAGACTGAGACAATGATGTTAACGGTTTGCTCAATTTTGGATAAAAACTTGTACAATTAAGTGATGAGCTTTAAAAAGTATTAAGCCAATCATCCCTGCCGGGACTCGAACCCGGAACCTCTGGATTAGAAGTCCAGCGCGCTAATCCATTGCGCCACAGAGACAAACACATACCAACCTTTTACATTTTCACACTTTAATAAACAATACAGCCTAGAATATTAAAAAAATGATTTAATCGAACTGTTGTTGAAATAAGACATAAGTTTCTCAATGTTCAATTTTACTATCCACTTCAATGCAATCCGACACAAAGTTAGCATATATGTGAAGTAAAAGTTTCCAAATGTAATGTCAGAAGTGGGATTCGAACCCACGCCTCCATTCGGAGACCAGAACAAACTAGAGCCGCACAAGCGACTAAGCCTCTGCTTGAGTCTGGCGCCTTAGACCACTCGGCCATCCTGACTTCGATGTTTTCTATTGATCTCCGTTGTTAAAATACTTACCACAAAAGAAGGAAAAAGCTTAATTTGGCATTAATATCACGGTTGGTTTTTCCTCGAGGCTGTGTAAATTTCACAAATGCATGCAACGATGTTTAATCGAGGATAAACACAATGAACCAGGCCAGATTGTTTCATTGAAGATTTACTTCATACAAGACTGAAACGATGATGTTAACGGTTTGCTCAATTTTGGATGAAAACTTGTACAATTAAGTGATGAGCTTTAAAAAGTATTAAGCCAATCATCCCTGCCGGGACTCGAACCCGGAACCTCTGGATTAGAAGTCCAGCGCGCTAATCCATTGCGCCACAGAGACAAACACATACAAACCTTTTACATTTTCACACTTTAAGAAACAATCCAGCCTAGAATATTAAAAATATGATTTAATCGAACTGTTGTTAAACTAAGACATAAGTTTCTCAATGTTCAATTTTACTATCCACTTCAATGCAATCCGACACAAAGTTAGCATATATGTGAAGTAAAAGTTTCCAAATGTAATGTCAGAAGTGGGATTCGAACCCACGCCTCCATTCGGAGACCAGAACAAACTAGAGCCGCACAAAGCGACTAAGCCTCTGCTTGAGTCTGGCGCCTTAGACCACTCGGCCATCCTGACTTCGATGTTTTTTATAGATCTCCGTTGTTAAAATACTTACCACAAAACAATGAAAGGCTTAATTTGGAATAAATATCACGGTTGGTTTTTCTTTGTGGCAGTGGCAGTGGCAGTGATTCACAGATGCATGCAACAATGTTTAATCGAGGATAAACACAATGAACCAGGCCAGATTGTTTCATTGAAGATTTACTTCATACAAGACTGAGACGATGATGTTAACGGTTTGCTCAATTTTGGATGAAAACTTGTACAATTAAGTGATGAGCTTTAAAAAGTATTAAGCCAATCATCCCTGCCGGGACTCGAACCCGGAACCTCTGGATTAGAAGTCCAGCGCGCTAATCCATTGCGCCACAGAGACAAACACATACCAACCTTTTACTTTTTCACACTTTAATAAACAATCCAGCCTAGAATATTAAAAATATGATTTAATCGAACTGTTGTTAAACTAAGACATAAGTTTCTCAATTTTCAATTTTACTATCCACTTCAATGCAATCCGACACAAAGTTAGCATATATGTGAAGTAAAAGTTTCCAAAGGTAATGTCAGGAATGGGATTCGAACCCACGCCTCCATTCGGAGACCAGAACACCCTAGAGCCGCACAAAGCGACTAAGCCTCTGCTTGAGTCTGGCGCCTTAGACCACTCGGCCATCCTGACTTCGATGTTTTCTATTAATCTCCGTTGTTAAAGTACTTTCCACAAAAGAAGGAAAAGGCTTAATTTGGCATTAATATCACGGTTGGTTTTTCCTCGTGGCAGTTGCAGTGGCAGTGATTCACAGATGCATGCAAAGATGTTTAATCGAGGATAAACACAATGAACCAGGCCAGATTGTTTCATTGAAGATTTACTTCATACAAGACTGAGACAATGATGTTAACGGTTTGCTCAATTTTGGATAAAAACTTGTACAATTAAGTGATGAGCTTTAAAAAGTATTAAGACAATCATCCCTGCCGGGACTCGAACCCGGAACCTCTGGATTAGAAGACCAGCGCGCTAATCCATTGCGCCACAGAGACAAACACATACCAACCTTTTACTTTTTCACACTTTAAAAAACAATCCAGGCTAGAATATTAAAAATATGATTTAATCGAACTGTTGTTGAACTAAGACATAATTTTCTAAATGTTCAATTTTACTATCCACTTCAATGCAATCCGACACAAAGTTAGCATATATGTGAAGTAAAAGTTTCCAAAGGTAATGTCAGAAGTGGGATTCGAACCCACGCCTCCATTCGGAGACCAGAACACCCTAGAGCCGCTCAAAGCGACTAAGCCTCTGCTTGAGTCTGGTGCCTTAAACCAGGGGTGTGCAACCTTTTGTACAAGAGGGCCAGATCCCAACAACTGGTTGAAACCGCGGGCCACACCTTTAATTAACATACACGTAGTTAAAAGCACAAAATCAATAACAGTTTCTTTCGTTATTGGTCTTGTGACTTTATTAACTAACTGCTCAGCAATTGACATCTTTGTGAATTGCGTTCTTGCTTTGCACAAGCTGGCCGTTAGGCCCTAATCGTCTGTCTGTGACGCAACAATGCTCTAACGGTTAGAGTATTGTTGCGTCACACACATTCAGCCAAGGTTTGATTCAGCACTGCAAGGGGATTGGAATTGATTGCACATAGCAGACTAAACTAAATTAAAACTCGTTTCGCGGGCCGCAAACCATCCAAAATTGTCACTTCTCCGCGGGCCGCATATTTTTCCTTTGCGGGCCGCATTTGGCCCGCGGGCCGCGGGTTGCACATTCCTGCCTTAGACCACTCGGCCATCCTGACTTCGATGTTTTCTATGGATATCCGTTGTTAAAATACTTACTACAAAACAAGGAAAGGCTTAATTTGGAATTAATATCACGGTTGTTTTTCCTCGAGGCTGTGTAAATTTCATAAATGCATGCAACGATGTTTAATCGAGGATAAACACAATGAACCAGGCCAGATTGTTTCATTGAAGATTTACTTCATACAAGACTGAGACAATGATGTTAACGGTTTGCTCAATTTTTGATGAAAACTTATACAATTAAGTGATGAGCTTTAAAAAGTATTAAGCCAATCATCCCTGCCGGGACTCGAACCCGGAACCTCTGGATTAGAAGTCCAGCGCGCTAATCCATTGCACCACAGAGACAAACACATACCAACCTTTTACTTTTTCACGCTTTCAAAAACAATCCAGGCTAGAATATTAAAAATATGATTTAATCGAACTTTTGTTGAACTAAGACATAAGTTTCTCAATGTTCAATTTTACTATCCACTTCAATGCAATCCGACACAAAGTTAGCATATATGTGAAGTAAAAGTTTCCAAAGGTAATGTCAGAAGTGGGATTCGAACCCACGCCTCCATTCGGAGACCAGAAAACCCTAGAGCCGCTCAAAGCGACTAAGCCTCTGCCTGAGTCTGGCGCCTTAGACCACTCGGCCATCCTGACTTCGAAGTTTTCTATGGATATCCTTTGTAAAAATACTTACTACAAAACAAGGAAAGGCTTAATTTGGCATTAATATCACGGTTGTTTTTCCTCGAGGCTGTGTAAATTTCACAAATGCATGCAACGATGTTTAATCGAGGATAAACACAATGAACCAGGCCAGATTGTTTCATTGAAGATTTACTTCATACAAGACTGAAACGATGATGTTAACGGTTTGCTCAATTTTGGATGAAAACTTGTACAATTAAGTGATGAGCTTTAAAAAGTATTAAGCCAATCATCCCTGCCGGGACTCGAACCCGGAACCTCTGGATTAGAAGTCCAGCGCGCTAATCCATTGCGCCACAGAGACAAACACATACCAACCTTTTACATTTTCACACTTTAATAAGCAATCCAGCATAGAATATTAAAAATATGATTTAATCGAACAGTTGTTCAACTAAGACATAAGTTTCTCAATGTTCAATTTTACTATCCACTTCAATGCAATCCGACACAAAGTTAGCATATATGTGAAGTAAAAGTTTCCAAAGGTAATGTCAGAAGTGGGATTCGAACCCACGCCTCCATTCGGAGACCAGAACACCCTAGAGCCGCACAAAGCGACTAAGCTTCTGCTTGAGCCTGGCGCCTTAGACCACTCGGCCATCCTGACTTCGATGTTTTCTATGTATCTCCGTTGTTAAAATACTTACCACAAAAGAGGGAAAAGGCTTAATTTGGCATTAATATCACGGTTGGTTTTTCCTCGTGGCAGTTGCAGTGGCAGTGATTCACAGATGCATGCAACGATGTTTAATCGAGGATAAACACAATGAACCAGGCCAGATTGTTTCATTGAAGATTTACTTCATACAAGACTGAGACAATGATGTTAACGGTTTGCTCAATTTTGGATAAAACTTGTACAATTAAGTGATGAGCTTTAAAAAGTATTAAGCCAATCATCCCTGCCGGGTCTCGAACCCGGAACCTCTGGATTAGAAGTCCAGCGCGCTAATCCATTGCGCCACAGAGACAAACACATACCAACCTTTTACATTTTCACACTTTAATAAACAATCCAGCCTAGAATATTAAAAATATGATTTAATCGAACTGTTGTTGAACTAAGACATCAGTTTCTCAATGTTCAATTTTACTATCCACTTCAATGCAATCCGACACAAAGTTAGCATATATGTGAAGTAAAACTTTCCAAAGGTAATGTCAGAAGTGGGATTCGAACCCACGCCTCCATTCGGAGACCAGAATACCCTAGAGCCGCTAAAAGCGACTAAGCCTCTGCTTGAGTCTGGCGCCTTAGACCACTCGGCCATCCTGACTTCGAAGTTTTCTATGGATATCCTTTGTAAAAATACTTACTACAAAACAAGGAAAGGCTTAATTTGGCATTAATATCACGGTTGTTTTTCCTCGAGGCTGTGTAAATTTCACAAATGCATGCAACGATGTTTAATCGAGGATAAACACAATGAACCAGGCCAGATTGTTTCATTGAAGATTTACTTCATACAAGACTGAGACGATGATGTTAACGGTTTGCTCAATTTTGGATGAAAACTTGTACAATTAAGTGATGAGCTTTAAAAATTATTAAGCCAATCATCCCTGCCGGGACTCGAACCCGGAACCTCTGGATTAGAAGTCCAGCGCGCTAATCCATTGCGCCACAGAGACAAACACATACCAACCTTTTATAATTTCACACTTTAATAAACAATCCAGGCTAGAATATTAAAAATATGATTTAATCGAACTGTTATTGAAATAAGACAAAAGTTTCTCAATGTTCAATTTTACTATCCACTTCAATGCAATCCGACACAAAGTTAGCATATATGTGAAGTAAAACTTTCCAAAGTAATGTCAGAAATGGGATTCGAACCCACGCCTCCATTCGGAGACCAGAACACCCTAGAGCCGCACAAAGCGTCTAAGCCTCTGCTTGAGTCTGGCGCCTTAGACCAATCGGCCATCCTGACTTCGATGTTTTCTATTGATCTCCGTTGTTAAAATACTTACCACAAAAGAAGGAAAAGGCTTAATTTGGCATTAACATCCCGGTTGGTTTTTCCTCGAGGCAGTGGCAGTGATTCAAAGATGCATGCAACGATGTTTAATCGAGGATAAACACAATGAACCAGGCCAGATTGTTTCATTGAAGATTTACTTCATACAAGACTGAGACGATGATGTTAACGGTTTGCTCAATTTTGGATGAAAACTTGTACAATTAAGTGATGGGCTTTGAAAAATATTAAGCCAATCATCCCTGCCGGGACTCGAACCCGGGACCTCTCGATTAGAAGTCCAGCTCGCTAATCCATTGCGCCACAGAGACAAACACATACCAACCTTTTACATTTTCATGCTTTAAAAAACAATCCAGGCTAGAATATTAAAAATATGATTTAATCGAACTGTTGTTGAACTAAGACATAAGTTTCTCAATGTTCAATTTTACTATCCACTTCAATGCAATCGGACACAAAGTTAGCATATATGTGAAGTAAAAGTTTCCAAAGGTAATGTCAGAAGTGGGATTCGAACCCACGCCTCCATTCGGAGACCAGAACAATCTAGAGCTGCAAAAAGCGACTAAGCCTCTGCTTGAGTGTGGCGCCTTAGACCACTCGGCCATCCTGACTTCGATGTTTTCTATTGATCTCCGTTGTTAAAATACTTACCACAAAAGAAGGAAAAGGCTTAATTTGGCATTATTTGGCTTAATTTGATCTCCGTTGTTAACTTGATCTCCGTTGTTAAAATACTTACCACAAAAGAAGGAAAAGGCTTAATTTGGCATTAACATCACGGTTGGTTTTTCCTCGTGGCAGTGGCAGTGATTCAAAGATGCATGCAACGATGTTTAATCGAGGATAAACACAATGAACCAGGCCAGATTGTTTCATTGAAGATTTACTTCATACAAGACTGAGACGATGATGTTAACGGTTTGCTCAATTTTGGATGAAAACTTGTACAATTAAGTGATGGGCTTTAAAATATATTAAGCCAATCATCCCTGCCGGGACTCGAACCCGGGACCTCTGGATTAGAAGTCCAGCGCGCTAATCCATTGCGCCACAGAGACAAACACATACCAACCTTTTACATTTTCATGCTTTAAAAAACAATCCAGGCTAGAATATTAAAAATATGATTTAATCGAACTGTTGTTGAACTAAGACATAAGTTTCTCAATGTTCAATTTTACTATCCACTTCAATGCAATCCGACACAAAGTTAGCATATATGTGAAGTAAAAGTTTCCAAAGGTAATGTCAGAAGTGGGATTCGAACCCACGCCTCCACTCAGAGACCAGAACACCCTAGAGCCGCTCAAAGCGACTAAGCCTCTGCTTGAGTCTGGCGCCTTAGACCACTCGGCCATCCTGACTTCGATGTTTTCTATGTATCTCCGTTGTTAAAATACTTACCACAAAACAAGGAAAGGCTTAATTTGGAATTAATATCACGGTTGTTTTCCCACGAGGCTGTGTAAATTTTACAGATGCATGCAACGATGTTTGATCGAGGATAAACACAATGAACCAGGCCAGATTGTTTCAATGAAGATTTACTTCATACAAGACTGAGACGATGATGTTAACGGTTTGCTCAATTTTGGATGAAAACTTGTACAGTTAAGTGTTGAGCTTTAAAAAATAATAAGTCAATCATCCCTGCCGGGACTCGAACCCGGAACCTCTGGATTAGAAGTCCAGCGCGCTAATCCATTGCGCCACAGAGACAAACACATACCAACCTTTTACATTTTCACACTTTAATAAACAATCCAGGCTAGAATATTAAAAATATGATTTAATCGAACTGTTGTTGAACTAAGACATAAGTTTCTCAATGTTCAATTTTACTATCCACTTCAATGCAATCCGACACAAAGTTAGCATATATGTGAAGTAAAAGTTTCCAAAGGTAATGTCAGAAGTGGGATTCGAACCCACGCCTCCATTCGGAGACCAGAACACCCTAGAGCCGCACAAAGCGACTAAGCCTCTGCTTGAGTCTGGCGCCTTAGACCACTCGGCCATCCTGACTTCGATGTTTTCTATGTATCTCCGTTGTTAAAATACTTACCACAAAACAAGGAAAAGGCTTAATTTGGCATTAATATCACGGTTGGTTTTTCCTCGTGGCAGTGGCAGTGATTCACAGATGCATGCAAAGATGTTTAATCGAGGATAAACACAATGAACCAGGCCAGATTGTTTCATTGAAGATTTACTTCATACAAGACTGAGACGATGATGTTAACGGTTTGCTCAATTTTGGATGAAAACTTGTACAATTAAGTGATGGGCTTTGAAAAATATTAAGCCAATCATCCCTGCCGGGACTCGAACCCGGGACATCTCGATTAGAAGTCCAGCTCGCTAATCCATTGCGCCACAGAGACAAACACATACCAACCTTTTACATTTTCATGCTTTAAAAAACAATCCAGGCTAGAATATTAAAAATATGATTTAATCGAACTGTTGTTGAACTAAGACATAAGTTTCTCAATGTTCAATTTTACTATCCACTTCAATGCAATCGGACACAAAGTTAGCATATATGTGAAGTAAAAGTTTCCAAAGGTAATGTCAGAAGTGGGATTCGAACCCACGCCTCCATTCGGAGACCAGAACAAACTAGAGCTGCAAAAAGCGACTAAGCCTCTGCTTGAGTGTGGCGCCTTAGACCACTCGGCCATCCTGACTTCGATGTTTTCTATTGATCTCCGTTGTTAAAATACTTACCACAAAAGAAGGAAAAGGCTTAATTTGGCATTATTTGGCTTAATTTGATCTCCGTTGTTAACTTGATCTCCGTTGTTAAAATACTTACCACAAAACAAGGAAAAGGCTTAATTTGGCATTAACATCACGGTTGGTTTTTCCTCGTGGCAGTGGCAGTGATTCAAAGATGCATGCAACGATGTTTAATCGAGGATAAACACAATGAACCAGGCCAGATTGTTTCATTGAAGATTTACTTCATACAAGACTGAGACGATGATGTTAACGGTTTGCTCAATTTTGGATGAAAACTTGTACAATTAAGTGATGGGCTTTAAAACATATTAAGCCAATCATCCCTGCCGGGACTCGAACCCGGGACCTCTGGATTAGAAGTCCAGCGCGCTAATCCATTGCGCCACAGAGACAAACACATACCAACCTTTTACATTTTCATGCTTTAAAAAACAATCCAGGCTAGAATATTAAAAATATGATTTAATCGAACTGTTGTTGAACTAAGACATAAGTTTCTCAATGTTCAATTTTACTATCCACTTCAATGCAATCCGACACAAAGTTAGCATATATGTGAAGTAAAAGTTTCCAAAGGTAATGTCAAAAGTGGGATTCGATACCACGCCTCCACTCGGAGACCAGAACACCCTAGAGCCGCTCAAAGCGACTAAGCCTCTGCTTGAGTCTGGCGCCTTAGACCACTCGGCCATCCTGACTTCGATGTTTTCTATGTATCTCCGTTGTTAAAATACTTACCACAAAACAAGGAAAGGCTTAATTTGGAATTAATATCACGGTTGTTTTCCCACGAGGCTGTGTAAATTTCACAGATGCATGCAACGATGTTTAATCGAGGATAAACACAATGAACCAGGCCAGATTGTTTCAATGAAGATTTACTTCATACAAGACTGAGACGATGATGTTAACGGTTTGCTCAATTTTGGATGAAAACTTGTACAGTTAAGTGTTGAGCTTTAAAAAATATTAAGCCAATCATCCCTGCCGGGACTCGAACCCGGAACCTCTGGATTAGAAGTCCAGCGCGCTAATCCATTGCGCCACAGAGACAAACACATACAAACCTTTTACATTTTCACGCTTTAATAAACAATCCAGCCTAGAATATTAAAAATATGATTTAATCGAACTGTTGTTAAACTAAGACATAAGTTTCTCAATGTTCAATTTTACTATCCACTTCAATGCAATCCGACACAAAGTTAGCATATATGTGAAGTAAACGTTTCCAAAGGTAATGTCAGAAGTGGGATTCGAACCCACGCCTCCATTCGGAGACCAGAATACCCTAGAGCCGCTCAAAGCGACTAAGCCTCTGCTTGAGTCTGGCGCCTTAGACCACTCGGCCATCCTGACTTCGAAGTTTTCTATGGATATCCTTTGTAAAAATACTTACTACAAAACAAGGAAAGGCTTAATTTGGCATTAATATCACGGTTGTTTTTCCTCGAGGCTGTGTAAATTTCACAAATGCATGCAACGATGTTTAATCGAGGATAAACACAATGAACCAGGCCAGATTGTTTCATTGAAGATTTACTTCATACAAGACTGAGACGATGATGTTAACGGTTTGCTCAATTTTGGATGAAAACTTGTACAATTAAGTGATGGGCTTTGAAAAATTATTAAGCCAATCATCCCTGCCGGGACTCGAACCCGGAACCTCTGGATTAGAAGTCCAGCCCGCTAATCCATTGCGAAACAGAGACAAACACATACCAACCTTTTACATTTTCACACTTTAATAAACAATCCAGGCTAGAATATTAAAAATATGATTTAATCGAACTGTTATTGAAATAAGACAAAAGTTTCTCAATGTTCATTTTTACTATCCACTTTAATGCAATCCGACACAAAGTTAGCACATATGTGAAGTAAAACTTTCCAAAGTAATGTCAGAAATGGGATTCGAACCCACGCCTCCATTCGGAGACCAGAACACCCTAGAGCCGCACAAAGCGACTAAGCCTCTGCTTGAGTCTGGCGCCTTAGACCACTCGGCATTCCTGACTTCGATGTTTTCTATGTATCTCCGTTGTTAAAATACTTACCACAAAACAAGGAAAGGGCTTAATTTGGCATTAACATCCCGGTTGGTTTTTCCTCGTGGCAGTGGCAGTGATTCAAAGATGCATGCAACGATGTTTAATCGAGGATAAACACAATGAACCAGGCCAGATTGTTTCATTGAAGATTTACTTCATACAAGACTGAGACGATGATGTTAACGGTTTGCTCAATTTTGGATGAAAACTTGTACAATTAAGTGATGGGCTTTAAAAAATAATAAGCCAATCATCCCTGCCGGGACTCGAACCCGGGACCTCTCGATTAGAAGTCCAGCGCGCTAATCCATTGCGCCACAGAGACAAACACATACCAACCTTTTACATTTTCATGCTTTAAAAAACAATCCAGGCTAGAATATTAAAAATATGATTTAATCGAACTGTTGTTGAACTAAGACATAAGTTTCTCAATGTTCAATTTTACTATCCACTTCAATGCAATCGGACACAAAGTTAGCATAATTGTGAAGTAAAAGTTTCCAAAGTTAATGTCAGAAGTGGGATTCGAACCCACGCCTCCATTCGGAGACCAGAACAAACTAGAGCTGCAAAAAGCGACTAAGCCTCTGCTTTAGTGTGGCGCCTTAGACCACTCGGCCATCCTGACTTCGATGTTTTCTATTGATCTCCGTTGTTAAAATACTTACCACAAAAGAAGGAAAAGGCTTAATTTGGCATTATTTGGCTTAATTTGATCTCCGTTGTTAACTTGATCTCCGTTGTTAAAATACTTACCACAAAAGAAGGAAAAGGCTTAACTTGGCATTAACATCACGGTTGGTTTTTCCTCGTGGCAGTGGCAGTGATTCAAAGATGCATGCAACAATGTTTAATCGAGGATAAACACAATGAACCAGGCCAGATTGTTTCATTGAAGATTTATTTCATACAAGACTGAGACGATGATGTTAACGGTTTGCTCAATTTTGGATGAAAACTTGTACAATTAAGTGATGGGCTTTAAAATATATTAAGCCAATCATCCCTGCCGGGACTCGAACCCGGGACCTCTGGATTAGAAGTCCAGCGCGCTAATCCATTGCGCCACAGAGACAAACACATACCAACCTTTTACATTTTCATGCTTTAAAAAACAATCCAGGCTAGAATATTAAAAATATGATTTAATCGAACTGTTGTTGAACTAAGACATAAGTTTCTCAATGTTCAATTTTACTATCCACTTCAATGCAATCCGACACAAAGTTAGCATATATGTGAAGTAAAAGTTTCCAAAGGTAATGTCAGAAGTGGGATTCGAACCCACGCCTTCACTCGGAGACCAGAACACCCTAGAGCCGCACAAAGCGACTAAGCCTTTGCTTGAGTCTGGCGCCTTAGACCACTCGGCCAACCTGACTTCGATGTTTTCTATGTATCTCCGTTGTTAAAATACTTACCACAAAACAAGGAAAGGCTTAATTTGGAATTAATATCACGGTTGTTTTCCCACGAGGCTGTGTAAATTTCACAGATGCATGCAACGATGTTTAATCGAGGATAAACACAATGAACCAGGCCAGATTGTTTCAATGAAGATTTACTTCATACAAGACTGAGACGAGGATGTTAACGGTTTGCTCAATTTTGGATGAAAATTTGTACAGTTAAGTGTTGAGCTTTAAAAAATGATAAGTCAATCATCCCTGCCGGGACTCGAACTCGGAACCTCTGGATTAGAAGTCCAGCGCGCTAATCCATTGCGCCACAGAGACAAACACATACCAACCTTTTACATTTTCACACTTTAATAAACAATCCAGCCTAGAATATTAAAAATATGATTTAATCGAACTGTTGTTGAACTAAGACATAAGTTTCTCAATGTTCAATTTTACTATCCACTTCAATGCAATCCGACACAAAGTTAGCATATATGTAAAGTAAAAGTTTCCAAAGGTAATGTCAGAAGTGGGATTCGAACCCACGCCTCCATTCGGAGACCAGAACACCCTAGAGCCGCACAAAGCGACTAAGCCTCTGCTTGAGTCTGGCGCTTTAGACCACTCGGCCATCCTGACTTCGATGTTTTCTATGTATCTCCGTTGTTAAAATACTTACCACAAAAGAAGGAAAAGGCTTAATTTGGCATTAATATCACGGTTGGTTTTTCCTCGTGGCAGTGGCAGTGATTCACAGATGCATGCAAAGATGTTTAATCGAGGATAAACACAATGAACCAGGCCAGATTGTTTCATTGAAGATTTACTTCATACAAGACTGAGACGATGATGTTAACGGTTTGCGCAATTTTGGATGAAAACTTGTACAGTTAAGTGTTGAGCTTTAAAAAATATTAAGCCAATCATCCCTGCCGGGACTCGAACCCGGAACCTCTGGATTAGAAGTCCAGCGCGCTAATCCATTGCGCCACAGAGACAAACACATACAAACCTTTTACATTTTCACGCTTTAATAAACAATCCAGCCTAGAATATTAAAAATATGATTTAATCGAACTGTTGTTAAACTAAGACATAAGTTTCTCAATGTTCAATTTTACTATCCACTTCAATGCAATCCGACACAAAGTTAGCATATATGTGAAGTAAAAATTTCCAAAGGTAATGTCAGAAGTGGGATTCGAACCCACGCCTCCATTCGGAGACCAGAACAAACTAGAGCCGCACAAAGCGACTAAGCCTCTGCTTGAGTGTGGCGCCTTAGACCACTCGGCCAACCTGACTTCGATGTTTTCTATTGATCTCCGTTGTTAAAATACTTACCACAAAAGAAGGAAAAGGCTTAATTTGGCATTCATATCACGGTTGTTTTGCCTCGAGGCTGTGTAAATTTCACAAATGCATGCAACGATGTTTAATCGAGGATAAACACAATAAACCAGGCCAGATTGTTTCATTGAAGATTTACTTCATACAAGACTGAGACGATGATGTTAACGGTTTGCTCAATTTTGGATGAAAACTTGTACAATTAAGTGATGAGCTTTAAAAAGTATTAAGCCAATCAACCCTGCCGGGACTCGAACCCGGAACCTCTGGATTAGAAGTCCAGCGCGCTAATCCATTGCGCCACAGAGACAAACACATACCAACCTTTTACATTTTCACACTTTAATAAACAATCCTGCCTAGAATATTAAAAATATGATTTAATCGAACTGTTGTTGAACTAAGACATAAGTTTCTCAATGTTCAATTTTACTATCCACTTCAATGCAATCCGACACAAAGTTAGCATATATGTGAAGTAAAAGTTTCCAAAGGTAATGTCAGAAGTGGGATTCGAACCCACGCCTCCATTCGGAGACCAGAACACCCTAGAGCCGCACAAAGCGACTAAGCCTCTGCTTGAGTCTGGCGCCTTAGACCACTCGGCCATCCTGACTTCGATGTTTTCTATTGATCTCCTTTGTTAAAATACTTACCACAAAACAAGGAAAAGGCTTAATTTGGCATTAATATCACGGTTGGTTTTTCCTCGTGGCAGTGGCAGTGATTCACAGATGCATGCAAGGATGTTTAATCGAGGATAAACACAATGAACCAGGCTAGATTGTTTCATTGAAGATTTACTTCATACAAGACTGAGACGATGATGTTAACGGTTTGCGCAATTTTGGATAAAAACTTGTACAATTAAGTGATGAGCTTTAAAAAGTTTTAAGCCTATCATCCCTGCCGGGACTCGAACCCGGGACCTCTGGATTAGAAGTCCAGCGCGCTAATCCATTGCGCCACAGAGACAAACACATACCAACCTTTTACTTTTTCACGCTTTAAAAAACAATCCAGGCTAGAATATTAAAAATATGATTTAATCGAACTGTTGTTGAACTAAGACATAAGTTTCTCAATGTTCAATTTTACTATCCACTTCAATGCAATCCGACACAAAGTTAGCATATATGTGAAGTAAAAGTTTCCAAAGGTAATGTCAGAAGTGGGATTCGAACCCACGCCTCAATTCGGAGACCAGAACACCCTAGAGCCGCACAAAGCGACTAAGCCTCTGCTTGAGTCTGGCGCCTTAGACCACTCGGCCATCCTGACTTCGATGTTTTCTATGTATCTCCGTTGTTAAAATACTTACCACAAAACAAGGAAAGGCTTAATTTGGAATTAATATCACGGTTGTTTTCCCACGAGGCTGTGTAAATTTCACAGATGCATGCAACGATGTTTAATCGAGGATAAACACAATGAACCAGGCCAGATTGTTTCAATGAAGATTTACTTCATACAAGACTGAGACGATGATGTTAACGGTTTGCTCAATTTTGGATGAAAATTTGTACTGTTAAGTGTTGAGCTTTAAAAAATAATAAGTCAATCATCCCTGCCGGGACTCGAACCCGGGACCTCTGGATTAGAAGTCCAGCGCGCTAATCCATTGCGCCACAGAGACAAACACATACAAACCTTTTACATTTTTACGCTTTAAAAAACAATCCAGGCTAGAATATTAAAAATATGATTTAATCGAACTGTTGTTGAACTAAGACATAAGTTTCTCAATGTTCAATTTTATTATCCACTTCAATGCAATCCGACACAAAGTTAGCATATATGTGAAGTAAAAGTTTCCAAAGGTAATGTCAAAAGTGGGATTCGAACCCACGCCTCCATTCGGAGACCAGAACACCCTAGAGCCGCTCAAAGCGACTAAGCCTCTGCTTGAGTCTGGCGCCTTAGACCACTCGGCCATCCTGACTTCGATGTTTTCTATTGATCTCCGTTGTTAAAATACTTACCACAAAACAAGGAAAAGGCTTAATTTGGAATTAATATCACGGTTGGTTTTTCCTCGTGGCAGTGGTTCACAGATGCATGCAACGATGTTTAATCGAGGATAAACACAATGAACCAGGCCAGATTGTTTCATTGAAGATTTACTTCATACAAGACTGAGACAATGATGTTAACGGTTTGCTCAATTTTGGATGAAAACTTGTACAATTAAGTGATGAGCTTTAAAAAGTATTAAGCCAATCATCCCTGCCGGGACTCGAACCCGGGACCTCTGGATTAGAAGTCCAGCGCGCTAATCCATTGCGCCACAGAGACAAACACATACCAACCTTTTACTTTTTCACGCTTTAAAAAACAATCCAGGCTAGAATATTAAAAATATGATTTAATCGAACTGTTGTTGAACTAAGACATCAGTTTCTCAATGTTCAATTTTATTAT
The DNA here is from genome assembly GCF_947623445.1 of Clavelina lepadiformis. Taxonomy (NCBI): domain Eukaryota; kingdom Metazoa; phylum Chordata; class Ascidiacea; order Aplousobranchia; family Clavelinidae; genus Clavelina; species Clavelina lepadiformis. The sequence continues at coordinate 17,970,046 of NC_135246.1, read as the reverse complement.
CCACTTCAATGCAATCCGACACAAAGTTAGCATATATGTGAAGTAAAAGTTTCCAAAGGTAATGTCAGAAGTGGGATTCGAACCCACGCCTCCATTCGGAGACCAGAACACCCTAGAGCCGCTCAAAGCGACTAAGCCTCTGCTTGAGTCTGGCGCCTTAGACCACTCCGCCATCCTGACTTCGATGTTTTCTATTGATCTCCGTTGTTAAAATACTTACCACAAAACAAGGAAAGGCTTAATTTGGAATTAATATCACGGTTGTTTTCCCACGAGGCTGTGTAAATTTCACAGATGCATGCAACAATGTTTAATCGAGGATAAACACAATGAACCAGGCCAGATTGTTTCAATGAACATTTACTTCATACAAGACTGAGACGATGATGTTAACGGTTTGCTCAATTTTGGATGAAAACTTGTACAGTTAAGTGATGAGCTTTAAAAAATAATAAGCCAATCATCCCTGCCGGGACTCGAACCCGGAACCTCTGGATTAGAAGTCCAGCGCGCTAATCCATTGCGCCACAGAGACAAACACATACCAACCTTTTACTTTTTCACGCTTTAATAAACAATCCAGGCTAGAATATTAAAAATATGATTTAATCGAACTGTTGTTGAACTAAGACATAAGTTTCTCAATGTTCAATTTTACTATCCACTTCAATGCAATCCGACACAAAGTTAGCATATATGTAAAGTAAAAGTTTCCAAAGGTAATGTCAGAAGTGGGATTCGAACCCACGCCTCCATTCGGAGACCAGAACACCCTAGAGCCGCACAAAGCGACTAAGCCTCTGCTTGAGTCTGGCGCTTTAGACCACTCGGCCATCCTGACTTCGATGTTTTCTATGTATCTCCGTTGTTAAAATACTTACCACAAAAGAAGGAAAAGGCTTAATTTGGCATTAATATCACGGTTGGTTTTTCCTCGTGGCAGTGGCAGTGATTCACAGATGCATGCAAAGATGTTTAATCGAGGATAAACACAATGAACCAGGCCAGATTGTTTCATTGAAGATTTACTTCATACAAGACTGAGACGATGATGTTAACGGTTTGCGCAATTTTGGATGAAAACTTGTACAGTTAAGTGTTGAGCTTTAAAAAATATTAAGCCAATCATCCCTGCCGGGACTCGAACCCGGAACCTCTGGATTAGAAGTCCAGCTCGCTAATCCATTGCGCCACAGAGACAAACACATACAAACCTTTTACATTTTCACGCTTTAATAAACAATCCAGCCTAGAATATTAAAAATATGATTTAATCGAACTGTTGTTAAACTAAGACATAAGTTTCTCAATGTTCAATTTTACTATCCACTTCAATGCAATCCGACACAAAGTTAGCATATATGTGAAGTAAAAATTTCCAAAGGTAATGTCAGAAGTGGGATTCGAACCCACGCCTCCATTCGGAGACCAGAACAAACTAGAGCCGCACAAAGCGACTAAGCCTCTGCTTGAGTGTGGCGCCTTAGACCACTCGGCCAACCTGACTTCGATGTTTTCTATTGATCTCCGTTGTTAAAATACTTACCACAAAAGAAGGAAAAGGCTTAATTTGGCATTAATATCACGGTTGTTTTGCCTCGAGGCTGTGTAAATTTCACAAATGCATGCAACGATGTTTAATCGAGGATAAACACAATAAACCAGGCCAGATTGTTTCATTGAAGATTTACTTCATACAAGACTGAGACGATGATGTTAACGGTTTGCTCAATTTTGGATGAAAACTTGTACAATTAAGTGATGAGCTTTAAAAAGTATTAAGCCAATCAACCCTGCCGGGACTCGAACCCGGAACCTCTGGATTAGAAGTCCAGCGCGCTAATCCATTGCGCCACAGAGACAAACACATACCAACCTTTTACATTTTCACACTTTAATAAACAATCCTGCCTAGAATATTAAAAATATGATTTAATCGAACTGTTGTTGAACTAAGACATAAGTTTCTCAATGTTCAATTTTACTATCCACTTCAATGCAATCCGACACAAAGTTAGCATATATGTGAAGTAAAAGTTTCCAAAGGTAATGTCAGAAGTGGGATTCGAACCCACGCCTCCATTCGGAGACCAGAACACCCTAGAGCCGCACAAAGCGACTAAGCCTCTGCTTGAGTCTGGCGCCTTAGACCACTCGGCCATCCTGACTTCGATGTTTTCTATGGATATCCGTTGTTAAAATACTTACTACAAAACAAGGAAAGGCTTTATTTGGAATTAATATCACGGTTGTTTTTTCTCAAGGCTGTGTAAATTTCACAAATGCATGCAACGATGTTTAATCGAGGATAAACACAATGAACCAGGCCAGATTTTTTCATTGAAGATCTACTTCATACAAGACTGAGACGATGATGTTAACGGTTTGCTCAATTTTGGATGAAAACTTGTACAATTAAGTGATGAGCTTTAAAAAATATTAAGCCAATCATCCCTGCCGGGACTCGAACCCGGAACCTCTGGATTAGAAGTCCAGCGCGCTAATCCATTGCGCCACAGAGACAAACACATACAAACCTTTTACATTTTCACGCTTTAAAAAACAATCCAGGCTAGAATATTAAAAATATGATTTAATCGAACTGTTGTTGAACTAAGACATAAGTTTCTCAATGTTCAATTTTACTATCCACTTCAATGCAATTCGACACAAAGTTAGCATATATGTGAAGTAAAAGTTTCCAAAGGTAATGTCAGAAGTGGGATTCGAACCCACGCCTCAATTCGGAGACCAGAACACCCTAGAGCCGCACAAAGCGACTAAGCCTCTGCTTGAGTCTGGCTCCTTAGACCATTCGGCCATCCTGACTTCGATGTTTTCTATTGATCTCCGTTGTTAAAATACTTACCACAAAACAAGGAAAGGCTTAATTTGGAATTAATATCACGGTTGTTTTCCCACGAGGCTGTGTAAATTTCACAGATGCATGCAACGATGTTTAATCGAGGATAAACACAATGAACCAGGCCAGATTGTTTCAATGAAGATTTACTTCATACAAGACTGAGACGATGATGTTAACGGTTTGCTCAATTTTGGATGAAAACTTGTACAATTAAGTGATGAGCTTTAAAAAAGATTAAGCCAATCATCCCTGCCGGGACTCGAACCGGAAACCTCTGGATTAGAAGTCCAGCGCGCTAATCCATTGCGCCACAGAGACAAACACATACCAACCTTTTACTTTTTCACGCTTTAAAAAACAATCCAGGCTAGAATATTGAAAATATGATTTAATCGAACTGTTGTTGAACTAAGACATAAGTTTCTCAATGTTCAATTTTATTATCCACTTCAATGCAATCCGACACAAAGTTAGCATATATGTGAAGTAAAAGTTTCCAAAGGTAATGTCAGAAGTGGGATTCGAACCCACGCCTCCATTCGGAGACCAGAACACCCTAGAGCCGCTCAAAGCGACTAAGCCTCTGCTTGAGTCTGGCGCCTTAGACCACTCGGCCATCCTGACTTCGATGTTTTCTATGTATCTCCGTTGTTAAAATACTTACCACAAAACAAGGAAAGGCTTAATTTGGAATTAATATCACGGTTGTTTTCCCACGAGGCTGTGTAAATTTCACAGATGCATGCAACGATGTTTAATCGAGGATAAACACAATGAACCAGGCCAGATTGTTTCAATGAAGATTTACTTCATACAAGACTGAGACGATGATGTTAACGGTTTGCTCAATTTTGGATGAAAATTTGTACTGTTAAGTGTTGAGCTTTAAAAAATAATAAGTCAATCATCCCTGCCGGGACTCGAACCCGGGACCTCTGGATTAGAAGTCCAGCGCGCTAATCCATTGCGCCACAGAGACAAACACATACAAACCTTTTACATTTTTACGCTTTAAAAAACAATCCAGGCTAGAATATTAAAAATATGATTTAATCGAACTGTTGTTGAACTAAGACATAAGTTTCTCAATGTTCAATTTTATTATCCACTTCAATGCAATCCGACACAAAGTTAGCATATATGTGAAGTAAAAGTTTCCAAAGGTAATGTCAGAAGTGGGATTCGAACCCACGCCTCCATTCGGAGACCAGAACACCCTAGAGCCGCTCGAAGCGACTAAGCTTCTGCTTGAGTCTGGCGCCTTAGACCACTCGGCCATCCTGACTTCGATGTTTTCTATTGATCTCCGTTGTTAAAATACTTACCACAAAACAAGGAAAAGGCTTAATTTGGAATTAATATCACGGTTGGTTTTTCCTCGTGGCAGTGGTTCACAGATGCATGCAACGATGTTTAATCGAGGATAAACACAATGAACCAGGCCAGATTGTTTCATTGAAGATTTACTTCATACAAGACTGAGACAATGATGTTAACGGTTTGCTCAATTTTGGATGAAAACTTGTACAATTAAGTGATGAGCTTTAAAAAGTATTAAGCCAATCATCCCTGCCGGGACTCGAACCCGGGACCTCTGGATTAGAAGTCCAGCGCGCTAATCCATTGCGCCACAGAGACAAACACATACCAACCTTTTACTTTTTCACGCTTTAAAAAACAATCCAGGCTAGAATATTAAAAATATGATTTAATCGAACTGTTGTTGAACTAAGACATCAGTTTCTCAATGTTCAATTTTATTATCCACTTCAATGCAATCCGACACAAAGTTAGCATATATGTGAAGTAAAAGTTTCCAAAGGTAATGTCAGAAGTGGGATTCGAACCCACGCCTCCATTCGGAGACCAGAACACCCTAGAGCCGCTCAAAGCGACTAAGCCTCTGCTTGAGTCTGGCGCCTTAGACCACTCCGCCATCCTGACTTCGATGTTTTCTATTGATCTCCGTTGTTAAAATACTTACCACAAAACAAGGAAAGGCTTAATTTGGAATTAATATCACGGTTGTTTTCCCACGAGGCTGTGTAAATTTCACAGATGCATGCAACAATGTTTAATCGAGGATAAACACAATGAACCAGGCCAGATTGTTTCAATGAACATTTACTTCATACAAGACTGAGACGATGATGTTAACGGTTTGCTCAATTTTGGATGAAAACTTGTACAGTTAAGTGATGAGCTTTAAAAAATAATAAGCCAATCATCCCTGCCGGGACTCGAACCCGGAACCTCTGGATTAGAAGTCCAGCGCGCTAATCCATTGCGCCACAGAGACAAACACATACCAACCTTTTACTTTTTCACGCTTTAATAAACAATCCAGGCTAGAATATTAAAAATATGATTTAATCGAACTGTTGTTGAACTAAGACATAAGTTTCTCAATGTTCAATTTTACTATCCACTTCAATGCAATCCGACACAAAGTTAGCATATATGTAAAGTAAAAGTTTCCAAAGGTAATGTCAGAAGTGGGATTCGAACCCACGCCTCCATTCGGAGACCAGAACACCCTAGAGCCGCACAAAGCGACTAAGCCTCTGCTTGAGTCTGGCGCTTTAGACCACTCGGCCATCCTGACTTCGATGTTTTCTATGTATCTCCGTTGTTAAAATACTTACCACAAAAGAAGGAAAAGGCTTAATTTGGCATTAATATCACGGTTGGTTTTTCCTCGTGGCAGTGGCAGTGATTCACAGATGCATGCAAAGATGTTTAATCGAGGATAAACACAATGAACCAGGCCAGATTGTTTCATTGAAGATTTACTTCATACAAGACTGAGACGATGATGTTAACGGTTTGCGCAATTTTGGATGAAAACTTGTACAGTTAAGTGTTGAGCTTTAAAAAATATTAAGCCAATCATCCCTGCCGGGACTCGAACCCGGAACCTCTGGATTAGAAGTCCAGCGCGCTAATCCATTGCGCCACAGAGACAAACACATACAAACCTTTTACATTTTCACGCTTTAATAAACAATCCAGCCTAGAATATTAAAAATATGATTTAATCGAACTGTTGTTAAACTAAGACATAAGTTTTTCAATGTTCAATTTTACTATCCACTTCAATGCAATCCGACACAAAGTTAGCATATATGTGAAGTAAAAATTTCCAAAGGTAATGTCAGAAGTGGGATTCGAACCCACGCCTCCATTCGGAGACCAGAACAAACTAGAGCCGCACAAAGCGACTAAGCCTCTGCTTGAGTGTGGCGCCTTAGACCACTCGGCCAACCTGACTTCGATGTTTTCTATTGATCTCCGTTGTTAAAATACTTACCACAAAAGAAGGAAAAGGCTTAATTTGGCATTAATATCACGGTTGTTTTGCCTCGAGGCTGTGTAAATTTCACAAATGCATGCAACGATGTTTAATCGAGGATAAACACAATAAACCAGGCCAGATTGTTTCATTGAAGATTTACTTCATACAAGACTGAGACGATGATGTTAACGGTTTGCTCAATTTTGGATGAAAACTTGTACAATTAAGTGATGAGCTTTAAAAAGTATTAAGCCAATCAACCCTGCCGGGACTCGAACCCGGAACCTCTGGATTAGAAGTCCAGCGCGCTAATCCATTGCGCCACAGAGACAAACACATACCAACCTTTTACATTTTCACACTTTAATAAACAATCCTGCCTAGAATATTAAAAATATGATTTAATCGAACTGTTGTTGAACTAAGACATAAGTTTCTCAATGTTCAATTTTACTATCCACTTCAATGCAATCCGACACAAAGTTAGCATATATGTGAAGTAAAAGTTTCCAAAGGTAATGTCAGAAGTGGGATTCGAACCCACGCCTCCATTCGGAGACCAGAACACCCTAGAGCCGCACAAAGCGACTAAGCCTCTGCTTGAGTCTGGCGCCTTAGACCACTCGGCCATCCTGACTTCGATGTTTTCTATTGATCTCCTTTGTTAAAATACTTACCACAAAACAAGGAAAAGGCTTAATTTGGCATTAATATCACGGTTGGTTTTTCCTCGTGGCAGTGGCAGTGATTCACAGATGCATGCAAGGATGTTTAATCGAGGATAAACACAATGAACCAGGCTAGATTATTTCATTGAAGATTTACTTCATACAAGACTGAGACAATGATGTTAACGGTTTGCGCAATTTTGGATAAAAACTTGTACAATTAAGTGATGAGCTTTAAAAAGTTTTAAGCTTATCATCCCTGCCGGGACTCGAACCCGGGACCTCTGGATTAGAAGTCCAGCGCGCTAATCCATTGCGCCACAGAGACAAACACATACCAACCTTTTACTTTTTCACGCTTTAAAAAACAATCCAGGCTAGAATATTGAAAATATGATTTAATCGAACTGTTGTTGAACTAAGACATAAGTTTCTCAATGTTCAATTTTATTATCCACTTCAATGCAATCCGACACAAAGTTAGCATATATGTGAAGTAAAAGTTTCCAAAGGTAATGTCAGAAGTGGGATTCGAACCCACGCCTCCATTCGGAGACCAGAACACCCTAGAGCCGCTCAAAGCGACTAAGCCTCTGCTTGAGTCTGGCGCCTTAGACCACTCGGCCATCCTGACTTCGATGTTTTCTATGTATCTCCGTTGTTAAAATACTTACCACAAAAGAAGGAAAGGCTTAATTTGGAATTAATATCACGGTTGTTTTCCCACGAGGCTGTGTAAATTTCACAGATGCATGCAACGATGTTTAATCGAGGATAAACACAATGAACCAGGCCAGATTGTTTCAATGAAGATTTACTTCATACAAGACTGAGACGATGATGTTAACGGTTTGCTCAATTTTGGATGAAAATTTGTACTGTTAAGTGTTGAGCTTTAAAAAATAATAAGTCAATCATCCCTGCCGGGACTCGAACCCGGGACCTCTGGATTAGAAGTCCAGCGCGCTAATCCATTGCGCCACAGAGACAAACACATACAAACCTTTTACATTTTTACGCTTTAAAAAACAATCCAGGCTAGAATATTAAAAATATGATTTAATCGAACTGTTGTTGAACTAAGACATAAGTTTCTCAATGTTCAATTTTATTATCCACTTCAATGCAATCCGACACAAAGTTAGCATATATGTGAAGTAAAAGTTTCCAAAGGTAATGTCAGAAGTGGGATTCGAACCCACGCCTCCATTCGGAGACCAGAACACCCTAGAGCCGCTCAAAGCGACTAAGCCTCTGCTTGAGTCTGGCGCCTTAGACCACTCGGCCATCCTGACTTCGATGTTTTCTATTGATCTCCGTTGTTAAAATACTTACCACAAAACAAGCAAAAGGCTTAATTTGGAATTAATATCACGGTTGGTTTTTCCTCGTGGCAGTGGTTCACAGATGCATGCAACGATGTTTAATCGAGGATAAACACAATGAACCAGGCCAGATTGTTTCATTGAAGATTTACTTCATACAAGACTGAGACAATGATGTTAACGGTTTGCTCAATTTTGGATGAAAACTTGTACAGTTAAGTGATGAGCTTTAAAAAATAATAAGCCAATCATCCCTGCCGGGACTCGAACCCGGAACCTCTGGATTAGAAGTCCAGCGCGCTAATCCATTGCGCCACAGAGACAAACACATACCAACCTTTTACTTTTTCACGCTTTAATAAACAATCCAGCCTAGAATATTAAAAATATGATTTAATCGAACTGTTGTTGAACTAAGACATAAGTTTCTCAATGTTCAATTTTACTATCCACTTCAATGCAATTCGACACAAAGTTAGCATATATGTGAAGTAAAAGTTTCCAAAGGTAATGTCAGAAATGGGATTCGAACCCACGCCTCCATTCGGAGACCAGAACACCCTAGAGCCGCTCAAAGCGACTAAGCCTCTGCTTGAGTCTGGCTCCTTAGACCAGTCGGCCATCCTGACTTCGATGTTTTCCTTGGATCTCCGTTGTTAAAATACTTACCACAAAACAAGGAAAAGGCTTAATTTGGAATTAATATCACGGTTGTTTTCCCTCGAGGCTGTGCAAATTTCACAGATGCATGCAACGATGTTTAATCGAGGATAAACACAATGAACCAGGCCAGATTGTTTCAATGAACATTTACTTCATACAAGACTGAGACGATGATGTTAACGGTTTGCTCAATTTTGGATGAAAACTTGTACAGTTAAGTGTTGAGCTTTAAAAAATAATAAGCCAATCATCCCTGCCGGGACTCGAATCCGGAACCTCTGGATTAGAAGTCCAGCGCGCTAATCCATTGTGCAACAGAGACAAACACATACCAACCTTTTACATTTTCAAACTTTAATAAACAATCCAGCCTAGAATATTAAAATTATGATTTAATCGAACTGTTGTTGAACTAAGACATAAGTTTCTCAATGTTCAATTTTACTATCCACTTCAATGCAATCCGACACAAAGTTAGCATAAATGTGAAGTAAAACTTTCCAAAGACAATATCAGAAGTGGGATTCGAACCCACGCCTCCATTCGGAGACCAGAACTCCCTAGAGACGCTCAAAGCGACTTAGCCTCTGCTTGAGTCTGGCGCCTTAGACCACTCGGCCATCCTGACTTCGATGCTTTTCATGGATCTCCCTTTTTAGAATACTTACCACAAAACCAGGAAAAGGCTTAATTTAAAACTAATATCACAGTTGCTTTTTCTCGTGGCTGTGTAAATTTCACAGATGCATGCAACGACGTTTAATCCAGGATAAATACAACGAACCAGGCCAGATTGTTTCATTCAAGATTTACTTTATGCAAGATGTAAAGGATGATGTTAACGGTTAGCTCAATTTAGGATAAAAATATGTACAGTTAAGTGATAAGATTTTAAAAATGTTAAGCCAATCATCCCTGCCGGGACTCGAACCCGGAACCTCTGGATTAGGAGTCCAGCGCGCTATTCCATTGCGCCACAGAGATAAACTCACACCAAAACCGTTACATTTTCACGCTTTAATAAACAATCCAACTTGGAAAAGCTAAAAAAGTTACTTGATCGGACTGTTGTTGAACTAAGACGTAATTTTCTCAATGTTCAATTTTGCCATCCGATTCAATTTCGATTCAATCCGATAAAAAATTTGCATTTGTATTAATTAAAAATTTCCAAACTTACTGTCAGAAGTGGAATTCGAACCCACGGTTCTTTTCGGAAACCATAACACCCTATTTCCTCCAGATATGCCAGAACACCGTGTATAGAATGTATATTTATCTTAGCATGACAGGTGGCCACCGGTCGACTGTATGAATGGAAACTGATTCAACCGTAAACATTATCCTTGCTCATCAGTCATTTATTTTAATCGTTGTTTTCTTAATCTAACTGACTTAGCTTATGTTAACTTCACTGCTGTTTCTTAGTTGTGTCTTCTCTTCAACGTGTGCCCGCCTATCCGAAAATATGCAGCTGTCGGCGTGATAGTACTCTTAATTTTAGTTTATATTTGTACAACGCTGTATATATATGCTTATATTTGTTATATATATTTATATATGTTATATATATATATATATTTGTTTTGTTATATGTATTTATATTTGTACAATGCATGTATACTTTGAAGTTGCTACATCATTAAACTATGCTTAAAGCTTTTGGTAGTTTTTTATATGATTTGTTTTCATGGTAGACCAGCGTTCTTCAACAACGTTCAAATCATGGAATCTTTGATTTTATTGTCAGGAAATGTCACAAAATTTGTCGCAAAATTGAAGAAAGAAATGACGAATAACTGTTGCGAAAAAAATGATGTTTAATATTTTGCTTTGGTCAATGATTAAATATGTAGTTTATACTTGTCACATTATTTGCCATATATTTCAAAGACAAAGACAAGAAAACTAGTACAAAGAAAACAGCATTCTACCTTAAATTGTAAATGAAGCTATGTTTACCAATAAAATGAATCAGGCTAAGGACAAAACATTAATTTGCTTCTTAACTTCATGCTGGATGCCAAACATTTGAGATGATAACACTGCGTAAAACTTCAAAAATGATTTGTTTTTGTCAATACTCTTCTTGTTAACAACAGTACATTTATCCTGATTTCTATTTTTCGGTATTACATAAAACCTGGTTATGGCTTTCATAACTGGTGTGTGGGACAGCACCAGCATTACAATTTTGCATCGACTGTTCCGGCATCGGCATTTGATGTCCGTTATGAATATTCACGTCAGTATATGTCGAAGAGTTTACATTTGCAGCATTAGGTAAATATGTATTTGGATCAGTCTGGTAAATATAGCTGGATCCACTAACTGAAACAGCTTGGTTAATATGATTCGGTCTAGGAGCTGCAACATCATGGTTGATATAACTCGATCCAGGAGCTTGTTCCGGTCCATTAGGCAAAGATACGCCAAAGTTGCCAATCGGGGTATTTGCATTACTGTGTCCATTACTGTATGCCGTCATCCTGGTTTGCGATTCATGACTGTAGTAACCATTCCAGGGGTTGTATGTGCCGCAAGAGGGAACTGCCTGTGTGTAATATCCCGGCCCAGAAGCGTTAATTGGATTGTTAACTTTCTTCATAGAAACTGGCTTCTTTCTCCGAGGCCGATATTTATACCCTGGGTGTTTTTTCATATGTTGTTCTCGCAGGCGTTTCGCCTCCTCAACGTAGGGACGTTTTTCAGCTGCGGAAAGCTTTTTCCATTTTGCCCCTAGTCGTTTAGATATTTCCGAATTGTGCATTTTCGGGTTTTTTTGGGATATTTTCCGTCTTTCTTCGCGAGACCAAACCTGAAAAAAGACACAATAGGATTCATTCAAGGTTCAAAATTTAAGACTTTGCTGCTGCTGTTCAAAACTTACCTAAAGCGCAATGAAATAAACCTCGTTTTGAACATTCTACATCGTCGTTTAGGTAGTTATGAGTAAGTTTGAGAGAAAGTGATCTTTTAATTGTTCATTACCAGTTTAATCGTTTGTAACTGGGTGGCAGGTGTTTCAGTGTTTGGTCCACATTGTATGGGCGTTCGCATATGGGACAATGCCGCCTTCAACCAAGACTGTCAACACTGCTGCAACGGGCACATTAATAGCATAAACTTTCTAGTAAATTCAACGATTGGTAAAAAACAACGAGCATGTTCATCTTTTTAGTTCCCTAAGGTGATACTTGACGATTCCATGATCGCTTATACGTTTCGGAAAATATAATCAAAAGAACCACAACTGCCTCAATGCAAACAAGATGGCGACGAGACATTTTCTTGGCATAAACTTAGGGAACTAAATAACACTAAAAATTGCCGTATCACTAAGAATCGTTTTAGTTTTTTTTTGATTAATTTCCGAGTGTTTTTTAAACCGAACCGACAATGTTTATTTTTCCTACGTTATATGGGAAACGAAGTACCAAAAAATATTGATATACTTCATCAATCATTTCTATTCATCAGCTATCTTAAATCATGTTACTGCGATGGGATGGAATAAAACATAACGAGAAACAGTCTGATAGGCGGAAGTTATAAATTGAGACTATACGTATGGGAACTAGACATGAAAGATGTTGTAGATTATTGAAAAATAGTAATAAGAAAAATAAAAACACAATGGAATGAAATGAGTGTATGACGGAAAATGACGAAAACCGATTTTCACTTTTAGTTTAAGTAGTCATTGGAGTGATTTATTTTAAACATAAAGTTATTGATGACACTGTACATGGCGGCCTAGCCTAGCCTAGCGTAGCCTATCAGTTACTACATCTGGATCGCAATTATGCGACCTGGATTCGATACCCAGTTGCTTTATCGCTGTAATACACTCGAGCAAAATATGAACGACGCTTGCTCCTGTTCATTTTAAAATTCGAGCATCACATTTTCCGTTAAAATTGTTCTTGAAACGGTATATCTATGCATAGAGTCATGGACTATGCGCTTTGAGCAATGCTTTAAAAAATCTATTTGCAGAATGAGAATTTAATGAGAGAAATAACATTTCTTTGCGGCAAAATCACCTTATCGGTTTAAAATAATGATCCATGACAAGGATGGGCATTAGTGGTGAAATACTTACATTATATATTTACATAGGAAATATACAGGATTACATGTAGAAAATAAATTATAAGAAATCTTTATTTTCTCACCATAAAAGCATTCATCGGCCTTTTGATTCGCGGTTGTGTTTGTACAACTCTTTCATTATTTGCTGGATGAAGGCCATGGTTCGGGTTGAAGTTAGAACCGGAGGCATGATTGTTATACATCTTTTACCACTGTAGCAACAGATAGATATTTCTAAAAAAAATTTATCTTTTAAACCTGTGAAAAATATAATTTTCCTGTTAACATAACGACCTCAAAAAACGATGGTAAATAAATAAACTTAAACAAGCTCAGGCAGCAAATAGCTTAACAACCCAACTCGTGTATAGATTCTAAGTACTTGCTCATAGAATTGGTTAAAATCGTAAAATCTTCTACTGGCAAAAAAATCTTAAATTAATTTTCTTGATTTTTTTGTGCTATGCAACATGTATACATTTTCCTTCAAACTTTTTCAACAAATTACACCCACATAGACAAATAGATTTATATAACTATAAAAAAGAGACTTTTTATAAAATAAATATTTTTCCGAAAAGAGGATTATTCGCTTTCATACTAATGACTTAATTAAAGTACTGATGTACTTATATACCATATAGCTTAGTGATATATACATACTTACCAATATTAAATATTAGTCAAAAAAATTTAAGTCCAGTAAAATGTGTCACTCGTCGCAATATCTGTAACAAATACAAATGACGTCAATTTTTGTTTTATTTTTCTCGTCTGTATATTAAGCAATAATTTCACTCCACTAAACCACTAAACTTTACTATGTACATAGAATTTTAAAATATCCGAAACATGTCAATCATTTTGTGTGTAATAAAATAGTATTATGATAATCCCCGCTGTAGTTGTATTAATTACTAAAGTTTGGTACATTAAATCAGTTTTGACCCTAACCAAGTATATCTATAACAATATGGATTAACAATTTTAAATTGATTGTTTAGCAATAACAATTCATTAGTCAGTTTAAATCATCACAATTCTACAAAACATTTTCAATATGAAACAACGAACGGGAAAACTGCAAATGAAGTTCCTAATGTGACACTACTTTTATTAGACTGACCCTTACCTATTCATAAAAAACTTTACTTTAACGTCCTGTCCTGTCACTATGGTACTGGCTGCTCGCCTAGTTCTAACTTGGAAATAGAGGAAATCAGGCGACCGTTAAAATGCGAAAAAGAGCCGCTGGTAACCCGCTATTAAAGAACAAAGGATAGCTCCTATGCATGGAGCTCCTTCGAAATGACACAGATAAAAGACAATAGCACACTTCGCATTCTGTTGACTCTTTATCAGTTATAACGTTAGCCGCAAGCTTTCGAATTAAGTATCGCATGGATATAATTGCGGGCAGCTTTGTAAACCAGCTGCAAATGCAAATTAAGCCTTTTCGTTTTTAAACCTTACTATAAAATTAATTTGAATTTTTTTGTCGTTGTCGTCGATTATACTGGTTCCAAACCCGATACCATGATAATACCAATCGTAGAATAAATGTTTGAATGTATTATTGCCATCTAAAAGTATAAGCGGTTCTTTAAAAGATAAAAGAGTTTGAAGCTAGCAATAAATATTTATTGTGTATATAATGGAACGCTTAATACATTTCAAAATAAAAACTAGTAGTTATCATGCAAACTGAAGTATGGATCAAAATCGTGCAGCAGTATTTACACCGTTCCAATCTCAGACTCGTTCGAAAAATTAGTAAACTGACTGTAAAGCAAAACCGGTTTTATTCATGTATACGATTGACTCTACAAACGTTTGTGGGCAATATTGAGAATAAGGTCACTAACACAACAACCTATACTAAATAACGAGGTTGGTGGGACGGAATATGAAAAACTTTAAACATATGGCAATGGGCTTTAATATCTTTCTCGAACATATACCAGTTCAAGATGGTTTAAACATCTACATTACACAATTTATATTAATTTAAATGAATTCGTTTAAATCAATATTAATTGAAAAAATATGAAAAAATATAAAATATAATTTATAAAATAGACAGAATCGAAACGAACTTTAACACTTTAAGATAAATACAAATTAATTTATGTGAAACCAATCTTGTAATTTTTGTAAAAGCTGAAATTTCTTCAAAAAACTCAAACATACCAAAATTATTTCAGAAATGCGCTAGATTACTTAAACTCCATAGACTAAATATAATTTATATAAACCAAGTATACAACACCAAATAATCGTAGTAGACCTTATATTTAAGATTTTAAATGAAAAGCAACTGAGATAATGGAAGCATGTCCATCGCTACAGTTTTATGTATTCTAATACTCTAATATACGTAGGTGATTGCGAATACCTAATATGCAAGGGAAAGTACTTCTTATATTCAACCTGTACAAACATTTTGCCGTTTTTTCCGTTTCATTTGCTACCTGCCATACTATTATGGGCTACATGTGATAATAGCACTATAAAGGGAAAAATTATTCTGCTGTTTGAATTGAAAAGCGTTATTTTATGTAAGAAGTTTGAAAAAATATGGCATCCCGTTTAAATTGTTGCTCCAAAACTGTGACGCAACCAGAATGTGTTTCTATAATGTTATTTTATTATACAGTTATTAGTTTCAGCTGGCTTGATTTTTGTTAGTGCCAGCGCGCTTAAGACGAAAAATGAGATGATTCAATGCTTGTTATTGAGCAAA
Organism: Clavelina lepadiformis; assembly: GCF_947623445.1. Classification (NCBI taxonomy): domain Eukaryota; kingdom Metazoa; phylum Chordata; class Ascidiacea; order Aplousobranchia; family Clavelinidae; genus Clavelina; species Clavelina lepadiformis. The sequence goes on along the minus strand of NC_135246.1, from coordinate 17,954,391 downwards.
TTTGGAATTCTTCACCGAACTTGTGGCATTGCATCTCGGCACAATCATCTACCCGCTCTTGAACCAAAAAATACAAAACAAGCAAAACTCAAAACAGTATCAAGTGCAATTTTTAATCGAATGTTCGTCAGTCATAATTTTTGCCAAACCAGCAGCACTGGCGTACGACATCATTCATTCCGGCACCTGGTAGAAATATAGTCGATCTGGTCGATGCCGGACTTCTAAGGAAACGAAAGAAGCCGACTTAATGCATTTTGTTAAACGATCCGAGTCCATTGGCTCCCTTGATATCATTTTACTTCTACATGGAGATTGGATGGTTTTGTTATAGTTTGTATTTTTAAAGGCAGTGTTATTTCATATTGATATAAGCAACCGTTTTGCCATTTCGGTATTTTAAGAGGGATAAAGCAACATATATTTTTTTGAAAAGTATTTATCGCCGATAAATTAGCTGTATTTCAGGACACCTTCATTATTAGGTGTTCCCTATGCCCAGTAGTTATATAGTTACGGTTTAATTGCCTACGATAAAGTCGCAGACGATTCATTGTTTAGCGGCCATTGTCTGGACGTTGACATAAAACAGGTTTTTGGTAAATGCTGGGTGCCGAGACCCCGAAGGCGCTAATTAAAGATTTCTCGATTGTTTGAAAATGGACAACATTAATTAAAAGAACACTTACGTGGACAATGGAAAATAATATCTTATTTTATCTCCTGATCATATTTTAGTAATGTTTCCTAAAATAGCGCTTTAATCGATTTAATCAAACATCGTCTTGTTGTTTTGCCTATCTTTGGACACCTGTGAATGGGCGGTGAAAACAACTTCTGATTCTCGCAGTTAAATTTAAAGATATTAAAACAGCGAAGATTAATTTCTTTTCTACAAAAAATTTCTTGTCTTCGCGTGTTAGAGTATTTGCAGTTTTCTCTCATACGTAAGAAACAACGCGCGATTATAAGGTCACTTTCAAATCACCGCGGAGAACAAAATCTCTATCTTTTTAACCGCGCATGTCGGTCAATTCAAACAGGTTTCAAGCCTTCAACATCGTTTTGTTGTCGTCAAGTTACAATGCGCAACCATTGACTAGTTTTGCTTCTACTACCCTTTTCCAATAGCTTTATGAAAGAAAATTTATAGTCAGGATATCATGACTTTTTTCTTTGTTTGTTTGTACGTTAACACGACGAAACGTGAAATTTCGTTCAAATAAATAGATTTAGGGACAAAAATTCTAAGTTCATTGTTGCTGAAGAAAGCACTTTACAATAAAACCGCCGATGCACGTGAAGAGATTTTTCACTAAAATAAACAAGACAAAATGCTCTTTGAACATACTACGTTCTATCGTAAACTTCCAATCAGTCTCTGATCTTTGCCCAGCATTTTGTAAAAGATTATAGTCCAACACATATACAGTATATTACATTGCTCGAGTTACGAAAAAAGCCATTACTTAATGATTTGTGCAGCTTGGCTTGATTGGGGCAGTTTGGATCAAGATCTTTTGTAACAGCTGTGGACATATAATTAAATAAAAACATTTTCCTTGCAAAAGAAATACCCAAGGTGGAGCAATATGCTGTATCCCGCCGTGAATTGAACTACTTTTGATACACGGTCTTCCGAGCAAAACTCTTTGTCCAAATTGGGGTCACATCGCTGCTTTATCCGACCGTACTCGTGCTGAGGACCCATTTTTCAGCTCCAGGAATTAATCCAGATTTTCTTTTTGCCGTTACATCCGACGGTGGGAAAATGACTTAATCGGTTACTTTAACAGTGACATGGGCGTCTCTTGGCTGTGTTCATGTGGCAACTTCATCCTTATATTACTATGAAGTCGTATAATGCAAGTAAAAGGTTAATTTTTCTCAATAAAGCTGAAAAAAACGAATACTAATCTGCTTAAAGAATAATTCATTTGCTCACTAAGAGACCTATCAAAAGTACTGAACTCAAACGTACACAACTTACACAAAGGTAAACTGTATATACACATCATTGTCTCTAATATATTTTTGCATCATAAAGTATTACCATATAATATTTATTGTAAATGCATACACAGACCTTGCCACATATTCCTAAGACTATTTCCGCATTTACAAAAGCACAAAATGCATAATTAAGAACGTGATACACCAAACGTTTTCATATTATAAAAATGTAAAAATGATTGCAACACTGTTTTCATGAAGTGTTGTTAATAAAAGAAGCAAGCCCAGTATTAAACAAACAGGAGGTATAAAAGAATTACACACATCTTTTTGAAGGAAATATTGATCAAACTTTGCATGCACCAGACCTTACGCCAACCTTATCTGTCGTTACTAAAAGTTGCACCAAACCTTATTGATATCGTTCGTTTTTATTTCCGCGTTTTAGAAACTTGTGTCTAGTTCTGTTTGTTACCATCTATTTTTTCCTGCATAGCTGTTGTGAAAACACTATGCCACAGGAAAGATCTGTGGAAACGAAATGTTTCTTAAATATGTCCTGTGTTTAGTTGAACAGCATTGCTTCAACACCTGTATGTGTAGCTGGATGTGAAGTGGCCTTAAGATAATAAAGTAAAGAGCTACATACTTTAGATTTCAAAAACATTTTAAAAACAAAAGCAACACGTGCAAAAGTTGATTCTTTCTCCAATTAATCGGTTTAATCCTTTTATTCAACGCATTTATCCTTCGGAGAAGTACAGTACATCATGTATAGGCTCCTATCAGTGAAAGCCAAAAAGAAAGAGGCATTATGGCTACTTGTTGTGAATGATTGTGGAGCCATGATCTGAATTTCAAATATGATGAAATATGTTTTACTGATTTCAAAACTCTTTAATGTGTCAAAACATAGAAAACATGTTACATTTTCTAGACTGGGAAGTTAAAACCAAATCGTAAACTTTATGTTTTAATGTAAAAGTTAAATTTCATTGTTTGTATCAAACTTGGTTTAGAGAAATACGGCGAATCAAGCAATAGTAAAAATTTTGCAAGTAAACTTTGTCATTACTAACAACCAAGGGGGCATAAAACCAGAACAGCCAACTTGAATTTGCAGCTGGCTTGCAATATATGTCTCAACAGTTATATCTGCGGGACACTGAATATGTAGGCCTATAAGCCTACAGCTAAACTGGTAAAGGGTAAACAGAACGCAAGGTGCGCTATTGTCTCTTATCTGTGGCTTCGAAAGACGCTCCACGAACAAAAGCCATCCGGTGTTATCTTCCAACATCGGCGATATTGTTTTCCATGGTCGTAAATTTCCTGATTTTAGAAGTCTAGCTGGCCACGCAAACTCGCCAACACGTGGGAAAAAGGCAGCGACGGGATCCAATGATTTTCGACAAACCTGCAATGAAAAAAGCAGTGTAGAGAGAAAATGTTCATTCAGTTGCCCGTTATTGTTCGGGTGAATTGAACGCAGTGAACAACGGCGATGTATTGTTTTGGAATTATGAGTTAGTGGACTTTCGTAGGATTGTGAAAGGCATACAATCAATTGACTGCTGTTAAACTACACTGTTACAGCTATTGTTAAGTTTTATTGTTAAATTAATCAATAGAAAATATTTGTAGAGTTTTAATACAGGTTTTATACCAATTTTAGTATAATTGTCCAGGCAGGACTAACAAAATAGATCTGTTTATGTTTATATTCAATTGTACGGTATTTTCCAAGGAATTTGATAAATTTGTAAATTATAATATAGTGACAGGCTATGTTTAAGCTTTCTTCCGCTTGAACTTCTGTAGGTTAAATTTATCGTTGTGTTTTGGGTTCGTTATTTTTAACAAAACGATTGCAGTTGATAATAGCAGGTTTCAAACATTTTAATTCTATCAATATATTTCTGTTGCTAAATAATGTATCCCAATCTTCCCTGGGGTTCTAACTACATCCCGAATCAGGGTCGTCATCCAGAAAATAACGTCAGGTTAGGACAAGCCCCGACAGCAACAACGCAGCGACAACAACAACACAAACAGCGAATCAAAAGGCCGATGAATGCATTTATGGTAAGTAAATAAAGACTTTTTAATTTCTTTCCTATATAATCCAATAGGCCTATAGTTATGTAATGTAAATAATTTACAGCTAATGCCCATCCTTGTCATGGGCCATTATTTTAAACCGACAGTGTGATTTCGCCGCAAACAGAACCGTAAATTTAGAAATCCCAACCAAGCTTGCAAATTAATTTTTAAACGTACTCATCCAATACTGCTGGAAACGCGTAGTCTATGCATACATACAGCGTTTCGTGAACAACTTTATCTGAATATCTGATACTCGATTTTAAACCTGAACGAGAACAAGCGTCGTTCCTACCTTGCTCAAAGATATTACAGCGTTGACGAATATGGGTATGGAACCCAGGTAGCATCTATAAAGATCCAGATGTATTAACCGCTACGCCTCCAGGTCTAATGTCGTCCATAACGTTATGTAACAAATTACACCAAGGAAAGTTTAATTTCACGTTTATTTCACTCAATTGTATTTGTATTTATCTGTTAGTACAAAATGTGATCTCCATACTACAACATCTTTCATGTCTAATATTTACTACTTTCGTTACAGCAGTAATAATTTATTATTACATATGCTTATAAACAAGGGGAAAAATTGCGAAGGTGCCTGACGAAACTGTCATAATTTTTAAACATTTCACTAAATACATTTAACATCGCGCATAGATATGCACACAAATATATTTTCCCAACTTGTATTTTCCTTGTAGAGTAATATCAGACTGTTCGTGGTTATGTTTTATTTCATCGAATCAAATAAATATGATTTGAGTTTACTGATAAACAAAAAGATGAAGTATCTGAGTACTTTTGGCAAAACGTTTTCCAGATAACGTAATGAAGATAAACATTCCCGGTTCGGTTTATAACTCTTTTTGCGTTTAATGAAAAACCTACAAAAAGATTCTTAACAACAATGTACAGCACATTAATGTATTACATATTTCCCTAAATCTATATCAAAAAAATGTTTAGTTGCCATTTCGTTTCATTTGCAGCGGTTGTGGTGTTTTCAATTAATTTTATCATTTTATTTTAGTATGATATGTTAACATCACAACCCCAATAAAATGTCGAAATTGTGGTCATATCTTTTATCCTTTCCCTAGGTTTGGTCTCAGAAAGAGCGCCGGAAAATGGCAGAAGAACACCCAAAAATGCACAACGCAGAAATATCCAAACATTTAGGGGTAAAATGGAGGAAACTTTCCGAACCAGAAAAGCGCCCTCACAATCAGGAGTCGAAACGACTGGCTGAAGAACTAATGAAACGACACCCCAATTACAAATATCGGCCTCGTAGAAAAAAATCAGTGGTCAAAAAGAAAGTTAACAAAGGTATAAACATTACATCTGCCCCAGTTTCTTATAGAACGGAGGTTCCCAATGGCGATGTAAACAACAGCTACAGTAGCCAGGAAATGCACCAGCAACCGGTGGTGTCATGGAATTGCGCTGAACGTTTCACCAATGGCTTAACTAGCCACTTTGGAGCACAGCAGCATAACGGTCATCAACCGGCTCCTGGCCAGAATTATAATCAGCCAAAGGTCTGCCCTCCTCAAGCTTACGGCCACATCGTTCCAGAAGTTGCAGAGAGCTATGTTAATGGCAGTTACAATGCTGTAAATAATGAACCCACTACCAGTTACCATTCTGCTCCTCCAGCTCCTGCACAGACGAATATCTACGAGCCTGATCACGTTCCATGTGTACTTAACAATGCAAGTGGCAACACTATGGCATACTCCAACAGTAACTCTTACAACTTACCCCAAATGCAGGAGGGGTCGATGCCAAGTTGCAGTAATGCCGCTGTCACACAGCCAAGTTATGAACACTCTGACCCGTGGTTATTGGATGGGCAAGACATAATTTTTCCAAATGTTTTTGACTGCTATACTTGATGTTAGTAATGTAAGAAAACGTATATTTTTATATATGTATTAAAAATGTATATAGTAGAAAACGCAAACTATTGTTTTGTTGTTTCAACGCGCAGTGTAAAGTTAACAACCGCATCACCGATTCCATCTTGTCACACTTTTTAATTCTATTCCAAACCTATGAAGTAGCTTAAAAGAACCAGTTATTTAAGATGATGATACAACACAGGTAATCAACGACAACATGCATAAGTACAAATTTGGTCAAATGTGTGAAACCTTAAACAATGTTCGATAAATGGGTAATGTTTATCGTTCAATATTTTTTTCGTTCACAACGTCACAACATGATTGGTGAAGATTTCACGTTTGATATGTACTCATGCCTTCGTATAACCACTATAACGTATAAAGTGGATTGAAGGTATATACGAAAAAATATAAGTAAACATAAACTCCCAGAAGAAAATTTTCACCACGTTAAATTACAACAAACACCAGACTGTTTCGAACGTTTTGCAACATTTTATTGCTGCAACGAGAACTCTAATATGCTTATCGCTTCCGTTCTTGCCAGGTCGATTCGTCTTTAACGATGAATCGCCACGCACCGAATAAATCAATAGAGACAAGATTTTTGGTTAAACCTTTTATTTGCAAAACGAAAACGAGTTTAATGATTATAACATCACAAAAGGCATACATAAGGTCGCTGGCTACAACTTATGCGTAAGAATGCTTTCCAAGAAACGAAATCTTCAAAGTGATCAAGCTAAAATATACACGCACAAATCAGACAAAAACAACTAAAACGTGTTATAATGAGCTACAAAGTAAAACCTGAAAAAAACATCAGTGCGAGGTCATTGATAATTTTATCACACTGTCTTTGTTGAAATGAACGAGGAAAACAATTGTGATATAAGATGGTGGAAAACTGTCAAAACTGTAAGTCTTATTATATCTGGTGAAACAATAGAGATAATAAATAAAAACATACTTACCGGCAATCGAGGTCTATCCATCAAGACAAAATAATACAACGATTAACAATCCATATTAAACACTTTTTATTAAACTAGTTTCAGTTCACCGAAAGTTTATGTACAGAACTTTAGATAATTTAAGATCGAAAATATTATAGGTTATAGTGAGTTTACATTCTTGAAGAATATTTTCGTGACTTTAAATTTCGTAATTAAAAATGGTGCGGCGACGTCTAATTTTTATTTACTTCAAAAACTTCACCTTCATACTCTTTCCACCTCCATCATACTTTCACCTAGAAAAACAAATAAACTTTTTGATTAATAAATTCCTGTTCAAAGCAAGTTCTTATATTTGCTATTATGTTTTTATATGACGTCACGAGATGGACGCGCAGTGATTTTGTGCGAATGTGTATCTCGTGCTTTCAGTCACGGTCGTGGGATAGACCAACAAGTGATTGTAGGGCGAGGAATGTATTTATTTGAACCTGCCATAGTGAAAAAACTTGGTGAAGTAAATGGCAACGGTTTATCGTTGCATAAATTATCATCATCATCATCATCATAAAATATTATTATCGCGTTTTGCCTCGATTTTCAGGATAAATAGCTTTTCCGTTACGGTCTCGATTTAGATAATGAAGCTTGACTACGAGACTACGAGACCCAGCAAAAAAAAACATTAGAATTTGCTTATACGATGAATCTGAGTTTACAACGACGATCAAAAAGAAGAAAGATATGATTTTGTTTGCACTTTGTCTCGTAATTCCTGCTCGTTTTCGAGATAAGCGGCACTGATTCAACATCACTAATTTATCAGTTTGTTTGCACAAATGCTTTTGGAAGAAACAAATCAAAACACCAATTTAAAAATCGGAATAAAATTAGAAAGTAATGCTATACCAAATTGATCCTAAAAACAAAAATAAAAAAGTACAAACTACAGTAGATGTGAATCATTATGTAATCGTGTTTGTGGAAAAAATGTAGGGTTTTGATGGTGCGCCTCGGGCACATTGATTGCACGTAGAGCGCACCTTTTACTTTTGTGGTTTTGAGCGTTATCGCGACCTTAAATGTGTTGGTCTGGTCCGTCGCTATCTCGACCTGTCGTCTATCCTGTTGTAGTGGCCCCAACTTTGTTCTTTTGGATGTACAAATATTTTGTTATATGTTTATTACTTGATCTTTCATTATAGGTTATCTCCGTTATAAGTTTGTTTAAGTTTAAAAAGTGTTATTAATTATTATACACTTCAATTAAACAAACTTACATTGTATGACGGATTATGTTAACTGCGTTAAACGAGATTTTGAAACCGCCAAGGTTTGACGCAGATCCTAACTCGTCGAAAGCAGCAAAACAGCTTAAGCACAGGCTGAGGGTTTTTGCAAGTTTTCTGGAAACTTGCAACGAAGTCGCAACTGTTCAAAAAGTTGCTCCACCGGATAAAGTGATTACTCTTGTCGCTTATATTAGTTTGGAGGTCTATGAGTATGTGAGGATTGCTCTACTGTTGAATCTGCAACTGCTAAACTTAAAAGCATATACATCAAGTCACAAAATATCATCTTTGCACGGCATCTGTTAGTCACAAGAAATAATGAATCTTTAAGTGAGTTTTTGCAAGCATTGCACGTTATAAGCAAGGATTGTTCATTGCCCGATGTCACTGCTGAAGAATATAGAAAGGAACTTGTCCGTGATGCCTTCATAAAAGGTATGTCATTGTACCATGCACGTCAACGATTGTTATAGAAAACAATGAATTTACCTTAGAAGCTGCTTTCAATATTGCTAACTCGCTTAGAATGGCTCAGGAAGCCTCTGCAGCATATTTACCTCAACATGGCGTTGTAGCAAGCATCTCATCATCTGGAGCTTAAGCAAGTGATTCAGATTCTGATCAGAACTCAGAGGTCTTGGGATCCATGTCTAAGTCACAATCCTTTTTTGGGGGCCTTTCCGTAATCGAAAAGGTTGCCCTGCCCGGGAGTCAGTTGTTATTCATGCAACAAAAAGGAGCATTTTACACGCGTATGCCGCTCTAAATATTGAAACTCCACTCACAAGAAACCTTCTGGAATGTCACATTGGGCTGCACTCTTTCCCTCGTTATGCACAATCTCTGACGCATTCCCCGGGGCTCAGTAAAATCAGGTATTACGGAACCCTTTTGTTTGCAAAGAGCTCAAGTAAAAAATTTATCCTTCCAGCCACCACGTCCAAACGGCATCGTCTGTCGTGAAAGTCAAATCGTTTGGATTCTGTTTGGCAGGTATTTGCATAGAAGATCACAATTACCCATCCGTAAGATTGAACGTTCTTGAGAAGTTATGCTGTGACATTATACTTGGCTTGGACTTTCAAAGTCAACACAGACGTTTGATCATTGAGTTTAATGAGGAACTTTCAGAGCTTGTGATGTCTAACCAGTGCAGATGTGTGCTAATAGCAGCCGATCGAGAGGAAGAATCGTTACTCGCAAACCTTCTTCCAGATGTTAAACCCATTGCCGCGAAGTCTCGTCGGTTTAGTCAGGAAAATCGTGTTTTCATTCAAGGAAGCATCGAGAAACTGTTGAAAGAAGGAATCAATCGGCCCAGTTTTTCACTACGGCGAGCTCAAGTGGTTGTTGTTCGAGGAAGAAGCAAATCGCCGAAGAAGCGAATGCGCGTAGATTATTCGCGAACCATTAATCTTTACACTGAATTAGACGCCTTTCTCTTGCCGCGTATAGAAGACATGGGCAATGAACTGGCAAGTTACAAGGTGTTTCGACGTTTGATTTACGTAGCGCGTATCACCAAATTGCAAGCAAAGAATCAGTACACAGGTTTTGAAGCCAACAGCAAATTTATGAATTTAATCGAATTCCGTTTGGCGTGAAAAATGGAATAGCTGCTTTTCGAAGAAAAATGTTTCAGCTCGTAAAAGAAGCAGATTTAAAGGACACCTTTCCTTATCTAGACAACGTCACAGTTGCGGGGCGTAGCAAAGAAGAACATGACACAAATGTGAAGGCCTTTTTGGAGACTATCCGACGTAAGAATTTCACCCTAAATGACGACAAAACAATATCGTCTGTTCTTGAACTTCAAATTTTGGGTTATATTATTGGAAACAGCCACATAACACACACGACCCCTGAAGGAATTTCCAAGTCCAGGATGAGAAGACTGGTGAAAGAATATTTGCCAATGCCCAAATTCCGTTATTGCATATTCTTATCAAGGCGGTGAAAAGCACCAAAGCAAATTTGTGAATGAAATCGATTTAATCTATATGTTATAAAATCCGTAATTAACATTGTGATACGTCTTGACGCGTGAATCTGTTATTTTGTAAACTTGTTAATAACTGTAAACTAAGTTTCTTATCGTAAAATACTTTTTTTGAAATATATGTGCTCTCAAACGATGTAAAGTCAACTTTTTACACTTCATAATACGTAGAATTATGGAGTTCTTTTGTGATTATTAAAAGGGGCAAAAGCGTCCATAACAGATCAGACATGATATAGCCTTTTTTCGACCAGGAAGTGATTTAAGGATTGATCCCTTTTCTTGCACCCAAAAGATTCCTTAACCAAATCCCAAAGTATGATGGGTGATAGCTCAACCCGCATCTGACGTCATGTTACGTCCGAAATGATAAGATGTAAATTGCAAATAATATATTTACACCAATTCTAATGCATACAGATAAGCACACAGTTGATACAATACAGATAAACTTCTCAATCATGTTACACCAATGACCAAAAATATGGTCACGCCAGGCATTCATATTCCTGTCAAGTGGCGCGCACCATCGACAAACAAACATGTTCCCGTGATCATTTTTGCACGGTCTGAAGCCAAAAACATAATTGCATTTATGACATCATCAACCTTGACGTTCTTCCTGCCCAGGGGGACGAGTTTGGCACGTCCTTGCACCAATTCTTCAGCATCGTCGGCGCTGTTGAGCCAACTTTGGAATATATTCGTCTTCATAAACGCTGGGCTGAAAGGAATATGTATGTGATTGAATCTGTCGCCAGGATCCGATAAAAATGATATTGGTCACTCACTTGACTGCGTTTACTCTTATTCCTTTCTTGGCTAGTTCTGGAGAAAAAAAACATGAATACAGCAATATAGCAGTTTCAAATAGCTTTAGGTAAAGCTATAAGCCAAAAGTTCAAGCATGATATCTGCTTCAGTTTAATGTTGTTTTACCCAAGGCGGCAATTTTTGTGAAGTGATCAACAGAAGACTTGCTCATGCAGTAAATCATCTGAGATGCGTCGGCATATTCCTTGCTCGCAATGCTTGAAATATTGACGATACTCCCTGAAAACGATGGCAGATCACACATTTTAAAGAGCTCAATCTCAATTTCAAGTCAGTTTAGGACCACAAATAACCCGGAAAGCGATAAGTACTAAATTGTTTACCCTTCGTCTTCTCCAGATATGGTATAGCAAGTTGAGTCAGAAATAGAGGTGCCCTTACATTAATGTTGTAGGTATCGTCGAAATCTTTGAAACTGGCCTGTCAGAAGAAAGCTATATTGTATATGAGTGTTATACCGAAAATTGAATTAACTAAATATCCGATTGACAACGTCACCTTTGCACTTGCTGTAAAGTAGCCCACTGAGCTATACCGGCTGGAGGTTAGTGCCTATTTTATTTGTAGGCTTTATTTATTTTATTTATTTATTTATGTTTTATCTGTTTTACATTGGTTATTAGCAATTTATGAAAACGGTAAATATTTTGATTGATTACAGATTTTATTGGCCTGGAATTATTCTAAATCGTTTTAAAAAAGGCAATCCCTCAACAACAGTAACGTGCAATACTGTAGCATTATAGCCTACTGCTGCTGATCAGTCACATTCAGCTCATATGACGTATATAGTTTAATTCAGAATTAAGTTAATCTAACTTTCTGCTTATCAGCGCTTTAAAACTTAATGGATCACGTTTCAACCAAACTTAAGTTCTTACGATTTCTATGGGCGCATTCAAGCATATCCCGGCAATATTAAGAAGGATGTTAAGCTCAGAAAACTCTTCGATGGTTTTCTGCATAACTCTTTTCAAATCTTCATCTTTTGTAAGGTCGGCGACAATGGCAAGAACCTGTTTTCTCAAATAACAGCTGAAATGTTTAATTTTGTTTACTGGGATCACTAATAGTCTTCATGCAATCTTTTAATATGTGTGAATTCAATGCTGGACCTACATAGGATTTAAAGTGATGCTTGTTGTAACAGTGATATTGCAAACTACAATGCAAGTAGTGCGATTGAAACGTGGTAGCTTATAGCTATTTTAAAAAAACTTGATACTATTCCCATTTAACTGAATAGGCCTATACGAATTTTGTTTGCAACTGTTTCTTTCATAAAAGTGAAGTCGGCTTATTTTGCCTATATAATTTTAGTTTAGTTAGGCAAAGCTTGTTACATCTTCGATAGCTAGTTTCGTAAATGCTTCTTCCTTACCTTCTCTGCTCCAACATTTTTACATTCAGTCTCAGTCTTTGCAAGGTTTTCTTCGTCACGGTCCACAAGGCACAAACGTGTTCCATGCTTCGCGAAAGCTTTGGCAGTTCCGGCCCCAACACCACTTGCTGCACCTATGTAATGCAAAAAGGAAGCAGTGATACGCAAGCTACTTCAAGTATATCTTATACTTTATAGGTTTTATCATGTAGTTAAATTATGTTCAATCATACGCTTCCAGTGTTTATTGCAACGTGTAGGTCAATTTATTGCAATACCACTTTTCCAGTAATTCTGCATTGCGGTTTTAGCACTTGATTACAGGTTGTTCTATGTACAGTATGTAAATGACGCTAAAACTAACTTAGCCTGCATTTCCATTTGTCCAATATTATGACGAAAATTGATATAGACAACGTTCTTTTTTCATTAAAATACTTAGGAATCACGTATATGCTCTAATCTTAATAAAATCTTTCATAACCTTTCAAAATAGAGGTTATATACCTGTAACCAGAACAATTTTTGAAGCAAATTCAACCATAGTTCTGTGACGTCTGTCTCACTTGCTATGAAAATGAACGAAGCGCTTTCTTTCAGCACGTGCTACTATACAGTGTAGGCCTATAATGTACATAGATTAGACTGATGTTATTATTAGTACGGCTTATACCAGAACGTCGATAAAGTGTCTGTCCTGAGGGGTCCTTGAGCAACTTGTATTTCGTCATTCTAATGGACGGTTAGTTGTATTTGACAGTGTCCAAGCTAAGCAATTCTGCAACGTGGTGACGTTGTGCATTTTCTTTGATGCAAACGAAATATCATTTCCGTTCTTTCGTCGTCATCACTTCCTGAGGAAAACTACTTATAGTCTTACTTACTACGTGTGATCTAGTTATAGCGTTTCTGTGTTTTACACCAGTGCATCTATCTGCTAAGGTGCCAATAAAACATCGAAATGTCGAATATAACGACGAAGAACAGCCAGAAACATATAATTCAAAAACTCAAAATGAGATGAAACCTGAAATCAGCGAACCGTAATTTGCCGAAGGACATTGACCAAAGTCAGATAAAGAGAGAGTGTTCAATCCATGCATAGTAAAGAGCTTGCTGGTTTCACTTTTAGTTACTGTAGATTTCGTATAGAAAGATATCCTGTTATCCTTGCCTTTGTAAAGTTTGATCCGTATAGTGGTGTTGCTAACTCATTTGTTCGCTGAAAAACATGCTGTTTGCATGTTATTTATAGTTGTTTATCTTTTACGTCCAAGCTATGTGTAAGTATAGGGCATGTTTTATGATAACAGACTGAACGTGTCTATATATACAGATATATTCAATATGCTGTTTGAAGTGTTAGAACTAGCTATATTGCTCCAGAGGCAATGATTCCCAAACTGTGTGCCACCACAGATTCTCAGGTGTGTCGCGAATCTTTTTGGAATTTTGGAAAAAAACTGTATAAATATTTAAAATAAGGCATGCAGACAAGCAAACGCGACTTAAAAGCGCTCTAACTGCTTCAATAGCTGATAAATAAGCACATATTGATCCAATAACCACATCCATCGCATTAATACGTGAAAATTTTTTTGAAGCAACTTTTCTTCTCTTGTAACTTGTAAGTGTGCCGCGAGCATTTTATAATTTTTCTAGTGTGTCAAGTACCGTGCCAAACCTTCGGTGAAATGAAACTAGTTTTACAAAACGGTTTTATCCTGGATTATGTAATTATTATCGTTGCATGATTGTGTCTTGATGGATAGACTTCGATTGCCGGTAAGTATGTATTTATTTATTTATTATGTTAAGTATTGATGCACGGTTTAGACAGCATTCCGACATCTTATATCACAATTATTTTCCTCGTTTACTTCAACAAAGACAGTGTGATAAAATTACCAATGACCTCATGTAACCAAACTTTTTCTCAGCCAGGAACCTTCCCGCTTTACAGCTAGTCACTTAGCTCTTTTTGCTTTCTTAACTTTTAATCGCATATCTTAGGTAAAAACATCCATCTTTTCACTACAAAGTTAAAACGTAGACTGCCCAACGCTCCCCCAGTCGAGCGCAAAACCACACCAAAACAAATTCCACGTAATGAGAAAATCAACGTGGAACGCTAAACACCAATTAAGCCCTAGGGACCGCGATGTGAGACGTCACAAAAGGTCGACCAAAAACACGTGCACAAATAAATAAGTAAAATACAGCAGCACGTGAGCAAACCTAAAACCTGACAAGCATGCACACAAAAGACACAACGCGAATAAAAACAGGAGCTGACCCACACATTTAACCAAATCAAAATATAAGAGTGGTGCAAAAAAACAATACGATGGCTATAAAACGGGTGCATAAAAATAATCCCGTGACACTCACACTTATGTTTTGTTCAGGTTTTACTTTGTAGCTCATTTTAACACGTTTTAATTGTTTTTGTCTGATTTGTGCGTGTATATTTTAGCTTGATCATTTTGTAGTTTTCGTATCTTGGCAAGCATTCTTACGCATAAGCTGTAGCCAGGGACCTTACTAAGCTTTTATTGCTGTTGATCATTTTGCAAAATTTTCTAAATTTTTCTTTTTCAAAACTTTTTCTTTTGCAAATAAAAGGTTTTAACCAAAAATCTTGTCGCTATTGATTTATTCGGCGGGCGGCGATTTATCATTAAAGACGAATCGACCTGGCAAGAGCGGAGGCGATAAGCATATTAGATTTCTCGTTTCAGCAGTAAAGCATTGCAAAACGTCCTTAACAGTCTGGTGTGTGTAGTAAATAAACGTGGTGAAAATTTCATCTGAGAGTTTATGTTAACTAATGGTTCCTTCAATACACCTTATACATTATACCGAGGCATGAGTACTTATTAAACGTGAAAGCTTAACCAATCATGTTATGACGATGAAAGAAAAAGAATATTGAATGATAAAAATTACCTGTGATTTTGCACGGCTGTATTTCACCTTAGTATTTCATAAAAGCGAAGATTTATCGGTGATGCGGTTGTTAACTTTACAACAAAATGTTCGAAATCGCTGAAACAACAACTTTGCATTTAATTGCAAAAATAGTTTACTTTTTCTTTTTTATGCATTTTTAATACATATGAAAATATACGTTTTCACACATTACTAACTATTAATGCATCGAAGTACAGTAGTCAGAATTATTTGGAAAAGTTATGTCCTGCCCATCCGATAACCACGGATCAGAGTGTTCATAATTTGGTTGTGTGACAGCAGGAGTACTGCAACTTGGCATCGACGCCTCCTGTAATTGGAGTACGTTGCAACAATTCCGGTCGGAGTATGCCATAATGTTGCCACTTGCATCGTTAAGTACACATATGAGTGATTATAATTCTGGCCAGGAGCCGGTTGATGACCGGTATGCTGGTGTGCTCCGAAGTGGCTAGTTTCGCCATCGGTGAAACTTTCAGCTTTATTCCATGCCATCACCGGTTGTTGGTGCATTTCCTGGCTACTGCAGCTGTTCCACCTGTTGTATACACCGCCATTGGGAACCGCCGTTCTATAAGAAACGGGGGCAGATGTGACGGGGGCAGATGTGACGTTTACACAATTATTAACTTTTTTTCTGGACTACTGATTTTTTTTCTCCGAGACTGATATTTGTAATGGGGTGTTGTTTCATGTGTGCTGTTCCAAGGCGTTTCACATCCTGAATGTGAGGACGCTTTTCTTCTTCGGAAAGTTTCCTCTGTTTCACCCCTAAATGTTTGGAGATTTCCGAGTTGTGCATTTTTGGGTCGTCTTTATCCATTTTCCGGCGTTCTATGCGAGACCAAACCTAGGAAAAGAAGAACAGATATCACCACAATTTCGAAATTTTATCGTGATTGTGCTGTTGCCGTATCATACTAAAATAAGTTAAAAAAACAACCACCGGGAAAGAAACAAAATGGCGACAAAACATTTTCTTGATATAGACCTAGGGAAATATGTAATACATTAATGGGCTTTACATTATTGTTAAGATTCTTTTTATAGGATTTTCATTAAACGCAACGAGAGTTTAAGTCGATCCGGGAATGTTTATCTTCATTACGCTAGCTGGAAAACGTTTTGCCAAAAATACTGAGATAATTCACCTTTTTGTTTATCAGCAATCTCAAATCATATATTTCTTTGATTCGATGGAATAAAACATAACCACAGACAGTCTGATAGGAGGAAATTACAAGTTGAGAATTTACATCTTTGTGTTCATGCGAAGCTATCTCCTCTTCACCTTAAAATTAGAGCATCACATTTTCAGATAAAAATGTTCCTGAAACGGTGTATGCGGTGAAGGTGTATCTAAACGGTGAAACGGTATGCATAGTTTATACGCTTTAAGCAATACTTTATGCGCGTGTTTGAAAATTAATTTTCAAAATAATTTTGATCTTTTAAAGTAACATAAGTAAAGTAAGTTTCTGTTTGCGGCAAAGTCACCTTGTCGGGTTTAAAATAATGATCCATGCCAAGAGTAGGCAACGACCGTGAAGAATAAACCTTGTGTTTACTATAGAAGAAAATTAAATAAATCTTTATGTTCTTAC
Source organism: Clavelina lepadiformis (assembly GCF_947623445.1). Lineage (NCBI taxonomy): Eukaryota > Metazoa > Chordata > Ascidiacea > Aplousobranchia > Clavelinidae > Clavelina > Clavelina lepadiformis. The sequence goes on along the minus strand of NC_135246.1, from coordinate 17,937,383 downwards.
CATAAAAGCATTCATCGGCCTTTTCATTCGCTCTTCGTGTTGTTGAAACATTTCTTGTTGTTCAGGAACATGGCCATGGTTCGGGTTGAAGCTAGAAACCGAGGCATGGTTGGTATATATCTTAGCCCTGTAGGAAGAGACAGATATTTCTAAAAATGTTTTGTGTTTAAAACTAGGGTAAAATCATCATCTTATAAATATAATCATCCTGTTAACATAACGACTCCAAAAGTAAGATGGTAAATAAATAAACTTAAACAAGCTCAGGCAGCAATTAGCTTAAAAACCCAAATCGTGTATAGATTCTAAGTACTTGCTCATTGAATTGGTTAAGCTCGTAAAATCTTCTACTGGCAAAAAAATCTTAAATTAATTTTCTTGATTTTTTGTGCTATGCAACATGTATATATTTTCCTATAACATTTTGCAACAGATCACACCCACATAGACAAATAGTTTCATATAACTTCAAACGAAGGGACATTTTACAAAAATTTCTCTTTCCAAAGGGATGATTATTCTCTACACTGACAAATAAGTTAAAATACTGATGTACTTATATATTATATAACTTAGTGTTATAACTAAGGTAAATATATACTTACCAATATCATATATCTACAACAAAATCTTCTGTCCTGTAGAATCTGACATTTGTCACGATATCTGTAACATTAACAAATAACGTCAAATATCTCACAAAGTCACTAGTGCTGGTAAAGATACGAATACACGAATAGGGCACGAAACTTGATTAAATAAAAATGCAGAACCTTACTTAAGAAAATCTAGATGCTAAACTATGAAATCAATCATGTTTGCTACTCAAGCTTATTACTAATACTCATCTAATACTCATACTAATTACTCATTACTCATACAATACTACCATTAATACTCATCTTACTAGATTAATACTAATCTAACACAAGAAGAATAACAGTACCATGAAAAGCTGTTGCTTTACCGACACTCCCAACCGAACTGACTTGAGGTGTCTAGATGAGGAAAGCGCCAAGAATTCAATGCAATCAGCAAGGATAAGAGAAGCTGGCAGCATAATTGGAAGGCGCGGGGGGGAGAATGTGACCAAAACAAAAACAAGACGATACTCTAAACAGTTTTTCTCAAACTTAATTAGCCACGTCACATTAAGGCTTGTTATTTCCCTTCACGCAACACCAGGAAACAAAGGGTTATTTAGAAGGTGGTTGGAGTAGATATGCTGCCCAAATACGCATTGGACACAGTCTTGCTAAGGAATGTAAACGTAAATTTTGCACATATATGTCCAACAACTAACGTTACTAAACAAATACATGTTAAAGCAGAACACGAAAAATAAAATAAGAAGGTTAAATTAACAAAACAATTTACAATACAGTAGTCGCCGCTTATAAAGTCCAATATAACGTGGTCCTGATTTACTCTATTTGCTCCTGTAGTAAAAAAGGACGCAATTTCGAAACACGATTAAATAAGATTGATACACTAAATCAGTTTTCACCCTACCCATGTTATATCTATAACATTATGCCTTAACATTTTAAAATAGATTGTTTACCCATAACAATTCATCAGTCAATTCAATTCATCATCATTCTATACAACAGATTCAATTAAAACATTGAACGGGCAAACTAAATTTTGTCATGTGGCTCTGCTGTTGTTAGACTGGCCGTTGCCGCTTCGTAAAAAAGCTTTACCTTTACGACCTATGTTGTCACTTAACTTTTCTCTTTCGTTTGCGCGCTTCCTTGGTTTTAACTTGAAAATAAAGGAAACCTGACTACCGTGGAAATGCGACAAATGCTGGTAACCAGGTATTAAAAGAACAAAAGATAGCTGCTATGCATGGAGCTCCTTCGAAATGACACAGATAAAAGACAATAGCACACTTCGCATTCTGTTGATTATTTATCAGTTATATCGTTAGCCGCAAGCTTTGGAATTCAGTATCCCGTGGCAAAAAAACGGTGAAGCAAAACCGGTTTTTACTGATGTATACGACTGACTCTGCAATACTTATGTGGGCAATATTGAGAACGAGGTTGGTTGGACAGAGTATGAAAAAAATTAAACATGTGGCAATGGGCGTTAATATTTTTCTCCAACCTGTACCAGTTGAAGATGTTTAAATAATTAAGAATGCATGAACCAGCACTAAAACAACAACTTACACTAAATAAGCATCTTCTTGTGTTGTGGCATTAGAAAAAATTTGCATAGTTTATTCAGTATGAAGTTTAAATTCTATAATTGGCTAACTCCAACTCATCCAATGTTAAGAACATTGCACTTCCAAGTCATAATGTTTTTGGAAATTTAGGCTGTGGGTATGAGCCAGGAAGACAGTAAAGTCTCCAAACATGTATTACCATTATATCATACAAGTTCTATTAAACAAACTGCAAAAAAACACGAGTAACTTATGCGTCAGCGCTAAATAAATCTTTAGTTGATCATCCATAGAAACAACATATAACAATGATAAGTGATTTTATTTCATTTATACCTTTCGATGTGAAGCTATAGATACCAGTTCCCTGCTTGGTTACTTGCTCAGTTTTGTATATTTGCGGTTGAAGCTGTTTACCGGTGCCCAAGTTATTGTACTTCCTTCGTCACTTATTTGCACTTCAAAGAGTTTACTTCACTTAGCCTCTTTAAAATCACTTGCTACTTGTTGCAAAAGCCAAGATGTAAAATAAATCCGTAAAACTAAACTATCTTCAATTAAATATATACCAATTAAATTTATAGCAATTTAATTGAATTCGTTTAAATCCAGATTGATTGAAAACATATACATATATTAAATCCAAATGAACAATTCAAGATAAATGCGAATTAATTGATATAAAACCAAACAATATTTGTGATGGCTCAAATTTATTCAATAAAATCAAATATATCAACATTATTTCAAAAAAGGCACTGGTTTACTTAAACTTTATAGGATATTTATAATTTATATAAACCAAGTATACAATACAAAATAATCGTAGTAGATCTTATATTTAAGATTTTAAATAAAAGGTAACTCAAATACTGGACACAATACTGGACATTTGAAAAAATATGGCATCCCGTTTAAATTGTTGCTCGAAAACTGTGACGCAAACAGAATGTGTTTCTATAATGTTATTTTATAATACAGTTATTAATTTCAGCTGGTTTGATATTTGTTACTACCTGCGCACTTGAGACGAGAATTGAAATGATTGAATGATTGTTATTGAGCAGAGTTGGAATTCTTTACCGAACTTGTGGCATTGCATCTCCGCACAATTATCTACCCGCTCTTGAACCCGATAACACAAAACAGGCAAAACTCAAAACAGTATCAAGTGCAGTTTTTAATTGAATTTTCATCATTTATAATTTCTGTTACTTGTTATTAACTCTTTTTATTAAAAGAGAAAAATATTTTGGAACAAACCTTTTAGAATGTGAAGCAATCAGCAGAACTTGCGTACAACATCATTCATTCCGACATCAGATACAAATATAGACTATAGTCGATGTGGTCGATGCTGGACTTCGAAGGAAACGAAGAAAGCCGACTTACTGCATTTTGTTAAACGCTCCGAGTCCATTGGCTCCCTTGATATTGTTTTTCTTCTACATGGAGATTGGATTTGTTGGTTACAGTTTGTATTTTTAAAGGAGGTGTTATTTCATTTTGATATTAAGCAATCATTTCGCCATTTCGATATTTTAAGAGGGATAAAGCAACATATATTTTTTTGAAAAGTATTTATCGCCGATAAATTAGCTGTATTTCAGGACACCCTTGTTATTAGCTGTTCCCTATGCCCAGTAGTTATATAGTTACGGTTTAATTGCCTACGATAAAGTCGCAGACGATTCATTGTTTAGCGGCCATTGTCTGGACGTTGACATAAACCAGGTTTTTGGTAAATGCTGGGTGCCGAGACCCCGAAGGCGCTAATTAAAGATTTCTCGATTATTTGAAAATCAACAACATTAATTAAAAGAACACTTACGTGGACAATGGAAAATAATATCTTATTTTATCTCCTGATCATATTTTAGTAATGTTTCCTAAAAGAGCGCTTTAATCGCTTTAATCACACATCGTCTTGTTGTTTTGCCTATCTCTGGCCACCTGATAATGGGCGGTGAAAACAACTTCTGATTCTCGCAGTTAAATTTAAAGATATTAAAACAGCGGAGATTAATTTATTTTCTTGAAAACATTTTGTGCCTTCGCATGCTTGCACATTTGCGGTTTTCGGTCATAGGTAACAAACAACGCGCGTTTTTAGGGTCACTTTCAAAACACCGCGGAGAACAAAAACTCTGTTTATTCAACAGTGCATGTCGGACAATTCAAACAACGTACAATGCTCAGCCAACGTTTTGTTTCGCAGTACTACAATTTTCCAATAGCGAAAGAAAAGTCAAGATATGATTTTGTTTATTTGTTTGTTTATTTGTAGTTTATTCGATGACGCTTAAAATTTCGTTGAAATTTACAGGTTTAAGCATAAAATTGTGAGTTCAATGTTGTTGAAAAACGCACTTGATAATACAAATGCCGATGCACGTGACGAGACTTTTCATTAAAATAAATAACATAAATCACTCTTTCAACATAATACGTCTGATCATAATCATCCAATGAGTCTCTGGTCTTTGCCCAACATTTTATGAAAGAATATGGTCCACGACACATACAGTATATTACATTGCTCAAGTTATCGAAAATGCCATTACTTAATGATTTGTTCAGCTTGAATTCCTTGAGGCAGTTTGGATCAAGATCTTTTGTACCAGCTGTGGACATAATTAAAAAAAATTATCTTCCTTGCAAAAGACATGCCCAAGGTGGAGCAAAATTCTGTATCCCGCCGTTAATTGGACTAGTTTTGATACACGGTCTTCCGAGCAAAACTCTTTGTCCAAATTAAGGTCACAACGCCGCTTTATCCGACCGAACTCTTGCTGAGGACCCATTTTTCAGCTCCAGGAATTAATCGAGATTTTCTTTTGCCGTTACATCCGATGGTGGGAAAATGACTTAATCGGTTGCTTTAACAGTGACATGGGCGTCTCTTGGCTGTGTTCATGTCGCAACTTGATCCTTATATTACTATGAAGTCGTAATGCAAGTAAAAGGTTAATTTTTCTCGATAAAGCTGAAAAAACGAATATTAATCTGCTTCAAGAAACATTTATTTGCTCACTAATAGACCTATCAAAAGTACTGAACTCAAACGTACACGACTCACACAAACGTAGACTGTATATACACATCATAGTCTCTAATATATTTTTGCATCATAAAGTATGACCATATAATATTTATTGTAAATGCATACACAGACTTTGCCACATATTCCTATGACTATTTCCGTGTTCAAAAAAGCACAAAATGCATAATTAAGAATGTGATACTCCAAGCTCTTTCATATTGAACATGTAAAAATGACTGTAACACTGAATTCATGAAGTGTTGTTAATGAAAGAAGCAAACCCAGTAGTAAACAAACAAGAGACCTAAAAGAATTGCACGTATCCTATTATTGCAAATATTGATCAAACTTTGCGTGCACCAGACCTTACGCCAACCTTATCTGTCGTTACCAAAAGCTGCATCCAACCTTACCGTTATCGTTCGATTTTATTCCCGCGTTTTAGAAACCTTTATCAAGTTCTGTTTGTAACAATCTATTTTTTTCCCGTATGACTGTTGTCAAAACACTATACCTCAGGAAAATCTATGCAAACTACGTATTCCCCTTTCATACTATCCTCGGTGCTCCTTGCATGGTTGTTATGAAAACACTTCTTTAGGAAAATCTGTGTCAACTGGATATTTACCCCGGTGCTCTAGCTCGGCAAACAGGTTGATAAAGTACTTAACTCAATGTAACGCCGATTCACTTAAAACATGGAAAAATATATAGCTCTGACCAGTTTAATCCTTTTATTCAACGCATTTATCCTCCGGAGAAGTACAGTACAACATGTATATGCTCCTATCAATCAAAGCCAAAAAGAAAGAGGTATTATGGCTACTTGTTGTGAATGATTGTGTACAATTGTGGCCTCGTAAATATGATGAAAAAAGTTTTACTGTTTTCAAAACTCTTTAATGTGTCAAAACAAAGAAAACATGTTACAATTCTAGACTGGAAAGTTAAAACCAAATCATAAACTTTATTTTTTAATGTAAAAGTTAAAATTCATTGTTTGTATCAAACCTGGTTTACAAAACTATGGTGAGTTATGTATTCATAAAACTTTTGCAGGTAAAATTTGTCATTACTAACAACGATAACTTTTATCATGAGGGCATAAAACCAGAACAGGGAACTTGCCTTTGCAGCTGGCTTGCAATATATGTCTCAACAGTTATATCTGCGGGACACTGAATTTGTATAAGCCTACAGCTAAACTGTTAAAAGGTAAACAGAACGCAAGGTGCGCTATTGTCTCTTATCTGTGGCTTCGAAAGACGCTCCACGAACAAAAGCCATCCGGTGTTATTTTCCAACATCGGCGATATTGTTTTCCATGGTCGTAAATTTCCTGATTTTAGAAGTCTAGCTGGCCACGCAAACTCGCCAACACGCGGGAAAAAGGCAGCGACGGAATCCAATAATTTTCGACAAATTCGCGATGAAAAAAGCAGTGGAGAGAGAAAATGTTCATTCAGTTGCCCATTGTTGTTCGGGTGAATTGAACGAAGTGGACAACGGCGATGTTTTGTTTGGGAATTAGGAGTTAGTGGACTTTCGTAGAATTGTTAAAAGCATACAATCAATTGACTGCTATTAAACTACACTGTTACAGCTATTGTTAAGTTTTATTGTTAAATTAATCAATAGAAAATATTTGTAGAGCTTTAATACAGGTTTTATAGCAATATTAGTATAAGTGTCCAGGTAAAGACTAACAAAACAGACCTATTTATGTTTATGTTCAATTGTATGGTATTTTCCAGGGAATTTGATAAATTTGTAAATTATATTATAGTGAAAGGTTATGTTTAAGCTTTCCGCCGCTTGAGCTTGTGTAGGTTAAATTTATCGTTGTGTTTTGGGTTCGTTATTTTTAACAAAACGATTGTAGTTGATAATAGCAGGTTTCAAACAATTTAAATTTATCGAAATATATTTCTGTTGCTAAAATATGTATCCCAATCTTCCCTCGGGTTCTAACTACATCCCGAACCAGGGTCGTCATCCAGAAAATAATGTCCGGTTAGGACAAGCCCCGACAGGAACAATGCAGCAACAACAACAACACAAACAGCGAATCAAAAGGCCGATGAATGCATTTATGGTAAGTAAATAAAAATTTTTTTATTTTCTTTGCTATATAATCCAATATAGTTATGTAATGTAAATATTTTACCGCTAATGCCCATCCTTGTCATGAGTCATTATTTTAAACCGACAATGTGATTTCGCCACAAACAGAACAGTAAATTTAGAAATCCCAACTCAATTTGCAAAGTAATTTTTAAACGCACTCATCCAATACTGCTGGAAACGCATAGTCTATGTATAAATACACGGTTTCGTGAACAACTTTATCTCAATATCTGATGCTCGAATTTAAGCCTGAGCAAGAACAAGTGTCGTTCCTACTTTGCTCAAAGATATTAAAGCGTTGACGAATCTGGGTATGGAACCCAAGTAGCATTTAAATGTTAGTAAAGTTAAAGTTAGTATAAAATATGATCTACATACTACAACATCTTTCATGTGTAGTATTTACTACTATCGTTAGAGCAGTAATAGTTCATTATTACATATGCTTATAAAAAGGGGGTAAAAATGCGAAGGTGTCTGACGAAACTATCATAATTTTTAAAGATTCCTCCAAATTGCTTTCATTTAACATCGCGCATACAAATGCACAAAAAGATTTCATGTTTCAACTTTTAATTTCCGCCTATCAGACTGTTTGTGGTTATGTTTAATTCCATCGAATCAAAGGCATATGATTTGAGTTTGCTGATAAAGAAAAAGGTGAAGTATCTCAGTATTTTTGGCAAAACGTTTTCCAGATAACGTAATGAAGATAAACATTCTCGGATCGGCTTAAAACTCTCTTTGCGTTTAATGGAAAACCTATAAAACGATTTTTAACAATAATGTACAGCACATTAATGTATTATATATTTCACTAAGTCTATGTCAAAAAAATGTTTAGTCGCCATTTTGTTTATTTTACAGCGGTTGTGGTTTTTTGAAATAATTTTATCATTTTATTTTAGTATGATATGTCAACAGCACAATCACGACAAAATGTCGAAACTGTGGTGATATCTTTTATCCTTTTCCTAGGTTTGGTCTCGCACAGAACGCCGGAAAATGGCGAAAGACCACCCAAAAATGCACAACTCGGAAATATCTAAACATTTAGGGGTAAAATGGAGGAAACTTTCCGAAGCTGAAAAGCGTCCTCACATTCAAGAGTCGAAACGACTGGCTGAAGAACACATGAAACGACACCCCAATTACAAATATCGGCCTCGTAGAAAAAAATCAGTGGTCAAAAAGAAAGTTAACAAAGGTACAAACATTACATCTGCCCCCGTTTCTTATGGAACGGCGGTTCCCAATGGCGGAGTTAACAACGGGTGGAACAGCTGCAGTAGCCAGGAAATGCACCAGCAACCAGTGATGGCAAGGAATTACGCTGAACGTTTCACCGATGGCGTAACTAGCCACTTTGGAGCAGAGCAGTATAACGGTCATCAACCGGCTCCTGGCCAGAATTATAATCAGCCATATGCCTGCCCTCCACAAATTTACGGCCACATCGTTCCAGCAGATGCAGAGAGCATTGTTAATGGCGATTACAATGCGCTAAATATTGAACCCAGCAACAGTTACCATTCTGCTCCTTCAGCTCCTGCACAGACGAACATTTACGAGCCTGATCACGTTCCATGTGTACTTAACGATGCAAGTGGCAACGCTATGGCATATTCCAAACGGAATTGTTGCAGCGTACCCCAATTACAAGAGGGGTCGATGCCAAGTTGCAGTAATACTGCTGTCACACAATCATATCATGGACACTCTGACCCGTGGTTATCGGATTGGCAAGACATAAATTTTGAAAATATTTATGACTACTGTAAGTGATGCATTAATAGTTAGTAATGTGTGAAAACGTATATTTTTATATGTGTATTAAAAATGTATAAAAGAAGCAGACTATTTTTTGTTGTTTCAACGCGCGATTTCAAACACCTGGAGTAAAGTTAACAACTGCATCACCGATTCCATCTTGTCACACTTTTTAATTCTATTCCAAACTTATGAAGTAGCTTAAAAAACCAGTTATTTAAGATGATACAATACAGGTAATCGACGACAACATGCATAAGTACAAGTTTGGTGAAATGTGTGAAACCGTAAACAATGTTCGATAAATGGGTAATGTTTATCGTTCAATTTTTTTTTCTTTCACAACGTCACAACATGATTGGTGAAGATTTCAAGTTTGATATGTACTCATGCCTTGGTATAACGTATAAAGTGGATTGAAGGTACGAAAAAATATAAGTAAACATAAACTCTCAGATGAAATTTTCACCAAGTTTAATTACAACAAACACCAGACTGTTTAAAACGTTTTGCAACATTTTATTGCTGCAACGAGAAATCTAATATGCTTATCGCCTCCGTTCTTGCCAGGTCGATTCGTCTTTAACGATGAATCGCCGCCCGCCGAATAAATCAATAGAGACAAGATTTTTGGTTAAATGTTTTATTTGCCAAAGGAAACGACCTAAATGATTAACAGCAAAAAAAGCATGCATAAGATCGCTGGCTACAACTTATGCGTAAGAATGCTTTCCAAGAAACGAAATCTTCAAAGTGATCAAGCTAAAATATACACACACAAATCAGACAAAAACAACTAAGACGTGTTATAATGAGCTACAAAGTAAAACCAGAACAAAACATAAGTGCGAGGTCATTGATAATTTTATCACACTGTCTTTGTTGAAATGAACGAGGAAAATAATTGTGTTATAAGATGGCGGAAAGTTGTCAAAACTGTAAGTCTTATTATATCTGGTGAAACAATAAATATAATAAATAAAAACATACTTACCTGCAATAGAGATCTATCCATCAAGACAAAATAATACAACGATTAACAATCCAAATTAAATACCTTTTATTAAACTAGTTTCAGTTCACCGAAGGTTTATGTACAGAACTTTAGATAGTTTAAGGTCGAAAATATTGTAGGTTTTAGTGAGTTTACATTCTTGTCAATTTCAATTTGTCAATTTGGGAGCAATTGCATACCCGAAACTAGATGATGAAGATACGAAGAATGACGTCTTTAATAACGCTTTGATAGTTGGACTGCGTAACAAACATGAAGCAGAAAGGTTTGATTACCGTTTATATTATCAGGTTTCAAAGATTTAAATTTTTGGAAACATATGTCTACTGCTAAAAAGATGTATAGCAATCATGCTTCCTGTTCTAACTTCAACTCGAACCAAGGTCTTCATCCAGCAGATAATGAAAGAGTTGCACAAGCCCCACAGCGAATCAAATGCATTTATGGTGAGAAAATAAAAAAATATTTTCTATATATAATCCTATATATTTTGTTATAAATACATGTTGTAAACATTTTACCGTTATAATGCCCATCCTTGTCATGAATCGTTATTTTGAACCGATTTTGATTTTGCCACAAACAAAAAAGTAACTTTTAAAATTCCAACTCAACTTGAAAATTAATTTTTCAACACGCGCATAATGCATTGCTCAAAACACATAATCCATGACTATATGCATAGATATACCGTTTCAAGAACACATTTATCGGAAAATGTGATGCTCGAATTTTAAGCTGAGCAGGAATAAACGTCGTTCATATTTTGCTCGAGGGTATTACAACGGTAACGCAGCTGGGTATCGAATCCAGGTCGCATAATTGCGATCCAGATGCAGTAACCGCTAGGCCACCATGTTCGAGTGTCGTCGATAACTTAATGCTTAGAATAAATTATTCCATTGAATATATTCAAACAAAATGTGAAAATCGGTTTTCGTCGTTTCCCGTCACACGCTCATTCCAATCCATCGCGCTTCTATTTCTCTTTGATTACATAGTTTAGATCGTCTTTCATGTCTAATTCCTATACATATATGCAGGTGCAGTATAAACCGATTTTAAAGTCAGAATGTGTTACTTCAGACGATGTTTAAGTTATAATATTTCCTGTTAACGCAACAACAGTAGCAAGATTTATTATTTTGTACGCTTTTGTTTGTTGTTATTTGGCTGTACACGGTGGGTTCAAACTACAAAGATTTTTGAGGTAACTGTAATAATTTATGAAGATTCCTTTTGAACTGCATTATATTAACAACCGGCGAACAAATGCCCACAAAGATGTAAAGACTCAACTTGTAATTTTCGCCTATCAGATAGTTTCTCGTTATGTTTCATTCCATCGCATCGCAGGAACATGATCTAAAGTAGCTGATCGATGAATAAAATGCATAATGAAGTATATCAGTATTTTTGACAATACATTTTCTACGTAACGAAGTAAAAAAAAACATTCTCGGTTCTGTTTAAAATCTCTTTGCGACTAATTAAAAAAGTAAAAACGATTCATAATAATACGGCGATTTTTAGTATTATTTCGTTCCCCAAGTCTATGTCAAAAATGTGTCTCGTCGCTATTTTGTTTGCATTGCGGCGGTGGTGGTTCTTTTGATTAATTTTATCGCGACGTATGGGACAATCATGGAATCATTTATTAGAATTCTCAGAGATTGAAAAAAATTAACCCGAAAGGGTGGGTTTTTGCCAATCGCTGTATTTGATTGAACGCATCGATCCTTAACAAGAGTATCCTATGCACCCTGCATTCACCGAAGTTAGTTGTATAAAGACATCCAGACAATGGCGAGCAAATAATAGACGGTTCGCAATTCGAAACAAGTTGTAACAAATGTAGCACCAAATTCCTCAAAGATACTCACAACTACTTAAACGAGAATATAAAGTTTGCAAACAGACGTTTACATCATTTTATTTTAGTACATAAAAAGTCAATGGCACAAAGACGATAAAGTATCGAAATGATAGTATTTTCTGTTATCTTTTTACTAGGTTTGGGCCCGCGAGGAACGCCGAAAAATGGCCAAAGACAACCCAAAAATGCATAATTCGCTAATTTCTAAGCGTTTAGGGGCAAAATGGAAGATGATGTCGGAGGAGGAAAAACGCCCTTACGTTGAGAAAGCGAAACGCCTGCGACATGAACACATGAAAAAGCACCCTGATTACAAATATCGGCCTAGGAGAAAGAAATCAAGATCCACAAGGAATGGTAAAAATTGCGTTAACGCTACATGTGGTCAAGGTTACTACACAACAGCAGCCGGATTAACGGCGCAACAACAAGATCGGCAGCATCCGCTGCTTCAGCCGAATCAACAGCATCGGCAGCATCAGTACCATCAGTACCATCAGTACCATCAGTACCATCAGTACCATCAGTACCATCAGTACCATCAGTACCATCAGTACCATCAGTACCATCAGTACCATCAGTACCATCAGTACCATCAGCCGCATCAGCCGCATCAGCCGCATCAGCCGCATCAGCCGCATCAGCCGCATCAGCCGCATCAGCCGCATCAGCCGCATCAGCCGCATCAGCCGCATCAGCCGCATCAGCCGCATCAGCCGCATCAGCCGCATCAGCCGCATCAGCCGCATCAGCCGCATCAGCCGCATCAGCCGCATCAGCCGCATCAGCCGCATCAGCCGCATCAGCCGCATCAGCCGCATCAGCCGCATCAGCCGCATCAGCCGCATCAGCCGCATCAGCCGCATCAGCCGCATCAGCCGCATCAGCCGCATCAGCCGCATCAGCCGCATCAGCCGCATCAGCCGCATCAGCAGTATCCGCACCATCCACAGCAACAAGAGTATCCGCAGCATCAAGAGTATCCGCTGCATCAGCACCATCAGGACCCGCTGCATCCGCAGTATCAACAACATCAGCAGCAACAGCAACATCAGCTCCATGAACCGGCTCCTAGACCGAGTTATACTAACCAACTTGTTCACGCGAATCCAACAAGTAGTTTCATTGGTCCTGATATTGGACATAGCAATCATGGTCGCTACGCTGGTCCTGATGTTGGAGCCAGTAATAGTTACCCTACTGCTTCTCTAACTCCTGGATCCAGTAATAGTTACCCTACTGCTTCTCTAGCTCCTGGATCCAGTAATAGTTACCCTACTGCTTATATAACTCCTGGATCCAGTAATAGTTACCTTACTGCTTCTCTAACTCCTTGATCCAGTAATAGTTGCCCTACTGCTTCTTATAACTCCTGGATCCAGTAATAGTTACCTTACTGCTTCTCTTAACTCCTGGATCCAGTAATAGTTGCCCTACTGCTTCTATAACTCCCGGATCCAGTTATATTTACGAGTCTGATCCAATTTCTTGTCCACCTAACCTGGCAAATAACAATGCGGCTGCTTTCCTACAAAATAATTATGAACACTCTGAACAATTTTTACATGAGCAAGATTCTATCCCTTTAGATGTAGCCAGCCGACTTCTTATACAGTACCTGCATAACTATTTCTCTGACGGCAATTCTTAATGTGCGAAAAAAACATATTTTCCCGAAAGTATAAACAAAGTATGTATTTTTGTATTTTAATGCAGTGTTGATGTTTTAGCGTCCGAGTTTGAACATCTGGTGTTAGTTAGTAACCGGATTTGCGGTTCCATTTTGTCTTACTTCTTGATTTTATTCTAAACCTATGGAGTAGCCTAAAGAGTAAGTTATTTGGAAGTACGCGATATAGGTTATCAATGTTTTATGTAAGTAAAAACAGGAAAACAAACCAAAAAACTGCAACCACAGTTATACGCCAGTTTGCATAAGTAATAATTAATTAAAGTCAGAGACAGTTTTTCTCTGAAAACAAAATGTTATACTACAAGCGTGTAAAGAGCACAGGTAACATTCATCGTTTAATCTGTTTTCTCTTTCAAAACTTCACAGCATGACTGGTTTCGCTAAATAAATAAATAAATTTCCCGATTTTCCATTAAAATTGTTCTTGAAGCGGTATGTGTATGAATAGACTTTTTTTGAACAGTGCTTTATGCGCGTCTTTATAATCAATTTGCGAAATCAGTTGGAATATTTAAAGTTACTTTTCTGTTTGCGGCAAAAGAACCTTTTCGGTTTAAAAATAATGACCCATGCCGAGGGTAAGCAACGACGATAAAACATACACATTATGTATTTACGGTAAGAAAAAAATTTGTATTGTCTTACCGTAAATTGGCATTTGTCGGCCTGTTTCGGATTAAACTGATCAATTGGCGAAAGAATCAACTTCCGCAAGCCTTGCTTCGTAAAAGGGTTTTTGAGATCTAAAGCATATAGCTCCATGTTTTGCCTTTTGCCTTCAGATCACTTCACATCCGGCTACTTTCGTGTTACAGCAATGCTGTGCAGCTAAACACGGGGCATACTTAATAAGCCATCTTGTTTGGACTTATAACAGGTATCTTCCATTGAGCTAGATATTTTTCCATGCCTTAAGTGAATCGGCGTTACGTTGAGTTAAATACCTAAGCAACCTGTTTGCCGAGTTGGAGCACAGGGGTTAATATGCAGTTTACACAGATTTTCCTAAAGAAGTGTTTTCATAACAATCATGCAAGAAACAATTCATTATTAAAAAAAAAACTTGTAAAGGTTAAAGATAAAGGATCGAAAAACGCGCGAGTAAAATCGAACGATAACGGTAAGGTTGGGTGCAGCTTTCAGTAACGACATATAAGGTTGGTGTAAAGTCTGGTACATATAAAATTTAATCAATATTTGCTCACGATTTGTGTCATTTTCTTAGGTCACCTTTTGGTTTAGTACTGGGCTTGCTTATTTTATCAACAACATTTCATGAATATAGTTTTGCAATCATTTTCCATGTTTAGTAAATGAAAAAACAACGGTTCGTGTGCGACATTCTTAATGCTGCATTTTGTGAATGGGGAAACATTGTCACTTTCCCATCATCATATGTAACGGTAAAGGAAAATGTGAATTAATTCCAGGAGCTTAAAAAAAGGTCCTCAGCGTGAATGAGTTTGGAAAAAGCCGCGAAGTGACCCCAATCTGGACAAAGAGTTTTGCTATACGAAGACCGTCTTTGAAAAACAGTTCAATTAACAGTGGGATACATCAGGGTTTCTTTTGCAAGGGAGAAAAATTACTTTAGTTACTGTCTCGAATGCCGTCCCCTACTATAATATAAAGGCAAAATCCAAACTTTTTTGACCAATTAATTACATTAATTATTAATTTGCAATTTTTGTACGATTTTGCAAATTAATTAATTTTCAATCTTTGTGCAGATATGATTGCAAATTAATATTACAGCAAATTATCTTCGAACTTAAACACTTTCTACTTCAACACTAAAAGTGTTAACACTTGTTAATTTGAACTAAAAACTAAACTAAAAGTAGAAGTACCCATGAACAAAACCAATTTTTTAAGTCAAATTGTCACGATATTCCACATACTAATTCGTTGTATAATTGTTACGTTGTTTTCTGCCTTCGGCCAGAAGCACTGATAAATGTGATTGCGCCTTGCCCGTTGTCGAACGAGTGACATTCTACCGATGCCTGTACTGCTGTGTAGACGTGCCTAGTTTATACCGTTTTGAAATACAATCCTATAGTTAACTGCAGGTCTCTTCGAACCAGCACTAGAAAAAAGCCGGTAACATTTGGCGAGCACTGCAGGACCTGCAGTTTGAAAACGTGTATAAAGGAAGTGATCTGGATCAAGTTTTATCCACGATGAATTTTTTCTCCACCTCCGAAGTTTGAACATGGAGAAAGTTTTAGATCGTTTTTATCCATGTTTGAAAGTTTCTGCGACAGTGTGGACGCAACAGCAGCTGCTCGAAAACATGCTTTTATGCTCAGTTTACCGGAAGAGGTTAAGTTGGACATGAAATGCAACGGTGCAGAGTTAGGCACCATGAACTATAAAGAACTTAATTCCAAAACTGAGGATGTTGCTTGTTGCTCACTTCGATGTAACAAGGCCAAACAATAGCTTATACAAAGAACCCAAGCATTAGGTGAAACCAATGGAAGTTACGTCAACGCCATAGTCAATTTGGGAGCAATTGCATACCCGAAGCCAGCTGATGATGAAGATACGAAGAATGACGTCTTTAATAATGCTTTGATAGCTGGACTGCGTAACAAACATAAAGCAGAAAGGCTGGTCACGTGCAACATGGAGGTACAGTGTCCAAAGTTTCTAGATGCTGTCGAAAAGTTGTTAATGATGGAACCTGCGCATGTGCAACAACATGTTTCCAAAATACAGCCAATAATGCAAGTCCCATCAGCTTGCGAGGAAATGAAACAAATGATCCAGGATCTGTGGCAGGAAGTTGACACCTTGCGTGAATCACTGTCGGACATATCGCGGAGGTCTCGTCTTAACCACAATCATCCCTTTCGCCCTCGGGAATCACGCACGTGTTTTGCATGCGGAGAAATAGGACACATCAGGCTATATTGTCCTCAAGGCAACCGTCAGGGAAACGCCAACGGGGCGGGCACAGGTGTGTGCCCGCCTGTGCCCGTCCCTGAATCCATCACCACAACCAAAACGAGAATTGGTTACTTACAAGATACAGCCCGTCTCTGCAGAACAATATAGGTACGTTACCGTCGTCATCAATGGTAAGCTCTTGTTTGCGCTTGTTGACACCGGTGCATCAATTACCCGTCATATCACGTTTGGCTTTCCAACGATCCGCTCAAGATTTAAAAGACTGCCCTTCAAATGTTCGATTTCTTAGCGCAAGCGGAACCGTTAACGCGATGGCAGGAAACGAAAAGCTAATCTTCACCGTTGCCGGAATAGAAACCACTCTCGACGTTTTTGTTGTGAAGAGTATGTCTGAGTCTTGCATTATGGGTTTGGATTTTCTTTAATGCCATGGTTGCTTCGTTGACTATGATGTGATGACACTCAAGGCTGGTAGAGGTACATTAACGCTATTGAGAGAACCAGGTATTTTGCACAGTTCTTCGATTGCATTAATTGAGTCACTGCTTATCCCCGCGTTTACTAAGGTTGTGAGGCCCTGTAATGTTAAATGCCCGACATAGTCAAGTCTTACGACGGCATACAGAGGTCTGCAAGCCTACTAGACAAATACGAAATTTTAGGCGCAAATTACGTAACAAAAACCAAGGACAATTTGATGCCAGTTGGACTTGCCTATTTTACAAATAAAAGCAAATGCATTCCGGCTAGGACGACGACTGATTTAATACCAATTGTTGGAGAAAATGTTTAGTACATAAACGCTTACTCGTTATGTTATATATCGGAAGATGTTGATGAGTCAACAACCGACGATGACGTGTCGTCTCTCATTGAAGAACTGCATCTAAATTATCCTAACTTTTCAGATGTAGAGCGGGAAGCTGTAATCGAAGTGATTCGAAGACGGCGAACTGCTTTTTCACTGACACGCTGCAATGATACGCCAACACCCGACAAGAATGTCGGAAGAAAGCAAACGAAAGACGGATGAGTTTTCAAAGAACATGTTAAATGGTTACGTCATTGCTCACTCACAGTCGCCTTGGTCAATACCAATTGTGTTGACTACAGGACTGTCAACAACTGCACTAAAAAGCACAGTTTTCCTTTGCCACGAATCGATGACAGTTTGAATCAAACTGCAAATCTGGTTACTGGCAAATACTGATGGGTAAAGACGACCGTGAACAGACAGCGTTTACATGCTATCGAGGGTTATTCAATTTTAATGCTATGTCTTATGGACTAGCCAAAGCACCTGCCATGTTTCAACACTTAGGGCTGTAGGCCCATACGAAGGCCTATCTTACAATGCAAAGTAACATTTTTCGATTTGCATTAGCTACTAAGCAAGCGCGGTCAACTAGCTGAGTTTTTGTATCCACCGAGATGTAGGATAAAAGGACTTGATGCAGTATTTTGCGCAAATTTCTGTATCTGGAATTCTCACACCAAATGCTTCAACTTTTTTCCTTGAATTTTTCCAAAAAAGCAGCCAAAAAGCTATAATTTTGAACCAACACAAAATGTCAACTTTAGCCTGGACCTACACTCAGCAAACGCCATAACAACATCAAACCATCACAAAATATGTCACATGCGCACTGGACCGGAACCATTTATACTATTTCTATATCATGCGTCATCATATCATATCATGCATGCGATCTGCGTCACAATCACCGTGTTGCAGTTTCAAAACTGTGCTCAAAATGGTACTGCAGGCCCTTCATGCACATAGGCCTACTCCTCGTTAGACTTGAATCGAATAGCCCATTGGCTTGTCTGGATGACATCATCATATATGCACTCACCTTCCAGGATCATCTGTACAACTTGGACGACGTACTTTCCCGGTTAATTGCAGGTGGCTTCGAACTTAAACTGTCTAAATGCATTTTGTTTAAAGAAAAAGTTAGAATCTCGGGTCATGTGTTTTCAAAATCTGGTGTATCGTGCGATGCGGAACAAATTTCTGCGGTTTTTAATTAGCTTGTGTCGTCATCGAAAAAAGATGTAAGGCAATTTTTGGTACTCGCATCATACTATCGCAAATTTGTCAGACATTTTGCCAAAATTCTCACTGTACGATGACAACTCAGAACACAATTGGTGTGCATTCTGGCTGTATTAACTCGGGCTTATCAACAACTCCTTTCCTTAGTGGAGCTCTTGCCCAGGATGGGGTTTCTTTTCACATCCTCTGATGTACAACAGCATTGAATCAATTGCTTGAACACGCCGCCTGCACGTCTGCTTAATTCTCTCTTTTTTATGGATATAACCAATTATATAGGCTTAGTGGCCGTGCTAATTGTTACCAGCAAATACCAACGTTATTTCTCTTGAGCACGTTTTAAGCCTTTTCGGCTTCGTCACTTTTTCCTGTTCATTGGCACGTGAAAGTAACAATTGGCTTGATTTTTCGACCCCAACGCGCTTTTGGCGAAAAATGAAATAACTAATGATTGATTGTTGTAAGCGGGACGCCAGGAGTTAACGTTAGTCTTTAGACAAATTAAAAAACTTCATGATCTCACAAAAGAGTCACCGCACGGTGATGTCATGGATTTACGCTGAAAGTTTCACCGATGGCGAAACTAGCCACTTTGGAGCACAGCAGCATAACAGTCATCAACCGGCTCCTGGCCAGAATTATAATAACCCATATGTCTGCCCTCCTCAAGCTTACGGCCACAACGATCCAGAATTTGCAGAGAGCAATGTTAATGGCAGCTACAATGCTCTAAACATAGAACCGGGTAACATTTAGGGGTAAAATGGAAGAATCTTTCCGAAGCTGAAAAGCGCCCTCACATTCAAGAGTCGAAACGACTGGCTGAAGAACACATGAAACGACACCCCAATTACAAATATCGGCCTCGTAGAAAAAAATCAGTGGTCCGAAAAAAAGTTAACAAAGGTATAAACATTACATCTGCCCCCGTTTCTTATGGAACGGCAGTTCCCAATGGCGGTGTAAACAACAGCTACAGTAGCCAGGAAATGCACCAGCAACCGGTGGTGTCATGGAATTGCGCTGAACGTTTCACCAATGGCTTAACTAGCCACTTTGGAGCACAGCAGCATAACGGTCATCAACCGGCTCCTGGCCAGAATTATAATCAGCCATATGTCTGCCCTCCTCAAGCTTACGGCCACAACGATCCAGAAGTTGCAGAGAGCAATGTTAATAGCAATTACAATGCGCTAAAATTTGAACCCAGTAATAGTTACCATTCTGCTCTGGCAAATATACATTGGCAACGCTATTGCATATTCCACCCATAATTGTTACAACGTACCCCAATTACAGGAAGCGTCGATGCCAAGTTGCAGAACTGCTGTTGTTACATAAACAACTTATGATTTGACCAATTATTTGGCTTCTATTCGAATGTGAAATGGTGATGAAATTGTTCTGATGTGACTACGACTATAGTTCGGACAATATAACAATATAGACTTAATGAAAGTTTTGTCACCACATTCATGGTGACCCGACTTTCTTCTACAAGAGAAGAACACTGCACTTCTGAAAAAATTCGATTTATTAAAAGGTATCTCTCTGAAAAGTGCAAATTGGAGTCAGATAAGGATTGAGAGACAAATTGCATTTAGCGGTCGGTTAACCAGCAAATTGCGGCAGAAATTTCAAAAATTTTGGAAGTATCCAGTTAAAAGAATTCTCGCTGACGAACAATGACTGTCATGCTACTGACGTTATGGATTATAGCTGATGACAACGCTGGCCAACGCTTCCGATTGATTCCTAGACGGTAAAGTGCATTACTCATTTCTGAATAAATGGTAGCTTAATTCTTGGTGTTAGCATACTTCAGCGCACGTATTTCATGATAATATTGGGATTCAAGTTGATGACCTCCTCGTGGTGAATCATGGAAACTGACGTCTGTCAAGCTATGAGAAAAGTAAACAAGAAGCTATTTAGCAAAACGCGAATTCAGCCCCAGCAGCCTAATACTGACCCGAAGCATGTGCCCTCCTTAGGGCGGGCATCTCGAACTGCCGAACGAGAAGGTGTCACGCTGTTACAGCTGAATGTTGAAGGTCTCACAAAAGCCAAAATCAACATCTTGGAACACCTTGCGAGTACCCACATAGTCACCGCCATCCTTATACAAGAAACCCATGCAATTGATACATCTCGCCTCAAGATCGCCGGATACACCTTGGCTGGCCATACCGAGAGCGCAATCCATGGCACAGCTACATTTGTGAAGCAAACAGCCAAATGGAAGCACATGGCAACATGTGCTGCTAACTCCGAAACAGAATGGACGGCTGTAGATGTGGAAGGCGTTAATGTCATCAATGTCTACAAACCGCCCCCTCCAGGCTACTTAAAAATTCCAGCCCATGTGTTTATGCTGGCGATTTCAACTGCCACAGTACTATCTGGGGCTACAGCGCTACAAACCACGATGGCGCAGCACTTGAAGAATGGGCTTCGGCCTCCGATGTCCACCTTTTGTTTGACCCAAACCAGCCAGGCAGTTTCTGCTCAGGCAGATGGAACACCACCTCCAACCCTGACCTGGCTTTCGCAAACCTCAACACTGGTCCTAACCCGAGACGTTCTACTTACTATCACTAACAAAACCAATGAACCCAATAGAACCATTGAAAACAAAACCAGTCAAAAGATAGAACCTCCGGAAAGCCAGCTGGCAACAATACACTCGATTGGTTGAGTCTGGATCTGAAAAGCTACCAGACCCCAACTCGATCAGCTTGAATGTAGCCTGCTCTGCATTCTGCCAATTACTCACTGACGCTGCAAAGAAGTCCATACCACGTGGCCGTCGGCAACACTACATCCCTACATGGGATGATGAATGTAATAACCACTATGACGCAATCGTGAGTACCGAGCAACCTAGTAATGCTGCCTCCAAGGCAACAGACCTGCTAAACTGCCTCGACAAAAAACGTAGGAAGCACTGGGAGCATACTGTAAAAGACATTCCAGCAGAAAAGCGTGGAAGATCTTTAACCACCTCACTGGACGAAACTCCCAGTCAAAACAATGCCCGATTACAGCCAATTCCATAGCTGGACAGCTCATAGCCAATGGCCGTTTTAGTAATGCAGACAAGAACCATGCACGCAAGGTAAAGCAGGAATGCAGTGCACTATGGAAGGCACCTGGGCCAGATGGACATCTTTCCACGCCATTCACCATCCAGGAACTCTCGAGTGCTACTTTGCAGCTGAAGAGTGGGAAAGCCCAAGGACCGGATAACATCCCCCAGAGTTCCTCAAACAGTGTGGTCCCAAATGTCAAACAGGACTCAACAACCTATTTTCATCTTGCCTCCGTCGCATGGCGATCCCGAAGATCTGGCTCAGGGCCAATGTTATCGCCTTGCTAAAGCCTAACAAACCCTAACAATTGTACAGCAGGTGCTGAAGCTCACCGATAACATCGAAGACTGCTTCGAGCGAAGACAGAAAGCGGGTGTGGTCCTGGTGGACCTCACGGCTGCCTAAGACACCGTGTGGCAGCAAGGCCTAACCGACACCTAGTGCGTTTCATTACTAACGTCTTGTCCAACCGCAGTTTCACTCTCAAGACCAGTGAACTGGAAGAACGTGGAGGAGACCCTGACAAAGGACACGCAGTACATCGTAGACTTTCTTGAAAAATGGAGACTAAAGTTGAGCATTGCAAAAACAACAACTACCGCGTTCCACCTCAACAACCGTGAGGCGAACCGTCAGTTAGCTACCCAACTGAACAGGATTGTATTGCCTAACATCCAGCAACCACGGTACCTTGGAGTGACACTGGACCGCCAGGTAACGTATAAACCACATATTGCAGCCTTCCGAAGCAAGATATCGACAAGAAACAACCTTCTAAGACGTCTGGTTGGAATCTCATGGGGTGCATGCACCTCCACCCTTCGTACTGCAGCGCTTGCGATTGTCCACAGTGCTGCGGAGTACGCTACTCCAGTCTGGTGTAAAAGTGTGCATGCGAAGAAACTGGACACCATCCTAAACGAGACCCTCAGGATCATTACTGGCAGGCATCGCTCCCTCCAAATATCGGAGAGTACAAGCAACCCACAAGATTGCATGCCGAGCCATGAACAGAACCAATCATCCCTTGTACGGAACCCTAAGCAGCCAACTTCACAGTGGCCGTCACCGACTGGTTTCTCGCCGCCCCTTTTGCAGACACGCTACTGCACTTGTAAACGCCGGCTTTTAACATCAACACTGCATGGTGCAACGACTCGAAAAAAGTGTCCCACCCAGTTCAATGTGGAGCCCTCCACCACCCCCCCCCCTGATGGCGCAGACCTTCCTCGAAAGGTCTGGACAACCCTGAACCGCCTCAGAACTGGAGTAGGCCGTTTTGGCGAATGCATGCACCGCTGGGGCCTCAAAACATCACCATCATGTTTTTGCGGTGCAGAATCACAAACGGCAGAACACATCATCTTCGACTGTCGTGTCCTACACCCACCAATAGGCTAAGAGGACCTGAATACCCCTGACGAAGAAAGGAAGATTATGCTTGAGCCGACCTCGTACGAAAGAAGATGATAATATTGACAAAATTATTAAATACGTTTGGGTAGTGTTAGCGGCAACTACACCGCGTCAGATTTACTTTTATGTTCCACTTGTTGACGGAGGACGTTTATTAAACAGGATATTTCCCACAGCTGTCTTTAGGTGTTGGTGGTAGTCAGACACATTCAAATCTACTTGCAATCACTGATAGAACCTTCCACTTTTTAAACGCAGTTTCCTGTAGGGCAAGGATTGCTTTAGCCTAATTGCGCATCTTTAGAACAACCACAAAAAGTGCCTAGCTGACAAATCGAAAAATCCTGTTGGGCGAAGAATGTAGCATTGTTTAGCAGCCCAAACCATTAGTGACATTCCTGCTTCTTAATCTTCAGTGAATGCCTATACATATTTCTTTTTGTGTGTAAAATTAGAATCAGAGCAAATGTTTCCTCACAACACCAAGCAGTTATTCAAAACAGGTGCACAACTGTTACCGGTCTTTCTCTAGTGCTGCTTGGAAAAGACCTGCAGTTAGATATATCACATCACGTCCACACAGCAGTACAGTGTCGATAGAAATAACTCGGGCAAGGCGTAACCAAATTAATAAGTGCTTCTGGCCGAAGGCAGACAAGACTGCGGTACCACAAACCTAGCGTATCAGAAAACAACCTTACAAAATTCATAACTTTCGTTAGCGTTGACAGTGATATTGCATGTTCTGTTTTATATATTCTTATAAGATGCCCTGTTCCATCTTTGTCAAAAAAATAATTCCAAGCAGTCTCTCTCGTTTACAGCTTTTAATTTCAGTCAAAAAAGAAAGGCCATGTTTAAATAGCCATGAAGATGCAAATGGCAATATAAATTTGTTTGCTTTTGCACAGATCATGGAATAGGATTTGAAAGCAGACAGCCAAAATTCATCAAGTTTGTTTGTGGAAACAGCGTTTGAAAAAACGGGTCGTTTCGTAAGGCAATGAGCTGTTCTTCTTCTTCTGTAGAAAGATTGCTTCCAAATGGATTAACTACCCATCTAAAGTTGTTAACAGCAAATTCTGGGAAGTAATGTTGCAGTGCAAGCTGAAGTCCAGACAATGTGCTCATGATTTCTTGTTTATGAGTTGATTCATTAAGAGCGGGAAACGAAACAAAGATTTTCTTCGAGACCTTGGTTTTCCACAATGTCAACTTTTCGTCTAATGATCGTAGTTTTGATGTTGTTGTAATAATAATTCAAACTGTTCAGTTAATCAAACAAGTCAGAAAGAAACAAAAATTTCACCCACCAACTTTCAAAGTCTTTTCTTTGAGTTTACATGAAAGAAATAACTTGAGTTTTCAAATGCACCATGCGCTTAAACACCCTTCCTTCAGAAAGCCATCGTACCTCGGTGTGATAGAGCAGGCACTCGTACTCTGAATTCATGGCTTTACAAAGCTGAGAAAAGGGTCGATTTTGTAGCGACCGAGATTTAATGTTGTTTACCACATGGCTTACCTGATCCATAACTTCTTTTAAATCTGCAGGCAAAGATTTAACTACGAGAGCTTCTCTATGGATCATGCAATTTACAACTATCACGTTCGGATTTTTTTGAAGCACGTATGCCACAAATCCTTTATTTTCCCCCCGCATTGAAGGACAACCATCAGTACAAACGCTCAAGCAGTTAATCCGCTTCAACTCAGAAAGCAAAATATTTTCATCTACCAATTCGAATACGTTTTCTACTTTGGTTGTGCCCTTTAATTCTTTTGCAAAACAAACATTCATTTACCAATGTTTCATTGTTAATGAAGCGAATAAAAGCCAGCAGATGAGCTTTCCCAGTTCTGTCAGTAGATTCGTCAACTTGTAAAGACCATAAGTACAGACAGCTCGTCTGTAGCAACAAAGTGTTCGCGAACATGATCGTTTAAATCTGAGGATAGCTCTTTTATCCTTCGTGAAATTGTGTTACTATTTCGGCATCAGCATTACCAAGCATGTCTTTATCAACAATGGCCAATGTTTAACTGGTCCAACGTTTACATCATTTTATTTTAATACATAAAACGTCAATAGCAAGAAGTCGATGAAATATCGAAATTGTGGTGTGTTTCTGCTATATTTTCACTAGGTTTGGGCTTTCTAGGAAGGCCGACAAATGGCCGAAGACAACCCAAAAACGCATAATTGGCAAATTTCTAAACACTTAAGGGGAAAATGGAAGATGATGTCGGAGGAGGAAAAACGCCCTTACGTTGAGAAAGCGAAACGCCTGCGAGAAGAGCACATGATAAAGCACCCCGATTACAAATATCGGCCTAGGAGAAAGAAATCAAGATCCACAAAGAATGGTAAAAATTGCGTTAACGCTACATGTGGTCGAGGTTACTACACAATAGCAGCCCCATTAACGGCGCAAGATCAACAGCATCCGCTGCATGAACCGGCTCTTACACCGAGTTATACTAACCAGCTTGTTCACGCTACTCCAACAAGTAGTTTCATTGGTCCTGATATCGGACATAGCAATGATGGCAATTACGCTGGTCCAGATGTTGGAGCCAGTAATAATTACCCTACTGCTTCTCTAACTCCTGGATCCTGTTATATTTACGAGTCTGATTCAATTTCTTATCCATCTAACCCTGCAAATGACAATGCGGCTGCTTTCCTACAAAATAATTATGAGCACTCTGAACAATTTGTACATGGGCAAGAATCTATCCGTCTAGATGTAGCCCTCCGACAACTTATAATAACATGCATAACTATTTCTCTGACGGCAATTCTTAATGTGCGAAAAAAACGAATTTTCCTAAAAATATAAAAAAATATGTGTAATGAAAATTCCTTAGTTAATTCGCCCCGTTTTATCTTAATTACTTCGTGTGTTTCTGTTTCGGGCAGTTCTTAATCGTAGACACGACTACTTCACTGTTGGTATTGTGTCAAACGAACATCTTTCGAGCTGTGAGGTTGTGTTGCTTTTCTCTTATTATTGCTTTACTATTATTCTATTATTTCAGATGAATGATTTACGTTAAATAAAGCTAAGAATAACGGCATCATTTAGTACAATATGAAATATAAAAAGTGAACTATATTTACATCATTTTATTTTAATACATAAAACGTCAATAGCACAAAGACGATAAAATATCGAAATTGTGGTGTGTTTCTGTTCTCTTTTCATTAGGTTTGGGCTTTCGAGTAAGGCCGAAGACAACCCAAAAATGCATAATTTACAAATCTCTAAACACTTAGTAGCAAATTGGAAGATGATGTCGGAGGAGGAAAAACGCCCTTACGTTGAGAAGGCGAAACGCCTGCGAAAAGAACACATGACAAAGCACCCTGATTACAAATATCGGCCTAGGAGAAAGAAATCAAGATCCAAAAAAAATGGTAAAAATTGCGTTAACGCTCCATGTGGTCAAGGTTACTACACAACAGCACTCCGATTAACGGCGCAACAACAAGATCAACAGCATTCGCTGCATCAGCACCATCAGTGACCAAAAACTTAAGAGTTTATAGCATTTGTAATCGGCTCCCACAGTAGGGACACATCAAACTAATCTGGACTAAAAGCATCTCTTGGACCAAGTTATTATAGTCAGCAATTTGTCTACATACGTAACTACACCGCGTCAGATATTGGAGCCAGTTACATCTGGTTGTAAAATTAATTACCGGATCCCCGGTTATATTTTGTAACTTTGCTCGATTGTGCTTTAAACCTATAAAGTAATCTGAACCCAATATGCACAGCATAAAGTACATACTCACTCACTCAGAGTTGCCATTTCCCGTAAGTGCCTTATTAGGGGTGGCTCGTGAGCTCGTAGCACCCTATAAGTAAGACAAGGACTGCTTTAGCCTAACTACGCATCTTTGGACCAACCATAAAAAGTGCCTAGCTGACGAATCGAAAAATCCTGTTGCAGTGCTATATATGGTAGCTATGCCGTCTATTATGTAGTAATAATAATAATCATAATAGTGGCATTGATGTAATAGCAGGAAGGAGAAGCATGCAGCGTAGTTTTGTACCAGCACCCCAAACCACTAGCTAGCTACACTCCTGAGAGAGAGAGTTTTTTTTGCAAGTCCAAGCTAAAAACAATTTCCAGACAGTAAAAACATTAACTGCTCTGAAATAACCAAAATGCATGTTAGCGTTTTTTTGTCACACATGACGGGAAGTAGAAACGTGATAGTACTGAAGAATTTTTGGTCAACCTAGAAAAAATTCTTATAAAGACGTATTGTATACTGTTGGAAAGATAATTTTATCAGCTTTTCAATGATGGGTTTTGTCATTTCTTTTACCTTGGGGAAAAAAAGTTATGACCAAAAACGTGCCAGGGGGTAAAACACTATTTTGCCTAACATTATAATACAATTATAAGCTAAAATACGATACTTTCGTAACAGAATACAACACCATAAATTGGAATATTACTATCAGCAAAGCAAACTAACAATAGGACAGCAAAAAAATAAAATATAACTTTATTAAGAGGTATTTATCACACGTTTAAGGGGGTAAAAGTTGACCGAGACGGAGATAATAGGAGAGATTTCACCGAAATAAAAGGTTTTTCTTTTATAAGCAAGGTCATGTAAGCAACACATAAAAGTTATCTAAGACGTAGTGAAGATGTATTTAGTTAAAATGCTATTTCATAGGGTATTTTGTTACAAAAATACACCAAAACTCTGTACACCCCCAGTCCTGGAGTGCCAAAAAAGCCCGGTCTTGCTAGGGTTAAACCAACTGTAAAGATGTAAAAACGATATTTACAGTTTTAAGTTCTAATAAAATATAAACACATTTCAATCAAAATCATGCAAATGCATCCATAAAATGTCTCTCTTCTTCTCCCAATTCGTCATCAAA
Organism: Clavelina lepadiformis; assembly: GCF_947623445.1. Taxonomy (NCBI): domain Eukaryota; kingdom Metazoa; phylum Chordata; class Ascidiacea; order Aplousobranchia; family Clavelinidae; genus Clavelina; species Clavelina lepadiformis. The sequence goes on along the minus strand of NC_135246.1, from coordinate 17,909,278 downwards.
CACGACTGTAGTATTTGTGCATGTCATTCCGCAACATTCCTTGCATGACGATGTGCATGTTAAGCCCGCTTTCCGACAACAGCAGCGACTGTTGCATGATCCCTTGCAGCTACATCGAATGATTTTCAAGACATCTTCTGGTGCAGCAGCTACATCCGTCATCACTGGAGAAAACATGTCATCTTTCTTTTGCCAACCCCATGACAAGGGTTTCAAATCTGAGTTGCTTAAAGTTCTCCAAACTTTCAGCTGGTGATACACTCTGAGGCCGTGGTGATATGCAGCACGTGGTGATGGTGGAAGGAGAGCTGGATCAACGTGAGAACGATTAGACATGACCATTTCCTCGTACTTCTGTTTCCTGATTTGCGATAAAGTATACGTAGACGAGTTTAAAAATTCGAAAAACCGTATCGAAGCCCTGCCAACTTGGTTTGGAGACACGTCGTCTTCGTAGAAAACATCGGCAACATTTCGCAAACTGCTTGATTTCAACTTCTCAAATACATATATCTTGCCGAATTTATGAACTGCTGAAGTTGTATCGCAGCCCGTAAATGCATGAGCGAATAACAAGTACTCCAAAACAATAACATCTACCTTCGCAATGATATCTCTAACTCTGTAGCACTGTCTTTGCTGGCAGTTTTTCCCTCTTGTAATGTTTGTCAAGAAGATATCAGGATAGTCGCGGTGCATAGCATGATGCACTAGCAAGCAAAGGACATCAGTATCGTCGGAGTACACAGTTACAGGTGTCCCACCTACCGAATCAAAAGCAACTTGAACGATTGTTGTATCTGCATCACTAGGGCACAAATGAACTTTGAAACCATTCAACTCCAGTTGTTTCGATAAAGCCACCACAAATCTTTGTTTGTTTGTATAGTTTGAGAAAAAGATGTTCCTTTCAGTTGGGCAAGGATTTTGATTATTTAATTCAACAGTTTGAGACGTCGTACCAGAGCGTTTTTGATGGGTCGAATCTTTGGTTGACACCCTGTAGCCATCAAAAACAATAACATTGGCGCGCAAATGCTGAAGAAAACTGATGTACTTTTTGAAGATCTCATGGAACTTCTCGTTCTTCTTCCAGTCACAACACCACAACAAGGCACCGCCATCAATAATTTTTGTGGAGTCCGGTTCTTTAGTCATGACTTTAGTTTTGATTTTTGCGCAGTTCGTAGAACTCCATCTTTGAACAGTGACATTGGGTACGGTGATAACTCGTAGAAGACGTAGTCTGCAATTTCGTTTTCTGGCTTTCTCTCTATGACAACAACCAATCTCAAAAAGAGTATTAATGGATCAATGGTGATAGTATCATGGTCAATTTTCACACGGGAATAAAGGCTCTGTATAGCACGTATTTGCTTCTTCCTCTTGAAGGAATAGCTGGCAAAGGTTTTACCATCAAGTTCAGCTTGGATAGACGCCCCTATCTCCTCAGCTCGGTCACAGGTCACACTGTTGTTGTCATCAACCAACCCTGAGTCTAGAGCCATAAGCTGAACTCCAACTTTAAATGGATTGTGTGAACGAAACCAGGTTTGTACTTTTTCAAAATCATCATTATCACGTTTGATTCTTCCAGCAAATGCCTCTTTGTGTTTATCATCAGAATTTGACAATGACGTGACTGTACTGAGTGCATCTGTCACTTCTGCACACCTGTGCATGGTTTTAGTCTACACCCTTAATAAATTATCGGTGATGCCCTTGCCGATGACTCCGCCTTTTCCTTTTAGAGATTTCATGAGAATCTGTTCAATAGACAAATCAGTCCAGATTCCTGCCCATTGTTTGTTAGAACGCCTGACGGTGTGCTTACCCTACATAAATTGCTGGTAGATATCTGGGTGACTTGTTTCCAATTCTGCAACTGTTTGAAGATACAGGCGACATGTTTTTGCATAATTGTTGTGGCCTGTGGCAGCAAATAGGTTCAGCATGCTTTTTGACGCAGAAATGTGTAGTAACCAGTCGCTTGTTCTCTCTGCTCGAATAAACTCCTACACAACTGAAACGTAATTAACATAGCTCAACCACAGAGCTGATGTACGTGATTCCCGTGTGAGCTGCTCCTTTTTTCCGTGAAGAATTCCATCATCTTATGCCCAATGCTGTCATTATTATGATCAGAAGGACTGTCTGAGTCATACAATTTCTCCAAGGCACTCTGCTCTCCGGGCGCCAACTCACTCTAAAATTCTTCCAACATAAGGGACAGAATAGCTGCTGCGCATAACAGATGACGCAGCATTAAACAATGTCATTTTTTCAGTGGATGTTGGACGACCAGGTGTTGAATACTGTGCAGGATTTTCAAACCTTGTTCTGCATGGTACATGGTATCTGGCTTCAGCAGCCACCAGGTCGTGTGCAGTAAGCAGTCGTGCCTGAACAGTTTTAGCAGTTTCATCGTCTCTACTTTGGCATAAAGCAAGTGTTACGTAATATATTCCTGACGATTTTGTCCGCACCTCTTCAAATTTTTTTCGATCAGGGTGCCGTTCATCAAACATACAACTATATCCACAGTAAAAACACTGCTTTTTAAAGTCAAACGACTGTTGATCTGACCGGGTCGATACTCTCTTGCTACTGGATTGTTTAGTGCTTGAGGCTGGACGTTTCTTGGATCTCGCATGGTTTCTCAAGAAATTACGGCATGATGTGTGGATGTACGTAATATGGCCATTTTCTTTATTTTTCTGCAAAGTTGCGACCAGCGTTTCACAATCCAGTTTCAAAGCATGACCAATTATAGTGTCCAAAGGGTGTATGGTACTATCACTCTCGCAGAAATAAGCTCCAACATGACACAGTGAATCACCAGTCCGATAGCCTTTTCTACACTTAACACAAATTGCTGTTTCTTTTTGACTAAGCATTATCTAAAAAAAACAAGCAAGGTAAATAAAACTGACCATAGTAAGTAAACAATAACATAATGAAGTTATAACGAACAACGATAGCTCTACTGGTTGATAGCTTTCTAGGTTGACCCATTTTTAGACCAAATTCTACAGGACTATGATGTTTGCTTGGTATTTGCTTCCTGGCATAACACTTCAAACATGCTTTCCAACCTGTTACTTTCCAAGTTGAGTCAAAAGTAACCAAAATCTAGAAGCTGAAGAAATAAAAACATAACTATGCTTATGCTGATTATAAGAAAATAAACTAAACATATCAATCAGAATCATTGCAACACTTTCTTTGCTTGCCGGATGCCAAAATTCAAACAACACTTTCAGTAAATCTGTTCACACAGAGAAAAAATAATGGATAAGTATATAAAAACATTGATATGACGGAGAAATGCTGGTTCTAAATAGCTGATTCTGTTACTAATACCAGCTTGAGTGTGCAAGTCATTCCTAGTACAACTACTAACCATCAATGTACGTAGCAGAAACATTTAATGAAATGACCTCGTCAGGTGGGTGCATCCCATCTTCACTGTATCGCAGCAACCAACAAAATTACTTTTTGGAACTAATTTTTTTCTGTAAGTCTAACTCCATCAACGAAAACGTGAAAGGAGACTATGACATGATAATTGGTTAGTTGTTGAACTTGTTGTGCGCTTACTGTGGCCCGGGCCCGAGCCTAACTACCAAAGCACGTTTTCCAAACATACTAGCCAACTTATCTTTTTCAGCCATTTGGCGAGGCATTCAGAGGAGACTCATATTAACTGATAATAATTGACCAAATTTTTTGTCAATTAAGTTCCGAATTGCAGCATACGACCGCCTTCAAAGAAAGTTTTCGTTTCTGGCGGAATTAAACATCACGTTTAACTGTGAAATTGAAAAGAGTGCCTTCACAATAATCCAGATCAGCGTGGTCCAACTGCAGGCCCGCGGGCCAAAGTTGGCCCGCGAGCACCGATTTTTTGGCCCGCGAACTGATAGTCAGCTTTGATAGTCGCTATTGTTGAGGAAGAACCTCGACCGCAGATGTCACATTGATCAGTATTTAATAGCTAAATTTTGAACTATTCTCATTTCAGTTTTAATAAAAAAAGAGAACTTTTTTCAGTTCTAATATCAATGTCACATTGTTTTTCAGTTCTAATTTCACATTTCTTCAGTTCTAATTTTAAAAAAATGGCCCGCAATATAAAAAAATTTTCTGATTTTGGCCCGCGATGAAAAGAAGTTGGACCACGCTGATCCAGATGATCTAGTCTACAAGAATCATTGCCTGAAGAGATGAGTCTTTTTTCTGTATCCTAACGTATCTGTTGTGTTAAGAATTTATCTTTTTCTCATGATTTCCGATTGTTCGGGCGAGCGCTCATTTTCAGTGGTCAAAAATCAACTGCGTTCGTCTATGGGACAGACAAGTTTGCAATCCTTAACTCCACTCTGCATTGAAAACGAAATTTCGAACAAAATAGACACCGATGATGCTATTAAAAGCTTGGCTTTGACCAAAACCAGAAGACATGTCCTCTGAATGTGGGTATAATACATAGATACTTCGGGTACAACTTTTGCTATTTCCTTTTAATTGTGGTTGGTACAAGAACAGGCCTTTAACTACCATGTAGCTCCAGGTCCATCAAAATGTTAATCTGGCCCTGCAAGACACAATCATACTACGATAAATACTCCAGAATAAACCCCATATGTCGAAGTAGTTTCAATTCACTGAAGGTCTGTGTGCAGTACCTCAGATAATTTAGCTACTTTCAACCGCAAAACAACAAACTTTTTGATTAATAAATTGCTTTTCACAGCGGGTCCATATGTGTGCTACTCTGTAAGGACGTCACGGTTTATGTCCCGTTGTACTGTCAGTTATCACTATCAGTTACCATCCCATCTTCACTGTATCGCAGCAACCAACAAAATTACTTTTTGGAACTAATTTTTTTCTGTAAGCTTTAACTCCATCAACGAAAACGTAAAAAGGGACTATGACATGATAATTGGTTAGTTGTTGTGCGCTTACTGTAGCCCGAGGTCAACTACCAAGGCACGTTTTCCAAACATACTACTATCCAACTTATATTTTTCAGCCATTTGGCGAGGCATTCTGAGGAGACTCATAGTAACCGATATAATTGACCAAATTTTTTGTCAATTAAGTTCCGAATTGCAGCATACGACCGCCTTCAAAGAAAATTTTCGTTTCTGGCGGAATTAAACATCACGTTTAACTGTGAAATTGAAGAGAGTGCTTTCACTATAATCCAGATGATCTAGTCTAGAAGAATCATTGCCTGAAGAGATGAGTCTTTTTTCTGTATCCTAACGTATCTGTTGTGTTAAGAATTTATCTTTTTCTCATGATTTCCGATTGTTCGGGGGAGCGCTCATTTTCAGTGCTCAAAAATCAACTGCGTTCGTCTATGGGACAGACAAGGTTGCAATCCTTAACTCTACTCTGCATCGAAAACGAAGTTTCGAACAAAATAGACACCGATGATGCTATTAAAAGCTTGGCTTTGACCAAAACCGGAAGACATGTCCTCTGAATGTGTGTTTAATACATAAATACTTCGGGTATAACTTTTGCTATTTCATTTTAATTGTGGTTGGTACAATGAACAGGCCTCTAACTACCATGTAGCTCCAGGTCCATCAAAATGTTAATCTGGCCCTGCAAGACACAATCATACTACGATAAATAATCCAGAATAAACCCCATATATCAAAGTAGTTTCAATTCACTGTAAGTCTGTGTACAGTACCTCAGATAATTTAGGTACTTTTAACAGCAAAACAAGAAACTTTTTCATTAATAAATTGCTTTCCAAAGCGGGTCCTTATGTGCGCTACTCTGTAAGGACGTCACGGGATGGACCCGCAATGTATGTCTCGTTGTGCTGTCAGTTAGGCCTATCAGTTATCGGCAAGTGTTCTCAAGACTGTTTGTCGTTATGTTTTATTTATTCCACCGCATCAAATGTCAATGATTTGATTTCTTTAAAATTTAGTAAGTTAGTGTTATAACTACACTGCCACGGATATTGGAGCTACTAACAGTTACAACATCGCTCTTTAAGCTTCACATCAGCATAAAGGTCATGAACCGGTCCTTGTACCAAGTTATAGTAAGCAGCCTGTCTACGCTGCACCAGTTACTAACTGCATCGGTGTTAAGGGTAACTACAATGCTGCAGACATTCTAGCCAGTAACAGTTACAACATTGTTGGTAAAAGTAGTGTGTAATACAAAAATCTTAATGGTAATGGTCTAATGGAACATTTCCTGCAAAAAGTTATAGTCAGCAGTCTGTCTACGCTGCGCTAGTAACTAGCTCAATCGCGCAAGTAGTTGGGCCTGGGAGGCCCGGTGAGTTAGAAAATTCTTTTAAATTTTTTCTTTTATGGTTTTTAGAGCTGTTGCTCCAGAAATGCCTAAAATAATGTGGTTTGTAAAGATTAATAAGTCCAAAAAAATGTTTGTAGGCTAAAAACAAAAGTAGCCTACACCTCAAATTGCAATTTAGGGCCTTGGAAACCCGGTTGTAGTTTAGAGTAAACTGTAGAATCGTAATCAATGTAAGTTACATTGCATTTGTACAGCGGATCTCAATAACATGTGTTCTTTTTTAGGTGCACTCTACAACAACCAAAATATATCATATGTGTGCATAGTTAGGTGTCAGCGCTGCTAATCGGGTTAGCGAGATGCTTGGAGCGTCGGCAGTTAGGGTTGTGTTTGTCAAACATTAATTCATTCAAATTCCTGTTGCTACATCCGTGGTTTTATAGGCAACTTTGGCTGAGAATCATTTTCTCAAAACGAATAACTGCCGATGTATTGAATTGAGATACGAATGACTCACGGCCTGAGAGGCCCGTAATCGGTGTTTGTGTTACAGAACAGTAATTACTAATTACTAGGGCAAGTTTTTGCAACTTTTTTTTGCAGCTTCCGGCAACTTCCTAACTACTCAAAATTTATGTAGTATGGTGTTTTAAGTTGTTTGTGAGAATTTTATATTGCAACTTTTTTCTATTTTTCATGCAACTTTTATCAAGTATTGCGCAAAATGTAAAGGAGTGATTTAAAAAACATGCTATAAAACTATTTCTAGTATTGATTTTGTTAAAGTCGCCAACACTGAATTTTGCTGCAATGCCTTGGATCAAGTTTGTATGACCTAGGGGGTTTGGGGTGTGGTATTTGACTTGTTTTGGGGGGAGGGGAGGGGTGGGTTATCGCTTTGCTGTTTGGCTTTTTGTGGAAAATTATTTCCGCATTGCGTTATTTTCTTGCTGCGTACCGGCTAAAAATGTAATTTTCGGCGGTCTCGCCAGGTCGTCCATGAAATGGGAAAGTACCAAATTTGACAGCTCTGCAGGAGCTGACAGCGAAATGCTGTCATGTAGGTTTCAAACATAAACGTAAAAATGTATGCACGATTGATTGAATAGCGAAGAAAGAAACGGAGCAAGCAGACACCCTGCGAATCTTAAACTGTTGGGTTATTCAACGGAACCTTTCGAGTATCTCATACCCTAATAATTTAAAAAAACTTGTGCATAAATGCAACTTTTTACTGCAACTTTTGTTAAAATTAAGTGCAACTTGTTGCACTACTAATTACTGTTTAAGGGTTAACAAAGAAACCGTTTATCTTGTTTCGTCCATTTGTATTCGTTCCGTCATCGACTTTTAGCTTAATCGCAGAAGTGCGGCCTACATATCAAAGTTTTGCATATATGTATTGTAACAGCTTTTTAGTGTAAGTGTCAACCAATTTAAAAAAGGAATAATTTCACCCAGAAAATGTGCCTTAATAGAAAATTAGCTTACCAATTATCTACAGCAGTGAGTCTGTGATAATATTATAAAATTGCTTGCAAATCGAATGCCGCATAGACTACGGAAATCGGCAAAGCAAAGCATTGCGTTACGTGTCGCCTATGCATGACTTCCGGTGTATCGTTATAATTCGTGACGTGAGTTATTCTTTCATTTACAGCTATTCATTGCGTCACAGTCTACGAAGTTAACCATAGAAAGTGGTCGACTTTATTATGTAGCTGTCACAATGTCTTATTTAATGTAATCGTTTAAACAAGAAACAATATAACCAGTTTATACAGTTGTCATGGTATACAATTGATTCTAAGATTAAGAGAAGCGAAACAACGACCTGAGACTCATTTCACTTCGAGGACATTAAGCAATTCTACAGACAAACATTGTAATTGAAGTGATCGTCCTTACAGGATAAGGAACGATAAACAAACATTCCATTACAAGTCATTATCACTAAAAATGCTTTGATTCAGCAGAGTATATTCCACGAAAGCACCGTCAAAAAGTGTAAAGCAAAATAACGAAAATACTGAAGACGATGAAATAAAAAAACAATTACATATGCATCCAATATAGCTTCACAAAATTACGAAAATGCGGATATGAGTAAAGGATGAAATCTTAAATTGGAATGATTGCAGCTTAAGTTAATAACAAAGTAACTGTACAGGACGCACAGAACAAATGAAACCGTAGAAATATGGAAAAACAACGAATAGTAACTATCCGCTCACCAATGCGTGCGTGATAATTGTATACTGTACAGTAGATTACCACAATAGATTGGCTTGATGAAATCATTGCACCGTCGTACGATAATGTAAAAATAACACTGTTATAGTAAACAGCATCCTGTGACTGGATGTAGAACTAAAGAACCCAACAGCATGACAATTTTTCTGTTTTTGTGAGCATTTAACCTGCTGGGCTTCGGTGCGATAGAGTCACTCTTTACCTTGCACATTATGCAGCAGAGCCACTTTGATTGCTCCTCCCGAAACTTCTTGACTCAGGAAAAAAGCAAGCCGGATGAATAAAATGAAGATACCCCATTGCCCACTGGCTTAACACTGCTAAGGATGGCGTGAGAGCAACTTAATTGCCTGCAATCTGGAGAAGATTGTATCCACTCAACCCTATACAAATAGGAGATTGTAATATAAAGATTACAATATATTCAGCTATTGTATCCACCACGTTCCCCATGGAATACATGGTCATCAATTTTTGGATGGCAGCATGACCCAGTGGTTACTTGACTCAAGCTCAAACATCTAGTTTGCGTGCACAAATAAGATCTTGCTCATAGGAAGCAGGCTGATGGTAAAACAGGGATACTTATACACAAGGCTGATTATTATCATTTCAATTTCATGGCAAGTCTGGGCAACCGTGTTGATCAGCTGCAGGAAGTCTCTTTCTATCTGCAAACTCATGAATGCATCTAATCGACAATTAGCACTCTTTGAGAACCATTGGAACCGTCGTTTGTCGAAGTGAAGACAAATTAAATGATTGCCTTTTGCTTCTGATATGCATATCAGATGGATTTCCTTTTTGGATGACTGAAGTGTTAATTAACATTAACTTAAGTTGCTCTTTCACTCTACTCAGGAATTCGAAGTTCTCTGACTATCACACACGATCAATGTACTCTGCAAATTCGTCATGTAAGAAAGCAACAATGTTGAGTAGTAGCCAGCTTTGTAGCCGAATGGTTAGAGCTGGCAATTATGCAGTGTTCATTACCCAGCAGCACTATCATGCTTGCTACAGTTCAGTGCTTCTGATAAACATTTTTAAATTCAAGCAACAAAAAAAATATGTGTATCATTCAGAACTTGCTTAAGAGCTAGCCAGATAAGTGGGGCTGGAGCAATTAAAGATTACCACAAAGTATAAATCGGTCAAAGAATTTCCTCTGTCCGATGATAAAGATTATGATACGATTTATAGCAGGCACTAACCGGGGACGGCCAATCTTTTTCAATAGCTATAGAATAGACCTCTCTTGCTTACAAATTCAAACACCTAAGTGAGGTTAATGGAAGCGAACTAAATTGACATATATGAAGTTCTAGATATTTCTATCTCAGCCGCCAAATAAAGAAAATCATGTTGATTGCTGTGAAACGCTTTGACCTTGTGCCACACTGGGACTCTGGATCGATACAGTTGACGAGTTAAAACCACACGGACAAAGACCTTCCATAACATGTTCAGCAGTGGTATGCCGCGTGTATATAATTGATGCAATTACTACAGGTTGAAGGCATAACTATTTCAACCTGATACAGAACAAAAGCACCATGTAATTACCAAAATTCAACTTAATACACTGCAAACACGAATAAGTGACTTTTGGCTACTATGAGTACCGTCTAGCCTTAGCTGGATTGCCAGTTTAAACATCATTGTGCATTTCACTGTGCAACAATTCAGCAGTCTTTAGAACATGCTTTGACTCTACATTCAGTAAGGAAGCATACGGCTATTCCAGTGCTTAGAAGCCCGAGGTAGATAACGTATAGGCCTATCAAGCCTACGAAACAGGACCAATTAAGCAGCGCTAATGCCGGACACACCAAACGCCTGAAAGAGCTGAAATCGAAAACTAAGCTATTTTGTTCATTTCAGCCTTTTCAAATATTTAGTGAGATCCATTTATAGTTTGTGCAAGGCATTCCAACGGTTTTAACTGCAGTACCGATGCCATTCCACAGATAAACCTATGCTATATGTTAAACTCTAGCCAGTAATCAAACTGTACCATACTGTAGTGCAGATCTATTCCTTTGGTATTCGGTGTGCATCAATCACTAAACCTGGGTGGTCCAAACCCAGGCCCGCGGGCCACATGTAGCCCGCAACATCATTATCTGTGGCCCGCGGAAAATCATTCAATTCAGTGATTACTAAACTTTTTCTTTTCAAGTACCAGTACATCAGTAGGCTACTGCTACTCGTCAGTAGGTTGCAGTATCACAGTGAAAAGTTTTGGGTTTTCGTTGAACAACGTTGAGTGTTGCGTCATAAACGCATGAAACCCGAATAAAGTAATTGTGACACAATGCTCTCTGCGCATTCTGAAAGTTCTCGCTAGGTCTATTAGTGATAGCTGATAAGACTGTATTTTGTTTTACCATTTCTCGAAGTGGTTTGTAAGTTATTCTGTTGACATGAGTGTGAAACGAAAGTTGACCAATTCAATTGACTGATGTAGCCTACTATGTGTGGCCCGCGAACAACGCTCAAAATAATATTGTGGCCCCAGATGCTGGCAGACTTGGACCACCCTACACTAAACAAACCTTATCCAATCGTACTGTACAATGACCAGCCATAGTCGTTCGGTTGGACTACCCATTCGACACACGATTAGCCTTACAACTATTACTTTAAAAGATGGAATTATTACTTTGAGCTAATCCTTGACGATTGGGTGCAGTTGATCCAGAAGTATTGCAATTACTGTTTTAAAAGTCAACTCAGCTCTTTAAAACATACATGAAGAGGTTTTATCATTGTAATGTGGTTAAGCTCCAATATGTTTGTATTGAAGGCATGTTCTATTTTTGTGCAAATCTCATATGTTTTGTAATTTCATTTGTGCTTTTACCATGTTTAAGTTTTCTCACATTAATTATTATCACTTCAAGTGTATCAACTGAATTTGAACATACCAATATATCTATTTGTTTAAATCATAATTTGCTACTGATGGACTTTCCAACCATGCCCCTGAGGCCGCCCTTTCATGGTCGTTAGGTTTTTTCACCAGGACATTCCCCAATAGGAATATTATAGGCTACCTGGATAATAGGTAATGCTCGTTTAACAAAACCAATGGTTACACTAAGAAGTAGTTATAGTGAAGCTTAAATACTAAACAGGCACAGCAATTACTGTGCACTTTATATACAAACAAACAAAGTGAACATAAAAGAATGTGGAGCCAACCAGATACATCATCATTAGAATAATATCTAAGAATGCTCAAACATGGGACTGGCAGAGGCTGGACGGCACATGCCATGGAAAAATGTCGTAAACTGGCGGCATCGCTGTGCTACATCTGGCAACAAGAAGTATATATAAATTTTTTCCATGATCTCTATGTACAAAGAAGTCCAATTGCTGTACTGGTATGCACTTATGCTATCATACATCTTGTAAAATGTGTGTGAACAACTCTAAACTTCATCAACAGATATTGTGATTGGGAAATTCAACTTCTTGGAAGCACTATTGTAGTCCAAGTGAGGTGATAGAGGTGCACAGTGAGGTAAATTATTGCTTCTATGTCTAACACCCATACTAGGTAGACGTTACAGCTACACCGATACTTTCAAAATATAAATGTAAAGATATTTATGTAAAGGTTGCCCACAGTGATATGGGAAATAAAAGAGTTGTCCATCCATAGGTTCCTCACTTGTTGTACACAAAGTCTGCTGCGAACAAACTCTAGGAGATTTGATACAAGGTTGCAACTGAGATATTTCTCCGTATACTTAACTTTCATTGTAAAAACAGATAGTGGCGATAAGCAAACATCTTTGACTTTGTATAAGGTCAATTAGTGATTGAGCAATATTGTCCAGAACGGCCGTCGACAGATCCTTCCAGTGTTTACCAGCCTCACCTTCCAAGTTGTAGGCCAACTGTGGCTGAGATTCCTCAAGCTCAATTGTTGTGATTATCTCCATCTCAAGGATACATTTGGGTAGTTTTCGCCATTTGATGATTTATTTATTATGCTGGGACATGTTTTCTTTTGTGAAAGCTTTATTGACGTCTTTATGATGTTTTGGGATGTTAGCTGATTTTTCGTAAAAAAATACATAGCAACAGCGATCAATCTTGGAACGAACTGTATCATATTCTACTATTCCCACCATCACACTGGTAGTAGCTCCAATATCTGTAGCAGTCTAGTTATAACACTAACTTACTAAATTTTAAAGAATTCAAATCATTGACATTTGATGCGGTGGAATAAATAAAACATAACCACAAACAGTCTTGAGAACACGTAATGGTAACTGACAGTGATAACTGACAGCACAACGAGACATAAACCGTGACGTCCTTACAGAGTAGCACACATATGGACCCGCTTTGAAAAGCAATTTATTAATAAAAAAATTTGTTGTTTTGCGGTTGAAAGTAGCTAAATTATCTGAGGTACTGTACACAGACCTTCAGTGAATTGAAACTACTTCGACATATGGGGTTTATTCTGGAGTATTTATCGTAGTATGATTGTGTCTTGCAGGGCCAGATTAACATTTTGATGGACCTGGAGCTACATGGTAGTTAAAGGCCTGTTCTTGTACCAACCACAATTAAAAGGAAATAGCAAAAGTTGTACCCGAAGTATTTATGTATTATACCCACATTCAGAGGACATGTCTTCCGGTTTTGGTCAAAGCCAAGCTTTTAATAGCATCATCGGTGTCTATTTTGTTCGAAACTTCGTTTTCGATGCAGAGTAGAGTTAAGGATTGCAAACTTGTCTGTCCCATAGACGAACGCAGTTGATTTTTGACCACTGAAAATGAGCGCTCGCCCGAACAATCGGAAATCATCAGAAAAAGATAAATTCTTAACACAACAGATACGTTAGGATACAGAAAAAAGACTCATCTCTTCAGGCAATGATTCTTGTAGACTAGATCATCTGGATTATTGTGAAGGCACTCTTTTCAATTTCACAGTTAAACGTGATGTTTAATTCCGCCAGAAACGAAAACTTTCTTTGAAGGCGGTCGTATGCTGCAATTCGGAACTTAATTCACAAAAAATTTGGTCAATTATCAGTTAATATGAGTCTCCTCTGAATGCCTTGCCAAATGGCTGAAAAAGATAAGTTGGCTAGTATGTTTGGAAAACGTGCTTTGGTAGTTAGGCTCGGGCCCGGGCCACAGTAAGCGCACAACAAGTTCAACAACTAACCAATTATCATGTCATAGTCTCCTTTCACGTTTTCGTTGATGGAGTTAAAGCTTACAGAAAAAAATTAGTTCCAAAAAGTAATTTTGTTGGTTGCTGCGATACAGTGAAGATGGGATGGTAACTGATAGTGATAACTGACAGTACAACGGGACATAAACCGTGACGTCCTTACAGAGTAGCACACATATGGACCCGCTGTGAAAAGCAATTTATTAATCAAAAAGTTTGTTGTTTTGCGGTTGAAAGTAGCTAAATTATCTGAGGTACTGTACACAGACCTTCAGTGAATTGAAACTACTTCGACATATGGGGTTTATTCTGGAGTATTTATCGTAGTATGATTGTGTCTTGCAGGGCCAGATTAACATTTTGATGGACCTGGAGCTACATGGTAGTTAAAGGCCTGTTCTTGTACCAACCACAATTAAAAGGAAATAGCAAAAGTTGTACCCGAAGTATCTATGTATTATACCCACATTCAGAGGACATGTCTTCTGGTTTTGGTCAAAGCCAAGCTTTTAATAGCATCATCGGTGTCTATTTTGTTCGAAATTTCGTTTTCAATGCAGAGTGGAGTTAAGGATTGCAAACTTGTCTGTCCCATAGACGAACGCAGTTGATTTTTGACCACTGAAAATGAGCGCTCGCCCGAACAATCGGAAATCATGAGAAAAAGATAAATTCTTAACACAACAGATACGTTAGGATACAGAAAAAAGACTCATCTCTTCAGGCAATGATTCTTGTAGACTAGATCATCTGGATCAGCGTGGTCCAACTTCTTTTCATCGCGGGCCAAAATCAGAAAATTTTTTTATATTGCGGGCCATTTTTTTAAAATTAGAACTGAAGAAATGTGAAATTAGAACTGAAAAACAATGTGACATTGATATTAGAACTGAAAAAAGTTCTCTTTTTTTATTAAAACTGAAATTAGAATAGTTCAAAATTTAGCTATTAAATACTGATCAATGTGACATCTGCGGTCGAGGTTCTTCCTCAACAATAGCGACTATCAAAGCTGACTATCAGTTCGCGGGCCAAAAAATCGGTGCTCGCGGGCCAACTTTGGCCCGCGGGCCTGCAGTTGGACCACGCTGATCTGGATTATTGTGAAGGCACTCTTTTCAATTTCACAGTTAAACGTGATGTTTAATTCCGCCAGAAACGAAAACTTTCTTTGAAGGCGGTCGTATGCTGCAATTCGGAACTTAATTGACAAAAAATTTGGTCAATTATTATCAGTTAATATGAGTCTCCTCTGAATGCCTCGCCAAATGGCTGAAAAAGATAAGTTGGCTAGTATGTTTGGAAAACGTGCTTTGGTAGTTAGGCTCGGGCCCGGGCCACAGTAAGCGCACAACAAGTTCAACAACTAACCAATTATCATGTCATAGTCTCCTTTCACGTTTTCGTTGATGGAGTTAGACTTACAGAAAAAAATTAGTTCCAAAAAGTAATTTTGTTGGTTGCTGCGATACAGTGAAGATGGGATGCACCCACCTGACGAGGTCATTTCATTAAATGTTTCTGCTACGTACATTGATGGTTAGTAGTTGTCCTAGGAATGACTTGTATTAGTAACAGAATCAGCTATTTTGGACCAGCATTTCTCCGTCATATCAATGTTTTTATATACTTATCCATTAATTTTTCTCTGTGTGAACAGATTTACTGAAAGTGTTGTTTGAATTTTGGCATCCGGCAAGCAAAGAAGGTGTTGCAATGATTCTGATTGATATGTTTAGTTTATTTTCTTATAATCAGCATAAGCATAGTTATGTTTTTATTTCTTCAGCTTCTTCTACATTTTGGTTACTTTTGACTCAACTTGGAAGTCAGACACTTGCATTCGTTCAAAATTTATGTCCGTTTTGTTTCCTAAGTGACAGGTTGGAAAGCATGTTTGAAGTATTATGCCAGGAAGCAAATACCAAGCAATCAGCATATTTACTCGAGAACATCACGTTTCTACTTCCTGTGATTTTTGTCATGTGAGACAAAAAACGCTAACATGCATTTTGGTTATTTCAGAGCAGTTAATGTTTTTACTGTCTGGAAATTGTTTTTAGCTTGGACTTGCAAAAAAAAACTCTCTCTCAGGAGTGTAGCTAGCTAGTGGTTTGGGGTGCTGCTACAAAACTACGCTGCATGCTTCTCCTTCCTGCTGGAGTGGGATAATTAGCTAATACTGCTATTACATCAATGCCACTGTTATGATTATTATTATTACTACATAATAGATGGCATAGCTACCATATGTAGCACTGCAACAGGATTTTTCGATTCGTCAGCAAGGCACTTTTTATGGTTGTTCCAAAGATGCGTAGTTAGGCTAAAGCAGTCCTTGTCTTACTTATAGGGTGCTACGAGCCACCCCTAATAAAGCACTTACGGGAAATGGCCTATACAATAACACTTCCTCCTTTAACAAGTGACATTTTTGCAAGAAAAATAGAAAATTACGAATATGGTCTGAAGTTTGCAAATTTTAATAACTCTGAGTGAGCGAGTATGTACTTTATTCTGTGCACATTGGGTTCAGAAACTTCAGATTACTCTAAACTAACTTGTTCTTTCAGAATACTTTATAGGTTTAAAGGAGCAAAGTGACAAAGTATAACCGGGAATCCGGTAATTAATTTTACAACCAGATGTAACTGGCTCCAATATCTGACGCAGTGTAGTTACGTATGTAGACAAATTGCTGACTATAATAACTTGGTCCAAGAGATGCTTTTGGTCCAGATTAGTTTGATGTGTCCCTACTGTGGGAGCCGATTACAAATGCTATAAACTCCTAAGTTTTTGGTCATAGGCTAATTGGTCACTGATGGTGCTGATGCAGCGAATGCTGTTGATCTTGTTGTTGCGCCGTTAATCGGAGTGCTGTTGTGTGGTAACCTTGACCACATGGAGCGTTAACGCAATTTTTACCATTCTTTTTGGATCTTGATTTCTCTCTCCTAGGCCGATATTTGTAATCAGGGTACTTTGTCATGTGTTTTTTTCGCAGGCGTTTCGCCTTCTCAACGTAAGGGCGTTTTTCCTCCTCCGACATCATCTTCCAATTTGCTACTAAGTGTTTAGAGATTTGTGAATTATGCATTTTTGGGTTGTCTTCGGCCTTACTCGAAAGCCCAAACCTAATGAAAAGAGAACAGAAACACACCACAATTTCGATATTTTATCGTCTTATGTATTAAAATAAAATGATGTAAATATAGTTCACTTTTTGTATTTCATTTTTTTTTTATATTTTTAGGAAAATTCGTTTTTTTCGCACATTAAGAATTGCTGTCAGAGAAATAGTTATGCATCTATAAGTTGGCGGAGGGCTGCATCTAGAGGGATAGAATCTTGCCCATGTACAAATTGTTCAGAGTGCTCATAATTATTTTGTAGGAAAGCAGCCGCATTGTCATTTTGCCTCGATGTTTCCGGCATTTGGTGTATGTTGCAATTATTCTAGTCAGAATATGCAATAGAATTGCCATTAGCAGGGTCAGGTGGACAAGAAATTGGATCAAACTCGCAAATATAACTGGATCCAGGAGTTAAAGAAGCAGTAGGGTAATTATTACTGGCTCCAACATCTGGACCAGCGAAGTTGCCATCATTGCTATGTCCGATATCAGGACCAATGAAACTACTTGTTGGAGTAGCGTGAACAAGCTGGTTAGTATAACTCGGTGTAAGAGCCGGTTCATGCAGCGGATGCTGTTGATCTTGCGCCGTTAATGGGGGCTGCTATTGTGTAGTAACCTCGACCACATGTAGCGTTAACGCAATTTTTACCATTCTTTGTGGATCTTGATTTCTTTCTCCTAGGCCGATATTTGTAATCAGGGTGCTTTATCATGAGTTCTTCTCGCAGCCGTTTCGCCTTCTCAACGTAAGGGCGTTTTTCCTCCTCCGACATCATCTTCCATTTTCCCCCTAAGTGCTTAGAAATTTGCCAATTATGCGTTTTTGGGTTGTCTTCGGCCATTTGTCGGCCTTCCTAGAAAGCCCAAACCTAGTGAAAATATAGCAGAAACACACCACAATTTCGATATTTCATCGACTTCTTGCTATTGACGTTTTATGTATTAAAATAAAATGATGTAAACGTTGGACCAGCATTGGCCATTGTTGATAAAGACATGCTTGGTTATGCTGATGCCGAAATAGTTAAGAGTAGTTCCGTTGTCAAATAACACAATTTCACGAAGGATAAAAGAGCTATCCTCAGATTTAAACGATCATGTTCGCGAACACTTTGTTGCTACAGACGAGCTGTCTGTACTATGGTCTTTACAAGTTGACGAATCTACTGACAGAACTGGGAAAGCTCATCTGCTGGCTTTTATTCGCTTCATTAACAATGAAACATTGGTAAATGAATGTTTGTTTTGCAAAAGAATCGAAGGGCACAACCAAAGTAGAAAACGTATTCGAATTGGTAGATGAAAATATTTTGCTTTCTGAGTTGAAGCGGATTAACTGCGTGAGCGTTTGTACTGATGGTTGTCCTTCAATGCGGGGGAAAAATAAAGGATTTGTGGCATACGTGCTTCAAAAAAATCCGAACGTGATAGTTGTAAATTGCATGATCCATAGAGAAGGTCTTGTAGTTAAATCTTTGCCTGCCGATCTAAAAGAAGTTATGGTTCAAGTAAACCATGTAAGTTAAAGTCGTTTGAAAAAATATGGCAACCCGTTTAAATTGTTGCTCCAAAACTGTGACCCAAACAAAATGTATTTCTATAATGTTGTTTGTTGTTTTATTATGCAGTTATTAGTTTCAGCTGGTTTGATATTTGTTACTACCTGCGCGCTTGAGACCAGAATTGAAATGATTGAATGATTGTTTATGAGCAAATTTGGAATTCTTCACCGAACTTTGTAGCATTGCATCTACGCACTCTTGAACCAGATGATACAAAACAGGCAAAACTCAAAACAGTAACAATTGAATTTTAGTCATTTATAATTTTTGTCACTTGTTATTAACTCTTTTTATTAAAAGAGAAAAAGAAATTGGAACAACCGTTTTAGAATGTGAAGCAATCTGCAGAACTGGCGTTCAACATCATTCATTCCAGCATCTGATACAAATATAGTCGATGCTGGACTTCCAAGGACACAAAGGAAGCCGACTTACTGCATTATGTTAAACGCTCCGAGTCCATTGGCTCCCTTCATATTGTTTTTCTTCTTCATAGAGATTGGATTTGTTGGTTATAGTTTGTATTTTTAAAGGAGGTGTTATTTCATTTTGATATTAAGCAATCATTTCGGTATTTTAAGAGAGATAAAGCAACAGATATTTTTTTGAAAAGTATTTATCGCCGATAAATTAGCTGTATTTCAGGACACCCTTGTTATTAGCATTTCCCTATGCCCAGTAGTTATATAGTTACGGTTTAATTGCCTACGATAAAGTCGCAGACGATTTATTGTTTAGCGGCCATTGTCTGGACGTTGACTTAAAACAGGTTTTTGGTAAATGCTGGGTGCCGAGACCCCGAAGGCGCTAATTAAAGATTTCTCAATTGTTTGAAAATCAACAACATTAATTAAAAGAACACTAACGTGGACAATGGAAAATAATATCTTATTTTATCTCCTGATCATATTTTACTAATGTTTCCTAAAATAGCGCTTTAATCACACATCGTCTTGTTGTTTTGCCTATCTTTGGCCACCTGTGAATGGGCGGTGAAAACAACTTCTGATTCTCGCAGTTAAATTGAAAGATATTAAAACAGCGAAGATTAATTTATTTTCTTCAAAACATTTTGTGCCTTCGCATGCTTGCACATTTGCGGTTTTCTGTCATACGTAACAAACAACGCGCGTTTTTATGGTCACTTTCAAAATACCGCGGAAAACTAGAACTCTATTTATTCGAAAGTGCATGTCGGTCAATTGAAACAACGTACAATGCTCAGCCAACGTTTTGTTTCGCAGTACTACAATTTTCCAATAGCGCCATGAAAGAAAAGTCAAGATATGATTTTGTTTGTTTATTTGTAGTTTATTCGATGACGCTTAAAACTTCGTTGAAATTTACAGGTTTAAGCATAAAATTGTGAGTTCAATGTTATTGAAAAACACACTTGATAATACAACTGCCGATGCACGTGACGAGACTTTTCATTAAAATATGAAGATAAATCACTCTTTGAACGTACTAAGTCTGATCATAATCATCCAATGAGTCTCGGGTCTTTGCCCAACATTTTATGAAAGAACATGGTCCACGACATATAACTGTATATTACATTGCTCGAGTTATCGAAAAAGCCATCACTTAATGAATTGTTCAGCTTGACTTCCTTCAGGCAGTTTGGATCAAGATCCTTTGTAACAGCTGTGGACATATAATTAAATAAAATTTTCTTCCTTGCAAAAGAAATACCCAAGGTGGAGCAATATGCTGTATCCCGCCGTGAATTGAACTACTTTTAATACACGGTCTTTCTAGCAAAGGTCTTTGTCCAAATTGGGGTCACATCGCTGCTTTATCCGACCATACTCGCGCTGAGGACCCATTTTTCAGCTCCAGGAATTAATCCAGATTTTCTTTTTGCCGTTACATCCGATGGTGGGAAAATGACATAATCGGTTGCATTAACAGTGACATGGGCGTTTCTTGGCTGTGTTCATGTGGCAACTTGATCCTTATATTACTATGAAGTCGTGATGCAAGTAAAAGGTTAATTTTTATCGATAAAGCTGAAAAAACAAATATTAATCTGCTTCAAGAAACATTTATTTGCTCACTAAGAGACCTATCAAAAGTACTGAACTCAAACGTACACAACTCACACAAAGGTAGACAGTATATACACATCATAGTCTCTAATATATTTTTGCATCCTAGAGTATGACCATATAAAATGTATTGTAAATGTATACACAAACCTTGCCACATATTCCTATGACTATTTCCGCGTTCACAAAAGCACAAAATGCATAATTAAGTGTGTGATACTCCAAGCTTTTACATATTATGAACATGTAAAAATGACTGTAACACTGAGTTCATGAAGTGTTGTTAATGAAAGAAGCAAACCCAGTAGTAAACAAACAAGAGGCAAAAAAGAATTGCACGTATCCTATTATTTTAAATATTGATCAAACTTTGCATGTACCAGACCTTACGCCAACCTTATCTGTCGTTACCGAAAGCTGCATCCAACCTTACCTTTATCGTTCGATTTTATTCCCGCGTTTTAAAAACCTTTATCAAGTTCTGTTTGTAACAATCTATTTTTTCCTGTATGGCTGTAGTCAAAACACTATACCTCAGGAAAATCTATGCACACTACGTATTCCCCTATCCCCTTTTACATTATCCTCGGTGCTCCTGGCATGGTTGTTACGAAAACACTTCTTTAGGAAAATCTGTGTCAACTGCATATGTACCCCGGTGCTCCAGCTCGGCAAACAGGTTTATAAAGTAGGCCTACTTAACTCAATGTAACGCCGATTCACTTAAAACATGGAAAAATATATAGCTTTGACCAGTTTCATCCTTTTATTCAACGTATTTAGCCTCCGGAGAAGTACAGTACATCATGCATATGCTCCTGTTAATGAAAGCCAAAAACAAAGAGGCATTATGGCTACTTGTTGTGAGTGATTGTGGAGCCATGATCTGAATTTCAAATATGATGAAATATGTTTTACTGATTTCAAAACTCTTTAATGTGTCAAAACATAGAAAACATGTTACAATTCTATACTGGAAAGTTAAAACCAAATCGTAAACTTTATGTTTTGATGTAAAAGTTAAAATTCATTGTTTGTATCAAATTTGGTTTAGAAAACTATGGTGAGTTATGTATTCATAAAACTTTTGCAGGTTAAATTTGTCATCACTAACAACGATAACTTTTATCATGGGGGCATCAAACCAAAACAGCAAACTTGCATTTGCAGCTGACTTGCAATATATGTCTCAACAGTTATATCTGCGGGACACTGAATCTGTAGGCCTATAAGCCTACAGCTAAACTGGTAAAGGGTAAACAGAACGCAAGGTGCGCTATTGTCTCTTATCTGTGGCTTCGAAAGACGCTCCACGAACAAAAGCCATCCGGTGTTATCTTCCAACATCGGCGACTAGTTTTCCATAGTCGTAAAATTTCCTGATTTTGGAAGTCTAGTTGCCCACGCAAACTCGCCAACACGTGGGAAAAAGGCAGCGACGGATTCCTATGATTTTTGACAAATCCGCGATGAAAAAAAGCAGTGGAGAGAGAAAATGTTCATTCAGTTGCCCATTAAATTATTGTTCGGGTGAATTGAACGTAGTGGACAACGGCGATGTTTTGGACTAGTTAGTTAGTTAGTGGACTTTCGTAGGATTGTTAAAAGCAGGCAATCAATTGACTGCTATTAAACTACAATGTCACAGCTATTGTTAAGTTTTATTGTTAAGTTAATGAATAGAAAATATTTGTAGAGTTTTAATACAGCTTTTATAGCTATACTAATACAACTGTCCAGGCAGGAGTAACCAACTAGACTTGTTTGTGTTCTAATGTACGATATTTTCCAGCAAAAGTTGACAAAATTCCAATAAAAATTTAGACATAACCTTCATTTAATGTTTTAACTTTTAGCC
Organism: Clavelina lepadiformis; assembly: GCF_947623445.1. NCBI lineage: Eukaryota > Metazoa > Chordata > Ascidiacea > Aplousobranchia > Clavelinidae > Clavelina > Clavelina lepadiformis. The sequence continues at coordinate 17,886,903 of NC_135246.1, read as the reverse complement.
GCCTGAGCTTATGTCGGTTTGTTTGTCGTTGTATATTCGGGTCGTTATTTTTTACAAGATGATTACAGTTTTACATTATCAGGTTTCAAAGCTTTAAATTTTTCAAAAGATTTTTCAACTGCTACAAGATGTATAACAATTATGCTTCGGGTTCTAACTTCAACCCGAACCAGAATCTTCATCCAACATACCATGAAAAAATTGGAAAAGCCCCACAGCGAATCAAAAGACCGATGAATGCATTTATGGTGAGAAAATGAAACTTTCTTTGCTGTATATAATCCTATATATTTTGTTATAAATACATGTTGTAAACGTTTTATCGCTAATGCCCATCCTTGTCATGAATCGATATTTTAAACCGACAAGGTATTTTGCCACAAACAGAAAAGTAACTTTTAAAATTCCAACTCAACTTGAAAATTAATTTTTCAACACGCGCATAATGCATTGCTCAAAACACATAGTCCATGACTATAAGCATAGATATACCGTTTCAAGAACACATTTATCGGAAAATGTGATGCTCGAATTTTAAGCTGAACAGAAGCAAGCGTCGTTCATATTTTGCTCGAGGGTATTAAAAACGATAAAGCAACTGGGTATCGAATCCAGGTCGCATAATTGCGACCCAGATGTAGTAACCAATAGGCCGCCATGTCGAGTGCCGTCCACGACTTTATGTTTAGAATAAAGTATTCCAATGAATATATTTAAACTAAATGTAAAAATCGGTTTTCATCGTTTTTCCGTCACATGCTCATTCCATTCCATTGCGCTTTTATTTCTCTTTGATTACATAGTTTAGATCGTCTTTCATGTCTAATTTCTATACATATATGCAGGTGCAGTATAAACCGATTTTAAAGTGAGAATGTGTTACTTCAGACGATGTTTAAGTTATAATATTTCCTGTTAACGCAACAACAGTAGCAAGATTTATTATTTTGTACGCTTTTGTTTGTTGTTATTTGGCCTGTACACGGTGGGTTCAAACTACAAAGATTTTTGAGGTAACTGTAATAATTTATGAAGATTCCTCTTAAGCTGCATTATATTAACAACCGGCGAACAAATGCCCACAAAGATTTAAAGTCTCAACTTGTAATTTCCGCCTATCAGACAGTTTCTCGTTATATTTCATTCCATCGCATCGCAGGAACATGATTTAAGTTGGCTGATGAATGAAATGTATAACGAAGTACATCAGAAATTTTGACAATTCATTTTCTACGTAACGAAGCAAAAATAAACATTCTCGGTTCGGATTAAAACTCTCTTTGCGATTAACCAAAAAAATAAAAACGGTTCTTAATGATAAGTCAATTTTAATATTATTTCGTTCCCCAAGTCTATGTCAAAAATATGTCTCGTCGCCATTTTGTTTGCATTGCGGCGGTGGTGGTTCTTTTGATTAATTTTATCGCGACGTATGGGACAACCACGGAATCGTTAATTAGCATCTACAGAGATTGAAAAAAATTAACGCGAACTGGTGGGTTTTTGCCAGTCGCTGTATTTGATTGAACGCATCGATCCCTAATAAGAGTATCCGATGCACTCTGCATTCACCTAAGTTAGTTTCATAAAATCATCCAGACAATGGCGAGCAAATAATAGACGGTTGGCAATTCGCAAATTGATTAAACTGAAACAAGTTGCAACAAATGTAGCATCAATTTCTTCGAATATACTTGCAGCTACCTAAACGAGAATATAAAGTTTGCAAACAGACGTTTACATCATTATAATTTAGTACATAAAACATCAATAGCACAAAAACGATAAAATATCGAAATTGTGGTATTTTCTGTTATCTTTTTACTAGGTTTGGGCCCGCGAGGAACGCCGAAAAATGGCCGAAGACAACCCAAAAATGCATAATTCACAAATTTCTAAGCGTTTAGGGGCAAAATGGAAGATGATGTCGGAGGAGGAAAAACGCCCTTACGTTGAGAAGGCGAAACGCTTGCGAGAAGAACACATGATAAAGCACCCTGATTACAAATATCGACCTCGGAGGAAGAAATCAAGATCCACAAAGAATGGTAAAAATTGCGTTAACGCTACATGTGGTCAAGGTTACTACACAACAGCAGCCCGATTAACGGCGCAACAACAAGATCGGCAGCATCCGCTGCATCAGCTGCTTCAGCCGAATCAACAGCATCGGCAGCATCAGTACCATCAGCTGCATCCGCAGCATCCGCAGCATCCGCAGCATCCGCAGCATCCGCAGCATCCGCAGCATCCGCAGCATCCGCAGCATCCGCAGCATCCGCAGCATCCGCAGCATCCGCAGCATCCGCAGCATCCGCAGCTTCAGCCGCATCAGCCGCATCAGCCGCATCAGCCGCAGCTTCAGCCGCATCAGCCGCATCAGCCGCATCAGCCGCATCAGCCGCATCAGCCGCATCAGCCGCATCAGCCGCATCAGCCGCATCAGCCGCATCAGTCGCTTCAGCCGCATCAAGAGCATCGGCAGCATCCGCTGCATCCACCGCATCTGCCCCATCAGCCGCATCAGTCGCATCAGCTGCCTCAGCCGCATCCGCACCATCTGCAGCATCAAGAGCATCTGCTGCATCAAGAGCATCCGCTGCATCAGCCGCATCAGGACCCGCTGCATCCACAGCATCAAGAGCATCAGCTGCATCAGCTTCATCAGCAGTATCAACAACATCAACAACATCAGCAGCAACAGCAACATCAGCTCCATGAACCGGCTCCTAGACCGAGTTATACTAACCAACTTGTTCACGCTACTCCAACAAGTAGTTTCATTGGTCCTGATATTGGACATAGCAATCACGGTCGCTACGCTGGTCCTGATGTTGGATCCAGTAATAGGTACCCTACTGCTTGTCTAACTCCTGGATCCAGTAATAGTTACCCTACTGTTTCTCTAACTCCTGGATCCAGTAATAGTTGCCCTACTGCTTCTATAACTCCTGGATCCAGTAATAGTTGCCCTACTGCTTCTATAACTCCTGGATCCAGTAATAGTTGCCCTACTGTCTCTATAACTCCTGGATCCAGTAATAGTTGCCCTACTGCTTCTATAACTCCTGGATCCAGTAATAGTTGCCCTACTGCTTCTATAACTCCTGGATCTAGTTATATTTACGAGTCTGATCCAATTTCTTGTCCACCTAACACTGCAAATAACAATGCGGCTGCTTTCCTGCAAAATAATTATGAACACTCTGAAGAATTTTTACATGAGCAAGATTCTATCCCTCTAGATGTAGCCAGCCGACTTCTTATACCTGCATAACTATTTCTCTGACGGCAATTCTTAATGCGCGAAAAAAAACATATTTCCCTAAAAGTATGAAATATAAAAAGTGAATTATTTTTGCAATTTAATGCAGTGTTGATGTTTTAGCGTCCGGTCGAGTTTGAACATCTGGTGTTAGTTAGTAACCGGATTTGGAATTCCATTTTGTCATACTTCTTGATTTTATTCTAAAGCTATGGAGTAGCCTAAAAGAGTAAGTTATTTGGAAGTAAGCGATATAGGTAATCAATGTTTTATGTAAGTAAAAACAGGAAAACAAATCAAAAATCTGCAACCACAGTTATACGCCAGTTTGCATAAGTAATAATTAATTAAAGTCTGTACAAACTAAAACAATGTTCGCTAAATTAATGTTATACTACAAGCGTGTAAAGAGCACAGGTAACATTCATCGTTTAATCTGTTTTCTTTTTCAAAACTTTGCAGCATGACTGGTGGTGGTTTCGCTAAATAAATATAAATGAATAAATAAATTTCGCGATATTTGGTTAAAATTGTTCTTGAAGCGGTATGTGTATGAATAGACTTTTTTTGAGTAGTGCTTTATGCGCGTCTTTAAAATCAATTTGCGAAATCAGTTGGAATATTTAAAGTTACTTTTCTGTTTGCGGCAAAATAACCTTGTCGGTTTAAAAATAATGACCCATGCCGAGGGTAAGCAACGACGATAAAACATACACATTATGTATTTACGGTAAGAAAAAAATTTGTATTGTATTACCGTAATGGCATTTGTCTAGGATTAAACTGATCAATTGGCGAAAGAATCAACTTCCGCAAGCCTTGCTTCGTAAAAGGATTTTTGAGATCTAAAGCATATAGCTCCATGTTTTGTTCACTTTAGACCACTTCACATCCGCGGCTACTTACGTGTTGCAGCAATGCTGTGCAAATGAAATGGGGCATTAAAAATGGGGCATACTTAATAAGCCATCTCGTTGGACTTATAACAGGTATCTTTCATTGAGCTATATATTTTTCCATGCCTTAAGTGAAACGGCGTTACATTGAGTTAAGTACTTTATCAACCTGTTTGCCGAGCTGGAGCACAGGGGTAAATATGCAGTTTACACAGATTTTCCTAAGGAAGTGTTTTCATAACAACCATGCAAGAAAAAATTGAACTTGTAAATAAATAAATAAAAACTAAAACTTGTGAAGGTTAAAGATACCGTCCCCTGTCGTTAAAGATAAAGATAATGTTATGTTAAGATAATGTTAAAGATATCGTCCGTCCGTCCCCTGTTAACACAAAGGCAAGATCCAAGATCCTTTTTTGAATAATTAATTACAATTTACATCTTTTGCACGATTTTGCAAATGAATTAATTTTCAATCTTTGTGCAGATATGATTGCAAATTTATAGTATAGCGAATTATCTACTTCAACGCCTGTTAATTTGGACTAAAAACTGAAGAAAAAGTAGGAGTGCCCATAAACAAAACCACTTTTTTAAGTCAAGTTGTCAAGTTTTTTAATCTCGCTGCTAATTATGCTTCTCGATGGGAGCAGTACTTTGATTGACAGATAATGAAGAAGATTTATTTTATTCTACAATTACTTGAGTGAATGAGATTAGAAGTTAGCGGAGCAGAGAGTGGGTAGGTGATTGGTTTATATACAGACACATTCGGTACAGATCGTTAAAAACCAAGCAACACTTGCATTCCAGCGGCACATCTAATCTTCAATCCGGTAGAAATGGTTTTGTCGAGTTATTGTATTCCATTGGTCACCATTCTGAACTTTTGTTTAATAGGCGCGTGCTCGTTTACCGCTTTCACGATCCACTTCAGTGGATCAGACTAAAAACTGAAGAAAAAGTAGGAGTACCCATAAACAAAACCACTTTTTTAAGTCAAGTTGTCACGATAATTCACGTACTAATTCGTTCTATAATAACCATGTTATAATTTAATACCGCACTATTGTTTTAAATCAGCATTGGTTTGCTTTCAGATGTATATTTGGAGGTATTTCACCCACGATGCGTGACTTCGTACTGTTTAGTATGAATGATTTGTGCCAGTTGTGATTCTTTTTATTGTTTTCATAGTAAGTTTTAGATTCACGCTATTTACACCTTTTACACCCTCCCCTGTACAACACCTGCCCAAAACAGGTTACGCTGCCCGCGATTTCTTATCTCGCTGCTAATTATGCTTCTCGATGGGAGCAGTACTTTGATTGACAGATAATGAAGAAGATTTATTTTATTCTACAATTACTCGAGTGAATGAGATTAGAAGTTAGCGGAGCAGAGAGTGGGTAGGTGATTGGTTTATATACAGACACATTCGGTACAGATCGTTAAAAACCAAGCAACACTTGCATTCCAGTGGCACATCTAATCTTCAATCCGGTAGCAATGGTTTTGTCGAGTTATTGTATTCAATTGGTCACCATTCTGAACTTTTGTTTAATAGGCGCATGCTCGTTTACCGCTTTCACGATCCACTCCAGACCAAGCGTACAGAATAAAGCAGTTTGTATTGGAATGTAAAACTCGTGGATTAAAACGTATAAGGAAAGTCACTAACGGAGTTGTACAGAAAAGCGATGATTAAAATTTCTTTACATCGGGCCGCTGTAACACAACAAGAACGAAGGTCCCGTCAATCCGGTTCCGTACTAGTTGCCGTGGTCGAGTTATAAGCTATCACCTTTCACGCTATCGGCAGTAACAAATATATACGTGATATACAGTAGGTATTGCTGCAAATGTTGTCTGTGATTACCAATGACATCACAAGAGTCTTCATCTACGTCACAATTAAAGGTCAATATTGCGATATTCTTTTGCTTATATTTATCTAACGAAGAATTATTCTTCAAAACTATTTTACCAGAATATTTAGTGAGTAGTGTTGAATAAGATCAAATTAGATCAAAATCAATAAAATAAGTCAAATTAAAGTCAAGTCAAGTAAAAATTAAATAAGATCAAATTGTTTTTGGACTTGCTCCTCACATTAAGTAATTCATTTTATTTATCACCGCAAAAAAATTGCCAGGAGTCCGGTTTTCTTCTTCGTTTCAAGAATTATAATCTTGATCGTGCTTCATGTGGTCGCGGAACGCAATTGTTTAAGGAGAGTTTGTGAACTTAAGGCTTTTCTTGAGTTGCTTCAATATTTCTAGATTTTTGGGCCATTTTGAGTGGTAGGCCAGGATAACAAACCTAAAAATATAGTTTTCAGCAATTACCACCAAGTCTGGTTTTTATTATTTATTTTGTTTATTCTCCCTGTTGTTGATATTTAAGTCTAAAGCAAAGTCCGTAACTGCATTTGGAATGGTCGCCGTTTAACTACGCATAGCTTTGGGGCAAATCGATGTTTTAATTGTAATTAGTTGACGATAACAGGGTTTCAACCGGTCCATTGCCTGGACCGTCACATACAACAAGCTTAAATTTGGTGAATGCTGGGCATAGAAGCGGCCGGGTACCCTAAGACGATAAACCTTAACTATTTACAGATACAACAATTGGAAAAAACCTCACCAGTGAATTTATCGTTAACTGTTTAGCGCTTATTAATGATTTTGTCCCAAAAAATTTCGAAATTCATTTTTGGATCTCCTGGGTCTCTTTTCGACTTGGAAAAAGTCAAATAAAAACTGCAATTAGATTAACAATTTTTCTTAAATTATTTTTGGTTTATCTCTTTTAATTAATGAATAATCTTAATTAACAATTTCATGTTTTTTTAGTTAACGCCTTAAAACCTTCCAACCGTGTCTTTTTTGATGTTAGAATTAACTTCCTCAATTTCAGTCATTACAAATCCCTATTAGAAACAACACCTGGAGTTAAAAGCAAAACGTTCGACTAAATTAAAGAGTTCTTGTCTAATCGTTATCCGGTATACGCCCTAGACATGTTTTTCCTGCTTTACTTGGGTTTAACCGACTTTATTCTGTTATTCAATTTTGACTACTTCCTCTGTTTTATACAAATCAAAGTTGCAAAAAAAATAATTTATTAAGAACATCTTCCAAAAAGTATAATAACAAAGAATAAAACCATGGCGCAAAAGAACACAAAATACGAGTGCTTTCCAAAAGTTAGAAAGTATATCGTATAGAAAGACAAGCGAATAAAAAAGCATTGGTGAGGCGTTTCTGAGATCTTTGTGACGCACTGATGAGTCATTAGTAGCACCAGGCTCCGGGCCAGATATTCCTGGATACGTCACCTCTATCGTTGCACGAGCAAATCTGAGAACCCTCGCATGACGTTTGCCAATAACCACGATAATTTTTGGGCCTGGGACAATTAACGACGCATCTTCCGGTACAAGTCGGAAGTGAAGGTTTGGTTCCCACCGCGTCACAAACACAGTCTTCATTGTTGTTGTTTACGTCAGTCGATTTTTCATTACGCTGACAACTTCCTAGTCCGCAGTTGGCTTGACACACATCTGCGTTTGCGTGAAATTACTTACGGTTAGAAAATATGATGATAAATTGTAAAAGGTTATACTGTAACAGGAAACTACGGTTGAACACACAAAGCTTTACTACTTTAGAAAACAAAACAAATGCTACCGCCACATCACAGATGTTAATTATTTGCCAATTTACATTCAACAGCTCTTGAAAATAGTATGAATAACCAACCTGCACTTGGCCTGGGAACTTCTTGAAGGAAATGCCCCGGGGAATTACCGGATGATCTGTAATGCGCTACTACGTAAATCTTGTGGCCGACCTTTTCAATTCCGCATCCGACACTCTTGGTATCTTTCCATATCACTTGCGAGAAATGCGCTAAGATGTATAATTTTGGTCAATTTTTGGCATTACTTTAGTGAAATAAAAGTTAACGCGTAATAATTTATTGATTCCAAAACCTATGACATCCTTTACATGGTCAAAATGAAAATTCGCAATGGGATATTCCGAGAAAATTGCAGTTTGAAAACTTAAAAATATGTGTGCTGGTGTATGTTTCTCTTACCGGTGTTGTAGGAATGTGCTTGGGCATCGTAATCGTACATGAGGCCCTCCGCGTACCAATCCGCCACCGCTTCCTTGACGTCATATTTCTTTCCCTCTTGCCGATTGCTTGCGAGATTTTCACCAACGCCCCGAGGTCGAGCATAACCTGAAGACGTTAAGATTTAATTATTGCCTCATTAAAGAATGAGGTGATATTGACGTCATACTCTAAGTAGACTTAAAGTTTTGAGTTTTTACCTATTCGAGACGGGTTCATGGAAGTGATGCCTCGACTGCCGTCTCTTGCTAGTCGGTTGGCGTAGGCCTGGGCGGTTCTGGCAAGTTGGTTGTCGTAACTGAGCGGTTGGGCGCCGTGCAAGCATCGATAGTAGTTGTGGCTGTTTAAGCACTGCTCGACTGCGTTGGCGTTTTCGTCGTCAACTCTGTGGCAATCGCGACGCTCAGCGTCAATATCGCTTTTGCGGATCACTTTCTTGTTAGAAGTGGTAACTGTGTTGAGCTGAGCGCTGGGACCAGACGGCTCTGTTGCTTCTGACGTTGATGTCTCTAATGTGTTCGTAAGGGATGGTACGCCTAGAAATTCGGCCAAACTTTCGAGATTTAAATTATCCAGGTCTAAATTTTCCAAACCGTCGGAGTTGTCGACGCTGTTCAGATTGTTAAGGTTGCTTGGTTTGTAGTTGTTGAGGAGATTTAAACTGTTTAAAATAGAGGCTGCAAAAAAGATAAACTACGATAAGAAAATAAAACAATTGTTCTAAAATAAAGGAAACAGCATCTCTCGGTTTATGTTTACACGAGTTCATCCCAAAAATGATTAAGCAGTGGAAAGAGAAACTTCAAAACTTTACGCTATTCTAAGTCTCAAGAATCTTTTCTGGTTTATGATCCAGTACCTTGGTTGGGTTCGGTTCCTTGATCGGTAGCGCCATCTGGCAGCTTGCTTGTGGCGTTGCTAGAAGGCAGAGAACTTTTGAGTAATTCTTCGATGTCAGGTTCCGATATGGCTGGTGGTGGAACGCAATAAGTGCAAGCTCTGCAGCTTTTTTTACAATTTTCTTTCATCCAGGGCGAGTACTTAGACGGCGCCTCACAGTAATTAAGCTTAGCCCACCTCTCACAACTCGGCTTATCGTCTTTGCAATCTGAAATGAACATTTTAGCAATTTAGTCTAATATGAAGGTACTTCGGTTGGACAAATATTTTTCACCAAATATTTCTATTTTTTTTACTCTGAAATAAGCACCTCAAATACGCCAGGTAAGATAAAATAAGCCGAACTACCAATCATATATATATTACCGATTAATTATCATTCATATTTTACCAGCAATTACCAATTATATACCAAATTATCAAATTACAAAGAGAAACCTTAGCGTAACTTGAATAAAGCGACAAACCTTTTGAGCATTTTGGCGTCTCTATCACTTTTGGTACCGGGCACGGCGCGCATTGGAGACAGGAAACCGGACACATGTCTCTCACAGCACCGGCAAATTTTCCGCTATTGCACATTGTAGGAGCGAGGAGGAACTTACAAAGGTTTTCGTTTTTGTCTACGCAGGAGTCGTCTGCAAATAGAACGTCAAAACGTTTAATAGCATGTCACAACGTCAACATCGCAATCTACAGTGCAAATGGGCTTAGAACTGTACCTGCTACGCATGATCGAGCAAAAATCGAGCAGGGCCTGCAGATCCCGCACGTGTATGGACATGCTTGTTTGAAGAGGATGCTCATCGTCCCCGAGTTGCACTTGTTGCGCATATAGGAGCATAAGAACTTGTTATTATCTTCGCAGTCGTCCTCTGGAAGATAAAAACAAAATTTCTAGGTTTAAAAGAACTAGAAATCGAGAGACAAAAACAACATTCTAAATTATACTTTATGATTTTATAATAATTTTCTAAAGATGGCTATAACTGATCTTATTCAACTAAACTAGCTGAAATAATAACAGATAATGGCACTTACGGCATGATGACTGAAAGAGGCTTTGACCCAATCCTCCAGAAAGACCTCCAAGCGAAGACGATGAGCCGGAGTTCAGCGAGTTGAGCAGACCGAGCGATGAAGAACCGCTCGAATATAATGATCCAAGTGACCCTAACGAACTCGCCGAACCTATCGAGCTCAACGATCCTAACGAACCCAAAGAGTTTTGCGAAGGGTAGCTGCTCCCGGCGTACGGATTAAAACCGGTGGAACCAGAAGGAGATTGGGAATTTAATGAGTTCAGAAGACTAAGCGAGTTCTGGGAAGAGCTGGTTTGACCCAAGGAATTTTGACCCAATTGATTCAACTGCGAGGAAGTCTGCTGCAAGGATTGATACTGGTTTAATTGCGAAAGTTGATCCGAGCTGAGCTGTGAAATCTGGGCCAGTTGCTGCTCCGGAGAAAGGCTGGAGATTTGATTGAAAAGTTGGATCAGGCTGCTGTCTTGACACTGAACCGCGGCGATGAGAGCGAAGAACGCTAAGATCTTCATCATGATTTTCAAAGTTCTTCCTGTTTCTCAGCGCTCTTCAATTATACGATCAAACAGGATATTTTTTCAGACTTTGTTCGATTAGCCAATAAGCTTATAACTCTTATAAAGTATTTAGCCGTAAATCGTCTTGTACTTGATTTAGTCGCTTTCATTCACTTCTGATTTGATACTGCTTGCCGCTTCCTATATATACCTGTGCATGAGAAAGGACGTGTCGGTTATTAGCAAAGTGACACGAATAAACGAAGCAGCCAATACGTTCAAACTCTTACTAATTAATCGTTTGCTTTAAGGAGCGCCAGCTAATAACGCTGGGAACTATGATATGACTTTCGCATATGGTTTTGACCAGGTTTCTTCTAACTAATAACCGCAATCCGGTAATTTAGTTTCAAATAATCGCTATTGACAACGTACACGTATCGCGGGCCTGTTGGTAAATTGCTAACTTCGTTCATAAGATGAACGATTAATTGTGCTTTGATAGGCTGAATGACAACCATCAAACCGCATTTTACAAGGAAAGCACACGACTTGACGCACCCGAATAATTAGTGAGACCTACGACAACGGTATAACAAAGTATAGACTGGCAAAGTGAATTACTACAATAGCCAAGGACAAACCTCTGCAGGATTTTGGTAGGAAGCTGTTATTTGCACCTGCCCACTTTGTCAGATTTGTCTTAAAACTGCCAGCAGTTATTGCTAATTACCGCTAAAACTTAACGTTGCTTTGTTGGTTGAACAAAAAGAATATTTGGAAACGTTTCTTCTTTAAACAGAATATTTCCTTTTAAGATTTGATTGCATAAGAATAATAATAATAATAATAATAATAACAGTAACAATATGATAATGTTCATAAAAGAAAAAGATATATCTTTTTCTTATTATATTATAAGTTATATGCTAACATTTTGTAAAACAAAATATCGAGCAAAAACAGAAATGCTTCATTTAGATTTGTAGCATACATTTGTTAATGAAGCATCAATTTTAATTCGTAATTGCCGTCAAAATGAGCTTCATTTCATCGGATTTAGTCATAAATAAAAACCATAATAGTATCATTATAACATAATAGGGTTATTATATAACCTTTCTTAAGATAAAATCCAGTTATAATCGTTAAAACATTGCGTTAGTTGAAACAAAAGTGTATGTTGGAGTACAAACAATTGACCAATCGATGGTTTTCCGGCTTTGGGTTAATTCCAGTCGTAAATAATATAATTATAATAAATGTTCAAGAACAATTATATCTGTAGCGGCAGCTACACGTGAAATAACAAATAGTCACGTGGTTTAGGACAGGGTTAAGGAAAATGTCGAAATGAACCGCTTTTGTGGCGTGGGTTCGGAGGGATTTTATACTAAGGACAAAGTCTATTTAAGTTTCATTCAACTATTGCTAAAGATGTATAATTTCAGCTTTTTCTGCTTAATGAAGTCGTTAGCAATACTTGCTGTTTTTTTACGGTATAGTGACGACGTAATGACAAGTTTGTGTCGTGATAACTATATGGTATAAATGGGACGTTTTAGTAAACAAGCGTTTCAGTAAAACGAACGACGCACACTTGCGGAAAAGTCGTGCTTAATTCATGTAATCGCATGGTCATAACATATGAATTAATTTAATTAATATGAGCGGTAATTTAGACACTGTTTAAAAAAGGCCACTAAATAATTGATAGTTAGATAAACGCCTGTCGAGCTCGTGACGTCAAAAAAAGATCTAATTAACAGTTAATGTCACAAATGGTCACGAAATTTGTTTTATCAGAACTTGGCAACGCCCTATAAGTTGCAGTCTAAATGCGCCAGCGACCTTCAACGCAATCGTCTCAACCAAACTATTATTATGACACTTCTCTTTGCAATTTTAATAAACTCAAATTGATTTGCCGTCATCCTCAACAAATAGAATGAAGTCATGAATTTTTGATCTGTAATTATGACATATTTAGTGGTTGGTGACATATAGCTTCGTATCTAAACACATACTAAAATGATGGTGATAGATAACCTTAATATAAATTATATTGATTCGACAAAGAATTTAGACTTGATTCGGGCGTTGGCATTTTGTGGTGACCTTTAGTTAGGCAAGGAATTTTCATAAATAAAAATTTATTAAATTAAACTTTTTACCACACCTAGCTGAAAATGAAGGCACGTTAGTATTCTTGAGCTTACTGTTTATTAAAAAGAGTAAAATATGCAGAACTATTTCGAAAAAGATAATCGTACACCTGCTGAAGTTATTTCCCGTTTGTAATTTAATTTTGTACATTTTGCAAAACATAAGAAAGAATTGTTAAAAAATATATAGAAAAAACTGTTAGTGCACCATTTACGAAGACACTTTCTACCAAATCAGCGACTTATTTCAATCAAAAATATCTAAAAGAGCTTAGTATAGCCAGTACTTGTGCTCACATACAATTCTATAAAATAAAATTGTATTATTAACATCTATAGTATTGTTACACTTGTTTTTGCCCTCTATTTATTGCGTTTCTCCCATGCGGCCGATTACGCTTTTTCGTGCTTAATCAAGCTCATGTGTCTTTTTTGTCTTGTGTCCGACAATTAGTTGCACGGTCAGTTTTATATTGGAGCTCCTGAAATGAGTTGTGTCAACGAAACTGTTTTTAAATAAAAGATGTGCCTGTATATCTGTAAATCTAAGAGTGAGGACAACAAAACGTAACAGTATGTTTAGTCGCCTTCCTTCACACATTAATTGTTCATCAGCAAGTCTTTGTATATTGCGTTTGTATTGTCTTTGTCTTTGTCTTTGTATTGTTTTACAACGATCAACATTGTACGTATTTTTCCACACATTTAGTGATGGAAGGTGAACGATGAGATGCAATTCTTCACCGTGTCCTCTTTTTTGTCTGCAACTTTTCGCTAGACGGCAGTGTGGAGCAGTTGTAAACAAGTCAACAATTCTGCTTGCGTTGATACCTCGCCGTCGATGTCTGCTTTTGAAATTGCAGGAACAAGCGCGCAGAACATCTCAGAAGTAGCTTTGTATCAGCTGCTTAACGTTACAGGGAACATTTAAAAGTCAGCCGGCAATTGCAACCCGATTCCCGGCCACGCCTACATCTTTTCTTCGATATATTGTGTCGACAAGAGGCGACAAGAAATGTTTAATGTAGGCCGATGTTTTGATTTAAAATAAATGCATTGTCCCAATTCAGGCTAATGTGAGGGCCACAAGTAGAGGATAATAAAAAATACGAGAATATTTAAACCCAGAACGTAAACACGACAGTGTCGAATTACAGTTAAAAAGGTTAAAATATGACCACCAGTGTTACATTGGCTGCCCTGTCAGCGGATCTGAGACGTTACTACTTAGCGAAGCCTAACATTACTCGTACGAGGCATGACGGTTTGAAATATACAGACAGAAATCTTCAAACAATCAACGAAAGAAAGAAAGTAGTGACCCAAGCCAAACTGCAGCCAAGAACACCACGTAGAAAACGTCACAAAACGTAAGAATGCCACAAAAAGAGTGAGCTGTGATAGCTTAACGATATTCTTTCAGCGATAATATATTTGTGTGTACTCAGTAGCCTGTAATTATTTGGACATGGTATGTGCAGAGGTTCCACATGCATGTATTGTGCATCATGGCAAAGCCTGCTTTTATTGTAGATCTTGTATAAAAGCAGTGAAATGTAATGTTTCTACGCGCCTTGAATCTAATGCAAGTTATAAGCTAATTACAGACGTCTGGAAGCATCTCCCACACAGTTAACTTAAAAACAACGTTTTTTATTTTACGCAGAAAACTAAGCATGACGTCCACCGTGATGTCACCGCGTTCGAGGTCATCAAGTCAGATGACGCCACGAAAGGCGATTCCAGAATACGACACGCGATTGGACGAACATCAGCAGACGTACGTCCTCTCACCAGTCATGATGAACACACTAAGGGTGAGTAACACGTCACTGCTTCGTGAAATGATGTCGAATTACGTCATTTCAAGGCAAAGGTGGATACAAAGTAAATACAGTGTGTATATAGTGAAAAATAAAAGCGAGAGCTTGGAATTGAATGCACATGAACGAATACACATACCTGGGCTGTTAAATCTAATTTACAGCTTTATTTGCTAGTTTGTATAATTTTTCTGTACTTCCAGAAAACAATGAACAGCCAAAAAGGCAGAGTCTTCACTGAACCCACCGACAAAATTGGGTTCCATGGACCACGACGACCCCTCTTATTGTCCTATCCGGTGTCACCACGTCACGTGGGAAGGTATAAAGATGAACGAGATGAATAGAAATATAAATAAATATTCCTTTTACCAACCACAAATATAATCGCCATCACCAACCGGATGAGTGATTGTAATAACCTGGAAGCCTTGTCTGTAAAAGCAGGCTTAATAGTCATTAAACTGATAATTGTTAGTTATTGCTGAAGATTAGGCGCTTTGTTTTTTAATCAATGAGCTACCAATAATGAGTTATTCGCGCAATACAAATCATGCGCTTTTGTTGGCATCAGTCAAGTTACAAGTGTCACTGGTCACCGATCAATAGCTTTAAAAGTGATAAAAACTGATTGGTCGCTATGGTTGTTTTAGGGCTATGTTTGTGAAGACTTACAGAAGGTCACAGAGTGTGTCACCTGAGCGAGTTCCATCGCTGCTGGACTCAAAAACAGCCAAGGAGACAATAAAACTCGCCTACAACATGAGAACAGTATGTTTTATATAATTTTTAAGAATTATGACATCATAAAGTTTGTATCTTGAGCTACTGAACGTTAAAATTAACAAAAGGTGCCGGGAAGATTTTGAAGATTTTACGCGTTGATGGTTACCGTGGAAACGACGATGCTATCAAGCAAGACGTTATTAAAATTTCGCTTTTTTTGTTTTCTGAAAGCGTTGGGCGCCGTTTCTAGCCACAAGTTATACCAACAAAGTTAAGCCCATAAGCCTCAAACAATGCATTTGTTTTGAAAAGGGATCTTGGTTTGGAACGTTCGAGGATTGTATAAAGGCTTCAAGATATGTTGTAAGATAGGGCCAGCAAAACCGAGCACACGCTGTCGTTGTTATGAGGCTCTATTATAATCCTATGTTTGCTTAGTATAATAATATGTGATGAAATATGTTTTCCACTACGAAGTTGTTAAAAATTCCGAAATTTTTCTGTAATGTTATGTGGACAAATATAGTTTATAAAGTTAATTAATGAAGGCCTAGTAACTTATGCGCACTGTAGAAGTAAAAATTCACCTCATTGCCCTAATCAGCACGAATGTATATCAAATAAGCCTTGGTAAAATAACACCGTGAATACAACACAGAATCATATATAAACCTCATAGCAGCTAGGCTATAATATTTATTACCGTAAAGTCATTCTGTCAATCTCTTTGAAAACTTTCCACGTAACTAATGACGAAATGTTTATGTTACAGTATATCACGTTGTAATTAAGTCTTCTCATGAACCGGGTTTCTTTTTCCAGAGTGAATCCAAAGATGACAACCCATCTCCGAAGAAACTGCCTCGCCCTAAGACGGTCCCTCCTCCTCAGAGCAGAGCGGAGAGGCTAGCAAAGGAGAAGGGATTCATCTTGGATGGAATTGCACTCAGTTCGATTCAGGTTGGCAGTTTCTAAAGCCTGTTTCAAAACATATTTATTACAAAACGAGGCGTTGTTCTCTGTATGCAAACAGAAAAGAGCTTCTTTTAACCGTTGCGTGTGTACTCGGCAGAGTATTAGGTATAAAAATTTTCCTGCGAAAACTTTGCTCTAGAGTGGGATTTTTCAAAAACCTCCGAGTGTTTTGCAAGAATACCTCTTTGTCTTCTTACTTTTTTACGTCATTACCGCATTACGTAATGATGTTATTATGGCTACAGGACGATTTTGGAAAAATTCAACCCAAACTGGGCCCGGCAATACCCCCGTACAACTCACATTTTGACCCCTATGTAAAGAACTACTTTACATATAAAGGTTTGGATGAGACCTTGCACAAGACTGGACAGGTGGAAAACTTGACGTTATAAAAGTACTACTACTACTACGTCACAATTACTCGATTATTTTGTCACAGACTCGAAGGAACAGCGAGTCGATTCAAGGCAAAACGGTAGACAGGTTTCATTACGTTGGAGTTGGGCATGATTACCTGTCGAGACGAAACAAATCGGGATCAGGTAAAATAGATCGTTGATTAATTTTGCGTCTCGTACCTATTATCATTTTTGCGTCATAATAGGCTACTCACGAGACGTGGTGGATGGTCACGATCAGTTTCTTCAAGATCCTAAACCGATGAATGGTTACAACGGAAAATTCGGCTTCCGACGGAATACACCATTATTGCGTCACTGCCCTTCACCTTTTGGCACTGCAAGTCGATCAAGCACGTTTTGAAGCTCAGAGTTCAAATCCCGCTGCAAGCGTTTTTTCTTTCTAAGTTTTTAAATCGATAAACTGTGATTTATTTTTGCACAAGGGTTTTTTTCTTCATTCCCAATACCAATTTTGGTACTGCCGCTCTATACTTCTTTACCTATTTTCGTTTCCACGATGACGATTCAAACTCTTTATAAAAATAGCTTCTTCGAAATTACGTTTTCCAATTTATATGGTGATTGATTCATGATAAAGATTAATTGAATTTAATTTTTAATTAACTTGAGCGCAAATTACGTCAATGTTCAATCATGCAAAAACTTTGCTTTCTCACTCAAGTTTAAAGTGGCGTAGTTTCCTACGTCAGAGCAATTTGGACATTGGAGTAATTAAGAAAAGTGGTATATTAAAGTAGAAGATTTAATAAAGTAGATAAACAACTATTCTAAAATGCATTGTGCCCGAGGTTACGACATTATGGTTTTGTGATGAACGACCAGGAATGAAACTGTACAAATACGCACTTTAGCGCTAATGAAGGCAGAATTAATTTAGGCAAAGTCTCCACTAAAAGCGCAAAAAAGATATCAAGGTCTTGGCATAAAAGGATTTTTGAAGCCGAGGGATAAACCGGTTCTGAAGTTGTCTTAAAATGCTGGACCCGTATGCCCAACAAACCTGCCTGAACAAACTCTTCTATCATATAATATTTTCACATCACATTTCAAGGATTCGCTTTACTTCTTTCACAGGTGTAAGCAACCTGCACAAAGCTTAAATTGCTAACTTGAACAAAGGTTAGCTCGGTAACCGGGGCCCGAATCATTACTGAGTTTACGCTGCGTGAAGACTTTCCTGGGACCGAAGATAAACATTGTGATACCGATATAATAGCTTAATGGTAATGTGACCTTAAGGCAGATATTCTTGAGAGTAATTTTGAAGCGTTAATCAACAAAATCACTTCTAATGTTGAAGCTGAAACATTACCTAAAATATTTTCGATTTTTATCCTTAGAGTTGGGTCTTAATGTACTGTATCTTATGCATTTATCTTTGAGTAAGTTTGACTTAAACCTTGGATATCGTTGTCGTACGATAAATCTTTATAGGCTATGTTCAAAATCAAAGAATTATTGCGTTTGGCAGACAGACTTTAAAACTGGCCTTAGCGACAGATGCCTATAGTAAACCTACACACTTTTTGATTTCTATTTATTTCGTCGAACGAGAACTGTATTGACAAATGTCATGATTTTCCTTTTACCTAATAATGTCAACAAACATCAATTCACCGAACCAAGTAAACTGCGTCATATCACGCCATCCAACCAAGGGTAGTAGGCTACCCTGCAAATTCACCAACATGGGTTTCAGCGGCGATTTAGCGACAACGAGAAAGCGCAGGACAGCGACTACAGTGCATCAAAACAATCTTCTCTTAAGAATGTAAAGAACAGTGGCAAAGAAGAGCGCCATTGCTAAAAAGATTAAAATCTTGTCGGTGAATTCTCTGCGGTTGTACTTGGTCAGGAGTCGATGACCAGTATGGATGAGTCCAGACTGATCTTTCAGTTCTTCGTTCGTGTCACTAATGCTCTTTGATGACGTCACTATAAAGGAAACGTAGCTACAATACCATTGTGTATAAGTTAAGTTGAAATATGATCATTCATGGGATGGGGCTAAAGAGTAACTAAAATATTTGTTTCACCGAACTCAAAAAAACATAACACTCATTTGCCTCACTATGTTTACCCAGCAGGTAATGTTCCACTAATATTATAATTGTTTAAGTTACCCAAGGTCTGAAGTGTAGCTGAGCTCTGTTTGACTGTGTTGTCCATCATGCGAGTGATGCTTAGGAGGTTTTCTGTGATCTCACTTCCTGTTTGTGCCAGTGACTTGTTTGAATTTTCCTGGCGATGTCGAATCTCTTGCGCCCTGATTTCTATAACCATAGTAACCATAGTAAATGATTTCTATATCCTTGGTAAAAAAACTCTAGTTTAAAAAAACTTTTGCAATAACTAGCATTGCAGAAAATAAATGAAATTCTGCAGGGGATGATTTGAGCACCCTTTGGTGATAAATAGATACTAGAATTATTTACGATTTTAAAGTGGTATAATCCTCTTTACCTCTGGATCCTAGAAGTGCATCCTTCTCCCTATTATCAATGGAGAGCTTGCATGATAAGTTTGCTTTACGAAGTGTTGCTTGGGTACTGAAAATGAGCAATACACTATCTAAGAGTGAATCTTGTACTGTATGCTCAATGTAATAACATAATGATCATAATCCCACTATAGCATAATGATCATGTACCAGTCCGCAGCTTAAGCAGCAAAAGCACAGAGATAACAAACATAATTAATAGCACTTTTAGTTGTAATGGGTTTTGAGTTTAAATTTAGGCAAACGTGCAAACAGCTGTCATTTGAAAATGTTACGTAACATAATGCAATCCTAAAATGAAGACAACTTACTACTGTAGTTGACGAGTTTGATTTTCCACAAGTTGCTTCAAATCCATGCGAAGTCTCTCATTGTCCACCTCATTGGAAATGTCTTCAAGTTCCCTTATCTTTGACTTCAACAGGCTGATTTGTGTCCTGGCGGCCTTGTTTAAATCGCTCAATGCCCCAAGTGGACCCTTGCATGCCCATATGTCCTGTCATAAAAATATTCTACATTAAAAAAATAAACACCTCAAAAAATTGTTAAGGACCTTCAATTAATTCATGTAGAACCTTAAACGTAAATAAATAAATTCCCCCATTTTGGTATAAGCACTACACTATGCCAAAACCAGGAACACCCATAAAATAAACTGGTACTATGGTGTCAGAATCGTTACCCTCGACAATGGTTCCCCACTGTCCCCCACAATCATTCCCCAGAGCTTGTATTTGTGCAAGTTTCAATAGATACACATATAGTTATTTGTTTTTGTGATTTTTATAATGCATTGCCTGGACTTGTAACTGTTCACAAGAACCACTGAACAGTAGCAAGCGTTTCTTTATGCCTTGCTAAAGTGTCGCTGGGTACCAAACCCAGTTGGACTATTGCAAGCTGGTGCTGTGACTACTCTGATATAATTATTTTGAAGTGAACTACATAAAGACATAAACGTAAAACTCAAATAAAAAGATTTGTGGATGATTAAGTCATATATCAAACAAAAATACACAAAATCTGAAAATGCAATTCATCATTTCACTTTCTATGTGTATTTGCATACCTGAATAATTGCCTTGACAGAGCAGCTAAGCTTCACAATTTCTTCTTTGCAAAGATTAGGAGAAACAGAAACGTGTTTCTTTCGATGTCTCACTCTTTCAGCCCAACTCATAGTGGATGTAAATGTGATAATAACCTAAGTGTCTGTGTCCGTATGATGAAAACAGCACACAACAACACTACAATTCTAAATCTAAACAAAACTGGAAGCAATGATTACTGCATACATAAGCTACAAAATTTAAGCTTTAAAAGAGTTTAGCCAAAGCTTAGCTCAAACCCACACTGATATGATGTGAGCTAAACTATTTTTTCCCATAGTCCATAATTTAACATCTGATGATTTTAACTGCTTAAGATTCTAATTAATGAAGTTTTACGCTTCAAGTCTAAAATTTAAACCAGGAAGTTTACATCACTTTTAACTTTAATTAAGTCATAGCAGCCCATGCTCTACACTACACTATACAAGTGGGTTACTGTAACATGATACACAAAAGGAAGTATGCATGGCAGTATGGTGAATGAAGTGACCGCCATTGACTTCATGACAAGTCTACAAGGCCTTGGTCATACATTTTGAAAATGGTTTGAGCATTTTTGTCTTAAAGCCCATTGAAAGAGGTATTAAGTTGTAGTTTTGCACTCCGACTTAAGGCCAGAAAAGGAATAAGTTATGAAATAATAAAAAAGGCATTATGACAAAAAGGAGACCCGTGACCTGCTGTTTAAAGAAATTTCAGCCTGGTCCTACAGACCAATCTGTATTTTGTGGCAGCTGCACACACGAGATGAATTTTAGGTAACTTTCTTGCACACGTGAGTTTGTAAAATAAATAGACACCTAATAATTTAAATCACATTAACACAGAGGTTTGTTTACATAGCATCATACTGGTATGTATTCTTATACTGCGACTTTCAAACTTTGCATTTGTTGTATCTACTAAAGCGAGAAGCTACCTACAACGTTGAACTTTAAGAAGGGACCACAAACGCAAAATCTACGCAGCTTATTAGTGTATATATTCAACTATAGGTAGTTTCTTGCAAGATGTAAGTCAATGCACATTCGTAACTCTTTGGATTTTATCAAGTGGCACGCAAGTCCAATCGTTATAACTATTTGTGGATTTGCATTAGACATGAAGAAAAGGCACTAACATAAGATAGCGGAGAAATATAACAAGCACCACTTTGAAAAAAGTTTAAAATCATCGAAGCGTGGCAAATAAGCAAAGCTAGCTTCATCCATTTAGCCCGTAACGATGGACTAAATTTCGATTAGAATTGATGAAAATTTATCCCGCCTACAGATGCCAGAGTATAGATCGATTGATAAATCTATAGCCTAGGCCTAACCTAGTTACAAACCATGTTAGCAAAAAATGCACTGAATAAACATTGGATAGGTGCACACTTGGAAAGTAGTTGAACACCTGCACACCCCAGATCTCGGCGAAACCTGCCATGAAATACAGACCGGCGTACAAGCCGATCGATCAGCCAGTAACTTTACACCACTAAACACACTAGTTTAAATTCTTAACGCATATAGTCGAAATACACTGAAAATAGTCAGTGAAAAACCTATTAAGTATTGACTGTAGCCTACTTAATATCTTATTTCTTTACTTAACAGTTCATGGCAAAGTTGGTCTCTTTCTCTTGTCTTCTTCCAATTTTACCCAAACGTGATCCAAACCTGTTTCATGAACAAATCTTGAAAAATTTTTTTAAATAATTTTGACAAATTTTTTTCTGCTTTTCACACTTTAACAAAACTTTTGAAAAGACAGAAAACGTGTAAAAATTTTACATCTTACTTAATCAAACTATTGAGGATTTCATTTTGACCTTAAATTGTTCCTGATTTTATAAAATTGACTGAAGATTTCGACATACTAACGTAAGATTTCTATTATGGAAAACTTCCCGTAGGATCAAAAACGTCATCAATTCGGATAGTGATTAAGGTTAATTCCCCATACTGAAAGTTGGTCATGTTTTACATAGCACATTGCTTGCACTACCAGTAATTGCTTGTAGAATAACCGAACTGTAGAAGCAGCCATAACTAGGTTTGTAAGAAATCTATGTAACATTTGTGGAAATGATCAACAAGATAACCGTAATGGAACAAACTGATGTTGCTGTAAAACCAGAACGTCTTCAGGTTGATATCGATAAACCAAGATGGGACCAATCCACCTTTGTTGGTCGATTGAAACATTTCGCCACGATCACAGATATGAGGAAACTATTTGCTTCTGAAAAGAAACTTGACAAAGCTAAAGAATTGGTTAACCAATACAGGTGCTATTGTAGTTAAATAATATTAATGTCCAGAGCATAGGCTATGTATATACACTTGTAAAGACATTACAATTTTTAAACATCATGAAATCAAAAGTAGAGCCCCTTTCACTTTTTCTCTCTCGCATCTGGACCGAGTATAGAGGTATTATTACAACATAATTTCTTTTCATTCAGGCCTTCAGGTAAGAGTGCAAAAGACTCAAAATATGTGTGCAGTGCAGATAAAGCCTGAAAGCACTGAAGCATGTGAAATATTCTAACGTTATTGTCAGATAAATATGATAAATATGAAATGAAATTAATTTTTAAGAATAAGTTTGATGCTTTAATTACAATAGCTTTAAACAGGTTTCATTTTTTAGATCAGGTGCTTGCTCACCAGGTACCACAGAAGAACAACTTTGGCAAGCAAAACAGCTTTATGATTCAGCTTTCCACCCAGATACAGGAGATAAAATGAATCTTTTTGGTAGGATGACTTTTCAAGTTCCTGGTGGAATGACACTAACCGGCTTGCTTTTGCATTTCTACAGGTTGTTTACATTCTTAGAACCTGTATACAAACCCATGATTGTTTTCATGCGTAACTGTTTTTTCTTTTGCTTTGTTGGTTAATTATTTTCAATGTCATTACTTATGAAAATGAAATAATTGTTTTTCCTTATAGCAAAGTGTATAGTTTACGCATGAGCTGATTTACCATTACTTACTTCTTCCAGAACTCCAGTTGAGGTAGCCCTGTCACAGTGGGGAAATCAATCCTTTAATGCCCTTGTCAATTACACAAATCGCAATGCGGCATCAGAAATATCTACAAAACAAATGCTTGCGGCATATTTATCTGCAACTGGAGCAGCATTGGGTTTGATAAATAGCCTTACATTTTCTCTTTTTATTTTTATTTTTCTTAAACCACTAGAGGAATGTTGCTTTAAATTATGTTTAGGAGTTGCACTTGGGCTTAATGCTTACTCAAAAAAGGCGCCACCTGTTGTTGCTCGTTGGGTTCCTTTTGCAGCAGTTGCTGCTGCAAATGCTGTTAATATTCCTCTCACAAGACAAAGGTTTGTTTTTTAATAGATAAATTCTTACACAAATAACAATTTTGTTACAACTGATTTTTGTTATTCAAAGTCCCCTGATATAGATAAAAAAAAAATATGTACCGTTAATTGTTTTTTCATCTATAATTTAGTGAATTGATTCATGGTGTTACAGTAACTGATGCTGATGGAAATGAACTTGGCTTATCAAAGGTACGATATGGCATACGTTTATATGATATAATTTGTAAGAGAAAAAAGTAGTTTTATTGAATAAATTTTACCTCAGTTGCGAAATGTGTTTCCAGAAATGTGCTGAGAGAGGGATAAGCCAAGTACTGCTGTCTCGAGTTTTGATGGCAGCTCCAGGAATGGGTGTGAAGCCTTTTATGATTATATTTTTACAAATCCACTTTTATCATATATGCAGTGGAAACTCAATGAATTGACCAACGAATTTACTTCCAGTTAGCACACTTCGGTGGTAAATAACTGTTGAAATATGGGGCAGGTTTCCAACCAGGTGGGCTTCGCAGTGATAGAGCCACATTTCTTTAGTTCGTTGGGCAATAGAGCCGCTCAATCTGCACCACCTGAAACTTTTTGCATCGGCAGATAAGCAACCCAGACGATTAAAATCAAGACTCCCATTTGTCCCAGCCGTACTGAAACTATCAGAACAAGCTAAAAACTCAGGTACCACTACGTTTCGTTGGGCAGATTATAAATGGAATGGAGAGTGGTAGGAAAGCCCAGCTAGACTTTGCAGCTTCATTACCAATGTCGACTCCCAGATCACCGGACTTTTGTTACCCAGGCTTAATTGCCTGGAATATGGCGTCTGGCCTTTCCCCTCAACTCTGTGCAAATGGGGATCGACAAACTCTGCGGCTTACGAGTGTGGCACAGAGTAGCAAACAACAGACCATGTTTCCTCTATGTACCATGCGCTCCATGGATAAATGGCAGGCTAGGTCTGGATAACAGCACGACTCAGCGGCTGCTTATTTCATGCATTTACGCCCGAACATTTAGTTTGGGTGGCTGGATCATACAATGAAGAACAAAACTAATTAACATATTGTTCACTTTATAATGAATGATTTTTCGGCTAAGTTTGAAAATCGGCTCTGGAAGGTTTAAGCTTTTGCCACAACAAAACACTCTAAGTTAAGCAAAGTCTTCAAAAGCATCATGTTATCAGAATTTATATACATGCATTTTAAGATGGCAGTCACAGTTAAGTTTCTTCGAGTTGTCCGAAATTTTGAATTAATTGAAGTCGAGTTAATGAGCTTTCACTGTATAAAAAATACATCCAATTCACTTGTCATATGAGATACCCTTATCAGTAAGTGAATAGATTTACAATTGTTTTCTACTTCTCAACAGTTTTCCTTCCCATGATGATGGAAAGTTTGAACAAGCGGGCTTGGTTCAGAAGAGCTACATGGCTACATCTCCCATTCCAAACATTTGGCGTTGGCGTGTTGTAAGTTACTTTTTACTTTAAGTAAAAGTAAGTTACTTTCTTGCTAAACCAAAGAGCTTTTACCGCATTTTTAAGCAAAGACGACCATCAGGGACATCGTTTCTTACATTTGTGTTTTATTTGCAGCTTGGTTGCTATGGTGCCAATAGCGTGTTCATTGTTTCCACAGAGAGCGTAAGTTTTTTTTAAGTAGGATTCCATAGTTTTGAGCTTAACCTTTACCTTTTAACCTTCTTCTTATCAACAGTAGTCAATAAATGGTTCATTTTTTACCTAGATCTATGGATGTGAAACAGTTAGAAAATGAACTACAAGACGAAATAAGAAAGCGATTTGGCAAAAATGTTGACAAAGTGTATTTCAACAAAGGTTTATGATCATTTTTTTCCGTCTCTTATATGCTTTTATCAATCGAAACACATTTTAGGGGTGTTTTAGTAGATTTCATGCCTGTAAGTTGGTAATTCCGGTTTATTCAGTGATGCACTGCCCAATTTTATGTGTGACTGAATGGCAGATATCTGTTGATCTACATTCTTGTTCTGTGCATACAATGCAAGAAATGTTGATCTACTTTACGTTTGCTCTTGTCAGTCAAATGCAAAATAAAATAATTTTTATAAATTATGTTTATCAAGAATAGCATAAAATGGCTGAGCGCTCCCAACGCACCAGTTGGTTTATTATTTTTATCATGCAATTTTTTAGTACTGATCATTTTTATTGCAATCATTTTTTGTAGGAATTTGTGTCAAATAGTGTAATAATGCTTATAATTATGATCGTAATTTTACGTTATCTGTTTGTGGATGGCTATTACCATCAAATTTTGGTGATGGTTTTGTTTCACCTTAAGTTTTCTACCAAAGTAAAATGTATCGATTTAATTGTGATATTAAAAAACTTGAAAAAACCACGAAAAAACGTGATTAATCAACTGGCACAGGCTGAACCTTATCAGGTGATGTTTTTGGAAGAAATGTGATTTTCTGCACTGTCATTTTATTTGTCCTAGTATCCTTCACCTATTACATGCAAAGTGTAACTGTGTATGGTCAGCATACAGCATTTAGCTTTCATATCTTACAAGTACATTTTCTGTGTGAGATAAGTTTTCCTACACTTTTAGTCTGTTAGTATTCAATTTGCTGAACGTTTTTTAAGAGGAAATTTCCTAATGAAAAGTGATGACCATCTGCATGTCTGTGTTTATGATCTATGATGTCATGGTATTGGTCAGGGATCTAGTACAGTAAGGGCTTACGATATCTTTTTGCAGCAGCTGTAAATTAATTAACGAAAATTCATTTTAGTGATATTTAGATGTTTTCAACTATGCAACTTTTTGGTTTTATATTTTAGAAACTTTAAACGCATCAGAAGACAAACCTTAATAAGTGTTATGTGCAACTATCATATGTTACAATTTCTGGCTATTGGTCAGGCTACAGTAGAAGCCTACGATACCAAAGCCTATCACAACGTAACCAACAAAGAACATAAGCACATTAAATAAATGAAAACAATATTTTTATTAAAGTGATGTAACTTCACACATTACCAAAACAAGAAATTTGAATTTCGTGCTCACCCAATCATGCAATGAAATTAACTTCAATGGGGTCGGGGGTTAACCAAAGATGAAACAAGAAACAAACAAACTAGACAGCATTTGTACAGCAAACGCAACGAGCTTAAAATAGATCTTTGTAAAGTATTAAACAAAACATTGAGGAAGAGCAGGGTACTACCTTAAATATGTAATTAAACGCTGTATCCCAGGTTGCGTAGATTGTAGCAGAAGATGTTTCAAATAAAGAAAATAAGTTAAATATGCGGCACTGATAACAAAAACTTTAGAACCAAACTTTAAAAACCACTTTTCAGAAGAAGAGAACCTGTCACATGTAAAATGGGTGTTATCAAAATTTTGCTTAAGGTATGATACTGCTACATATTTTCAACAGAACGAGAAATAACGCACGTCACCACATTGCCTCAGAACTGTTTACTGCCTGTAATGTGACTGCAAAGATGGAGTAAATTTATGGACTACTGATTGTGTAAGTATTTAAGTAAGCTTGCAAAAGATGTAAATCGATATTTTAGTTACATCCATATTGCACTGAAAATAATAACTGAGCAACATACAACTACGAGAAATGGTAAAACTGAAATGTGAAATGTTCCACTGATGAAAAGGCACAATTCTACAATCAAACAATTTTTTAGCCACAACAAGCTAAAATATGAATATTGACTTAGCACTGAAAGTGGAATTAGTAAAAACAACATGGCCACAATTACAATAGTATACAATTCTTTGAATTTAACAAAGCTGCCGGTATATGTTAATGTACCATGAATATTGGTACATTGCTTATTTCTTGCAAAGTACTGTGACACAGATAACTAAGTACTAATGACCAGAGTTAAAATACATTAAATATATACAAAAATACATGAACACACATCAATATTTCTGCTCATTGAGAAGCATTCCACAGTAAGGTACTTTCTGGTAACGAAATTTTTCATGTGTTTTTTGCAGATGCGATTCTTTTTCCAACATAGACACTAACAAAAGAAAAATCCAGTTATATCAACACGATATTGCATCTGATTATGATTAATGCATATTAAGGCAGTTATGTGTCATTACAATACTGCAATGAAATCTCGTTAGTTCAAACCGTTTTGTTCCCAGAGCATTGCATCAGATTAGAGACATTATCCGGGTTATTAAGACGAAATATACTTTACTAAAACAGTTACAAGGAAATCCATTCCCTGAAATGAATGAAGTTCAGAATAACGAGATTCCACTGTATATACTTTTTATAATGACTAATACAATTTTTACAAAGTTCAACTTCAGCCAGACAGGTGTCATAATATTTGCCTACAACTTTGCAATAAATTATTAATTTGTACTTGTTAAATTAGAGTGACTTTATCACATCAATATTTTTTACTAATACTTATTCTCTAGTAAAAGTTTAAGTTCAGTAATTTTCCTTACCCGACACCAAAGGCCAATAAATTTGATATAACCAAAGTTGGAATGAAAATCTGCATAAATTCCCATGACAGGAAATCATATTTCATTGCCTTTGTGTTCCGTAAACTCAGCAAAGTTCCCTTCCTTTTTGGATGCCTAAACTGGGTTTTCCTGAATAAAAAATTGGGAAAAATAAAACCCATTCTAAAGCAGCCACTACCAAAATCGAAAATTTTCTAGGGTCCCCCCTGAAAATTTCCAGGTAGTTTGTGAATCCAGCCCTGGAAGCAAGTGTTATTAATGACCTGCCCAAGTGCACAACAGAGAGTCGCCAAGTATCGAACTTAAATCTCAAAATCGTATTGTATATTTTTTGCTATTGACTGTGGGGAGCAATGCTTGTGTATTGCAAGTCCTACCTTCTAACACTACACAACAGAGCCAACTATGCATTAACATCAGTTAACAAAAGTGACAGAGAAACAATGGTCCCTTGTGTATAACACATATCTTCACATTAATAATTTAAACGGACGTGTTACAACTTTAGTCAATATAAGCTTACTTCATTTGTTTACAGGTGGGTTGACTCGACCAATCCCAAACCCATTCTGCTTTCTTTTCTTCGCCAATTAACTTTGGCAGCACATCCTTTAACTAAAAAGTTATTACGCTAACAATGTTGCACATATAATCCACAAGCTATATTTCTTATCAAGATAAATATCTTCATTTATCTTTAAATCCCTCCTCTTAAGCTTGGTATGTTGCAAATATATACACACTCTTAATATATCACAAATATCTCCCTTCAAAAACTATCATGATTAAATTGTCGGAAGTAAACAAAGGTAGCATTTAATGAAACCTACTGGAGCGATATCATCATCAGGAGAATGGTGACCACTTACAAGAGGTGACCCTGGCACTGAGCCTGTGGCGCTGTTCTGCAGACTTTGGGGTCTTGGTGGGCTGCAAAAATTAATGCAGGGCATTAGAATGAGTGGTAATTAAATATACAAATCAATAAACACTCATTCAACTGCTTTGTTCGTTATTAAGTTACGTGCATGGGTTTAAATTCAATTGAGACCATTTTCAATAAAACAATTAACGGTTTCATACTAATCATTTCACAAATTGGTGATACAATTAAAGAGTATTTGACAGTGGTTACTGTCAGTTATCTAAATCACCAACTGCATTCAGCGTCATTCAGATAGGCCAATACAAACATCACCAATGTAAATTAACAGATTATCATTTCACAATAACACACAGTTGCCTACATTATTTACCCACAAACATTTGAATTATATGCAAAATAAATACCAAATGATTTATTACATGCCAGCAAAAACCAACAATATGACACACTACAAAACAGCAAATTGTATTAAACATAAATATCATAGCTCTAGGTAGCTTTAACAATAAAATAAGTTAAAATTCTGCAGATATGATAGCTTGTTCACTTAACAAAAAAGCTTTTTATTTCTTAATCACCAAGCCTTTTCTTATGTGCTACCTGTTAACAACAGAACTGCATTTTGATGGGATTCTCGATATGGATGGAGTAGA
Organism: Clavelina lepadiformis; assembly: GCF_947623445.1. Taxonomy (NCBI): domain Eukaryota; kingdom Metazoa; phylum Chordata; class Ascidiacea; order Aplousobranchia; family Clavelinidae; genus Clavelina; species Clavelina lepadiformis. Next base: position 17,857,041 of record NC_135246.1, on the reverse strand, counting down.
ACCTTCCTGTTGGGCTTCATAAAGAAGTTGTTCCATGTTCGCATCACATGAAGATTGAAGACATCTCGTTCCACTTCCCATGCTCACAATGCTCTCTCTATCACTGCATTGGATAGCAACCCACGACTCTAAAACCATGTCAAACAAAATTGTTACCATACGGCTTTATAAAATGAACAACCAGACTTTTGTCTATTTGATTGACGATAGCTTTTTGGCTACATGTTGACTATCATTTCAACGTTATGATTAGAAACTGTGCACGATGCAAGTATGCTTGAAAGAATGGTTGAGAGGGTCCTGTATATAATCATGTACCTGCAAGATCATCGTCAGTTTCTTCTGTATTAATAACTTCAAACTGTTTCAAATTAGAAGACATCGTGATAATTTTCTAATAAATATATCTATACCTAAAAATAATAAATAAAAGCGTGTTTCGAGAAATTTCCTAACCTCATTGCTGCCTTGCCAACTATATACTGTATATAGTGTTTCAGAATTGAAAACTGTACCAAGTTGCCACTATATCCAACGCTTATGTTTATAAATCAATAAAGAAGTGTAGTAGAATTTACTAAGCGTTAAAAGTTTGGCTAAAATAGGACCAACGCTCCTGTCGCACTTCGTTGCATTCGTTATCAAGTAACTAGGATGTCTTTAGTCATAGTTTTGAACGCTTGAACTGTAGCTGCAGTAGCTTCGTGTTGCAGCAATGCTTTCCCCTCTCTGTGCATTACGAATATACAACATAACGTGCCCTGAAATTAAAAACGAATTGCGATAAAGACATCAACGTCCTCGAATGCTCTTGTACCGAGTCTTACATCTTCATAATCACCTGGACAAACATGAACAAAGCAAGTAGTAAAGATAAAGCTATCCTACGGTAAAAAAAACGCAAAACTATTCTAGCAAGTGCCGATAAATACGTCCGAACATACGAACACAGACAATCTGCTCCTATTTTATGGCACTGGTTGGCTTTGTTGTTGGGCACTCAAGCACAATACAGGTCACGTGACGTAAACACGGCTGTGGATTTTCAGCGTCGGGTTACTATCGGTCACGATATGAGATCATCAGTTGAAAGAATGCCATTAACAGCGGGATTTCAAGTGCCGCTTTTGTTTTTTTCGGTTGCTTGGCGATCTCAAAAACAAAAATTTCCATTTTAAGATGAAGAATGAGTCCTTAAACAACTTTGCTTTGGACTATTCACTCGCTAGCTCTTATGCTAACGTTTTGTTCTCCACTTACGAATTTCTCTCTATTCGAAACGCAAACTGCACGCTTCAAAAAGCGTATACCTTCCAAATATCTATATACAGGAAGCTAGCTAGCGAGCGACCGACCGACTGACTCATTTATTTAGGCAAATTAATACGCCTTGCAGCTGTAGCCTTCTCACTAACAAACAATATCACACGTTTGCAAATCCATTTTAAAACAACCCGGCGCCCAGTTAAGGCAAATATGTTGAGTTATCGGAAGCAAATAAATGAATGTCAATCAATAAAAATTATTATTTCGAAAGAATTACGTGGTCAATGAAAGTCTTAAGTCTTGAAATTAATTGCGACATCCTTTTGCACGTTCACGTGCTCTGAACTTTTACCACGCTACTCTTTAGCGTTTACTGAAGATCATTAAGCAATCAGTCCAAATAGTATTCGTTTGCTTGATGAGCAAATAATTGAGTCTTGTCACAAGATCTGTATTCTACGGCCAGTTAACCACATAGGCTACTTACAAGGATGTTGTTGTTGGCATTATTGAGTGAGTTTAGAATTGGTTTACTGTATCGCCAAATATTTTGAAGAGAAAACTTCAAAATGGGTTAACTAACTAACTAATCAAATATGGGTTTCTGTTTCGCTTCATTTGTTGAACTAAAGTTTGCGATCGGATGGATTGCAACTTTGCCTATTTACGCCTTTTTTCGACAAATCAAGTTAACATGCCAAGCGTATAGGATACGCGTCTTTAGTAACAAACCTTAATAATGAACATGTGTTTTTCTTGACAGATTATGGCGTCAACCCGACAGTAGTGGCTACCGCCGCTAGATCAACACTAGACACCAGAAAAATAAAGTCATTAACCAATTTTGGAGGCAATTTCAAATGACACTCAAGGCAGAAAAACTTTTCATGAATCAATGATGTTTATTTTTGTTTTCAGTGCTGACACATACTTTACTGGCTGCGCTGCACTTTCAGTCGTTTCTAATTCTAGCTGGTAGAATGTAGATTTCAAGCGGGTTTTGAAGAGGAAGTCAGGTCAAATCTGGCCATCGGCCCTTGCACTCGGTTGACACTTATTTACATAATAAAAGGCTTTGTAGAAGTCACTATTGCATTACGCGTGACGTTTTTACGCCACATAGGCTATGGTGTTCATTTGTATTGATATGCTATTAATTAAAAATATTTTTAACGAAACCAACCATGAAACCGGAATTTCGTACCGATTTTTTACCAACATGCGTTTCATGCATAATGCCTTGCACATCTGAATTGTAAATTGGTTACACCTGTACAATCTTTGATCCGTATTGTAGGCCTAAGCTTGCATTTTCGAAACTTCATTGTGCTGTAGCCTAGTCCTTACAAACTGGTTATGATCGTGTGGCTAAAACGTGACGCCATTATTTTCTGAAGATCTGGAGCTTACGCAATAAAGGTCCAGAATTTACAATTTTGGCGTTTTATGACCGTAAAATTTCTACCAATATGCATACTAGTAAAGTGTTTAGTTTAACGCCAGTATTTGCAAAAATCGTAAAAACTATTTTGGCGCAACAGCCAACTTGCAATGCCACTGGACACCGACACGAACAATATATTTGCATCGTTAATTCTAGACAACGAAAAATGATGGCCTGATTATATTAACCGAATGTTACTGTTTGCGAAATGTTTTAACAACTCTTTAAAAAACCTGGAGTTCCATAAAATGGATGTTAAAAACCTTTTGTTTTTTCTAAAGCGGAAGTGAGGGTGAAGTAACTATAAATGAAAACACGAAAATTAACAGCTAATATGTTAACGAGTGTAATGTAAACAATGGGTTTGCTGTCAGTTTTAAAAGTAATGGCCGATAGTCAATTAAAACTGACATGATGACAACAACTGGAAAAGCATTTTTTGTTAAAATTAAAGTAGTGACGCAACTCGTTGTTAAAAATGAACCATTTTGACGGCAGGTTCGTTTCACACATTCTCGAATTAGCTAATATTGAGTATGTGCGTCTAGATACTTGTGTATCGCGCAATGGTGAGATAACCGCGGTTAGCTATACCATTTACCCAGGCAACACGCTAAAATTCGAAGGACATGTCAACAGAGCGTTTTCCTGTTAAGTAATACAACTTTTAAATCTATCTCCACACTACAGCCATAAACCTGCTGGGCTGTTTCGTGCCAATCTACTGCTCCCATTTTCATAACAATCTTGGTCCTACTCTTGATCTCGCTATTTAAAAGGACACTATTCATATCGTTAACCGAGATTTTAATTTCGAATCTGCAAAGACAACCAAATGTGGCAAACATACTTCTTCATACTTCTACCCAACACACGTATAACCCATGTGAGCTGGCGGGATGGGCTTTTGTCTGTGGGAGTGAATCACTTCGTTATGGGCTTTCTTTCTTCTAATACGAAGTATGTTTGACTGCCTGTATCGGTGGAGGGCATATTTATAGTGATCATCTGGCTTTCCTTTTTTATTCCACGGAAGCTTCAGTGGGTGATAATAGAACAAACTCTCGTCAGTGTAACCTTTGTAAGGGTCGTCAACATACCTGAAACCAAGCAATAAAAACAACTATGCATGCAAGTAACGCTGCAATGCTCATATAAAACATCACTTACATAAGAAATATAAAGAAAAATTCAAAATGTATAGAACTATATTCCGACAAAACTTTGATATCAGGTTATTTTTTATCCGTCCATCCAGTGGACAGTCCTAAAATTGCGCAATACTATATAAAAAAAAACATAAAATCAAAATAAGAAAGGCTTGATCGGAGCTTGCTTGAAGGCTTTTTCGGTAACTGGGGCTCAAGTGACGACGAATCATTGCCAGGTTTTAATTATATAAAAACTTTCCTCGGTCCGAGGATAAAGATTACCATACTATATATACTTAATGTGATACAAAAATATACGTGGCAACAGAAAAAAGTGTTTTAAAGCAACATTAGATGATAACATACTTTGCAAAGTTACACACTGGCAATTTGTAACATACCATTTTTGCTTCTTCCAATAATCTGTAACCATTTTATCTAATAGTTTTGACTGCCAACGGTTGCAAATTAAATGTCGGCGATGACGCCAAATTAAGCTGGGGTTCCCCTTTCTTAGAAGTTTAACCCACATTCTTTTCTTGTATCCTGACTAAGGAAATAGTAAGCAACAAAACCGTATTATTTATGTGTTGACCACCAGACAAAAGCTCTAGTTTCAAATCGGGATGTGCCAAATCGAAAAAGATTCTGATTCGTGGGAATACAAATAATAGGCTTTGAAATTCATGCGAATATGAACCGATCAACTGCTTATTGCACGTAATCAAAGTTCCTGATGGTTAAGAAAATAATACTTGACGTTGCCACTTTATTGAAGGATGATTGCAATCAAATTGTTTTTTTATATTTCAAATTACAAAGCACTCACAAACATTTCACCAACTTTTGTGTCAATCAAACAATTCAGTAATTTGCGTTATATCGTTACGTTAATATTTACAAAATATAGGATTCGATCAAAATCTGCCAACAAAGATTCTGATTCAGTAGAATAATAAATAGAATAACATGCGTAATATTCGGATTCGTGTTCGATTTAGCACATCCCTAGTTTGAAATCAATTCTTCAAAAGTGGATAAAAATGTGGGGAGCAAAAATAGTTAATTCTTTATAGAATTCTACTACACAATTCATATGAACAGTACCACGCACAACTTAAAATATTGTACATGATAATTATATCAATAAATGACTAAACTAATTGATATGCTAATGGTCTTCTTTTTCATGTTTTATTTTAGCAAATTCTACCTGTCTTCGGACCCAAAGCCCATTTCCCAACCTACGAAATCGCTTGATTATAATTTTTGCAGTTTTTCTTTTACCTCTGTTTCGGCTGACAACTGTTACATTTCTATGTGGAATGGAAGGCATGAATGGTAACAGTTGATTTACAAGGCTGAAATATTAACAAAATATTAATGATCTAAAATGATAACTTTTTAAAAAAGTTCGTGAAACCAGATCAGACAGTCATTTATATGCCAATACAACAGTCTCTCATTCTTTCAGTTATACTACCAAAGACTACTAAAAAACACTTAAATAGCAAATTTCCTAACTAAAGAAGAAATTTCCTAACCAAAGAAGAAATTTCCAACATGGAAATTAACAGCTGTTTAGCACCAACTATGAATATGTCTACTTATGACATTATGGAGTGTGCTTATGCCCAGTTGGCACATGTGATGCTGCATAGCATTGCCATACCTGTTTCCATACGTTAGTTTGTTCACGAAAACTTTGGTGTTGCTTAAAGACAATGAACTAAAGCTGTTACTCAATTGTCTTTGAAGATTCACTTCATTTTGTTGTAAAAAGTTTTTTCGTACAAAATTTGCAGCTTGTAATGGTTGACCCTGAATGCCAATGACTGGAAATGTTGCTCTGGACAATGACGCATATGAAGTAAAGCAGTACATAGTTCGGCTATACACGTGTTGGTTGCTGCTTGTTAAGCGACTGAATGATTTTACAAGCAAATCCATCTTCATTGGATGCTGATAAATCAAGTGTAATCCAAGTTGTCAACAAAACAATGATTTTGTCAAATAATGGAGAAAGAAAATTCACATTCCAGCTTATTCTATTTTAAAATCACTTTGAAAAAGCATTAACCTATTAATCTGAAAAACATTTGTCTTCAGAGTGCGTGCATGTTTTTCTTTCTAAGCTACCGGTATATATGAAATATTCTCAGATGACTGATGCACAAAATCAGTAGCAAGCCAATGCTAATACTCATGTTAGCATGATATGTAACATTTTCCACTAGGATGATCAGCTACAGTTCAGACTGCTAAGTTTGCATGCAGAAATTCATTCGCATGTGACTTTTGATTTGGAAGTGATTGTCACATTAAGTACCTACTAAGTAGTGGGCTATCAGATAGAAATTGCAAGAAGTGTGGCAAGACGTGCAGGAAAGTCGTCCCTAATCCAAGGAAAGTGTTTGACCATTTTTTTTTACATTTACTCCAAATTGTAATAAACAAATAAGGCAAAATACAAAAAAAAACAAAGAATTGAGTCTCCAATGAAACTCATCTGCTCGTCAAATCAAACTTTGTTTCTAGGCAGGAAGAACTTTTCAGTCTGACAGTTTGATCGATAATTTCAATCTGCAGAAAACTGCACAGAGGTTAAATTTGTCAGAGACTCAAGTACACTACAGGCCAGGTTGCATTCCACATGAGTTACGCCAAAGAAGTGCCTCCTTTTCTCTTTAGAAATCGCATTGGGCATACTGTCTTTGGCATATTCGTAACGTACACAACTGGACCACAGGGCAAACAGGCAAGTGGGGCTCGATGGTAGTTGTTAAGTGTAGACCCAATAGACGTCATGCGATATAACTAGGCCTACAATGGCAAAATGTATAAGCGTTTTCTTTTGAAAAATGTATAAATAATTTTACAAAATAAAGTCCACTTTTGATTAACAAAGTAATAACTGTACCACTAGACCTTGACAAACTTAGGTATCGAAGTTGTTTGAACCCTAATCGTGACTACTGGATTGTTTGGTCATGCAATTGGGAAATTACCGGGGAAATAAAGAATAATGATTTCTGTTGACTACAACACATGAACACAACAAATATATTCACAAAAATTTACTTCTGTTACTTTTAGTTATTGGCTGAAATAGCTATCCATCCAGAATCGCAATGTGCAGATTTTGTGCTTTCATGGTGGTTATCTATTTTTACTTGCTTCCATCGGGTGCAGTTTCACGTGCTACAGATCCGCTAGGTGCTGTTCTGTTTGTGTGCAGACTGCTGTGTTGTAGTGGTCCATCTGAAATCATTTGACTTTCAACCATGATCCAAGCTTACCGGTAATTCGTAAGTCCTGTTCCTACAATTAGTTGTTAGACTAATTAAATGGATTGCATTGCAGACAAATATTTACAGGTTTAGCGGGAATCTGTAAGCATGTGCATTGCGGGTGTGATTACCAAACAAGCTCAAATATCGAGGGGCATCTGCAGAAACTGTCGTTTTGAAACTTGTTTTTCGAGCAAGCATTCCTTTATTAGGCTCACCCCTTCGCAATCTTCCTGTTTTCTTTTATCATATTCTTCTTATTCAAATTGGGGCAGCGAAAAACTTAAGCAATTACAAGATGTGACACATAAAAACTGGTCTAACTTCTACGAAAAATATGAAGAATTTGTTGGTTTAAAAGATGTCCAAGATGCACAAGCAGAAGTGCGAAAGGTAAACTAATGCAAAATTTAACCGGACAGTGCAGACATACCATTTTCAAAGAGTGCATTCCATTCAGTGATATCGTATTTAACAAGATTAATTTTACTTTAACATTTTTAGGCAGAGAAAAAATTTCTGCAAGCCAGACATGAAGAACGTGCTGTTTTGCGAGAGGTTTCAACAATTCGGGATCAGTTAAAAAATGTGAGAGAACGTCTGAGCCATGTCAATTACTCGAGTCCACTGTATCCTCAACTTGCAAATGAGCAACATGAACTTGTGACAAAAGAGGAACAGTATGTAACAATATCAAAAATGCGATAGTTTCTGTCTTACTCTTTTCCATTCTTTGCCACTTTCCACATTATATTTGTTTTTAGAATAAAAATAAAGATAGACTCTGTTGAAGAAAAAGAACGTGACACATTTTTAGAACTTTCTGCTGCGATGAGAGACAGTTACGAAAAAGAACGAGCAAGGGTTGAACGAACCAAAAATTGGTCCCTTATTGGGACTGTTGTTGGTACAGTCCTTGGTAAGCTGCTCATCATTCAAACACACAAACCTTGTTCAAAGTGGAGAAAGACAAAACTTTCCTGTTTTTCATGCAGGTATGTTGGGATCTGCTTACATCAACCGAGTGCGTACAAAAGACCTCCAACACATGATAAAGGAAAAAGATCAGAATGAAGAAATAAAAACCAAGATAGGAGAGGTTTCATATTACAGTATTTAAAAAATTAACCAGACTTATAAGTAAAGTGTGACCTGAATATACACACTTACAGCCCTTACCTTTGTATTGTATTAGTTAAGAAAGAATATATTCAGCATTCACTGCTAAGATTAGTCCGCTTCGATAAATAATGATAGCATGGTCCAAAACAAAACACTGAGTGATAACTTGGTTGTTCAGCATCTGTGTTTTATGACAATAGGTTTTACCCAACATGCAAAGTCAATATGATGATATCAAAGAAGAAATCAAGCAATTGCAAGTTTGTCTGGTCAATAAATTATTGTCTGAACCAATCCCAGCAAAGGCTACGGCATCATCGATGGTAAATGATGAATCATTAAATGCTGATGCAACAACAAAATTATCTGAGATAGTTACAGTGCTCAATTCTTTCAAGCAGGTGAGAGATAATGATGCTCATTTAATTACTGAGGATGAAACTTATTTATACTGTATGTAGATTAGGATAATAACCACATTTGCCAAGTGTTCAATGGTTAGACATTGCAGGAAACTTAAATCATGTTTTCGTTCTTAAACCAGGTGCTGCAAAGTTTTCAAAACCAGCTTCTTCAACTTCTTGAAGACGCCTCCCTTAATCACGAGTTACTAACTGAGCAAAACGAACAACTTGGTGAACTGATCAAATCAATTGATGTAATGTCAAATTCAAACGAGTCTTCACCTTATGTAGAAAGCAAAATTGACAAACAACTTTCCATAATCAATTCCAAATTGGACCAGATATGCCAAGCTTTTCCTTATATTGATAACAATATAACTGGTGCACCACTCAAAAGTATGAAATTAGAGACTGTGACACGCAAGGAGAAATTGTCGGAAGATGAGTCAACGTCAAGTTACAGGCGCCCTCCAGTGATTGATATTATCTTATGGGGCGGCGTAATGATGGCAATATATCATATACTCCGCGTATAGCCAATAACTATGATACTGCAGAATGAATACTTTTTGCTGTGAATTTAGCCCAAGTTTTATTTGCATGCTTATGATGAAAAACTGTATTTATTTAGTCCACTCTGCAAACAATCATGTGAGCGTGCTGAGGCGTAAATCAGCCCTTGGGCAACATTTTTTTGTTTTCTATGTTCTCATCCTATCACGCTTTGTGTGTTCTTTTATGCTTCAGTATTTCAACGGCTGAAAACATGAAATCTTCATCGCACACGTCGCAGTGATAGGAACGTTGCAGTTGTGGAAGGCTGGTCGAGGTCTTTGAATCAGCTGCAGTTTCTTGATTAGTTTCCTGAAATTGTTAGGCTCTCACTGTTAAGTAGCTCTATGATGAATACGATTATTAACAGGCTGCTACGTCATTACACAGATGTTCACTAGTGACTTAAACTGTTGCAACAATTTAAAAGAACACTTTTTATTACTGCTGGTGTAACAAGTAATTCTTAAAGTTTCCAACAAGGAAAATCCTGCAGAATGCATGTAGTCATTAATTTTGATCTTACCTCTGCATTACTTCCACCACATGCAGCTTGATGACGTAAGCGTTCACCAACTGTCATTGGCATTTTTATCTGACAAACAGGACACGTCCAAAATTGTCTCAAATAATCACCGCTCAGGCTACTTTCTTCCAGTTCTTGCAAGCAGTTATAAGTAAGGTAATCCGCAAGTTTCATTCCTCCTTTGACTGCGTCTGGAACGGCTTTTGTCATGGATATTCCAAAACCTCCTGAAAAAAGTTTTCAAGTTGAACAATCTTGCAGTGGTTTGAATTAGCAAATTGTACAGCGGCTAGGCAAATTTCTAAATTTGTCTGAAATATAGTAAAATAAAAATGTTTGCTGTAACCTTCAACTACGTCATCGTCATTCACTCCTGGGCCAACATATAGCTTTTGTCTTTCTAAAGTAGTAAATCGACGCAAGCGATATTCCAATCTGCTGTCAAGAAATTCAGCGAGTTTTTTGCTGAGAAAATGTTGCAGTTTCTTGCTTTTTCTCACCAACGTAAACCCTAGAAAGATTTTATTCATTCTTTGTCACTTAAGCTAACTTTCAAATTATTTAACTTAACCAGAACGCTCAAATTTACAAAAAGTGCAAATAAACCCAAAAATAGATGGGACCTTCGTGGCTTTCATTTTTCGTTGCTTCCAATCGAAGCTTAAGAAGCTGATCCCAGGCATTCCGCAGCTGCAACATGGATGCGATTATGCTCTGTGCAGCATTCGCATCGACAAGATTAATTTCAATCCACCCATCAGCTACAATCCTTCTACAGTCAGCATTGGTATCAAGTGATTGCGCGAAGAGCAGAAGAGTTTGTAAAGCGGGAACCTATTACACATTAAGTGTCACGTATTCCATTTACAGTACATCGTTCTTAGGCTTTTTTATCTGCACAAACTCCTTTTTTATGTTTGTTTGTACCTTTTGCGAAGTCAAAAACAAACACTAATAAAAAATGTATTAATATTCTATCAGTGCACAGAATTTATTGAAAACGAAGAACTAAGTCCACGTCTACCCTCATTGTATTGACGAGGTAAGGTTTTGTTGTCTCAAGGAGAGAAACATAGGTGAGCAACTGATGACGATGGCCTAGCAGGCCCCTGTGACCTGACTGCCCCTCTTTCTTTAGCGAGTTATCCTCCCGTCCGGTTGGTTCTAGTTCTTGTGGATGGTGTGAGAAGTAACCATTCGGGTGTAAGACCACAAATAATTTGTTCTTTGTATGGAAAATCTGAAAATGATGATTATAATTTTAAAGCATACTCTGTATGTATGATGCATATAATGTAAAACTGAAATAAGTTAAAATCAGTTATTCGGTTATGAATGACCATGGTCCTCCACAATGAAAACACAACAATGAACCAACTATAGGTACCGGCAGTAAATGTAATAGTTTTCAGAAAAATGTCTTTGAATTTACCAAGTTTAAGTTAAATATGGCTTTGATAAGTATTCCTTTCAATGTAAACTAATGGAAAACAACAGAAGTTATCAAATGTATTTCGTTACTTGGTCAGAATCTGGTGAATAATTGTTGCAATCGTCTGGAAACGCAAGCTGTGGATACAGGCCTGAGACTAAGATAATTTTCAACATTATGATGTCACGCAAAGTAAAGTTTCTTCGTACGCTTGAAGCCTGGGTTATAAGTACATCATATTGACAGATGCCATTTATACAAATACAACAAATTAAGTTTTAGACTTAATGTTTCTTAATTATTTACCACTGCTCAACACATTATACAGAAAATTTGTTCCATCCATCGAAACAATATATGTACAGTGTTAAAATATATATATACTGCCCATTTCTTTTCCCCATATCATAAATAGAATCTATCTCACCTTATAGAGCTTGTCAAGGTCATGTCTTATTTTAAATTCAAGGTCCTTGACATTGCTTGTGATTGACGTACTGGGGTGGTTATCTGCATTGTCATTATCGTCATCAGAATTGTCTATTTCATATTTTCCATCCGTTCTTTTTAAAACTTTTCTCTTTCTGGACTGAAACCTGCAAACATCCATAGACATCAGATTTAAAAAGTGGTGCCCTTTCAACTTACGAAAACAGATGAAAAATTTCTTGTAAATGTCGTAACCTCTCCTCGTTCTTGAGTTCTCTCAATCTCTTCTTATCAGCATGGCGCTGCCTTCTTTTGTAACTTGTTTCCGGAATGTCTTTGTCATCAATGGCCGCAAGTAAGGCATTGTCCTTGGACATACATCAACAATTAGTTTCGAATATATAAATGACAAGCAACTACATTTTGCAATTTTACTTAGTTTTTAAAAACAAAACCACATTATCTAATGTAGCAGATGTTATAAATCTTAAACATAAACTTTACAAACCTTAAGAAGGTCTTGAAATTGTCGCTTAACATTGGCCATCTCATAGAATCTCTGCTCTTCCAGACAACGTCTTTTGCACCACTTTCGGCTTGATGACCTACTGTCACTTTTCATCTGTAGGCAAAAGCAAGCAAACCATTTAGCTTGGTAATAATTGGTGACCTTTGCCACTTTTTCGAACTCACATTCTTGGGGGCAACCTTAGGCAAAGTAACTTCATATAAAAATCGCTATTGACGTTCTGCAATAAGCGAAGAACACTCAACAATAAATCAGGGAAAATCTTGGTTGCAGCTTCATGTTTGGCTCAATCACTCAACAATACCTGAATCCATTCATCGAATAAGTTCAAAAGAGTTATTGGGTCTCCATGGTCCGACTCTATGGGTCTTCGTCTTGTACAGGCTTCTGGGTTATTGTAAGCAGATCTTGTATAAGGAGATTGCACACTAAGCACTGAGGCGACCGACATCACTGGTTCAATGAAATCAAACAAACTTCCCATAATCAGCATTTTACCTGAAATGAATGAAACCATTCAAAGAGAAAATTTAAGTCCACTAAACAGTCAGAAAATTCTTTAGTTTAAGTTCACCTTTACAAGCACTGCCAGGTTCTAAGAGAGACAAACAAGCAGCTAGATTGTATAATTAAAATCCTAAGCAGAGTAAACAGTTATAAACAACTCCAAGAAACTAAAAAATATTATCGTAAATCATAACCTCAAGCAGAATAAAAATATCTCAAATAAAGAAAAAAAACGATAAAAACATCCACAACCATAAAATCTCTCAAGACTCAAAAATATCTTAAAACTGGTCAGCAATGAAAAGTAAATAACAATGGGAACTTAATGGAAAATGTTTGAAGCATAAAGTACTTGGGTATAACTCTTGGTTGATGATTTTTTCATATATACAAAAGATCTCGCCAACAATGGCAATTCATTTATATCAGCACAAACAAAATCCCATGAAATAAAAACTGTACACAGATGTAACTGTCATTATAGATAGTGTTGTTCAAACTGTATCTAAAAATCAACGTGCCAAGTACACAAAGAAATTTGTTAGTTTTGAAATCATTTGCAAGTACTGTGGCACTTTCTAAATTGTTCAAACATTTACTACTTTATAAGCTTTTAAGTCTTTAAGCTTAACATTCAATAAATGTGTATTTTTGCCATAGTTTAAAATAGTTCATTTACGGATGCAGTTTGTGCACTCTTGCCAATTCTCCTTGAGGTGTCGTTATACGCAAGTTTAACTGTTTTTGAATTCACAACATCCATATTTTGTTACACAGTGTTTTCCTAACGCCATTACCAAAACAAAACATAAAAAACTTCATGACAAACTGGCAAAGAAAAAATTCAAATCTACGATCGTCCACTAACCAATAGCGACATCCACAGGAAGTTGAGCAAGCATCTCCCCGAGTGCAGTTATATTTTCATCCGAATCGATTGCTCCGTGTTCCGTAAGCACGCGAAGAGCATCATTCATTGCTCCCTCCGGTGGTGGCTCAATAAATGAAAAGGATCGAACATCGGATATTCCCATACTTTTCATCTATAAAACGTCCTAACCTATGAACTATAGATCTAACCCTACCTTATGACACCCTAAACTATGAATTGCTGTGTAAAACCAACATACAAAACATATCATCTAATTATAATTAATTATATAATAATAACGGTGTACAAAATAATCTGGTAATTATCTCCCAAACATAATGGTAATATGTATTAATGTCCTTTTATGCCTGCTCGGTAGCGGAGAATTCCGAGAGCAAGGTTGGCAGTGATCAGGGTTCCATGTCGAGTGACGTTACTGTTGTAATGACCTTGAGCAAGGCACCAATGACGCTTACTCCTGTTTAGTGGACCTGGTCAACAGGAGTAAGCGTCATTGCCGAGTTAAGCCCTGCAAAGACTTTCATCAGTCGGACAATTCTGACATGAAACCGAGAGTCATGAGTTACAATTCAGTAAGAGCAGCGTTATTTCGATTATAAACAGTCTGCGACAAACTTTTCAAATTCCAAAACTGTCCACCTGCAGTATCAAGGAATCAAGTGGAACTCTTTGTATCTCTGGAGTAGAATAATCAGCAAGTGCATCATAATCATCTTCGGAGTAAAGACGATAAGAAACGCCTGGACCAGTTCTTCCAGCTCTACCTAAATCGGACTCAATGATTACATTTCAAAATCAGCATATGCAGAAAGTATGATAATACAGCAGTGCTAGAATAGTTCATCATGATTAAGCCTACCATATTTTCATCGCCAAAAAAGAGGACAATTTCTCCAGCAAGTACAATGCAAATAAAGTTTTACGTTTAAAGAATTTATCACATGTTTTTGGATAATTATACGTATATGCACAAATAATGCATTCAGCTTCAAAATCATTATGTCCTTTTCTGAAACAAGGATATTTCTGCCGCAGTTCATCAGAAAACACCGTGTTCCTCTTTGGCATTATTGCTTAGCTTTGTTTAGATTTTATGTTTCTCTATATTAAAACAATGATAAGAAAAATGATTAGACCTCATGCTGTCGCTGAAAAGTCATTTGACTTGACTTAGGCCTCATGCCGAAAAGTCACATAAACATACAATTCTGTTGAAAATATAAGCAAGAAAGCGCAAAATGCAAAAAAGGAGGACATTTGGGAATTTTTCAGTGTCCTTGGAGGACAATTCATTTTTCTTTAGAAAAGAGGACAAATCCTCCTAAAAGAGGACATATGGTAGCCCTAATCATGATCATCATCATGATGGAATAGTTCAGCATATAAACAATAAAGATAAAGATACAATGAATAAATAATCCATACTATTTAATTGGGAATGAAAACATAAACAAGTATTTCATGGAAGAATGGTCACCGTCACCTTTTCTTTGTTCCGAACTGGCCCGACTTATCCAGAACTCTTGCAGCTTTTTCATTTTGTACTGGGCATCGTAACTCATTTCTTTTACTCGGCCTGAGTCGGCGACAAACCTCACTCCATCGACGGTTACGGAAGTCTCGGCGATGTTTGTCGATAAAATGCATTTTCGAACTCCTTCTGGGGCCATATCAAATACCTAGTAGATAAATTTGCCCTCATATAAACATATTTCATACAAGAATAAATTCAAGTTAACTTTGAGCTATTTATGCATAGCTGTATCCTCTGCCTCTGCTTTATTAATCAAACAATTTAAAGCACCTATATTACTGTGCAAATGAGAAAAAAAAATTTTTGACTTTAAATCAACTTCAACAAATAAGTTAGAGTTCATGACCACAACACAAAAAGAAAAGATGTCTCCTAAGTGGAAGGTTTTAAACTTTAATACTCTTCCACCTTGTCTTGCTCTTCAATTGACAAAGTGCTGTGAAGAGGAAGAATTATCCATCTTCCGGTTTCCTCTGCGTAAGCCTGGGAAGCCCCTTCCACTGTTGTGATTTCCTATAAAAAACTCAACTTTAAATTCATCACAATTAATCCACAATTCATCCCAATTATTTCCCGATGTATTTAATATACTTTGTATATTTTAGACCCTAACCCAATAAAAGACCCCAAAGACAAACTTCTCTTTTTGATTTCTTACCTGCATCCCAGGTAAAAATACCAACAAATCGCCACGTTCTGACGATGGATATTTCTTATCAATCCGTTGCAAAATCCGAACATAAGGTCGAGGGTCTAGCCTGCTTGTTTTACCTGTTTGTTCTTCCTGAAGCAAAATAAACAATTCATAAATAGATTTGTTATTTTTTCATATTCTTATTAATATGTGAGAAATTATGAGTCAAATTTTGCATGTTATCATGGATCTTAAAAGTCATGCTTCTATCAAAATTAAGTAAACGCCCGGTAAAAATGTCCAGTTCCAAAACTCACCACTGGTATGGGAAGATATTGCACTTGGATGGGATATAACCGACCAGGGACTTGGATAACAGGAGACCCCTGAAAGTACTCGGAGAATAATTCGAGATTGATGGTGGCAGACATCAGCACCAGTCTGAGATCTTCCCGATGACCAGAACTGCTCAAAATTTTAAGCAATCCCAACAAGAAGTCAGATTGTAGATGACGCTCATGGACCTGCCAAGGCATTGGGAAAGAATAAGAAATTTTGGAATAATGACACAACTCTGTCTCATTGACTGGTTGTATTAACTGGAAACCATAGAAAATAAAACAAATACAATGAAACTTGAAAGCCCATAAAACTCAAACAACTTGAAATTAGAACATTATTTGTGAAAACCTTGGAAGTCAATTTTATTTTAAACTTGAACGAAATTGTTTATTATAGGAAACAACATTGCTTTACAATTTAAACTTTTTAGATCTCAAATGGCTTCCAGCAATGAATTAAGTTTGAGTTCTGACGTATGACTTTATGTATAATTTTTCATAAACAAAATGCAACAAACAACAAACATACACCTGAAGCTACAAACAGCTTATACGCCATATTTACCTCATCCAAAATTATAACATTGTACTGCTTCAGTGTGTGGTCTTGTTGTATTTGCCTCAGGAGCAAACCCTCAGTTAGAAACAGGATTCGTGTAGCTTTAGTCTTTGTGCCTTCAAATCTGTTTAAATTAAAAGTTCACTCACTCGTATAATCTCAGTCAATCAGCAAACTTTCCAAAAAATTGAAAACTCTCACGTTATAAGTTAACCTAGAACCGATGATTGATTTACCAGTGTAGGTTTGTCATAAGTAACAAAATGAATAATAAAAAATACCGTGCCTTATTTGGTAGGCAACTTCAGAGCCGTACTGATTGAGCGTTTCGTAAGCAACTCGTTTAGACAATGAAATTGCAGCGATCCTTCTAGGCTGTGTGCATGCAACGTGGGTAAATCCTGCCTCAATTAGATATTGAGGAACTTGCGTTGATTTTCCACAGCCAGTGTCTCCAGCAACAATAGTAACCTGAGAAAAAAAGATAGTTGAAAGCACTCCATGGCAAATGCCAAGATGTATATTTTTTATCTACAATTATATTTTTGGTTTAAGGTATTCTTTCATTTTTAAGAATGTCCTTTACCCAAAAATCACTGATCATTTCTAGGCATCGTTCCCACCAAATTAACATGTGAATACATGTAATTTTAAAACTTCGATTGTTCAATTTCAAGAAAGATTGTCAGGCAAAATACAGTAATTTGGATACAAATTTCATTAAATCTGTTTCAACGCTTACGAAAACATTTTGACATAATTACTTTGTTTTCCTTGACTGCTTTCACAATTTCATCTTTGTAATGCGCTATTGGTAAATTTGCTTGCTCTGTCTTTAGCTTTTTAAGCTTTACGAAATCTTGTTTTTGGCAGAAATCAAGGTAATGTAAAATTACGGAACGAAACTGAGATATTCGCTCTGAAGACAACTCATCATCCTCACATCCAAAATCATCATCGTAGCTTTCATGTTTTCTGTTAACAAATAGTGTAAAGCACGTCGTCAAAGTTGTATTGCTAATGATTTTTTTTATATATCTAAGCTTTTGAATACAACCTTTTCCTTTTTTTCTTCTCTTTATGATGTCTATGAGAGTGAACTTTTTCATCAATATCCTTTGTAACAATGGAAATATTTATCCTGTATCTATGAATGTAGAATAAAACATAAATAGTAAAAATTAATTATAGATAAAATTTTATTAAAATCTTTTGTGCAAATCAAAAAATGTTAGCTGAAGCAATAAAGCATGCCAGAACAGTTTTGTGCTCAAATACGACATTAATAACCATAAAAAAACAATATTCTTTTTGTTACACATGAAACTGTCACCTTGGATGATACTGCATAGGAATATTCAAAGAAGATGATAAATTAGACGACGAAGCTGAGTGACTTTCCTTGCTTTTCCTCCTGGCTTCATACACTTGAAATTTTTTAAAAAAGAGCCAAAAATCATCATATTCCTTTGTTCCTTCTTTTATAAAGTCCTTGTCTCGAAAAAATATCTGAAAAAATAAAATAGTAAAAGGCTGTATACTCATATTCATAACATTATCTTATTATCTGGGTGTCGCTTATACTTTGCTCTTCCACTTAAATGAAGCAAAGTTTGAAAGCATTTATAATGCCTTTATGACGTCAGTACAACACTTAATGATATCATTAAACTAACATGCTCACGTTATATAGGTTAATAATATTACAACTAACTCATAGTAGCCCTGACTGCCTGAAGTCTCATAAATTTTAAGAAAGTCTTTTCCTTTTGGAATTCCTTGTTAAAATTTATATTTTTCGACACGAGTTTTCGCAAGCATAAGCTTGCTTCTCCAGGTGTACTGTGAAATGTTTCACAGTGTTCATTTCACAGTACACCTGAAGAAGCAAACTTATGCTTGCGAAAACTCGTGTCGAAAAATATAAAGTTAACATTCAGATTACCAAACTATATCCTTGCGAAAGCTCGTGTCGAAAAATATAAATTTTAACAAGGAATTCCAAAAGGAAAAGAGACGAATTTATCTATTATTATTTAATTACTCACTTTGTTTAAGGTAGTTCTATGTCGCTCCCAGTTAAAGCTGTCCATTCTTCTGATAACTTTTTGCTTATATATAATCAAATTATACTTACCAACAGCTGCTTACAAACTATATGGCTGAGTCTTAATTCATGACATCACAAAAAACATAAGCCAGAAAATGTTCAATCGATTTTGTGTCTGGGGAACTCCCAGATATGAGAATAAAACAGTTCCTAGGGTGACCCTAGTTATCAAGTATTATGTAGGATTTTGACTAACATATTTAAATTTCTAGAAATATTTACAAATGGAACTTGAAGTTTGGCTGTTGATATAACATTAGCGAAAATATGAAACGCAAATGCACGTCTTCTTGTTTGGTGATGTAATATTTGGCACCTTGTATAAATGCGAAGACTTTTTCCGTTGATCCTTGATTTATAGAAATTTTAGGTTTGTTGTGCGTTCCGAGGTAACTTTCAAAAGATAACTTTGGTTTGGTCACCTTCCAAAATTCTTTAGAAAAAGTGCCAAAAGTGGTTTGTCATGGTATAAAATCTTTATTATAGACAAAATAATTATCAAGTTACAACTCAAAGTGTGGTTGTAATCAGTAATTTCACACAATTCTGACATTTCTGGACATTAGACGACCGCTTTGCGCGCCTACGCCTAGGCTAGGCGTACCATGTCAAATCGAACAGCTGCAACTGGTCAAACCAAACCAAGATCTGCTGAACAGAAACGTAAGCCACTTCCGTCAGCCAAGCTTAACCCAAAGACAGTTGATCCAGTAAGATGTGCTTATTATTTCTGTTTAAAATTGATAAATTTTTATTATACTTATTATTAACCAATAATAATCCAGCCTAGGCTAAAGAGCTGCATTAGTTAGCCTAAAACTTTTATACAGCAGTAAAATTAAGAAGAAAGTTTTTATTATGAACTGACTTTTAAAATTATGTTTAACCTATATATACTTTGTGTTGCTATGTATACACAATCACTGATGTGTCTTAAATATGTGCGATGTGTCACATTTTTTATTGTATTACTGAATTATTTAGTTTTGAACCCACCAGTAAAAATCTGTTGGTCACTGTATTGTGATTCAGCAAGTTTAGTAAACGGATACCAGTGAAATAGTCACTTCGATATTGTTATGGGTGCCCTACTTAGCATCCAAAAATGGATGTGTTGTACAACAGAACTTTTACACTATATTTAAGGTATTTGATCAGATTATTTAACCAACAACTCATGTTCAAAATGAAATTTAATTACATATGACTAAGTTAACTTATATTATTTACTTATCATGTAAATTAGATGGGTGTGTTATACAATTAATATAACCCTGTATTTGTGCCAGTCGCCTGATATCTTGCGTACATTTTGCAGTTTGCAAAGAAATCTTCGCAGTCTGCGTTTGAATCGGTGTATACAAAAGGAGGCATCCCTTGCCGGCTCGTGCATGGTTCAGTGAAGCATAAATTAAAATGGGATGTTCCAAAAGATGAGGTCGCATTCGATCCTGTATTAGTCACTTTAGCAGAGGTACTGTAATTAATCATCAAAGTTATTGACACATTGTATTATCGGCTTTTCATCTGTTGTAAAGGAGACTAAAGTAAATGATGTTGTAAATGATGACTAAAGTTGTAAATGACACTAAAGTACAACTTTTCTAATGAAATAGGAGAATGAAGAAATACTTCATGAAAAATTCAACTATATTATGTTTTCACTCAAATATTTTCTTATAATTTCTCATTCCATGCACAGGGTTTGCGTGAAACCCGACATCCATACACATTTGTCTCCATAGAAGGCTTCAAAGAGTTACTAACTGCATCTGGAGCAGCTCAGAAAGCCTCCCCACTTCTTTTTAAGGTTGCTCCATCATTGAGACTTGCTTTGAGTTCTAAAGATAGTGGAGCATTCACGCGGGGTTTAATCGCATTGTCCCATCTTAGTGACTGCGTTGGAAATGAGTTAGATCCAATATTGAAGGTATTACCAGACCAGTTGTTTACAAAGTAACATTATTTTATATGCCATTTACTGCAAAGTTTGATATATTCGGTGTGAAAATATATTCGAGCTTTTATTTAAGTGTGTTAAGTTGATTTGTTGATGTGTTATACCCATTGTTTATACTGTTTGGCAACATATATCAGCACTGTTTAAATGAATGATTGTAGTTTCATTCTACGGGGTAATTACAAACACACTATTTTTTCACAAAATTATTGCAAAATCTCTAGATTTTGATGACAAGCCTAGCAAGACGAATGTCATCAGATAGAACACAGAGAGATGAGATCACAGCTGTGCTTCAAAAGCTTGAACTAAATGGGAGCAGAGAAGTTTTGCCGATAATAAAAGCAAAAGTTCCAGCCTATTGCTCCGCCTTTTCTTAACTCATATAAACCTACAGCATTGTTGCAGGAAGGGTGTTTAAAGTGGAATCCCAGTAGATCATGTAGATGTACGCCTTTGCTTTCATCCTTTTTTGAAAAATTTTGTGATTGTTTTCCTTTACTCTAAAATTGGAAATGGTATATTTTGTTTCTTCCAATGTACATACGGAATTGCAAATTCAAACGTGACAAAAAGGGTTGTTTAGGGACAACCACAAATATAAAATAATATTTTTATTGATCATTACAATATCTACATGTATTTTTTCATGTTTCAAATTACAAAGACACTTTATCTTTTGTATACTACACGTGATGTACCGAGGGCTTCTTTGGTCGTTGGTAGTTGGCTCAAGTAAATAGGTGAGAAGCCACAACTGTCCAATAACAACCTCTAATTGCTGATACGTCACTTCAATACATGTTGTATGTAAAACTTTTGATTATAAACAGCTTTGGTATTGCAAGCATTTGTAAAAGAGTGTTTTCTAACATATGATATAATTTGTACTTCCTTTTTATCGTAACTAATTCGATGTTGTCAATGATTTATTTTTTTTATGATACGTTGTACAAAAGTTGCCAAGTGTTCGCATTGTTTTTGTTTATGCTTTAAATTTATCTTTGCTAATTTACCTTAATTGCTTATGTTGTAGCATTTACAGAATAATGTCATTGCTTCCTTGTCAAAATATATACATTAAGAAGTTACGACGTTAAATATATGTGGTGTGGAAAGATAAAACTGGAGAAGTGCAGTTTGCTCAAATCCCTGTTAAAAAGAATTACCACAAAACCAAATTATGCCGACAGATGCAGCTCCGTGATCAACATATTTTGATGTTTCCGGCGACTTGACGTTTCAGATAGAACTTCTTAAGGAAGCTTTTCAAAAAATAAATCGCTTTTCGTATTTTTGTCTGATCAATGACTGCTTGTCCCGGAGCCTCAATGCGCTTAATTACGTACTTAATACGTAAAAGGTTACGTATAGCTACCATGCATAATAAAACCACATCATGTCGCCAGAGTGTGACCTATTTCACGAATGTACTTGACAAGTACTTGCCGTCATGAGAGGTAAAACTTCACTTGCTGGATTTGTAAAAATAAAACTGTTGAACTACTTAAGGCAAATCTAGCAAGAAAAAGCTAGATATAAGCTTAAATATTAAGATATTCTCACTATTTCTTTTATTTAGGTTTTTGACAAAGATTTAATCGACTACTCTAATGATGGCTTTTAAAAACTCGTTTTTAATAGGTAACGAGAAAATACACTGTGCTAACTAAGCGTGTTCTTGTTAGGGTTGATTGTTGTTAATTAATTATTGCTTGATCGATTGTTCGTTAGTCTGACTCCATTGTTGATAAGCATCTTCGTCAAACACTGACAGCCTAATTGAAGATCACAGTACCAAAATCAAACTGTCAATGTTTTGAATACTGATATATTATTGATTCTCAATGGAACGGTTACTGTTTTCAGAGCACAGAATAGAGTTGCATTCGGTAGACGGTTACAGACTGAACAATTTAGAACTAGCGCGTTGTGCCGCACTTGTGCGCTGTAGTACGAATGACGTAATTCCGAAGTAATCAAAGCCGGGTCGCCTATACTAAACACGACCGAAATATAGCACAGCGTTTATTGTTAAACGCATAAAATAAAACACGAACAACATTATAATATCATCAGATCTGCACTAGAATTCCGTAGAAATAAGGGCTAGTTATGACAATTAGCACAATATTAAAATACGTCTACTGTATGCACGTGTGCAAGCTTGGTTTTAACGAAACAATCATTTTTGTGTGCCCAACAGTTGGCCAGGCCGCACATCACTGCTTCGATTCACTTGTTCAGATTGTTTACAAAATAAGATTTCTACGCAATTAGATGCTCAGCTATTGTCCCTTTATGTGACGTCATAAGGTAATCGTTTTGAATGAATGGAAGATCTAGTATCAATTCTTAACAAAAAATTTGATTTGCTTTTTTGAAAAACAATTACCGTTGTTACTAATCCATTCCGTAATTGCTCTGCACAAAAACAATCGTATGTCGCGGTCCTTAGAAAGCGTTTTAGCTTTCAAAAACAAAAGTAACTTGATATTGCTGGTTGAAAGCTCCTAAATTTCAGCAACTTTCGGAAAAGACAGTCATTATGGTAAAACCAAAAAAGATGCCAAGCGCAAATCGGAAAGCTCGGGTAAGTTCTGCTACGATATATAATTAGTCGTGGGCATATCGGTAGGGGAATACAGGTGTACCAGCAATAGGCTAAACGGCGTAACTTTGTAAAAGGTTACAGTATGGTGGTTCTCAAAGTGATACCGTAACCGACGGTAAACAAAAACTTAAGCTATGCAGAAGAAAGGCTATAAAGATTGAAAAAACTTCGCAATTTCGATTTTAGACATTTTCTTTGGGATATTTTGGCTTGCAGTTAAAGAGAAGCTAAAAAAGTACCAGCTCAAGCCGTTCAAAAGCTTCCTTGGAAGCTATACTGCATATTAGGCATGCTTAAAACAATGCTAGACCTAGCATAGAACTGAGCTAGTTACAAAAATGTTGCAAATAAGCTGTAAACATTAACAAGAGGGTGTTGTTTTTTTAATGTCTTTAGATCCTCCTTAAAATCTGTCTATTTTATATCGCAGGGCACCGCTAAGAAAAGGGAAAAGACTGAAGTAAGTAAAACGATGTTAAAATGTTGATTAAAAGTAAACTATAGTTCTCTCCAAAATGTGTTATTTTATTTTGTGTATAAGTTTGTCATCTGTGAACAATGCCGCTATCCGGCACTGCGAACATTGCTATCCAAAACAGTTTAAAACGCAATTACTCAGCGAAACTAAACAATTTTTTAAATTATGAATCGAAACGAAAGTACAGTGGCTAAGTATACATGATATGGGTAAGAACAGAGGCTGATATAACCAGTTTTTTGTAACTACCAACTTTTTAATTTACCGGTGGTTCAATCACAGTTAGACCTATTTATTTCATTTTGCACCATTGACTGCGAGGAGCGAGTTACAGCGTAACCGTACACCTATTGTATTGCACTTTATTTCACAAATTACTTTCAAATCTGATTAACACTGTAGATTGTTAATTATAACATTGCAAGCTACATTTAGTTAACACTTCGCTGTAAGAACTTTGAACCATATTAGACGAAAAGTAGCTTTTGTTAACTTGCTGTCTTCAATTGCGCCGTGTAGTTGGCTAAGTAAACAAACAGCAACTAATTTGGTATTAAACATATGTGCTGATTTTCAATTTTGTTAACTATCCGAATCGGAATTGTCTATTTATTTTCGAACTGAAATAAAACTTTTCTTGAGCTCGGTTAGAATTTTTTAATGCTCGAGCAGAAACTACCGAATTTGTAAGTGTGCATTCTATGGCGGATACATCATTTTTGGGATATTTAAATTTTTTTCTGCCTAACCCAACTATGTATGATATAAAATTTTCGATTTAATCGTTCTTAAAACCTCGCTTTATTAAATTATTTAAAACATCGTAACATTGCACTTGGTGAGGTTATTTTGATTCGCGTCTAAGTATTCGCTTGACCAGTCAACCGTTTCGGCTGTAGGTGACGTTTGTTGCCCTAGCAACCTGATACGCCTCATTGATTTTACAATGAATCTGTGTTTTTATTGTCAACAAATGAACAAGGTAGAGCTATTTGCGAGGACATTTACAGTGATTTGGCGAGTTAAATAACGTAAAACAAACAGGACCTGAGAATCGTAAGCTTCTTATACTACTTCTTTCAGTGGGGGGAGTTACGGTAACGGTAAGAAATGAGCATTAAGCATGCTTCAGGTGGCAAGTCAAAAAACACAAAAGATGGTTCTGCTATGACGGTTTGTAGATTTTTGTTATGTTTATATTTTGAGAATGTATTTTTCAAGAAAACCGTGGAAATAATTTAAGCGTAATATTGTACACTGAGACCATACTTAAAAATTATCCCTTGGGGACAAGAAGTGGTATGGTTTCAAAAATTCAAGAATAAAAACTTGTGTATTTTTTGCACATCACCATGTCATAGTTATTTCGCTTGTGCACTGCTATACCAATAGATGAGCCAAATTTTAACTCATTGCGGCAGGTTGCAGTCTATAGCTTTAATTGAAAGTCCAATCTCAGTTGAAGTTGCATTAACCGGGCCATGAAATGTCAATTATTTTAAACATTTACTATTTTGCTTGTCATAATCTTTGCTATGTTTGTACAAAGGATGAAGAAGCTTTTGAAAAGGAACCAAATGGATCATTTGCCTGGAAGGTTCTTGTACCATCTCAAGTTCGTGCACTTTCACAATGTGAGACACCTCACGAACTAGAAGAGTAAGATTATTTTTTACTTTAAGTAAAATTGTGTGTAGTGCAGAAGTACACAACCAAATGACGTCACAATTTGAGTAGATACGGTCTAGTATACAATATATTGTGTAGTTCTGCACTAAACCCGTAAATTTAATAATTTAGTAATAAATGGGATGTAACCTAAAGCAATCAAAGGACTTTGCAAAAGTAAGATGCTTGAAACATTAGATATAAAGATAATAGAATTAGCAATTTGGGCAGATGAGATATCTTCCAAACAGGTTGAGGAACGCAATCTGGTTTGTCTTCATGTCATCTCAACTTAATTAGAGAATTAACTGACCAAGGTTTATTCTGTGCAATTTAAGCATAAAACTTGATCAAAGTAATCCTTCAATTCAACAATGGCACATTGTAGGGTTTATTTTTCACCATTGACTGTGGGGTGCGAAAAAGATTGTGTTAACCTCGTTGCAGAATGGTCAAACAAAAAGTACACTCACTCATTCAACTACACAAATGCATTGGAAGTTCTTTTACCAGCACTGTGCAGTATTAATGCTGATATAATGCTTCATAAGTTTTTCCTCGAAGCCTTCAAACGATGATCTTTGAGTATACCTCAAAAAACAATGT
Source organism: Clavelina lepadiformis (assembly GCF_947623445.1). Taxonomy (NCBI): domain Eukaryota; kingdom Metazoa; phylum Chordata; class Ascidiacea; order Aplousobranchia; family Clavelinidae; genus Clavelina; species Clavelina lepadiformis. Next base: position 17,830,993 of record NC_135246.1, on the reverse strand, counting down.
TGATTTTAACTTGCAGAAAAATGGCAAGCATTCTGGAGTTTGATGAAAGCAAAGTTGAACTGACACAAGCATGCCAGCTGGATTGTTACGTTATTGCCTTCCACTGGGCCAAAGATAAATGCTTCGATGAACGACAACTGAGTGGCTTCATCACTTTAGTTTCTAATATATTGAACAACATTAAAGGTAACTGGTCACAAAATTTTTTGATTTGTACCAAATTTGTTTTATCCTGCTGCCTACTGAAGTGCAAAGTACAGGCGTTTTGTTTCGCACAGAGCATCAGATGTCGAAAGCAGAAAATATCACTTATTTGAAGGAGTGCTTTTCTGGTGTTGGGTCAGAAAACCCAGATGTTGTTTCCATTCCACTCTATTTTTTTAAACTAGAACATGCAAAATTGATAATGCAATATCTTCTGACAACAATATTCCAACACTATAAGTTATATGAGTATCTATTCACACAGCAGCAAGACGAACTGATCATTGGTTCTGATGTGAGTGGAATATATTTGGCTGATTATGACATAAATTAGTGCTTGCCATTGAATTTTACAGATATCTTTGCCCAAGCTCTGCTTAATGAACCTTTCAATCTGATTAGAGAACATCGTAAATTGATTTGAAGCAGTACAAGCTTAATATTTTGTTGTTACTCTCAACCTTGCTTTTAAAACTTGAATCATTATCCCCGGTAAATTGAAATGACTTGTCAGTGACCACCAAATGTCACGCTTTTAGTACCCAGTTATGGTTCAAGTTACACATTATAACCTCTTAATGTGTGTGCGTTGGATCAAATTTGTTTACAAACAAATATTAAAACTTGAAACAGCTCTGCACGGAAGTTTGTCCTGAGATGTCTGGGCCATTTCCACCACCTCTTCAGGAAGCGATCCCAGTTGAAACTTACGAACTGTTTGCCGTCCAGAAAGACACAGAGGTGGATCAGGCTGACTAAAAGTTATTTTCACCAATAAAATGAAATCACCTTAAAGATCGAAGATTATTTTCAATTCACACCCAATTGTTAGACTTTTAGATAATAATCCATGTCTAAAAGTTGTCCATTGAAAATATTCTTTTTATATTATTTTGCAGAAACTTGGAAGTGTTGACGCGATGGACGAAGCAACTATCACCGAACAAATTGCCGATTCTGTCCTTAAAGCTGTTGAGTCATCTGAAAGTGAAATCGTAAAAACTGTTCCTACATCAGACTTAAGAAAGATAATAGAAAACATAACAAAAGAAATGGTTTTACCGGCCAAAGCTGAAATTCAGAATAAAATAAAAGGAAAAGAAGCGACGTATTTAGCAAGAATAAGTAAAATCCAAGCCAAATAATATTTTCAAATCAGCATTTATTTGTTGACTTTTTAGTTTTTATTTTTCTGCGTTTGCTCATATAAAAAAGTTTATCATCGTTGTTATGAACTTTATAAAATCATGCAAAGTTGTTTTAACTGTTGGTTGTTTTATTTTCTAACAAAGCACATCTGTAAACTAATTGCTTCTGATAGCTGGCTAGTTGGTATAGACTATAGAATATCGCGTTGTGTGTGGTTAAATGACCAACCCAATTCGTCACCACAGTAATATATTTGGTAGGAACCATTTGTGACACGAGAACAGCAATGTTTAATAAAACCTTGACATTTAACTTCGATTCAACACCACAAAATGCAATCTCTTCAAAATACCCTTTTAAAAGCATATTCAGGTGGTTTAACTAACCATAGTATGTGTCCTATGGGCAAATTTGGATTTCATTCTATTATATCAGCTCAAACAATAATATTAATAATAATCTAACAGGTCAAGCACAGAAATATGCAGCAAGTATGATTGCATTAAATGATGTCATCACCCTTCTAAGCATTATCTTTCTTTGATGAATCTTCCTCTTTCTTATCGTTATTTGATCTTCTTGGTTGCGTTAGTTCACTCATGGCTTGTCTCACTGCATCACTCTGAGGATCTACTCCCGGAAGACTTTGCAGAACACTTTGGAGGAACTCCGGATCGGTGATAACTTCCTCGTCGCTCTCTTCATAATCTGCAGCTTCCATCTGATAATAGCACAACTACATCATCTACCATGTTATGCAGATCTTAGTTAAGTAACATTTCAATGAACAGAACTTGATTGCAATTTGTCTCTAGGAAAAGTTATGTAGTTAAAAAAGGAGAATCATTTTTATATTAATAACAAAATAATTCCATCATCGTAATAAGTTCAAAATTGCTAGAATACTTCTATCAAAGCAATAAGTTCACATAATTTTTATGCTTAAACTAACAAATTGATTGGTCTTATTCCAATGTTTTAGATTTTTTCCTGCATTGATCTTAGTCCTTTCATGAAATTAACACTGGCGTTCTAAAAAGAACGCTTCACCCTTTGTTGCAGAAAATAACCAGCAATAACGGTAGATATAACTCAGCCCACTCAACAATCCAACATTTGTTTTCTGCTCATTATACTGTAGTGCAGTGACTTCCAACCTGTGAGACCGTTCACAGTAGTGCGAATAGAAAAAGAAGTAGCGCGGATAACGAAGATGGTGCAAATGAAATTCGTATCTTTTAAAATCTTGAGACTTCATTGAACGGAAACTTTAATTTATTATAAATTTTGTTTATTAACCAGCTTTTTTGTTGTATTTCTGGGAGTTTATTTTTTCTTTAACGTAACGTATGCTTTAAAGTGATAGCGCGCAACATATACCTCTCACGTAACGTCTCAAGAATAAAAAGCGTGTTCTCATTTTGTTCCCGTACATGTCAAATTAAGGTTACAGACTTTGACACATGACGTCATTTTAGAGTTGTAAATGGCTTTGTGGACACTGCAAATTGGAACTCTACAGACATTTTTCAAAACTTATTTTGATAAATAATAAATAAAACACTTCCTTCCAGTTTGCTGTTCACTTGAGGTTTTGTATATGATGGAATTCAATGGATTGTTTTTTAAAATGTTTAGTATCAGTAAGTAGTACCAAGAAAAAAAAACAACAACTGACTAAATCACCAGCCTGCCAAACATTTTACAGCTTAGACTGTATATAACATGAGGATGCTAGTTTCGTGACACTAAACAGTTGCTGTAATTCTGAAAGGTCATTGCTTAGCAAGGTTCAAGATCTGAATGTTTCGCATTTATGCAATGCTGACAGTCATGCAGCACTAAATAGTGTGAAACCATACAAATATTTGACAATAGCACCACCATACTATATATATGGAGTTCAAAAGTAAAATTTGTAGTCACCACTTTAGCAACCTAGCTTGGTAAATGGCAATATTTGAAAAACATATCTTACAGAAATATTACAACACAGTTTACCTTCTGTTGGTAATTAGCAGAAGCAGCAGTTTCTGTTTCCATCGGAGTCTGAGGAGCACTCTCTGTTGTGCAGAAAAATAAAAATAATTAAGATAATTGAGATAAAATAGAAAAATAACTAGAAAAAACATAATAAATAAAACAGAAGACGGAGTAGAAAATGAAAATGAAGTCAAGTACCATCTGGTGTAGGCTGCATGGACATCTGCATTGCATAAGCGATTTGTTCCTCTTCCGTCATTGCTGAAATGTCTACTGTTGTCACTGGTGCAGGAGGCGCAGTGGCAGGAGGTTGAATCATCTTTTGATCCATCGACATCGCCAGCGCTGCTTGAAGCAAATCATCCTCGGAATTTTGGTTACCTGAAAGAATACATTCAATGTTACCAAACACACAACGGTATGTTTATTTTTAATTTCTTGTGACCTCAGAAGAGTCAGCAGCCTTAATAGAAGGCGAAAGTGTCAACTAAAAAAAAATACCCCAAAGACATAAGTTTATTTTAAGTTGGTCCATAAATGTTATATCACAATTCAGAAGGTTTCAAAACCGATCACAAGTTATCCAACACAAAGTGTTTGCCGACCAACTCACTAATTCCCAGCTGCTCAGTATATACTCTGTCTCTTGTTACCTCCAGCTGTAGCAGGAGCAGATTGGGTTTCCTGGGCTGCCGTCTTTGCTTTTCTCGCTTCTTCGTCTTGCCTGTGACGCTGCTCTTCAAGCGATACTCGAAGTGCAAGAGCAAGTTCGGGATCAGCACTGGGATCAAATCCGAGATCAAAATCAGTGCCACCAGGACCTGGAGGTACAGCACCTTCCTCAACAATGATGGCTGAGCTTGATATTGCTCCTGACAGCATTGATCCGGGTGGAATAGTAACAAGATGTGACCTTTCATGCAGAAGAGTGTTTAAAGAGCTTATTTTAATTAAAATTTAATAAGTTTGATTTTATTAGACCAATATATAATAATTTGTTTTACCCAGATCCATCTTTCCCATTAAGCGTATGCACAAACTTTGTAAGTTTGTCAGTGTTTTCTTGATGTTCACCAAAGTTAATGATATCAACGGACACTTTTTCCTTCTTTAGTTTCTTGGCGACCTGTACTATCTGACACAGAAATATCCTATTGTCAATTATCAGTAAAAAAAAACTTTATGGCAACACTGGTGTGAAATCAGATTGAAAATGCACAAAGAAATCCTCTGATCTAACCTCCTTCTCTTGCTCTTCAATTGGACTTCCAACAAATGCAACAATTCTTGTTCGGTGATTTTTACTTTGTCTATGCTTTAATGCCAAATGTGCAACTCGGAGACCACTTAAAAACTTAAGTTGGCCTTTGGGCTGAATCATGTTTAATTTTGACAGAAGTTTTCCAGAATCCGCAGTAAGAGTAACATGGACTTGCATGCTAAAACCAATGATACAGCATTATATGTTACTTCATTTAACCAACATTGCACAATGTTTTTTACTTCATTATATCATATGTATTATCATAATAGTATAATATTACATTCAACAACATTTCAAATGCCATTTAACAATTTTGAATAATCTCAAACAACCTGCATTGGTAAGATTTCTAGTCAAAAATCAAACGATTATAACTAGCTTACTCTGACATAGACACAAGTGCAACATTATTTTCAGGATTGGAGCGAAGCTTGGCTCTGCACACCATGTTTGCTGCATCTTGCTGAGCTTGTATTCGAGTTGGAAGGTAATCCCCATTCCTCATAAACTCGCTGTTGTCCACACTTGAAATAAAATCTTTATTGTTAATGATACGTAAGAAGTTAGAACACATCATTAAGGCTTGCAATGCAATAATTGTAAGTGCTATTATTTAGGTGTTTTTAGCCAGGAAATGCTGCAGGATTTACTCGCAGCGATTATATCATATTAACAATTTACAATGCTTGTTTTTTTCCTGAGTTTATGAAACAGAAATGGAAAAGTGATTGGCACAGAAAGAGCAATTGTATGTTTGCAAATGAAGCCATGCATTTGATTACACAACAACAAAGTTAAGCAATAATAAGCAAACATATATAAAAATATAACACAGCTCTATAACATGCGCCGCAAAGCGTAGCGCAAATATTCTAAAGTATGCCAAAATACATTACTTCTGTTAATTTCTAATTCAAACATATACTTCTGCATAATACGAGCAAAGGATATAATGCTTGTCCTTACCACAACACTGTGCTTTCCAGAACCATGCCGTTATGTTTGATGAAACCTTGTTCAAATATACAATTCCAGAAACACAAAATTAACTCCACCACTACTAAGCACACTATTGACGTTGAATCTTAAAAAATGGTTAAATTGGTTTAACTTAAAATGGTAGTCTATAGGCCTATATGATACTATAGCCTCTCTGATTTGATATGTATATACTGCACTGTAACCAAGCAGTAGTATGACATCAAAACCCATTTATCAATATAAAGCTATCCTTAGACTGATAAAAGTTTTTGCATCACCTAAGCACTGCAACGACTACTCAATCGAAGTGACTATTTCGCCATATGTAGATCATGCAGCCTGTTGTTAGAAGGTTAGGTTAAAAGAATTAGTATGCAAAAAGTCGATTTTAGCTATTTAAGACTTTATTGGAGTTACATTTAGATTTGAAGGTAGATTTAGGTTAATACAGTGCTATGTTTTATATGTAAATATTTAAGTTAGGTTAACAAGAAATTTCAAAAAATAGCTTTAAACGAACAATTTTTCCCGTGAAGTAGTGGCAACCTACTCATTTAGTGAATACCCTTTTAAAAAAATTTCAGCGGACATCCTTAGTCACTCAGGTTGTTAAAAAACAATTGCCCTTGAAACAAGTTCAATCTCCAAACTTAGCAATTTAGACAAGCATGCAGAATAGGATATTAACTTTACGAAGTGACTATTTCATCAGCGTTTGTATACCAAAATTGCTGAATCATAATACGGTGACTGGCAGATTTTCACTGATAGCTTTGTGATTCTCATTTTAGACGGAGAGAACAAAGCAATGCCTGCATGCGGTGGCGTAGTGGTTAACAATGGGTCTCATATGCTGGATGCCTCGGGTTCAAATCTTGCTAGTGTTTGATTTCTTTATTTTTGATCTAATTTAGGCTTAGTCATGAGAAGTGAGCTTGGGTCAGAAGGGGTTGGTTCTAAATTATAATTATACTTTGGAAAAATTAGTACATCTTTTAATGTTGAAAATTAGCACATATTTCAATTCACTGACTATTATAATTGCCGTTTACCTTATTTTCCAACTTCGGTAAACGGCGGCTGATAAAATAAGTGTCTACTTCTTCGGCCGCAGTTTACTGAAGTATACAATTAATCTAGTATACAAGTGCACAACCAGATGACGTCATAATTTGAGTAGCTGGGGTCTAGTATACAAAGGCATCCTGTGGTTGAGCACTGTATACTAGACCCAAAAAATGCCAAAGATTAGGCCTAGTTAGGCTAGTTGGCTACGGTACTGGACTGGACTCTAAAATTCTTGCATGCTTGATGTAACTGATTTTTCGTTTATATATTGTTATCATCCAAACAGCTTTTTGTTTAAGTATTAAATTCTTATTGGGATGGATGCCCAGTGGTAATTCCGGCTCTTTTCTTCACACAACTTGAGAATTATGGGTCTAGTGAACGAACGATTGAACTAGGAAACGCACAGGAAGGCAATGGGACTTCTTTTTTCTTGTTAAGTCACGGTATGCATTAACTGCAAGACGTAAGAGAAAAAAAAGACAGTGATTACTTAAAAAAAGTTTTAAATAATAGGCATACTTTTAAAATAAAAAATGGTAAATGATGTAAATGAACCGTTCTTTATGATTTAAAATATCGATGAATTTTTTTTAGAAAAAAGTATTGTCAAAGCATTTGTAAAACGTTCATTCCGTTGTTTGTACCAACTTAGTATTGGAAATAACAAAGAAAATTATTTGTGACCAAAACAAATAGTAATTTACAAAGTATCACGATTATGAAAAATAAATGATCAAAATAATGATTGCAAAGTGATTTAGTGAAATGAATTTACGGGCAATCAAAAGGCAGAGCCGTAGTCCAATTTCAAGTCCATGTCTTTAAACTGCTTAAACAATGTCTTGCCTATTAAACGTGAACACCTTCATTTATGTCATCATAATGCAGCAGTTTAACCCATTCTAGAACGTAGTTGTCGTGTTTATTTTAAATAAAATGAAAACTGCAAGCGTTTTACAGCAACGCCAATTTCCGATTAAACAGGTTTTATTTGATTTACTGCATACACAGAAGTTGTTTTGGTCGTCTTTACGAAGCGTTCTTGACTGTCCTGCATTTCGATCTTTACAGTGGTCTGCAGATGGACGACATGTCTGCTTAAATAGGGCCTGTTTATCGCCGGAACTGGGATGCTACCTTAGCTTAAATGAGCTAAAATTTAATGACTGCTATAACTGGCTTATCTCTTTGTTTTTACAACACAATTTTTGTGTACTTTCCGATGATTATGGCAACTGCCATCAGGTAGGAACTTTCCGGAAATGTTTTATGTAAACGAATTAAGATGAGTCAAGCCGGTAACTACCTTGGGGCAAGAGTTTTCTGGAGAGGATGAACAACAACTACTACAAAGACGTTACCTATGAATCTGCTAAACTTATTCTCTGCAGGAGACCCGTGCCCCACCTAGTTACCCACCCCGTGCCCTGGGCCTGCCTTAAGCATATCTAGAGTAGGTACAACCAGAAAATTTACGACTTAACTAGGCTTAGACGAGCGAAAGTAAACAACTGGAACAGTTACAGTAAGATGTTCGGTATGAGATGCCGGTACAGCGGTGTATTACGTTGCCTACCACCACATTTTTAGATCAAATTCTATTACCATGCAAACTTCTTCCGGGATTACTTGCACCAACCTCAGGCACACCCATCATGTCATCACTATAACCCTACTAACTTCAGCCCAGCTGCATCAGGTTCTGCGTCTTTGATCAACAGTTCGAGCTCGCTGATTTCATGGTGGTACTTTCATCAACTACTTTATTCTCGAATTGCTAATAACGTAATTATACTAAAAGACACTTTTTTAGTCTACCGGCAAACGAAGCAAGTCAACGCCTCTTCAAAACCGGAGGACAGACGAATTTTCCTCGTGAGTGTCGCAAACAGTGTCCTCGTGTTGTTTTTATAATAACTGGCCACACCATTGACATTGCGAGTGGAACCTTTTTTCAGAGTATTTACCTTGGTCTACCCCAGAAATCAACGTTCCAACCTCAAATTACTTTACCCGGAGGACGGTGGAATTGTGGGAAGATGTTCGTGTAGTCCCACTATCATTTTTATGTCCTTCGAGCTGGGAAAAGGAACGGTAAGTCTTCTAGACAGCAGCGAACCTTTTACAAATACAGTATTGTGCAACACAATTATCGGCCATGGATGCTTTCATATTGATAAATTTATCACCTTTCGTTGTATAAAACCAGAAGCCTCAACTTTAACGCGTCTCGGTTAGCTCCTGGGAGCAGTAGGCTAGGCTAAAGAGTAAAATGGACTCATATCTTTGCAGAAATGAGTCTCAGCGGATTGACGATTTGTCTTCCGAGACCGAAGATTCAACAGATGCAAGCCGGGTGGAGTCGCACCACGATTGCGATCGAGTTGAAGACGAACATTCCGAAGATGAAGAAGACGCGCTGCCTTCAGACGAGTCAATGACGTCACAGCGACAAATGCTAGATCAATTCTTTGACCCGCGCAATAAAAAAAAGAAAATCGTGACGTCGTGGTTTAAAAATCGTCGGATTAATGATCGCGCGGGAAACGAGGCCTGGAGGTCCGCAGTTCTCATATCGAGCAAACAAAGGTATCTGATTATTATCAATGGCAAAATAAGTGGTTGGATGGTGTAATGTTAGAGACATGCGAAATACCTGTAAACTCTAAATTTCTGCGGAGTCAATGCTTGATGTAATCGATTTTTTTAGCTTAACAATATCTAAATTTGATAAAGTATTCGTTGAAATTCAGGAAAAGAAAACAAGCAAAACCGCCGAAGCCATCGAAGCTCATAGATCCAGCCATTGTAGAAAACATTGCGTTGGTGAAGACTTTTGGTGAAGCGTACACTAAATGGAGGGAAAAACGTATAAAGATGAAAGATGCTGCAATAAGCAAACAAGGACGGGCAAGTAAGTGAAGGGTTGTCTTTCAACGATGCTTTCAATTAAAACAGTAATTCAAAGCATAAATAAGAGCAAGGTATTAAACAGGTATGTTAGGTGTATTACAAATGTACAAAATACGGTTAAAATATGCGCACATTGATGCGTTCGCTCGTTTGCAGGCAGCAGCAAAGAGCATCAATCACTACAGAAACTTAATTACTCTTCCCTGTATAGCACTAACACTGCTCAAGAAATCCTAGAAGCAAGTCGGCAATCGATACATATCGAAAATGCGGTGAAAAGCATTGAACTGTGATTGGGTGTTTTAGTATTTATCCAAATCTATTTATTGTTCTACTGTATATTCATTATTCCTGCTACACTTCTTTCCTTTTCTATATTTTGCCACCATTTATTTCAATTCGTGGCCTAATTTTATAATATACCATAGCCTATTACAACAAACAGCATCGTATACGCTGACCTAATCTTTTGATAAAGACAAGAGCCGTTTGTGACGAAGTTCAAAACGACACACAAGGCAAAGGTCAATACGGGTTAATACAAGTTCAAACGCACAGTTACTAAAAATGTAAAACAAAACAATTTCATTGAAAGCGAAAACGGCAAATCAAAACAAAAGTTTCAAGCGTAACCAGTCCATATGACAATATTTAGGAGTCATTTCCCCAGCAATATAACCCGTTTCTACGGTACCCGACCATAATACAAGTTTTAATCCAATAAACACAGGAAAAGGATAAAAGTGCAAGCTAATGAACCAAGCAATCGTTAAGACAACCGGACAAGGCGCGTATATTGTATATTTCAAAGCGTGCAAATGTCTCTGTCGGCAAATGCTGAAATAATATTTGCTATTCATCATTATCAATGTAAACTTCGTTAAGTTTCAAATACTGTGCTCGAAGACTAAAACAGCCGGAAGTAGGAGTCCCAGAATGGTAGTAAAAAAGTTTCTTCATGCGTTAATCAACACCAGCTCCCGCCAACCCTTCCAAGGTTCTCTGCTCGGGCACGAACACAACTTAATACATTTGCGTTACGACGAGATTACCGCCGTCAGTTGGATGATTTCAATCGCTTCCGAGGAGGGCCACTGGGTGGCGTCTGGATGGCTGCGAGTGCACGAAACGCCTCAGCAACAAGAGTTGGGTGTGATGTTACCATGTAAGTGAAACCACCCGTCTCCATGACATCAAGGGCGTGACTGAAACAGGTAAGCAGGTTTATAAGTGTACCAAGGTAGTAAAATATGGGGCAACACTATCGGTTCAATGTGAAAATTATCGAAGAAAAATTATGATTGTTTACTGATCACAAGTGGGCAGTCGACATGTACTTTAGAAGTACCATACTTGGTAAAAAAAAGTATCGGACTATCGGTATTCAATAAAGTAGTTCAACGCTTAGTTTCTGTACCAGTATTTTTGTATTTACAGATTTTGCTACAAGTGCAATTTTTGTCCCTATTATAGCCAGCTACAGACTACTCCCTGGAGGTCAAAACATGTGTGGCCTCAATCTTTGTAACTTTATTAATAGCAAACGCTAAAAGTTGGGTTTAAGGTTTAATTAAAGTGCATTTTTGAAAAATACAATTCTCAAACCCTTGAAATAACTATTAAATATTTATTATGGTAAATTGGTACTAAAGTACTGCGGTAATGTCCATCTATGTTAGTAATTACCTTTATAGAACGATTGCAATGTCAGCGTAAAATAATAAGTTAACGTTGTACCCAATGCAATGTGCATATTAGGGCGATTTCACACCACACAAAAGAAAACCAACAGTACTAACTTGTTGATGAAGTCTATTGCCATGGATTTAAGTTGGGATGCGTTGTGAAGGTCAGCAAGGATAAGTGTTTCTGCCACATTCTCAACAGATAAGTTTGAACAAAGTGACTCCTCGCACATTACTTTCAGTCGATCCAACGCATACTGATCATGGAAATTAGTAAATAAACCAGACCAGTTAGTGGATGCATTTGCAGGGGATACTAACCAGCTAAGAAAAGCTAAAGTACATAAAACTAACCTTGTCAGCAGCTGCTAGCAACTGGGAAGCCATCTGGTCAAGGTCGGGTGATTTCCCCGTATAGAGAAAAGTTAGCATCGATTTAAATACATCTTGAGTAATGTCTGATATTTCAACTCTATTGAACTTGCTTTCTTCCATTTCATGTTCAAACATGGCTCGAAAAACAGGTGATCTTGCTAATATAATTCAAAGAAAAATTTGAGTTAAACAAGTTTCAGCATGTTTAACATTCTACTTTTCTTTTTTACCACATATCCACAAAACTATGTTTACTGGCACAACTGTGGTTTTCAACTTTCATCAGCCAGAAACAAACAACCCTCTACATGTCTCCCTTTGTCTTATTTTGAAACGAATATGTGGTATCAGCACATGTTATATGCAAAGTCAAGGCTAATCTGGTGAAATAGGGGGTCTTATCATAAACAGTTGTGAGCAATATGAAAAAATAATATACCACTACCTTGTCTCTGTACATTTAATATAAAGTTAGCAGCCTTGGAGAGCAATTATACCGATTCAGTTTCTGAGTTTGCTAGATAGGGATGCTAAACTATAGTTGCAATGTCCTTGGATAAGGCGTTTAAAGCACAAGCCCTTTTCAGTATTGCTGGAAAACAGGTGCAAATTTGTATAAGACCACAAAGATACTAAAAAATCATATAAAAAAAGTCTAAATTGGAAAATGCAGTAATAACAATGGAAAAACGAAAAGTTCAGTAACTGGGGATCAACAAGTAAGTAACCACCAAAGAATTCAATTTGTGCAAAAGATTTCTCAGTGCAAGGATATACCGACACCATACCAAAGTAAGTCATATTGATAATTGAAATACCTGCTACAATAGCTTTGTGTGCTTTATATTCCTTGCCTTTGACAGAGAATGTGCAATCAGTGAAATGTGATTCCTCAAGGAGAGATTCCAGGTCTTTTGACAATTTGCAGTCTGGGACTTTGAGTTGCATCATATTTGACTGGCCAGAAATATTGACAGATTCTTGCACCACGCTCACCTGTGAGAGGAGTAATGCTAGCAAAAGAACTCATGTTTGCTCTGATTAAATAAAATATGACTAAAAGGATGCCTCGTCTATTCTAGGTAGGAAAATTCCCACTTCACATTTTACGATGTTGATGAGCGATTACAATAGGACATTAAGAAAAATAAGAAGAAAATACCTCACAAAACAATGTTAGTTTATCATCTGGCAGCAGACCGTTGGTTTCATCCATCAAGAAATCACGTCTTATAAATTTTTTAAATCCCCAGTCCTTGCCTTGAACAAACCTGTAGGCTCGTTGACTTTCTGCAATTTTATATTAAACACATTCATACGATGTGGAAAAAGCAACAATGGCAATAATGTGAAAGTAATACCAGTGTGAGAAAATTCAATGCTACATGACAACCCAGAGCATACAATGAGACTTTCCACAAATGATAAATGCTATTCCGCTTAAATATTAATCAACAAAGCACTTGTCTTGTGCATTATAAATATTGCAAAAAAATATGCAATACAATATTATAAAACAGTACACATGTTGTCATTATTTCACTTCCTTGGTTTAAAATCAACTTGCTCTTTTAACTACTTTTAATATTATATAGGCCTATTTCAGGCTTTGTATGCATGTGCACATCTTTCAAAATGGTAGAGGTATTATTTTACAAAACTGCTTTGAAGTAGGAAATTTTAGAAATTGCACAATATCAGCTGAAATCCTTAATTTTGCCTGTTCCAGCAACTTTGCAACTCTAACCAAAACTGTGTTAGCATAAACTGCAATGACCTAAGGGAAACTACCACATTTAAAAGCATGAAGCAACGACTGCTCAGAGAGTGCCAACTATTGTAGTAAAATTATAGTTCTATTCAGCCTTGGCTAAATGACCATGAGCCTTTGTTGTTGTTGGATGTCTGTGGCCTTCTACGTCAGTGGTTCTCAACCAGTGACAAATATTGAAATTATTAAGAATATATATTGTATACATTTTATATGAGAAATTATTGAATGCATTGTTGAGGTTTCACTCACCCATAGCTTTAGTTTCTTCACGTTTGCTATTCAATATCGAAAACTTGAATTTTGCACGAACTTCACTCTTATGGCAGGAAACAAGGAGAAGGTAAAGTGATAAATAATCCTTCGATTCTTCATCTAGACCTTTGGGATTGACTCGCAAACACCTAGCAGTTAGCAAATGTTCCGTTGAATAAAACATAGGTTGTAAAAGTTATGCGTTCAATGTGAAATACCCCGTGAATGAAATGCAGTTTGTATATGCAGTGAGACCTTGTTAATCCGGACCACTTTGCTTCGTCATAAAATGTCGGTTTAGTGGGGGTATCCGGATTATCGGAAAGCGAAAAATCAATCAATCAATCTTGCAAATGCAGTATGCACCTTACTCCAATTCAGAGTGACGAGTTTATTATGACATTACCCACATTATTATGCGTAGATAATCGGCTATTGTTTTCGTCAACTATTTACTGTATCTAGGACAATCGTCAATCATTTTCGCTTCACTCTTAATAATCCGGTTTATCGGATTTTTTTGCTATTGATTTAGCACATTTGTTCCAAAACTTTTGTGTCAGAGTCGGACAGTAGGGTTTCCGGATTTAAGGGGTAAAATGCATAGGAAGAAATCCGTTCCCGGCAGTTTTGTGTCGGATAGCAGGGATTCCGGTTTTTCGGATTAACGAGGGGTCACTGTATACAGAAATAAAAGGAAACTAAAAATAAAGGGTAAAAAGTTGGGTACTTAACAAACCATTTCATTTTGTCATTTGCATCAGACGAAAATGTGGAGCTTCTCAACACCTCACCCATCTCTTCGCGACAAAAACTGAAGTTATTTATCGTCCACATGTAAGAAAACTTAACAACTTTAACCTGAAAATCATTTTGCAAGATTAAAATATTGTGTGAGTAACACACTATGCTTTTTAAAAAATGACCTAGCCCACAAAAGTAGCGAAATAAGAAAATGTACAAATGTTTTCACAAATATCCAAGGTAAATGGAGTTTTGATAATTAGTTTTTAGGAATGATATGTAAATATATATACACACACATATATAATTCTGTAAGTATATATATAGATATATATATATATGGCTAATTTCGAAACAGAAAATATTTAACATATGCAGACAATGATTGAACTCACAATCACCCCATATATACACTTTGTAACAAAATGGTTAAAACAACAGAGTGACGCACTTGGGTATAACACCAATTCTCAGCGACAGGAGTTCCCATCATCTCACTCGGAGGGGTAGGACTACTCGACCGGGATGATGAAGCTTCAGTTACATGAGAGTTGGCAAGCATTTCGACGCACAATTAAAACAACTAACCTCACTTAAGCTAAAAAGACACTGGTGGCTGTACATTGCACCTAAGTTTGAGAGAAAGATAAATAAAATGGCCAGCGCATATAGCATAAAAACTTGTTTCTATATCTGCCTGACAACAGTAAAAAGGGTGAAATATTTCGGACTGATATTTAGGGTTACCAACCGTTTTTATTTCAAAGGACTGTATTCTACATTGTCCTCATTAAACTACGAAATATCTTTTACGTGAAAATCGTGATCCCCATATTATTGAAATTTCAATTGCTCTCAAAGGGTGTTCGTGGAGTGTGAGTATTATGTTGTTAACTTTAAATATTGTTTCTTCCCTATGCCTTAACTCAGGGAGGTCCAAACCCTGGCACGCAGGCCGCACGTGGCCAACGGACAGATTTTGTACGACCCGTTGGTATGCTGTGTTTTCCCGTTTACAGGAAAATACAGCTGCATTTTATTTAAATAGGTTGCATTAGCCACAGCACGAGATAAGTCGCACATAATTGAACTGTGAGCCAATATGCGATTATTATGGGGTGATAATGCCTTTTTTCAGTTAATGTCACAGCATTGTGTGGCGATACATACATGAAATGACTTTATGTTTCGAACACCGTCGTAAACAAGTATAGATAGTATCAAGGAGTGCGTTATTAGTGGTGCAGTGAAGCATCAAATCGATTAGAACAGTAAACTCAGTCATTTGCTAACATTGGACTTTCCCCTATTTGCACCCCGCAGTGTTCTCCTCAAATGCAGTTTTGGACCACACTGCATCAACTTACAAGGCAAAATTTAAATTAATCAGGAAGTCAAGCCTATCTTAGAAGTTGCTGCACACTGAATGTGCACAATTTACATGAAAACTGTCATATTTTCTTTCACATTAAGTCTAAACTTGTGAAGTTAAAGGGAGACGATATCAAGTTGTTATTTTTAAGAGGGACTTGACACTTTCCAGCCTCTGAGGCAATTATAATAAAACTGAAACATTATCATCATCATGTTGCGATTGAGTAGCCAGAAAAATGTTTCCCTTGTATTGTGCATTTGTCCAGATATTTCATTTTGCAATACATATATACGTGCCATAAATGAGAAATGTTACAGTAAAAAATTATGCTTTTTCCATTATTATGCCACTGCAGTATTCGACCAACGTCATATTGACATTTATAACGATCTGAAGCTCATATATTCCAGTGT
Organism: Clavelina lepadiformis; assembly: GCF_947623445.1. Lineage (NCBI taxonomy): Eukaryota > Metazoa > Chordata > Ascidiacea > Aplousobranchia > Clavelinidae > Clavelina > Clavelina lepadiformis. The sequence goes on along the minus strand of NC_135246.1, from coordinate 17,814,810 downwards.
AGTCTGTAAAGCACAACCTTTATTAGACTAATAATTTGACAAAATCAGTAACCCTAGCCTGCCTAGACAGAATTTATAATGCAGAACTGCATTTTTTGCCCTTTTTTCGACAAGATCTTGGGTGCGCAAAAGATTTAAGAGTGCACTTGAAGTGTGTGTACAAGCAGGCTGCCGAGTGTGAGTTTTCATGCTTTAGCAAGACTCAGTCAGCTTGTCTGCTAAAAACTCACAATAAATCATAGAGAAATCCTCCGTGCAACAAAATAAAGAAATAGCCATTATACGCATAAATAATTTTAATCTTCCGTACCCTTCGCAAATATTCCAACCTCGTACATATCTAACTGCACTTGAGTGTGATCTTACCAACTCTTCAGACTGGGTCTGCTGTATGTGATAATGCAGCCAACGGCATAAATGAAAAGGCAGGAAAATGAGCTGCAAATGCAATCTGATTCCTAGTCCATCTTATGGTTATTTTGTTCACATTATTCACTGTTATGCTATTGTAATGCAAGTTTTTGTCTGGTTTTGCAATATTTGCCTGACCCTGTGCTAAATATATCGTTATTGCTTATATGTGTGCGACCACCTGCGTCAGCACAATTTTTGTTCCCCGACATTTTAGGCCAAAAATAAATGAATTAATTAATCACCGTTTACATCAAAGCCAGCCTTAATTGTCTTAGCATGATATAAGGAAACTACCGGTATTGTTATGAAATACGCTGATGTAGCTTACCGTACTATATCTAGCCACATACCAGCATGCTCTCACTGTCACTTTAGATCATTACATACATTACTAGCCAACCCATTCAGAAAAGTAGGCCTACAAAATATAAAAACAAAGCAAGAATTATAAAACACTGTGCACAATGATTTCAATTTAGGGTGGAATTTTCCGACAAGAAATCCTTCATGCATCATATTCACGTGACCAAACGAACTTCAGCTGATAGTTCACCAAATCTTGATGTCTTATCTTTTTAGCTCAAAATTTTATTGCTGCATTTAAATTTTTATTGTTTTTTGAACAAGACATACTATTCACACACAACATGCATTATTATACGGTCGTGATTATTGAAGGTTTTCATAAAATGCATTTTATTTTTATAGGGTTTTGGATGGAAACACCGATCCAGATAACACTTCAAACGTCACAAGTTGCGTTTTTATTCGTATGCAAGGATTCCTACGTATGCTTTGACTAAGCTTTTCGTAATAGATGGACCCACTACTTGTAAAATTAACTGATTTATAAGGACTTGCACCAATCGAAAACTCACCTGCATTGCAATCTCTTGTCAAACCACAACGCATAAAAGACCCGTGTTATCATGCAATGAAAAATGCAAACAAATATCATAGTAACGACAAGCGTAATTTTTATTGGACCTTTAGCAGTTGTATATTAGGAATGTGCCAAATCGTACAAGCGAAATACCTGGCAATTTTGAATGAAGCAAGAGTTGCACAGCGTAATGCAAAGTTATTCGTAGAATGGTCTACCGCAGCGTAAATACAGGGGTATGATTGAGAGTGTTTTTGATATAGGAATATAGGCGAAAACGGGTTAATAATTAACCTTACAAACTAACCATTAATTTGTTTCTTTCACCGAAAAGCGAAAGCATAATTTTTAAGGTTCTCAAGTATTTTGAGAAAAGTCAGCAAATTCGGATTTGCATTAAAATCAAAATCTAGTTATGCGTATCGTCACGAATCCGAATCTTTCAGTTTCACACTTCATTACCATTCATATACCAGTATCAACTTGATTAAATAACTTAATGCTATAGCCACTAACGACATCTTTTTACTATTAATTATCAATTCGTATAACCGCGAGTTAAGAATAAGCGACTTGCAGTGGATTAAGAAGCTACGCTTGTGAGTATTATTCCAGTTTATAACTAACTCCGTAATTTCGGTTAGTTATTAATTTCGCTGTAGTTTGAAGCGGCCAGAAAGACAATAAACACACGCATTTCAACTTCACACAAATTTGATACCTATATCACCATCAAGCCTAAATCGGCTAAGATTCTAAAGTTTCTAAAGTAACAGTAGCATCTTCCCTTATACAAGAGCAGAATGAGAAACGTCCTGAAATTTTATTATACAGTGCAATGCAATACGCCAAAGCATGACAAGATACGGTGGAGTTAAAACCAAAACAAAGCGTTCAGTGTTGTTCGCTACATGCCACAACACCAGTCAATCGAGAAACTGACAGCCGTTGGAGATGTTGTCGGATAGCGGTGGAGTGATTAAAAACAATATGTTATCGCAGAATACCTCGTTTTCGTTTCAGGACAAATCTGGATACCGGACAATAATCTTTTTGCAAGTAAACGCTAAACAGGAACGCCAATACTGAACTGAAGTGATGGTAGAAGTCATGCTTCACCTCCAGGCTTTCTTGAAGCTCATAAACCCGGGTTTGATGCGCTACTTTGTTGTTTTTCATTAAAATTGGGTTAAAACAAACCCTTGCCCCGCCAGCTGCTAACTCCCTCCTTTACTCGACCGAGCTTTTCCTGCAGTGAAAATGTTTTTGATAACAGCTTCTGGCGATTTTAAATTTACACTGCCAACTATTTCGCACTGACCTTTTCCTTTTCGGGTTTTCGATCTTCTATTTGTGGTCGCTTGTTTCAGCCGGTTCATGACTTTGTTTTTTACTTTGGGGTTGATGGAGTGTTTCCGCAATAACTCAAATCTGTCCATTACCTTGGAAGAATATAAAATACGAGCTAGCAACTACAGCATGAGCGCAACATCATTGTTTATGAGCAATACAACAATAGCCATGGATACAACCAAAAATACAGGTATCCAGAACTTCGGTTACACAATCGTACTTTTTCATCTTTTTCGATCGAAAGTATTTCATTTTTCAATTTGTTTAACAATAGTTTTAGTTTGGGATGCGCAAAATTTGAAAAGGATTTAGGTAAGTAAAATATGTTTTGACGATCGTGCAAATCGAAACCATCAAGCAACCGAAAAGTTAAGGTTTTGTAGGTGCTTTTTAAATTTTGTGCAAAACAAAAGATTCGAAGAATATGCCTGCATGACGCGTATTTGCGAGAATAACAAAGTTGACGTCATTCGTGCGTAAAATTGGAATTCAAGTTCAATCCAGTGCAGTTCAAAGGACTCATTTGTCGCAAAGTGTGCAAGAAATTTATATGGCAGCATAGCAGTTATAGCAGAAGCATTTTTTAGAAAACAGCCAAGTGAAGTTACAGAATAGATTACAGCAAGTGTGTTATGAGAATTTACACATGGTATGGCAATTTTAGAAATGGCCTTTTAATGAAATAATTAATGGAACAAAAGCCGGATACCGATTAATCAGCAAAATAGCTGATACAGTCGATTGACTGTTAATGAATTATACAAACGTACTTATTAAGTATTTGTAGGTCGATTTATCATACTTCAAAGGGAAACAACAAGCTTACTAATGAAGATGCGTCCTCTATGTTTGGATCAGAAGGATCTTCAATTTCTGTTGTTGCTAATACTTGGTTCAGTATACTCTGTACAAAGAAATGTTCGATGAAATAAACTTAAATTTACTTGTAATAACGCAACTTCACGCAGAAAACAAAAATTTGCTGTTAAAATAAAGTTATAATGAAAACTTGAATTAACTACGTCAATAGTAAGTTGCTTACAGAGAAGGTTGTTTGCACTTTTAACTTGTTTTTCCGAGTTTTTCTAGTAGCTAAAAGCGTGTCGACACTGCAGGTTGTTTTGATGGGAGCTTCCTGATGTAACACAGAAACATACACTTACACTAGGTAGACTGTATGATCTAAAATTCCATACTAAGTTAACTGACTCTTTCACAATGAAAACTGACAAAAATTTGGTGACCACAGTATTGCATTATTTCTTATGTGGTGACACTTTCTAACTGGTTTAATTGAAATTATCATCTTGTAGGGTTAACTTATGATGACTGATATATGATGATTATTTGTCATAAAAATAAAATTGTTTACAATTGGCATGGATGCAAATCTTGTATGGGTGCAACTCGAAGGAAACTGCAAAATTTACCCTGAGAATAGAATATTTTTCATATAAAGATTGAACATAAATGTCGTCACCAGAATTCTCATCAGGTCCACTTTTCGCAGATTCATTTGCAGCTAAAATTTCCTAAAACAATAACACTTTGTGACTAATTTCATCTTACATTTAAGTATGTTACTACAACAGGATAAAATAATATCTCCCAGATCCTCTAAATTAAACTTGAAGTCCTTCAGCATGTGACACGTCGACAATAACTTACATCTTCTCCACTTGAGGTCAATATGGTGATCACTTCCACATCATTACAACGCGATGATGAAAGATTTTGCTCTTTACGTACATCCTGCTCCCCAAGCATACTTTCTATTTCCTGTTTACTGGGATGTGATGATGTTCCAGCAGGTTTTCTCTTTTTCCTGGAGAGCAAGAATAGTGAGATGAAAGTGACAAATAACGCCAATTATTGAAGATTCTTGGTTTTTCTTTTGCTTGCCTGGCTGCAATAAGCTTTTCTCTGGCTTTCATTAAACCAACATTCTTCTGTTTCATTGAAGATCGTCGTGCCAACAGACGTTTCAACTTCTTTTGTTGCTGCCGAAGTAGTTTCACCTGAAATTGATGAAAACTGTTTTTACCGACAACAACTTACAAATGCATCGATGCTCACTCACGACACTTAGTGTAGGAATATCAACCAACTTCATTACTGATACTTGTTGGAAATAAAATCATATTCAGTAGGTATGAGTAAACAAATTGTAGAAGGATTTTTCTACTTCGCCAGCCAAATTATGCATGTCCATGTATTCTTCTAATGTTGAACCGCCGTTTTCGTCAGAACTGTTAAAGCATAAAGTATTAGAGCGACTTGCTTACAAATGAATCACTGTTATTAGTACAGGGGCACTCACACTGTAGGGTCGTTTAGGGCGATTTCCAAAATGCAACTAGGCCCATACGGGGAGGACTGTAACATAGAAAGGAAATAAAATTGTCATAGTTAAACACAACTCGAACATAAACCTTAGCATACTTTATGGCCTATCTACAGTATGTATATAATTAAAAACCAAAACTAGCAACTATTCTAGCTAACTAGCAACAACAACAACTATTCTACAGCAGAGTAACTTACAGTTTCAACTGTAGTGGTACATTCATCAACATTATCTACTGCTTCATCACCATCCATTCCAACAGTGATATTTTTCATTGGATTTATGGAAGATAAACTTTGATTATTAGGTTGAAAGCCAGGAGGTGATGAAACAACAGAATATTGAAAGTAATTGTTGCAATGTTCCACCACTCCATGTAACTCAAAGTACGCAGCAGTCATGTAAACCGGGAGAATATTATGTGGCTGCACATTCAGCTTCCCCATGTAAAAATAGTCCAGTAAAATCTTTAAGAAAAGCATTTTTTTTCATGTTTAATCAGGCATATACTGTATCGTATCAAATAAAATAAAACACATCCATCCTTGACCAAGTTATTATTATTATCTAAAATGCAGTGTGAAGTGTAAAATGCAGTGTATATGCGATGCAGTAACATGCCACAAAAAAAACTGTTTATACTTTAAGTTATGTAACAATTACTTCAAAGCCCAATGGACTAATTCCTTTGATTTCTACTTCAAGATCCTGGCTACTGCTGCCTTGACCAATGGCTTCCTACAGACAATGTTATAAGACTTGATAGAAAGTAATCACAAGCAAATTAACCTTTTTTTAATAATTTTTGTATGTTAATAGAAACACAAGTTCTATGAAAAACTCGTTAACTTTTACTTTAATAATTCTTCCAAAATCACAATAAGTTTTGAGGTCATCATTAACATCATCAATATTGTACAGTATAATACCATTGTAATGCCAGCAAAATGCCTAATGATACCAATAGGTAATAGCATCGTAATAATAACTTTCCTGAAGAAAAAATAAGAACTAAAATGCAGACGGTTGTAATTGTTAGAGCCAAGAGGGCTAAAATTTGCAACATGGTAATACATCAAAAAAAAATGAAATTGCAGCACCAATGCTGCCAATAAACGCATACCAAGGATACAGATTTTACACATTTTAAATTTGAAAGCAAGAATGTTTCACTTGCGCTACAATCAAGACCTGTGAAACCAAAAAGGAAAAAATACCCAACTGAAATGAACCACATGTTAGAAAAGGAATCTCTACTGAGTTAGACTGAAATGAAAGTAAGATGACGAAGCCCAACTTAACCCAGATTGACTGTGGTATTAGGTCACAGAAATGTAGGAGAAAGCTTGATGTTACAACGATACTGCTCCATCTGACAGTTGATAAGCATACGTTTGAAGTTGCATGATATATTAACTATGACAGATGTTTATCATGAATGTGGTGTGGTTTGTAGAACACATTCGCAACAGTAACATGTTTATGTCATTTGAAAATTATTAAGACCAGTTTTGAGTTTGTCGTATAAAATAAACTGATAACCTAATTGGGTATGGGACAGGGTGCATTCCATGTAAGTTACGCCAAAGATCTTCGTAAATTCGGTTTGATACAAGAGTGGCATAGCATGTCTTTGGCATACTCATTATGTACACCAAACTACGAAATGCAATCTGGGGTATCGGTACACACATGATTAATCTGAATTATTATTATCGATGGACACCTAAATTTTCAAGAAATTGGTATTCCAACCAGACTTTAAAATTATTATTTTGGTGCCTATATTTTAGTACCGGCAAATTTACTTAGACTAACACAACAGCTGTGTAGTAAAAGTATCAAACAAGATCTTACCAACATGAGAAAATCCAATTTTGAAGAACTAGCCGATAACACACACTTGTGAGCCAAAAACTGTTTGTTATCAATGCGAATTGAGACATCACAATATTTTCCAGTGTTCTTTTGTTCAAGAAGCTTTAATGCCTATTAAAATTGAACATAATACACATAACTGTAAGCAACTACAAGAGTCAAGCAAATGTTAACGAAGGGTAGGCCTAGGCCTATAGTAGTCTACTCTACTCTATACCCTTGCTTACCAAGTTCTGTTCATGGCTTATTGCCACTTTGTCCGCCATCTCCAGAGACGCCTTCTTCCTTATTCTTGTGTTTGGGTTTTTCTTGCCTGAGTGGTACCATGGTCAAATAAATGGAGAAAGCTGCAGAAAATCTTAAACCACGTGATTACATTGCGTCAATAATAATAAATGGTCCGAAACGCACATGTTTTGTGTGGAAAGTAAATGTCAGGAAAATAACGAGCCTTTTGAAAGCAAAAAATTATAAAATCACTTGGGTTTATTATTTGAAAAACTTTAAACTACTTTAAAATATGTGTTTTGTTTTTGTTAATTTATGTTTGTATTCTCAAGAAATTATGCAGAGGTGGGCAGTCGGTACTTTGAAAGTACCGTCGGTAACGGTGCCGGTACTTGGCAAAAAATGTATCGACGGTTCCGGTATTCGGTACTATTTTAAAAAAGGAGTTCGATACTCGGTACCGGTACTTTTTGTGTAAAAGATGCTGCTGCAAATGTAATGTTTACCGCTGTTATGCCCCCGGTAAAAGTTACCCCAGGTCAAAACATATGTAACGTTAATCGCTTGCAATTTTACTTGACATTTCTACATTAAAAAAGATCAACATATGCTAAAATTAGTACTAAGGATTAATTAACATGTATTTTTGAAAACATATTTGTTAAGATTTTGAAATTATCACGTGAAAAGTACCGAGTACAGGGACCAACTGAATTTCTTGAAAAAAGTAATTCGGTACAGAGATTTGGTACTTTTTTGCAAAAGTACCGACGGTACCGGTATCGGTACTGAAAAAGTACCGTGATACAGTAATTCGATACTATAGTACCACGGTACTGCCCACCTATGAAACACCTATGTTTCGAGCAAATAAATTGTTCGTTTAAGCAGAAAGTTATAAATAAAGAACCTCCATACAGCTTTATATCCATTGTAGTGGCTATTTATGAGTTGGTTATTAATAAGCAGAGTCATCCCCCAATAAAACTAACAAACAAAGTCAGATTCGTTAAAACTGACCAAAGCCATCTGAGTATAATATTTAATTGCAAACAGCGACATCAGGGTACTGCGTATATATCTGTGACCTGTGGCTGTAATCAATGACATCACCAACTTAAAAACAGCTAACAACTTCAGATATACAGCCACAGTATCCGGAAAAACTCTTTAGTAAGTAAGGTTTCCTAAAAGTTCCCCAAAAGAACGATTCTGATGTTTATTTATTTGTGCTAAAATGAAGCTAAGCCTTAGGCATTCTATACAGTATACACGATGTGGATTCTTTATCCACGCTTTCATTGCGATTTGCGTTGCTTTGCTGTCTAAATCAAATCGCCAGGCCGATCCCGTTTTCTGTACACTCGGCTTTTATTTCATATAGCAGCATATACTTTAATGGTCATGCTGCGCGTTGATAAGTTAAATATGACGTAAACCCAAACCTTACAACAGTATAATCAGTTCTGCTAATTTCTTTTTCAAGCAGCAATATAGTTAGGTTAACTTCGTTGACCGAAACAACTCTACCTCAATTTTCACTCCCCGAGCTCTGATACCCGACATGTTTGAACGCAAAATGAAAAAAAAATCTTTTACCGTGGATTTGAAAATCTCATTTGCTGATCTTTACCGGACAGAAATAACTAAGTTGCTTTATGAAAACAAGGTACCCAGTTTCAATCACATAGAAACATTTTAATAGCTAACAAGCTTCATACACACAGCAAATAAAAATTTGAAAACATGATCTGTTCGCTATGTTTGAAGTAAGTTTTTTAAGCATTGTGAGCTCATAGCAGCAGAACAAAAGGCAGAAAGCTAAAAAGTCACACCACGCGTTAGAAAAGAGCAGCCGGGAAAAAAGCCAGCGAGTAAAAGCATAGCAAAAGCAAATTCCAAAATAGCGTTATCTCGGAATATCAACAACTATCAAGGCAAGAAAAACAACAATTGTTTCGAATAAAGGCATATAAGGAAAAAGAAGTTCATAGAAAATGAAATATTTTTTATTTGTGAACGGCAACAAGTGAAAACAAGAACAAAAAACATCCATGCTAACAAAACACAAGCAGAAAAACGAAAACCGTACTACAGTAGAAGACGAACGAAATAATCATCACTAGCAACTTAATGATATTCACACAAGAAACATTATGAACCATTTCAAACTTTTTGGCCTACATTTTGTAAACTAATCACGAGAAATAGTTCAACGTTTTAAAAGAAACTTTAGCTATTTTCATCTACGTACAAAAATGCATAAAATAGTTGGAATGCCGTGAATAAACTTAAAGATGTAATAATTCGACTGGCCGGGCTGATTTTTTGTTTGAATATTCAGCAACTGACACAAGTTCAAAGAAAGTCTTGAATACATTTTCCGACCAAACAACCCGGGATTCAAACAACTCCACCTTGGAACAAGTTCTGAAACTTTCATTAAACGAAATTTAAGTCACTCCTGGAGGACTTCTCAGTGGATGCCGACGAAGATGTAGGGATTACGTCATCATCCTCTTCGTCAAACCTTTCGCTCTTCATCGTAGGAAGACGGAGCAAGGGTTCCTCCGGCTGAAAGAGAGAATCTGATTGATAAACTGCAAAATTATCTTCGGTCTAATAAAAGTGATTATGGTAGAACGGAGACCAAAAGGACAAAATCACGCGATGTGAAATTATAACTGGTAAGATGTGATGCGCAACCTATCACTTTTATCCGTCTATTCGAACCATCACAGTAAGAGCAGCTACACGTGCTGCCTCCTACATCGAGATTACAAACAGGTAAAAGGTACTCTTTATGTAATTATTAAGTCATAAATACCTTGTCGTCATTAAGTTTCCAGTCGTTGGAATTTGTTCCACGGTTGAGTGATACGGTTTGACGTAGTAGAATACGAGTGATGTAACGACCAATGGCTGCAAACCGTCAACAATAAATAAGAACAGAAGAGACAAATCGGCAACATGACATAGAACTATATAACTTACTTGAATAAGCACAAGCAATATTACGTAATAAAGCAAAAAGTTACAACAATAATTGCAGAAAACAACCACTATCACACCTGAATTAAAAACATGCAAAACACAAAGTACCGGTACATGACACAGGTAGATTTCGAAACAAGTTCGGTCTATACCTGGTTCAGATGACTGACTTGAAAAAGACAAGGTTGAGAGACCGCTACATTCCCGCGCAAGCGACGAAGGTTCTCTGTTCAAAGTGAGACCGTCACTTGCTGGTTTGCTGTAAAATGTTTCAGTTTTTTGACGTCGGTTGATTCAGATCAAATACAGTTGAAACCACAAACACCTCACACGCTTGTAAAAAACTTGAAATAATAGCGTAAAAACCAAGAATGGCGTAATCAAAATACAACGAACCCAAAAAATGAAAACCAAGAAACGTCACTCACCTCGCTCCAGCAAAATTCTGCGACCATGACGTCGAAGGTTGGGCTTCCAAAGTCTCAGCGACCTGGCTCCCCGATTGGTCAGGGACGTCACAGCCCAACTGGCTGGCGTCCACTGTCCAGTAATTCCCATGTTGGGGAAAGTCAGGCGCCGGATCGGACGCGCTCGTTTGCGAGAATTCCGTCAGTGGCGGGGTGGAAAGGGAGCCGGTGGGGGTGGCGGTCAGGGGTTGATTCGAGTGCGAGGGGGTCAACATGCTCGAGGTCGACACGGAAGTGATGTCACTAACTATGGGGTCGGCAACGGAGAAGTGGGTCGCTATGTTTGATGACGTGGAGGGGTTAGACGAGGCTGAAAAAAGATAATTACGTCAGTGGCACCTGGACAAAACCAAACAATTTAATTTCAAACAAATTTCCAATTCTCTTACCTTCGGGCTGCGACGGAATCGAAGAGAACAGACGAGCGTCAGTTGTCAATCTAAATGCAGATTATAACATCACAATAAAAAACTTATTATTTAACAACGGTATTTAAAACAATCATTTGAAAAATAAGTTAAACATTTGCAAAACTTGATATTAGCAGACGATTTCTATTTAAATTTTGAGATGCGTCAAAATATCGCCTGAAGTTTGCATATAAAGCTACTCTGAGAGTGACTGCTCATAGAATTGTATTAACTGAAAAAAAAAACAAAGCAGTTTACAACAATCCAGTTTTATTTTCAAATAATAAGCTCTGTACAAAGCGAAACATTTCTTGTAAACTTGATCGGACTAAAAGATGCCAAACTTCAAACTTAAAATAAAAAGAGCACCAAGTTGGATAAAACGGAATGAAAAAGCAAGTTCGGAAAAAATCAAGGCCATTTTTTTCATTATGGGTTTGTGAAAATCTTGGAAACGCGTTAAAGTAGAAATTCGAAGCACAGCGTACATATATGTGTGGTGAACAGGGACATAAAACTTAAGGAAAATCAAACTTTACGTAGAAATGTCACTTCTAAAAAAACATCAGCTAATTTTTATCTTTAAGAAAAAAATGATGATCAAAAACACAGTGACGTCACACAGTAAAGGCTCACTCGCCAAAATGCAATTATTATATCATCAAACGTAATCACTGTGTCTGTTACGTCATATACGAGTGACATCATTGATTACGTAAACAAGAGAAAGATATCAAAAAATGCGCGCTGGTGGTTACAAATTTGCAAGCAGTGAGACGCTTCAGTAGTTTGGGTTCTAGAAAATTATGATTGTCAGAAGTTTCTAGAACAGTTTAGCTTATACGTAGCAGCAATAGTGATGTAACAATGAACCATTGTTTCGGTATAGTGAACGTTTTTCTTTATGATTTCTATAACCAATTTGTATAGATAGGAGACGGCGCTACGTGGCGGTACCAAAAAGCGGGCCACTAGGATCAGTACACAGCACCTAGCGGGATCCATTGCGCTATCTTGTGGTACACTAGTTGGCAGTTACGATCCACATAAAAATCATAATAGAAAAAGAAAATACAGGCACAACAACAGTTATAAAATGTGCGAAAGAAATTAATTACAACCGACATAAAGGCACATCTGTCAAACAATATACAAAAAGCTGTGAAAGAAAAACCAACGAAACCGTGTTTTATAGCAAAGTTTTTATCATACAAAAGACCATTTCAAAGACATAATTGGCGTGAAATCCTACGTCATAAATCTTCACCGGTGCAATTTATTTTTCCAATAGAAAGCGGTTTTGTGACATAACAAAAAACGAGTAAGGGGCATTATATGGCAGGGTGCATGCTTTAGACTTGAGTACAACTTAGGCATAACAAAGCGGGTTTGGTCTATAGCAGCTTGGTCAAGCTTAGATCAGCGTTTAAGATTTTTCTTTGGCAGTTCTAACTAACGGCTTTGCCATCAACAGCAATGTTCGTCAACGTACATCACTCTACATTGACAATGTCCAAATAAAGGCAAGACGATGACCGTGAGTGTGACGTCATAAAAGGAATATGATTTCTCAGAAAATAACGTAAACTTGTAAGAAATTTCGCCAAGATATTTTATGCATTATGGAATTAGCAAGAGTCGAAGATACGGTACGCTGTGCTATTGATTCAACTATTCAAGGTTGTTCAATATCGATGAAGCGATTTTGTTCGTCGATTTTAAACATGACAAAAGTTTACAAAACATTTGTCAGAAATTACGCCAGCAAAGATAAAGAAACCAGAACACCTCGCTTCAAAAGCTTTAAAATAAAAAGAAAAAACACTCGAAATTATAAATTACCAAAAATTTTTTAACCAATTTTTAAAATTCTTTCAATACAGGGCGGAACTTCTTCTGATTGGTAGTCGACAGAGTGACGTTAATCACGTGATGCTGCGTCAATACGAAGACGTCACAGGCTTCTTGGGAAATGAAGTCAGCTGCGTCATCGGCTGCTCCACTTTAAAAGTTTGGCTGCACATCGACGATCGCATTGTGACGTCATGAATAAGGTGACGAAGGAAGTGACGTTAGGGTTTTCAAGGAGGGCGAGGGAAAGAAAAAACAAAAGAACACAGATTAGATTTGATGACTATTTGAAATATCTTTAATAAAAATTCGTGCATCAATTAATTCCCTCAATAAAAAGTGGCGGACAATTTTCAGCAGCTAAATGATGTGAATTTCAAAGAGCCATCAAAGCTACTCTATGTTATGAGCAGGGCGACGCGATTCGAGCGAGCCTGATGCTAACTATGTCTGCCTAAATAATCATCCTCGTTTTTTTTCCGTAAAAATAGTTGAACTTGGATCTCGCAGCGCACAATTTCGATATGAATGTAATACTATGATGACTTCATAATGTAAGCATAGTGACGTTGCACTTACTGTCTCAATGACGCTTCCTCCTGATTTTCCTTGTTCCTGTATGCTTCCTGCTGCTGCGGAGTGACGTATTCCATAAGATCCAGCGCTTCCTTGACGCGTTTCAGCATCAAGTATTTCTCGCGGCCACGAATCTAAGAATAACGTCATACGGTTGATCAGTTACGTCACCATGAAAATATGCAAAAAAATTTCCATATTTATTTTAACAGCGAAGAGATTTACCCTCAAGATAAATTCCTCCTGGTCGCCGGATCCGGGCGACGATCTCTTCTTCTTCGCTGAGTTGCTTTGCACGAGCTCCATCGAAGTGTGCAGGTTCTTATAAGCTATGAAGGCAAACATAGAAATCATATAAAATGCAAAATAGACACCGCACGGTAATTTGCAAATATAGAAATTAGTCATACGTGAAGAAGCCTGCTGGGTAAGCTGCTCATTACAAAACAAAGCACAAAGTAGATCGAGCAAAAAAGATTTTGAGAAGAGGATTCATTAAACATGCATTCTCAATACTGGAAGTTAATTGACTCAGCTAGAAAGTACCAGGGACGCGATCAATCACCGAAAACACACGCACGAACGAGAATTTCAATCGGAAACCAATAACGGTTCAAATCAGCGCAATACTCACGTCGCTTGCCAGTCTTGTCCTGGCCGTTGCCTTGATTCATAGACGTGTCGACTGTTTTTCTTTTCTCTTCTTGTGATCGGTCTCGCCCAGGACAAGAACATATTCTCACCTCCACTACGCGGCGCCCGAGCACCTGTCCTCTGATGATAGAAAATAGTTGGGTTAGCTTGTAGGTGGCTGCCAGGCTTGTAGGTGTAGGTGGTAGGTTGCTGTAAAACCCTTAGGTTTGTCTCAGACTAATAAAACGTGTACTTGTATAAAGCAAATAGTCAACATTTGGGATCTTTATGCACACGGCAGCTACTTAACGCTGGGAAAAACGCTAAGTAGTGATTGATTTTACACAGACTTTTCTTAATAGGGATGCATTCATCAATTGTCCAACGAAAATCACTTACTCCGCGTTTTCGAGCACAAACACAGTGAGTAGCGGCCGCCTGTTGATGCCCCCCACGCAGCTGGATAGACACATGAACTTGTACAGGACTGTAGTGAACTCGGCGCCAACCTGCGATTCAGACAAGTTCGTTACACTTAATAAAGACGCGGGTCGATATATACCACTAATGATGACACGATCGAAACCTAGTGACGTCATTAAGGACGTGTTACCTGAGGTCTTTCGTAGAGAACAGAAACGCTCTCCCGGTGGTCGGAAGCTACGTCATAACGGACGTGACGATCGTCCGGCATTTCGGCCCTGATCAAGTGGCCAGATCGTCCCAGATATTGATCTGGCAAAAAAGGGAAAGTTGTTTGCTACTGTGACCTCAAACTGTGCGCTACTTCGTACGCTATGAAAGTAGCTATTAAAATAATTTGTCCTTGTCTATGCTCTTTGTGTTTCTTCCATTCAAGACATTTGCGACGAATTCGATGAAAAATCCTATCATTGTGACATAATAATAGTGAAAAGGCCAAGCCCATATTTGGCTTTATCGTCGTTGCAACGTCATAAAGGGAATTGTTTTCGTATGTCAATGGCCGATTCTTACGTTGTTATTACTATGGCATTGTGACGAAACGCAATCTATTCAAAATATCATCCTTCGACTAAATGCGTTGAAAAAAATCTTTTCATTCAAGTTTTGAAGGAATTACTATGATCACACAATACAGTAGAAATTTTCAATATCAGAGATATTGGATTCGATTTCAAATGTCGGTGGAAAATTGCAATATTGTGTTCGTTGTTTAATTTAAATCAAGTACAAGTGCTCTGTACACATTCCCACATAGCAAGGTTCCCAGGCTCTTCGGCCAGAACGTTAAAACAACAAGAAAGCAAGTGTCGCAAAACACGACGAGCGTGGGTCCTTGAAGTAGCAAAAACATAACGTATTTAATAAAGTCTGACAGAGCTAGGTGGGCAAATTCTCTTTAGAAACCAACACAATGTCTGATGCCCGGGACAATGTTGCGCTAGCTTGTAGATCTTTTATTTTAAGAAATCGTCTCGCTGGGAATATATTTTGATAAAGTACAAGTGCACTCGTTACAAAATAAATCGCCTCTTGTTACGTCATAAATCATAACTAATCAATATAGACGAGATCCGCGTATTTAAGCTTTCAAGTTTTTTTCTCAAAATAAAACGTCGCGCCGTGATGAACGATTGGAAATAACTTAAACGGAAACTTACGTTTGACTTTATAGTGCCCTTAGCGTCATCTCGATTCAAACCCAAAACCTATGAAACTTACGTTCATCCGGTATCCTGTGGTTCGGGCATCTCGTGACGATGTCGGTGACGTGTTCCGGTCTCTTGAAGACGGGGATTGCCCGGACAATGCTGTTCATTGGTGGGGGTCGTTCGCACTTGAACCTTATGGGGCAGGTCACGTTCATTTTGACGAAGAGCTTGTTTAAGCTTGGCGAGTACTGAGTAAAAAATAAACATAAGATAAATAAACCAAACAAACAGATGAAAGAAGTTATGAGTTCACTGTAAAAATAAACTGCGATTTTACATTAAACAACACCAATTAATCTTTCGAGGCTAAAAGCGATGTTGCCAAAGAGACACCATTATTACACCACAATCAAACACAAACTTTGTTTTTCCGAGGATTGCGAAGTCAGCTGACGGGACGTACGACCGCCGCAACTACTAATTTGACCGTAATTAATTTTCGTCTGCTGTCATTGCGTTGCAAAATCGACATACGTAAAACAAGACGTTGCCCTAAGATCAAAGGAAACCACTATACACAAGCGATTGTGACGCCATAAAGCGGTATCAATTATTAATAGGCGGCAAGTTCAAAATAGATGAAGATATCTAAAGTGGTTTCGCTTTGTTCTGATTTATAAACCAACGAGCACGAAGCTGCTGTTTTATAGAATGGGCACAATTTTTTGGAACGCGCAAGGTGAGCTGAGTTAACATTCGAGAACGGCTGAGTCCTGTCGAGTGCCCTGGCCGGTACAAAAGACCGAGGCACTGAAGGTAATAAGCCATCGGTATAATAAGCCTTATACAAGTAAGGTCTTAGACCCTCCTGTACAAATAGAGCACGGCCGGTGGTGGATGAAAAAGAATTCGCATTAAGACGTTGGCGGTGACAGACGACATAAAGTATTGGATTTATTTGGGACTATTTCATGCCAAAAATCCATAACCGACGACAGGATGAAATAAAACTGCAAACAAACACTCTAAAGCATTGCGTCGAGGCAACGCCAAATTGACACGGTCCTTCGCCAAGGAGGTTTAAGGGACGTTAGAATCCAGCAACAAAAATCCCCAGGAGATCCCGTGTGGGCTATTGTTAACATTCTAGGCAGAGCAACGTGGCTTAGCAGTTAAGATACTTTAAACGACGGGAGACTCGGGCCGAGCGTAAATTTTACGGTTTTGGCATTTAGTTTTAAAAACGAACACGGCTTACAAGATAAGCCAGCAATAATTCGGAGGTTTAACTTGGCGACCCGTGGAGTGGAACACAAACCCACAAACTAATGCTTTTCTGCCGAGCCCCAGGTATCGCATTCTGTCTGCATTTTTATATCGATAAAATCGAATTTTCCGCAAGATTAAGCAAATACGACACACGACGTCGTCTGACAGCAATTGTGACGTCACAATCGAGTTTGATGGACACGATCGCGAGGGTGAAATGGCGCCGAAGCCATGTCGCGAATTTCTGCTGACACAAGTATATAAAATATTGCGGGGAAGGCAATAATTTTTATCGTGATTACTAGACGTTGTTTCCCAAAATTGGCTTCAATAGCAAAGAGAGCATAAAATTTTACGAAAACTGAAACACAAGTCCTTTGAAGTTGGCGATGTCATGTGTCGTAACAATGGCCATATATTCTATAATCTCGTTTTCAATAACCCACGCACACATCTTAACTAAATATTGTGACAAGCGAAGTTATGAAAAGAAATCTAGATTTCGTGTTGATCAAAAGGTTTAGGCCCATTAGATCAACTGTTGTAGCAAATATCTCTTTAAGCCCGGAAAAAGTTTTTGCTTAAACTATACAATTGTCCACCTTACTGCAACAGCGTCAATATTAAAGTTTACAGCTTAGCTAGAGATCCTGGGTCCACGCTTATTTGTTTCGTGTTAGAATATGCTTTAGTCCCCTCCAGCTTATACATGCTGTGCGGAGCGTGCGCTGGACACCATCAAAGACGGCAAAAGTCATAACAGAGACATGAAGGAGTTTGAAATATCTTTAACACTTTGCCGGCGAATGTAACTAGAAATTGTCAGACATCGGTGAGATCAAAAAACAAACGCTTTGAGCTCCATTAACGCGGCGGCATCAAAGCGGTAGACGCAAGGCACGGAACGAAAATTAAGCACAACTGTTTGATAACGTGGTTGTCTGACAATCGCGCACCAAGATTGAAGCATTAACTGAAACCAAAACAGGCGTCCGCAGTCACCGCTCGAGAGTCAGCGTAAAACAGCTAAAACCGTGAATCGGCTATTAGGTTGAGTTCTTTGCAAAAAAATATTGTTTCCGAATAACTAACTTACCGTGTACTGGGCACTTTTTGGCGCAGATTCGGTGGTTTCCCCAAAGTTGATCTGAAATCCGTAATCTCCCGGATAATCAGTGCTGCAAAACATAAACATCTTATTAATTTTAACTGCTAGGTACCCACCCAAGAATTAATACCAAATTTAAAACAGAAAAATAGCCAGAACGAGTTTTTATGCTCGCTGAAGTACAGTATCTTATCGAAATCTGATACATGATTGGACAGCGGTCTCGATCGGGAGCCAATCAAAAAGCAGCGTTTGTAAAAACATCCGTGAGTCACGGGGAGTGGAAAGTAAAAGGGAGAATGTTTCATCTGATTGTTCGTTTTGAAGAACAGATTTGAGATAAATTGGGACGTTTTTACGCCAGGGAGTACGTCCATTGACGCCATTTTACTTCAAGTCACCAAAATAATTTGTTACATTCTGAGCTCATTAACAATGAGTTTGCAAAAATTAAAATAATGCGAAGTGAAAAACGTTTTACAGCCACACTGGCCAGTTTGAAGTGTTTCGCTAAATAAACCATCATATTTAAGTGGACTTTTATGATGTGCTCATGTGCTTAGCTGGGTCTTTAAAACTAAGCACTTTAACTAGCAAGTGGGCTATTTAAGTAACACTTTGGCGCGATTGGTTGAAACCTTATCAGTTAAAACTTCAAAACCGTTCACACTACACTAAGTCCGAAAGGTACAACTGTATATCGTATGATTTGAATAAATGTAATGCACAAGTGGTCGAGGCCTTATCGCAGTTTTATTTACCTGTTTGCACAAGCCACGACTACGAAACGCGAAAGTTTGAAAACCGAGCAATGTTGAAACTCGGCGACACGAAA
The DNA here is from genome assembly GCF_947623445.1 of Clavelina lepadiformis. Lineage (NCBI taxonomy): Eukaryota > Metazoa > Chordata > Ascidiacea > Aplousobranchia > Clavelinidae > Clavelina > Clavelina lepadiformis. The sequence continues at coordinate 17,795,930 of NC_135246.1, read as the reverse complement.
CAACACAATAGCAAAAATCTTCAACGAATAATAAAACTTAAAACAACATTGTGCGTGGTCGCGTTTAATGGGAGGTCTACAATGGGGAAAGTTAGACAATGTTTAAATTATAACAAAACCGAAAACGGCTTAAGGTAAACAAACAATAAACTTTGATGAATCACTCCGACCGAACTTGCGAAATCTCACGTTGAAGTTAAGGAAAACCGGCTCAAATCCAGTGAGTCAACTTCCTCGTTGAAAATGTTCATTCTCATAGTCGACATTAATGGGTCTTACTGGTCCCGTTTAACCCACAGCCACGCGTTATTTGACGTCATAACTACGCAAAAGTTGGGACGGGCGACCTAATTTATCAAGGAGTCTGAAGTTGGTTGAATTAAGACTGGCGCACACAAAATAAACGACACGCTTTTAATATATGACCATTCTGCTTTTCAAGTGTCAAAGGTTCGATATAATGAGCAACATGCTCTTTTAAGATCAGTGTCGGGCCGCTGAGAGAAAGACCGTTGGGTAATATTTACAGTAAGGACATTTAAAGAGACCGATAGAGAAATATGTCGGTTCGACCGTTACTTGGGCAAATACGACACCTTTCAGATCGGGTTCAGATCGCTGTGTTCTCTACTAATATTAGCACTGGCAACTATGGTAACTGTTCCACTAATGGCTTCAAGTACTAATACCTGTGATTTCGTTCGTCTACGCCCGAATTTAAATCACATCTATTTGCGCAAGCCAGGGTTACAATATATGGGCAGTGTTTGCACTAATGCCGCGACGGGCTTAACACGCAGCTGACGTGATACCCAGGGTTCAAAGTGGGATGTATCTGAATCTAAATCGTTAGTCCCGTGAATCAACCGAATAATGACGATAAGAAAACCCTTTTGTCACAAAGAGGATTGTTTACTTCAGTTCTGTGCATAATAGCGGCGGAATTTGCGATTTCGGAGATTTTTATTCCTCGTTGAAGCGAACGTTGAGCAGAGATAATTTTTAACGGCCAGTGTTCGAAAAGATGAGTGTTTACACAAACATATAAGCTGCCAATTAAACAGCGAATGTTATTGAAATTTCATCCGATATAAGGTGTGCACGCTGACACGCGTTCTTAGGCAAATACTCAAAAAAGTTCGTTAGCACGAATGGTGCTCTGACGTAACTGCCCAAAATGTCTGACGTGTGTTTGACGAAGTAACGCGTTGTTTTACAAGCAAATTGATTTTAAAATACGTGACATTTATCGTGTTTAAGATATATCCGTAGTTTAACGACAAAAAGAGAATTAAAAATAGTGCTCAATACAGCAGAGACCCAACTACTCAACCTTACCCTATTTCTGGGCATTACCCAAGTTTTACTCCCTAAAATGTCCCCACTTACTTTGAGGGTATCGACGGCTTCACGTGGGGTGAAGTGGGGTAGTCGAAACCCTGTGGGGGGCTGGGTGTGAAGGGGCTGTTGTGAGTGCTGCTTCCCCCATCTCCGCCGTTTGGACTCGATGACTGGTATTGCATCTGGGGGTGTAGCCCCATTGGGTTGATGCTCGACAACGTAGTCTAAATAATGGTGGATGGGTTAATTACGGATAAGAAAATTGCTCTTACAAGTACTTTTCTTTGTATATTTCTCTACGTTACTGGTGATGTCTATATCCAATGTTAATAAAGCATTCGCAGGCCATAAGATAGATATGTAGCCAGTAAGACAAACTTTACGAAGAAGTTTATCTACGCAGTACAAATTTAACTTGATTTTACCGGTTGGTTGATTTGTTGCGTCAAATCTCCCGAGTATGACCTCATTATGCCATTTCCGTTTGTGAAATTGTTGCATTGGTAACCGGACGACTGAAAAACAAAACAAAACAGTATCAGTTACTTAATCACGGCAGAGAAATCCACGCCAACCTACGACAATAAGCGGCAAGTGACACATGTGACAGATTTTGAAAAGCACAAATAACTGATAAAAGCGGTTCAGCGTATTATGCGAATCAGTACACTCCCAACTGCGCACGAAGGGCCTTGGGTCAATTAGCCAGGGCATCTGTGTATTCAGTGGCAAGCCGAAATGAATGAAAATATCGTCAAAAAACTTTAAAATTTCATCCCCTTACTATCGATCGGAATTGCGACACCTGTGCAAAATATTCCGACAGCGCCAAGCGACAGGGCAAAATAGCTGCCGATTTTTTTTTTAAAGTAGACGTAACAACGGCGGCGTTAGTCATTTAGACCCGTTGACATGTTCTTTCTACACTTGCGCGAATTTTATTAACGATATTATCCGACAAGTATAATAGCGCGGAAGTAAATTTGACAAATTCAGTGCAGAAACGTTTCGGGCTCGCAAATCCGTCATCAAAATTATTTTGTTTATTTCATTTTCGACAAAGCTTTGTGTAGTGTAATAAAGTTATTGGGTTTAACGTTGAACTATTTATAGCATTGTTGGATAATGAGAGTAGAAAATATCTTATTATGTTTATAAAAGCGAAACTAAATGTAGCAAACGACGTCGTTTACCTCATCAAAATCAAAAAAAGTATTCGGTGACATTGTCAGCCTTCGTTCTTCTGGCAAACATAGTTTCATCATTTTTAAATATTTTAAATAAATATTAATCTATAAAATATCTCTCTCTGCTGTACATAAATAAATGGCAAAATAAACGGACATGATCGAACGTAAACAAAAACATGATTAAACTGTCAAAACCGACAGCTGACTAAACTGACAAACACTTCTTTGTTGACAGTTACGCCAACGCCGTTGTCGAGCTGATAAGATTATGCAACGTAAGCAATGCAATTGCTTGCATTCTAATCGCTACTAAGGCTATAATTGGGCTGGGCTTAGTTGCGTTTCTGTAGCTAGAACTGAACTGTTGCCCTTTTATTGCTAGCATTGAACCTTTAGACTGAGGGCGTTGTGTAAAAATTATCTCTCTACTACGACCTCGCCCGTGGGGAAGTGACCTCCCCAGTAATCTGCAACTACTTTTATGACATCACTATACGTTGATCTTCAACGGTAGTTCGGTAATATCAACGAACATATACAATTCAAACAAGACAAAGGGCTAGGTTATGATGAAAACAAACACAATTGTCGAAATAATAATGGACGAGAGACGGTGAAAATAATTCGGAAAAAAGAGAAACGAGAGAGAAAAAGAAAAAAGCAGCCAACGACTCTGCAAGAATTAAATGTCCGGGTTTGTATTAACAGACAAACAATGGCGAGCGAACTTAAAACCTACTTCTATGGCTTATGTATTGACATAAGTTAAGGCAATTCTAGGCGACACAATAGCGGCAAACCTATATTTACGGATCCAGTGAAAATGTATTTAAATCTAACCAGTATAAAATCTTTAAACAAGAGTTCTATGATATAATTCGCAGTCTGACAAAGCTTTAACAAAAAGGATAATTTGGACAAAACGTCGGCATGACGTAATAACATGTACGATTATTACATCTATTTTGTGCAAATTACTGTTCTCCAAAACAACCGTGAGAATTATATAACATACTATAGCCTGCTGTAAACGCGCTATATTTGATATGAGAACGTCTTCTGAAATATATGAAACTGTACAATGGGTGTTGAATTGGTGTGTTGAGCTCCGTACATTTTTCAGTTTAAACCCCAGTGATGATGTTGGAATTTTGCTACAGCAACAAACAGCATTGATCGTCGTTGACTTAAACTTGTCTGTTTAAGTCGTTAATCTGTTACCAATATTGGTACATTCGCTTCAAATAAATCAACTATCGCCATCAGTTGATCAACGAGAGTTGTCTGGGAAAACCGACGTTACAGAAGAAGAACTTGTTGAAAATTAAATGTTTTCAGAACGCCTCCCCTGACGCAGATGAGAGAAAAAATTGTGAGAAAGTCTGTTGTTTTATTTACTGTAAAAATAAATTTGCTAGAAATTAAAAAATATCTACATCCATTTTCGGCAACTGTTAGAACCTCAGCACCTATGTAGCCAAGAACACCTCTTGTACAGCATTTTATGTGTAGCCAGGTGTTGTGGTCAACCCGCGATCAGAGAGATTTACGATTTTGCGTTAAAGAGATAAAAATACAATCAAGGACCTTGGATGCGCTGTTTTATGATAAATATTATGCATGCGGACGCGTTAAAATTAAATTAAAATTTAAACCGGGGTAAACTTTATGCGTTAAGATCAGTGGGCAGCTTTGGGCGTCACCGAGTATTGACTTGACAAACTCTCTGCGGAAGGATTTACGACTTTTAGTAGGGCCAGCTTCAGATATGAAACGGCAGTGAAAATGCGCTTGTCATCGCCACAAAACTCAATGTGATGTCACAAAAGTTTTTTGTTTGCGGACAAACGAAATGTTCAACCGTCATTGGATATTTAAACGATTTAAAGTGTTTTTATCACAAGGTCGCCAAACATGCTCGATAGCAAGCAAGTGTTCCCATAACACTAGGGCTAAGTTGGCAAAACTAAAATCTATTTTTTGAAATTTGGACTCATAAATACGAAAGAAAAAGTGATTTCATTTTATGAACGAAAAAAGGGATTACGAGTGGGAATAGCTCTTAGTTTAAAACTAGTAAAATATTTGAAACGCTTTTCATTTGTTTCTTTTTCAAAGAAGATACGCAACTATCCACCAAACATTCATCCATCAGTAATTCGCAACAAAACTGCAATTTGATTGAAATTTCACATATAAAGCTTCAATAAATTGTAACATTCAATCTTTTTCTCGTAAAAACTGCAAGAACGTTTGGCAGATTGTTCAAAGCCTGGTGTGAACCCCGGGTCAACGACTAATGTCAAATACGTTGCCTCCAAGTTCAACGTCGACTCTTCGCAACGAGACAGTCACTTATTACTGAGGTGAAGAAGGTAGAATATATATATAGGTAAAATACAATCCCAAAATCCCCGTTTACCAAAGAAACGACAATATGCGACGAACTCCGAAAAAGACAAAACCATTTTGGCAAAGTACCGAACTTTTCAAAGACCTCAGATTTCTTCTGCTGCTTGCGTATTAACGCCCAATACCCTGCCAACGCATCTCGCAGAACTTCTTCACGATTTAATATGGAGCGCGGCTGCATGTAACAATTAATCACTGGTCGTGATAGTTTTCCCAGTGACCCACTAACGGTGACCCACTAACCAGTTAGTTAAACGAGTGACAAGGACGTGGTGCTACGAAAGAACGTTTCCTTAAAAGGTCAAAAACAAAGTTTCCTGAGATGTAGCCGAGGTAACGCCGAAACCAAATCAAAAATCCAGGCTGAGTCGCCCGAAGGACAGAAACAACAAATTAAATTGTTTATGAGACAGAAAATTAATGACAATTAAATGTTGAAATAAAATCGCGTCAAAATTAGTAAAACAGCTGCGAAATTATATTAAAAAATGTCCGCCTTATTTCAACAAGGTGACAAAAATCGAAAGTGGAAAACGAAAAAAATCCATCGCCAAAATCAAACATAAACCACACAAATGACTAGGCAACGTCTGTTTCCAAATAAAAAAGAGAAAAAAAAACGAAATGTTCAGAGTTTTTTTTTTAGGAAATTTTGAGTAAAAAGAATGTAGGGTAGAGTCTTATTAAAAGCTGTTATCAGCCCAATCCGCCATTTTGCCAATAACGCGTCCGAGAAAATAATTTTTTTTGTTTTTAAATATGTCAGCGGGAGCGAAAATAATTCACTTTTGCTTGGCATTTTTGGGAAAATTTTTCTGGAATCACTAAAGATGTTGTCCTAACATTTTAATTCATTTTGAAAAAATGAAATCGGTAGTTATAAGCAAAAATCGCCAAACTTAAGCCATCTGCGACTTATGAGAAAACTATCAATAATTTAATTAATTCAAATTGGCCTCTATAGTTTACATTAAAATTTCAATTGCTTCTGTTGTTTCTTTAATTTCTAATCGCATGTTCTTACCCTCAGGCTGTTGTGGGCTGTAGCTGGCAAGACTAGACCATGCATCTCCATTTGTTCAACCTTCATAAAGTCTTTGGCGTCTTTCACGGCTGTGTACATCGCGCAAAAACTTGGGTGAAATATCTAATATCAAAATTTAAATCATGTTTTTCCTTTCCTGTCGTACAAAGTGTAAAATCCAAAACATATATCCCCAATTTTTTTGAGAAAATGCTCAGCAACTTGCCTTCAAAATAAAATCTCAAAATTTTTCAACTTTTAAAAAACTAAAACTGAATGTAAAGCAGTTTACTGAACTAATACTTCTTTTAAACAATTGTACAATGTCAAAGTCTGTTTAATATATGGAAAAATCACAAATAACATCTTGCTTTCTATGAAATTGCTGTAAATTAATCCTGATTGCCTGGAAGCAATCCTAAACTTTTCCAAGTGAAATTGATCTTCGCTTAAAATAACTTCTTCTGCTGAAGCTTCTATTTCTGACAAATATAAAACAATTAAAATATGAACTTAGTGTATATAACATTGAATTTTAACTTGAAAAAGTGCAAACGATTTTCCAGCCTCTTCCTTCATTCTGTTCACCTTGCTCTCAACTTTCCTCAACTTTCAACGTCTCACTTCCAGCTTGAAGATTCACAACTGATCGAATTTTGAAGTCAACTTTCAAACTTTATTCATTACAATGGCATATTCTTGCTGTAGCTTTTGGTGTTTCTTTCTTGTTGGAATTATCCCAATCCGAACTCTGCCTGGCTTTTGGTTTTATATAACACTAGCTTGAAGTTTGCTTGGCGCAAGAGCAGCTAGGAGAAAGGAAAGAGATTAAGCGAAGAGGGAGTAGGAGCATAAACGAGATAGCGTCCCTTACCAACTGAACTTTGGTTTAAAACTTACACACCTTGACGACCGCCAGACGGCGCCCATCCCAACAAGTACAAAGAAACAAACAAAAATAACGGCGTGCCGGGACATGCACGGTACCGAGATGGTCGGTTGGTACGACCTGGAGACCAACCAGGAATGTTGAAAGAGAACGTTTAGTTCAAACTATGATATGTGCAAAGCAGTAAAATTCTTTGCCGGCGCAAAGCAGCACAATACAATCGTTGCAAGTGAATTGCATACGATCAAATATGTGCAAGCCGTTGCACAAACAACAAGGTATAATTGTACTTGTAACATGAAGCTTTCCAACAAGTATAGAACCATAGTTTCTTAATCACCTAGAATCCTAGACCTTTTGTGAGTCGGCAAAGACTGAACGAAAACAATTTCACAGACCGGCCTGCTGACCATTTTATTCATTTAACGTCATAGCTGTTATGCCCTTAATCACGAAGTTCTTAATGCTTGCGATATAACGGAAAATACTCGATGCTAGCTCACAACTAAACAGATTTTAATGCACGAAACCATCCCCTAACTCTCCTCCAAATAACGCGGCGCATGCAGTTGTTGAATGACATACGAATTTCGTCTTTTCGACCCCTAAGTTTTGGATTTTTAGCTTCTAAATTTAAACTTGGTATGTACTAGATGTCACCCCGGTCGTTGCCTAACCTTAACTGATGTAAAAACAAGTCTTAATCTCTCTTAAATATAGGGGTCTAACGGCTGTTTTTCGAATATCAATAAACGTATTGTTGGTGTTGTTATATCTGGCTATTATAAGCACTATATGGGTTTAAAGTTGCAGATTGATTTTTGTTTTGGGTCATTGTTCGAATACGGCGTATGTGAGACCGGGTAGGGTCCACGTTATTCACATGAAAGCTATCAAAAGACACAAAAGTTTGAAAGGTTTTGTTCTAGCGAAGGTACATGAGAGATCGGCGACTTTCTTTTTGTTTCCCGGGAAACGTGATACCGACGCAATCATCTGGCGCGAGATGAATCGCATTTGGCGCGAAAATAACAGATATTAATATAATGTGCTTTTATTAATTACCGCTTTTGTTCCATTATAATGAGACCAACGTTCGATATTAACGGTTTGTCAAGATATCGAATTATCTATTGCAAAAATAACGATATAACGTTATATGATATATATCTCTGTAAAAGAATTTAACGGTATCTGAGTGACGTTATTGAAAATATACGGAAAACTTTTTAAATTAAATTAAAAGAATGCTGTAAAGCAGTGTAAGTAATGCATTGTTTCATTACAACGAAATAAATAGCTCTCTCTCGAAGCTATTTAAGGAAACTATTCATCGAACTTTACAAGGCTTTGGAAGCACAACTAATTCGCATTTCCTACAAACGAGGAAGGTAAACTTCCCACGAAGAAGTGCAATCCCACGATGATTCAAATTCCACGTCGGCAGTAAAAATTTCAGGAATATGCGCACCTGAGTCGTTATATGGCCGCTTTTAGTGTTTTAAAACGTTCAGGATAGTTTTTAACGTTCCAAACAGTCAAACGTTTCCCTGGAATCGTAAAGAGAACTTTAATTTACATTTAAACAAGAGTTGTAACGACAGGCACACTGCAGTTCACCTTTTGAATATAGTTTTCCTTCCATGGCGTAAAACACCGTTCTACTAAGCCATCAGTCGTAAAACAGCTTTTTGCTGTAACGGCCTGGTCAACTATTAACTTTTCTACTTCGCCAACCAACGGCAGTTTAGTTACACCCTATCCCTCTAGTTAGTCTAGTACCACGGTATCTATGAAGACTACATCCAGAAGTCCAGTGCCGACAACATTTCAGAAACGCTTTTGTCATACCGCAACAAGGCATAGAAATCTCCGAGAAAATACGTACAATACATGACAATTTACTTTCAACGGGGATAAGGGTTACATGGAGGCACAACGCACAATTTAGACCGAGGTGGTCCAGGCACAAGCGTAAACTGAATCGACATTCATGAAATAGTTGCAAATGCCACCGGAATGGATCAGTTGGAAATTCAGGGAAACTAACAATAGGAGAATGCCTGTAAGATATTTGCTCGGATTCCACGGAATTCAACTAGTTGAAACCGGGCAAGACTGGACGTGCATCTGACGTCATTAGTAAGACATTTTCAACCTTCTTCGCAAAAGACGACAAATATTTCCTACGTACACGAAACGGATGTGACGTCATTTTCCCACTTGAGGACGATAGTGCGCACGGATGACCGATCACAACAATCCATCGCTGACACTTTTATCGTAACCCAGATATTGGAGAAATGAAGTAATAATTGCTTGTCTATGTCCAAGTCATAAATACATCAGCGAGTAAAATACACTTGAATGTGAACTTAAATATTCAACAAATGAGCTTGAAGGTGAACCCACAGATAAGACTAAACGAAAATGTGTTGTCAGGTCAACACGGTCGTCATTGGCGGCATATTTGAGCATGCAGGGATCTCTTAAAGTTGACGTGTGTTTACTTAAGAGCCGGACGGGGAACAAAGCAAAATAATAAACGTAGGACTTTGTCAAGATATACCTACATGGATGTACGCGTAGTTCATTCCGATGTCTTCAAGATTTCAGCGCTAAATCATACCATTTAAACCATGTTGAGAAGTTTCAATGAAACTAAACATTGGATTTTTCTTTACTGCTGACAAATAAGCAGCTTAATGGTGAGTTAAACGAGCTCTAAAGTTGGTGCCAATGGGACATTTTTGGTCTTATTTGCTGCCTTGTAAGCTCTGGTAGCAAGAAAAGCATCGAATTGAGTTTTAAAGCTAAAATCTGAAAGCTAAAAAGCTAAAATAAATCTGTCATATAGAAATTTAAGGACAAAAATTAGGAAGAAAGTAACGCAGATATAAAATTTACTCCAAAGCCACCGCGAAAAATAAATATGAAAAGTTGAAAACAAAAAATTTAACCACGATAAAACTAAAAAATTTAACAGATATCTTACTCCATTGGGTTGAGGTATCGTTTCCGACCCGGTGGTGACACCAGAATCCGTTCCACTGGAAACGAACTCTTGGTACTGTCCGAGGATGTCAATGGTGATGTGGTCCTGAAGCGTGTCCGTGTTTTCGCTGAAACTGTACATCGGCTGGGATTCCCCCGACCTGTAACAAGTAAAACAGAGCATCGGTAAGGTTGATGTTAATATGGATGAGTTTCGAGATGTATTGAACGGAAAGATGCAATAACCTAGGTCTCACTGCTGGCAAGAAAATAACGTCCTACGTGTCAATGCCAAACAAAACGGTTACTATATTCTACATGTAACACTGAATTACATTAAGACCAAAGTAGCAATCGTACGCCAGCTGGGAGGTACGTCATTTATTGTTACGACATCGACGAGAGACGTCACAACAGGGGCGTGTGGTGGGCTCGAACGCAAAGTTTTTCCACGCATTTTTGACAAAAGAAGCAAACTGGCATTGCGTGCCACTAGTTTTGAAGAATTGAAAGTTGGGATTTCTCGATTGCCTTCCACGGCCGTTTACGGTTGTCAATCGAGTAAATTAGAGACGTTATTTCAGAGAAAATAAAGGTCATCGTTAAAACAAATCACGTCGCGTCATGACAACGGGACAGTCAGAAAAAAAATAATCATTGGCGTGTGATGTACTGCCGGTGTTGAGTTATAGGCGCTAAATCTAGAATAAGTTGGCCCATTACCTGATTTCTACGCAGGTTTCGTACCAATGTTAGGAGAGGTAAATACATTGATTTCAGGCCTAGTTACCCATACACAAGCTTACAGATGGATATTTCGCATCGATCAATTATTGATGAAATTAATCTACGTAATTAATTCCACGGCGACGGCCGCGAGACTATGACCGCTTGCGCATTGGGGTTGAAATAATGACATCACAATTGTACCCTGGATTAAGTTAATGTAGGAAACCAGCTGGTTAGCTGTTTTGAACTCAAATAACCCTCCGCCTGCAAAAACACGGCGACTGATCACTTGGTTACGGAAAGCTGGAGAAAATTCCCAAAATATGTCGCAAACAATTTCCTATTTTGTCTAATGCCTTGTCTTTTAAAAAAAATACGTAAAAAATAATATAAAAACGTGAGTATTTCACAAATATGTTACGTTACTTGCGAACGTATATGATACCCAGCTAAAATGGATAAAAAGCAAAACGACTAACGTCATTCAATTCCAGGCGTACGGGACTTCATTACAACCGCTGGGAGCATTAACCCAGACAGCTGCGGAGGATCTGACTTGCAAATTGACATGGTAGCGAGGTTTTTGGGAATTTTTGCGCAACTTGTTATCCGTCTTACGGACAGCACGAGCCTTGATTACAAGAAACGTGTCTGATGTCTGGCTTGAGGGAAATGGCTCAATCAAGCGTAAACAATAATATTTCGCCGAATCCGATAGTACCCAAAGATGTTGCGTGATGTCGAAAACAAAGCGCTGTTAAAAAAAGGCACACGGTATTTTAATAGGACTGTGGTTATGGCCCACTACCTAATATGAAAGATTACGCTAACGTCGCATTTACATTTTTTATTGAACTTTACAACTTTAACGCAAAGTATACGCGGGTGTATGAGCAAGCTATGATTGAACACAGATTTCCATAATTCTCGTTTGTGAAAACTAATTGAAAATTGACATAATTAAAAACTTTCTAATGGAATTTTTACATAGCATTGTGAAGAAAGCGGATTTAGACAGTTTATTACAAACAAATTGCAAGTCTAAACACTCAGTTCTGTTGTTTTTTTGGCGACAGAACATCAAGGTAGAACGATTATTTCGTAAAACGGATCAACGCAACAAAGATTTTCGATCCAAGTGTAAACATGCCCACGCAAAGGCAAAAGAATGGCGCCTATCGGGGTAGTACGTGGTTTCAATGAAGAAGACTATTTTCAAGGGTACCCGAATGTGGTCACCATTGCCGTCCACTGCCTTACGTCTCGTCATGTTAGCATACGATTTATCGACGAGAGGGGCAAATTTATGATGATTTTGTAAATAAAACGTCGCCATTTTATTCATATGGGAACATTGCACCATCAGTAGTGCGACAGCGTACAGAGTTACCTTAAAGTTAGCAATTACCGTCTTCAGTCACGCAATCACTTGCGTTTTGCGATTTTTGAGAAAATTAGGATTTTAAAAGCTGTGTTTAACGAAACTTGCGTGGCTAAGCAATGAAAGTTTAAAGAATAAGTTCGTTTTCCGTTCAACATCCAACCAAAATCCAAGAAAACGACCACAATAAACGGAGTTGAGCAAATCTCTCACGACTAACAGAGCCGCATGGTGAGTAGCCGCTGGGCCAGTTTCCATTCCTGATAGTTCAACTACATACATTTCCCACAAAACTTCCCCCGGGTAATGCACTTGGGAAAATCGACCTCGTGTTTTTAGCTATCAAGGTAAGTACTAAGCAAAAATAGGATGTTAACACCTGACTGGATGCGAGCATGACACAGTGTGGACATTTGTTGATTTAACTACACAATTAAGTTACAGTTAATCCCACGTGGCAACTTGCTGATTACATACATTTCAATTCTCAGGGCACTTCTAGTCTTTCCGCAATCACGTTTATCTCAACTCAAACTCAACAAAGTAGGATATTAAGCATTTTTGACACTTTTATCGGTTTTTTGGTATAACAAACTGCTAAGCAAGAGAATTTAAACGAATTTGTTGTCCAAATTTGCAATGGTATATAATAGAGATGAAACTTCTAGTAATATCACGAATCTTTGTTATACAGTCTGAAAGAGTCAATTTTGAAACGAAAAGAAATGGTTCATGTCGGAAAAATAACGTGTTTCCAACAGAAAGTACTACTATTAACACAATCAGTGACCGAAAAAAATGTGCAGTATAAAAACGTTCACTATTTTTATCAGAAATGCAAGCGGGTTATGAATGGTGAGTGATGATAAATGTGATAGTTAACCATAATCGAACCTAATAAAGCTAATTCAGGTAAATTAAAAATACAAGCGCCATTCCCCGACAACAAGTTCTACAAAAATAATAATTTCTTTCATGAACAACTTTAAAAACCAAGTTTTACTTCAGGTACAACTTACCATAAGAAGTCGGTGGGGGAAGGGACAATCATAGTAAGGGTTTGCTGAGCAATGTGCAAAGAAATTAAGAAAATATTTCAAAGTAAACATCTGCAAAATATTTCCAACAGTGTCGCTGAACTGAAGCCAATACTCGTAAAATCCCGTATCAACTAGATACAGGTGTAACATGCAATATGTATCTTTAGCCTAACTGAATAGACTAACATACCCATGCGATTGAAATAGTTCTAGATTCTAAAATAAATGTCAAGCCAGAAAATCTATGAAAGCCAACGATATCGAAACTTGAATTAATACATAAAAGATTTTATCGTTACAATCACAACCAAATAATAGCTGCTAAAGTTTCGTGTGGCTTTGTAAACTGCGAACTACTTTCACTAACGGCTAAGTTCCTCTGCTCGTAAAACGACTTTCTGCATACCGTACTTGACTAGTTTTCGCCGTAAATCCCATATCCAAATGAAAATGCGTAATTCATATGTTGCATGTTTGCATAAACTTTATGAAACGACAAAAACAACGACTGCAGAAATCGCTTGCGAGTTGAAAGGCAAATTGACGATATCGCGAATTAACAACTCAGGAATTTCTGTTACGTAGAGAAAGCGCGCGAAAAAAGGAACGCGATGGTCACATGACTGAATACGAGAGAGAGATAGAGCATTAGAGGGCAGAATAAAATGACAAATGCACGATGTGTGCCCTATAGAAAACTGTCGAAAAAAACAAGTAATTCGCAAGATTGCCAGCTAAACCTGACAAGCTAAAATCAATAAACACGTTGCGAAAATACAGCGAAATATTAATATTTAAATAGTTATTACATGCTGCTGTAAACGGCGTAAGCACTCTCCTCTGCAGTAAAGGCTCTGTCACGTCAGTGAGAAATGGTGCCAGATGCACGGAACAACAAAAAAAATTTGTGGCAAAAAATTAAAAAATTTTGAGCGAAAGTAAATATTTCCTGTCTTACAACAAAATCCAATTAAACTCAGTAGCGGATTCACAAACAGTGACGTCAATAAGAAAAATTTACTTGAAAATAATGCTCAAAAATGCGGGACCTTATAACGTATTGTTACCGGACACGGTAAACGTTGTGTCACCTTTATTGCAGTTATATAAATTTTAAGCAAAATTCCAGTCATTAAATAATAAGTCCAGCTTGTCTACCTTCAACATGCAATGGGCAGTTAAACAAGCGCAAAACAGCACGGGTCTAAATCATTCAAAAGGTTATACAAATAAACAATCATCTAAGTCGTGTTTATGTTATTATTAAATGAAAATATTTTTTTTCATATCGACAAAGGTGTTGCAACGTTGTTGAACCTAACTACATCGCTTTATTTATCATAACATGGTGCCCTCAGCAACGTATGCAAGTCGGTGTTAATTATCCCCGAGCCCCTTTGTGTTGTCTGAGGGATTTACACGAACCGTTGTCAATACTATGACGGACAAATCGCGTCTGAGGAGTCTTAGTTGCGTCATTGTAGGAGTAAATACGTCAATGGTTGTCGCAAACCAATCATTACGCCAAGGAACTGCTCAAATTGTGTCGAAATCTTGATAAAGGCGAGCTAATATAACAGAAGCAACTTATCCATTTTGCTATTAAGTAACTGCGCATTAAAGCTGCAGTTACCCACTGCGCATGCGCGAAAAAAAAACAAGTCAGACATGACTGTTTCGTTGCAACGTTTTCATTTGCCAGCAAGTATTTTTAAATCAATTCAAGAACGAACAAAAAAAGGGTGAAATGCTGTAATCGGTTGCCATAACTAAAAACTTTTGAAATCAACATAAACAGAAACGTAGGAACGACAACATACAGATGCGTAGCACAGCAACCAGCCGACAAATTACTTCATTTGCCGAAAGTATTTTCAAGTATTCGACCAACCAGTACTTTTTGATAAAACAGACAACCGATTGAGGCCAATATTCGGTGCTTAGAAATGAAACGAGTGTTATTAAACGCGTTAAGTGGCGGACATTAGTGCATTAGGCTGGTCCGCAAAATTACGTCACCGCGTCAAGAAAATAAAGTGAACAGAAGACCACACCTGGCATGGGTAAACATAGGGTTGACACGTTGAACGCGCTAAAGACAGCGCGGAGTTAATATTCGAAGGCGAGCTGTAGGTTTAATTCATCTACAAGCTTGTTGAGGTAAGTTTAGATACGTCTGCCGCTGCGTAAGACATCGAATAAATCATTGCTTATTCAGCAAAAAATATCCAATTACGTCATCAAAACACACTTTAATCAAACATTATAATAATAAAGAGCCATAAACAAGTATGCTTTGTGCTTATTGTTAACAGCACCTTCAAGGTCATTTAGTACTCACTGGTCCAAATTAATCTGTGTCTTCCAGATATCGGAGAAATTCAAATCTTGCGGCTCGAATTTGTCGTTCTGCATCTTTCCAGAAAAGCCTTCGTTCGTTGGTGTGTTATTTCCTGGAAAACACCAGAAAGGTTTTATTTGTTATGATTAGCTTGTTATCACAGATAAACCACACTCCTACAAAAAATGTCACTTCAAAACAAACATTTACAAAACATTTGCGCATCGACGTTTGACTTAAAGGTCGGATCCGTCATAAACACAAAACAATCAATGTTGTCATTCGAACCATTCGTATTGCAAAAGGATCTTGCGACAAAACTGTCAGCGGAATCATCTCCAGTTCGGGAAGCCAAAGTGGACCGGGCTGTTAGATCGGAATTAAAGAGGTCTTTGCGGGTGTTGTTGACGCTGTTTCCGGCGGATGGATGTCCATCACTGGTCGGGGACGCAGTTTTTGAAGAAAATTTATCACTTTCTGGAGAACAATGGTTCCCGAACTTGTGGCCTGCCCAACTAATCATGTTGAAATAACTGCAATCTGATGCATCTGTGTCCAAACTCGTGTCTTCGGCTTTATTGCCGCATTGAGCGTTTTCGATCTTGATCGGGCTGATCGATTTCAACATTCTTATGTTCATTACTGATGGACAATTTTACTATATTTACCTGCATTTGATGTCACAATGCTGTAATAAGATCAAATAACGGCTATAAACCACCAAAAAGACATTTTTCAAATAGTAACTTTACACAATTCGCTGGCCACCTTAAATTGTTGTAGTGGTTGCAAAAATCTTAATGAAAACTAGTACTGGTGCCCTTTTAGATTGATTAAAATTGAAACAACGAACTAAATATATACCCTATTTCAGACATGCCCTTAAACTTCGAAGCGAAAAGCATCTACTGGTTGTTATATTCCGTTAATTACAGATTACATAAATCTTAAGCACGATAGATGCTACCATAAACTCACAAAGTACCCGATCGACTATTACTTCTTGACGTTGCTAACTCCTACAGAATTTGTCATTAACAACTTAACTCAAATAATTCAAACTGAGACGACATTCAGATCGCTAACCACAAACAAACAGAAGTCATTCCAAACACGAAACAGATAGAGATTATTATGATTTATGGTTACGGTCTCCTTAGAACAAGCTCCGTTAGTAATACCCACTTAGCGTGTGCGAGCATGTAACTGATTCGAACTTCTCAAGCTGTGAAAAACGTTGGTGATTTGTCAAACTTTCCATCAATCTGATACGATCGTAAAATCGGTCACCATGAAGTAAGCAAAAGTTTGTTCTTGAGGCTCCCGCTACGCCGGGATATCCTCTCTAGACTTTGTAAAGTTTTACGACCGAAGCACACAATGGGATTTTGTAGACACGACCGATGTTTCTCGGTATTTGCTGATCTTAACAACAACCTCGACCAAATCGAAGACGAGCAGACAACCGGAGAGAATGAAGCTAATCGGTCAATCGCCAAGAAGCAACCAGATTTTCACAAGAACAGATAAAGTGCATTGTCAATAGCGGGTGAGACATTCAAAATTCTCTTCTGAATTGAATGTCTACAAAGTCATCGTTCGCTTAGCATTTACACGTAAATCGCAATCACAATGATCTCTTCACCGTTGCCACGGAGACGCCCACAGATCCTGTGGTGGACGCTTGGTGTTGGTAAGTCCTACGTCAGAAACCATAGGCAGTACAATAAGTTTGTTTAAGAAATTAACCAAACGTGAGAAGGCACCAAAACGTGTTTGTTAACAGTAAATCAAACTATACACAAGGCAGAATTGCCACATGCTGTGAAGTCAAACGAGCTACAACGAAACGGAAGAACGGTAAATAGCATTAAGGACGTTATTACACGTAATTCAAGCTGCAAATATATTTATCGCCTGGCGTGGGTAATAATTAACGTAAATAAGCGGGAAACAGGCAATGCATGGCCTGCGTGTAAGTTATTACTTCATAGTTTTTTTAGGCAAATCGAACAAGGCAAAGAAATTTTATGCGCACTGCACAGTGTGTACTTGCACTTACGAATCGAAGAACTTTGATAGATATAAAAAATTTTACCTATAATTTTCTTGGTGTGGTATTCCATTTTATCACATTTTTAAAATACCAAGTGCTGAAGCAGCACGGCCAATTAATTTTCCATGGTTCTTTGCGAAGGAAACGTTTGTGCAATATTGTAGCCAGCTTGTCGCTGAGTTTAGGGGCAGTTAAAAATCAGTTAAAATTGCAACTACGAGCGCAAGTTAGCTTAGATATAGAGTATCCATTGATGGCGTGACGAAAGATCCTGTAAAAGTTTCCATTGCGGTAAGAACTGTCACATTAAGTCAATAAAAACGTCTTTGCGCTTTAGTAAGTGTGAGATACAGTAGGCGATTATTTGCGTTTGGAGAACTGGTTGTCTGATATAGCGTTAGATCCAACACGATTTAATTCAGATATTCTCGCCATCTTCAATGTTTTACAAGACAATTGAAACGTATCGTCTGCACGTAAGTTTTCAAAATTCAAACGAGTTTCCGAATTCTTGTTACGATTTACCACTGGCCATAAAATTAGTCCTTACCTGGAATAAATCACTTTTGTTAAGCAAATGCGCCACCGTGTGTCTAAATCGGTTGTCATAACAAACTTGCGCGTCCAGGAACTCCTACTCCTATCGTTAGTGCCACGTGCACTAAAGACAATAGGACGTACACAGACCTGTAGTAGGACATTCGTAAAAGGAAAAATATATGGAAGCTTTTATTGCACTATGTCTGAAGAAATGATATCGAAAGCTAATTGTTACAAGACTCTCTTGTCAAAGCAAACAAAGCAACCCAACAAAGGCTGGTGCAACTGCTCTCTAAAAATAAGATATCGATTTGCAAATTGTGCTTCAAAGATAAGGTTACCTTAATGTGGCACCAATCAATGTGAAAATTGAAAACAACACAAAACCCCATCACACAAAAGACTAAAGCTTGCTCAATCTTTGTCGTGCTTATCAAATAGCTTAACTGTTGACAACACTAACTCCATTTGACTTACTTCCTGCATCAGCAAATGTGATTAAAATTTATTTAGAAATGAACTGGGCACGTTTGTTCAATAAATATTTTGTAAATTCTTACACTCAGCATAGTATGTTGACTGCAAACAAATTCTTTGTTTAATGGAATGAAAGACGGTGGAAAATGCAATTCCTTATAAAACTTAAAAGTTCATTAGGTAACAAAACTTTAATAAAACCATTACCACATATATAACAGCCAACCATGCACAATTTTGAAGTCTCTTAGGATGCCTTAAGGGTGTCCAAAAGGTTTGTACGCTGTCACTGTTTATACAAGTTCGAATTTAATCCAGTACCATGCATATTTTTTCCATAACTCACCTTTATATATGACAGAATCAGCACAGCTTCAAATCACAGATGAGTGATATGTGTCTTCGTTTTTCTGCTGATGGATGATGTTACGTGACTTCTCCAATTTTCCTCATTAGTAAGAATTAAAAAATTACACTTTTAAGTAAAACACATTTAACAAATAATTAATTATTATTCTGAAAAAATAAGTAAGATCATATTAAACCTTGCACTTGTTTAACATTACATGACAACAGGTATAACAACTAGGATTGTCGCTTAAAAATGCACCTTTTCTCCACTTAAGCAAAGATAAGTGTCGGTGACATGGTGCTGTCACTTTTGAAGGTTTGATACCATAAGACTTCATGAAATCAAAGTGGCTTCAACAATAGGCATTCCCCTTATCTGCTTGTTATGTCATATGTATGCTTAGTCTTGCGTTAAGACATCACAAACATAATATGTAATGTGCACTGAAACGATCTAAACCTAAGTAGTACTCAACACGCAAATGCGTTCAGTTCAGCGATATTACATCAACTTCAAAGTTTGCCCAAACATTAATAAAAAAAACTACCGGTATGCGCCCTCCATTTACTTAAAATGCCTTATAATTAGTACTGTATAGAGAATTACTAAAGTTGGTATTCATCCAGTGATGCACATAGAAGAAATGGAATATAGTGCATGCACAAATTCAATTCAGAAGTCACAAATATGTTATTCTCATATACCCAAAAAAGTTCTATACTAATATGTACACAAATGAATAATCCTAAGTTTGTATTAAATTATTATTGATGTTGTTCCAGTTGTGGGAATATATATCCCCACAGGTCTCACAAAAAAGGTAGATGGTTTACACCAGACATGTGCAACCAGTGGCCCGCGGGCCGCAGTGCGGCCCGCCAGGTTGTTCCAAGCGGCCCGCGTGGTGCTCAGAAAAATGTTAGAAGTTCATACTAGCCATCACTATTTGATGCAGTTTACATCAAAGCAATGGAAATTTTCGAAATTTTCGCATTTTCGTGTCGTGGACTACATTAAATCTATTTCTTAACTATATAAACTGCATAGGAAAGTCGTTTTATGATACTAATTTTTTCTGAAAAAATCATGTGGCTCGCGTTGTCATTCAAAATTTTGTATTTGGCCCTCCAGTGAAAAAGGTTGCACATGCCTGGTTTACACTAACAACAATTGACGGTTTACTAAAAGCAGCCCAATTTATTTGGCTACAATTTCCGGTAATTGAACACCTGCTGCTTATGAAAGGCTTGACTTGAACGGAACCTAAAAATATATGGCTGGTAGCGGTAGAGTGCTGAAACATAATTTTCTGATCATATTTATGGACCCTACATTCAAACATTTGATTTTTAGCTAATTTGTCCACACAGGCTATATTAAATATTACGCCTGCAAAAGTTATAAGCAGCATTATACACATAACAAATATAACATGTTAGATTTTAGCCTACAACTACCACGGGTCAGTAACTACTAGAGATGGGCCGATACGAACCCAAACCCGAATAGATTCGCCGAATATCGCCTTTACGGAAGATTCGGGCGAACACGAATACCAACAATGGCGAACCCGAATACAATATTACTTATAAATTTACTGACTTTCGTAAAAAATGATGATCTAGTTTCCCGACAATGCTAAACTAGAGTCAGCAGTACTTACAATGAAGGTCGTTTTCCTAACGATTTTGCTTTTTCGATCGTTTTTTAAACACTACTTTTCAAAAGAAAGCGATTTGTTTATCGATTGGCCATGGCGATGGCCAAAGAACTTACAATAACTGAAGCAACCAGTACTCCAGTTGAACATTACAGCTGTATGTGCATATACACTATATCTGCATCTAATGAAGTGCTCTTGATAATTATAATTATGTGGTAAATTAACATTAAATGCTAATTATTAACATCAAACACTAAACATAACCACAAATGATCATCCCTTTAGATATAAAACTAAGTCAAGGTCAGTCTAACCGTTGATTTTAGGTGGTATCACACAGAATGGATTAAAGCTTTGAAATGCTGACCTGTCTATTTAGTAGTAAATACTTCAAGTGAGATTAATGTCATCTCACTCTGTTTTCAAAAACCGCAAAATGTTCATCCAACCACAAGCACTTTCTTTCAGAAAAACAAAAGTAAACTTACAATATTTGATAACTTCACTAACTGAAATTAGCTTTCATACAGTGCATGGGAACATTTTCATTATATTTGTACTAACCATCTTACTAAAAAACCTAAAAACAATTTTTGCATCGCAATTTTAAGCACTTCGTTAAAATATCAACTAGTAAACTATTAAAAACTGATCAAAGCCATTACAATGTAATTAACTTTAGCCTTTTTGATTCAAGACAGATTCAAAGTTTACTCTTATATACAATAATATATAGTTCTTTAAACAGGTAACCAACAGTCAATCGGTGAATTGGAATGTACATGGAAGAACTAAGGCATGGTAAGCAAACCTGACAAACTGAACTACCATAGGATAACTAGCAATTAGGTAAATTACCAATAAGAAAAGGTCACATAGTTTTCTCAGCTGCACAATAAAAATAAGTAAATTAAAAAAAGTGGAAAAAATAAGTACTGTAGTTTGTCATTAAAACATATTTGAGAAAAATACATGAACGGAGTTTTGTCTAATTCATTTACCCACTTGCCTGCATATACATTTGATGAAGGAGTGTGCAAGTATTTTTTCAAAATTCATCATAATCTGACATGTACTAATAATGTGCCTCTGAGCATAAGTCCGGGGTGGCAGTGAGATACAAGCAAGATATGTCCTTGCAGATATCACAAACCTTTATAAGTTTATTGTTAACACTGACACTATTGCTACACACAATGGCTACTGCCCACCGCCAACTTATAGACTGAAGAAAAACCTCGAGCTTGTCCAATGAGCAAATAGTAGTAATGGTGGCAAACCAATATGCCTCAATACGTAATACTCAACAAGAAACCAACACACTATACTATAGTATCAAAATAATATAAAACTACTACTACATAACCTCATAACATAATCACTAATTCATACACTCACCAACAAGCAATATGATTTAATTTCCCTGCTTCAATAATGAGAATAACTACCATGCATGATAGTCAATTCATATCAAGCATTCATAAATAGACTATACAAAACAACAATAATAGATTTACAAAAGAACAATCATAGAACCGTGGGGTTAGAATACAATTAAATTCTATGCACTTAAAAAATTGCAATCCAAACGTGATTTAAGAAGTGTAAACTTAAGTATGTATATAGACTACCTAAGTACTCTATTAAATCTAATTAAGTATAAAATTAAATAAACAAAAACAATTCTATCCATAGTGGCAATATAATATTTTGTTTCTTTTTAGATTACCAACTTACTTATTCAATTTTTTCAAAATATCTATACATCAATTTCAAACACATCTATTTAAGCTACGCATGTTTACAAGACAAAAAATGTTATTTTAGCACCAAAAAAACATTTCCTTGACTCATGTGCACAAATATACCAGTGCAGAAAGTAAAATATGTTGAAGTTATAAAGACGAAAAGCCTGCAAAAATCTGTCATTGACAAAGCCAAGCATATATGTTTGCAAGAGTAGTTGTATTTTTTGACAAGAAACTGTGTAAAAGTTGGGTAAACAATGATTTGTAAACCTTCATGTTTATTTCAAACAATGTTTACTAGGGATGGGCCGATACGACCCCAAACAATGTTCACACATACAAGTTTTCGTTGGTTCAGTACAACTTGCACAATGTACCGGTAATGAATTACAAGCTCACCACAATGTGCAGAAGACATGGGGCCAATGGTGAACATTCCATACGAAGGTTTTTCCACTTTGAAAGCCGCCATGCATGTCATAATTCATGTTTTGGTACTCATCTGTGATCAATCAAAGTAGAGGCAATGTAGATGAATTATGAACGAGATGGCAGCTGAAAATAGACCATTAAATTCTGGAATAAGATAAGCCTAGTAATCAGGAACAATTTGATAAAAACGATATACCGGGTAAAACAAAGGCTGTTTCACCATACAACTGACATAGTTACGCTCTTTATTATAATCGTAAATTTTGAAAATATCCCAAAGTAATGCCAGATTTCACTTAAATGCTGGCACAAGTCGGATACTAACTCAAACAAACATTTCATCTTCTTTTATTGAACTAAGCCTATACGCCAAACTGAAAAGTATATAACCAAGCAGTTTTTGATGAGAACTTGATCGTGTGGAGGCTATCACAGGGGTGGCCAAGCTTGTTCAATAAAAGAGTCACTTGCGGAAAACTACAAACTCCAGCGAGCCGCAAAATCAGTAGTGTCAATGCAAATACAGTGAACAATGCATGGATCATGGATATTACTATTCAGCTAGAAGAGCCACTAAAAACATGTTGAAGAGCCTGGCGAGTCGCAGTTTGCCCACCTTTGGGCTATCACTTGGCAGCATATACTACAGCTTCAATTCTTTGTTTATGTGGCACTGAAGTTACACAGTTTTCCTTCTTTAGTTGTTTGTTTAACTTGGAGTTCAGCCTAATAAATCACATGATAGTGATACTCTTAGAAACAGTGAAAGCTATTTCTGAATTTTGATTTTGCATGACAGGAACAATTTTTTGTACTGAATTAAATGCCAAAATTTTATCAGAGTTAGGCTACATGCGCTAGGCTGAAGGTTATGCAACAATTACTGAGTAAAATTGATGTGGTAAATGATGCCTGTTGTTTTCAGACTCGATTACAAAAACACATTACATGTACATTGTAATTGCGCACCTATATAAGTCTGTAAGTGCACACTTCTATAGCGTTTGAGCATTTATGCGCAAACGCACTTGTCATTTTTGTTTGTGTGGCGCACCCAAGATCTTGCTGAAGACACGTCTCACTAAAATCTTGAAAGAGCTGAAAGCAACAATATAGGCCTAGTTGGGATACACTGTTTTCAATTTCGACCTTTTTAGTCCGTTCAGGCTTTTAGTGTGTCCTCTGAAAACGGCCATACTCTGCACTCCGGATCTAGACTATAGCATAGCCTATGACCCTGACAAAATAGGCTCAAAACAAAAAACATGGCTGACTAAAAACCATTATCTTTTTAAAAGAAAACTTTGATAGCATGGCCTTTGGTTTAGTCAGCTGACGCCTAAGGCGACAAGCAAAATACCTAGGCCTAATCGTTCCCAACTTGACATGATTAATCAACAAACAGTCAAACACCGAGCCCTTTAATATTTTTATGCCTTTTTACACTAAGTTTATGACTTTTTCAATTGCTTGGCGCACTATTCCTCAACAAAATACAGCATGCGTCTATTTTAAAACATATTCCTCACTTTATTTTCATCACAGCAAACACAAACAAAACGGAGAAAATAATTTCTAGTTAATGTTAACGAACGAATTGCGTTTTGTTGTTGAGCTGCAGAGCAGATCACGTGATCCACTTGTTGCTTTGTGGCGCCAAATGACGTATCGATGACAACAACAAAACTTCATAAAAATCATAACACGGACAGCTTCATTTGGATGTAATATTTTTCTCTGGTTAATTCAACCATGGTCGACAATACATGAATAGAATGTGATACAATGATAAACACTTGCTTGCTCTGCCGAAGTGTGGTACAGTACACGCGTGCAGAGAACTCGCTGACGCGCTCAACTAACTTTTTCACATGTAGGACAACTCATAACTAACAAACAAGGTAAAATTTGGATGTGAAGACTATGATTGAAATGAGATTATTATTAATTAGCAATAGTTACATTATGTAGAAATTAGAAATTAACCTTAATATTCATAAGATTTGTTTGCATTCTACATGGTTTAAATCAATTTTCCATTCTATCCCATGCACTTTTTGTCAAAAAAAAATGATATGTACAAAATGTTAAAAGAAAGTTTCACAACTACAAATAGATTCAAATAGCACAGTTTCATAAGTTTGCTTACGAATGTTTAGCATTCTTATTGCGCTTTTGAAGGTAATTAAACTTTACAACTGCGATTTTAAAAGTGTTAATCAAACGTTTAATTTTATTGAAGTTCTCTATACATCAACGAAGAGCGTCAAATTTTGTTGAAGTTACCAATGTTGCCTAACAAATTAGGCCCTATCTGAACCCACTCTAAATCTTTTGTGCAATATTTTACATTCTCCAGTTTTCTGTCACCTACAAAATTAACTTCTCAATTAAAAATTCGTTAATTCAGTAAATTTATTTTTTAATTTATTTAACTCAGCCAAACTGGCAAGACCTTAGGCCAATAAGCTTATTGTAGAATTGTAAAAAAATTGCTGGCACACTGATATTGTCATATGACATATTGCACAAACACACAAACAATGTCCAGAATACAATTCAGTGCGCTCGCGGCTGCCGATAATGATAAAGCTGTTAATTTGTCGAATGTTCCTCGAAAGTTTGCAGATTCGTTGCTTAGAGGTTTGTAAATTTATTGCGTAAGCTCTTCGCCAAAATTTGAATAACTTTTTGTGGCCAGTTGCTCCCAGAATACTGAAAGGCGGCGTTCATTCGTTTAATTTTCTTCTGGGGATAAATTACAACAAAGCAAAACCTTTTTTATGTGTAATAAATATGTTTTTCTACAAATAGCATTGATCCAACATGGGGAGCCCATCTTGGTTTCCTTGCAGGGCGACCAACACCCACATAATGCTACTGAAATGGAAATTTATCAAGCATTTTCATTCTTCTGCTTTATTCATATTCATTCATTTTCGTGGTTAATAGCAACAAAAATCACTGACATGCAACACAACACACGACGCATGAACATCTTATCAAGCAAAGAGAGGATACATTCATTCGCCGCAGGGCTAGAATTCCACTTCACAACTATCAAAACCTAAAATACTAATTGCAATTTTTATGGTGGTGTTGGCAGTTTAATAATCTGACACAATAAAGTCTATTATCAACGAACATTTGTCTTAGAAAGGACGCACACACAACTCACACCACAAAGTTTGTGAATAATGGAGGAACTTATGGATAACAATTTATAATGGCTTATTGATAGCTATTGCAACGTCGTAACAGGCCGTGGCAGTTTCGATTCCATCTGGGACTCCAATTCTCTCATTGATAGCTTTGGAAATCACGTTACATACGTCATTGCTGACGTTATCAACTTCCGTTCTCACCGCGTAACGGAAAACCGGAGCCATGTTGCTTGTAAACCTCTACAAAAAATTAATCAATTGTTTTTTATGTGTTCTTGTGCTTTTCTTTATTCTTTCATAAAACATTAATCTTTGCAAAAAGTCAAACTTTACTTTAACTATTTTGAAATTCTTGTCACAAAGTTGATGAATTGTAACAGCAATTTATAATCACGGCCTATGTAGTTGTCAAACTCAGCGTAATCACAATCGTTATAACCGCACAAGTTTTAAGGATCTGTATGAAATATTTACTTTGTACAGATGACTATCCATAGCTTTATTCCCAAGTTTTTCGTGCAGTAAATCAGCCCCAGACCATTTCTTCCAATTTGTTTCGAAATCATCATCCGAAATGTTATCGCTCACTGGAAAGCGTCAATATCAATAGATCGTAATCAAACAAAGCTATATACTTACATAGCCTCATGTACAGTGAAAGCTATAATCAGCAAACTTTGGTGCAAATTCAATGGACATTTATAAAGCGGAATTCTTGTTTGGCTTTGTCAACCACCACACCTTACCTTTCATCACTGTGATGAAATAAAGCGCTCCTGTTTTCGGGTCTTTCTTTTGGTCTGTGATGACGTTTCCTTTGTAACTCGCTATTTCGCGAAATCCAGCTAAAATGAGCAAACGAAAAATAAAAACGAAGCTTGACTCAGCACTTTTGTATGCCTTGATTAAATGATGGAAAGGCATTACGTCGAAACGTTATGCTAAAAAAATCTAAAAATAGTTTTATACAAACTACCTGTACATAAAACTAACTGTATTATACAAATAAGAATTCTATAAGTATAACCAGAAGTCTAGGCTATATACCAGGATAGCCTTTTGCATACGGTCCAACGCCTTCTCTGGTTATTTTCCGCCAATCCGGGTCCGGCTTTCCAAAGATGCAAATATCCGCAACGTTTGTGATAGCAAAATTAATCCAAGGAAACCTTTAGCACAATCAGACATCTTTTACCTAAGTTTTCGACTCAGTATTTTGTTGTTAATATAAACAACTATAACCTCGGTTGTGCAACGATTGAATGACTAAACCCAAGCTCGATTTGCGCTTAACTAGCAAACGTTTCTAATATTAGGTCTTACTTTGCGTCGGGGTCTATGGACAGATGCAGATAACTTGCTTCGAAACCGTCTAAGCATTTGGCATACTGGGCGGCTACATCCCACTTTTCCTTAAAGGTCTCAACATTTTCAGGTTTTACCCTTTCGAAGACGTTGAATAAGTAGAAGCGGTTTGAAACCGGGGTTGAGATGTTAGCCTATGACAACATAGAATAGTTCAAACAGCAACGCTTTTTGAAGAAAGCACGAGTGCAGCAAATTGACGACGACAATCAACACAACCATGTGTCGTAAACATCCAGATATTTTCATACATATTTGCGCAATTACGTTATAGTAGGCAACAAATAGAGTTTGACTATTTCACCAAAAGTAGGTCAAGTCGCCTGTTGTTAAATATAGGCGGTTAGGAAAATGGGAACGCAAAAGGTTGATTTTATCTAATTAGGGTTTAATTTAAAGTTAGATTTAGGTTACTATGTTAGAATACTTAAGTTCTGAAGGTTAACAAGACACTGTGCAGCCTAACAAATAATTATTAGGTCATTACACCATGTTATCAGTATCTGGCATACTTCACTGCAATGAAAGCTATCGCTATGAAGTGAGCAGCGTTGTAAGTTGAGTGGCGTTCAAAGATACCAGTTTTTGATACTGACTACAAAACTGTAAACAACTTCTTCGTAATACAAGTGCTGTTTTACATATACAGTAACTACCAAATAATCTAAATATACTAACCATTTTAAAACCTCGTCAAGCTGCTAAAACAGGTCTGCCTACTAGTCAACATGCAATACAGCTGCTGTGATCATCTTGTACATTTCAGCCTTCATTAGGGAAAAAAGCGGTCTGGCGGCCAAACATGACCGCTTTGTGTTCCGTACAAGCCAGGCTTTTGCATTATCTCAAGATTTCTATCGTTCTTAGCTTGGTATGAGGCTTTTCACTTGGTCAATTATTGATTTGCTTTATTACGTCACAAAGTCCATTATAAACAAAAAATTCTTGTTTTTTGCTTAGAGCAGGCGTGTCAAACTCAATCGCACCAGAGGCCAAATCTCAAAACTTATTTAACGCCGCGGGCCGTAAGGATGATAATTAATTGAACGTTTCGTAACTTGACGGGACTTGATTGATCGTTTCCCGACACGAGTACATGAATTGGAACAGGCAGCGAAACAACACCAATTTTTTGATGTTTAAAGCTCGGTGTATTGTTCTTCTTCGAATACAAGTCAACCAAATATAGACTAAAAAAAGGAAAAATATGTCGCGCTCGATAAACCATGAAATAGAATAAAAGCTTACCTACCACGAAGTACGGAAGTAGGCTTATTATTGAAAACAAGGCTTTGGGAAAACCAGTGTATTTCACAGAAATTGGGCCACGCAATCAGCTGGAACAACATGAATTGAAAAATATTTTATTAAGTCTGAGCCGCATTGTTGGATGTTTAAATAAGCCGCTCTCAAGTATGAGCACAAAGTAGACCGATAAAATGAATATGCAAAAAATGAATGTACACGGCTTACTGTATCCTATATAACTGTAAGCTCATACGCAGATATGCAGTAATAAGATTCTGTCAAACACGACCGTACTACAGGTAGCCTGCATCAAAAAATGTAAATGAAACCATGCATTTGAAAGTTTGGCCATATTGAAAGGTGCCGTACTATTAGACTTGCCAAAATTAAACTGACGCTGCTGAATAAGAGCAGTTTTGACTGGGCTGTTTTTAATTATTCTTTTGTTGCAGCCCAGGTTACAAGCGATAGAATAAAGCTATTTATTCTATCGTATGGTGGGGAAACTACTGTGCTAGTGTATTGTGCGATTTGTTATAATCTTGTTACTTGCTTGAAAAAGTAAGTTATACCGTACAATGATCTCGTGGGCCGGAAATAGTTCAATGTATGAAATAACTACGGGGGCCAAATTTTATAGTAAAGCGGGCCGGGAGTTTGACATGTATGGCTTTGAGTGTTAATGTGCTTCGCACCGGGTACATACAGCAACTCACAAGATTTCGAACAAGATTTTGCTGGCAGTAGGTGACGTTATGTCTGGAAAATAATGTCTAAGTATTTGAAATGGTATGGCATGGTTTCATAATCTCTATCCTAGGACTGAAGAAAGTCTTTGTATGACTTAAACTCAGCGATGATTTTTCACCCTCGAGCACCAGTTAAGGAGCTATAGCCTTTGTAGAAATTATTATTTTGAGTTTTAAATTATTGTGAGTTCAGCGCTCGAACAATTCCGCTGCCGAACTGACAAATAAAGCTTTAAGTCCCACAAATTTCTAGAATGATCATCTTGCGATTAATTGTAACCGATGATGAAGAATCCGTTGATACACAGACGGTTACGGCAAGTTTGCAATTTCAGTAACTTGCTTAGTTTCTAGCGTCCGGGCAGATAGACAAACGTTTTGTTTTAAAACTTGGTTCATGTATTTGACAGATTTCCAAAGACAATCGTCTTAGACAAAACATTATCCAATTAGCAGAAAAATCGAGGTAGCGTAGAAGTGATGGGCCCAGTAACAATTTGTACACTTACTTTGCTTATGTCTGTATAGCAGTTAAGAATACTTTCCTCGATTTTTTACTACGCAATTACTTTTTCACATAACACATCACAGGCAGAAAAATCGATGTTGATCCAAGTCGTCTTTGCTCAGCTGCACTCGGCATATTTCACACCTGGCACCACACATAACATCTCAAACAAATATTTCCCAGCAGCCATCGATGTGGAACCTGGAATGGTCGTTGTCGTTACAATGAACACTAAACTGAGCTTAACTTATCATAAAGTATAAGATAATATGCAGGCCTTTGTACCGTTCGTACATCGTTCATACGTTTCACTTTAATATTCCGGTGTAGACAAGGAATAAACCTACCACACATGTAACCTATCTGATTTGTTACTTTCAACCTTAAAACCGCTATAACGTCACTCTTAATTTTGACGTAGCTTCCCAGAAAACGTGTTTAGCGCAGGTTTTGTTAAAAGCACTTAGCACTAGGGCTGCTTTGATTCGAAGTTTAGGTTTTAGATATAATGATTGATCCAAAGTTCTAAAGTTTTCTTACTGTTGTAGAAAGATATAGCCATGCCGTATTATGGTCCTTGTTTATTCAATTTTTTATGGTGTGAAAAATCTAGGCTTAAAGTGAGAGGAGAGTCCAAAAGCATGTTGGTCTTAAATCAAGGAGTAGTCGTCGCTAAACATACTGGTGAAAGGATTTGTATGAATATGTATTGGTTAAATAAGTGTCAAAAAACGCAAATTCGTCGCGTAATTATGACGAAGATCGTGGTTCTTATTACGTCACAATAAAAGAAACAATAGGAATGACTCAGGTATTTCGATCCGATATGAACAGAATGCCAGTATGTTTACTGACAACTACTCTTTGATTTAAGGTCAACTTGGTTTTAGAGTTTCCTCTCATTCCATATAAAACACAGATAACAAAATAAGGTAAGAATGGCATTTTAACTACTCAAATAGCTCCTATATCAGCTATAGTGATAAATGCGATTCATATAATCCAGCAAACACAACAGATACCTGTATGTTTAATTACCTGAAGAATCGTAAATTGGAGAGACTTCGTTCACTTCAAATCCAACCATATTTAATCCCTTGCACCCCCTTATTATCTCCAGCACTTGTATGGAAGTTAGGCCCCCTATTTCGGGGAATCCCGTACCTGGGGCATAGGCGGGGTCAAGACCATCGATATCAAAACTGAACAAGAAAAAACGACTTTAGAATGCAAAGGCGTAAGACTTCAGATTATCAGAGCTTGTTTATAAACTAAACCTTCACTCGGTTTAAAAAGAAACTCAAAGTGGTTTTGGGAAAGTTTACCAGAAGCTGCTCATGCAAAAGTACGTTTATGTCTAGGCCTGTAAGAGTGCGGTTATTATGCTTGTTTATAAATTAAGAATTATCTTAATAAATGAGGCCTCAAAATCCAATTTATAAAAGTAGGCTATGTCTACTTGTCAATTTACCACAAATATACCGGTCCTTCACCCATCTGTTGCCTAACTTCAGCCATCAGCGGCGTGAGAGATTTGTACCAGCAATCCTTAGCCCGGACCATTCTGAAACCCTAAAAGAATTGTGTTTAGCTTTATCATGACAGCGTGAATGTGCAAGCGTTTAAATGTGCAGCAGACTTTATTTCAGCGAAAGAAATTTTGTAAGTAGCTTTCGTATATATGACATCTATGGTCTGTACTTCTATGGTGGGAAGCTTACCAAGTTTTTCTCGTGTTCATGAGCATTGGCTACGGCAGAAGTTCCTCTCAGACCGATCTGCACCACTCTTTTACAATCGAGCAGTTCATTGTCCACCGCGCGTTTTAGCGGCGTGTTGTGGGTAAGTTTTTCCCCGAACATTGAGTCTGCGATGTCGCTGTGCGCGTTTATGTAGACCAAACCCACTGGACCGTGTCTGCAGATAGGAAGTTTGTCATATTGATATTCTGCAGCAACGTAGCGTCGCAAAGTTTTGTTGCATGTATTAGGTTGTGCATGTTTATCAATACATACTTTTGGGCTATAGCTTGCAAGATGGGAAAAGAAATAGTGTGACCGCCACCTAAAAGCATTCGATTAACAAATATATATCGAAAAAGCAGGTTTTGTCCAACAAAGGACTACACATTCCCATCAATACGATATATTTCCGAACCCATTGTAATTGGCACGCAGCCATCCTTAATGATTTTGTCGTAACTTTCTTTGATCATCTCGCAGCTGTTGGCGACGTTGAACAAATTGACCGGAACGTCTCCAATGTCAGCAACCTGAGATCGCGAGAAACAAAAACAGCGACATCAAATTTGTTCACAAATCGAAGCAATCCCTTAGTAAGCCTTTCTATCGAGCCAAACACTTTTTAGAGTCAGATTTAATAGAACTTTGCTCTTACGTTAAGTGACGCGAATGGTTCTGCACCGGTGTCAGGATTAGCAGCGCCTATGAGCGTTGATTCGGATCGGATTTCCCGCGGCGCGAACCTGAAAAAAGCAACTTCAGCTGTAGCCTACATATTTCAGCCAAATAAATGACTTTCGGTCTAAGTAGTGCGTGTCAGTGCCTTGGAAATTTATGCCTTATCTTATCGGCACTGGCGCATTCCAGTCGGTTTAAAGTACCTGAATAAAGTACCTATGCTGAATCTTCATAAGAATTTAGTTGAATTCTTTTATAATTGGAATTTTGAAAAAACAATAATTCTAATAAAGCTGTTTGTTTTCGCAACGTTATTGGTCTTTAAACAAACTCTTATAAGCTGTACCCCTACAGAGCTTTCACACAAGGGAATTTCACGTTTTTTTAACATGGTCAGCTAAACAAACGTGAAAATGCAGAAAACAAACAGAAACAAACAAACAGAAAACTCTTGCAGAAAATCGTTGTGTGGAGTCAGCGTTTGGCAACATCGTGCGGTGTTTTCTCTGACATAAGGCGTCTCCGTTCATTGAAAAAAAATCATAAATCTTAAATTTAAGATGGGATGGAAAAAATTGCCTATAACGTGTATTTTAATGGTGGCCCACTATGTTTTGTTCTTTGGATCAGTAACTTCTGTTTTGAACAATGACAGGCAGCGACCTACAAATCAACTTTGAAGTGCATGGGAAAGTGCTACAGAACAAACGAAATGGTACAATAAGTCTTAACTCTAAGTTTAAAACATTTTTCGAAAACCAGTTATCGAAATATCTATAAGTGTAGCCTCATACGTACCCTTTTATATGCCACGAAAAATATATGCCACGTTTAAAATGATCGAATGTCGGCGTCTGTGTTTTTTACTTAATGTATGGCAAATGATATACAATTTAATAGTAAAAAGTACAGCTTTTAACGTATATATTGTTGAAGATAAATTATCTAACACAATTATTAGGTCATAGTCTTGCATGTCACCTTGGTCCAGGTCTATATGCTGTACCATTGTCCATCGGAACGCCGACAAAGCATGCATCTAAGCCCTCTGTTGTTGTTGCTATGGGCAACCGCATAAAGCTGTTAAACCCTTGGATAAAATTAAACATTATTGGTTTTATGTTGTATAAATAAGAAATATACTGTTGAGAAAATTCAGTTAATTTTGTTGCAGCAATATGGTTTTATATAGACATGTTTTGCCTCATGCTGTATACAGTTTTGTCAACATAAACCTTACTATATCGCACTAGTTGATGATAATATACTTTCACTACACGTAACTGAATCATTTAGTGCTACAGTTACATAGATAGGATACAAGCAAGTAAAATCCATTTTACCTGCTGAAAGCGCAAAGTCATCTGCGTTGAGTGGTTGGTTCAATTGTCTTCCGCCCACAGTTGTTCGTGGTGCTGGTTGAAACATTTTTTACTCAAAAAAAATTCACTTTGTAGAAATAAGCTCTCAAATTTGCAGCATTTACCTGCACAATTACAACCTAATTACGAGCGCAAAACGCAAAGACAAAAGAATAATGTTTGGCCGTCAACTTGCTTATATAGCCTACAGCGTCAACTTGTATAAATTGTAAGATGCGGCAGTCAATGATTGACAGAGCTAAGCCGCGAACTCAACCAATCAACAGAAAATCTTGCTTAAAACGACACTTAACTTCATCTCTTGTCGATATTGCGCCCTTCTTCAAATACAATCCGTTTTAATGTCGTGATCCTGTCTTTAATGCGAAATCTGAAGCTCGTCATTTAGAAAACTGATAACGTTTGTTGGGCCGCGGAAGAGTGTTCTTCAGTTTGATTGATGCTTGTTTGTAAAAGTTATTTATGAACTTATACTGGTACTCACCCACCTTAACTAAATAACTTGTGACGTTATTCTGCGACAAGTGCTTTTGACAGCGATTGGCGATTTCATAAGTTAGTCCAAGTACTGTAGCAGCCTATTTGTTTTACTGGTAACTAAATTTTGAGACAAGGTCACTTGGAACAGCGTTATTGTGATAGATTGATGCGATTCTACATCCGCTCACACAGAGCGTGCATGCACACACGACGGCTAGTACAATCGAATGATTTCAAGGTAATTCGAATGACACCGGTACTACACAAACTTAAAGGGAATAGTAATTACATATAATAATAACAATTAACGGAAATTAAAGTTAAGCATACTGTTTCCCCATTAGGTTGTGTGCCAGTTAGGTAGGCCTACCATATGTCCTCTTTTAGGAGGATTTGTCCTCTTTTCTCAAGAAAAGTGAATGGTCCTCCGAGGACGCTCCAAAATGCCCAAATGTCCTCTTTTTTCGCATTTCGAGTTAGTTGCTTATACTTTCAACAAGACTTTTAGGCGAGACGTTGTATTTATTTCCAAAAAATTACTGGAGCCATGAAACATGCTGAATTGCTGGTTTAAAAAAGGTTTTCCAACAAATTGCCCTACCAGCCCTACCTTCTTGATTGTTATTGCAAACATTGTTCGACGTTCTCTGTTACATCTGGGCAATGTTCCCTCTAATTTTTCACGAGTCTGAGCAAACACTCTAACTCCCTGAGCGGTCCCTTGGACCACTGTGAGCAACATCAGACGTGCGCGTGGTCATTATTATGCGTTTATTCCAATTTCAATTCAGGGTGGATTTTTTTCTTGTGCGCAGCACAGATTTTCTGTGCGCGGAGACCGTGTCAGCAGTGCGCATTTGCGCACGCGCGCAGCTTAGAGGGAACATTGGTTCCGGGTTCGAGTCCCGGCAGGGATGATTGGCTTAATTTTTTTTAAATCTTATCACTTAACTGTACATAGTTTCATCTTAAATTGAGCATACCGTTAACATCATCGTCTACGTCTTCCATAAAGTAAAACTAGAATGAAACAACTTGGCCTGGTTCGTTGTATTTATCCTCGATTAAACATCGTTGCATGCATCTGTGAATTTTATACAGCCACGAGGAAAAACAACCGTAATATTAGTGCTAAATTAAGCCTTTTCCTGGTTTTGTGGTAAGAATTATAAGAAAGGAGATGCATACAAAACATGGAGGTCAGGATGGCCGAGTGGTCTAAGGCGCCAGACTCAAGCAGAGGCTTAGTCGCTTTGTGCGGCTCTAGGGTGTTCTGATCTCCGAATGGAGGCGTGGGTTCGAATCCCACTTCTGACAGTAGCTTTGGAAAGTTTCACTTCACTTATGCTAACTTTGTGTCGGATTGCATTGAAGCGGATAGTAAAATCGAACATTGAGAAACTTATGTCTTAGTTCAAAAACGGTTCGATCCAATAATTTTTTCCGACTTTCTAGGCTGGATTGTTTTTTAAAGCGTGAAAATGTTAAAGTTTATTATGAGTTTGTCTCTGTGGCGCAATGGATTAGCGCGCTGGACTTCTAATCCAGAGGTTCCGGATTCGAGTCCCGGCAGGGATGATTGGCTTAATATTTTTAAAATCTTATCACTTAACTGTACATAGTTTCATCTTAAATTGAGCATACCGTTAACATCATCGTCTACGTCTTCCATAAAGTAAAACTAGAATGAAACAACTTGGCCTGGTTCGTTGTATTTATCCTCGATTAAACATCGTTGCATGCATCTGTGAAGTTTATACAGCCACGAGGAAAAACAACCGTGATATTAGTGCTAAATTAAGCGTTTTCCTGGTTTTGTTGTAAGTATTATAAGAACGGAGATGCATACAAAACATCGAGGTCAGGATGGCCGAGTGGTCTAAGGCGCCAGACTCAAGCAGAGGCTTAGTCGCTTTGTGCGGCTCTAGGGTGTTCTGGTCACCGAATGGAGGCGTGAAAAACGTGAAAGCTATATATCAAGATAATATAGACGGTTTTATACTTACAGTTTATCTGACTGGCGTAATAGCCCGAATCAAGTTCACAGTTCTTAGGAACTATTATCCATGCTTGATTATATGGTTGCATGGTTTCGAAAATAAATTGATTCGATTTGACACCAGTTACTTAAACCAAATGACTAGGCTAAGTAAGTATTATTTATGAGACTCTACTTTACTACCTAGCGGATACGTGCCTTAACAACAAAAATAATGCATATTGACCTTGGCGCCAAAACTCTGTTGAAAATTTTGTTGAATTTCTTCTTAGGGTATAGTTATGTTTTCAATATTTTCAGGCCCACATCTGGCCTGTTTGTCCAGGGAGCGCAACAAAATCTAGAAGAGACTTGAAAACATACGTAGCTTCATAACTTCATTGTTTAAAGGAAAAAATATTGCTGAGTAACCGGCAATGGCAATTTGTATCATACAACACCGTACTACAATAAACAAATAACAAATTCAAAGTCCTATTAGGGCATGCTTGAAGAATAATGCATTTTTTGTATCAGGACGTGGCATTGTTAAACAATGAATTAGCCAATAATTACAATTTCGAGCAAGACGCTGGCACTTACACGTTTTCCCTTGGAATTCACCTTGGAGCAAATTTTGTGGGTATCTGAAATCAGCTCTGGAATTTGCGCGCGATTTTCGAACCTTATTTGCCAGTATTCGGCCTTCATTCATTCATATGGCTTGTGTAGTTAAAGTGGTTGGTTGGTACTTGGTAGTTAAGAGTAAGTGAAGAATAATGTAGGTAACTTACAATCTATAAACCAGGTTTAAGTTTAGGTTTAGTTTAGTAATGTATTAACCAGGTATATATTTATGCAATGAATTTAAATACGATCGAGTTGAGGTTTTGTTGGGAAATACGTTAGTTAATAAGCGAAGGATTATTAGTGCTTTACGTTTAACTTAATACTCGGATACCGCGCGGATATTTGCAAGCTTCATCAAAATATTTAACGGTGTACTAAAGCAGCCAAATTAAATAATTAAATTTGTAAGTAACGCAATCGTAAATTGCTTGCAGTGTTAAACCGTTCTGGTATCATTCATGTTTGATTAACGTTATGGTTAATTTGATGTAATCTTTACAAATATTAGTTAAAACTACTTACTAATAATATCTTTTTGCTTGCAGATTTCTCTGCGTAGGTGTGGTGATAAATTTGTTGAATATTTTTGCACTGATTGTATGTTTACTGATTTACTGATGATGATTTACTGAAGGCATGTGGCTTAACTATAAGGTAGATAATCGAGTAACACTCGGTTTCAAAAGCTCTCTGCAGAAAACAGAATGATCAGACGTGACTATCTGATTGATGGATGTTCTGTCAGGTATGCGGGTAATGTTTTTTGTTTCGCGATTTGGCTCGCGAGTCGGTTCTTTGCTCTTTGGAGTTGGGTTTTGTATTAGTTGTAGTATTTTTTGCATAGTCGTTGTTGGTGGCTTTTGCACATTTACGTGTCTTGAATGTTTTGGCTTTCGTGGTTTAAGTTTCGATTTATTGCTGTTGAGCTCTCTGCGCGCGCTTTCGCGATGATTCTTTGTCGCTGTTGCTTTGCTGCGCTTTGGCGTTTATTTCTTTGTTGGGGTCGGTAAAATATTGGTTTTATTTTGGTGTTTATTATTTTTGTAGTTTGAGTATTGTTCTGGCCATACAGTTAACTTAATGGAAATCAGTGATGTTTTGTCTGAATTTGTTACATTCCGTTATCTGGATTCTGGTTGGAGAATTTGCGCACAACAAACCCTGCATCAGACAATCTGTTTTAAAAGAGATTTTTTATGTGTAAAGCTGATTCGATATCTACCAATCTGAAACTTCTCGTACTGTAAACTGATTATTACAAGATCTTCACAGGGCAGCTTTAACAGGCGGACAATGTGGGAACAGCAACTTGCCTTGATTTTCAGTTAAGCAATATTGGCTAAAATTAAATTTTTAGATTAAATTAAAAGTTCCTGATGAGGAAAATAACGTGATGAAAATGAGGCAGAGTTGAAGTTGCAGGGTTTGTTGCGAGATTCAGTCGACAGAGAAAAAATGTTAAGATGTTTATTAAGGTGAAACCAGCATGATGTTTTACTGTGTGATGGCAGTAGCGACAAGGTATTTTTAATTACGTTTCTACATTTCGAGGTTTATTTCATCGGGTGACGTCAGTTACGGTTCCACCTTTCCTTGTCATCTCTCCCATTCAGCTGCTGCTCTCCTGGTAATTTGAAATCTATTTTATTGGCATCCATTTTTCTTAATCTTTTATCATAATTTAACTGTTTAAAATAAGAAATTCTTCCGCTTCGTATTCAACAATTTTGGAAATCTATTAATTTCCAAACCTTAAAAGACAACCTGCTTTTAATTTTCAGGACGGCCATGCCAAGAAAACTACGGTAAAAGCCCAACCTTTTAGATGATTCGTCAGACATCATGACAGACATCAGACGTCACGAAATTGGGCAGGTTTTCATTGCACCTCTTGTATTTATTAGCACACAATGTCAACATGCAATCCAACATATTTAATTTAAGAGAATGCAATCCAAATCCATCGCTCCAGCTTCCGCTTCCAGCTTTCCAGACGTGTTTCCAGCTCGTTACCGGTGAGCCAAATGTTAGGAACTTGTTTTCGTTCTACGCTAGCATAAGACCTAGCTGGTTTCCTGTCATTGATTAAGGCCAGTTGATATTAATAGTATAATAATATTAATTGATTAATGGTGTAAGTAGCGTACAGTATAATTGACTGAACACTCGTTTTTCAGGATTATAAACAAGACCATAATCGAAAGCAGTAGTAGGCTAAGTGGCAGATATTTAGACTGTTAACAGCGTGCTGGTAACCAACGAGGGACGATGAGAAGTAACGATGAGATAAACACGGAAGAGAGAGAAAGCTTCCGACCACAAGTTGTGGTCGTGAGTCGTAGGTTTTCGGTTTAGGCGGCACTACCATCGCACATTGCGCCCCTGGTGTAGAAATGTTAAACCATGTATGGAGCAGTAATATGCCGCCATGTTGGCATGCAGATGAATTGGTTTATACCAAAGGGACATTATGTTATCAGACTAATATAACTTTAAGAATTCATTGAATCTACTGCAATGAAAGACAATGACAATTTGTATTTTTGTGCATTTTTCTCCTTCCTTCCTTCTCTCTTTTTCTATTATTTTTGTCGTCGGTAAGGGGCGTCAATGCAAATGCGAAAGTAATTTTATTTCAGTTACCTCCGCGATATATCAGATATAGCTGAGGTAGAAAAGTTTAGAAGATCCCAGGTGAATGCGGAGTTCAGTTTGGTGTCGTAAGTAAAAAGGCCAAGTGTAAGATATTTTTGATCTTGTGACTGGTTTGAAGCACAACAGCTTGTCTATGTTGAATTGAAACTTCATTGCTTGCCTTAAGGCTCATATTTGTGGGCCGGTTTGTCTGACTTGTTTAATAACGATAAGGATTTGGTCAGGGCTGCAAGTTGTATTTTGTTTGATGCTGAAACACAGTTCGCGCTTGTTGCTGAATTTGGTATTTGTTTGACCTTTGTTGTACACTTCGATGTTCTTGTTGTCAGCCTTTGTCCCTGCTTTGTTGCTGCTGCTCTCTGCGCGCGCTTTAGCGTCTTGGTCGTTGTTGTATTTCTACGCGTTGGCGTTTGTACAGTATTTTGTACAGAATCAGTAGTCACTGAATTAGTGATTTTTTTTGGATTTTTCTTGTTGGAGTTTATTGATTTATTTTGTTCTGTCCATTCAGTGACCTTCAGTATAAATATGTTCAGTTTCTCTGGATTCTGTTCAAAATTTGAGCTCGAGATATCTGGCATCTGGTGTTTCACGAGAATTTGTTCCCTCAAAGCTTATCTAGAATCTGCAAATCTGAACATTTCTTGCTGTGAACTGAACATGACAAGATTTGAACCAGAACTATAGCATATGTGAGCAGTGTAGAAGCTTAAAAATCTGCGTCGGCTTTGTTCAGTTCAGTAAGATTGTGTTGCGTGTGTTTTAAACTTTATTCAACATTATGGTCACGGTGCCAAAAGTTCACCTTTTACAGATGACGCAAGTGGTGACGTGTTAAGCATAGGCTACTCTCCGACGACGTTAATATTTGCAAGGTATGTTGTAAATATTTTTTGGACTTCTAGCTAACTAGCCTAACTAGCTAACTAGCCAACTAGCCAACTAGCCTAACTAGCCAACTAGCCTAACTAGCCTAACTAGCCTAACTAGCCTAACTAGCCAACTAGCCAACTAGCCAACTAGCCTAACTAGCCTAACTAGCCTAACTAGCCTAACTAGCCTAACTAGCCTAACTAGCCTAACTAGCCTAACTAGCCTAACTAGCCTAACTAGCCTAACTAGCCTAACTAGCCTAACTAGCCGACTAGCCGACTAGCCGACTAGCCGACTAGCCGACTAGCCGACTAGCCGGCTAACTAGCTAACTAGCTAACTAGCCGACTAGCCGACTAGCCGACTAGCCGACTAGCCGGCTAACTAGCTAACTAGCTAACTAGCCGGCTAACTAGCTAACTAGCCGGCTAACTAGCTAACTAGCCGGCTAACTAGCTAACTAGCTAACTAGCTAACTAGCTAACTAGCTAACTAGCTAACTAGCTAACTAGCTAACTAGCTAACTAGCTAACTAGCTAACTAGCTAACTAGCTAACTAGCTAACTAGCTAACTAGCTAACTAGCTAACTAGCTAACTAGCTAACTAGCTAACTAGCTAACTAGCTAACTAGCTAACTAGCTAACTAGCTAACTAGCTAACTAGCTAACTAGCTAACTAGCTAACTAGCTAACTAGCTAACTAGCTAACTAGCTAACTAGCTAACTAGCTAACTAGCTAACTAGCTAACTAGCTAACTAGCTAACTAGCTAACTAGCTAACTAGCTAACTAGCTAACTAGCTAACTAGCTAACTAGCTAACTAGCTAACTAGC
This sequence comes from Clavelina lepadiformis, assembly GCF_947623445.1. Lineage (NCBI taxonomy): Eukaryota > Metazoa > Chordata > Ascidiacea > Aplousobranchia > Clavelinidae > Clavelina > Clavelina lepadiformis. The sequence continues at coordinate 17,755,037 of NC_135246.1, read as the reverse complement.
TAACTAGCTAACTAGCTAACTAGCTAACTAGCTAACTAGCTAACTAGCTAACTAGCTAACTAGCTAACTAGCTAACTAGCTAACTAGCTAACTAGCTAACTAGCTAACTAGCTAACTAGCTAACTAGCTAACTAGCTAACTAGCTAACTAGCTAACTAGCTAACTAGCTAACTAGCTAACTAGCTAACTAGCTAACTAGCTAACTAGCTAACTAGCTAACTAGCTAACTAGCTAACTAGCTAACTAGCTAACTAGCTAACTAGCTAACTAGCTAACTAGCTAACTAGCTAACTAGCTAACTAGCTAACTAGCTAACTAGCTAACTAGCTAACTAGCTAACTAGCTAACTAGCTAACTAGCTAACTAGCTAACTAGCTAACTAGCTAACTAGCTAACTAGCTAACTAGCTAACTAGCTAACTAGCTAACTAGCTAACTAGCTAACTAGCTAACTAGCTAACTAGCTCACTAGCTCACTAGCTCACTAGCTCACTAGCTCACTAGCTCACTAGCTCACTAGCTCACTAGCTCACTAGCTCACTAGCTCACTAGCTCACTAGCTCACTAGCTCACTAGCTCACTAGCTCACTAGCTCACTAGCTCACTAGCTCACTAGCTCACTAGCTCACTAGCTCACTAGCTCACTAGCTCACTAGCTCACTAGCTCACTAGCTCACTAGCTCACTAGCTCACTAGCTCACTAGCTCACTAGCTCACTAGCTCACTAGCTCACTAGCTCACTAGCTCACTAGCTCACTAGCTCACTAGCTCACTAGCTCACTAGCTCACTAGCTCACTAGCTCACTAGCTCACTAGCTCACTAGCTCACTAGCTCACTAGCTCACTAGCTCACTAGCTCACTAGCTCACTAGCTCACTAGCTCACTAGCTCACTAGCTCACTAGCTCACTAGCTCACTAGCTCACTAGCTCACTAGCTAACTAGCTAACTAGCTAACTAGCTAACTAGCTAACTAGCTAACTAGCTAACTAGCTAACTAGCTAACTAGCTAACTAGCTAACTAGCTAACTAGCTAACTAGCTAACTAGCTAACTAGCTAACTAGCTAACTAGCTAACTAGCTAACTAGCTAACTAGCTAACTAGCTAACTAGCTAACTAGCTAACTAGCTAACTAGCTAACTAGCTAACTAGCTAACTAGCTAACTAGCTAACTAGCTAACTAGCTAACTAGCTAACTAGCTAACTAGCTAACTAGCTAACTAGCTAACTAGCTAACTAGCTAACTAGCTAACTAGCTAACTAGCTAACTAGCTAACTAGCTAACTAGCTAACTAGCTAACTAGCTAACTAGCTAACTAGCTAACTAGCTAACTAGCTAACTAGCTAACTAGCTAACTAGCTAACTAGCTAACTAGCTAACTAGCTAACTAGCTAACTAGCTAACTAGCTAACTAGCTAACTAGCTAACTAGCTAACTAGCTAACTAGCTAACTAGCTAACTAGCTAACTAGCTAACTAGCTAACTAGCTAACTAGCTAACTAGCTAACTAGCTAACTAGCTAACTAGCTAACTAGCTAACTAGCTAACTAGCTAACTAGCTAACTAGCTAACTAGCTAACTAGCTAACTAGCTAACTAGCTAACTAGCTAACTAGCTAACTAGCTAACTAGCTAACTAGCTAACTAGCTAACTAGCTAACTAGCTAACTAGCTAACTAGCTAACTAGCTAACTAGCTAACTAGCTACCTGTGCGGTTGTAGGGTGTTTTGGTATCAAATGGAGGCTTGGATTCAAATCCCATACTAACTTTGTGTCTTATTGCGTTACATACACCTACGATCTGCCCAGCACCACCTCCAGGAAGTATGCTTATGCAGACGACCTGGCACTCCTGCATTCTGCCGGAGACTGGCAGTCGATGGAGAGGCATCTTAGCCAAGACATGCAAACACTAACAGCATATCTCCAGAAATGGAAGCTGCAGCTCAGCAAGGCAAAGACAGTGTCGGCGGTCTTCCACCTCAACAACAAAGAAGCACAGCGTGAGATAAACCTCATTATTGATTGGGAAACCCTGCCCTACAGAGCCGAGCCCACCTACCTCGGCGTGACCTTGGACAGGGCACTCACGTATCGTCGACACTTGGAGTTACTGCGCAATAAACTATCTGCGCGCGTCGCACTCCTAAGGCGGCTGGCGGGCTCAGGTTGGGGGGCCGGCTCAAAAACCTTCAACACAGCCACCCTGGCACTTGTCCACTCCACCGCCGAGTAATGCGCACCAGTGTGGTGTCGTAGCTCCCATACCCGCCATATTAACACCGCCATCAACGACGCGCTGCGTATTGTGACTGGTTGCCTGCGTCCCACTCCAACGGACTACCTACCAATCCTTGCAGGCATCCAACCTGCTGAGCTACGCCGCAAAGGAGCCATGATTTCCCTCGCCCGCCGCGCTTTGGACCCTAAACACGTGGCGTGGGTTCGAATCCCACTTCTGACAGTAGCTTTGGAAAGTTTTACTTCACATATATGCTAACTTTGTGTCGGATTGCATTGAAGCGGATAGTAAAATCGAACATTGAGAAGCTTATGTCTTAATTCAAAAACGGTTCCATCAAGTAATTGTTTCCGACTTTCTAGGCTGGATTGTTTTTTAAAGCGTGAAAATGTTAACGGTTGGTATGAGTTTGTCTCTGTGGCGCAATGGATTAGCGCGCTGGACTTCTAATCCAGATGTTCCGGGTTCGAGTCCCGGCAGGGATGATTGGCTTAATATTTTTAAAATCTTATCACTTAACTGTACATAGTTTCATCCTAAATTGAGCATACCGTTAACATCATCGTCTACGTCTTCCATAAAGTGAAACTAGAACGAAACAACTTTGCCTGCTTCGTTGTATTTATCCTCGATTAAACATCGTTGCATGCATCTGTGAATTTTATACAGCCACGCAGAAAAACAACCGTGATATTAGTGCTAAATTAAGCCCTTTCCTGGTTTTGTGGTAAGTATTATAAGAACTGAGATGCATACAAAACATCGAGGTCAGGATGGATGGCCGAGTGGTCTAAGGCGCCAGACTCAAGCAGAGGGTTAGCCGATTTGTGCGGCTCTAGGGTGTTCTGGTCTCCGAATGGAGACGTGGAATCTAGCTAACTAGCTAACTAGCTACCTACTACTACTACTAAACTACTACTAGAGTACTAGAGTCTCATTTCCATGTCTTTTTACATTTAAAGCTATTTTAGCTGTGGTCCTTGTTCTTAAGGGGTCATGTCCCAATTCAAAGAGATAGGCTTTTCAATGCAAAATACATTAAATCAAGAAGCTACCAACGCAAAACTACATCATAAACCTACCCTGAATTTTGGCTTGCAACGAGACCTAGGTTATGTCTGTCTACAGTCTTAATTTGGACAAAATCCATGTACTCAGTTTTCTATAACAGTTGCCTACACTTTACAACAAGTTTTTAGCTTAAAAGTTTATGACAAATACTCCAAAAAACCAAAAATTCAAACCCACACAAAATTTACAACTTAGCCTAGACCTGGAACCAGCTGTCGTCAAAGCAACGACGAACTACTCCACATCGACGTCACATGCGCATTGGACCGGAAAATTTTTACTTTTTCTAATATGACGCATTGAGTGCGAACATCTCTCTACGCTCGCTAGATTATCAACTTGTCAGATTTGAAAATCAGGAGAAGATTCCGGAAACACCGACATGGTGGAATCAATCTAGCGATTCGAGAAAAGTGGGATTTTATCTATTTGCATTGCACATTAAGCAAAGTTGTCGTGGCCGAGTAGTTAAGGCGAAAGATTTAAAATCTGTTGGGCTCTGCCCGCGTAGGTTCGAATCCTGCCGACAACGCGGAATTGAAATTATGTTTTCATAAGAGATTCGAGAAAAGTGGGATCTTATTTATTTGCATTGAACATTAGGCACAGTTGTCGTGGCCGAGTGGTTAAGGCGACAGACTTGAAATCTGTTGGGCTCTGCCCGCGTAGGTTCGAACCCTGCCGATAACGCGGAATTGAAATTATGTTTTCATAAGAGATTCGAGAAAAGTGGGATCTTATTTATTTGCATTGAACATTAGGCACAGTTGTCGTGGCCGAGTGGTTAAGGCGACAGACTAGAAATCTGTTGGGCTCTGCCTGCGTAGGTTCGAATCCTGCCGACAACGCGGGATTGAAATTATGTTTTCATAAGAGATTCGAGAAAAGTGGGATCTTATTTATTTGCATTGAACATTAAGCACAGTTGTCGTGGCCGAGTGGTTAAGGCGACAGACTTGAAATCTGTTGGGCTCTGCCTGCGTTGGTTCGAATCCTGCCGACAACAACTAGCTAACTACGTTTAACTTAATACTCGGATACCGCGCGGATATTTGCAAGCTTCATCAAAATATTTAACGGTGTACTAAAGCAGCCAAATTAAATAATTAAATTTGTAAATAACGCAATCGTAAATTGCTTGCAGTGTTAAACCGTTCTGGTATCATTCATGTTTGATTAACGTTATGGTTAATTTGATGTAATCTTTACAAATATTAGTTAAAACACTTTAAAAATATTAGGTTTTGAAAATAAATTTATTCGATTTGACACCAGTTACTTAAACCAAATGACTAGGCTAAGTAAGTATTATTTATGAGACTCTACTTTACTACCTAGCGGATACGTGCCTTAACAACAAAAATAATGCATATTGACATTGGCGCCAAAACTCTGTTGAAAATTTTGTTGAATTTCTTCTTAGGGTATAGTTATGTTTTCAATATTTTCAGGCCCACATCTGGCCTGTTTGTCCAGGGAGCGCAACAAAATCTAGAAGAGACTTGAAAACATACGTAGCTTCATAACTTCATTGTTTAAAGGAAAAAATATTGCTGAGTAACCGGCAATGGCAATTTGTATCATACAACACCGTACTACAATAAACAAATAACAAATTCAAAGTCCTATTAGGGCATGCTTGAAGAATAATGCATTTTTTGTATCAGGACGTGGCATTGTTAAACAATGAATTAGCCAATAATTACAATTTCGAGCAAGACGCTGGCACTTACACGTTTTCCCTTGGAATTCACCTTGGAGCAAATTTTGTGGGTATCTGAAATCAGCTCTGGAATTTGCGCGCGATTTTCGAACCTTATTTGCCAGTATTCGGCCTTCATTCATTCATATGGCTTGTGTAGTTAAAGTGGTTGGTTGGTACTTGGTAGTTAAGAGTAAGTGAAGAATAATGTAGGTAACTTACAATCTATAAACCAGGTTTAAGTTTAGGTTTAGTTTAGTAATGTATTAACCAGGTATATATTTATGCAATGAATTTAAATACGATCGAGTTGAGGTTTTGTTGGGAAATACGTTAGTTAATAAGCGAAGGATTATTAGTGCTTTACGTTTAACTTAATACTCGGATACCGCGCGGATATTTGCAAGCTTCATCAAAATATTTAACGGTGTACTAAAGCAGCCAAATTAAATAATTAAATTTGTAAGTAACGCAATCGTAAATTGCTTGCAGTGTTAAACCGTTCTGGTATCATTCATGTTTGATTAACGTTATGGTTAATTTGATGTAATCTTTACAAATATTAGTTAAAACTACTTACTAATAATATCTTTTTGCTTGCAGATTTCTCTGCGTAGGTGTGGTGATAAATTTGTTGAATATTTTTGCACTGATTGTATGTTTACTGATTTACTGATGATGATTTACTGAAGGCATGTGGCTTAACTATAAGGTAGATAATCGAGTAACACTCGGTTTCAAAAGCTCTCTGCAGAAAACAGAATGATCAGACGTGACTATCTGATTGATGGATGTTCTGTCAGGTATGCGGGTAATGTTTTTTGTTTCGCGATTTGGCTCGCGAGTCGGTTCTTTGCTCTTTGGAGTTGGGTTTTGTATTAGTTGTAGTATTTTTTGCATAGTCGTTGTTGGTGGCTTTTGCACATTTACGTGTCTTGAATGTTTTGGCTTTCGTGGTTTAAGTTTCGATTTATTGCTGTTGAGCTCTCTGCGCGCGCTTTCGCGATGATTCTTTGTCGCTGTTGCTTTGCTGCGCTTTGGCGTTTATTTCTTTGTTGGGGTCGGTAAAATATTGGTTTTATTTTGGTGTTTATTATTTTTGTAGTTTGAGTATTGTTCTGGCCATACAGTTAACTTAATGGAAATCAGTGATGTTTTGTCTGAATTTGTTACATTCCGTTATCTGGATTCTGGTTGGAGAATTTGCGCACAACAAACCCTGCATCAGACAATCTGTTTTAAAAGAGATTTTTTATGTGTAAAGCTGATTCGATATCTACCAATCTGAAACTTCTCGTACTGTAAACTGATTATTACAAGATCTTCACAGGGCAGCTTTAACAGGCGGACAATGTGGGAACAGCAACTTGCCTTGATTTTCAGTTAAGCAATATTGGCTAAAATTAAATTTTTAGATTAAATTAAAAGTTCCTGATGAGGAAAATAACGTGATGAAAATGAGGCAGAGTTGAAGTTGCAGGGTTTGTTGCGAGATTCAGTCGACAGAGAAAAAATGTTAAGATGTTTATTAAGGTGAAACCAGCATGATGTTTTACTGTGTGATGGCAGTAGCGACAAGGTATTTTTAATTACGTTTCTACATTTCGAGGTTTATTTCATCGGGTGACGTCAGTTACGGTTCCACCTTTCCTTGTCATCTCTCCCATTCAGCTGCTGCTCTCCTGGTAATTTGAAATCTATTTTATTGGCATCCATTTTTCTTAATCTTTTATCATAATTTAACTGTTTAAAATAAGAAATTCTTCCGCTTCGTATTCAACAATTTTGGAAATCTATTAATTTCCAAACCTTAAAAGACAACCTGCTTTTAATTTTCAGGACGGCCATGCCAAGAAAACTACGGTAAAAGCCCAACCTTTTAGATGATTCGTCAGACATCATGACAGACATCAGACGTCACGAAATTGGGCAGGTTTTCATTGCACCTCTTGTATTTATTAGCACACAATGTCAACATGCAATCCAACATATTTAATTTAAGAGAATGCAATCCAAATCCATCGCTCCAGCTTCCGCTTCCAGCTTTCCAGACGTGTTTCCAGCTCGTTACCGGTAAGCCAAATGTTAGGAACTTGTTTTCGTTCTACGCTAGCATAAGACCTAGCTGGTTTCCTGTCATTGATTAAGGCCAGTTGATATTAATAGTATAATAATATTAATTGATTAATGGTGTAAGTAGCGTACAGTATAATTGACTGAACACTCGTTTTTCAGGATTATAAACAAGACCATAATCGAAAGCAGTAGTAGGCTAAGTGGCAGATATTTAGACTGTTAACAGCGTGCTGGTAACCAACGAGGGACGATGAGAAGTAACGATGAGATAAACACGGAAGAGAGAGAAAGCTTCCGACCACAAGTTGTGGTCGTGAGTCGTAGGTTTTCGGTTTAGGCGGCACTACCATCGCACATTGCGCCCCTGGTGTAGAAATGTTAAACCATGTATGGAGCAGTAATATGCCGCCATGTTGGCATGCAGATGAATTGGTTTATACCAAAGGGACATTATGTTATCAGACTAATATAACTTTAAGAATTCATTGAATCTACTGCAATGAAAGACAATGACAATTTGTATTTTTGTGCATTTTTCTCCTTCCTTCCTTCTCTCTTTTTCTATTATTTTTGTCGTCGGTAAGGGGCGTCAATGCAAATGCGAAAGTAATTTTATTTCAGTTACCTCCGGGATATATCAGATATAGCTGAGGTAGAAAAGTTTAGAAGATCCCAGGTGAATGCGGAGTTCAGTTTGGTGTCGTAAGTAAAAAGGCCAAGTGTAAGATATTTTTGATCTTGTGACTGGTTTGAAGCACAACAGCTTGTCTATGTTGAATTGAAACTTCATTGCTTGCCTTAAGGCTCATATTTGTGGGCCGGTTTGTCTGACTTGTTTAATAACGATAAGGATTTGGTCAGGGCTGCAAGTTGTATTTTGTTTGATGCTGAAACACAGTTCGCGCTTGTTGCTGAATTTGGTATTTGTTTGACCTTTGTTGTACACTTCGATGTTCTTGTTGTCAGCCTTTGTCCCTGCTTTGTTGCTGCTGCTCTCTGCGCGCGCTTTAGCGTCTAGGTCGTTGTTGTATTTCTACGCGTTGGCGTTTGTACAGTATTTTGTACAGAATCAGTAGTCACTGAATTAGTGATTTTTTTTGGATTTTTCTTGTTGGAGTTTATTGATTTATTTTGTTCTGTCCATTCAGTGACCTTCAGTATAAATATGTTCAGTTTCTCTGGATCCTGTTCAAAATTTGAGCTCGAGATATCTGGCATCTGGTGTTTCACGAGAATTTGTTCCCTCAAAGCTTATCTAGAATCTGCAAATCTGAACATTTCTTGCTGTGAACTGAACATGACAAGATTTGAACCAGAACTATAGCATATGTGAGCAGTGTAGAAGCTTAAAAATCTGCGTCGGCTTTGTTCAGTTCAGTAAGATTGTGTTGCGTGTGTTTTAAACTTTATTTAACATTATGGTCACGGTGCCAAAAGTTCACCTTTTACAGATGACGCAAGTGGTGACGTGTTAAGCATAGGCTACTCTCCGACGACGTTAATATTTGCAAGGTATGTTGTAAATATTTTTTGGACTTCTAGCTAACTAGCTAACTAGCTAACTAGCTAACTAGCTAACTAGCTAACTAGCTAACTAGCTAACTAGCTAACTAGCTAACTAGCTAACTAGCTAACTAGCTAACTAGCTAACTAGCTAACTAGCTAACTAGCTAACTAGCTAACTAGCTAACTAGCTAACTAGCTAACTAGCTAACTAGCTAACTAGCTAACTAGCTAACTAGCTAACTAGCTAACTAGCTAACTAGCTAACTAGCTAACTAGCTAACTAGCTAACTAGCTAACTAGCTAACTAGCTAACTAGCTAACTAGCTAACTAGCTAACTAGCTAACTAGCTAACTAGCTAACTAGCTAACTAGCTAACTAGCTAACTAGCTAACTAGCTAACTAGCTAACTAGCTAACTAGCTAACTAGCTAACTAGCTAACTAGCTAACTAGCTAACTAGCTAACTAGCTAACTAGCTAACTAGCTAACTAGCTAACTAGCTAACTAGCTAACTAGCTAACTAGCTAACTAGCTAACTAGCTAACTAGCTAACTAGCTAACTAGCTAACTAGCTAACTAGCTAACTAGCTAACTAGCTAACTAGCTAACTAGCTAACTAGCTAACTAGCTAACTAGCTAACTAGCTAACTAGCTAACTAGCTAACTAGCTAACTAGCTAACTAGCTAACTAGCTAACTAGCTAACTAGCTAACTAGCTAACTAGCTAACTAGCTAACTAGCTAACTAGCTAACTAGCTAACTAGCTAACTAGCTAACTAGCTAACTAGCTAACTAGCTAACTAGCTAACTAGCTAACTAGCTAACTAGCTAACTAGCTAACTAGCTAACTAGCTAACTAGCTAACTAGCTAACTAGCTAACTAGCTAACTAGCTAACTAGCTAACTAGCTAACTAGCTAACTAGCTAACTAGCTAACTAGCTAACTAGCTAACTAGCTAACTAGCTAACTAGCTAACTAGCTAACTAGCTAACTAGCTAACTAGCTAACTAGCTAACTAGCTAACTAGCTAACTAGCTAACTAGCTAACTAGCTAACTAGCTAACTAGCTAACTAGCTAACTAGCTAACTAGCTAACTAGCTAACTAGCTAACTAGCTAACTAGCTAACTAGCTAACTAGCTAACTAGCTAACTAGCTAACTAGCTAACTAGCTAACTAGCTAACTAGCTAACTAGCTAACTAGCTAACTAGCTAACTAGCTAACTAGCTAACTAGCTAACTAGCTAACTAGCTAACTAGCTAACTAGCTAACTAGCTAACTAGCTAACTAGCTAACTAGCTAACTAGCTAACTAGCTAACTAGCTAACTAGCTAACTAGCTAACTAGCTAACTAGCTAACTAGCTAACTAGCTAACTAGCTAACTAGCTAACTAGCTAACTAGCTAACTAGCTAACTAGCTAACTAGCTAACTAGCTAACTAGCTAACTAGCTAACTAGCTAACTAGCTAACTAGCTAACTAGCTAACTAGCTAACTAGCTAACTAGCTAACTAGCTAACTAGCTAACTAGCTAACTAGCTAACTAGCTAACTAGCTAACTAGCTAACTAGCTAACTAGCTAACTAGCTAACTAGCTAACTAGCTAACTAGCTAACTAGCTAACTAGCTAACTAGCTAACTAGCTAACTAGCTAACTAGCTAACTAGCTAACTAGCTAACTAGCTAACTAGCTAACTAGCTAACTAGCTAACTAGCTAACTAGCTAACTAGCTAACTAGCTAACTAGCTAACTAGCTAACTAGCTAACTAGCTAACTAGCTAACTAGCTAACTAGCTAACTAGCTAACTAGCTAACTAGCTAACTAGCTAACTAGCTAACTAGCTAACTAGCTAACTAGCTAACTAGCTAACTAGCTAACTAGCTAACTAGCTAACTAGCTAACTAGCTAACTAGCTAACTAGCTAACTAGCTAACTAGCTAACTAGCTAACTAGCTAACTAGCTAACTAGCTAACTAGCTAACTAGCTAACTAGCTAACTAGCTAACTAGCTAACTAGCTAACTAGCTAACTAGCTAACTAGCTAACTAGCTAACTAGCTAACTAGCTAACTAGCTAACTAGCTAACTAGCTAACTAGCTAACTAGCTAACTAGCTAACTAGCTAACTAGCTAACTAGCTAACTAGCTAACTAGCTAACTAGCTAACTAGCTAACTAGCTAACTAGCTAACTAGCTAACTAGCTAACTAGCTAACTAGCTAACTAGCTAACTAGCTAACTAGCTAACTAGCTAACTAGCTAACTAGCTAACTAGCTAACTAGCTAACTAGCTAACTAGCTAACTAGCTAACTAGCTAACTAGCTAACTAGCTAACTAGCTAACTAGCTAACTAGCTAACTAGCTAACTAGCTAACTAGCTAACTAGCTAACTAGCTAACTAGCTAACTAGCTAACTAGCTAACTAGCTAACTAGCTAACTAGCTAACTAGCTAACTAGCTAACTAGCTAACTAGCTAACTAGCTAACTAGCTAACTAGCTAACTAGCTAACTAGCTAACTAGCTAACTAGCTAACTAGCTAACTAGCTAACTAGCTAACTAGCTAACTAGCTAACTAGCTAACTAGCTAACTAGCTAACTAGCTAACTAGCTAACTAGCTAACTAGCTAACTAGCTAACTAGCTAACTAGCTAACTAGCTAACTAGCTAACTAGCTAACTAGCTAACTAGCTAACTAGCTAACTAGCTAACTAGCTAACTAGCTAACTAGCTAACTAGCTAACTAGCTAACTAGCTAACTAGCTAACTAGCTAACTAGCTAACTAGCTAACTAGCTAACTAGCTAACTAGCTAACTAGCTAACTAGCTAACTAGCTAACTAGCTAACTAGCTAACTAGCTAACTAGCTAACTAGCTAACTAGCTAACTAGCTAACTAGCTAACTAGCTAACTAGCTAACTAGCTAACTAGCTAACTAGCTAACTAGCTAACTAGCTAACTAGCTAACTAGCTAACTAGCTAACTAGCTAACTAGCTAACTAGCTAACTAGCTAACTAGCTAACTAGCTAACTAGCTAACTAGCTAACTAGCTAACTAGCTAACTAGCTAACTAGCTAACTAGCTAACTAGCTAACTAGCTAACTAGCTAACTAGCTAACTAGCTAACTAGCTAACTAGCTAACTAGCTAACTAGCTAACTAGCTAACTAGCTAACTAGCTAACTAGCTAACTAGCTAACTAGCTAACTAGCTAACTAGCTAACTAGCTAACTAGCTAACTAGCTAACTAGCTAACTAGCTAACTAGCTAACTAGCTAACTAGCTAACTAGCTAACTAGCTAACTAGCTAACTAGCTAACTAGCTAACTAGCTAACTAGCTAACTAGCTAACTAGCTAACTAGCTAACTAGCTAACTAGCTAACTAGCTAACTAGCTAACTAGCTAACTAGCTAACTAGCTAACTAGCTAACTAGCTAACTAGCTAACTAGCTAACTAGCTAACTAGCTAACTAGCTAACTAGCTAACTAGCTAACTAGCTAACTAGCTAACTAGCTAACTAGCTAACTAGCTAACTAGCTAACTAGCTAACTAGCTAACTAGCTAACTAGCTAACTAGCTAACTAGCTAACTAGCTAACTAGCTAACTAGCTAACTAGCTAACTAGCTAACTAGCTAACTAGCTAACTAGCTAACTAGCTAACTAGCTAACTAGCTAACTAGCTAACTAGCTAACTAGCTAACTAGCTAACTAGCTAACTAGCTAACTAGCTAACTAGCTAACTAGCTAACTAGCTAACTAGCTAACTAGCTAACTAGCTAACTAGCTAACTAGCTAACTAGCTAACTAGCTAACTAGCTAACTAGCTAACTAGCTAACTAGCTAACTAGCTAACTAGCTAACTAGCTAACTAGCTAACTAGCTAACTAGCTAACTAGCTAACTAGCTAACTAGCTAACTAGCTAACTAGCTAACTAGCTAACTAGCTAACTAGCTAACTAGCTAACTAGCTAACTAGCTAACTAGCTAACTAGCTAACTAGCTAACTAGCTAACTAGCTAACTAGCTAACTAGCTAACTAGCTAACTAGCTAACTAGCTAACTAGCTAACTAGCTAACTAGCTAACTAGCTAACTAGCTAACTAGCTAACTAGCTAACTAGCTAACTAGCTAACTAGCTAACTAGCTAACTAGCTAACTAGCTAACTAGCTAACTAGCTAACTAGCTAACTAGCTAACTAGCTAACTAGCTAACTAGCTAACTAGCTAACTAGCTAACTAGCTAACTAGCTAACTAGCTAACTAGCTAACTAGCTAACTAGCTAACTAGCTAACTAGCTAACTAGCTAACTAGCTAACTAGCTAACTAGCTAACTAGCTAACTAGCTAACTAGCTAACTAGCTAACTAGCTAACTAGCTAACTAGCTAACTAGCTAACTAGCTAACTAGCTAACTAGCTAACTAGCTAACTAGCTAACTAGCTAACTAGCTAACTAGCTAACTAGCTAACTAGCTAACTAGCTAACTAGCTAACTAGCTAACTAGCTAACTAGCTAACTAGCTAACTAGCTAACTAGCTAACTAGCTAACTAGCTAACTAGCTAACTGTGCGGTTGTAGGGTGTTTTGGTATCAAATGGAGGCTTGGATTCAAATCCCATACTAACTTTGTGTCTTATTGCGTTACATACACCTACGATCTGCCCAGCACCACCTCCAGGAAGTATGCTTATGCAGACGACCTGGCACTCCTGCATTCTGCCGGAGACTGGCAGTCGATGGAGAGGCATCTTAGCCAAGACATGCAAACACTAACAGCATATCTCCAGAAATGGAAGCTGCAGCTCAGCAAGGCAAAGACAGTGTCGGCGGTCTTCCACCTCAACAACAAAGAAGCACAGCGTGAGATAAACCTCATTATTGATTGGGAAACCCTGCCCTACAGAGCCGAGCCCACCTACCTCGGCGTGACCTTGGACAGGGCACTCACGTATCGTCGACACTTGGAGTTACTGCGCAATAAACTATCTGCGCGCGTCGCACTCCTAAGGCGGCTGGCGGGCTCAGGTTGGGGGGCCGGCTCAAAAACCTTCAACACAGCCACCCTGGCACTTGTCCACTCCACCGCCGAGTAATGCGCACCAGTGTGGTGTCGTAGCTCCCATACCCGCCATATTAACACCGCCATCAACGACGCGCTGCGTATTGTGACTGGTTGCCTGCGTCCCACTCCAACGGACTACCTACCAATCCTTGCAGGCATCCAACCTGCTGAGCTACGCCGCAAAGGAGCCATGATTTCCCTCGCCCGCCGCGCTTTGGACCCTAAACACGTGGCGTGGGTTCGAATCCCACTTCTGACAGTAGCTTTGGAAAGTTTTACTTCACATATATGCTAACTTTGTGTCGGATTGCATTGAAGCGGATAGTAAAATCGAACATTGAGAAGCTTATGTCTTAATTCAAAAACGGTTCCATCAAGTAATTGTTTCCGACTTTCTAGGCTGGATTGTTTTTTAAAGCGTGAAAATGTTAACGGTTGGTATGAGTTTGTCTCTGTGGCGCAATGGATTAGCGCGCTGGACTTCTAATCCAGATGTTCCGGGTTCGAGTCCCGGCAGGGATGATTGGCTTAATATTTTTAAAATCTTATCACTTAACTGTACATAGTTTCATCCTAAATTGAGCATACCGTTAACATCATCGTCTACGTCTTCCATAAAGTGAAACTAGAACGAAACAACTTTGCCTGCTTCGTTGTATTTATCCTCGATTAAACATCGTTGCATGCATCTGTGAATTTTATACAGCCACGCAGAAAAACAACCGTGATATTAGTGCTAAATTAAGCCCTTTCCTGGTTTTGTGGTAAGTATTATAAGAACTGAGATGCATACAAAACATCGAGGTCAGGATGGATGGCCGAGTGGTCTAAGGCGCCAGACTCAAGCAGAGGGTTAGCCGATTTGTGCGGCTCTAGGGTGTTCTGGTCTCCGAATGGAGACGTGGAATCTAGCTAACTAGCTAACTAGCTACCTACTACTACTACTAAACTACTACTAGAGTACTAGAGTCTCATTTCCATGTCTTTTTACATTTAAAGCTATTTTAGCTGTGGTCCTTGTTCTTAAGGGGTCATGTCCCAATTCAAAGAGATAGGCTTTTCAATGCAAAATACATTAAATCAAGAAGCTACCAACGCAAAACTACATCATAAACCTACCCTGAATTTTGGCTTGCAACGAGACCTAGGTTATGTCTGTCTACAGTCTTAATTTGGACAAAATCCATGTACTCAGTTTTCTATAACAGTTGCCTACACTTTACAACAAGTTTTTAGCTTAAAAGTTTATGACAAATACTCCAAAAAACCAAAAATTCAAACCCACACAAAATTTACAACTTAGCCTAGACCTGGAACCAGCTGTCGTCAAAGCAACGACGAACTACTCCACATCGACGTCACATGCGCATTGGACCGGAAAATTTTTACTTTTTCTAATATGACGCATTGAGTGCGAACATCTCTCTACGCTCGCTAGATTATCAACTTGTCAGATTTGAAAATCAGGAGAAGATTCCGGAAACACCGACATGGTGGAATCAATCTAGCGATTCGAGAAAAGTGGGATTTTATCTATTTGCATTGCACATTAAGCAAAGTTGTCGTGGCCGAGTAGTTAAGGCGAAAGATTTAAAATCTGTTGGGCTCTGCCCGCGTAGGTTCGAATCCTGCCGACAACGCGGAATTGAAATTATGTTTTCATAAGAGATTCGAGAAAAGTGGGATCTTATTTATTTGCATTGAACATTAGGCACAGTTGTCGTGGCCGAGTGGTTAAGGCGACAGACTTGAAATCTGTTGGGCTCTGCCCGCGTAGGTTCGAACCCTGCCGATAACGCGGAATTGAAATTATGTTTTCATAAGAGATTCGAGAAAAGTGGGATCTTATTTATTTGCATTGAACATTAGGCACAGTTGTCGTGGCCGAGTGGTTAAGGCGACAGACTAGAAATCTGTTGGGCTCTGCCTGCGTAGGTTCGAATCCTGCCGACAACGCGGGATTGAAATTATGTTTTCATAAGAGATTCGAGAAAAGTGGGATCTTATTTATTTGCATTGAACATTAAGCACAGTTGTCGTGGCCGAGTGGTTAAGGCGACAGACTTGAAATCTGTTGGGCTCTGCCTGCGTTGGTTCGAATCCTGCCGACAACAACTAGCTAACTACGTTTAACTTAATACTCGGATACCGCGCGGATATTTGCAAGCTTCATCAAAATATTTAACGGTGTACTAAAGCAGCCAAATTAAATAATTAAATTTGTAAATAACGCAATCGTAAATTGCTTGCAGTGTTAAACCGTTCTGGTATCATTCATGTTTGATTAACGTTATGGTTAATTTGATGTAATCTTTACAAATATTAGTTAAAACACTTTAAAAATATTAGGTTTTGAAAATAAATTTATTCGATTTGACACCAGTTACTTAAACCAAATGACTAGGCTAAGTAAGTATTATTTATGAGACTCTACTTTACTACCTAGCGGATACGTGCCTTAACAACAAAAATAATGCATATTGACATTGGCGCCAAAACTCTGTTGAAAATTTTGTTGAATTTCTTCTTAGGGTATAGTTATGTTTTCAATATTTTCAGGCCCACATCTGGCCTGTTTGTCCAGGGAGCGCAACAAAATCTAGAAGAGACTTGAAAACATACGTAGCTTCATAACTTCATTGTTTAAAGGAAAAAATATTGCTGAGTAACCGGCAATGGCAATTTGTATCATACAACACCGTACTACAATAAACAAATAACAAATTCAAAGTCCTATTAGGGCATGCTTGAAGAATAATGCATTTTTTGTATCAGGACGTGGCATTGTTAAACAATGAATTAGCCAATAATTACAATTTCGAGCAAGACGCTGGCACTTACACGTTTTCCCTTGGAATTCACCTTGGAGCAAATTTTGTGGGTATCTGAAATCAGCTCTGGAATTTGCGCGCGATTTTCGAACCTTATTTGCCAGTATTCGGCCTTCATTCATTCATATGGCTTGTGTAGTTAAAGTGGTTGGTTGGTACTTGGTAGTTAAGAGTAAGTGAAGAATAATGTAGGTAACTTACAATCTATAAACCAGGTTTAAGTTTAGGTTTAGTTTAGTAATGTATTAACCAGGTATATATTTATGCAATGAATTTAAATACGATCGAGTTGAGGTTTTGTTGGGAAATACGTTAGTTAATAAGCGAAGGATTATTAGTGCTTTACGTTTAACTTAATACTCGGATACCGCGCGGATATTTGCAAGCTTCATCAAAATATTTAACGGTGTACTAAAGCAGCCAAATTAAATAATTAAATTTGTAAGTAACGCAATCGTAAATTGCTTGCAGTGTTAAACCGTTCTGGTATCATTCATGTTTGATTAACGTTATGGTTAATTTGATGTAATCTTTACAAATATTAGTTAAAACTACTTACTAATAATATCTTTTTGCTTGCAGATTTCTCTGCGTAGGTGTGGTGATAAATTTGTTGAATATTTTTGCACTGATTGTATGTTTACTGATTTACTGATGATGATTTACTGAAGGCATGTGGCTTAACTATAAGGTAGATAATCGAGTAACACTCGGTTTCAAAAGCTCTCTGCAGAAAACAGAATGATCAGACGTGACTATCTGATTGATGGATGTTCTGTCAGGTATGCGGGTAATGTTTTTTGTTTCGCGATTTGGCTCGCGAGTCGGTTCTTTGCTCTTTGGAGTTGGGTTTTGTATTAGTTGTAGTATTTTTTGCATAGTCGTTGTTGGTGGCTTTTGCACATTTACGTGTCTTGAATGTTTTGGCTTTCGTGGTTTAAGTTTCGATTTATTGCTGTTGAGCTCTCTGCGCGCGCTTTCGCGATGATTCTTTGTCGCTGTTGCTTTGCTGCGCTTTGGCGTTTATTTCTTTGTTGGGGTCGGTAAAATATTGGTTTTATTTTGGTGTTTATTATTTTTGTAGTTTGAGTATTGTTCTGGCCATACAGTTAACTTAATGGAAATCAGTGATGTTTTGTCTGAATTTGTTACATTCCGTTATCTGGATTCTGGTTGGAGAATTTGCGCACAACAAACCCTGCATCAGACAATCTGTTTTAAAAGAGATTTTTTATGTGTAAAGCTGATTCGATATCTACCAATCTGAAACTTCTCGTACTGTAAACTGATTATTACAAGATCTTCACAGGGCAGCTTTAACAGGCGGACAATGTGGGAACAGCAACTTGCCTTGATTTTCAGTTAAGCAATATTGGCTAAAATTAAATTTTTAGATTAAATTAAAAGTTCCTGATGAGGAAAATAACGTGATGAAAATGAGGCAGAGTTGAAGTTGCAGGGTTTGTTGCGAGATTCAGTCGACAGAGAAAAAATGTTAAGATGTTTATTAAGGTGAAACCAGCATGATGTTTTACTGTGTGATGGCAGTAGCGACAAGGTATTTTTAATTACGTTTCTACATTTCGAGGTTTATTTCATCGGGTGACGTCAGTTACGGTTCCACCTTTCCTTGTCATCTCTCCCATTCAGCTGCTGCTCTCCTGGTAATTTGAAATCTATTTTATTGGCATCCATTTTTCTTAATCTTTTATCATAATTTAACTGTTTAAAATAAGAAATTCTTCCGCTTCGTATTCAACAATTTTGGAAATCTATTAATTTCCAAACCTTAAAAGACAACCTGCTTTTAATTTTCAGGACGGCCATGCCAAGAAAACTACGGTAAAAGCCCAACCTTTTAGATGATTCGTCAGACATCATGACAGACATCAGACGTCACGAAATTGGGCAGGTTTTCATTGCACCTCTTGTATTTATTAGCACACAATGTCAACATGCAATCCAACATATTTAATTTAAGAGAATGCAATCCAAATCCATCGCTCCAGCTTCCGCTTCCAGCTTTCCAGACGTGTTTCCAGCTCGTTACCGGTAAGCCAAATGTTAGGAACTTGTTTTCGTTCTACGCTAGCATAAGACCTAGCTGGTTTCCTGTCATTGATTAAGGCCAGTTGATATTAATAGTATAATAATATTAATTGATTAATGGTGTAAGTAGCGTACAGTATAATTGACTGAACACTCGTTTTTCAGGATTATAAACAAGACCATAATCGAAAGCAGTAGTAGGCTAAGTGGCAGATATTTAGACTGTTAACAGCGTGCTGGTAACCAACGAGGGACGATGAGAAGTAACGATGAGATAAACACGGAAGAGAGAGAAAGCTTCCGACCACAAGTTGTGGTCGTGAGTCGTAGGTTTTCGGTTTAGGCGGCACTACCATCGCACATTGCGCCCCTGGTGTAGAAATGTTAAACCATGTATGGAGCAGTAATATGCCGCCATGTTGGCATGCAGATGAATTGGTTTATACCAAAGGGACATTATGTTATCAGACTAATATAACTTTAAGAATTCATTGAATCTACTGCAATGAAAGACAATGACAATTTGTATTTTTGTGCATTTTTCTCCTTCCTTCCTTCTCTCTTTTTCTATTATTTTTGTCGTCGGTAAGGGGCGTCAATGCAAATGCGAAAGTAATTTTATTTCAGTTACCTCCGGGATATATCAGATATAGCTGAGGTAGAAAAGTTTAGAAGATCCCAGGTGAATGCGGAGTTCAGTTTGGTGTCGTAAGTAAAAAGGCCAAGTGTAAGATATTTTTGATCTTGTGACTGGTTTGAAGCACAACAGCTTGTCTATGTTGAATTGAAACTTCATTGCTTGCCTTAAGGCTCATATTTGTGGGCCGGTTTGTCTGACTTGTTTAATAACGATAAGGATTTGGTCAGGGCTGCAAGTTGTATTTTGTTTGATGCTGAAACACAGTTCGCGCTTGTTGCTGAATTTGGTATTTGTTTGACCTTTGTTGTACACTTCGATGTTCTTGTTGTCAGCCTTTGTCCCTGCTTTGTTGCTGCTGCTCTCTGCGCGCGCTTTAGCGTCTAGGTCGTTGTTGTATTTCTACGCGTTGGCGTTTGTACAGTATTTTGTACAGAATCAGTAGTCACTGAATTAGTGATTTTTTTTGGATTTTTCTTGTTGGAGTTTATTGATTTATTTTGTTCTGTCCATTCAGTGACCTTCAGTATAAATATGTTCAGTTTCTCTGGATCCTGTTCAAAATTTGAGCTCGAGATATCTGGCATCTGGTGTTTCACGAGAATTTGTTCCCTCAAAGCTTATCTAGAATCTGCAAATCTGAACATTTCTTGCTGTGAACTGAACATGACAAGATTTGAACCAGAACTATAGCATATGTGAGCAGTGTAGAAGCTTAAAAATCTGCGTCGGCTTTGTTCAGTTCAGTAAGATTGTGTTGCGTGTGTTTTAAACTTTATTTAACATTATGGTCACGGTGCCAAAAGTTCACCTTTTACAGATGACGCAAGTGGTGACGTGTTAAGCATAGGCTACTCTCCGACGACGTTAATATTTGCAAGGTATGTTGTAAATATTTTTTGGACTTCTAGCTAACTAGCTAACTAGCTAACTAGCTAACTAGCTAACTAGCTAACTAGCTAACTAGCTAACTAGCTAACTAGCTAACTAGCTAACTAGCTAACTAGCTAACTAGCTAACTAGCTAACTAGCTAACTAGCTAACTAGCTAACTAGCTAACTAGCTAACTAGCTAACTAGCTAACTAGCTAACTAGCTAACTAGCTAACTAGCTAACTAGCTAACTAGCTAACTAGCTAACTAGCTAACTAGCTAACTAGCTAACTAGCTAACTAGCTAACTAGCTAACTAGCTAACTAGCTAACTAGCTAACTAGCTAACTAGCTAACTAGCTAACTAGCTAACTAGCTAACTAGCTAACTAGCTAACTAGCTAACTAGCTAACTAGCTAACTAGCTAACTAGCTAACTAGCTAACTAGCTAACTAGCTAACTAGCTAACTAGCTAACTAGCTAACTAGCTAACTAGCTAACTAGCTAACTAGCTAACTAGCTAACTAGCTAACTAGCTAACTAGCTAACTAGCTAACTAGCTAACTAGCTAACTAGCTAACTAGCTAACTAGCTAACTAGCTAACTAGCTAACTAGCTAACTAGCTAACTAGCTAACTAGCTAACTAGCTAACTAGCTAACTAGCTAACTAGCTAACTAGCTAACTAGCTAACTAGCTAACTAGCTAACTAGCTAACTAGCTAACTAGCTAACTAGCTAACTAGCTAACTAGCTAACTAGCTAACTAGCTAACTAGCTAACTAGCTAACTAGCTAACTAGCTAACTAGCTAACTAGCTAACTAGCTAACTAGCTAACTAGCTAACTAGCTAACTAGCTAACTAGCTAACTAGCTAACTAGCTAACTAGCTAACTAGCTAACTAGCTAACTAGCTAACTAGCTAACTAGCTAACTAGCTAACTAGCTAACTAGCTAACTAGCTAACTAGCTAACTAGCTAACTAGCTAACTAGCTAACTAGCTAACTAGCTAACTAGCTAACTAGCTAACTAGCTAACTAGCTAACTAGCTAACTAGCTAACTAGCTAACTAGCTAACTAGCTAACTAGCTAACTAGCTAACTAGCTAACTAGCTAACTAGCTAACTAGCTAACTAGCTAACTAGCTAACTAGCTAACTAGCTAACTAGCTAACTAGCTAACTAGCTAACTAGCTAACTAGCTAACTAGCTAACTAGCTAACTAGCTAACTAGCTAACTAGCTAACTAGCTAACTAGCTAACTAGCTAACTAGCTAACTAGCTAACTAGCTAACTAGCTAACTAGCTAACTAGCTAACTAGCTAACTAGCTAACTAGCTAACTAGCTAACTAGCTAACTAGCTAACTAGCTAACTAGCTAACTAGCTAACTAGCTAACTAGCTAACTAGCTAACTAGCTAACTAGCTAACTAGCTAACTAGCTAACTAGCTAACTAGCTAACTAGCTAACTAGCTAACTAGCTAACTAGCTAACTAGCTAACTAGCTAACTAGCTAACTAGCTAACTAGCTAACTAGCTAACTAGCTAACTAGCTAACTAGCTAACTAGCTAACTAGCTAACTAGCTAACTAGCTAACTAGCTAACTAGCTAACTAGCTAACTAGCTAACTAGCTAACTAGCTAACTAGCTAACTAGCTAACTAGCTAACTAGCTAACTAGCTAACTAGCTAACTAGCTAACTAGCTAACTAGCTAACTAGCTAACTAGCTAACTAGCTAACTAGCTAACTAGCTAACTAGCTAACTAGCTAACTAGCTAACTAGCTAACTAGCTAACTAGCTAACTAGCTAACTAGCTAACTAGCTAACTAGCTAACTAGCTAACTAGCTAACTAGCTAACTAGCTAACTAGCTAACTAGCTAACTAGCTAACTAGCTAACTAGCTAACTAGCTAACTAGCTAACTAGCTAACTAGCTAACTAGCTAACTAGCTAACTAGCTAACTAGCTAACTAGCTAACTAGCTAACTAGCTAACTAGCTAACTAGCTAACTAGCTAACTAGCTAACTAGCTAACTAGCTAACTAGCTAACTAGCTAACTAGCTAACTAGCTAACTAGCTAACTAGCTAACTAGCTAACTAGCTAACTAGCTAACTAGCTAACTAGCTAACTAGCTAACTAGCTAACTAGCTAACTAGCTAACTAGCTAACTAGCTAACTAGCTAACTAGCTAACTAGCTAACTAGCTAACTAGCTAACTAGCTAACTAGCTAACTAGCTAACTAGCTAACTAGCTAACTAGCTAACTAGCTAACTAGCTAACTAGCTAACTAGCTAACTAGCTAACTAGCTAACTAGCTAACTAGCTAACTAGCTAACTAGCTAACTAGCTAACTAGCTAACTAGCTAACTAGCTAACTAGCTAACTAGCTAACTAGCTAACTAGCTAACTAGCTAACTAGCTAACTAGCTAACTAGCTAACTAGCTAACTAGCTAACTAGCTAACTAGCTAACTAGCTAACTAGCTAACTAGCTAACTAGCTAACTAGCTAACTAGCTAACTAGCTAACTAGCTAACTAGCTAACTAGCTAACTAGCTAACTAGCTAACTAGCTAACTAGCTAACTAGCTAACTAGCTAACTAGCTAACTAGCTAACTAGCTAACTAGCTAACTAGCTAACTAGCTAACTAGCTAACTAGCTAACTAGCTAACTAGCTAACTAGCTAACTAGCTAACTAGCTAACTAGCTAACTAGCTAACTAGCTAACTAGCTAACTAGCTAACTAGCTAACTAGCTAACTAGCTAACTAGCTAACTAGCTAACTAGCTAACTAGCTAACTAGCTAACTAGCTAACTAGCTAACTAGCTAACTAGCTAACTAGCTAACTAGCTAACTAGCTAACTAGCTAACTAGCTAACTAGCTAACTAGCTAACTAGCTAACTAGCTAACTAGCTAACTAGCTAACTAGCTAACTAGCTAACTAGCTAACTAGCTAACTAGCTAACTAGCTAACTAGCTAACTAGCTAACTAGCTAACTAGCTAACTAGCTAACTAGCTAACTAGCTAACTAGCTAACTAGCTAACTAGCTAACTAGCTAACTAGCTAACTAGCTAACTAGCTAACTAGCTAACTAGCTAACTAGCTAACTAGCTAACTAGCTAACTAGCTAACTAGCTAACTAGCTAACTAGCTAACTAGCTAACTAGCTAACTAGCTAACTAGCTAACTAGCTAACTAGCTAACTAGCTAACTAGCTAACTAGCTAACTAGCTAACTAGCTAACTAGCTAACTAGCTAACTAGCTAACTAGCTAACTAGCTAACTAGCTAACTAGCTAACTAGCTAACTAGCTAACTAGCTAACTAGCTAACTAGCTAACTAGCTAACTAGCTAACTAGCTAACTAGCTAACTAGCTAACTAGCTAACTAGCTAACTAGCTAACTAGCTAACTAGCTAACTAGCTAACTAGCTAACTAGCTAACTAGCTAACTAGCTAACTAGCTAACTAGCTAACTAGCTAACTAGCTAACTAGCTAACTAGCTAACTAGCTAACTAGCTAACTAGCTAACTAGCTAACTAGCTAACTAGCTAACTAGCTAACTAGCTAACTAGCTAACTAGCTAACTAGCTAACTAGCTAACTAGCTAACTAGCTAACTAGCTAACTAGCTAACTAGCTAACTAGCTAACTAGCTAACTAGCTAACTAGCTAACTAGCTAACTAGCTAACTAGCTAACTAGCTAACTAGCTAACTAGCTAACTAGCTAACTAGCTAACTAGCTAACTAGCTAACTAGCTAACTAGCTAACTAGCTAACTAGCTAACTAGCTAACTAGCTAACTAGCTAACTAGCTAACTAGCTAACTAGCTAACTAGCTAACTAGCTAACTAGCTAACTAGCTAACTAGCTAACTAGCTAACTAGCTAACTAGCTAACTAGCTAACTAGCTAACTAGCTAACTAGCTAACTAGCTAACTAGCTAACTAGCTAACTAGCTAACTAGCTAACTAGCTAACTAGCTAACTAGCTAACTAGCTAACTAGCTAACTAGCTAACTAGCTAACTAGCTAACTAGCTAACTAGCTAACTAGCTAACTAGCTAACTAGCTAACTAGCTAACTAGCTAACTAGCTAACTAGCTAACTAGCTAACTAGCTAACTAGCTAACTAGCTAACTAGCTAACTAGCTAACTAGCTAACTAGCTAACTAGCTAACTAGCTAACTAGCTAACTAGCTAACTAGCTAACTAGCTAACTAGCTAACTAGCTAACTAGCTAACTAGCTAACTAGCTAACTAGCTAACTAGCTAACTAGCTAACTAGCTAACTAGCTAACTAGCTAACTAGCTAACTAGCTAACTAGCTAACTAGCTAACTAGCTAACTAGCTAACTAGCTAACTAGCTAACTAGCTAACTAGCTAACTAGCTAACTAGCTAACTAGCTAACTAGCTAACTAGCTAACTAGCTAACTAGCTAACTAGCTAACTAGCTAACTAGCTAACTAGCTAACTAGCTAACTAGCTAACTAGCTAACTAGCTAACTAGCTAACTAGCTAACTAGCTAACTAGCTAACTAGCTAACTAGCTAACTAGCTAACTAGCTAACTAGCTAACTAGCTAACTAGCTAACTAGCTAACTAGCTAACTAGCTAACTAGCTAACTAGCTAACTAGCTAACTAGCTAACTAGCTAACTAGCTAACTAGCTAACTAGCTAACTAGCTAACTAGCTAACTAGCTAACTAGCTAACTAGCTAACTAGCTAACTAGCTAACTAGCTAACTAGCTAACTAGCTAACTAGCTAACTAGCTAACTAGCTAACTAGCTAACTAGCTAACTAGCTAACTAGCTAACTAGCTAACTAGCTAACTAGCTAACTAGCTAACTAGCTAACTAGCTAACTAGCTAACTAGCTAACTAGCTAACTAGCTAACTAGCTAACTAGCTAACTAGCTAACTAGCTAACTAGCTAACTAGCTAACTAGCTAACTAGCTAACTAGCTAACTAGCTAACTAGCTAACTAGCTAACTAGCTAACTAGCTAACTAGCTAACTAGCTAACTAGCTAACTAGCTAACTAGCTAACTAGCTAACTAGCTAACTAGCTAACTAGCTAACTAGCTAACTAGCTAACTAGCTAACTAGCTAACTAGCTAACTGTGCGGTTGTAGGGTGTTTTGGTATCAAATGGAGGCTTGGATTCAAATCCCATACTAACTTTGTGTCTTATTGCGTTACATACACCTACGATCTGCCCAGCACCACCTCCAGGAAGTATGCTTATGCAGACGACCTGGCACTCCTGCATTCTGCCGGAGACTGGCAGTCGATGGAGAGGCATCTTAGCCAAGACATGCAAACACTAACAGCATATCTCCAGAAATGGAAGCTGCAGCTCAGCAAGGCAAAGACAGTGTCGGCGGTCTTCCACCTCAACAACAAAGAAGCACAGCGTGAGATAAACCTCATTATTGATTGGGAAACCCTGCCCTACAGAGCCGAGCCCACCTACCTCGGCGTGACCTTGGACAGGGCACTCACGTATCGTCGACACTTGGAGTTACTGCGCAATAAACTATCTGCGCGCGTCGCACTCCTAAGGCGGCTGGCGGGCTCAGGTTGGGGGGCCGGCTCAAAAACCTTCAACACAGCCACCCTGGCACTTGTCCACTCCACCGCCGAGTAATGCGCACCAGTGTGGTGTCGTAGCTCCCATACCCGCCATATTAACACCGCCATCAACGACGCGCTGCGTATTGTGACTGGTTGCCTGCGTCCCACTCCAACGGACTACCTACCAATCCTTGCAGGCATCCAACCTGCTGAGCTACGCCGCAAAGGAGCCATGATTTCCCTCGCCCGCCGCGCTTTGGACCCTAAACACGTGGCGTGGGTTCGAATCCCACTTCTGACAGTAGCTTTGGAAAGTTTTACTTCACATATATGCTAACTTTGTGTCGGATTGCATTGAAGCGGATAGTAAAATCGAACATTGAGAAGCTTATGTCTTAATTCAAAAACGGTTCCATCAAGTAATTGTTTCCGACTTTCTAGGCTGGATTGTTTTTTAAAGCGTGAAAATGTTAACGGTTGGTATGAGTTTGTCTCTGTGGCGCAATGGATTAGCGCGCTGGACTTCTAATCCAGATGTTCCGGGTTCGAGTCCCGGCAGGGATGATTGGCTTAATATTTTTAAAATCTTATCACTTAACTGTACATAGTTTCATCCTAAATTGAGCATACCGTTAACATCATCGTCTACGTCTTCCATAAAGTGAAACTAGAACGAAACAACTTTGCCTGCTTCGTTGTATTTATCCTCGATTAAACATCGTTGCATGCATCTGTGAATTTTATACAGCCACGCAGAAAAACAACCGTGATATTAGTGCTAAATTAAGCCCTTTCCTGGTTTTGTGGTAAGTATTATAAGAACTGAGATGCATACAAAACATCGAGGTCAGGATGGATGGCCGAGTGGTCTAAGGCGCCAGACTCAAGCAGAGGGTTAGCCGATTTGTGCGGCTCTAGGGTGTTCTGGTCTCCGAATGGAGACGTGGAATCTAGCTAACTAGCTAACTAGCTACCTACTACTACTACTAAACTACTACTAGAGTACTAGAGTCTCATTTCCATGTCTTTTTACATTTAAAGCTATTTTAGCTGTGGTCCTTGTTCTTAAGGGGTCATGTCCCAATTCAAAGAGATAGGCTTTTCAATGCAAAATACATTAAATCAAGAAGCTACCAACGCAAAACTACATCATAAACCTACCCTGAATTTTGGCTTGCAACGAGACCTAGGTTATGTCTGTCTACAGTCTTTATTTGGACAAAATCCATGTACTCAGTTTTCTATAACAGTTGCCTACACTTTACAACAAGTTTTTAGCTTAAAAGTTTATGACAAATACTCCAAAAAACCAAAAATTCAAACCCACACAAAATTTACAACTTAGCCTAGACCTGGAACCAGCTGTCGTCAAAGCAACGACGAACTACTCCACATCGACGTCACATGCGCATTGGACCGGAAAATTTTTACTTTTTCTAATATGACGCATTGAGTGCGAACATCTCTCTACGCTCGCTAGATTATCAACTTGTCAGATTTGAAAATCAGGAGAAGATTCCGGAAACACCGACATGGTGGAATCAATCTAGCGATTCGAGAAAAGTGGGATTTTATCTATTTGCATTGCACATTAAGCAAAGTTGTCGTGGCCGAGTAGTTAAGGCGAAAGATTTAAAATCTGTTGGGCTCTGCCCGCGTAGGTTCGAATCCTGCCGACAACGCGGAATTGAAATTATGTTTTCATAAGAGATTCGAGAAAAGTGGGATCTTATTTATTTGCATTGAACATTAGGCACAGTTGTCGTGGCCGAGTGGTTAAGGCGACAGACTTGAAATCTGTTGGGCTCTGCCCGCGTAGGTTCGAACCCTGCCGATAACGCGGAATTGAAATTATGTTTTCATAAGAGATTCGAGAAAAGTGGGATCTTATTTATTTGCATTGAACATTAGGCACAGTTGTCGTGGCCGAGTGGTTAAGGCGACAGACTAGAAATCTGTTGGGCTCTGCCTGCGTAGGTTCGAATCCTGCCGACAACGCGGGATTGAAATTATGTTTTCATAAGAGATTCGAGAAAAGTGGGATCTTATTTATTTGCATTGAACATTAAGCACAGTTGTCGTGGCCGAGTGGTTAAGGCGACAGACTAGAAATCTGTTGGGCTCTGCCTGCGTTGGTTCGAATCCTGCCGACAACAACTAGCTAACTACGTTTAACTTAATACTCGGATACCGCGCGGATATTTGCAAGCTTCATCAAAATATTTAACGGTGTACTAAAGCAGCCAAATTAAATAATTAAATTTGTAAATAACGCAATCGTAAATTGCTTGCAGTGTTAAACCGTTCTGGTATCATTCATGTTTGATTAACGTTATGGTTAATTTGATGTAATCTTTACAAATATTAGTTAAAACACTTTAAAAATATTAGGTTTTGAAAATAAATTTATTCGATTTGACACCAGTTACTTAAACCAAATGACTAGGCTAAGTAAGTATTATTTATGAGACTCTACTTTACTACCTAGCGGATACGTGCCTTAACAACAAAAATAATGCATATTGACATTGGCGCCAAAACTCTGTTGAAAATTTTGTTGAATTTCTTCTTAGGGTATAGTTATGTTTTCAATATTTTCAGGCCCACATCTGGCCTGTTTGTCCAGGGAGCGCAACAAAATCTAGAAGAGACTTGAAAACATACGTAGCTTCATAACTTCATTGTTTAAAGGAAAAAATATTGCTGAGTAACCGGCAATGGCAATTTGTATCATACAACACCGTACTACAATAAACAAATAACAAATTCAAAGTCCTATTAGGGCATGCTTGAAGAATAATGCATTTTTTGTATCAGGACGTGGCATTGTTAAACAATAAATTAGCCAATAATTACAATTTCGAGCAAGACGCTGGCACTTACACGTTTTCCCTTGGAATTCACCTTGGAGCAAATTTTGTGGGTATCTGAAATCAGCTCTGGAATTTGCGCGCGATTTTCGAACCTTATTTGCCAGTATTCGGCCTTCATTCATTCATATGGCTTGTGTAGTTAAAGTGGTTGGTTGGTACTTGGTAGTTAAGAGTAAGTGAAGAATAATGTAGGTAACTTACAATCTATAAACCAGGTTTAAGTTTAGGTTTAGTTTAGTAATGTATTAACCAGGTATATATTTATGCAATGAATTTAAATACGATCGAGTTGAGGTTTTGTTGGGAAATACGTTAGTTAATAAGCGAAGGATTATTAGTGCTTTACGTTTAACTTAATACTCGGATACCGCGCGGATATTTGCAAGCTTCATCAAAATATTTAACGGTGTACTAAAGCAGCCAAATTAAATAATTAAATTTGTAAGTAACGCAATCGTAAATTGCTTGCAGTGTTAAACCGTTCTGGTATCATTCATGTTTGATTAACGTTATGGTTAATTTGATGTAATCTTTACAAATATTAGTTAAAACTACTTACTAATAATATCTTTTTGCTTGCAGATTTCTCTGCGTAGGTGTGGTGATAAATTTGTTGAATATTTTTGCACTGATTGTATGTTTACTGATTTACTGATGATGATTTACTGAAGGCATGTGGCTTAACTATAAGGTAGATAATCGAGTAACACTCGGTTTCAAAAGCTCTCTGCAGAAAACAGAATGATCAGACGTGACTATCTGATTGATGGATGTTCTGTCAGGTATGCGGGTAATGTTTTTTGTTTCGCGATTTGGCTCGCGAGTCGGTTCTTTGCTCTTTGGAGTTGGGTTTTGTATTAGTTGTAGTATTTTTTGCATAGTCGTTGTTGGTGGCTTTTGCACATTTACGTGTCTTGAATGTTTTGGCTTTCGTGGTTTAAGTTTCGATTTATTGCTGTTGAGCTCTCTGCGCGCGCTTTCGCGATGATTCTTTGTCGCTGTTGCTTTGCTGCGCTTTGGCGTTTATTTCTTTGTTGGGGTCGGTAAAATATTGGTTTTATTTTGGTGTTTATTATTTTTGTAGTTTGAGTATTGTTCTGGCCATACAGTTAACTTAATGGAAATCAGTGATGTTTTGTCTGAATTTGTTACATTCCGTTATCTGGATTCTGGTTGGAGAATTTGCGCACAACAAACCCTGCATCAGACAATCTGTTTTAAAAGAGATTTTTTATGTGTAAAGCTGATTCGATATCTACCAATCTGAAACTTCTCGTACTGTAAACTGATTATTACAAGATCTTCACAGGGCAGCTTTAACAGGCGGACAATGTGGGAACAGCAACTTGCCTTGATTTTCAGTTAAGCAATATTGGCTAAAATTAAATTTTTAGATTAAATTAAAAGTTCCTGATGAGGAAAATAACGTGATGAAAATGAGGCAGAGTTGAAGTTGCAGGGTTTGTTGCGAGATTCAGTCGACAGAGAAAAAATGTTAAGATGTTTATTAAGGTGAAACCAGCATGATGTTTTACTGTGTGATGGCAGTAGCGACAAGGTATTTTTAATTACGTTTCTACATTTCGAGGTTTATTTCATCGGGTGACGTCAGTTACGGTTCCACCTTTCCTTGTCATCTCTCCCATTCAGCTGCTGCTCTCCTGGTAATTTGAAATCTATTTTATTGGCATCCATTTTTCTTAATCTTTTATCATAATTTAACTGTTTAAAATAAGAAATTCTTCCGCTTCGTATTCAACAATTTTGGAAATCTATTAATTTCCAAACCTTAAAAGACAACCTGCTTTTAATTTTCAGGACGGCCATGCCAAGAAAACTACGGTAAAAGCCCAACCTTTTAGATGATTCGTCAGACATCATGACAGACATCAGACGTCACGAAATTGGGCAGGTTTTCATTGCACCTCTTGTATTTATTAGCACACAATGTCAACATGCAATCCAACATATTTAATTTAAGAGAATGCAATCCAAATCCATCGCTCCAGCTTCCGCTTCCAGCTTTCCAGACGTGTTTCCAGCTCGTTACCGGTAAGCCAAATGTTAGGAACTTGTTTTCGTTCTACGCTAGCATAAGACCTAGCTGGTTTCCTGTCATTGATTAAGGCCAGTTGATATTAATAGTATAATAATATTAATTGATTAATGGTGTAAGTAGCGTACAGTATAATTGACTGAACACTCGTTTTTCAGGATTATAAACAAGACCATAATCGAAAGCAGTAGTAGGCTAAGTGGCAGATATTTAGACTGTTAACAGCGTGCTGGTAACCAACGAGGGACGATGAGAAGTAACGATGAGATAAACACGGAAGAGAGAGAAAGCTTCCGACCACAAGTTGTGGTCGTGAGTCGTAGGTTTTCGGTTTAGGCGGCACTACCATCGCACATTGCGCCCCTGGTGTAGAAATGTTAAACCATGTATGGAGCAGTAATATGCCGCCATGTTGGCATGCAGATGAATTGGTTTATACCAAAGGGACATTATGTTATCAGACTAATATAACTTTAAGAATTCATTGAATCTACTGCAATGAAAGACAATGACAATTTGTATTTTTGTGCATTTTTCTCCTTCCTTCCTTCTCTCTTTTTCTATTATTTTTGTCGTCGGTAAGGGGCGTCAATGCAAATGCGAAAGTAATTTTATTTCAGTTACCTCCGGGATATATCAGATATAGCTGAGGTAGAAAA
Organism: Clavelina lepadiformis; assembly: GCF_947623445.1. NCBI lineage: Eukaryota > Metazoa > Chordata > Ascidiacea > Aplousobranchia > Clavelinidae > Clavelina > Clavelina lepadiformis. The sequence continues at coordinate 17,723,810 of NC_135246.1, read as the reverse complement.
GTTTAGAAGATCCCAGGTGAATGCGGAGTTCAGTTTGGTGTCGTAAGTAAAAAGGCCAAGTGTAAGATATTTTTGATCTTGTGACTGGTTTGAAGCACAACAGCTTGTCTATGTTGAATTGAAACTTCATTGCTTGCCTTAAGGCTCATATTTGTGGGCCGGTTTGTCTGACTTGTTTAATAACGATAAGGATTTGGTCAGGGCTGCAAGTTGTATTTTGTTTGATGCTGAAACACAGTTCGCGCTTGTTGCTGAATTTGGTATTTGTTTGACCTTTGTTGTACACTTCGATGTTCTTGTTGTCAGCCTTTGTCCCTGCTTTGTTGCTGCTGCTCTCTGCGCGCGCTTTAGCGTCTAGGTCGTTGTTGTATTTCTACGCGTTGGCGTTTGTACAGTATTTTGTACAGAATCAGTAGTCACTGAATTAGTGATTTTTTTTGGATTTTTCTTGTTGGAGTTTATTGATTTATTTTGTTCTGTCCATTCAGTGACCTTCAGTATAAATATGTTCAGTTTCTCTGGATCCTGTTCAAAATTTGAGCTCGAGATATCTGGCATCTGGTGTTTCACGAGAATTTGTTCCCTCAAAGCTTATCTAGAATCTGCAAATCTGAACATTTCTTGCTGTGAACTGAACATGACAAGATTTGAACCAGAACTATAGCATATGTGAGCAGTGTAGAAGCTTAAAAATCTGCGTCGGCTTTGTTCAGTTCAGTAAGATTGTGTTGCGTGTGTTTTAAACTTTATTTAACATTATGGTCACGGTGCCAAAAGTTCACCTTTTACAGATGACGCAAGTGGTGACGTGTTAAGCATAGGCTACTCTCCGACGACGTTAATATTTGCAAGGTATGTTGTAAATATTTTTTGGACTTCTAGCTGACTAGCTGACTAGCTGACTAGCTGACTAGCTGACTAGCTGACTAGCTGACTAGCTGACTAGCTGACTAGCTGACTAGCTGACTAGCTGACTAGCTGACTAGCTGACTAGCTGACTAGCTGACTAGCTGACTAGCTGACTAGCTGACTAGCTGACTAGCTGACTAGCTGACTAGCTGACTAGCTGACTAGCTGACTAGCTGACTAGCTGACTAGCTGACTAGCTGACTAGCTGACTAGCTGACTAGCTGACTAGCTGACTAGCTGACTAGCTGACTAGCTGACTAGCTGACTAGCTGACTAGCTGACTAGCTGACTAGCTGACTAGCTGACTAGCTGACTAGCTGACTAGCTGACTAGCTGACTAGCTGACTAGCTGACTAGCTGACTAGCTGACTAGCTGACTAGCTGACTAGCTGACTAGCTGACTAGCTGACTAGCTGACTAGCTGACTAGCTGACTAGCTGACTAGCTGACTAGCTGACTAGCTGACTAGCTGACTAGCTGACTAGCTGACTAGCTGACTAGCTGACTAGCTGACTAGCTGACTAGCTGACTAGCTGACTAGCTGACTAGCTGACTAGCTGACTAGCTGACTAGCTGACTAGCTGACTAGCTGACTAGCTGACTAGCTGACCAGCTGACCAGCTGACCAGCTGACCAGCTGACCAGCTGACCAGCTGACCAGCTGACCAGCTGACCAGCTGACCAGCTGACCAGCTGACCAGCTGACCAGCTGACCAGCTGACCAGCTGACCAGCTGACCAGCTGACCAGCTGACCAGCTGACCAGCTGACCAGCTGACCAGCTGACCAGCTGACCAGCTGACCAGCTGACCAGCTGACCAGCTGACCAGCTGACCAGCTGACCAGCTGACCAGCTGACCAGCTGACCAGCTGACCAGCTGACCAGCTGACCAGCTGACCAGCTGACCAGCTGACCAGCTGACCAGCTGACCAGCTGACCAGCTGACCAGCTGACCAGCTGACCAGCTGACCAGCTGACCAGCTGACCAGCTGACCAGCTGACCAGCTGACTAGCTAACTAGCTAACTGTGCGGTTGTAGGGTGTTTTGGTATCAAATGGAGGCTTGGATTCAAATCCCATACTAACTTTGTGTCTTATTGCGTTACATACACCTACGATCTGCCCAGCACCACCTCCAGGAAGTATGCTTATGCAGACGACCTGGCACTCCTGCATTCTGCCGGAGACTGGCAGTCGATGGAGAGGCATCTTAGCCAAGACATGCAAACACTAACAGCATATCTCCAGAAATGGAAGCTGCAGCTCAGCAAGGCAAAGACAGTGTCGGCGGTCTTCCACCTCAACAACAAAGAAGCACAGCGTGAGATAAACCTCATTATTGATTGGGAAACCCTGCCCTACAGAGCCGAGCCCACCTACCTCGGCGTGACCTTGGACAGGGCACTCACGTATCGTCGACACTTGGAGTTACTGCGCAATAAACTATCTGCGCGCGTCGCACTCCTAAGGCGGCTGGCGGGCTCAGGTTGGGGGGCCGGCTCAAAAACCTTCAACACAGCCACCCTGGCACTTGTCCACTCCACCGCCGAGTAATGCGCACCAGTGTGGTGTCGTAGCTCCCATACCCGCCATATTAACACCGCCATCAACGACGCGCTGCGTATTGTGACTGGTTGCCTGCGTCCCACTCCAACGGACTACCTACCAATCCTTGCAGGCATCCAACCTGCTGAGCTACGCCGCAAAGGAGCCATGATTTCCCTCGCCCGCCGCGCTTTGGACCCTAAACACGTGGCGTGGGTTCGAATCCCACTTCTGACAGTAGCTTTGGAAAGTTTTACTTCACATATATGCTAACTTTGTGTCGGATTGCATTGAAGCGGATAGTAAAATCGAACATTGAGAAGCTTATGTCTTAATTCAAAAACGGTTCCATCAAGTAATTGTTTCCGACTTTCTAGGCTGGATTGTTTTTTAAAGCGTGAAAATGTTAACGGTTGGTATGAGTTTGTCTCTGTGGCGCAATGGATTAGCGCGCTGGACTTCTAATCCAGATGTTCCGGGTTCGAGTCCCGGCAGGGATGATTGGCTTAATATTTTTAAAATCTTATCACTTAACTGTACATAGTTTCATCCTAAATTGAGCATACCGTTAACATCATCGTCTACGTCTTCCATAAAGTGAAACTAGAACGAAACAACTTTGCCTGCTTCGTTGTATTTATCCTCGATTAAACATCGTTGCATGCATCTGTGAATTTTATACAGCCACGCAGAAAAACAACCGTGATATTAGTGCTAAATTAAGCCCTTTCCTGGTTTTGTGGTAAGTATTATAAGAACTGAGATGCATACAAAACATCGAGGTCAGGATGGATGGCCGAGTGGTCTAAGGCGCCAGACTCAAGCAGAGGGTTAGCCGATTTGTGCGGCTCTAGGGTGTTCTGGTCTCCGAATGGAGACGTGGAATCTAGCTAACTAGCTAACTAGCTACCTACTACTACTACTAAACTACTACTAGAGTACTAGAGTCTCATTTCCATGTCTTTTTACATTTAAAGCTATTTTAGCTGTGGTCCTTGTTCTTAAGGGGTCATGTCCCAATTCAAAGAGATAGGCTTTTCAATGCAAAATACATTAAATCAAGAAGCTACCAACGCAAAACTACATCATAAACCTACCCTGAATTTTGGCTTGCAACGAGACCTAGGTTATGTCTGTCTACAGTCTTAATTTGGACAAAATCCATGTACTCAGTTTTCTATAACAGTTGCCTACACTTTACAACAAGTTTTTAGCTTAAAAGTTTATGACAAATACTCCAAAAAACCAAAAATTCAAACCCACACAAAATTTACAACTTAGCCTAGACCTGGAACCAGCTGTCGTCAAAGCAACGACGAACTACTCCACATCGACGTCACATGCGCATTGGACCGGAAAATTTTTACTTTTTCTAATATGACGCATTGAGTGCGAACATCTCTCTACGCTCGCTAGATTATCAACTTGTCAGATTTGAAAATCAGGAGAAGATTCCGGAAACACCGACATGGTGGAATCAATCTAGCGATTCGAGAAAAGTGGGATTTTATCTATTTGCATTGCACATTAAGCAAAGTTGTCGTGGCCGAGTAGTTAAGGCGAAAGATTTAAAATCTGTTGGGCTCTGCCCGCGTAGGTTCGAATCCTGCCGACAACGCGGAATTGAAATTATGTTTTCATAAGAGATTCGAGAAAAGTGGGATCTTATTTATTTGCATTGAACATTAGGCACAGTTGTCGTGGCCGAGTGGTTAAGGCGACAGACTTGAAATCTGTTGGGCTCTGCCCGCGTAGGTTCGAACCCTGCCGATAACGCGGAATTGAAATTATGTTTTCATAAGAGATTCGAGAAAAGTGGGATCTTATTTATTTGCATTGAACATTAGGCACAGTTGTCGTGGCCGAGTGGTTAAGGCGACAGACTAGAAATCTGTTGGGCTCTGCCTGCGTAGGTTCGAATCCTGCCGACAACGCGGGATTGAAATTATGTTTTCATAAGAGATTCGAGAAAAGTGGGATCTTATTTATTTGCATTGAACATTAAGCACAGTTGTCGTGGCCGAGTGGTTAAGGCGACAGACTTGAAATCTGTTGGGCTCTGCCTGCGTTGGTTCGAATCCTGCCGACAACAACTAGCTAACTACGTTTAACTTAATACTCGGATACCGCGCGGATATTTGCAAGCTTCATCAAAATATTTAACGGTGTACTAAAGCAGCCAAATTAAATAATTAAATTTGTAAATAACGCAATCGTAAATTGCTTGCAGTGTTAAACCGTTCTGGTATCATTCATGTTTGATTAACGTTATGGTTAATTTGATGTAATCTTTACAAATATTAGTTAAAACACTTTAAAAATATTAGGTTTTGAAAATAAATTTATTCGATTTGACACCAGTTACTTAAACCAAATGACTAGGCTAAGTAAGTATTATTTATGAGACTCTACTTTACTACCTAGCGGATACGTGCCTTAACAACAAAAATAATGCATATTGACATTGGCGCCAAAACTCTGTTGAAAATTTTGTTGAATTTCTTCTTAGGGTATAGTTATGTTTTCAATATTTTCAGGCCCACATCTGGCCTGTTTGTCCAGGGAGCGCAACAAAATCTAGAAGAGACTTGAAAACATACGTAGCTTCATAACTTCATTGTTTAAAGGAAAAAATATTGCTGAGTAACCGGCAATGGCAATTTGTATCATACAACACCGTACTACAATAAACAAATAACAAATTCAAAGTCCTATTAGGGCATGCTTGAAGAATAATGCATTTTTTGTATCAGGACGTGGCATTGTTAAACAATGAATTAGCCAATAATTACAATTTCGAGCAAGACGCTGGCACTTACACGTTTTCCCTTGGAATTCACCTTGGAGCAAATTTTGTGGGTATCTGAAATCAGCTCTGGAATTTGCGCGCGATTTTCGAACCTTATTTGCCAGTATTCGGCCTTCATTCATTCATATGGCTTGTGTAGTTAAAGTGGTTGGTTGGTACTTGGTAGTTAAGAGTAAGTGAAGAATAATGTAGGTAACTTACAATCTATAAACCAGGTTTAAGTTTAGGTTTAGTTTAGTAATGTATTAACCAGGTATATATTTATGCAATGAATTTAAATACGATCGAGTTGAGGTTTTGTTGGGAAATACGTTAGTTAATAAGCGAAGGATTATTAGTGCTTTACGTTTAACTTAATACTCGGATACCGCGCGGATATTTGCAAGCTTCATCAAAATATTTAACGGTGTACTAAAGCAGCCAAATTAAATAATTAAATTTGTAAGTAACGCAATCGTAAATTGCTTGCAGTGTTAAACCGTTCTGGTATCATTCATGTTTGATTAACGTTATGGTTAATTTGATGTAATCTTTACAAATATTAGTTAAAACTACTTACTAATAATATCTTTTTGCTTGCAGATTTCTCTGCGTAGGTGTGGTGATAAATTTGTTGAATATTTTTGCACTGATTGTATGTTTACTGATTTACTGATGATGATTTACTGAAGGCATGTGGCTTAACTATAAGGTAGATAATCGAGTAACACTCGGTTTCAAAAGCTCTCTGCAGAAAACAGAATGATCAGACGTGACTATCTGATTGATGGATGTTCTGTCAGGTATGCGGGTAATGTTTTTTGTTTCGCGATTTGGCTCGCGAGTCGGTTCTTTGCTCTTTGGAGTTGGGTTTTGTATTAATTGTAGTATTTTTTGCATAGTCGTTGTTGGTGGCTTTTGCACATTTACGTGTCTTGAATGTTTTGGCTTTCGTGGTTTAAGTTTCGATTTATTGCTGTTGAGCTCTCTGCGCGCGCTTTCGCGATGATTCTTTGTCGCTGTTGCTTTGCTGCGCTTTGGCGTTTATTTCTTTGTTGGGGTCGGTAAAATATTGGTTTTATTTTGGTGTTTATTATTTTTGTAGTTTGAGTATTGTTCTGGCCATACAGTTAACTTAATGGAAATCAGTGATGTTTTGTCTGAATTTGTTACATTCCGTTATCTGGATTCTGGTTGGAGAATTTGCGCACAACAAACCCTGCATCAGACAATCTGTTTTAAAAGAGATTTTTTATGTGTAAAGCTGATTCGATATCTACCAATCTGAAACTTCTCGTACTGTAAACTAATTTTTACAAGATCTGCACAGGGCAGCTTTAACAGGCGGACAATGTGGGAACAGCAACTTGCCTTGATTTTCAGTTAAGCAATATTGGCTAAAATTAAATTTTTAGATTAAATTAAAAGTTCCTGATGAGGAAAATAACGTGATGAAAATGAGGCAGAGTTGAAGTTGCAGGGTTTGTTGCGAGATTCAGTCGACAGAGAAAAAATGTTAAGATGTTTATTAAGGTGAAACCAGCATGATGTTTTACTGTGTGATGGCAGTAGCGACAAGGTATTTTTAATTACGTTTCTACATTTCGAGGTTTATTTCATCGGACTATTTCAACAGACTTTGAGTTCGGTGGCCGATATAGCTCGAAGGAGGGAACCCACGAGTTCAGAAAACCCACGATCCAAGCGGAAGTGTAGAGCAAACAAATAATTTTCTTGACTGTTTGAGTCCGTATCAGCGTGTAGCGCCTAGTTGTTTACATACGAAGTAGTAAAAGGTCAAGGAAGATGTCCACTTTAATGATTTTAAAGTGATTCTTGATGATGAAAGCTTTGTCTTTATATCTCACGGGCTAGTTGTTATCGGTTACCCACGTGTGTGCATTCTTTTGCTGGGCTAATCCACACGATACGATAACGACATCAAACCTTGTAATTGTATTAACGCCAAGTCCTTTCCCACATAAAGCAGCATGAAAAAAAAAGTATTCATTTCACCCAACTCAAATACAACAACATGGTATGAAGAGATTTTATAAAACGAGCCACCATCCCAGTCGGGCAGCTATAGTAAATGTCTAGACTGCTCAAATTATTGCAAAGCACCCGCCGTGCTTTTACCGAAAGTGAGTAAAGGTACAGCTGAGCCTGCAGCCTCTATCGTCACGGGAAGGTCAGGTGTAAATGTGGTGCTCTGGAAACGAGTGTGTGCAAACAAACACGGTACAGAGTCTAACAGCACTGAGATCACTAGCATCATTAAAGGAATATACGCAAAAAGGTATGCAATGAGGTCCATTTGTGGAATGCAGTGTTTAGGCAATATACAGCAAATACAAAAGTGAAAATGGAAAAACGTTTTGCTAACAACACGTGGCAAAAAATAGCATAGCATATAACACAGAAATATATTCTTATGTATACATAGCCTACATGCAGCGCCAATCACTAAGTGCCTGTGTGTAACAAGTTTCATTAGACTGTCAAGTTGATCATGTTTTGAGTAAGTTACCAAAGCACTGACTTCTTTTTGTTCGTTTCACTTAAATTTTATACTGATATAGTTTTCGTGAGTGGACGGAATCTTTTCTATTAATAGCACGGCACCCAAGTTGTTTCCAATCTTACTCTGTTACGGGCATGACATAAAAATATTTTTTTTCCGAAACACAAAACAAAGTCGGAGAAGCTTAAAAAAGAAAGTTGATGAATGTTTCACCTTGCAAAGATCAAAAACCACCACCTCTAAAAGTCACAATGCTAAACGTGCATCTGCTGCATCTCAGTAGCAACAGATGATGCAGCCTTTGGATTACGCTAACGACGTGTAAAAGAATAACAATGTCTGTTCGAAAGCTAAGACAATAACCACGCTACCATCTAATGGCCTGTACCTCTGTGGTACTACTTTTCAGCATACTTCACACTGGGTACGACACACAACATTTCGTACAAGAGTTTGCCGGCCGTGGCTGAAGTTACACCTGTGAAATAAGGTAACAGATTTGAAAAACTTAATGCAGAAAAAAAACAGATGCATTAACCGAAGATTGCATTTCCCATGCGCAGGGTACAGTATGTTCTGTATAGAGCTCATTTAATTAACTTTTCTTGTGATTAGTTATCTACCGAGTAACCACAGACACTTTATTAACCAAATAAAAGGTAACTTGTTACACACGTTTATGCTTTAAGTTTAATTTGTTTGACGTAAAAGCATGAAGCAACGCAGAAGCGCAAACAAAATGGCAGAAGGACTTCTTTTTTTACCTGAGGAGTCGTAGACAGGAGTAACTTCGTCCATTTCGAATCCAACCATGTTCAGTCCCTTACACCCCCTTATTATCTCCATCGCTTGTATGGTGGTTAGCCCCCCTATTTCGGGGAATCCCGTCCCTGGGGCGTACGCTGGATCCAAAGCGTCGATGCAGAAACTAAAATTAAAGTTTGACAAACAACAAACATATTAATTATTAACTTGTATTTAAAGATAATTGAGTAATGCTGTCAAAGTACGTTTGCAGTGCGGAAGAAAAGTTTTTTGCTGGCAAACAAATGACGTCACCTCATATAAACCGGACCGGTTCCCATTTGCTCTCGTATTTCAACCATCAGAGGCGCTAAAGACTTATACCAACAATCTACGGCAGGGATCATTCGAAAACCCTAAAAAGTGATTCACAACCATTGTTAATAGCTTGCAGCCAGTGTGGTGAGATTGCGTTGCCGCATGAGAGTTTATGAACGCAACGAACCGTTAAAACATTTCTCACAAAGGATAGGCAAACCTATTTTTAGTTTGTTCTTGTTATCATGATGACAACTTCAAAAAACATATTTTTAAGTTGAGAAATCAAATTACCTATACTCAATTGTTGGAATAATAAACCAGTTGTACCTAAGTTATTGTTAAGCATTGGAGAATTTTTTTGCTCCAGTAACAGAATAGTATTATCATCAACATAAGTTTTAAATGGCTTGAAAAATTCAATCCCAAGATTCCAAGGTCACATATTTAGTCTATATAGGCTAGCTGTACACTCAGGTAAATTTCAAAATGTTTACCAGGTCTTTTTCATATTGATACGGGTCCACATTAACTCTGGTTCCTCTTTGCCCAATTTGAACCACTCGCTTGCAATCGACAAAATTTTCCTCGATTGCACGACGTAATGACGTAGAATGAGTCAGCCTTTCTCCTGCGACACTAACTGCACAGTCACTGTGCGCGTCTATGTATATTACACCAAGCGGTCCGTACCTGTGGCAAGGGTTCAGGCTATGCATTATTACAAATTTACGACTTATGGAGATTAGGTAAACTAAAATACTTTTAATAAAACGTAAAAGTAGCCAGAATTAAAGTCAGACTTTGAATGCTCACGTCACTGTTTACGCACGGGCGCCCTCATCAGGACATTTTACAAGCAATGGCAATAAAACTTGTGAAGTTTTTGTGGCCTCTACTCATTAAAGTTTAATTGCAAAGCTTTCGCCAACAAAATCGCAATAAGCATAGACTAAACGATACCATAAAGAGTTAAATATCGCCACCGTTTCCGCATCATAAAACAATATTGTTCATATAACTACATTAAGGTAAATAAAGAATTTTCTTTTATAAATTTTCTGGAATTCTTGCGCACAAAAAAATTTCAGTGCTAAACGAAATCTAACAACATACTGGGGACGTACTTGACATAATTGCCTTCAAGAATTTTACCCTCATGGCTACGGCCTTGGTTGTTTTTTTATTGTTTTGCTTTTTGTTAGCTACCAAGTGTGAAGTAAAATATAAAATAAATATCAGAGGTATAGTCGACGCTGAGAAATTGTTTAGATCCAGGTTTCAGACAAACTTTTATTCTTGTTAGTTAACATCTATTATTTTAATTTACTTAGCTTATTGACCTACTTCTTTCCGAGAGCTTGCAAAATTGGGTAAGTGATAGTATGATCTCCACCTGATGAACCAAATCATGCACTTACAAAACACAACTACTAGTCAACATTTACTTCAGTATGAGTTACTGTACAGCAGCAAGATAGCTGCAGCTTCGCTGGCTGCTTACCCATAACAAGAGGCACACAGCCGTCTTTTACGATCTTGTTGAAGCTCTCTCTGATATTTTCGCAGCTCTTGGCAACGTTGAACAAGTTCACGGGAACATCTCCGATGTCCGCGACCTAGAATTCAAATTTTATGCGTTCAAATTTGTAACAAAAATTAGATTGCAACAACCTAAATTAGCCTCAAACTTTCTCTTCTATCCAGCCGTAAATTTTGTTAAATTTTATGTCAACTTTTCTATTATGAAGTGTTTTATGCAAGATTTGATTAATTATCATTTTAACTGATCGTTAGATACTAAGTTATGTATTTTACCGACAAAGAGGTGAAAGGTTGAGCTCCAGTGTCAGGATTGCAAGGTCGAATTATGGCTGATTCTGCGCGCATTTCCCTTGGAGCAAATCTGTTACAGTCATAAACATCCTATAATATCTTTTACAAGTTACGAACTTTTGAAGACATTTGCAGTAAGTAGCCGAATGAAACCAAGATGAAGAGAAACATAAAATTTAACAAAAACGTATGAGAGACACAAACCTTTCAAAATTGTGAATGCATACAAATGTCTAAAATTTTAAGTAATTTAGGTAGTTACAGCCTACTACTCACCTTGCACCAGGTTTGTAGCCGGTACCGTTGTCCATAGGTACACCCACAAAACATGCGTCCAGACCCTCTGTTGAAGTCGCTATAGGCAATTTCATAAAACTCGGAAACCCTTAGACGTAAGCCTCGTTCTTAAAAACTTTTTTTGGGGTTTGAAAAAGCAAAAACAGTTCATTACTCTTATGTTTTACCTGCTGGTAGTGGAAAGTCGTTTCCCGTCAAAGGTTGATTGATTTTCTTAGCGCCACATGCTTTTCTTTTTACTGGTTGAAACATATCTCTATAATAAATGAAGGCTTTTGCAGGACTTCCAGCTTAAGACTTGCCTGCTTACGTTGTGTATAATTACCTTTTTTGTTAAGAAAAGCCGCGTATAGCTTAATTATACTAAAATCAAAAGCATAATGTACGGATAAGTATTTGTAACCGGCCGAAAATGACAAACTTCAATCTATCTCATTTCAACTTAAAGCTATAAAACGTGACAAACGTCGCCAATGGCCAACTTTGGCGTTCATAAATAAAGGGTTCGGGGTTTAAAAATATCTTTATCGTAGCCACATTTCCTGGGTAAAGCACAGAAACTATCCTTAAATGTATTACGCGAACTAGCAACACCCTTCCCATGAAATATTTCTAGTAACAACGATACCATACGGTCATAGAATGTACTAATTTCCTGGCAATAGGTTTCCTGTTTTTGCCTCGTAATGTAATTACTAACACCTGTCACTAGTCTATACTCACTGCAAAGAACTTGAATATGTTAATCGTTAACTAAGGTTTGTTTAAATACAAAGCAAACAGTGCATTGTTCCACAACATGAAACTTTCTATGTTTCAATACTGATTAGTAGAAATCAAATGCAGAAAGTTTTGGTATCAGGCTAGCAAAATTAATGTGCTATGTAGCGTAATAATCTAACCCAGGGTGTCGAACAACACAAACATAGGCTACCAAACTTTTTCTTCCCCCATGTCATAGAAATCTTACTTTTTCCCGATTCCTTGTGCAGTCAGTACCTGTCGGTGTTATACGCAATAGACACAGCTCCACGCTGCCACGCTGACCATTCTTTGGTATAATTACAGCGAGAAATATGTGCTTAAACAAATGCACCTTCTTGGGCAAAGGAAGTAGCAGAAAACTTTTAATTGCTAAACTTTATTAAAAATGTACAAAAAGTGTCACAACACTAGTCGACCAACACATTGTTCCATCAACCCACTTAATATAATATGCGACATATATTACACAGAAGGGAAAACTACCAGGCAAAGAAAGAAAAGTTTAGTGCAAACTATGCAATGAGAAAAAGTACAGCGATGATCTACCTGACAAGAAAAGCATTTACAAGGATAAAAACTAGCAAGTTCTTACATCTTCAGGCGACCGCTTTTGCTCGGCCCAACAGGTCTAGCCGCATGGTGGTGTCCGCGAGCATCTCTATCCTGATGTCTGTGATGACGTGTTCTGGATGAAGATAAAAAACATTTCGTTTCGCACTACAAACGTTTTAGAGTGACGTAACAGTATTGGTTTTGGTTTTGAAAAAGCAAGATGATAGTAAACACAGTGCTCGTTAACAACTCTATAAAAATCTAGAAATGCAGTAGCTTCATAGCAAAATTTCACAAAATGACGAAAACTTGTTGTTTATAGTCGCAGAAAGGCTTAAAATACGAAATAATGCTTCGGTTGATACGTCTGGTTCCGGATCAATAATTCATACGTAGCAGTAGCAGCAACAAAGTTCCGAAAATAGCACAAACAACATATTTATAACTATAACGTTCCATAATGACGCTATCTCCACTTCGTTAACAGAAAACCGTTCACTAAAAATCTTTTCATCTTAAGTTAACTATAGTTCTTATATCAAAATCTCACATCATTCTATCAAATGGGTGGTCATAGACTTCATAAGTTAGTTGACGCATGTGGCTAATTAGTTTGCGTCACTCCAAATGTTACGTCAGGCATTAAAATAGTATGGCGACGTCGTCAGCGGTTGATCGCTTTGAAATGGTTACGTCACCGTCAAAATATTTTTGCTCTGAATTTACATTAAGCCAATAAACTTATTGGTTTAATTAGATGCCAATTTTATCATTAATTTGCGGTAATGGACTTAAATATGGGTTTCCACTTCTACTCCACGCTGCTGCTCACAATGCATGTATCATATTAGGGAAATACCCATCACAAAAATTTCATTATTTCCGTGGCCAGTGAAAATATTCTGTGATTTACATTTTAAAAATCACAGCTACGTCTCCAAAAATGTTGGTCAATTTTATATCATAATTATTTAGTTTTCTTTGGAAACTGTTCAAAAACGCAGCATACATTTATAAGAATATCATTCTGTGTTATCTACACTAATATCGGTGTGCATGTTGTAAATATTTTTGTTTCGTGCGATGATAGTTAGTACTCCAGTTTTGACACAGCAACTAATGATCAAAAATAAACATTATGATACAATGTGCGGATAGTGTCAATCACTAGAATAACCAGTTTAGTACCGATAGACACAACGTGTTATTGTTAATATTTACAAAAACAGAGCTGGCGAACACTCAGAACAGCAGCCTGCCCAAACAAACCACAACTATATAGTCTCTAAAACGTGAACAAAGCATTTAAATGTTGAACAAAACATACATGAAAGCTGATACGCTCCATACTGTATTCTGCAAACTTTAAACTGAACATCTTACATGAGCATACAGACAGATTTACCGAGCGTACCTGTCATATGTCCTTCCTTGACCAACAGCCCGCCTGTTATTTGGAGGAATCGGGTATGAGCTGGTCTTGCTCTTCCATTCTCTCTCGAATCCATCAATATCATCTAAACATGTTCGATGGTTATTTAATTTTTTGCATCGCAATTCTGCAAATGTTAGCACTAAGACATGCGAAGAGGTAAATGAAGGTAAAGATTTAAAGAGGTAAATCTTTAAATCCCTAACTTTTACCCCCAACGTGAACCTGCGCAAGAGAACATCCAACCTCTCTCTATTCAACAAAGCAATCTATGACCAAAATGGTAATTTCGAAAGATTTCAAAATTAATAATATATTAATTACTTTACGATAAACTTACCTTCATTCATTTCCAAGAACCTTCGTTCTTCTTCGACTGGTCCTCCCTGCTGCCTTCTCTTCTCCATCACGTGACCTTTTGACCCAATATGGTGACCAATTGCCATCTTTTCAATCCCACTTTCACTATCTCGATAGGAGCGTCGAGTTTCTCTAATCTTTTAATGAAAACATTTTTTAGTTTTCTTTTTGTTGTGGTTAAACTGCACAAAGTTGTATAAAAACTATATATAAAGTCACAAATAGTAATGCTTGTCCCGAAAAGAAAGACGCAAAACTGTCAGAATGAATGCTAAAAAGTCAGTGTCAATGCCTGTATATACAGTTCAAATTGCTAAGAATAAGCTTTGAGTGTCAGCCAATGTGAAAATTCACTGCAGCCAAAAACACTTCAACATTTATTTTCCTGCACGGATTGAAAATGCCATTAGAGATATAAGACGGTTGCAGATACAGGCACATTAGCACGAAGCATAATCACAGCATCATTACTCTTGTGTAATAATAACCTGCCCAGGAGCCAATCTAGTGGACTTAGAGGCTTGCATCATTTTTGGTTTAGATTTTCCATCGTTGTGGTAAGACATAACCGATGATGATGAGAAACTGTGAACATTGGGATTTCCCTAGATAAAACATTCCATAAAAACATTTGTATGCTTCTGTCATCTAGATTTAATAAAGAAATATATGCAATGTCTATGTGGCCTTCGGATCTACAATGTAAGATAAGCTAATCTTCAACTCACTTCTATTTTATCCATGTTTGTGTGCATGTGAGACATCATTCGATTCATGCTTTGGAATATGTCCTGAAACGGATCAGATCTTTGCACACGCCTGCAAAATTATCAGTATTCAGCAAAACCATTCATCGAATTGTTGCCTTAAACCTTCAATTACAAACTTTTATAAAGTAAAATTGCATCATTACAGACAAGTGCAATAGTGTTAATGAAAGAAATAAAAAACCGTCACTCACCGATCCGAGTTTCTCTGCTGATCTTCTCTGCCCACAATGCCTCTTGCAGGAAATGACATCAGTGAATCAAAGTCTGACCTTGGCATCCCACTTTCAACAAATACAACTCAATTATACGTTTTTGGTATCAGCAAATTAATTAGCGTTAATGTTCCACTTCATAGCAAGTTCCAAAATATACTGTTGACTTTGGTACAAAGTTATTACTACAAATGTGCAATTTGAAAACAAAATTCTGTTTTACCTGAAAAAAGGATCATCTTCGAACTCACGCATGAAGTTTCCAAACATTTTAGCAGGTGGTACTTGGTAGAACACAACAATAAGAAAATGTAATCAAAATCAGAACCAGACACAGGTCAATGACCTCAGTTTAATTTTAAAAACTAATCAGTACTAAGGATGTGGTTCTCACTGTATATTGAGAAATGTAATTTTTATTTTAAACACAACTGAAATGAATTAGCTTCTGTAACAACAATCCATTGTGGTGGCTGTTGTAACTTTTTACAGATTTTTTTGCAGTTTAATGATCTTAAATTTGTTTTGGATTTCGTGTTTACAGGAAACATTTTAAACCAGTCTCACAGATATAAAGCTGCAACAACGATACTACACCAGCAGGTTTCCAGACTGTTTTTTCTGCAAAGTACTTGCAATATATAATTCTTTGAAACTTTGTGCACCAACTAATTAATCATGTGCTCATCTGGCATTCTGTGAGAAACTCTAAACAAACTATTTGCTGGAAATCTAAACCAAATGGTAATGTACTTTAACAATTTTTTCGCCCCAAAATGAAAAAAAAACAGGCACTACAAGCTCAGAACCCTCGGCGGATTACACTTGATGCAAAAGGTTATACATGATAAATTGCATATTGATCAAAACCAAATGAGAGCAAACATTTTCTTAATTTTAATCAAAACATTGTCACTGCAAAACGCTTTGTGTTACCAGTAGGTACGGCTATCGTTGGCCGCTCCAACACATAACGGAAAGTGTGGTACATGCCTGAGAGTGATCAATGTGCATTTTGAGCCTTTTCATTTTCATAATGCTAGGCCTAGTTTACAAATTAAATTTGAAAACCAAAATGTAACTAACTTAGCCTAATTTCTGAATGTAGCTAGGCTACTGAATTATATAAACTCTGATTGGCTACATGATTTACACAAGCTACGGTATGCCAGCCATGCAAAATTAACAAAAGCAAATTAAAATTTTGCTTTCCTCCAGAAATTTCTGAAAGCGTGACGTTTATTGCTTAGAAACAGGAAGCAATCGTTACTGCCACAACGTGGGTAGACTTTATTTTTCAATAGTTTTTGACGGGGTGCTGTGATTTGTAAAATAGCATTATTACTTCTAGGTTAGTTTTTTACGTAACACAGTAAACTACTATAATACTGTTTCATTCCAATTCTTTTATTACATTCATGATAATATTTGATTTTAAGAGTACTTACGTTGAGCAAGCATTTCACTTTAATTGGTATTAAATGACGTATATAAGGTCAAAGTTCGTTGTCTGCAACTTCAAAATAAAACATTTTCAACTTCAAGAACGGTGAGTTGGGCTAGGCTAGTAAGCAAGGTGGTTAGGCTAGCCTACAGGCTAAATTTTTGGTCAGTATTGTGTAAATTTCGGCAATTTATGGCAGTACTTAGGCTGATAATAAAATGATACTAAAGTTTTAATTATGTTGTTGATAGAACTTACGGTTAAACCTTCCGCTTTTTTACATACCTGTGCGGTAATACAAGTGTATATTGGCCTAGCCTAAGCAGCAGACCAGCAGTGGAGTCAAGAGGATTTCTTATAAAGGAATGGTACAACTTACTAGGTATGCCGTGTTGGTTGATCGTATCGGCCAGGATTTGCTTAGAACTGCATACCGCTTAGTTTGTATAAGTGTACAGAGACTATGCAAGCCTATTGCCTTTCATAGAAATTGTAGTACACACAAGTTACGAGATTCATGCATGAACCAACATGCATGCAGAAATATAGTATCCACACGCCACTTAACAACAAACAAACAAGACAATTCTGCGGTTATCTGTGTTAGCTGCGTCATCCTACATAGGCTACCTCTTATGCTGATTTTGTTTTCCATGTCAAGTGAATCTGAAATAATCAACTAGAGATAAATTTCAACCGAATTATTACTTTTAGGTTCAACAACTTGCTTATATACAGTTCATTCCGGGTTCAACATTATCCAGCTAATCATTTTTTATAAATTTCTTCAACTACACTGCCCAAGTACCAATTTGTTAGCTAAAGGGATTTTTACATGAGTTGGTAAACGTTTTCCATGTTTTGAAATAAGCAAAAGAAATGTTTTCATGACTATTGGATGAAATTATTTTACTGAAAAAGTGTTTACCATTGAGAAAGGCTTGACGTCAGTTCATTTTTTCTCGTAGTTCAGGTTCGGTTTTCCTAAAACATCTGACCAAACCGGTTTAAAGGTTTAGTTCTGGTTCGACACCCCAATTTAAACTGCTGGAAAATAAAAACTAGGCAACATACTTTCCAATTTTTTTATTACTGTTTAAAAAAATTCATATGCTATTGACTTGAGCGAAAGCTTTGCAATTCAATGTCTAAAACGCTTGTAATTTAAAAAAGAATCAAAGTGGGTTGGCAATTTCCATATGTTAAGTGTGGACGATCGAAAAAATTTTGCTGCCCAGACAGTAACTCAGAAAGGGGCTATTATTGTGTTTTAAAGTTTGTATTCGGCCTACTTCATAACTTTAAAATTCATGCATTCATGTGGGGATGCAAAAGTAAAAGATCGACAATTTCTTCTGGAAAACTTTCAGTTTAGAAAAGTTTTGTTTGGAAACTTCAGATTTGAAAAATTTTGTTTTGAAATTTTTCTTAAACTGGAGTTTTTAGCTTTCTTGCTCTAATGATTAAAACACAGGGTTCATTTTTGTACTATGTAAGGAAACTGTATGCAGATTCTATTCTGCTCAAATTAAGAAGTTATTTGCATTGCTTTACTGCTAGCTACATAATTTTTAATTCACCTTTATGGTCAATTAACCTGAAAGGACAAACAATTCTTCGTAACGAGCATATTATACTTCCAGATGGAATCCCCTGCTCCATATTCACCATGGTCTACAACCACAGAAGAATCTGCTGCTAGGTGAGAAACGAAAACCTTTGTTAATCTCTAAACTTATTACAACTCATACATAATTTTTGATGTTTGGTAAATATGTTTCGGCATATAGTGTAAAAAGGTTCAGCATTTTCTATTTTTTTTCTAATTAATAATCACTAACTACTGAATTTCAGAGATGATGGAACTTTGCATGATTTGGTTAAAAGCATTTTGTCAGAGAAGTCACCTACCACCACAGGAAGGTGATATGCATTGGGTTTATTTATCTGTAATATTAGTTTTAATTGAATAGTCAATTAAGTATAGTAGGTGATCAATTTAGTTTTTAATAACATCTCCAGAAATAGTGCAAGTTTGTGGTGTAATGGAAATGGTCGCAAAATTTCCTCCGTTGATGAAAAGCCTAACCCAATAAAACACTCTCAATCAAGCCAGCAGTTAATAGCTGATAGTGGACAGGTAATTTGGTTAATGGTGCTGTTCCAGATTTTCTTCTCCCAGGTACGTGTTCTACCGCTTTCACGGCTCACTCAAAACCAACCAACGTTGCGCGTTTTTATGCAGCTTGATTCTATTCTCATGCGAGATTAAAAACTCATCTCCGATCGGGACTTGAAGTCACAAACGGATTTGTAAAATAAATTAATAAAATTTAATCAAAACTGCAACAGCAGACCGAAGCAACCAAATTAAAACAGGTGCTCACTCCCAAACCAAGAAAGTCAAATCCCCAAAGGCCACCTTCCTTTTTCTCAGGACAACTAATCATGTGTAAAGTAAATGCAGGATGCCAATCGGAAAAAGATGATACATAATGGTTAATTCAATCATATCGAGTTACTGAGGCATTAAACAAAATTAAATAACAAAGTGGGCAACAGAAACCAGCGTGATACAACCAAAGTAACACTAACAAAATAAAAAAGTGCGAGAAAACACGTAGGTGAAAGCAAGAAACAATTGTGCAAAATATTATTTTGCCACAGTGCTTATTAATATTTTACTTTTGATGTTGTTCTGAGTTTTTAGTATATATATAATTAAAAGAATCTACCTACTGTACGTGAAGTCAGGATTTAAAAAAAATTTTTTCTTCATTTTTAAATTGATTTATTTATGATTTCATTGCAGGAGTTGCAAGCAGAATCAGGCGTGCCTAATCCAAGAGTTAATCGTTTGCACAGCGCACCATTGTTTGGTTCAGAAAATAGCTCGTTTAATGCATCCAATTATTCTCAAAATGCTCAGCCATTCAATAATTCGTCAAGATTTTTAGATAAGAGCTGCAATTTAGACTATTCCAGTGATAATTGCTCAGAATATTTTCAGAACCTTTCAGCCAATAAAGAAACAAACAAAATTTTCATGAGAAATGAAGGTCAAAAAGCAGGTTAGTGTTAGAGGCATATATGAGATTTTAAAATTTTGAACTGTATGAAAATTAGAAACAACCACAGCCAAGTGCAATTGTTTAAAAGTAAACGGCAATGAAAGTAAATGACAGATTAGGACAACCCTGTTTGTTGTTGGTCGTAATCTACTGCGCAGTACCAGTTTATTTAGCTGATGTTTGATATCATGACATATCATTTTGACATCCTACATCACAGATTCACAAACATTTTTCACTAAACTACTATTTTTTTAAATAAACTAGATATGTTTTCTGGTGGAGGAGATTTTTTGAATCTTTGTTTAAACTTAGATGAGGGCAGTGATCTCGTTGCTAAAGCCAACTTCATTGATGCACATGCAAGATACAAGTTAGTGTGAAAATAGAATTTATATTATTTGATTTATCGGTCAGATGATTGTTTTTTGCATACTGTATATAGGGAATAGGTATCTGGACGCTCACAGTAATTTCATCAAAGCATATCAACGTCAAAAATAACAAAAATATTGGAATAAGACTGTCACCAAACAAAATAAGTCCAAGACTATATTAACTTTTAAAAGTATTATATGAAAAGGATACAAAAACGTATTGCTTTGATGGAAATATTCAAATATTTAGATCATTTTGGATTTACTCTGATATCATTCCGTTCTTTATATAAAACACATCCCCAGGTGCTTGAGAAAATCGTTAGTTGTGTCAGATCAAACGATTTGTTATTTACAGTACAGCAGACCTGTCTTATAAATGTGCACTAGCAGGTTTAGAACAGTATACACCAGTACAGAATAATGAGAACTTTTACCTGTTATGCTTCTTGTTTTATGATGAAGCAACTTAAATTAAGATTACATCCATAAACATGTTGATCTTGTGCTTTGACTAATTTGTTTTTCCTGTATTTGTACCTGCACAGGCCAGACAATCTGTTCATGGGAGATCTTCCATGGAATATGAATTTGATCCATCACAACAGAAACTATTTTGGTTCGCAAGGTGATTAGTAAGAAAAGATCTGGTATGATATTCCGAAAACTTTAAGTTTGCAAGTTTAGTCCATAATTCATAAAAAAAACGTGTTTGTTCAGATTATGCTGTATTTTTCTTTAAATCAATATGGCGACTATGAAAACAAAATAACTATCTAAGAGTCACTGAAGTCAACTTAGTAGAGATAGCCTGTAGTAAACATAGATATATAATACGTGAAATTATTCCACTTATAGATTTGCAATTTGCAGGAGATGGAAGTGAATTTAGCAAACCAACGACTTACCTGGGTGGAACGACTCTCAATACAAGCAACTATTTCCATTCAACGCCGCAACATCTTGCTAACCATTCAGGCCCCACTCCCGTGGCAAGGTTCGATTATAAGATGAAATTTTGATTTTTTTGCTTTATTTTCAGTGTTATGCTATGAAGCAGCTATGTCCAACCGAAATACCTCAGTTGGCCAAGAAGTACATCACTGGTTCAATTCGGGCCGCACATTGCTACCATGAATATCGTGAAACATTACTAACCACACAAACACAGGACTAACGACACACAATAACGGACCTTATGACGCTCAAGCGATCTGTACATGAATAAAATAATAGTCAACGGCACACTTGCATATACACAATACACATACGCTTTCATACACATACACTTAACATATAATACAACGATACCACCAGCGATCCAACAACCGTTATGCGCTAAATATTAGGTTTAGTTTTAGCAACTAAAATTTGTTACACTTTTGTATGATGCTGTTGCTCATTTTGTGCTTGTTTATAACTGCATGCGCTAAATACGCTTGTATTTCAGAATGAATGACTACCAAGAACAGCTAATTCAACAGAAGTTCAGGGAACTAGGCCTGGGAAATGGAACACCACCATATTCAAATAACAACAACATGAGTAAGTTGTATTGTTGTTAATATCTAACTGTGATTGCAGGAATTTTGTCCTCTTTAAAACCTTATGATATTGACTTATAACTTGGTTTGATTAAGTCTGTGGTCAAAGACAAGACCATTGTAGACCTAGGAATTCTGCTACTTTTATTGACATTCATAAAATTCCATTTCATGATGATAAATATAAGTGTTGTTTTTCCTCTGTTGCAAGTGGGTATGAGGCCAACGGATTTGTCACAAATCCATCTTCGACGTGTGGACCCGGTAAAACAGCAGACCACCCCTCAAAAGTTGCTGAACCACGGTACCAACAAACCCATCTGTTCAAATAAAAACGCTTATTTTTCATGGAATTTTCCAATATTTTATTTGTTTGTGGTAAATTTCTTAGTTTTGGATGAGATGCTCAAAAAAGCTAAATTTGAAACAAACCATATAAAATTCCTCATCTTCAGGTTATGGTGGTCAAGAATACGATAGTGCTTTTCCTTCACCGATTGAACGAACAACTTTTGCATCTCCAAGTTTTCATGAAATCGCCACTCCAAGTCAACAGGAACAAGAGTTGTTTCGTCCAATTCTTCCACAAAATGATAACAAGGTTAGAAAAACTAGGTCACAGTTTTTTGTTGTATTATTATACTATAAGTTTGTCTGAACGGTTGTTGTTTGCGTCTTTCTTATGGCTTTCAACTACAGTGCAATGTACAGTGGGATGTGCCAGTGACGATAGCGACATTGCCTTTCTTCAAATTCTGTGGTGTATTAAAGCTGTATTATATTGTATTGGCATCGGGACAAAAACTTATGCTTTAAAACTAAAACAGCCAAAGAGTCATGTTGTTAATGATAATTATATGGTTGGATTTAACAATAAGCCAAATAAAACATAGTCTGACGACAAAGACCACAATAGTTTTAAGGCAAAGAAAAAATCTGACAAGATTTCAATGTTTTACCACAAAGATCTTTTACTCTATCATTGTTCTTGGTGCAGATCATTTTTTTTTGCTTTTGGTACCGTGGTTGTTCAGATCGACGAATGAAAGTTATTTGCGGTTATTTTTGACAAAATGATTGCTCAGACATCATGGGAATCTTCTGACCACGGAGCGCAATGACGTTATTGTCTCCTCAAATATCTAATTCTACCACTGCACTACACATTCATTGACGATTTGGAACACTAAAGCCCGATGATCTTTCTGTTTAATCAGGTGGAATCACCTTGGAGAAATGAGTCTGGTCGATCAAGCATTGAAGTGAGCACAGCTATTTGTGAAAACAGGACAAAGTTGGCCTCCAATTCTGATTTTGAATATTCCTCGAAAGCAAGTAAGGAGCTTTAAAAAATAATCCAATTTAGGGAAGTTTTTATGTAGAGGTTATTACTGAAATAAATTTTTGGAGCGCAATATGTTTAATGTTTATGGATTACCAAGTTTTTTTTTAATTTATTGCATTAAAGGACTGGGAAACAACAATAATTCACAAATGCAAGAACAAACCAAGCACAAAGAACAGGTATGCAAAGTCAGTTGCTATAATAGAGAACAAAATACTTTCTATAACATGGTAGTAGTCGCATAAAAAACAATGAAAGCTCCATGAACTCGACTGCATGATAACTTGAAGTAACTTCGCCTACTGCTCACATCTGTTAAACAGCTATTTACATCTCGAGACTTCTTAACTGGAAATTTTGTTTAACTAAATATTTCTGTACTAACCAAGGCATTTGAGTAGTAACCAAAGTAACCAAGGCATTGATTTTGAGTTAAAACGTTTTCACTATATTTCCAGCATTATTATATTTAATGCTACATACTAATATGCTTGTCGTAACACTAGATACCATGTAATAAATATTACATCATTTGTAATACTTGTAACACGCTATGATATATGTCTTACATCCTTTAAAAACAAAAGTAAATTTTCGTAAATTCACAAAAAGTTCTTGCTTGATATGCAGGGAAGGAAAGATGATGGTCGTGGACTTCTTTCGGCCCCCGCTTCACTGGGGAGCTTCCGAGGAAAGGATCATGGTGTTATGCCTCAACCCCCTCTGTCAACCATGCAGCAGTTTAACCTCACACAGCCACAGCCCAACTACAACCCAATGTTTAATCCAGCTGCTGTACCCGCTGCCTATTTTCAACAACCTATGATGCCCCAACTATTATACCCGGCTTCCTGTCCCCAGTTTAGTTCGTTTCAGCCAGCCCAATTCCCCATGAATGACAACCAAGGCTTCTCAAAACCCCCAACAATGGAATTCGCTGCAAACAACTTCCCACCAAGGGTGAACACGACCATGTTCAATCCTTATATGAGCGAAAGGGGGTGGCCTTTTGTGGCTCTCGGTAGGCATAATATAGCTTTTTAAAATAATGATGATTACGTTATATTTTTGTGCACTTGTCCATTTTATGGGTCATAATTACCTTTCATAAAATATGATGTTACTTTGGTTTATTTCGCCTGTCTGGTTTGTTATAACCGGATCAAGAAGTTAAAATCATATAAATATTGCAGTTGGTAGGCAATAATATTTTATTGGACATACTTCCAGTAGTTTATTTAACCCTTGACACATAATAGCACATGTAGTGTAACAATTACTCAGGTGGGAATCCACCTAACATGTGCAATTCATCTCTGTCCAAGCCTGCCCGTACCCAGTCACAAAACAAGCTGTACATAGCCCTCGAGGAATGCTACGATCAGTACAGAAGCCTGGAAAAGGAGCGCAAGAAGGTTTTTAACATAGCACCATAATGCACCTGTACTGCTGCACCTCGGACATCAATGTGATGTCTATGTAAATTTTTGCAGACTGAAGCAGAGTTGGCGAGATGCTTTCCAGGACGAAGAGTGACAAGTTCAAACAACACCCCACTACCTAAACCACCACCTAACCCATCAAAAGTTGACAAACTGATATCGGACCAGCATCGTGAACACAGTAGGGTAGGTCGCAAGCCTACAACTAATTTCTAATTATTTTTGTTATGTTTTCATTTACAGCACGAACGCTTTGTCCAACTTTTGCATTGATGTCTACAAGTTATTATTGAAATAAATATTTAAAGTCAATAATGTCCAGGTGATGGCGCTGCTGGACAGGATGGAGCACCTCCTAGAAGGTCCAATGCTTGCCAGCGTCACCAACACGATGGAGATCCAGTATCGATACATACGAGAATCTGAGGCTCGGAGGAGAGACGAAATCAATGCATGGCAGCACGTCCCATCTGGTCCATTGCTTATGGACGACACTGATATGGGTAACCAATCAGTGATTAGTTTATTCTATGAAGTACCGATAGTCTGTAATTGTGAACCAGGTGTCACCAAATTTTTTTCACAAAGGGCCAGATAAGCATGAAAACTGCGATCGCGGGCCGGATTTCCCCTTTTTTTCAACAGGCTACAATACAATAAGCTCATTTGTGGCACAGTTAAGCGAGTCGTAGTTTGGTGACCCCTGGTGTAAGCCAAAGATTCCTATAGTAAATAAAACAGCTATTAGAAGTAATTAACATAATAAGCCATCATGAAAATGTGGCAGTTTAACTGTGGATATAACGAATATTAACTTTTCAACCGGTTAGATTCGCTGACAGTAACGTTGGCCAACACGCTTGAACGACTCACAGTTGCAACAAAGAAAGCACGTACTGCTCTGTGGGTGGCCATGCATGTGACATTGCAACGAAAAGATTCAGTCCATGAAGAATAATTCTCATCGACTGTCATAAATTTTTTTTATTGAGCAGAACCAATAGCACATCATGCATGGAAGTTGAGACAATAATTTACAATTTCATTTATTTTAAACAATGAACTTCCATAAAGAACTGCTTAGGAAGAATCTTTTGCCAGGAATTAGGTAAAGGTTTCCAGCTTAAGAATCTGTATCATGACTTCTTGCATATATCAAGAAGCCACATTTTTATAAGTTGTAAACGTTTACAGGCTTTTAAATTTATGTTGTAGATATAAAGCTTTAATATTATGAGCTGTTAAATTTTGACCTTTCTAGATTCTTTTTTCAAAAAAAGATTTTGCTAAAGATGTCTGTTTAGAAATTATGTCATAACACTGGATTATAAGTCAATTTAATTATTGAGTGTTAGTAGTTAGGCACTAATGTTGTTTGTTGCTTTTTAAAGTCGATTTTAATTATCATTTTTTTAGTTATTATTATTACCTTATTTAACCTATAGTTTATTCACCGTTCTTGCAAATAGTTAGTTGTTGTTCTTGTTTTTTTCACTTTTCCAAGTGAAAAACTAATTTGCCCTTTCACTGCACTGCCCCTGATGTTAGCGCCCATATGTTTTCCTTCAAACCCAACCCCTATTATTTTTCTAAACATTTGAATATTGATGTTTTACTCTTGAAATATTACTGACCTACAGGAAAATGAATTTAAATTATTACTAGGGACACTTGCACCTCTGTTGTTTATTGCGATGTTTCACAGATTAGGCAATTTTAATTTTATCACTGTTATTGAACAAGGTATCAAATAAAAAGTCAAAAAAAGTCTGTGGTGCATTCCATTATTTTAACTTTTAGGGCGTATTGTTATTACACTATTACCAACCAATATAAGCAGTGTTGATATAACAGTGCCCATTGAAAGAGATTACATTAAATGACTGTATGTCTCCGTTTCATCAATTACCAAAGTTATAAAAATATTAACATTGTTTCCATTTCAAAAACATTTTATCACTTTCTTACGAAAATGTGTGGTGCGAGAAATAAAGTAAAAAGATGACCGCACAGTCATAAATATTTAATATCCTGACAATTGGTTTCAAGCAACAGTGCCAAAAGATTTAATGCATGCACAAAGAATGCTACACAGCACTATAAAGGCACCATTAACAATCATACAAATAAGAACAACAAAGTAAAAAGATCTATTGTTTATTATTAGCAGTCATCATCTGGATCGTTCTTTTTTCTGAGTACGTTTCTTTTCCTTGTCTTTTCGTTCAGTTTTTTTAATCTTTTGGAGCTCACGATCTGCCTGCAACCCACAAAAACCAAATTTATAACAAAATTGCTACACTGAACAAAGGAATTGCAAACGTGTACAAGGTGATATTAGGATGTGTTACGAAACACAAAGAACCAAAAATAATATTGGAGCTGAACACTACTCTGTCTTGTTCTTTTTTCTTTGCCGATTCCTCTTTCCGTTTCTGTCTTTCCATCTTTTCAGCTTGTGTAATTTTTTCTGCATTATCATTTTGAAAAACCTTTAACGCAGAATCTAAAGAAAAAAGAAAAAATATTTCAGACAGGCCAAAACTAACTACATTATCATTTTTAATAACATGTTAAGATAGTTAATAAAAAGCTATCATAACAATAAGATAGCTAAGCACAGTGCTTCAACAGGCCTAATGTCATAAATCTACAAGTTACAATTTTCCTCGACCTATTTTAAATCACTCACCGACAGTATTTCGGTGTTTAGCAGCTACATCATTTTCAGGAGTAAGAATTTCGGTTAAGAAAAAATTTTCTAAAACTTCAATCACTTTACACAAAGGTTTTACATGCCAGATCAAGTTATGCAGCCCGTGACAAGAAAGCAAAGTAGTTTATGATATGTTACAAATATAATACATAATGATAGACATGGCAGTTATTGTCATTTATTATTATTGTTGTAATAAAATTGTGTTAATGTAACTTTCATCACAAAAACTCAGTGGTAAAAAATCACATCTGCCATGAAACCATTTTTCTAATTCACTAATTCCAGTTCAATATCTATCTCATTTATTATAATGTTACCGTGGATTAACAGAGCAGAGATTGAAATAATAAATTAAATATTGATCAGAAAAAGGATATTTCTCTTCAAAATCTGCGCCATCATGTACCGAACTATACATGGCAATCACAGACTGCTTGATGGAATCCAATTCTTTTGTTAGCTCTAAGTAACATAAATCACTTCAAACAATAACCTTCATGAAAATCAACCATGATGCGTTAAAAAAATCATAAAATACAGTCATTGGCTTTTCAACCAAGTTCACATGAAAGACTAAAAACCAGATCATTTACTGACTTTGATCAGAATTATTTTGAATCTTTTGACCTGAGGAAACCCCAACATGAGCAGCTATGATGTCATCAATTTTCTTTTCAGGCTCTGCAGAATAAATTGTCAGTGATATGAAGTGAGATATTTTGTGCACCGTTAACGCAGTAGTTCTTAACACTAGAACGGCCGGAAAACAAGTTTACCTCCAACAGCCGGTGGTGTCGAAAACGACACCATTCTAAAAATGTACTCTTTGATTAAATTTAGTGAAAATCTCAAAACTAAATACATCCGTAATGAATCTAGGATGTATTTTGCTTGTTCAGTTGAAACAAAAACTAACATAGCTACAGCAAGTCAATCTTTTATGACGTTGCACAAATTTGTAAGGAACGAAAAAAAACAACATTTATGTCGATTTAAAAAAAAAACAAATGCTATTCTGATGGTAGCTATCTTAACAAAGTGTAAACTATTGTAGATAAAGTTGATATGATTCCTACACACAATATGATAAGTCTTTTGAGTTTACAGCAGGACCCATGTTGATCAATTTACGTCGTGCAGTTTTGCATTCTGTAAGCTTCCAGTTGACGTTACCACACACTCCGCAAATTGGCCTGCTGCAGTGACTGCAAACTAACTGTATTATTTTTGCAACCTTGTCCCGCACATTTCCTTAGCTTTCCAGATGGTCTTTTCTGTGCTGGGTTCACTTCTCTCTGGACCACTTGCTTCCGCTTCACCATGTAAGCATCACTCAACTTCTCCATAAGCTGAAGTATGAAGCTTCGTCGGCTGATTTTGCTACCGGAACTTTTTCTGTACTGAATCCAGGAATTTAGCGCTGCTATGTCCAGTAGGTTTGTTCAAACAGCCAAAGGCCATAGTCTACTTGCTGCATGGGTTGTGTATTTTCTTGCCATTTGGTCGAAAACGTCCACGCCTACCTTGTTTTGGTTGTAGAATTGTATAACCGTAGGTTTCTTTTTTTCTGTTGCATCAGTGCTTGGGCTGTTGTGCATTGTCGATAAAAGGTTAATATTTTTCTTTTGTTTGCATTGGTAATTAACAAGCATACAGTTTTTCGGTAAATTGTAGAAGAACTTGCTAGAAAACTTTTCTTCCTCCCCTTTGGTTATCTCTTTTGGAAGTCCTTTGCTGTTAGGTGGAACCGTTCCCACAATTGTCATATTTCTTTGGTTTAGCAAACCAGCAAGATGCACACTAGTAAAAAAGTTATCTGTTGTGATGTTGTATCCGCCATTTTTATCCAAGTGTCTAGTAAGTTTCATCACAACATCTTCGGCAAGAGGTCTGCCATTTCGCTGATCTTTTTCCAGAGCGCCGAGGTATGGTAAGATTTTACTAACTTTTTTGGAGCTCATCTCAGCTAGTACTCAAAACTTCATCCCAAATTAGTCCGTTTTTTTGGCATGAAAACAATGAAAGGACATCTGTTCTTCATCGGAAACAACTGCTCATCCACTGTTAAAATCCAATCCGGCCTGTAGTTTCTTATGCAATTAGGGACCAATACTTCCATGGGCTGACGAATGTGTATAAATTTATCGGCCAACAATCTCTGACTTCGGCAATCTTTGTTATCAAATCTAATATATCTTTTCCTATGTCAGCTCTTGACATAGTTTCCCTGAAGATAGGAGGGCCGTACTTTTCACTCCACAAAAAGTTGACAGAATGGCTTTTACCGTAAATCCCTCTTGCGTACTGTAAGGAAATGAATGCCTCCAGCTTTTCCATTGGTAAAAGGAAGTTGGGCTCATCTTTGGTAGCTTCTCTTATTGTATGTGTTTTTATGGGGATCAAAATAGAGTTGTCAACAAACAATTTCCAGCCATCGTAAGGGCTATTAGAAGCTTTGTAGCGAACACTAGGATTGACAACTGGTCTCACCCGCACTAAGTTTGCAGGATTGGATTGAAACGAAAACCGACAAAGTATGTGTATGACGTCATAAACTCAACGTAAAAGTTGTATCTAAATGAGACAAACAATCAATTAAAAAGATAAAAACCAGGGTAATCTCACATATATGATAGTTGCAAGTGCAATCGTGCGATGTAATAAGTTGTTGTAGTCTATGGTACCTCTAAAGTCATCTTGGTGTCGATTTCGACACCTTGGCCGTTGAAGGTATAACAGGTTGTAAAAAATTAATCGAAAGTCAAATTTCAGTAAATGTTACTTAGCCATACTCCTTTAAGAAAGTTAGGAAGCTACTGAAAATTTTATACCGTTGCAACTATATTTGCTAAAAAAAAAGTACATCAAAATTCAAAAAGTGTCGATTTCGACACCTCGGCCGTTCTAGTGTTAAACTGGGTTAAATTGAACCCCAGGAGTTTGGTGAGTCAGTCACGACACACATGCTGTTTGAATAACGCATGACCTTGAACTTTAACAATTAGGTTTTGATACATGCAGGTTTCAGACTTACAACGTTCAGTACCTCTGACAAGTTCAAGAACCATTGCATTTAAGACTTTGTAGTTAACTTATCAAAAATGAAACCAACATTTGACTCTGACACAATTTATGTCAGATATCAAAAAATAATACACTACCTTATTATCAAGTAACACCAACCTGGAACTTTCACTTCCTTTTCCCCTTTCATTTTTTGCCAACTCTGCAAAACTTCATTACACAGAATCGCACTGTCTTCCTGTATAGTATAGAGTATAGACACTGTTTTATTCTAAAAGCAGCAAACATAACTAGTTTTGTAACAAATTGTTTTAGAAGCAAAGTTCAAAACCTGGCTCCATAACGTTTCCTTTGGAAATACGGCCATAAGAAATTTACATATATATTGTACACACTTCATGCACCTTCAATTTTGATAACAAATCATCATCAGCCTTATATAATAATAGTGGGTCTAGTACACAAGTGTACAGTAACCACTGGATGCCTTTGTATACTAGATCCCAGCTACTCAAATTGCGACGCCATCTGGTTATGCACTTGTATACTAGACTCGTACTATTTACCGTTTGATACAAATAAACTATTAAAAAAGAGAAACCTTACAAAAATTTATGCTCATGGGGACACTTACACTAAGATGCAATACCATGGTTACCAGGATCACTTATACGCAGTGAAGGATTTTCACAAAGCATCTGAGACAGAACGCCATATAAAAAAGATCAATGTTGAATACTAACCACGACTGATTCAAGAATTTCAGTCAAGGCTTCCTTCTTCATTGGTTCTTCCTCATTTTCTTCTAAAATTCCGACAATATAAGCACCGTAGACATTGTTGTCGATGTCCAACGATGTTAGCTTCTTGCATAACCAATCATCAAAGCCAGAGAGGGCGGCCATCTCAACTTTCATCCAATTAAAATTGAATCCAGTTCAATACTTTTTTGTTATAAATGGTGTTTAACAAAGCAGTTTACTTCACTGGCAAAGTGTAAAGACCTAATCTAGATGATATTTTTACTCAATGATAAGCTCACCTTAAAATTATCACATAACAACCTCAATACAATACAAATCTATTATATAACAATTGGTTAATCTCATCATGTTTATTCGTTCATACTGTGATATCTTGATTAAGTTCCTATACACTAGGGCTAGGCCTATAGGCTACATTCAGACATTTTTCATGTAAGTTATAAACACAATTCAGTGTAAGTTAAGTTTTCGTTTCGTGCATACGCTACATTCATAGCTTCTAAAAGCAAAATCCTAACAGTAATTCATGCTTTTTCAGATTTTAAATGTTAAACCATTACGCAACACCACAAACAGAGTAAAAGTAAAACCACTCCCTTTTGCCATATTAGACGCATCACCTATCAACAGCATTGCCTGTTTTCTCCATAGAGAAGACAGAAGAACATGACAGCATTTTCCTAAGGGAATTACCCTTTTTAAAACGGAATTGTTTTTCTAAACAAAACACGCCAACTTTTGAAACATGACAAAATTATTTCATTAGGCTGCCATTTTGAGTTTGTAACTTTATTAATGTAACTGTTTTTGAACCGTTTGAAATTCGTTCATCTTTGCTTCTATTAAATACTCGACTCTTTGAAATTAATAAATGCCATTTTTTCTCTTTTTTTAAGTTCACACGAAGAAGGAAAGCCTTCAAGATATGAGCTGAGAATTATAAATTTTCTCAGCGGCAATGAGAAAGCTTAGAAGTTTAGGTACATATCAAATGAGGTTTAATCAAATCGCATCATAGTAAATTAACAGGGAGGGCATCACGACAACTAGACCAATTTTTGACTGGTGCATCAATCTCCGCTTTGGACAAACAGCTTGAGTCACTTAAAAATGTGCTGTTATTATATTTAAAATGAATATTTATAAAAACGTTAGTATTCGTCTCTTTTTATGAAAAGGGAATAAAGTTAGGTTACATGCTGCATGTGGTTTAGGACTTCAACTCAGCAGTCATGAAGTATGTTGAAATAGCTGGACTAGGATGTGGTTTCTTCGGCGCAGCTGGGTCGTTGTGGTGTTTGTTGGACCCTTGTTGGAAGACCACAAGCCAGGACTTAACTGTCCAACCTTACGACGTATGCTACGGGATTTGGGAAGGTTGTCTTCTTCCGTCGGACGGAAGCTGGGTGTGCGACGGGTACTTTGGAAAAACTATTATCGACCAACACGTGAAAGGTAGGTTATTTAAAAGAAAATACGCTGTCCTAAAAGGCTTGTTTTTTTACCAACCGACAGATAAACTTAAGAAGACCATAATGCGTCCAATAAGATACGACATGTCATGCCCCAATAAGGTGGTCAGGGTTTCAAATATATTTGCTTTTATGTTGCTTGAAACTAAAATAATCTACAATTCGAAATGATTGGCTACTAACTTAGTGTTTGATGCGTTACAGCTCGCCAGCACTATTGCAGAGCCGGTGCAATTTGTGCAATTATTTTGATGTCTCTTGCTACCTTAATTGGAGGTCTTGGGAGTGAATGCTGCAAAATCCGGTCTTTTTCTTTGGAATCCAAACCTCGGTTATGTACGGCGGCCTCACTCATGTTTTGTGTTGGAGGTTTGTTAAAACTTTTACAAATACCCAACCTTTTATTTTGAACATATCCTACTAACTGCTGCATTTACATCAAGGCATATTGGTCGGGTCTGCGGGTTTGTGGTATTTGACGGAAATCTATTTGGACCGCATCAACTATTTTCTCTCAGAAGCCCCGGGCTTAGGGTATACGCTGGGTCGCGCTATATACATTGCTTTGACGTCGGGTTTCTTGGGTATTGTTGCAGGTGAGTTGAAACTGAAATATGAGAAGCCATTCTGGCCTAACTTGTGAAATCTTTCCTTAAAACATAATTGCTAGATGTATGTTAGCGAAATAGATACAGCTATATTTGTAACAAATATTTTTTGCCGGTCAAAAACATATTGGGCTTTTTCATTGAGTTACCATACTTTGTTTTTGGTCTCCATGGTTAGTGGCAAAATCGTAAAAAATAAATATTAGGCCTACTGTTTACAGTCATTTTCCTAGTTAGTTTTCACCTAAATTTTTCTCTCTCAGCGGTGTGCTTTGGGTGTTTCTCTTTAAACGGATACTGTGTGAGAAACGAGCCGTCTGTCTTTCATCATTCGTCGGGCAGCAAGGGACGGACAGTAATCAGGCATGGCTACAGACCAAATGATGACAGACATAGGAAGTTTTCACCGAATCGAAACACTGAATACGTGTAAATATTTATCATTGTTTATTTGAACCTGTTTACACGGTTTGATAAAGCTGCATTTTTCTACAAAACAATAAAGAAAAAAAACAAACATGTAATTCTTTCCAAAAAGATTTTTCCGCAAATGAAAGCGGTTTTCTTGGAATGTTCGCTTCGCGAGCCCAACAAAAACCACTAAAGACGGTTTTCTCACACAGAGTTAATCCGCTCAGGACGACCTTTCCTGCTGTGAGATGATTATTTCTCATAGTTTAAGCCAAATGGCAACGGCGCTAACGCGATTTTAGGTATTAGGGTCGTTTAAGTTTACTTTCTTCTGGACGAAAAGTTTCCTGCAGTTTTTTTTGCGTCACGTTTTTTTGATTAGTGCGAGTGGGTGATTTTACATGTGAAAGGAGCAGGCAACTTCATTTATGTGCTGTAGCCTATTTGGAAAAATAAACAGGTTGACATTAGAAAGCATGCGATTTTGATTTTGACATGTTAATACCAGAACCACATTACCATACAAAAATATTTTAATAATTTTGCGGTTTTTCATGGAACCGTTCGGCGTTCGCAAACTCTTTGCCATTAAGGTTTGTTATTAGGAAGTAACCGAAATGGCGCTTCCTTATTTACAGTTTATCTATTTTTCCCAACATACTGCGGCATGCAGGCGGCTTATTGCGATAAAACGGAACTAGCGGAAATGACGCATTCAGCTCCTCGCTTGATTGATTGTTGGCCCATCTGTTTTAAAATTACTTTTTTCCAAAGTTTCCTGGCCTAACGAACAGTACAGGCCAACAAGCGAGGCTTATATGTACCAGTTCGCGTCATGCCGTCAACGACAGCCATAGTAGCAAGTGCTTTCAGGCTTTTGTGTACGTGAGCAATGGGCATTGACTTGACTTTTTCGGGTTGCCACTCAGAAAAGCGCAGGATGCTGTCCCGTTGTTAAAAGAAGAACTAACTGTTCTGCTTGCAGTTATTCATAGCACAGCGGTGTCAGTTGCTCTCCATTGTGCACCATTGACGTACACAATGGTTTTGTGATGAAAATCGCTTTTTTGTTGGCACTTTGCACGTACTGTATATAATATAATAATGTCACTCGCATTTAAAGTAATATGCGTTCTCGTGGAACCTTTTCGATGAAAGTTTTCCGTGTAGACCAAGGATATGTACAGTTTGTGGTTGCGGACTTAATCACTTGTTCATGTTTGCAACAGATATGTCGTGGTTAAAACGTACCTGGAAACGATTATTAACAGTTATTAGACGAGTTAGCTGTCAGTTGTTAGAAGATAGCGTACAGTAATACGCGGACAGCCGCTCTGGACAAAATTAAAACCGTTTGGTCTGTGTGAGAACTTAATTTACCACGGTAGTTCAACACAGACCTTATAGCAAGCCGAGCTGATAATCATGAGTAATCTGACACTGACTGGATTATGTCGGTCGAACCCTCTCGGCCGATTTAGAAACAAAACGAAATCCTCTTTTTCTCGGCGATAAGAACCAAAGCATTGATGAACTTAGCCTAATTTAGCAACCGTTTCGGTCAAACCTAGAGTATACAACCATTACTGATGCATTGAGAATCATTATCAATGCACTGAAGGTGCAATTAATATGCAGTATGTTTGTTGGCATTTTGGCTTTTTGTTTTTTCTGCGCATAAGTCGATACTTTTATTTTCTAATTTTTTCCCATGATTTTTTCTACAATTGAGCCTAATTACTACACACGGGTGTATGTTATGTGTGCAATCTTTCATTTTGGTCCAACTTGACGTTTCAATCAAATGATTTCCGGTTTTATATTTTATGCAAAGCTTAAAAATTTCAGCTCAGTGCGTTTGCTTTAAGGACTCTCAAATTTAGGAACGTATAACAAGATTAATCATACGTTTCATTGCTACTTCAATCGATTCAACAAACAGACTGTATCGTTTCAAACTGCTTGCTAACTGAGTGTGCAATGCCGCGATACCTGACCACCAAGCTAATGTCGCCGATAATTTAATAAACGATAGTCTGCGCTTAATTTCCTGTATTTCGCAAAATATGGATGATGGCTCACGTTTCATATTCCTGCGCCTGCCACATACGAAAGGTGGCACGTTTGGAAAAGCAATCGCGGCTGCAGGGAGGTCAAAATAGAATATGTTGAAACATCATTCATGTTGGTCTATAGCTCGAAATCCCTGGATGTTTAGTCGTTTCAATGTTCAGCAAAAGTTAGCATGCGGCATATCAGGCGATAGGAAAGCAAGTAAACAGTTTTATACAACCGCACAGAACCGTAGCCAGTCAATACTTTACAGAATCCACTTAAAGCGGAATGAACAAAAAACTAATTTTATTTTAAAGCTGTTTGGGTAAAAGTATTGGTAGACGCAAGTAGAGGTGATCATGACGAATTGCCGAAGCCGGGAAAATGTCCAAAGTTAATTTGAGTGAAAAAACAAGCACCGAAGCAACTGACGAACAAACTCCGTTGATCCTGAACATTGAATACGAAAGTGACGGACAGGTGGAACCTGCCCAGGACGACTCCGCTGCGCCACTTGCCGGCGAAGAAAAACCTTCCGATTTGGAACCGTTGGAAAGCGATAAGACGCCAACGAACTTAACCCCACAACCGACTCCAAAAGCCTCTTCTACTCCGCGTACTAGCGACACTACCGTTGAAAGTGCTCGAAAATCGTTAGACGGGTTAACAGAAGAACAGTTGCTAGAACTTCAAGTAAGTTCAACTGCACATAATCAAGGTCACGCTTGACTGATTTGCATGAGCTGATTTTTGCATGACGCGAATGACGCAGAGTTTAGTTTTAAATGAAAGCGTTTGCCAGTGTAGAGTAAGCTGTGTGTAATTATGTAGACACGTGGAGTGAATGAAAAAGACGAAGACAGCTTCGAAAAACAGTTCCAAACACTTTCTGTGTCAAGGTTTGTAAGATATTTGTAAGTCTGGTTCAACCGAATGCTAAAGACAGACTCTGAATTAAAGATGTGTTTATCGACTAATTCTTTAGATGCATGAGCATAGGAAAGGCAAAATACCATTTATGTCAGACTGTAGCCCTAAATAAGTTAAAACGCTGATGTTGTCATTTCCTACATAAACATCCGCGTAATTTTGAATTATGAAATCCAGAACCGACATATCTTCCAGAGGCACACCACTTCCATTTACTACGGGTCTACCCAGTGATCAAAAACACAAGGTGTGACAATCACAAATATAACGCTAAATATTTTTGATCTACTTGCCTCCATCTAACTGACGCATATCTTTATTTTTATGTCAGGAAACCCTGGATAATTCAGAAGTCGTTCAACTTGTAAAGGAAACGCCTACAACGTCTCAAGTGATTTCACGTAAACTCGACATGGGTAACAAAGATTCGAAAGGACCAGACCGATCCCATCCAAAATATATTATCACTGAAGAACCCCAGGTGCCGTAGAAGTGAATTATTTCGGTTATGGGCTACTTCTTCTTTTACTACTTCATTGATAATATCATAATCGATAATGATATAACTCCGTTGTCGGCCTATTTATAGCTTCGTTTTTCCTGAAAGTTTGTTTTTGTAGCTTCCGTTATTAATGAAGTTATGGTTTCAAAATTCTATTCCGTGGTATCAGTCAGTTTCCGTCTTTACGTCGCAGCACTTATAGGCTGGCTGCCTTATGTTTTGGTTAATGATCTTGTTCCTACTGCCGTGTCCGGTTAACGCTGACATTTTTTGCACAAGAACCTTTGGAAAATTTTATACATTTGAAAGTGTAAGTTAAAAAAATCTTATTTTTCTGTCCGGAACAGCGCCAGAAGATCCAGGAATCTGAGATCACTGGCAACTGTCGTCCCTGGTCGGATCACATCTACCACAAGCTCTTCCTGGATACCGAGGGAAGACACGCCAGTTTGATGGTGCTCAAGTGTGAAATCTCTTACGTAGACGTCTTCACTGACGAAGAACACTCGCTGTACAAATGCCGATTTATAGGTTTGTAAGACTTTATAAAACTCACGAGATCAATATCAAGAAATGGAAGCTGTTTTCGCAATAATGTTACAAATAGACGTTATCCGAAGTTCATAGAAATCTTATAGCTTATTTGCAGGTGGAAAAGCGGACGGGGTGGCGCAGCTGTTCGTGTTTGACATGATGAAGTCAGACTGGGAAGACAAGATACCGCAGTCCCAGGCTATTGAGCTTAACGTTGATATCGTCATGAGCTCGTCTCCCATCCATGTCTGCTCTGAGACTTTTCTCAACCTCTTGCAGCTAGAAAAGGTCATGGAGTGGGAAAACAAGTCGCCCTAATTTAGTCCTGAACCTTTTGAAATTTAAATTATACCTAAATATCAACCTATCAAATGCAAGTCATGTGGCCTCTAGGCTACTTTAACTTATTGGTAGCTTAGCGGTAATGACAAGTTCCTGCTAGCATGGCGAGATTCTGTAAAGTGCTGTTGGTAAAACTTTCGCCTGTTATTTATCGGAACAGACTTACCTGAAACGTCGCCACTTTGACGGCCAATTAAACGTCATGATTCGCTTTGCGCATGCGCACGGGTGGGATGTGAAGGATGACGCATTACGGGAGAGAATACATGAAGGTAAATATCCTCTTAATCTATATTCAGCAATAGCTCGGTTTTATCAATTAAGTTTTTGTGATAAACGCCATATTTATTCTAGCAACACTTCGCTTGTTGAAAGCGCCTGCCGGGAATAATACATACAAGTGTACAGTGATAAAACAGAATAAAATTTTCCCAGGTTTGCGTAACTTGTACCGAGAAGGAGTTACTCTCGAGGTCATGAGCGCTGACGTCATACTCCAAGAAATGGGAGTTGATGGGATTACCCTTACCAACGAAGACCTGATTGATCGATACATCGAAAAACGTCACACTTGGAGACCCCATGGTATAAAAGTAAGCTCTGTGCGTTGTCAATGTCTGTATAGTTTGGACTGAATAGTTTGGTTGGAGAAGGTTTCACTCGTGCTATGCAAAGGGTCGTGTGATTTCTGGGTGGCTGCCCCCTAATAAAACTACGAAAATAAACAAACATTGTAAAGGTTGCATCAAATTGTTTTAACCGAACCATTTGCGAGAACAACGGAAGAGCTAGTTTGTTTTTAATGGTTTCGTTGTATTGGGTGAAAGTTTTTTTAAATATGGCCACCATGTCTTGTGCAGAAATCACCCGGCCCTAGCACCGACCCTCTGGTTGACACCACGCCACGTGACAGGACAGACTCTAGTGCATCAGAGGAAGACTTTGAATATATCGCTGAGGATGATATGTATCACGTTTTTCTATTGGATAAAATTGATCAGATTTTAGCCAATCAGTACTCGAATGCCAGACCAGGTTGATACTTGTGCAATCAAAACTGAATATAGCTTTCGAAACAAGCAGACGTTTGCGTTTGGTTATATTTTTATAAATCTAATGATGTCACTCTTACTTCGTTTCTTCTGCACAGTTTTACCCTACATTTGTTATTTGTGCAGTTGTCCGAAAGCTCCCAAGAACCGGAAAGCAGCAACCAACAAGAGTTGTCAAAGCAGGAAGCTCCCAAAGCTAGTGACACAAAACGAGGCGCAGCAAAAACGTCAAAGCAGTCACAGGAGTTGGCGATAGATTGTTATCACAAGAAGCTGCACACCACCCTTTGGAACATCATACAAGACACAAAACGGATTCAAGATGTTTTGGAGGAGACCTTGGAGGACAATTAAATTGAAAAACAAA
This sequence comes from Clavelina lepadiformis, assembly GCF_947623445.1. Lineage (NCBI taxonomy): Eukaryota > Metazoa > Chordata > Ascidiacea > Aplousobranchia > Clavelinidae > Clavelina > Clavelina lepadiformis. Next base: position 17,684,755 of record NC_135246.1, on the reverse strand, counting down.
ACGGTATCCAGTCATTAGCAAGTGACTTACAGAGTTTTTCTTTTATTCATTGCTATGTACACAGTGTTCCTCTGTAACTTGTAAATTTAGAGTTGTTATTCCTAAATGAAACTGCAGCTTACCTATGATTTCGTTACCTATACTAGTCTAGAATAGACGGAGCTATCGAGCCTATGTTGCAAATAATCAGGGACTGATTCCAATAGAGAAATGTTAAGCTGAGGGGCAAGTGCAAAATCAAGTCGAAAAATCAAATAAAGTGTTGCCGGGAAACATACTGGAGAACTTCAATTGATGTATTTTTACTATTAAACCTACGCTAGATGCTAATCTACAGCTAAGCCTAGTCTGCTACCGTTAACTGCCGCAAAGACAACAGTGCTCCCCAAGAATACGTAGACCATCCTACTACATATCTGAACATGAGGAGTAGTTTTCCATTCAAAAAATTTAGTCGTTCCACCCCTACCACCATCCTTGATTGAAACAACAGCAATTAACTATGATAATTTCTCATTGTGAAGTCATATATGTTGCCATACATCATAATTAGCAGCAATTTGAGACACATTTCCGACATTAAGGACTTAACCAAAAACCACTACATATTATTGAAAAACAAATTCTCCGGTACATTTACAAACTAATATTTTCCGATTTAAGATTGACTTGTTTTTGAACTCGCCCCTCAGTTCAAATCATGTTTGATGGCGCACATTACGCAAATTTGTCGAACTTTCGTTATGATGTCATACGGAGTCGAACTTATTGATCTAAAGTAGATGAATTCAACACATAATAATCCATGTTCCTGGTTTGCTAAATGTAACTGGCCTAAATTGTGATGTTATTGACCTAACGTATATAGACGGCGTGGAAGTTTTTGACCTAACGTAGATCAATTTTGCTACGTCAGAATACGAGTCGTCACTTACGTCTTCGTTTCAGGAATGGATTCAACTCATAATAACCGATGTTCCTGGTTTGCTAGATGTGACTGGCCTAAATGTTGCAAAAATTATTTTGCTTTCTATCCTGGTTTTGCTGTTTTCAGTGTTATTTTCATGTAAAACAAGTTATCGAATGACAGTTTTCAGCTGTCATTCGCCCTTATTTTGTTCGCTTGGCTACAAAATATATGAAATCTGTGCAGAAATTTTGTCTGTCATCATGATTTTGACAAACTTATATGTCGAATGTATATGCGGTATCGTTGCAATAAAAACAGAGAATTATATCGCAATTTACAACGTGTGCCTATAGCCCTAGCCCTAGCCCATTCGAACAAAACATGAACAGTATACACTATACAAAATTTTGCAGTTACGAACGAAAGCTTACCAACCTGGACAGAAACCATTTTGATGAATAAAGTTTAGCTTTTTAAACCTTCATTATGAAGATCGTATGATACCGTGATATTTAATGGCTTTATACGCTTAATTATAATAGATAGTTTTTACAAACATTAACAACTTATTGAACGTTTTTGATTGTACAAAGAACTTAAATCAAATTTATATGCTGTTCGTGCACCACTACTCAGCTGTAAAATTAAACCAAATGTGGGGAATGCAAAAAAATATACATAACACCAAATTAAATGTTTCAAATAAATTTATGAAATATTGGGACTAGAAAGCTTTGGAATTGTTATGAAAAACAGTTGTTATAAAAATCCGTGTTTGTAAACCGAAGAACGAGGCCCGCAATTTTGGAAAATTTAAATTATAAACAAACTCAAAGGCAAAGTTATAAAAGGTCACCGCTGGGTGGCGTGCCACTGGCAGGATACTTACGAAACTAAGCTAGAAAGATATGGCATCATTTGTCTCAGTATACCATGAGTCCATGAATGATGATGTGGTAAATACATGGTAGGTGGTTATAGATGGCAGCATAAAGGAATATGCGGAAAGCCTCTCTGAACAAAAATCCAGTAGAGAATAACCAAACGAAATGCTTGACTGTAGTGACTGCATATGGCTGTCAACATTGAGAAAAATAGCAGGCAGGAAGAAAAATTCATCAATCTATAACCGCTACAGTATCATTATCACGGATATAAGCGTTACTGGTCATTATTTGTTTTTACTATACGTGTGCTATCGTTTTTGCTCTTTTTGTCCGTTATAACTCGCATCTTTCAACGTTTTCTCCCTCATGTTTTTCTTTTATTGGGCCTGGTTATTGAACATGGACGCATGTTATCTTCACGTTATTTGACTTTGGTCCAACCTGACTTTTCAATCTAAATGTTTACGGTTTCATATTTCATGCGAAGCTTAAAAAATTCAGGTCAGTGCGTTTGCTTCAAGGACACTCAAACTTAAGAACGTATAATAAGCATTATCATACGTTTCATTGCTACTTCAATCGATTCAACAAACAGACTGCATCGTTTCAAATTGTTTGCAAATTAAGTGTGCAACGCAGCGAAAAATAACCATTATGCGAAGATAGAGCTTAAATGAATTGTATTTTAAAAAGTATGAAGGGGATGATTTGGGCTCACGTTCCACATAAGAACCTTTGCCGCATAAGAAAGGTAAGACATTTCGAAAAGTAGTAGTACCGTATTACAGAATAGACAAAAGAGAAAGAGCTGGAACAGATTATTATCTGTATGCAAACTTCAAAGTTACTGTGTTTATTGTTCACTGTTTAAAGACCACTACGAGGTTTAACGGATGATAAAAATAACATTTAAACGACTTTACAGTACCGCACAGTTGGCTATAGCTCGTCAAGACCTCGCAAGTATCCGTAAAAGTAAAATAAACACACGATTAAACTTTATTTTCAAGCTTCTTGGTTTAAATATTCTTGGCTGTAGCACGTAGAGGCGCATAAAATCCAAGTTTAGCTCAAGTGGGAAAGCTGTAGGGGTCATGACCCAATTCAAAGAGATAGGCTTTTCAATGCAAAGTACATTAAATCAAGACGCTACTGTCGCAAAACCACATCATAAACCTCCTCTGAATTTCGGCTTGCAACGAGATCTAGGTTATGACTGCCTACAGTTTTCATTTGGACAGAACTCTTGTACTCAATTTTCTATAACAACTATAGTTGGTATACCTAAACTTTACAGCAAGTTTTGAGCTTAAGATTTTAGGACAAATACTCCAAAATATTAAAAATTCAAACCCACACCAAAATTACAACTATTTGAAAGAAGTAATTCATCCTAATTATGAAGCTATATATATAGCTGCAATTTTTACAGGTATATTAACTTAAGAAAAACAACAAGGTATGTAAAGCAATCGGTGGTTCTATTGCTTGTGAATAACTTATTTGCATATATTCAAGTTATGAAATCTAGTAATGACATGCCATCCAAGGCGGCCGAACCGAAACCAATTGTTGCGAGTCTACTTAACGATCAGCAACACCAGGTTTGAAAATCCAAGGCCAAAAAAATTTTATGTATTCGGTTTCGTGGCTTGACAACACTCATGCTTTTCTTCATTTTATGTTAGGAAACCCTGAATAAATCAGAAAGTATTGAGCTACAAAAGGAAAAGCCGACAACGTCTCAAGTGATGTTGTCTAACTTGGACTCCTGTAGCAAAGATTCGAAGGAACTAAGTGGGTCTAATCCGAAATACATCAGCAACGAAGATAAGCGGCAGGTGACGAAAAATTGTTTGAATTAATTACATACGTCGCCGTTTAGATCTGGTGGTTTTTCATTTGCCAAGAATAACTAAAATGGAAAACATCAACACGACTCTGGGTCATGGAGTAATGCATAATACGTGCAAACAGGCTGCTCCGCGCAGGTAACGGCAGACGGAGCAGTCAGATTTGGCATGCTGGTATAGGAGGTTTGTTCCTCCCCTTTATTCACAAGCCGCTAGAGCGCGCCACGCTTTAATTGTCAAGAGCTTAGCAGAATCGGTTGACATCGGTAAGTTCATGGTTATACAGCACTGTAATCCACCGAACGGGTCGCAGTGATGGTTAAGTCGTCGGCGTGGTATAATAATGGGAGAACGGCAAATTAGTGTAAAAATAAGTGTTTAGATTTTAATCTTCGGGCTTGCCTGTTTGCTAGGAAAAGCTTGAAGTGGAAGCAGGTGAAATGCTTCCATTTCCGACAAACGAATGACAGAATAGCTTTAGCGAGCCAGTGGATCTATTGAGCGTCACCAACAGAATGGTGGCTGCTTTGTTAGAAGCTATATATGCCGTCGACGTTCAGCTACAGCAGTGTCTGTCGATGTTTCTTCTCGGCTTTGACGATGTCATGGCCTCAAAATAGGGTGTTTTGGCCGCCTGCTGCTGGACAGTCTGGGCGGAGCTTTCAAAATAGAAAACTTATTCCTGTTATTTGTCATTGATAAGAGCAATGAGGGTAATCCTGTATAAAAGGTCGTTGCTTGAAGTAAAGTTTTTACGCGCTCAACTTCCACTCAACTAATAGTTTTTGGTTACTGTCGTTGGTACATTAGTTACAGCATAGTTACCAAACCTATAGGTTTCAAAATTTAAAACTGGATGGTTTTCATTAGTCTATTGGCTGCACATTAATCATAGCCTTATGTTTGAATCTTGTTCAGCTTATGCTGAGTTGTTCCGAACAAAACTTTGGTTCATTGCAAACAATTTTTTGTTTTTTATTTGTCTCTGAAGCAGCGCCAGAAGATCCAGGAATCTGAGATCACTGGCAACTGTCGTCCCTGGTCGGATCACATCTACCACAAGCTCTTCCTGGATACCGAGGGAAGACACGCCAGTTTGATGGTGCTCAAGTGTGAAATCTCTTACGTGGACGTCTTCACTGACGAAGAACATTCGCTGTACAAGTGCCGATTTTTTGGTTTGTTGAAACTTTCTAACTAATTTAAAAAACGATTAAAAACATCGAAGATAATGAAATACAATGTGACCAAGTGACTTTACTAGACACCCATCGACATCTTATAGATCTTCTGCAGGTGGAAAAGGGGACGAGGTAGCCAAGTTGTTGGTGTTTGACATGATGGAGTCAGACTGGGAAGACAAGATTCCGCAGTCACAGGCTATTGAGCTTAATGTTGATATCGTCATGAGCTCGTCTCCGTTTCATATCTGCTCTGAATCTATTATCCACCTCTTGCAGCTGGAAAAGGTCATGCTAAGCAGCTACAAATCGTTTTAACTTTAGTCGGGAAACCAATAGAAATTGTAGAGTGACCAATGCTTTTTAAATGCAATTAATGTGATCTATTAAAGCTATAGGTTACTTATTGGTCGGTTAATGCTAGTAGCTAGCTAATGGTGTGATCATGTGAATATCTTTTGGTAAAACGTTCGTTTCGTGTTCATTGAAACAGACTTACCTGAAACGTCGCAATTTTGACGGCAAATTAAACGTCATGATTCGCTTTGCGCATGCGCACGGCTGGAAAGCAGCGGACGTCAAAATAAGAGAGAGAATCCACAATGGTATATACTATATACCTTCGGGATGTAAATGTACTCTAAAAGCCTATTTACACCGACACAATGCCACTATGCTTATTGTGTATACTCGAAATAAAAGCGTAAAACCAAAACATTTTATTGCTGTCGTCATAAAAGTAATATTTATCCTACCTTGGTAGTAGTCTACCTACTGCGTCTATTTATCCTACCTACTGCGCATTAATTTCCACCTCCCATCAGGAGCAATCCAAGATCAACAGTAGCAACACATAACAATAATTTTCCAGGCTTACGTAACTTGTGCAGAGAAGGGGTTACTCTTGAAGTTATGAGCACCGACGTCATATTGAAGGAAATGAGGGCCGACCACATTAAAATTACCAACAAAAATTTGATAACTAAGTACGTCAAAAAACGTCAGGGATGGAAACCCCAACCAACAAAAGTAAGTTATCTGTGTCTTCATCTCCCTTGTTGTTACTGAATGGCTAATTTTAATGTTACTTCGTTGTCACGGCTCAAGGTAATTCTCATTGCACACATGTTATTTGTGCAGTTGTCCCAAAGCTTCCAAGAACCGGAAAGCAGCAACCAGCAAGAGTTGTCAAAGCAGGAAGCTCCCAAAGCTAGTGACACAAAACGAGGCGAAGCAAAAACGCCAAAGCAGTCACAGGAGTTGGCGATAGATTGTTATCACAAGAAGCTGCACAACGCCCTTTGGATCATTATAGGCCTACAAGACAAAACAGACTCAAGATGATTTGAAAGAAACATTTAAATCTTAAAACGAAACGGCATCCAGTCATTGGCAAATGATGTAGTCTTTTGTTGCAGTTCTTCTATTTTTTGTCTCGTACACAGCGTTCGTTTTTGTAGCTTATGTATACAGTGTTGGCAAACGAAAATATAAAAGTTCCCTGAAAAATAATTTCGTTTTCTGTGAGCGGACGGAGCTATCGAGCTTATGTTTTGCGATCAGGGCCTCCGGTTCTGATAAAAAATAAAGTAGCCAATATCTTTGCAAATAAATTAGTTTAAATTTGTGCAAAACAATTATTACAAAAAAATCGTATTTTCAAAACTATTTTTCTAAATTTCTTGTGAATTTATGTAAATGTTATGATTTAGCAAACTAAACCTAATCAGATTTATCTCCAACAAAACCTTACAAGACTAAAATCAACTTTTTGCATAGCCATTCTCTTAACTTAACCGCCTATCTTTAACAACAAGCTACGTGGCCTGCTTGTTGTGCTGTTGTCACTCTCTTATTACAGTTAAACTACGTCGAAAAAAAGATAGATACTGTCGTTCCCATGCAAATCTTGAAGTTGTCTTGAAAGATTATTTTGGATAAATTAAAACATTTCTCCATGATGTAGACACCCCATTCGTCAAGGATTAGCTCATAGGAAAGGGAAAAAAGAACGCACGGATTACCCATTCGTATGGGCTAAAAAGAATATTTCCATCTCTTAAAATAATTGTTGGAAGGCTAATCGTGTTGGAATGAGTAATCCATTTGGGCACGTCACATTGCTGGTAGCTGTGTAGAAAACAGACAGCATACGTGAATTTACAGTGACTTCATTGCATCTACAGTGTAATAAATAGTGTCATCCCGCATATAAGCTAGGGTGCTTGGCCTACATAGGCCTAAAACAATTGGCGGTAGTTGAAATACAGGACCCTGTATTGGCCTATAGCCTACATAATGTCCTTTGTAATGAAATGACTTATGCCTACAGATTATATAGGTATATAGTGTAGGCCGTATAGTGCAGGCTACCAGTATTCCAGTACTGCACCGACACACTAAAATGTTTGCAAGAAGGCCTATATGCCCTATAACTAACTTTGAAACACACTTCAGTAGAATATTAAATATGTTTGTAAATGATTGTCAGCTAGTGGTGGTAAGCATCCCGAACTGCTGAGTAATTGAGTTTGGAGTTTTTTTCCACATCATTAAGTATGAAAATTCACCGAAAGCTGTCAAGCCCAATATGCGACATTAACGTTTATGAAAAACAATATTGGGTGCTTTCGTGCCTAACTTTGCAATTTGGGTGACATCTATCTCACCGACTGCCAGTTATACCCATTGTGGAATGCGTGGCAACTACACAATCAAGGTTTTTAAAGACTATGCTTGCTGCACCCGAATATTTCACATGTAAACACTACCTCTTGCAAACACAGGCTACAGTTTCTAGATTTTGCCAACCAAATTGCAAAGTGTACCCCACCCCACCCCTACTCATCCTCCACCTAGTCATTCTAGTTTCAGCCATCTTGCACTTCTAAGATCTCGTTGAAAGGTGCAATGATTTCAGTGTGGTCAGATTCTAAATTCAGAAAAAAACTACAACTGTACATGCCTAGTCGGTTGCAGCTTACGCTATTTGTATTTTGCCAGTCTACTTGGGTCTTGAAATAGACACTTATTTCACTAGGTGCCAGTAGCCGAAGTAAGAAAATACAAATATGAAAAATGGCAGTTTGGCTAGTCTGTCACGTGGAAGGTTTGCTTCTCAGTATTTACGGTTCACAGTTGGGTAGTTGTGAATATAACATTGATTGCATGCATTGGAATTTTTCAACTTAACGGTTACAGCGTTAGACAGAATAATCAACTTTTTCGTTACAGAATCACAACCTTTATCTTTGCGCAGCGTGACTAGAGTTTAGTAACTGAACTTGTTTTTGTCTAAGTTTCAACTTTTTTATTTGAATTTTTTATATTGTATTTCTCGAATTTGAAACTGTATAGTGAATTTGAAATAGCTAACTACGAGCGGTAGCAAGCTGAGCCAGGTGCTTTAACTGCTACATCTTTGAGCTGGCATTTTGTGCAGGAGCTAATTTATAAGTACTGACTGTTTGAAAATCAAGGTCTTCCACACATCATACAGACTTTTGTTACCGTTACAGGATTTCAAGGGCTAGATTAAGCATCATGGGTCAGCAGGTTGAGCTCCTGTGAGTCTTGCATAGTTCATTCTCCAGGCCCTGTGTACCCAATTGTAATGAAATGAACCTTGTAAATATTTGCTGGTTACCGTAGTAGAAAGTGTGGTGCAAGACTTAACTTACTTTAAATTGCTTAAATTTAATTTAAAATGTTAGAATTCCATGTTACTTACTTCATAAGCAGATAGAATTTTACTCAATTTTTATTATATATTGTTGGTCTACATGAGCAGATCTTAACCAATGGGCTATTACTAACCTATGCAATCCTTTTATGAACAAAAATTATTTGCACGAAAACGTTTTCTTGTTTATGAGTATATATTGTAGGCTACTGCCACTGGCTAAACAGACCCAAAAAGATGTGGATGACTCACATCTCACTGATAAGAACTTTCAAGTATTAAATATATTGCTGAGATATGTATACCTTATGTTTGTGGCATATATCATATCAAATTGTCTGGGCAAGCAAGTCGCTGCCATGGTATGCAGGTATCATAAACAATAGACTACACTATGGTATGTACCTCCATGTTAATGCCTTGTTTATTCGTATCACCGGTAAGTTTGGTAATTTATACATACAGTACTTGAAAAAGTCGCTAATATAGTTACATTAAATAATAATTATAATCTGCAACACTGTATTGTAAATTATGAATCATGACATAGGATCATAATTTTTTCTTAACTGAGACAGCTATTGAGACCAGTTATTCTCAACTTTTGTGCAATCATATGCAGTATATTTTATATATACATTTGAATGTATTCCTTTTAGCTTTATTTTCAGATATAGGCTTCCCAGCTGATTCAAATTACACTACAAAATCTAACTGAGTTAGTAGTGATCTAACTTTGAAATGAATATTGCATACTCTTACATAACCCCTCCCTCTTTGTAGGATTGAATTTATTGTTGTTATTGTTAGACAAAAATATCTATAGCACAAGAATTTGCCTGTATGTTTACTGCAAATGGAAACTTGACCTACGTGTCAAGAAATGGGAAAAATAAAAGGAGTAAGTACGTTTACTATATTTTACTATGTTTTTTACGTTTTTTATCTAACGTCTGTTTAAATGGGATAGCTAATAAGATAGTAATTAGTTTCTTTTCATACCAATCTCAAGCGTTAATACCAAGAATTTGTTAATCTAAATCAGGGTAGTCCTGTTATTTTTTCTACATGGGGCAGCAATAATAGTGGTTAGAGTAATCAATATATTGATATATCTTTTCCATTGCATAGGGAATTACAAAAGCTAAGTTTCGATATTGGGTAAAAGAACCCAAAAAAAGAAAACGACCCGTTTACCTCTTTGGCAAAACATTTGGTCCAGCGTTGAAACCCAATGCAAACAGTCACATAGTTACAAGAGGTTCTGTGGAAGGTGATCTAACTGCTACAAATCCTGAAATACCAAGCACTAGTAATGTTAACAGTTCTTGTGGAGGTGAATGAAAGAAATAATATAAGGAGATTTACAATATATTTCACATTTTTATGCTACATTTTTTCTGAAAATAATCACTTAACAGTCATATTGAATACTGCATTTTAATTTTCATGTTATCACAGAGTTGGAAGAAAATTTAAATTACAAAATCAGAAGAGAGAAGCTGTCTTCAGATTGGCGATTAGTTGAAGAAAGGTTGTTTAAGTTGTCCATAACCCTCTATTCTCCTGAGCGACGTACTTGCTGTGTATGCTTTGAAGAAGTTGCCAACATAATTCGTTGTGGAGATTGTGGGCCAAATGTATATTACTGTCGTCAGTGCTGGGATAACTGTCATTCTTTTGTTTGGTATCATTTGCCAGACATATGGATGGTAAATAATAATTATATACAAATATCTTTATTTTTGTAAAGGTTATTCACAAAAAGACCACTCATTTATCTGGATATAAAAGGCCATTAATGTTTGTAAACATTTTAGTGCTGTAGGCAGTCTTAAGAAATGTTTATTAATTTGTCTGTTGATAATCAACAATAATTATTTCAAATGTATATATATAATAAGTTAAATACATTCGTCTACATAAAATAATTTATCATACCTTTAATTAATTACCACAAGAAAAAGTGGTCACTGGCAGAATATTAGAGGAAAAGAAACAGTAGCTTACATTTCTTTAAACTGGTCTAGACAACAATGTCATAGTTGCTTTTTGTGCAGTAGAATGTAAAAACTGTTTGGGTTAATACTGTAAACGAAGTATCTTTGCAATTATTCCTACATTTTTACCGGAATGTATCGAATAATGTTGAACTTAGATCTCTGTTTACAATATTGTTGAAAACATTTTCACAGCTGAGAAATACAAAATGTGTCAAAAATGTATCTGAAGTATAAAAAGTAAAAGACAATACTGGTGCCATATGTATGACACATTTTATTTCATGGCCTTCAAAAGATTCCCCTCCAACACATTTTTCAGAGCCCTTCCATTATACCACTACTACTTACTAATAACACTTTTTTAAATGCTCAAACATCTCCAGGTCTCTGCCACATCAGTAATAGCAAGACTGGTAGCTGGAGAATGATGTTTGTGCTTGTTCTTTTTTTAGCTGTAAGTTGTTTCAAATCGCTCAATGTCATCAATTATATCAATGATAGGCAGTTATTCAGACAAATCTGGAACAAAAAATTCTGTGCAACAAAGTGAAGCATCCAGGCATGATGAAATTATAGAATTAAAGTGGTGAAGGAGATTTTAAGTTAAGCATATATTTAGGGAAAACGTTTTGCAGTTCTTCGTTAAAGTTTAGCTGCTTCTGCTCACAATGTATCACAGAAGACAGTTGGAGTAAGATAAGGTTGTAAATGATTGCTTTTTGAGACAGCCTAAATATTTCAGTGTAGAAGCTATGTTACACGAAACCAAAAAAATGTGTTGTTGTGGTATTTGACCACATAGGAAAACAAAATTAAGCGGTAAGCTTCTACCCCTGTTAAAATCGTTGATTAAAACAGACTTAGTTTTTTTACAGAACTATTCCTGTATTTCTTGTGTATGTACCAATATCACTTAGTTAAAATATCCAAACACCCTCTTGCAATTTTAGTCAACATATTACTTGTAACACATTGTTAATGGTATTATTTACACTTTACAGGGTAACATGTTTTGCAAAATGGTCACTCCGGTACGACTTTTGAAGAGATTTGATGGTCATGAATGTCAGTCAAGTTACACTCGACACCTTACAGTGGTTGATTACAAAGGTATAATTTTTTTTATTCCTTTGCATTTATTATAAATCATCTCTGCCATTCTTTCATCCATTGTTTTCTTGTTCATTGGCAAAGTTTGCATTTTAGGTTTTGAAAATGTGGTTTCTGTACAATTTTGCTATTGTGAGAGTGAGCCTGAAACTCTGTTAAGATTAAATCTGTGGACCTGTTCGCCCAAAAAGCCTAAACTAGCAGTATCCATTGACCTATTGGAATACTTTCGAGCCTTGTGTCTCGAAAAACATCTTTCCACTGAAGGATTTTGCCATGCTCTTGAAAATAGATTTTTGCGAGTACCTGGATATACAGCAGGGGTTAGCACTTTTTAGTGTTTTGTATTTCTAAGAAAATCCGAAACAACCTGTGGATGTTTCTTGTTTTTTTTTGTTTTAGGTAAAGTCTTTGTCAAGAGTTTTGCTACAAGAAGTGGTTGAGGCATATAGACACCATGTCTATAAGCTGCAACATCTGCATGGTTTGGTCTCTTCTGATGATATAGATACGGGTACCCTGTGTCCAGCATGTGAAGGGGTAAAGCTAAGAAGTGTGATTGAAAGTTCCCAGGCCTCTTTGATCGAGTGTAAATGCTTGGCTTTAACTGCGTTTTGTTGGTAGAATCCTGAAGGTATGCGGACATATTGCTTAGATGCAAATTTTGGTTTGGTGAGAAGAATTTTGTCTGGGAGTAAAAGCTGTGATCCTCACCACAAACAATCTTTTTTTTTAAACCAAAATGAAGTCGACAGCTTTGTAGACACCTATGATGAAAACAAATATGGCTCGGCTGTAAGTTATTTCTTAACAGTATGTACCAAAATGCATTAAAAATATTAAATCAAGTACATAACTTCAACAATTGATTTCCAATCATATTGTTATGGTCCTATTATACATTTCAAGGAATTTAATGCGTATTTATAAGAATAAATGCTGCATACTTATGCATTAATTAGAATCATTATTTTTAGTCCAAAAATTGCAATGACTTTCAAGCAGGCAGCATCATTAGATCGAAATCTAAAAGCAGTAAACTGGCTATCAAAGGTGTATTTGGTGTTTGTTGTAAACATGAGTTTCCGACAATGTTTTTTGACTTAAAACATGGTGAAAGGTAAAGTGTACATTCTTGCTTTAGTTGTTTTGTGGAAGGTGTATTACTACGGTATATGTAGAATTTGTGTATTAGTAATTGTAAACAATGTTTTTAAAACTGATTCTGTTGCAGGCTAGCATATGCAGTTTTAGCTATTGAAAAACTTCTGGAAAGAAACGAAAATAAAATAAGAGTTTTCTATGACATAGCTTGCAAACTGAAAGGTCATCTTCAGGTATACCTTTAAGAATTTACACATGATATTGTGTTAGTATGGCAACATTGATATACGTTTAAATTATAGGTATACAACCCATTTTTTGAAACATATTTTATTTGTAAGCAATCTACTCCTGGGTCATTGATTGCATGTCATTAGTGTTCTTAATGTTAGTGCATACTGCAGACGATGCTGTATGTGCAAGTTAGTTAATCATTTTTGCTTACATAAAATACTGCATTTATGTTTAAATAATAATTAAGATTTTGTGATTTTCTTTCTGAATTCCAATATGATTTTATTATTTAGGTCCGAAAAAACTTTGCAATTCTTAATAAAATAACATTTGCAGTACCTGTTTTTCATTCATATGGCCATATTTTCTCTTGTCAGGTAAACATGATATTTTATACCTATATATTGTACAACTGTTAGGTCAAAGTCTTTTAGTTTTATTACACTGAGCACAAGAAATTCAGCGAAAATATCAAGGTCTAATTTTGAAAAACTTGTTGTCTGTATGACAAAATCTTTATATAATGATGTATTCAAGTGTAATGAGATAGTTATCTCTCAGTTTTTTTGTTCTGTTTAAAATTTAGAAACAATTCAACCCGAGGTTCCTGGACGGGTTTGGACTTACGGATGGTGAAACTGTGGAGCGATTATGGGCATACCTTCGTGGATTTAACAAAATCTCAAAAGAGATGAAACCGGAACATCGTACTGATTTGCTTACCGATGGCTTGATTCATTATGGGCGCAAAATCAAAAAAAATTTGGGTAAGCCTTGTTTGTGATTTGGTCCAGATTGACTTAAGATATCTTCACGCAATTAAGTAAACTTGCATGATTTAGGTTTTCTTTTTCTTCAGCTTTCAAACATGCACTAAATAACTAAAACAAATATGACAAGCTTTAAGCTCTGTTTCAAAGGTTGTGCATTGATGAACAAGCTGAAGAGAGCTAGCTGCAAAATGGAATTGGCCAAGAGTGAATTAGAAGCTATGGCAGCTTCTTACCCTGGTGGTATGTATGATTATGTGTCTTTGTATATTTGTATTTGTATCATATATTTGAATTATTATATTCCATGTTATTTATTTTCAGAAATGAGAGTATAACATTATACAATAAACCTTACAGGAACATTAACACAACATCAATTAAAAGCAATAGCTCTGCAACCAGAGCCGTATTCTTCTGCAGAAATGGCATCTTTTTCTTGGGTAGAAGAATACTCACTTAAACTTCAAGAATACTATTGGTTGAAGTGAGTTGACTAAATGTTTTCTGAATGATACATTTTTCAATACAATTTTGTGGTGTATAAAATTCACGCTAGTTACTGTTTGTGGGTTGTATTGCAAAAGTGAAAATTGCGAAACTGTTGAACATACAAATTTAAGTACTGAATCCTTTAGGAATAGAATTTTGTATAATTGTATAGGAAACTATATAATTTTGTTAATTTGTAGAGAAGAAGTTGAAGATTTGACCAAGGAAATAACGTCTGAAATACTTTCTGGAAAAGTTGACCAAATTGCTAAGTAAGCTGAAGGACATATCAATGTTAAATTGAGTTACTACAATAATTCCCCAGACATAAACGAATATTGTTACTTCCCACTGCTGCAACATCAGAAACCCTTAGAAAAGCTTATAAAACAGTAACAACAGTGTATCCACCAAATTTACTGTGATAAAGTTAAAACCCACACAATGATGGTGAAAATACAGTATATGGGAGTTCAATTGCCAAGAGTATTGTTTGCCAGGACATGATATATGCTTTCTTCATCGATGTATTGCATGTTCTTCTATTTTACATATTGTATGCATTGTTTTGTAGACTTGACAGTCATCTTTCCAAAGTTGAAGTAGAAAACGGTATATTGATTCGTTGGGATGTAAAAGATGATATGATGCTTAAATATTTGTCAAGTGCTGTGAAGAAAAAAAGAGCAGAAATTTTGGAGAACATTTATAAATTAAATATCGAAAGAAAATTTTTATCTACTTTGATTCAAAAATACCCAGGTAATTTGTGCATGCACTATGCATGGGGTTACATTATCGATAAAGCTACTGTTCTGTTATTTTCAAGTTTGTACATGATGATTTTTCAGCTGGTCAAACAATTGTTCAACGACTAGTGCGAAGCATCAGGAAGGTTAACAACAACATTCGTCATCAGATTACTATGTATAATAAATACCAGAATGTTCCACAAAATGAAATGAAAAGCATAACTTTTGAAATGGTTGTCGGGTCTGGGCCAGTTAAAAACGTACCTGGTTTTATTGAAAAAAAAATCAAGGAACAACATTGCATTCGGGAAAGGTGCAAAGAAGAAATGTGTCATTTAAAAGAAGATATGACAAGTGTGATGAACTTCTATCAAAAGCAAATAAACATACTGTCTAATCTTGTAGAAGGCTGTGAGGTTGTGGAACCATATGTGGTTACCCATCAGTTGCAAGCAGAGATCGAACTTCTTTCTTTCATAAATGACATTAAGGGCACAGTACCTTTTCAAGCGAATACACCTCTGCTCAATGAGAAGCTAGGCACTTCCAATATGGCAAAATTGGACCCAATGGAGAAAGAAGATGATGAAAGTGAATCACCAATAAATTTATCTGAGCTTCAACACATTTTAACTGAATTTGGCTCGGAAAGCGAAGGTTCAGATAACGAAGATGAAGCTTAAACTAATTAGTTTTAACCCGTGTCCTTGAGTCAGTTATGCCACAAAATTACGTTCAACTGCATTTGTTTCCATTTTTTGTACGCATTTCAGTTATTAAACGTTCATTACATATATACTTGCCATATGTTTGTTTTGCCTCAGACACGTTTCCTAGGCAGTAGGCAGTCTATCAAATATTTCGCCTTTAATTGTCGGAAAGGAAGAGTACGATGATTGCAAAAAGGAGCAATGCACGTCGACCTAAAACGTGGAAAGACCTCGACGAAATCCTCAAAGAATTCGAAATCCAAGCCCCAGCCCGACTGGGTGTCGACAAATATGGCATCAAAGACCGAAGAAGGATATACAAAGTCAACAAGAAGACGATGGAGCGGCACCAACACCCATCGTACCTATACCTGGGAAAACTGAGATGTGCGGTAAGTTACAACGGGCAAATCTCAACATGTTCTTACTGCACTGAACAGGGCCACAAATTCAAAGAATGCCCCAACAGGATACAACCAAGTACCGACAACACGACTAAACAGGAACTTCCGAAAACACCTACGCGGGCTATAGATCCAGACGATGAAAAACCAGCAACACCCCCCAACAAAAGTAGCACAGTGGACCATGCTGCTGCCGAAACAAAAGAACTGCGACGAGGAACAGAACGAGAGAGTGCCAAGGATGCAAAAAAGAGTCGACCCACAACAGAGAATCCACAAGAAAATAGCCGGGAGCCCGACTCCTATGAGGGATCCTCGGAGCGAGAACACAGCGAGAGCCGAGGAAACAAGAGAAAAAACATAAGCGGAGAATCGGATGAACAACAACAACAAGAAGAACCAGGATTTATGGACGAACAAATTCCACACGATGCTTCCTCGATACCACCTAACCTATCACGCTTGATCCCTTGCTCATGCGGACAGCTTATTAGAATCCGAAGAAACAAGAGCTCACGGAAAACAACTCCGAATTTCCATCAACCGATCTACTGTGAACGTTGTACAACAGCCTTTATTAGATGTACTTGTACAAACTTCTCGATAATACGTATCAATAACAGATTTAAATCATTCCAATGCGAAAAATGTGAACACACCTACGAACCCAATCCAGCAGACCTTAATGCAACTGTAAATTAAAGATTATAGATGTGTTTTGTGTGTGTTTTTTCCTCCGATAAAAACCCGTGTTTTTTTCTTTCCGACATTTACACGAGCAGATTTTTTTTAATTTTTATTATTAAGTGTGCCTTAATCGTTTAAGAGCGCTTAATAAACAAAAACGATAAAACCATAGCTTTTTTACGGAGAGTAGCAGCCTAGTGCCCGAGCAAAAGCTATCATTTGTCTTTTCAAGGCGATCCGGGATATTCGTTTCTTGCGTAGTGACTCAAGTTGTCGACAAAACGTGAGCCAACTGTTCGAGTTCGACAAAACGTGAGCGAACTGTTATTCCGACTTATTTGGGGACTGGACAGAAGAGCGCGTAGATGTTTAAGAAGGAGTGCCATCGATCCTTGTGGGATCCCGTCTTTAAGGCGTCATAGCTTGTTTCGTTTATTGTGACCTGGGGTGAAGGTAAAGCTCCGTTTGTAAACTAGCTCCATGGTTATACGGATTATGTACCTGTTTCGTCTGGGAGTAGACGCAGCGGCTTGCAGGCAAAGCTTCGGTGCCATACTGTATCATAGGCAGCTGTAAGTTTATGAAGTGCAGCACCAGCCTTTTTGTTAATCCCGAAGCTTTTCGCGATGTTCTGGGTCATACGGGTGACCTGGAATTCAACCAGGGGAGAAGTTGTCGATTATGGTTTCGACGCAGGGGTAGACCAAGCGTTTGCGGACTTTCAAGAGGACACACAAAAGAGATAGGGGCAACAAATCTTCGGGCCCTAAATCACGATGATAAAAGCTCTTGAAATTTTGTGACCCAGAACCTTGCTTGGCTTTGTTTGATAGAGCACAGCAGCGAAGTCATTTGGAGAGAAATGGCCAGAGATGTTTTCGCCATCAGGGGTTTCTAACCTCTAAAGGTCAGACACTTCTTTTCCAACAAGTTTGGTCCCTCTTTTCGTGTATTCCGCATTCAGTCAGTTGCGTGGCGAATGTGTTGGATGAGAAAAAGCGCGGGCGTATTGACTAAGCTGACCGGCCAGCGAAATTGTTCAAGACACTGTGAGCAGTATTGATAGTATTGAGCTTATAGATCTGTCCACAGCGCTAGCTTCTTGGGATTGGGTCTCTGCAAGAGAAGAGAAAAGAGCGTCAAGAGAAAAGAACGGCGGTAAAGGACGTGATGTGGTGTGTCACTAAGTTTTAAAGTTATAATTGCTGAAGCGATGCAATAAATAATAACAGTAGGTTGTAAGTCTTGCCAAGGTTTCTCTTTTGATATTTTATTAAAATACAGATTTAATAAAAAAAAACTAACCATTTGAGAAAATTTTCTTTTCGTTAAACTTATTCATAATTTTAATAGTTGGCAAAACCGGCAAAAAGATCTAAAAATGCGTTTTATTGATCTTGTTTTACCATGTGAACCAGAAAGAGGATCAAAATGTCATACAACAAAAGGGTTATAGGCTACTTTTATAAACACATGTTGAGTGTTAATAAGCATTTTAAATTCCGACATGATATTGTTGGAGATATTTATGACAAACTTGAATTTTATAGCCTTGCAGCGATTGAGCTCGCCTACCTCTTCAATAATATCAGGTCATAATATCATATCATACGACAGAAGAGATTATTACGATGAAATGTGTTCGACCAACACGTCAATAAGAGATAAGAGCTTTCAACTTATATTGCATAGAATTTTCATTGTTAGGTTGCGTCCTTTTTAAAGTGGTTAATTTAACCTTCCTAAAAAGGTGTGAGTAACATTTTGAAGTTTACATCACGATCTTCTGTTTTTAATGTGGCCACATCAAAATTAGCATGCGACCAACTTATCAAAGAAACCTCTTATCATGTTACGTCCATTTGTATTCGTCACTTCATTGACTTTTAACGTAATCGTTTACAAGTTTGACTCGTTTAGGCTACATATCAAAGTTTTGCACATATTGCAACTACTTTTTAGTGAAAGTGTCACGAAAAGTGATATTGAACCCCCATATTACTATGGAATTTTGTTAAATTAAGTTAAACGTTAATGTTAAATTAAGCCTTAATAGAAAATCAATGTACCAAAATACAGCAGTGAGTCATTATCACTAAAAATGCTTTGATTCAGCACAGTATATTTTCCGAAAGCGCAGTCAAAAAGTGAAAAGCAAAATTATGAAAATATTGAAGACGGTGAAATAGGTAAAAAAACAACAAACAATTTTAACGAATGTTAACTTTATACAATGACGAAAATGCGGACATAAATAAAGGATGAGGTGCTAAAATGGAATGAATGATCGCAACTTACGTTAATAATAAAAGACTATAAAAGAGGCACACTACAAATCTAACTGTACAAATAAGGAAAATTAGCGAAAAGTAACTATCCGCTCACCAATACGTGTGTGATATAATTATATACTGTACAGTATATTAGCACAATAGGTTGGTCAGAAGAAATCATTGCACCGTTGTACGGCAATGTAAAAATAACAAACATTACCAAAACGAAACTGCCAAATGATGTACTGTATTTTACGGACCATAAGGCGCACCGGGCTATAAGGCGCATTGTCAATAAATTGCTTTGATTAGTTTTTTGTTCATACATAAGGCGTATCGGACTATAAGGGCATATGGCTATAAGGCACATGTGTTACCGTATAAAGCTCATTAAAATACGTTGTGAGCATGCGCATACGCATTATGATCCATACATTAGGCGCACCGGCTTATAAGGCGCACGATCAATCTATGAGGAGAAAAAAGGATTTAAAGTGCGCCTTATGTTCCGTATAATACGGGAATTTTTACTCGTTATACATATAACACTGAATCACGAACAAATTACCAATCTACTGTTCTATGTGTTGGTTCAGCAAAGTGCAAATGTTCCTCATTTTCACATTCTTCCGTTGTCACCAAAAGAACTAAATTGTTTTCTGCCAGCTCCAAATTGCTATAAAGAGCAACAAGAATAACAGAAAGCGCAATGCGTAAAATTTGCAATGTAATCCCTTTATGCATGCAAAGATTACAGAAATCCCATCACTTACCCCCTTTTCATAATTATAATATTTTCTTGCTCATCTATAATTTTCTGGCAATCGACTGGACCATAACTGCCAGGATTTCGAAAGGGGATTCCACAAGGCATTCCAGTGATGCTGAACTCGTTAATTTTAGCATACGGCATACGTCCATTGGATTTGTGCATTGTCTCACCTGTAAAGCACCAGAGCAAAGATACCAAGGCATGCACAAACACAACTTAATATAATTAAGATAAAACAATTAGCATCAATTCTATTGTATTACATTCTATTGCTTGGAAAAATACGCAACACTAATAATAAAATTTTTTATTTCACACCGTTAGGCTAAAGAAAGACAATTTGTTGTCATAAAAAGACTTACAATATTTCTTATTAAAAATTTTTCGAACTTTCATTTGCAATTCGGTGTTTTTTTGTCTTGAAGTACTGCAAGCTGTATACAAATATATAGCATACGTTACTTGTAATGAAAATTTTTTCATACTTTATGATTAACGTGATTAATAATGACACTAATATCATTCAGGTTCATATGCAAAAAAAATCTTCAATGAGTTAAAGTTAAAAAATAAGTGCTATAAAAGTTCCTTTTAATATATGCTTGCAGTAAATGTAACTGTAGTTAATCATGTTCTTACAAATGTTTAGAAATATCACAGTAAATTACATAAAATTACCTTTTCCGCCATGTAAAATCTCAATAAAGCCACTTTGAACACTTGGCTCCAAGAAATATGGCCTTACATCCCTGCTTCCAAATGCATTGAATGTATCGTTAACAAATGCCATTCCACCAACCGCCACACCAATTTCTTCAAGTTCACCACACTAAAACAGGAACAAGTTACCTTTGTTTCGTGTACAGCACGGTTACACCATAGTATAATATGAACAGCAACATACAGCTTGAATTATTCGAGCAATTGCATTTTGTCTAAGTTTTTTTTTCATATTTCCATCCATTTCAGTTGGTGGTATGGAACTTTCAGAATTGAAGGTCTTTGCTTTCTCTTTCCAAACTTGTTTCGTTTGCTTCGGAAGTTCTCTCCACCTGCTACCCCAGAGTTTGAAATCTTGAAAAACAGCAATTAAAAATTAGTACAGAACATTTGAAAGCTTTATAAAAAAATGAACATAAATTGAAAGTAAGGAACACTGAAAACAGGCAAGACCTTACTTCATGCAAAACACTTTGATAACTTGTCTAAACTAGTACTTTCATTGTTCAGCTGTTAACATAGTGAAACCTTCATTTATGTAAATTTTGAAGTTGAGTAGAAGCTTACACCTCTTAAGATTTAACAGCGTCAATCAATGTTAACATCTTCGATATCTAAGGCTTTCTAATAACCAACATAACAGTAAACACATTTTTGGAAATTCATTACACACGTATCATGTGAGGTCACAAATAGCATGCACTTCAAGTCATGCATCATTCATTATGTATCATGCTCTTCACTAATCCAACTAACACTGTGACACAAGTTTCACAATCAAACCGAGAAAAAAAAATTACGACATGCAAATTTAGTAACGAACACAGTAAGCATGAAATCAATGAATGCAATTTATCGGGTGAAAAACAATGAAAATTATTTTCAGTGAGAACTACATTTGTGCATTTAACGACATAATGCTAATGACTCAATGAAGCAAGCGATCAATTAAGCAAACCAGCCAGAATATCAGACCTTGTACATATCTTAAATGAAACACATGTGATGCTGTCTAGAAGCTTCTCCCTTGAAAATTTGGGAAGAAATCATGCAACTGTATTAAAAATACCAATATTCTGTTTCTTAATGGAAGAACAAAATAGATTGTAGCCTGTGATTCTTCGTTTTCGAAAAGGTTTAACTTTTTGAACCCTTCGCCTTATTGATGCATTGTAATTGTAAATCCAGCGCTAAAACACAGCAGTTGTCAAAACGCTAGTAAACAAGCGGCAAAAGTATTTAGTAGTGGCAGTTTAACATACCATCATACAAGAGATCTGAGAAAGGGACAAACTTTAATCATTTTGTAAGATCATGCAATAAACATGCAATAACTACTTTAAGTTGGAGAGTTGTCCCGGACAAGGAACAGAGCTTTTTGTCAGCCAACAAGATTATTTTGGCGAAGACAACTGTTGCAATCTTTGAACTTAAAGTACGTAATGGCATCTTTCAACCAGAGTTCTATCATAATAGCCTACTTCATGCGGAAATTACAGCATAGAGTTACAGTAATGAACTGTAACTTGTTTGTAAAGCAGGGAGTGCAGTTCTACAGCTTGCGGTAATACTGAAAGAGCTGATAACTATAGCAAGTATGAATTATGGCAAATAAAACTTTAATCTACGATGAATAACCTTGATTTGGTTTTTACTTAAACCAGTATTAATGGTTGCTTCATTGAGGTGCTCTGACTTTGCAGTTCTCATACCTTTTGTTTCCCACAAAGATATAAGCATATCCCGCTGGCTTTGTGAAATGTCCTTACTGAACAATGCAAATCAAATCATTAATAAGTGAGACACAAAAATTTTTTTTTTTAAATTGAAAACACAGCTTGTCTGTATCTACACGAAATATCTTACGTCCATCTGGACGGCAATTCAGAATAGCGTTTTATTAACACTTTTAGTGACTTGCATGCAAATAAACAGAGTGACATGAAAAAAATGCCATACTATTACTAACATTTACTTATTTATGACCAAAGATCGAATTAAATATACAACAGATATATACATATAAGTTAGCTATTATACATGAAGAACTAACCGAGATCTTCTAGTGCTTGCCATGTTACTCAGAAAAGAGCAAATAGTACGACAAAATTTTAACAATTTTACAAAAATTAAAACATGCAATAAACTAAACTGTTTGGATAAAAATTAGTTTTGTAAGAAGTAATCACCACTCAATATGAATTAAGAATAGAACATACACACATAAAGATAGTTGTCCTAATAAATAATATAACTTAGGGCACATGTTGCATTAAAAGCAAACGCTCAACACTAAAGTCTTACAGATGTCAAAAATTTACTGTGCACAGATATGATTTTCTTGGTGCTTGGTAATCAACAGTAAGCGCCATGTTCCAACTGCAACTCCTTTTCAAATCATAAAGGCTTCAAAGATTATCAAGAAGTTTGGCCAACCCTTTTATGTATATGGTACACGTAAGTCTTTTCCTACAGCACTATAGTATTACAATATCACAATGTTCTTTAGGCTAATAGCTTATATGCACATACTTTGATGTGAATTAAACACTTAATCTGTGAGGTCATTGTCTGTCTCAGCAAAACCAAGTTATGGGCATTGATGCTATAAAAATGTAAAAATATAAGCGATAGTAGCTGTGACATGAAATGACAAATGTTCCAAATCAATTTACTTGATATTTGTTTGTAATAAGCGATTGTTTTTCGGAGTAAATAGCCATTTATCTGCACAACTTCTTTGACCAGATTTTTGTTTAAATAGGCCATTCTTAAATGCAGTTGAGAATAAATTGCCAGCATTACTGTTCAAAGTGGATGGCTTTTAAGAGGTGGCAAGTTGTTTACAAGCACTTTTAAGAGGATGTTTTAACTAAAATCCATTATATCATATATATTGTAGTAACCGGTGCCCTTCAAAAACTTTGCTAATCGTAACTTTCTTAATTGAAATGTTTGGTCTGAAAAGCATACAAAGTAGGTGGCTTCAGGAAGAAATTGAGTTTTATTTTGAAAACATTACACCAAAATGAAGTGCTGTTTTCAATCCTCGCAGAAAAGCAATCGTTTAGACAACAACAACCTATTATTTGTCGTAATTTTGATGGCAGCCACTTGAGATGGTTGCTTTCGCATGGACTAAGATTCAAATCAAGAGCACTAGAGCCAAAGTACACATTTCAGTAATAACTCTAAACATTCTCTTGGAAAGGTAGAACAAATCTTACTGACACTTTTTAGTCGGAGGTAGTGGTATATTTTGAAATAATTACAAGAATATGTAAAACAGATAATAAAAAAGTCAAGACAGGCTTCAGAATTTCATGGTCCCAAACTAGGGTAAAGTTGGTACAACAACAACAACAAAGGTCAGTAAAGGGGTACACATGAAAAAACGTTTCCAAATTAAACAACTTCATGCATTATGTATTTACTTCCAAGTGAAGTTTCTCCCAAAATAACCAAGTTTCAGTCATTCACAATGTGCATCAAACAGAAGATTTCAGCTGGCAAACAATGTTTGGTGGTGGATAATGTTGCATTCCAAACAAATTAAAAAATTTAAATAGTTTTAATTTAAGAATTTAAAATACGAAATCAAATCAAAATATTTTACTGTTGACAATAATTATTACCATCAAAAAAACTCTGCATAATCTAACAAAACCTTCTTTTGTCTTAAGTTAAAAAGCAATGAAGCACATTCAAAAGTAATCAATTTCGCTAAGCGCAGCATCTTACATCGATTAGCAGAAAAATTCTCGGACAGCAGTTTTTGCCACAGCGTGTGCTCTGACTTACTCTGACTGCTGGTTGGTCACTATGTTTTGTTGTTTCTCTTTAAATTATTTTCTCCTAATCTCACTTGATGCCACTACTAACAGCATGATCTGCATATCAACAAGCACTTCCCAGATGTCTGCGTTGATGCCTGTCCTTTTTGGGTACGTTTGAAAACATCCCTGATGTGTAGTGCGGTACGAACTACACAGTATCGCTTAGTGGCTTGTTTACCATAGAAGGTCTTGAAGTATATCAGCATTCTTGCTGTGACTCACATGACTGAGTAAGCGCAAACAATGTCAACAGAGCAAGTTATGTATGCTGAGCGAGTCCCCAGCAGATATGGACCTTGCCTCATGACACATGACTGTGATAATGACAGCATCTTTGCCAATAGACTAATTGTTCTTAATGAATGGAGATAAATAATTTATAATTAATTACCCATCACAGTTGAGCCAAGTGGTGAGTGAACTTAAATAACGACCCACCAAGAGATCGGGTACTCGGCCAAAAATTGGGAAACAGTGAGCTGACCCTTGGCCAATGCATATATCCAAAATTGGAGAATAAAGCTACCAATGAGTGTTAGCATCCATTTACCCTAACACCAAGGTAGCAAAACGTGAGCTTAAAGCTAACATCAACAGCTCACCTTGTGACACCTTGCAGAAAATTTAAATCTTTGGTCAAAAAATGACTAACGGGCATTGGGCACCAAATCTACACTGTTATAGTAAACAGCGTCCTGTGACTGGATGTAGACCTATAGAACCCCACAGCATGACAATTTTTCTGTTTTTGTGAGCATTGAACCTGCTGGGCTTCAGTGCGATAGAGTCACTCTTTACCTTGCACATTATGAAGCGGAGCCACTCTGATTGCTCCTCCCAAAACTATTTGCCTCAGCAAAAAAGCAAGCCGGATAAATAAAATCAAGATACCCATTGCTCACTGGCTCTACACTGCTAAGGATGGCGTGGGGGACTTAATTGCCTGCTATCTGGAGATGGTTGTTTCTGTTCAACCCTGTAAAAATAGGGAATGGCAAACAGTGTAACTTGTGAACGTAGCACAAAGAAGATTGCAAAATAAAGATTACAACATATCCAGCTATTGTATCCCCATGTTCCCCATGGAATACATAGTCATCAATTTTTGGATGGCAGCATTACCCAGTTGTTACTTGACTCAAGCTCAAACATCTAGTTTGTGTTGCCAAATAACATCTTGCTCAGAGGAAGCAGGCTGATGGTAAAACAGGGATATTTTTACACAAGACATTTATTTTCTAGAGGCCGTTTATTATCATTTTTAATTTGTAATAATCTGCAAACTCATGAATGCATATAATCGACAAATAGCACTCTTTGAGAACGATTGAAACCTTCGTTTATCGAAAGTCAAGACAAATTAAATGATTGCCTTTTGCTTATGATCTGCATATCAGATGGATTTCCTTTTTGAAATACTACAATGTTAAGTTGTTCATTCACTCCACTCAGGATTTCGAAGTTCTCTGACAATCACACAAGATCACTGTACTCTGCAAGCTCGTTATGTAAGAAAGCAGCAATGTTGAGTAGTAGCCAGCTTTGTAGCCGAATGGTTAGAGCTGGCAATTAGGCAGTGTTCACTACCCAGTAGCACTACCATTGTTATGCCCTTGGGGTATTACCAATGCTTGCTCCAGTTCAGTGCTTCTGATAAACATACCTAAATTCAAGCAATAAAAAACATATGTGTATCATTCCGAACTTGCTTAAGAGCTAGCCAGATAAGTGGGGCTGGAGCAATTAAAGATTACCACAAAGGTTAATGGAAGCGAACTAAAATGACATATGAAGTTATACTTCTATCCTAGCCGCCAAATAAAGAAAACCATGTTGATTGCTGTGAAACGCTTTGACCTTATGCCACAGCAGTGGTATGCCACCTGTATATAATTGATGCAATCACACCAGCTTGAATGCAAAACTATTTCAACCTGATGCTGAATAAAAGCACCATGCAATTACCAAAATTCAATTTAATACATTGCATGAGCACTGCAAACCCGAAAAAGTGACTTTTGGCTACTAGAGTACCGGTCTATCGTTGGCTGGATTGCCAGTTCAAACACCATTGTGCATTGCACTGTGCAACAATTAAGCAGTCTTTAGAACTTGCTTGGATCGTACCGTACGATGACCAGCCACAGCAGTTCGACTGGATTACTTATTCGACCTATCGCTCGGTTGGATTACTCATTCCAACACGATTAACCTTCCAACAATTATTTTAAGAGATGGAAATATTCTTTTTAGCCCATACGAATGGGTAATCCGTGCGTTCTTTTTTCCCTTTCCTATGGGCTAATCCTTGACGAAGCGGGTGATGTAGAAGTCAGGTGATTCGACATCACACATTAATCTGATGATGTCATAATCACAACAAAACTTCACGTGACCGTAACAAGTGTCATCTTGAACTGCCGTGTTTCCAGTGCTAGTTTTCAAAAATATTTTTAAAAAAGATTTGAACTAAAAATGATAAATATGTTTCTTTTAGTTTAATAATAGATAAAGTGTTTTGAAGCGTTGAGATTTTACTATCAAAGTTTAGTTAGGTAGACCTATTGCGGATATTTTTACCTAGAAATGTGTCATTGTTGGAAATTGCGAAGGAAACTAACCTGGATGTAAAGACTGTGCAAAAATAACTGACTATTTTGGGCATTGTTAATTTAGCTTTTGGTACGTCAGTGTTGTCGGTGAGTTGTGTTTGATCGTGTAATGGACGTTTCTAACCAGTTTTCGTGATAACCGATGTTTTATTTTTATCCAACTATACTTTTTCGGTCAAAAACTTTATCAGATATGGGCTAGTAAGACGGCAAGGTAAACATTGACGTTGGGTGCGGTATAAGAGTATACAGGTGCAACTAAGGAATCTCAGCCGGCAATCTTACAGTCTTATGACTGTTTGGTTTGAGTGATACGGAAACGGATATTGTAGGCTACTAAAGCCGTGTACCTTACTGGTTGCTTCTTACGTTAAAGTTAGCTTAGCTTACCGGTACCTAAAATAGCTAAAGTCTGAAATTGGTAGCTTGGACGTTGGGTTCAATGGGACATTTTGCTGCTTTACTCGTAATTACTGTGCTTCAGTATGTGTAATTTTGCACTTAATGACTTAAGCAGAACTTTTGCTAAAAATAAATTTTTGATTAATTTAGAGATTGCGTTAGACTTAGTCAAACTGCCTACATTCAGACATTACCCATATAGGCCAAGTATCTTTCTATATACAGAAAATGGGGCGGCTACATGCATGAAATTCATCAACGTGCACGCAGAGCATTTTTATTTTCACGCCGATGTATAATAAACAAAGAAAAGCTGTGTGTTTGAAAGCCAAGATTTATAATAAATAAACAAAGAATTGAGGCTTCCATGCATGCCATCACACCAAATTGTGCGTATTTGCACGTAGAATTTCTTGTCAAAACCTGTCGTATTTTCTCATCTGATACATCACTGTGTAATTGCACACATAGGAGCGCATTTCAAGTGCATTTAAACATTTTTGCACACACAGAA